>NC_090448.1:1026385215-1028785215 GCF_031143425.1 Pleurodeles waltl | reverse complement strand
CTAATTTCTATGCTTTTTAATGCTGTTTCCTAACTGTAACATCCAGGTAACCTTCGTTTTTTTCAGTGATTTTTTGGTTTTCTTCAGTGTAAAGTAATATTTAGCTACCATATGTTAATCCAACTGTCGCCTTACACTGCTTTTGGGCATGCATGGCAGGGCGTTGGACAAACCCCCTCACTCAACCAACCCCACACAGTGCACAGCCTTTGGCTGTGTGCAATTACCAGGTTGGCCACAGAGCCTGGCCTGCGGACAGGCCCTGTGAGAAAACAGGACTTTTTGCGGTATCCGCCCACTTTTCGCCCCATGTTTTTACTTACACTGCTGTTTTCTGACTCTGACTATGCACTGGGCTCTGCCCAGGGCCTGTGCTCTCTTTAACAGGTATATGGTAATTAGGCATACTTACAATTGGCTCTGACAACAAACCTATAGGTCCCTGGCATATGGTAGAGGACAAAGGTTTAGATACCTCATTGAATTTAGGCACTTAAGGGTGTGCTGCTGTGGTGTCTGCTATCATTTCTAAGTCAGTCCTGTCTTGAAAGCTGCTTTTAAAATAAAGTCATGTCCAAATTCGATATTGGAATTAAAATGAATTCCAAAGTCTTAAACTACTCTATTTTATGATATAACACCCCTGACGTCTACCCTAAGTGCCCCAATGGTAGGGTGCATTGTAATAATAATCACGGACATTATAAAAGATGTTTTATATGCTCTAGTGAGAGAAAAACTGCCAATTACGTTTTCCCCCATTGTAACACTGCTAGCTTAATAAGCTAACATGGGAAGGCTTTTTTAAACTATAATAGAGTCTTGCCTTTGGCAGAAATGAGCATGAACTATGATTCAAAGTGTCAAAATAAATCTAACATCTTGCCAAGGTTATATTTATTATACCTATTGCAGGAAAGTAGTTTGAAAACTGCTTTGCTAAAGTTACCTAAAATCAGCCCTGTAGCAGCCTATTCTAATTGGTCAACCTTACACACGCTGAGCGAAGCTGCTCTGATGAGGTGTTAAGTGGCCTGGGCTGAAACAAAGGGGCCATCTGGTGGGAGGAGATCTGCTGCTGCAGATGCCAGGACAGGAAGGGCTGGGTAGCCAAACTGGTCTTTAATGGGAGAAAGACCGATAGTGCAGGGGGCATCCTGTAATCGATTAGTCAGGGGGGCCCCCCGCTTACTAGCCCAGAAACCTGGATAAATATGGGAGAGCTGCCCAACAACTCGTATTCCTACCCGTAAATATCAAGAGAAGAAGCACTGCCCTGCTGGACTTCTGGTCTACACCCCAAAAGGACTGCACTAGTAAGGACTGCACCAGCTGCACACTTTAGGGACACCTTGTGGGCAAAAATTGCCAAATTCGTTATTTTTTTGTCCACTTCTCTGATCCACGGATAGATCCATGGATCCCAGATTCGTAAATCCACTGGAGGATTAGCAAATCCGGAGAAAAATTTATGAAAAAAAAACACTCACTGTATCCAAACCCATGCTGTGCACGGCCAAAGGCCGTGCACAACTTCGGTTTGGATGCATGCAGGAGCATTGGCCGGCGGGTCTGGCTATCCAGGCCCTGTGGCCACACCCCGCTGTGCGCGTCCAAAGACCGCGCGGTGCACTGTTTATATTCACATCTGTGCATGCTAAAAAAAGCATAGAAATTCAATGAAAACACCAAAGGTTACAGGGACGTTATAGTTAGGTTCTGAATTTACTCCTGTAAAACCTTAGAAATTCAGGAGTTAGAGTTATTTCAAGTAACTATAACTTGTGCCAT
Source organism: Pleurodeles waltl (assembly GCF_031143425.1). NCBI lineage: Eukaryota > Metazoa > Chordata > Amphibia > Caudata > Salamandridae > Pleurodeles > Pleurodeles waltl. The sequence continues at coordinate 1,028,783,424 of NC_090448.1, read as the reverse complement.
AAGGTAACTATAACTCACACCATGCGCAGCAAATTACTCCACATTTTATATCGCTGATTACATCATCTTTGGCATCTTTGATATTATCACAGCAACATTTGCAATAAAATCATTGATCAGAAAACTGTGCATGGCATGGACACGAGTTATAGTTACTTGAAATAGCTTTAACTGCTGAATTTCTAAACCTTTGTGCGAGTAAGTTCAGACCCTAAGTATAACATCCGTGTAACATTTGGTTTTTCAGTGAATATATATATATATATATATATATATATATATATATATATATATATACACACACTTCTCCATCCTTCCTCTCAGAATGAAGATCATCACTCCTACAGCGTTTTCACCTTATTTATGAATCCATCAGCAATTTCGGCTCAATAGAGCCTTGATCACTGTTCTATAATGTTATTGCTGACTCCTCCACTGTTTTCAATACGTCATTTCCCTGTTAATTTAATTTACACTCTAGACAGACTATTATTAATACTAAGAAGCGGTCACCATCTTGGAAGTAGTCTTAAGTTAAATGATACATCTTTATGCTATGATTCACACTGCGTATACTTACATATAATAGGCAGACTGTCATTAGTTTTTAAGTTCATCATAAAAGCTTATATTATCCCTATTCAGCAAATATCAAGTAAAAGTTATTATACATGTTATTGTCATACATATCATTAATTATGTTGCTCCTCATCTACTCAGATACCCCAAATGGGTAGAACTACACCATATTGTTTCTTCCTATTGATTCTCAACCCTGATGATGTACCAGTCTTTTCCTATCCCCCAGTGGGTAAACTGATTGCTTTCTTTGTCTTCTGCTTCTAAAAAAAAAAAATACAAATAAAACAATTACTTAATTACACAAATTTAAGATGCAGGGAAAGACTTGATATATCCATTTCATTGATGTAAGTTTCAATATGCAATATCAGGGCTGGAAACTCATAAGAGCTATAGCCTCTATAAATATGTGCAGGGGACAGAGATAAAATGCTTCAGTAAGCACAGAGCTGCTGCTGAAGCAATGGCAACACACTAGTGGCCTTTACGCTTTCCCTGCAGTGCTGGATTGTCTATAAGGGCATTTTTATTAAAATATAAATTAAAAACAAAAACGAATAAATAAATATCAAGGGATTGCAGCTGAGCCCTTGAGCGAATAGCTCAGTGTGAAGGTTGCTAGATCTTCACACTAAGTAGTAAGAGTTTGAGTTCAGTCGGACTCGCATCACTTCTTTCTTTTAAAATACAAATGATTTTAATTTGTAAACATTACAGATACACTTTTTTATTTTAAATTATACAGAAATATCTCATTCTAAGTAGATCATAAATCAAAACCTAAAAAAACGTTGCCTCTCTCCCTCTCGCTATATTTCACTCTCTCAATCTTTTTCTCCCACTCATACATGCACCCAGACCCTTACACATCCCCTCACAGACCCAGTCAGACCATAACGGACCTACACACAGACCCACTCAGATAGTTAGGCACCCACTCACAGACCCACTCAGACCCTTACACACCCACTCACAGGCCCACTGACAGCCTCATACACCCAATCAGAGACCTGAACACACTGGCACATTCACCAGTTATAGTTAGAGTTACATCAAATAACTATAACTCATACCCTAAAGTAACTATAGCTTACGCCTTCACCATGCGCTTCTAATTAGCCCATAAATTACTGCACTCGTGCCATCTTTGATAACATCCCTGATATTCTCAATGTAATATTTGCAGTAAAATATTTTAGGAAAATCTGTGCATGGTGGGGGCGCAAGCTGTAGTTACCTTAGGGCCCGAGTTATGGTTACTTGGGGTAACTCTAACTATAACTGGTGAATTTCTATGGTGTTGTACGCTTAAAACACGAGGCTAACTATAACATCACTGTAGCCTTTGTTTTTTTCAGTGGATATGTATATATGTATATATATATAAATATACCGTTTTTTTGTTTGCTTCAAATAAAATATTGGATTTTTATATGTAGGTGTCCTGTTCTCTTCGTATTTTAAGGGTGTGTTTTGTTTTATATATATATATATATATACACACATATATATATATTTTTATTATTATTTGTTTTACTGAAAAAGCAATGGTTATATGGACATTATAGTTAGGTTCACATTTCACTTTTGCAAAACCAGTGAAATTCAGCAGTTATAGTTACCTGAACTAAATATAAGTGACATTAATGAGGACACTTCAAGGATGACATCTCAAATGACTGATGACATCATCCAGTGCATGTGAGTGTTTTTCAGATGTTTATGAGTGTTAAGCATATAAACCAAGGTATTACAAAAGTTAAAATTGTATTCTATCTGTGTCGTGACATATTTGGGAATATTTTGTGCTGTGAAAAACAAATATTTTATGGTCATAATGTCACCCTTATAGAGACAAATATCACAGCCCTGGGAATAGGGCACCCCCAGCCCGACCCCTTATTCTACTTTTCATTTTATTTTTCAGCCCCGAGGACCATGTCCCATGACCTAAAATGGCAGACTCAACTTTCTAGTTAGGTTGAGACCAGCCAATCACAGCATTCAAGTTGTCACGCTCATTCGCAAATTCCCCACAATTGCCACAAAACCGTTGCTATGGATCCAAAGCCTTAAATATACACATTTGTTTTCTCTTTAATTTCTGGAAAACTAAAGAACGGATTTCTACAAAATATCCAAAAGAGTAATCTGCGTACCAAAACCTAACTTTCTGCTAAATTTGGTGTAATTCAGTCCAGCAGTTCAGGCTGTAGTCGTGTTCAAAACTCCTACAAGAATTAACATGGGAAATGCATGTTTTTTGACCCCCCCCTTTTTCCCGGCCCCCGCTTGATGGATCATGACAAACCTTTCCGTGCACAACAAGAATCACTGCACACGTTTTTGGAAAATTTTGTGAAGATTATTCAAATGGCGCCAAAGATATAGGCAAGTCACAAATGCTTTTTCTATGGAAACATGGTCCTATCTATAACTGCCAGTAGGTTATAGATATATATATTTACTGAAAAAAAAAAAAAGGTTACAGGGATGTTAAAAATAGGATATAGAAATTGAAGAACCTTAGAAATTCTTTGAAAAAAATAAAAGGTTACAGGGAAGTCATAGTTAGGGCCTGAATTTACTTCCACAAAACCAGAGAAATTCAGGATTTATAATTACCTGAACCTACTAAACCTTGCTCCTTTGAAATGCACTTCTTATGACATCACAGATTACATCACTCATGACATAGGCCCTCATTGCGAGTTTCACGGACGGAAAAGACAGTCCGTCAAACTCCCAACAGGGTGGCTACCGCCATAGGGGTGACCACCCCGCCAGATCTCTTAGGTGCTTCCCACTAGGGCCTGGGAGCAAAAACATTGGTTTTCACCTGCCGGCCTAGCAGGAAAACAGGTGGCAGCATTGTCTGCGGCTCGTAATCGAAGCGGCAGCAATGCTGAAGCCTGCAGGCTGAACCAGCACCCACACGGTGGTGCTGGGCAGGGGGACCCCTGCACTGCCCATGCCAAGTGCATGTGCCCCCCTGTGGCCCCCTGCACCTGTTCGCCACCAGCCTTTTCATGGCAGTGAAAACGCAGAGAATGCAGTCATAATCCGCAGTGCAGCACTTCATGCAGCGCTACCCTGGTAGATTACGATCTCTGCCATTGCCAGACTGTCAGAATCATGGATCCCGGTGGTGCTGGCAGCAGCTGCAGTACTGACGGTCACCGTAACTGTAATGAGGCCTATAGTAAGTGACATCACTGATGGTATCTCAAATGACATCACTGATGATGTAATTTAGGGCCAGATGTAGCAAAGGGTTTTACCCATTCTGTGTCTATGGGAAAATGTGTTTGTACATATGGCCCTTAGTATCTGTAATCGGATATATGTGTGTATGACTGAAGGAGTGAGTGCTTGTATTGGTGAGTTAGTGGTTGAGTTAGTTTCTGACCGCTCCCACCATGTCACAGCAAACACGCTGCTTGGATGAAGTGAGAGCTGTCAAGCAGCTTTCCCTTCATGCAAGCGGACGCTTCCTCTTTTTCCCTGCCAGAGGAGATGCAGGCAGGGAGACAGCTCCCTTTCTGTGAAAGCAGTGAGGGCTACCACAGGAGGTGGGGAGCCAGCTGGGGCTGTGGGGGCTTTCAGGCTCCCCTTGGTCCCGAATATTGTGACTGGGTGCCCTGGGGGGCACTCAGATCACATGGCGGGGTCATGGGGGATCGGGTCCCCAGGGCCGAGATCGGCCCAGGGAGGGGGGGCCATGCGGCCTCCCTAAAAATAAATAATTAGGACGTGCCCCAGGGGATGAGGTCCCCGGGCCCATATTGGCCTGGCGAGAGAGGCTACATGGTCCCCACCTCCAAAAATAAAAAAAAGTCTGTGCCCCAGGGGGAAAATTGGCCTGGGGAGGAGGGTTGTGCCCCCCCCCTGAAATGTTTTTAATATTTAGTCCAGGCCTCAGGGGATGGAATCCCTGGAGTCAAGAACAGCCTGGGAAGGGCAGCTGGGCAGCCCCCTCCTAAAAAAAAAATGTAAATATTTAGGCCAGGGGTATGGGGTCCCCCGGCCTGAGATCAAACTGGGAAGGAGGACCACGCAGCCCCCTCCACAAAACATAAATAGATGCTAAGGCCGTGCCCTGGGGATAGGTCTCCTGGGCCGAGGTTAGCCGGGGTGGGGGACCACCAGGCCCCTCACCCAGAAAACAATACATTTTAGAAGGCCAGACCTCAGAGGATGTGGGCACCAGGGCCGAAATCGGCTGGGGGAGGGAGGCATATAGACCTGTGGCCAACTACCACTGTATGTGGCCACAGATTGTGCACTGTGTGGAATTGGGTGGTTGGGGGTGTTGGCCGCAGGGACTGTGTTCAATACTCCTATGAAAATTAACATGGGAAGTGCATGTTTTTTGACCCCCCCAACTTTTTCCTGGCCCCTGCTTGATGGAGCATGACAAGCCTTTCCGTGCGCAACAAGAATCATTGCACACTTTTTTAGAAAATGTTGTGAAGACCAGTCAAACGGCGCCAAAGATATAGGCACGTCACAAAACGCTTTTTCTATGGAAACATGGTCCTATCTATAACTACCTACTGGCAACCGCCAAAGGCCATGCACAGTGGTTGTTGGATTAATATATAGTAATGGAAATTACTTTACATTTAAAGAACATAGAAATTCACTGAAACAAATAAATATTACAGGGGCATTATAGTTAGTTAATATTATTTTAAAAAACATAGAAATTAATTTAAAAAAAACAAAGGTTACAGAGACATTACAGTTAGGCTCACATTTTAAGCGTACCAAATCATGGAAATTCACTTGTTATAGTTAGAGGTATCTCAAGTAACTATAACTCGTGCCCTAAGGTAACTCGCGCCCTGGCCATGCACTGCTAATTACCCCACAAATTTCGGCACTATAACATTTTTAATAACATCATTGATAATATCAATGTAATTAATATTCGCAGTAACATTTTTGACAACAAAAAAAACTGCATAGCTGGGGTGTGAGTAACTTTTGATGTTTTAGTGAATATATTTATATATAGAGAGAGAGTGAGAAAAGTATAATTAAAAAATACGTGCAGGTCGACTTGTTCAAACTGCAAATCGCACGTTTAAGTATGAGTTTATTGTTTTCTGTTGTTAGACAAAATTCATTTTTTGATAAAGGCAACCATACAACATATTTACATATTTATTACGATGAAAGGTAAGATCTTTGATAAAAAATCTTATGTATTTGAATTTGAACTAACCGAAAGGATATTTATATGGTATGAAACAAAGAGCGTGTGTCCGCAATTCCAAACTGCAAATGGCAGTGGAGCATTTCTCAAATGCATGAAGGAAGGAAATTCGTACCTATTATAAATATAGCAATTGACTGATGCGAAAACAAATCTTCCAGCCATGATGAGTTTCTTTGAGATTAACGTAATCCTGACGGCATAGTTTCTTTTACTGTGTTTCTAGAACATATGGGCATGGTTAATGCACTTCCAAACATCCCTGCCTTACTCTACTCTCAACGTTTCAAGTTGCGCAATAATATATAAACCGCCATTAATGATACATTTGTATATCATTAAATTCGTTTTTCTAAAAATGGCATGAAGATGCTTGTTTGTTGCTGGTGCCATCAGACTGCAAAGGAGGTACAAGAGTATTGAAGACACATTATATACCCCTTTAGATCATATCTGCAGCATGCCAGCCCATGTCAGAAGCCACTGCCACTTCTCTTAAGATCATTCTGCAGGCTGTAAGTGAGGTATGCATCATTATATGTCAGAGGACCACATGCCTCTATTCATTTTCGTAAAGTTATGCAGTAGCATGCCTTCTGCTCCATTAATTGACTGCCATGTTACAAATCACCCCACGCACATCAGATATATCATGGCGACCATTACAGGCGACTATCATTCCAATTTGTTCTATAAACCAATAATGGAGCACTTACTCTCATTCCTCACTATTCGAAATATACTAGTGGATCAGTTCTATCACAACCTGTAATCTGTAAAATCGTTACGTGCAGGCTTGCAAAAGCATGACAGTTAAAACTCTCTCTACATAATGACCGCCTAAATTACATTGGCTGCTCCTAGTACAACCCATCTCATAGACTTGACCAGTGCACAGATGACTGCCATAGGTAAGTAATTTGAATGAAATGTTTCCAGTTCGAGACTGGAGCATGTCCACTGCCGCTTGGCATGCGTCTAACTCAGGGTTCAAACCCTAACAAAAATAAGTCTAATTAGGATATGTAATTCACAATGATGGCAGGTAAGTATAATATTCATCATTTAAAATCGAACGGGCCTATTTAAAAAAAAGACGTTAACATACACAAGAATGTCAGAATAACATTTTTGGATGGGTTTGTTTTTTGTAAACACCTTTTAGATTTTCCACATATCTATGTGTAATTGAGCTAAAAAATGACTGAAAGGCACACCTTTTTAAAAGCTGTGTGGAACATCTTTAAACTACATATAGAGATTCACAAAACAGCCTGGGTGCATTGCTTTTAAGAGTAAAGCTTAGTAATAATGCAACTTTATTTTCTACTGGTGTTCTATATTCAGGGCAAAAGCACAAAGGCCTCAACATTTGCAGTTCAAGAGGCCATATAAGGATTACTGATAAGAACTTCACTGTGACTCCTATGTAGGGGTATTTTACATAATTCGATGCGAATAACCACTCCTAAATTACTACAAATCCGGCAAGATTATGCAAATTAATCAGGAAGAATAATTTTGCATTTAGTGTTATTCGCAAAAATGTCCCTTCATGTGCAAGAAATAGTGGTTAATGTAACAGACACAAATAGCAACGCAAGCTGATGTTCATGCTCGCTAAATTTGAATTGGGGATATTACCCCAACTTACTTCTGGCATTTTGCACTAGTTTCTTAGTGCAAATGCACCCTCACATCCAAAACTGAGGATTCATTTTGTGCTAAGAAAATAGAGCTAAATGCTCCAAAAGAACAATAGTGACAGGAGTAGCCGCTTGCCCTCGTTAAATGTGTCATTGCAATAGGATTTTTTCCTCTACATTACTCTCAATCAGGCAAGCAGGTGAAATTATGTAAAATTTTATATTTTCCTTGTCAAAGTTTAAGGCAGAATTACTGAAATTAGTCTGATTATTCCAGCATAACTAAAGCAACTCTTCAGAAAACGTTTCAAACTTAACCACTCATTGGGCTTCACAAATAAAGGGGTTGTGTCCAGTGCAAAGGAAAAGGATTAAATACAACATATGGGCGGTCATTACAACATTGGCAGTAAAAGACGCTTACCGCCGTGCAGAAGACCGCCAACACACAGCCGCAGAATTCTGCCATAGCTATTACGACCCACAGCTCGGAATCTGCCAAAATCTAGACACCCACACAAGTCCGCCACACCATAGGTCAGTGATAAACTGGTGAAAACAAAACCTCCACCATCATGGCAACAGAAATACACCCACACTATCACGACCCACGAATTCACGCTGCGGTCTTTCAACTGCGGTATTCCATTGGCGGTACACACCGCTGCGCTCAAAATACACACACTTATACAAAACACAGCCACATTGGACAATTCGAAATACACACCCCTGATACACATACACACACCACTCCCACACACCCATTACAATATAAAACACACACCCACATCACCCACAAACCCTTAGGACCACAAATCACGAACGAAGGCCAGGGAGAGACACCACCATCAACAATACAAGCATCCACAGGCACACAACACCATCACCCACATAACTTCCACACGCAGCACACTACACACCACTACATATCAGCACACTTATCACCCCACACACCAACCCACACATCACTTACACCACCCCATGGCACGGCAAAGACACCCCAGGTTCACAGACGAGGAGCTCAGAGTCATGGTGGAGGAAATCATCCGGGTAGAGCCACAGCTATTCGGATCACAGGTGCAGCACACCTCAATTGCAAGGAAGATGGAGCTATGCGAAGAATAGTGGACAGGGTCAACGCAGTGGGACAGCACCCAAGACATCGGGAGGACATCAGGAAGAGGTGGAACGACCTACGGGGGAAGGTGCGTTCCGTGGTCTCAAGACACAACCTGGCGGTTCAGCGGACTGGCGGCGGACCCCCACCTCCACCCCCCAACTAACAACATGGGAGGAGCAGGTCTTGGCGATTCTGCATCCTGAGGGGCTCGCAGGAGTAGGTGGAGGAATGGACTCTGGTAAGTCAAATCTTAAATATTACATCCCCCACTCTACCTGCATGCCAGCACATACCCCTACCCTCACCCTCAACCCCATCACTCTAACTCCTCACAAATGTCCCAACATCACAAACCACACATCCTAACCCCAAGACCTGCATTCAACAACAAAGCGTGGACAACCATCACTAAAGCATGCCCACTGCACATACCCATACACTCCCCAAACCATCATCACACAAGGTCCCACACAGGAATGCAAGCACTGGGGTACACGGTCACCCACCCATTGCACACCATGGCACACACAGATGTAATAAACATCCTTTTATACCCCTGCAGGACCCCTACCCAACGTCACCGGACAGGAGGGTCCACACATGTCCACACCACCAACTGAAGAGGCCCACAGTGATGACAGCAGCTCTGTCCAACTGGATCTAGATGACCAGCCCTGCCCATCGGGGACCTCGGGAAAGTCGGTTCCCCACACCCAGTCACAGGCCACCACAGAGCTTCCCCCCTCTGGAAACACCAGCACAGCACCCACCCAGCGGGCCCATACCTCTGTCCCCAGGACACACCAATCAGCAGTGTGTCCACCACTATAGGGAACCCAGGCTAACCCACCACCCCAACAACAACAGGGACCTGGGGGCAGTGGTAGTGGGCACACGGTCCAGAAGACGGAGGCCCAGGAACACAGGGGAACTGGGAGGGCTACTGTGCGACAGGGGGCGGACAGGCCCAGGGAACCCACTCTCCACAAGGCCCTCTCCTCCATCATGGGAGCCTACCACTACTCCTAGGAGACAATGGCAACGGTACTGGCCAAGTTTCAGGAGACCCAGCACCTGCAGGAGGAACAGTATATGGGCTAAAGGGAGGAACTCAGAACCATCAATTCCACCCTGGGCACCATTGTAGGGGTGATGAAGGAAGTCCTCAACACCAGGAGGGACACTGTGGCACTACAAGGGACCCCTAACACTAGCCTGGACGATGAACTGCCCACCACCTCCGCCGGCGCTAGTGGACAGGAGGCACCGCCACAGGACCACCACACCAGCACCTCACCCCCTGCAGAGGGAGAACCACCTCACAAACGGTCCCTGAGATCCAGGACAAAGACAGAGAATGATGCCAAGACCCCCGCCAAGAAATGAGACCACCCTGATTGTCATCCAACTGTCCCACTTTGTCACCCTGTCCATCCTTAAACTGCCCCAGCTCCACTTCCTATGCCCACCTGTGAGACTAATAGACTAGACTCTGCCATGGACATTCCTCCACCATCACCCCTCACCATTTGGCTACCCCCTCCAATTTTGAGCACTAAAATAAACACCCTTGAAGCAAAAAACAATCTGGAGTCAGTCTGTGATTTCGGAATACTGTATTAACAATAACTGTGTCAAAAAGCTCTTTCATTTGTAATGTCAACATACCTATGTCACACAGCTCCAGTCCATGAGGAATCAAAGCAGATGTCACACTGTGGGACCCAGATATGTGAAATCGTAAGGGAAAGTGACAACTCAGTGACCATATACTGGGTGAAAACGACAGACAGTAGAGAGGCAGTAGTGTTTAAGTACATGTAGTAGGCATATTGCTGGATCACTGAGTCCCTGTTGTCCATGTCTTCTTCCTCTGCTTCCTCGTCTTCACTGTCCAAAGGCTCCACAGCTGCAACAACACCGCCATCTGGACCATCCTCCTGCAGAAAAGGCACCTGTCGTCGCAAAGCCAAGTTGTGAAGCATACAGCAGGCCACAATGATCTGGCATACCTTCTTTGGTGAGTAGAATAGGGATCCACCTGTCATATGGAGGCACCTGAACCTAGCCTTCAGGAGGCCGAAGGTCCGCTCGATCACCCTCCTAGTTCGCCCATGGGCCTCATTGTAGCGTTCCTCTGCCCTTGTCCTGGGATTCCTCACTGGGGTCAGTAGCCATGACAGGTTGGGGTAACCAGAGTTACCTGCAAATGGCGAGGGACAACTGTTAGACAAACACTAATCTGAAGGGATATCCCCAGACCCAGACAACCATTCCCACTGACTAGCTTCCAGGTGCTCACCTAATAGCCACACACAGTGCCTCTGGAGTTGACCCATCACATAAGGGATGCTGCTATTCCGCAGGATGTAGGCGTCATGCACTGAGCCAGGGAACATGGCATTCACATGGGAGATGTTCTGGTCTGCCAAACATCCCATCTGTACATTCATGGAATGATAACTCTTCCGGTTTCTGTACACCTGTTCACTCCTGTGGGGGGGGTACCAAAGCCACATGTGTCCCATCAATGGCACCTATGATGTTGGGGATATGTCCGAGGGCATAGAAATCACCTTTCACTGTAGGCAAATCCTCCACCTGAGGGAAAACGATGTAGCTCCACATGTGTTTCAGCAGGGCAGACAACACGTTGGAAAACATAGGCTGGAACATTCCTGATGCTATGCCACTGTAGTTTGAAAAAACCCACATGCAAGGAAATGGAGCACTGACAGCACCTGCACTTGAGGGGGGATTCCTGTGGGATGGCGGATAGTTGACATCAGGTCTGGCTCCAACTGGGTACACAGTTCCTGGATTGTGGCACGGTCAAGCCTGTATGTGATGATCACATGTCTTTCCTCCATTGTCGACAGGCCCACCAACGGTCGGTACACCGGAGGATGCCGCCATCTCCTCACATGTCCCAGCGGACGGTGCCTATGAAGGACAACAGCGAGCACAGAGTCAAACAACTCAGAGGTACGTACCCACAGCTTACACAGAACACCATTCATAATCTAAAAAGTGGCCTGTATGTGTGTTGAGTCTAGGCCTAGGTATGTGTGAAGCAGTTGAAAATTAAGCCATGTGGGCCCCTGAAATGGCGGCTGCCTGACCTGTAAAGTGGGACAATGGGATGTGAGGTAACTGCGCTGGCGTTGTACACCGTTGCGGTAGGTGGTCGAAGACCTCGGCGCAATGCTGCATTGGTTAACATTGGACCCTATGGGTCTCAGGAGCCAATGACGATGTACGCCGGTGGTGACGGTACGCACCGCCGCGGACGTGACCGCTATTTTCTATCTATTCAATCACTCGATACCTGATCTTCGACAGGAGAGGACCTACACTGCAAGTGCTGCTGTGACCTCGGTCTGGAAGAGACAATGGCTCGAGTGTCTGGGGAAAGGGCCCCTGCTTTCACATCGGAGGAGTTGGAGAAACTCGTCGATGGGGTCCTCCCCCAGTACACGCTACTCTACGGTCATCCAGACAAACAGGTAAGTACACTGAGAGCATCCTGTATGGGCTATGCCTGTGTGGAGAGGGGTGGATGTAAGAAGGAAGGGGGGAGAGTGCAGCATGCATGAAATAACGCTGAGTGCATGTGCCACATGCCAAGGGTAGGGATGGGGCCAATCACTTTGATGGTGCAGTTGGTAATAACTTTCTCTTCCCCCTGTACAAATCATGTAGGTCAGGAACCACCAGAAAAAATATATTTGGCGTGCCATCGCCAAGGACGTGGGGACCCTGGGGGTCTACCACAGACGGAGCACCCAATGCCGTAAAAAAAGGGAGGACATTCGCTGCTGGAGTAAGAAGACGGCGGAGGCTCAGCTGGGGATGGCCTCCCAACGTGGGAGGGGTGCCCGTTGCACCATGACCCCCCTGATGTTCAGGATCCTGGCGGAGGCGTACCCGGAGTTGGATGGGCGCTTGAGGGCATCACAGCAGCCACAAGGGGGTGCGTACACTCTCATTCTGCTGATTTTGCTTGCTGTGGAGGTTTCTGGGTGGGGGAGGTGGGCTGTGGGTTTCCCTAGGCCAGGGCGAGTTCCGTAGGCAAGGTCCCTCCAGGCCATGTGGCACCCCACCGCAACTCTATAGAGTGCCAACTACACCTAGTCATTCCCCTGTGTCATCCATGTGTGCAGATGTCGTCCATAGCCTAGTAGGCCATTTCCCAGGAATTGCACAGTGGAGCCCAAGAGCGCGGCATAGTGCAGGGGGCTTCTGTGTCTGTCGTGTGCGCCAACAGTAGCGGTAACACATGCACTCAACATGTCTTTCTTCTGTTGTCCCCCCCTTTTTTTGGTCTCCCTGTTTTTGTGTGCATTAGCATCTTCAGGCAGAGGAGCAGTGGCACCGGAGCACGAGGGGGCTGCATCCCACATGGCCATGGAGGGCCACACTACGGAATCAGACTTCACCAGTGGGACGGAGGGCGAGAGGAGCTCCACGGCGGGGACAGGAGCTGAGCCCAGTGACACAGACTCGTCCTCTGATGGGAGCTCCCTTGTGGTGGCGGCAACATCTGTGCCCCCCCATCTACAGGTACAGCCACCACCCCGCCTTCCAGCACCGCCCTCCCAGCAGCCCCTCAGCCTTCGCCCCGTGCCCGCTCACCCGGGAGAGTGGGCATCACCTTCGCCCCAGGCACCTCAGGCCCTGCCCCAGTCACCCCTGCTGCCCTCAGTGAGGAGGCCATTGACCTCCTCAGGTCCCTCACTGTTGGGCAGTCTACCATTTTTAATGCCATCCAGGGTGTAGTAAGGCAGTTGCAACAAACCAATGCATTCTTGGAGGGAATTCATTGTGGTCAGGCAGCCCTTCAGCGAGCTTTTCAGACTCTGGCCTCAGCACTGATGGCAGCCATTGTCCCTGTGTTGAGCCTCCCCCTCCAACATCCTCCACCCAGACCCAATCCCCAGTACCCCAGCCTATCACAAGCACACCTAAAGACCAGCATGCACACACGTCAACACACAAGGGAAGCTCAGGCAAACATAAGCACCACACATCCCACAGGCACTCACGCAAGCATCACACACATGCAGACACACCAACATCCACTGCCTCCACTGTGTCCCCCCCCTCCTTTTCTCCCTCCTCCCTCCCAGTCTCGTCTACACTCACACCTGCATGCACTACCTCTACAGCCACTACTACCATCACCAGCACGCCCATCACCACACCCCACTCACGTGCAGTCACCACCCCCACTACCATTCACACGTCCCCTGTGTCCTCTCCCAGTGTGTCTGTGACACCCCCTCCCAATATACACAAACGCAGGCACACACCCACCCAACAGCCATCCACCTCACGACAGCCTACAGCGCATGCACCTTCACCCAAAGTCAGCAAACAAACACCTCCTACAACCACAACCTCTTCCTCCACTCCCAAACCCCCTCCAGCTACCCGCCCAAGTGTTCCCCAAAAACTTTTCCTGACCATCCTTGACCTCTTTCCCACACCTCCCCCACACCTCCCCCACCCCGTCCGTCTCCTAGGTCCCGAACTAGCACCTCAGCCACAACATCTACGGGACCAGTGGTGCCTGTAGTCACCGGAATCTGGAGTGCACTGGCCACCAGGGCAGCCAGTGTGGCATGGAGCCACAGCACAGACAGTCCCCCACCTGTGAAGCATCAGAAGTTGGCCAGTGCCCGGCGGGAGAGGGGTAAGACTCCAGCCACCAAAGCCGCTCCCATGGGTACAGGTGGGAGTGTGGAGTCAGCTGTGAAACCTTCCAAGGTGGGGAAGGGGCACAAGAAACTCAGCAAGTCTGGGAAGAGCAGCACGGCGGAGAAGACCGCCATCATCCCCACTCCCAGGAGGCCACGGCTACCAGCCCAGCTGCCCAGGAGGCCACCGCAAGCACCAGCCCAGCTGCCCAGGGGGCCACCGCCAGCACCAGCCCAGCTGCCCAGGAGGCCACCGCCACCAGCCCTGCTGCCCAGGAGGCCACCGCCACCAGCCCAGCTGCCCAGGAGGCCACCTCCAGCACCAGCCCAGCTGCCCAGGTAGCCACCACCAGCACCAGCCCAGCTGCCCAGGAGGCCACCGCCAGCACCAGCCCCTCAGGGCTAGAGAGGACCCCCAGCACCAGCCCCGCTGGGACAGAGAGGACCGCCAGCACAAGACCCGCTGGGACAGAGAGGACCCCCAGCACAAGCCCTACTGGGCCATGGAGGACTGCCAGCAAAAGCCCCGCTGGGCCATGAAGGACCATCAGCACAAGCCCCGCTGGGCCATGAAGGACCGCCAGCACAAGCCCCGCTGGGACAGAGAGGACCACCAGCACAAGCCCCACTGGGCCAAGAAGGACTGCCAGCAAAAGCCCCGCTGGCCCATGAAGGACTGCCAGCACAAGCCCCGCTGGGCCATGAAGGACCGCCAGCACAAGCCCCGCTGGGACAGAGAGGACCGCGAGCACAAGTCCCGCTGGGCCATGAAGGACCGCCAGCAAAAGCCCCGCTGGGTCATGAAGGACCACCAGCACAAGCCCTGCTAGACCATGAAGGACCGCCAGCAGCTGAGTCCCTGCAATGGAGACCGCCTCTCCAAGCACCGCTGAACAGGGCAACACCGTCTCAAGCACCGCTGAACAGGGCACCGCCGTCTCAAGCACCGCCGTCTCAAGCGACGCTGGCCCATGAGCGCCAAGAGCACTGACGCTACTGAGTCTGTCACGGGCAGAATGAAGCACTTTGGGCACCATGCCCCATCCAGAACCAGTGGAGAGATCCATCGACTACCTCTGTCCTTAGCAGGATGAAGCACTCTGGGCACCATGCCCCCTCCAGAACCAGTGGAGAGATCCATCCACTACCTCTGTCCTTAGCAGGATGAAGCACTCTGGGCACAAAGCCCCTTCAGAACCAGTGGAGAGATCCATCCACTACCTCTGTCCTTAGTAGGATGAAGCACTCTGGGCACCATGCCCCCTCCAGAACCAGTGGAGAGATCCATCCACTACCTCTGTCCTTAGCAGGATGAAGCACTCTGGGAACAAAGCCCCCTCCAGAACCAGTGGAGAGATCCATCCACTACCTCTGTCCTTAGCAGGTTGAAGCACTCTGGGCACAAAGCCCCCTCCAGAACCAGTGGAGAGATCCATCCACTACCTCTGTCCTTAGCAGGATGAAGCACTCTGGGCAGAGATCCATCCACTACCTCTGTCCTTAGCAGGATGAAGCACTCTGGGCACCATGCCCCCTCCAGAACCAGTGGAGACTGTTATCCACTTGAGAGACTGTGCCTTTGCACTCCCCAGGATGGAACAGTGGGCAACCCACCCACTGCAGAGACTTAAGAGACTGTGGCTTTGCACTCCCCAGGATGGAACAGTGGGCAATCCACCCACTTGTGAGACTTGAGAGACTGTGGCTTTGCACTCCCCAGGATTGAACAGTGGGCAACCCACCCACTGTACAGACCTGAGAGACTGTGGCTTTGCACTCCCCAGGATGGAACAGTGGGCAACCCACCCATTGTAGAGACTTGAGAGACTGTGGCTTTGCACTCCCCAGGATGGAACGGTGGGCAACCCACCCACTGTAGAGACTTGAGAGACTGTGGCTTTGCACTCCCCAGGATGGAACAGTGGGCATGTGGCCCTCTCGTGGATTTGGCATCGTGCACTCAACCAGCTGTGGTGACCCCCCTTTCTCTCCCCCTGAGGTGCCTGTTTTGTTGCTCTCTGATGCCCCTACAGTGTTCTCTCCGTCATGGTCGGGGATCTTGAGTGGGCCTCGCCCATACCGTGTGGGACCAGTGTTCTACGGACTTAATTGGAACACTACCTGGACTACTATGCTTGGTATATATTTTGCACATGGTGTATATATATATAGTTTTTGCCTACTTGATTTTAATATATTACAATGGTTACACTCATTTTCTGTTGTCTTTGCATTCTTCCGGGGGGGGGGGTTGGGGTTTAACTGTGATGTATCATGCTGTATTAGTGTTGTAGTGGGTGAGGGTGGGTGTGGGGGTGTTGTTTGTGTGTGTCCCTGTTTTTTCCCTCCCCCCTCTCCTGTGTCGTAGGTGCAGTACTCACCGTGGTCTTTGATGCCGGCGTTCATGCTCCTGGTAGAGGAGCAGGAAGACTATCGCAGGGAGAATTTGGAGTTCCGGGCCCATGGTGTCCTAGTTCCTCATGGGGTGTGTAGAGGTGAGCATTTTCCCTTCGGAATCCTGTTTCTGCCGTGTTTTTATCCGTGGTGAATCCGCCCCGGGAAAGGTGGCGGATTGGCCTGTTGTGATACTGTGGGCGGTACTTTGTCCTCCGCCTGTCTGTTGGGGATGACCGCCGCGCTGTTTGTTTGTACCGCTGTGGCGGTCGGAGTGTTAAAGTGGCTGTCTTTGTTGGCGGTTTCTGCCACGGTCGTAATTGCAACATTTTTACCGCCGGCCTGTTGGCGTTCTTACCGCCGCTTTAACACCGACCACCAGGGTTGTAATGACCACCATAGTGTTAGCGCGTCTGACCTTAATAAGTAAACCTACAAGGGGATGCGAATAGGTTGATGAACCTTTTGCCTCGTAATTAAGATGATCCCACCATAATTCCAGTGCAGATCAATAATCAATAACCAATATGCAATATCAATAATCAACAATAATCAATGACATTAATAATCAATAGAGTTAGTAATTGTCACACACCATGACCTTTTAGTCATGAATAACCACACCTTTTAGTAAAAGTTAAAACATTTATTTCCCAATATTAACAATGCTAAAGTCATGTAGATCAATCTAAAAATCAAATGAATGGCAATCTAATCAAAGCTTGAACTACGACACATTCTAAGGTTATGGTGCAAATTAATAACAAGGTTAACTGCGTCAACGTGATCACATGCATTTAAGTTCAGCAGAGAAATTCATCAAGCATTATTCCCTATTAGCAGAAGTTCATTAGTGAGAATCCTTAACCAACATCAGATTAGCATCAGCATGTTGGGCTTCATGCAAAACAATTTAGTAACATGAATTTGGAAAAACATCTAACTATGGCTCTCGCAAAATAGTGCAGTTGGTATCTAGAAAGAAAAAGCAAATATGCATAACAGAAACAAAGACACAAGTTATACGTCTCCTCAATTGGATCAGCAACACAAAATAGGCTTCATCATCAGGACATCAGTTGATCAGCAAGGCATCAGGGTTCAGCATCAATGTTAAGCAATAAAGTTAAGCACGTCTCTTATCAAGACGCACAAGAAAATATTGACCTTTTGGCCAGCAAGAAAATGGGCAATGATGGTGTCTTCTCCAGTGCAGTCTCGTTAAATTAAGTTCACTAAAACTATTTCCCAAATACCTATTGGTCAAGGGATAGCATGTTCACACTTTGTCCAATAAAACTAAAACTCCAAATCTATGAATTCTATCATTACTCCATTCCCATGTCGCTGACTGGGTTTCCTTTCAATGTCCTCATCATCCGGCTCATCGGGTAACAATATTGTTGCAGCTTCTACTCCAGTCAGTGTCTCCATTGATCTCCTCCTGAGAAAGTCAGTCTTACACACATTACATACAAAATGTTACATTTAGCAAGAACAGCATCTCCTAGCAGTCAGTTCTCATGAGAAAAGTTTCTCAGCTGTGAGCACATTTACACAATACAGTGGAAAATCACAGGTTAACTCTCTAGGTCAGCCATTTATTAAAGGTTAAGAAATACAGCTTGACATGAGGCTTGGCAACTAGGCCAAGACCTTGGCTAAGTTAAGGTCTACAATTAATAAAGCTAATACGTAATGCATAACACGTAATATGACATATTACTACATTAGTCAAACATATATTCAACATTTCATAGTATTTGAATATTAATAAGTACAATTCGTGAACATTGGCGGCCACTCATCGTAATAAAATTTTCAAAAGCGTGCATTATTTTTCAACGTTATTATATTTTCTACACAAATCCATTATTCACAATACATGAATACTCATTAATACATTTTTATTAAAACACCTGTGCTAACAATTGCCATAGTATAATTGCAGCGACTGCATTGGTCGGTCACAAGGAACACAAGATAATACCCCTTCAGCTGTGGGTAAGGGGAACAAAGTCCCCTCGCTAAAAATAGTGGGGAACCTGTGTCCATCTCAGACTTGAGCCCTAAACTTACTGCTCCTAATTCATAACTGCATATTGTAAGTTTATATACTTGTCAAAAATGCAAGACAAAAACTCCTGTGAATTAATGTCTCTGAACCTCTAATGGGAACATCAATTGAACATGTGTGTGATGAAGACTGAGGTAAATTCAAAACTATAACTTCAACAGTAGTGTGTATCACTATAGCATTGCTTGAATATATGCCTCCTAACAAGCTGTTTAAATCCTTTTTGTTGCTTCAAGTAACTGACTGCTCCAAATTGATCTTGCCAAAATGTATAGCAGTGTATTTAATCCTCTCAGCGTAGTTCTTGGATAAATATTGCCTATACTAAACATTGCCCTCTAAAATAGAGCACAGAACAGGAGTAAGCACACATTGGAGAATGTAAGGGGCCACTCATAGTGAGTGTATTTGTGTAATATTGTAGTGCCACAACTTATTTGCTAAACTTCTTCACTGATGGTTAGTGAGCATCTATTGATGTCCCGTGGTAATCCAATTTCCATGACTGCATCTGTCCAAGTGTTAATTTCACATGATAGTGTTACAGATTCTTAAGGGTATACCTCCTCTGTCTTATTTTGATAATAGTGGTGGCAACATACATGCAAACAAGAATTGTTTAAAGAAAAAAACTATTTTCAAGATAAGAACATATTCTCAGAATGGTAGCAATAATCCTGAGTGTAGAGTGTATAGTGATGATGTACATCTTATGGGCTTGTGTGGAGATGTAACAAGCTATTTTATCAAGTGTGAGAAAACAGGGCTGATTGCAGAGCCCCCCTAACTTTTTGCCCCCATTTTTCACTTTTTGCTGGTGTTTTCCTGACTCTGAGGGTGCCTATACTGCCCACCAATCCCAGGGTATGTGCTCTGTGTAAAATGAGTTTGCAAATTAGGGTAATTATAATTGGCTATGTCAACCTACCTATAGGTCCCTAGCACATGGTAAGGCATGTAGGCTTAGGGACCGCAGCATAGGTGGTGCACCCATAGGTGCACTGCGGCGGTGCCCAGGGTCATTTCAAAGACAGGCCTGCCTTGCGGGCTGATTTTAAATTAAAGTTATATGCAAATTCTACTTAAAAGTACTTCCAAAGTCTTAAACTACCTTATGTTTACATATGTCACCCATAGAGTGGTGCCCTACGTGCCCCTAGGGTTGGGTGCCCTGTAGCTATAAGCAGGGACCCTAGAAAATGTTTTAGAAGTCCTGGTGAGGTAAAATAGCCATCTTTGTTTTCCCACACTGTAGTGAATGGCCTCCATAGGCTGAAATGGGGAGACTTTATTTTAATTAACAAAGTCCCCATAGGAGACAGATACCTTGAGTTTAGTATCAAATTCATTATTATATTAAATCCCATAACTTGCCATTGTTGAACTTAATGCAACTAGTTCAGGTGAAGAGTTTTAAACTCTATCTGAAAGTTGCCAGCTTCATCTCTGTAGTGCCCTTCTCTGATTGGCCAGCCTCTGGCAGCCTGGGCAGGCTGCCTTAATGAGATGTGAAGTGGTCTGGGCTGAGGAGATATGCCTGAGCAGATGGTGAAACAGGATGGGGGTTGAGCAGCCAAACTGGTCTTCAAGGCAAGGAAAGACATTTGGAGCAGTTCAGGAACTCCCCCGTTTCCTGCAACCACAGACAATTAGGTGCCCTTTAGATTATATGACACGAGGGCAGGAGAGGGGTGTGTTTAGGACTTTTAGCCACACCACTGGGTGGGCTCAGCCAGATCTAACCTCCAGAAATCAGTTTCAACCATGATGGGTTGTTGAAGAACGTTGCTCCCCGGGATTGAGTTTTGCCACACTACCCAGGAAGTGGTCATCAAAGAGGGGAGGAGCCTGCCTGTGATTGTACAGTCAGGCCCCTCTGCTTTCCACCCAAAGAACAAGGATAAATATGGCAGAGCTTCACCCACACCTTAGATCCCTACAAGGAACAATTCAAAGAAGAAGAAGGACTGCCCTGCTGAACCCCGACCTTCACTTGGACACTGCACCAGCTGCACACTTGGGCTGAACCATTAAAATGACTTTACCTGTCTTCTACTGCTTCAAGAAGGAACTCCCTGTTTGCTACAGGTACAGAAAAGCTGCCCAGAGTCCCCTGCATCAAGTCCTGCAAGCAGAGCCCAGCAGAATAGCCTCCAATGGCCATTTGAGGATTCTGACCAGGCTATTCCGGGAATTGTAGTCCCAATGCCCAAGGAGCAACACAGAGCTTCTGGAACCTTGGATCAAGTTATGGGCACTTTAACGACCCAAGGAGGTGCATTGTGGGAGTTGTAGTCTTAGACCCCAAGAGTCAAACCAGAGCCTCTGAACCCTTGGCTGGTGCTGTGGACCACTTTCCTGAATCAAAAACATTTCTGAAAGTGTCACATTATTACCGCATGGGTGGCCTGAACTCTGGACTTTGTCCCTGTCCAGTGTGACCTTTTTTAACTCTTTGAGCACTGGTTGCTTTTATGCACTAGTGTTGAGCAAAACCTGAAACCAAAGCATCATCATTGACCTAAATCTAAAAGTAAACATGAATATCTAATTGAATCTTAAAATGGACTGAAGAGAGCCTGGGCCTTTGATGGATGTCATGTGTCATATCCAATGTGAGGAGTAGAATGAATGCATTTTCCTTGTTAATTTAAATATGACGGAATGGAAGCAATACATCCAGATATTCTCGTAGTTCCAGTTAATATTCCCATATTTTAGGAGAAGTCCATATTGATGGTGTGAAAGGCCACAGAGACATCCAGTAGCATTAAACATTCTGGGTTACATTGTCCAAGCAATGAACGTGGTGTTTTCAGTCGTTCAACATGGACATGGATGATTCTGTCACATGACTGGGCAAAAAAATAAAGGAGTGTGTAGTATTTGGTTGATAAAGGTGACACTATATATGTTGTGAAGTTGTTGACTCTAAAGAGAAGAGCCTGACCTTTTCTAGAACATGAGTGATGGTGTCTACTTTTAATGTCTTTATGGTAGTTGCATCTGAGGAGGATCTGTCAGCAATAAGATGAAATAAATAATGTTGGTAAATGCTTTCAAATTTAGGACAAGGAATGGTCCTAGTAGAAAGGATGAACAACTTTTGCTCATGATATAACCACATCAGACTCCATATTTGTAATATGTATTAGGTTTATGAGTTAGAGTGTTAGAAGATTTTGTTGGGGGGGTGGCTTCTGAATCTTGAGCTTCTGGCTTCAATATTACTGCTTTTAATGAAGAAAGGTAGTTACACATTTTCTATTTCCTTAGATTAAGTGACAACCTGCTTCACTCATTTATATTAAATTGAATTATTCATGTACTTCAGAAGTTCAGGCATGACATTGTCAATTGGCTCCAATAGTTGTGAGAAGTAGGCTTCCTTAGAGCAGAAGATTATCTTTGAGAATTCTGCACAAAATTCAGGCATACTATGTTATAGATGCCAAACCTCTGGGTGTCACAATTATGGGCTTAACGTGATTATCAGTAATATCCCATGGATAAAATAAAAATACATTCACAAATCACCAAAAGCATCACTGTAAATACAAATTCTGATGGTTATGGACATAGAAAGGTGAGAAGACAGTAAGACTTTTTGACTACAATGTATTTCTGTAGATAAGTCAGGCTGAAACGAGAGAAGAAGAAGGTTAGTCTTATCCTTTCCATGGTGACTTATGGATACCCCAATGAAAGAAATGCATATGAATCTACAAAACTATCATCCAAAGACATAATTCAAGACTTTAATAGCCGAGTAAGACTATTCCAGGTGAAAAGATCTTTTCAAACCAAAAGGGTCATACACTAATACACATAAAGTAACACACTAATCCTAGCAATGAACAATGAAAAGCAGCTACAAATTGAACAGGAAAATATTCTCATAAGTAATTCATTATGTCCATTTCTCCAAATCCTATCCCAAAAACATTTTCAAAGCCCTTTCCAGAAAGACCCACAAACCCAACCTAGTCTTGACAGTAAAAGCTTAGAGACATAAATCCTATTTGTAAAGGCAGTACTAGTAAGCACAGTCCTAAACAAACCCAAATGTCCTAATGCAGAATGGAAAAAAATCAACTGAAATAAGGGAAACATCACAGACTGCCCAAGTAAACTAAAGCATACTGTAAGACTAGGAAACATCAACTGATCAAATACTTTAAATGCTGAAAGAACAAACCAAAGCATGAAAACTGTTCATCTAGTGATAGACTGCATTGGCTGACTCTGCTTCTCTATAGTATCCACATCTGTAAAAACACCCAGGTGTTGCAGCAAAAGTCCCACTCCTTCTGCCTCCAGTAGTGAACAATTCTGTGCCATTAGCAGCTCTTCAGCATGTTCCCAAGTGGCTTGGCTGTTTAAATGCCCCAAACCCTACAGTGAGAGGGTCAGTCAGGGACCGCTGCGGAATAGAGGACATCCTTGAAAGCTGATAGCAAGATATTGGTTGTATTTCAGTCTGATGTCATTTTCTCATATGGGCGTGGATGTCTGGTCCTTTCGGAGACTTTCAAAGAAGAGAAGAAACATTAGGTGATTGCCTCTTTATTTGCTAGTTTTAATGTGTGGTTGAACATTATCTCTAAACCACAGAAAGAAACAATTTTAAAGTCACCCAGAGGTCCTTATAAAAATGGAAAATCAAAGTGAGAGGTAAAAAGAAAATAGATGCTAGTCCAATTAGGACATAGGGGTCATTATGTCCCCGGCAGTGAGCGGTAATGTGGCAGCAGTACTGACAACAGGCAGGCGCTACATACCGCCACATTATGAGAATTGCGGGTTGGCTGCAGCCAACCTGTCACTTTTCCACTCAGACCGCCATGGGGGTAGCAGCCGCCGGGCCGGAGATGTCAATCTCAAGTCTTGCGGCCGGCATAGTACCGCCGGTGGCATTTTGAGACTGCCTACCACCATGGTTTTCGTGGTGTTAGGAATGCCACAAAAACCATGGTGGTATGCCCTACTGGTGACAGGGAACTCCTTCTTTGTCACCGGTAAATGACTCCCCAACCCCCTCTACACCCAGCTGAAGCCCCACACCCCCCTCCATCAAAACTCCCCCATTCCAATCCTCACAACCCCACCCTTCCAATCCTCTCACTCCCCCATACACGCACACACCCGCAGACACTCACCACGCATATACCCACTCACTCACACTGGCATACACACATTCATACATGCATACATCCAGTCATGCTCGCACACATTCTTACACACATTCACACTGACATGCAAACACGCACTCACTTTACCATTCTTACACGCATTCACACACATGTATACACCCATGCAAACAACACTACACACACAGATGAATTCCCTCACACTCACACATTCATGCACACAACCACACACACACACAACACACCCCACCCCCCTCCCCTGTCGGAAGCCCAGCTTACCTTTTTCCAGGTGGTCTTCCAGCAGGGAATGGAAAGGGGTGCTGCTACCACCAGCCGCTCCCATCAGCAGAACACTGCCAGGCCGTATCACAGGTCATGATACGGCTGGCTGCGTTCAACTGGCATGGAGGTGCTGGTGGTAGCAGCGCTAGCTTACCACCATCCACCAGTATGATCACTGCCGGATTTCTGTCCTTCTTGTGTCAGAAGCCCGGCAGTGATCATAGTATGGAAGACGGATGGTAGCCGTGGTGATGGTATTTTGGAGGCTGTCACCGCGGCAGTAGGCAGTTTTTACCACCAATGACATAAGGAGGGCTAAAGTCTCAAATCAGTCATTACTGACACAGCTCCTAAGGGAAAATATGTATTCAGTGATCTGGACTAGGTTATGGGATGGTTCCATTTTATATTATTTGAATATGAATCTTTAGTTGGAATACTTTGCCCAGAGCACACAAATTGGAGGTCTATAGATCAAGTCTTGATGTGAGCTGTGGTTGAAATGCTACACCTCTTAAACCACAATAATCTAGAAACATGAAAAGAGATTTCGCTAAAGGAATTGTTTTCATACCTTTGATAGATCACACTGAGCAGAATGCACAATCTAAACATAATGGGCTACATGTACCTTATGTTGAACAGTGTCAATGACACTGTTTGAGATTCGCAAGGGGGTGGCAAATGCCCTACCTCATGAATATTCATGAGGTAGGTCGCAATTTGCGACCCCCTTGTGAATGTCCGCCCTTACATGGATGGTGGCCTGCTGGAGACAGCAGACCACCATGTCTGTGACTGCTTTTATATAAAGCAGTTTAAAAAAAAAATGCTGCCCATTTTCCTTAAAGGAAAACAAGATGCATTTCAAAAACAAAAAATGAAATGTTTTCGTTTCATTTTTTCAAAGCAGGCAGTGGTCCGTAGCACTGTTTTTGCTGCCATTCACAAAGGGAAAGGGGTGCCATGGGGTCGAATGGGTTAGCACCAGTGTGACACTGGTGCTAACTGCGATCTGCGATTGTTTTGCGACCGCATTCGTGGTCACAAAACAATCATACATGGGACTGAGACTCGCAATTAGGCAGGGACCACCCCTTCCTAATTGCGACTCAAAATCCCTTTTTGCGATTCGGTTTGTTACTGAGAATGATTGCAGTTCAAATTAAGCTACAGATGCAAAGGCACAGTTCAAGTGGCATCTCTAGAAGTGACATTTCCCTGCACAAGCTTGTCTTTTTTCGCAAAGTCACGACCAGGGATATACCAATTTATTTTCCCTTTAATATACCTCCAAAATTACTGAACAGATTTGCACCAAATAAGCGGAAGCACAATCTGTGTACCGAAAGCTAGCTTTCTGCCAAATTTGGTATATTTCCATCCAGGGGTTTGGGCTGTAGTAGCGACTAAAGGTCCTATGGGGATTAACATACGACACAACACATATCAATAGCTCATACTGGCTTCTGGTGTAAACACTGTAACTGTCATTCCAATACCTGTAATATGGATTGATGTTGAATGGGTCTATGTATGTGTCCTGGTATTGTTGTGTGGCCATTTTTTAGTCAGCTTTGTTTATTATTTAACAATAGCTGCATTTGTGGTCATGTTTTATTTATTTCTATTTAGCTATTCTTTGCTTAGGCCAACACTGTGTTCTTAAACAAGCACTCTGTGCTTCTCTCAAGGCTGCAGTAAGATAGGTTGCCGGTAAATGTGGTGACGTTTTATCTCTGGGATTCATAGAAACATACACATCCTTAAGTAGGGACCTTTTCACAGAACATCAGCTGTTTTATCATAAAAACAATTCCCACTCCCATACACATTAGAGGGAGATTCCAGCCAGATGACCACAACTGTATGCTGAATTCTGAATGCTTTCCTACAGCTGCTTATGCAGACTTTAGGCTTTCCTCAGGTATGGGGGATGATGTCTTCCCAGGGGAACCTGAAGGGCAGAACTAGAACGTAACATGCTGTGCTCTAATATAGCCTAGGTAGGAATTAGTCTATTGACTCTAGTGACAATATGGTGGCATTTTCTATGCTTTACTCTCCTTATAACAATTTTAATACTGTCATGCTTTATCGTCCTGGTTATTGAAGTACATGCTTATTGTCTAAGATGCAGTTGCTTCATTAAAACCTTATTGAAATGTATACAACCTCTGCTTGTCATTGTGTATGTGAAACTAATGTAACTAAGAGAAATGGATGAGATCCGAGTGATCACGATTTCCCTGAGGAGTCAATTGTGTCATGCGCTCGGCTTCCCAATCATCCCTGCTCTTGGGTAGAGATAAGGCACTGCTAGTTAGCTGAAGCAAGAACCGGATTGGGGCGACATGTGTCACCTGTAGTAGGTTAAGACTCAGCAGTCTCATTAGAATAATGAGAAGCTACGCGACATGGCGCCGCCAACGTTTGGTCAGGATCTAATTTTTGGTTCCTCCTGAGTATCTCTATTTCACTACATAAAAAGTACTATGTGCGGAGACGTCTGTGGTATTGAGGATTTTCCTCCTCAGCTAAGTAGGGAGTGCCTAACTAGTGCTCTAGGTTGTTCCCTTATTCCCAATAAAAGGATAATCCCCATTTGGTGTGCTTATGTCTGAACCAATTTACCATTCATTATGGTGAATCCACAACAGGTAGCAATTGCAGTCAATATGAGACCGCCCCCTACTGATTTTTTACTGGCACATGGCCTAACGGCCCTGGGGGTTCCAGTCACATTTGTTGTGGATGCACATGCAGCCTATAGAACAGAACCTTTTTATTCTTGGGTCACATTTCCAACAGTTGATGAGAACACCAACACAGTTCATTACTATACACCGGCAAACATACCTGCACAATACAGAGCATATGAATATTTGGAGATACCTCTATCTGATCAAGAACATAATAATTGGCTTGATGGCGCCCTGCCCCACACAATTTTACACATTAGGATAGGCCCTCTTAGTAATGATGGTCCTACCTGGCCTTTATTGGCCACTTATACACCTCACCCTGCTGCAGTGAACCTAACAGTAGCTGAAGTCTGTCGCTTATACGCTGATCTGACGGCAATATACAGACGATTAGTACAGTTTGTAATGCAAACATTTAATACAAACCCAGCACGTGCTGCACCATCGCAACCACATGCAGTAACGCCAGACATTAATCATGAGACTGTACATTCGATCATGGGTGAAGTACCCACCAAACGAGAAGAAATTCCTTTTTGGCTAGCTCAAAAAATAAATGCACTGGAGGCAGTATTTCTGCATATGGGACCTCATGATAAACACAGAATAGTGACAATGTGCTTGCATTTGGGATGGTTCCCACTTTAGATAATTGTAATACATGGGCGCAGTATTTGCCACGCTCTAGACTACCACACATGGTACATCGACACTTGCCAACTTACCAAAAGTGTTGAATCAAATTCAAGACGAATACGGGGCTGCCCCGGCCATGTACTTGGGGATGCAACTAATGGGCAATTTTGCCATAGTATCTTCAATTATATTAAGTAACCTGAAAGGGGAAGCGGTCGCACTAGCGGTGTGCATGTGGCTTCGGGACGTTCCTCCACAGGATCAAGAACGTAAGCTGCCAAAGATTATCATGGAGACCTACTCTAGCATTGGTTGAGATAGTCTGGGGGCCAGACCAACAAAACCACAATTTCAAGGTAAATCTAATAAAGATTCTACCAATGCAAGCTCCTGAGGGTAATAAGAAATGCTGGGATGAAAAGCAACAAACACCTAAAAAAGAAAGTGAAGAATCTCCGCATTCGGAGACCCCACAGAATAGATATAGGGGGTCATTCCGACCCTGGCGGTAAAAACCGCCAGGGCCGCGAACGAAGGAAAGCACTGCCAACAGGCTGGCGGTGCTT
The DNA here is from genome assembly GCF_031143425.1 of Pleurodeles waltl. NCBI lineage: Eukaryota > Metazoa > Chordata > Amphibia > Caudata > Salamandridae > Pleurodeles > Pleurodeles waltl. The sequence continues at coordinate 1,028,755,346 of NC_090448.1, read as the reverse complement.
CCTGGGCCATTCTGACCGCGGCGGTAAAGCCGCGGTCAGAAAACCGGCTCCGGCGGTTTCCCGCCGGATTAACCCCGGTTGGCCTAATCCGCCATGGTGGCGCTGCAAGCAGCGCCGTCATGGGGATTCTGACCCCCTTCCCGTCAGCATGTTTCTGAACGGGTGGCCTGGGGCCCCTGGGGGCCCCTGCATTGCCCATGCTACTGGCATGGGCAGTGCAGGGGCCCCCTAACAGGGCCCCATGAAGCTTTTCACTGTCTGCTTAGCAGACAGTGAAAAGCGCGACGGGTGCAACTGCACCCGTCGCACACCTGCAACACCGCCGGCTCCATTCGGAGCCGGCTTCTGTGTTGCAGGCAGCCTTCCCGCTGGGCCGGCGGGCGCTAACAATGTTAGCGCCCGCCGGCCCAGCGGGAAGGTCTGAATGGCCCCAGCGGTCTTCCGACCGCAGAGCGGCCATATGGCGGTTCCCGCCAGGCGGGCGGCGACCACCGCCCGCCGCAGTTAGAATGAGGGCCATAATCTCTGAAATAGAGATAATATAAAAATGCCTGACAGATATCAATATACTGTTACACGCCAATCTCATTCCTTTCAGGACTCATCGGAAGAACGCAGTGAGAGAGGTGGGCGGTCAGAGCGAAGAACTGAGTAAGTGAATACGAGAGAGGAATCACAACACTCATCAGAAGTTTCTATTAAAAAAGAAGAGAAAGTTCCCCAACAAAAAACACAATTCAAAAAGAAAAAGGTGGCGGCAGTTGTAGTTCGACATGCCACTCAAGAAGAGGGGTCTCTTGAAGAACAAGAAGAGGGCACTAGCGCTATTAGATAGCGCGGCAGAGGTCACAATACTTCACCAGAATCTTCTAGAGCATCAGGAGGTGAAAGTAGCTGATGACTTCCTACAAGTAGAAACTGCGGACATGTGAGTCTCCATGCCTGATAGGGTGTATAAAGTAACGCTACTGTTAGAAGGAAAAATAGAGCGCACAATCGACGCAATCTTTTGGGACTGCGTCGAAACGCATATGATATTCTACTGCCCGAAAAGGATTGGCCACCTGAATTTGTCTGTACTTGCCCATATGGGTAAGAGGTTATCAAACCTTCTTTCTCGCCCCTTGTTCCCAAGGAGCTCGCAGAATCCTACAGCATCGATTGGGCATTGGCGCAGGCACCCGTGTTATATCGCAACGACGTAGGATGATACAAAGATTTCCCCTACCATGTAATTCATATTAAAAATCAAACTCAACCACAACCCCAGTATCCAATAAAACATGATGCTAAAGCACTCATGAGGGAAATCCTCACACAACTAGAGTACCCGGACATAATCGAACCCTGTGTCTCACCAATCAATAACCCCTTATTCCCAGTAGCTAAACCGGACCATTGGTACAGAATAGTCTTAGACTACAGACATTTAAACAGTCACAGACATTTAAACAGTCACACCCGCACATATGCTATGCAAAACTCATACAGCACAGCACTTAAGGACAATATACTGCGTAAAAAAATAAAAAAAACAACTCTAAATATCTCCAATGTTTTCTTCTGCCAAAATAAAGGGGGTTATTCTAACTTTGGAGGAGGTGTTAATCTGTCCCAAAAGTGACGGAAAAGTGACGGATTTACCACCAGCCGTATTACGAGTCCATTATATCCTATGGAACTCGTAATACGGCTGGTGGTATATCCGTCACTTTACCGTCACTTTTGGGACGGATTAACACTCCTCCAAAGTTAGAATAACCCCCAAAGTGCCTTAGGTTGGAGACTTAACAAGTTTCAGGCTCTCAGAAAAAATTCAGTTGTTTACCCCAGGGGTAAAAGAACAGTCCAGGTCTGTTCGTAGCTCGTATGACTTCAATATTGCACGACATAGACCCTGGAGCATTGTCGTATGTAGACTATAGATATCTCATGGATGCTGAATTTTTGCAACATTTAAGATGGGTAGCCTGCATTGTTGGTGGATTTGCCGAGTTCAGCTACAAATTCAATTTCAGAAAAACAATAATAGCCTTCCTGAGCGTCCTGTTTCTGGGATATGAGCTATCAAGTGAAGGAAAGAGCCTAGCGCCACAATTCTTGGAAACATGAGTGCAGTTAAAACCTCCAAATACCATAAAAAAACTCTAATCCCTATTGGGTTTTCAACATTTTGGCAGAACTTACATTCCTGATTATGAATCACGCATAAAACCTTTATATGACTTAATACGTCCTGACTTTTCAAGTAAATTTGGACAGTCAAACACACTCGCATTCTCAGAACTTTGCAAACAGACATGCTTGCAGCACAACACCTACACACAAGGGACAACAAAACACATCTAGTCATCAGAGTAATTGCTGGTGCCATTGGTTTCACCTATGTAACTTTCAATGAGGGTGAGACAGTCCAGATTGCATACAAATCACATCTGTATTCAGCAGCAGAACAACGTTTTGCTCCCACAGAGAAAATTCTCACTGCTGTTCAGATGGCTGTCATTAAAGAAAGACCTCTAGCCCAAGGCAAACTAATTATTGTCGTTTCTCTAGTTCCAGCCCTTGAGGCTGTCACCAAAGCCAGCGTTCCAAACGCAATAGCATTATATCCCTGTTGGATTCAATGGGCAAAGTCTTTGACAGCCACTGATGTAGACTACATTTTTGACCCAAAATTACAAACTCAAGAATGTTTGTAATATGAACTAGAATACCCAGTTCCAGCAAACACACTGCCTATTGATCAATATCAAAGAGTCATGTACACCGATGGCTCAGCACAACCTGCAGTAGGCACAAAACAGTAATACTCCGATGCTTGTGCAGTCGTAAGAGGATTTATGGAGGATAGTAAACTTTGTCCCCAGCATACCTTCACGCAAACCCTAGGGGATTGCACAGCACAATTAGCAGAGCTAAAGGCTATGGTGATGGCACTGGAAAATACATATCCTACACAGCTAACACTGATTGTCTGTGATTTGTACAATTGTGTCCAGTCCTTTAATAAATACCTGCATTACTGCCGCCAGATTGGGTTCAGAGATTCTAAAGGCAATACAATTAAACACAGACTCCTATGGGGGAAAGTAGCGGATCTGAAGGAAACGCTACCAAATGTCCATGTTGTAAATACATTTGGACACCAGCGCGTTGGATTACACGTTGCTGGGAATACACTGGCTGATGAAGCTGCCAAGTCGGCAGTAGCTACGGCTGCTGTTGTTGCAGTAACCCGTTCAGGAACTAAACTGGACGATGACATATGGACTGCTGTGAAAGTTACGGCTGAAGGCACACCCTTTCCAAAAGCATTTCCTGCTAAATATTCCTACCGAATGGGAGGCTTCCTAGAAGCTGAAGTAGTAATATCAGGTGTAAGGCTTCAAGGAATTTCCAACAAAGACATAAGATCAGAGTTGATTAAAGCAGCGCATGATGGGGTAGCGTCTGCCCATGCTGGTATGGCGGCTATAATATCATTGTAGCAAGCATGTTATTGATGGCCAGGTCTATACAAACTGACCAAGCAGTATGTCCTTTGTTGTGACATCTGCCAACAAATTAAGGTTTCCACCACTAAAGGCCCACCGCAGACATCCCTTCTAATTTCCAACAAACCATTACAATGTGTGTACTTGGACCATTGTGGCCCCCTAACACTGGTTAGTACATACAAATACATTTTAGTTGCTGTTGACTCCTGCTCCAGATTTATATGGGTGTGACCACAATGCTCAGCTGACGCTCTGATTTTTATTAAATACTTGCAAGTCTTTATCAGTACACATGCAGTTGCGGCTTTCTCCTCGGACCAGTGCCCTGCTTTCGCCTCAAGGGCATTAAGGGACGTCATGGCTTCATTAGGGTCCAACTCCATTACTCGTCTCCATTTCATCCTGAGGGAAATAGTGCTGTGAAGCACCAAAACCGTGATTTAAAGCAGTCCTTAACAGCCATAGTCTTAGGTAACGGTCGTAGTTGGCTTAGTTACCTGTATGGAGTCCAGAGAACACTTAGCAATTTGCCTAGAAGGTCCCTGGGGGAGGGGGGGGGGTCGTACTTCATATGAGTGCCTGTTCGGAACTCAAATGTATGTTCCAGATCTTGATGTTCCTGGCGTGGAGGCGGCAGAAACACCCTTTGACATAAATTAAAGTGTCACTGTCTTACAGGAGTTACAACAGTTCCGTGACAACAATGCTTCTGCCAGTGCTGCCTCCACAAGAATTAAGAATGTACCAATAACACCTACCAGCTGGATTCCTAATGTCGGGGATCTAGTACGTGAAAAGGTTGCTGTAAAAAAAGCAGTTTGGTCCTTCTTATCGTGCACCGGTCCTAGTCTTGGGAATACACAGTACTAGAACTGTTATTCTACCACCGTTGGCTGGTGCTAAAGAAAACTGTTTTTTATCTATCGACAATGTCAAGTTACTCCATATGGCCGATCCTGCACAGCAGACCAAGAGGAAGAGCCAGTAGTTCCCGAATCCCTCTCACTATTGGTTAAGAGGTTCCTCTACAAGTTGTGAGCAGCAACGCTGACACCTCTCTGAGCTTGGGGAGGGTGGAAAATGATCTTGAATTGGTTCCACTAACATCTGCTTCAACAAATAACATTGAAAGTACTGATTGATTTGACACAACTTCAACACAGATGGATGGCGTCATTTATTCTGAACCACAGCGGGAAACCCCCACCGGTTCTCCACCTACAGACACAGCTCCAGCTTTTGCACAAACTGCTTCTGGATACTTTGCTGACCTTCTTGGACTCATTCGCCTCTTCTACATCTGAACTGTCAAAAACATGTAAGATGATAAACTGGCTTAAAACAAATTACTTTATTCTCCCATGGAACTATCTGCGGCTTTCCTTGACTGTATTCGCTTTCCTCCTTTGGATTGGGTGTGTCATAACATTCTTTCTATTAATACATGGTCATTTTCTTCCTGAAAGATCAACATTTGAACTGGTGTATGAGGTCCTAAAACCCCATTTTTCTTCTCACGAGGCCTGCAGAGACTTGTCTTTTGTAAACATTTCCGCTATACCAATTCCTGATGGGATTGTTTGGGATAAAGTAACACTTGATATATACGGCCCGACACAGGTCATTCAAATACCATATGTGCTTAAACTTTCAATGAACGATGTAATAATACCTGGAGTTGTTTCTCAATTAATCAATCAATCAGGAATTTTTAAAGCGCACTACTCACCCGTGAGGGTCTCAAGGCGCTGAGGAGGATGGGGGAGGTGCTGCTACTGCTTGAACAGCCAAGTCTTGAGAAGTTTCCTGAAGAAAAGGAGGTCTTTGGTCTGGCCAGGTGGGTGGGAAGAGTGTTCCACGTTTTGGTGATGAGGTTCGAGAATGATCTACCACCGGTTGTAGTTCTGCGGATGCGTGGGACAGTTGCAAGGGCGGGATCGGTGGCGCGGAGATGCCAGGTTGGAGTGTAGAAGGAAGCCGTCTGTTGAGGTATTCTGGTCCGGTGTTGTGCAGTGCTTTATGAGCGTGGGTGAGGAGTTTGAAAGTGATTCTCATGGTGACTGGGAGCTAGTGCAGGTTTCTCAGATGGTCTGTGATGTGGCAGGGGCGGGGGATGTCCAGGATGTGGCATGCGGAGGCGTTCTGGATGCATTGCAGCCTCTTCTGGAGTTTGGCCGTGGTTCCTGCGTAGAGGGCATTGCCGTAGTCCAGTTTGATGCTTAGGAGGGCTTGGGTGACTGTTCTTCTGGTTTTGGTGGGTATCCATTTGTAGAACGTTCGGAGCATGTGGAGGGTATTGAAGCAGGAGGAGGAGATGGCGCTGACTTGCTGGGTCATGGATAATGAGGAGTCCAAGTTGAATCCTATGTTGCGTGCGTGGTCAGTGGGAGTCGGGGCGGCTCTGAGAGTGGCAGGCTACCAGGAGTCATCCCATGAGGAGGGGGTGGAGCCGATTGTTGGAACTGAGTTTGAGGCAGCTGCTCTTCATCCATTCGGCGATGGCCTTCATTCCTTTGTGGAGGTTGGTCTTGGTGGAGTCCTTGGTGAGGGAGAGGATCAGCTGGGTGTTGTCGGCGTATGAGATGATGTTCAGGTTGTGGGATTGGGCGATGTTAGTAAGCAGGACCATGTAGACATTGAAGAGGGTATGGCTGAGAGACGAACTCTGGGGTACGCCGCAGATTATGTCAGTGGCCTCCAAGCGGAATGGGAGGAGGCAGACTCTCTGGGTTCTGCCAGTGAGAAAGGAGGTGACCCAGTCCAGGGCTCTGTCGCGGATTCCTGCATTGCTGAGGCATGAGCATAGGGTGTGGTGGCAGACGGTGTTGAATGCGACCAAGAGGTCCAGGAGGAAGAGGGCCGCAGTGTTGCCGTTGTCCAGTATGATTCTGATGTCGTCGGTGGCGGCGATGAGGGCGGTTTCGGTACTGTGGTTGCTGCGGAATCCGGTATGGGAAGGGTCCAGGGTGCAGTTCATCTCAAAGAAGCAGGTTAGTTGTCTGTTGACAGCCTTCTCAATGACTTTTGCCAGGAAGGGGAGCAGGGAGATAGGCCAGAAGTTCTTGAGGTCCTTTGGGACTGCCTCGGGTTTTTTGAGGAGGGCGCTGATCTCTGCGCGTTTCCAGCTCTCTGGGAAGGTGGAGGACTTGAAGGAGCTGTTGATGATCTTCTGTAGTTGGGGTGCGATGACGGAGCTTGCTTTGTTGAGGATGTGGTAAGGGCAGGGGTCAGATGGAGAGCTGGAGTGGATGATGTTCATGATTTCGATGGTGTTGTTGTCATTGATGGGGTCCAGGAGGGAAGGAGGTTGGTTGGAGGTGAATCTATGGTGTTGGTGGTTGCTGGGGGGGTCTGGGTGCTGAAGCTGTTGTGGATGTCTGCAATCTTGCAGTAGAAGTAGGAGGCTAGGGGGTCGCAGAGGTCTTGGGATGGCGGGACCTCGTTGGTGTTGGAACTGGGGGTGGAGAGCTTCTTCACGACATTTAAGAGCTCCTTGTGGCTGTGTACATTGTTAATGATTCAGTCTTTGAAGGTGGTTCTCTTGGCTGCTCGGATGAGCTGGTGGTGTCTGCGGATGGTGTTTTTGAATGCTGTGTGATTATACAGAGTCTGATCTTGGTGCCACTTTCCTTCGAGTCTTCGGCAGGTTTGCTTAGATTCGTGGAGGTCGGCGGTAAACCAGAAGGCCTTTCTGTCGGTGCATCTGTTGGAGGGATTCTTGATTAGGGCAAGAGTATTGGCACAGGTGTTGACTCACTACCTGAAATTGCGGGCAGCTGTATCAGTGTCGGTGGTGTTGATGGGTGGGTTCAGGGAGAGGGTCGCACTAAGTTGGTCTTCGGTGACCTTGTGCCAACTGCGGTGGGGGATCCATCCATTGTGGGTGGTGGTGTGTTGTGGGTTTCTTGAAGGAGAAGTGGATGCAGTTGTGATCTGTCCAGGGGAATTCGGTGGTGTGGCTGAAGGAGATGTGATTGCTGGCAGTGAAAATGGGGTAGAGTGTGTGTCCTGCGGAGTGGGTTGGTGTCGTGATGAGCTGTTTGATGCCGAGGTTGGAGAGGTTGTCGAGCAGGGTGGCGGTGTTGTTGGCGTTGGTGTTCTTGAGGTGAAAGTTTAAGTCCCCGAGGAGTATGTAGTCAGTGGATGCAAGAGCATGTGTGCTGATGATGTCGGTGATGGAGTCGCTGATCTGCTGTTGTGGCCTGGGGGGCCTGTAGACGAGGGTCCCACGAAGGGTGGTGTTTGGGTCAATGTGGATCTGGAGGTGCAGGTGTTCGGCGGTGCTGAGGGTGTCTTTGGTGCTGGTCATGATCCCCAGGGTGTTCTTGTGGATGATGGTGATGCCTCCTCCTGGTTTGTTGGAGCGGTCCCTGTGGGTGATCTTGGCGATGTCAGGCACTTAGGAGGGGTTCATCTAGGTCTCGGTCAGGAAGGCGACGTCTGGGGAGACTGAGTCGAGTAGATTCCATAGCTCTACTGCATGCTTGTGGATGGAGCGGGTGTTGAGGAGGATACATCTGAGATGGTTGCGTCCTGCCTTGGTGGGTGGGTCATTGGCTTGGAGGCTAGTGAAGGTGCAGTCCCGGCAGGAGAAGGGTCCCCGGGTGGTCTGCAGGGAGGCTTGAAGTCAAGCGGGAGAGCAGCCGGTGTTGAGGGCGTGGAGGGTGGCGCCGTCGCAGTGAAGACGTGCATGGTGGCAGTGAGGGGGACGGGAGGCAGAGGTTATGGTGCGGGGCGCAGACGGACGCAGATGGGCTTGCTTTTGGCGTGCCAGTGGTGCGCCCACTGCGCGCATCTGTGCAGTAGCCGCCATTAAGTAGGGAGTTGGGGGGAGGAGAGGACAGCTGGGAGGTGGGAGCAGAGGTAAAAAACTGTGCGAAAAAGGGGGCGGGCTGCAAAATAAGGGGGGGCAGAGGGGGCAGCAGGAGTGCAGTGCAAGAGAGAGAGGAGGGAGCGGGCCGCAGGGGCAGAAGCAGCAGGGGAGAGAGAGAGGGGGGAGAGCGAAAGTGAGCGAGAGAGAGAAAGAGAGAGCGAGAGTGAGAGAGGATTGAGAGAAAAACTAGTACAGCCCGAAGCAAAAGGAGCACAAAGGTACAGAAGTGAAGCAGAACAGAGAGCAAAGCAGAAAAAGGAGGAGAAAAGGAGGAGAGAGGCAGCAGGTAGCCTAGTAGGAAAGCAGAGCTCTCCCACTAGACACCAGGGATGAGGCGGAGGCAGAAGTCTGTGGGTGGAGGAGGGCCTCGAACTCCTGACAGGGGTCAGGAGTTCAGAGGAGACTGGGAAAGGGCTCTACTTGCAAGGTGGAGCAACGGGAGGCAGAGCAGTGCACTTACCAGGTCTGGTTTCTGATGACTGGGATGTGAAAACAGTTGATTCTATGATGACTGAATTGCAGTATTATACTGCATTTGAATGTGAAGATGTTTATCAATCTAAAGAAAATTATGGTGATATGTTTTGCTATAATTATTATGCGCACCATTTCATTCATAGAGCAAGTACCCCAAAGACTATTTTTAATTACACACAATGGGAACATTGTGCGACTCCACCACAGGGGAGTTCTAAAACGTATTCTGGAAAGTTTGCACAATTTTCTGGGCACCATGTTAAAAATGGTGAGTCATATTATTTTAAATTGCAATCAATAGAAAATGTACACATATTAGTGACCAATACAAAATGTATTTATTCAGATTCCTTTGTTTTTCGGTTTTTCGGTTGGCTATAGAAGGCTATGAATATTGGTTGAAGTTGAGTGACTTAAAAAGTGTATAGGGAACTAGAAATTGGCAAATAAGGGAGAAGGAAGCTTTATTTAGAGCATGCCTGATTTCTGTTCAAATGATATTTTTAAATGAAACTGTACAACAAACAAGTTGTTTAGGCTTAGCAAAAATTAAGGAATTGAATGCGCCCAGTATTCCTGTCCCTGCAACATTTCACAAATGGCAAAAGTATATAAATGCAACTGAAGATCAACTTGAGGAATGGGCCCAGAATGGCACGTTTAATGGTTCACTCTCCTGGCAGGTGGTTATTGTAGCCAATAGATACCAATGGGTGTCATAAATGTTTTATAAACTCCACGGGGGATTTTAGAACTAGTGGGCCGGACCCTCTTTATGTATCATCTGAACATGCAGGTATAGTAACAACACACAGTGTAGGGAAACTGTGCCAGCAATGGTTGAAGAGTTCCTCACTAGATGCTGTTAGAGAATTCCTCAGTCTCCTGTCTAATAACACTGACTTACAGGACTTCCTGTTAGGCCCCAGAAAAGGACGCAGACAGAGATTCATATATAAAGTATATAATGAAATTTGAAAGCTTTCTCAACAATAAGCTGCAGCCCGGTTAAGGCAAGTAGACCAGGAAAATTTACAGAAGGCATTAGCTGTTGTAGATAATGGGATCAATACCTTGGCTGACCGGATATACACCTTAAACAGCATTGTTACTTCTGCAATAGACATAGTACAAAGTGATATGTCTTCCACCATGGCCAGAGTCAACTAAGGTCCATAATGCATTTGGGTTGGACACTTCAAACATTGAAGGCAGGTCGCGTTCCCTGGCAACACGTTAGCGCAAGGGACATATTTTCAACATTTAACTTAACATTACATCAATAACCAATGGCTAAGAAAGAAGCAACTTATGTCATGTTACACATCGAAAAGTTTTAAAAAGTTGCCTTTACTGCGGCTAAAATACCATCTGCTTAGTGGTTAATACACAGGGTCATTAATCTGCCTACTTTAACACTATAGTTCACGTCCTGTTTAAAACACATTCCCATAGGCAGATATGAAAGGCTGGGAGATAGTTACATTCATGAGGTGTGGGAGCTGCCCCTCTCGTACAAATGTCTCAGCGGAATAAAAGAAGACTTTCTTAGCAGCAGTAAATGCAAAACTTCTGCCATTTTAATGGTTTGTAAACAGTTGTCCTTCCATGGGACGTGTAACGCTTCGGCAGCAAACTTGGCTTGTTATCTGAAGGGAGTTCCAGTCTCCTTGATTAGACCTGCGTTCCAGGTGCTTTCAAACAGCAGCTCTGTTCTCCTCAGTAGTGAAGACTATTGTGGGATACGAGCCGGAATAGTTTCTGTTGTTTTGGTCTCTAAGATTGTTACATGCTAAGGGAACATATTCTTTCCTCCCACTAGACAAAGTGAGGTAGCTGACATTTGGCCCCATATTGCTACTTCTAATGTGAATTTTGACAAGTTGAGCAGACTCAAGGCTTTATTGTGTCAAAAGCATTTGGTGCTCACATCTGCACTCAAGATCTACACACTTCAGGTGGCAAGGTTATCAGCAGAGATACAGTTCCTTTTAAGCACCAACTTTCCAAGACATTTTGGTGAGCTTGTGTGATGAATATTTAATACATCCAGTACTACTGGAATCGCAGATTTCTGTTAGGCTGTTGGTTCTGGTTTCGTTCACACCTTCTCCTCTATATTCCGTCTAATACCATCAGCCATCCACTCAATATTCTCAGGGGATTTCCAATAACTTTGGCTATAATAGGTGGCATTTTGCTATTGCTACTTTTTCTGCGCAATGGCTGTCCGACCGCAACAAGGAGGAATGAAAGCGCTCCCACCAGCACAGCTGTGTCGTGAACGCGTGATGCAGTACTTCGGAGCAACACTCCTGGAGCAATTGGAGTGTGACTGGTCTCTGTCATTCAGACCGGTTTTGCATTGTGTGCAACCAGTGTTTTGGTGCCTTTGGTACTCGTTCGAACATGCACTGAAAGTTTGTCTTTCTACCCAGCGCTTGCTTTCTTTAGACGCTGATCTGTTGATGGTCTCACTGAGGGTTCATTACCAGACATGTGCATTGAGGGTGCATTTGATACGGGAAGCTGCTTATGAGTTGCCCTTAATGGAGGATGCGGCTATGAACTTATTATTGGGCACACCACGGAATACTGCTGCCTTGGCTGAAGCTCAGGCTATGGAACACAAATGATCCTTGGTCCTTCTTGGTGATGCATTTCCGACTTTAACACCTGCCGAAGTAGAAGATTTTCTGTCTTCAATTGTCCCGGATACTATTGTCAACTTCCAAAATGACTCTGACTCTTGAAATTTGGCCTTTTTACGCCACAAGTTAACATTTTTAAATTGTCCTTTTATATATGCTTAAGTGTCCTTTTAGCTTGTCAGTATTGACATTTATATGCATATATATCTTAGGTTGAGTTTTACTAGCTTTTATATATAATTAGGCTTTGAACCATCTTCAACCGGCAAGGGGAGGGTGTTATGTAGCCATTTTAGTTATAGCTCCATGCACGGTATTTTAGCACATTAGGCCTTCCGCTGTACACTTTAACCTAGATATATTTTAGTCAACTTTGTTTATTATTTTAACAACTTTGTTTATTATTTTAACAACAGTTGCATTTGGAGTCCTGTTTTATTTATTTATTTCTAGCTGTTCTTTGCTTAGGCCAGCACTGTGTTCTTAAACAAGCACTCTGTGCTTCTCTCAAGGCTGCAGGTTGCTTGTGAACGTGGTAACGTTTTGTCTCTGGTATTCATAGAAACAAACACATCCTTACGTAGGGATATTTTTTCAGAACATCAGCTGTTTTATTATAAAAACACTTCCCTGTACCATACACATTAGAGGGAGATTCCAGCCTGGTGACCACGACTGTATGCTGATTGTTGAACGCTTCGCTACAGCTGCTTATGCAGACTTCAGGTCTTTGCTCGAGTATGGGGGAAGATGTCTTCCCAGGGGAACCTGAAGGGCAGAACTAGAGCTTAACATGCTGTGCTCTAATATAGCCCAGGTAGGAATTAGTCTATTGACTCTACTGACAATATATGGTAGCTTTATTTCTATGCTTCACTCTCCATATCGCAATTTAAATACTGTCATGCTTTATGGTCATGGTTATTGCAGTACATGCTTTATTATCTAAGATGCAGTTGCTTCATTAAAACCTCATTGAAAAGTATACTGCCTCTGCTTGTCATTGTATATGTGAGAGTAATGGAACTGAGAGAAACGGATGAGATCTGAGTGACCACGATTTCCCTGGAGAGTCAATTGTGTCATGCGCTCTGCTGCCCGATCATCCCTGCTCTTGGGTAGAGGTAAGGCACTGCTAGTTAGCCGAAGCAAGAACCGAATTGGGGTGACAGGTGTGACCTGTAGTGGGTTAAGACTCAGGCTCCCACACCACAGGTGATTCTGCCACTCAAATCCAGTAGTCTCATTAGAATAATGAGAGGCTATGCGACAGTATCAAGTATCCACACAGTGCTGTTTTTTACCATAGCGTTAGAATGCCACCTATGATCAGAGAAATATATCACAGGAACAATCTTGAAAAGGAATAACTCAATCAGTATACCAAGTAGTGCACCTAGGACCAAAATATTACTTTTTAATGCACAGGTTTCCTTTGCCTGTTACATATGGAGAGTAATGGTCATGACCCTTAATTTAAGAGGAACAAATCCACAGCAACCTCCTATGGGCACAGAGATGACAACAACCTGAATGACACAAAGGGATGCAGGGAATGCTTGACTGAAAACATGCCGAGCATGGACTAATTGCAAATCAGATACATGAAAAAGTAACCTGAATGCACTGCACCTAGAAAGCCTGGAATGACTACCCTGTCCTATTATTGGAGGGCCCTGTGCTCATGAGAAAACTAAGTAAGATAGGTCCTCATGCATAGTAAAACTTTGAAGCCGCCACCTTTTACTCCTGGCTACAGATCATCTGTATGTGACCTCTTCAGTAAGGAGGAGGCACTCAGTGCTCAGCAGTCAAAGCCACGAATGCCACCAATGGTACAAAGCATTTTGTCCCATAACCATGCAAGATGCTTGATTAGAGTTAGGGGTCCTGTCTCTATGCCTGCCCCACAAACTTGCCAAAACATTTACCGTTGTTTGCTAGTAGTCCCCCAAAATACAGTTCCTTAAATAAGGGACCAACAAGGAGACGTGGTGCAACTATCACAGAAAACTTCACAAACAGAGAGAAAACACAAACAAAATCAAAGGAGCATGTCAACTCCAAATAACCCTTACCTGTTTTTTTTTAAGAGGGTGCAAAACGCCATCAATGGCTCCCACTGAATTTGTGGAGCCTGTCATGAATGCGAAACTCTGCAAGTTCCGTATATATTAGAAAAAAGACTGCGCTCACCTGATTCACGTATCCGGCTACCCGACGTGTGAGTGAAATGGGGTGTGATCCTAGAAATATAGGCGCTAACTTGGACTGTGTTTACTTGTACTCAAAGTATACATCATGGGAGTCCATGTGCATGGGTAAGTAATCTTGTACAGTGGGACATTCATAAAATATTACCATAACCACAAAGGAGATCTTCACATGCCTTTTTCACCCATAACCAGTTGAATAGATGAATCCACTAAAGAGGTCACACTCAGTCTTACTGAGCTGAGTACAGAGATAGTTCTCTCATACAAACCTAAACCAAAACCAAAACCAAAATGGAAGTAAAGGCCAAAAATGAAGGGCCAATTCAGGTTACTTTCATGAAGTTCCTGTTAGGTTCAAACAATGGAACCCTATTAAAAAATTCAAATCGAGTAATTACCTATAGTGTAACAGTGGAGAGTAATGAAATGTAATTTTGGCCTGAGCTTATTATTTCTAAGTACTGCTTTGCAAATCACCCTATATTGGTCCTCCTCCATGTATTGCATTTACTGTGTGGTCCTGAAGAAGGTGGATTGTCATAAATTCTTACCCACCGAAACATAGGTTGTCCTTCTGTTCGAGAGATTCCAGGACACTACACTATAATGACAGAAATCTGAGATCTTTTTCCCATTGTAATTTCAAGTGCATTTCATGTGTGGCCGGGATGCAAATGAGTGTAGGATAAAAGAGGATGTGTGTTTGAATGAAAGAGTGGAGTGCGATATGGGGTTGATAAAAAGTCATTGTTGCAGATATAACTGATATGTATACTGCAGAGCATTTATATATGATATATGTACATGAAATACATGAAATATTTTTTTGCTTGTCCTTTTTGAGTATAAAAGCATTTTTGGTATGAACGAAACAATCTTTTATCTGTTTTCTATGTATTAATTTGTTTTTCATAATTCAGAAAACAAAACATTATATGGAGAATAATTGCAAACTATATTTTGAACATGTGATTGTAAAGCACAATAAGGTATACCCACTATGTTTAGAAAAAATAAAAAATAAAAAGAAATGTTTGAAAATAATATGTATGTTTTGAATAGTGGTTTTGGTCAGTCCATTTTACACTTAGAATCACTACAGAAGACATACAGGTCATGTGGGATCTTTTTTCAGGATTATACATACTGCCAAGATTTAAATCTGATCCCACTGATGTAGAGTGAAGACTGTGTAGGTCCTTTACTAGCATACGAGAAGAAGAAAAAGAATTAAAATTGCACGATGCAGGCATTTTGATAAGGCCAAGTTAGCCTATCAGCAACATGCTGTAAAATCCAGGTCACAATCAATAGCTTGTTTATGATGAAAAAATTGAAATATAAGACGTCCCTGCATCCCAAACAGCCTTGAAGCCATGCACCTCCAGCTTCTGGGTCACAGACAGCTTTATAGAAATCATCTTGTGTAGTATACATCTCTAAGCTTTCCAGGATGCTCACAAAACTTCCTGCTGTCATCCATGAAAAGCGCACACCAATGAAATTTAAAATATATGCCCAGTTGTTTGCATGGGAAATCAACCACTTAGTAGGATATCCTGACCTACTTAGAGAGTTGGATTACTCCACATTGACCAAGATAGTGTGTATTTCTGAAGCACTTTGCATTGGGTGATGCATTTTCATTAGAAAATGTACAATTGGATTTTTGTCTGTCCTATGCCATGGATTTGGCAGAAGAAAAACCTCACTGATATTGTGCTACATCATTTAAACTTCACAGCTTGTCTATCATTCATCCTAACTATATTGGCTAATCAACCACTTAGGGGGTCATTACGATCCTGGCGGGCGGCGGTAAGGTGGCGGTAACACCGCCAACAGGCTGGCGGTGTTCCGCCAGCAATTATGACCGTGGCGCAATTGCCACGGCCATACCGCCGGCCCCTCCAATAGACCGCCAGAATTCCGCCTGGCGGTCATAATCCTCAGGGCAGCGGTGCAAGCACCGCTGCCCTCGGGATTATGAGTCCCCGACCACCAGCCTATCCGTGGCGGTAAACACCGCCATTCAAAGGCTGGTGGTAAGGGGTTCTTAGGGTGCCACTGGGGGCCCCTGCACTGCCCATGCACTTGGCATGGGCAGTGCAGGGGCCCCCATGCATAGCCCCGTCGCGCATTTCACTGCCCGAATTTCGGGCAGTGAAATGTGCGACGGGTGCTACTGCACCCGCTGCACATCAGCATTGCCGCCGGCTCTATTACGAGCCGGCAGCAATGTTGATGTGACATTTCCGCTGGGCCAGCGGATGGTAACACTGTTACCGTCCGCTGGCCCAGCGGAAATGTCAGAATAGGGAGCCAGGAATACTGCCGCCAATGGCAGTATTCTGTCTCCTGCGGCCTCGGCGGTCTTTTTGCAAGACCGCCGAGGTCGTAATGACCCCCTTAGTAGGCTATCCTGACCTGTTGGATTTGGCAAACTATTTTTCCAAAATCCTGGACAATAACCTAAACATCATCATTGAACGCAACATATGAATCAGAATCCCAAAGGTTACAAACGAAATGGTGGAACTATCCTGGACAGAACACGCAGACAGATGTGTGCAGTCAGCTCAATTTAATCCATTTTAGAGACTGTTGATGAGAACCCCAACAATTTGCTTGTGCTGTTGAATGCCTCATGAGAGCAGACATTGTCATGCTTTATGAGGTTTACTGGGATGCAACACGTCAGATGAAGGTTACCATCTATATTTGATTTCTCTCTTGATCGCAAAAGGGTTGAAGAAACTATCATAGTAGTCAAAGTGCGGTGTTAAGCACCAGCGGACTCCCCGGCAGATAACTATGATAGAACCTAGCTGTCAAAGGGATAACTGGCATAACTAGTTAAATATAGTGGCTTGACGAGGGTAGCATTCCAGGGCACCCTAGGCCTTGGCAACCACCTACAGCATTGTCCATTCATGGCTTGCATCCGGGAGCCCTGGATATCAATGTCCTGGTAAACTATTTTGGAGGATGGACTTCATAAGAAACAAGGTGGCCACATGCCCTTTTCAGGGAATGATTAACAACTCAATACCACCCTACAACTACAACAATGCCTGAAGTTGTGGTGGCGAAGTTTGGTGTAAACATTTCTGTTTGCCCATTTCATCTTTCGGTAGTTTACGTCAGTTAAGCAAGGAAAAACATATTTTGCCTCACACATAATGCTTGACAATGTCAGCTTAGAATTTTGGGGATGGTCACATGCCCCTGCTAGACCCTTGCCTAGAATACCACTTCCCTAACTTCTTTTGATGATAGGGGAATGTTGACTTAACTGGTGACGACTTAATGGTGACAGTCAAATACCACCTAGCAAAGTTGCTAACTATGGGCTTGATTTAAATTGTGAAATACAATTTGAACACAATCAGAGTGAAGAGATAAAATACTCTGTCATCTTGACAGATTACCAGTCCTGCACAGTTAGAGTTGCCCAGCGGTCCTTCCTACACCACTAATCATTGGAAGGAACCACCGTCACAGTAGTTCCTGGCAACGTGGTAAAATTTTGACGGACAGCTCTTTCAAACTTTACAATCCCCGTTAAACTTTTAATACATTTGTTTTCTACATTTCAGCACGAGAGCAGCGTTAGGATCAGCACAGGGCAGGCTGGGAGCCTGCAGTGTGTTCCAAAGAGCGACGATGCGGCAGTGGGCGTGAATTACGTTTTTTTTTTATTCCAATATTTGTTGTATTTTTGTTTCGTGTCCCCCACCCCGCCACTTTACCCCAAAAGCAGCCACCAGTGTGTGCTGTACGGTTTATGTAAGACTGTCTGTGATTAAGAGCTCAAAATGTAGCTAAACCAATCAAGAACTGCACAATGAATCGTGCAGTATGTATAACCACAGTATCCTTTCCATGGAAAGTAGCTTAAAGCTGAAGCTCTGAAACTGTTTTTCACATGTAAGGCTCATTTAATGCCACTGCTCACTTGGTTGCTCCTTGAGCTGAGTGGAGTAATAATATATTCCATTTACATTGAAGAGTGGCGTAATCCACAGATGCCACATGTAGACTGAGATATCAAAGTGAACCCATCCTACCAATACTCATCGGTTCTTCATGCAAATCTATTTTTCCGTGGCTCATGAGTTTAAATAATGACAGGTGGATTCTCAGATGCCAGGTCATGTACATTTCGTGAAGGTGTCCTACAACTCTGCCTCCAACAGTGCCACCCACTGTGGTAGTGCCACAATTAAGGCAAGCATGATGGTATATTATCTGCACTCTGCATACCCCAGGGAAGTAACGTTCCAATATTTGTAAGGTTTGATATAGCGTCTCTACATGGCAAAATATTGACCCGGTATGATAGTAGTACACCATACTTTTGGAATTTGTGGAAGTGTTTCTTTAAATAACAAAATATTGATCGCGAGGAGGAAAAATTAAGTAATCCAATTATAATTTCAGCCATCGCACTTATGCAGTATATCCATATAAATCGGTCAATCCGTGTAATGGCGGTAATACATGTATAATATGTAGTTTGCTCGCTAAAGTATTATAAACAAATGTGAACCATGGTTCAGAATACGTGGCTATGCTGTGCAACCGAGAATTCATATTTTCTTCTTTTCCAGAACAGTGAAGATTAGGTCGTGTGTTTAAATTTCATACTAGACCTGCTCATTAAAGCTTTCAAATACATGCTCAGAATGGTGCATTAATGGCGAAGACAGAACACAGTTTACGTAAAAGTGAAAGATTGAAATGGCATCACACAACGAAGATTCAAACTATGAAATGCGCAGTAGCCATAGAAGCATTGCATTAAATAAGAAATACTCTCAAACATTCTTAACAGAAAAAGGTGAAGTTCCATTATCCGATGCAAATTCCAGATGACACCTAGTTTCAAAAGTGCATGCAGCAATCACATAAATATCAAATTAATTCATCATTACATTGAGGGCTGTTTCAATGAATATCAAATGAATTACAACTGATGGGGTGCCTGTTGGAAATCTTCAAGCCTGCTGCTTTTATCCATTGTCAAACTATAAGCAATGACTGAGGATATGTTCTCCACTGTGAGAACAACACTTTATTTTGGTTTTAGCCTTGCAAATCGTTTTTGATGCCTCTCCTCAAAAGGGCTGCACCTGTCAAAGGAATATAAGTACTTGGTGAAATACTCAACATTGACAACTTATGTTAGAAACTGACTCTACAGACAGGGGACGATGTGAAACTAAACATTTCACTTTCAAATATTAATATTGATCTGCTTTAAAGTTTAGGGAAATCAAAGAAAGGAACAACTTCACAAACCAAAACATGATAAGAAAGTGATCTGGCTGAATAAAGGGACTTTCTTCCTGTTAAGTTGAAACATTTCATTTAAATAGTGCAGGTAACATTTATTTTAAGATATAAATATTATTAACTGAACCCGACTCACAAAGGGATTTTGACTGCCAACGTTCATTTACGACCGAAAGTACTTCCATTTACACCGGCCTATATCATAAAAAATGATTTCTCCCGGCAGGCGTAAAATGATTTACTACTGCAGATTTCTCTGCAAAAAAAGCGGATAAATATGCGGTAGTAAATCTCATACAAGGGAATGGGAGCAATTGTTACCAACGTGGTTTTTGCAGATTTGTGAACAGCCACAACTATAAACTCATGTCATCCGTAGATTGCTGCAGGTATGGAAAATGACTTTCTCCTCGGAAAAATGATTTCCCTTTATTTTATTTATTTCGATTAATTCAAAAGAGTATTCTTAACATGTGTCTCAAGTAAGACAAGCACTCTAGCACTGAGAAAGAAAAATGTGTATGCCAATCAAGGGAAATGCATTTTTCACGTTCAGACATGGAACTCCTATGGTTTGCGATTTTATTTACAGACAGCATTATGGTCTAAAGAAGGTGAAAGCAATCTTACCGTGGTTATCTCCTACATCTGTAAAAGAAGAAAAGGTTGCCTCCACTGTGACATCGATTACAAGATGAGGAATTGAATTCCCTTAAATTGGGATGAAGAAGGTGAGCACATCTTTGAAGCCCTCAAAACAAAATGCATTTCTGCATCTATACTTCAAAATCTAGACAGTACTCAATCTTTTCTTGCAGAGGGAGATGCATTTTGGTGGCCGTAGGCAGAGCCTCATCTCAGCAGAATCCTGACAGAGTCCAGTTCTCTTCAGTGGCCTTCCTGTCCCACGTTGTCTCCCACAGAAAGCAATTACTCAGTTGCTGACCAACAACTCTTTTCAATAAAAAAGGCATTTAAAGGAGGGACATCACTATTTGCTAGAGGCACATCACGCTGTTATAAAACCGAATGACCACAGACATTTTTAAAATCAGCCAAAGTCCTATCAACAAGACAATTCCGTTGGATGGAATTGGTCAACTATTAGGTTTTGTCAACTGGAAAAAGCATGGTAAAGCAGACACCTTATCAATACATGGATTTTCTGCTCAAAATAAGACTTCTCACCTACAGCCAACAAGAATCATTGCTAGAAAAACATTTGTAAACACAATTTGACTTCTGAAAATCAGGCTCAATCAGAAAGAGACTTAAGAAATTGAGATTCAAAAGGAGGAACCATTCAGGGTAGATGGTATTGCAGAGACTATGGACTGTATTTACCTGTAGCACCCCTACAGACTCAAGCAGCAAATATGAGTCATTGAGCTTCTGTTACTTGTCGAAAAGAAAACAGTGCAATTATTTCAAAGATATTTTTGGTGGCCAACAATGTCCAATGACATCAAGGAATTTGTTGATGCTTGCACAATTTAATTGCAAGCTAAAACCAGTCATCAACCTCTAAAAAGGATTGTTACAGACCATTTAGTTTCCTCCACGTCGATGATTCACTGTGTCTATTGATTTTAATATTGAACTACCGACGACCAAAATAGATTTTAGTTCCTTTTTAGGTGTTGTGAACTAATAAAACAAGATTGCTGGCTTCATTACCCTTAAAGGAGTACCATCAGCCTCTAATCTGGCCACAAGATTCCAATAAGAAATAATTGTATTGGACAGTATCTGTGTTAATTCCTGATAAAAACATCCAGTTTGTATCTTGCTCTTGGTGAGCTCTTTGCTTGTTCATGGACATTGATGTCAGGCTTTTGCAAACTGACGGCTAGAAAGAGAAAAGCCAGGTGCTGGAGCAATTTTTACATTGTCAGGAAATGCAGAAAAAAAAGGACTGAGGTCATACTCTCTGACTGGCTGAGCTTGTCTGCAGCAAAAAGTCTACTGTCTCTTCTGGTTTTTATACAAGTTACCATCCTAATATATTAGTAACTAATTAAAAAAATCAAACATATTGATTCTTGCAGATCAAGAAATAATTCTGTGAATTCCACAAATACATCAAGATGTAAACAAAAACTAGAAGAAGCAAAAAAGAAGAAATGTAAGGATTATGCTGACCAACAGAGATCTCAGGCACCAACCTTTAATCCATGTGAGAGTATTTGTGAACAACATAACGTTACAAGGAGCTAAAAAACTAAAGCCAAAATGTATCGGTAGATGAGGAGCCCTAAAAATAATAAATCTGGTGCTTGTGCAAACGAGGACCCTAGCCACACAGAAATATCAATATTAAAGAAAGGGCTGCACAAACATCCATGGGCCCTTCTTTAATACCACAGTGCCCCGGGTGAAAAAAAGCAGGCACACTTGCACCGCATGCCCTCAGAACACAATCTGTAAAATGGGCCTTAATGTTGATTGTTTCTATCAAAAAGACAAAGAATGGGGTGGTGACTGGACCATTCTGGCATTAGGCTGCACCCTCGGCCCTAAAGACCACATGTCTTTAGGTTCCCCTGGTCGGCAGACCCCGAAGCATAGCATCCATCCCTTTAAAGAGTGGGTGCTAGGCCTCTAGAGAAAGATGGAGCTGCTATTTCAACCCACCTTCTTGCCTTTCACTGAAGCACTTTACTCAGTGCAGGTTGTAGCTACCAGATTTCATGGCATTCCGGGGACAGCATTCTCTTTGTAATAAGGAGCACCTAATTAAGGTGGTGCCACAGCTTTTTACATCCCTCACCCCCGTCCATAGAGCCCAAACCATCTTCCTGCCTCTCCCAGTTTGAACTCCAAATACTTAAGCCATCCTCTTGAACAGTGAGGGAAAATTTGAATTCATGTGGGCATAGGTTTGATGTTTAGGCTGGGAGAGGGACTTCAACCCTGCTATTCTGTCTCCAGAGTAACAGAAAGACTGTAGCACCCAACACCAGGAAGTAATTACGCCCCACACCATTATTTCTTTGGGACGACAATCCCTGATGTCTAGTGAGTTTTCTGACTCCTCAGCCTGGAAGCTAGCAGGTGATTCCTCTAATTTTTCCTCCTAAAGTGGCACAAATACCATCTTTTATTTTGGGGAGCAGGCTGCAGTTCAGTGTCACAATGGGCAAACCCTACACTGCATATTGTTTTTCACTTTTACCTGATGGTCTGGTGGCTTTCTGTCTTCCTTCTCTCCACATGGGATGGGCAAATAGGTTGTTACCCTCACAATCTGCCCACCTACTGGGGCTAGAAGCCCATCAGGCCACAACAGAAAATTTAGAAAATGAAAGCAAGATGCTGGACCCTCTCGCCATCACATTCACCCCAGACCCACACAGTAATTTGTGCCTCTAGATGGAGGCAGACTGTGGAATTTACTCTGCATTGCCCATATGTCAATACTCCACCCATGAAACCCTAATTACCTGTCTCTTATCATGAGGCAATGGCTGCAGTATTCAGTCCCGGGTCAGCCACCAGCCAGGGAATCTAGAGACCAGGTGAATCAAGTGTGATGCCTCTCGCAAGAATCCCCACTTGCTTCCTATCCAGAATGCCTTGCTCCCTTTCTACTGATGATGGCTGCAGCATTTGACGCAGGATCCAAACAACTCCAATCACCTGTGGAGTTCTCAGTCCATATTATGAAGTTTGCCAGCTACATAGGGTAGGTTGACAATTCCGCTACTTAGGATGATTAAATGGATGCACATAGAAAAAGAAGGGGAGCAATCTGGGAATGAGAAATTCTCCCTAGTAGTACACAAAATACAATGTTAGGGTTATGTGATAAAGTCATATAAAAGTGCATGCATGTGTGCCAAATTCCACATATGTTATATTATTATCCCTACTATATACATAGGGTGTTATGATTTAACAAATTGCAAGTGTGTGTGACTAGTGATTGTAGATATATGTACTCTGTATAAATAAGTGAGTGATGTGTTAGTGGATGCATTTTGCAAGCCTAGATGTGAAATCATGGTGTTACAAAAGTAGTCACTTGGGATGCTATATACGGGCAGTGCTTTAGTCCAGCTTTTTCTCACCGACTTGACACTGTCCAACTACTATGATGAAGCAATCAAAATATTAACTCAAGTGAAATATGGGGCTACTGGCCTGTCAAGCACCGTCAGACCATGGCCTCTTCTTGAGGAACATTGACAGAGGTGCAGTTCAGGGGTAAATTCTACATGTTAGCCCCACTATAGGGCGATGCTGCACAACATGCAACAGACTCTATCAATCTTGCACAAAATGTCATAGGAAGACTGAAGAACCCACATGTATGATCGATATTTCTGAAGCATTACTTGAGGATACCAAAATTGCACATGATGACTTGTGTAAATGTTTAAGGTCTGATATGTCTCAGGTGAGGAGTTGTGGCTGGACGTAGAAAGTGGCTAGGTATGTAGACGTGAAGAGAGTGCATATCCTGCAACAAACAAGTGGTATGTGTTAGAACGTGGTTATAATAAGAATGTTTTACAGCAATTGTAAATGGAAGCATTCACTGTTAGAGTTATGTATGTTTATGTTGAAGAGATGAAGTTTATGAGTGATTAAGTTTGTGTGGACATTTGCTAGATATACATACAATCCCTGTGTGAATCATTTAGACTTTTCTAGAAACTACCTCACCAGAATAACAACTGACATATGAGGAGTTGAACATCAGAAAATGTAGCCATGTTGTATAAATATAAGTGAAGTAGCCCCTGGTATCACAAAAAAACTTGCACATTGGTGGAGTTCCAGCTGTGTTTTCTGCAGAAATGGTGCTTCCTGTACTTGGATGGCTAAAATGTGTGCAACTGAAGTTCATTAACAAGGAAAGAAATAAGACAAATGAAACAGAATTCACTTGCTTCCCCTTGCCTTTCAATCATTTACTGTGTCATGGCAATAGCCTAGTGTACAGTGCAGGTGATGCATTGCAGTACCTTTCCAGAATCACTGTAATTGGTTTGCATGTGAGATGCACAGGTGTCCCCAGTGACCCTTTACAAATATCCAGTGGCCAGAAATTAGAGCACAGACAGTATTTCAACATGTGCAAGGATGGCCAGGGCCTTGCTGCAGGTGGTTTGAGTTCCAGCTTACAGTCTGCAACAATCCCAAAGATCACATCTGCAGAGAAGCAATATCTCAAAATGGCAACTTCCCTGTAAATCTCAAAGATGTTGGTCCTCTGACTGTAAGTCCTCTCTCAATTCCTCAAATAATGTTTCCTCAAAATGAGGGGAAAAACAACACAGATATTTACCAGCAGTTTTGTTGGTACCTTGCCTTTTTATGGGGGATGATTGTTTTTTGTAGTGGTTTTCAGATTTCTGCACTCCTATCCCCTGTTGTCACTCAGCCTGCTGTGCCTGTGACACTTTGACTCAGTGCCCTGAGCTGCTTTTCTCCACTGATCTCTGTCTCTGCCTGTCCTTTCTGTGCCTCTGTCTGTCCCTGTTCTACCCTGTAATTTGTGCCTTCTGTACTGGTCATGCCAAATATTCTGTGCTTTTATTCCAAGTTGTGCCAAGTTTTCTGTGCCTTCTTTCCTTGTTGTGCTTTGTATTCTGTGCCTTCTTTCCTTGTTGTGCCTTGTGTTCTGTGACTTCTTTCCTTGTTGTGCTCCATATTTTGTACCTTTTTCCCTTGTATTCGGTGCCTTTTGCCCTTGTTGTGCCACATGGGTCTCTACCCCACCACCTCTCCTGCTGTCTCTCCACTTCCCGCCCTTCGCCACCCCCCTTCAACCTGCCCTTCCCAGGACCTACTTAATGGCAGTCACAGTGCGACCACGGGTAGCGGGCGTGCCACTGGTGTGCCAAAGGCAAGCCCATCTGCACACATCTGCGCACATCTGCACCTGACCCACAGCCAGCGCCAGCACAGCTACTCCTTGGACAAGATCAAGAGCATCATGCCCTAAACCCAGAACCCCAATGGTAACACTGCCTCACTGCAAACCACCAATGGCCCCTTCTCCTGCTACAGCTGCCACTTCACCTGCAACGCAACCTCCAACAAGACCCCCACAAACTGAGTCCCTGTCACAAGCCCAAACTCCACTGCATACTTCTCAACGCCCAATCCCTTTGCAAGCATGGCATAAAAATTTGGAACGTCATCAACACCCTCAAACCTGAGGTAATGTTTATCATGGAATCATGGCTTACCCCATCATCTGCTCCCGACATCACCAACTCCATCCCCCACAGGATATAAGATGATCCTCTGCGACTACCCCAACAGACATAGCGGAGAAATCATCAACATACACAAAAACCCCATAAACTGCACCACCACAGATAACGCAACACTGATCATGGAGCACCTCAACTTCTAGATCATGCCAGACACCAACACAACTTTCAGGAGAACGCTTGCATACAGACACTCATGCCCACGCACCAACTTCTGCAAAAACATCTCCAACTTCACCGCCCCCTGGCAATGGACACTACCTACTCCTGGGTGACCTCATCTTCTACCTTGAAGACCCAGACGACACCAACTCGACGCACTCATCAAAAATATGGGCATCATCTGCCTCCCTTAGTTGGTCATCTCACCTACTCACAGTGCAGGACACACCCTCAACCCCATCTTCTCCTTGAGCAACAGAATGGAGTTCTCTCACACACTAAACTAACATGGACAGATCACAACATCATACACTTTACCACTTACTGACTGCCAGAAAGTACAACCAAACCCTCTCCCACACCTGCTGCAGCTGGACCAAAGTTGAGAAAGCCACATTAATCACCACCCTCAAGGTATTCAGACCCAGCCCCACTAACACCCTTGAATGAAGCATCCAAAACTTTGTCACTTCACCATTTGGCTCACTACCGTCAAATCCGTCGCACCACTCAAGAACTCTTCTAACAACAAAAAAAAAAAACACACCCCCTAGTTCACCGCCAAATGCCAGCCCCCCAGATGCAACTGCAGGAAGTTGGAAAGACACTGGCGCACCAAAAAAAAACACTGTTAGACCTGACAGCCTTAGGGTGGTCACCCCTAACTTTTTTGCCTACCTCCCTCCACTTTTTGGATACTGTTTTTCCTGGTTTTAGGACTCTGCACACTTTACCACTGCTAACCAGTGATAAAGTGCATATGCTCTCTCCCTTTAAACATGATAACATTGGATCATACCCAATTAGATTATTTAATTAACTCGTAAGTCCCTAGTAAAAGTGCACTATATGTGCCTAGGGCCTGTAGATTAAATGTTACTAGTGGGCCTGCAGCACTGATTGTGCCACCCACTTAAGTAACTCCTTAACCATGTCTCAGGCCTGCCATTGCAAGACCTGTGTGCAGTTTCACTGCCAATTCGACTTGGCATTTAAAAGTACTTGCCAAGCCTAAAAAAAACCCTTTTTCTACATGGGTAACCCATAGGGCCGGGTGCTGTGTACGCAAAGGGCAGGACATGTACCTGTGTAGTTTACATGTCCTGGTAGAGTAAAACACCTAAATTTGTTTTTACACCACTGTGAGGCCTGCTCCTTTCATAAGCTAACATTAGAGCTACCCTCATATGCTGTTTGAGTGGTAGCTGCTGATCTGAGAGGGGTAGAAAGGTCATATTTAGTATGGCCAGAATGGTAATACAAAATCCTGCAGACTGGTGAAGTTGTATTTAATATTACTATTTTAGAAATGTCACTTTTAGAAAGTGGGCATTTCTCTGCACTTAAATCCTTCTGTGCCTTACAATCAACGTCTAGCTAGGTTCAATTGACAGCTCCCTTGTGCATTCACTCAGACAAACCCCAAACACAGGATTCACAGCCTCAGTTGCATATATCTGCATTTTGAATGGGTCTTCCTGGGCTGGGAGGGGTGGAGGGACTGACACTTACATGTCAAAGGACAGTAGCCTTCCCTCACACAAAGGACTGCCACACCCCCTACTGGGACCCTGGCAGAAAGGATTGAACTGAAAGGGGATCTTGTGCTCTTCTAAGCCACTCTTTGAAGTCTCCCCCACTTCAAAGGCACATTTGGGTATTTAAACAGGGCCTCTGCCGTTACCAACTCAGACACTTCCTGGAGAAGAGGACCTGAGCCAGAACCAGCCAAGGAGAACTGTCTGGCTGCCCAAAGAGCTCACCTGACTGCTTTCTGTGAAGGACTGCTGCCTTGCTGTTGCCCTGCAGCCTTGCTGCTCTCTGGCTGTGCTGAGAAGTGCTCTTGAAGGGCTTGGATAGAGCTTGCTTCCTGTTCCCTGACCTCTCAGTACCAAAAAGACTTCAGCTCTGTAAGAAGGACTCCTTGGGTGGCGAAAATCAACACAGAGCCTGCCAGAAACGACACACAGCCTGCATTGTGGTGAAAGATTCATGGCACGCCGAACTGAATTGATGCAGCCCAACTTCGCAATGAGATCGACGCAGCACCAGCGTAGCAACTGGAAACTCGACACATGGCCCACTGGATCGACGCACAGCCGAGCCAGAATGACACAGCCTGACTTCCAGAGAGGAATCAACGCAGGGCCTGCTGTGCGGTAGAAATTTCCACGCAACACACACCGGATCGACGCAGTCCCTGTGAGCGCCAAAAATCCATGCATTGCCCCAGGGGTGTCCGAAAACCTCGCAACCCGAAGAGGATCCAAGACCGAGTGCCAGAAATCGACGCAAAGCCTTCTCTGCAAGAAAAATAAACAACATATCACTATGTGCGGCCTGGGATATCAATGCACAACTCCCTGTTTTCCACTCATCTCCTCCTCTGCGGTTCTTTGCAAAGATTTTAAACACAAACCAGGTACTTGGTGCTTTTAAGAGACTAAAGACACTTTATACCATTTTTACAGTGATATTCCTAAATATACTTATTGCATTTTAATTGTTTTCGACCTGCATCTTATCAGATAAATATTATATTTTTTTCTAAACACATGTGGTGTATTTGTGTGGTGTTCTACTGTGTTATTGCATGATTTATTGCACAAATACTTTACACATTGCCTTTGAAGTTAAACCTTACTGTTCAGTGCCAAGCTACTAGAGGGTGGGCACAGGGTAATTTGGATTGTGTGTGACTTACCCTGACTAGAGTGAGGGTCCTTGCTTGGACAGGGGGTAACCTGACTGCCAACCAAAGATCCCATTTCTAACACCCACCAACCTTGACCACTTCAAGTCTGCCCTCAGCAGCTACCTCCAACAACTGCAAGTCCAGGAAAGGTGCACTGGCCACCCAGATCAAAACCACATCAAACAGTTCTCCTGGCCTTTGGCCATTGAGAACACTATCCATCCCTCCCTAACCCTCTGCAACAAGCTGTTGGACTACTTCCACCTCAAGATAATTGATATCTAAAGCAACTTCAACCCCCAGCCCACCAAAATCAACCTAGCCCACACCCCAACCTACCCCATCAGAACACCAAATGGAAACAAATCTCCAAATAAGAGATGGTTTCCATTATGTTCTCCATCCCCTCTGGATCACCCACAGACCCCTGTCCCCACCATTTCTACAATCTGGGAAAATAAATAATCGGAGAACCCCTCACAGAAATACTCAACTTCTCCAGCTCCACAGCCGCCACAGTTCCCGACTCCTGGAAACAGTGGAGATGAAGCCCCTGCTGAAGAAAATCACAGCCAAGCCCAACAAGCTCAAGAAATACGGCCAACCTCGCTCCTTCCATTTCCAACCAAAATAGCAGAAAAGGTAATCAACCACCAGCTCACAGAATACCTCGAACACAACGACCTGATGGACCCTTCCCAATCCGGCTTCCATCCAAACCAAAGTACAGAGACTGCCCTTATCTCATCCACTGATGGCATCAGGCACCTCCTGGACCTCAGGGGATCAGCCACTATCATCCTACTCGACCTCTCTGCCGCCTTTGACACACCACACTCATCACCAGACTTCACAAGATAGGAATCCAGGGCAACAAACTTAAATGAATCGCCTCCTTCCTTTCTGGCTGCAACCAGAGAATCCTCTTTCCCCACTATGTCTCGCCCCCAAGGACATCATCTGTAGCACCCCTCAGTGCTCCTCCCTCAGCCCCACCCTCTTCAACACCTAAAGGACCCCTCTTGCAGAAGTCGTACGCTCCCACAGACTCCACATCGTCTCTTACACTGATGAAACCCAACTGGTCCTCTCCCTCTCTGACAACGCAGGCATAACAGGAAAGAAATTCCAAAACACCATGACCAGTATTACCGATTGGATGAAGACCAACTACCTCAAACTTAACTCTGACAAGACAGGAATCCTCATCTTCAGAAGCAAACCATCCACCTGGAATGACTCTTGCTGGCCGCCCACCATTGGACCCTGGCTTACACCTTCAAGCTATGCACGCAATCTAGGAATCATCCTAGACACCCAACTCACGATGCGGCAGTGCCATCTCCTCCTCATGCTTCCACATTCTCTGCAAGCTCCAAAAAATCTTACGATGGTCTACCTATCCACACCAGGAAAACTGTCACCCAGATCCTCACCACCAGTCACCTGGACTACAGGAACGCTCTCTATGCCAGAATCCCGAAACAACTCATCAACCACCTCCAGACCATCCAAAACACCCCTGTGAGTGTCGTCCAGGACCTAACCAGAAGAACCAAAATCTCCCCCACCTCAAGGCTCTCCACTAGCTCCCAGTAAAACAACGCTGCCTCTTCAAACCCATCACCCACGAACGCAATGCCCTCCACAGCACTGGACCCATCTAACTCAACATCTGCCTCTCCTTCCACCAATCGACAAGAGCTCCGTTCTTCCACTGTCACTCAGGAACACATCTCTTGCATTTACCACAAACGTACCAGTGAACTCTCCTTCTCCCACCTTGCTGCCAAGACCTGGAACAGCCTTCCCCTCTACCTTTGCACCGTCCCCTCTCTTACCGTTTTCAGGAAACAACTCAAGACCTGTCTCTTTGACCACTGCAGCCAGCAAAGGGAGACATGCAGCTCCGCTACAATGCCTGGAGACCCCCCAGGTTGACAAGCTCACCTTCTACAAGAACCGATGGATTGGTTTCACATTTTGAATGGTGTGATGCAGTCCTGAATAATCCCTCCCTTTTATCAGCAGGTGTGTTGACTGTGAATCACGTTTTGGTGCAATATATGTTCTATAATAATTCTTGCTATGTTTAGTAGTATGTGCCAATGTTAACAAAATAAAAATTTATTATTTTAAACATGTTAATATTAATTTCCCTTTTTCTCATCTTTCACTATGTTGTAGTAGTGGTATTCCAGCCTGCACTGATTTTGTGAGAGTGACTGGCAGTAAAACTATTGCTCATGTGTGGTGTTTGATTTTCTCCAACATTTTTTGGCTTGAGCAGACTTGGACCTGATTGGTCAGTAGTACTACAGGATATTATATGGGTGTAAGTTTGATTAACACCGCTCACCAATTATTTTGTGTGTGTGCTGTTGAATTTACATATCTCTCCTTGCTTCATAATGTTTCCTTTACCCCAAACATTTATTAGTGACACTCTCCACTTCAAAACATTCTCCCTTCTCCCTCACTCCTCCCACAGCTACATTAAAAGTAGAGGCGTTTGAATTAAAGTTCTGCACATTCAAGATAAGAGACAGAGAAGGAATAGTTGGAGCTCTAAGGATTCATGAATAGCATTTTTGAGTATGCAAGGCTGTACTGTTGAAGTACTTTTTTAAATACTCAACAATGATTTCTTATATATGCCACCATATATCAAAGTTGTTTCTAAGATATAATTCTATTCAATTTAATGTTGAAAAAGAGACAACTTGTTGACCCTAACCTACCTAAAGCAAAAAGTCTGAAAAGAAATATGAATAAAAATAGACTAAATAACTAATATAAGGTTGATAATGGATTTTGGTGTCTTAGAATGACAGAGTTGTGACCAATATTATGGAGCCTGGAGAATATATGGGTTCAGCCATGTACTTATTTACTTATTCATTTATTTATTTAGCTTTTGATTAATTCAAAGCTCCAAAGAGGCACACATGAGAGTGGCATGTATCTAAATTGTGAGGGGTTTATGTTGGAGTCCAAGTTGATGTGTAAGAGTCGTATCTGATGTTCTTCAGTTGTCACTCCTGTGTCTGTATAGAATCCAGTTAACTGGATTTGAATAGGGTTGGACTTGGCCCTTTCCATAGGGTCATCATCAAGCTTTACCTTTCTTTTTTTTAAATCCATTTATTTTCTGGCAGGGTTGACACAGACCTGCCTTGCAACAGGTGACGTGGCTCTGCAGAGACGATATGGACCAAGTCCTCAAGCCCTACCTCCTTACTCGTGATTTTGGAACCTACAAGGAAGACAGATGGGACTAAGGATGGAGGTCCTGTTTCTGGTTTGGCGCAGGTGCTGTGCTTCTCCTTCGAACTGCTGCTGTCATACCTTGTATACATAAACACTAGGCATATAATAATACCCCCCACTAGTGATGACTTTCTTCCTACATACCCCCTAAGGTTCACCCACTGAGACCTCTGACAGACACATGTGATCAACTGACATTTCTTTTCCAAGGGTTGCACTAGGTTAAGGGTGAGCTGTTCATTAATAGCGGTTCCTTAAGTTTGAGCATGTACCTTCAATCCTTCTCCTAGGAATCTTCATAGGTCTGAACTGAAATATACACATTAATTTGTGGCCTCGAACTACAACATTCAAACATTTAGATTAACAGTAGCACATTTAGTTTACAGTAGTGGCTTGTAGAGAGTAGATAACTCTGCAAGTCTTTAACTAAAGTCTTTTATGTGTAGAGATCTTGCTGCAGCTGAAATGTAATTGGACAAGAAGTTGAAATCATGCCTCATAGTTTCAAAGACATTTCTCCATGCTTGGTATAAGTCTTGTTTTAGCACAAAGCTCGATAAGTATTTAAATCTACAATCATGAATGTCTGTTACTTGGAGAACCAAGAGTAGTTAGCTGGAAGGCAAAATGCGGAACTTCAATTACGCAGGTAGGTGTAGTGGTAGTGCCTCTGTCACAGAGCTCCTTCTGGTCCTCTTTCCCAGAAGAAAAGCAAGCCTCCTTTCTTGTTCTAGTTTAAATAGAACCACCCTCAAGATGACTTCCAAGAGTTCTAAAAATCTTGTGGGATCTCAGCAAGTCTCAATGACTGGCAATGCACAAAGCTTGGGGCAGAATACAATATGCTCAGGGGCTTACACAATACACTGTGCATGGTACTTGGAACTGTGATCATGAAAATGTTCACAATGGAAGTGCTTGAGGGTTGAAATACCCTGAAACAGACATTCTGGGGCAAAGCTGTCTGTAATAGTTTGGCACAAGAACCGCTTATGCAATGAAGAACAGAGACCTGCACTATATTCATTGTGGAATGGATGCTCCCAGGCTTTCCTGGCACAATGAGAGCAAGAGGGACCTAATGAGTCAATAACTGGGGACGTAGGATGGTACTTTCAGGACTCTGAGAACGTTACCACTGCTAACCAGTTCTAAAGTGCTTGTGCTCTCGCCTTTAAATTAGGTAGTATCGGTGTATACCCGATTGGCACATTTAATTTACCTGTAAATCTTTAGTAAAGCGCTATTATATGTACCCATGGCCTGTAAATTAAATGCTGCTAGTGGGCCTGCAGCACTGATTTTTGCCTTCACTTAAGGACCCTCTCAGGCATAACATTGCAGCCTGCTGCCTGGCAAAATAATCCGGTTGTCAGGCCTAATCCTTCCTTTTTAATACATATGCCACCCCCAGAATAGGACCTAAACAGCCCATAGGGCGGGATACAGTGTATATAAAAAGTTAGCCATACTTTTACGTTTTACATGTAGTGGTAGTGAAAAACGTTTACATTGATTTTTCACTACTGCAAAGCATACTACTCCTATAGGATAACATTGGTTTATCTTATCATGACTCACTTTCAGTTGGGAGCACACAGTAATATTGAGTTTAATTTTCAAAGAATTGTAATTATAACCCTATTTTTAAGACACAATTCTGAAAATGCCACTTTAAGAAAGTAGGCATTTTCTTGTAATAACCATTTGGTGACTACAGCCTGTACCTGGACCACATGACTAGGTGTATCTGGCAGTTGGTCTTTGTGTGTTGCTCCCAGACAATGAGAAAAAAGGCAAATATTTGTTGACAGGATGGGCCGTCTCTGACTTGATGAGGGGAGGAGCTGTCACCTACCACACTTGCACATTACAAAGCCCCTGCCTGAGATCACTCACAAAGGGTTTAATACTAGTCTTTTGTGTCCCCAGACACGCTGAGTGCAGTATTCTGCATCACAGACTCCCAGCTCATCGGAACTGCAGCTGGGCAACACATCCTTGGCTTGGGATCAAGCATGGCTTCGCACCCAGAATTTCAGCTGGTTTAACTTGGTCCCTGCATTCCACACTCTGTTACAGTCAGCCTGAACTTGTGACTTTATCTCAGTCTAAAATGAAGCACGGTTGGCACTTTTAGGGATTATTACTACTCACAAAGATGAAATTGCATATCTCCGATTTTACAAATTGGATTTCTATCATTATGGTTTCAAAAACTTTGTTTCAAATTTACTCTATTTTTCTAAATTGATGTGGGATTTTTCTTGTGCTGTGTTTTCACTTTATCATCATTTGAAGTGCTGCAGAATTACTTTGCACTTTGCTAGTTGTTAAGCCTGACTGCTTTTGTGCCAAGTTACTAAGGGTTCAGTACAAGGAAATTTGGGATTTGTTTGTGTTTCACCCTGACAGAAATCGTGGTTGCTTCTTGAGTAGGGTTTCATTCCCTCAACAAGTAACCAATTTCCATTAAACAGTAAAAATGTTCAGAAGTATCCAGAAAGGTATGTATTAGGTTTTAATTTCAGATTGTGGTTTAGTGTGACCCAGGTATACATTATTGCATTGGGATAGAACTGCCCCTATGCTTCATTTTTTCAAAGGATTATTGTTTGATCAGAGAGTTGGACACTGATTGTAGGTTTCAGAGAGTATTCAGTGCATTGCTAACTTTGCCACATGTTCTGGACATTTGTCCCAGAACGTACTGTGGACAGTGCAGAGAACCATGAATTTGATCCTGCCATCTATTGGACGCCATTGGAGTGTTTTAGTATGAATTTGAAATGGCCTAACTTGAAGATATTCAAGCACAGTTTGGCTTTTGGGTCTGCAGTCTTTGTGACATGTAGATAAGCTTATTAGGTAGGCCAATATTTTTATTCTAATACTGCAAACTCACAAAATTTACATTTTTGAGTTACCCAAGGAACCGAGTCTCAGAATAGAAGACCACATACGCATATTTGGAAAGGAATGAGGTTGGAAAATACACCTAATTAACCATGTTTATGTTCACAAAGAACAGAAGATAAGCTTCCAGCAATGAAAATATCCACGCTCTTGAAGTCTAGTGAATGAGAACCATTCCAGAGATGTCAAGAGAACCAGAACTCTCTTTCTCTGTGTGCTTGTAGGCATAGGCCATCCTTCCATTCCCCTTTCTCCTGCTGGTCTCGGGTGGCTACTAGTGCCTAAGAGAGCAGTTCTGGCAGTTGAGGAGGAATTAATAGTCAATATTTTGTAAATCCAGGTCATCCCTACAGGAAAACCAAGCACATCAGGATGTGCTTACAGTTTGTAACAAAAGGTTCAAGTTTTATGTAAAGTTTCTTTGGTTTCATTGAGTTGCAATGATAGATAACAATTAAACTAAGCAGTGCTTTGTCATTTGAATGATGTCTTGGGGAGCCTAGTGAGGAAATTGTCTCAGGGTAATTAGTTGACTCATTAACAGTCCTAGTGGTGAGCTGTTAAGGGGAGGTGTAAATGAGTATAATGGCCTCATTGTGATTACAGGTAATAGTGCAGAAAAAAGTCTGAGGCAGATAGAGTGGTGTGTATCTCACTCGCTGTAGTCATTTATGTGAGAAAATGCCACTTCTGTGTGCTCCCCCCATTCTTTGATGAATTGTATTGCTGTTTTTTAGAATCTGCACACTGGGGTAACTGCTTTCGAATACCTCACGCATGTTATCTGAACCCTAACACCTGCAGAAATGTGCTAATCCTAGATTGGGTTATTTAACTCTCCTATAAAGCCATAGTATATTCTGTAGAATCTACATGCATAGAAAGGAAAGTTAAATGCAACCTGTGGACTGCAGCACTTAATGTGCCCTCCATTTGCGTGACAGAGAAAACATGACTTCTGGCCCACCAATGTAGCCTGACTGCTGCAATTTAGACCTGCAGTCCAACCTCTCAAAACAATTACTTTTGGCAGGGAAATAGGTCACCCCTATGCCGAGGCCTCTCCCCCAACAGGTATGGCGCATGGTAAATAAAAGTGTGACATGTAGAAATGAAATGTTTCCATGTACCTACAGAGACGAGGGCCCAACTGCTATTTTCACAGTAGATGACTCTTGCTGTAATATGTGAAAAACTAGAGTACAGATTAAACTTTGAATTATTCTATCTCTATCTCTATTTCGGAACAGACAGAAAAATAGATCAACCCCCAATGATAGTATTTTTTAAAAGCCTAATTCATTAGGGAAATTTGATTTTTAATAAATATTCGTAAAAAAGTAACTTTTAAAAGGTTATTTTTTACCTGTCCAAAGCTTCTGGAGGTGGTCAGAAATTGGGTTGTTGGCTGACTGAGCGTGAGCCCTGCTCAAGCAACAGCCATAACCCCTGGCAGGGTGTACCACAAAAGTCACTAAATTAATCTGTGCTTAACCCTGGGTAGTTTGACACAAAAAACAGTCAGGCTTAACTTAGAGGCAATTTGTAAAGTATCTATGCAACATGCAAACAGTTATAAAGTGAAAACGCAAGCAAAATACCACACTAATTTTAAAAAATGTAGTTGCACCTAAAATATTGAAGCACTCAAAACTGGGTCAAAGTCGCAAAATATGTCTGAGCATGATAAAGTACAGGTCAGATACAAGAAGTGGAGTGGGCCTCATCAGCTCTTGCCTTTGGATTTAAAAGAAAAGTTCTGAAAAATGTTCTGAGAAGGTAAAGTTCAGCAGGGCAAGGCTGTAGGTAGTGTCTGAGCAGGGGGTCATGGATGCTGGGAAGCCTTGGGTCAAAGCCACAGTAAAAATTTCTATATTCAGACTTTCTTTTTAGGAACTCACAAACCTCCAGCAAAAACTATTCCAGGGTCTCATGGACTACTTACCACTTTGGTGAAGGACCACTTAATAGGATTTTCTGCTCTTGTGAAGCACGTAGCAGGAGCAGCTGTGAAGTCAGGCCAAACAATGATGCATCTTGAGGGATAGGTGAGCAGGTTGGCCCTAGTCTTTCCTAGATTCTCAGAACAGTTTTAGGCTTTACATTTTTTAAGCCATTAGTTTTGGATTTTGGCTATCTGAACACCATAAGCACCACAACTAAGTGTCCAGGACAGTTGGGACATCAATGGGGGGTTCAGGGCTCACCCTGGCTGGGTCCAGGTGCTGGTTCAAGATGGTGGTAAACTTTGATGTCCCTGTGGCTCTGAACAGGAAGCCAGAAAACTAGCCCTGATATTCACTCTGGTAGTCCTGGGTTCAGGTGATGATGCAGGACTCAGACAGCAGGGGTGGTCTCTGAAGGTTCCAGGCAGGCTCCAAACAGCAAGGCAGTTGTTCTAAACACAGCAAAGCAGTCTTTCAGAGTGCACAGCAGATCACAACAGCAGGCAGTCCTCTGAAAGCCCTTCCACAGGACAGGAACTTAACCAATGAGTGAGTTTGAGGGCCATATTTTTATACCCAGTTCTGCCTTCGAAGTTGAGAGATGTTTCTAGAGATGTTCACTTTAAAGTGTCTAAAATGTCTTGACCCCCCTGCCCTGGCTCCAAGCTGGCTGTAGTGACAATGTGGAGGTGAAAAGTTATTTGTGTGAAGGCAGAGCGCAATCTATTCAGTTGCAAGTAGGGCTGTGCCCATCTCCCCCCTAATTCTGCCAGCAGATGGCTCGTTCAGGCACACCTAATCCCTCTGTTGTGGAGTTGTCTCCAAAGAATTCACAAAGTTTAAAGGATGTCTACACTCAGTCACGTGACCCAGCAGGCATTTCAGGCACCAAATGGCTATGGGCAGGAAAGTGCCAAGTTTCTAAATGTGATATTTTCAAAATTGTAATGTAAAATCTGACTTTACCATTAAAGTTGATTTATCATTACAAATGTATAGATACCAAGCTTCAAATGCTTAGATGTATTTAACCAAATGTTAGCACTTATTAAATGTAATCAATCAACCCAATGTTTTCGTAGATAATAGGTAGACTTCACAGTAGTGACAAAACTTATCAAAACAGAGATAGCCTGTCATGCCAAAAACTATGTAATCTTTGTCTCACTGGCTGGAAACAATACCATCAGACCAACCACCAGCTACCCTTAGTCTTGCAATCCAGGACACAGCCTGTAGCCACCAAATGGTTAGAACAAGAAAAGGCCAGCTTCTTAAAGTGGCATTTCCAGAATTGTGACTTAAACAGAGGTTTTTAAATTATATTTTTTTAGAGATCAACCTTGAAAATTCTGTGTGCTCCCAACTGAATGTCAGCTGTAATAAGGTAACACAATGTTATCCTATAGGAGAGGGAGACTTTGCAGTAGTAAAAAATGAATTTAAGAGTTTTTCCCTACCAGGACATGTAAAACCTAAAAGTATATGTTCAACCTTTTAATCACAATGCACCCTACCCTGATGGCTACCTGTGCCCTACCTTAGGGGTGACTTTTCTGCAACAAAAGGGGAGATTAAGGCTTCAGAAGGGGGTCATATTGCAAAGTTGAATTGGCAGTTTAAAACTGCATTTAGGCTCCAATGGAAGGCCTAGGACATGTTTTAAGTAGGCTTGGGCAGAATGCTCAAAGTCGCTATAAGAGCAACTCTGCAGAATGGCAAAGAAATTGTGCCACCCTACAAGGAGTTCTGCAGGCGGGCAGAGTTCCTTGTTGTGCCCGTTTGCATTGTGTTTTACATCAAATGCAATGTGAAGCACGTACTCGTGTGCAAAATCGCACGTGGACAACACCACGCAGTTCAAATAGATGTAGTCATCATGTGTTTCTCTCCGTTTATGGTGCTGGGTCTGTTTTTTTCATCCCTTTATAAAATGTTCACTTCTCCACCCTTCTAATTAACTTATTTCCATTAATTTTATTGTGGTGTTGTTGGAAAATGGGTTATTGGTAAGGGCAGGTAGGTACCTACACCCAGCAACAAGCCACTAACCTCCACCTAGGTACAGTTAGGTCTCAGTAAATTAATCCCAGCTCAACCCTTGGTAGCTTGGCAATGAGCGTCAAGGCTTAACTTAGGAGACAGTGTGTAAAGCATTCAAATATCACAAAACAGTAATTAAATAAAACACAGGAAACAGTTTAAAAATCCAAAACCAATTTATAAAAATAGTTTATATTTTTTTCTTTAAAATGACACAAAAACGAATAAAATTGGTTCAGGGGAACCGGAGATATGAATTTTTAAAGTATTATTATTTTTCTAGCGCTTAGAAACAAAAAGCGCCAATCGGGTCATCTGGTTGCACCAGGACCGGGACAAAGTCAAAGTTTCAGGCCGACCGCGATGGAGCCCTGCTCGGCTACAAGTCGCGGGAGGCCTCGGTTAAAAAGTTACCTTCTGACTTAGTCTTTATTTTGAAGTTTTTCTTCACCGGGACGAACCTGCCAGTTGAATCCGACCTCCTGGAGCCCTTGTCCGGATACGCGATGTGGGTTTCCTCGGTGGTGATTTCTACCTTCGGACTTAGTCGTTTTTTCGAGATGAAAATCCTTCGACCGGGGTAAACCTGGATCTTGATCCGACGTCCGTGGAGCCCTTCTTGGATACGATGGCTGGGAGGTCCCGGTCAACTTTTTACCTTCGGACTTAGTCTCTTTTTCGGATGTTTTTCTTTACCGGGACGAACCACGAAGTCAGGCCGGGTCGCGGTTGAGGCAAGCCGGCTAGAATTTCCGCGGCGGGTCGGTCCCTCTCTGGAGCTTTTTTTAAAAAATTCTCAAATCTTTTCCAAACTTCTGGGGCTTCACCCAGATGTTCTTTTAAGGTTCTTTTGGGGTCCACAGCTCACCCCAAGGGTCCAGAAGTTCTGTGATGGTCCTTTGGGGGTGTGGACTTCAACTCCCAGAATGCACCTGGCGCAAACTCCTTTTTGGCCACTGGGCAGTGGTCAACTGGTCTCTTTTTTAGGAGTTGGTGCAGGGGACTCTGGATAGCAATTTTTCACCTGTAGCAAACAGGGAGTCCCACCTTGAACCAGTTGAAGCCAGGCAAAGTCCTTCTTGTGGTGAAGCCCAAGTGTGCAGCTGGTGCAGTCCTTCTGAGTGCAGGGTCCAGGTGCAGGCCAGGGGTCCAGCAGGGCAGTCCTTCTTCTCCTTAAGTTCCTTCTTCTTGAAAGTTGGCGGGGATCTGAGGTGTGGGGGCAGGTCTACCAGTTTTATCCTTGCTCCTGGGTGAAAAGCAGGGGGGTCCTGGTCCTCCAATCAGGTACAGGGTCGTCCCCCTGTGATGACCACTTCCTGGGAAGTGTGGCAAAAATCCATCCCAAAAGGCAACAGTCTCTAAAAATCCAACATGGCTGAATCTGATTTTTGGAGGTTACATCTGGCTGAGCCCACCCACTGGTGTGGCTAAAAATCATAAACACACCCCTCTCCTGCCCTCTCCTAATCTAATCAAGGGGGCACCTAGTTGTCTGGGGTTGCAGGATGTGGGGGTGTTGCTGGGTGCTCCAGATGTCCTTCTCTGCCTTTGAAGACCAGTTTGGCAGCCCTCCCCCTTCCTGCCTCACCATCTGCTGAGGGGAGATTCTCTCCCCCAAGCACATTCCTTTGTGTGAAGCCAGGCCACTTCACACCTCATCAAGGCAGCCTGGCAGAAGCTGCTGCAGGCTGGCCAATCAGAGCACAGCAGCAAAAACAATGCAGAGCTGAAATTGGCAACTTTTTAGGTAAAGTCTAAACTTTTTACCTGAACAAGTTATATTAAATCCAACAACTGGAAGTTGTGGGATTTATTACAACAATTAATTTGATACCAAATTCTTGGTATGTAACATTTAAGGAGACTTTAAAATTTTAAATAAAGTCTGCCCATTCTAGGCTATGAAGGCCATTTACTTCAATGAGGGAAAAACGAATTTGGCTGTTTTTACCTCACCAGGGCTTATAAATCTATTTTTGTAAAGTCCCTGCTTATAGTTACATGACACCCAGCCCTAGGGGCACATAGGGCATACCTTAGGGGTGACTTATATGTAAAAATAAGGTAGTTTAAGACTTTGGAAGTACCTTTAATTCCAAAGTCGAATTTGCATATAACTTTAATTTAAAAGCAGCCAGCAAGGCAGGCTTGCTTTTAAAATGACACTGGGCACCTCAGCAGTGCACCTAGGTGTGCACCACCTATGCTGTGGTCCCTAAACCTACATGCCCTACCATATACTAGGGACTTATAGGTAGTTTAACTTAGCCAATTATAATTAGCCTAATTTGCATATCCATTTTACACAGAGCACTGGCCCTGGGACTGGTAAGCAGTACCCAGGGCACAGCCAAGAGTCAGTAACCACCAGTACCTATCCAAAAAGTGTGGGGGTGATCAGGCAAAAAAGGAGGACTTTCCTACAGGAGTCTTTTTGTGTTTATTTTTACATTTTTTGTGTGTTTTTTGGGACTTTCTATATCTTCTTTAGTAATTTCTTCCTTCCTTCCTTCTCGTACTGTTTTTTTCTTAACCCCTCCACCTTGTACCATGGCAGAGCAGGATGGTGCTGGCAAACAGGGGAGTGGCTGTGCCAGGCACCTTAGACAGACAGCAGCAGCTGTCTACCTTGTGGGCAGCACCATCATCAAGAGGTGCAGCCCTGGCACATCTTTAGTGAGGAGAAGGTGGCAGCACTGGTTTTCTACATGCCGCAGCACCCCTTCCATGCTGGCAGCAGGTGGCAGGCTTGGAGCATTTCCTCCCTAGGGAAGTGTTGGCTCCGTTGAGCTAGGGTACGTGGTATGTTCAGGGTAGCAATCAGGTCCAGCACAACACCCAGCAGCTGAAGCACCCCTCAGCGGATATCATCAACTGCAATCAGGACCTGCTTGACCTGCTAGGCATAGAGATTCCAGGGCTTTGAAAGTATTCACTATATTATTGTGTTTGTGTTCTACAATGCTAACTTTTTTTTCCGAATAGCATGCTGCCCACACTCAGAAGTAAGTTATGTTTTGTTTCCATTAAGAATATTATTGATTATGTGATCCAATTAGAGCTAGACAGTGCTTGGTGCTACATCTTTGTACTCATAGGCACTCACATTGGCTGATTATTTAAGAATGAAGTATGAAACACAAAAGGA
Source organism: Pleurodeles waltl (assembly GCF_031143425.1). Taxonomy (NCBI): domain Eukaryota; kingdom Metazoa; phylum Chordata; class Amphibia; order Caudata; family Salamandridae; genus Pleurodeles; species Pleurodeles waltl. The sequence goes on along the minus strand of NC_090448.1, from coordinate 1,028,713,921 downwards.
GAGTACTGGGAGTGTTGCTAACCCACACCACCTCACAAGAGAGGTCTATATAACCACTAAGGGTGTGGGGTAGTAGGGGTTGAGGGTGGAGTTGGACCAGTGTTCCCTCAATTTGCGGTATCGATTAGGTCGCGTTTTTGTAGGAGAGGGGGAAAGCATGTGTGGAGAGTGTCTCAGGAGCAAAAGGCTGTGTTGTAATAAAAGGGGAGGGGGGAAGTTCCCTTACGGACTAGGTGGTCTCACACACATAATAGTGTCTTGCTTCATCATTTGACCACCTAGCCCCACCCAAGTAAGATGGTACTACTTGGGCAGACTCAACCTCTTAGTTTAAAGAACAAGAGGGAGTGCTGAAATTAAACTGGCTGGATAAATTACAGGGATCCAGATGGGGTGGAAATAAAATTACCATACATGTCACCAATCACTATTAGTTAAACTTTAATGGGGGTGCATGTGGTAAGGTTAAGAACGGGGAAGGAGGCTCACTAGAGGATAATGTCTCTTAGAGTCTTAAAAAGGAATACATATGACCAACATGTTTCTGCCCTCTCGAAGTGCTGGTAGGTCAGGGGCATTCGTCAGGGTCTAGGATCCCGGAGCACTAACAATAAGTGAAGTGCTCAAAAGTGAATTCTAAAAAGCCTACCTGAACAGGTGGTTCATGGTATGGTAGGTCCCGGAATTAGGGGCAAATGGCCTCTGGTCTGGGTAGAGCCAGTGGTGGGGTATTCCCTTGTAGTCACACACACTCCAAAGGGATTACCGTGGAGAGTACCTACATGCCGGTGCCAGACCGCTCTGGTTGTTGATTATTTAAGAAGCCATTGAAATGCAGTTTTTGCTGTCCTCCTGTGACCATAATGAATAAGTGATGTCAGTGAGTTAGCGTTCGCTGTGACTTTCTTTATGTAGCTCTTACAGTCCCAAGCAATTTCACAGTGATGTGTAGTACTAATATGCATCTATACATTGCAAAAAAAGAAACACTGAGTCCGTCCATCAACAAGGTTGAGAACCAATAGAATCAAAGATCATTCATTGCACTGCATTAGTTCAAAATGTAGTTTTTGTTAAGGAAATTTGGAATAGGGATTTTAGGAGTATAGACAACTCAATGATAGTCAATCATACTAATACCAATGGCAGTCTGACTTAAGTACAATGTTACTGTGTTTGCCTGTTATATAATTATCTTTTGGAGGGTAACCATACTACTAATCTTTTTTTATTTTCAGCACCCAATGGCAAGAAAAGGGGCACCACAGATGCAGGTTCGGCAGGAGCTGAGGAGGCGCTGATGACCAGCACCAATGCTGAGGGCTCTGCTCATTCCAGTAAGTCCAAATGTTTAATATTATTATTACTTCCCTAACTTTTACCTTGGTCCACTATTATACTGCTTTTAATTTTGCCTGTTTTACTATTTTTGCACTGACTCCTTCTTTTACAATTCCCTTATCCAATTTTTGTTGAATTCCTGTTACACCTGCATTATCGTTTTTACTGTCTTTCATTGACCATTTTTATTCAACCCCTTTTTGCACTTCAATGATTCTGAGTCATCATCATCATAGACTATAGCTCTGCCCCTCCATTATGTAAAGCTGACTACCTGGCTTTTCTAACATTGTGAATAAATAAAATGCCTGTAGTGATAGTTTTGATAATAGATACTGCAGTACTTGCCGAATTATAACAATGAATTGTGGTTGCATTTCTTGCATTAAAAAATGAACGAGAGGTGTAACTGGCATCTACAAACTATATAGAGTTTGTTCTCGCCGTACTGACCGTCATTGGAGCCAGTTCAAGTTCCCCTGCAGAAGCAGATGGAGCAGGGGGAGGAGTGGCGACAGGGATTGGGGGTGGTAAGTCACATTGCTTGCTTATTTACAATTACTTTTATTCACTAGCTACAAGGTCGTCATCATGATAATGACTGAACCCCCAGCATTATAGCTACAGTGGTGGTTGGGTTAATTATGGACTCTTTTTCTGCAACTCAGCAAAAGCACACATTGGGCCTCATTACAACTGTTTTGGCGATTCTACCGCCAACAGGCTGGCGGTACAATCTTGCTTATTATGACCACAGCGGAAGCGCCACGGTCGCACCACCGGGACCGGCGGTTTACCGCCATGGTTGTCCCGGCAGTTTACCGCCATGGTTGTCCTGGCGGTTTTAATCCTCCAGGGCAGCGCTGCTTGCAGCGCCGGCCAGGGGATTACGAGTCCCCTACCCGCCAGCCTGTCCATGGCGGGAGAGAACGCCAGGGAAAGGCTGGCGGGATGGGGAGTCGCGGGGCTTACAAAATGTGTATGTGATTGGCTTATCCATGATTGGCATATTTGATTTACTAGTAAGTCCCTAGTAAAGTGCACTAGAAGTGCCAGGGCCCATAAATCAAATGATACTAGTGGGCTTGCAGCACTGGTTGTGCCACCCACATAAGTAGCTCTGTAATCATGTCTCAGACCTGCCACTGCAGTGTCTGGGTGTGCAGTTTTAACTGTAAATTCGACTTGGCAAGTGTATCCGTTTGCCAGGCCTAAACCTTCCCTTTTCTTACATGTCAGACAACCCTAAGGTAGGCCCTAGGTAGCCCCAAGGGCAGGATGCAGTGCATGGTTAAGGTAGGGCATTTAATAATGTGTTTTATATGTCCTGACAGTGAAATATTGCTAAATTTGTTTTTCACTGTTGCAAGGCCTGTCCCTCTCATAGGTTAACATGGGGTCTACCTTTAAATCTGATTAAAGTGTAGATTCCCTTTGGGAATGGATGGACATGTGGAGTTCGGGTCTCTGAGCTTACAATTTAAAGATACATCTTGTAGTAAAGTTGATTTTAAGATTGTGTGTTTGAAAATGCCACTTTTAGAAAGTGGGCATTTTCTTGCTTATACCATTTCTGTGACTCTGCCTGCTTGTGGATTCCCTGTCTGGGTCAGTTTGACAGTTGGGCTGGTTTCACCTCACACTAGACAGTGACACAAAGGGAGCTGGGTGTAGCCTGCATATCCTGATGAGCCATCTGTGCTCGGATGGAGAGGAGGAGTAGTCACTTACACCTGAAAGGGCTGTGTCTGCCCTCACACAATGCAGTCTCCGACCCCCTGGTGAGTGTCTGGGGCCTGGCCTGGGCAAGGCAGGATTTCACATTCAAAAGAGAATTTACTTTGAAGTAGGCCTACTTCAAAGGAGAAACTGGGTATAAGAAGGGCACCCAAAACCACAGACTTTAAAAACCCTTCTGTAAACAAGAGAATCCTCTGCCTGGAGAAGAGCTGAAGAGCTGAGGAAGAAGAGCTGCTCTGCCTGTGACTGTACTTTGTTGAGCTATCCTGCAGTTGCTGCTTCTGCCAGAGTAAGAGGGCAAAGACTGGACTTTGTGTGCATTCCATCTTGAGAAGAAATCTCCAAGGGCTTGATTTAGAGCTTGCCTTCTGTTGTTTGAAGTCTCAGGGACAGCAAAGACTTCCCTCTGCCAGCACCTGGAGTCTCTGGAGAAACTCCTACTCTGCCCTGTGGTGCCCTTCCAGTTCCTGGGACCCTGAAAGGAGAAGCTGGCAGCCTAAAGACAAGGAAATCCACACACAGAACCCCGTGCAGGGAAAACATTGACGCGACTTTGATCTGCGGCTGAAGAAACGACGCACCACCGGCTCTGCAGCTGAGAAACAACACTGCAGGAAACACGACCGAAGAATCGATGCACGGAGCAGGAGAAACGACGCGCCGCCGGCTCTGCAGCTGAGAAACGACGCTGCAGGAAACACGACCGAAGAATCGATGCACGGAGCAGGAGAAACGATGCACAGCATCGCTGAAGGAGCCTGGGAGATCACCACCCCCTCTGCAGGGTTTTCAGATCATCGTGCGGCTGGATTTCTGACTCAAGTACCGCTGGACATGGAAAAACAACACAAGGCCTGCCCGGTCCCGAGAGTGCTGACCGGATCTAAGCACGCTCTCCTGCGGAGAGAAGAAATTACTTGCCCCAACCCGGTGAAAGGAGAAACAACGCACTGTGCCGCTTGTGAGTGGAATCAACGCCTCACATGCCTTTTTTGACATGCACTCACCCGTGCAGGGTTATTTTTGACGCGCACCAGGTGCAATTTTACGGTAGCAGTGCTAATGTGTGTTTAAAACTACTTAAAGACTCTTTTTGCATTTTTCTTTCATAACTTGACTTGTATATTGTGGATTTTTGTTGTTTTGGTCTTGTTTTGTTTAGATAAATATTTCTTATTTGTCTAAACTGGTGTTGTGTCATTTTGCAGTGTTTTCACTGAGTTACTGTGTATGTTGGTACAAATACTTTACACCTAGCTCTCTGAAGTTAAGCCTACCGCTCTGCCAAGCTACCAAGGGCGTAAGCAGGGGTTAGCTGAGGGTGATTCTCTTTTACCCTGACTAGAATGACGGTCCTTGCTTGAACAAGGAGTAACCTGACTGTCAACCAAAGACCCCATTTCTAACACAAGTTAACTTGAATCCATAGTTCTTCTCTTACATGAATAGATGAAGTAAGGGAGTCTTCTGACTGCAGGGTTTTCCTCAAAGTGGTATCTTAAGGGGGTGGTAGGTAGCAGACTAGTGCACGAACAGGGAAGACAGAAGGTGTCACTCACACAATGAGACCTCCAACTGCAGAATTAATTAAAGGGTAATCCATCACTGTCAACTAGATTGAAGGAAAGCAGTGAGGGGGTTATATTATATCATAACATTAGGATGACTGAGGCCAGACTACCACAGTGACAGTATTTGTCACAAAACAAAGTAGATCTGATATGACAATAGAAATTTGCAATATCAACTTCATCTGAGCAATGGTGGGGAGCTAGTATTTAAAAACTAAACTTAGGAAATTATATCATGGAGTCAGGAGAAGTTTGTTCAGAGTCAAGAGTGGTTAAACAAAGCTAAGCCGTTATACAACACACAACACAACAGACTTTAATGATGATGGGGCTGGTATCAAATATTGCTCAGGTAATAGAAGGTCATGAGTTGAGTTGGTGTCACTTTCACCACATCTTCCCCAGAAAGTGTGTGATCCATTGATGGTGTAAAAGTAAGTCACATGTCAATAAATCACATAGCCCTGGCAAATAGTATTAGGGGCTCAATAAATAGATGGGAAACGGGATTTGGGGAATGGTTTGACAAAGACAAACACTACATAAAAGAACCATGACAATAGTCATCGGGCTGCCGAGCAGCACACCATCATTAATCATGGAAGCAAGCGATGAAGGGGTAAGTATGACACAGTTCAGTTAAAAGCATTACAAACAGTCCTTCTGTCCCTGAGAGACCCAAGATAGTATAGCTCTAGATGTTAATTCTTCTAGGTTTAAAAAATACAAATTACGGTTGATTGGAGTTAACGCTTCCAGTTATAATAATAATGATTGTTAAAAGGAAAATGACACTGTATTTGCCAAGTTGGGCGGTGCAGCTCTATTCTTCTTGGAATGCCCGTTACTCTTGGGTGCCTGGTTAAACCTGTCTGGTAGGTAATCTGGAGTCTTGACGTTTCACCAAGTTTAGTTTGTGCAGGGGAGGACTAGGAGAAGGGCTCCATATTATAACAAACAGTAACTGTATTAAAGAGTACAGGAGAAGGACAAGATGAAGCAAGGTAAGCTTCATGAGGAGTCAGAGTGTACCACGAAGACTCAGAGGCATAGCAAGAACATAAAGAGGAGTTTCACATTTGCAATGCAGTAAACACACACTCAGCAACATTTCCCAAATCAACATACCTCTCCCCAGTCCACAGAGCTGAGTGAGTACTGGACCTTAGAGTCTTTGCGATCATCATGGTTTCTCCATTAAGTCAATAATTTTCTCCTTTTGCTGTTGAGGAAGTTCCGCCCTGAGGCCTTCCAGTATTTGTGTTTGGAAACTAAAGTGACTGGCCAGCTCTTAGGAACCAGAAAAAAGGGGAGGATTCTGCAGGTAAATGTAACTAAGTTTGAAAGACCAAACACTTTATGAAAAAAATCACCCAATTTCATTTAACTCCTTCCCTCATTGACTGCCACCACATACATTATCAATCATTACTCACAATCCCTCAATATATCACCACTCATTGGTGCAATAGTTAGTAGTTACATGTTCCAATCCAGGCATAGTGGTTGAACAAAATATTATCTCCTCCATTGATAGCAAGTGGCAACACATTGGAATCTGGCATTGTCACTGGTGGTCTTTTAATCAATGACCTTCTGGGACAGCCCTGCTATGTGATGTTAACAAAAAGGATAACCAATGGCAAAAAAAAGAAAGAAGTTTAACGAGCAATAATTAAAAAGTTTTATGGTGGCACTAGCATGCTCAGTTCGTAAAGTAGACTCTGTCCTCAAACTCAGGTGGTTCACCCAGACCAGAAGTTGGTCAGCAAACACACTTGATTCTGACCAATCATCCTCTTCCGCCTCCTGTGGTATTTCGGGAACAGTGTAATCAGGTGGTAAACAAAAATCTGGTTAATTTTGATCATGGTTGAGTTCTCCATGTTTTGAGGTTAAAGGCTGGTCATTCTCACTGTAACAACTGCCCAGTTGAACTGAGCACACATTCAGCAGACATGCTGGCTACAGGACAAGCCAAATATATTATTGCCACCCTGCTGAGCTTTGGACATTGACACATGTTCCCATACCAATACACCAATGTATTTTGATACACATACTCTTTTGGGTCATCCAGATACTCCTGGAAAATCCTCTGCAGTGTCATTAATGCTGCCACTTGCTGACCTTTTTTGTCTTTGGCTCTGCACTGGACTTAAGTCCACTTGAAACCAAGCTAATGAAATGGTTGGGTCCAATTCTTTGAAGGCTGATGTTGCTAGTTTTCCTGTTGCTGGTATTTACTGCTGGGAGACAAGACTGCCCTCTCTTGAATTTGAAGGCGGCACCCCAGAACTGTGGAGTGGGTCTCTAAATTCCAGCAGTTCTCTTTCAGTTCTCCAGGTTGCTCAACAATCTACCTCTTATACTTTGAAAGATCCCCCATAGAAAAATGAATGAAAGAGGAAAGAATTTTCTGGTAGTGTAGATCAAGTAGGGTGGCACAGATGTACTCTTAGGTTGATATAATCTCATTTTGCAGCCTTGCAGTACAAGCCAAGTGATAGCTTAGGCTGTCAACAAAGGCATGTGCTTTTGGGTTTTCTTTCACACCTTTCAGACACCTTCTTTAGCTGGTCCTGTAGCAGATGCAACAACGGGATAGCTTGGCCCATCATACTGTTCTCATTGATTATCTCTTGTATGAAAACCTCAAAAGGGAGCCGTATCTGTGTTAGGCATTTGACTAGGCCCCATTTGTCCTCATCCATTGACATAGCTTTCCCAATTGCACCCTTCCTCATAGAATGACATACTGATTAATCTGTCCGTACTACTCAAACAGAGATTGCAACATATAAGAGGTCAAGTTCTAATGTGTTGGCACCTTCTGTATCAGGGCTTTAATTAGTACTCTGTTACCATGCTGAATAATATGCTACTGTTCATGAGCTTTAAAAGAATGGCTGAAATGAGTGCAGAATTGTATGCAGGTGGTCAGTATGTTGCTGATTATGGCCCTTATCATGAGATTGGCGGTAAAAGCTGCTTACCGTCGCGGTGACAACTGCCAACATACCGCCGCAGAGGCGAACATCCATTCGTCAAATTATGACACACACACACCAATCCGACAAAATACTGCCAGATACACAAAACCACCACCCCAAAGGTTGGTGGTAGAGTGTCGGTACCAACACCTCCCCAACAAAACAACGCCCACCACATTGTGACTCATGAAGCACCACAATGGACATTCAACGGCGGTAAACCATTGGCGGTACACACCGGCACACTCAGAATGGACACCCAAATACTAAATTACACAACATTGGCCAATACCAAAAACACACACCTGACACTAATGCACACAAACACACACTCACCCACAGCACTATAAAACACACACCCACATTACCCACAACCCTTTACGAATACAAAATATTGCCACAAGACTGACACCAAGACCACTGCGGCAACAAGATATACATACCACATTCACCCATACATCCCTCACGCACCCCACTAAACACACCCAACCACATTACTCAACACCCACACACCTACATGCACCACACAACACCCATTTCCCCACAAAGGCACCCCCATTTCACTGATGAGGAGTTGCAGGTCATGGTGGAGGAAATAGTCAGGGTAGAGCCACAGCTTTTTGGAGCACAGGTACAGCAAATATCCATTGCCAGGAAGATGGAGCTTTGGCGGAGAATCGTGGACAGGGTGAACACCTTCGGACAGTATCTAAGAACAAGGGACGACATCAGGAAGAGATGGAATGACCTACGGGGGAAGGTACGTTCCGTGGCAGCAAGTCACCAGCTCACCATACAGAGGACTGGTGGTGGACCCCACTTCTCCCCCACAGCTCAAAGCATGGGAGGAGCAAGTCTTGGCAATACTGCGTCATGAGGGACTCACTGGAGTAGCTGGAGGACTGGACACTGGTGAGTCAAGAGTTACTACTTATCAGCCCCCATAACTGCATTCCATCTCACCCCCTCAACCTCACTCACATCACTCTACTCCATCCCACACACTGCACCTACACATCTGACTAACCCCAATGCCAAGCCCTGCATGCTATACCAATGCATAGACAGCCCTCCCAGCCCTGCACGGACACCCATCACAAAAGCATGCACAGCATAGGGGAACTAAAAATCCCACAATACATCAACATACACATACAAAGGTGGCAGGGCAATATCAACGATAGAGGGGAAGCTAGGGATGTACAATATGTCACAGACATGAAGCATAATATATCACTTATATCCCCACAGGTGCCTCAGCCAATGTCAGTGGAGAGGAGGTGCCACAACAAAGCAACAGATGATGCCCCCAGTGATGACAGTAACTCTGGACTTCTGGATCTGAATGAAGTACCTGGCCCATCAGGGACCACTGGTCAGTCAGTCACCCCAGCCCACTCCCAGTCAACCACAGAGCCTCCCCCATCATTATCCAACACCACAGCACTCACCCAGCATCCTTACACCTCTGTCCCCAGGACACATCAATCAGCAGTGTGCCCACCTGTTCAGAGACCCCAGTCCACACCTCGCCACCAAGACAATCAGGGACCTGGGGTCAGTGGCAGTGGTCATACCGTTCAGGAGACACAGGCACTGGGCAACAGGGACACTGGGAGGAACGCTGTGCACCAGGGGGAGGACAGGCCCAGGGAACCGGCTCTCCAGGAGGCAGTCACCAAGATCCTCGGGACCTACCAACAATCCCAGGACACAATGGGCCAGATCCTTGACAACATGCAGGAGAATAAGCGGCTGCAGGAGGAACACCATCTGGAGATCAGGCAGGCTCTCAACACCACCATGATCTCCATAGCAGGGGTGCTGGCAGACAAGGCCAACATCATAAGGAAATCGAAAGCTCACCAGCGGGCCTCTACCACTAGCCAGTCTATTGACCAGCCCACCACCTCTGCTGCAGCTAGTGGGCAGGAGGCCCTGCCACAGGACCCACAGGCCACCAGCAGCCCTCCCCCTGCATAAGGTGAACCATCCTGCAAACCTTCCCTGCAACCCAGACATGAGCCAGAGACACTTGCCAAGACCAAGACCACCACCAGGAAATGAGACTCTCCTGATTGTCCCCGTTGTGTCCCACCCTGTAACCTTGTCCACTTTGAACTGCCTTTGCTCCCCTTCCTATGGCCCCTTGGACACTGGACCTGTGCGACAAAAAGACTGGAACAATACCCTGGACTTTCCTCCATCACCCCATTCCATTGCACTTTTCCCTCAATTATCTGCACAACAATAAACACCCATGAACACAACTTGAGTCACACTGTTTTATGTGTTGAAAATGTGCATTTATGGGAACAGTCACATCTAGTGCAAATGATCTAAACACTGTGATAGCATACAAATAATGACTTGTAGCTGTCTATAGTAATCACATCAGTATTCTGTTGTCATATCACCAACATCTGTAAAATGACAAGCCATAGGAGACAGGAAGTTGAGATTCAAAGGAAGTGAATGCATTCATGCCACAGCCACACAGATAAAATCAATAGTCAGTGTAATGGTCAGTTTCACTGTCTCACCTGTGTCATTGGAAGTATTGACATATAACTGATTTTCTGTTGTCCACATCCTCATCCTCTGCCTCCTCATCCTCACTGTCCTCAGGATCCACTGCTGCCACAGGGTCATCTCAAGTCTCCTCCTCCTCCTGCAGGATAGGCATATGTCGACTGAGGGCCAGGTTGTGCAACATACAGCATGCCACTACTATCTGGCAGACCTTCTAGGGTGAGTAGCACAGGGATCCACCTGTCAGATGCAGGCATCTGAACCTGGCCTTTAGGAGGCCAAAGGTCCTTTCGATTATTTTCCTCGTTCACCCATGTGCATCATTATAACAGTTCTCAGCCCCTGTCCTGGCATTCCTCACATGGTCAGGAGCCACGATAGGTTTGGGTAGTCAGAGTCACCTGCAAGTACTGAAGGACAAACATTAGCCTTACACAATGCTATGGGGATGACACCTGAAGGGATACACTGACATACAGTGGGTGGGGACTCTGGCTCACCTATTAGCCACACCCAGTGTCTCTTTAGTTGTACTGTCACATTTGGAATGCTGCTATTCCTCAGAAAAAAGGCGTCATGCACCGACCCAGAATACTTGGCATTGAAGTGGGAGAAGTACTGGCCTGCCAGGCACACCAATTGCACATTCAGTGAGTGGAAACTCTTCTGATCCCTGAACACCTGTTGATTCTGGCTGGGGGGGGGGGTGACAAACGCAATATGTGTCCCGTCAATTGGCCCAATAATATTGGGGATATGTCCCATTGCATAGAATCCTGCCTTCACAGTGGCCAAATCTTCCACCTGCGGGATAGCAATGTAGCTGCACATGTGTTTCACCAAGGCAGACAATACCCTTGCCAGCACGACTGAGAACATTGGCTGTGACATTCCTGCTGCCAAGCCCACTGTCACTTGGAAAGAACCAGTTGCCAGGAAATGGAGCACTAACAGAACCTGCACAAGATGGGGGATCCCAGTGGGATGACGGATAGCTGGCGGATAGGTCAGGCTCCTATTGGGCACACAGCTCTGTGATTGTAGCCCTGTCCAATCTATAGGTGAGATTATGTGCCTGTCCTCCAGTGTTGCCAAGTCCACAAGGGGTCTGTACACGGGGTTTGTCTCCTCCTCCTATTCATTCACAGTGGTAGGTATCTAAGGGACACAAGAGTCAGTAGTCTGTCACAATTTGAACAATGGAACCACCACCTCAGTGTGCATACAGCATTAATGTGATTGGACAGTGGAAATGGCAATGTATGTGCAATTTTCGGTAATGACGGAGTTATGGAAGATCTGAATGTTGTCCACCACCATGAAATGGCAACCACCTGTCCTGTAACCTACCTTGGCTCATGTGACTGGGGAAAGGGTCCCTGCCTTCACTTCGATGGAGTTGGAGTGCTTGGTAGATGGGGTTCTACCCCAGTATGGACAACAGTATGGGCCTCCAGACCAATAGGTGAGTACACCTTGGGCGCGATGCATGAGAAAAGGTTGCGTGGAGATGTGTGTTCAGGCATCATGTCATTTGGGGGGATGTCTAGTGGTAGTGTACATGGTGGGTGCCAGGTGATGTGTGTGCCAATGGAGTTGGAAACGGATTTGTGGGCCATATGTGTGACAAGCAGGATTGTATGTGTAATGCTGTCCTCCTGTCTGTTTTACATCTGCAGGTCAGCGCCCATAAAAAGAAGGGATTATAGCGTGTCATCGCCAAGGACGTGCAGGCCCTGGAGGTCTCCAGCAGGTAGAGCACCCACTGCAGGAAATGGTGGGATGATCTGAGACGATGGGCACGGAAGACCGTGGAGGCCCCACTGGGGATGGCCTCCCAATGAGGAAGGGGTGCCCATCGGAACCTGACACCCTTATGGCCTGCATACTGGCAGTGGCCTACCCAGAGCTGGATGGGCAATTGAGGGCATCACAGCAGCCACAAGGGGGTGAGTACAGTGAGCATTACTACAATAATTGGTAGGAAGCATGGGATCCAGGTGGTGGGTGTGAGTTAGTGGGTGCCCCTTAATGCCAGGACAGACATTGCAGAGTGATCCAGCTCAATGGTAATGGGTGCATAGCAAATGCAGGTAACCTAGCTTGGTTGCATTCCATGTCAGTCAGGGCTTTGTTGATCCCAGGAGGGGTGCAGTTGGTCGGTGTTTGGCCCTCATCTTGCTGTGGCATATAGCCAATTGAACGCCAGTGCAATGCATATTGCTCAATCCTGATCCTTGTGTGTGACGGTACTGTGTATGCCAACTGTGGTCTTGGTGCTGTAATTGACACAGTGCTCCCTTTCTCTCCCTCCCCCCCTTTCTCCTTCTGTCATCCTGTTTATGTGTACATTAGCATCATCTGGTGGAGGAGCAGGGGCACCCACAGCAGAGGGAGCTGCATCCCACAGGACCCAGGAGACAGAGTCTACTGATGGCGAGGGAACCAGTAGGATGGAGGGTGAGGGGAGCACCACTGCAGAGATAGGAAGTGACAACACAGACTCTGATTCCTCATCTGATGGAAGCTCCCTGGTGTGGTGGCGTACACCTCTGTGACCACCCCACCTGCAGGTATAGCTGCCACGCCACGTTCCAGCACCGCCCTCCCAGTAGCCCCTCAGTGAGTTGCCCGTGCCCGCTCACCCAGGAGGATGGGCATCTCCTTCGCCCCAGGCACCTCAGGCCCTATCCCAGTGAGCCCTGCTGCCCTGAGTGAGGAGGCTTCCCATCTGTCTAGGGCAGTCAACCATTGTGAATGCCATCCAGGGGCTGGCATCCCAGAGGGCATCCACAGTGGATTGGTGGCCCAACAGAGATGGATTCAGGCTCTTGCCTCCTCTCTGATGGCAGCCATTGTCCCTGTCCCTACCAGTCTCCTCAACCCCAACCCATCCCATGCACACATACAGACGAGCATGCACACAAGACATCACACAAGAGTGGCACAGTCAACCACAGGCCCCACAATTCAGTCCACAGGCACTCACACAGACAACAGACAGTTGCATACACATCCACTGTCTCCCCTTCGCCTCCTCCTCCACCTCCCTCACAGTCACGTTCACACTCACACCTGCTTGCACTGCTTCAACAGCCACCACCAGCATCACCACACCAAGCAACACACACACCTCACTAGAAGACACCTCCACAAAATCTATCCACCTTTCCCTTGTGTCCTCTCCTACCCTGTCTGTCCCCCTAAAGGACACAAATGGAGGCACTCTGACACCCAACATCCATCCACTTCACATCAGCACACTGCCCATGCATCTGTACCCAAGTCCAGCAGATTTACTCCTCCAACAACCACTCCCTCAACCTCCACTCCCATCCCTCATCCCACCCCACAGTCCCTAAGAAGCTTTTCCTTGCCCAACTTGACCTCTTTCCTCCCCCTCCCCGTCCTGCACATAACAGCAGGGTCCCGATGACCCAGCCCAGCACCTCAGCCAAACAGTCAATGGGGACAGTGGAGGCACCTCCTAGTTGTAGAGGCAAGACAGTGAAGGATCCCACTCCACAAGCCTGGAAAGAGAAGGATCCCACCCCACCAGCCAGGAAAGGGAGACATCGCACTTCACCAGCCAGGAAAGGGAAGAAGCCCTGACCTCCTGCAGATGCTGGCAGGGTACCAACACCACCACCACCACCAGTGGGCACGGGCCCCTCATCCCCTGCTGAGACACGGCAGCCCTCACCTCCTGCAGAGGCTGTCAGGGTACCAACATCACCACCACCAGCATTGGGCATGGGCCCTCATCCCCTGCTGAGACACAGCAGTCCTCACCTCCTGCAGAGGCTGGCAGCGTACCAATACTACCACCACCAGTGGGCATTGGACCCTCATCCCCTGCTGAGACACAGCAGCCCTCGCCTCCTGCAGAGGCTGCCCAGGAGGTAACCACCAGCTGAGACACAGCGGCCCTCCTCTCCAGCAGAGGGCATGTAGGCCACCCTCCAGGGACTGATGTACAAGGAGTCCCCTCCAGAAGCAGTTGGCAAGTTCCCCACCTCAGAAACTGTGACCTTGCACTCCCCAGCAAAGGATATTGAGCATTGAGCCCCCTCCAGAACCAGTGGCAAGTTCCCGACTTCAGCTGAGGTGCCCCCACCCCCTTCCCTCTGAGGTGCCTGTCCACTTCCGAGATGTTGCCCCTGCATAGTTTTGTGCTGAGTTAGTCAGGATCAAGTTGGGGCTTGGTTCGTGACCTGTGGCCACGTGGGCCTTTTGTACTTTGGACTGGGCATCGGCCCTTTCTGGTCAATTGTTCAAATATCTTTGTTCTCCAATTGGTTCATATGTGGCTGTTGCCATGCAATTGCAATCTCAGTACTAGCGACATGTAGTCATTGTATAATTATGGAGTGTGTTCTGTGCCCTTGGTTTTAGTCTGCAGCTGGTTGTGTCTGGGGTGTGTGAATGGTATGTGTCATGCATGTGTGTCACTCTCCTTTTCCTCCCTCCCTCCCTTGGGTGCTAGGCAGCTGTACCCACCGTCATCGTCTTCTTCGTCATTGGTGTTCCAGGTAGAGCATGGCGTAGAAGAGCATCGGGAGGACTTGACGTTCCGGTTGCATGGCGGCGTTGATCTTCTCTGTGTCTCTGTTGGTGAGTCTTTGGTCTTCTATAATTTGTTTGGAAACCATGGCAGTTTGCTGTGTCATGATATGGTGGGTGGTACCTTGTCTTCCACCTGGCTATTGATGGCTACTGCTGTGGTGTGTGGTGTTAACGCCCTGGTGGTTGGTGTGGTACATTGGCTGTCTATGGGAGTTATCACCACCATGGTCTTAATTTGGGGGTAATTACTGCCAGCTTGTTGGTGGTATTGCCACCACTTTTACAGTCACCCCCAATGTCATAATGAGGGCCTATGTCTTATTTATTTAGAAAGTCTTGCACAACCAGGTTGATACAGTATGCTAAACACAGGACACTGAAATAGCCACCATCTGCCATGGTCTTCAGTATGTTACTGCCATTGTCCGTGACAACAAATCCAATTCGGAGACCTCTAGTTTGCATCCAGTCAGACACCTTGCTATTGAGTTCCTCCAAGAAAATTGCAGCTGTGTGTGATTTCTCCATGGTGAACATGGCTACTGCTGCATGCCGGCAAATGTCCTTAAAACATTCTTCAGGGCCAAGACCTATAGATAGCTTTTTCTTAACCCCCACAAAAGAAATCCAATGTACAGTGATGCACATGTAATCAGTCGCCTGACAACTGGTCCACAGGTCTGTTGTCCAGTGCATAGTATGGACAACACTTTTGCTGTAAAGCTTGTCCACCCAGCTGCAGCACATCATGAGGCAGTGCTGGAAAAGCAACTCTGGCAAAATAGGTCTGACTTTGAACCTTCCATTTCCGACAGATGGCTGCCCCAGAGTCTAAGAATCCCACTCCTTAAACAAAAGAAAAAGGGAGGACGTGCAACGTTAACAGCTTTGCCAGCTTCCCATTGTACAAACTTGCCATTGGGTGGTTGCAGTCGTAGGACCACTCCTACCTAAACATGCCCATATTTGTACCTTGGATTTTCTTCTTTTGTAGTGGCACTGACGCAGGTGACTATTAAGATGTAGGTGGTAGTAAACTCAATATTGGTCTTGGTGCAGTCTCCATATGCTGTAGTGTCTCCATTTGACTCTACGTCTTCCTGTGCTTTGTGATTGTTAGATCACTGAGGTGGGTAATTCTGGTGCACTGCTGGGCACAGGGCTGCTTTATGTGAGGATGTCACCCTATTCTTCCTCACCTTCGACCATGATTTGACCAATTGCAGCTGATGTTTACCTACTCTCCTCACATTCACCACCTCGACCACATTCAGACATGTTTAAGGTTCTCCTCCCACTGGATTGCATAATGTTTTTTCACATGTGTTGCCTGACCTACAGTACCATAATGTGAACGAGGCTTACCTCGATAAACACTTGCGTGGCAAATGGAGCATATCACAATATTCTCCTCCTGTTTGCTAATCGTAAAAACTTCCCAAACTCAGGAGGAGTACTTTCTTAGTGGGCCACTGCTAAAGCCTGTAAAAGAACTGAAGGTAGTTGGCTGTGTCAATTGCCTCTCTGTAGTGCGCACTTCCACTCAGGTATGAGTTGGTGCAAGTCTCTGCTGGGGCCTTAACAATATGGGAGCTGGTGGTGCTGCCTGTTCAACATCCCTAGGAGCAGGTTGGATAGTAAGGTCAGACTCTTCTGTGCCAGCTTCCACAATGACTGGCTCGTTATCATTCTCCTCATTATCATACCCTTCCATGATTTTAAGGTTTTTTTGAACTTTTCTTTCCCTTTACTCTCCTGGTGTCTCCTAGACTCTGTCAGGGTCCACTCTATGTCCCTAACATCATTATCAGAAGTGGTGCTTGGAGACGATGGTGGAGTAGCACCCTCCTTTTTCTTGCTGGATATCTGGAAGCCATTGTTTCTAAAAGAGGAGGTTCTTGCTCTGCAACTGAAATGATTGGGTTCTACTTTGCGAAAGATACAAATTCAATTCAACATCACTGCTCGTCGACGTCGCCATGATTGCAGTGGTTGGCTTACTGACAGACATGTTCTTGGGCTTAGGTTGGGGTGGTGATGTTGATGCAGAAGTGCTGCTTCCAGGTTCTTCCCCGAGGCCAGTGTGGCAGACACACATCTCCTGAAAAAGGTTGCAGTTGGCATGCCACTGGTGGAAAACTGCTTTGTTTCTCACTGGCCACTTTCTTTGGGGCCATCTTAAGTTCTAATTTGGCAGTGGTTCTAAGATGTGCATGCAGAAGAGTGTTGAGGACAGAAGTAACTGTAAGGCCTTCTCTTTGACAGTACTGTGGGTGATGTGTGGTCTCTTCTCTTGAGCACCTAAAAGCAACAAAGCAAGAAAAACATATAGTTAGTAAAACAAGATATTGTTGCAGGTTGAAATATTACAAAAAAATGCATTTGGTTACTTATGTAAGAAATACCAATTCAATCAAACGTTGTAAAGTCTCATAAAATTTCATTTCAAATCAGGCAGCACAACATGCAGATATAGGTCTTTGCTTTATCTCCATCTCTTTTAAAGGAGACACGTGGGGTAGTCAGAGAGAGGTACATGGGTAAATGGATTAATCCTTTAAGAAAACCTATGGCGGAAAGGTGGAATAGTCATTAAAAAAATTAATTATGCTGCTGTTTACCTTCAGTGCTCCACAGTGAGGATGTCCAGGAGGACATGGATTTATTATACCTGTAAAGAAACCAAATGCTGTAGTGCTGCTGTGAATCTTTGATAGATGGATGAAAGGAACAACGGATCAAGTCAAAATACATAATTAAATGAAATCAAAATAAGAAAATTAAGAAATATAAAGAAATATATTAAAACATTAAAAAACTAAAATAAAATGTTTAGTAAGAAAACAAGAAATGTAAAAAATTAAAATTAAAAAAATAAAATATAAAATTAAAATAAATGTAATAAACAATTGAACTAAAAAAATCTAATAAAAATGTAAATAAAGCATTAAAATAGTAAATAAAAATACAAAATTAAAATGTGAACATAAAAAACCAAATGATCAATAATAAACAATGTTTGTATGTAAGCCTATGGCAAAGACACACTAGCTAGTTGCACAAAATGACTGGCAGCCACATGGTAAAACAAGCAACAACAAGGAACAATGAGGCATGGCAACCAAAGAACACATGCAAGCCTATGGCAAAGAGACACTGACTGAATGGACAAAATTGCCACCAGCCACATGGTCAAACAGCAACAAAAAAGGAGCAAGGAGGCATTGGGACAAAGAAAGAACAAATGCAAGCCTATGACAAAGGAACACTGGCTGCATGCACAAAATGGCTGCAAGCCACATGGTCAAAAACAAGCAACAGCAATGAGCAATGAGGCATGACAAACAAAGAACACATGCAAGCATATGGCAAAAGAATACTGGCTGCATGGACAAAATAACTGCCAGCCACATGGTCAAACAACAACAACAAGCATGGAGTCATGAGAAACAAAGAACGAACATGTGCAAGCCTATGGCAAAGGAACACTGGCTGCATACACAAAATGGCAGTGTTCCACATTGTCAAACAACAGCAGCAAGGAGCAAGGAGGCATGGGTAACAAAAAAAGAACACATGCTAGCTTATGGCAAAGGAACACTGGCTGCATGCACAAAATGGCTGTGTTCCACATGGTCAAACAACAACAGCAAGGAGGCATAGGAAACAAAGAACACATGCAAGCCTATGGCAAAGGAACACTGGCTGCATGCACAAAAAGGCTGCCAGCAACATGGTCAAATAAAAGCAACAAGGAACAGGGTGGTATGGGGACAAAGAAAGAACACATGCAAGGCTATGGCAAAGGAACATTAGCTGCATGGACAAAATTGCTGCTAGCCACACGGTCAAATAACAACAACAAGGAGCAAGGAGAACAAAAAAGAACACATGCAAGTCTATGGCAAAAACACGCTTGCTGGATGCATAAAATAGCCACCAGCCACATGGTCAAACAACAGGAACAAGGAGGCATGGAGAACAAAGAACATATGCACGCCTATGGCAATAGACTACACAGCATGGAGAACAAAGACAAATGCTGGATGATGACAAACACACGCACATGTACTCACGCATGTACACACACACACACCGGCCATAAGGAGTCATGGTGGTAACAGTGGAAAAACACTGACATGAATTCAGCAATGCCAAACCCGATAATGAACTGAGCTATAGAGGTTTCACAACAACAGTACACATATCCTCTAATGCGATCAGATTTTACCACACAATATGTACACTTTTTGCAAAAAAAATGAAATGCAAAAAATAGCCAAATATTTTTATTTCATCCAATTCCGCCCTTGCCCTAAATTAAGTTTTAAAAACATATATCATTGAAATATTTATTTCATGCACTGATGACTACTAGTACTGGGCCTACTGGCTAGATGGACCTTTGGAAATCTAGGCCACATAGTAAAATAATATTATATATGTTACAAACATGTGGAAAAGGGCAAGTAATGAGCTGTGCAACAATTTTCCTTTACAAAAGATACAAAATCACTGAAATGCAAAATAAATAATAACAAGGTCTACACTTAAACTCAAGCTTACCCACCTTCTACAAAATGTAAAATCAAATTCAAGTACAGAGAAATACAGGTGCATGCCCAAGCAAACAAACAATATCCTCATTCAATAGTTTTTGAACTTACTTGGGTGATTTCACAAAAATAAAGTCCTTAAACCCAGAGGTATATCCAGGAGACAAAGTGAATGACCCTGAAATCCAAGTGAAAAGTGACCAGGAGATGGAGAAAGCACTGGGTGGATCCTGCTGGACAGGAACAGGAAGTTGGAATCTCTGGGGCACTTCCCTCCTGTTTTAAAAACAAAAGGCTTCTTTATCTGAAAAAACAAATTGAATGGTCCATTGGAGAAGAAAATTCACTCAAAAAACATGTTGTGACTAGATTTAGTTAGATGTATTTGGAACAGAAAATCTACTTCAGGTTAATTCATGCTCATGAGCAGTCTGTTTTGGCTGCCGTTGCGGCCAGAAGCAGCATGAGTAAACGCAAAGTCTTGAGTTTGCTACTGGAAACAGTGCAATTGAAGGCAAAGTCTTGCGAGTGCTAGCCAGCAGCCGGAGAGTATCATGGCACTTACGAGAGAGCACCAAAACCTAACCTCACGCATGTGAATGAACTCCGCCCTGCACAGTATTGCAGAATTCTGGAACGCTGTGGTACTCCACATAGTGCAAAGTGCCCATATTCTGCAAACTCCACGAGCAGAGTGGATTTATATACCCAGATCTAGTTTTAAGGTGCTACTCAAGTGGGTGACACAATAAATGCTGCAAGTGCACTAGTATCATTTAATTTACATGCCCTGGGTATATAGTATGCCACACTACAATGGACTTATAAGTACTGTAATTATGCCAATAAGGTGAATGCCAACTAAACCCTTTTTAGGGGAGTGAACACATGTACTTTAGCACTGGTCAGCAATGGTAAAATTCACAGAGTCCAAAGGCAAATAAACAACTAATTTCAGCAAGAAGAACACACTAAAGGTGACAGGTCTAACAGAGAATAATTTGCATTAGCTTGCCATCAGTTGCCTGTCCAGTGCTTCAGCTTAATAAGGCAAAAAAACTGCTCCCAGGGCAAAAATCTGGCCTTGATGTTGGATGTGTTTTTCCCCTTTCAGGAAAACCAGTTAGGGGGGGCATAGGAACTTCATTAGCTTGTACAGGAGGCCTGTCTTTTCACAAGTAAATGTAAGGTGAGACTTGGAGAAGGCAAGCCCTTTTCTCCCAGTGGATTGGCACCAAACCCAGTGTGAAGGGAGGCACACCTAGATCTGGTTTTGAGTGATCACAGAGGAGGAGCCTGCTCATTTCTCTGGTCACACTTCAGGGCGTACACACAGGCTGTGGCCAAGGGAGCCTGGGTTCCACCATTTTAGATTTTTCGAGGAAAGTACACTGTGGGTTGTTTAAAGTATGGCAAACAGGAACTGTTGTAAAACTGGTTGAGGTTGATCCTAGGAGATTTTACTCCATTGGCTATGGAGGAGTCATGTGCCAACGCCACGCGCTAGCTGGTGCCAATCATAACTGCGCCAATCACAAAAAAACTCTGGACCTGTGGAAGAACAGAAGAAATATTGGATATGCTGTTTGAGACTCTCAAAGAAACCTGAATGGTTAGATGTTCTCCTATTTAAATCCAGGACAAAGAAGTGGACACCAAGGGACAGCTGGCCGACCTCTTGTGTGACAACAGGGACACAGCAAGCTGTAATAGGCCTTTTTCCTGTGGTCCCAGCTTACCAGTAGCAACTGGACACAGACTGGACCCTGTTACAGGCCTATGTGGGAGTGAGTTATTACCCCCAAGTGCTGGTCCTGAGGTCTTCACAAAGGTGCTTTGGTTGTGTCTCACTGGACTTCTTTTTACAAACCTGAAAAGTTGGGAATTAAAACATTTTGAACTTCACTCCTACTTGTGACTGGGAACAACCACCCAAGCCAATCATCCCAAGGCATGACTATACTGGGCTGGCAAAACATGTTTATTTATTTTATAAATTCTACTTAGCGGCAAATCAGTTTCACGTGGATCTTTGCAAGAATGTATGCAGCCTCATCAAACTCATCATCAGATACTGCCTGAAAATATGTCCTGCTCGAGGTTTCAGGGCTCTGAAAAATAGAATAAAGGACTAATTCACAGAGGTAAACATAGACTTAATTCTATCATTAGACATAGTGGGTTGACCATAAGGTCCTAACTTTTCTGGGGCAGTTACCCATTTGTAGGCTTAAGCCAACTATCAGTGTTATCCCCACACAGCATTCTTCTATCAGACTAAGGAGAATATTTAAGAGCCCCTAGCACCACTGGAGTATCACTTTATGTGACGCTCCGGTGGCGATAACCTCTCCTTCATATTTTCAAGGAGGTGTAATGCCACTTTTTGTGGTGTTACGCCTCCTTGTAAATATGGGCCCCTCCAACGCAGTTTTCTGCGTCAGAGGGGCATGCAATGGGTTTTGCTGTGGCCGTGTTACAGCAACACCCATTGCATTTTGACGCTGCCTCAGATTTACAAGATTTCGTAAACCTGAGGCACTGCCAAAATCGAATATCACCTCAGGGGTGGCATTAGCAAGACGCAACGAGGAGGAATACTTTTATATCTCTTTATTTTTTGTTTTTTCTGTACATGCTGTATTCTGCACCACGCATAAAAATAGTAAAATGCCACAAATAATTGTTGATGTGTGAGGAGGTGTCCCTTCCTGCACATAAATAATAATTACAAAATTACTCTTTGGCACTTCTGTGGGTGCTGCATTGTGCAGCACACAGAGAAGTGCCAAAGCGCCATTAGTGATTGTTTATGTGCGGGAAGGGACAACTTTTCTGGGTGTTTTGCTCGGAAAAAAGATTACAAACCTAGCTAGCAAAGAACACTGTGAAGGTCTATTTTAGATTTTTTACCACTGTGGACCCTGCATTTTACCTCCCACTAGAACTCACACATTGGGAGGGATCCTTTATTTTTCATTTTTAGAACCGGCTAGGTTTGGTGGTTCCAGTGTCCTGGGAGTCAAATCAGTGCCTTTGGGGGATTAGTGTCGCTCTGTACCTGTGATGGGGCATCCATTCAGTTGCTGTTGCACTATATGTTCTTTTGTACTGACTTTAGTCATAATCACAGTTTATTCTTTAAACTTCTTTTAAAATCATGGGTTTTTTAAAGATGTAGAGAGACCTTGTTCTTTCTGCAATTATGAAATACCACAGACATCTGTTTTAGGGTGTCCTCATTCCTTAAAGCAGCGGTCCGAGCCCGGAAAAATATGGAGGGGTAATTGTCCTGGCCTGGTCAAGTAACAGGTATATTTTAGACGTTGTTTTTTTGTGTCTTGCATTTTAATCTCTGTTGTTTTACCATAGGTTTTAGCTTGTTGTTTTACATACTGATGGGTGGTCTTGTTTGTTTGAGGGGCCACTGCGCCAGTCAACTTAAGATGTATTGTGTCTTTGATGAATTTTGAAGTTTTACTTGTGTAATTGTATATTCAACCTGTGACTTCATTTGACTGAGTATTTTATTGCCATGGGTGGCCGAATAAAGATTTTGAATTTCACTCCAAGAGTTAGTTGACTTCCTTCCTGTTGTGAAGCCTTAGGTATGTAACATGCTTCCAACAACCTTGCAACTGCACCTGGATTCTTCCATCTGTGAGTGCACCCTGAAAAGTGGTGCCATCTCAGTCCTAGACCCTTGGAAGCAGACTTAACGTGCTTTGCCAGCAGAATGAGGTATCTACTCTGACGTGCACTGCAAACCTGAGCAGAGAAAACACATTGCCACTGCTGGGTGGATCTGGCCCAATGCAAAGAGCTGCATCGCATTGCTTCGGGACTGATGCATCATCCCAACTGCATGAAGCATCCTCAGAGCAGGTCCTAACATCCTTCATTGACGGCAGCCTTGATGACAAAATCAGAGTCCACCTCACAGCCTGGCAGCTCTTTGGAACAGACGCATCACCTGACTGCGCTTTGCATCCCTGATACTGGCCTTTGTATTGCAAGCTCTATCAATGAGATTCTCGATGATGACACAGGTCCTCGCATTTCAGCCTCGCTGCATCTCAGAACTGATGCATCACTTTGGCTGTGAAACTCATCTTTGATGTGGATCCACGCAAACATGGATTTACTTTTGACTTTGTTCTGGTCCGACTCGCTTACCACAGTTGGCACTTTGCATTTTTTATGACTATTTTTGCTTAAATCTTTAAAATTGAATTTCATAAGTTCCACTGATTTAATTTTTATTGCTGTGGACTTGTGTAATTTATTAAACTTGACGTGAGATCCTTTTTGTGGTGTTTTCACTATTTTACTGTTTGAAGTGTTTCATTAATAGCTTAATATATTGACTCTAAGTTAAGCCTGACTGCTCTGTGCCAAATTACCAGGGGGTTGAGCAGATGTAAATTTGGGGTTTGCTTATGCCTTACGCTGAAAGGGATTGTGGTTGCTGCTTGGCAGGGCTCACATAACAGTTGACTAGTAACCCATTTTCTCACATTAATTTTCCTCTGTGCAGCATGAAAGATGACCCCATTGAGTTATTGATTGCCTTGAATTTCTCCTGCCTTTCTAAAAATTGCTTCTGACTGGAATGAAAACTGTCAATATTCCAGAATACTTGTTTAGAAATGTATAATGGTCTGGGTACATTTTGGGGGTCATTCTGACCCCGGCGGGCGGCGGGAGCCGCCCGCCTGGAGGGAACCGCCAGAAGACCGTACCGCGGTCAAAAGACCGCGGCGGTCATTCTGGGTTTCCCACTGGGCTGGCGGGCGACCGCCAAAAGGCCACCCGCCAGCCCAGTGGGAAACAGCCCTCCATGAGGATGCCGGCTCCGAACGGAGCCGGCGGAGTGGAGGATGTGCGACGGGTGCAGTGGCACCCGTCGCGTATTTCAGTGTCTGCAATGCAGACACTGAAATACAAAGTGGGGCCCTCTTATGGGGGCCCCTGCAGTGCCCATGCCATTGGCATGGGCACTGCAGGGGCCCCCAGGGGCCCCACAACACCCCTCACCGCCATCCTGTTCCTGGTGTGCGGAACCACCAGGAACAGGATGGCGGTGAGGGGGTCGGAATCCCCCATGGCGGCGCAGCAAGCTGCGCCGCCATGGGGGATTCCCAGGGCAGCGGAAAACCGGCGGGAGACCGCCGGTTTTCCTGTTCTGACCGCGGCCGAACCGCCGCGGTCAGAATGCCCAAGGGAGCACCGCCAGCCTGTTGGCGGTGCTCCCGCGGTCCCCGGCCCTGGCGGTATTTACCGCCAGGGTTGGAATGACCCCCTTTGTCTTTTCACATGTATAGATATCTGCTAAGAGGGTTTTGGGAGAATGTATCATTCTCGCCTGTTTTCTTTTCTTTCATACATTCTTAAATAATGTACAGCTCGGGCGCCACAGATGGTCATCACTGAATCTTTCTATATGACTATATGGCTCTCTTAAGAAGAAAGTCTAGATCAGTACAGTCCATGCCTAGCTTTACTCTTAGATGTGGAAGACCTAGTCTCTTTTGCTTCACATCTCAGATCTTAACTAGGGGTGTGCCAAATCTGCAAATTTACCTTTGGTGAAATAGCATAATGTTTGGGAATATTGCATATTATGGTAACGTCATGTGAAGTACTCTCAAGTGAATTATTCAAGGAGACAAAGGGCCTCACTACAACCTCGCCGTCCTTTCCCAAAGACCACTGAGGCTACGGCCACCAGTATACCGCCAGTGCTGGAGGTGTAACTGCCTCCCTATTTTGACTTTTCCGCTGGGCTAGTGGACGGTAACAGTGTTACCGTCTGCTGGCCTAGCGGAAAAGACACATCAACATTGCAGCTGGCTTGTAATAGAGCTGGCGGCAATGTTAATGTGCAGCGGGTGCAGTGGTACATGTCACGCATTTCACTGCCCGAATTTTGGGCTGTGAAATGCACAATGGGGCTGTGCCTGGGGGCCCCTGCACTGCCAATGCCAAGGGCATGGGCCCCCAGGGGCCCCCCGAGTCCACTTACTGCCAGCCTTTCCATGGCGGTGTTTACTGCCATAGACAGGCTTGCGGTAAGGGGAGTCGAAATCCCCAGGGCAGCGCTGTTTGCAGCGCTGCTCTGGCAGATTATGACCGTCAGGACCGCCATGGCGGTATGCCGCCAGCGCCGGCTGTGTTACAGCTGCAGAACTGCCACAGTCCAAATAATGTACTATCGCCACTGTTGCCCTGGCGGTCACCGACCGCCAGGGTTGAAATGAGGGCCAAAGTTTTGTTGCAGTCAAAAATATCCCTCAGCAAGACATTTTCTTCTTAATCCAGTTTATAGAACACAACAAAGGCAATACTTTTCATATTATGTGAAATGTTTAATATTTTGGGCATTTCACATAGAATGAAGTTTAGGAATTATGCAACTTAAGACTGATATAACATAGGTCTAATTTTAAATTAACTGATTATTTTAGAATAGAGGCACCTAAGGTTACTGATTAGGAAGGCCACGGGCCACAACATTAAAGCCTAAAGCTTATTCTGAGGTTTTTGCTTTGTAGCAGTTTTCATGTGTTGGACCATAGGGCTCATGTCCTAGCAAATAGTCCACAATGTTACAGGACTTGCTATAATTTCCTCCCATACGTCTTTTACGTCTTTCAATAATGTTACCTCCTTGTAGACAAACACAGTTCAAGCAAGAAGTATTTCCCATTTCCTCCTTCCCCCCTTAGGAGATCACTAGTACCCTGACTTTCATGGTTAAACTGAGGGCCTCATTTACAAGGAACTGGCGCATCGGCTATGATGCGCCAGTTTCCTTGAATCACCCTGCTCCCTCCTAACAATCCCATGGTGGCACTGTATTGATAATACAACACACCATGGCACACCATTTGAGGCAGTTGTGGAGCTTTGCTGGACTAGCATCAAAAAACTTGATGCTAGTCCAGCAAAGCTTGGGGAGGCCCCTTGTAAAGAGCCTAGCATCAGTTTAACGCCTGCCCTGGGCAGGCATTAAGAAATGACGCTAGAATGGCGCAGTGAAATCTTGTAGATTTCACTGTACCATTTTTTTCAACCTCCCTGCGGGGAAATGCCTCCATTGCATACATTTTGCAGGTACAATGTGGCGAAAGGGTTTAGAAACTGGAGCAATGGTGACATTGCACCAGTTTGTAAATATGGCGCGGGTGGGGAACTGTTTTCAGCTGCAGTAGTGTAAAGAAAAATTATGCTACATAGGTGCAAGGGGCTTGTAAATGAGCCCCCAAATGTTTAAACACAACTATTAGTCCTGTGGTGAGTATGAGTGGAAATAATTATCAATCCACTCTAACACACTGTAAGAAACAATTTCCTTCTGTAGCCTCTCTCTATTAATAATGTTAATATGGTACTTGCTGAAATTGGGCATTCATAATTCTGAGCAGGTAGCAACACAAAAGGATGATGGATGGAGTGCTGAAACTTTTCAAACACTCAACCCCAGTAACAGATTTGGGTCTAATCCCTCCATTGTTTGCTCACCATGCCACCCCAGCTTGGTCTCAGCCATATGCAACTCAGTCTTAACCCTGTTCCCCATGGGAACTGTCCAGCTCAAACTGCCAGATCAGGTCCTCCTTGGAACAGAAACATACATCCTGGGACTGGTTAGAGGTTATAACTCTTCATCACCCAGGCTAGCATGAATCCAGGGGCAGAGTAAGGGGAGGACCCACATCTGGGCATACCCTTCCCTCTTAGGGCAACTTTAGCAACACAAACAGATAATGGACAGAGTGCTGAAACTTTTCAAATACTCACCCCAGTAACATATCTGGGTTTAATCCACTGTTCTTTAGCTCTCCATGCCACCCAAATTTGGACACAGCAATATGGAAATTAGACTTGACCTTGTTCCCCATGGGAGCAGTGCAACGGGAACTGCCAAGCTAGGACCTCCCTGGAACGGAAACAAGCACTCTGGGGCTGGTTTCATTGTATCACCCTTCATCAGCCAGGCTACCATAAATCCAGTGGCAAAGTGAGCATGGACCCACAAAGTTTAGTAACACAATCGAATGGTGGACGGAGTGCGGAAACTATTCAAACACTCACGCCCAGTCACAGATCTGGGTTTAATCCATCCTTCTTTTGCTCACCATGCCACCCCAGTTTGGACCCATCCATATGCAAATAATTCTTGACTCTGTTCCCCATGGGCATGAGCTGTTAGGCCAGGTCCTCCCTGGACCGAAACAAGCATCCTGGGACTAGTTTCAGGGTATCACACTTCCTCAGCTTGGCTAACTTGAATCCTGTGGCACAGTGAGCACTAGAACCACGTCCGGGCATGCTCTTCCCACTTAGGGCAACTTCAGCAACACAAAAGGATGATGGACATAGTGCTGCAACTGATAAATGATAAAGTGGGGGTCCACAGAAGTCAAAAGGTTGGGAACCACTGTTCTATACATTTGCCAATAAATAGTTGTATACAATCAGAGGATCAGTCTAAAAGGGGAGTTCTATGATAGATATGTATTATTGTTTTTGTTATCCATCATTGCCCAAAACCTTTTTGATTACCTTTTTCCATGTGCCCATTAAGGTGTTATTTGAATCATTTTCAAATTTCCCAAAAATTTTTTTGTCCATTAGATGTTCATTGAAAGTTCTTATATAAAAAAGATAATCAGTATTAACAAAGTGCCTGCTTGTCTGCTGACTTCTTAATTATGTCAAGGTCATTTGAAAACTTTCATAATGCTGATCATTTTTTAAGGCAAGATAGAGCATTTATTTTTGTTTGCTTCGGGTAAATAGCTTAAATCACGTTTCACTAGTCTTAAAAGTGTCTGATGTTTTCTGACTAAATCGAGCCATAAAGTTGAGGTCATAGATACATTCATTGAAGACTGGAGGATCTTTAGCATATTTTTCTCTTTGGGAAGAAAAATCTCAAAGAAAGATCTCAGTCCTGGAGTCCGCACAAACGGAAACATTGATAAGTCAGATTAAATGCATTGGAGTGATATATTGCTGCCTAAGGTTTACCATTCTGGAGTACACTTTGTTCCAATCAAGCCACTTCTTGGGTACATTAGCATTCTTCCAATCCCTAGCATTCTTATTTTCTTCCCGTGTCTTGTTTTTCATTAGCAGCTGTGCTCGCATTGTAGAACATCAGGGTCTTTGGAAGTTTATCGCTGTGTGTCCAACTTGTGTGTCAAACTTGTCCACAACAATTTCCTGTGCTCCTGTGTTGACCTGTTTTAGTTTGATATTTGTTCAGCTCCGTTATTCTCATGGTCAGATCAAATTGTTTCCATGTTGGTTGTTGGTTCTGCTCTTAGCATACTATCCTGATCATGTATAAACCTGAACGGATCCCTTTTAATTGTTCGCATTTTAATCTCATAAGTATATTTTCTGTATTATTATTTTTCTTAGTATTGATTTCAGTGAGTGTTATTTTTAATTCTGTTTGGTGCATCGGTTTATTGAGTTTTATTTTGATATCTTTCATCTCTTTTTCCAAAGCATTGATTGTGTTTGCCAGTTCCTCCAATAAAAAGAGTATTAGAGCAAGAGAGCAATGTTGAAAAGTAGGTGAGAATTATCAATGAATTCCTTTCTCTGTTTGCAAAATGTAGATTTCAAATATCCTAGTCCCCATTGGATTCTACTTACTTCTTATACTGTGTGAATGTGCTACCTTACACACTTTCGTTGATGTACTTTCTGAGCACAAACTACAAATGGTGCAGGTTCTTTGACGATTTCCACTGTTGCAGATTCGTGCTTTAACTCTTTTAACACAGGGCACATCTTGTGGGCTTCATAATTTGCCTCAGTTTTTAGGGTCGAGCCTGATAGAGCATGCCCTTATGCAAGTGTCTTGCTGGTGAGACACTTATGTTAGCAAAAAAGGATTTGGAATCCTATGTTGCTTACAATTTCTTGCCTTGCCTGGCACTCTTCTTCACAACCTTGTAATTCATCACTGCAAGACTGGCATCATTTCCATTCCTCTCTGTGAAGCAGGGACCAGGCACTGATTGATTCAACTTAATCAGTGCCTGCCGCTACTCCTGATGTGGCTGAGGTACTATTTTGTATTTTTTTACTTTTAGTGCCCAGCAAACAGAAGGCATGTCACACTCTAAAACAATCTGTCCGACTCCAATCCAAAATAATCTGCCCCACTCCAATCCAAAACAATTTTCTGGCTCCATCCTAAAACAATCCACCCCACTCCAATCTGCCCCATTCCAAACTAAATTAATTTGCTACAATTCAATCCAAAACAATCTGCCCCATTCCTATGCAAAACAATCTGCCTCACTTCAGTCTGTCCCACTCCAATCCAAAACAATCTGCACAACCCTAAAACAATGTGGCCCACTCCAATCCACAACAATCTGCCCACTCGAACCCAAAACAATCTGACTCACTTTAATCCCAAAAAATCTGCACCTCTCCAGTCCTAAACAATACACCTGCTCCAATCCAAAACAATTTGCCGCACTCCAATCTGCCGTATTCCAATTTGTCTTACTCCAATTCTGCCCCAGTACAATCTGCCCCACTCCAATCTAAAACAATCTGCCCCACTACAATCTGCCCCACTTTAATCCAAAACAACCCACCCACTCCAATCCAAAACAGTCGGCCCTGCTCCAAACTAAAACAATCTACCCATTTCAATCCAAAACAGTCTGCCCCACTCCAATCTGCTTCACTCCAATCCAAAACTTTCTACTTTACTGCAACTCAAAACAATCTGCCCGACTACAATCTGTCCCACTTCAATCCAAAACAATCCGACCCACTCAAATCCAAAGCAATCAGCCCCACTCCAGTTTGCCCCACTCCAATCCGAATAAATTGGCCCCACTCCAAACTACCCCACTCTAATCTACCCCATGTCAATCCAAAATAATCTGTCCCACTCCAATCCAAAACAATCTTCCCACTCCAATCCAAAACAATCTGCCCCACTCCAATTCACCCCACTCCAATCTGTCCCACTGCTTTAGCACTGGATAGTAGTGGTAAAGTGCCCAGAGTATCAAAAACATTCAAAACTATGTCCAGCACACATCAACAACCTGGGGAACAGAGGCAATAAGTTAGGGGAGACCATGCTAAGGATGCTAAGTCTAACACACTCAAAAACTGAAGCACTGCTGAAGTTGGTGTCAGAACTGATGCAACTTCAGCAATGCGTCAAAAATTGAGTTGATGCATCAGTTCAGATTGGCATATGGAGCCTAATGTGTACTGTAAAATGGTGAAATTTCACCATCTACACTTTTATTGGTCCTGGTTGTAAGCAGTAATGTATGCAGAATGGCTATGTGTCACATTACAGTGGGTGACAGTGTAATGTAAGTGAATATAAGTATATGTTGGAATATTAACTGGAAATACATGTGTTACCTATCTTATGTGTGTACTTACCTGTTGTCCTTTGGAGTACGCAGACCTTGTCTTGGGGACCCATTCCTCCTTGGAGAATTGACAATCTGGCCTTTCCCTTGCAAAAAGTGTGCACATCACACAGCCTTGTTGCAGTGGTAGAAAGGATCATAGGTGTGATGGGTCCCAGGTTGGTTAAGGGGTCCTACAACATGATTGCCACATGCGTAGACCCACTACAACCAGTGGGGAGGCACAAACAGACATCTTCCAGGGTGTGAAGTGACTTCAAATGGCGAGATTCCTGTTTTTACACCACTGCATAAGTCCCTATGCCTCTCTTTTGGTGGTGTAGGAATTCTGACCCTTTGCAGTCTATGCATGACACATCCTGAAGAAGCATCATAAGAGAAAGATGTAAATACCACTGCATCAGTTTTAGGTAATATTTTCTGATGGAAAACCCACTCTGCATACATTAAAATGTACCTGACATAGTCGGATTCCTCACAGGTTTTCTTTTTTAAAGACGAGCCAGGAAAATTGACGAATTCGGCCAAATGTGTCACTTTATAAATATGGAGGTAGCACAGCGCCACCGCTGTGTCAAAAAAAATGACACAACCGTGGTGCAGGCTCCATGTAAATTAGCCCCCAGGTGCCTGTGGTGATGAACCCAGGAGATGAGTCTATATGGACACAGCATCTATCCCATCGGGTGATCTGAAGAGAAAAGTCTGGCTATATTTGATGTGCTTTCTCTGAGCTGTTACAGTTCACCTTTGATGCCCTGTAATGTGGGAAACTCACCATTGCTGCAGGGCAAGATGTTCTCACTGTGTCTCTCTTCATCATGTTAGTTTTGCGCGTGTTGGACATAACAGATCCTTTCCAAGTGAGTTAGCTCATTCTTTTAGTCTCTTATGTGTTAAGATATCACTCGCAAGATAAGACCTGATCCCAATCCGCAGGGGCTAAATGCAAGTGGTGAATTCATGAAGGCCATTCTGCACGGGCACACGGTAATCCCCAATATTCAGGACTATAGTTAACTGCCTGTGAAAGTCATGGCCTGTAAGCGCATGCTTGAAACAGGCACATGGAAAGTAGTCGCATACATTAGTATCCGGATGGATCAGGAGTCACACACTTCCTTTTAAGTCCTATTTTTGTCACAGCAATTATCTCCCCTGGAGGAGATAGTGTAGAATATTAATAGATGCAAACCAACATGACAATTTGTGTTGGATCTGCTCATGCAGCAGCTCAAATGGGCACCGACCAACATTTGACACTTTTCCTTCCACAAGGGACAGACAGATTTAGCCAATTCTATGTTGAACAACCCCGTTTTAGTATAAAGTGTTTTTTTTTACCATTAGCTAGGTTGCTCCCAGGAATCAGAGATGATAAAACAGAGCCAGTAGCTAACAAACATCTTTCTAGCTTGAGCTAGGGTGAATCCATCTCAAGAATACATTATATTTTACACCATTTTGTCACCTTCAATAGGAGAAAAGACGATTCATATATATATCTAATCAGCTAATTAACATTTCTCAACTTGTTCCTTCATTTTCAATTTATTTCTGGGCATTCTTGATTTCTTGTTGGACCAACGAACTTCGATATACAATTATGAGGCCTATTTACAAGAATCTGACGCAATGCCATTGATGCGTCAGATTCCTTGTGCTGCCCTGCAACCCCCCCTAATGACACCATAGTAGCGCTGTATTTACTATTCAGTGCTCCAGGATCCACAGTGTCCACAGATTCGTCAAAAATTGTGACTCATCTGTGATGACTTAATGATGCACTGCTGGACTATAATGAAAAAAATATGCTACTCCAGCAATGCCAGGAGGCCCCCATTCAAAAAATCCCTGCGTCAGTTTAATGCCTACTCTGAGCAGGCATTAAAAAAGTGATGCTGTGAAAACGCAGAATGAAGCAGTGAAATCTTGTAGGTTTCACTGCGCTAGTTCGGTGTTGCCTCTAATGGGGGAAAGCCTACCTTGTATGAATTATACCTGGTATAGGTATAATGTGGTGCAAGGCTTTACAAACTGGCGCAATGGTCCCATTTAACCCGTTTGTAAATGTGGTGCACTGTGGGGGACTGCTTTATGCCACTGCGATGTCAAAAAAAGACACAACAATGGTGCAAGGGGCTTGTAAATAGGTGCCTATTTACCTCCTTGAAGATAGCTATAAGAACATCTGAGGCAGCATGCTTATCACACAATCTTATTATGTGGATTATCGTCTTTTTGATTGATTCTACTCAAACCCATGAAGTGAGATTCACATGAGACCCCCTATTTGCTACATCCTGTCAACATCAGGGCAGTGCGCATTCTACAGGCGACTAGAATGCAAAAACCCAGCACTCTCAATATAACGTATTCATGGCTTGTGCTGATATGCTATTGTTTAACCTTTTGCATTACAGAGTTTAATCCTGAAGACTTATGTTCAGGGTGCATATAAATACAGTTCATTTACAATGTACTGCTGCAGGCTTTCAGAATGTGTCAGGGTGTGGTCCCTTTCCAGGGCCTTCTAGAAGCTTTCCCTGCACCATGCCTGGGTGTGGTTTGTGGGCTGGGCCAAAACTCTATATAAGGGAGCCAGCCCAGCTCCACGTGCTCACTATTCAGAGGTCCCGGTGCAGAGCAGCAGTAACTTCCTGAGCTCCTGTTCCGGAGGCCTACTTTGATCTTCCAGGCCTCGCCCTTTCACTTTGCTCGGTGATTCTTGATCAGGGCGGTAAGACAGAGGTCGGGCTGGGCCCCCGATTCCGTTCTCTAAGGATTTCGAGTTCTTGGGCCTAATTAGCATGATAACATTATTTTGCTCTTGTGCGTGTGAATATTCGCTTGATGTTTAATGGTATTTTACATGCTGGCATTCGAATCGGCAAGACGCACATTTCTTTCCTCGAGTATAAATCTTGATATTCATTGTGCGCTACCATTTTGTGGAATTTACAAGGTAGCATTCGAATCGGCAAGACGCGTGATTCATTTCTCGTGCTTAATTCATGTTATTCATTGTACACTACCATTTCTTGGCATTCATATGGTGGTATTCGAATCGGCAAGACGCGCAATTCATTTCTTGTGCTTAATTCATGATATTCAGTGTGCGCTACCATTTCTTGGCATTCACATGGTGGCCTTCGAATCGGCAAGGCGCGCAATTCATTTCTTGTACTAAATTCATGATATTCAGTGTACGCTACCTTTTCTTGGCATTCACATGGTAGCATTTCGAATCGGCAAGATGCGCAATTCATTTCTTGTGCTTAGTTCGTGATATTCAGTGTGCGCTACCATTTCTTGGCATTCACATGGTGGCCTTCGAATCGGCAAGACGCGCGATTCATTTCTTGTGCTTAGTTTATGATATTCAGTGAGCTCTACAATTTCTTGGCATTCACATGGTGGCCTTCGAATCGGCAAGACGCGCGATTCATTTCTTGTGCTTAGTTTATGATATTCAGTGAGAGCTACCATTTCTTGGCATTCACATGGTGGCCTTCGAATCGGCGAGACACACAATTAATTTCTTGTGCTTAATTCATGATATTCATTGTGTGTTATCATTTCATGGCATTTCCGTGGTGACATTCAAATCAGCAGAACGTGCAAATCATTTCTTGTGTTAAAATCACAAATTTCATTGTGCTCTACCACTTCATGGCATTTACTCGGTGGTCTTTGAATCGGCAAGACGGGCGATTCATTTCCTGTGACTAATTCATGTTACTCCTTGTGCATAATCATTTGCATAATCATTTCATGACAGCTACAAACCTTTGTGGAAATCTGTAATGTGCGCAGTTCATGTCCCTACATTTCAAGGAAACAAAAGTGTTTCCAAATTCTAGATGTTATATGGTATGTGCATAACAAGTCTCTCAAGTGTTATTCATATGGTGTTATAAGAAATCATTCAGATTATTCACCATAGTCAGGGTAAGGGAGTTACACTCCTCAGACAACCCCTGCTTACCCCCATGGTAGCTTGGCACAAGCAGTCAGGGCTATCTCAGAGTCAATGTGTACACAAAGGTACACAATGAAAACACTACAAAAGAACTCCACACTGACTTAGAAAAATAGCCAATATGTATTTATATCAAACAAGAACAAAATGACAAAAATCCAACATATACAAGCAAGGATATGAATGTTGAAATTAAAAAGAGTCCTAACCCATAGAAATCAATGGATGTGTTGTTTTTACACAAAGTACGGAAACACCAGATTTGATCCAGACTCTGAAGATCCCAAACTGCCTTAAGTCTATACTCTGACATGCAAGTATTTGAAATAGAGAGGACTCAAAGATGCACTATACTGCAGAACCAACCAAAAATATTTCTTACCTAAAGTAAGTGATAGTCAAGCAACTCCATAATGTCTACACTGTAAATGTTCTGTCTCTTGTGTCAAAGTGAAATGTAGCTTAAATGAGAAGTATGTAGGATTACGTATGTGTAGGGTTCTGAGCAAAATGTTTGTAAGATAGGAAAGCCTTTTTGGATCTCTGATGGATGGTCAAAGCAATTGCTAGCAGAAATGGATGTGTGAGCATGTGATAATTAGCTGGGAAAGTACTATTCACATTTTACTGATCCATTATGCACTACATTACTTCATGCCAACAATGTGCCCCCTGAATTTCAAAACAACATATTGATGGGACACAAAATCTAGGACGGAATATTGCAAATAAAAAAAATAACAGGTTAGTAAGTCTAGATTTTCTAAACCTAACAATTTATATATACCTACATGGTACATGTATTTTTGCGGTACATAGATGTGGAGTTAGGAATAGTAAAGCTGTACTTTCCCATATGCAATTATCTTTCTATATTTTGTCCCTCAATATTAGTATGGCACAATAATTTTAGTGTTGATATTCAGTAGTACAATCCATGCCAACGAGTGGCTATAATATATTTCTTAATTATGGTTGATACAGTAATTTAATAAAATACACTGCACTGATAAGACATTATTTTCTGGCTTCCACACCACCTAGATTTTTATGGCTATAATTTGTTGGAGGGCTGTTTATATATGTAGATTGTAGTGTATTCGTGCCTTCATTATTCAATATACATTGATATGCACAATCTCATTTATTCCATTGATGTACTCTGCAGGAGTAGCGCCAAAATGTTGGCGCTACTCCAGCAGAGTACATAGGGGCCCATTATAAATAATAGAAGCCCTCTTTTAACGGCTGCTCTGAGCAGGCATTAAAAGTGCCAAAACAAATGGCGCAAGGAAATCTGTTAGATTTCCTTGCCCAATTTTTCAGGCCCCCCAAACGGGGGAATGCCCCCTTCTCTACATTATGCCTGGCATAGGCATAATGTGGGGCAAGGGCTTACAAAGTGGCACAATGCATGCATTGCGCCACTTTGTAAATATGGTGCGGGTAAAATACCACTGTGGCGCTGCCTTAGCATTAAAAAAATGATGCTATGGTGGCACTAAGGTGGCACTAAGGTGGTGTTAGAGGCTCTTAAATCTGTCCTGAAGTGGATTGATAATTGTTGAGAAGATAGGCCGGATGTAATGTTTGGTGGTTGGGCCATCATCTGCCAGAGTGATAGAGTAAATTGCTCATTAACAAATAGCAAAATGGGTTTGCAACTACTTAACAAACTGCTAATGCAAAGAGTGATGTTTAGGGGGGGTCCTTTCCAATTGTCAGTAACATAGTATTTATCAAGGTTTTGCAACCACAATTGCAGTTGAAAATCATTGATACGTCACAGTCACCACAACAGAGTTAGTAACCCACTCGCAAACGGGATTGTCCCATTGTCCTTTTTCAGAGTTTTAAAATACAGTTTTCAGAGTAGGCAGGGATACACTGTTTACTCATAAACAAAAGTTTTAGAAACATTTCTTTTTTTTATAACACACCACATTATCGAGGCTGTGTTTAATTAAAAAAGTCTGCTATATTGAAAAGCAGTCTGCTGAAAACAATGCATTCTGTAAAAGTAGGTGCAGAAATTGTGACCACCTGTACTGAATTCATTGTCCAAACATATGGCCTTAGTTCTTAAAAAAGTTAATTGGTTGCAAAAATACTGGTCACAAATGTACAACAAGTATTTTCAAGCAGTAAATAATACATATGGCCCATCATTTAATGCGTAAAGATTGTCCACCAAATAAAAAGTCTACAGGACTAAATTGTGAAATTGTCCATTTGTGCACTCAATTTTATTCTCCACAGGGAGAACACTTTCTTTGTAGGTGCTCGTTTGTACTGTTAACAATGGAAGATATCGGGCATAGTAAAAATACACATTCAGTCAAAAGAAAAATGACCAGTTCTAAAAGATAAATATTTGTTTCAATTGATATACATGTTAATCAAAAGTAGGTCACATAATCACTAGTTCCATTCCATTTACAAGTTTCACAAACTCAAGAAAAAAACGGTGCAATTGGTATTTCATGTAATTTTAACTAAACAAAGTAGTGGTGCACAAACGCTGAAGATGCCAGTAATACATAGGTGTAAATCAAAGACATTGGTGAGCCAACACATGATTCATGGACTCAAACCACTTTTGGGGGGCTGAAAAGGATATGATGGTACAACTTGATCAAAGTAAATTAAATAAAACACAAACATTAAGTTCAAATACCAATTAACAAATTCTATACCCTGAATAGAGTAACCAAAAATCAGATAATGGCATAATAAAGGATACAGGGCCTCATTCCGACCCTGGCGGTACAAGACCGCCAGGGCCGGGGGCAACGGAAGCACCGCCAACAGGCTGGCGGTGCTTCATTGCCCATTCTGACCGCGGCGTTAAAGCCGCGGTCAGAAAAGGGAATCCGGCGGTTTCCCGCAGGATTTCCCCGGCTTGGGCAGAACCTCCATGGCCGCCATGGAGATTCCGACCCCCTTCCCGCCATCCTGTTCCTGGCGGTTTTTACCGCCAGGAACAGGATAGCGGAAACGGGAGTCGTGGGGCCCCTGGGGGCCCCTGCACTGCCCATGCCACTGGCATGGGCAGTGCAGGGGCCCCCTAATAGGGCACCAGGGAGATTTTCACTGTCTGCTTTGCAGACAGTGAAAATCGCGACGGGTGCAACTGCACCCGTCACACCCCTGCAACACCGCCGGCTCCATTCGGAGCCGGCTTCAATGTTGCAGGGGCTTTCCCGCTGGGCCGGCGGGCGCTCCCTTGGCGGGCGCCCGCCGGCCCAGCGGGAAAGTCAGAATGGCCTCCGCGGTCTTCTGACCGCGGAGCGGCCATTTGGCGGTTCCTGCCAGGCTGGCGGCGTCCGCCGCCCGCCAGGGTCAGAATGACCCTCACAGTGTTAATAACCACCAGAAACCCAGAGAGGGAAATGGGGTAAAGGTGATAAAAAGACAAAGATATAAGTTAACAAGAAGCCAGATAGAGGTCAAAGGCATTATATAATGACATAGAATTAAAACAAAAGAAGGTGTAAAAAGGTGGAAACATGAATGTAGATATGTCAGAATGAGAGTAACCTTACAATCTCATGTGACTAGTGTTCTGAAGACATGAAAGTTACTTCACTGAGTCATGAGTTACATTACTATCCTAAATTCCAAAATTATATATGTTACATTCAGGTGAGAATCACCATAATTTACTTAACATCTGCCCCAAAGCCTAACAAAACTTAAAAGAATCCTTCCTTATCACCAAAAGATTTTCATGTCTGAAGAAACAAGATGTTAGACTTGACATCCTTAGGGTGGTAATACCCCACCTTTTTGCTTACCTACCTCCATTTTTCTGAGCCTGTTTTTGCTTGTTTTAGGGGTCTGCACACTTTACCACTGCTGTCCAGTGCTGAAGTGCATATGCTCTCTCCCCTACACATGGTAACATTGGTTCCTACCGAATTGGCACATTTAATTTACCTGTAAGTCCCTAGCAAAGTGCACTACATGTACCCAGGGTTTGTAAAGTAAATGCTACTAGTGGGCCTCCAGCACTGATTGTTCCACCCACGAGTAGTTCTTTAACCATGTCTCAGGCCTGCCATTGCATAGCCTATGTGTGCAATTTCACTGCCACCTCAACTTGGCATTTAAAGCTACTTGACAAACCTTAAACTCCCCTTTTTCTACATATAAGTCACCCCTAAGGTAGTCCCTAGGTAACCCATAGGGCAGGGTGCTATGTAAGTAAAAGCCAGGACATGTACCTATGTGTTTTACATATCATGGTAGTGAAAAACTCATAAATGTGTTTTCAACTACTGTGAGGCCTGCTCCTCTCTTAGACTAGCAGTAGAACTGCTCTCATATACTTTTAAGTGGTAGATTCTGATCTGGAAGGAGTAGCCTTGTCATGTTTGGTATTCCCATAATGGTAATAGAAAATCCTACTACCTGGTGAAGTTGGATTTAATATTACTATTTTAGAAATGCCACTTTTAGAAAGTGGACATTTCTCTGTACTTACTGCCATCTGTGTCTTACAGCCCTATCAACCTCTGGTCTGTGCTGGTTGACAGCTCCCCTTGTGCATTCCACCCAGACAACCATAAACACAGGACACTCAGTCACATCTGCATTCATCTGCATACTGAATGGGTCTCCCTGGGCAGGAAGGGTGGAGAGGCTCTCTCTTACACTTCAAAGGCCAGTGGCCTGCCCTCACACAAATAACTGGTAACCCCCCACAGGGATCCTGGTAGACAGGACTGGGCTGAAAGGGGAACTTGTGCACTTCAAAACCACTCTTTGAACTTTTCCCCACTTCAAAGGCATTTTGGGGTATATAAACTGGGTCTCTAACATCACCAAATAAGACACTTCTGGACCATCACCTGGACTCTGTCAGAGAGACTGCCTGGCTACCCAAAGGGCTCATTTGGACTGCTTTGCTGAAGGACTGCTTTCCTGTTTGTTATACTGCTACCTGGTACTCCTGACTCTGCTGGAAGGACTTTTCCTTCCCCGTAAAGTGCTTTCCAAGGTCTTGGAATAAGCCTGCCTCCTGTTTCTGAAGTCTCAGGGCCAACAAAGACTTCTCCTTTTCAAGAAATCCTTGTGTGTCAGAAAATCGATGCAACGCCTGCAAAAATCAATGCAATACCTGCATTTCAGCTGAAAAATCACCTCACTGTCGACCGGAACAACGCAGCACCTGCTTCACAACCCGAAATCTGATGCTGCGCATGCCTCGCAGCTGAAATTTCACCGCATTGTCAACTGGATTGACTGAGCAGCTGCTCCTTCTACCAACACATCAAGGATTTTCAACACATCAACCCTAGGCGTCAAAATATCCCCTCATCTCAGTAAGGAACCAAGGCCGTGCTCCTGGAAGTCAATGCATCACCTTGCAGCATGGAAAAAACAATGCATCGTCTGTGTCGCGCCAGAAAATTCAAAGCAACACCTTGTTTTTCCACACATCTCCTCCTCTGCAGTCCCTGTGTGTCTTTATTTTTGTCACATCCCAGATACCGTGCGCTAGAACGAAACAACTGATTCTTAAGGATTTATGCAATTTTAAATCTTTAAAAAATGATATTTCCACCTATGCTTATTGGATCATTGTCATTTTAACCTTACTTTATTCAGATAAATATTATCTATTTTTCTAAACCTGTATGGTGTATTTTTGTGGTGTTTTCACTGTGTTACTGTATGATTTATTGCAGAAATACTTTACACATTGCCTTCTAAGTTAAGCCTGACTGCTTTGTGCCACGCTACCAGAGGGTGAGCACAGGATAATTTGTGTTGTGTTGTGAGTATCCCTGACTAGGATTGTGATCCTTACTAGGACAAGGATGTATA
Source organism: Pleurodeles waltl (assembly GCF_031143425.1). Classification (NCBI taxonomy): domain Eukaryota; kingdom Metazoa; phylum Chordata; class Amphibia; order Caudata; family Salamandridae; genus Pleurodeles; species Pleurodeles waltl. The sequence goes on along the minus strand of NC_090448.1, from coordinate 1,028,673,373 downwards.
CTCCTGCCAACCAGGCACCCCATTTCTAACACAAGATATTCATAGCATATGCATATAGTATGGAAAGATTCAATAACATGTTAAGTAACCTAATAAATATAACCAACATCTTTAACCGAGGCTGAACCAAAGTATTTCAAATGCAAGCTTACCATATGCTCAGTATTATCCATAGATATATTTGCTGCTCAGATCAGTGCTTGTAAAATTAGAAAAGGTTCACATTCACTGTCCAGTCTCATCAAAACTCAACTATAAAACAAACAATAACACTTAGATATGAGATAAACAGTATTATTAAAAAATAAAAATAAAACAAGCATAAAATACATGTTATGTTCATGCTAAAACACTTAAAAGTGATTATTTAGCCATGCTCACACTACCTGAAATAACCGCTACTCCTAATATCTAAAAATGAAATATAATCTAATTGTATTATTTCTAAACTCCCCCATGCCAGTGACCCTTAATGCTCTAAATCATCAAAGGTGGACAGCTAAGGTGGCTAGCTTTGTTTATAAATCTTTACTCACCAAAGAAAACCCAAACATACACTACTTAACTTCTAAAATATGTCAATCACCTTAAACTAAATTGTCTACAAAAGAGTAATTTACACACTAACTAAGCTATTGTGGCCTAATGCTCCAATAGACACATACCACCAAACAGCTTACGCCTTCATCCTCAAGAACCCCATGAGATGCCTTGTATTCAACCAAGCCCTTTATAGAGTTACCATAATCATCCAACTAATTGCACCACAAATGTTGTTAATTTGTTAACGCAACAAGATTTGAATAGACCTATCAAGTAGCCAGATGCCCAAGGCAGGCTGAACAAATAGGCTTGAGCAATTTTGAGAATAAGAAGTATTAACTAGGTACATCCTTCATTATCACTCACCATATAAAGGGGGTCATTACAACATTGGCGGTAAAAGCCAACACACCTCCGCGGCCGCGGAATTCCGCCACGGTCATTATGACCCACAGCTCGGAATCTGCCAAAATCCAGACACCCACACAAGTCGGCCACACCAAAGGTAAAGTGATAAACTGGCGATAACAAAACCTCCACCTTCACGACAACAGGAATACGCCCACAATATCACGACCCACTAATCCATGCGGCGGTCTTTCAACTGTGGTATTCCATTGGCGGTACACACCGCCGCACTCAAAATACACACACATTTACAAAACACAACCACATTGGACAATTCCAAATACACACACCAGATACACATACACACACTACTCCCACACACCCAATACAATATAAAACACACACCCACATCGCGCACAAACCCTTACGACCACAATTGCGACAAAAGGCCAGAGAGAGACTCCACCTGAAAGAATAATAGCATACACAGGCACCCTATACCATCACTCACACAACATCCACGCACCTCACACAACACACCTCTAAATATCACCCCACACATTACAACACACACCACCCCACACATCACCCACACCACCCCATGGCCCCGCAAAGACACCACAGGTTCTCTGAGGAGGAGCTCAGGGTCATGGTGGAGGAAATCATCCGGGTAGAGCCACAGCTATTCGGATCACAGGTGCAGCACACCACCATAGCTAGGAAGATGGAGCTATGGCGCAGAATCGTGGACAGGGTCAACGCAGGGGGACAGCACCCAAGAACACGGGATGACATCAGGAAGAGGTGGAACGTCCTACGGGGGAAGGTGCGTTCCGTGGTCTCAAGACACCACATCGCTGTACAAAGGACAGGCGGCGGACCCCCAACTCCTTCCCCACAACTAACAAAATGGGAAGAGCAGGTCTTGGCTATACTGCATCCTGATGGCCTGGCAGGAGTAGCTGGAGGAATGGACTCTGGTAAGTCAAATCTTTCATTACTTCATCCCCAACCCACCTGCATGCTATCACATACCCGACCGTCGCCCTCACCCCCATCACTCCAACTCTTCATGTATGTCCCAATATCACAAATCACACATCCCAAACCCAAGCCCTGCATGTAACACCAAAGAATGGACACCCATCACCAAAGCATGGCCACTGCACATACCCATACACCCCCTAAACCATTATCACACAAGGTCCTACACAGGAATGCAAGCACTGGGGTACAGGGTACACCATGGCACACACCGATGCAATAATTATGCCTTTACACCCCTGCAGGACCCCTACCCAATGTCACCGGACAGGAGGGTCCAGACATGTCCACTCCACCCACAGAAGAGGCCCACAGTGATGACAGCAGCTCTGTCCAACTGGATCTAGGTGACCAGCCCAGCCTATCCTGGACCTCGGGACAGTCGGTTCCCCTCACACTGGCACAGGCCACCACAGAGCCTCCCCCCTCTGGAAACACCAGCACAGCACCCACCCAGCGTGCCCATACCTCTGCCCCCAGGACACGTCAATCAGCAGTATGTCCACCACTACAGGGAACCCAGGCTATTTCACCACCCCAACAACACAAGGGACCTGGGGGCAGTGGCAGTGGGAACACGGTTCAGGGGACAGAGGCCCAGGGAAACAGGGGCTGCAGGAGGAACAGTATTTGGGGTTCAGGGAGGAACTCAAATCCATCAATTCCACCCTGGGCACCATTGTAGGTGTGCTGAAGCAACTCGTCAACACCAGGAGGGACACTGTGGCACAACAAGGGGCCCCTGACACTAGCCTAGATGATGAACTGCCCACCACCTCCGCTGGCGCTAGTGGACAGGCGGCACCACCACAGGACCACCACATCAGCACACCACCCCCTGCAGATGGAGAACCACACTGCAAGCGGTCCCTGAGATCCAGGACAAAGACAGAGAACAATGCCAAGACCCCCGCCAAGAAATTAGACCACCCTGATTGTCATCCTTCTGTCCCACTTTGTCACCCTGTCCATCCTTAAACTGCCCCAGCTCCACTTCTTATGCCCCTTTGGACAATGCACCTGTAAGACTAATAGACTGGACTCTGCCATGGACTTTCGTCCACCATCAATCCTAACCATTTTACAACCCCCTCCACTATTTAGCACTTAAAAACACCCTTAAATCACAAAACTATCTGGAGTCAGTCTGTGCTTTCGAAAATAAAAATGTGTATTTGCTATAACTGTGGAAAAATGCTATATCCATTGTATTGTCAACATACCTATGTCACACAGCTCTAGGCCATGAGGAAACAAAGCAGATGTTACACAGTGGGACCGACATCTGTGAAATGGAAAGGGAAAGTGACAACTCAGGGTCCATACGCTGTGCGAAAATGACAGAGTAGATGAGAAGAAGAAGGATCAAACAGATGTAGCAGGCAGTGTTGTCTTCTTACCTGTGTCTCACTGGAAGTATTGTTGGATCACTATGTTCCTGTTGTCTATGACCTCTTCTTCTGCTTCCTCCTCTTCACTGTCCACAGGCTCCACAGCTGCCACAACACCTCCATCTGGACCATCCTCCTGCAGAAAAGGCACCTGTCGTCGCAAAGCCAAGTTGTGAAGCATACAGCAGGCCACAATGATCTGGCACACCTTTTTTGGTGAGTAGAATAGGGATCCACCTGTCATAAGAAGGCACCTGAACCTGGCCTTCAGGAGGCCAAAGGTCCTCTCTATAATCCTCTTAGTTCGACCATGTGCCTCATTGTAGCGTTCCTCTTCCCTTCTCCTGGGATTCCTCACTGGGGTCAGTAGCCATGACAGGTTGGGGTAACCAGAGTCACCTGCAAATATCGAGGGACAACTGTTAGACACACACTAAATCTTAGGGACATCCCCAGACCCAGACACCTAGTCACACTGTATTGGGTCCATGTCCTCACCTAATAGCCACACACGGTGCCTCTGGAGTTGCCCCATCACATAAGGGTAAGCGTCATGCACTGAGCCAGGAAATTTGGCATTCACATGGGAGATGTACTGGTCTGCCAAACACACCATCTGCACATTCATCGAATGGTAACTCTTCCGGTTTCTGTACATCTGTTCACTCCTGCGTGGGGGGACCAAGGCCACAGGTGTCCCATCAGTGGCACCTATGATGTTGGGGATATGTCCCAGGGCATAGAAGTCACCTTTCACTGTAGGCAAATCCTCGACCAGAGGGAAAACGATGTAGCTCCGCATGTGTTTCAGCAGGGCAGACAACACTCTGGACAACACGTTGGAAAACATAGGCTGGGACATCCCTGATGGTATGGCCACTGTTGTTTGAAAAGACCCACTTGCCAGGAAATGGAGTACTGACAGCACCTGCACTAGAGGGGGGATTCCTGTGGGATGGCGGATAGCTGACATCAGGTCTGGCTCCAACTGGGCACACAGTTCCTGGATTGTGGCACAGTCAAGTCTGTAGGTGATGATGACATGTCGGTCCTCCATTGTCGACTGGGCACACAGTTCCTGGATTGTGGCACAGTCAAGTCTGTAGGTGATGATGACATGTCGGTCCTCCATTGTCGACAGGTCCACCAGCGGTCTGTACACCAGAGGATGCCGCCATCTCCTCACCTGCCCCAGCGTACGTGCTCTATGGAGGAGAACAGCAAGCACAGAGTCAACCAACACTGAGGTACGTAAACACAACTTTATATGAAAACATTTCAAAATCGACATATGGCTGTCTTAGTGTATAATCAAGGCCTATATATGTGTGACGCATTTAAAATTAATGCCATGTGGCCCCCTGAAATGGCGGCTGCCTGACCTGTAAGGTGGGACAAGGGGATATGAGGTTATTGCGCTGGCGTTGTACACCGTCGCAGTAGGCGGTCAAAGACAACGGCGCAAACCTGCATTGGTTAACATTGGACCCTATGGGTCCCAGGAGATAATGACAATGTACGCCGGAGGTGACGGTACGCACCACAGCGGACGTGACCGCCATTTTCTCTCTGTTCAATCACCTGATACCTGATCTTCGACAGGAGAAGACCTACACTGCAAGTGCTGCTGTGATCTCAGTCTGGAAGAGACAATGACTCGTGTGTCTGGGGAAAGGGCCCCTGCCTTCAGCACAGAGGAGTTGGAGAAACTAGTGGATGGGGTCCTCCCTCAGTACACAGTACTCTACGGTCCTCCAGACAAACAGGTGAGTACACTCTGAGCATGCTGTATGGGCAATGGCTGTTTGGAGTGGTGTGGATGAAAAATGTGGGGGGGAGAATGAGGCGTGCTTGAAACGACGGTGAGTGCATGTGAGACAAGGCAAGGGTAGGGATGCGGGCCAATGACTGTGACAGTGCGGGCGCTTATATCTTCTCCTTTTCCCCTGTACTATTCATGTAGGTCAGCGCCCACCAGAAGAAGGATATTTGGCGTGCATCCGCCAAGGAAGTCTGGGCCCTGGTGGTCCACCACAGACGGAGCACTCACTGCCGTAAAAGATGGGAAGACATTTGCCGCTGGAGCAAGAAGATGGCGGAGGCCCAGCTGTGGATGGCCTCCCAACGTGGGAGGGGTGCTCGTCGCACCATGACCCCCCTGATGTTTCAGATCCTGGCGGTGGCGTACCCGGAGTTGGATGGGCACTTGAGGGCATCACAGCAGCCACAAGGGGGTGAGTACACTCTCATTCAGCTGATTCAGGGCGCAGTGGAGGTGTCTAGGTGGGGGAGGAGGACTGTGGGTTCCCCTAGGCCAGGGCGAGTTTAGTAGGCAAGGTCCCTTCTTAAGGCAGGTCCTGTGGCACCCCACCCCACCTGTGTACAGAGCCAACTACACCTAGACAGGCTCCTGTGACATCCATCTGTGCAGCAATCGGGCATAGCCTGGTAAACCATGTCCCTGGGATTGATTAGGGAACTCCAAGTGCACGGCGTAGTGCAGGGGGCTTCTGTGTCTGTAGTGTCCGCCAACGGTAGCAGTACTGCATGCACTCAACATGTCTTTCTTCTGTTTCCCCCCCTCTTTGTGGCCTCCCTGTGCTTGTGTGCATTAGCATCATCAGGCAGAGGAGCAGTGGCACCGGAGCAGGATGGAGCTGCATCCCACATGGCCCTGGAGGGCAGGACAGCGGAGTGAGAAGCCACCAGTGGGACGGAGGGCGAGGGGAGTTCCACGGCGGGGACAGGAGCTGAGACCAGCGATACGGACTCCTCCTCTGATGGGAGCTCCCTTGTGGTGGTGGGCTCCTCTGTGCCCCCTGCATCTACAGGTACAGCCGCCACCCCCCCATCAGCACCGCCCTCCCAGCAGCCCCTCAGCGTTTGCCCTGTGGCCGCTCACCCAGGAGTGTTGGCATCTCCTTCGTCCCAGGCACCTCAGCCCCTGCCCCCCCTGCTGCCCTCAGTGAGGAGGCCATTGACCTCCTAAGGTCCCTCACTGTTGGGCAGTCTACCATTTTGAATGCCATCCAGGGTATAGAGAGGCAGTTGCAACAAACCAATGCATACCTGGAGGGCATTCATTCTGGTCAGGCAGCCCATCAGCGAGCTTTTCAGACTCTGGCCTCTGCACTGATGGCAGCCATTGTCCCTGTCTCTAGCCTCCCCCTCCAACTTCTTCCACCCAGACACAAACCCCTGTACATCAGCCTATCCCAAGCACACCCTCAGACCAGCATGCACACACGTCAACACACAAGGGAAGCTCAGGCAAACATAAGCACCACACATCCCACAGGCACTCACGCAAGCATCATACACATGCAGACATACCAACATCCACTGCCTCCACTGTGTCCCCCTCCTCCTCATCTCCCTCCTCCCTCCCAGTCTCGTCTCCACTCACACCTGCATGCACCACATCGTCAGCCACTACCTCCATCACCAGCACACCCACCACCACACCCCGTTCACGTGCAGTCACCACCCCCACTACCATTCACACATCCCCTGTGTCCTCTCCCAGTGTGTCTGTGAGCCCACCTCCCAAGGTACACAAACGCAGCCACACACCCCCCCAACAGCCATCCACCTCACGACTGCCTCCAGCCCATGCACCTTCACCCAAAGTCAGCAAACGTACACCTCCTACAACCACTACCTCTTCCTCCACTCCCAAACTCCCTCCATCTACCCATCCCAGTGTGTCCCAAAAAGTTTTCCTGTCCAACCTTGACTTCTTCCCCTCACCTCCCCCACCCCTTCAGTCTCCTAGGGCCCTCCTCTCCAGGTCCCAACACAGCGCCTCAGCCACAACATCAGCGGGAGCAGTGGTGCCCGTAGTGACCGGCTTCTGGAGTGCGCCAGGCAACAGGGCAGCCAGTGTGCCAAGGAGCCAGAGCACGGACAGTCCACCACCTGAAAAACACCAAAAGTTGGCCAGTGCCTGGTGGGAGAGAGGAAAAAAATCTTCAAACAAAGCCGCTCCAAGGGGAACAGGTGGGAGGCGGACACCGCCGCCACCAGCACCGCTGAACAGGACGCCGTCGCCACCAGCACCGTTGCCAAGGACACCGCCGCCACTAGCACCGCTGCCAAGGACACCGCCGCCACCAGCACCGCTGCCGAGGACACCGCCACCACCAGCACCGCTGCCAAGGACACCGCTGCCACCAGCACTGCTGAAAAGGACACCGCCGCAACCAGCACCGCTTCCAAGGACACTGCCGTCACCAGCACTGCTGCTAAGGACACCACTCCCACCAGCACCGCTGCCAAGGACACAGCTGCCACCAGCACTGCTGAACAGGACATCGCCGCAACCAGCACCGCTGAACAGGACACCGCCGCCACCAGCACCGCAGGCCACTGAGCGCCAAAGATTCTGATGCTACTGAGGCCACCACGAGCAGGATGAAGCATTCTGGGCACAAAGCCCCCTCCAGAACCAGTGCAGAATGACATCCACTACCTCTGTCCTTGGCAGGATGAAGCACTCTGGGCACAAGGCCCCCTCGAACCAGTGGAGAATGACATCCACTACCTCTGTCCTTGGCAGGATGAAGCACTCTGGGCACAAAGCCCCCTCCAGAACCAGTGGAGAATGACATCCACTACCTCTGTCCTTGGCAGGATGAAGAACTCTGGGCACAAATCCCCCTCCAGAACCAGTGGAGAGATACATCCACTACCTCTGTCCTTGGCAGGATGAAGCACTCTGGGCACAAATCCCCCTCCAGAACCAGTGGAGAATGACATCCACTACCTCTGTCCTTGGCAGGATGAAGCACTCTGGGCACAAAGCCCCCTCCAGAACCAGTGGAGACTGTTATCCACTTGAGAGACTGTGGCTTTGCACTCCCCAGGATGCAGCAGTGGGCAACCCACCCACTGTAGAGACTTGAGAGACTGCGGCTTTGTACTCCCCAGGATGCAGCAGTGGGCAAACCACCCACTGTAGAGACTTCAGAGACTGTGGCTTTGCACTCCCCAGGATGCAGCAGTGGGCAAACCACCCACTGTAGAGACTTGAGAGACTGTGGCTTTGCACTCCCCATGATACATCAATGGGCATGGAGCCCCCGCGTGGATCTGGCATCATGCACTCATCCGGCTGAGGTGTCCCCCCTTCCCTTCCCCCTGAGGTGCCTGTTTTATTTCTATCTGATGCCCCAGCAGTGTTCTCTCTGTCTTCTTCGGAAATCTTGTGTGGGCCTCGCCCATGCATTTTGGGCCCAGTGGTCCACGGACTATGATGGTGGAATCCCTTGGACTTGTATTCTTGGTGTATATATTTGTTTATAGTGTGAATATCTTTATATATGTATATATTTTTGATTCATGTCTTTGAATATATTACAATCATTCGACTCATTTCCTTTTGTCCTTGCATTCTTCCTGGGGGTTTGGGGGTGTAACTGTAATGTATCATGATGTATTAGTGTGTTTGTTGTAGTGGGTGAGGGTGGAGGTGTTGCGTGTGAGTGTCACTCTCTTTTCCCTCCCCCCTCCCCTGTGTCGTAGGTGCAGTACTCACCGTAGTCTTCTCCGCCGGAGTTCGTGCTCCTGGTAGAGTAGCAGGAAGACAAAGGCAGGGAGAATCTGAAGTTCCGGTTCCATGGCGTCCTGGTTCCTCGTGGGGTGTGTAGAGGTGAGCCTTTTCCCTTCCAAGTCCTGTTTCCGCCGCGTTTTTGTTTGTGGTGATTCCGCCCCGGAAAAGGTGGTGGATAGGACTGTTGTAATTCTGTGGGCGGTACATTGTCCTCCACCTGTCTGTTGGCGGTTACCGCTGCGGTGTTTGTTTGCACCGCCTTGGCGGTCGGAGTGTTAAAGTGGCTGTCTATGTTGGCGGTTTCCGCCACGGTCGTCATTCCAATTTTTTTTCCGCCGGCCTGTTGGCGGTTTTACTGCCGCATTAACACCGACTGCCAGGGTTGTAATGACCCCCATAGTCACAAAATCTAAACATGGCACACATTCTATCATAACTCTGGCCACTTGATCACCTCACAGATTTCAGAAACAATATGGAAATCATACTACTGCAAGCAGCACAGGAATAACTATACTCTGATAATGCCTGATACAGCAAAAGGCATGAGTATTGACATTCAATTACCTATATCTTCATTACACAACTGTGCAGCAAAGTTAATAGACCTGCAAACAAGTTTATTTGTACCCACAAATATATCAGACTTCCAGTATTCAAGCTTCAGATAATAGTATACAGTTCATGATTATTATTCAAACAAGACCTAACTGGTTTTAATTTGAAATTAAAATACATATTGTAATGAACAATTGTAAGTATGTAAAAATAATAACTAGTGTTACAGTTCACAAAGATTTTGATCCTGAATGATTGGGAATGATCATGATTCTCAAACATTACAGTTTTGTTGTTGACATGTTTGTAACAGATACATCCCCACATCTATAATATCCCACAGGTTTGTTGTTCAACCAGGTCTTAGTTTTGACCACTGTGTATTGCGCTGTCTCACTGGTACTAAGGCCCATATTTATACTTTCTTAGTGCCACATTTGTGTAAAAAAATGACACAACTGTTGCGCTAAAAAAGTATTAATATGGGCCTAAGAATATTCTTCAAGCACTGACCCTTCTAATGGTAATCTAAGGACAATCAGCTATTAACCCACTCATTTCCTTATCAACCTTTAGGACATTCCAATGTTTGGACAAAATATTGAATATATTGTGATTTTCTGCACAAAGGTTTGTAATAAAATGTATCTGTCCACCTGGTGAAGGTACTTTCTTTTTAACTTTAGGTGTTTTATCCAATAATAAGGACTTGCTTTATTCACTGAAGTGGTCAGAATTTGTAAGGGATGCCCCTGTTGTTGGCACCTGTGCACAGTTTCTTGTGCTTGTTGATTATAACTTTCAAGTTCACTACAATTGTGTTTGTGCTGAAGGAGTAATTCTGGACTTCGGTTTAAAAGGATAGCCTGAATTGAAACGTAAAATGCTGTTGCTAGTGGTAGTATTACAAAAAAGCTACTATGTAGGGTCCTGTCTTTAACATTCAGTTTGAAGTCTAGGATAAACTTCACTCCTGATTATTACCTCATTTAAAATCTTAAGAATAGAAGAGAGCCCTTTCTTTGAATAAACCTGTAATCTCTGGAACAAACTCCCAGAACAAAAATGGATGATCTGCAGCAATTTAAAAATCAGAAATGCTACATAGTCCTGGCTGTTTTCAAAGTAGTGATTTAATACCCTGAACTCTGCTGGACATTCAGTTTTACAAGATGTGTGCAATCAGTCTCTCACACCGCTTTTTCCTGCTGCCTCATGCATATGACGCTGCTACATGTTGTTGCATTAAGTCTGGAATGCACCTGAGTTTCATGCATACATCAAAGCACACTGCATATTTTCAACTACATAACAAACACCTTCTCTGAACCAGACACAGCAAACTTAGAGGCCCCTTGCGCCATTCCAACACCACATTTGTGTCATTTTCTTTATGTTAATGTGTTGTTAGAAGGTCAAAAAAGCACCACCATATTTACAACAGATTTATTTTAACCCTTTGTGCTACATTATGACTGCGCCAGGCATAATGTATGCAAAGGAGGCGTTCACCTGTTAGGGGGGCAGAAAAATGGTGCAAGGAGATCTAAGAGATTTCCTAACACCATTTTTTTCAGCTTTTTTAATACCTGCTCAGAGCAGACATTAAAAGGAGACTTCCATTGATTACAAAGGGCCTTTGGATGCTTTGCAGGATTAGCATTGAAATGTTTGACACTATCTGAAAAGCGCTGGACTAGTGTTAAAGATTGTGATGCTAGTCCCCTAACTACCGCCATGGTGTGCCATATTTTAAATATGGCGCACACATGGTGGTGTTAGAGGGGACACTAAAGGGCACAAGAAAAGTGACACTGCACCGTGTGCAGCACCACTTGTCTTAAATATGCCCCATAGTATGTAGGTGCTCAACCTAATGAAAGTACTTTGAGTCCCCATCAAGGAGAATGGAATGCTATGGAAATGTTTCAGTTGAATAGAATGAAATGCAATACAATTGAAATATTCTACAAAATGTGCTCATAGGATCGAATATTATATACACCAAATCCTCCTTTGCAGGTACAGCTGGGTTTGGGCTGTTTTGAAGCCTATTTCAGAAGACAGGAAGACAGTCGCAATTTTTAATGCAAATCGTACTTTGTTTTTGAATCAATTAATTGCTACTTATTGAGAATGAAAATCAAAAGGCTATGATGGCATATGGGTAAGATTATAACTAAAGAATGACAATAGCATAAGAAAATACTGAGGGAAGGCCAATAGGACAAGTAAGCCATTCAGCATAAATGCAATTGTTATGCCCCAACTAATCTCCTCTAACCCTCCCATACTCAAGAGCATAGTCCACTTTGTACAGCTAGCCTACTGAGGCATGAACTCACAACCTGAGGAATCTACATTTCAGTTCGTTAAACGTGGTTAGTACTCATTCGGCTAATACATAACTTTCACATATGATGCAATATTGAACACATCTTGTACCCATGGATCATAAATTGGAACCCTTGTTGATTTCCAAAGTATCAGTATCCCAATTTCTTTGCAACATCCATAGATGTCGAGAACCACCTCCTGAGCTAGTGTGTGACTATTTGATATGCTGTGAATCATCGAGCAGTGCACTTTGAGCAGACGTGGTCACCTTATCCCCATGTCCTTCATCCCTTTCCAAATACATATCCATTACTGGCTAAGTCTTTGGCACACCCATATGAACAATTTCATAATTACCCTGCTTACACCTCCAACAATATGAAAGTGGTATCACTGGCTGAAAACTGAGTAGGGACCATTATAAAGTATTCAAATTCCTGTCAGGCTTAATGTGGTTCTGGAGTATAGCCTCCAAGGTTTCAGAAGACATTTGAATTGCCAGTCAACATTTCCACCATTTTTTAAAATCACAAGTGGTGGAGCATCAGAAGCAATGATCTATGAGGAGCCATTAATGTTATGATAATACTCTTTTGAATTAACCCCACATGCACACATACTTTAAAATGGCAGACTGGGGCAGGCCCACAGAGCCTATAAGTGACTTTAATGATATTTCCAAAACTGAGAAGCTGGATAGTGAAATTCAAGCTGCAAATCTTCAACTGACATAACAAATCAATTACACAGTAGAGTATCTATTATACATATGCCTTTATCATTCCAAAGTGGCAATTTCACATAGTATGCTATGTGCCCAAAGCCTTTTGTGTGACCTTTCCCAAGTGTGCAATAGAGAGTTGATGATAGTGTTTGATCTTACCCCAGCCCTTGAGTCTTTCATATATAATGGTTAAGTATCCTGTCAGAACAGAGAACAGTCTTTTCCATCTGCACCCACTATGGGGCCTCCAAACATATGGGCCCTCATTATGACATTGGCGGTAAGTCCCGCTTATTGCCATGGCGACTGCCGCCAACATACTGCGACCGCGGCTGTATACCACCACCCATATTATGACGCACACATAGAAATCATCACTATACAGACACACACACAAGTCCGCCAGCCCAAAGGTCAGTGATAAAATGGTGGTACCAAAACCCACACCGTTACGCCAACAGAACTACACCCGCAGCATTTTGACCCATGAATCACCGCAGTGGACATTCAACCGCGGTAAACCATTGGTGGTACATACCGCTGTTCTCAAAATACACACACTGAAGCAAAACAACACCACATTGGACAATTCAAACAACACACACTTGATAGGCATTCACACACCACACCCACACCACTATAAAACACACACTCACATTACCCATAACCCTTTACGACTCATTTTTTTTTATAACTGAGAGAGAGAGACAACAAGAGCACCCACAGAACCAGAGCCACAGAACACCATCACCCACACACCATTCACACACCCCATAGCACACACCCCAAATCATCACCCCATACTCCCTCACACACACCACTCACACTACACCCCTGGCACCACAAAGACACCCCAGGTTCTCTGAGGAGGAGCAAAGGGTCATGGTGGAGCAAATCATCTGGGTAGAGCCACAGATATTCGGATCACAGGTGCAGCAGACATCCATTGTAAGGAAGATAGAGCTATGTCAGAGGATCATGGACAGGGTCAACGCTGTGGGACTGCATACAAGAACAAGGGATGACATCAGGAATAGGTGGAACAACCTACAGGGAAGGTGCATTCCGTGGTTGCAAGACACCAGATAGCTGAACAGAGGACTGGTGGTGGACCCCTACCTCCTCCCACACAACTAACAACATGGGAAGAGCAAGTCTTGACAATACTGCATCCTAAGGGCCTGGCAGGAGTAGCTGGAGGACTGGACTCTGCAAAGTCAAATCATTACTACTTTCAACCCCCTACCTGCATGCCATCACAAACCCCCACCCTCACTCCCATCATTCCACCACTACCCACACACCCCACCATCACAACCCACTGATCTCAATGCCAAGCCCTGCATGATATATCAATGCATGGACACCACTCACAGACCTGCATGGACAACCATCACCACTGCATGCACACTAGAGACAATAACCTGGCCCACCAAATAACAACTCACACTAAGGCCAATCTGCCATGGCAATATCAACCATAGAGGGCAACATACCCATGCACAAGATGACACACTCTGGAACTTTAACACTGCATTTACATACCAACAAGTCCCCCACACAACATCACCAGAGAGGAGGTGCCAGCAAAATCCAGTCCCCCCACAGAAGAGGCCCACAGTGATGACAGCAGCTCTGCACGCCTGGATCAGGATGACCTACCTGGCCCATCAGGGATCTCCGGACAGTCGGTTACCCAGTCACAGTCCCATACCACCACAGAGCCTCCCTCCTCAGGAAACACCAGCACAGCACCCACCCAGTGGGCCCATACATCTGTCCCCAGGACAACTCAATCAGCAGTGTGTCCACCATTACAGGGACCCCAGGACACCCCACAAACACAGGACGATCAGGGACCTGGGGTCAGTGGCAGTGGGCACACGGTTCAGGGGACAGAGGCACAGGACAACAGGGAAGCTGGGAGGACTGTTATGCGACAGGAGGAGGACAGGCCCAGGGAACCGGCCCTTCATGAGGCACTCACCAACACCCTGGGAGCATACCACCATTCCCAGGAGACGATGGGCCAGATATTGGCCAAGTTGCAAGAGGCGCAGCGGCTGCAGGAGGGACAGTACCTGGGGATCAGGGAGGACCTGAGGGATATCCACACCACCCTGGTCACAATTGCAGGGGTGCTGGCAGACATGGCGAACACCATGAGGGAGGCAGTGGCACACCAACGGGCCCGTGACACTAGCCACAACGATGAGCAGCCCTCCACCTCCGCCAATGCTAGTGGACAGGCGGCCCCGCCACAGGAACAACAGGCCACCAGCACCCCACCCCTTGCAGAAGGGGGACCACCATGCAAACGGTCCTTGCAATCCAGGCAGAAGCCAGAGAACATTGCCAAGACCCCCGCCAGGAAATAAGACTCTCCTGATTGTCACCCTTGTGTCCCACTCTGTTACCCTGTACACCTTGATCTGCCATTGCTCCACTTCCTATGCCCCTTGGACAATGCACCTGTGATACAAATAGACTGAACTCTATCCTGAACTTTCCTCCATCATCACCCCCAGCCCATTGCACATCCCCATTTACTTCTCAGCACTGAAACAAACACCCTCTTAAAAAAAATACAAGTTTGGAGTCTGTCAAATGAATTAAGGATGTATTCGTTTAACAATCCGTAGACATTACAATAAGACTGTACAGTTATGTATACCTAGGTATGGCCTATAATGTGCTGCAGACAATACATCATGAGCCAGAGTAGGGCAAAAAAATCTGTGAATAGACATGTCAAAGGGTACAGTAAATGGCCAGAGTAGTGGGAACAGCAGCCTGCCTAGAGAAAATTTACTACACAAAACTGCAATGGAAGGTGAAGTTACAATGTGTGTCACTGGAAGAACTGCCATATGATAGTTGTTCTGTTGTCCACATCCTTATCCTCCGCCTCCTCTCCATCACTGTCCACAGGATCCACAGGATCCACAGCTGCCACACGCCCATCTCCAGCCCTATCCTCCTGCAGAAAAGTCACCTAGCGTCTCAAGGCTAGGTTGTGTAACATGCAACATGCAACGATGATCTGGCACACCTTCTTGGGTGAGTAGCACAGGGATCCACCTGTCAGATGGAGGCACCTGAACCTGGCCTTCAGGAGGCCAAAGGTGCGCTCAATAATTCTTCTTGTACGCCCATGTGCCTCATTGTAACTTTCCTCTGCCCTTGTCCTAGCATTACTCACTGGGGTAAGTAACCATGAGAGGTTGGGGTAATCAAAGTCACCTGCAAATATCCAGGGATACCTGTTAGCCAGACACTCACCCTTAGGGCCAACCCCACAGCCATATACCAACAGATACTCTTTGGGGACCATGGGCTCACCTATTAGCCACTCCCGGTGCCTCTGGAGTTTAGCCATCACATATGGGATGCTGCTGTTCCTCAGGATAAAGACATCATGCACAGACACAGGATACTTAGCATTCGCATGGGAGATGTACTGGTCCGTCAGGCACACTACCTGCACATTCATAGAACAAAAGCTCTTTCAATTTCTGAACACCTGTCTCCGGGGGGGATGGGGACAAAGGCAATATGTGTAACATCAATTGACCCAGTAATTTGGGGGCTATGACCCATTGTATAGAAGTCATCTTTCACTGTAGCCAAATACCCTACCTGGGGGAAAATGATGTAGATGCGCATGTGTTTCATCAGGGCAGACAACACTCTGGTCAGCATGTTTGAGAACATTGGCTGAGACATCCCTGCTGCCATGGCCACTGTCGCTTGGAAGGAGCCATTTGCCAAGAAATATAGCACTGATAGGACTTGCACAAGAGGGGGGATCCCAGTGGGCTGACGGATTGCTATGATCAGGTCTGGCTCCAATTGGGCACACAGCTCTTGGACTGTGGCCCCATCAAGCCTGTAGGTGAGGAGAATGTGCCTGTCCTCCATTGTTGCCAAGTCCACTAGGGGCCTGTACACTGGGTTATGTCTCCATCTCATATTCTTCCTCAGCAGTTGTACTCTAGGGGTAAAAACGATGAGCATCTGGTCACTTTTTAACATTTCGTCATTTTACAATGCATTGCTTGTTGTGACAGAAACAGTATGTTTATGTTTAGTCCCAGAATGCCGGCTGTGACGCAGTTAGGTGCCATGCCCTGCCCCCCTGAAATGGCGGACGCCTGTCCTGTGTGGAGGGACAGTTTGAAATGAGGTAATTCCACTGACATTGTACGCTGTTGCAAGAGGTGGTCGAAAACCGCTGTGCAACTCCTCATTGGTTATCATTGGGCCCTATGGGTTCCAGTAACCAATGGTGATGTACGCCGCCGGAGACGGTATGCACCACCGCAGACGTGACCGCCATTTTCTATCTGTTCACTCACTTGCTACCTGACCTTCAACAGGAGAGGACCTACATTGCAAGTGCTGCTGTGACCTGTGTCTGGAAGCGACCATGGCTCAAGTCTCTGGGGAAAGGGCCCCAGCCTTCACTTCGGAGGAGTTGGAGAGACTGGTGGATGGGGTCCTACCCCAGTACCATTTGCTATATGGGCCTCTAGACCAACAGGTGAGTTCACTGTGTGCATGGGGCATGAATGCATGGAGTGCTGTGGGCGAAGGCCTCATGTAAGGGGGGGCTGGTTGAGGGGTCCTGGGCAGAGTGCTGCATATATGGTGGGCAATATATGTGCGTGAGAAGATGGGAGGGATATGGTGGGGCATGAGTGTAACAGGCCAGACGGTATGTCTGATCACATTATTCTATGTTTATTTCCCTGCAGGTCAGTGCCCATCAAAAAAAGGGTATATGGCGTACCATCGCCAAGTATGTGCAGCCCCTCGGGGTCTACGACAGGCAGAGCACCCACTGTCGCAAATGGTGGGAGGACCTGAGACGTTGGGCAAAGAAGATGGCGGAGCCCAGCTGGGGATGGCCTCCCAACGAGGAGGGGTGCCCGTCAAATATGACCCCACTGATGTTCCGCATACTGGCAGTGGCCTATCCGGAGTTGGACGGGTGCTTGAGGGCATCACAGCAGCCACAAGGGGGTGAGTACAGTTTCCAATTCTGCAAATTGTTTGCGGTGAGGTGTTATCTGGGTGGGGAATTTGGGCCTGTGGGTGCCCCTAGGCCAGGTTGAACAGTACAGGGTAGGTTCCATGTTGGGCAGGGTCTGTTGCACTCCACCCTCAAACATGCTAGTGGGCATCTACTACTGGGCAGGGTTCTGTGGGTCTGAGGTATGCTGCTATTGGCGTTAGTCATTTTTCTCTATGGCCTGGTGACTAGCATTGTGATTGGTAGTGCATCACCTAGTGCATAGAGCTGTCCCTTGTGTGTTGTGTACACCAACGGTGGTGTTGTTGCTGGCATTGACCAAATGTATCCTATGTCTCTTCCCCCCCCCTTTTTGTTTTGTCAGCCTGTCCTTCTGTGCATTAGCATCATCTGGCGAAGGAGCAGAGGCACCGGCAATGGAGGGAGATGCATCCCACATGGGCCTAGAGGCCGAATCCACCGAAAGTGAGGCACCCGTGGGACGAAGGGTGAGGGGAGCTCCCTGGTGGTGGTGGACACCTCTGTGGACCCCCCAACTACAGGTACAGCCGCCACCCCCATACCAGCAGCCCCTCAGTGTCTTTCCCGTGCCCTCTCACCCAGGAGGGTGTGAATTTCCTTCGCCCCAGGCACCTCAGGCCCTGCTCCAGTCAGCCCTTCTACCCTGAGTGAGGAATCTATTGACCTTCTGCGATCCATCTCTGTTGGGCAGTCAACCATTGTGAATTCCATCCAGGGGCTGGCAGGGCATTTGCAATAAACAAATGCATTCCTGGAGGGCATTCACTCTGGCGTGGCGGCCCAACAGAGATCATTCCAGGCTCTGGCCTCCTCCCTGATGGCAGCCATTGTCCCTGTCTCTAGCCTCCCCCCTCCAACTTCCTCTACCCAGTCCCATTCTCCTCTACCCCAGCCTATCCCAAGCACACCATCAGACCAGCATGCACCCAAGACAACACACACGAGTGGCTCAGGCACACACAAGCATCACACAACATCCCACAGGCACTAACACAAGTAACATCCAGAATCAGACATGCCAACATCCATTGCCTCCACTGTGTCTCCCTCCTCCTCCTCGTCCACCTCTGTCCCAGTGCATCTACACTCACACCTGCATGCACTACATCCTCATCCACTACCTCCATCACCATCACACCTATCACTACACACCCGTCACTGGGAATCACCACCCCCACATCCATGCACACGTCCCCTGTGTTCTCTCCCACTGTGTCTGTGCCCACACCTCCCAAAGTACACAAACAAAAGCACTCAACAGCCATCCACCTCACAACAGCATCCAGCCCATGCACCTACACCCAAACACAGCAGACAGGCACCTCCAACCACCGCTCCCTCTTCCTCCACTCCCAAACCTTCAGCCTCTTCTCACCCCAGTGTCCCTAAAATGCTTTTCCTCTCCACCCTTGACCTCTTCCCTGGCCCTACCCCCCGTCCTTCACTTCGGGCCAGGGTCAGCAGAACCCAGGCCAGCACCTCAGCTACTCAGTCCACGGCCACTGTAGTTTCGGCAGCTACTGCAGGTGTGAGAGGCTCCAAGGAGACACCCGTCAGCACTGGCAGTGTGGATGTACCAGCTGGCAAGGGCAAGAAGGGACAACCAACTACCAAGGGCAAGGAGGTACCACCAGCTGGCAAGGGCAAGGAGGCACCACCAGCTGGCAAGGGCAAGAAAGGTCCACCAGCTACCAAGGGAAAGGAGGCACCACCAGCTGGCAAGGAGGCACCACCAGCTTGCAAGGGCAAGAAGGGCCCATCAGCTCCCAAGGGCAAGGAGGCAGCACCAGCTGGCAAGGGCAAGAAGGGACCACCAGCTGCCAAGGGAAAAGACAAAGGGCTGGCCACTGCAGGCAGGAGGGTTAGGGGGCCTGGTGCTGGAGCTGTATTTGAGCACACAACACCAACCTTGGCACTTCAGCCCTCCGAGGCTGCAGGGAAAGGGCTAGCACCCCCACCAGCACCGCCACCAGCCCTGTCACTAGCACGTCCAGCTGCACCGCCACCTGCAGCACCACTTGCTCCACTGTCAGCACCACCACCAACAGCAGCAGCCCCAGTGGGCAGCCGTCCGAGGCTGCAGGGGAAGGGCTGGAGCCTCCCCCCACCACTGCCAGCACCTCCACCAGCACCGCCACCAGCCCCGCCACCAGCACCGCCAGCTGCACCGCCACCTGCAGCACCACCTGCACTACTATCAGCAACACTTCTAGCAGCAGCAGCCCCAGTGGGCAGCCGTCCGAGGCTGCAGGGGAAGGGCTGGATCCTCCCCCCACCACTGCCACCACCAGCACCGGCACTACCACCACTGTGCAACCTTAGCCGCCAGTGGATGGACTGTAGTCCTGCCTCCATGGAGTGTCAGGCATCCTGCCACTGCAAATCTCGTGGGACTGACACCCAGGTGAGGGACTGTGACCTGGCACTCCCCAAGTGCTGCATCACTGGGCACAAAGCCCCCTCCAGAACCAGTGGAAGAAGGCATCCACTCACCCCCTCCTTGCCAGGATGAAGCACACTGGGCACTAAGCCCCATCCAGAACCAGTGGAAGAAGGCTTCCACTCACCCCCTCCTTGCAAGGATGAGGCACACTAGGAACTAAGCCCCCTCAGAACCAGTGCAGAAGTCACCCACTTGAGAGACTGTGGCCTTGCACCCCCCAGGACCAAGCAGTGAGCATGTAGCCCGCTCCAGAAGCAGTGGCGTTGTACCATCTTCCGGCTGAGCTGCCCCCACTTCCCCGTCCCCCTGAGGTGCCTGTGTATTTTCAACCTGATGCCCCTGCAGTGTTCTCTCCGTATTGAGGCAGGAGTCAAGTGGGGCCTTGGCCTATGTGATATGGCCCTGCGGCCCACGGACATTATGGACTGGGCATTGTCCCTCCATTTGTATATATGTATATACTGTTCTGATTTTGAATCACATATTTCTAGTATTGCATCTTACTACACTCACTCATTCAGTTCCTTTTGTCCTTGCATTATTCCTGAGGGGTACGGGGTGGATATGTAATGATATTGCATCTGTTTGTGTGTATGGTGTTGGGGGTGGGGGTGTTGCGTGTTGCATGTGTGTGTCACTCTCTTTTTCCTCCCCTTCCCATGTGTGCTGGGTGAGGTACTCACCGTGGTCGTCTTCGCCGGTGTTGGTATTCATGGTATAAGAGGAGGTAGACAAGCATGGGTAATACCTGTAGTTCTGGCTCAATGGCATCATGGTTGTTCCCATGATTGTCCAGAGGTGAGTCATTTCCCTTCTGTGTACTGTTTCCGCCGTGCTTTTGATGGCTTTGGTACCGCACCGAAAAAGGTTGCGGATTGGCTTGTTTTAATACGGTGGGCGGTACATTGTCTTCCACCTGGCTGTTGGCGGTTACTGCTGTGGTGCTTGTTGCTCCGGCCGTGGCGGTCAGTGAATTAAAGTCGCTGTCTGTGTTAGCGGTTTCCGCCATGGTCATAATTCCATTTTTTTTACCACCGGCCTGTTGGCGGTATTACCGCCGTTTTATCACCGACCGCCAGGGTTCTAATGAGGGCCATAGTGCTCACACGTGCTGGTGTGCAAGCCAATATGTCTCCATGTCGGGTAGGCATAACCCAAAAAGACCATGGAGGCATACATTTTTTAGGCCTTCAACAAAAGTCTAGCACCACCACAGGCTTTATTTTCACTTCTGAGGTTCTGTTATGGTGTCAGAGATGATTCCAGAGCATAGTTAAATCAAAGTTCTACATTCATTTTAACTATCTCTATGTTCTCCTCCACAGAAAATGTCACTTTGGACCATACTTCTAAAAAATGGGGCCCCTTTCTGAAATACATCCTTGATTCACCATAAGGACTGGCAGTTACAGTTTACACATGAACGCTGCTTCCTTCCCAGTAGAGTCACAGTGCTCAGGTGGTACTGTTATGAGCCACTCACCTGAACTCGAGGTGGTTCCAACGGGAGCAATAATATTCCCTAAATCCTTCTGGGGGCTAGCTGGGGTAATAATTTCAGATTGACACAACACCATCAGTAGTCCCAAAAGGGAAGGAGGGTTGGAGGAGAAAGAGAAAGAGTATAGATGCTTCTATAGATCAGGTCTGCACCACCAGGCTTTAGATGGACTGCCATCTGGCTTATAACAGGTATCAAGCATTCAGAGGTGTGATAATACCTGTAATGGATAGACAAGGATTGCCGACTGGTAATGGCTTACAAGAATATAATACAAAACTTCGACAATGTTAGTTTTATATATTGCTCAAGACCATGAATTAAGGAAGGACGGTTCTTTCTGAACAATTATCACAATATATTATTCCATACGCCGAGAATTAAACTTGTGGTTACAAACATCATATACATAATATATTAAGAGGAATTCAAGGGCTGATTCACAAAGGTAAACTTAGAAGTTTGGTCTAAAATTAGACCAAACGTCTAAGTTTATGACTCTGGGAATTCACAAAGGGCACTTCATGCAGTATCTTTACGTCCTTACTCGGGTCGTGCCTGTTTGCATGCAATTTGTGCCTATGTTGCCCTTCGTCTCCTCGCCTTACCTTGCAGGTGGACATTTGCTGCTAGAGAAAAGGAAGATAGAAATAGTAAAGAGGGAAAAATGAAACATGATATTTTTGTCATATTAGCAGCTGTTGTCTCACATGTGCACTGTGAAAGTAATCATTGTGCTGTACCATAGTGTTCCATCATTGTTTTTGTCCATGACACAAGTGTGCTGTTAAATAAAAGGCTCTGCTGCACATGTGGAGCAGTAGGCGCATGGGGTTCAAAGAAGCAGTATGTCTCCTTGTACAACACTTTATGCACTTCAACACGTGTTTGCAATCAGAATCACAATAAGGGCGACAGGGTGCAAGCCTTGTCTGAACTTGACATTGGGGGCTACTCTGCAACTGTTTCTAATGTTTCATGATAGGATGGGTGTCCATCAGGTGGTTCTTCTTTTGCACCTTTATCTGGTTTAGCAGGGACTCCTGCTCTCCATGGACTCTTCAGTGCTTCTTGGACTTGGTCCTCCACTTCCACAGGCCTTCAGGTTCAGGAATCCGTTGTTGGTGTCTTGCAGTCTCCTCTGGTTCTTGCATTATCTTCTATCACAACTTCTTGTGTGTTTAAGGCAACTTACTGTGATTTACTCCTGCTTTCCTGGGCTCTGGGGTGGGTTCTATTACTTACCTTTGGTGTTTTCTTAGACTCCCAGCGCCCCTCTATACACTACACTTGCCTTGACGGGAAGCCGACTTTCGCATTCCACTATTTTGGTTTGTTCTCCCGTAGGCCCATTGCAACGTATTGTGATTTTCACTATTTGCACTCTTTTCTGACTGTGTACTTACCTGTTGTTGGACACTAGTGTATATATTGTGTGTATTACTTACCTTCTAAGGGAGTATAGTCTCCAAGGTATTTTTGGCATTTGTGTCACCAAAATAAAGTACCTTTAATTTTGTAACACTGAGGTGGTCATTCCAACCCTGGCGGTCAGTGTTAAAGCAGCGGCCAAACCGCAAACAGGCTGGCGGGAAAAAAAAGGAATTCCGACCCTGGCGGAAACCGCCAACAGCGACCACCACATCAACACACCGCCTGCCACGGCGGTACAAACAAACAGCGCGGCGGTCACCGCCAACAGACAGGCGGGAGACAATGTACCGCCCACTGTATCACAACCTACCAATCCGCCACCTTTTCCGGGGCGGTAGCCCCGCCGATAAAAACACAGCGGAAACAGCCATTTCGAAGGGAAAACGCTCACCTCCATACAGCCCACGAGGAATCAGGACAGCATGGAACCCGAACTCCACATACTCCCAGCGATAGTGTTCCTGCTCCTCTACCAGGAGCACGAACGCCGGCGCAGAAGACAACGGTGAGTACTGCACCTACGACACAGGGGAGGGGGAGGGGGAGGGGGAGGGGAAATTATTACGGGTACACACATACGCGACACACCCACCCTCACCCTCACCCACTACAACACACACATCAATGCATAGCAACACATCAGAGTGACACCCACCAAACCCCCCGGAAGAATGCAAAGACAAAAAGAAATGATTCTAAACATTGGAATATATTGTATTACTGCCAAAAATATATATATACAAATCAAAAACTCTTATATACATAAATGTACAAGTCCAAGCATTGTAGCAGGCATTGTTCGTGGACCACTGGGCCCAAATCACATGGGCAAAGCCCACACAGGATACCTGACTCCAACGGAGAGAACACTGCAGGGACATCAGATAGCAAAACTACAGGCACCTCAGGGGGAAGGGAAGCAGGGGCACCTCAGCCTCCATGCCCACTGTTCAATCCTGGGGAGTGCAAAGCCACAGTCTCACAAGTCCAGACAGTGGGTGGGCTGCCCACTGTTACATCCTGGGGAGTGCAAAGCCACAGTCTCACAAGTCCAGACAGTGGGTGGGCTGCCCACTGTTACATCCTGGGGAGTGCAAAGCCACAGTCTCACAAGTGGATAACAGTCTCCACTGGTTCTGGAGGGGGCCTGGTGCCCAGAGTGCTTCGTTCAGCCCTGCCCGACACAGATGCGGGCCAGCCCCTGCCGCTCATGGGCCAGCGGTACTTGAGATGAAAGGCCAAGTGCAGCGGTGCTTGAGACGGCGGTGCCCAGTGCAGCGGTGCTTGAGAAGAAGGGCCCAGTGCAGCGGTACTTGAGACGGCGGTGCCCAGTTCAGCGGTGCTTGAGATGAAGGGCCCAGTGCAACTGTGCTTGAGATGAAGGGCCCAGTGCAGCGGTGCTTGAGACGGCGGTGCCCAGTGCAGCGGTGCTTGAGACGGCGGTGCCCAATTCAGCGGTACTTGAGATGAAGGGCCCAGTGCAGCGGTGCTTGAGACGGCAGTGCCCAGTGCAGCGGTGCTTGAGAAGAAAGGCCCAGTGCAGCGGTACTTGAGACGGCGGTGCCCAGTTCAGCGGTGCTTGAGATGAAGGGCCCAGTGCAGTGGTGCTTGAGATGAAGGGCCCAGTGCAGCGGTGCTTGAGACGGCGGTGCCCAGTGCAGCGGTGCTTGAGATGAAGGGCCCAGTTCAGCGGATCCGGCCATGGCGGGGAGGTCATTTGCCACCTGTCCTGTGGCTGGCGGGGCCCTCCTGCCCATCTGTCCTACGGCTGGCGGGGCCCTCCTGGGCAGCTGTGCCGGGCCTGTTGGTGGCCTCCTGCCCACCTGGGATGGGGCTGGCGGGGCCCTCCTGGCCAGCTGGGCTGATGGCGGTGTGGTCGGGCGTGCTGCCTTCCCAGCCTTCCCTGATCGCCTGTGGCCCTTCCCCACCTTGGGCGGTGTGCCAGCTGTCTCCACACTTCCTGCCGGAGCCATGGTAGGGGTTTTAGTCCCTGGTGTTTTCACCCTCTCGCACCAGCCACTGCCTATCTTGGGATGTTTCTCCAGGGGTGGGCTGCCCGTGCCTTGGCTTCGTACCGAACTGGCTGCCCTGGAGAGTGGGGCACTCCACAGTCCATGGCAGACTGTGATGACAGGGGCCGGTTTTGTCGTGGCTGAGGTGCTGACTGTAGTCCTATGACATGGACGGGGTGGGGGAGTTGGGGGAAAGAGGTTGAGTTTGGACAGGAAAAGCTTTTTAGGAGCAGTGGGACGGGTAGGTGTAGTGGGTATGGGAGTGGAGGAAGAGGTTGTGGTTGTAGGAGTTGTAAGTTTGGTGTCTTTGGGTGCAGGTGCTTGGGCTGGAGGCTGTTGTGAGGTGGATGGCTGTTGGGTGGGTGGCTGCCTGCGTTTGTGTATCTTGGAAGAGGGGGTCACAGACACACTGGGAGAGGACACAGGGGACGTGTAAATGGCAGTGGGGGTGGTGACTGTACGTGTGCGGGGTGTTTTGGTGTGTGTGCTGCTGAGGGACGTTGTGGCTGAAGATGTTGTGCATGCAGGTGTGAGTGGAGACGTGACAGGGAGGGAGGAGGGAGACGAGGAGGAGGGGGACACAGTGGAGGCAGTGGGTGTTGGTATGTCTGTATATGGATGTTGCTTGGGTGAATGCCTGTGTGATGTGTGGTGCTTATGTTTGCCTGAGCTTCCCTTGGGTGTTGAGGTGTGTGCAGGCTGGTCTGATGGTGTGTCTGGGATAGGCAGAGGTACAGGTGATAGGGTATGGGTGGAGGAAGTTGGAGGGGGGAGGCTAGAGACAGGGACAATGGCTGCCATCACTGCTGAGGCCAGAGTCTGGAACGATCGCTGAAGGGCAGCCTGACCAGAATGAATGCCCTCCAGGTATGCATTACTCTGGTGCACCTCCCTTTCCACACCCTGGATGGCATTCAAAATGGTAGACTGCCCAACAGTGAGCGTCCTTAGGAGGTCAATGACCTCCTCACTGAGGGCAGCAGGGGTGACTGGGGCAGGGCCTGAGGTGCCTGGGGCGAAGGAGATGCCCACCTTCCTGGGTGAGCGGGCACGGGGCAAATGCTGAGGGGCTGCTGGGAGGGCGGTGCTGCTGCGGTGGGTGGCGGCTGTACCTGTTGTTGCGGGGGACACAGATGTTGCAGCCACCACAAGGGAGCTCCCTTCAGAGGACGAGTCGGTGTCACTGATGTCTGCCCGAGTCCCCGCTGTGGAGCTCCCCTCGCCCTCTGTCCCACTGGTGAATTCGTAGTCCGTTGCATTGCCCTCCATGGACATGTGGGATGCAGCTCCCTCGTGCTCCGATGCCACTTCTCCTCCGCCTGATGATGCTAATGCACACATGAACAGGAAGACCACAAAAAAGGTTGGGGGGGGAGATAATAAAGGCATGTTGAGTGCATGCATTGGCGACACCGTTGGCAGACAGGACAGACACAGAAGCCCCCTGCACTACGCCGCGCACTTGGGGTCGACTATTCAATCCGTGGGACATGGCCTACAAGCTTATGGACGACATCTGCACACATAGATGACACAGGGCCATGAATAGCTGTACTAGGCACCCTACAGAGGTGGGGTGCGGGGGCACAGGGCCATGCCTTACCGAGGGGCCTAGCCTACAGAAATCGCCCTGGCCTAGGGATACCCACAGCCCTCCTCCCCCACCCAGACACCTCCACTGCGCGCAAAGTCAACAGAATGAGAGTGTTCTCAACCCCTTGTGTCTGCTGTGATGTCCTCACGCGCCCATCCAAATCGGGGTAGGCCACCGCCAGGATCCAGGACATCAGGGGGGTCAAAGTCCAACTGGCACCCCTCCCACGTTGGGAGGCCATCCCCAGCTGAGCCTCCGCCGTCTTCCTGCTCCAGCGGCGGATGTCCTCCCATCTCTTCCCCAGGGTCCGGACGTCCTTGGCGATGGCACGCCAAATATCAATCTTCTGGTGGGCTCTGACCTATGTGAAATGTACAGGGGGAGAAAAATAGTCATCACCTTCTGCATATTCAATGTGAGTGGCCCCCCATCCCTACCCTTGCCATTTGGCACATGCTCTCACCGTCGTTTGATGCATGCCTCAATCGTTCCCCTCCCCACCATCTTTCATCCACCCCACTCAACACAGGCATTGCCCATAAAGCATGCTCCCTCAGTACTAACCTGTTGGTCTGGAGGACCGTAGAGTAGCGCGTACTGGGGGAGGACTCCATCCACAAGTTTCTCCAACTCCTGAGCTGTGAAGGCAGGGGCCCTTTCCCCAGTCGCATGAGCCATTGTCTCTTCCAGACCGAGGTCACAGCAGCACTTGCAGTGTAGGTCCTCTCCTGTCGAAGATCAGGTATCGAGTGATTAAGCAGATAGAAAATGGCGGTCACGGCCGCGGCGGTGCGTACCGCGACGGTGCGTACCGCGACCGCCGGCGCACATCGTCATTGGCTCATGAGACCCATATGGTTCAATGTTAACCAATGCTGCTTTGCGCCGCGGTCTTCGACCGCCTACCGCCACGGTGTGCCACGCCAGCGCATTTACCTCACATCCCATTGTCGCACTTCACAGGTCAGGCAGCCGCCATTTCAGGGGCCCACATGGCTTACTTTTTACTGCGTCACACATACCTAGGCCTTGCATCAACACTCATACAAAGCATTCAATGGAGTGAGAATCGTGTTATCTGCAAGCTGTGGTTACGTACCTGTGGGTTGATTGACTCTGTGCTCGCTGTTGTCCTTCATAGGCACCATCCGCTGGGACATGCGAGGAGATGGCGGAATCTTCCTGTGTACAGACCGCTGGTGGACCTGTCGACAATGGAGGAAAGACATGTCATACTGAAATACAGGCTTGACCGAGCCACTATTCATGAACTGTGTGCCCAGCTGGAGCCAGACCTGATGTCACCAATCCGCCAACCCACAGGGATCCCCCCTCTAGTGCAGGTGCTGTCAGTGCTCCATTTCCTTGCAAGTGGGTCATTTCAAACAACAGTGGCCATATCATCAGGGATGTCCCAGCCTATGTTTTCCAAGGTGTTGTCCAGAGTGTTGTCTGCCCTGCTGTACCACATGCGCAGCTACATCGTTTTCCCTGAGGTGGGGGATTTGCCTACAGTGATGGGTGATTTCTATGCCCTTGGACATATCCCCAACATCATAGGTGCCATTGAAGGGACCCATGTGGCTTTGGTTCCCCCCCACAGGAGTGAACAGGTATACAGAAACAGGAAGAGTTATTATTCGATGAATGTGCAGATAGTATGTTTGGCAGACCAGTACATCTCCCATGTTAATGCCAAGTTCCCTGGCTCAGTGCATGATGCGTACATCATGCGGAATAGCAGCATCCCTTACATGATGGGTCAACTCCAGAGGCAACGTGTGTGGCTAATTGGTGACTCTGGTTACCCCAACCTGTCATGGCTACTGACCCCAGTGAGGAATCCCAGGACAAGGGCAGAGGAACGCTACAATGAGGCCCATGGGAGAACTAGGAGGGTGATCGAGTGGACCTTCGGGCTCCTGAAGGCCAGGTTCAGGTGCCTCCATATGACAGGTGGATCCCTATTCTACTCACCAAAGAAGGTGTGTCAGATCATCGTGGCCTGCTGTATGCTTCACAACCTGGCTTTGTGACGACAGGTGCCTTTTCTGCAGGAGGATGGCCCAGATGGTGGTGTTGTAGCAGCTGTGGAGCCTGTGGAGAGTGAAGACGAGGAAGCCGAAGAAGACGACATAGACAACAGCAACACAGTAATACAGCAGTATTTCCAATGACACACAGGTAAGAATACACACCGGCATATTACATATACTTAAACACTACTACCTCTCTACTGTCTGTCCTTTTCCCCCAGTGTATGGTAACTGAGTTGTGACTTTCCCTTCCGATTTCAGAGATGTGGGCCCCACTGCGTGACATCTGCTTTGTTTCCCCATGAACTACAGCTGTGTGACATTGGTATGTTGGCATCACAATGTAAATACGCATTTTGGCACGTTAATGTGTAATACATTTGTTCAAAATCACAGCCAGACTCCTGATTGTTTTGTGCAATAACTGTGTTTATTACAGTGCTCTATATTGGTGGGTGGTTGCAAATCGGTGAGGGGTGATGGTGGAGGATTGTCCATGGCAGAGTCCAGACTATTTGTATCACAGGTGCATTGTCCAAATGCCTGTGGAAAGTGGAGCAGGGGCAGTTTAAGGATGGACAGGGTGACAATGTGGGACAGTGGGATGACAATCAGGGAGGTATCCTTTCCTGGCGGGGGTCTTGGCATCTTACTCTGTCTTCTTCCTGGATCTCAGGGCCCACTTGCGGGGTGGTTCTCCTTCTGCAGGGGCTGGGGTGCTGGTGGCCTGTTGGTCCTGTGGCGGGGCCTCCTGTCCACTAGCGCCGGCAGAGGTGGTAGGCAGTTCTTGGTCCATGCTAGTGTCAGGGGCCCTTTGTGGTGCCACAGTGTCCCGCAATGTGGTGACTACCAGATTCAGAGCCCCTACAATGGTGCCCAGGGCGGAACTGATGGTTCGTAGTTCCTCCCTGAACCCCAAATACTGTTCCTCCTGCAGGAGCTGGATCTCCTGAAACCTGGCCAGTACCGTCGCCATCGTCTCCTGGGAATGATGGTAGGCTCCCATGATGGAGGAGAGGGCCTCGTGGAGAGTGGGTTACCTGGGCCTGTCCCCCCCCTGTCGCACAGCAGCCCTCCCAGTTCCCCTGTTTCCCTGGGCCTCTGTCCCCTGGACCGTGTGCCCACTACCACTGCCCCCAGGTCCCTGTTGTTGTTGGGGTTAACCTGGGGGCCCTGTAGTGGTGGACACACCGCTGATTGACGTGTCCTGGGGACAGAGGTATGGGCCCGCTGGGTGGGTGCTGTGCTGGTGTTCCCAGAGGGGGGAAGGTCTGCTGTGGCCTGTGGCTGTCTGAGGGGAACCGACTGTCCCGAGGTCTCCGATGGGCCGGGCTGGTCATCTAGATCCATGTCGACAGAGGTGCTGTCATCACTGTGGGCCTCTTCTGGGGGTGGAGTGGACATTTGTGGACCCTCCTGCACGGTGACATGGCGTTCGGGTCCTGCAGGGGTATAAAGGGATGGTTATTGCATCTGTGTGTGCCATAGCGTGCAATGGGTGGGTGCCCGTGTACCCCAGTGCTTGCATTCCTGTGTGGGGGCTTTTGTGACGGTGGTTTGGGGGGGGATGGGTATGTGCAGTGGGCATGCTTTGGTGATGGGTGTCCATGCTTTGTGGTCGCATGCAGGGCTTGGGGTTGGGATGGGTGGGTTGTGATGGTGAGACATTTGCAAGGAGTAGGTGTTATGGGGGTGAGGGTGTGGGTGGGGGTATGAGTTGGCATGCTGGTGGGGGGGATGAAGTAGTGAAGATGAGACTTACCAGAGTCCATACCTCCAGATACTCCTGCGAGGCCCTCAGGATGCAGGATCGCCAAGACCTGCTCCTCCCATGCTGTAAACTCTGGGGGAGGAGGTGGTGGACCGCCACCAGTCCGCTGAACCGCGATGTTGTGCCTGGATACCATTGAACGCACCTTCCCCCGTAGGTCGTTCCACTGCTTCCTGATGTCGTCCCTATTTCTTGGGTGCCGTCCCACAGCGTTGACCCTGTCGACTATTCTGCTCCATAGCTCCATCTTCCTGGCAATGGAGGTGTGCTGCACCTGTGTTCCGAAGAGCTGTGGCTCTACCCGTACGATTTCCTCCACCATGACCCTGAGTTCATCCTCAGAAAACCTGGGGTGTCTTTGCGGTGCCATGGGGTGGTGTGGGTGATGTGTGGGGTGGATTGTGTGGTGCTAAGTGTGGTGATGTGTATTGGTGTGTTGTGTGAAGTGCATGGTAATATTGCTGGGTGAATGTAATATGCGCGTCTGGGTGCTCGGATATCTATTTCTCTGTGCGTGGTACCGATTCTCTAGGAGTGGAGGTTTGTGGGTGATGTGGGTGTGTGTTTTATATTTAATTGGGTGTGTGGGTGTGGTGTGTGTATGTGTCTCAGGTGTGTGTATTTTGAATTGTCCAATGTGGCTGTGTTTAGTAAGAGTGTGTGTATTTTGAGCGCGGCGGTGTGTACCGCCAATGGAATACTGCGGTTGAAAGACCGCCGCGTGGATTCGTGTGTCGTGATAGTGTGGGCGTATTTCTGTTGCCGTGATGGTGGAGTTTTGGTCATCGCCAGTTTCTCGCTGACCTTTGGTGTGGTGGACTTTTGTGGATGTCTGTATTTTGGCGGTTTGCCTGTTGTGGTTCAGAATGACCGTGGCGGTTTACCGCGGCCGCGGCGGGATGTTGGCGGTCTTCTGACAGCGGTAAGCCGCTTTTACCGCCAAGGTTGTAATGACCCCCTGAGTATTTTCTTTCATGTGTGTGGGTACTGTGTGACTACAGTGGTATTGCA
The DNA here is from genome assembly GCF_031143425.1 of Pleurodeles waltl. Taxonomy (NCBI): domain Eukaryota; kingdom Metazoa; phylum Chordata; class Amphibia; order Caudata; family Salamandridae; genus Pleurodeles; species Pleurodeles waltl. The sequence goes on along the minus strand of NC_090448.1, from coordinate 1,028,642,019 downwards.
ATAGCTTTGCATGTCTCCTAGTTTAGCCTTGGCTGCCCTGCTATGGCTATCTCTGACAGCCTAGCTGCTAGACACTGACTTTATACAGAGGCAAGGGACCCAAAACCCGGTGCTACCAGGAGACTGGTCATTCCCTTGCAGTATAGGGAACTCTTTCCTAACAGTGGCACATGACATTCCCCTTGCTGGACATTTGGGTCAAAGCAGGACTTGGGACGGACTGGTCCCTCACTTTCACTGGCCTCATATGTCAGAGGATACAAAAGAGTTTTATTGCTCTTGTGTCACTTGACAAGCCAGAGGCAAGACTGGTGGCACTCCAAAGGCCCTCTTGATCCCACTACCTGTGGTTGGTGTGCCCTTTGAGAGGGTTGGGTTTGACATAGTTGGCCCCCTTGACACTCCTAATGCTTCCGGCAATAGATGCATCTCACTGGTAGTGGACCATGCCACTAGATATCCAGAAGTCATCCCTCTAAGGACCATTAAGGCTCCTGACCTTAATGGTCCTTAGAGACCCTCCTGAGAATATTTTCCAGGGTGGGCTTCCCCAAAGAGGTAGTATCAGACAGTGGTAGTAACTTCATATCTGCATACTTGAAGGCAATGGAAGGAATGTGGTGTAACATACAAATTCACCACACCTTACCAACCCCCAAACAAATGGATTGGTTTCAGAGGTTTAAGAAGGACCTTATAATAAGGATTGCGTACTCGCATAGGCTCGACTTTTGATATGGGGTGCAATTTAATGTTACATAGTCAACGGAATTTCAAGTGAAATGGATACACGGACTGGCTATCAAATTTGAATTGAGAATTTTGTTCTGTGGATTAAGGAGATCCTGATGAAGTCCTGGGGGACTCCCCGGACGAAACACGTGTTGAGGATTGGGACAAGAGTGGATAAATTATTGGAATTTAACACACATTGGTGAACTAAATACATGATCATCTCTTGCGCAACAAGTGGAATTTTGCAAGTAGTATTGAAGACTGGATAAGAGAATCTGTATGGATCAAGATTGTATTATTGGAGAGGAAATAACACGAATATGACATGAACTTTAATATTCATTTGAATAAATATTTTTTGTTTAAAAAACATTTTGGATTAGGCAAATGCTGGTGTATTCAATTACTTAGCTCATCACTGTGATTATTAACGTGTGCCATAACAATTTTACATTTAGGATAACTTCTACTGAGTTATCGTGCAGGGTTCATTGGGGGTGGAGCCCTAGTTTAGGCACCGTTTACTCTGACTAATTGTACGATATTTATTAGTATTGAGCGCCATTCTTCATATATCACCCCCCAAACAAGACATTGTGGATTATGTGCTTGGCCTAAGATAAAAAATGGCAGAGTACATGACAAATGCTACTAAAAACCTTCAACCAAACCAAGAGTTACAAAAACAATAGCATGGCCAGAAGGCTGTCCTGACTGAGTACCACCCAGGACAGAAGATGTGGGTATTGGAATCTGTTGCACCAAGAGCGCTCCAGGACAAATGGAGTTGCCCACATCTCATAGTGGAAAAGAAGGGTGAGATCACTTATTTAATGGACCTAGGCACTCCCAGAAGTCCTCTAAGAGTACTTTATGTGAACTGCCTGAAACCCTACTATGATAGGGCAGACGTAACTCTACTCATGGCCAATGATGAGGGGCAGGAAGAAGAGAGTGACCCTCTCCCTGACCTCTTCTCCAACACTGCAGCTGATGGCTCAGTGGAAGGAGTTGTCTTAGCAGACTGCCTTACAGCAGAGCAAAAGGAGGACTGCAGGAACCTCCTAGGTACATTTTCTGAGCTTTTCTCTTGTACACCTGGTCAGACCACTTGATGTGAACACACCATTGATACTGGAGAAAGTTTACCTGTCAAAATTAAGTTTTATAGACAGCCTGACCATGTCAGGGACAGCATTAAATCAGAAGTTCAGAGATGTTGGACTTACGAGTGATTGAGCACTCAGATAACCCCTGGGCCAGCCCAGTGGTGATAGTTCCAAAGCCTCAGTCTCAAAATGGGAAAAGGGAGATGAGGTTTTGTGTTGATTATAGAGGTCTAAATACAGTCTCCAAGACTGATGCTCACCGTATACCCAGGACAGATGAGCTGATAGATACACTTGCATCTGCCAAGTATCTGAGCACTTTTGACTTGACTGCAGGGTATTGGCAGATCAAGCTATCAGAAAATGTAAAACCTAAAACTGCATTCTCTACCATTGGAGGGTATTACCGATTTACAGTTATGCCCTTTGGTTTGAAGAATGCACCTGCCACTTTCAAGAGGCTGGTGAATACAGTCCTCCGAGATCTGGAAGCTTTTAGTGCAGCACATCTAGGTGATATTGCTCTATTTAGCTCCACGTGGGATGACTACCTGGTCTATCTGTGGAAAGTTTAGGAGGCTCTGCAAAAGGCAGGCCTCACTATCAAGGCTTCAAAGTGCCAGGTAGGGCAGGGGACGGTGGTGTATCTGGTACAACTAGTTGGTGGGGAACAGATTGAACCACTGCACGGGAAGATCAAGACTATTTTAGAATGGTCTCCCCCTACCACTCAGACCCAGGTCAGAGCCTTTCTTGGTCTCACTGGGCACTACAGGAGGTTCATTAAGAATTAAGGCTCAATTGTTGCCTCTCTTAATAACCTCACTTTCAAGAAAATGCCCAAGAAGGTATTATGGACAGCCAGCTGTCAAAAAGCTTTTGAGGAGCTTAAGCAGGCTAAGTGTACTGCACCGGTCCTGAAAAGCCCAAACTATTTTAAGACGTTTAGGCCAATATTTATACCTTTTTAGAGCTGCATTTGTGTCATTTTTTTACACAAAAGCATCACAAACTTACAAAATACAATTGCATTTTTTTGAGTTTGCGCCGCTTTTGCGTAAAAAAATGACGCAAATGCAGCTCTAAAAAAGGATAAATATGGGCCTTATTGTCCAGACAGATGCTTCTGAGGTAGGGGTTGGGGCAGTGTTATCTCAACTAAACTCAGAGGGCCAGGATCAACCTGTTGCTTTTATTAGTAGGAGGTTGACCCCTAGAGAAAAGCGTTGGCCAGCCTTAGATAGGGAGGCCTTTGCCTTGGTCTGGGCCCTAAAGAAGCTAAGACCCTACTTGTTTGGGACTCACTTCATAGTTCAGACACACCACAAACCTCTCTTATAGTTAAAACAAATAAAAGGTGAAAACCCTAAATTGTTGAGGTGGTCCATTTCCCTACAGGGGATGGACTTTACAGTGGAACATAGACCTGGGAGTAACCACTCCAATGCAGATGGACTCTCCAGATATTTCCACTTAGACAATGAAGACTTATCTGGGCAAGGTCAGCCTTATTGTCACCCGTTTGGGGGGGGGGGGTTGTAAAGAAAAGCATTCTCTTTTAGGCATGTAACCCCCAATTTCTGCCTGATGTCAGTGTATTTTGACTGTGTCACTGGGATCCTGCCAGCCAGGACCCCAGTGCTTATGGTTTATGGCGTGCTTGTCAGTATGATTCACTGTTTTTGAAAGTGTGCTTGACTGTGTCATTGGAGTGCTGCTAACCAGGACCCCAGTGCTTATGCTCTCTCTGTTTCTAAATTGATCACTTCATACTGGTAACCCAGTATTTCACTCCAAAGTGGCTACTGGTCACCCCTTATCGGTTCCTAGTATATGGTACCTAGGTACCCAGGGCATTGGGATTCCAGGGGATCCCTATGGGCTGCATCATTACTTTTGCCACCCATAGGAAGCCCATGCAAAGGCTCCTGCAGGACTGCAATTGCAGCCTGAGTGAAATGGTGCATGCACCCTTTCACAGTCATTTTAAATGCACCAGGTCACTTATAAATCACCTATATGTCAGGGCTTCCAAAGCTGAAGGCTTGGTGCAAAGTACCTGTGTGTGAGGCCACCCCTGCACTAGGAGAGGTGCCCCCACATCATCCAGGACCATTTTCCTGGACTTCGTGAGTGCAGGAACACCATTTGATGTGTGCCCTGGACATAGGTCAATACCTATGTCCAGCTTCACAATGGTAACCCAGAATATGGCCATGTAAGGTGTCTAACAACTAGGAACTGTATCCCAATACTAATTCCAGTATTGGTTGCACAATCCCATGCACTTTGGGGGCTCCACAGTGGAACCCTAGTATTGCCATACCAACCTTCTGAAGTTTTCCAGGCAGCCCCTGCTGCTGCCACCTCACAGACAGGTTTCTGCCCTGCTGTTGCATGAGCAGCTCAAGCACAGGACGGCCGAACAAAGGATTTATTTTGGGAGAGGGGTGTTACACTCTCTCCCTTTGGAAATAGGTGTTACATGCATGGGAGGGGGAGCCTCCCAGAGACTTTGGAAATGCTTTGAAGGGCACAGATGGTGCCCTCTTTTCATAATCTAGTCTACACCAGTTCAGGGACCACCAGTCCCTGCTCTGGCACAAAACTGTACAAAGGAAAGGGGAGTGACCACTCTCCTGTCCATCATTTCCCCAAGAGCGGTGCCCAAAGCTCCTCCAAGGTGGTGGGGCACTTTGGGAGCATTCAAGCACTGGCCGCAGGTGAATTCAGAGCCTTCCCTTGATAGGTGCTTACCTGGTTAGGTGACCAATCCCCATTTCAGGGCTATTTAGGGTCTCTCCTCTGGGTGTTCCTCAGATTCGGATTGCAAGACTCCAGCAGGAATCCTCTGCATCGTTTACATCATCTTCTACCAACGGAACCACAGCTGAACTCTCCAGGAACTCTACAAACTGCAACAAAGAAGCAAAGGAGACTTCTGCAACATTGTATCTTCAGCTCCTGCCAGCAACTGCAACAGTTCCCAGGTCATGCATTCTGCGAGGACTGCCTGTCTTTAGTCTGCACCAGAAGAAACCAAAGGACTCTTCCGTGGAGTGACAGAGTCCCTGCCCTCCTTCAGCATGCACCTCTCTGCAGCGATGACCAGCGGTGCGGGTCCCCTCTCCAGACGACGAGAGTGGATCCAGCAACACAGACTAAAGTGACCCCATCAGTACCAAGGTCCAGCTGTCCAACTTTGGTGGAGGTAAGAACTTCACTCCCCACGCAAGACCCCCGTACACAATTTGACTTGCACTTGCCAAGGTTTGTGTGCGATCTTATACGAAGATCTTCGTGCACAGCACAGTTTAGGCCCCAGCACTCCATCCTGCAATTCACAGGTTCCTGAGTGGTTCTCCAGCGGCGTGGGATCCCTTTGTTTTGTGCTGCATGGGCCTCCATTTGCACCTTCTTTGTCCCCATGCTGTGGGACTCCTGTGAAATGATTCGTACAAAGAGAAATTGCAGCAAGTCAGATCTTTGTGAGGAAGAACTAGATGAACTGGGGAATAGGTTCATCCATAGGGGGTATTCGGAACGAATCATTAAGAGGGCTAGAAAGAAAATTAGCAGAGTGCCAAGAATATCTCTTCTAAAGAAACAGAATAAAACTAGTAATTCCACATCAAAATCTCCAATATCTTTTTTGTACAGCCTACAGTCATAATAGTCAAGACATCTACAGGATTCTCTTAAAACAATGGAATGTTTTATTTACGGATGACACGCTTAAACAGTTACTACCATTCAGACCCAAAATGATTCATAAAAAGGGGACAACCATCAGGAATATGGTCTGCAAGAGCTACTTACCTCCATTGAGGTACAAGTTGGAAACATGGCTTCCTACAAAGCCAAGTGGTTTCTATAGTTGCAGCAAGTGCAACATGTGTAAGTTAGCCTTACATAAGACGTTCACTTCTAACTTTAATGGTAGCAAATCATATAAAATTCTTACCTTCATTAATTAATTGTAACACCAAATTTGTGGTTTACATACTGATATGTGAATGCAGTACTATTCGTCCCCTGAAAGAGAGGATACAAGAACACATACGTGCTCTAAATAATAATGATCTGTCATCCCCTATAGTACGTCGCATTAATTTGGATCATCCCAGGACAGAGGTGCCCGAGTTTAGATTTATAGGCTTTAGTCAGACTTTGCCACACCCCGGGGGGGGGGGGGGAATTGTGAAATTGCACTTAGAAGAAGCGAGGACAAATGGATAATTAGGCTCAGAAGTATAAACTTGGGCATGAATATTGATCATGAAATGCATTATTTTTATGATAACACATTACTTTATGCAATATGATCTCTTGGTGTTATGATAGTGTGGACAATAATTCAGGTATTTTGTCATCATGTAGAATGTTATGGAGAATTTTGTAATTCCACTTGTCCAATATTTATTGTAAAATAAATCACATACTAACACACCATCGGATATGCATACTAGCATGTAACGGGCTTACATTCTGTTTGACCTGCTTGTTGATTCTTTTCACACTGACTTTATATCACTGTGAATATATGTGTACAACCACACATGGAATATAGGATCCAGTATGAGGGATTTATGTACTGTAATATATTTAGATATCTAGAGATGGTACATCTATCCACTCCAAGATGGCGCCCAAAACAATTAGTAGTGCAATGATGTTATAACTAGGTCGTTTGGCCTATAAATCAAGTGATTTTGTGTGTTGTACTCATGACATTGTTGTCTGGCAGCTATTTGTTGTTGGGGTCACATGTATTTATATGACCAACGATTTTCTCTCTTTAATTGCCAATATTTTCAATATATTTCTGCAGGACATTTCGTCTTTATCTGCAAGTTTGGGATGGAAGTATAAATTTAGCTTTGATTACATATTTTTAATTATGGGTAAAACGCATCTTTATATAAAATCTTTTTTTTACAAAAGTTACACAATTCGACATGGGCAATGTATGCCCACTACCAAAATGGCGCTTACGGAGGTTAATGATCTGAAGCACTTTTGCCTACATGTAAATAATTGCAGGGCGGTATAGTCCGTCGCCTATTTCTATTTCCATCGGCATTTAAATGGCCGTGCTTTACAAACAGTGAGTTTCTGCCTGTTTGACACGGGCACAATGCCGGTTTCCTTCGTCTCAGTCGTAATTAAAAGCAGTAAGATTTACTTTGACTCCTTGTTTCTCGGACAGCTTGTTGTGCTCGTTACGGTATCATACGTAGACGGGGTCCAGTCTTCATTCTTGACACTCTTATTTGTTTGTGTTATCGATGTTGTAATCCACATGGCTGAATTTCAAGGGAGCGCAACGTGTCTCTGTCAGATAAGGGAATAGCTCCTTTATTGGGAATGGTTGTTCTATATATGAGACTTTATTTTTGGTGGCCATTTTGTAGACTTTGAATGGATAAATTTCTTTTTGAGAGATTTTACTTATATTTGTTTGACAATTAGTGCTCATATAAATGGTTAATTTGGATTTATCATGAGATCCCAAGCATTAATTATAGTCTATATGTTTAATTATTTCGGAGCAATTCCAAATGCGGTCTGTTGGATAAATTTTTACCAGACGAGGGACTTATTTAAATGCTTTCTGCACTTCCTTGGACAGGCTTAATCTATTAGCACACAATCAAACGATCTCAGTAAGGTGCGTTGTTGATTTGGCAATATATATATATACCTTCACTTATTTTATGGTTTCTGGTGCATACCAATGGAATCTAATGTGTGGTTTTATACATGTAGGCATTGGAGAATAGGTTATGGACACACAGTTCTGCAAGAGGTATTTGAAATTTGATGACACTTTGGGTTTTCTTTGGTGCTTTGAATACACACATTCTCCGCAGTAACTGACCGTAGACATTAATTGGGTCCTCCTCCTTGGTTTCCTGTTTAAATATACTGCTCTAGTACTTTGATCTGAGCGCACTGACTACCACACGTGTGGGTGATTGTAATTTCTGGTTGGACTTTCCTGTTTGCATAACACAAGATTTGGTAACTAACTCACAGATTTCTATCATACTAAATTGGATGATTTTCTTTTAAGAAGAGTAAACATTTTACAATACTGGACATCTTAGAATGACTTTAATTTTTATTAGAAATTGTGATATTGTTTGTTGTTTATTCAGCCTTGATAAAGTCCAGAATTGGACGAAACACGTGTCGGCTGGAGTTTCTGACTGTTCTTTCCGAGAACAGTGAATAACATGGTTACGCACCGAACTATATATGTTTGACTCTTAGGATCGGATGGAACCTCTTTGCTACCATCAGGATCTTTTCTGGATGGATTTGTTATGTATATCATCTTAATGTCTGTTTTTTCTCTTTTTCTTTTTGATTTATATATGTCTAACATGTACTGATGTCCAATTTTTACTGTTTAGTTTATGTGTTAAATGTTGCCCAAAATGGAATAAATATCAAATTTTCAGATTGAAAGTAAATATATGGTCTATATGTACCGTAACTCTGAATGTAAAATCCATTTTCTTTTGCTTTCTGTTCTTCTAAATAAGTCCTGTATGCATTTGTTTGATTTTCATATATATGTAATCACATTGTTTCTTTTTCATGATTATTTAGAGATTTTGTACTTATTGGATAAGAGTGCTCCACATTTTTTTCTATTTTGATAGCTTATTCACTGGTTAAGGTCTCTTTTCCAGTATACATATTTGGCAATGATATGTTTATGTGTTCAGAGCACCCGCTTTACACCATTTTATGATAGGAACATGCGGTCAATTCAAGCTTATTGTTGCTTTGCTAATATCTAATTTCTCCTGTGAATGCTGCCTGGGCTTCAGAGGGCTCTCTGAGTTCCTGAGAGCCCCCTCTGTCTTCTCTTCCTGGATAGAGGCCATCATGTCCCTCTGGGTCCCGGGCAGCGCCATGTTCCCCTGTGAGCTTTGTGTGTGCCAAGGCTTGTTGACGGAATCCAGTGACTCAAACCAGACTACAATCATCCATTAGGTGTGGGACATCTTCAGCACCAACCAGGAACCTGCATCTGTTTTCATGGGTGCATAATTAACTTTGTTTTCACACCGGTGGTTCTTCTTTCACACCTTCATCCGGGTTAGCAGGGGCTCCTTTTCTCCCTGGACTCTTCAGTGCTTCTTGGACTTGGTCCCCTTCTTCCACAAGTGTTCAGGTCCAGGAATCCATTGTTGGTGTCTTGCATTCTCTTCTGGTTCTTGCATTATCTTCTGTCACAACTTCTTGTGTGTTTCAGGAAACTTACTGTGATTTACTCCTGCTTTCCCTGGGCTCTGGGGTGGTTATATTACTTCCCTTTGGTGTTTTCTTATACTCCCAGCGCCCCTCTACACACTACACTTGCCTAGGTGGGAAGCCAACTTTCACATTCCACTGTTTTAGTATACGGTTTGTGTTCCCCCTACGCCCATTGCAACTTATTGTGATTTTCACTATTTGCACTGTTTTCTGACAGTGTACTTACCTGTTTTTTGGATAGTAGTGTATATATTGTATATACTACTTACCTCCTAAGGGAGTATAGTCTCTAAGGTATTTTTGACATTTGTGTCACCAAAATAAAGTACCTTTGTTTTTTGTAACACTGAGTATTTTCTTTCATGTGTGTGAGTACTGTGTATCTACAGTGGTATTGCAAGAGCTTTGCATGTCTCCTAGTTCAGCCTTGGCTGCTCTGCTACAGCTACCTCTGACAGTCTAGCTCCTAGACACTGACTACATTTCACTAATAAGGGATAAATGCACCTGGTATAAGGTGTAAGTACCGTTGGTACCCACTACAAACCAGGCCAGCCTCCTACATTATGGAGTTCTAGTGAACCAAGGGGCAGTCTCTGTGGATGTAACTAATCAAATGGTGAGCAGCTCAGAAACAATGATGATTCAAACTGCAGATTTAATTTTTCACTACACCAAGCAAAGTAAAAGATAGTTGGGTGAGCTCATGAGGGAGCTCAGCAGTTGGACCAATCCATCATACGTCATCAACTCAGTGGATAAACACAATGGTAGAACCCAGCATATGGTTTAAATCATAAACCTCTTGGTGGTATAATAACCAAGCTGAGACCCAGATGACAGGGATGCCACCTACACACATTATGCTCCATATGGCTTGTGGGGCCAAGGGAACTCCCCCCATTAGAGTATCACAATTTCATAAATAATCTGAAAACTGCACTGCAAGAGAAAGATAAGAAGGATAAGCACAATGGATTCTAGGAAAATACCTCAATCACCTCAAGTGGAAGCAGGACAGATCACCTGTTGTCTCCAATAAAGGGTAACCACCTGACTGTGCAGTCTAGCAACACCCCAATGGAATATTCATGTAATACAACAGAAGTAGATGCAAGGCCTTAAAAAGTTTAGTTTTGCCTCTATCACATGCCTGTTTTTTTTATCCTTTTTCCTGCTCCAGACTATTAATGGTCCAAGCCTCCAAGCTCTCTTGTTTTTTGAGCAGTGAGGCAGTAGTTGATTGCTCAGGAAAATGGGAAAATGACTGGGATTATCCTGTCAGAAATTGTCAATGGCTGGAGCATCCACAACTTCAGAAGTTTAGAATATGCATAGTCTCTGTTTTTTCATTGATCATTATCAATATATTTCACAGTTGAAGTAATCCAAATCGAATGCCCCATTTTTACAAAGAGATATATGGGCTGTGGTATTTTTTAAGTAGTTTTTTAACAAAATATCTATCTATCTATCCATCTATCTATCTATCTATCTTAAAGTAAGATGTTATCACAATTAGGAACTATGTCACCTTCACATTTTTATTTATCAGAGAATTTCTACAGTTTCGATGGCTTTTTTAAAACGAAGTAAGCGACCACCATGGGTGCCCAACCTCTTGTCAGCTGCCTACTCTTGTGAGGCTGTGTGCAGGGCTTAGCCTGGCGCCCACCCTCTACCTTGCACTGTCGAACACCAGCCCCTGTGCCCAACCCCTGACTGACACGTACATCTGAAAATATCATGTAACAATTAGGCCTGGGCAGAATTCCAGTTACGCCAGAGTAAACAGATTAATTTAGGCAATTCCACATTACTCTTTGATGTGAAGTTATCAATAATAACACAATTATGCCAGGTCTTGTAAATAAAAGTAATTTTGAGAAGAAAAACATTTCCAACTGCAAGAACACATTTAGGGGGTCATTCTGACCTTGGCGGTCTTTTCGCAAGACCGGCGAGTTACCGCCGCGGTGAAGACCGCCGACCGCGGCGGTGTGCCGCTGTGCGCATTCCGACCGCTGGGAGCGTTCCGCCGGAAAACCGCCAGCAGCCACACTGGCGGTCGGCGGGAAAGTGGAGACTGGTCAACCTCCACCGCCACGCCAGCAGAACACCGCCCACAGAATTATGACCCACATTTCTGTGTGGCGGTCTTCTGTTGGCGGTCTTCTGTTGGCGGTCACCTCCCCATGGCTCCTGTCGCCTCCCGGAGGACCAACGCACAAGGTAAGTTGATCGTCCGTGAGGGGAGGGGGTGGGGGGGCGTTGTGTGATGTGTGCGTGCATGGGGGTGTGCGTGTGAGTGTGTAGAGGGGGTGTGTGAGTGCGTGCATGCGGGCGGGGAGTGCTGCTGTGCCTATGGTCAATGTGTGTAGTTCGGCGGGTGCGCATGTCGGCATGTATGTGTGCGGGTATGTGTCCCCGTTGTGTATGTGTGTGTGTAGGGGGTGTGTATATGTGCATGTTGGGGGTGTGTGCATGTCGGGGTGCGTGTATGTGCATGTCGGGGTGGGGGTGGGGAGGGGGTTCGCACCACCTCTGGGGGGTGGCAGGGGGGTGGAGGGTGTGGGGGGAGGACTCGGGGGGGCAGTGGGGGGTGGGGGAGACCCCTATCAGTGCCAGGGAAGGAATTCCCTGGCCCCGATAGTGCCTACCGCCATGGTTCGCATGGCGGTTCCCGACCGCCAGAAACCGCGGCGGTAAGCAGGGTCATGATACCGTTGGCGGTCTTGGGTCGACCGCCGGACCGGAGTGCGCAGACTCCAGCCCGTCGGTCATGACCGCCGTGGCTGTTGGAGTGGGGAAGTGGCGGTCGATCGCGGCGGTGACCGCCGCGGTCAGAATGCCATTTTTTTGACCGCCGGTCTGTTCGCGGTCCGACCGCCGCCTCTCCGCCGACCGACAAGGTCAGAATGAGGGCCTTAGTGAGCACAAGCAACTGTTTGTGTAACTATTTGTATTCAGAATCATTTAGTGCTATTTTGTGCTGCAAAATGCATCCCTGCATTCATTTTAGACAAAAAGGGGCATGTTTGCACAAAGCAACTAGGACTAAAAGCAGAATTACTCTTCTTGCATAATCTTAAAACGTTTTTGTGTAATAGCATCTGGGTCCCCCACACAGAATTACACAAGTTACACCCACCCCTAGTAACAATATAAGGGGTGTCACTTGCAACAGGGCTAGTGGCCTCTTCAAGGGATCAGTACATCAACATATTTAAAGCAGACCTTTATGCTTTGTCAAATAGTCACCAATAACTATAATCAAATGTATATATCCTAAATAAACACATTGCAATGTTTAACAATAGTGATTGTCTTAAAATATTGTCAATAAACACATTCAACATGACTTTGAGTCTTAATTTTAACCATTTTCAAACCACAAAGTGAAGCCATAGAATCAACCCCAAGGGATTCCCACACTCTAGCTGAAGATTATACAGATCACAGAGCTTAGAAAATATGGTAAGCTCTCCTGGGGTCAGAGACTCAATGAACTAGGAGACTTAGGGCCTGATTTAGATGTGGTGGACATGTTACTCTGTACAACGGTGATTGATGGCCCATCAGCCGAAAACTAAGTCCCATTATACCCTATGGGATTTACGTTTTGGCAAATGGGATATCCAAAACTGTGGTGATGGAGTAACTTGTCAGCAAATATCTAAATCAGACCCTTATTGTGTTTTCTTTTGTAATGTTGCTGGGGGCTGCTGCAATCCCCGCAGCTCTTCACAACATTAAGAAAATGGTTGGTGGTGTCCCTGCCCCTTCTAGGGGCACTGTCACAAAGAAAAAAATATAATTTAAAAGAAGGACATTTTGGTGCACTCTGTGCATGATGCAGTTAATAATAAATAAGTGACTCATTTATTGTTCCTTTTAATAGTGATTTTTGTAAGTGTCCCAGTCTCATGTGGGACACTCAAATTCATATTAAGTTTGGGGCAGCAAGGAGAGTCCCAATGCCCTCACAGTCAGCATCCTTTGTGGATGCTGGTAGGAGCCAGCTTCTTTCCTTTGCTGTTGGCTGGGTGGGAGCAGCTTTTCTTCTCTTTTCCTACCAAAGTGGGAGCAAGTTGTGTTCCTTGGGTGGGAGAGTGCAGGCAGGGAATACATATAATTCCCTGTCAGGAAGGGAATATAGTAATGTCCTGGGGATGGAGTCATTGGGACACTGCTTTGAGCACGTCTCCAGGGCTGGTCTGATGACCACCTCCCCACTTTTTATAAATTGTTTTATTTGAGAAATTAAGGTATATAGTACAAGCAAGAGAAAAGTGAGCATGCAATTTTGATTGTTAAACGTAAGATGAACAAAGTTATGTAAACAGTTGGGTGATCAAGCTGATATAGAAGGGGGGGCTATCTATATACGTGTTGCAAAGTACTATTGGTGCTGTGGGCCTGGGTAAGGGATTTAAGCTTCTCCTCAAACTACTTCAAGTAATGGGGGGAGTAGGAAAAAAGAAAGGCGTTCAGGTTCGCCTATGTGGGAGTTGTGAGCAGATATCTGTAGTGAGCTTATTGTGGGGTATAGGGTATGACAATAGGAGAATATGGTATGGTGTGAAGCTAAGAAAGGGTGCCTGGGGTAGCGGCTTTTAGATGATTGAGTCTGGGGAGTGGAATAAGGGAATTGGTGAGAAGGAAGGAGTAACCCAGGGTTGAGATTAAGATGATTGGTAAGAATATCAAACTAGGAATTGATATAAGTTACAGTGGAAATAATGCTACGAGGATAAGTGAGTTCATGGTGGCATGGTATCATCTTGTGGGTTTTGTTAGAATTTCAGGAGTAGCCCAGTGAGAGGAGATGGGGGTCTGTAGATGCCACATGCCTCTTCATCGCAGAGTGCCTTTTCTTTTGCTGTGCTCCCCACCAAGCCTCCACTGGTGGTAGGGATGCTGAGTGCCGAACCAGTGTAGGGGTACAGATGGCTAGAAGGAGTGCCAAAACCACAAAGCGGGAACAGACTCTGTGACTTTTCCTACACTTGAAAATGTACTGAATGCCAAAAGGTCATCATCGCTGGGTATGTCCATAGAACATGTTTGAAGTCTGGGTCCTGGAAAGAGCAGCATGGGCAGGTGACTTGCGTGGTTGGGTAATAGCAATTCAGTAGTGGTAGGGTGAGATACATTCTGTGTAAAATTGGATATTTTTGAATCAGGAATTTTGGGATACTCGTTGTGGGTGCATAAGCCCCATGTCCCATTCCTTGTCATGTAAAGCCCCCTTTATGTTGTCCTCAAATGCATGTCTAAAAGTTTTGAGAAAGCTATTTAGGAGTTCACAGATAGCCTTATAGAGCCAGCTAATGAGGTGGTGGCCTGTACTCATTGTACGTATCATGTGTATGCTTAGATATGAAGGTGGTTTGCCATCTGCAGTGTTCCATAAGGGACGAGTCAAATAAGGGATAAGTGGTCTGTATATAAATAATCAGATGTATGCAAGGAGACATTTCCCAACAGCCATGCAAGTTAGCCCTTGGAATAGATAATTCCAAGAGAGGGTATCAAACACCTTCTCTATTTCTAGGATAGGACAGGCGACAAACGGGAAGTCATATTGGATCTGGTGTTGTATATGGAAAAGACGGCAGAAATTTTGTGAGGTATTGCAACTAAGCACAAATACATTCTGGTCCATGTGAATAAGCACTGGTACAATTTGCAAGTATCTGCTTGCTAGAATCTTTCCTAGCATTTTACAATCAGCACCAAGTATGGCAATGGGCTGATATGATCCCAGCAAGGTAGGGTCACGGTCAGGCTTCAGGTGGAGTCTAATAGCACTCACCTGGGGAACAGGGAAGTGTTCCTAGTCAAAGGTGCAGTGCTAGCTTAGTGTAAAATGTAGAAAAGTACTCTAGCGGAAGGCTGCCAAGGACTGTGGTCTTATCACGTGCCAAGTTGTTAGCTTGCATGACCTCTTGTGTTGTGATAGGAGTATCACATTTTTCCCTGGTGTTGCAGGGAAAAGTGGAAGTGTAATGGTGGTTAAGAATGTTTGTAAGGCAGTGTGTGAAACTTTACTAAGGGCAGGATAGACTTCTACTTAGTAAGTGTGGCACTCCTGGAGGATTTACGTTTGAGTGAGTCTTATTGCTCCCAAAGGAGCCTAAATTTCCATGGTTGGGGCAGTGGTCTCATTTTTTTTACCAGGTGAGCAGTGACTCCTTCACTTCCAAATATTGGGAAATGTTGAGGGAATCAATCTGCTTTTTTCCCTAAATCAATGAGTTGGGTCTCAGCCTCTCTGATTTCACTTACCAGTGTTCGACAAACCCCTGCCGTCTCTTGTAAACTGATGCCCCGTAACCACTTTGAATCCATCCCACTTAGTGGTTCTGGTGGTCGCTGTATTGTCATTCTTTACAAAGTATTGGTAAATGTGTATCTCTTGTGGTTCCTGGAAAGTGGGATCTTCTAAAGTGTTGCATTGAAGCCGTCTTTGTGGGGTAGGGGCATGGAGACATCCATGTCAGGTCCACTATGGTAGGCATCATGGTCCGAGACCGTTCTTCCCATATAGTAGGAGTGTCTTGTAACTGGTAGAAGGGAATCTGAACAAAGAAAGTGGCCTAATCTAAGATAGAGATCACGTGGAATTGAATGAAATGAATAGAGTTTAGTTGTGGGGTGTTGTGACCTCCAGACATCTATAAGGGACTAATGTTCAACCCAATCATGAAATCAGCCTGCCTGTACACTAGCGGGGAACACAGCGGGGGGGAAAGATCCATCTAAGGCTGTGCCACGGATGCAATTATAATATCCTCTTAAAAACCAAGGCATTTAAGTTTTATGGGCAGAGGTAGCCTCTCAAACGGGTCTTGGGGGCATAGATACTCCCTATTGAGTTGGTCATCCAGCAGAATGTATCTGTCCTTCTTATCAACTGTGGCTCCTGGGGGTGCCACTAACCCTAATGAGAAATATACCCCAAGTGTTGGGTGGTTGACAGTACTCACATACAGAAGTATATAATGTTAGGGGTGTGTGGAAGGGATAAATGACCAGAACTATCAGGGAAACAACTGATAGAGCACACCACAACAGGCAGCATGCCCAAACTGTTGGTATCTAACATTCTCTATAGCTAGGAGGGGCTATAGTCTATATGCGAGGCAGACTATGGCCCTCATTATGACATTGGCGGTAAATCCCGTTTACTGCCACGCTGACTGCCCCCAACATACTGCCGCCGCTGCGGACATCCGTTCACCATATTATGATACACACACACACCAATCTGTCACTATTCAGCCACAGACACAATTCAGCCACACCAAAGGTCAGTGATAAACTGGGGGTATCCAAACCCACACCGTTACACCAACAGAGCAACGCCCACCACATTATGTCCCACGAACCACCACAGCGGACATTCAATGGCGGTAAACCATTGGCGGTACATACCGCCGCGCTCAAAATACACATACTTACAAAACCAACACCACATTGGATAATTCAAACTATACACACCTGACACCCATACACACACTACAACAACCCACCGACACACCCACGCAACTATAAAACACACAACCACATTACCCACAATCCTTTACAACTACAAACAATTGGCACAAGACAGACACTGGTAGGGTATTATGGACCCAATAGTGATGACATAGAACCTCTCAAGAAATTGTTTAGTCAGCTTTTGGATTTTTTCGGACCCAGTGTTAATGGCAGGAGATTTCAACATAATTCTAGATAGTAAACTGGATAGATCAACCCAAAGTAGATCTATAGTTAATTCAAAGTCTCAGCACTTTTTGAGAAGGATGATGAAGGAAAGGGCATTGGATGATTGCTGGAGGGACAGAGCGGGTGGTCACCAGGCCTTTTCATATAATAACAAGAAATACTGTAATTTTTCGCGGATTGACTGAGGAGTTTTTTAAGGTGAATTTAGGTACAGCCCCATTTCATGTGGTTTGGGATGCCTATAAGGCCGTGCTTCGAGGGATACTCATAAATATTGCTAACTATAAAAATAAGCTCTATAGAGATGAATTATTAGAGTCTCTCGAGATAGGGATGAGAGGTACTAGAGAACAGATATTGAGGAGTACCGAGGAAGAGGAGAAGCGGGCAGGGCAACAGAGGTTGGAAGCTTTTAAACAGAAATTCGAAGCCCTTTTGCAATCAAGGGTCGTAAAGCGATGGGAGGCAAGTAAGCTTGCGCATTTCGAATATGGGGAGAGCCCAGGGAAACTATTGGCGTGGAAAGTTAAAAGGGATCAAGTGAGGAATTACATCAAGGAAGTTGAGGTAGTACAAGGACATAGGACTAGTGAGAGTGGAAATATAAACAGGGCCTTTTTGCAATTCTTTTCCCAATTTTATACGGAGTAGACAAAGGTTACGGAATCAGCTGTTCAAACTTGGTTGGGGGAAGATACCCTCCCTTCCTTGTCCCCAGAGCAGCAGCGCTGGTTGAATAGACCCATTACGTCAGGTGAAATTATAGCTGTCATGAGGGGTAGCAAGGGGGGAAGGCCCCAGTCCCAGATGGTCTCCCAGGGGAAGTGTATACAGTTTTGGAGCAGGCTTTAGCACCGTTTTTGTTAAAATTGTTTTTGGAAATTTTTGCAAAGGACTCCCCTATTCTGGCTTCCTGGAATGAGGCAGTTATTTCCTTGATTCTGAAACCAGGGATAACTCTGGTTAGGTGTGAGTCATATAGACCCATTTCGCTGTTAAACTCAGATTATAAGCTATTTGCCAAGATTTTGGCAGAGAGATTAAATGCTGTGGTGCAAGACTTGATTAACATAGATCAGAAGGGCGTTGTCAAGGGCAGGTATTTACATGAGCTCACCCACACTCTTATTGGGGCAATCGACTTGGCAACCGTTTATAAGACCCCCTTGGGGGTCATAGCCTTGGATGCCTTGAAAGCTTTTGACAGGGTTAACTGGGGGTACTTAGCTGTGATATTGAGGAACCACAATTTAGGGGATAAGTTTTGCGGGGCTATAAAACGGATCTATCAAGACCCCTCTGCTAAAATTTTAATTAATGGGAAACTTACAAATTCCTTCAGGATATCGAGAGGTACTAGGCAGGGCTGTCCATTTTCCCACTTCTGTTTGACTTGTATATGGAGCCTCTGGCAAGGAGAATAAGACGGAATCCTGAAATAACTCCTTTTAAATGGGAGCAGTGGGAGAAGAAAGTTGCACTTTATGCAGATGATCTAATGGTATTTACTGCAGATGTGTCGACCGCCCCCCCAATTTTACTTCGGCTAGCCGAGGACTTTGGCTCAGTTTCTGGCTATCAGGTTAATGCAGAAAAGACTGAAATAATGGCCTGGAACTAAGAGGGGGAGGGCTGGCATGGGAAGGCTGAAATGCGGTATTTAGGTGTATTAATTACACAAGATATTGAGAAATTGGGGAGAAAAAACAGGAAATGCTGTTAGAAGAGTGTCTTAATTTAATGAAGGGTTGGGCACATCTCCCACTGACAATATTGGGAAGGGTGAACCTGGTTAAAATGATTCTCCTCCCAAAGATTAATTTTACTCATAATGCTATTCCGCTACAAATGAACGGTAGATATCTTAGCAAGCTCCAACAGGCTATTATTTCATTTATTTCATCATGCAAGGGTGCTAGAACCGCATGGAAAAAGCTGCGGAGGAGGAGAGAGAAGGGAGGCCTGTCATTGCCGGACTTGCAGTTGTATTCTTGGGCCTTTCAGTTGAGGAATTCGAGGCGGCTTTTTTCCTCTCTGGATGATACAGTAATGGGGGTTATGTTTAAGGCCATGACACGGACTATTCAGGGGGCCGCAAATCACTTTCTGTTTAAATTTGGTGATCCAAAAATTTTTAAGAAAATAAGAATACAAATATTGAGGGATGCAGCAAGGTGTTGGCACCAGGTGAAATCCACTATTCAGATAGATTGCTATAACCAACGAGCTGCGATCTGGGATTCCCCGGGTACGCCAAAATGTTTGAAAGATGTTTTAGCTAGACCAATAAGGGAAGCCAGTTTGGGATTTTGGGGTGATCTTTTACAGGAGGCGGTGTTACTCTCCTGGGAAGAATTGAGAGACAGAACGGGAGGAACCCTGTCCATGTTTAAATACATTCAACTGGTAGCCTGGGCACATACAGTCTACTCGACAAACCCGTCAGGAGGAAAATTCCTTAGCAGAAGAGCTTTTTAATGGTTCCCCCGATGGCGATAAGGTGGCAAGGTGGTATTGGGAGATGCTGGAGTCGATCGTTGGTGACTTTAAATTGTCGGAGCAGCTATGGTAAGGAACCATGATGAAAGAAACAGCGCAGTTAGGATGGCAAGAATCCATGAGAATGTGCTTTGAGGTAGTAAAAGCTGCCACGTTGAGGAGAAATCATCTGTATGTGATACATAGAGCGTATATCACCCCAGCAAAATTAACGAAAATAAAGAAAGGGGTGGTGGTGAACTGCGCTAAATGTGGACCTCCAAACACCAGTGATGTCCACATGTTTATGGAGTGCCCAGAAGTTGCCACTTTCTGGGCTGAGGTGGTCAGAACGCTGTTGCAGATTACAGGGAAGGAAGTGATAATCTCCCTCTTATTATTTTTGGCAGACCGAATGACTTAGTAGGGTGGTCGAGGAATAGTAGCAGTCTGCTATTTTTCGCTATTCTGTTAGCTAGAAGGGAGATTTGCTTGAAGTGGGTGATGGCTGCCCCCCCCGGTACACAGCTGCTGGCTTAATACGCTTGTGAACACAGTTAGAATTAATTTGAAGGTGGGTGACCATGAACAGAGGTTGAAAAAAAGGAAGTTATGGGCCTGGCTTCTTAAATGGACCCCTGTACAAGGAAATATGGTCCTATGATTCAAAAAACCCTCTTTTCACTCGTGCCAGCTGCCAGGGGGAAACCCTAGGAAGGCTGAGCAGATGATATGGGTGCCTCCTTGGGCAATGTGTCCACTTGGTTTTAGTTACAGAAGCAAGAACCTGGCGGAATTAAGATGTGACAAATCTGCGAGGTGTATGAGGACTTTAAAAAAAAAAAAAACATTTAAAAAAAAGAATCAAAAGACAGACACCACGACCACAGATAAGAGCAAAGCCACACACCACCATCACCTATACACCACCCACGTAACCCACATCACACACCCCAACACATCACCCTACACACCCTCACCCACACAACTCACACAACACCCATGGCACCCTAACGACACCCCCGATTCTCAGAGGGGGAGCTAAGGATCATGGTGGAGGAAATCATCAGGGTAGAGCCACACTTATTTGGGGCATAGGCGCAGCAGATATTCATTGCAAGTAAGATGGAGCTTTGGCAGAGGTTTGTGGACAGGGTCAACACCGTGGGACAGCACCCAAGAACAGGGGATGACATCAGGAAGAGGTGGAACGACCTACGGGGGAAGGTATGTTCCATTGCAGCAAGACACCAACTCGCTGTACAGAGGACTGGCAGTGGACCCCAACCTCCTCCCCCACAACATGGGAGGAGCAAGTCTTGGCAATTATGCATCCTGAGGGCCTGGCTGGAGTAGCAGGAGGACTGGACTCTGGTAAGTCAACTCTATACTTCTATCATCCCCCAACCTACATGCCATCACATACCCTCACCCTCACTCCCATCACTCCACAACCTCCCAAACACCCCACCATCACATCCCAATGCAAAGCCCAGCATGCCATACCAATGCATGGACACCACTCACAGCCCCGCATGGACACCTATCACCAGGACATGCACACTAGAAAGAATCAGCTAGCCCACCACATACCAACTTACACAAGTGAAAGCTGCCAGAGCAAATCCAACCAAAGCGGACAAGCACCTGATGTACAATATGTCGCACACAGAAAGAATAACACAGCATTTTCATCCCCACAGGTACCCTAGCCAATGTCAGTGGCGAAGAGGTGCCAGCACTATCCAGTCCCCTAAGAGAAGAGGCCCACAGTGATGACAGCAACTCTGGTCGCCTGGACCTGGATGACCAACCTGGCCCATCATGGACCTCTGGACAGTCGGTTACCCAACCACAGTCACACACCACCACAGAGCCTCCCCCATCAGGAAACACCACCACAGCACTCACCCAGTGTACCCATACCTCGGTCCCCAGGATACGTGAATCAGCAGTATGTCCACCCCTACAGGGACCCCAGGGCACACCTCGCCCCCAAGACAATCAGGTACCAGGGCAGTGGGTTCAGGGGACAGAAGTAAAGGGCAACAGGGACACTGGGAGGACTGCTGTGCTCCAAGGGGAGGACAGGCCCAGGGAACCGACTCTCCAGGAGACACTCACCGAGATCCTGGGAGCATACCAACATTCCTAGGATACGCTAGGCCAGATCCTGGCCAACGTGCTGGATAACAGGCGGCTGCAAGAGGGACAGTAGCAGGGGAGCCGGGAGGACTTGCAGACCATTAACACCACCCTGGTGTCCATAGCAGGGGTGCTGGCAGACATGGGCAGTATTATGAGGGAGGCAGCCTCACAACATGACACTAGCCAGTCATCTGAACTGCCTTCCACCTTCGCTGCTGCTAGTGGACAGGAGGCCCCGCGACAGGACCAACACCCTCCCCCGGCAGAAGGTGAATCACCATGCAAACGTTCCCTGCGATCCAGGCAGAAGCCAGATACTATTGCCAAGACTATTGCAAATACCACCGCCAGGTAATGAGACTCTCCTGATTGTCACCCTTGTGTCCCACACAGTCACCCTGTCCACCTTGAACTGCCATTGCTCCCCTTCTTATTGGACAATGCACCTGTGCAACAAATAGACTGGAACAATACCCTGGACTTTCCTCCATCATCACCCCATCCCAATGCACTTACCCCTGTACTTCTTAGCACTTAAATAAACACCCTTTGAAAAAATACAAGTATGGAGTATGTCAAACTTATTTAAGTATGTATTAGTTTAACCATGTTCAAACATTGCAATTCAAATGTACAGTAATGTTCACATCGGAAGGACCTGTATTTGGCTGCAGTGATCACACCAGGAGCGATAGTGGGGCACCAACATCTGCAAAATTAGTTGCCAAAGGGTACAGTAAGTGGGAAATAACAGCATGCCAGTGCCAAAGGTATACAAATAATTGTCAATGAAATGTGAAGTAACACTGTCTTACCTGTGTGTCATTGGAAGTATTGTCAAATCACTGCAGTTCTGTTGTCCTCATCCTCTGAATCCTCATCCTCACTGTCCACACGGTCTACTACTGCCACACTGCCATCTCCAGCCTCTTCTTTCTGCAGAAAAGGCACATGGCATCTCAGGGCCAGGTTGTGTAACATGCAGCATGCCACGATGATCTGGCACACCTTCTTCGGTGAGTAGCACAGGGATCCACCTGTTAGATGGAGGCACCGAAACCTGGCTTTCAGGAGGCCAAAGGTGTGTTCGATAATCCTTCTTGTTCGCCGATGTGCCTCATTGTAAAGTTCTTCTGCCCTTGTCCTGGCATTCCGCACAGGGGTCAGTAGCCATGAGAGGTTTAGGTAACCAGAGTCACTTGCAAATATCGAGGGACATTTAGCCACACACTATCCCATATGGACCACACTATACCCATACACCAAAATCTACTGGTTGGGAACCAGGGCCCACCTTTTAGCCACACTCTGGCCCATATTTATACTTTTTGGCGCTAAACTGCGCTAACGCAGTTTAGCGTCAAAAAATTTTGCGCCGTCTAACGCCATTCTGAAGCGCCATGCGGGCGCCGTATTTATGGAATGGCATTAGACGGCGCAATCAGACCGGCGCTGCCTGGTGTGCGTGGAAAAAAACCACGTACACCAGACAGCGCCGGCGTAGGGGGGAAATGGCGTATGGGCGTCTTAAAATGGGGCAAGTCAGGTTACGTCGAAAAAATAGTCGTAACCCGACTTGCGCCATTTTTTTTCGACGCCCATCCCCCATCAACATGACTTCTATCATTGTAAAGATAGGAGTCATGCCCCCTTGCCCAATGGCCATGCCCAGGGGACTTCTGTCCCCTGGGCATGGTCATTGGGCATAGTGGCATGTAGGGGGGCACAAATCAGGCCCCCCTATGCCACAAAAAAAAAAACTTACCTGGACTTACCTTAATGTCCATGGGATGGGTCCCTCCGTCCTTGGGTGTCCTCCTGGGGTGGGCAAGGGTGGCAGGGGGGGTCCCTGGGGGCAGGGGAGGGCACCTCTGGGCTCATTTTGAGCCCACTTGTCCCTTAACGCCATGCCTGACCCAGGCGTTAAAAAGCGGCGCAAAAGCGCCGTTTTTGGCCACGCCCACTCCCGGGCGTCATTTTTGCCCGGGAGTATAAATACCACGTAAAGGCCTGGGAGTCATTTTTTAAGACGGGAACGCCTCCCTTGCATATCATTAACGCAAGGAAGGGGTTCACGCTAAAAAATGACGCCCACTCCGGGCACTTTGGCGCCCGAAGCGTCTAACGCCATAGTATAAATATAGCGTTAGTTGGCGTTAGTTTAGCGTCGAATTTGCGTCGAAAAAAACGATGCAAATTCGGCGCAACCAGAGTATAAATACGGCCCTCTGTGCCTTTGTAGTTGGCCTGTCACATTTGGGATGCTGCTATTCCTCAGGATAAAGGCATCATGGACTGAACCAGGATACTTAGCATTAACATGGGAGATGTATTGGTCTGCCAAGCACAACATCTAGACATTCCTTGAGTGAAAAGTCTTTTGATTTCCAAACACCTGTTAATTTTGGCGTGGGGGGACAAATGCAATATGTGTACCATCAATTGCCCCAATGATGTTGGGGATATGTCCCATTCCATAGAAGTCAGCTTTCACTGTGGCCAAATACTCCACCTGGGGGAAAACAATGTAGCTGCAAATGTGTTTAATCAGGGCAGACAACACTCTTGTCAGCACTATTGAGAACATTGGCTATGCCATTCCTGCTGCCAAGCCCACTGTCACTTGGAAAGAACCAGTTGCCAGAAAATGGAGAACTGATAGCACTTGCACAAGAGGGGGGATCCCAGTGGGGTGACGGATAGCAAATATTAGGTCAGGCTCCAATTGGGCACACGGCTCTGTGATTGTGGCCCTGTCAAGTCTATAGGTGAGGATAATGTGCCTGTCCTCCATTGTTGCCAAGTCTACCAGGGGTCTGTACACGGGGTATGTCTCCATCTCCTATTCATCTGCAGCGGTAGCAATCTATGGGGCAAAAAAGTGAGGAGCCGGTCACAAACTGTACATTGTAGCCACAACAGTACAATGCCTGATGTTAATTTATAATGTATAAGTGGCATTTGTCCTGTATGTCCAATTTTAAACTTTGATGCATTTATTATCCAGGGCCTTCCCCCCCTGAAATGGTGCCCGCCTGTCCTGTGTGGAGGGAGAGGTGGAAGTGAGGTAATTCCGCTGATGTTGTGCGCCATTGCGGTAGGCGGTCACGATCCGCCTTGCAACTCCTCATTGGTTATTATTGGGCCCTATGGGTTACAGTGGCCAATGGTGATGTATGCTAGCGGTGACGGTATGCACCGCCGCAGACGTAACCGCCTTTTTGTATCTGATCACTCACTTGCTACCTGACCTTCAACAGGAGAGGACCTACACTGCATGTGCTGCTGTGACCTGTGTCTGGAACCTACCATGGCTCATGTGACTGGGAAAAGGGCCCCTGCCTTCAACTCAGCGGAGTTGGAGAGACAGGTGGATTGGGTCATACCCCATTACGGATTGCTGTATGGGCCTCCAACCAACAGGTGAGTACACTGTGAGCATGATGCAAGGGGCATGAACCCAAGGAGTGGTGTGTGTCAAGGCCTCATGTAAAGGGGGGGTTAGTGGATGTTCCCTGGGCAGCGTGCAGCTTGTGTGATGGGCCCTCTGTGTGCAAATGGCGATGTGAAGGTGTACAGTAGGCCATAAGTGTAACAGGCAGATGGTCTGACTGATATCTTTTCCTGTGTGTATTTCTCTGCAGGTCAGTGCCCATCAAAAGAAGGGTATATGGCGTGCCATCGCCAAGGACGTGCAGACCCTGGGGGTCTATGGCAGGCAGAGCTCCCACTGTCGGAAACAGTGGTAGGACCTGAGGCGCTGGACACGAAAGACGGCAGAGGACCAGCTAGGGATGGCTTTCAAACGAGGAAGGGGTGCCCGTCGAACCCTGACCCCACTGATGGCCCGCATACTGGCGGTGGCCTATCCAGAGCTGGAAGGGCGCTTGAGGGTATCACAGCAGCCACAAGGGGGTGAATACAGTTTCCATCATTACAACTTACGCATGGTATGGGGGTACCCGGGTGGGGGATGTGTGTCAGTGGGTGCCCCTAGGCCAGGCCTGACATTGCAGAGTAGGTTCCATGTTGGGCAAGGTTCTCAAGTGGTAATCCTGCTACCTAGCTTGTGGTCATCCACCACTGGTCAGGGCTGGGTGGGTCTAAGGTGTGCTGCAGTTGGCAGTTTGTGCCCCTCCCCATGCCCTGGTGGCTGGCATTATTGCTGGTGGTGCATTGCATTGCATTATGCGTAGGGCGGTTCCCTGTTTGTGACGGTGGTGTGTACGCCAACAGTAGTTTTGGTGCAGTGTATTCTTTGTCTCTTTCCCCACCTTTCTTGTTTTGTCATCCTGTCCTTATGTGAATTGGCATCATCTGGCGGAGGAGCATAGGCACTGGCAACAGAGGGAGGTGCATCCCACAGGACCCAGGAGGCAGAGTCCACCGACGCTGAGGGCACCAGTGGGACAGACGGCGAGGGGAGCACCACAGGGGAGACTGGAGGGGACAGTTCGGACATAGATACCTCCTCCAATGGAAGCTCCCTGGTGGTGGCGGACACTTCAGTAACCACCCCAGCTACAGGTGCAGCTGCCACCTGCCCTACCAGCACCGCCCTCCCAGCAGCCCATCAGTGAGTTGCCCTTTGCCCCCAGGCACCTCAGGCACTGCCCGAGTTAGCCATGCTGCCCTGAGTGAGAAGGCCATTGACCTCCTGTGATCCATCTCTGTAGGGCAGTCAACCATTGTGAATGCCATCCAGGGGCTGCCAACCCAAATGCAACAGACAAATGCATTCCTGGAGGGCATTCACAATGGCTTGGTGGCCCAATAGAGATCAGTCCAGGCTCTGGCTTCCTCTCTGATGGCACACATTGTCCATGTTTCCACCCTCCAACTTCATCTTCCCAATCCCATTCACCTCAACCCCAACCTATCCCAAGCACACAGGCAGATGAGCATGCACACAGGACAACACACAAGAGTGGCACAGGCAAACACAAGCACCACACATCATCCCACAGGCAGTCACACAAACACCATCCAGATGAAGACATACCAACATCCACAATTTCCACTGTGTCCCCCTCCTCCTCCTCTTCCTCCACCTCCCTCCCAATTGTGTATACACTCACACCTGCATGCACTACATCCTCATCCACTACCGCCACCCCACCACATCTAGCAGAACACACACCTCACTGGCAGACACCACCACAACAGCCATGCACATGTCCCCTGTGTTCTTACCCACTGTGTTTGTCCCCCCTCCCAAGGTACACAAATGCAAGCGCTCAGACACCCAACATGCATCCACCTCACAACAGCATCCAGCCCAGGCACCTGCACCCAAACACAGCAGACACCTCCTACAACCACTCCCTCTTCCTCCACTCCCAAACCTTCT
Organism: Pleurodeles waltl; assembly: GCF_031143425.1. Classification (NCBI taxonomy): domain Eukaryota; kingdom Metazoa; phylum Chordata; class Amphibia; order Caudata; family Salamandridae; genus Pleurodeles; species Pleurodeles waltl. The sequence goes on along the minus strand of NC_090448.1, from coordinate 1,028,615,193 downwards.
CCCTCTTCCCTCCCCAATGCCCCTAAGAAGATTTCCTCTCCATCATTGACCTCTTCCCCGCAACTCCTGTGGGAATGACACTCAGCTGAGAGACTGATCTTTCACTCCCCAGGATCAGAAGCACAGGTCACAATGCCCCCCTCCAGAAACTGTGGGTAAGACACCCGCCTACCCCAGCCTCCCCAGGATCAAGAGCACAGGGCACAATGCCCCCTCCAGAACCAGTGGGTATAACACCCACTCTCCTCATCCTCACCAGGATCAGAATCAAAGGGCATGTTGCCCCCTCCAGAGCCAGTGGGCAAGTCACCCACTTGAGAGACTGTGGCATTGAACTTCCCAGGACCAAGCAGTGGGAAAGTCACCCACTTGAGAGACTGTGGCCTTGCACTCCCCAGGACCAAGCAGTGGGCAAGTCACTCACTTGAGAGACTGTGGCCTTGCTCTCCCCAGGACCAAGCACAGTGCATGTTGCCTCCTCCAGGACCAGTGGTGTTGTTCCATCTGCCACTTGAGGTGCCCTGGTTCCCGGTCTCCCTGAGGTGCCTGCCTATTTTCCAACTGATGCCCCTGCAGTGTTCTCTCCGTGTTGCTTCAGGTGCCAAATGGGGCCTTGGACTTTAGCCTGTGGCCCACACACATTGAGGACTGGGCAGTGTCCCTTGAACTGTACATATGTATGTAGCATTAGATAGCATTTTCGTCTTTCTACTGTATTTATAATATTAAACTCACTTTCATCAATTCCTGTTGTCCTTGCATTATTCCTGAAGGTTACGGGGTAAAAATGTTTTATTACTGCATTTGATTGTGTATAGGGTGTTGGGGGTTGGGTGTGTGTTGTGCGTGTGTGTGTCACTCTCTTTTTCCTCCCACCTTCCCTTGTGTGCTAGGTGGCTGTACTCACTGTGGTCGTCTTCGCCATCGTTGGTGTTCGTGGTGGAGCAGGACACAGAAAATCATTGGTAAGATCTGAAGCGCAGGCTCCATGGAGGCGTGGTTGTTCCCTGTGTCTCCAAAGGTGAGTCCTTTCCCTTCTGTGTTCTGTTTCCACCAGGCTTTTGATGTTGTTGGTACCGCCCCAGAAAAGGTGGTGGATTTGTGTCTCTTAATATGGTGGGCAGAACATTGACTTCCGCCTGACTGTAGGAGGCTAGCGCCGTTGTAGCTGTTATTTCCTCCCTGGTGGTCGGTGTGGTAAAGTGGCTGTTTATCGGAGTTCTCACCACCATGGTCATAATTTGGCGGTGGTATTACTGCCACTTTATCACCGACCACCAGGGTTGTAATGAGGCCCTTTGTGTCCTACTTACCCTCTGTGAAATAGTGTAAGGAAGTGAATAGCTCAATGTGGTGGGTGATGCTGGTGCCCTGGTGGGAGGCTCTGTATATGACTTGTGAGAATGTGCAGTGTGTTGCTTGACTTGGGCTGGTAGTATGAAGACTTGCACTATCAATTAAAGGAAGCATCAAATGCATAACTATCTACAATTATATTAGATAAGGGTGTCCATTGTTTGGGGGTTACTTACTGTCAGAAGTGGCTGTAAATCCTGGCAGGCATCATCCTTTACTGTTGAGTCATCATCAGATGTGAAAATGTGCAGGCCAGTGTCCCCCTCTGTGGCTTCCACCTGAGCGCCCAGGTTGGCCAGGTTGGCCTCCAGAGCCTTTCTACGGTCAGCAATAATAATTTGTTCAAGGTCTGAGAGATATGGGCTGAAGTGCAAGCAGCATTGATTGCCTTTGCTTTTCCCCTGCCGTGTCACCTGGAATGCACGGGACCCATGGAAGTCCAGAACGCTGTGAAGTATGTCCTCTGTCTTGTTGATCCACCCAGTCCCAGGGCTCCTTAGGATCGGCAAAGAAGATAGTCTTTCTGTTGGTAGTGATCTTTACATGGGCCGGAAAGAGCAGTGAGTACTGTACTCCTAATTGATGGAGGTGGCATTTGACTTCCAGAAACAAAGTTAATTGTTGTTGGACTAGACGTGTATAGACTGGAAAGAGCATGATTGTCTTGTCCTCCACTTGCAACAATGCTGTTTGCCATGCTGTCCGCAGAATAGTGTCCCTGTCCTGATAATGCAGTAGTTTGGCCAACATAGGTTGAGATGGGTTCCCCTGGAGGGGGCAGTGTTCAGGGACCTTGTATGCCATCTCAATGGTATAAAAGAGAGTAAGGTCTGGTGATGAAGTAAATATCTTGAATCAGATATGAATTTTGCTGCTTTCGGAGTGTCCTTTCACCTCATCTGCCCGGGTCTCAAGCTGCATACTCTAGTTTGAAGGTCTCTGATTGCCTCCTGATTGTCTGTTGCCTGAGGTTGTATCATTGCCAGTGTCTTTTCTCCATCTGAGACCTTGTCCACTAATTTGGGGTGAGCTCAGAGGCAAGCGTTCCCAGCCTGGGCCTCCACCGATACCCTGGAAGATACAATGGCGCTAGGACTTGATACAATTTAGCAGACATGGAAATCAATGTAGAGGTGCCCAGCGCTGGGGTGTCCGGGACAAAAGAAGGTTCATGACCCCGCAGCTGAGGCGGGCCGGTGTGGCTGAATGCAGTTGACCTATGGCAAGTAGTTGAGTCAAGTACTGTTTCAATATCAATTAGGGTTCTCCATGGTAGTCCGCGTGGAATGATAGTTATTAGATCAAAGGGAGGAGAGGGGAGATGAGCTTCTGGTTGGAAACCAGCAGAGTAATGTTATCTACTTCCCCTCTCTATCCGGGGCTCTTACTGCGAGAAATGTATGGTGGATAAAGGGTCTGTGATGCACTCTCTGTGCCATAGATCAGCAGACCTCCTCTAAGTGTGATATAGCAGGAGGAAAGTTAATGGTCCCCCTTGTGTAGCTGCCATTATCATGGAGGGTATGGTGTGAGATAAGATCCATCAAGGAGTGGGCATCAAGTATGTAACACTAGTGTATCTGCTGATGCCAAATTATTTGAATGTACAGGAATCAGTGATGATGTCCCTTAGGAGGATCGGTGGCGTTTGTGTTATATTTTTGTCACTCAGATTTGGGCAGAAATGAAGAGATAGGTATATGAGTGATGCGTAGCTCTACTAGTCACCTATTTCAGAGTTTGCATACTTTCATCATGCATGTCAGTACTGGGGCACTCTCTGGGTCTTTCCCATATCCTCCATAAGGAGGAGGGCTCCCCTCACTAGAAGCGGGCTTCCACCCCTATTGTCGAGTGCTGCAGCGAGCCTGGTTGGAGATGGCCCAGTATGCCCCATTAAGCCTCCTAGGAGGCCGGAGCCATTGTCCTGGTGTGCGGGACTAGTAGCCCACAAATGTAAATGGAAGGTTTCCCCCTCATATTCCTGAGCCTGCTGGCATTTCTTAGTAATTCTGAGCTCATGCGAGTGTTTGATATTAAGAGCTGTCGGCCCTTGTTTGGAAGAACAATACTCCGGATGGGGCTGGGGCCCCCTCCACTGTCACTACATACAGTGATATCAACCTGTCTTGGTGCCAGTCTCCAGATCCCCGGGCCCGTCAGTCCTCAAGCTTTGTAGGGAATATGGTCAGAGTTCCCGTCGCCTAGTAGAACGGCTGATGTAGATCGCAAGGTGGGCATGAGGTTGATTGTAGCAGTCTGGAAATCGCGGTGCACAGGCAGCATCTATTTCGGAGGTGATTCACCTGGAGCTAGGTGACTGATACAAGCCTCGTGGGTCACTGAAGGCCTCCCAGGTGTAGTGAGCTGTATACTGCGAGCAGGCCAGGTTCACTCACATGAAAATGAAGTTGTGACCCCCCTCTTGGGTACTCTGTTGGCCAAGGGTCCTCTCACATCCTGAGGGGTAGGGTACTGGGGTGGAAAACTAGGACTCATACCACTGGAGGGTCCAAGGGCACTGTGAGCCACATGTGGCAATCAGGCAGGGTACACCAGTACAGAGTCACAACACCCTCCTCAGGATTAAAAGCATCGTCAGGTCACAGCGATGTAAGCAGATATTGGTCAGCTTGGCCACACCTAACTGGCCTCCTCCCTAAATGTGATGTGTCCATGTTGTATTTTGGCACCTTTCGTGTCACAGCCACTATCCCTACTCACACATGTTAGGTTCCACTTTTATCAGGAGACTTGGGGGAATGGTAGGTGATAGGAAATTATTTTCTCCTTGAAGATTCCATAACTTTCCATCACAGAAATGTGAGGAAATGGGTTTTGGTCAAACTTTGAGGTTTGCAAGGGCTTCAGGGTAAGAAGAAATCCTGGTGAGAGTAATGCAAGTCACCCCATCCTGGATTCTCCCAGATGTCTAGTTTAAAAAAATGTGAAGGTTTGCTATGTGTCCCTAGGCACCTGTTGAGTAAAGGGGCAAAAACCTACTGTTAGCCACATTGCAAACAAGCATTTGCAATTCAAAGGGTCTCATGTTTGCTCGTGTTAGAGCTATTAGCGTTGTGAACTCCTGACCTGACTTTTTTTTGCCACAAAAACTAATAATGAAAAGTAAAACAGTTTCACATATGCGAGCTGATGGTCACCATGAGCGTGAAGGAGACACAGAAAAGGAAACATAAGTTCGCTTGCAGTGAAACTTAGCAGCAAAAGTGCAATTATCCATGTTACTGTCAAAAGTGCAATTATCCATGTAACATGGTCAATGTCATGCAAAGCACTCAACCTCTGCCCAGCAAGATCATGCTGAGCAGGAAATGAAAAGTTAAAGTAGTCCAGTAACCAGCTGCAAACTCATAACCTCCTATTTTTTCAGTAGTTTACCGGTGTGCTTGAAGAGGGCTAAACACAGGAATAGGCATAACGTATACGTGCTTTTCACAACCGGAATCAATTGATTTTTAAAAGGCAAGCCCACAAACTAATGTAAGTAACGGGCGTGACATGGGCGTGGTTAGAAGCCCACGGAGAGATTACAACATGGTCCAGAGAGCTTGCATGCACTCCACCCTAAAAAGGGTGTTTTCAATCAAAAAATGTGATGTGTCCATGTTGAATTTTGGGACCTCTTATCACGGGCACTAGGCCTAACCACACAAGTGTGGTACCATTTTTATCGAGAGACTTATGGGAACACAGACTAGTAGAACAAGTGTTATTACTAATTGCATTTCTCTGAATTTGTGCCTTCCAAATCCAAATGTAAGCCAGTGTGCAACAAAGAAGACAGTTTGAGAAATGCCCTTTAATTCACGTTAGCATGGGTATCCATAATTTCAGAAATGTGCAAATAATCACTGATTCTAAAATCCATATCCATGGCCATTTCAGAAATAAATAGCTTTCCTTGTAACCTATTTTTTACTCTTTATAATTTACCATATGAATTGCTCTATCCACAGTACACAATGGAAAACCATTGCAGGGTGCAGCTCAGTTATTATCTCTGGGTACATAGAGTTCTTGAAAAAACCTACAAACCGTCTTTATCTACTCAACCAGAAGGGTCTAGCAGATATGGTATATTGTTTTTGTTAACTGTCGATTATGACAAGAAGTTACTAATAAAAATGTTACAAATAGATGTTTTTTCTGACTAATTTTCAATATTTTTTCATTTCAACAGTTATAATGTTTGGTAAAACATCTAGGCATCTACACAAATGAGCCTCTTGCTGAATTCAGAGCCTAGCTTACTTTTCAGAAATATATAGTTCTCCACCACAAACTGGAAGTACATTGATTATGTTGTTCAGTCTTACCTTGAAACTAGCAATGCTCTGATTTCAACAGCTCCATACATTTGGTCCATCTTGTCCAGGACACAAAACTAAACTAGTCGACAAATAGATATCTAGGTCATAGTACATGTGATGACACTCCTGGCAAAGTACTATATATTGTCATCCAACATGAACAGTCTTCCGTAAAGAAATTCTGGACTATAGTGTCCCTTCGCAACTGTGCCAATATTTTCTCCTCTGTCCTCATCTTCATCATCATCCTCTGCTGGTTCTTGCACACCATGGCACTGGTCCCATAGGACATTTGTCTGCACACAAATGTGCAAGAAACAGCACACAAGTATAATTTTGCAGACTGTTGGTGGGGAATATAGCAGCCGACCATCTGACATAGCCGAGCAGAAAAAAACTTAACTTGAGTAGGCCAAAAGTCCATTCAACAATGCCCCTGTCTTGGACAGGGCTTTGTTGAAGTTTTGCAGGGCCTCGGTCTGAGGATGTGCATATGGGGTCATTACCCAGGCCTGCAGACCATATCCTTGGTCAGCTGAAAGGACAAGGACAAAAAACAGTTGATGCACTTTTGACAGACATACACAGTGGCTTTACATGTCTTGCAATATGTCAGTTTGAGGTTTGCATTACAGATGCCCAGATAAATGGTGCAAGTATGAGGTACACCTCTCCCACATGTTCGCTGTGTGAGTTACCACACACAGATATGTTAATTGTGTCATTCCTCATTTGCTGTTGTGGGTCAGTCTTGTACTTCATACGTACTTACCAACCAACAGGCCATTCCCATATATGCTATTCTGGAATCTCCTGTCTATGATGGAGTGACAGAAGATGCATGCATCATGCACACTCCCAGGATATTTGGTAGGGATGTTGGTGAACATGGCCTGGATATTCATGGATTGGGTGTGTTAGACCTGACAGCCTTATGGAGGTCGTCCTCCACATTTTTGCCTGCCTTCCTCCCTTCATTTTTCGGATCTAGTTTCTACTGGTTTTATGACTCTGCACACTTTATCCCTACTAACCAGTGCTAAAGTTCTTGTGCGCTGCCCCTTAAGCATGGTAACATTGGCTCCTGCCCAATTGGCATGTTTAATTTACCTATAAGTCCCTAGTACAGTGTACTATATGTGCCCTGGGACTGTACAAAAAGGGATAAATTTAAGAAAAGTGGCGGCTTTCCTTGCACCCCTCAGCACCCCCCAAACACCACCATGTGTGCGGTGCATTTGAAATATAGCGCACCATGGCACTGGGTAGGGGGCAATAGCATTGGGTTTTTCACGCTATTGATGTACTCTGCAGGAGTAGTGCCAACATTTTGGAGCTACTTCTGCAGAGTACGTAGGGTGCCATTATAAATAATGGAAGCCACGTTTTTAGCTTGCTCTGAGCAGGCATTAAAAGTGCTTAATAAAATGACGCAAATAAATCTTTTAGATTTCTTTGCATCATTTTTCTGCCCCCCCAAACAGGGGAAGGCCCCTTTGCATACATTATGCCTGGCGGAGGCATAATGTAGAGCAAAGGGTTACAAAGTGGCCCAATGCATGCATTGCACCACTTTGTAAATATGGCGTGGAGAAATGGTCACCTTAAGGTCACCTTAGACTAAAACAAATGATACTAAGCCAGCGCTAACATGGCGCTAGCCCCTCTTAAATCTGCGCCTAAATGCTACTAGTGGGCCTGCAGCACTGATTCTGCCACCCATATAAATAGACCCTTAACCATGTCTCAGTCCAGCAATTGCAAGGCATGTGTGTGCAGTTTCTCTGCTACTTCAACTTGGCATTTGAAAGTACTTGCTAAGCCTTAAACTCACCTTTCATTACATATATGTCACCTCTAAGGTAGGCCCTATGTAGCTCATAGGGCAGGGTGCTACGTAAGTAAAAGGCAGTATATGAACTTGTACGTTGTACATGTCTTAGTAGTGAAAAACACCAAATGTAATTTTTCACTACTGTGAAGGCTGTTCCTCTCATAGGCCAATATTAGAAATTCCCTTGATAACTTTTAAGTGGCAATTTCGGATCTGAGAGAAGTGGCATTGTCATGTTTGGTATAGTTAGAATGACAGTGAGTTGTAAGTAACATTGCTGTTTTAGAAATGCCACTTTTAGAAACTCTTGACCCTTTTCCCCATACGAACAGTCCAGCCGAACCACCAGGCAAGGTCCTCCCTGAACCAGAAACAAGCATCCTGTGACTGGTTTCAGGGTATCACCCTTTATCAGCCAGGCTAGCATGAATCTGTTGGCATAGCAAGCATGGGACCCACATCTGGGCATACCCTTCCCAAATGCAAAAAACAACAGATGATGGACGGAATGCAGAGCAAATCAAACATTCACCCCCAGTCACACATCTGGATTTAATCCATCAGTTTGTGTTGCGTGCCATGCCATTCCAGTTTGGAACCAGCCATATGCAAACCAGTCTTGACCCTGCTCCCCATGGGAACAGTCTAGCCCAAACTGCCAAGCCAGGTCCTCCTTGAAACAGAAACAAGCATCCTTGCACTAGTTTCAGGTTATCACCTTTTGTCAGACAGGCTAGCTTGAATCTGGTGGCATAGCAAGACCAGGATCCACGTCTGGGCATACCCTTCCCATTTGGGGCAACAAATGGTAAAACAACAGATGATGGACGGAATGCAGAGTAAATCAAACATTCACCCCAGACACAGATCTGGGTTTAATCCATAAGTTTCTTTGCTTGCCATCCCATTCTCGTTTGGACCCAGCCATATGCAAATCAGTCTTGACCTTGTTCCCCATGGGAACAGTCCAGCCCGAACTGCCAGGCCAGGTCCTCCCTGGACGGGACACAAGCATCCTGGGACCGGTTTCTGGGTATCATCCCTCATCAGCCAGGTTGGCTTGAATCCAGGGGCACAGTGAGGAAGGGACCCACGTCTGGGCATACCCTGGCCACTCATGGTGACTTTAGCAGCAGAAAAGGATGATGGATGGAGTGCTGAAACTTTTCAAACACTCACCCCAGTCACAGATCGTTTTTTGCTCACCATGGCACACAAGTAGTGTTTTCACTGCGTTCCTCTATGAGTTATTGCACAAATACTTTACACATTGCCTTCTAGGTTAAGCCTGCCTGCTCTGTGCTAAGCTACCAGAGGGTGACCACTAGATAATGTTGGTTGTGTTGTGACTTACCCTGAATTGGATTGTGGTCCCTACTTGGAGAGGGTGCCTACCTCCGCCAACTAGAGAACCAATTTCTAACCGGGTGTGTTTCTGGTTATTGAATATGTGTGATGTAACAGCTGGGGGTATCAGTTGCACATGTGTGCAGTCCATGGCACCTAGCACATGTGGGAAGCCGGCAACGGCATAGAAGCCTTGCTTGATCTCCAGCTGCAGTTGTTGTGTGTTGTGGAAGAAGAAGTACTTCAGTGTTATGAATATGACAGCTTTCAGGAGACTGTTGAGGAAAGCAGAGAATGATGGCTAAGAGATACCAGACACTCTGGCTGTTGTGATCTGGAAGGCCCTCCAACACCAAAATGTGGAGCACAGACAAGAGCTTCACCTGTGGCGTGATCTTGCTGGACCCCATAGTTGGTGGCTGGAGCCTAGGTGCTATCTAGTGCAGCAATTGGACAATTGATTGCTTCCTTAGCCGGTAGCGGGTGATGACCCCATCCTCCCTTAGGTCAACAAGGCTAATCCTCTACGATAAATGTGCTGCCTTCTCCTGTGCTGTCTTTGTGGTGGTGAGGGGTGTGTCTGTGTGTTTGGGGTTGTGGTTTTTTCCTTACCAGTCCCAACTGCATAATGAGGAGCTCTGTGCTGTAGTTGAGTTTTCCAGACTGTTCTTTCTGACTTCGCTTTATATTCCAATGTCAATGCATTGTTTCCTACTCATGGGTTGCCGATGTGCCGGAATTTTAACTCATTTGGACACTTGGGGTACACTGCCATCCGATGCACCAGTTTTCCATTTACTTGTAAATATCCATGCAACTGATTTGAAGGGGCAACCTCACAGAAACGCCTAATTACATTAATTAATACTTATGTGACGCACAGGATCAAGTGCAGGACCATTTTGATTCAGAACCCCTATGGGTGACACATCACCTTGTAAATATAGATTATTGACTGCACCACCAATGCGCCAAATGTGTGACACACCTTGTAAATAAGCCCCAATGAGTTTTTTTTAGTTAATAATGTCCTTTATTGACCCCATTGTCCAATCTTTACTGTCTCCTTTCAGTCAGAAACATTCGAAATAGTAGTGAATTCTAGCATCAGAGGGCAGTGTGAGAGTAAAACAGTAATATCATAATTTCTATTAACTGTTTCAGTAATTTAAGGACTTTTCATGGCAGATTACTACATTTGAGGGAGCTATCTCCATAAAAGACTGCTGGATAATCAAAGTTAAAATATAATTAACGTGAGAGACACAAAACAACTATTTACTCTCTGCCATACAGCAGAATATAGTGTACAACAATTTACCAAGAATAAAATAGTCTTATTTTAAGAGCTACATCATCCCTCACTAATGAAGGAGTGGTGTCTGATATGTGTTTGAAAAGAAAGAAATTAAGCATTGTTACTCATATGCAGAATGGCCATGCACTTAGAAAACTCATAAAACAGATAACCCGACTTAAAGTACAAAACAATCAAAAACATGAACCAATCTGCAACGACAGCATAGGAGCAAAGGCAGAAGTACCTTAATTAAACAAACACATGGATCACAAAGTCTATTCAAAGTGCATACAACAGTGTCATGAATTAGGACCGATTCCACACCCACACACAGAAATCTCTGAGCATAATTCCACTCATGCCGAGTAGCAGCACATGAATGACAGTGTCCATTTTGAATCCGAATTGCAATGAAACTGAAATGTTCTCCTTGGCGTTAATTTTCTTTTTATATGTCCTCTTCTCTCCCGACGTGCTACATGAAGCAGCATGTGAGTTGGAGCTACAATTGCATTTGACTTTGCTTATTTCACATAATGTTTGCTTAGCTCTGTTCCAAAGCATGCTACTTTTTGGTCATTTTATAGAAGGTGTTAGGCTTTGCTGCCTCTCTCTATATTCTATGGTGTATGAAGGTGGGTGATGTCAAATGCACACCATGGCATAGCTGACACAGACCCTCTTCAACTCCTTTGTCCGTATATAAAAAGGGAAGGGGTGTTTCTGATTGCTACTGAAGGTTTATGGTGCTTGTAGGGACCATATCCAATCAATTGACAGTGAACCCATACATGGCTATGTTACGAGACAGGTGAGACTTTGATCTGTGCCCCCCCCCCCCCCTTTAAATGCGTAGTTGTTTGATGTTTGATGTTTAGATTTCTGTGTTTGCTTTTGTTCTGAATAGAAGCTCAATTGAGGCATGTATCAATAAAAGCTGCTCATGTCATGACTATCATCCTGTTGCTATCTGCTTGTTACTGGATGGGTGGCTTAAAGTGTTTGCAGACTGAGTTAAACTTGGTCAGTGTTGATGCCTGTTTGTGTTTTCTGCATTTATGGTTTTAGTGAATTTTGTGTTACATATCGGCTTATTATGATTATTACGGTTGTCATGGACTTGGCTTAGTTAAGTCTGCCTCAGGAGTGGAGGTGGGATTAACGGGAATAATCAGCGGGTTTGATTTTGATGATCAGCAAAAATTAACAGTTATTGAGGAATCCATAATTCTGGGTTCTGGTTCCTTTAATTATTTCCCATAGTCGTGCCCTGATATTTCAAGTATTCAGCACCCAGTGTCCTCCCTGGATCCGTTGTAAATTAATGATCATTTTAACTCCAAAGCACAAGGTAAGAAGAGTTGCCTTCCTCATCAGAATGACGTCAGTATTCATAATCGGACCGTGAGTAAGCTATGTGTACACATAATGCAGCAACCTCGCTAGTTTGAACTAAAGAGCCCATGGGACGATCAGTCATTGGGGACCTTTAGCAGCACCTCATTGAGAGGTCCATCATTCAGGAGCCCAAGAGACGCCATTTTACTGATCTGGGAATAGTCAGAACTAAGGACATACCCAAATCCCAGAGAGTGCACATCATGTAAGAGCCTGTTTGTCAACCAATATTATTTTATGGGTAAAAGTAGGACCCTTGTGACTGATAAAAAGCCACCTTATACGTAAGCACAAGAATAATGTTGGGACTGGGAATTACAGTATTAGAGGCATTTAAGGTAACAGGGGAAGATGTGGCCCCATTCAAATCAATAATTTTTCACATCTTGTGTTTCCCTACTTATGTGACATTTTAAGGGTCTTCATCAAGTGTTGCAGGGGCTTATTGTCATTTTTTAAAATAAAAGCATTGGAGTGCCGCCCACTATAATGTGGTAAACTAGAGTGATGCCCTTCGTTATTGTTCTATATTGAAGATATCACGAATAGATTACATAAACTGTTCAATGCAAAGGAAAACATTTTTTCAATCAAAATAACATCGAAATGTGACAATTAAGAACCACTTATAACCCTATATAACCTAGGATATTTGCATTAGTTGTACTGTTAAAAATGTTTAGCGTTGTAGCTTTAAATTCACTGAGTATCGAGTATTTTTCTAATTATTTATTATGTCGAGTCTGGTCTGCAGTCTTTCAGAAATTGGGAAATACGTTCTTAGTGTGATGAGCAATTTGTATAATTGAGTTAATTGCAGAGGTTACTTAGTGACATGTAGTGCTTGTAATAATGTCCCCCGAGGAAGCTTTTTAACAGAATATAAAAAAATAAGACTTTCTGTCAAGCCTGAAATAATATGTTTTACAATGTGAATGGGATTTGAAAAGACAATTCATCATATTTAATTTTAATTATTAACAAATATGTGACCGCTCTTATTCTCTTCCTCCTGGGTTTTGACAGTGATTTTACGAAGGAAAATCAGATTGTGAACAATAAATCCCTAAAGCAGTCATACACACTATTATTAATACACATGCCTTACACCGTTTTAGGTGATTTATAATAAAGTTGTATTTCACTCTTTCACAAAAAGTATATTACAAAATGATTGCATGCATGTTTCCAAAATGTAGCAAAAGGTCCAACGGGACAAGTTCCCTTTTAAAATGATTTTCCATCATATTTCGGAGAAAAAGCTTGAAACTAATTTCAGGTATTTTTCATAAATAAACACTCATTTTCTAAGAAAGATTTTATCCACTGCTGTTTCACTATACCTAATTGCACAATAAAATGCACAAATAAAATGTGAATAAAATTCGTATATCGAGAATACTGTGTTTTAAGATATTACTATTGAATGCACAAACAAAGGTTGCACTCTTTAACCCCTTAGCTGCTGGGCCTTCCCCTCCACCCCCCAGTGCTGAGCCATTTTTTGGCTGTTTGGGGTAGTTTGCACCTAGGCCTTCATAGCGTTATGTCCACATAAGCTATCCACACTAAATTTGCGTCCTTCTTTTCCAACATCCTAGGGATTCTAAAGGTACCCAGAGTTTGTGGGTTCACCTGGAGGAGATCAAGAAATTAGCCAAAATACAGCAAACGTTTCGTTTTTTAAAAAACAAATGGGAACAAGGGCTGCAGAAGAAGTCTTGTGGTTTGTTTGAGGTGTGAAAAATCACTATCTTCCCAGCTTTTAGGAACAGACAGACTCAAATCGGAAAACCACATTTTTCAACACAATTTTGACATTTAACTGGGACACACCCCATTTTTATTATTTTTTGTGCTTTCAGCCTTCTTCCAGTTAGTGACAGGAATGGATGTGAAACCAATGCTGGATCCCAGAAAGCTAAACATTTCTGAAAAGTAGCCAAAATTCTGAATTCAGCAAGGGGTCATTTGTTTAGATCCTACAAGGATTTCCTACAGAAAATAACAGCTGAAATAAAATATTATTGCCATTGAGCTGAGTTTTACTCTAACTTTTGCCTGCGATTTCAGATTTTTTGAAGCAAAATACCTTTACGTCTGCTGGACTTTTCTGGTTGCGGGACTTGTTAGAAATGGGGTCTTTGGTTGACAGTCAGGTTACCCCCTGTTCAAGCAAGGACCCTCACTCTAGTCAGGGTAAAAGAGAATTACCCTCAGCTAACCCCTGCTTACCCCCTTGGTAGATTGGCAGAGCAGTAGGCTTAACTTCAGAGTTCTAGGTGTAAATTATTTGTACCAACACACACAGTAACTCAATGAAAACACTACATAATGACACAACACCAGTTTAGAAAAATAGGAAATATTTATTTAAACAAAACAAGACTAAAACAATAAAAATCCGACATACACAAGTCAAGTTGTGATTTTTTAAAGATTAAACTCAAAAATATCGCTTAGAAACACAAAATGCTTCGATGAGGTGTTAACACGGCGTCGTGACGGAGTAATTCCCAACAAGCCGACACCAGCGGCGCCGGACACGGTGTTGTGGAGACCCCCAAGTACAGTACCTTTGGTGAAGAGTGAAAACAAGCCAATGCCCGAAGTTGGGGATCGCGGCGTCTGTGCGAAACGTTGAATCTGCGCACGTCGAGCTGCGTCGGTCACGACGTGGTGCGGCGACTTCCACGGAGTCGCAGACTTCAGCGGGGCTGCACCGGCGTCGGGCCTGCAAAGGTCGTCGCGTTCCAGTGTAGATCACAGAGTCGGGTGCAGGCGGCGTCACCGGATTCAGCAGCGGTGTCGGTCCGAAGTCGCCCAAAGTTGATTTCCTTGGATTTCCACAAGCTTTCCTTTCAAGGGCCCAGGGACTGGATAGGGCACCACTTGTCAGAGCAGGAGCCTCTCCAGAGACTCCAGGTGCTGGCAAAGAGAAGTCTTTGCTATCCCTGAGACTTCAAACAACAGGAGGCAAGCTCAAAATCAAGCACTTGGAGATTTCTTCACAAGATGGAAGGCACACAAAGTCCAGTCTTAGCCCTCTTACTCTGGCAGAAGCAGCAACTGAAGGATAGCTCCACAAAGCACAGTCACAGGCAGGGCAGCACTTCTCCTCAGCTCTACAGCTTTTCTCCAGGCAGAGGTTCCTCTTGATGTCCAGAAGTGATCTAAAGTCTGTGGTTTTGGGTGCCCTTCTTATACCCAATTTCTCCTTTGAAGTAGGCCTACTTCAAAGTAAAGTCTCTTTTGAATGCAAAATCCTGCCTTGCCCAGGCCAGGCCCCAGACACTCACCAGGGGGTCGGAGACTGCATTGTGTGAGGACAGGCACAGCCCTTTCAGGTGTAAGTGACCACTCCTCCCCTCCCTCCTAGCACAGATGGCTCAACTGGAAATGGAGACTACACCCCAGCTCCTTTTGTGTCACTGTCTAGTGTGAGGTACCACCAGCCCAACTGTCAAACTGACCCAGACAGGGAATCCACAAACAGGCAGAGTCACACAAATGGTATGAGCAAGAAAATGCTCACTTTCTAAAAGTGGCATTTTCAAACACACAATCTTAAAATCAACTTTACTAAAAGATGTATTTTTAAATTGTGGGCTGAAAGACCCCAAACTCCACATGTCCATCCGCTCCCAAAGGGAATCTACACTTTAATCAGATTTAAATATAGCCCCCATGTTAACCTGTGAGAGGGACAGGCCTTGCAACAGTGAAAAACAAATTTAGCAATATTTCACTCTCGGGACATGTAAAACACATTACTATGGCCCTCATTACAACCCTGGCGGTCAAAGACCGCCAGGCCTGTTTTGGAGGTTTTACCGCCAACAGGCTGGCGGTACAAACTCGCGGATTACGACCGCGGCGGAAGCGTGGTGGTCGCACCGCCGGGACCGGCGGTTTTCTGCCATAGTGGTTTTAATCCGCCAGGGCTGGGCTGCTTGCAGCGCTGCCCAGGGGATTACGAGACCCCTTCCCTCCAGCCATGGAAAGGCTGGTGGGAAGGGGAGTTGCGGGGCACCCTGGCACAGCCCCATACTGCTTTTCACTGTCTGCACAGCAGACAGTGAAAAGCGCGACGGGTGCAGCCGCACCCGTCGCAGAGCCGCAACACTGCCGGCTCCATTTGGAGACGGCTCCCGTGTTGCAGCCCACATCCCCGCAGGGCCAGCGGGCGGAAACTCTGTTTCCGCCCGTCTGCCCAGCGGGGATGTCGGAATGGGCACGGCGGAAGTACGGCCGCATTGGCGGCCACACCGTGGTTACAACTTGGCAGGCGGCGGTTGCCGCCCGCCAATGTTGGAATTAGGGCCTATATGTCCTACCTTAACCATACACTGCACCCTGCCCTTGGGGCTACCTAGGGCCTACCTTAGGGGTGCCTTACATGTAAGAAAAGGGAAGGTTTGGGCCTGGCAAGTGGGTACACTTGCAAGTCGAATTTACAGTTAAAACTGCACACACAGACACTGCAGTGGCAGGTCTGAGACATGATTACAGAGCTACTTATGTGGGTGGCACAACCAGTGCTGCAGGCCCACTAGTAGCATTTGATTTACAGGCCCTGGCACCTCTAGTGCACTTTACTAGGGACTTACTAGTAAATCAAATATGCCAATCATGGATAAAGCAATCACATATAGTTTACACAGAGAGCATATGCACTTTAGCACTGGTTAGCAGTGGTAAAGTGCTCAGAGTTCAAACGCTAACAGCAACAGGTCAGAAAAAATAGGAGGCAGGAGGCAAAAAGATTGGGGATGACCCTGCATAAGCAAAAGTGTCCAACAGGGATATATAGGGCTTGTAGGTTAATCAAGATCCCTAGGTACCCAGAGCCAATTATCGAGCTGCACCTTGCAATGGGTTTTCATTCTATACCGGGTATACAGCAATTCATTTACTGAAATATAAAGAGTGAAAAATAGGTATCAAGAAAACCTTTGTATTTCCAAAATGGGAATAAGATAAGGTGTTGAGAAGCAGTGGTTCTTTGCACATCTCTGAATTTCGGGGTGCCCATACTAGCATGTGAGTTACAGGCCATTTCTCAAAGAGACGTCTACTGTTACATTTGGAAGGAAAACATTTAGAGAAAGACAAGGGGCAATTACACTTATTTTGTTATTTTGTGTTCCCCTAAGTCTCCAGATCAAAATGGTACCCCACTTGTGTGGGTAGGCCTAATGCTCTTGACAGTAAACGCAACGTGGACACATCACATTTTTGCATTGAAATCTGACGTGTTTTTTGCAAAGTGCCTAGCTGTAGATTTTGGCCTCTAGCATAGACGGCACCTAGGGGAACCTACCAAACCTGTGCATTTTTTAAAACTAGACACTGGGAGGAATCCAAGATAGGGTAACTTGTGGGGCTCTCACAAGGTTTTGTTACCCAGAATCCTTTGCAAACCTTAAAATATGGTCAAAAAACACCTTTTTCCTCATATTTTGGTGACAGAAAGTTCTGGAATCTGAGGTGAGCCACAAATTTCCTTCCACCCAGCGTTTCCCCAAGTCTCCCAATAAAAATGATACCTCACTTGTGTGGGTAGGCCTAGTGCCCGAGACAGGAAATGCCCCAAAACAGAACGTGGACACATCACATTTTCCAAAATAAAACAGAGCTGTTTTTTGTAAAGTGCCTACCTGTGGATTTTGGCCTATAGCTCAGCCAGCACCTAAGGAAACCTACCAAACCTGTGCATTTTTGAAAACTAGTCACCTAGGGAAATCCAAGATGGGGTGACTTGTGGGGCTCTCACCAGGTTCTGTTACCCAGAATCCCTTGCAAACCTCAAAATTTGGCCAAAAAAAACACTTGTTCCCCACATTTCGGTGACAGAAAGTTCTGGAATCTGAGAGGAGCCACAAATGTCCTTCCACCCACTGTTCCCCCAAGTCTCCCAATAAAAATGGTACCTCACTTGTGTGGGTAGGCCTAGCGCCCGCGACAGGTAATGCCCCAAAACAAAATGTGGACACATCACATTTTCCCAAAGAAAACAGAACTGTTTTTTGCAAAGTGCCTAGCTGTTTATTTTGGTCTCTAGGTCAGCCAGCACCTAGGGAAACCTACCAATCCTGTGCATTTTTGAAAACTAGACGCCTAGGGAAATTTAAGATGGGGTGACCTGTGGGGCTCTAACCAGGTTCTTTGTCCAGAATCATTTGCAAACCTCAATATTTGATAAACAAAAAACACTTTTTCCTCACATTTCGGTGATGGAAAGTTCTGGAATCTGAGAGGAGCCACAAATTTCCTTCCACCAAGCATTTCCCCAAGTCTCACGATAAAAATGGTACCTCACTTGTGTGGTTAGGCCTAGTGCCTGTGACAGAAATAGATCACACAACGGTCAATGTTGGTCCTTACATGAGGGCAACTGCTGACCCTGGGGTGATCCATTCCAGACGCAAGCACTAGGTACAGGCACTCAAGTGGGGTAGTTTTTTTATCAGGACAGGTGGGGAAACACTGGGTAGTAGGAATTGTGTGGGTCCCAGCACATTCCTGTAGTTTGTGTGACAGAAATGCAAGACAAAATAGCTTTCTTTCAACATTTCAGGTTTGCAGGGTATTCTGGGTAATAAAACTTTGGGGATTCCACACAAGTCACACCTCTGTGGACTCCTCTGGATGTCTAGTTTCCATAAATGACTTGGTTTTGTATGTTTCCCTATATGGTCGCTGAGCCCAGGACCAAAAACACTGGTGCCTGCCTTACAGAACCAGTTTGTTTTGTGATAGATAATTTTGATGTCTCCACAAGACGATTTGGGCGGTGGAATTTGGGGCTGAAACTAAATTGGGGAACTCCCAAGAGAGCACTCTGTCTCTGTGCTTGCTGCCGCCTGCACCTGCTCTCTGGGTTGGGCTAACCCACTAGTGTCCCATTGCACAGACTGAGCTTGTAAAGGGACAGCAAGACTGTCTTCATCACCGCCCTCATAATTACTGGAAGAGCAGTTATCAAATGGGACTCTTCCGACTGAAAAAGTCCCCTTCTGTGCCATTGTCCTATCCCTCTGATGCTGTCTCAGTATCTGCTGTCTCGGTCTCTGATCCTATGTCAGAGCTGTCCTCTATAACCCGAATGAGGGCTTGAGCAGCAGTCATCCAATGAGATGCCATCTCTGCTATTGGCTAAAATGTTGCTCTAAAATACTAGCCTACATAGACAGTCACAAAATTGCTGGTGTGTGTGTGTGTGTGTATGTGTGATGGTGCAACAGTAGACGTCACCTTACCTTCACTTTTTCCCTCTATCAGCACGTTCTTTCAGACACTCAAAAAACACCTTGTCACATACCAATCGTCACAGTCTTTAGCACCTCTAGCGCCCAGTCCAACAATCATTATTAGTGCTCCCACTCCCATGCCCACCCAGCAAAGGTGCCCTTCATCTCTCCATAGCCATCCCCCGCACATACATTTCATTTGTATTATAGTGCAGGTAATGGTTGACTTTACTAATGTGTTCAGTTATTTACATCATAATATACAGATTTGCTCTTTGCAGCAGGCATATAAACCTTCTGCACTACTTTATGGCATCAAAACTGCCACTAGACAAAAGTCATAAACATAATCACAAGGACTTACTTGACTTTTTTATTGCTGCCTAAAAGCTACAGTTGAAACGTGTCATTTGAAGTATGTGCATTGCTTTGAAAATGCAAGTTGCAACTGCAAGACAACTGGTGGCAAACATATATATATATATATATATATATATACATACATGTATATCCACATATATATAGATCTATACATACATAGGTCTATGGCGGTGATTCTAACCGCGGCGGGCGGCGGTCGCCGCCCGCCATGCGGTTACCGCCAAATGACCGCACCGCGGTCACAAGACCGCGGCGGCCATTCTGGCTTTCCCGCTGTGCTGGCGGGCGACCGCCAAAAGGCCGCCCGCCAGCACAGCGGGAAAGACCCAGCAACGATGAAGCCGGCTCCGAATGGAGCCGGCGGAGTTGCTGGAGTGCGACGGGTGCAGTAGCACCCGTCGCGAATTTCAGTGTCTGCTAGGCAGACACTGAAATTCTTTTTGGGGCCCTCTTACGGGGGCCCCTGCAGTGCCCATGCCATTGGCATGGGCACTGCAGGGGCCCCCAGGGGCCCCGCGGCACCCCCTACCGCCATCCTGTTCCTGGCGGGAGACCTGCCAGGAACAGGATGGCGGTAGGGGGTGTCAGAATCCCCATGGCGGCGGAGCGCGCTCCGCCGCCATGGAGGATTCTCAAGGGCAGCGGAAAGTCGGCGGTACACCGCTGACTTTACGTTTCTGGCCGCGGCTGAACCGCCGCGGTCAGAATGCCCAGCGGTGCACCGCCACACCTGTTGACAGTGCTACCGCGGTCATTCGCCCTGGCGGTTTTTACCGCCAGGGTTAGAATGACCACCTATATATTTTTTTAGTAGGTGTATGGTTTCCATTTACAGAGGGGGCCGCCCCCCCCCCAAGTGAAATCCCTGGTGTCAAGTGGGGTTTTCTGGCCCTCGATCGCGGCTCTGCTGTGATCGAGGGCCAGGAAACCAGTTCAGGAAGGCCCTGTTTGAAAGGAGAGAGTCTCCCCTTTCAAACGAGGCCTTCCCGAATGTTGGGGAGGCCGTTTTGGGGCTGTTTTTCCCATCGGAGCAGGAAGCTGCCTTGTGCCTGCTTCCTGCTCTAATGGGGAAAACAAAACAGTGACATCAGCGTGCATTGCGGCATGCTGACATCACAAACGGGTGGTTGGAGGGGTGGGGGGCCCAGAAGACCTTCTGTGTCTCCCGGGTTGTTTTTAAAAAAAAAGAAATCCTCGGGTGCAACGCAGTAGAGGATTTTTTAACCCTCTCCCTGATGTCACCCACTGGTCGTGACCCGCACCAGGGAAGTAGTCCCACACTGTAGTGGTTAAAGAACATTCAATCAATATTTTTTTTAGGTAGAAAACTCAACAATGGAATTTGTTGAATATAGTGACCTTTGAATTGACAGATATTTTTTCATAACTTCCTTCATATGATCATTTCGTCATTGTTTTGTAAAGCTACTTTTGACATACGTAAATCTATGTTTTAGATTCACTATTGTTTTCCCACTTTAAGTGTCAGATTTACAGGGCCCTAGTGCCTCCTTGCGCCACATTAGCATCATTGTTTTACACTAATGTGGCTCAACTAGGCAAACATTTGAGAGCCTTTGTGCCACATTATGCCTGCGCCAGACATAGGCCCTCATTACAACCTGGTCGTTAAATCCCACTTTCTGCCGTGCTGAAGACCGCCAACATACTGTTGTGGCGGCGGAATTCCGCTACAGGTATTACGACCCACATTTCGGAATCCACCACAATACAGACACCCACACAAGTCCGCCACACCAAAGGTCAGTGATAAACTGGCGATACCAAAACCACACCGTCAAGCCAACAGGAATACGCCCACACTATCACGACCCACAAATCAATGCAGCGGTCTTTCAACCACGGTAATTCATTGGCGGTACATACCGCCGCTCTCAAAATACACACACACTTACAAAACACAACTACATTGGACAATTCAAAATACACACACCTGATACACATACACACACCACACCCACACACTCACACCACTATAAAACACACACCCACATTACCCACAAACCCTTACAATGTAAAATTTGGAAGAAGGCCAGAGCGAGAGATTAGCAAACACAACACCAGCATCCACAGACACCATCACTTACACAACATCCACGCACCTCAAACAACACACTCCAATACATCCCCCCACATATCACAACAGACAGTACCTCACACATCACCCACACCACATCATGGCACCTCAAAGACACCCCAGGTTTTCTGAGGAGGAGCTCAGGGTCATGGTGGAGGAAATCATCCGGGTAGAGCCACAGCTTTTCGGATCGCAGGTGCAGCACACCTCCATTGCGAGGAAGATGGAGCTATGGGGGAGAATCGTCGACAGGGTCAATGCAGTGGGACAGCATCCAAGAACACAGGATGACTTCAGGAAGAGGTGGAACGACCTACGGGGGAAGGTGCATTCTGTGGTTTCAAGACACCAGATTGCTGTACAGAGGACTGGCAGTGGACCCCCACCTCCTCCCCCACAACTAGCATCATGGGAGGAGCAAGTCTTGGCAATACTGCCTCCCGAGGGCCTTGCAGGAGTAGCAGGAGGACTGGACTCTGGTAAGTCATATCTTTACTACTATATCCCCCACACCCCACCTGCATGCCATTACATACCCCCACCCTTACCCTCACTCCCATCACTCCATCATCTCACATATGTCCCACTATCACAACCAACACAGGCCCTGCATTCAATACCTATGAATGGACCACCGTCACCAAAGCATGGTCAGTACAGATACCCACACAGACCCCAAACCAACTATCACAAAAGGGCAAACACAATGATGCAAGCACAGGAGTATAGGGTACCTCACCCAATGCACAAGATGGCACACACAGATACAAAAACTATGCATTTACACCCCAACAGGACCCATACCCAACGTCACTGGACAGGAGGTGCCAGACATATCCAGTATCCTACACAAGAGGCCCACAGTGTTGACACCAGCTCTGCATGCCTGGATCAAGATGACCAGCCCAGCCCATCAGGGACCTCGGGACAGTCGGTTCCCCTGACACAGTCCCAAACCACCACAGAACCTCCCCCCTCAGGAAACACTGCCACAGCACCCACCCAGCAGGCCCATCCCTCTGTCCCAAGGACACGTCAATCAGCAGTGTGTCCACCTCTAGAGGGAACCCAGGCAAACCCACCAACCCAAGAAAATCAGGGACCTGGGGTCAGTGGCAGTGGGCACACGGTTCAGGGGACAGAGGCACAGAATAGCAGGGAAGCTGGGAGGACTGCTGTGCGACAGGGGGATGACATGCCCAGGGAACCTAAACTCCACGAGGCACTCTCTAACATCATGGGAGCTTACCACCATTCCCAGGAGACCATGGGCACGGTACTGGCCAAGTTTCAGGAGACCCAGCGGCTGCAGGAGGAACACTACCTGGGGATCAGGGAGGACTTGAAGTCCATTAACACCACCCTGGTCACCATTGCAGGGGTGCTGGCAGACCTTGTCAACACCATGAGGGACACAGTGGCACACCAACGGGCCCCTGACACTATCCTGGACGATGAACAGCCCTCCATCTCCGCCGGAGCTAGTGGACAGAAGGCACCGCCACAGGACCAACAGGCCACCGGCACCCCACCCCTTACAGAAGGAGAACCACCCTGCAAACGGTCCCTGAGACCCAGGAACAAGACAGAGAACATTGCCAAGACCCCGCCAGGAAATAAGACCCTCCTGAATGTCACCCTTCTGTCCCACTTTGTCACCCTGTCCACCTTAAACTGCCATTGCTCCCCTTCCTATGCCCCATTGGACAATACACCTGTTAGACTATGAGACTGGACTCTGCCACGGACATTTCTCCACCATCACCCCAGCCCATTTCACACACCCCTCCACTTATTAGCACTCACAAACACCCTCACATAAATCACCAAAATATCGGGAGTCAGTCTGTGCTTTCACAAATGTGTAATTGCAAAATCTCTGAAATATAGCAATTTAAATGTACTTGTTTACATACCAATGTTACACAGCTGTAGGCCAGGAGTAAATATAGCAGAGGGCACAAATTGGAACCCAGATCTGTGAACTGGAAAGCCAAAGTGACAAGTTAGGGTCCATACACAGAGGTAAAAAGGCAGACTTATGCTAGGTCCTACAATAGTATGAGATGTGGGAAGCAGTTTCATCTTCTGACGTGTGTCTCACTGGAAGTATTGTATGATGATGTTGTTTTGGTTGTCTACATCTTCTTCTCCCTCCTCTTCTTCACTGTCCACAGGCTCCACAGCTGCCACAAGACCAGCAATAGGCCCATCCTCCTGCAGAAAAGGAACCTGCTGTCGCAAGGCCAGGTTGTGCAACATACAGAGGGCCACGATGATCTGGCATACCTTCTTCGGTGAGTAGTATAGGGAGCCACCTGTCAGATGGAGGCACTGAATCTGGCCTTCAGGAGGCCGAAGGTGCACTCTATTATCCTCCTAGTTCGCCCATGTGCCTCATTATGGCGTTCCTCTGTCCTTGTCCTGGGATTCCTCACTGGGTTCAGTAGCCATGACAGGTTGGGGTAACCAGAGTCACCTGCAAATATCGAGGGACAACTGTTAGAGATACTCCAAACATTAGTGAAACTCCCATACGCAGGCAGCAAATGAAACTGTGTGGGGACTTTAGGCTCACCTATTAGCCACATACGGTGCCTCTGGAGTTGCCCCATCACAGAAGAGATGCTGCTATTCCTCAAAATGTAAGCATCATGCACTGAGCTAGGATACTTGGCATTCACATGGGAGATGTACTGGTCTGCCAAACACACCATCTGCACATAGAATGGTAGCTTTTCCGGTTTCTGTACACCTGTTCATTCCTGCGGGGGGGGGGGGACAAATGCCACAAGTGTACCATCAATGGCACCAATGATGTTGGGGATATGTCCCAGGACATAGAAGTCACCTTTCACTGTGGGCAAATCCTCCATTCGAGGGAAAACGATGTAGCTGTGCATGTGTTTCAGCAGGGCAGCAACACTCTGGACAACACGTTAGAGAACATTGGCTGGGATATCCCTGATGCCATGGCTACTGTTGTTTGAAAAGACCCACTGGCCAGGAAATGGAGTACAGACAGGACCTGCACTAGAGGGGGTATTCCTGTGGGATGGCGGATAGCTGACATCAGGTCAGGCTCCAACTGGCCACACAGTTCCTGGATTGTTGCACGATCAATTCTGTAAGTGATAATTATGTGTCTGTCTTCCATTGTCAACAGGTCCACCAGGGGTCTGTACACCGGAGGATGCTGCCATCTCATCACCTGCCCCAGTGGACATGCCCTATGGAGGAGAACGGTGAGCAGAGGGTCATACAACACTTAGGTATCACAAGGCTGTTTAGCAAAAATGTTACATTTTCTCTATGGGCCTTTGTCTCTCTGTATTCCTGGCCTAAATAGGTGTGACGCAGTTATTTGGCCTTCCATGTGGCCCCCTGAAATTGCGGCTGCCTGACCTGTAAGGCGGGACAAGGGGAAATGAGGTAACTGGTCTGGCGTTGTACACCATCGCAGTAGGCGGTCAAGGACCGCGGCGCAATTCAGCATTAGTTATCATTGGGCCCTATGGGTTCCAGTAGCCAATGAAAATGTATGCCGGTGGTGACGGTACGCACCGCCGCAGACGTGACTGCCATTTTCTATCAGTTCCCTCACTTGATACCTGACCTTCAATAGGAGAGGACCTACACTGCAAGTGAAGCTGTGACCTGTGTCTGGAAGCGACAATGGCTACAGTGTCTGGGGAAAGGGCCCCTCTCTTCACTTCAGAGGAGTTGGAGAAACTGGTGGATGGTGTCCTCCCCCAGTACACGCAACTGTACGGTCCTCCAGACAAACAGGTGAGTACACTGTGAGCATGGTGGATGGCACATGATTGTATGGAGTGTCATGGATGGAAGAGGGGGGCAGGCCAGCATGTGAGGATGGTGTGTGTCTGTATGTCTGGGCCAGGGTGGGATGTTTGTGGGCAATGTGTGAGAAGAACTATACGGGAGAGTAACATCCATTCTAACTTCACTTTTCCTCTGGGTCGGCGCCCACCAGAAGAAGGATATTTGGCGTGCCATTGCCAAGGGAGTGCGGATCCTGGGGGTCTACCATAGACGGAGCACCCACTGCCGGAAAAGATGGGAGGACCTGCGCCGCTGGAGCAAGAAGACGGCGGAGGCCCAGCTGGGGATGGCCTCCCAACGTGGAAGGGGTGCCTGTTGCACGATGACCCCCCTGATGTACTGGATCCTGGAGGTGGCATATCCGGAGTTGGATGGGCGCTTGAGGGCATCACAGCAGCCACAAGGGGGTGAGTAAACTCTCATTCAGCTGACTCTGCACGCTTGACAAGTTGTCTGGGTGGGTGTGGTGTGCTGTGAGTTCCCCTAGGCCATGGCAAACGCAAGGTTTATCTATTGTTTTGCAGGCTCATTCCCACTCCAACCCCAAAGGTGGTATTTGCCCTCTACACCTAGTCACGCTCATATGGGTTCCAGCTGTGCATGAAATGGGTCTAGACAGAGTCCCCCTTGGGCATGTGCTTTTCCGCTGCACTGTTAGTGCATGGCTTAGTGCATAGGACTGCTCCCTGTGTGTTGTGTCCACCAATGGTAGTGGTGTTGCATGCATTGACCATGTGTCTCTTCTGTCTTCCTCCCCTTTTTGTTTTGTCACCCTGTTCTTGCGTGCATTGGCATCATCTGGCGGAGGAGCAGTGGCACCGGAGCAGGAGGGAGCTGCATCCCACATGGCCCTGGAGGGTGAAGTAACGGAGTCTAAAGGCACCAGTGGGATGGAGGGCGAGGGGAGCTCCACGACGGGGACAGGAGCAAATACCAGCGACAGCGACTCCTCCTCTGATATGAGATCTCTTGTGGTGGCGGGCACCTCTGTGCCCACCGCATCAACAAGTACAGCCACCACCCCCCCCTACCAGCTCCCCCCTCCCAGCAGCCCCTCAGCATGGTTCCCATGCCCGCTCCCAGGAGGAGCATCTCCTTCGCCACAGGCACCTCACGGCCTGCCCCAGTCAGCCCTGCTGCCCTCAGTGAGGAGGCTATTGACCTCCTCAGATCCCTAACTGTTGGGCAATCTACCATTTTGAATGCCATCCAGGGTGTTGAGAGGCATTTGCAGCAAACAAATGCATACCTGGAGAGCATTCATTCTGGCCAGGCGGCCCAACAGAGAGCATTTCCTGCTCTGGCCTCAGCACTGATGGCAGCCATTGTCCCAGTGTCCTGCCTCCCCCCTCCAACTGCCTCCACCCAGACCCAATCCCCTGTACCTCAGCCTGTCCCAAGCATACCATCACACCAGCATGCACACTCATCAACACACAAGAGTAAACATGGCAAACATAAGCACCACACATCCCACCGGCACTCACACAAGCACCATACACATGCAGACACACCAACATCCACTGCCTCCACTGTGTCCCCCTCCTCCACGTCCTCCTCCCCTGTCTCATCTCCACTCACACCTGCATGCACTACATCCTCAGCCACTACCTCCATCACCAGCATGCCCATCACCACACACCGCTCACGTGCAATCACCACCCCACTACCATTCACACATCCCCTGTGTCCTCTCCCAGTGTGTCTGTGAGCCCTCCTCCCAAACTATACAAATGCAGGCACACACTGACCCAACAGCCATCCACCTCACAACAGCCTCCGGCCCATACACCTTCACCCAAATTCAGCAAACGTACACCTCCTACAACCACTACCTCTTCCTCCACTCCCAAACCCCCTCCATCTTCCCGTCCCAGTGTGTCTAAGAAACTCTTCCTCGCAAACTTTGACCTCTTCCCTACACCTCCACCCCGTCTTTCCCCTAGGGCCAGGCTGTCCAGGTCCCAAACCAGCACCTCAGCCACCAAATCCTCAAGCACAGTGGTCCCAGCAACTCCGGTCTCATCGCAGGCGCCACCCATCAGGGCTGCCAGTGTGCCACCTAGCGAGGCCAAGGAGCAGGCCATTCCACCACCTGCCAAGGTGAAGAAGGTGCCCACATGCCGGAGGGAGAAGCCGCACCTACCAGCAAGCAAGGGCTCCTCCAAGCCAAAAGGGGACAGTGGCAAGACACCAGCAGCGACATCAAATGTGGGGAAGGGACACAAGCCGAAGAGCAGGTCAGGACAGGGCACGGTGGCTCCGGATGAGGGACCAGAGTCACCCCTTCTGTCAGCCACAACATCAACCTGTATGGCGGCGGACCCCGCCACCTGCACCGTCACCTGCACTGCCACCAGCACCTCCACCAGCACCTCCACCTGCACGTCTGCTGCCTCAGCAACAGTCCCAAGCATCATCCCCAGTAGGCAGCCATCCGAGGCTGCAGGAGATGTCCTGCTGTGTCCCTCAACAGGTGCATGCACCACCGCCAGCACCTCTGCAAAGACACCACCGCAAGCCCTGCCACCAGCCCTGTGACGTGCTCAGACAGTGCCACCACAGCTGACATGGCAATCACCCCCAGTGGGCAGGAGACGTCCTGGACCCTGCCCATCATACATGAGGCAAGACTCCCAGCACTGTTTGTACCTGCAGGTGGCAGGCGAAGTCGCAGCAGGGTGGAGTGTGTATCTGTCTCCATGGAGTATCATGCTACCTGTTCCCAGGCAATCTCGTGGCACACACACCCAGGTGAGGGAATGGGACCTGCCACACTGCATGTGAAGCACTCTGAGCACAAAGCCCCCTCTAGAACCAGTGGCGAATCACATCCACTACCTCAGTCCTTGGCAGGATGAAGCACTCTGGGCACAAAGCCCCCTCCAGAACCAGTGGAGAATCACATCCACTACCTCAGTCCTTGGCAGGATGAAGCACTCTGGGCACAAAGCCCACTCCAGAACCAGTGGAGAATCACATCCACTACCTCAGTCCTTGGCAGGATGAAGCACTCTGGGCACAAAGCCCCCTCCAGAACCAGTGGAGAATCATATCCACACCTCAGTCCTTGGCAGGATGAAGCACTCTGGAGAATCATATCCACTACCTCAGTCCTTGGCAGGATGAAGCACTCTGGGCACAAAGCCCACTCCAGAACCAGTGGAGACTGTTTTCCACTTGAGAGACTGTTGATTTGCACTCCCCAGGATACAACAGTGGGCAAACCACCCACCGGAAAGACTTGAGAGACTGTGGCTTTGCACTCCCCAGGATACAGCAGTGGGCATGGAGCCCCCTCGTGGAGCAGTGGCGTCGTCCGTTCATCTGGCTGTGCCCCCCATCCCCCTCCCCCTGAGGTGCCTGTTTATTTTTCATCTGATGCCCCTGCAGTGTTTTCTCCGTTTTGAGTCAAGTATCTTGTGTTGGCTTCGCCTATGCTTTTTGGGACACTGATCCACAGACAATGATTTCATTTATATCCGGACTTGTGCAGTTGGTGTACATATTTGTATATACTAATTTTTGAAATTGCTCTATCTGATATTTAATTGATTACATTCATTACAATCATTTCCTTTTGTCCTTGCGTTCTTCCAGGGTGTGACGCGGTGTATATGTAATGTCGCTGCATGTATTTGTGTGTATGGTGTTGTGGGTGAGGGTGGGGGGTAGGGTTGTTGCTTGTGTGTGTCACTCTCTTTTCCCTCCCTTAGGTGGCAGTGGGGCACAAGAAATCTGGCGCATCAGTACTGATGCATAAGATTCTTGTAGATCTGGGCCTAAGATTTTACTCAAAATAAATGTACTCTTACGGATGGGGTGTGGAAGCTGCAGGGCCAGAATTCCCTGAAACTTTGTTTAGTCCCACAGTCTTCCTTGTCTCTGTCTTGGTTAGATGAGTTCCATAGTCTTTTTTTCTTACAAATATAAACATAGGTAAATACATGTTTATAAATAACAGATAATAGCAGCAATGTTTTCACTGAAAAGTTCTGGATGGCATCAAACAAGCAAAAACATTAAATATCAAGATAAAGGCCCTAATTTAGAGTTTGGAGGATGCAGTTACTCCATCACAAATGTGACAGATATCCCGTCCGCCATGTTATGATTGCATTAAATCCTTTGTTTTTGGAATCATCATCTGAGACAACGCTGCTTTTATACAGTAGAGCAGGCTTTTCCAAAGAATACTTTATGAGCTGGTGGTAACTCCCTGGATACCTAACAGTAGCTCTCCTGTGTACAGTCCAGGCTACTAAATTAGAAGCTTTTGCATGATTGAAATAAAATTTGTATACCTCAAATGAAAATTGTGTATTTTAGACGGTCATGTGTGTATTCTCAGAACTCAAAAAGTGATGTCTTGTGAAAAATACTATAGTTAAAGCTGATAATTGAGTGATTAATCGTGTAGCATTAGGGAGACATATTACTAATATTGTTAACTTGGTGCAAGTGGCGTTGCAGCTATGGCTGTATTTGTATTACCTACCTAGAGGCATTTCACATTGTCAAACCATTTTTTACAAGACTGCTGGCTAACATCTGATAAACTGAGGTGATATTGCTAGTAATCTCATGCAATGAGGCCATTATTGTAACCTTGTCTTTGTGGTCACTAAAAATATTAGCACCTTGTGATGATTTTCATTGAATATAAGCAGTTCCTAATACAGAAATGTTTGCATTAGTGACAATAAATATAACTACCTTTACTATCAGCACAATCCGTTATTGATCTAGAATGACAGGGAAGTGAAATCATCTGGAATGTGAAGGAGCACTCCCTTTCCAGTTTGGACAGTCCTATCTTAACCAGGGAGAAAAAGGCACATGGGACCAGATATGCTAAGATTTTTTATGGTAACAAACGCTCCAATTTGGAGTTTACTAATTCAGTAGTATTTTTTCAGATGCACTAGTTCGGTTTTATGCATCAGAAATGTTTTTCTGACTCCTAAATTTGGATTATAAATGGACACTGATTTATTATCTGAAAAGCCTGTGTTGTAAGCATCCGTTACAAATGTTGGATCAATATGCTGTACACCAATGTTTTGCGACTGATATCTAGCCCAAAACATTAAAAAGATAGAAAGACTACAAAGGAGTTGATAACTCATGTGCAAAATGCAAGTGGGTCCCATTGGGACCCCTTCCCCTTAGTGAACTGAAAAAAAATGTTAGGGAATAGACAAAGTTCTTCAGGACACTGCCAATTCTCAAAAAGAAAAAAATCAAATAAGATCTTCTTTTTTTTAAAACACAACCTTGTTTATTTTAGGGAAAACTGTCTCCCATTTAAAAGAAAAGTGTTAGATTAATCTAAAAGTGACTCCAACAGACAACCATCCCTCTGATGTGTCCAATCAGAGTAAGTCACAATGTGCAACCTACCTTATTAATATTCATTGGGTAGGAGGGATGGTTACACACTACCATTCAGAATTTTACAAACTGGCCTGTAAGTACATGGGTCAGTACATAAAATTCAAATTTTCTCCTGAGTGCAAAAAGAAGCTGGCCATAATTTGTGAACAGTATTTTGCCCCCAGTTATTCATACATACAGCCATTTTTTCCCATGGAAGGTATTTGCCCACAATCATGGATTACAACCCAGAGAAGGACTCTTTTAAGGATGAGATGTAGGTTCCTGCAGAAGAGTGCATCCCTAGAGATGACCTGGCCATCTGATGGACCTCATAGTGTCCCGTGGTTGTTGATTTTGGGACAAGGGGTACATTTGGAATAAAGGGACTCAAGCAGACTCAAGCATTGCTGGTTCTGCATTGCTTTACATCTCAAAGCTTTCTATTTCTGTCTGCAAAACCATGAACAGAGTACTGTCTCTTTGACCCTCTGGGGGCGAACATAAGAGCCCATTTTGAAGAAAGCACATTATTGAGTGAAGTTGTTTATTTCCTGGGGGAAGCAGCAGAGCATCACATCACCACAGTTAGGCACCTTACTCTAATGTTTTTTGATGAAGGATAAAATAGCACTTAGAATCTCTCACTAGCTATTCCTGCTTCTGAAGGTGAGCTGGTAGGAGGCAAGATGAGGATTGTGGTTTGATTCATGTGCTCTGAGATGGCTTAAGTGTAAGGAAAAGGAAATATCCATCCTTTTTCCCTGCACATTGTTGACAAGGCTATTTCCACCAGGTAGTGACAGGTTCACGATACGTCATCAACTACAAATCATAAAATAAATTTTGTGACTCGTAGATGAGTATTGGATTCAACAATAAAATCTAGTCGATATTTGCAGACATTTCATCCCAACAAGTCATCCCATTTGAATGTTCTTACTTTCAACATAAAACCTTGTGTGTGTGTGTTGTGGACTCTGGCAAAGCAATGTATTTATTTATTAATTACCTTTTCATGTTATCGGTATAACATTCAGAAATACTATATTATAACCCACATCGAAGTACATCACTTATACATCAGAAGTGCAGCAGGGTGGTAAAACTGTTTGGTACTCAGAATGCTATATTTACAGGTGATGTTCATTACTGAAAAGCCACTCTGTAGCACTACCACATCAGCAGATGACTGGTGGTGAAAATATACAGAAATTGCAGACATAACTTTGTTAGTACATTTTAGTGCATTCTATTCCCCATTATTGTCACTAAAACATATCAATCATTCTGTAACTCCTTGTACTAATGTTATTTCTACTTATGTACATTATTGCAGTATTTAGCAATATATGCTAAAGACTAATGTTTTAACAGTTGTCTCATCACTCCACATGTTGATGCCTCATAGAGGAAATCATGTACTCTGCACTCAGATCTTTAAACAGTTCATAGCAAAGTGCTAATCCAGGTGGCGCTGATTAGTCAAAAGCTATGGTTTACTGCTGACTTCAGGGTCACCTGATGCATGTCTGTTGTTTTTGTTGTTCAATTGTTGTAACAGGTATGCTAATTAGTTACAAGCTTCTGTATCCTGCCGACCTCAAGGTTGTCTAGTATGCTTGCTTGCTGTTTATGTGTTTCACTGGCCTCCTATCCAATAAAGGGCCTCCACTCCCTGCCTCAGTTTGCTGCAAGAGACAGTTTTCTTGCTCAACCTTAAATGTCCCGCCCCAGTCTTCCAATGGAGGTAGCATTCTAATTGACAGAAATCAATAATCTTCTAAAAGACTTCAGATAAACACTTGCATGACAGACTAGAAATATAGCTTTTAAATTAATTTCCCTTCTTGGGTCTGACAATCATTCTGAAGAGAGAATTGTGTCTCCTGCCAGAGCCCTCTTTTTGTTCTAAGCCCAACCACTACATGATTAGGTGTGGGCGGCAGTGGATGTGTTGCACAGAATTACATTAAAATTCTGCAAGATTCTGTGGAATTCCTTGACTGGGCAGAATGGGCTTTTGGTGCTACTTTCTTAGTACAAAATGCACCTTTGAATTCATAAATTATTGTGAGGATGCATTATGTGCTATGCAATAGCACTGCCAAATAACAAATGTACTTTCAGCGTATACCCTTTGTTGGCCTTACACACTCTGCAGTGATTACTATGTATGTAATGGCACCGAAGGGTATGCACTGTAAGTGCATTCGGTATTTGACACTGTGGTGCATACATCTCATTGAGTGATTACTGCAGAGTGTGTAAGAGCATTGAGGGGTATGCACAGCAGTGAGCCTTGTGTTTTTTTTCGCAGGACCAGAAAAGGGAGCTGTCCCTCTTGTTTATAAATATAGGTGGTCATTACAACCCTGGCGGTCGGTGTTAAAGCAGCGGTAAGACCGCCAACAGGCCGGTGGTAAATATTTTGCAATTACGACGAGGCAGAAACCGCCAGCAAAGACAGCCACTTTAACATTCTGACCGCCACGGCGGTACAAACAAACAGCGCGCCGGTCACCGCCAACAGACAGGCGGGAGACAAAGTACAGCCCACATTATCACAACCTACCAATCTGCCACATTTTCCGGGGCGGATTCACCGCGGATAAAAACACGGCGGAAACAGGACTTCGAAGGGAAAACGCTCACCTCTACACACCCCACAAGGAACTAGGACACCATGGACCCGGAACTCCAAATTCTCCCTGCGATTGTCTTCCTGCTCCTCTACCAGGAGCAGGAACGCCGGCGGCGAAGACCACGGTGAGTACTGCACCTACGACATAGAGGAGGGGGAGGGAAAAAACGGGGACACACACACGCAACACCCCCACCCCCACCCTCACCCACTACAACACACACACCAATACATATTGATACATCACAGTTACACCCCCAACCCCCCGGAACAATGCAAAGACAATAGAAAATGAGTGTAACCATTGTAATATATTAAAATCAAGTAGGCAAAAATATATATATACACCATGTACAAAATATATACCAAGCATAGTGGTCCAGGAGGTGCTCCAATTAAGTCAGTGGAACACTGGGCCCACACGGTATGGGCGAGGTCCACACAAGATCCCCGACCATGACGGAGAGAACACTGCAGGGGCATCAGAGAGCAACAAACCAGGCACCTCAGGGTGAGGGAAAGGGGGGGCACCTCAGCCGGTTGAGTGCACGATGCCAAATCCACGAGAGGGCCACATGCCCACTGTTCCTTCCTGGGGAGTGCAAAGCCACAGTCTCTCAAGTCTCTACAGTGGATGGGTTGCCCACTGCCATATCCTGGGGAGTGCAAAGCCACAGTCTCTCGTCTATACAGTGGGTGGGTTGCCCACTGTTCCATCCTGGGGAGTGCAAAGCCACAGTCTCTCAAGTCTCTACAGTGGGTGGGTGTCCACTGCCATATCCTGGGGAGTGCAAAGCCACAGTCTCTCAAGTCTCTACAGTGGGTGAGTTGCCCACTGCCATATCCTGGGGAGTGCAAAGCCACAGTCTCTCAAGTCTCTACAGTGGGTGGGTTGCCCACTGTTCCATCATGGGGAGTGCAAAGCCACAGTCTCTCAAGTGGATACCAGTCTCCACTGGTTCTGGAGGGGGCATGGTGCCCAGAGTGCTTCATCCTGCTAAGGACAGAGGTAGTGGATGGATCTCTCCACTGGTTCTCGAGGGGGCATGGTGCACAGAGTGCTTCATCCTGCTAAGGACAGAGGTAGTGGATGGATCTCTCCACTGGTTCTGGAAGGGGCATGGTACCCAGAGTGCGTCATTCTTCATTGACGGTCTCAGTAGCATCAGTGCCTTTGGCGCTCATGGGCCAGCGTTGCTTGAGACGGCGGTGCCCTGTTCAGCGTTGCTTGAGACGGCGGTGCCCTGTTCAGCAGTGCTTGAGACAGCGGTGCCCTGTTCAGCGGTGCTTGAGACGGCGGTGCCCTGTTCAGAGGTGCTTGGAGCGGCGGTCTCCTTTGCAGTGACTCAGCTGCTGGTGGTCCTTCATGGCCCAAGGGGCTTGTGCTGGCGGTTCTCTCTGTCCAAGCGGGGCTTGTGCTGGCGGTCCTCTCTGTCCCAGTGGGGCTTGTGCTGGCGGTCCTTCATGGCCCAGCGGGGCTGGTGCTGGCGGTCCTCTCTGTCCCAGCGGGGCTTGTGCTGGCGGTCCTTCATGGCTCAGCGGGGCTGGTGCTGGCAGTCCTCTCTGTCCCAGTGGGGCTTGTGCTGGCGGTCCTTCATGGCCCAGCAGGGCTTGTGCTGGCGGTCCTCTCTGTCACAGCGGGGCTTTTGTTGGTGGTCCTTCATGGCCCAGTGGGGCTTTTGCTGGCGGTGGCCTCCTGGGCAGCAGGGCTGGTAGCAGGGCCTCCTGGACAGCTGGGCTGGTGGCGGTGGCCTCCTGGGCAGCAGGGCTGGTGCTGGCGGTGGCTTCCTGGGCAGCAGGGCTGGTGGCAGTGGCCACCAGGGCAGCTGGGCTGGTGCTGCCGGTGGCCTCCTGGGCAGCTGGGTTGGTGCTGGCGGTGGCCTCCTGGGCAGCTGGGCTGGTGCTGGCGGACACCTCCTGGGCAGCTGGGCTGGTGGCAGTGGCCTCCTGGGCAGTAGGGCTGGTGGCGGTGGCCTCCTGGGCAGCTGGGCTGGTGGCGGTGGCCTCCTGGGCAGCGGGGATGATGGCAGTGGCCTCCTGGGCAGCAAGGCTGGTTGCGGTGGCCACCTGGGCATCTGGGCTGGGGCTGGCGGTGGCCTCCTGGGCAGCTGGGCTGGTGCTGGCGGTGGCCTCCTGGGCAGCTGGGCTGGTGGCGGTGGCCTCCTGGGCAGCAGGGCTGGTGGCGGTGGCCACCTGGGCAGCTGGGCTAGTGGCGGTGGCCTCCTGGGCTGCGGGGATGATGGCGGTCTTCTCCGCTGTGCCGCTCTTCCCAGACTTGCTGAGTTTCTTGTGCCCCTTCCCTACCTTGGAAGGTGTCGCAGCTGACTCCACACTCCCACCTGTACCCCTGGGAGCCGCTTAGGTGGCTGGAGTCTTCCCCCTCTCCCGCCGGGCACTGGCCACCTTCTGATGCTTCACAGGTGGGGGGCTGTCTGTGCTGTGGCTCAGTGCCACACTGGCTGCTCTGGTGGCCGGTGCACTCCAGATTCCGGTGACTAGAGGCACCACTGGTCCCAGGGATTTTGTGGCTGAGGTGCTAGTTCGGAACCTAGGAGACGGACGGGGTGCGGGAGTTGTGGGAAAGAGGTCAAGGTTGGACAGGAAAAGTTTTTTGGGAACACTGGAACGGGTAGCTAGAGTGGGTTTGGGAGTGGAGGAAGAGGTTGTGGTTGTAGGAGGTGTTCGTTTGCTGACTTTGGGTGAAGGTGCATGGGATGGAGGCTGTCGTGAGATGGATGGCTGTTGGGTGGGTGTGTGCCTGCGTTTGTGTATCTTGGGAGGGGGCGTCACAGACACACTGGAAGAGGACACAGGGGACATGTGAATGGTAGTGGAGGTGGTGACTGCAGGTGAGCGGGGTGTGGTGGTGGGTATGCTGGTGATGGTAGTAGTGGCTGTAGAGGTAGTGCATGCAGGTGTGAGTGTAGACGAGACTGGGAGGGAGGAGGGAGACGAGGAGGAGGGGGACACAGTGGAGGCAGTTGATGTTGGTGTGTCTGCATGTGTGTGATGCTTGCATGAGTGCCTGTGGGATGTGTGGTGCTTATGTTTGCCTGAGCTTCCCTTGTGTGTTGACGTGTGTGCCTGCTGGTCTGTAGGTGTGCTTGTGATAGGCTGGGGTACAGGGGATTGGGTCTGGGTGGAGGAAGTTGGAGGGGGGAGGCTGGAGACGGGGACAATGGCTGTCATCAGTTCTGAGGCCAGAGTCTGAAAAGCTTGCTGAAGGGCCGCCTGACCAGAATGAATGCCCTCCAGGAATGCATTTGTTTGTTGCAACTGCCTTTCTACACCCTGGATGGCATTCAAGATGGTAGACGCCCAACAGTGAGGGACCTGAGGAGGTCAATGGCCTCCTGAATGAGGGCAGCAGGGGTGACTGGGGCAGGGCCTGGGGTGCCTGGGGCGAAGGTGATGCCCACCCTCCCGGGTGAGCGGGCACGGGGCAAAGGCTAAGGGGCTGATGGGAAGGCGGTGCTGGAAGGGGGGGTGGCGGCTGTAGCTGTAGATGGGGGGGGCACAGATGTTGCTGCCACCACAAGGGAGCTCCCATCAGAGGATGAGTCTGTGTCACTGGTCTCAGCTCCTGTCCCCGCCGTGGAGCTCCCCTTGCCCTCGTCCCACTGGTGAAGTCCGATTCCGTAGTGTGGCCCTCCATGGCCATGTGGGATGCAGCCCCCTCGTGCTCCGGTACCACTGCTCCTCCGCCTGATGATGCTAATGCACACAAGAACAGGGAGACCACAAAAAGGGGGACGACAACAG
Source organism: Pleurodeles waltl (assembly GCF_031143425.1). NCBI lineage: Eukaryota > Metazoa > Chordata > Amphibia > Caudata > Salamandridae > Pleurodeles > Pleurodeles waltl. The sequence goes on along the minus strand of NC_090448.1, from coordinate 1,028,578,270 downwards.
AAGAAAGACATGTTGAGTGCATGCATTACCGCTACCATTGGCGGACACGACAGACACACAACCCCCTGCACTACGCCGCGTTCTTGGGCTCCACTGTTCAATTCATGGTTAATGGCCTACTAGGCTATGGACGACATCTGCACACATGGATGACACAGGGGCATGACTAGGTGTACTTGGCACTCTACAGAGGTACGGTGGGGTTCCACATGGCCTGCCTTACGGAGGGACCTTGCCTACGGAACTCGCCCTGGCCTAGGGAAACCCAAACCCCACCTCCCCCAACCAGACACCTCCACTGCGTGCAAAATCAGCAGAATTAGAGTGTACTTACCCCCTTGTGTCTGCTGTGATGCCCTCAAGCGCCCATCCAACTCCGGGTACGCCGCTGCCAGGATCCTGAACATCAGGGGGTCATGGTGCGATAGGCACCCCTCCCACGTTGGGAGGCCATCCCCAGCTGAGCCTCCGCCGTCTTCTTGCTCCAGCGGCGAATGTCCTCCCATCTTTTCCGGCAGTGGGTGCTCCGTCTGTGGTAGACCCCCAGGGTGCGGACGTCCTTGGCGATGGCACGCCAAATATATATTTTATTGTGGGCGCTGACCTACATGAATTGTACAGGGGGAAGAGAAAGTTATTACCAACTGCACCGTCAAAGTGATTGGCCCCCATCCCTACCCATGCCATGTGGCACATGCACTCACCGTCGTTTCATGCACGCCGCACTCTCCCCCCTTCCTTCTTACATCCACCCCTCTCCACACAGGCATAGCCCATACAGCATGCTCCCAGTGTACTCACCTGTTTGTCTGGAGGACCGTAGAGTAGTGTGTACTGGGGGAGGACCCCATCCACGAGTTTCTCCAACTCCTCCGATGTGAAGGCAGGGGCCCTTTCCCCAGACACTCGAGCCATTGTCTCTTCCAGACCGAGGTCACAGTAGCACTTGCAGTGTAGGTCCTCTCCTGTCGAATACCAGGTATCGAGTGATTGAACAGATAGAAAATGGAGGCCACGTCTGCGGCGGTGCATACCGTCACCACCGGCGTACATCGTCATTGGCTCCTGTGACCCATAGGGTCCAATGTTAACCAATGCAGCATTGCGCCACGGTCTTCGACCGCCTACTGCGACGGTGTACAACGCCAGAGCAGTTACCTCACATCCCATTGTCCCACTTTACAGGTCAGGCAGCCGCCATTTCAGGGGCCCACATGGCTTCTTTTTCAACTGCGTCACACATACCTAAGCCAAGACTCAACACACATACAGGCCACTTTTTAGATTATGAATGGTGTTCTGTGTAAGCTGTGGGTACGTACCTCTGAGTTGTTTGACTCTGTGCTCGCTGTTATCCTTCATAGGCACCGTCCACTGGGACATGTGAGGAGATGGCAGCAGCCTCCGGTGTACCGACCGTTGGTGGACCTGTCGACAATGGAGGAAAGACATGTTATCATCACATACAGGCTTGACCATGCCACAATCCAGGAACTGTGTACCCAGTTGGAGCCAGACCTGATGTCAGCTATCCGCCATCCCACAGGAATCCCCTCACAAGTGCAGGTGCTGTCAGTGCTCGATTTCCTTGCAAGTGGGTCATTTCAGACTACAGTGGCCATCGCATCAGGGATGTCCCAGCCTATGTTTTCCAACGTGTTGTGCAGAGTGTTGTCTGCCCTGCTGAAACACATGCGGAGCTACATCATTTTCCCTCAGGTGGAGGATTTGCCTACAGTGAAAGGTGATTTCTATGCCCTGGGACATATCCCCAACATCATAGGTGCCATTGATGGGGAACATGTGGCTTCGGTACCCCCCCAGAGGAGTGAACAGGTGTACAGAAACCGGAAGAGTTATCATTCCATGAATGTACAGATGGTATGTTTGGCAGACCAGCACATCTCCCATGTGAATGCAATGTTCCCTGGCTCAGTGCATGATGCCTACATCCTGCGGAGTAGCAGCATCCTTTATGTGATGGTCAACTCCAGAGGCACCGGGTGTGGCTATTAGGTGAGCACCTGGAAGCTAGTCAGTGGGAACATGTACTTAAACACTACTGCCTCTCTACTGTCTGTCGTTTTCACCCATTGTATGGTCACTGAGTTGTCACTTTCCCTTACGATTTCACAGATCTGGGTCCCACAGTGTGACATTTACTTTGATTCCTCATGGACTAGAGCTGTGTGACATAGATATGTTGACATTACAAATGAAAGATCTTTTTGCCACAGTTATTGCTAATACAGTATTTCAAAATCACAGACTGACTCCAGATTGTTTTGTGCTTTAAGGGTGTTTATTTTAGTGCTCAAAATTGGAGGGGGTAGCAAAATGGTGAGGGGTGATGGTGGAAGAATGTCCATGGTAGAATCCAGTCTATTAGTCTCACAGGTGCATTACCCAAATTGGCATAGGAAGTGGAGCTGGGGCAGTTTAAGGATGGACAGGGTGACAAAGTGGGATAGTAGGATGACAATCAGGGTGGTCTCATTTCTTGGCGGGGGTCTTGGCATCGTTCTCTGTCTTGTTCCTGGATCTCAGGGACCGTTTGCGAGATGGTTCTCCCTCTGCAGGGGGTGGGGTGCTGGTGTGGTGGTCCTGTGGCAGTGCCTTCTGTCCACTAGCACCGGTGGAGGTGGTGGGCAGTTCATCGTCCAAGCTAGTGTCAGGGGCCCCTTGCAGTGTCACAGTGTCCCTCCTGCTGTTGAGTACTTCCTTCAGCATCCCTACGATGGTGCCCAGGGTGGAATTGATGGTTGAGTTCCTCCCTGAAGCCCATATACTGATCCTCCTGCAGGCGCTGGGTCTCCTGAAACTTGGCCAGTACCGTTGCCATCGTCTCCTGGGATTGGTGGTAGGCTCCCATGATGGAGGAGAGGGCCTCGTGGAGAGTGGGTTCCCTGGGCCTGTCCGCCCCCTGTCGCACAGTAGCCCTCCCAGTTCCCCTGTGTTCCTGGGCCTCCGTCACCTTGACCGTGTGCCCACTACCACTGCCCCCAGGTCCCTGTTGTTGTTGGGGTGGTGGGTTAGCCTGGGTTCCCTGTAGTGGTGGACACACTGCTGATTGACGTGTCCTGGGGACGGAGGTATGGGTCCGCTGGGTGGGTGCTGTGCTGGTGTTTCCAGAGGGGGGAAGCTCTGTGGTGGCCTGTGACTGGGTGTGGGGAACTGACTGTCTCGAGGTCCCAGATAGGCCGGGCTGGTCATCTAGATCCAGTTGGACAGAGGTGCTGTTATCACTGTGGGCCTCTTCTGTTGGTGGTGTGGACACATGGGACCCTCCTGTCCGGTGACGTTGGGTAGGGGTCCTGTAGGGGTATAAAAGGATGTTTATTACATCTGTGTGTGCCATGGTGTGCAATGGGTGGGTGACCGTGTACCCCAGTGCTTGCACTCCTGTGTGGGACCTTGTGTGATGATGGTTTAGGGGGGTGTATGGGTATGTGCAGTGGGCATGCTTTAGTGATGGGTTTCCATGCGTTGTTGTTGCATGCAGGGCTTGGGGTTAGGATGTGTGGTTTGTGATGTTGGGACATTTGTGAGGAGTTAGAGTGATGGGGGTGAGGGTGGGGGTATGCGATAGCATGCAGGTAAGGTGGGGGATGTAATAGTTAAGATTTGACTTCCCAGAGTCCATTTCTCCACCTACTCCTGCAAGGCCCTCAGGATGCAGAATCGCCAAGACCTGCTCCTCTCATGTTGTTAGTTGTGGGGAGGAGGTGGGGGTCCGCCGCCAGTCGGCTGAACCGCCAGGTGGTGTCTTGAGACCACGGAAAGCACCTTCCCCCGTAGGTCGTTCCACCTCTTCCTAATGTCCTCCCGATTTCTAGGGTGCTGTCCCACTGCGTTGACCCTGTCAACTATTCTTCGCCATAGCTCCATTTTCCTTACAATTGAGGTGTGCTGCACCTGTGATCCGAATAGGTGTGGCTCTACCCGAACGATTTCCTCCACCATGACCCTGAGCTCCTCCTCCGAGAACCTGGGGTGTTGTTGCCGTGCCATGGGGTGGTGTAATTGATGTGTGGGGTGGTGTGTGGGGTGATGCTGATATGTAGTGGTGTGTAGTGTGCGGTGCGTGGAAGTTATGTGGGTGATGGTGCCTGTGGATGCTTGTATTGTTGATGGTGGTGTCTTTCTCTGGCCTTCGTTAATGATTTGTTGTCGTAAGGGTTTGTGGGTGATGTGGGTGTGTGTTTTATATAGCATTGGGTGTTTGAGTGGTGTGTGTATGTGTATCAGGTGTGTGTATTTGTAATTGTCCAATGTGGCTGTATTTTGTGTATGTGTGTGTATTTTGAGCGCGGCGGTGTGTACTGCCAATGGAATACCGCGGTTGAAAGGCCGCCGCGTGGATTCGTGGGTCGTGATAGTGTGGGTGTATTTCTGTTGGCGGGACGGTGGAGGTTTTGTTTGCGCCAGTTTATCACTGACCTTTGGTGTGGCGGAATTGTGTGGGTGTCTGAATTTTGGCGGATTCCGTGCTATGTGTCATAATAGCTGTGGCGGTTTTCCGCGGCCGCAGCGGTGTGTTGGCGGTCTTCTGCACGGCGATACGCGGCTTTTACTGCCAATGTTGTAATGACCGCCATAATCTGCAGTGATTTTTAAACATAAAGGGGGTCATTCTGACCCCAGGGTTGGCGGGAGCACCGCCAACAGGCTGGCGGTGCCCCGCAGGGCATTCTGACCGCAGCGCTTTGGCCGCGGTCAGAAGAGGAAAACCGGCGGTCTCCCGCCGGTTTTCCACTGCCCATAAGAATCCTCCATGGCGGCGCAGCTCGCTGCGCCGCCATGGGGATTCTGACACCCCATACCGCCATCCTGTTCCTGGCGGCAGAGCCAATGGCATGGGCACTGCAGGGGCCCCCGTAAGAGGGCCCCACTTTGTATTTCAGTGTCTGCTTTGCAGACACTGAAATACGCGACGGGTGCAACAGCACCCGTCGCACCTTCCCACTCCGCCGGCTCCATTCAGAGCCGGCGTCCTCGTGGGAAGGTTGATTTCCACTGGGCTGGCGGGCGGCCTTTTGGCGGTCACCCGCCAGCCCAGTGGAAATCCCAGAATCACTGCAGCGGTCTGACGACCGCGGTGCGGTGTTCTGGCGGGGGTACTTTGGCGGGCGGCCTCCGCCGCCCGCCAAGGTAAGAATCAGGGCCAGAGTGTCTGCTCCCTCTTCTAGCCCTGTTTAAAAAACTAAGCACTGGAGATTATTTCCACCAGTGGAGCAGCAGAATTTATTAGTAATTCCGAGTTACAAGAGTAATGAGGAATTAATCAAAACAGAGTGCAGTAAGCCCAGGGAAAAGACGCATCAATCCCTAACAATTACCAATTAATCACAATGTACATGAACAATAATATATATAGAAAAATCAAGTGTGCACTTCCAACAGAGTTCCTACTGCACAAAGAACCAACAAGGTGAAACACCAATACAAAAAAGAGGGTTGTGCACCACAATTAATAATCAATAACAGAGTCACAAATAATAATTGTACATAGTTCCATATTGTAGAGCATATAGTGACGCAAATTTTCACAGATTTCTTCCAAAAGGTTTATTTGGTCCAAGACACTTGATGCCAAAATAGATTTGGGAAAATCAATGACCCAACAGCCAACGCGTTTCGCCCAATACAATTGGGCTTCTTCAGGGCTGTAACAATAACATATGACCATAAAGGAGATGGTAACAAAACGTCAGTATTCATAATATTACAACGAACAAGTATATACTGCAAGATCAGAAAAATATATACAAAGTATAAACCAGAAACCACCAGTAGCGTGTAGAGACAAAACAGACTTGAACATGACAAAGATTTTCTGCAAATGAGCCGTAATTTTAATAATAAGTCAGCCACTGAATCGTGAAAGGCGAGTGAGACCGGCAAGGGAAGGAGAATAATATAGAGAAAAAACAGAAGCAAAAAAAGTGCTCAATAGCAGTATACCGTAGATGATATGATGAAAGAGACGATTAAACTATTAGAAAAGTCCCTAAACCAATAACAAGTGATGAGAAGTGAAAAAGGTGATAAAGATGTGATGTAAAGTATAATAGATAGGGGGAAATGTGAATAAACGAGAAAAATACACAAAGAAAGGGAAATGAAAAAGAAATAATAATGAGGGAGCACATACCGGAAACAATTCCGAAGGGAAATCAAAAGTCAATTATGTGCAAAATATAGCCATAAACGGGGATTCAATATGCTGAAATTGAAGAAAAAAGGGGAATAGTACATATATCAGAGTAGTGCAAAACAATGTGGGCAATCGTCCACAAAATTAGAATTAAAGGGGTGAAGACAACCAAATGTGTAGGAAAACGGGGCTGAACACCCGTCTAACCTGAGATGTGCGTGAATCCACACGCTGCAAAGTATAACAGGCCGGATTTATCGAGGAAAGGAAGAGTGACGGGCCCGGTCGCGTAGCCACCCGTCAAGGAGAAGGTAATGTGTCCGAGTTACTAAGCAGTTCCGGCAAGAAACGCCAAGCATTTAAAACGCTATGTGAAACGAAGAGTGTAAACAGAAATGAGGAATTACTCAATTTCTCCAATTCCAACAGCAGAATTAAAACTTACGTCCAGCCCTATTTGTGATAGCGTCCAAATATTTTGAACCCTGAAATCTAGTCATTCAACCTCTGCTAAATGCTATACCAATTCCAGCTCATTACATGAAGTTCATATTAGTGCACTAACTTCTATTTTTTGGCATACCCTTTTTTCTTCAAGGAAAACCTAGCAATTCGAGTTTGAATAAGAAAGCCTTGGCTAAAGGAAAATAACTAGTTGTATGAAGTAATACAGAGTTAAGGTAGGTAAGATTTCAGAATCTCCTGAGCACAGACCAAACAATACATGCTCTAGATTCAGATGGGAGTGTCAGTGCCAAAGGGACCTGCACATAGACTTGAATTTCTTATAGTAATTATTTTTGGTATGCTTCGTTAAGGACTCACTCAGGCTGATTGTGAAATATTCATGTATGGTTGTCTGATATGGTCATGTTTTTGTTGCAGAGTACATTTCCAGACTGAAAAGTTGTGCCTAGCCACTAAATGTTGACAGGTCCATCTCGGAAGAATTATCATACACACCTGCAATCGTTTTCAAGGGAGCTGGAGGTACACAAGTATCATTATTCTCTCTCTGCCCAACCCCAGCTTTCCCAGGGTTAGTCTCCAGTATCAATCATGTCTTCTTATTCTAAGAATTAACCTAAGGGCAAAGTGGTGGAGGATCTTCTCTTCCAGAGTAACTTTGTGTATTCAGGTGAGTGGCCCTTGATGCAACAGCAATAAGTTTCTTTGTGAAATGCAACTTCAAAACACAAAAACATTATGATATCTCCTCAACATGAACAAGAAATTGGATATATTTAAAAACATAATTTCTAATTCTTCAACACTAATTTTGTTCCTCTAATGTGCCTGTCCAAATTATGAATACAACATCAATATACTTGAGCCAATAGTGTTTTTTTCTTTTATAAAGTGGAACTAGTGAACATATTTTTCTTGAAAGTGCTGCAACAGAAGATTTGTGTAGAAAATGGCCACATACTGTTGGCATTGGCATATTTCTTTGGAGAATCCTACATAGCAAACATATGAGAAATTACTTATTAGCTATCATTTCATCTTCTTGTGATATGACATTATGAATAGTGTTCTAGTTTATAAAGTAAGTAAATAAGTAAAGAGAAGGGTTGGGTCAAGATGAAGAGAAATAATAGACATATTCAATTTAACCTTGCTCCACAAGCTGTTTTTTTAATTAAATATGCAGTGCAGCTATTTCCTGTCACTAACAATTATGAAAATTATCAACCTGTTATGTTAGTGCTTTATATGTGAGCCACAGATTGGTGCATGGTTATTCAGGCAGATGGTGTGGATTTTTGTAGATTATTGCTAACCATTCAGTACATAAATGTTAGGAATGATTTTGTGTTTTACATAACAAATGTGTTTAATTTGTAGAGCATTAACTATTCTGTTTGTGTAAGGTTTTTACCCAATTGTTTTTAACAATGTGTATCATTCTTTATTTGTATTTGCAATTTGCATTTTTTAAACTATAACAATGGGTCTCCATTTGTTGATAGATTTAATATGTTGATAGATTTAATATGTCTAAAAAATTGTTTTATATTGTGAACATCATAAACACATGGAATTCTCTGACTTAAACTTCCAAAGTAATATATTGAACAAAGGCACAAAGGCCCTCATTACAACATTGGCGGTAAAAGCCGCTTACCGCCGTGCAGAAGACCGGCAACACACCGCCGCGGCCGCGGAATTCCGCCACAGCTATTATGACCCACAGTTCGGAATCCGCCAAAATCTAGACACCCACACAAGTCTACCACACCAAAGGTCAGTGATAAACTGGCGAAAACAAAACCTCCACTGTCACGCCAACAAAAATACGCCCACACTATCACAACCCACGAAACCACGCGGTGGTCTTTTAACCGTGGTATTCCATTGTCGGTACACACTGCCATGCTCAAAGTACACACACATTTACAAAACACAGCCACATTGGACAATTCGAAATACACACACCTGATACACATACACACACCACTCCCACACACCCAATACTATAAAAAACACAAACCCACATCACCCACACACCCCTACTACCAAAAATTCAGAAAGAAGGCCAGAGAGAGACAGCACCAGCAAGAACAACAGCATCCATAGGCACACAACACCATCACCCACAGAACTTCCACGCACCTCACACAACACCCCACTACATATCAGCACGCTTATCACCACACACTCCACCCCACACATCACCTACACCACCCCATGGCATGGCAAAGACATCCCAGGTTCTCGGAGGAGGAGCTCAGGGTCATGGTGGAGGAAATCGTCCTGGTAGAGCCACAGCTATTTGGGTCACAGGTGCAGCACACCTCAATAGCTAGGAAGATGGAGCTATGGCGAAGAATCGTGGACAGGGTAAAAGCAGTGGGACAGCACCCAAGAAATCAGGAGGACATCAGGAAGAGGTGGAACGACCTACGGGGGAAGGTGCGTTCCGTGGTCTCAAGACACCACCTGGGGGTTCAGCAGACTGGCGGCGGATCCCTACCTCCTCCCCCACAACTAACAACATGGGAGGAGCAGGTCTTGGCGATTCTGCATCCTGAGGGCCTCGCAGGAGTAGGTGGAGGAATGGACTCTGGTAAGACAAATCTTAACTATTACATCCCCCACCCTACCTGCATGCCAGCACATACCCCCACCCCCACCCTCACCCCCAGCACTCCAACTCCTCACATATGTCCCAACATCACAAACCACCCATCCAAACACCAAGCCCTGCATTCAACAACAAAGCATGGACACCCATCACCAAAGCATGCCCACTGCACATACCCATACAACCCCCTAAACCATCATCACACAAAGTCCCACACAGGAATGCAAGCACTGGTGTACACAGCCACCCACCCATTGCACACCATGCCACACACAGATGTAATAAACATCCTTTTATACCCCTGCAGGACCCCTACCCAACGTCACCGGACAGGAGGGTCCACACATGTCCACACCACCAACAGAAGAGGCCCACAGTGATGACAGCAGCTCTGTCCAACTGAATCTAGATGACCAGCCTGGCCCATCGGGGACCTCTGGACAGTCGGTTCCCCTGACCCAGTCATAGGCCATAACAGACCTTCCCCCCTCTGGAAACACCAGCACAACACCCACCCAGCGGGCCCATACCTCTGTCCCCAGGACATGTCAATCAGCAGTGTGTCCACCACTACAGGGAACCCAGGCTAACCCACCACCCCAACAACAACAGGGACCTGGGGGCAGTGGCAGTCCAGGGGACAGAGGCCCAGGAACACAGGGGAACTGGGAGGGCTGCTGTGCGACAGGGGGCGGACAGGCCAAGGGAACCCACTCTCCACGATGCCCTCCAACATCATGGGAGCCTACCACCACTCCCAGGAGACAATGGCAACGGTACTGGCCAAGTTTCAGGAGACCCAGCGCCTGCAGGAGGAACAGTATATGGGCTTCAGGGAGGAACTCGGAACCATCAATTCCACCCTGGGCACCATCGTAGGGATGCTGAAGGAAGTACTCAACAGCAGGAGGGACACTGTGGCACTACAAGGGGCCCCTGACACTAGCATGGACGATGAACTGCCCACCACCTCCGCCGGCGCTAGTGGACAGGACGCCCCGCCACAGGACCACCACACCAGCACCCCACCCCCTGCTGAGGGAGAACCACCCCGCAGACGGTCCCTGAGATCCAGGACAAAGACAGAGCACGATGCCAAGACCCCCGCCAAGAAATGAGACCACCCTGATTTTCATCCTACTGTCCCACTTTGTCACCCTGTCCATACTTAAACTGCCCCAGCTCCACTTCCTATGCCCATATGGGCAATGCACCTGTGAGACTAATAGACTGGACTCTGCCATGGACATTCCTCTGCCATCACCCCTCATCATTTTACTACCCCCTCCAATATTGAGCACTCAAATAGACACACTTAAAGCACAAAACAATCTGGAGTCTGTCTGTGATTTCGAAATAGTGTATTAGCAATTACAGTGACAAAATGCTCTTACAATTGTAATGTCAACATACCTATGTCACACAGCTCTAGTCCATGAGGAATCTAAGCAGATGTCACACAGTGGGACCCACATCTGTGAAATCGTAAGGGAAAGTGACAACTCAGTGCCAACACACTGGGTGAAAACAACAGACAGTAGAGAGGTAGTAGTGTAAAAGTACCTGTAGTAGGCAGGTCTGTACTCTTACCTGTGTCTCACTGGAAATATTGCTGGATCACTGAGTCCCTGTTGTTCATGTCTTCTTCCTCTGCTTCCTCGTCTTCAGTGTCCAGAGGCTCCACAGCTGCCACAAAACCTCCATCTGGACCATCCTCCTGCAGAAAAGGCACCTGTCGTCGCAAAGCCAAGTTGTGAAGCATACAGCAGGCCACGATGATCTGGCACACCTTCTTTAGTGAGTAGAATAGGGATCCACCTCTCATATGGAGGCAACGGAACCTGGCCTTCAGGAGGCCGAAGGTCCGCTCGATCACCCTCTTAGTTCGCCCATGGGCCTCATTGTAGCGTTCCTCTGCCCTTGTCCTGGGATTCCTCACTGGGGTCAGTAGCCATGACAGGTCGGGGTAACCAGAGTCACGTGCAAATGGCGAGGGACAACTGTTAGACACGCACTAACCTGTAGGGATATCCCCAGACCCAGACAACCATTCCCACTGTCTTGCTCCCAGGTGCTCACCTACTAGCCACACACAGTGCCTCTGGAGTTGCCCCATCACATAAGGGATTCTGTTATTCCGCTGGATGGAGGCATCATGCACTGAGCCAGGGAGCATGGCATTCACATGGGAGATGTACTGGTCGACCAAACACACCATCTGTACATTCACTGAATGATAACTCTTCCTATTTCTGTACACCTGTTCACTCCTGTTGGGGGGGGGGGGGGGGGGAACCAAAGCCACATGGGTCCCATCAATGGCATCGATGATGTTGGGGATATGTCCCAGGGCAGAGAAATCACCTTTCACTGTAGGCAAATCCTCCACCTGAGGGAAAACGATGTAGCTCCGCATGTGTTTCAGCAGGGAAGACAACACTCTGGACAACACGTTGGAAAACATAGGCTGGGACATCTCTGATGCTATGGCCACTGTTGTTTGAAAACCCACTTGCAAGTAAATTGAGTACTGACAGCACCTGCACTTGAGGGGGGATTCCTGTGGGATGGCGAATTGCTGACATCAGGTCTGGCTCCAACTGGGTACACAGTTCCTGGATTGTGGCACCGTCAAGCCTGTGTGTGATTATCACATGTCTTTCCTCTATTGTCGACAGGTCCACCAACGGTCGGTAAAATGGAGGATGCCGCCATCTCCTCACATGTCCCAGCAGACGGTGCCTATGAAGGACAACAGCGAGCACAGAGTCAAACAACTCAGAGGTACGTATCCACAGTTTACACAGAACACCATTCATACACAAAAGGTGGCCTGTATGTGTGTTGAGTCTAGGCCTGGGTATGTGTGACGCAGTTGAAAATTAAGCCATGTGGACCCCTGAAATGGTGGCTGCCTGACCTCTAAAGTGGGACAATGGGATGTGAGGCAACTGTGCTGGTGTTGTACACCGTCGCGGTAGGCGGTCGAAGACCGCGGCGCATTGCTGCATTGGTTAACATTGGACCTTATGGGTCCCAGGAACCAATGACGATGTACGCCGGCGGTGATGGTACACACCGCCACGGACGTGACCGACATTTTCTATCTGTTCAATCACTCGATACCTGATCTTCGACAGGAGAGGACCTACACTGCAAGTGCTGCTGTGACCTCGGTCTGGAAGAGACAATGGCTCAAGTGTCTGGGGAAAGGGCCCCTGCCTCCACATCAGAGGAGTTGGAGAAACTCTTGGATGGGGTCCTCCCCCAGTAAACGCTACTCTATGGTCCTCCAGACAAACAGGTAAGTACATTGGGAGCATGCTGTATGGCCTATGCCTGTGTGGAGAGGGGTGGATATAAGAAGGAAGCGGGGAGAGTGCAGCGTGCATGAAACAGTGAGTGCATGTGCCACATGGCAATGGTAGGGATGGGGGCCATTCACCTTGACGGTGCAGTTGGTAATAACTTACTCTTCCCCCTGTACATTTCATGTAGGTCAGCGGCCACCAGAAAAAACATATTTGGCGTGCCATCGTCAAGGACATCCGGACCCTGGGGGTCTATCACAGATGGAGCACCCACTGCTGGAAAAGATGTGAGGACATTCTCCGCTGGACAAGAAGACGGCGGAGGCTCAGCTGGGGATGGCCTCCCAACGTGGGAGGGGTGCCCGTCGCACCATGACCCCCCTAATGTTCAGGATCCTGGTGGTGGCCTACCCGGAGCTGGAGGGGCGCTTGAAGGCATCACAGCAGCCACAAGGGGGTGAGTACACTTTCATTCTGCTGACTTTGCGTGCAGTGGTGGGGTCTGGGTGGGGGAGGTGGGCTGTGGGTATCCCTAGGACAGGGCGAGTTCCGTAGGCAAGGTCCCTCCGTAAGGCAGGCCATGTGGCACCCCACCTCTGTAGAGTGCCAAGTACACCTAGTCATGCCCCTGTGTCATCTCTGTGTGCAGATGTCGTCCATAGCTTTGTAGGGCATTTCCCAGGAATTGAACAGTAAAGGCCAAGACCGCGGCGTAGTGCAGGGGGCTTCTGTGTCTGTCGTGTCCGCCAACGGTAGCGGTAATGCATGCACTCAACATGTCTTTCTTCTGTCGTCCCCCCTCTTTTTGTGGTCTCCCTGTTCTTGTGTGCATTAGCATCAGGCGGAGGAGCAGTGGCACCGGAGCACGAGGGGGCTGCATCCCACATGGCCATGGAGGGCCACACTACGGACTCAGACTTCACCAGTGGGACGGAGGGCGAGGGGAGCTCCACAGCGGGGACAGGAGCTGAGACCATTGACACGGACTCGTCCTCTGATGGGAGCTCCCTTGTGGTGGCAGCAACATCTGTGCCACCCTCATCTACAGGTACAGCCGCCACCCCCCCTTCCAACACCGCCCTCCCAGCAGCCCCTCAGCCTTCGCCCCGTGCCCACTCACCCGGGAGATTGGGCATCACCTTCGCCCCAGGCAACTCAGGCCCTGCCCCAGTCACCACTGCTGCCCTCAGTGAGGAGGCCATTTACCTCCTCAGGTCCCTCACTGTTGGGCAGTCTACCATTTTGAATGCCTTCCAGGGTGTAGAAAGGCAGTTGCAACAAACAAATGCATTCCTGGAGGGCATTCATTCTGGTCAGGCGGCCCTTCAGCGAGCTTTTCAGACTCTGGCCTCAGCACTGATGGCAGCCATTGTCCCTGTGTCTAGCCTCCCCCCTCCAACTTCCTCCACCCCGACCCAATCCCCTGTACCTCAGCCTATCCCAAGCACACCTCTAGACCAGCATGCACACACCTCAACACACAAGGGAAGCTCAGGCAAACATAAGCACCACGCATCCCACAGGCACTCACACAAGCTTCACACACATCCAGACACACCAACATCCACTGCCTCCACTGTGTCCCCCTCCTCCTCATCTCCCTCCTCCCTCCCAGTCTCGTCTACACTCACACCTGCATGCACTACCTCTACAGCCACTACGTCCCTCTCCAGCACACCCACCATCACACCCCGCTCACGTGCAGTCACCACCCCCACTACCATTCACACGTCCCCTGTGTCCTCTCCCAGTGTGTCTGTGACGCCCCTTCCCAAGATACACAAACGCAGGCACTCACCCACCCAACAGCCATCCACCTCACGACAGCCTCCAGCGCATGCACCTTCACCCAAAGTCAGCAAACGAACACCTCCTACAACCACCACCTCTTCCTCCACTCCCAAACCCCCTCCAGCTACCCGTCCCAGTGTGTCAAAAAAACTTTTCCTGTCCAACCTTGACCTCTTTCCCACACCTCACCCACCCCGTCCGTCTCCTAGGTCCCGAACTAGCACCTCAGCCATAACATCTCCGGGACCAGTGGTGCCTGTAGTCACCGGAATCTGGAGTGCACCGGCCACCAGGGCAGCCAGTGTGGCACAGAGCCACAGCACAGACAGTTCCCCACCTGTGAAGCATCAGAAGTTGACCAATGCCCGGCGGGAGAGGGGGAAGACTCCAGCCACCAAAGTCGCTCCCAGGGGTCCCGGTGGGAGTGTGGAGTCAGCTATGACACCTTCCAAGGTGGGGAAGGGCCACAAGAAACCAGGAAAGTCTGGGAAGAGCAGCACAGCGAAGACCGCCATCATCCCTGCTGCCCAGCAGGCCACCTCCAGCACCAGCTCAGCTGCCCAGGACAGGACTGCCAGCACAAGCCCACATGCCCAGGACAGGCCCGCCAGCACAAGCCTAGCTGCCCAGGACAGGACTGCCAGCACAAGCCTAGCTGCCCAGGACAGGACCGCCAGCACAAACCCAGCTGCCCAGACAGGACCGCAGCACAAACCCAGCTGCCCAGGACAGGACCGCCAGCACAAGCCCACATGCCCAGGACAGGACCGCCAGCACAAGCCCAGATGCCCAGGACAGGACCGCCAGCACAAGCCCAGATGCCCAGGACAGGACTGCCAGCACAAGCCCAGATGCCCAGGACAGGACTGCCAGCACAAGCCCAGCTGCCCAGGACAGGACCGCCAGCACAAGCCCACATGCCCAGGACAGGCCCGCCAGCACAAGCCCACCTGCCCAGGAGGCCACCGCCAGCAAAAGCCCCGCTGGGCCATGAAGGACCACCAGCAAAAGCCCCGCTGGGCCATGAAGGACGGCCAGCTGCTGAGTCCCGGCAATGGAGACTGCCGCCTCAAGCACCGCTGAACAGGACACCGCCGCCTCAAGCACCGCTGCACAGGGCACCGCCATCTCAAGCTCCGCTGAACAGGGCACCACCGTCTCAAGCACCGCTGAACAGGGCACCGCCGTCTCAAGCACCTCTGAACATTGCACCGCCGTCTCAAGCACCGCTGGCCCATGAGCGGCAAGGGCACTGACGCAACGGAGTCTGTCACGGGGTGAATGATGCACTCTAGGCACCATGCCCCCTCTAGAACCAGTGGAGACTGTCATCCACTACCTCTGTCCTTAGCAGGATGAAGCACTCTGGGCACACAGTCCCCTCCAGAACCAGTGGAGACTGTCATCCACTTGAGAGACTGTGGCTTTGCACTCCCCAGGATTGAACAGTGGGCAAACCACCCACTGGAGAGACTTGTGAGACTGGCTTTGCACTCCCCAGGATTGAACAGTGGGCATGTGGCCCCCTCATGGATTTGGCGTTGTGCACTCAACCGGCTGAGGTGCCCCCCTTTCCCTCCCCCTGAGGTGCCTGTTAAATTGCTCACTGATGCCCCTGCAGTGTTCTCTCCGTCATGGTCGGGATCTTGTGTGGGCCTCGCCCATACCGTGTGGTCCCAGTGTTCCACTGACTTTATTTGAGCACTACCTGGACTACTATGCTTGGTATATATTTTGTACATGATGTATATATATGTTTCTGCCTTCTTCATTTTAATATATTACAATTGTTACACTCATTTTCTATTGTCCTTGCATTCTTCTGGGGGGCTTGGGGGGTGTAACTGTGATGTATTGATATGCATTAGTGTGTGTGTTGTGGTGGGTGAGGGTGGGGGTGTTGTGTGTTGCTTGTCCCTGTTTTTACCCTCCCCCTTCCCCTGTGTCATAAGTGCAGTACTCACCGTGGTCTTCGCCGCCGGCGTTCGTGCTCCTGGTAGAGGAACAGGAAGAATATTGCAGGTAGAATTTGGAGTTCTGGATCCATGGAATCCTGGTTCCTCGTGGGGTCTGTAGAGGTGAGCGTTTTTCCTTCGGGATTCCTGTTTCTGCCGTGATTTTATCCGTTGTGAATCCACCCCGGAAAAGGTGGCGGATTGGTAGGTTGTGATACTGTGGGTGTTACTTTGTCCTCCGTCTGTCTGTTGGCGGTGACCGCCGCGCTGTTTGTTTGTACTGCCGTGGCGGTCGGAGTGTTAAAGTGCCTGTCTTTGTTGGCGGTTTCCGCCACGGTCATAATTGCAAATTTTTTACCGCCGACCTGTTGGCGGTCTTACCGCTGCCTTAACACCAACTGCCAGGGTTGTAATGACCACCAAAATGCTCAGTGCCCAATCTACAAATAATTTTCTAAGAGTTAGGGCCTGATTACGACCTTAGCGATGGGGCTACTCCATCACAAATGTGACGGATATACCATCCGTCGTATTACAAGTTTCATTATATCCTACGGGACTTGTAAAGCAGCGAGCAGGATAACTGTCGCATTTATGATGGAATATCCCATTTGCCAAAGTCGTAATCAGGCTCTTAGGCCCTCATCACAAGCCTGGTGGTCTGTGATAAAGCAGCAGTAATACTGCCAACAGGTCGGCGATAATGAAAATGAAATTATCACCACGGAGGAAACCACTCAGACAGACAGCCACTTTAACACACCAACCTCCAGGGCAAAAGCAACAGGCACCACAGCGGTACCTGCCAACAGCCAGGTGGAAGACAATGTACTACCCATAGTAATATGACACACCTATCCACCACCTTTTCCGGGGCGGTACCAATGACATCAAAAGCCTGGCGGAAACACTGCACAGAAGGGAAACGACTCACCTCTGGAGACTCTGGGAACTACCACGCCACCATGGTGCCCGAGCTGCATATCTTCCCAATGACCTTCTACATCCTGCTCGACTACGAACAGCAACAGCGGCGATGACGACCACAGTGAGTACTGCCGCCTAGCACACAGAGAAGGGGGGAGGAAAAATATATTGACACACACACGCAACTCGC
This sequence comes from Pleurodeles waltl, assembly GCF_031143425.1. NCBI lineage: Eukaryota > Metazoa > Chordata > Amphibia > Caudata > Salamandridae > Pleurodeles > Pleurodeles waltl. Next base: position 1,028,560,851 of record NC_090448.1, on the reverse strand, counting down.
AACACCCCCACCCCTACCCCCAACACAACACACAAAAGCAGATGCAGTAACATAACATATTTACCCCGTACCACTCAGGAATAATGCAACGACAACTACTATAGTATAAAAAGGCTCTAATAAGATAAATATAGGTGAAATATGTGCATCCAAATCAAAATATATACACATATTTACAATGCAAGGGACACTGCCCAGTCCTCAATGTCTGTGGGCCACAGGGCCACATCACAAAGTCCAAGGCCCAACCTCACTCCTGCAACAACACGGAGAGAACACTGCAGGGGCATCAGGTTGAAAATAGACAGGCACCTCAGGGGGATCAGGAATGGGGGAACACCTCAGCCAGAAGATGGTGCAACGCCTCTGGTCCTGGAGGGGGCAACATGCCCTGTGCTTGGTCCTGGGGGGTGCAAGGCCACAGTCTCTCAAGTGGGTGACTTGCCCACTGGCTCTGGAGGGGGCAACATGCCCTGTGCTTTATCCTGGGGACTGCAAGGCCACAGTCTCGCAAGTGGGTGAATACCCGACTGGTTCTGGAGGGGGCATTGTGCCCAGTGAGCTTCATCCTGGGAAGGATGGGGTGAGTGGATGGCTTCTCCACTAGTTCCGGAGGGGGCAACATGCCCTGTGATGCAGAATTTGGGGAGTGCAAAGTCACAGTCTCTCACCTACGTGTCAGACCCACAGGATTTGCTGGGGCCAGGCCACATTACAGCCCATGGAGGCAGTACTACACACTGTCTGCCGGCAGTGACAGCTGCTCAGTGGTGGCAGTGGTGGTGCTGGTGGTGGTGCTGACAGTGGTGGGGGGAGGCTGCAGCCCTTCCTCTGCAGCCTCGGACGGCTGCACACTGGGGCTGCTGCTGCTGGCAGTGGTGCTGGTGGCTGTGCTGGCAGTGGTGGAAGCAGGCTCCAGCCCTTCCCCTGCGGCCTCAGATGGCTGCCCACTGTTGCTGCTGCTTTTGGCAGTGGTGCTGGTGGCTGTGCTGGCAGTGGTGGAGGTAGGCTCCAGCCCTTCCCATGCAGCCTCAGATGGCTGCCCACTGTTGCTGCTGCTGCTGGCAGTGGTGCTGGTGGCGATGCTGGCAGTGGTGGGAGTAGGCTCCAGCCATTCTCCTGTAGCCTTGGACGGCTGCCCACTGGGGCTGCTGCTGCTGGCAGTGGTGCTGGTCATGGTGCTGGTCATGGTGCTGGTCATGGTGCTGGTCATGGTGCTGGTCGTGGTGCTGGTTGTGGTGCTGGTGGTGGTGCTAAAAGTGGTGGGGGAAGGACCCAGCCCATCCCCTGCAGCCTCAGACGGCTGAACCACCATGGTTGGTGGTGGGGGCTCCGACTGAGTCCCAGCACCAGGCCTCTTGTCCTTTTTGCCTGCTAGTGCAGGCCCCCTGCCCTTCCTGCCAGGAGCTGGGAATGGCTCCTTGCTCCTTTTGGCAGCAGCTGGGGACTGCTCCTTGTCCTACCTCTCAGCAGCTGGGGATTGCTACCTGCCCTTCCTTTTACCAGCTGGGGGTGCCTCCTTGCCCTTCCTTTTTGCAGCTGAGGGTGCCTCCTTGTCCTTCCCTGCAGCAGCTGTGTGTGCCTCCTTGCCCTTCCTTGCAGCACTTGGTGCAGGCACCCTAACAGTGTGGCTGCCTGGTGCCCGGGATCCTCTCCCATCTGGTGTAGCTGTGGACACTATGGTGCCCCTGGACTGTGTGGCTGAGGTGATTGCCTGGGTTTTGACCACCCAGGCCTGACGTGAGGGATGGGGGGGCTGGGGAAGAGGTCAATGGTGGCGAGGAAAAGCATTTTAGGGACATTGGGGAAGGAAGAGAGAAATGGCTTGGGAGTAGAGGAAGAGGGAGTGGTGGTAGGAGGTGTCAGTCTGCTGTGTTTGGGTGCAGGTGCATGGGCTGGATGCTGTTGTGAGGTGGCCTGAGTGCTTGCGTTTGTGTGCTTTGGGAGGAGGAGCACAGACACAGTGGGAGAGGACACAGGGGGCGTGTGCATGGAAGTGGGGGTGGTGACTGCCAGTGAGGAGCGTGTGCTGATAGGTGTGCTGGTGATGGGGGTAGTGGATGAGGATGTAGTGCATGCAGGTGTGCGTGTAGATGCAACTGGGAGGGAGGTGGAGTACGAGGAGGAGGGGGCCACAGTGGAGGCAGTGGATGTTGGTATGTCTGCAGCTGGATGTTGTTTGTGTGAGTGCCGGTGGGATGAAGTGTGGTGCTTGTATTTGCCAAGTCCACTCTTGTGTGTTGACCTGGGTGCATGCTCGTCTGACTGTGTGCTTGGGATAGGTTGGGGTTGAGGGGAATAGGATTGGGTAGAGGAAGTTAGAGAGGGGTGGCTAGAAACAGGGAAAATGGCTGCCATCAGAGAGGAGGCAAGAGCCAGGATTGAGCCTTCATGCCAGTGTGAGTGCCCTCCAGGAATGCACTTGTCTGTTGCATTTGGGCTGCCAGCCCCTGGATGGCATTTACAATGGTTGACTGCCCAACAGAGATGGATCGCAGGAGGTCAATAGCCTCTTCACTCAGGGCAGCAGGGCTAACTGAGGCAGGGCCTGAGGTGAGGAAGCTTCCATTGGAGGAGGAATCCGTGTCCGAACTGTCCCCTCCTGTCTCCACTGTGGTGCTCCCCTTGCCCTCCGTCCTACTGGTGCCCACGCCGTGGATTCTGCATCCTTGGTCCTGTGGGATGCAGTTCTCTCCGTAGCCGGTGCCTTTGCTCCTCTGCCAGATGATGCTAATACACATAAGGACAGGGTGACAAAACAAAAAGGGGAGGGGGAGACACAAAGGATACACTTGTTCAACACCACTATTGGCGTGCACAACACACTCACACACAGGGAACAGCCCTATGCACTAGGCAATGCACTACCAGTCAAAATGCTAGTCACCGGGCCATGGATATGGACACCTAATGATAATTGCAGCATACCTGAGACCCACAGACCCCTGCCCAGTAGTGGATGCCTACTTGCTTGGTTGTAGGTATTTTACATCAGAACCCTGCCCAACATGGGACCTACTCTGCAATGTCAGGCCTGGCTAGGGGCACCCACAGGCCCACATCCCCCTACCGGATCCCACCCACCAGGCACAAGTTGTATATTGGGGCACTGTACTCAACCCCTTGTGGCTGCTGTGATGCCCCCAAGCACCCATCCAGCTCCTGATAGCCCACCTCCAGTATGCGGGCCATCAGGGGGGTCATGGTTTGACGGGCACCCCTTCCTCGTTGGGAAGCCATACCCAGCTGGGCCTCCGCCGTCTTCCGTGCCCAGCGAATCAGGTCCTCCCACTGTGTTTCAGTGGGTGCTCCGCCTGCCATAGAGCCCCAGGGTCCGCATGTCCTTGGCGATGGCACGCTATGTACCCTTTTTCTGATGGGCGCCAACCTGCAGGGAAATGGACACAGGGAAAGGTATTAGTCCGACCGTCCTGCTTGTTACACTTATGGCCCACCATGCCCCTTCCCATCCCCATTAGCACAGACATGGCCCACCATGCGCTGCCCAGGGCCCATCCACCCCCCCACATGAGGTCTTCACACACAGCACTTCATGCATTCACGCCCCATGCATTGTACTCACGGTGTACTCCCCTTTTAGTCTGGAGGCCCATACAGCATTCGGTAGGACCCCATCCGCCAGTCTCTCCAACTCACCTGAGGTGAAGGCAGGGCCCCTTTCCCAAGTGACACGAGCCATGGTCAGTTCCAGACACAGGTCATAGCAGCACATGCAGTGTAGGTCCTCTCCTGTTGAAGGCCAGGCAGCAAGTGAGTGAACAGATAGAAAATAGCAGTGACGTCCGCTGCGGTGCATACTGTCACCGCCTGCTTACATCACCAATGGCTGTTGTACCCCATAGGGCCCAATATTAACTAATGAGGAGTTGCACGGCGGTTTTGACCACCTCCCGTAGCGGTGCACAACGTCAGCAGAATTTCCTCATTTCGACCTGTCCCTCCAAACAGGACAGGGGGATGCCATTTCAGGGGGGTACAGGCCATGGCTCCTATCTGGGTCACATTATGCATATGCACAATTTGGACATCTCCAACAAAATACTGTTACAATCACAACATGCAGTGAAGTGTAGTGTTTGGAAATAAGAGATACTGACTAGCTGCTCACTATTTTGCCCCATAGTTTGCAACTGCTGTGGATGAATAGGAGATGGAGACATCCCCCTTTGTACAGACCCCTGGTGGACTTGGCAACAATGGAGGACAGGCACATTGTCCTCACCTATGGACTTGACAGGGCCACAATCACAGAGCTGTGTGCCCAGTTGGAGCCTGACCTATTATCTGGTATCCGTCATCCCACCTGGATCCCCCCCTCTTGTGCAAGTGCTATCTGTGCTCCATTTCCTGGCAACTGGCTCCTTACAAGTGACAGTGGGTTTCGCAGCTGGAATGTCTCAGCCAATGTTCTCAATAGTGCTGACCAGAGTGTGGTCTGCCCTGATTAAACACATGTGCAGCTACATAGTTTTCCCCAGGCGTAGGATTTGGCCACAGTGAAAGCTGACTTCTATGCAATGGGACATATCCTCAACCTTATTGGGGCAATTGATGGTACACATATTGCTTTTGTTGTCCCCCGGCGGAATGAACAGGTGTTCAGAAATCGAAAGAGCTTTCACTCCATGAATGTGCAGATGGTGTGCCTGGCCGACCAGTACATTTCCCACGTCAATGCCAAATATCCTGGGTCTGTGCATGATGCCTTTATCCTAAGGAATAGCAGCATCCCATATGACATATGATTGTTCAACTCCAGAGGCACAAGGTGAGGCTAATAGGTGAGCCCTGGTTCGCACCCAGAATATGTTGGTGTATGGGTATGGTGTGGGCCCTAAGGGTTGTTGTGTGGCTAACAGTTGTCCCTCGATATTTGCAGGTGATTCTGGATACCCCAACCTCTCATGGCTACTGACCCCTGTGAGGAATCCCAGGACAAGGGCAGAGGGACGTTACAATGAGGCACTTGGGCGAACACGAAGACTTATAGAGAGGACTTTTGACCTCCTGAAGGCCAGATTTCATCGCCTACATCTAACTGGTGGATCCTGTAGTACTCACTCAAGAAGATCTGTCAGATCATCGTGGCATGCTGTATGTTGCACAACCTTGCCTTACGTCACCAGGTGCCTTTTCTGCAGGAGGATGAGGCTGGAGATAGCCGTGTGGCAGCAGTGGACCCTGTGGACAGTGAAGATGAGGAGGCAGAGGATGAGGATGAGGACAACAGAAGTGCAATATTTCGACAATACTTCCAATGACACACAGGTAAGACATTATGGGGGTCATTACAACCCTGGCGGACGGTGTTAAAGCAGCGGAAATATCGCAAACAGGCCGGCGGACAAAAAAAGGGAATTATGACCCTGGCGGAAACCGCCAACAAAGACAGCCACTTTAACACTTCGCCTGCCACAGCGGTACAGACAAGCAGCGCGGCCGTCACCTCCAACAGACAGGTGGAAGACAATGTACCGCCCACAGTATTACAACCCGCCAATCCGCCACCTTTTCCGGGGCGGATTCACCGTGGATAAAAACACGGCGGAAACAGCTTTTGCTATGGGAAAACGCTCACCTGAACATATCCCACTAGGAACGAGGAATCCATGGAGCCGGAACTCCAAATACTCCCTGCCCTTGTCTTTCTGCTCCTCTACGACCAACAGCTATGTAGGTGTCGCAGACAACGGTGAGTACTGCACCTACGACATGGGGGAGGGGGGAAGCAAAAGTTAGGGGGACACCCACCAAACACGCATATTACAACATACACACCAATGCATTCTCAAAAAATCACAGTAACAACCCACAATCCCCTTGGAAGAATGAATACACAAAGCGAAAATCAGTCAAACAATGTAATGTGCCAATATACATGTCATACAAAAATATACAGATATATATTTGAAAATCAGTCATAATTATATACAAGACGAGAAGTAGTGCAGGTATGTACATAACAATGTCCGTGCACCAACAGTCCAAAAATGCATGGGCGAGGCCCACTAACGATACCTGACCACAATCGGAGAGAACACTGCCGGGGCATCAGATAGAAATACTTCAGGCACCTCAGGGGGAAGGGAAGAGGGGGGCACCTCAGCCGGATGACTGCAAAGCCAGATCCACGACGGGGCTCCATGCCCATTTATGCCTTCCTGGGAAGTGCAAAGCCACAGTCTCTCAAGTCTATACAGTGGGTGGTTTGCCCACTGTGCCATCCTGGGGAGTGCAAAGCCACAGTCTCTCAAGTCTATACAGTGGGTGGTTTGCCCACTATTCAATCCTGGGGAGTGCAAAGCCACAGTCTCAAGTTGATGCAGGTCTCTACTGGTACTGGGGGGACTGGTGCCCAGACTGGATGAGTCTCCCCGTGAAAGGTCTTGTCCTGTCACTGTCCCAGCTGCACATGGGATAAGGATGCCTGATGTGGCAGTCCTTTCATTCCTACCCGGTGCATTGCCCTGTTCAGCGATGCTTTGCCATGGTGGTCTTTGCCCTGTTCACCGGTGCTTTGCCATGGCGGTCTTTGCCCTGTTCAGCGGTGCTTTGCCATGGCGGTTCAGGACTGTTCAGCTGTGCTTTGCCATGGCGGTCTTTGCCCTGTTCAGCGGTGCTTTGCCATGGCGGTTCAGGACTGTTCAGCAGTGCTTTGCCATGGCGGTTCTGATTAGGACATTGGTGTGTGGCATGACGTTCTCTACACTGGACATTGGTGTGTGGCATGACGTCTTCTACACTGGACATTGGTGTGTGGCATGATGTTTCATCATTGCCCAGCGGGGCTGTGGCAGCCGGGGCCCTCCAGGGCACTGACTCCGGTGGTGACGGTGGTCTCCTGACCAGTGACGATACTTGGGCCCTCCTGGGCTGTGACTCTGGTGGTGGTCTCCTGACCAGTGACGATACTTGGGCCCTCCTGGGCTGTGACTCCGGCGGTGGTCTCCTGACCAGTGACGATACTTGGGCCCTCCTGGGCTGTGACTCCGGCGGTGGTCTCCTGACCAGTGACGATACTTGGGCCATTCTGGGCTGTGACTCCGGCGGTGGTCTCCTGACCAGTGACGATACTTGGGCCCTCCTGGGCTGTGACTCTGGTGGTGGTCTCCTGACCAGTGACGATACTTGGGCCCTCCTGGGCTGTGACTCCGGCGGTGGTCTCCTGACCAGTGACGATACTTGGGCCATTCTGGGCTGTGACTCCGGCGGTGGTCTCCTGACCAGTGACGATACTTGGGCCCTCCTGGGCTGTGACTCTGGTGGTGGTCTCTGGACCAGTAACGACAGTGCTGGCGGTTGTGTCTCGACCGCTGGAAATGATGGCGCACTTCTCCGCCGTGACACTCACAACAGGCTGGGGAGACTTCCTCTGGCCCTTCCCCACCTTTGGTGGAGTCACAGCTGACTCTCCAATCCCCTTGGAACCCATGTCAGTTGTTTTCCCACCAGGAGTCTTAACACAGTCCCGTCGTCCACTCTCCAATTTTGGAGCCTTTACAGGGGGTGGGCTGCCAGTGCCTTGGCTCCAGGTCCTACTGCCTGCCCTGGTGGCCGGTGCACTCCAAAAATCTTGAACAGGCATCACTGGTATTGGAGGCTTTTTGGCTGAGGCGCTATGACAGGACTGATGAATTGGAGGGGGGGTGGGGGCAAAAAGGTCAACTTTACACAGGGACAGTTTCTGACGAACACTGGGATGGGTAGCTGGAGGGGGTCTGGGAGTGGAGGAAGAGGAGGTGGTTGTCGGAGGTGTAACTTTAGGTGTTTTGGGTGCAGATGCAGGTACTGGAGGCTGTCGTGAGGTGGATGGATTTTGGGTGAGTGATTGCCGGCGTTTGTGTACTTTGGGAGGGGGCGTCACAGACACACTGGGAGAGGACACAGGGGACGTGTAAATGGCAGTGGAGGTAGTGAGTGCAGGTGAGCGGCTTGTGGTGCTGGGTGTCCTGGTGCGATTCATGGTGCCTGTAAATGTGGTGCATGCAGGTGTGTGTGTAGAAGAGACTGGGAGGGAGGAGGGAGAAGAGGAGGGGGACACAGTGGAGGCAGTGGATGTTGTTGTGTCTGTATGTGGCTGAGGCTTGCGTGAGTGCCTGTGGTGTGTGTGGTGCCTATGTTTGCTTGAGCTACTTGGGTGTGTTGACTTGTGTGCATGCTGGTCTGTAGGTGTGCTTGGGATGGGATGAGGTACAGGAGATTGGGTCTGGGTGGAGGAAGTTGGAGGGGGGAGGCTAGACACAGGGACAATGGCTGCCATCAGTGCTGAGGCCAAAGATTGCAGGGTTCGCTGAAGGACAGCCTGACCAGAATGAATGCCCTCCAGGAATGCATTACCGTGTTGCAACTCTCGTTCTACACCCTGGATGGCATTCACAATGGTAGACTGCCCAACAGTGAGTGACCTGAGGAGGTCAATGGCCTCCTCACCGAGGGCAGCTGGGGTGACTGGGGCAGGGCCTGAGGTGCCTGGGGCAAAGGTGATGCCCACCCTCCTGGGTGAGCGGGCACGGGGCGAACGCTGAGGGGCTGCTGGGAGGGCGGTGCTGGTAGGGGAGGTGGCGGCTGTACCTGTAGAGGTGGGGGGCACAGATGGTGCCGCCACCACAAGGGAGCCCACATCGTCGAACGAGTCCGTGTCGCTGCTTGGTGATCTGGTGGCTGACGTGAAGCTCCCCTCGCCCTCCGTCCCACTGGTGTATTCAGAGTCCGTGGTGTGGCCCTCCATGGCCATGTGGGATGCAGCTCCCTCGTGCTCCGGTGCCACTGTACCTCCGCCTGTTGATGCTGATGTACAAAAGTACAGGGAGAGCAGAAAAAGGGGGGGAGACAGAAGAAAGAGGGTTTTAGTGCATGGCATACCGCTACCGTTGGCGGACAAAACAAACGCAGCTGCCCCCTGCATTACGCCGTGCTCCTGCCCTCTGCACATTCAATTTCTGGGATATGGCCTATATGGCAATGGTGGACATCTGCGCACATGGATGCCACAGGGGCAACTATACCTCGACTTGGCACTCTGCTGAGGTGGGGTAGAGTGCCACATGGCCTACATTACGGAGGGGCCTTGCCTACCTAACTCGCCCTGGCCTAGGGACACCCACAGCCCACCTCCCCACCCAGACACCTCCACTGCACGCAATGTCCGCAGAATGAGGTTGTACTCACCCCCTTGTGTCTGCTGTGATGCCCTCAAGCGCCCATCCAACTCCGGGTAGGCCACCGCCAGGATCTGGAACATCAGGGGGGTCATGGTGCGACGGGCACCCCTCCCACGTTGGGATGCCATCCCCAGCTGAGCCTCCGCCATCTTCTTGCTGCAGCGGCGAATGTCCTCCCATCTCTTACGGTAGTGGGTGCCCCGTCTCTGGTGGGCCCCCAGGGTCCGGACCTCCTTGGCGATGGCACGCCAAATGTCCCTCTTCTGGTGGGCGCTGACCTACATGACATGCACAAGGAAAGAGGACCAGTCATTACCAAATGCACCGTCGTTGTGAGTGGCCCCCTCCCTACTCTGGCCATGTGGCCCATTCATTCCCATGCATTAATGTTCTATGAACTCTGCCCCCTTCCCTCTTCCAACCAGCCCTCTCCACCCAGGCCTAGCCCATACAACGTGCTCCCTGTGTACTAACCTGTTGGTCTGGAGGACCGTAGAGTAGCGTGTACTGGGGGAAGACCCCGTCTACCAGTTTCTCTAACTCCTGTGCAGTGAAGGCAGGGGCCCTTTCCCCAAACGCAGCAGCCATCGTCGCTTCCAGACCGAGGTCACAGCAGCACTTGCAGTGTAGGTCCTCTCCTGTCGAAGGTCAGGTATCTAGTGACTGAACAGATAGAAAATGGCGGTGACGTCCGCGGCGGTGCGCATCATCACCGCCAGCGCACCTGTTCATTGGCTCCTGGGACCCATAGGGTCCAATGTTAACCAATGCAGCATTGCGCCGCGGTCTACGACCGCCTACAGTGACGGTGTGCAACGCCAGCGCAGTTACCACACAATCCCATTGTCCCACTTTAGAGGTCAGGCAGCCGCCATTTCAGGGGCCCACATGGCTTCATTTCCTACTGCGTCACACATAGGTAGGCCTACAATCAACACACATACAGGAAGGGTTTTGTGAGTGATGTAGTCTTGTGTGTGACTGTGGGTACATACCTGGAGGAATAATGACTGGTTCTTCGCTGTTGTCCTTTGTAGGCACCGTCTGCTGGGACATATGAGAAGATGGCGGAATCCTCCGGTGTACCGACCGCTGGTGGACCTGTTGACAATGGAAGAGAGACATGTCATTGTAACCTACCGGTTTGACCGTGCCACAATCCAAGAACTATGTACCCAGTTGGAGCCAGACCTGATGTCACCAATCCACCATCCGACTGGAATCCCCCCTGATGTGCAGGTGCTGTCAGTGCTCCATTTCCTTGCAAGTGGGTCTGTTCAGACAACTGTGGCCATAGCATCAGGGATGTCCCAGCCTATGTTTTCCAACGTGTTGTCCAGAGTGTTGTCTGCCCTGCTGAAACACGTAAGGAGATACATAATTTTCCCTGAGGTGGAGGATTTGCCTACAGTGAAAGGTGACTTCTATGCCCTTGGACATATCCCCAACGTCATAGGTGCTATTGATGGGACCCATGTAGCTCTGGTCCCCCCCCACAGGAGTGAACAGGTGTACAGAAACAGGAAAAGTTATCATTCCATGAATGTTCAGATGGTCTGTTTGGCAGACCAGTATATCTCGCAGATAAATGCTATGTTCCCTGGCTCAGTGCATGATGCCTACATCCTGCGGAATAGCAGCATCCCGGATATGATGGGTCAACTCCAGAGGCACCGTGTATGGCTATTGGGGGACTCTGGTTACCCCAACCTGTCCTGGCTATTGACCCCAGTGAGGAATCCCAGGACCAGGGCAGAGGAACGCTACAATGAGGCCCATGGGCGGACTAGGAGGGTGATCGAACGCACCTTCGGCCTCCTGAAGGCCAGGTTCAGGTGCCTCCATATGACAGGTGGATCCCTATTCTACTCACCGAAGAAGGTGTGCGACATCATCATCGCCTGCTCCATGCTCCATAATTTGTCTTTGCGATGCCAGGTGCCTTTTCTGCAGGAGGATGATCCCAATGACGGTGTTGTAGCAGCTGTGGTGCCTTTGGAACCTGTGGACAATGATGAGGATGAAGCTGATGAAGAAGACAACGACAACAGGGAGTCCGTCATACAGCAATATTTCCAGTGAGACACAGGTGAGAACATTTTCATTTTTACCATTACATTAACTTTCACACGTCTACCTCTATCCTGTTTTTTGATTTAAATCACTATTTGGTAACTGAGTTGTACCCTCCCATTACGGTTTCACAGGTGTGGTTACCTACGTGTCAACTGCTTGCATCCTTCAAGGGCTTGTGATGTGTGACATAGGTATGTTAGCTTTACAATGGTACACCCATTATGACACTGTCATTGATAATACATTTTTACTAAATCACAGACTGACTCCAGATTGTTTTGTGTTTCAAGGGTGTTGAAGTGCTCAGAAATGGGAGGGGGTTGTAAAATGAGGATGGGTGATGGCGGAGGAATGTCCATGGCAGAGTCCAGTCTATTAGTCCCACAGGTGCACTGCCCATCTGGGCATAGGAAGTGGAGCTGTGGCAGTTTAAGTATGGACAGGATAACAAAGTGGGACAGTGGGGTGACAATCAGGGTGGTCTCATTTCCTGGCGGGGGTCTTGCCATCTTGCTCTGTCCTGTTCCTGGATCTCAGGGACCGCTTGCATGGTGGTTGTCCGTCTGCAGGGGGTGGGGTGCTGGTGTGTTGGTCCTGTGGCGGAGCGTCCTGTCCACTAGCGCCGGCGGAGGTGGTGGGCAGTTCATCGTCCATGCTAGTGTCAGGGGCCCCTTGGAGTGCCACAGTGTTCCTCAAGGTCTGCTGTATGTCCTTCAGCACCCCTACGATGGTGCCCAGGGCGGAGCTGATGGTCCTGAGCTCCTCCCTGAACCCCAGATACTGTTCCTCCTGCAGGTGCAGGGTCTCCTGCAACTTGTCCAGGACCGTCACCATCGTCTCCTGGGAGTGGTGGTATGCTCCCATGAGGGAGGAGAGGGCCTCGTGGAGAGTGGGTTCCCTTGGCCTGTCCGCCCCCTGTCGCACAGCAGCCCTCCCAGTTCCCCTGTGTTCCTGTGCCTCCGTCCCCTGGACAGTGTGCCCACTACCACTGCCCCCAGGTCCCTGTTGTTGTTGGGGTGGTGGGTTACCCTGGGTGCCCTGTAGTGGTGGACACACCGCTGATTGACCTGTCCTGGGTAGGGAGGTTTGGGCCCGCTGGGTGGGTGCTGTGCTGGTGTTACCAGAGGGTGGAAGGTCGGTGTTGGGCTGTGCCTGTGCAAGGGGAACTGACTGTCCCGAGGCCCACGATGGTCTGGGCTGGTCATCAGGATCCAGTAGGGCAGAGCTGCTATCGTCACTGTGGGCCTCTTCTGGGGGTGGAGTGGTGTTGTCTGGACCCTCTGGTGTGGTGACGGTCCTTCGGGTTCCTGCAGGGGCATAAGAGCATGATTATTGCATGTGTGTGTGTAATGGTGTGCAATGGGTGGGTGTTTGTGTACCCCAGTGCAAGCATTCCTGTGTGTGGGTTTGTGTGGTGATGGTTGGGGGGTGTACTGGGTATGTGAAGTGGGCATGCTTTAGTGATGGGTGTCCATGCTTAGTTGTGTCATGCAGGGCTTGGTGTTGGGATGGGTGGTTGGTGTCATGGGTAGATTAGTGAGGAGTTGTAGTGATAGGGGAGGGGGTGAGGGAGGGGGTGTGTGATAGCATGCAGGTAGGGTGGGGATATGATAGTTAAGATTTGACTTACCAGTGTCCCATCCTCCACCGACTCCTGCGAGGCCCTCAGGATGCAAGATGGTCAAGACTTGCTCCTCCCATGTTGTTAGTTGTGGGGGAGGAGGTGGGGGTCCGCCGCCAGTCCGCTGTACCGCGATGTTGTGCCTGGAGACCGTTGAACGCACCTTTCCCCGTAGGTCGTTCCACCTCCTCCTGATGTCCTCCCTATTTCTTGGGTGCTGTCCCACGGCGTTCACCCTGTCCACTATTCTGCGCCATAACTCCATCTTCCTGGCTATTGATGTGTGCTGTACCTGTGAGCCAAATAGCCGTGGCTCTACCCGGACGACTTCCTCCACCATGACCCTGAGCTCCTCCTCGGAGAAGCGGGGGTGTCTTTGGCATGCCATGGGGTGGTGTGGGTGATGTGTGGGGTGGTGTATGTGGTGATGGTTGTGGTGAGTGTAGTGGTGTGTGGTGTTTTGTGCGTGGATGTTGTGTGGGTGATGGTGTTGTGTGCCTCTGTGTAGTGGGGTTGTCTATTCTGTGCTCTCTCTCTGTCGCCTTAGTCTCTAATATTTGGTCGTAGGGGTTTGTGGGTGATGTGGGTGTGTGTTTTATATTGTATTGGGTGTGTGGGAGTGGTGTTTGTATGTGTGTCAGGTGTGTGTATTTAGAATTGTCCAATGTGGCGGTGTTTTGGAGATGTGTGTGTATTTTGAGCGCGGCGGTGTGTACCGCCAATGGAATACCGCGGTTGAAAGACCGCTGCGTGGATTCGTGGGTCGTAATACCATTGGGCGTGTTTCTGTTGGCGTGGAGGTGGAGGATTTGTTTCCGCCAGTTTATCACTGACCTTTGGTGTGGCGGTGTTGTGTGGGTGTCTGATATCGGCGGATTCCAAGATGTGTGTCATAATAGCTGTGGCGGAATTCCGCGGCCGCGGCGGTGTATTGGCAGTCTTCTGCACGGCGGTAAGCGCCTTTTACCGCCAATGTTGTAATGACCCCCTATATCTTTACATTTAAATGACTGTTTTGTGTTTGACATTATCACTGGCAGGCTGATTTTCCAACTTCTCTGGCCACTCACTGTACCCTTTGGCATCTCTATTTCCAGATAATTGTGCCCCACTATCGCTCCTGGTGTGTTGACTGCAGCAAAGTACAGGTCTTTCCTATGTATACATTACTGTACAGTTGATTTGCAATGTTTAAACCTTGTTAAACAAATACATATTTAATAATTTGACATACTCCATACCTGTATTTTTTCAAAGGGTGTTTATTTATTTAAGTGCTAAGAAGTAGAGGGGGATGTGCAATGGGCTGGGGGTGATGATGGAGGAAAGTCCAGGATAGAGTCCAGTGTATTTGTATCACAGGTGCATTGTCCAAGGGGGCATAGGAAGGGGAGGATTGGCAGTTCAGCTGGACAGGTTGACAGAGTGGGACACAAGGGTGACAATCAGGAGAGTCTTATTTCCTGGCGGGGTCTTGGCAGTAGTCTCTGGCTTCTGCCTGGATTGCAGGGAACGTTTGCAGGGTGGTCCTCCTTCTGCAGGGGGAGAGGTGCTGGTGGCCTGTTGGTCCTGTGGCGGGGCCTCCTGTCCACTAGCGGCAGCAGAGGTAGAGGGCTGTTCATCGGATTGGCTAGTAGCAGAGGCCCGGTGGGGTGCCACTGCCTCCCTCATAGTGTTGGCCATGTCTGCCAGCACCCCTGCAATGGAGACCAGGGTGGTGTTGATGTCCTTCAAGCCCTCCCTGATCCCTAGGTACAGTCCCTCCTGCAGCTGCATGTTCTCCTGCAACTTGTCCAGTATCTGGCCCAGCGTATCCTGGGAATGTTGTTATGCTCCCAGGATCATGGTGAGTGCCTTCTGGAGAGTCGGTTCCCTGGGCCTGTCCTCTCCCTGTTGCACAGTAGTCCTCCCAGCTTCCGTGTTGTCCTGTGCCTCTGTCCCCTGAACCGTGTGCCCACTACCACTGACCCCAGGTCCCTGATTGTCCTGTGTTTGCGGGGTGGCCTGGGTCCCTGTAGTGGTGGAAATACTGCTGATTGACGTGTCCTGGGGACAGAGGTATGGGCCCACTGGGTGGGTGCTGTGGTGGTGTTTCCTGAGGGGGGAGGCTCTGTGGTGGTGTGAGAGTGGACCTGGGTAACCAACTGTCCGGAGATCCCTGAAGGGCCAGGTTGATCATCCAGATCTAGACGAGCAGAGCTGCTGTTATCACTGTGGGGGAGTGGATGTTGCTGGCACCTCTTCTCCAGTGACATTGGGTGGGGGACCTGTGGGGATGTAAATACAGTGTTATTGTTTCTGCGTGTGACGTCATGTGCATGGGTGTGTTGGCCTCTATGGTTGTTGTTGCCCTGGCAGATTTGCCTTTGTGTGAGTTGCCATTTTGTGGGCTAGGTGATTTTCTCCAGTGTGCATGCAATGGTGATAGTTGTCAATGCAGGTCTGTGAGGGGTGTCCATGCATTGGTGTTACATGCAGGGCTTGGTTTTGGGATGAGTGGGTTGTGATGGTGGGGTATGTGGGAAGTGGTGGAGTGATGGGATTGAGGGTAAGGGGCTTGATAGGAATAGAGATTTGACTTACCAGAGTCCAGTCCTCCTCCTACTCCTGGCAGGCCCTCAGGAAGCATGATTGCCTAGACCTGCTCCTCCCATGTTGTCATTTGTAGGGGAGGAGGTGGGTGTCCACCACCAGTCCTCTGTACAGCTAGTTGGTGTCTTGCTGCTGTGGAATGCACCTTCCCCCCATAGGTCATTCCACCTCTTCTGGATGTCGTCCCTTGTTCTTGGGTGCTGTCCCACGGCGTTGACACTGTCCACGATTCTCTGCCATAGATCCATCTTCCAACCAATGGATGTCTGCTGCACCTGTGATCCAAATAGCTGTGGCTCTACCCAGATGATTTGCTCCACCATGACCCTTAACTCCTCCTCAGAGAACCTGGGGTGTCGGTGTGGTGTCATGGGTGTAGTGTGAGTAGTGTGGGTGAGGGTGTGTGGGGTAATGTGTTGGGATTTGTGATGTAAGGTGCGTGGATGGTGTATAGGTGATGGTGGTATGTGGCTCTGGTTGTGTGGGTGCTCTTGCTCTTTCTCTCTCTGCTGGCAATTATTGGTATTCATAAAGGGTTTTGGGTAATGTGGGTGTGCGTTTTATAGTGGTATGTGTGTGTGGGTGTGTGTATATGTGTCAGGTGTGTGTGTAGTTTGAATTGTCCAATGTGGTGTGGTTTTGTTTGAGTGTGTATTTTGAGCACGGCTGTATGTACCGCCAATGGCTTACCACCATTGAATGTCCGCCACAGTGATTCGTGGGTCATAATACTGTGGGCATAGTTCTGTTGGCGTAATGGTGTGGGTTTTGGTACCGCCAGTTTATCACTGACCTTTGGGCTGGAGGACTTGAGTGTGTGGCTGTATAGTGACGGATTGGTATGTGTGTGGCATAATATGGTTGGTGGTTATCCGCTGCCGCCGCGTTATGTTGGCGGCAGTCTGCATGTCGGTAAGTGGGATTTACAGCCAATGGCATAATGAGGGCCATAGTGTGGTACTTCTGTCTGAGGTGGGGATGATACCTCAAAGTGAAGGCCTGGTTCAGAAAGCATATTCTGTGAGTGGTTGTGCCTTCCCCTAGGGGCTCTTATTATATGTATCGTTTTCATGTATTTCCAGTGGACACACATGATTGCAGTCTAAAAATATTTGGAAATCACAAAAATTATTTCTTCTGAGTAAGCTTGTCCCATGCCTGGAAATTTGCAGGACATGAAAGTGAATTGCCCTAGCCTTGCAGGTGACTGAAAGGCTACTAAAAGGGATTGTAAAGGTTCAGGGGCCCTGGACTTCTAGGTGCAGCATTTCAGTTCCAAAGTGGATATGTGCCAGAACCATTATGCCCCCTGGGAAAATACAACTTGTTAGGAAGTTAGAAATAAAGGATCCTGATTTGATTTTTGAGACATGGAAAATAATTTCACTAAGATGATAAATAGTTGTATTTCCCAAAGATATAGGTGAAACATCCACTGCTTTTGCAAATAAATAATCCAATACCACTCATTGTTCATGTCAATGGGTCAGAAATCAACCTCCAGTATGTGGAGAGGTAAACTTTGAGTGCACCCCAGTTCAGCAGAAAGCAGTGGTCTTAGTGAGGCACTGCAAATAACTGAAAGTTTAGCACAGGAACTAAAACATGGAATGATGGCAGTGCTTTATAATCAGGCATGGGAATGTTTTGCTTATATCATACCCTTCTCAAACTTTACAGACAAAAAAATACTCCAAGCGTGGAGTGTTCCCCTTCCTGTGATTGGGGTGTTGATTCATTTTCAATAAAGATTTGCCAAAGTGGCCTTCAATTTTAGTGCTTTCCAAGTGAAAAAGTATTGCGCTTCTAATGCTTAGATCTTCATCCAGGTCAATTTTAAATCATCAAACCAGAGCACAAGCATGTATGAACTTATAATCAGCTCATTTTACAGTACAAGACAATACTTTCTCATTTGTGTTTAACCAGTGAAAAAACAATTTCCATTTCGGGACTCTTATTCATTATCTTACAGTCATGCTTCCAGGCTTTAATAACTACTTCATTCCAGTGGAAATATGTGGCTAGTGAATTTTAATAGACCCAGGCCCACCAGAGACTGGGCAAATCTTAGTCATCCTGAGTTATGTGTTGAAAGTAGTGTCCCTCTGAGCCATACTTATCACTCCATGAGTGGGAAGACCGAGTTGTGATTTACGTGTTAACCTCTACCCCTGCTCACTTCTAGTATGTCTTCCTGCATCTGTGCATATTTTCTATTGTTTGTTATTTATTTAGAAGTAATCATAACATTTTTACAAGCTAGCAATACATAGTATGCATAACAATAGATGGGGATGAACAGGCAGCACACAGTTTTCCCTTCACAATGGATAGCATTTCAATGTATCATGTCAGAGCGGTAGATAGACAGCACCATTTACTGCTTGACGTATGAGCTTCAGAGGCTAATACATGGTTCTGTTCTTAGTTGAGAATCAGCCATCTTGACCATGGAAGAGGTGGAGTGTGCATAGAGAGATTAAGGGCCAGATGTAGGTAGCTGAAAAATTGCGAGTCGGAAATAGCAATTCTGTAATCATCCAGGGATTGTAACCAATGTCCGATGCTGAGTCTGCACAGTGTATCCATGGGATAATGTCTTGGCACTGCCATTGGGCACAACCCTGACACATGGACTGTACCTCAAGTATGGCACACACACATTGGCTGAGGAGTGCGCAATGGGTTGCCAGACAAAATAAGCAGCTATGGGTGCAGAATCACTAATCATACACATGACCCATTGTCAAGATCCAATGATTTATTGGGACAATGCACCACCAAATATTCTCTAGGTCAAATGTAGGCAGAGTGTCTTACACTCACTATGTACATTAGGTGCACACTTGTCACACAAATCTGCATTCTTGACACATGCCTAGAGAAAATCCAGATAAACGTGTGAAGACTGATGTACGGGTGCAAGTCTTAGGTAGCAACGGGTTTGCCAGTATCAACAATGCTAGACATGTGTCAGCATGGTTGCGTAGTATGCTCTGTATTCCAACATAACACAGCACATAGCAATCAACACCACTCATTGTCACTCACATGACAGAACAAGTGCATGTTATCAACAGTAACAATGTATCCCCTATATGTTTTGGGCTCCAACATCACAATCAGGTGGGATGTGCTGCTATGCCCAGCATTGTTACATAATGTCTGATACACAACATGTAATTGAGTGGGAGTAGATCTAGCCATATATGTTGCATTTGGCTAATGGACAGTGAAGCACTGCGTTGATTTAACACCTCAACATCATTCAGTCATGGTAAGCGTTACCTAGATTGTGGTATGCTGGAGAAAATGCATTCCCATGTTCAATAGAGGATGTGGATGGACAGCTTTGAGACACCCACAGATACTAACAAATACAAGAAGGGAGGTCACTTGGAGACAACACAAGTGCTGTAGCAGGTGTAATGTCATGTGTGCGTGGCCCTCTTCCATCTCACAAAAACCGTCAATGGAACCGTAACTATCAATAAGCCAGTAGTAGCAGATGTGTACATATACAAATTACACAAGTCACATGTTGCATCATGTCCATGTATGACCAGACAATGTTGCTGTAGAAGATGTGTACAAAGTGCAAGAAGCCTAAAGAATGGGAGCAATGTAGGAGACAATACATACCTTACCAGTAACACAGGAAAACATGGAGAAGGGACACACAGAGACCAATACTGATTGCACAACACATCAATGATTACATTTCAACATTTAACATATGGACAGAGAGAGTGGCCAGGTAAATACATAACCCAGTCATGTTTGCCATTAGCATACCATGGTATTTTCCCAATGCATGCCCCCATGACAGGAGGCAGTGACAATCAACACCATCTGTACCCTGCCACGTTTCCAATATTGAAGTCACAGTAGATATACAAACCCTAAACAAGTTTCCGATGGAAACGACTAAGGACATCAAATAATGAGACATGTACTACATGTGTAAGCACCCGAGCTCTGTACATGAGAGGGGAAGGCTGACATCACATACCGCAGAGGAAAATATGATATCCAGGTCTGTATGTCCACAATTGTGCATGTGTCTATCTGCTGGGGACAGTGCATAATTCTGCTGAGTAGCAATCACGAAGAGTCTAGATCGCTGCTCAATAAACCCACACACCACTGTTCTGGCTATATCAATGTATGACATTTCCAGGGGCCTAATGCATGTGCAAAGGGAGCTGAGTAAACTGGAGCACCATTCACCTGCCCCTTCACATGCAATCATCGGTTTGTGTTGCCATACAAACTCACACAGTAGTGGTGATGAGTAGGCTGGCATCTATGCCAGACTGTAACACTGCTACACATTTGTATGCCACTGTATGTGACAGTCATGACAAACATGATGTTGACAAATGAGAGTGCCCAGTTGGAGGCATGCACAGATATACCACATATCTTAGCACCCATGTACCACTACAATGGCTCAGGTATGGTAATGTGCATGGATTCTGAACAAAAGGCAACCTTACACAAAAATAAGGTTGTAGGTATCACAAAATCAGTCACTGAAAGAAATTACCATCACATGTATTCTGAAATACAGTACCCTAGGTGGCATTGATGTGACTACACATGCATTTGTAAAATGCCACATTGTGTCTATGCAGGAAGATGGTAATGTGAGGTTTCACATCCCATGAACACACCACTGTCATCATATTTTACAGAAATTACACAGCTTGTCTTTACAGTCATACTGCATACACCAACCTTCACTAACATATGTGTACATAACATCTCCTGCAACTAGGATGCATGGGGAACCAAATGGCACACGTGTAGCAGAACAACACAAAGTAAAATCCACCACAGAGTGGACACGCATGGACATGCAAATTGCCAGCGTTTACGTGATGGCAATGCAGTAGAAGTCCACTGAATACTCTGAGTACAAATTGTCCTGGTTGTCACATGCCTTACCGTGTGTTAGCCATAGGCCATCATATATATTGTTTTGTAGTTACGTGTTCATTTGTATCTCAGACATAACAATGTAGTTGTTGGACTTTTGGCCATACGCATGGTCATCCCTAGTCTTTTTGCCTCCTTCCTCCTGGTTTTTCTGACCTTTCGCTGTTGGCTCTAGGACTCTGAGCACTTTATCACTGCTGACCAGTGCTAAAGTGTAGGTGCTCTCCCATCTAAAGTTGGTATGATTGGCTTATACCTAGTTGGCATATTTAATTTACCTATAAGTCCCTTGTACAGTGGTATCTCTATACCCAGGGCCTGTAAATTAAATACTACTAGTGGGCCTGCAGCGCTGCTTGCGCCACCCACTGAAGTAGACTTTCAAACCTGTCTCAGGCCTGCTAGCGCAGGGCCTGTGTGCGCAGTTTTCTGCCACAGGGACCTGGCATCTAAATTTACTTGCCAGGCCCAGAACTCCCCTTTTACTACATGTAAGTCACCCCTAAAGTACGCCCTAGCTAGCCCTATGGGCAGGGTGCCATGTATGTAGAAAGGCAGGACATGTGCCATATTGCATGGCCTGTCCTAGTAGTGACAAACAGCCTAACTTGGTGTCTCACTGCTGTGAGTGCTGCCTTCTCATAGGATTGCATTAGAAATGCCCTGCCTTATGTGTAAGGGGTATTGTCTGATTTATGAGGGGTAGCGTAGGCGTGTTTGGTATGGTTGTGATGGTGATAATAAATACTGCTTACTGGTGTGGGTGTATTTTTTATTACTATCACAGAAATGCCACTTCTAGAAAGTGCACATTTATCTGTGCTTATAATTCTGGTGTTTTGCAGCTTGACTCCAATCCACGTCTGGGCAGAGTGACAGTTGGGGCTTTGTGCATACTTTTCAGACAGCCTGTACACAGGGAGGGTGAAGGTGTCACTGAGGTGCATCTGCATACTGAATAGTCTTCCTGGGCTGAGAGAAGGGAGAGGCGGGGCACACCTGCATTTGTAAAGACTGTGCCCTGGCCTCACACAATAGGGTCGTTAACCCCCCACTGATGTTTGGAGCCTGTGCTGAAAGGAGAGAGGGGGCACTCCCAGAACCAGTTGTAACTGGCTGGAACCTCCTCTCCCTATCATTGTATAACACTGTAAAACAGGACTATAAGTACAGGGGAATTTTCCCCACAATTTGAACATTCTTGGAACTTGAAACTGGACACAGGACGCTGATGAATGGACTCACCAGGAAACCGCCATGGACTGCTGCTGCTGTGCTGACCTGTGACCTGCCTGGTCACTAGGAGGAACTGCCACCATCTGCACCCCTTGTGCTGGCCTGTAGCTGGGCCCACCAGCCCTGTGCTCCTTCTTGCTTAGTTGTTCCCAGGGGCAGGGTGCTGTGGCCCCTGACCCCTGCAACGATTTTTAAAATCTGTGCCCAGAATGCTTTCACCAGAAAAGGGCATTCTTGCAATAGCTTAAAGAAGATCACCGCCGCAGCCCAGGCTGCATTATTTCCTTAGCGCTGCGAAAAGCGCTTGATTGGGACCCCCAGATCACCGCCGCAGCCCAGGCTGCATTATTTCCTTAGCGCTGCGAAAAGCGCTTGATTGGGACCCCCAGATCACCGCCGCAGCCCAGGCTGCATAATTTTCTTAGCGCTTTGAAAAGCGCTTGATTGGGATCACCGCCGTAGCCGGGTTGGTGAATGGCTTCGGAGCGCGAGGACCGCGCTCAGCTCAGTGCCCCCGGGGCACGAGAGAAGCCACATTTGCAGAATCAGGAGCAAGCCTGCTCCTAGCGGTGCCCCCGGGGTAGGGATCGCTCCGAGGAGCGCCCCCGGGGCACCAGAAGGCCCTGCCTTGGGCCAGAGAACCATCGGAGAGGCGAGAGGAGAGGAGGACGCCTCTCCCTCGCCTAGGAAGCCTCGGAAGGCTTCGCTCACCGTCGGAAGGGCGAGGGGAGAGGAGGGCACCTCCCCCTCGCCTAAGAAGCCTCGGAAGGCTATGGTTGCCTGGGGAGCGGGCAGCAGCCTCATCGGAGGCTCGCTGCACCCCCAGACCCCTTAGGGCCCCTGCGAAGGGCCAGCCTTGCCATAAAGGGGTCTCCCTTGGTGAAAGGGCCGACGGAGGCCCCGGGAGACCCCAGGAGTTTGCGGGTCCCCGGAGGGGCCCGTTTCTCAACCAGAGGGGGTGCGTGGCGCCCCCCTCCCCACCGCAAAGGTTTCCCTGACCTGGGCTCCCCCCTCGAGAGGGCCGGTGGAGGCCTAGGGGGGGCCCCCAGCGTTTACGGTCCCCCGAGGGGCCCATTTTTCTTTAGAGGAGGTGTGTGCTACCCTCCTCGCTCCCCAAATTGTCATGAGGCCCCCGTTTTGCGCAGAGGAGCGCCGGGGGCCCCATTATTCGTTTTAGGCACTGGAGGTGCCTCGTCATCAAGCCAGGTACTTTAAAATGGACCAATATGACTATAATCTAAAGTTCTTTCTACAGACTTTGCCATTATGATATATTGCCTACCTGTTCTATGATGCTTTGACATGTGTGCACATGTTCCTTTTATGGGCATGACTTGCTAATGTTTTCCTAACTTGCCATAGATTTGCTAATGTTCCTACTATGGGCGTTTTATGATATTCTTATGACAAGTGTGCTAATGTGATAACGTGTTTCCTGACTACTGCTTATGTTGCAGAATACTGAAGTAACCTGTGTGTTATGTGTGACTACTGCTAGTTTGCAGGGTAACTAATGTGTAACGTTCTGACAACTGCTAAGGTAGCAGGATAGTACTGTTATGTGATGTTGGTCTAATAATTACGTTGTGTACAATACAGTGTATTTTTATATAATCTGGTGTTGTGTTTCCTTCGTGGTGGGGATATTGCGTCACATGTATGTGTGTGTTGTGCAAACGCTTTACGCATTGCCTCCGGGTTAAGCCTGACTGCTTGTGCCAAGCTACCAAGGGGTTGAGCAGGGGTTATCTTGGACGTGTAACTCCCTTGCCCTGACTAGAGTGGGTAAGTTCTGCCTGGCTGAGGTGCATACCCTAGCCAACCAGAAACCCCATTTCTAACATTGGAAGTCAGCGGTGAGGATAGGACTTGCGCTTGCACAATACCATTGTGACTCATTATTTCACTACAAGGATTGCGTTTAGACCATCACATGTTTGGCTTCTCTTAACTTTCTCTCTTTGGTCATTTTTCCTGTTTTCAGTTCTCACGCTTGGGTATTGTGGTTGTCACAGTTGAGTTATTTGTACCTTTTCAAGATGGGGCTTACCTTTGATTTAGAGGACCTGCCGTTTTACACGCAGGAGGAATTAGAGGGGTTCTGTAGAGAGAGAGGGCTGCCTGTAGAAGGGGACCTCAGGAGATCTCTGAATTTCTTTGAAAGGTTTGTGACATTTACCCAGGGAGGGAGTGTGCTTAGTGGGTACCCAGAGGTTCCTGAGTGTAGCGAGGGTTCCCAATGGGAGGGCTCCCAGACCTCATCCCTAGAGAGTGGTAGAGAGACTGATCAGGAGGGTGAGAATGACCGGTTGGGGACGCCAGTTGACAGGGAAGGCCCCAGTGATAGGGAGTCCCTTGCTGGGTCCAGTTTAAGAAGCAGGGCTACCTCTCATTCCTTGACGCCTGATGAGCTAAGAGATAGGCGGGAAGAGAGGGACCTGAAGTTGCAGTTAGCGCGCCTAGCTGTTGAGGAGAGAAGGGCTGAGGTAGAGAAGGCCTTAGTACAGGAGAGAATGGCAGAGGCAGAGAGGGCCTTTGCCAGAGAAAGACTCGCTCTAGAGCGCAGTCTGAAGGTTCTGGACTCACCAGCGCTGCAGGTGGAGTCCAGTGGTGGCAGCAATGTACAGTGCTGTAGCAAAGATGTTCCTCACATACCCATAGATCTGGTACCTAGGTTCCAAGAGGGGGGTGACATACTGTATTGCTACATACACTACGTGCATGCGGCAGCACTACGTGCAAGGTAAACAGTGGTGCAGAGTGTGGACCATTGGCCTCTGCTTTCATTGGCCTTCGCTTCCATTTTGGTTCACGACTCCATTTTGTCGAGTCTGGTTCGGTGCGTAAGGCACTGTTCTGTGTTTTTCCACAAGCTTCGGCAAGCTGAAGGGTGGGGTGTTTTTTCTGCTCAACTTCGCTCCATCTGCCTGGTACGAAGGGCGCTATTTACATTCCACGAGCTATCAGTTAGAACAACAGGGGGATGCGCCTGTACACAAGGAGGAATGCAAGCTTCACCTTGGAGTCCTCTCCTGGGAACTTGGCCCGTTCTGAGGAGACGTCTCGAAGGGTGAACAAGGTACCGCCGATTGCACAATTTGTAAAGGAGGGGGTCTTTTTCTAGAAAAGACTCCTGGGCGTTAGTAAATACTATAAAAGTTGGGGGCCTGGATGGGCTGGTTTAGGAACTCTCTTCTGGGTTGGACGCAACGCCAGGAGGACTGATTGTCCCGAACAGAGGCTCCCTGTGTCAGCTGATTTGGGTTCCCCAGCTTTGTGTACGGCGGAGGGATGCAGACGCTCTTTTCGGTGAAGCTTTTCAATTTATTAAGTGTATTGTGTGTGCGCGCGTAATATGTACTTATTCTTGCAGTCATTTTCATGCTATTGAGCATTGAAGTATATTGTGTGTGCGCGCGTAATATGCACTATTTTTTACAGTAATTTTCATGCTATTGAGCATTGAGGTATATTGTGTGTGCTTGTATTATATGCACTTACTCTTGCAATTATTCACAGAGTGCTTATATCTTTATCATTATTCTCATGTTATTCTCCTGATGTGTATATATATATATATTAGTGTGGTTTAGTTTTGCTAGCTGAGAACTTGCCCCTTAAATAAACTTGATTACTCTACTTACGAAGGTGTTTGAGAGTGATTGCTTTACATTGTGCCTTAAAATATCCTGAAGTGCATAGTTTTGATATTCTGAAGAGTAAAGCAGCACAAATTGGCGTAGTCGGCAGGATTCAAAAAAAAAAAAAGGGAAAATGCTTAATAAGATCAAAGCGAGCTCAAAAGCAGGTTCTCATGTAGCAAATCCAGACATAGAAATACCGGGGTGGGAAACCGCTCCATATAAACTTTTAGCTCAGGAATGGTCACGTTGTGCTGGTTTGTGTGAAAATTGGAATGCGTGTATGTTAAATGTGGAACCTGAAGATCTTCTCATATGTTTACGGAAAGTTTCAATTGACAAGGGAAGGGAGGTTTGTGCGTTGGGGAGGCGAGGCTGGATCTTGCTTTCTGCGTACCGAAAGTTGTATGAAAAATGTTTACAGTTACAAAAAGACCACGAGCAGCTGGAGAAGGAGTTAGTGGAAGCCCGAAATTCCTCTACCATGCTAGCTTGTCAAAATAAATTATTAAGTGATAAGTTGGAAATGTACCAACTGGTTGCAGAGAGAACGGCTGTTAGCGTAGCTAAATATAAACACAAGAAACGAAGAGGGAAAGTTAATAAAAAGAAGGTGCATTTAGCTATCTCTCAGGCAGGATTAGCCTTTGACCCTGAGTTTTGGGATGGAAACATCTGGGATACATCTGATTTTTCAGATGGGTCCGGGGGCGATGACTGCCAAGATGTTAGACAGGAGAAGACAGAGCGCAGGAATGTTGTCCGTGCGCAGCCCATATATCGGCGAAAGTTACAGCATAGCCCAGCTAATCCTGGAGGGGTGATGTTGGATGCCCTGGAGGATTATACACAGCAAGAACTAAGTGATGTGATAGACAGATTTTGACAGAGGTCTGGGGAAACATTGCTTACGTGGTTGGTGCGGGTGCACGATATGGGGGGGCAGGGGGTCCAATTGGATCACGGCGACGCCCCGAGGCTTTGTATGTTAAGTACAGACCCGGTTATTCAAAATGAGTTTAGAACCTATCCAGGGAATGGTCCCATGACCAATTTGTTAGAGCTAGCGGCGCAAGGGTGTGCTCAGAAGTATCCGACAGAGTCAGACTGGCCGCCTAATGATAAACCTTGGTATACCTTGAGAGATGCAGTACAGAGATTGAAGGAAGAAGGGATGAAAACAGCTATCTTTATGGGTAATGCCCATGATTTGATGAATGGAATTTTAAGTGTGTCTGTGCGAAACCGGCTGATTAGGGCCGCTCCTCCTGCATATAAGCATGTCATCATGACTTTGTTAATTAATCAGACAGGTAACCCATTGTCTCAGGTGGTAGAAGCGGTGCGTGAGTTAAGTGATTTAGGAGAATGGGCTAAGCCAGAGAGGAATTCACGGTCTGAGAATCGTACTGATAACAACAGGGTGACAAGGCGAGACATGTTTCAGGCCTTGATGCGAGATGGGGTGACCAGGAATTAAATTGATGGGATAAGCACCAAGGACATGTGGGAAATGTACCGCAAACGCGGTTTGGATAAAAAGGAGGGGAGTAGGAAAGGGAACAAGAAGGATAACAAAGTGGTGAACCAGAGAAAGGCAGGAGGGGAGGAGCGTGAGGGTGAAAAGGGAGAGAGAGGGAGAAAACCCCACAGTAGAGAGAGATCCCCAGAGGACGGAAATTGGGAGGAAGAGCACCGAAGCGCAGAGGGAACCCGGAGCAGGGAGAGAGACCGGGAACTGACAGGTTCTGGGAAAACTCGAGGAAGAGAGTGGGAGAGGGAGCTGGTAAGCTCAGAGAGGTTGCGAAGCAGAGACAGGGAGGAGGAGTTCCCTGAGAATTACCGCAAACTGTATCCAGATTTGACTTGGGCAGACTCTGATGTGCGCAGAGTGAAAATAGATTAGGAAACAGGCCAAACTCCGGTGCAGGGATGGGCTCGCAAAGATAACAGACCTCATGTCAAAGTAGAAATTTATTGGAAACGTGGAAATGTTCAAAAAGTTCGAGCCCTCGTTGACACCGGAGCGGAGGCCACCTTGATTCATGGCAATCCAAGAAAATTCAGGGGACAGTACTTTACCATTACGGGATTGGGCGGAAAAGAAACCCCGGCAGTGCAGATAGTGGTTCCCATGAAAATAGGGGCACTTCCAAAGAGAGAATACACTGTCCTGATTGTGCCCATTCCCGAATACATTATTGGAATTGACATTTTGAAAGGGATGACCCTACATTTGGAAGATGGATGTTATCAATTTGGTTCCAAAAGATTTATATCAATAGCCGCCGCAAGGGTGGGGCTGTTGAAGATTCCTCCGGTAACACTTCCCCAAGCTACTAAGGTGATTCAAATGAAACAGTACAGAATACCGGGAGGACATGAGGAGATTAGCCAGACTATACATGATTTACTAGAGGCCGGGGTAATAGTTCCCATCACCACTGCGTGGAATAATGCCCTCTGGCCTGTTCGTAAAAGTGATAACAGTTGGAGGATTTGCATTGATTATCGCCAATTGAATAAACATACACCTCCTCTGACTGCAGCGGTCCCAGACACCATTACCTTGATTGAGAACATACAGAAACACAGTGGGACTTGGTATGCAACCATTGACATTGCCAATGCCTTCTTTACGATACCAATAGCTAATGAGAGCCAGCCTCAGCTGGCATTCCAATGGGCGGGGCGTCAGTACACCTTCTGTAGATTACCCATGGGGTATTTACATAGCCCCACTATCTGCCACCGGCTGGTGGCAGAGCATTTGGATGAAGTACCAGTGGTTCCTGGAGTGCAAATTTCCCACTATATAGATGACGTGATGATGCAGGGAGAGACGCAAGAACAGGTGCAAATTCATCTAGACAGGGTGGTGGAACATTTGCAGAATCAAGGGTGGGAGATTAACCCCGAGAAAGTGCAGGGACCGTCTCAGAGCGTGAAATTTTTGGGCATTCAGTGGAATCAGGGACACAGAGAAGTGTTGCCAAAAGTGAAACAAAAGATTAAGGAATTCGCAGTACCGCGAAATCGGAAGGAAGCCCAGAGTTTTATTGGACTATTCGGGTATTGGAGACAACATATACCCCATTTGTCTCAGATTTTGGCCCCATTGTACAAAGTTACACGAAAGAAAAATGCGTTTGAATGGGGAGAGCAGGAGCAGCGCGCGTTTGAATTGGCGAAAGACGCCATTCAGCATGCTTTGGATTTGTGGCCGATTCGAGAGGGAGACATTGAATTGAATGTGACAGTCCAGGGGCAGTATGCCAATTGGAGTTTATGGCAAAAACAAGGAAGAAAGAGGGTGCCCCTGGGATTCTGGACAAAGAAGTTACCTGAGGCAGGAGAGCGGTATACTCCCTTTGAGAAGCAGCTGCTGGCCTGCTATTGGGCCCTGGTTGATACTGAGCAAATTACACTGGGACACAATGTGATTTTAAGGCCTGAAATTCCCATCATGCAGTGGGTGATGAGTTCCCCAAAAACTCATAGAATTGGACAGGCGCAAGAAGCCAGCATTATAAAATGGAAATGGTATGTCCAGGACAGGGCACGAGCGGGTCCAAAAGGGACCGCCGTTCTGCATGAGCAGGTAGCGCAGGCTCCAGTGGAGAATTCCGAAATGTTGCATGATGTACCTTCAGTGTGTGAATCCCCAGTAGGGTGGGGCCAGCCGTTCGCAGACTTGTCTGCAGATGACAAAAAACATGTGTGGTTCACAGATGGCTCAGCAAAATATGTTGGAGCGAAAAGGCACTGGAAGGCAGTGTCCTATAATCCTGTTACCAAGAAGCTTTTGACAACTACAGGACAGGGAAAAAGTAGCCAGTATGCAGAGCTTTATGCCGTGTATCAGGCTTTAAAACAGGAGCTACCCGGAAAATGTCACATTTATACAGATTCCTGGTCTACCGCCAATGGGTTAGCTACTTGGCTTCCCACGTGGCATGCACATCAGTACAAAATCCATAACAAAGAGGTATGGGGGAAGGAGTTATGGCAGGAGATCTGGGAAATGTTACCTCAAAGCACCGTGACTGTCTATCATGTGGACGCTCACTGTCCAACTGATTCATTAGACCGATGGTTCAATTGTCTTGCAGACGATCGAGCCAAGATTCAAGAGGCTGAAGTGGAGGCGCAGAGTTCTGATTTGGTGGGAATGGCTAAATGGGCACACCAGAAATGCGGACATCTTGGAGAAAAGGCTACTCACAGGTGGGCTTAGATTAGAAGGATGCATCTTCCCCTAGATTTGATTAAAACAGCGATCATTGAATGTCCCATTTGTCAGCATGCACAGCACAGACCGGTCCCACAGGTGGTGAGAGGCCAGCTAGGTAGAGGTAAATTGCCAGGACAGATTTGGCAGATTGATTACATTGGACCAATGCCAGTGAGCAGAGGGTGTCAGTATGCCTGCACTGTGGTAGACACTTACTCTGGTTATCTCATAGCCTTTCCCTGCAAGCGCGCAACTCAGCAGAGCACCCTGAAAACACTAGATCTGTTGATTCTGTACTATGGAGTGCCACTCCAGATTCAAAGTGATAACGCCAGCCACTTCAAGGGCAGACTAGTGCAGGACTATTGTGCACAACGCAATATTGAGTGGATTTTTCACATACCTTACTACCCCCAAGCAGCGGGACTGATTGAGAGAATGAATGGGTTGCTGAAAGAACAATTGCGTAAACTGAATGATGGGACACTGAAGGGGTGGAGAGATAATTTGTATGATGCTTTGCAAATTTTGAACAACCGACCCCTTACAAATGCTGAGACACCTCTCATGAGAATGCTCACACCTGCTTTACAGATTAATCCGTTTACAACGAGCAATACCATTGTGTATTGGGAAACAGCTCCAGGAGCTTTGGCCCCATATCGAGCTACACCAGAATCTGCAGGACTTGACTTACATGCTTTACACATGCATCGATTGAAACCTAGAGACATCACTCTGATTGAAACTGGGGTGGGAATTCAGATTCCCCCTGAGCATTACGGTCTGATCGCCCCTCGATCTGGGCTTGCTTTGAGGGGCATCCAAGTTTTAGGAGGCATGATAGATGCAGACTACCAAGGCGAGTTGAAAGTCATTCTCTTGAACAGTGGTGACACAGACCTAGTGGTGCAACCTGGTGATCGCGTTGCCCAAATTGTCATTATGCCGGTTTATGGAGGTGTTGTTAAGAAGGGGAGCGCCCCAGCTCTTCTCACTGTGAGAGGCAAAGGAGGGTTCGGATCTACTGACAAGAACCCAGGGGCCAAAGTGTGGATTGAATCCCCAAATAACCCTCCTCAACCCGCTGATGTCATCGCCACTGGACCAGACAATGTCCTGGTAGTTATGCGACCTGGTCAGGACAAATGGGAACATGTTCCCGCTGACAAATGCTATCTGCGAGAATGATAATACGTGTTTTATCCTTTGTTCTTTTCAGATCATCCTGTGGAGTGCCTGTGCCATGAGTGTGGTGTATGGAGCCCGTTCGGGAGACTCCACCGGGGAGCGGGAGGGGCTCATAGCCCAAAAATTCAATCGTCAGCCGCAGATGCCAACGCTGCTGCATCAACCGAACAATGTTTGGATTCATCTAGCGCAGGAAGTGCTGAATATATCTCACTTCTGTATGAGTAACATGCAAAGCGTTCAAGATTTGATTACCACTTGTCTAGTGGCAGTGCCCACTCCTGCTGCTGTATTATTACACATCTTTAACAATACAAACCAGGATGGAATGGTGGATGTGAGTGACGTTCGCTCCCATCTGTCACTCTATGAGTACTGCCGTCATTGCCCGGAGGTGGGCAAGCGGTTGTGGAGGAACATGACATCTATACTCACGTTTAACATCTCAAATGGGGATGTGTGCTATTCATTGACCTGTGATCCTATGAAAATAGGTAAATGTGCTCAGCTCAAATTGGAGAAAAGAGACAAAAACTTAACTGCTGCACAACGGACGTTGTGCCACTCACGGACTGACCTAACCTGTTTGAATGTAAATAATTCAATGTTTTGCCAACATGTGGTGCCTGCTGCCAGCCACATTCAAAATGTTAAGTTGCCTAAAGGTTGGCTCTTTTCTTGTGGTAATCTTTCTTTTACTTATATTCCAGCCAATCTAACCGGAGGGCCTTGTGCCTGGTCACGCTTAGGCTTTCTCATGTTTCCTATGGATACTGCTCTACACCCTCGCTATACCAGAGACACTATTCAATTACCTACGGACTGTGATTCTGAAATTTCATTGCTGTCCAAAACAGAATATGTTAGTTTAGCTAGTTCTATCGTAGGGGTGCCAGGACTTGCAGTATATAATACCAGAGTTATTAATAAACTTGCATGTTTAGTAGTCAAGAATATTAACTATACATCAGCTGCCTTAGCTGAGCTGTTATTAGATGTACAGGGAATTAGAAGAGCTGCTTTGCAGAATCGCGCTGCTATTGATTATTTACTGCTTAAACACAACCATGGCTGCAGTGATTTTGAAGGATTATGTTGCTTCAATTTATCCGACCACTCCATATCAATCAACTCCCACATAGAGGCCCTGCATAAGTTGGTGAAGGGGGTGCAGCAGGATGTTGACAAGGGGTGGTGGGATTGGGCTTTTGGATGGCTGCCTAATTTAGGCCAACTGCGTTATATCTTTGGTGTAATCATTATCATAACAGTTATTTTAATTTCATTATGTTGTTGTATTCAGTGTGTGCCTAACCTTCTATCTCAGTTTCGCCCAAGAGCATTGCCATTTCAGCTTATAGGATATACTTAGTTGTAAGTTGGCCAAATGGTCCAAGGGTGGAAATGTATTGCTACATACACTACGTGCATGCGGCAGCACTACGTGCAAGGTAAACAGTGGTGCAGAGTGTGGACCATTGGCCTCTGCTTTCATTGGCCTTCGCTTCCATTTTGGTTCACGACTCCATTTTGTCGAGTCTGGTTCGGTGCGTAAGGCACTGTTCTGTGTTTTTCCACAAGCTTCGGCAAGCTGAAGGGTGGGGTGTTTTTCTGCTCAACTTCGCTCCATCTGCCTGGTACGAAGGGCACTATTTACATTCCACGAGCTATCAGTTAGAACAACAGGGGGATGCGCCTGTACACAAGGAGGAATGCAAGCTTCACCTTGGAGTCCCCTCCTGGGAACTTGGCCCGTTCTGAGGAGACGTCTCGAAGGGTGAACAAGGTACCGCCGATTGCACAATTTGTAAAGGAGGGGGTCTTTTTCTAGAAAAGACTCCTGGGCGTTAGTAAATACTATAAAAGTTGGGGGCCTGGATGGGCTGGTTTAGGAACTCTCTTCTGGGTTGGACGCAACGCCAGGAGGACTGATTGTCCCGAACAGAGGCTCCCTGTGTCAGCTGATTTGGGTTCCCCAGCTTTGTGTACGGCGGAGGGATGCAGACGCTTTTTTCGGTGAAGCTTTTCAATGTATTAAGTGTATTGTGTGTGCGCGCGTAATATGTACTTATTCTTGCAGTCATTTTCATGCTATTGAGCATTGAAGTATATTGTGTGTGCGCGCGTAATATGCACTTATTTTTACAGTAATTTTCATGCTATTGAGCATTGAGGTATATTGTGTGTGCTTGTATTATATGCACTTACTCTTGCAATTATTCACAGAGTGCTTATATCTTTATCATTATTCTCATGTTATTCTCCTGATGTATATATATATATTAGTGTGGTTTAGTTTTGCTAGCTGAGAACTTGCCCCTTAAATAAACTTGATTACTCTACTTACGAAGGTGTTTGAGAGTGATTGCTTTACATTGTGCCTTAAAATATCCTGAAGTGCATAGTTTTGATATTCTGAAGAGTAAAGCAGCACACATACATCAGTGATTAAAGGAATATGAGAGGGCTCTGGTAGAGCGCAGGATCCCTGAGAAGGATTGGGGAACTGGCCTAGGGAGTTTTATTCCTGAGGAGGGGAGGGATGCCCTACTGACTCTAGAAGAGAGTGACAGGGAGGGGTACTCCGCTGTGAAGAACGCACTGATTGTGAAGTATGGTTTTTCCCCTGAGGAATACAGAAAAAGGTTTAGGGGTGGTAAGAAACTGTCCCACCAGTCTTGGGAGAAGTTTGTGGAGGATTGCTGCATTGCACTAGATGGATGGGTGAAGGGTAGCACAGTAAACAATTTTGAAGGGCTGTTTAATCTGATTCTCAGAGAGCACCTGTTTCGTTGTTGTTTTTCAGAGTTACGCCAACACTTGTCAGTGTGTGAGCTCTCTGACCCCAGGGAGCTTGCAAAGGAGGCAGACTTCTGGTTGCGTACCAGAGGGTCTGGTGTGACATTAGGGGGTGTTCCTAATGAGAGTGGTCTAGGTGTTTCCCAACAAGGTGTGGTGGGAAAGGAATGGAGTGTCCCAGGTAGGTCCCAGTGTTCTGGGATGGGTGAGGGACCCCATGTCCCGTCTCTGAGGAGAGGGAATGGGGCTGGGCTGAGGCCCAAGGTGCCCAAGATACCGTCCCAGGCCCCTGAAGGTTCCATGAGTGAACGCCAGGAGGTGAGCCTAACCTGTGCCGTAGGGCCAGCTGTTCAGAAGGATCCCATTTTGTCATTAGGACTTAGGCGGGTGGCTGGTGATAGCGTTCCGCCGGTCCTGGTGTCTGGTAGTCTCGCTCTACAGCAGAGGAGGCAGAAATCCAGGCATAGGGTTGAGAGGGGGCTGCTGGCCCCAGTGGAGAACCTGGAGGGTCAGGGGTCAGCTCTGAGAGCAGAGCCCCCCAGGAATGACCTTGGTGAGACCATTTCTGGGCTGGGGGGAATCCAGACTCTGTCCGATGGGCAGAGGTCAGGAGACCTGCGCCAGCCAGACTCTTGTGTGGCCCTTGGGGAAAGTGTTTCCCTGGTGGGGGGTAGGTGTGCCCCCCAGGAAGTCCTGGTGCACCAGGCAAGGATTCAACCGCAGGGTGGGGACTCTGGGTTGGATGATCAGGCTCAGGGGGTAAACTCTGACCTGATGGGGAGTAGGTGTGCTCCCAAGAAAGTCCTGGTGCGCCAGGCAGTGGTTCAACCGCAGGGTAGTGACTCTGGGTTGGATTGCCAGATTCAGGGGGTAAACTCTGATCTGGTAGGGGGTAGGTGTGCTCCCAAGGAAGTCCTGGTTCGCTGGGCAATGGTCCAGTCTAAGGGTGTCGTCCCTGGACTAGATAGACAGGTTCAGGGGGTAAACTCTGATCTGGTTGGGGGGGCGGTTAGTGTGCTCACCCCCCGTGTGAAACTTCTGGTGGCTTCTCCCGAGGTGGGGAGACGCAGGACTCTGGAAGTGGGGTTCAGGGAGGGGGAAGTCCGCCCCGGACCCCGGTGCAACCCAAGGGTGTCGTCCCTAGGTTGGGTGGACAGTCGCCAGGTAGTGATCCTGGGCTGGCGAGAAAGTTGTGCAGGGCTGCTGTACCCAGCACCCTGGCAAGTGTGGATTCTGGTGATACCCCTCCTAGGAAAGGAGGGCGGGATCCTAGAAGGAGGGGTAGAGGGAGGAGAGCCTCGCCTCTAGCCCCTGTAGAACCTATGGGTGCGGACCCTAGGTTGGTGGATCAGTGGCAGGGTAGAGCCCCTGAACTGATCAGAAATGGAGTGGAGACAGGTTGCTTTGCACCTGGGGCTACCGCCCCCCACTCATTATGGTTTCAGACACCAGAGGCTCCTAGATGGCCTGGGGCCTGGTTCTGGCCATTGGCAGCTAGAGAATCCCCGTGGGTTGGTCTAGGCTGCCTGGGAAGCATTGACAGAGAGATCCCAGTGGAGTCAGGAAGGCGTAGAACTGGAACATGCCCCTGCTGTTGTGGGCCTGGGTCCTTGTTCTATCGCCCCAATCAGGAAAGTACATCAAGGTATTGATTGTTCTCCCCTGGATTTTGGCTGGTAGGGGGTTGTGTTGGACTTTTGGCCATACGCATGGTCATCCCTAGTCTTTTTGCCTCCTTCCTCCTGGTTTTTCTGACCTTTCGCTGTTGGCTCTAGGACTCTGAGCACTTTATCACTGCTGACCAGTGCTAAAGTGTAGGTGCTCTCCCATCTAAAGTTGGTATGATTGGCTTATACCTAGTTGGCATATTTAATTTACCTATAAGTCCCTTGTACAGTGGTATCTCTATACCCAGGGCCTGTAAATTAAATACTACTAGTGGGCCTGCAGCGCTGCTTGCGCCACCCACTGAAGTAGACTTTCAAACCTGTCTCAGGCCTGCTAGCGCAGGGCCTGTGTGCGCAGTTTTCTGCCACAGGGACCTGGCATCTAAATTTACTTGCCAGGCCCAGAACTCCCCTTTTACTACATGTAAGTCACCCCTAAAGTACGCCCTAGCTAGCCCTATGGGCAGGGTGCCATGTATGTAGAAAGGCAGGACATGTGCCATATTGCATGGCCTGTCCTAGTAGTGACAAACAGCCTAACTTGGTGTCTCACTGCTGTGAGTGCTGCCTTCTCATAGGATTGCATTAGAAATGCCCTGCCTTATGTGTAAGGGGTATTGTCTGATTTATGAGGGGTAGCGTAGGCGTGTTTGGTATGGTTGTGATGGTGATAATAAATACTGCTTACTGGTGTGGGTGTATTTTTTATTACTATCACAGAAATGCCACTTCTAGAAAGTGCGCATTTATCTGTGCTTATAATTCTGGTGTTTTGCAGCTTGACTCCAATCCACGTCTGGGCAGAGTGACAGTTGGGGCTTTGTGCATACTTTTCAGACAGCCTGTACACAGGGAGGGTGGAGGTGTCACCGAGGTGCATCTGCATACTGAATAGTCTTCCTGAGCTGAGAGAAGGGAGAGGCGGGGCACACCTGCATTTGTAAAGACTGTGCCCTGGCCTCACACAATAGGGTCGTTAACCCCCCACTGATGTTTGGAGCCTGTGCTGAAAGGAGAGAGGGGGCACTCCCAGGACCAGTTGTAACTGGCTGGAACCTCCTCTCCCTATCATTGTATAACACTGTAAAACAGGACTATAAGTACAGGGGAATATTCCCCACAATTTGAACATTCTTGGAACTTGAAACTGGACACAGGACGCTGATGAATGGAATCACCAGGAAACCGCCATGGACTGCTGCTGCTGTGCTGACCTGTGACCTGCCTGGTCACTAGGAGGAACTGCCACCATCTGCACCCCTTGTGCTGGCCTGTAGCTGGGCCCACCAGCCCTGTGCTCCTTCTTGCTTAGTTGTTCCCAGGGGCAGGGTGCTGTGGCCCCTGACCCCTGCAACGATTTTTAAAATCTGTGCCCAGAATGCTTTCACCAGAAAAGGGCATTCTTGCAATAGCTTAAAGAAGATCACCGCCGCAGCCCAGGCTGCATTATTTCCTTAGCGCTGCGAAAAGCGCTTGATTGGGACCCCCAGATCACCGCCGCAGCCCAGGCTGCATTATTTCCTTAGCGCTGCGAAAAGCGCTTGATTGGGACCCCCAGATCACCGCCGCAGCCCAGGCTGCATAATTTTCTTAGCGCTTTGAAAAGCGCTTGATTGGGATCACTGCCGCAGCCGGGTTGGTGAATGGCCTCGGAGTGCGAGGACCGCGCTCAGCTTAGTGCCCCCGGGGCACGAGAGAAGCCACATTTGCAGAATCAGGAGCAAGCCTGCTCCTAGCGGTGCCCCCGGGGTAGGGATCGCTCTGAGGAGCGCCCCCAGGGCACCAGAAGGCCCTGCCTTGGGCCAGAGAACCATCAGAGAGGCGAGAGGAGAGGAGGACGACTCTCCCTTGCCTAGGAAGCCTCGGAAGGCTTCGCTCACCGTCGGAAGGGCGAGGGGAGAGAAGGGCACCTCCCCCTCGCCTAAGAAGCCTCGGAAGGCTTTGGTTGCCTGGGGAGCGGGCAGCAGCCTCATCGGAGGCTCGCTGCACCCCCAGAACCCTTAGGGCCCCTGCGAAGGGCCAGCCTTGCCATAAAGGGGTCTCCCTTGGTGAAAGGGCCGACGGAGGCCCCGGGAGACCCCAGGAGTTTGCGGGTCCCCGGAGGGGCCCGTTTCTCAACCGGAGGGGGTGCGTGGCGCCCCCCTCCCCACCGCAAAGGTTTCCCTGACCTGGGCTCCCCCCTCGAGAGGGCCGGTGGAGGCCTAGGGGGGCCCCCAGCGTTTACGGTCCCCGAGGGGCCCATTTTTCTTTAGAGGAGGTGTGTGCTACCCTCCTCGCTCCCCAAATTGTCAGGAGGCCCCCGTTTTGCGCAGAGGAGCGCCGGGGGCCCCATTATTCGTTTTAGGCACTGGAGGTGCCTCGTCATCAAGCCAGGTACTTTAAAATGGACCAATATGACTATAATCTAAAGTTCTTTCTACAGACTTTGCCATTATGATATATTGCCTACCTGTTCTATGATGCTTTGACATATGTGTGCACATGTTCCTTTTATGGGCATGACTTGCTAATATGTTTTCCTAACTTGCCATAGATTTGCTAATGTTCCTACTATGGGCGTTTTATGATATTCTTATGACAAGTGTGCTAATGTGATAACGTGTTTCCTGACTACTGCTTATGTTGCAGAATACTGAAGTAACCTGTGTGTTATGTGTGACTACTGCTAGTTTGCAGGGTAACTAATGTGTAACGTTCTGACAACTGCTAAGGTAGCAGGATAGTACTGTTATGTGATGTTGGTCTAATAATTACGTTGTGTACAATACAGTGTATTTTTATATAATCTGGTGTTGTGTTTCCTTCGTGGTGGGGATATTGCGTCACATGTATGTGTGTGTTGTGCAAACGCTTTACGCATTGCCTCCGGGTTAAGCCTGACTGCTCGTGCCAAGCTACCAAGGGGGTGAGCAGGGGTTATCTTGGACGTGTAACTCCCCTGCCCTGACTAGAGTGGGTAAGTTCTGCCTGGCTGAGGTGCATACCCTAGCCAACCAGAAAGCCCATTTCTAACAGTAGTCCACCCACAAATTAGTATTCATAGACATGTACACACATAGCACACATGTGCCAACATGTATGTGGACAGAGTGCAGCTGCACATGCACACAGTATGAGTAATCACATGCAGCAGACTCATAAACAAACCTATAGAGTCAACATACCAATGTCACCATAATTACATCAATGGCTAGTCATGCTCATGTTGCCATCTCACATATACAACATTTTAGCATAGCCCATGTGACATGTTAAATGACTCAGGTTGCACTCAAGGCCTACAATGCAAAAACCCACGCAATTCTGCCATGCATCAAAAAAAAGTATGCTAACGCATCAACTCCACACCACAATGTAAGAAAAATGATGCAAAGGCCCTGAGCAACAATTACACGTTCACACGCCTCTTAACGCACCATGGTGAAAAACCGATGCATGGCCATCATGCCATAATATTTTTTACGTATACACATATACCATACAATCCCCCTAAATTAAAATACACCTAGCCCCTGACTGTCTATCGCATGTCCTCAGGCAATTTCACGCTGAAGGAGAAAAAATGACGCATGACCATCATGCGTAAAGAAAATGACACATGATTGAAAATGTGGCGCACATGCCTAGGAAGTGATGAAACAGGAGATCCTGCCTACAAACTTGGTACAGAGAGTTCACTTTCACTTCACAGTCTTTTTGTCTGTGACTGTGTGAGGGTGTGTGGTGCTGGTGCTGTAGGAGTTTTGGAGTGTTTGTTGTATTTATTGTGCTATGTCCTATAGGTGTTGTGTGTCATTAGTCTTTAAACATGTCTTTTGTATTGTAAGTGTACGGTCTTTTTTCTCTGTTTTGTGAGGTGTTTGTCTGGGTTACTATAGTTGCTGGGGTAGTTGGGTTAGGTTTTAGGTATATATTTTTCTTTTGTTTTGGGTGAACTGCTTTTGAAGTCCAGTATGTCTGGGACAGGGAGGATGGCGCAAAAGTCAGTCGATGAGCTGAGGGGGTTTATCTGGCTTTTTCAGCACTACCTCCCATGATACTGCGACTGGGTGGCCATGTTATTCTTGGCTATCCCATAGAGGTAAAACAGCTGCAGTGGGCAAGGTGCCCCACGACCCAACATCGATCTTTGGTACAGGAAGAAACAACCACCAACTCAAGCATCACTGGGCAGATCTTGTTCAAGGGAGCAGGATCTGCTGGATCATCTGGGCATAGAGATTGGTAGAACAGTTGGTTAGTCTCCCATTTGCATACAAAGTAATTTCTTTTGCATGTACATGACAGTTGCAGACTTGGTTGAGTGCTGCATGTATTAGTTGTGGATCTGGACATGTGGTATGCTACCTTTATGGAGAGCCCCAGCACCACCTTTGGCCTGCAAATCAAATGTACAATAATAAAGCTGATGCATGGCAGATGTACTATATTCCCTGCGCAACCATCACAATGTGTTGTGATGCATACATAGGGCAACTCGGTAATGAGCAGCACCAAATGAGGTCTACGCCATGCAACACGTATGGAAAGGGGTCCCAGCACCTGACTGGGAGGCAAATGTATAATCCAGTGAGTAATATGAGAAATCCCCTATTAATATTTTTTATGTACTCTGAACAGCTGCTAAGAGCAGGTGTGATATGGGGGCATATAAATGTATGAGAATGGCCCCCATATACTCAGCAGAAGTCGTGATGATCTGTTGCAACTCCTGCTGAGTACATAATTTACCTACACCTAAATAGATGCAGTTGGACTCTATCTGCATCATGCTGTGCCTTAATTCTCATCAGGCACACACATGGCAGGGGCAAGGGGTGCACTGAGGGCCACAAGGACTGCATAGATGCAATTGGTGCTGCACTACTGTTGTTCTATCGGCCCCTTTGTGTCATTGGCCAAGCTATGTATGGGAGCTTGTTCCAGTTCATTGTGTATCACATACACCCTATACTATGTCTATTACCACACACAAGTGCGGAGTGAGTTCCACAAGTCTGCCACTTCTCACTGACAGTATGGGGCTTCCCTGCATCTGCTTTATCACTGGCACATCACTCAGTAACCTGCACAAACAAACACATCCTTGGACCACTGAACAAGTGTGTCTGTGTTGAGCATATTTCTATGCCCATGTTCTTATCCCTGCCTGGACAAATAATGGTATACCATGGCAACAATGGCTGGCCACACACTATTGGCAATACATCAGCATTTTTGATAGTGTGTGCCTTGTGATGGCATACACATTATTTACTTCACTGAAGGATGCATCACGGCATTCCTTAACATCTTGGAATACCCACACATCCCCTGGGCAATAGTTTGTCACTTTGCTATGACAATGAGGTAGATGTCTACAACATCTCAGGCAGGCTCAAATGCTATGGGTGTTACAATGGGACAGTCATTGTAACAACCCTTGCATGCCCTTTAGATGTAATATACAGTGTCGAGCAGTCCCATATGGTCATGGAGGTGTAGTGCTAACAGACATCTGAATGACAATGCAATGTATGAATGGTGCAGTCAGAAGCACCACAGGAGTGTCAGGGACAGTGATGGTTTGTAGGTGAGCGGGTCTACATTATCTGAGAGTATGTGTAATTGGCTGATCAAAGATGTTTGTCAATTGCTCTGATCTACTACTAGGATGACTTGCTCACTGAGCCTCACATGTTTACAGTGAACAATGTAGTCCATTAACTGATGTGTACAATTTACACTAAGCAATGTTTTCCATTCATGTCTTGCAGGTGGACCTGTGCCCTATACTGTAGGAAAGGTTGCCAGATTTGAAGACCATGATGCATCCAGTAAGTGTCATCTTGTGCATCCTGTGTGCTAATCCAGGGTTTGGTGTGAGTCAGTCTGAACTGTGGAATGCTATGAAAGATGGTTTTGCCTGACTAATGATATGATATCATTGGATAATGAATGGTGACATCATGTATGTTGGAATGTTGTGCAATGAGAATGGCTTGCTTGTAGTTCAAGGGGCAACGTGTACTGGCATGGAATTGTATGAAATAGGAATTGTAATAGCTGGCCACTCATTGATTGATGCCTACCATGATAGGTCTCTGGGCTGCTGTTGATGTACATAGCATGCCTGTTGACAACCACTGTGTCACAGCACCATTGTCAACACTGTGTGCCACACATAGCATACACTTACTGACAAGATGGTACAGATGTGGGTTATATCTGCAGAGGTCTCTTTGGGGCTTATGTGGGAGACACATACACCACAGGTGCTTCAGTACCCTTCAGATACAATGAGTCTGTTGTACTTCAAGGAGCCAAATTGTGCTGCACAACAGTCAGTAGTGTACACAATTAGTAGACAACTAAGCTCCAAATGGTTGAGTGAAAAGTCTATGATTCTTCCCACGCCAGATCTCTGCAGTTTTCACAACATATTCCTGCCACCATGATATTTGTGAGTGATGTAAGTCACATCCCATATGATGCGAATGCTGCGTGCGTATCTGGGGGCATATTTGTAATGCCCTAGCGCCACCTTGAGCCACATTAACGTCATTATTTTTGAAGTTAATGTGGCCCAATGAGGCCGAAATTTCTGTGCCCTATTGACAGAGTGGCGCAATGCATACATTGCGCCACTCTGTAACCCTTTGCATTGCATTATGCCTGCGCCAGGCATAATGTATGCGAAGGGGGCATTCCCCTGTTAGGGGAGCTGGAAAATAGCACAAGGAAATCTATGAGATTTCCTTAAACCATTTTATATGGCACGTTTAACACCTGATCAAGAGTAGGTGTTAAAAGGGGGCTTCCATTCTTTAGAATGGGGCCCTATTTACTCTGCAGGAGCAGTACCAATATTTTGGCACTACGCCTGCAGAGTACATCAATAGCGTAATGAAAAATTAAGCTATTGTCCCTTACCGTGAGCCATGGAGCGCCATATTTTAAATACTTGGTGCAGCGCCACTTTCCACAAATCTCCCCCCTGGTACTTTGATGATGTCTGACATGCATGATACTGTTGCAGCTCCCAGAGCAGTGCCAAACTCACTGTGGGCCTAAGGGCACCCATAAAGCCACCATGTGTGTGCCATTTAACACATGTAGCACTACATAGCACAGGGTAGGGGGCTTCAGTTCTGTAATGTGTTGACAACTTTGATGTGCAGCTCAGGCTTTGACCAAACTGTCTGGGAACACAGCATCAGTTGTACATGTGGGCACATCATGGGCAATGGTGTGCCCCCTTGTAACGTGTGCTCAGGCCAGGTCTTACAACTGGACACATGAATGTTGATTTACCAAAACTTAGAATAGCAGGTGGCAAGTTACCAGACCCCCTATCATATGGCCCATACCTTGCCTCCATGATGACTGGACATGCCTTAATGTTTCACCAGGGGTGTCAAGGTGATAGATTGCATGCACAGCCCCCCTTATGCACAGGGACACAGGAATTCTGGACTTTTTGGGGCACATCATCCTCACAATTTTGTCCAATCTGCTCTGGGCCCTGTTGGCTAACAACAGATTGACATCATCCCAGTGACATGTACATGATACTGTTGATGGCTGGTAGGAAAAAGTCATAGATGAGGAGTAAGTCATTGTTGAGGAATGTGTGTTGAACTGTATGTGTTATTTGCAGTTGCAGTGTACATTAAGGGGGTCATTACGACCCTGGCGGACGGCGGAGAAGTGGCGGTAAGACCGCCAACAGGCTGGCGGTCAAATTTTTGCAATTATGACCATGGCGGTTACCGCCAAGGTCATCTGCCGCTTCTCCGTTCTGCCCGCCAGGGCAGAGACGACCGCTGGGCTGGAGACCTGGGTCTCCAGCCCAGCGGTCGTCACTATACCGCCGGCGGTATTTGGACCCAGCTGACTGCCATGGATTTCATGCGGTTTGGAACCGCCATGAAATCCATGGCTGTAAGCACTATCAGTGCCAGGGAATTCCTTCCCTGGCACTGATAGGGGTCTCCCCCACCCCAACT
This sequence comes from Pleurodeles waltl, assembly GCF_031143425.1. Taxonomy (NCBI): domain Eukaryota; kingdom Metazoa; phylum Chordata; class Amphibia; order Caudata; family Salamandridae; genus Pleurodeles; species Pleurodeles waltl. The sequence continues at coordinate 1,028,517,680 of NC_090448.1, read as the reverse complement.
CCCTCCCCTACACCCCCCACCACCCCTGCCACCCCCCAAAGGTGGCAGGACCTCCCTCCCCACCCCGACCCCCAACATCACATCATTCATTCACACACAACACCCCCGCAAGCATACACGCGCTCACACCCCCCCTCTACATACACACACGCACACCCCCATGCACGCACACAACACCCCCCCACCCCCTCCCCTAATGGACGATCGACTTACCTGGTCCGTCGATCCTCCGGGAGGGGACGGGATCCATGGGGGCTGCTCTGCCGACACCACACCGTCAACAGAACACTGCCACGCCGAATCACAGGACGTGATTCGGTGGACGGTGTTCTGTTGACGTGGCGGTGGAGGTGGAACAACCTCCACTTCCCCGCCGACTGCCAGTATGGCTGTTGGTGGCTCTCCGTCTGAAAAAGGACAGAGAGCTGCCAACAGTCATAATACGCTGAGAGGAAAACCGCCACCACTGGCGGTCTTCAGCACGGCGGTCCCTCGACGGTCTTGACAAAAGACCGCCGAGGTCAAAATGACCCCCACAATGTCTGTACAACCTCCACCCAATGCTGATACTGATGCTTGCTTCTCCTCATATTTCAGCTGCCAACATGACACCAGAGCAGAGGCAAGCTTTCCAAAAGCGGATCGAACACTACTGTCACATAATGGAGGTTGAGACCGGATACTGCTGAATGGGCACGAGGTTCAGAAGTGAGAAAGCATCAGGGGAATGGCGTGCATTTGCCCATGGTGGACCTCTACAGCTGCCACACAAGGACACCCGAGCAAAGTCATCAGAGGTGCAGGGGTCACAGCTGGACCAACGCCCTCAAAATCAGCTGCACCAGTATTAACCCAGCCACCAGTTCAGCCACCTGCAGCAGTAGTCCCGAGCCAGTTTGAACAGGACATGAGAAGGGACATTGGCAAGATCTTAGCCACACTGAAGAAATTGGAGGAAGAATCAGCAGAGAACCAGAGGATGTTGGAATACATCAAGAAGAAGATTAAGAAAAGCAGGAAATTAACTTTTACAACCTCCATTTTCTTTCCCCTCCTTTTTACTGTATTACATAGGTTTATGTTGGATTTTAGGTGTGTAGCTTTAGGTTAGTGTAGGGTAGGTATAGATTAGGTTAAGTATAGTGAGGGAGGGTTTTTCAACAATTTTTTATTGTTGAGGGTTGGGTGAGGGGTCGTGTTGGGGTATTTGTGTATAAAGATATATATATATATATATGAGAACAGGGCTGATTGCAGAGGCCCCTAACTTTTTGCCCCCATTTTTCACTTTTTGTTGGTGTTTTCCCGACACTGATGGTGCCCTGGGTACTACTAACCAGTCCCAGGGCCTGTGCTCTGTGTAAAATCAGTATGCAAATCAGGCTAATTATAATTGATAAGTCAACCTACCTATAAGTCCCTAGTATATGGAAGGGCATGTAGGTTTAGGGACCCCAGCACAGGTAGTGCACCCATAGGTGCACTGCTGAGATGGCCAGCGTCTTTTTAAAGGCAGGCCTGCCTTGCTGGCTGCTTTTAAATTAAAATTATATGCAAATTCGACTTTGGAACTAAAAGTAGTTCCAAAGTCTTAAACTACCTTATTTTTACATGTACGTCACCCCTAAGGTGTGCCCTATGTGCCCCTAGGGCTGGGTGCCATGTAACTATGAGCAGGGACCTTATAAAAATAGTTTTATAAGCCCTGGTGAGGTAAAACAGAAAATCTTGTTTTTCCCTCATTGTAGTGAATGGCCTCCATTGGCTAGAATGGGGAGACGTTATTTTAATTTTTAAAGTCCCCTTAAATAACAGATGCCAGAACTTTGGTATCAAATTAATTGTTTTAATAAATCCCACAACTTCCAGTTGTGGGATTTAATATAACTTGTTCAGGTAAAGAGTTTTAAACTTTACCTGCAAAGTTGCCAACTTCAGCCCTGCAGTGTTTTTGCTGCTGTGCTCTGATTGGCCAGCCTCTGGCAGCCTGGCCAGGCTGCCTTGATGAGGTGTGAAGTGGCCTGGCTCCACACAAAGAGATGTGCCTGTGGAAGGAGAACTCCCCTCAGCATATGGTGAGGCAGGAAGGGGGAGGGCTGACAAACTGGTCTTCAAAGGCAGAGAAGGACATTTGGAGCAACCCAGCAACACCCTCACATCCTGCAAATCCAGACAATTAGGTGCCCCCATGATTAGATTAGGAGAGGGCAGGAGATGGGTGTGTTCAGGATCTTTAGCCACACCAGTGGGTGGGCTCAGCCAGATGTAACCTCCAAAAATCACTTTCAGCCATGATGGATTTTTTAGGAATGTTGCTCCCTGGGATTGATTTTTGCCACACTTCCCATGAAGTGGTAATCACAGGGGGAAGGACCCTGCACCTGACTGGAGAACCAGGACCCCCCTGTTTTTCACCCAGGAGCAGGGATAAAACTGGTCGACCTGCACCCACTCCTCAGATCCCTAGCAGATTCCAACAAGGAAGAACTACAAGAGGAGAAGGACTGCCTTGCTGGACCCCTGACCTGCACCTGGATACTGCACTCTGGAGGACTGCACCAGCTGCACACTTGGGCTTCATCACTAAAAGAACTTTACCTGTCTTCTACTGCTTCAAGAACCTGTTTGCTACAGATACAAAGGAGCTTCCCAGAGTCCCCTGCATCAAGTCCTGCAAGCAGAGCCCAACTGACCAGCGTCCAATGGCCATTTGAGGATTCTGACCAGATGCATTCTGGGAATTGTAGTCCCAACTCCCAAGGAGCACCTCAATGCTTCTGGAACCTTGGATCAAGTTGTGGACACTGCAAGAATACAAAAAGGACCTCTGGAAGAAGATCCAGAAGTTTGGAGACGTTTGGAACAACTCCATAAGTTGAAGAGGTGCATTGTGTCAGTTGTAGTCCCAGACCCCAAGAGGCACACCAGAGCCTCTGAACCCTGGGCTGGTGCTGTGGACCAATTTCTTGAATCAAACACTTCTGAAAGTAAGTGTGACAGTGTTACCTCATGGGTGGCCTGAACTCTGGACTTTGTTCCTTTCCAGTGTGACCTTTTTTAACCCTTTGAGCGTTATTTGCATCTATACGCTAGAAAGCATTAATTCTTTAAAAAATCATATCTCCGGTTCCCCTTATCCGTTTTTATTTGTTTTGGTGTCATTTTAAAGATATAAATATAATCTATTTTTATAAACTGATTTTGGATTTTTCAAACGGTTTCCTGTGTTTTGCTCAACTACTGTTTTGTGATATTTGAATGCTTTATGCTTTGTCTCCTAAGTTGAGCCTTGTTGCTTGTTGCCAAGCTACCAAGGGTTGAGCTGGGTTAAATATACAAAGACCTAACTGGACCTAAGTGGAGGTTAGTGGCCTATTGCTAAGTGTAGGTACTTACCTGCCCTTGCCAATAACCCATTTTCCAACATTTTTGGTGCGTAGTGGTGGGATCCTGTACTTGTGTTCACTATCACATTAAAGTTTTAAGTAAAACAAATAAAAAATCCTTTAAATTGTCCTAGTGCAAAAATAGTTTTTAATTTTTAATGTGGATTAATTTCAATTATTGAATTTTTTAAATTTTTCTAAATTCTTGTTTCCAATTTTTGCAAAACATTTTTGTTGATACAAAACTAGGGTACCATGGAGCTTGATCTGGCTAGCCTACCTACACTGAAAGTAGTCCAGCTTAGGGGGTTGTATACTGCAAGGGGGTTGCCTGCAACCACTGACCTCAGGAAGCATGTCCTGATTAAATCCCTGACAGCATGGGCTGAGGCCCAAGAAGTAGGCCCAGAGGAAGCTCCAGAGGAGGAAGAAGCAGGGGAGGATGCTAGCTCCAACCACTCAGGGGAGGGAGGGCATCTGAGCCTAAGTGAGGATGAGGAAGACCGGTCCTCACTACACACAGTCACTAGGGTCATACCCAAAGCTAGTTGGGGGAATGGGGTCCTTTCTGGAGGAGAGAACCTGTCCCTCAGAGAAAGAGAGCTGGAGGCCCAGCTAGCATTTATAGCTTTGGAGGCAGAGAAGCTGGCCCTAGAAAAGAAAAAGTGGGCAAAGAAAGGGAAAAGAGATGGTGGCAGCGACAGAGAAGCTGAGGTGTCCATGGGTGGGGGCTTTTAACCCAGATTACCCAAGGGGTGGTTCCTGCTTATGTAGAGGGGGATGACATAGACAAGTGGTTAGAGGCCTTTGAGAGGGCACTCCAAATGACAAGGGTTAGGCCTCAGTACTGGGGTTCACTTTTATGGGAGTTGGTCCCCAACTCAGGGAGGGATAGGCTTCTGACCTTAAATTGGGAGAAGGCAGATTCATACCCTAGTATGAAGAGGTGCTTAACCAAGAAGTTTTGTCTTACCCCAGAGCAGTATAGGATGAAGTTCAGGGACACCCAGAAGGTCAATACCCAGTCTTGGGTTGACTTTGTAGACACCTCACTTAAGGCACTAGAGGGCTGGCTTCATGGTAACAAAGTAAATACTTATGAGGGGTTATACAATCTGATCATGAGAGAGCACATCTTGACCAATTGTATCCAAGAAAGGTTACGCCAGCATCAAATGGACTCTAAGCTGACCAACCCTAGTGAGCTGGGGGAGGCATCTGATGAGTGGTTGAGAACCAGAGTGGTTGTCAAGTCCCGGGGGGAGACTCCAAGAAGGGGGGGGGGGTCAGGTCCCCAAAAACCTAAGGAGGAAAGTGGTAAGCCCACCACAGAGACTTCCTCTGTACCCCAGAACCCTAAGAAGGAGGAGAGTAAATCCCACTCCCACTCTGACAAGCAGTGACAGTGAGAGCAAGGGTAAAAAAAGCTCTTGGGCAGTAAGGCTTGCTTTGACTGTCAGCAGACAGGTCACTTCAGAGGAGATGCAGCCTGTCCAAAGAAGGTGGTTAGCACTGGGCTGCCCAGTGTTGCCATGGAGGAGGACTCCTCAGATGATGAAGTCCTCCTAGCACGGGCTGGGAGACAGGACCAGATGGTAAGCTGGTGATCCCTGCGGGTGGGAGTGGGCACTTTCACCCCATTCAGGTGAATGGGATCCCTGCCACTGGCCTGAGAGACACCTGTGCCAGTCAAACACTATTGAGTCACTGGTTAGTGACCCCAGACATGTATGTCCCAGGAGAGATCAGGAAAGTCAGGATAGCCACAAGGGAGGTCACCTCCAAACCTGTAGCCATAGTGGCCCTAGAGAGGGAGAGTATCCTTGGCTGGTTTAGGGTGGTAGTCAGTGCTGACCTCCCCCTAGATTGCATACTGGTCAATCACCTCCCAGAGGTGAGTCTGGTCCCGGATGGGGCGTTCGCCCAGGGTGCCCCCCTAACCCAAAGTCTTGGGTAGTCAGTCCCTACAGTAAGAAGACAGGGGTCCCCAAGAAAAGGAAAGAAGGGTGGGCCACTTTTAAAGAGAGTTCCATGGAGCCAAAGGCCTTCTGCCCCAGTAGGGGGGGAGCCCAGAGTTGGCCCTGGTGAGGCCTCACCTGACCCTGAGGAAGTCCTGAGTAGTCAGGCAGCTGTCCAGATGCAGGGTGTTGCCCCTGCACTGACAGAAGGGAGAGTTGAAGGAGGGTGTCTGCCACAGGAGGTGGAGGCCCCCACTCTAGACAGCAAGAGGGGTGCCAGGACCCCACAGTTGCCCCTAAAGCAGCTCAGCCACCTGTCAGTGGAGAGCTTAGGGTGTGGTTCTGGGTACAGACAGCTGTCAGTAGCCTCTGCTGGGTGCTAGCCTTCTTGGCAGCACTGTACTTGGCTTGGGAGGCAGACCCCAGGGCCAAAAGCAAAGTAGGCCCTCTGACCCTGTTGGTCATGGTGGGGTTGCTCAAGTGTTGGATGACCTCTTTGGGTAAGCTAGGTGTTGCCCTAGCAAAGTTAGGAGTAGGGGAGGTGGGCACCTCACTACCCAAGTTGGCAAAGAGAGAGGAGAAAGACCCCCTAGAGGGACGTTTCAGTATGAGATGGGTCCTTTCACTGTTGGGTCCAATGGTCAGGAGGATAGTGATGAGACATTGGCATTTGGTGAAGAATGATCTAATTACTGTGAAAACGTTATCTCCCTGTCCTCAATTTACGTATCGTAAGGCAAAATCTTTGCAAGATATTTTGGCTCACAGCTATCCACAGCAACAAGAGATTAGAACCATTAGTTGGTTTAACCAGCAGTGGGGTTTTTATAAGTGCAGTAGATGCAAGGCATGTAGGAACAGTAAAAATGTTACAATGTATAAAACAGTCTTTGGTGAGACTAAAAGTATTAACAAAGCTATTTCATGTGTCTCGCACTATTGCATTTACGTATTACAATGCCCTTACAGTTTACAGTATGTCGGCAGTACGATTCGCCGTGTTAAAAGGAGGATTTTGGAACATTTCAGGGCCATTAAGAATTATGACACTTCATATCCTGTGGCGAGACACTGGTCAAGTGTGCATAATAGGGATGCTGATTGTCTGGTATACTTTGGTATTGATAGAGTTGAGAGGAACCCACGTGGAGGGGACAGGGAGAGGCTTCTTAGGATTAGGGAATCGGAATATATTATTCTTCTTGGATCTAAGACACCGGGGGGCCTCAATGAGGACGAGGAGCTTCATGTGCATGTTGGACAAATGACATATGTGAATATTCATTAATTGCGTTCCCATATTGACTATAACCTGTGACCCTTAGACACCAGTATATTATGACCTTTCTGACAGTGGATCATTATATCATGAGGATCACTCTTAAATTTGTTTTGGCATTACCCCGCAATTGTTAGTTCGTATTGCAATTTTCAACTATGTGACATTTACAATTGTATATGGTTTGGGGAGAAAATAATTATTTTGTTTAGAATAGGATGATTTTGTATTAATTTTCATTAATATTTCACTCGAACTGTATTTTAGTATTTACTTTGTTGCCCCCTATTGGTATAATTGCAATTATTCTATGCAGAGTAGTATCTTTTTTATGTCTATCAACAAGGGGTGTTTAAGTCCAGCTGGGTAAGAGTGCAGGTTTTTTCAATTTGGCCATGATGAGGACACTTTTGTGTTGAAACGTGTTGCCATCTCAGGAGAGTATATATATATACTTTCTTTTTGCATCAGTTTGCTTTTTGGAATGATTTAATATTTTGCTTAAATAAAGCTTTATGCTTGAGGAGTGGACATATTGAGTGTGACTTTTTTCTTTTTTCTGCCTTTCAATGAAGTGGCAGAAATAATCTCCTTTTTGCATTTGTAACGGGTTCCACTACTGTTTTTGTCACACCAGCTTCGTTTGGTGGATGTAGCCGGTTGTAGTGGGTTTCTATTTTGTTAATATATTTACATATATAAATGTGCCATGGCTGATGCTGTTGTAGAGGTAGAGGGGGCCACACATACTTCAAGGGAAAGATATGTGGAGTCAATAGTCCTGGCAGCTGCCATGTGGTGCAATACATAAGGCATCACTGCTGGAAGGAGAAACTGCTGATTTTTCAACACTGCAACAATATCATGGCTGTAGGCAGCCAAGTTTTCCCTGAGGGAGGCCACTTCTCTCTGTCTGGACTCCAGGCTTTGCTGCATGTTGCTGGCAGCAGCTAAGTTTTCCAGAGACTGCTGGAGTCCACATAGTGAGGAGTGGGTGCCTCTGATGGCAGCTGAGTTGTCCTCATTTGGACTGAGGCACGTTCGCACTCCCTCTAGGCTCCATTCCCACCCGAACCTGCTTGGCCAGCTCCCACTGAACTATCATTATCCTCTGAAAGTTGATCTATGGGTCCTCGGAGTCCAGGGCTGTGTGAGTACTGGCTGGTGGTGTGTTTTGGTGGCTGGGTGGTTCATGTCGAGATCCTGCAACACTGTGTGTCCTCCCTGCAACTGGAGGTGGTGTATGGAGTGATCCTAGGACATCCAGGAGAGTCTGTTCATTGATGGTTGGCAGCCGGTCACCCATGTCATCAGAATAATCCAGGACAGGCCGGTCAGCAGGAGGTAAGCCATCATCCTCTGCAATGAGATAATGTAAAATCAATATTCAATTGCATTGGCTGTTGACATAAGACATCATGTTTTTGCCACTGGATGCTTAGTGGCATGTCACTGACCCAAGGTTGTGGTTGTACTTATGTGTAAGATTGTGCATCAAATATGGGTCAAGCTCACTAATAACAGAAAATGACGGAGCGAAACACTGCGCTAAAAGTGGCAGCGACCCGCTGCATCATTTTCACACCCAGGGATGTACTGTATTTATTTGTTAATTGTGCATACCTGTGTTTTCCCCTGCGGTGGCGCTAAATTGAGCAGAATGCAGCACACAAAGAAAAAGAAAAAAATGAGGGGGAATAAAGGTATACCTTGTTATTGCGCCTTGCTGTCACCAACCCTGGGTGTGGGGTGGTGTTAGATTTTAGCGCTGTCTCAGGTTTACCTAAACTCGTAAATCTGAGGCAACGTCAAAATGTAATGGGTGTTGCTGTGGCACACCCACAGGAACACCCATTGCATGCCCATTCCACGCAAAGTGCTGCGTGTTAAGGACCGGTATTTACAGAGTGGCGTTAAGCCACAAAAAGTGGCTTTACATCACCTTGTAAATACGGCACAGGGCATTGAGCAACTGGAGCATCATGAAAAGTGATGTTCTGGTAGCACTTGGGACTCATAAATATGCCCCTAGGTATTTTGGGTCATATGTAGGTTCTCCAAGTGCCACTTGAATTTATCTTTTGGTGAGGCTCAGGTGGCACAATGCCCTGCCGGCTCATATGTACTAGGTGGCATGAAGCCACTGTTTCTGCCCTGATGCCACCTTATATATATGGCCCCTTAACACCCAGCACTTTGGGTGGAAGTGTTTACAATAGGTGTTGCTGTGGATGCACCACAGCAACACCCATTGCATTTTGACACTGCTCAGAATTTGGATTATTTGTATACCGGACGCTGAGCCAATATCTGACACCAGCCAGGAGTGGGTTTGGCATTTCAAAAATCTAGATGTAATGCTTCCATTTCTACTGGATGTCTTGCTTTTACTATGTGTGTTACGCTTTGCAGCACACAGAGTAACAGCAAATTGCACTTTAAGTTTGTTGTTGTGCAGGACCGTGTTCCTTCCTGCACATAAACAATCTCGCCCTCAACACAGCCATCCTTGCACTATGGTGCAAGGGTGGATGCAATGGCGAACAACATCTGATTTCCACTTTCACAGGCGGGTACACAGGGATGCAGTGTATTCTTATGTATATGGCACATCCCTGCATTTTAAAATGATGCGTGATGCTGTCTAATTTTGCACAGCAGCATGCACCATCTTTTTATGTTTGATCTAGCCCTCTAACTTGTCAAATGGTGAGATTGCAGCCACTTGTTCAGCTGCACACATGATGTACTCCTACTTGCACAATGTGTTCTATGCATTTTATTTTCTGCTCATTCCCATATGACATGCATGGTTGTGTGTGAGTTGTTAGGGTTCACAACATGGGTTGTGTTTCACAGGTTTAAAGCTTTAGGTCAGAATTTTTCTCATTTGACATGGCTCAGGGCAGCTGCAAGATGTGTTGCAGCACCCTGCAGCAGTTTGGATACACAGTAATGTGCCATATTTACTAGAATACAGTAAAGCCTTGCAATTCCTCTTGAACAGATTAGTGCTCCCTGCACCAACACAGGCATTGTTGCAGCATGATGACGGGGTGCCTGCCTTGAAGTGATGATTTGTTCATGTGCAGGGAAGTGTCCCTTCCTGCACATGTACAAGCTATTTTGGCGGAAATTGCATTTTAGTGTGTGCTGCAAGATGCAGTAAAGTCAACATTGAAGAAGGGATGCATTTTGGCCAGAGACACCACCCTGACACCATTCTTGGGGTTGTATTGACTTCCGTCCTTGTTTCTGGTGTTTACATTGTGTTGGTACAGGGGCTTTGACTATATGCAATGGGTGTAGTAATGGCACAGCCACAGCCACACTATTTACACCTGCCTACCACACAATGTGGTGCTTATTTATATGGTGGAATATGGCCATAGTGAGTGGCCTATGTTGACGTTGTGTATATGTTGGTGTGCATTTCACAATCAAAACGTCAGTACATGTGTGGCTTGGGTAAGGATGGTGCATCTTGATTCAGGGCCTATGTGTCCTGATGCAACCTTTTAGCATACATTGAGTGTGTCCTATGTGCCTCCCCCTTCTGCCATTAGTGGAGTTCACAATATTTCCCCTGCAACATAACCTGCATTTGTGGTAATTCCTGGTAGTCTGTGTTGTCCTGTTCTGCGATTCCAGTGACCAGATCTCCTGGAATGACCACTGCAACCATCTCTTCTAGCTCGTCCAGGTCCTCATGTGGTGCAGAACTTCGACCTCCGGTCGGCAGTGCTGCATTAATGGTCCTAGCAAGTTTCTCCTTAGTCCTGCGCTTGCAATTGTGCCAGCGCTTCTTGACTTCAATAACAGTCCACTCACCTCAGTGACATTGTTGATTTTGGGCACTATTTGCTGCCATATTGTGCCTCTCCTACCAACTGGCAATTTGGAGGTGATAAGAGCTGGTGTTGGTGCTCTGTCAGCTCTCTGACCAGGATGTCATGCTCCTACTCACTAAAGCAAGACTTGAGCTATCTTTTCTCCTTCTCCTGGGACTTGACTGGACCCTCCTGGCTGGTACTTGGGTGATTGGGGTCTCCTGGGGTCTCTTCTGGCCTGGTAAATCCATCTTCTCTTACAATCGCACTCTTTCCTGCGTTAGCTTTTTTTTTTAGGCTAATACTGTGTTAAAATGGTGCTAACCCTTTTGCAACATGTTTACGAGCATCTGCAGCATTAGTATCTTTTTTTCCTTACTGCATGTCGCAATGGCTAACGTCATTTTTGTTGGCGCTAACCATTCCTTAGCGCCATCCTACGTCATTTCATAAATATGGCGCACAGATGGCGCTGAGGAATGACAATAGCTCTCGTTAAAAAAATGTTATGCCCCTCAATCTCACAATGCCCTCTTGGTGGCCACAATGCCATGATGTCCTGCATGGGATAGGTTCAATACCCTGCTGTCTCAGACTCGCGGGTATGACAATCCAGGATCCTCTTAGCACAATTCTTTTGTGACAGACAATTCATCTTGTACATTTTTGGTATTTTTTAATTTAATCATCATCACTTGTCAGAATTTGTAGAGATGATAATCTGTTAAATAGACTTTACCATGTAATTGATCTACTCCTCAGCAATCTTTGACATTGAGCTATGCCGTTGCAGGAGTACTCATGAAAAATAATCTGCAGAGTTTTGAGTCTTGCCTGGCTTGTGTACAATTGTGTAATTGTAGACTTCTAGACACAAACCCCAGCTCTTAATGCAAGGGGACATCTTGGCCTTTGGATTTCTGAAAATAGTGAGCAGGACCTGGTGGTCTGTGATGAAATGCTTTCCATACAGAAACAGAATAAAATGTTCACAGGCCCACACAATAGCCAGACTTTTTTTTGGGGGGCTGTGAATAGACACGTTCCTTTTCAGACAAATTTCAACTGTCGTATGCCACATTGTGTCTCAAACATCTAGATGTCCATTATGCTGAGCAAGGATTGCTCCAAGCCCCAATAGGGGCACATCAACAGTGATCTCAGTGTACAGTTTAGGATCAAAGAAAGCCATTTCAGTTACATTTTCAATCACATGCTTTATGCATCTGAAGCTGTGATCACACTTAGCTGACCATCGAAATAGGGCATTCAATTTTGTCAGATTTTTCAATTGGCATTTACTGTGGCAAAGTCACAAATGTACCTTAAGCAATAGCTGGTTATGCCCAAGAAGGGCCGTACCGTGGTGACATTTTGTGGAGGACTAGTGGCTGATAGTACTCACATTCCATCAGGAGTCATCCCTCCAACAGAAAACACATGCCCAAAGAACTTAAATTTTGGTTCATGAAATTCACACTTTTCAGTATTGAGTGTGAGACCTGCACTTCTAAGCAACTGGCACTCTTGTTTGAGAGGCTTGTAATTCTCCTTCCATGTTGTTGCAAAAACCAAAATATCATCACTGTAATTGAAGGCATTTGGGACAGGCTGGATGAGTCTGCGTATAACATCTTGGAAGATTTCTGTAGGAGATGATGCTCCAAAACTCAATCTTTTATATCTCAACAAAGCAACATGAGTTGAATGAGTGGTAATGTGCCTGTAACGTTCTTCCAATTAAACTGATGGCATCCCTTGTTTAAAGCAAGATGGAGAAGAATTTGGCTCCATTCAGTTGCATGATCATATCCACAATGTGTGGACCAGGATGACACTCTCTCTCTCTATTGCATTGTTGGCTTGGTGTATTTCCACACAAATGCACAGTGCATCTCCACTGTCCTTTTTAGGCACAACTACAATGAGCAACACCCATGGTGTGGGACCAGTAGAGCGTTCGATGATGCCATGTTTTAGTAAAGCTTCTAGACCCTTTTCAAGTGCTTCTCATAGATGAAAGGCTACTCTTTGATGTCATTGGGCAACAGGCCAGACGTTTCCTTAATGTGAAGTTGCACCTTCAATGATTTGAGCCTTCCTAGGCCATGAAACAGTGATGGAAACTGACTTACAATTTCAGAGTGCGTATTTAGTTTGTAAACGATAGATATTAGTCCCATGTCAGCAATAGTTGCAAAACTAAACAGGCAGGCACAAGGCAGAGTACCTTTAAGAATGTGGTTTGGGGCCTGCACAATCAATCAATCAATCAGTAGTTTGTTAAGTGCACTACTCACCCGGTAGGGTCTCACGGCGCTGGGGGGGGGTGCGACTGCTCCACGAGCCCGGTCTTGAGACGCTTCCTGAAGGTCAGGAGGTCCTGGGCACAGACATCTTCTTATGCCACAAGGTCGCTGTGAATGACCCTTGACTGTGCAATGATTTGAAAGCAGCCCATGGGTACACCTTTGTACTGAATGCCTTGAGTCTACATACAGGCGATACTGTTAAATTGTTTGACCGGCATGATGTTAAACAACGCACCAATATCAATTATGAAAGTTATGGAACAACAGTGGCTTTTAATTTGATCTTGGGCAATGTCTATAAGAATTCTTTTGTTTCGCTAACTCACTTGTTATTGATGTTTGTTTGTCTTCTTGGCAAGTTGCAAGGCCTATGTGTGCATGTCACTCCTTTTTGCCAATGACCATTGTATATTCATTCTCTTCACTGTCTCTCAATGATGGCACTGAGGAACTCATGCAGAATTAACTTCTTGACGATCAACGTCCTTTAGTTTCTACCTGTCACCATTGAAGTTGCTCGGTATCTTTGTGGGCGTGGTGAAAATGCTTCTGGATCCTTCTGGTTTTCATTTTCTTGTCTCACTTTGATGCAATTGGGTTCTCTTTTGCTTTACAAACTGTTAGAAATTCTTCTTCTTTCTGCACCATTTATATGGTTGGCCAATGGCTGGACATCTGTTCTCATGTGTTAATGAAAATCCACATCCGAATCACAGTCTTTCTCTCTTTGAAGATGTTGGTTTATGGGTGTCTGCTCGATGTATGAGTTTGTTCTTCACAACCAAAGCCAATTCAACTTTCATTACTCCCACTTCCACGTCAGCAGCTTTTTAGCTGCTTATTCCTTGGCTCTGTCAGCCATGACTGAGTGCCTCTCTCAACATGAGTCTTCTAAATGAGTCCGACAAACACCCTTCAATTACTCTGAGGCACTTGACTTCTTCATTGTTAAATTCACTGAATTTGAAAGTTTGACAAGCCTATAAAGTCTTTCTGCAAAGATATCCATCATTTCACCAGCTTGTTGTCGTACTTGATCGAAAAAATATATTTTATAGTAGATGATCGACATTGGTTTGAATTTGGATGCTAAAGCTCCTTTGATTTGATGGTATGACATTGTCTCAGTTTGTGAGATTTTCTTTATCACTTCCTTCACTTCATCACCAGTGAGATTCTTTACACATTTAAAGATTTTCTTATCATTTACTTCCCCTGGAGCATCTATGAAATCACTGAAAGTCTCGATTCATGTGGTCCTTCTGGTGTGAATATTCTGCTTTTTGGCAGCGTTGAATCGTGGCGGAGGTTTCAGAAAAGTAGCTGCACTGCTTTCCATGTCTCTTGCGGCAGGCCACGTAATCTTGAATTTTGAGTTGTGCTGAAGGCTGCCTGCCAATGAGTTCCCCTGTCCTTGATTGCTTCCTCAAGGACCAACAGCCTTGTGAGCGTAACCCCAGTGTTCACTTTCAAGTTGTCTTGTCCGATTTTGAGGTCATAGTGTGGGGAGTAAATTTCAGTACTTGTAACTGTTTGTTGCTGCCTTCTATCATTATACTTGATTGTAGCCCTCTTTAATGTTGTATCTGGCTGTCACTGCTGTTAGTTTTCTATCCGTATGACTTATGGCTTGGTGTTGTGACACAGCATCATATTCTTTCAGCCTGGCCAGCAAGTCTTGGCGGGCTTTCACACTAGCACTCGATTTTTGGGCCTTCAACTTCTCCACAAGGCCTTGTACTAGCTAGAGGGGTGCTTGCAGTCCACATACTCCAGATGCAAGCTTCTTCACTCTGGCTTGGGCACAAGTGGCATCCACGAGCAGTTTGATATTTCCTTGCAAACTCTCAGCGAGAGCAGTTCTGCTTCTTTGGGGGATGTCTCATCTACTCATCGCCAGTTGTCTGTCCTCCGCAGACCAGGAACATGCACAAGAACATGCCACACACTGAGCTCATGGCTAACTACTTTATTCATCAGTGTACAACTCCCCAGATTGACTGCATAATACCTTCATCAGTCCACCCCATGCCGCAGGGTCCTACTGCTCACAGTCCTAAGTCACTACATCAGCCTCAAGCTTTGCCTTGGACACAGGGAGTGGTTAGGCTGACCACAGCTGTGGGAGCACACTGGACCTCTCCTGTCACTTTTCTGTATGTGGGAGTTTAGGAAGGGGTCCCTGATCCATCAGAATGAGTATGCCTGGGGTTTGGGGTCCAGTGTTAACCAATGCAGGATAGCGCCACGGTCTTCGACGGTGTAGAACGCCAGCGCAGTTACCTCATATCCCCTTGTCCCACCTTACAGGTCAGGCAGCTGCCATTTCAGGGGGCCACATGGCATTAATGATAACTGCGTCACACCTATCTAGGCCTTGCGTACACACAGTAACAGGCACATTGGCGATTAACAAATGTGTGCAAATGACAGTTTGTGATACCTCAGTGTTGCCTGACTCTCTGCTCGCTGTTCTCCTCCATAGGGCACGTCCGCTGGGGCAGGTGATGAGATGGTGGCCTCCTCCGGTGTACAGACCGCTGGTGGACCTGTCGACAATGGAAGAGAGACACGTAATAGTCACCTACAGACTTGATCGTGCAACAATCCATGAACTGTGTGCCCAGTTGGAGCCAGACCTGATGTCAGCTATCCGCCATCCCACAGGAATGCCCCCTCAAGTGCAGGTCCTGTCAGCACTCCATTTCCTGGCAAGTGGGTCTTTTCAGACTACAGTGTCCATTGCATCAGGGATGTAACAGCCAATGTTCTTTAACGTGTTGTCCAGAGTGTTGTCTGCCCTGCTGAAACACATGCGCAGCTACATCGTTTTCCCTCAGGTGGAGGATTTGCCTCCAGTGAATGGTGACTGCTATGCCCTGTGACATATCCCCAACATCATAGGTGCCATTGTTGGGACACATGTGGCCTTGGTACCCCCCGCAGGAGTGAACAGGTGTACAGAAACTGGAAGAGCTACCATTCGATGAATGTGCAGATGGTGTGTTTGGCAGACCAGTACATCTCCCATGTGAATGCCAAATATCCTGGCTCAGTGCATGACTCTTACATTCTGAGGAATAGCAGCATCCCTTATGTGATGGGGCAACTCCAGAGGTACCGTGTGGGGCTAATAGGTGAGGACAAGGACCCTATACCCTGTGAATAGTTGTCTGGGTTTGGGGTTGTCCCAACGGGCTAGTGTGTGTCTAACAGTTGTCCCTCGACATTTGCAGGTGACTCTGGGTACCCCAACCTGTCATGGCTACTGACCCCAGTGAGGAATCCCAGGACAAGGGCAGAGGAACGCTACAATGAGGCACATGGGCAAACTAGGAGGATTATAGAAAGAACCTTCTGCCTCCTGAAGGCCAGGTTCTGGTGCCTCCATATGACAGGTGGTTCTCTCTACTACTCACCAAAGGTGTGCCAGATCATCGTGGCCTGCTGTATGCTGCACAACCTGGCTTTGCGACAACAGGTGCCTTTTCTGCAGGAGGATGGTCCAGATGGAGGTCTTGTGGCAGCTGTGGAGCCTGTGGACAGTGAAGAAGAGGAGGTAGGAGAAGAGGATATTGACAACAGAAACAACATTATCAAGTAATACTTCCAGTGAGACACAGGTAAGAAGATATCACTGTCTCACACATCTCATACAATTGTTTGACCTAACATATGTCTGTCACTTTCACCCAGTGTATGGACCCTGACTTGTCCCTTTGCCTTTCCATTTAACAGATGTGGATCCCACTTTGTGCCCTCTGCTATATTACCTCATGGACTAGAGCTGTGTTACATCGGTATATTGACAATAAAATTGACATTGCTATATTCCATTGTTTTTGTAAATACAGATTTGTGAAAGCACAGAATGACTCCAGATTGTTTTGTGATTCAAGGGTTTTTATTTCTGTGCAAATAAGTGGAGGGGGTTGTAAAATGGGCAGGGGTGATGGTGGAGGAATGTCCATGGCAGAGTCCAGTCTATTTGTTTCACAGGTGCATTGTCGAAAGGTGCATAGGAAGTGGAGCTAGGGCAGTTGGTGGATGGACAGGGTGACAAAGTGGGACAGAAGGATGACATTCGGGGGTCTAATTTCCTGGCAGGGGTATTGGCATTGTTCTCTGTCTTGTTCCTGGATCTCAGGGACCATTTGCGGAGTGGTTCTCCATCTGCAGGGGGTGGGGTGCTGGTGTCGTGGTCCTGTGGCGGTGCCTCCTGTCCACTAGCGCCGGCTGTACATCATCCAGACTAGTGTCAGGGGCCCCTTGTTGTGCCACAGTGTCCCTCCTGGTGGTGACGAGGTCCTTCAGCATCCCTACGATGGTGACCAGGGTGGTGTTGATGGACTTGAGTTCCTCCCTGATCCCCAGGTAGTGTTCCTCCTCCAGCCGCTGGGTCTCCTGAAAGTTGGCCAGTACCATTGCCATCGTCTCCTGGGAATGATGGTACGCTCCTATGATGTTGGAGAGGGCCTCGTGGAGAGTGGGTTCCCTGGGCCTGTCCTCCCCCTGTCGCACAGCTGTCCTCCCGGATCCCCTGTTTTCCTGTGTCTCTGTCCCCTGAACTGTGTGCCCACTGCCACTGCCCCCCGGTCCCTGATTTTCTTGGGGTGGTGGGTTTGCCTCGGTTCCCTGTAGTGATGGACACACTGCTGCTTGACATGTCCTGGGGACAGAGTTGTGGGCCCGCTGGGTGGGTGCTGTGCTGGTGTTTCCTGAGGGGGGAGTCTCTGTGGTGGCATGTGCCAGTGTCAGGGGAACCAACTTTACCGAGGTCCCAGATGGACCGGGCTGTTCATCTTGATCCAGTTGGACAGAGCTGCTGTCATCACTGTGGGCCTCTTCTGTGGGGGGAGTGGACATGTCTGGAACCTCCAGTCTGGTGACGTTGGGTAAGGGTCCTGCAGCGGTGTAAAGGCATGATTATTGCATCTGTGTGTGCCATTGTGTGCAATTGGTGAGTGACCCTGTACTCCAGTGCTTGCATTTTTATCTAGGACCTTGTGTGATAATTGGTTTGAGGTCTGTGTGGGTATCTGTAGTGGACATGCTTTGGTGGTGGGTGTCCATGCTTTGGTGTTGCATGCAGGGCTTGGTGTTGGGATGGGTTGGTTATGATAGTGGGACATTTGTGAGGTGTTGGAGTGATGGGGGTGAGGGTGGGGGTATGTGATAGCATGCAGGTAGGGTGGGGGAGGTAATAGTTAAGTGTTGACATACCAGAGTCCATTCCTCCTGCTACTCCTGCGAGGCCCTCAGGATGCAGTATAGCCAAGACTTCCTCCTCCCATGTTGTTCGTTGTGGGGGAGGAGGTAGGGGTCCACCGCCAGTCCTTTGTACTGCAATCTGGTGTCTTGAGACCACGGAATGCACCTTCCCCCGTAGGTCATTCCACCTCTTCCGGATGTCATCCCTAGTTCTTTGATGCTGTCCCACTGCGTTGACCCTGTCGACGATTCTGCGCCATAGCTCTATCTTCCTTGCAATGGAGGTGTGCTGCACCTGTGATCTGAATAGCTGTGGCTCTAACCGGATGATTTCCTCCACCATGACCCTGAGCTCTTCCTCTGAGAACCTGGGGTGTCGTTGAGGTGCCATGATGTGGTGTGGGTGATGTGTGAGGTGGTGTCGGTTGTGATGTGTGAGGGGATGTGTTTGTGTGTGTTATCTGAGGTGCGTGGATGGTGTTGTGTGCCTGTGGATGCTAGTGTTGTTTCTGGTGGTGTCTCTCTCTGGCCTTCTTTCTCACTTTTATTCGTAAGGGTTTGTGGGTGATTTGGGTGTGTGTTTTATATTGGATTGGGTGTGTTGGAGTGGTTTGTGTATGTGTATCAGGTGTGTGTATTTGGAATTGTCCAATTTGGTTGTGTTTTGTAAATGTGTGGGTATTTTGAGCGCGGCGGTGTGTACCGCCAATGGAATACCACGGTTGAAAGACTGCCATGTGTATTCGTGGTTCGTGATAGTGTGGGCGTATTCCTGTTGGCGTGACGGTGTCGGTTTTGTATTTGCCAGTTTATCACTGACCTTTGGTGTGGCGGACTTGTGTGGGTGTCTGGATTTTGGCGGATTCCGAGCTGTGGGTCGTAATAGCTGTAGCGGAACTCTGCCGCCGCAGCGGTGTGTTGGCAGTCTTCTGCACAGCGGTGTTGTAATGAGGGCCATTGTGTTTTGGGAGAACATGCACTGGACCAGCTAATTTCCCCGTCCTCCATCTTTTTGATAATGTTTATGCTATACATGTCGGTGGCCAGAACAAAGCATTATCCTAGTCTTATAGGAGCGATGTGGACCACCTTCCGTCAGTATCCATCTATATAAATAGAATGATGTGACAAGGTTAAACAGAAGAAAACATGAATGAGAATGGAGAGCTGTGGCCAGCGTTGCCATGCTGCTGTCATAAACACTCTCAAAGTCACCCTCTGAAGAATGTCATAAACAATCCACACTACACAAGGTATGCTATTCTTCTCATTGGATTAAAGGTAACCGGATGGGATGACCAAACAAACAATAAAGATGTGTCAATTAATAATATACCTACTACAGATAATCTTGCCATAATGGTTAAGCCTGCTTTTTTCCTTTGTGGTTGTGCTGAATTGCACACCATTTGTGTAGAACAATATGGAAGTACCAAAACATGATCCTTCTGTATACAAGAAATGTAAAACAGATTAAGCACACCTTGTCTAACCGGGGCAGAGGGGCTAGGCATGATCCGAGAAGACATGCAAATTTCAGTACAGACGTCCTGAAAGGCAGGCACAAGACAGAAAGATATGCCTGGATTTTACAGCCAGAAGCACCCAAACTGGCTGTCAATCTCACAAGGCTGTGAACTGTGGAAAGTTTTACAGCAGGCCAGACTGATACTGGGAGGTCTTCAGGACTGGTAGCCAGGACTCATGCCCATATTTATACTTTTTTAGCGACGCATTTGCGCCGCTTTTTTGCGCAAAAGTGGTGCAAACTTACAAAATACAATTGTATTTTGTAAGTTTGCACCTCTTTTGCGTAAAAAAGTGGTGCAAATGCGGCACAAAAAAAGTATAAATATGGGCTTCAGTTCTATGCTGACTTAATGGGATGCTGCATGTTTCGAGACCTAGGGGCAATTGACTACAGGGCTCTTGGATCTGGCTATTATGCGGCTGGTTATATTCTAAGGGACTTCAAAACCCCAGGGCTTTCCATGTGGATGATGGTGATGGGGGCTGGTATGATATGTAATGTGTTCACATCTGAGGCCATTTGCAACATAGTGCCTCTTGGGCTCAAAAGGCATGTTCAAACACTTTTTGTGCCACCGGGCACTATGACATTACAGAAGGGGCACAGAACCTAGTGTGGTTTATTCTGCAACATCGAAAGTGGTGGAGCACATGTAGCTCCATGAAAATAAGGGAATAACTTTGGCTCTGCAACTGTTCCATATTTTGGGCACAAGCACAGAGGCAAGCATGCTCTTAGGAGGTGCACTGAAAATGTGCCAGAAAAACATGACACACTGTCAGTGCACACCCTGAAGGCAGCACTCTAAAGATGGGCTAGCGACTCCCTTGATTTAGTAAGTGTCTGGAGCCTCTCCCCTCCAAAGTGCAGGCAGGTTGCCATCTTGTTGCTATTGGGTTCAGCTAATTGAGGCTATTCAGATGTTTTGCTTTTTTGATTACCTTCTTTTGGATTCTTTACTGTGGGTGAGTTCACTACCTGTGTCTCACCCATGGTTATCACATGCCAAATGAACTGCACTTATTTATCGCCGATGTCCTCCTTTTAAGATAAAGCTGCTGTGAAGCAGCAAGGATAAGGAGCACTTGCCTGGTTACACGTGAACATGTGTGCACATGCGTATGCACATGTTTACAAGCTGTGCGCGGGAGACTACCATTGTGCTCAGCCCAGTAGCTGCACACAGATAGCCTGGCACAATGAGGACTCTGCAGGGTTGGAAATTTACCTTGGGTAGGCCTTATAAGGCTTGTAAGGCTAGTCTACCCTTATAGGGAAAGTCAGTGTGATGTACTGTTTTGTCTTTAGTGACACTCTATTATACACATAGGGAGAGAACTTCCTTAACCCCTTCGCTGCCAGGCCTTTTCCACCTCCTGTGCCAGGCCTTTTTTTGCCTATTTGGGGCAGTTCGCGCTTAGGCCCTCATAACTTTTTGTCCACATAAGCTAACCAAGCCAAATTTGCGTCCTTTTTTTCCAACATCCTAGGGATTCTAGAGGTACCCAGACTTTGTGGGTTCCCTTGAAGGAGGCCAAGAAATTGGCCAAAATACAGTGAAAATTTCGTTTTTTTCAAAAAAATTGGAAAAAGTGGCTGCAGAAGAAGGCTTGTGGATTTCCCCCTGAAAATGGCATCAACAAAGGGTTTGCAGTGCTAAACTCAGCAGATTCCTAGCTTTCAGGAACAGGCAGCCTTGAATCAGAAAACCCAATTTTTCAACACAATTTTGGCATTTTACTGGGGCATACCCCATTTTTACAATTTTTTGTGCTTTCAGCCTCCTTCCAGTCAGTGACAGGAATGGGCATGAAACCAATGCTGGATCCCAGAAACCTAACCATTTCTGAAAAGTAGACAAAATTCTGAATTCAGCAAGGGGTCATTTGTGTAGATCCTACAAGGGTTTCCTACAGAAAATAACAACTGAAAAAGAAAAATATTGAAATTGAGGTGAAAAAAACATAAATGTTTCTCTACGTTTTACTCTGTAACTTTTCCCTTCAATGTCAGATTATCGAAAGCAATATACCGTTACGTCTGCTGGACTCCTCTGGTTGCGGGGATATATAGGGCTTGTAGGTTCATCAAGAACCCAAGGAACCCAGAGCCAATAAATGAGCTGCACCCTGACGTGCGTTTTCATTCTATACCGGGTATACAGCAATTCATTTGCTGAAATATAAAGAGTAAAAAATTGCTATCAAGAAAACCTTTGCATTTCCAAAAAGGGCACAAGATAAGGTGCTGAGGAGCAGTGGTTATTTGCACATCTCTGAATTCCGGGGTGACCATACAAGCATGTGAATTATAGGGAATTTCTCAAATAGATGTCTTTTTTACACACTCTCCTATATTTGGAAGGAAAAAATGTAGAGAAAGACAAGGGGCAATAGCACTTGTTTTGCTAATATATGTTCCCCCAAGTCTCCCGATAAAAATGATACCTCACTTGCGTGGGTAGGCATAGCGCCCGCGACAGGAAACACCCCAAAGCGCAACGTGCACACATCCTAAATTTTGGAAAAAAACAGAGGGGTTTTTTGCGAAGTGCCTACCTGTAGATTTTGGCCTCTAGCTCAGCCGGCACCTAGGGAAACCTACCAAACCTGTGCATTTCTGAAAACTAGAGACCTAGGGGAATCCAAGGAGGGCTGACTTGCGGGGCTCGGACCAGGTTCTGTTACCCAGAATCCTTTTCAAACCTCAAAATTTGGCTAAAAAAACACATGTTCCTCACATTTCTGTGGCAGAAAGTTCTGGAATCTGAGAGGAGCTACAAATTTCCTTCCACCCAGCGTTCCCCCAAGTCTCCCGATAAAAATGGTACCTCACTTGCGTGGGTAGGCCTAGCGCCGGCGACAGGAAACACCCCAAAGCGCAACGTGGACACATCCTAAATTTTGGGAAAAAACAGAGGTGTTTTTTGCGAAGTGCCTACCTGTAGATTTTGGCCTCTAGCTCAGCCGGCACCTAGGGAAACCTACCAAACCTGTCCATTTCTGAAAACTAGAGACCTAGGGGAATCCAAGGAGGGGTGACTTGCGGGGCTCGGACCAGGTTCTGTTACCCAGAATCCTTTGCAAACCTCAAAATTTGGCTAAAAAAACACATGTTCCTCACATTTCTGTGGCAGAAAGTTCTGGAATCTGAGAGGAGCTACAAATTTCCTTCCACCCAGCGTTCCCCCAAGTCTCCCGATAAAAATGATACCTCACTTGCGTGGGTAGGCCTAGCGCCGGCGACAGGAAACGCCCCAAAGCGCAACGTGGACACATCCTAAATTTTGGGAAAAAACAGAGGTGTTTTTTGCGAAGTGCCTACCTGTAGATTTTGGCCTCTAGCTCAGCCGGCACCTAGGGAAACCTACCAAACCTGTGCATTTCTGAAAACTAGAGACCTAGGGGAATCCAAGGAGGGCTGACTTGCGGGGCTCGGACCAGGTTCTGTTACCCAGAATCCTTTTCAAACCTCAAAATTTGGCTAAAAAAACACATGTTCCTCACATTTCTGTGGCAGAAAGTTCTGGAATCTGAGAGGAGCTACAAATTTCCTTCCACCCAGCGTTCCCCCAAGTCTCCCGATAATGGTACCTCACTTGCGTGGGTAGGCCTAGCGCCGGCGACAGGAAACACCCCAAAGCGCAACGTGGACACATCCTAAATTTTGGGAAAAAACAGAGGTGTTTTTTGCGAAGTGCCTACCTGTAGATTTTGGCCTCTAGCTCAGCCGGCACCTAGGGAAACCTACCAAACCTGTGCATTTCTGAAAACTAGAGACCTAGGGGAATCCAAGGAGGGGTGACTTGCGGGGCTCGGACCAGGTTCTGTAACCCAGAATCCTTTGCAAACCTCAAAATTTGGCCAAAAAAACACATGTCCCTGACATTTTTGTGGCAGAAAGTTCTGGAATCTGAGAGGAGCTACAAATTTCCTTCCACCCAGCGTTCCCCCAAGTCTCCCGATAAAAATGATACCTCACTTGCGTGGGTAGGCCTAGCGCTGGCGACAGGAAACGCCCCAAAACGCAACGTGGACACATCCCATTTTTTGAAAGAAAACAGTGCCTACCTGTGGATTTTGGCCTGTAGCTCACCCGGCACCTAGGGAAACCTACCAAACCTGTGCATTTCTGAAAACTAGAGACCTAGGGGAATCCAAGATGGGGTGACTTGCGGGGCTCGGACCAGGTTCTGTTACCCAGAATCCTTTGCAAACCTCAAAATGTGGCTAAAAAAACACATGTTCCTCACATTTCTGTGGCAGAAAGTTCTGGAATCTGATAGGAGCCACAAATTTCCTTCCACCCAGCGTTCCCCTAAGTCTCTCAATAAAAATGGTACCTCACTTCTGTGGGTAGGCCTAGCGCCCACGAAAGGAAATGGCCCAAAACACAACGTGGACAGAACATATTTTTTCACAGAAAACAGAGGTGTTTTTTGCAAAGTGCCTACCTGTGGAGTTTGGCCTCTAGCTCAGCCGGCCCCGGGAGAGGGGGGGCAGAAATGGCCTAAAATATATTTGCCCCCCCCAGCCCCCACCCCCCCCCGGGAGCGACCCTTGCCTACGGGGTCGCTCCCCCTGCGTGACATTGGTGCCAAAAAACAAATCCCCGGTGCCTAGTGGTTTCTGCCCCCTTGGGGGCAGATTGACCTAAAATCGGCCAATCTACCCCCAAGGGGGGCAGAAATGGCCTAAATACAATTTGCCCCCCAGGGGAGCGACCCTTGCCTGATGGGTCGCTCCCCATCTCGAAAAAAACAAACAAACAAAAAAAAAAACACAACAACAAAATTTGCCCTGGTGCCCTGAGGGTTCTGCCCCCCCCTGGGGGCAGTTCGGCCTAATAATAGGCCGATCTGCCCCCAGGGGGGGCAGAAATGGCCTAAAATAAATTTCCCCCCCCAGCCCCCACCCCCCCCGGGAGCGACCCTTGCCTACGGGGTCGTTCCCCCTGTGTGACATTGGCGCCAAAAAACAAATCCCCGGTGCCTAGTGGTTTCTGCCCCCTTGGGGGCAGATTGACCTAAAATCTGCCAATCTGCACCCAAGGGGGGCAGAAATGGCCTCAATACAATTTGCCCCCCAGGGGAGCGACCCTTGCCTGATGGGTCGCTCCCCATCTCGAAAAAAAAAAAAAAAAAACCACAACAAAAAAATTTGCCCTGAGGGTTCTGCCCCCCCCCGGGGGCAGTTCGGCATAGTAATAGGCCGATCTGCCCCCAGGGGGGGCAGAAATGGCCTAAAATAAATTTGTCCCCCCCCGCCCCCCCCCCCCCGGGAGCGACCCTTGCCTACGGGGTCGCTCCCCCTGCGTGACATTGGCGCCAAAAAACAAATCCCCGGTGCCTAGTGGTTTCTGCCCCCTTGGGGGCAGATTGACCTAAAATCGGCCAATCTGCCCCCAGGGGGGCAGAAATGGCCTAAATACAATTTGCCCCCCAAGGGGAGCGACCCTTGCCTGATGGGTCGCTCCCCATCTCTAAAAAAACAAACAAACAAACAAAAGAAAAACTGCCCTGGCGCCTAGAGGTTTCTGCCCCCCCCCCCGGGGGCAGATCAGCCTAATATTAGGCCGATCTGCCCCCGGGGGGGCAGAAATGGCCTAAAATAAATTTAACCCCCCCCCAGCCCCCACCCCACCCGGGAGCGACCCTTGCCTACGGTGTCGCTCCCCCTGCGTGACATTGGCGCCACAAAACAAATCCCCGGTGCCTAGTGGTTTCTGCCCCCTTGGGGGCAGATTGACCTAAAATCGGCCAATCTGCCCCCAGGGGGGCAGAAATGGTCTAAATACAATTTGCCCCCCAGGGGAGCGACCCTTGCCTGATGGGTCGCTCCCCATCTCTAAAAAAAGAAACAACAAAAAAAAAAAACACAAAAAAAAAATTTGCCCTGGCGCCTAGAGGTTTCTGCCCCCCCTGGGGGCAGATCGGCCTAATAATAGGCCGATCTGCCCCCAGGGGGGGCAGAAATGGCCTAAAATAAATTGCCCTCCCCCCCAGGGAGCGACCCTTGCCTAAGGGGTCGCTCCCTTTGCGTGAAATTCACGCAAAGAAAAAATTCCCTGGTGTCTAGTGGTTTCTACCCCCCTTGGGGGCAGATTGGCCTCATCAAAATAGGCCAATCTGCCCCCAAGGGGGGCAGAAATGGCCAAAATATAATTTTCCCCCAAGGGGAGCGACCCTTGCCTAAGGGGTCGCTCCCCACCAAAAAAAAAAGAAATGAAACATAAAAAAAAAAAAAAAAAAAAAAAAATGGTCCCTGGTGCCTAGAGGTTTCTGCCCCCAGGGGGGGCAGAAAAGGCCTTCTCAAAAAAATGCCCCCCCTGGGAGCGACCCTTGCCCAAGGGGTCGCACCCTTTGTGTGTTTCAATAAAAAAAAAAAAAATCCCTGGTGTCTAGTGGGGTTTCAAAAGCCGGATTGCAAGCAATCCGGCTTTTGAAACCCTCGGAGGGACTTCAAAGGGAAGGAAATACTTTTCCTTCCCTTTGAAGCCCCTCCGGACCTCCCAAGTGATTGAAAAAGAAATGCTTTTGCATTTCTTTTTCAATCGCGCTGGAAGCAGAGCTTCCAGCGCGACTAGGGAGGCCCCTGTGACAAATCAGCGCGCGCTGACGTCACAGGGGGGGTGGGGGGGGTCGGGGTGGAAGGGGAAAGTCTTCCCCTTCCATCCCGACTTGGGGGGGGAAGCGGGGTGCACGGGGGGCGCGCTAGCGCGCCCCCAAGTTCCCCTGTGCCTAGGACGAGATGATCTCGTCCAAGGCTCAGGGGAACTGTAGCCTTGGACGAGATCATCTCGTCCAAGGCACAGAAGGGGTTAAGGAGCAGTTGTTTAGCTCCACTTTGACCTACAGAGACCATTGACGACTTGAACTGGAGTGTAACCTGTGCGGGAAAATCAATTTTAGAACTTCCAAAATGATATGTGTACACCTTATGGGTCATCCACAATGTTTATATTTTCCTGGCTCAGCTCAGGATCAGAGCCAGCCTTTTGTCACCCTCCTGTGCCCAGTTAATTACATTTCCCTCCTGCAGCAGGAGCACAGGCCATCCCACACAAAAGGAGAAGTACTTCTCCCAGCTCCTGAGGATGAAAGGGATGGGGCAAAATGAGCTGCATCAATCACTCAGATGCCACTGCATCAGAGATGGGCATGCCTAAACACACTGAACAAAGGAGAGTGCCCAGACAACTGAGACCAACCCAGGAAGAGGGCTTGCTTTGAACTTTTGGTGTGTAAGGCCCTGGTAGAGATATCAGTGAGAGACAGAGCCGAGACCCCAGGAGCTGATGTGACCAGTGGCTCCTAGATTATGCCATTTTGGACTGTCCGGGCATGCTATGCAGGAGGGTTGAAACAGGGGTGGAGAGATGATGGGGCACCCTACGATTGACCAGGGGTTTCTGACTTCTGGAACCTTCCTCTCCCCTTTTAAAACAAGGGGGAGATTCTCTCTTGTCTGTGGACTTTTCTACACTTCGCTGCTGGAACCTGGGACCACCATAGAAGACTGGATGGAGGAACCTCCTGACCCCAATTTAGGACTAAAGGCTCAGGACCAACGCGTCTCCCCATGGGCCAGTAAGGCTGGTCCCTTATGCCCCCTGGGGACCAGTTGGAAAAGCACTGGACTTATCTGCTCCTAGAAGCCAGGATCAGGAGGGGAGCTGGTGCAGGGAACCAGGAGAATCAGCACATTGAGGACTGCGCACTTTGGAGTTGAGGAGGGTTTGCATCAGTGCTCCTGGTGCGTAGCACTAATTACCATGAGTAAAATGAGCTCAGGATCATCCAAATCTCTAGTTATGACATTTCAAATTTTTACTACCTTTGACCTTTCCTCACACAGAGCGTGTAGGCCTCCATTGCCTCACCTGGTAAATACTCCTGGGGTGGACCAGGGCCCAGGGGTCAGCACAAGTATAATTCATCTTTTGCCCCCAAGGATAGAGCATGCATTGGTCCCAGGAGCCAATGACGATGTACGGCGGCGGTGACGGTACACACCGCCATGGACGTGACCACCGTTTTCTATCTGTACACTCAATTGATACCTGACCTTCAACAGGAGAGGACCTACACTGCAAGTGCTGCTGTGACCTCGGTCTGGAAGCAACGATGGCTCATGTTTCTGGCGAAAGGGCCCCTGCCTTCACTTCGGAGGAGTTGGAGAAGTTAGTGGATGGGGTCCTCCCCCAGTACACGCTACTCTATGGTCCTCCAGACAAACAGGTGAGTACACTGTGAGCATGCTGCATGGGCAATGCCTGTTTGGAGTGGTGTGGATGGAAGATACATGGGGGGGATTGAGCCCTGCATGAGCGGACCGCAAATGTATGTGCGTCAGGGCAGGGTTGGGAACATGGGCCAATGACTGTGACGGTCCAGACGGTTAAAGTTTTTCCTTGTCCCCTGTACTATACCTGTAGGTCAGCGCCCACCAGAAGAAGGATATTTGGCGTGCCATCGCCAAGGACGTCTGGACCCTAGGGGTCCACCACAGACGGAGCATCCACTGTTGGAAAAGATGGGAGGACATTCGCCGCTGGAGCAAGAAGACGGCGGAGGCCCAGCTGGTGATGGCCTCCCAACGTGGGAGGGGTGCCCGTCGCACCATAATGCCACTCATGTTCTGGATCCTGGCGGTGGCATATCCGGAGTTGGATGGGCGCTTGAGGGCATCACAGCAGCCACAAGGGGATGTGTACAGTCACATCCATCTGACTCTGCGTGCATTACGAGGTGTCTGGGTGGGGGAGGTGGGCAGTGGGTTAACCTAGGCCAGGGTGAGCTTTGTAGGCATGGTCCCTTTGTGAGGCAGGCTATGTGTCACCCCAACCCCACCAGTAGTAAGAGCCTCTACACCTAGTCAGGCTCCTGTGACTTCCATGTGTGCAGCAATCGGGCAGAGGCCTTGTACCCCATGGCCCTGTGAATAATCTAGGAACTATAAGTGCATGGCGTAGTGCAGAGGGCTGCTGTGTCAGTAGTGTCTGCCAACGGTAGTGGTATTCCATGCACTGAACATGTCTTTCTTCTGTCTTCCCCCCCACTTTTTGTGTTCTCCCTGTTCTTGTATGCAATAGCATCATCAGGCGGAGGAGCAGTGGCACCAGGGCAGGAGGGAGCTGCATCCCACTTGGCCATGGAGGGCGAGACAACGGAGTCAGAAGCCACCAGTGGGACGTAGGGCGAGAGGAGTTCCACGGCGGGGACAGGAGGTGACAGCAGCGACAGCGACTCCTCCTCTGATGGGAGCTCCCTTGCGGTGCTGGGCCCCTCTGTGCCTCCCGCATCTACAGGTACAGCCGCCACGCCCTCTACCAGCACCGCCCTCCCTGCAGCCCCTCAGCATGTGTCCCCTGGCCACTCACCCATGAGGGTGGGCATCTCCTTTGCCCCAGGCACCTCAGGCCCTGCCCCAGTCAGCCCTGCTGCCCTCAGTGAGGAGGCTATTGACCTCCTGAGATCCCTCACTGTTGGGCAATCTACCATTGTGAATGCCATCCAGGGTGTCGTGAGGCAGTTGCAACAAACAAATGTATACCAGGAGGGCATTAATTCTGGCCAGGCAGCCCAAAAGAGAGCATTTCAGGCTCTGGCCTCAGCACTGATGACAGCCATTGTCCCTGTGTCCAGCCACCCCCCTCCAACTTCCTCCACCCAGACCCAATCCCCTGTACCTCAGCCTATCCCAAGCACACCATTAGACATGCATGCACACACCTAAACACACAAGGGTGGCTCAGGCAAACATAACCACCACACATCCCACAGGCACTCACACAAGCATCATACCCATGCAGACATACCAACATCCACTGCCTCTGTGTCCCCCTCCTCCACATCCTTCTCCTCCCTCCCTGTCTCATCTTCATTCACACCTGCATGCACTACATCTTCAGCCACTACCTCCATCACCAGCACGCCCATCACCACACACCGCTCACGTGCACTCACCACCACACTACCATTCACACATCCCCTCTGTCCTCTCCCAGTATGTCTGTGAGCCCTCCTCCCAAAGTACACAAATGCAGGCACACACCCACCCAACAGCCATCCACCTCACAACAGCCTCCAGCCCATGCACATTCACCCAAATGCAGCAAACGTACACCTCCTACAACCACTACCTCTACCTCCACTCCCAAACCCCCTCCATCTACCTGTCCCAGTGTGTCTAAAAAGGTTTTCCTGGCTAATATTGACCTCTTCCCTACACCTCCCCCCCCATCCGTCCCCTAGGGCCAGGCTTTCCAGGTCCCAACCCAGCACCTCAGCCACCACATCACCAGGCACTGTGGTGCCAGCAAATGCGGGCTATTGGAGTGTGCCATCCAACAGGGCTGCCAGTGTGCCACGGAGTGAGGACAAGGACATTCCGCCACCTGCAAAAGTTAAAAAGGTGCCCACATCCCAGAGGGAGAAGCAGAAAACACCTGCCACCAAGGGCTCAGGGAAAACAAAAGGGGATGGTGGCAAGAGAGCTGCGCCACCATCCAAGGTGGGGGAGGGCCAGAAAATAAAGGGCAGGTCAGGAGAGGGCATGGTGGCACCGACAATTGGACCAGTGTCACACCTTCTTTCCACCCTGACGCCAACTGTATGGCGGAGAAGACCGCCACCAGCACCGCTGTCATTGAGCCCGCTACCAGCACCGCAGTCACTGAGCCGGCCACCAGCACTCCAGTCACTGAGCCCGCCACCAGCACCGCAGTCACAGAGCCTGCCACCAGCACTGCTGTCACAGAGCCCACCGCCAGCACCAATGCCACAGAGGCAGGCGCAAGCACCGCCGCCACATAGCCCGCCGCCAGCCTCGATGCCAAAGAGGCCGCCGCAAGCACCGCCGCCATTGAGCCCGCCACCAGCACCGATGTCAAAGAGGACACCGCCAGCACCGCTGCCACAGAGGCCGCCACCAGCACCGCCGTGACTGACCCCGCTGCAAGCACCGCCAGCGGCCCCGCGACATCCTGAGCCTGTGGCACCACCGCAGACATGGCTGCCGTCCCCAGTGATCAGTCGTCCGAGGCTGGTGGTCAGTTCCAGGAGCCTGGGAAGCTTCCATGATGCACGACTTTCAGTGGAGAAAGGCATCCACTACTTCAGTCCTTGGTAGGATGAAGCACTCTGGGCATCAAGCCCCCTCCAGAACCAGTGGAGACTATTATCCACTGGAGAGACTGTTACTTTGCACTCCCCAGGATAAAGCAGTGGGTAAACCACCCACTGGAGAGACTTGAGAGACTGTGGCTTTGCACTCCCCAGGATAAAGCAGTGGGCAAACCACCCACTGGAGAGACTTGAGAGATTGTGGCTTTGCACTCCCCAGGATACAGCAGTGGGCATGGAGTCCCCTCGTGGAGCAGTGGCGTTGTGCATTCATCAGGCTGAGGTGCCCCCTCTCCCTCTCCCACTGAGGTGCCTGTTTCATTTCGATCTGATGCCCTGCAGTGTTCTCTCCGTTTGAAGTCTTGTGTCATGTGTGGGCCTCGTCCATGCTTTTTGGGACTCTGATCCACAGACGATGTTTGAGTATTATCTGGATTTGTGTAGTTGGTGTACATATTTGTATATACTGATTTTTGAAATTGCACTATCTGATTTTTATTGATTACATTGGTTCAAATCAATTCCTTTTGTCCTTGCTTTATTGAAGGGGGTTGGGAGGGTACATGTAATGTTGCTGCATGTATTTGTGAGTATGTTGTTGTGGGTGAGGGTGGGAGTGTTGCGAGTTGTGTGTGTGTTTGTCATTCTCTTTTCCCTCTCCCCTTCCCTGTGTTGTAAGTGCAGTACTTACCGTGGTCGTCGTCGCCGTCTTTGGTGCTCCTGATGGAGGAGCAGGAAGACCATCGCAGGGAGTATCTGGAATTCTGGCTCCATGGCGTCCTGGTTCCTCGTGGGGTGTGGAGAGGTGAGTGGTTTCCCTTCCAGTCCTGTTTCTGCCGTGTTTTTGTTCACGTTGGTTCCGCCCCGGAAAAGGTGGCGGATTGCCGGGTTGTGATAGGGTGGGTGGTACATTGTCTTCCGCCTGTCTGTTGGCGGTGACCACCGGGGTGTTTGTTTGTACCACTGTGACGGTCGGAGTGTTAAAGTCGCTATCTATGTTGGCGGTTTCCGCCATGGTCGTGATTCCATTTTTTTTACGCCGGCCTGTTGGCGGTCTTACCGCTGCTTTAACACCGACCGCCAGGGTTGTAATGAGGGCCAATATGACAAAAGAATTATGGGTGCACTGTTCCAAGTTAGCGGGCACACAAACTCCTCTCACAGGCATACAATAGTATTGAAGCAGGGGCCCTCATGTATCATCATCAGGCTATGCTCCACGTCAGACTGGCGCTGCAATGTCTGACGGGCCCTACAGAGGGCCACCTAGCCATAAAAATCGCATGAATCTCAGTACCTAAGGTCTTGGGTTACTGAGAAACAACTGAAGATATAAAAAATAAAATTGGCTCGGGCACCTCCTCCGTGTAAAAAAAAATTCATAGACGAGCGAGGACCCGGTCAATGTTAAAAACACGAGTAGAGTGAAAGGGAAATAATGGTCCCACACTTTACATAATCACAGGCAAAAGCACAATGACTTTAACCACTATAAAAAGTCAACATGTTTTGTGCCTAAAATTGGCAAAAAGGATCCACTGACGCTTCATTAGGACTTAAACAAAAACTTTCTCCAGAACATCAGGTGTGTAAATACACTCTATTCATTCAGTGGTGAGTATGTACAAAGAAAAAGGAGTAAAACTTGACTCACTAACGTTCTGTGTATACTAGCACAAAACAACAGGGAACCGACCATAATCAAAAGGAGAGCTCCTAAAGAAGACATATGTCAAGAATCATTCGAAGGATATAAGCGCTGTGAAAGTTGACAGCCCAATCTTCATCTGAGCCGCGTTCCCGAACTTCTCCTTTTAGGCATAGCCCGATGATGATACATGAGAGCCCATGAGTAGTAGGAAGGGATACCTTTAATCACCATATTAAAAGTGACAGTTGTCCCGCCCCGGAAATGACGTCATATCCGGTGGCTGGGACTTCCGGTGTCCCAGAAAGCCCTCCCCGGAAGTGACGTGCATGGGGGTGTCACGTGGTTTGTGAACACGTGGTGTCATGTGTTAGCCCTGTGTCTGGGTCCTAGCCCCTGGGTTTTGGCCTATGAGTTGTGTAAAAAAAAAAAAAAAAGTATGACTTAGTGCTGTGCAAGTGGTTTCAGAGCCTGAGAGGGACAGGTCTGGACATGTCAGACATTCATGCCCAAGTGCCAGTTAGGGGGCCTCTGCACAGGGCTGCAAAGTGGGCGGTCTGGTCAAACCTCCACACTGTTGGCTAATCCAAAAAATAAATAAAGTGGGAATGGTCAAATGCTGCTTATGTTAGAGCCAGCCTATCAATGTAGAGAGGTAAATCTAAAACAGAGGTGGGCCTGCATTCTTTCATGGGTTCCCAGATGGTTTAAATTAGAAAACTGACCCTGTAATTAAAAGTTTGAAACACCCCAGAGGTTGTTGTGGCATGGCTAATCTAAAACAGAGACATGTCTGCATTCTTTCAGGGGTTCCCAGAACTGGCCCAGTAATTAAAAGTTTGAAACACCACAGAGGTTGAGGGGCATGGCTGATCTAAAACAGAGATGGGCCTACATTCTTTCCAGGGGTGACAGAGG
The DNA here is from genome assembly GCF_031143425.1 of Pleurodeles waltl. Taxonomy (NCBI): domain Eukaryota; kingdom Metazoa; phylum Chordata; class Amphibia; order Caudata; family Salamandridae; genus Pleurodeles; species Pleurodeles waltl. Next base: position 1,028,484,482 of record NC_090448.1, on the reverse strand, counting down.
TGGGGTTAAATTAGAAACTGACACGGTAATTAAAAGTTTGAAACACAACAGAGGTTGAGGGGCATGGCTGATTTAAAACAGAGATGGGCCTACATTCTTTCAGGGGTTCCCAGAACTGACACGGTAATTAAAAGTTTGAAACACAACAGAGGTTGAGGGGCATGGCTGATTTAAAACAGAGATGGGCCTACATTCTTTCAGGGGTTCCCAGAACTGACCCTGTAATTAAAAGTTTGAAACACAACAGAGGTTGTTGTGGCATGGCTAATCTAAAACAGAGATGGGCCTACATTCTTTCAGGGGTTCCCAGAACTGCCCCTGTAATTAAAAGATTGAAACACAACAGAGGTTGTTGTGGCATGGCTAATCTAAAACAGAGATGGGCTTACATTCTTTCCAGGGGTGACAGAGGTGGGGTTAAATTAGAAAACAGACACAGTAATTAAAAGTTGAAACACAACAAAGGCCAAATATTGCTAACCTATAACAGATGCCTATTTCCAGGTCCCACCAATCACAGAGCCCAGGCATAATTACCACTGTGATCCTAGTTTAAGAACCCCCCAACTTCACAGGCCTCTTTTTTTCTGAACTACATACTGACATTTGTGGCAAGCAGGGACGCATCAGGACATAATGGCTGGAAACATGAAGGGCAGAGCTCAGACTGGTGATGCTGAACATCTTCTACTTAAGGTCTGTAACAGTGTGATGTGTGTATGTGTTTTACTAAAGTTTAACAATGACATTAGCACCAATCTGTTTAACTATACATAGAGATGTAAAATGCCTGCTTTTAAAAAATAAATAAAAAATAAAAAATGTAAAAGCTGCTATTAGTGTATTTTTGAGATACTGTAATTACTTTGTGGGGTGATTTTGTTTAAATGGTACTAGTAGGGTCTTGTGCTATGTATTTGTCTGTATTTTTATGGGGGTGCAATTATTTTGGGGATTGTATTGGTACTGCTTAACTTGTACCTGATGGTTCTGGACCTGTGTATGGACATGTATTTTTGAAAATCTGCACTCATTTTGTGGGATGGTGTTCTTTTAATGTGTACTTGCTGATTCTGGGGCTGTGTATCTGTCGGTATTTTTTAAAGTCTGCACTTGTTTTGTGGGGCTAGGGGTTGTTTAATTGGTACTTGTGGGTTAATGTGCAATGTATAGGCATGTATTTCAGGGCGAGTGCACTTACGATGTGGGGTGTATTTGGACTGCTTAATATGTACATATTGGTTCTGGGACTATGTAGGGGCCTGTATTTTTGTGGGGTTGCACTTATTTTGATGGCAGTTTGGTGGGCTTATTGTGTACGTCATGGTTCAGGGGGTTGTGTAGCTAAGGGTATTAGTGGTGGGGCTGTATTTAATTTGTACAGGAAATGTTATGGGGCTCTTTATGTATTTTTTTATGTGTATTTTATGGTATGGGCCAGTATTATATGGCCGCAATAGTGTGTTTAAGTGGTGAGCTTTTGGGGGTGGCCTAGTTGTTAATTTTAGAGCTCAGCGCAATGAGTTCCGGGGTGCAGAGCTCTAAAATTAATAACTACGCTCCAAGGGGTCAACCATAGCTCTGGGGTGCCCAGGTTATGAACTTTTGCGGCGTGGCTCTCGAGACCGCGTGGCCTTTTGAGAGCAGCGCCAAAATGTTCATAGCAAGGGCCCCCCAGAGCCGGCCTGAGCTCTGGGGCCCTTGTGATTAACTTAGCAAAACTGGTCTCAGAGGCCACTAGGTCTCTGAAAGCTGTTTTGTTAAGTTAATCACTAGGTTCCCAGAGCCATACTGCGCTCTGGGGCTCGAGTAATTAACACAGCAAAACTGCTCCCAGAGACCTGCAGGTCTCTGAAAGCAGCTTTGCTAGGTTAATAACTCGTGGTTCCCAGAGCCGGTCTGTGCTCTGGGGACCGGTGTTATTAACCTAGCACAACTGCTTTCAGAGACCTGCTGGTCTCTGAAAGCAGCTGTGCTAGGCTAATAACGCAGGTCCCCAAACCCGTCCTGGGCTCTGGGGACCGGCGTTATTAACTTAGCAAAACTGGTCCCGGAGACCTGCAGGTCTCTGAGAGCAGCTTTGTTAAGTTAATAACGCGGGTCCCCAAAGCCGTCCTGGGCTCTGGGGACCGGCGTTATTAACTTAACAAAACGGCTCCCAGAGACCTGCAGGTCTCTGAGAGCCGCTTTGTTAAGTTAATAACGCCGGTCCCCAAAGCCGTCCTGGGCTCTGGGGACACGCGTTATTAACTTAACAAAACGGCTCCCGGAGACCTGCAGGTCTCTGAGAGCCGCTTTGTTAAGTTAATAACGCGGGTCCCCAAAGCCGTCCTGGGCTCTGGAGACACGCGCTATTAACTTAACAAAGCGGAGCCCAGAGACCTGCAGGTCTCTGAGAGCCGCTTTGTTAAGTTAATAACGCCGGTCCCCAAAGCCGTCCTGGGCTCTGGGGACCCGCGTTATTAACCTAGCAAAGCGGCTTTCAGAGACCTGCAGGTCTCTGGGCTCCGCTTTGTTAAGTTAATAGCGCGTGTCTCCAGAGGCTGTAAAAGCCCGGAGACAGCGTTATCAAGTTAGGAGATCTCTTCTCGGAGGTCGCGATGCCTCCGTGAAGAGATCTCCTAACTTGATAACGAGGTCTCCGAGCGTTTACAGCCTCGGAGACCTCTGCCGGCAGTTTTTTTTTTTAAAAATGGGCTTATTAACAACGCGGCTCTCAGAAGCCGCTGGGGAACACCCCAGCGGCTTCTGAGAGCCGCGTTGAAAGTTTAATTAGAGAGAATGCCGTGCGTGTTTCAGCGCGGTATTCTCTCTAATTAAACCATCCGATCGGATCCCCAAGACCTCGTGGGGTTCCCATGGTCTCGGGGATCCGATCGCTTGCCGCCAGAGTGCGGCATTTGCTTGTTTTAAAAAAAAAAAAAAATAGTAATGGCGCGAGGCCTGGGTCTGTGGGCCCTGACCTCGCGCGCTAGGGCCCTAGGGCCCATACAAATATAAAAAAAAAGAAATAAAAATGAATAGCGTTTTGGGGGCCTTGGGATTGGGGCCCCCAAGACCCCTTAGGGCAGCATTTAAAAAAAAAAAATACAAATACAAATATGAGGTCCCTGAGCACAGGGCTCAGAGACCCCCAGGCCATCATGTGACAGCCTTTAAAAAAAAAAAAAAATATATATATATATATATATATATTTATTTATTTATTTATATATATATATATATATATATATATATATCTGTGTGTGTTTGTGTGGCAAGTGTGGACAGGGGTTTAGGGGCCTACAAGGTCGTTTTTTTAAAAGCATATAAATAAAAAAAAATATTGAATTAAATTAAAATAATAATGATTAAAAAATAACTATCCCTGCTAAAAGCTTTTCAGACCCCTCAAGTACCACAGCCCACTCACCTTAGTTCAGGATGGCTTTGGATCTGATTTTGTTGCCTTGAAAAAACCCAGGACCTCACACATGCTGCATCCACATCCGGCCATTTTCTTTTTCTTTTAAAACAAAGACTGTGTGGTGTTGGAATTGGCTCAGCTAGGAGTTTAGACTGAGCTCCGCCCCCACACATGGTTCACAGCCTTGTTCAGCTAAGGTGAAAACCAGGCCTGGATCCTAGGATCCACTTTCCAGTCTATGTCTTATAGAGACAGTCCTAGAGGTAGTATTATGCAAGAGCGCCACCATGTGGAATTTGTTTATTAAACCTTGTATAGTTTTTGAGAAAAGTTTTACAGTTGTCAATATGTATTTATACTTACAGAACATAGGGATTCAACAATTTGAATCTTGATAGATAAATTTTTTTTTTTAAAAAAAATTTTTTTTTTTATTTATAATTTTTTTTTTTTTTATTTATTATTATTTTTTTAAAAAAAATTTTTAAATTTTTTTTTTTTTCTTTTTGTCCTACCCTTGTGGGGCTTTTATGAAGGGTTCGGACGTAGAAGATGAATTGTGGTATGTTTAAAGGTAAATCTGTCTCTCTTGTACACAGGACTGTCAAGAGTCTGGGGAACCCCCTGTGCAAATGGAGACCGTGCAGCAAGGTGAGTTACAGGACCTTGGTCGTTCTGAACGACGTTGTCAGGAATGTTATTTTTTTATTTTACTTCTAATGGGCACCCATGTGTTTGCATAGGTTATGATGCAGAACTCAGGTGCGCGATTGCCTCTCTCCAACAAATCCTCCATGTTCAAGAGGGGTCAAGCACCTTGTCACAGGATAACGTTTCTGCAGGTATATATTAGGGGTCTTTTTGTACCCCCATTGAAAACCTAACAGGGTCTAACAATCAGACCTATATTTGGTCATCTCAGTGAGTTCGTATAGTCTATGTATTATATTGTATGTGTAACATTATTTTTTTATGTTTTTTATCCCGAGGGGCTCCTATGGCTGAAGCGAGCCGGGATATGGATGGAAAGCTTAAAAAGCAGCCCCGCAAAAGGAAGTCCCCTGGTTCTAAGGACGGCCCGCCCATTAAGAAGGGACCCTCAAGCCGGAAAAACCATGGTGAGTTTAAGAAAATGTAGAGTTTGGTGTATACAGTGCAGCGTGTGTCTAAACGTCTTTCCGACCCATAGGTATAGCCGCTCTAACTAGCCCTAATCTATATTTTGCTATCTTTACGTCCTAGAATCATCACACCAGAGCTCCGGAGACGCCTGCCCTCAGCCTAAGCCGCGGATGTCATCTTTAAAGGTCTACACTGGGACTGTTCAAAACCCCACAAAGTCATCGGTACTCGTGAGCCAACCCGAGCACCGAGACCCGCCCTGCAACATCTCCACATCCGTCGCTCCTGGACCAGGTACAACTCATAACGACACCACATCATCCATCATAAAGGGAATACCTAGTACAGCGGGCACTTCTGCAACAACTATCCAGGGTTTGGGGTGTGACCATCCGGACATTATCGTTCTTACAACGCCAAGCGCCCAACTGATTGCACCTTGTGAAGCCTCTGGAGGGTCCCCAAAACAGTGCAGCAACCCTAAAATAAATCGGCTGTCCTTAAAGAATCGTAGGAAGAAGTTCCAGAACCCTGAGCAACAATCTGGGCCTCTAGACCTGTCTTTTAAAAATTTTGTTGAGGTACAACCGGCTCCCCCTAGGGTCCAGAGTTCTAATACCGGCGTGCCTGGCCTCGACCTAACCTCTCCAGGGTGTACAACTATCCCCGCTGTGTTATGTGACCCCTCCATGGAAAATGATCACCCTGCAGAGGATCCCTACTCCCACTGTATAGAGCTTCTTAAGGCTCTAGCTGGTACTACCCAAAGTTCTGAAGCCCCGGCATCCCCATGTCTGATGTCCCCCGATACACCCCCGGGGGCATACGACCCCACCAGTCCTGCGCCAAGTGCCCGTGCGCAATGGTCTTCACCATCATCATCAATATACCCCGACAGCAGTATAGGGTGTAGCGGAACGCAAAATCAGAGTTTTGGAACACCCTCGAGCGATGATCAGGGCTCTCAAACTCCTGGATGTTCACACTGGAATCCTGTTTTTACGTCCCGCTCTGATCCCTCAGCCGTGATTGGGGGTGATAACAACGGCCGCTGTCCTATAACGGGGGATGCTCAGGGAGTTGGCAATCACCCCTCTAGTGTCACAAGTACTGGCCTTGAAACAAACCTTTCAAGCCGGGCTAGAGTTCTAGACAACTACGTTAAAGAAATCCATCATTCGTTCAGACAGTTAAAATGCCAACTCCATCTAAAAACTTTAAAACTATGTAAGAACGACGGTAATAGAGGGGCATCCAGAGCTAGCATAAAGGCTTTAAAACAGCTGATGGCTCGGTGTAGAAACACAATGGCCCAAACTTGCGCTTCAACAATTGTGGCCATGGGTAACATCCCGTCATGACTAGGTGAGCGTACATACCCGGGGAATGTTAGAACTACATTTACCAGTACAGGGGGCCATAGGTCTAAATATGAAAAGAAGCCCCAGCACCTGCTTAGTAGAGCTCTAAGAGTTTTACGAGCGCTCAATAGTCAGAGGTCATGTCAACCCCCAAGCCCTGCACCCATAAGACCTCAAAATATAGAGTTAGGAGGTGCTGCTGGTCTTTACAGGCCGTCTGGGGGTGGCGGTCCGAGCCGTCTCAGCCTTAAGCAGTCTGGAGGAGCCCCGTCCGAAGTCGGTGTAGTGTCAGTGTCACCATTTGTAAACAAGCCAGACATTGTTCAGATCGGCGGGGGTCGTTTACCAAAAACCAGATGGGCCCATAAGAAGCCAGAGTGGCTTGGTAGCTCTAGAAAACGCAAGCTGGTAATAAAAAAGTTAAAGAAAGCCAGACTCTGCGTTACCAGAAGGTCTAAAAACACACCTACATCTAACCACACCCCTGGGAGCTCTCCAACAACCAGTAATTCTCAAACTGAGGCTTCAGAACCAGTTTTTATGGAAAGTGTGAGACGGTATAGTCGTGCTGTAGAGCGGTTTAACGCTACAGAACACTATGAGGAGTTTAGGTTCGTTAACCTAGATCGCCTACACTCCTCAGATCATGGCATCATAGCTATACATCAGGCTGTGCAAACGCTGATCGAACGATTGTTACACGATGTGGGTCCTAATGATTTCTTTCAGATGCGTTTTCAGGGACAGGGTCTCAATAGTCCCCTGTTCACCAGACGGTCATCTCGGGATGTGTTTGACGCTGTAACGTTTTTAGAAAACCTATCTAAACTTTTACAGAGCAAGGCTGAATTACTGGCGTACGGGTCCTTTAGAATCATCTCCCTCGTTGTTAGGGGGCGCGAGGGGGGTGCTTCCAGAGCCTTAAAGAGCGTTATGTACAGTAAAATCATTGACAAGAAATCACGATGGTTGCTCGATTTTAATACCGGAGCTACCAACATGTGTCTGGCCGCAAGCATTGCAGGCTTATTGATGGACCGCTCTACCCCAGACGCCGTCATTATGGCGATGGCTGTAGCAGCACATGAGGCGCTTCAGATACCGACTGACAAAATGGTCGGTTTTGGGGATCTGGGACTTTTTGAGAATCACTTCGCCGTGACGGTTAAAGTTCTATACCATGCAGGTTCTTGGAAGTACTTCACTACCAATGAAGGTGTGAAAAACAAGACCGTGTATGTGCTACACCATGAAAACCACTTTTACGGTGTCTTGAACCTGAAGGGTTTTCTAGGCGCCAAGTATGTGTGTGAGCATTGCGATCACATATACAACAACCGGACCAAACACCAGTGTGAATTACACTGTAAAATGTGTCGGAGGGACGGTTGTGTCAATGACAATGCTCTGAAAGTGAACTGTCCAACGTGCAAGCTGTTTTGTCGGTCGCAAGACTGCTTAAACACGCACATAGGCCTCGCCCAATGTGTTCTTAAAGCCGACTGTGGGACTTGCGGCCGTTATAAACCTGTCGATCACAAATGTGAAGGTATGCAGTGCCCTAGGTGTACAGCTCCTTTTATAGCCGGAACAACCCATGAGTGTTACATGCTCAGAAGTCACTACCAGAAAAAAACAGAAGACTATATCGTATTTGACATAGAGTGTACGCAAGAGACGGGGGTGCACCAACCAAACTATATTTACGCCCACCATCTAACCGGTGATGGGAGCTGGGAGTTTGAAGGTAGGGCTTGCGTGAATGATTTCCTCCTCACATTTATGCAACCCCGATACCAGGATTATACATTTCTGGCTCACAACTCCAAAGCATATGATTCTTTTTTCATTATCAGGGACCTGATACATGAAAAGCTTCCCGTTAGTCTCATAACCCAAGGTTCCAAACTAATGCTGCTTAAGGTTGTGCCTTTTGACATTAGGTTCATAGACACCTTGAATTTTCTGCCCATGAAGTTGAGCAAACTGCCAAAAGCCTTTGGGTTTGAAGGCTGTAAAGGTTATTTCCCACACTTTTTTAACACATGGGCTAATCAGAATTACTTCGGGCCTATGCCTCCGCCCGACAGTTATGGTTGCGATTATATGATGCCCTCTGAAAAAGAGAGTTTTCTACAGTGGTACGATGAAAACCGTGAAAAACGGTTTCATTTCCAAACTGAATTGAGAGCATACTGTCAGGCGGACGTTATGATATTGCGAAAAGCATGCAACCTATTCAGAGATGTTGTGGTGGCTATGACGAAGCGGGTCGTGTTTATTGAAACAGATCCGTGCGAGCGTGAAAAAAAAATAACTGTATACCTGGACCCATTTCAAAACATTACTCTGGCTTCAATGTGCATGTCTATTTATAAACACATGTTTTTAAGGTCTGAAACTATCGCCTTAATACCACCTGACCTCTATAACGGCAAGCAGAAACGTTACTCCACACCTTCTATTCAGTGGCTCATGTACGTCTCTGCGAATGAGAGCATCTTCATTCAGCACGCTTTGCAGGGCGGCGAATACCGTCTAGGCCGCTACTATCTAGACGGGTATGCATTAATTAACGGTGTTCCAACGGCCTTTGAGTTCAACGGGTGTTTTTACCACGGTTGCCCTCAGTGTTACAAACCCCATGAATTTAATAGACTGCAGGGCACCACGTTTGAACATCTGTACCGCCGGACTCTGGCAAAGGCGCAGTATATTGAGAGTTGTGGGTTTGTTCTGAGAACTCTCTGGGAACATGATTGGGTAACTGAGCTATCGAAAGATGGCGCACTGAGCACTTTTATTAAGAGCCAGCAGCTACCTTCACCGCTGGAGCCCCGTGACGCCTTATTCGGCGGCCGTACAAACGCCATTCAATTGTACCGTGTAGCTGGCCCTGGTGAGAAAATACATTACTACGACTTCACTAGTCTGTATCCATTTGTGAACAAGGTGAAGTTGTACCCTGTGGGCCACCCTACAATTGTATACAGGAACTTTAAACCTCTCAAAGAGTACTTTGGAATCATTAAGTGTCAGATTCACCCTCCGCGGAAACTTTACTTTCCGGTGCTCCCTTATAGAGTCGACGGTAAGCTAATGTTCCCCCTATGCCGTACCTGCGCTGAAAGTAAACAGCTTAGCGAATGTCGGCATAGTGATGAGCAGAGGCTGCTGGAAGGGACGTGGTGTACCATTGAGGTGCAGACGGCCCTAGAGAAAGGGTATCGGCTTGGTAAAATCCTGGAAGTCTGGCACTTTCCAAATACAACAACACAGCTCTTTTCTGAGTACATAAACTTGTTTCTTAGAGACAAGCAGGAGGCCTCGGGGTATCCAGAATGGTGTGTCGATGAGCCCTCAAAGAAAAAGTATATCGCTGATTACAAAGCGCGCGAGGGTATTAAACTGAGACCTGCGTTCATTAAGGTTTACCCCGCCCGCCGGCAGTTAGCTAAGCTCTGTCTCAACTCCTTGTGGGGAAAGTTCGCACAGCGGACCAATTTGTCAAACACATCCATCGTCACAGATCCGGATGAGCTTTTTAAGTACATATTCACACCTGTTTATGACGTATCCAGTTGTGAATTTATTGACGACGAGACGGCCGTTCTATGCTGGAAATACGCCAAAGAGTACCCCACAACGTGTAACAATATAAACATCTTTATAGCATGCTTCACAACCGCTCACGCCAGGTTAGAGCTTTACAGGCTGTTGGACCAGCTTCAGGAACGGTGTTTGTACCATGACACAGACTCTGTTATCTTTGTGAGTAAAGAGGGTGATGAAGATCCTCCGCTGGGTGATTATCTAGGGGATTTGACCAGCGAGCTCGAAAAGGGGGAGTATATACAGGAATTTACCTCATCAGGCCCTAAGACGTACAGTTATAAGACCTCAAGCAACAAGGTTTGCATGAAAGTCAAAGGTATCACTTTAAACGTCAACAATACGATTAAAATAAACTTTGACAGTCTGAAGGGCCTGGTGCACGAATACTCTGCATCGAGCGATCACAAAAATAGCAAAGCCATTGTTGTAAACCATCCGAGCATAGTCAGGTCCAAGAAAAAATGGGAAATTACAACACAGCCTATGTTTAAAACCTTAAGAGTAGTGTTTGACAAACGGGTCCTCACAACGGACTACAAAACACTGCCTTACGGTTACTAAAAGCCATTAGAGGTTTGAACATCGCCCAGATATGGACACCAGACTGCAGCACCCATTCTCCTGCGTTTTAGCGGGCCCTCCAATAGCGGTAAAAGTTTTTTTATAAAGAAACTGTTAGAAAACGCTCCCGGTGTTTTATCTCAGACCCCCAACAACATCGTGTGGCTTTATTCATGCTGGCAGGATCTTTACACTGAGCTCACCCTAAAATTTCCCCACATTCGATTTATAGAGGGTATCCCCGATAATCTCAACGACGATGACTTGCTACCAAAACACCTTGTAAACATGGTCGTGGTGGATGACCTCATGCGTGAAGGAGGGGACCACCCCGAGCTTGAGCGGGCTTTTACGCAATATTCACACCACCGCAATCTGAGCATATGCTATATAGTGCAGAACCTGTTTTACAAGGGCAAGAGCAGCCGGTCCATAACTCTCAACGCCTCATACCTGGTCTTATTTAAAAACCCTAGAGACAAACTTCAAATCTCAATTATAGCTAAACAAATGTACCCCGGCAACACCCAGTTTTTCATGGATGCCTTTAACGATGCTACAGCAAAACCCCACGGCTACTTACTGGTGGATTTGAAACCCAACACTTTTGAAGACTACAGACTACGATCCGGCATAATACCCCCGGACTTCCCAGTCGCCTACACGCCTAAAACAGTGTCCAAAAACTATAAAAAGAACAAGTAAAAAGCTGCTTATAACATTTACACTCTAAACCTTGTAATATAAGGTCCCCACAATGTCGGCTCGGTTACGACGTAATTTAGGACTTCTAAAAATGTTGATCACGGCTAGCCCCGCGAGAAGAAAAGCCATCCTCTGCGCTGCCACGGATGATTTAGTGGCCGCCATTTCAGAAATAGCCCTAAACACCCTAAAAGGTAATGTCCCTATATCAACGCGCCAGTTCCGGGTTCTGAAGAAGAAACGCCACATTATTAAGAAGCTCAGCAATAAGAGGGCTTCACTCCTTTCCAAAAGAAAACTGTTCAAACAGTCAGGAGGCTTTATAGGGTCGTTGTTAGGTATAGCTATACCCCTAATCACAGGGCTACTGTCGCGATCCTGATGGAGCACGCCCACAAAATGTACCTCGTGCCCCGGCAACAGGTGGATCATCTGTCCCCTTCTAACACGGACGTCTGGGACATACGCAAAAACGAAACACATCGTCTCGATGCGGAAATCAAAGCCATTTTGAACCGGACTGATTTAAAACCCCACGACAAGGCAGGGCTTTACTCAGGAGCCCTTCAAAACTTTCTACAATACTACAAGCAACTCACCTCTGAAAAAACCAAACTGACGCTGTACACCCCAGATGCTGAACAGCCGCCTGGACCCTCTACGCAGGCTCATGACATAGGTCCCACACCCACAACTGATGCCTTTGTCTTAGACCTTTTAAAAAATATCAGTCAGAAATATAGAGGGGCTGCGCAAATGTTACTCAGTAAAATGAGTACTACTAAAGATTTGACCACTTGGAACGCCCGGGGTGAATTCGTTTACAAAGGGCAGCCGGTTGCTGGTTCCCATATGTATGATCTGGTCCGGGGTCTCACACACGGTAAAACCCTAACAACACGAGAAGCTCCTAGAGGCTGGGAACAGTTCCTAAATGCAGCTGCGGAACTCAACATTCCCTCCACGATCATCGGAAATGCCGAGAATCGCCGTAAGCTTGAAAGTTTAAAAGACCCGGCCCCTGCTATTTTTACAAGGAGCCCCGCTATATCGACATCGCCTTTCTTTCCACAACTAACACCCGCTCGGGACCGTGCTGATCTTCCTATGGGGCCTAAAAAGAGACTATTCAAAATGAACACATGGCTACCGATCTAATTTTGCACACATGTATAGTTTTTTTTGTTAAAAGTTTTTACGGTTCGAAAAAATGTGCTTCATTTTATATGTTTAACCATGTAAATGTTCGTGTTGAAACATGCTTGTAATAAACACTTTTAAATTTTCAGCCAGAGTATGCCATCTTTTTATTTATGAATGGTTTGAAAATGTACACAGTACGGATTAAAAAAAAAAATGCCTAGGATGAAAGCTTGTTTAAGATGTTTTTTATTTTAGACACTCACAAGTACAAATAACAGCTTTACAAGACCTTACACTTTTGACAGAGACCCGAGTCTGTTTTAACAACGTGTGACATTGTCCTGTAGTTTTCATTCACATATTTCATAACAACATCATCGTTGTTTACTAAATCGTCTGAGTATAGATTTAAAAAATTTCTAAACGTTATACCTTCAGACATTTTACTAATAAAGTATATACAATGTTCCCCACATGTGATGGCCATAGGATCCTGTACCCGCAGTTTATTATACACAACAGTGGGTGATGCTTTTTTTTACATATTTGAATATCGGCTTTGTATAAATATTATGCTTAGGGAATTCAGCTAAACTATCAAACACTATAACCTTGTCCACATCCAGAAACAGTGCCGCCCAATGTGCCCCACCCTTGTAATGGGGATCGGTGTTAAAGACGAGGGTACGGGGCCTTTCCGGACCTATCTTTTCAGGTAGTCCATCGCTAGGGTATACCCCTAGAAAGTATTTCTTAGCATATTTATGTCTACTTAAGAAGTCACGTATCTCAGTAGTGTCCATTTTATATTTTTTTTTAAAAAAATAAAAACAAATTTTTAATTTTTATTTTACACTTTTTCAATGGTAGTCAAACATGAGCTGACGGGCGTGGTTGATCTGAATAACACTGTCGAATACAGAGAACACAACCATGTTCACATTGGCCGCCAGTGCCTGTGTAAAACGTATTTCCGCTTTTAGATTTCCGTTTTTGATCAGGTTGTAATGGTCGCCATCTTCCATGTCCGGCGTCAGGTCGAACGCAAACAGCGTGTAGCCTGCAGCATACCCTTCCCTTGAAACAACTACTCCTGAGTCCCGCAGCTGTTTCCCCGTTATCGAGACCAGCCCTAGATATTCCCGGACAAAATTTGATGTTCCAAAATTCGGCGTGAAAGGTTTTGCGGGGATCACAGCACCCTCGTGAACCAGAGCGGCATAGTTGATATCATAGTGTTTGAAGTTGAAAGGGTTTGAGTTGTAGGCGCCACTAAAAGCGGTATTGTCCACAAACCCTATGATGATGAGTTTCGGTAACTGCCCCAGAAATAGATTCTGCTGCTGCGTTAATCGGGTTCCGGCGGGGATGCTGAATATCTTCAGAGCAACTCTTTCAATGGCATACTTGGCGTTCGATAATTGTAAAGCTTCAGCATGGGCTAGTCTGACACTTGGGGACACTTTCACTCTCTTTACAAACAGGCTCGCTGACAATATAACCAGTTTATACTGCTCTGCATCACCGCTGATGAGACAGAAAGAGTCCTTGTTACGATTGAGTTTGATCTTAAGATCAATACCGTTGACTAACAGTTTGTCTTGGAAGAAAAGGTCTGAATGTACGCGCCCCAGGAGGTCAAACTGCCTACTGCCGGCGACGAAGCTGGCTCTTTTTTTAAAACCCTCGTTGTCTCCGTCCAAAGCTGTGTTCTCCAAATGCGCTTCGGTATCTCGGTAGAAGAGCCCCGCTGAAAGATGTGTGTCCAGCGCATCACGACTATAATTTAGAATACTCTCTATGTAGGCCCTGTAGGCATACATGTTATCACTCTGTGTGACGAGGCGATCGCCTAGGTTAATGTCCACTTGATTAAACATTGTTGCGATGGGATAGGCTATAGGGGCCACTCTAGCATCATCCTCGATGTTGTCACCGTTCGCTTTGGTTATTTTACAGACGAGGTGCAGGAGAGTATTGTTGAGATCAAGGTACATATCCGTGGATCCCGACACATAAAACTCTATCGGTGCAAGGGGTGTCAGAGCGGCCATCGGTGACACTTCCATGAAAAAACTGTTTTCAATGCTTGTCTGTGTGGGTTTGAGAGAAAACAGATCTAACTCAGATTTGGCGCATTCACCCGATGCACAGTGTACGAAGGCCATGATCGATGTTTTAAAAAATATTCGCACTAGAACGAGTTCTCTTCTTCTTGGTTGATCTCTTCCGTCTTATGACTCTTCTTTTGTGAGGGCCTTTTGAAGTAGTCCGGCGCTTCTTATAGGGCCTTGGCGGCCCCCTACGCAGCGATGCCCTTCGCTTCCTTTTAACAAAACCATGCGCTTTATACAGCAACCCCGCTCCTTCTTGGGGCTGTCTATTCATGCGCTCTGCTACCGCAGACGTTACACTGCCCACAACGTCCTGGGCTATGTTTGTAGCTGCCGCTTTAACATGAGGTTTTGCAATTTCGAACCCTCTTCTCAAAAAGGGCATGGCACGTCTAAACATGCTTCGGAAGAAACCCCCCAATCCCGCCCCATACATAACCGGAGCCCCTTGAAAGTAGGGTTGGGGACCGCCATACCCGGCCTGAACTCTATAATAGTCCCTGTACATCGAGGGATCCCCGTAGGTTTTCATGGTGACCATTGCAGCTGTCTAATAGTCACCTTCGCGCCGTGGCCTTAAATGAAGCTTAACAATAACTTTCCCGTATTTAAAGGCGACCGGCTCCGACTGATCGTTGTACACCATGATGGTTATAGTGTCAAAATGGTTTTTAGAAATTGCAACATAGTCGAGTTTGTGATGTTGTATATTAACCATTGCGTTATTTTCACCCTGCACCGGGACCCACCTCAACAAAGGGGAATAACTATCCCCGACCCTCTGCGGCTCTACAATGTCGCTATAAACGTAGAGTGTATAAAAACCGCCGTTAATATCGGGGCATGTAGGGTCTGGATCCATCTGCCTTTGGTGATGCTGTACGGTCCCTAAAACCCTTTGTAATTTACCACTACATTTAAACACTGTACTGAACTCTGGGGCTTTAAGAACCACCTTTCTTCTAACGTGATCCAATACCAGATCTATATTAGCATACGCTTCAGTGCTGGCTATAGACTTGTTGATGGCATCGACCACCGTTGCGACGGTAGGGTAATAGCCGTGCGGGAAAGACAAGTTATAGGTCAGTGCAACCTGAGGTCGCTTTATATGAAATTTAACATCGGCCTTTGTAAAGGTATTCCAAGTTCTAGGGTACTGTATTTCCGTTAGTGCCACCTCCCACGGGCCTTTCAAATCCACTGGCTTTGCAAGTTTCACCGTATAACTCGAAATCTGATTGTCTGGGAACATGTCCTTCGAAGCGTTGGATGGCAGCGTGATATAAAAAGGGGAGTTCTCCATCATAGCGTTTACAGCTATACCTCACACACCGTGCAACGAGCTGGCCAGAACCCAACTGTTAAATTTCTCGGGCCACCCGCGCCATTTGACCAACGCCTGTCGCCGGGCTCCGCTCCCTTTTCTTTTCAGAACCTTTTCAACCCTGTACACCCTGTTCGGGTCGTAGGGCACCTCTTGTAACTCTTCTGTGTAAAAGACACCCGATACCTCTTCCCCAGCGTAGTCCTTTAACCTGTAAATATATACCCCTTCTTTAAGCTGCACACTTTCCACTACGAATATCTCATCGCTGAATGTTTGTTGGTAGCCTTTGGTGAAGACCCCCTTCAACTTTGAAACCCTGACATGAGCCCCTTCTTTTAAATCCGGTTTATTGACCTTCTGTGTGAGACGCCTACCGTACACCGTTCTCCACACCATTAACGAATTATCCCTTGTTACCTTAACAGGGGCCATTTTGATTGTCCTGTGGTAGGTGGCGTTATAAACATCTATAAAAGCCTTTAGAACATCCACGTATCTGTAGGTGTTGTTGGCGGTGAAATATCGCCACATCTTCGACTTTAAAGTACGGTTAAAACGCTCTACAACAGCAGCCTTTACCTCTGTGTGCGTTACAAAATGTTGAACAGCGTGCAGGTCTAATAATTTTTGGAAATGTTTGTTTAAAAATTCCTTTCCGGCGTCTGTTTGTAGTTTCTGGGGCACACGCCCGCTCGCGAAGATGTCTTTAAAAGCAGCTGTAACGCTGGTACCACTTTTATCGTTTAACGCCTCTGCATATGCGTATTTGGACAAGACGTCTATGACGGTTAATATATACATGGCGCCATCGTTATGTTTTGCTAGATCTTGAAGACTGATTATGTCGGCCTGCCACTGATAATCGAGCTGTGCGTTAACAACGGTGGCCCGCCTCTTAAAGCGCCTCCTGGCAGGTTTGTGCAGCGAATAAGCCTCTTCCCCAGCTAACCAAGTCTTCACACTGGCACGTTTTACAGATTCATTTTCAGCTCGAGCCCTTCTAAATAGAGCTTCGGAGCCTCCGAAACTTCCAACCCCCTGTTTATCGTAATAAAGCTTCCTTAAATCAGCATCCGTCATGCTGTCTCACATCAACACCCCGAAATGAAAGACACCTGTTTTGTGTAAGGTCATTTTATTAAACATAAAAAACATACATGTGCGGCTGGGGTATACAACCAGCGTGTATTTGACATTTTGTGCTACATAGCTTATAAATGTCAAAACCCGGATCCAATGTGGCTTTTTTTTTTTTACAAACGTATACATAGTACAACATCCACTACACATGTTACTCAGAGCATGTTCCTTTACAAACCCTAAGCGACACAAACATTGATATTTTTATAGCTATACTCTCAATAGCTCTAGACATGACTTCCCGTTCCCCACGTCTATAACTCTGAACGCTCAGGATACTGATATAATTCAACAGTTCATACAGTTCTAGATAGGACAATGCAGAACCTTTATTTGTGAGATAATCTACAGTCATGTTCTCCAAAGCCTCATGCACCCCCGTCTCAGGTGAAAGTCTTAACTTGCGCTTGTGGTCTTTGTCCAAGGCCCAGCATTTAACAGATGCGTTTAGCCGGCCATTGATACACCACTTGGCGATACACTCATGGCAGTTACATTGCAACAAGGCAGAAGGTTCCGAAATGTTCAGACATCGCAGAGTCACAGGCTGTATTTCAGCTATTCTTTCTTTAACCAGCACAAAAATCAATCTCCCGATACAGATGTAGCCCGGTTGTAACTCATAGACATCTTGCACCTCGATACCCGGAATCCCCTCCTAAAAGTGAGTAAGTATGGAGCGTTAAGTAACATATTTATGGTCTACTTTTTTTTTTTTTTTTTTTTATTTATTTTTTATTTATTTTTTTATTTATTTATTTAAAACAGTTTTCGAGGGGCTAAAGACAACATTCTTCTGTTTTTATAATAAATGTCACACATTCGTCTTTCTATAACCCGTTCTACCATACGTTTGTCAAAGGGGGGACACAACCCGTGCATGCGGTCGAGTTTTGAGCATGGCTCTGCAGCGTATCGGATCTCAAGGACAGCCGCAGCCAAGACCTTCATCATGTCACAGTGGACACTTTTCTTCACAGCAGACAGCCCATACACAACCCTTAACAGCTTATACACCCGATAAGTGTCTATCCGGTTACAAACGTGACGAATTGTTCTTGCAGTGTATGCATCGTATAGACATTCGTGAGCCTCCTGTTGAGGGTCATTAATTTTATGCCCGTAGCAAAGGTCATAATAATCCCTTTTAACACACGCGTTCACAACGGCAGCTGCAAAGCCTTTAACCGGCCATATGGTGTCACAGGGGACGCCCGGAGCTTCCTTTTCAAGATCGTGGCTAGTGTAGGTGCAAACACATTTCTTACGAGGCTCTTTGTTCTGGCTTGTAATACTTTCAGACTGTCTGGAACAGCATAAACAGAAAAAATTTACGGTGTTAACCTTTGGAGCTGACCCTTCTAGAGGCTCTCTTTCTTCTGTTATGTTCTAGGGTTCAAACAGAAAGCACAAGACACATTATTAGTTAAAAGTATGACATTAGAGTATACAGGCATAAAAAAAATAAAATAAAAAATGTCTTTACTAACCTCAGCATTCGCTTCACACTCAGCGGCTCCTCTGAAATCTTGGGAGTCGCAGAGGTCCATTGGGACAGAAACAGCGCCTGAACTCACACCTGATGGTTGTAAAATAAAGGCCTCTGCATCGGGGTCCTCCTGGAAGCCCATGTCTTCATAGACGGGCGAATTCGGGGGTGGTACACATTCTTCAACTTCAATGTCTACGACGTTAGATGCACCGCTTAATCCATCTTTCGAGACATCGCTGTCACTGCCGGACCCCTTAATAGGGGATATCAAGGGCGACACATCCTTGAGGTCAAGCTTTTCAAGCCGATGGCAAAGTTCCTCTTGAAAACCTGTAACATCGGTATCCCGGGTGTCTGGGAAACCCTGTTGTGCATTCTCATCCATCGTACGAGGGGCGAGGGTCCGGTAATATCTACCAATAGTGTTCAGGGCCCCTGAGGAGACGGCTTTTCTGGCGATCGGATTGTATCTCTTCATAGCGCCTTGGCAAACTGATTCAGCCCTGGTTTGCGGTTTGACAGCCGGTTCTAACCAGCTCCTTATATGCAGCATTTCAAAAAAAAAAAAAAAAAAGGGTGGCTCTACCAGCCAACAACACGTGTTCACAAACCACGTGACACCCCCATGCACGTCACTTCCGGGGAGGGCTTTCTGGGACACCGGAAGTCCCAGCCACCGGATATGACGTCATTTCCGGGGCGGGACAACTGTCACTTTTAATATGGTGATTAAAGGTATCCCTTCCTACTACTCCCATGCTTCAATACTATTGTATTCCTGTGAGAGGTGTTTGTGTGCCCAGTAACTTGGAACAGTGCACCCATAATTATTTTCTCATATAGCATATACATTATGCTGCTGATTCTGTGACAGTACATAGAGGGGTGGCTGTAGTGGCAATTTGAAATTTCTAGTTTAGCAATATTTCTCATATTAACAAACATTGACATTTAACTCGTAATCTGCAGTGCTGTTGTCATACTTACTTGATTGCTTGATTTTGCCTAGATTGCCACAAACATCATTTGTGTTCAAACTCCAAAATATAGCACTGTCTTACATGTTTAGTAAGTGAAGTATTCCTTTTTGCATTTTATTGAATTTTTTCTTGCTGCAACCAGTGTTGGTGTGCAATCAGTGTAGAGACTGAGAGGTATATTCATTAAGATTTTGCACTGGGTTTTGCATCACAAAAGTGATACAAATCGTCGCAAATTTTTATTTTACCAATTTACTTTCTAACACAAAAATTGTTTCATGCTGGAAAATCACTTGAATGTAACGCAAAGCAGTGCATAGCTCTGTTTTGCATTCCTTAGCACCAAATGAGCAGTACATGGGTGGTGCATGGGCATTCCCAATTCCCATGCAACCACCCAAGGTTTTTGACGTAAACAAATGTAGTAGGCAGGGTTTTGCAGAACAAAAAAAAGTGCCTGTTTCAAATCGGACCTATGATGGAGTAATGCTTTTGTTTGTCCTTTCTTTTCTGACTTTGCCTGTGTGCTGCACTGAATAGCACACATGCAAAGTGGGAACATTTGTAAAGTTAGTCAATGTACAATATTTTGTACTGGAAGGGAGCCCTTTCAGTACAAAACCTATGGTAGACTCATGCAGGCACCCTTGCACTATGGTACATAGGTTAGTGTGTGGAGCACAGTTACAAATGTATGCACCAATACTAGGGGTGGAGAGTGAAATATCTCTGTAAAAATTGTGCTCTCCTGCTCTCTACATCTCATGCAGCCCAGCATTTTTTGCTGCTGTGCTGCATAAACAGTTTGTAAATCTGGGCCCAAGAATGTCTAAAGCAAAAAAGAACTGTGGGTATTATTGAATCATAGCATTATTTGGCTACTCACCATCACCAGTATAGAACTACTCCCCATTGGTTACTAAACCCCCTGAGGTGAAGCTTGCGAGGAAACACAACTTCATGATTGCCCCAATAAAAGGGTATGAAGCAAATAGTACAAAAGAAGTTGGTTTTAAAGTGGTGGATACCAAAAAAAAAACGTCTCCCACATCTTCAGACATCAACTGACTTCACACCAGTGTTCTAATGACTGTTCTGACCTGGATGTCTTCAAACATTTTGTTTAACCTGGCATCCTTGTTGTGGTTACCCCTGACTTTTGCCTTCTGATATCCTGTTTTGCTGACCTCATTTGAGCTGGCATTAGGTTTCTGTGCACTTTACCATGTTAACCAGTGCATGGGCTCTGTACTCTAAACATGGTTTATCCATAATTGCTATATTTAATTTACTTCTAAGTCTCCAGTTAAGACCTTCAAATAAATCAAGTAAAGTGCACTATAGGTGCCCAGGGCCTGTACATTAAATGCTACTAGGGGGCTTGTAGCACTGAATGTGCCACCCACTGCAGTAGCACTTTAAACATGTCTCAGGCCTGCCACTGCAGAGTCTGTATGTGCTGTTTTACACTGCAATTTCACCCACTTGCTTGGCCAAAACCTTCAGTCATCTCTATGGTAGTCCCTATATAGCCCCAAGGGCAAGGTGATGAGTTTTTTAAATGTTGGACATGTACTTTAAAGTTTAACATATCCTGGTAGTGAAAAACGATTAAATTCATTTTTCACTACAGCAAGGTCTATCTCGCCCAGAGGTTAACATTAGGATTACCCTGATACAGCTTTTAAGTTTAATTTCCAATTGGGAAAAGATAGTAATTTGGAGTTTAGTGTCTTTGGCCTCACAATTGAAAACCACAACTTATGGTAAAGTCCTATTCTAAACTGTAAGTCTGAAAATTCCACTTTTGGAGAGTTGGCATTTTCTTACTTGAAACATTCTGTGCCTCAGCCTGTCTCTGAATACACGACTGGGGTGAATGACAGCTGGGCTTTCCACATTCCCTCTAGACAGTCACACACAAAGAGAACTGGGGTGTGACACTTGCATCCTGGTGGCTCATCACCAGGCTGATGGGCCTTCCTGAGCTAGATTGGGAGGAGCTGCTGACACTTGCACCTTAATAGAGTTGTGCCAGTCCCCACACACATTGCTGCATAACACCCTGTAGAGTGTTTGGAACCAGGGAAGGAAGGGCTCTTTCAAGCCTCAACTGAACCCTAAATCCCACCAAAAGCGTCAACTTCTGGATTTGAGGACATTCTACCAGGAAGAAGGACTGGTATGCTGGTCAGGATGGACTGTCACTCTGCTTTGCTGTGTTGGTTGCTGCCTCTTGACTGGGAGTGAGAAGAACTGGATTTACCCCTCTATGTCCTCTATGAACCTCGGTGACCCAAATGGGCATGCTGGGCTGCCTTCTGTCCTGAAGTCTCAGGGCCATCAAAGACTTCCTTCCATCCTGCTTCAGTGCTGGACTCTGCCAACTGTGAGCCCTGCTGTGCCAAGAGGTCTCAATCCAATCCTGGGCCTTAGAAATGGGCATTGCCTCTGTTCTTCTGCAAAAATTGACACATTGATGTCTTTGCACAAATTAGAACCACCACATCCTCCATCGACACACTGCCTCTGTCACTGAGGATGAGGTCTCCGCACTGACGACTGCAGACTCAGGATTTATGCATCACCACCAGCCTCAGCACTCCGGCTTTGCCTCGCCATCTGCGCAGCTCGACGATGATGCATTGCTTTCATCACAAAGGGTTTAATGCCACCCCTTGAGGACACCTCTTCAATGACTGCTGTTTTACAGTGACGCATCCCCGGACTGTGCGGATCAGAACCAATGCATTGCCTTCAAATCACCTCCTCAACGTTGACACAATCCTCCTTCCAAAATACTTTTCAGTGCGCCCTGCGTCGGTCTTGTAGCCGGCTGGCCTGCCCTCCATAACGGTCAGCCTGAACTTTGGATTTGCCCAGATCTAGTGGAACCTCAAGTAACCTCGTAGTGCTAGTGACTTCTAAGTAATATATTGCGGTTTAAACTTTAACAATTCATATCTGCAGCTCTACTTATTGGACTTTTGTCATTTTGGTCTTATTTTACCCATAACAATATTCTTTATTTGTTTAATCGGGGTGGAGTATTTTTTTGGTATTTTCACTTTGTTAATGTAACTTAAGAGTTGCACAAATACTTTACACTTTGCCTTGTACATTAAGCCTTACTGCTCTGTGCCAAGCTATGAGCACAGGTTAAATTAGGGTGTTTATCTAACTTACCCTGACTAGGGCTGTGGCCAATACTTGGACAGGGTGCATTCCTCTAGCAACTAGAGACCCAATTTCTTACACTTTTTAAAATCGAATCCTGGCAAACCAGAATTTATGATATCCAAGATTATTATCAGCATATGAGGAACTAAGATCTGGCCGGATTCTATGGCCACCTCTCCCATCTCAGTCAGAGCAGTGCGAAATCTTGAGATCCTTGTTGAGTCTGATCTATGGAGACACAGATCTTCAAAGTGGCAAACTTCCGCTTTGGGCAACTAAAACATGTATAGAAATTCATCTTTTCAGGGGTGTAATGCAAATCCCTGCAGGCCTCGTGGTGCGAGGGCACGTGCATTCTTATCCCAAGAGCAACCTCAGCTTCTGTTTGCTTTCCTGAATTATCGCGTGATGCTGGCTCGATAATGTTTTGTATGCAGCACACTTATGCGGAGCTACTCAAAGCTTGAAAACATTTTTAAAAAAAAATTTTTTTTAAATTGAGAAAGTAGGAGGAAGCCACTTCACCTAGTGAATGGGACCCTAATGTGTGACAAATCATTCCTTTCCTTCGAAGCGCTTTAAAGACATTTACGATATGGCATGGCCTTATGTTATTGGCAAAGTAATGTTGATAGGGGGCTCGATCTTTTTCAGGAAACTGATGGTGGGGTTAATTAGAGTAATCAGAAAAATAGTGACCCTGATTTCTCATGGATTAAACTATTTATTTTGTGTTGGAAAGGCAGACCTCTTTAAACGTAACAGCTCATGTCTTTACTAAAGAACAATTTTTCATTCACCAATATGTAAGCCATGCTTTTGCTACTACACTGAACAGATAGACAATCAAACATATATCAATATATATAACAAAGATGGTCACATTATGGACATGTGTTGCGAGACAATGTTCAAGTATTTTCTTAAAAATGTTCATTATTTATAACAATACCATGCGCTTAATTGGCACCAACCAATTTGCCATACTCTAGGGAAAATATTTAGCCAGTTACAATCAATGCCTCTCGTTTCCACCTTTCAGTTTTATGCCTTACTAAAATGTATTGTTTTGTGTGTGTCTCAGTTAAGGGTCTTTTAGGTATACTTAGGTGAGACGTGAAGTTATCATTCCTCTGGTGTAAGGCACTTAAACATTCCTATGTAATGGCAAAGCATTTCGATCTATCTGAGGTGTGACTAGTTTTCGAGGTGTTCATCAGGGCTAAAAAGACCCTTTATCACCGTGGGCGTGTGTGCCGGTCCTTCCGTTTGTACTGGCGTGATCTATAATCAGGCAAACCAAAAATGTGGAAAGGGCAAATGTTGATGATTTTGTATTTTCACAACAAAAAAAATTGCTGTTTGCTGTTATGTATCTTACCAGTGCTTAATTAACGTACTGGTACTCCAAGCCCTCCTCATAAACACGCGGCTGCTGCTATTAAATGAGCGAACACCGAATACTGAGGCAGCGTAATCTTGAAGACATCTCGGGTCTCTTCAATCCATTTACAGCCACTCCCTGTCCCTTCAGCTCAGTCTTGCATCTTTCTGCGTTCTCCCATTGTGACGCTTTTTCGTTTTTCTTTTCCTCCAGCTTTCCCATATGTGTCTTTTGCTCGCAGTAAATGCTTGAGTCAGAAAAATAAGTGCTGGTGCCCTGCACCGGAAACCACAAGCACAAATTAAGCACTGCCTTAGACATGAAGTGTGCGAAAATGAATTTAAGCCTAATGAAAAACAGGTTGAGTTGGTGAGGCTACCTCCAAACTCCACCTCTAAGAGTAATATGTAAAGTTTTTCCGTCGCTCTGAGCTGCAAAGTTTCTTATGAAGAAAGTGGTGAAAAAGAATTCACTGTAGAAATCTAATGAGGAGGGCGAGTTTGAAGTAGGTAACTAGCTAGGTTCTTCAGAAGAGTGTGTTTTTAAAGTATTTGATACTACTTTGCAGTGTGTAATCACACCGGATGTGACAACGTAGATTAGTTATTGCCTTGAGGACAATTAGAGATGAAAATTGGTGGCATTTACCTTGGGGACCGTCAACAGGAAATGAGATAGACCCTCGTTTCCTGTCAAGTGCAACTATCAGATAGTAAATAAAACTGAGAAAACGTAATTACATTTTGGTTATGCCGTATTCAATCCATGCCAGTGCATGCACCTTGGAGTAGGTGTAATGTGCTAAAGGTGCATTAGTCAGAATTATGGGGATGAATGTTTTTTGCCTATGTTGTTTGCACCATGCGTCAGTGCAATCAAGGGTTTGCAATTGACTCGGAATTCGATTTGAGATAGTCTAATGGTCTTGGTAGAACAGCAACAGACACTGCCATGTATCTAGAGGGCTGACTCCTTCTGCCACTTTGCCCAGGCAACTTAGTTTGCCTTGAGAAACTACAGAAGCCCCTATCTGTGTTGTTGATGCTAGGTTATCTTAAGGGACTGAGTCAGAATAAGGTGGCTTTCTTTGAAACTATAGAATTATAACTATTGTGTGGAGTATTCTCTGGGGAGAGAAACAGAATGCAAAATTAAAATCTAAAGGGCCAGTAATTAGGGATAGGATTGCTGACATCAATATTGAAAAGTTGGACCAACATTTAGAGCCTTCTGTGGGACAAGAGAGTCATTTATTCGTATCTAGACGCAGATACATGGAGCATTCTACCTGAAGAATGTCATTCCCTTGGGATGGCCAGACAGGTCATTATTATCGAGAAGGAACATCCTTTTGCAAAGTCTGAATCAAACTATCTCGAGAAAAGTGGTTAATTGGTTAATTTCCCCAGATTGATTTAATGGAATGATTGTCAAAATATGCAATATGAAGCAGTCAGGGCTTGCGCGATGTAGAAGGGACTGGGCGACACACGGGGGAAGAAGGCAGTAATTAACAGGGCCAGGGGGGAATAAATAAAAAAATAAAAAAAAATCATTTAAAAAACACTTACCTCCCCCACTGCGCGCTGCTCCATCCGCTCCTCTGCAGGCACAGGGTCCCAGCATGCAATGTGCCAATCCTGACGCTGCTCAGAGGAGCGTCAGGATTGGCTGAGAGTGCTCCCAGGAAGACTGGGAGCCAGAGCAGGTTCTCTCCAGCCAGCAACTCCCTGTGCTCATGTGTCTTTCACCTGCCAGAGACAGCCGGCCAACATGCGCTCTGAGGGGGGTGAGCACTCCCCTACATTTCTCATCACCCCAGTGGCCCCAACCCTTGTTCCCAAAAATGCCCTTATGGAGGAGCCACCCTTGGTGTGAAGTGTGCCGATGAAATAGGAAATGGGTTGAGTTTATTACAGCCAAGAAAGGACAAAGGGGCGCAAAAGCCAGGAAATAATGAAAATAGATTTAGTTCTTGCAAGATATCCTGATATTTCGAGGGACAGAGCATACTGGTACCAGTTCAGATGGGCAGCAACATGCCAGATACTGCGGCGCTATTAGGAGATTACTTTAGCTGATTGTATGGGTTTAGGTAATGGCTGCGTTAGCACATATATGGTGGTAAACTTTGTGAAAGAGGTGTTCCGCACTAGGAGTTCACTGAAGACATTGGTCAGTGTCATTGGGATGCATCTTAAATTGGAGATAATTAAGGTATCCAGAGCATACCTGTGTGCACCACATAACTTTACCAGCAGCACTGGCAGATACAGCGAAGAAGCAGAAAGATTGTAAGGAAAATTTGAAGAAGCGTAGGTTTTGTGTGACCTGCTAGCAGGTCGGGTTCCCACGTCCTGAATTTTAGATAAGATGGTGGAGGCAGATGGAACTGATTACTACAGTGGAAAAACAGAAGAGGAGTGTGCCTGTGGGAGATATAAGGAGGATCAATTCAAGATGTCTGGCTAGTTTAAGTCAAATTTACAGGTTTATTAATGTAGGGACAATTAAGAATGATTGGATGTTGCTAAGCCTATAACAATGGCAACATTTTTTTTTCTAAATGTGATCAGTTGGAGGACACCACCCTGCCCCCCCATTTGCCTCACGCACACAGCACAAAGACCCCTCAGTTCAGCAGCACAGCTCTAAATCTGGTTTACTGTGCTCTGATGGGGAGCTCAAGACCCTGTGCCCATCGGTGTGGGATGGAGACTCATTCTCATTGGGGGCCCATCAGCTGTTTGCTGCCTGTCCTGGTGCCACTCTCCCACATGAACTGTTGATACCTGCTGGCAAGGTAACATACCATACAGATTAATCACTGGACTGGCCTGAGTGTTCATTATTCCATGTCCATACTCCCTAGCAGCAGCAGTGACTCAATAGTCAACTGTCGTTTCATTTTGCAGCACTCAGTATAATAGTCAGAGTTCACATGCAGGTAATAGGAGATATGTTTATTTCAAGTGTGATCGGGAGGGAGACTCTCAGCAACTGCCGAGCTCCTCCATTCCCACCCCCACTGTATATTAGAATCCTCACCCGATGCTCTACAGCCTGAGGCTGTATCATCATAACATAAATTGAAGAACATAACACATCCCCTTCCCTCACTAGGTTACAATGGCCTAGAACAACACTAATACTGTGGAGAAGGAGAATTCTCGATTACCTTACATAGTCCTCCAATTTCTTGGGCAACCTTAACATTGCCCTGTTACGCAAACTCACTGTATGGCCACCATCCTCCGTGACCAATGACTTGGTATTAACTTCAGTAAATATTTTCTGCCTCATGCATTCCAGAACCTTTACAACTTCACTGTGATTCCACATATTCCCATCAACAACAGGGAATATTTGTACACCTTTACCACATCCAACGGCACAGAAAATTTGAAATCACAATTATCAATTTTCCCCCTCTTCACCACACGAACCTTATCGCAAACCATGCAGCCACCTTAATCTTTTGCTTCTTTCTTCCTTTCTACACCCTTGGAGAATAATGCCCTATGATTCCTTCCTCTCATAATCTCAAAAGGAGATTTGCCAGTCACACTGTAGGAATCATACGGTATGACCAAATCAGATCCCTGACTGCTTTCCACCAATTGATACTGTTACTCACTGCAAATTGCAGACCATCCTTCAAGGTTCTGTTCCACCTCTCAACTAGTCCATTGCTCTGGGGGATAATAAACCAATGCTCTTTTATGTTCAATGTCATAACTTTTCAAAAACTCAATCATAACATTCAACACAAATTGCACTCCATTGTCTGACACAATTGCTTCAGGTACACCTTCAGAATCAAACAAATCCATTAAAAACTCTACCACAGTTATTGTGTTAACATTCTCAACAAACTTCACAACAGGCCACCGAGAAAAATAATCCACCACCACCAAAGCATATTTTGGCATCTTCCCTAAAACATAAAATGGACCTTTGACATTGATAGCTATTTTTTTTCCAAGGTCCATACGACGTAGCTGACTGTATGGGAGAGTTTTTCATCACCTTCTAGGACTAGTTACTCCAAGCACATAAAACTCATTCCCTGATATGATGTTCCATATCTATGTCTATGCCAGGCCACCAGTACTCAGATCTGATGCACCTCTTAGTCGCACTCATGCCCAAATGGCCCTCATGAGCAAGCTTTAACACTCGCTCATGCAACACAGTGGGAGCAATCAATTGTTCCCCTCTCATTATCAAACTCCCTTCTAGAAACAACTCCATACCAACTAGACGGAAACATTCTGCTTCCATGGGCGCATCACCCCTTGATGGCCAACCATTCTGCACATATCTTATAACCCATTGCAAAACAGCATCTCTTGCGTTTCCTTTACCCATTCATAATTAGGGATCCTACCATCTGTTATACTTCCTATGTCCATGACCACAACAGCTATAAGCTCTTCAGGATCTACATCTTCTTCCACCATACTCTTAACGGGCAATCTAGACAAACAGTCCACCAATACATTCATCTTCCCTGGTACATACTCCAATACATAGTTGTATTGTTAAATTCTCATCACACAGCGAGCTATCCTAGGAATGGCCATACCAGCACCTTTAGTTGAAAATACTTCAATTAAGGGTTGGTGATCAGTTCTTAAAACAAAAGTCATTCCCCACACATACTTCCTAAAGTAGTTCACTCCCCACCAGCACACAAGAGCTTCCTTTTCAATAGTGAAGTAGTTCTTCTCAGCTTCTCTTAAAGGTCTGGAAGCATAAGCAAAGGTCACTTCCTTGCCCTCTCTCAATTCAACAACACCGCACCTAACCCAATAGAACTAGCATTCGTGTTGATGATGGTACGATCTCTGGTGTCAAACGGTTTGAGTGCAGGAGCAGAAGGTATCTGTCTTTTCAACACTCCAAACTCTGACTCACACTCATCACACCACACAAACCGCTCTTTTAGGCACAATAACTTTGTCATGTGTTTTTTTTGTCCACAAACATCGGAATAAACTTTAAATAGAACTCAGCCGGAGCCAAAAAAGATCTGAGTTGGCCCTTGTTGACTGAAGAAGGTGCATTTTCAATAGCTGCTACCAAATTTATTTAGGAGAAATACCATCTTGGTCTATCCAATGACCTAAATATTCCACAGCAGACACACTCATTTTACACTTTTCCAGTCCGATGGTCAAACCACTCTCCCTCAATATACCAAGAACCGATCTCATAGTGCGATCATGATCAATCTGATTTTTCCCAAACACCAAAATGTAATCCTGAAAATAAGCTACCTGGGGAATATCTTTCAACAAATGATGCATGGCCCTTTGAAAAACAGCTGACGCCAGACCAAATGATATGCACTTATATCTATAAACACCCTCTGTTGTGATGAAGGACGTCACATTACACGCAACCTTGACACCTCTACATTTGTGGTGCCAGCTCAGTGTGGACTGTGTCTTTCGTCACCAATAAAACAGATTGAATGCACCAACCAAGCCAAACTAATAGTCAGGCCTCAAAGCTCTTGCTGGGCATGGTATTTTTCTCACAGGGTTGAAAAGTTTGCGCTCTCCCATGGGGAGCTACGGATTCGTGGACATGCTGCCAGTTTGGTACCGATTTGGGTGTGGAGTGCATATTCAGGCTGTCTCTGGCTGCCATGCCCGCAGCTTCTGTCCTGCCAGGTGTCACTTCTTTCTTATTCTTGCTTATGGACAGCATGTTGTCAACTTTGTGCTGCCTCCATTCTTTGTGCTGCTGGGATTAGTGGGTGGTGCTTCCAGCATGTGCTGGCCCATCAAAGGCTCTGCAGGTTTTGTGGCTCTCTCATGTGGTGGGGGTCCAACAAAGCATTCGTTTCCGTTATGATGGTAACAGGGTTCCCCTTTTTCCTTGTGCATGTTTGTTACTTGTTAACGCAGTTATATGGTGGCTTTCAGCTTACTGCCCCTTTTTCCATACAGTATCCAATGTAATTGGGGATTTGAGTATATGGATTCACCTCTGACTTGCCAGGTTCACACTCAGATTTGGGTTCTCACTATTTTGTCTGTTGTAATGTCCTTGGTTTAAAAAAAAATCTATATTTTACTTGTTACACATAACATATGATTATTACTCATGCTTCTGTGTGATGCTTTACCTTGCCATTCCCTTTCTTCTACAAGGATATTTTTATTACCTTTCTGTGTTTTGGTTTGGCCTACTTGGGGTCCTTTGAGTCCTTCTATTCAGGGCACCCTTCTGTCTGTACATCACTTTACCATGGAAAACAGAAAGAGATCAGCTAAGCACCATCACTGCTCCAGTGCCACACAGAAAGGGAGGAAACATCCAAATTACTTGAAAAATCTGTTCTTTTGGTGCTGTTCAGATATTTGGGTGACAACCTGGGTATCCCTATGGAGGACAATGTTCCTGTTCCAAGTTTGGGCGTTTTCTAGCAGTGTTATTCTCTCCCCCCTACTTGTTTAGCAGTTAACAATGAAGTGTTGGATCTTCTTCTACAGGAATGGAGAATCTGGAAAAGGCGGATGTCCCTAAATTTTTAACTCATTTTTATCCTCTGACAAAAGTTTATCTCAAGTTCCCCTCTCCTTTGAGGATTGATCCTCTGCTTTTTTCATTTGGCTGGTCATCCATCTATTATGTCTGAAGAGGTTTCCATTTCACATTCTGTGGATCGTTGGGAAGAGGCTTCAATTAGAAAATGCTTTTCAGGCCTGAATCTGGCCCTTCGCGCTGCTATTTATGCCCTCTATGCCTCTCAATCCATAGTTTCAGTCTCTGACTGTGGCTCTCCAAGAGGGTATTGACATTCATCTTTGTTTTCTAATGCAGAATCAGGCTAAGTTTTTGGTGGAAGTGTCATGTGATGTTTTAAAGGCTTCAGTCTCTGCCATGGCTTTTCTGTCTTTGCTCGCCGCCATGTGTCGGGGTTATTGCATTTGCCCTTCACTGGCATCCAGCTTTTTGGTGCGGATTTGGAACTGGTGCCTTCAAGAATCAAAAATATGCCCACATGTTCCTTCGAGTAGATGCTCTTGGGGTTTCATGGGGTGTTTCCAGTCCATGTCTAAGTGGTCCTCTTCCATGTCTGCTTATCCTTTCTCAAAGCCTCTGCCTCCTCTAATGCCCAAGACTGGAAAGCGCTGCTGACTATCCCACCCTCTCAGTGGGAAGTTGTCTGGCTGCTTGGGTGTTGCAGTCACCTCAACTTTGACTGCCTTCCTCCTGATACCAGACAAATGGAGTCCCTCTCGAACACCTCCGACTTCCCAACTCTTTCTCAGGGGATTGCGTATCTTGTCAGCAAATGTGCTATGGTTCCTGTTCCAGTGCACCAGCAGGGAAAAGGCTTTTACTCTCCTGTCATTTTGGTCTTGAAGCCTCCTGGAAAAGTCTGTCTCATTTTTAATTTCAAGCAGCTGAACAAGTTCCTGAGGAAGTCTTGCTTCAAAATGAACACTTTGCAACACATTATTCCCCTTATTCGCCCAGGCAAATGGCTCGCCTCCTTGGAATTAAGGGACACATATCCCCACATTCCCATTGCTCATCTCCATCAGAAATTTCTCTGCTTTTGTGTGAATGGATTCCATTTGCAGTTCAAGGTCTTTCCCTTTAGCTTGGCTTCCATCTCCAGGCTGTTCATCAAAGTGACGGCGCCCCCTGGTGGCTTATCCTCACAGGCTTTGTGTGATGAGTTATACCTATCTTGACAATTGACTCATTCATCATCATTTCCTGTCCATGATCCAATCTCAGATCATGCTGATGTGCAGGACTCTGGAGAGCTTTGACCTACTGGTGAATAGGGAGAAGTTGCATCTGGCCCTGTCACAGGATCTACAGTTCATCAGGGCTCATTTCCAGACAGATGTTGACATGGTCAGTCTTCCTCTAGATCGGCAGCAGGTTTTGCGTGATCTACTGTGGCAACTAGGCAAGAAGAATGTGGTGATAGCTCAAGATTGGCTGCTCTTTCACGGTCACAAGATATGTAGACTTTGATTTTGCTTAGCTTTGATTCTCACAGCTGTGTGAAATGGTGTCTTGGATTATGTTTTCTTTTTTTTTCAGGCACCATCTTCTTTGTTGTGATGATGATGAAACACGTGTCGGCTTATATATTCTGACATATTGAAAAATCTGTCCATGCAAATAAATCACGAGTGTGACATAAGACGTGCTGGAGGATTCTGGTTATTTAGAGAAACGTGTAGTCATTGGACATTTAATATGTGCCTTGTTAATTTTTGATAAGTGAAGGCAATATGTTTGTGTGAGAAAACAGGGCTGATTGCAGAGTCCCCCTGACTTTTTGCCCCCATTTTTCACTTTTTGCTGGTGTTTTCCTGACTCTAATGGTACTCTGGGTACAGCTAATCAGTCCCAGGGCCTGTGCTCTGTGTAAAATCAGTATGCAAATTAGGCTAAGTCAACCTACCTATAAGTCCCGAGTTTATTGTAGGTCATGTAGGTTTAGAGATCCCAGCATAAGTGGTGCACCCATAGGTGCACTCATGAGGTGCCCAGTGTCATTTTAAAGGCAGGCCTGCCTTGTTGGCTGCATTTAAATTAAAGTTACATGCAAATTCGACTTTGGAATTAAAAGTACTTCCAAAGTCTTAAACTACCTTATTTCACATATAGGTCACCCATAAGGTGTGCCCTATGTGCCCCTAGGGCTGGATGCCATGTAACTATAAGCAGGGACCTTATAAAATAGTTTTATATTCCCTAGTGAGGTAATACAGCCAA
The DNA here is from genome assembly GCF_031143425.1 of Pleurodeles waltl. Taxonomy (NCBI): domain Eukaryota; kingdom Metazoa; phylum Chordata; class Amphibia; order Caudata; family Salamandridae; genus Pleurodeles; species Pleurodeles waltl. Next base: position 1,028,452,189 of record NC_090448.1, on the reverse strand, counting down.
ATTCGTGTTCACTCTTTGTAGTGAATGGCCTTCATAGGCTACAATGGGGAGACGTTATTTTAATTTTAAAAGTCACCTTAAGTAACAGATACCACAAGTTTGGTATCAAATTAATTGTTATAATAAATCCCATAGCTTCCAGTTGTTGGATTTAATATAACTTGTTCAGGTAAGGAGTTTTAAACTTTACCTGAAAAGTTGCCAACTTCAGCCCTGCAGTGTTTTTGCTGCTTTGCTCTGATTGGCCAAACTCTTGCAGCCTGGCCAGGCTGCCTGGATGAGGTGTGAAGTGGCCTGGCTCAAAACAAAGAGATGTGCCTGGGGGAGGAGATCTCCCCTCAGCAGATGGGGAAGCAGGAAGGGGGGAGGGCTGCCAAACTGGTCTTCAAAGCCGGGGAAGGACATTTGGAGCAACCCAGCAACACCCTCACATCCTGCAAACCCAGACAATTAGGTGCCCCCTTGGTTAGGTTAGGAGAGGGCAGGAGAGGGGTGTGTTTAGGATTTCTAGCCACACCAGTGGGTGGGCTCAGCCAGATGTTACCTCCAAAAATCACTTTCAGCCATGATGGATTTTTGAGGAATGTTGCTCCCTGGGATTGATTTTTGCCACACTTCCCAGAAAGTGGTTATCACAGGAGAAAGGAAACCTGACCCTGATTGGAGAAGCAGGACCCCCCTGTTTTTCACCCAGGAGCAAGGATAAAACTGGCAGACCTGCACCCACACCTCAGATCCCTATCAGATTCTAATAAGGAAGAACTACAGATGAAGAAGGACTTCCCTGCTGGACCCCTGACCTGCACCTGGACCCTGCACTCTGGAGGACTGCACCAATTTCACAATTGGACTTCACCACAAGAAGGACTTTGCCTGGCTTCAACTGGTTCAAGGAGGGACTCCCTGTTTGCTACAGGTGAAAATTTGCTAACAAGAGTCCCCTGCGCCAACTCCTGAAGAAACCAACCAGCTGACTACTGCCCAGTGACCAAAAAGGAGTTTGCGCCATGTGCATTCTGGGATTTGTAGTTGTTGGAAAATGGGTTATTGATAGGGCAGGTAGGTACCTACACCTAGCAACAAGCCACAAACCTCCACAAAAGTACAGTTAGGTCTCAGTAAATTAATCCCAGCTCTACCCTTGGTAGCTTAGCATCGAGCGTCAAGGCTTAACTTAGGAGACAAAGTGTAAAGCATTCAAATATCACAAAACAGTAATTAAATAAAACACAGGAAACAGTTTAAAAATCCAAAACCAATTTATAAAAATAGCTTATATTTTTATCTTTAAAATGACACAAAAACGATTAAAATCGGTTCAGGGGAACCGGAGATATGAATTTTTAAAGTATTATTATTTTCTAGCGCTCAGAAACGAAAAGCGCCAATCGGGTCATCTGGTTGCACCAGGACCGGGACAAAGTCAAACTTTCAGGCCGACCGCGATGGAGCCCTGCTCGGATACAGGTCGCGGGAAGCCTCGGTTAAAAAGTTACCTTCTGACTTAGTCTTTATTTTGAAGTTTTTCTTCACCGGGACGAACCTGCCAGTTGGATCCGACCTCCTGGAGCCCTTGTCCGGATACGCGAAGTCGGTTTCCTCGGTGGTGATTTTTACCTTCGGACTTAGTCGTTTTTTCGAGATGAAAATCCTTCGACCGGGGTAAACCTGGATCTTGATCCGACGTCCGTGGAGCCCTTCTCGGATACGATGGCTGGAAGGTCCCGGTCAACTTTTTACGTTCGGACTTAGTCTTTTTTTCGGATGTTTTTCTTGACCGGGACGAACCACGAAGTCAGGCCGGGTCGCGGTTGAGGCAAGCCGGCTAGAATTTCCGCGTCGAGTTGGTCACTTTATGGAGCTTTTTTCTAAAATTTCTCCAATCTTTTCCAAACTTCTGGGGCTTCACCCAGATGTTCTTTTAAGGTTCTTTTGGGGTCCACAGCTCACCCCAAGGGTCCAGAAGTTCTGTGATGGTCCTTGGGAAGTGCGGACTTCAACTCCCAGAGTGCACCTGGCGCAAACTCCTTTTTGGCCACTGGGCAGTGGTCAGCTGGTCACTTTTTCAGGAGTTGGTGCAGGGGACTCTGGTTAGCAATTTTTCACCTGTAGCAAACAGGGAGTCCCTCCTTGAACCAGTGGAAGCCAGGCAAAGTCCTTCTTGTGGTGAAGCCCAAGTGTGCAGCTGGTGCAGTCTTTCTGAGTGCAGGGTCCAGGTGCAGGCCAGGGGTCCAGCAGGGCAGTCCTTCTTCTCCTTAAGTTCCGTTCTTGTTGAATTCTGGAGGGGATCTGAGGCGTGGGTCCAGGTCTGCCAGTTTTATCCTTGCTCCTGGGTGAAAAGCAGGGGGGCCCTGGTCCTCCAATCAGGGACAGGGTCGTCCCCCTGTGATGACCACTTCCTGGGAAGTGTGGCAAAAATCCATCCCAGAAGGCAACAGTCTCTAAAAATCCAAAATGGATGAATCTGATTTTTAGAGGAGAGATCTGGCTGAGCCCACCCACTGGTGTGGCTAAAAATCATAAACACACCCCTCTCCTGCCCTCTCCTAATCTAATCAAGGGGGCACCTAGCTGTCTGGGGTTGCAGGATGTGGGGGTGTTGCTGGGTGCTCCAGATGTCCTTCTCTGCCTTTGAAGACCAGTTTGGCAGCCCTCCCCCTTCCTGCTTCCCCATCTGCTGAGGGGAGATTCTCTCCCCCAAGCACATTCCTTTGTGTGAAGTCAGGCCACTTCACACCTCATTAAAGTAGCCTGGCAGAAGCTGCTGCAGGCTGGCCAATCAGAGCACAGGAGCAAAAACAATGCAGAGCTGAAATTGGCAACTTTTTAGGTAAAGTCTAAACTTTTTACCTGCACTAGTTATATTAAATCCAACAACTGGAAGTTGTGGGATTTATTATAACAATCAATTTGATACCAAATTCTTGGTATGTAACATTTAAGGAGACTTTAAAATTTAAAATAAAGTCTGCCCATTCTAGCCTATGAAGGCCATTTACTTCAATGAGGGAAAAACGAATTTGGCTGTTTTTACCTCACCAGGGCTTATAAATCTATTTTTATAAAGTCCCTGCTTATAGTTACATGGCACCCAGCCCTAGGGGCACATAGGGCACACCTTAGGGGTGACTTATATGTAAAAATAAGGTAGTTTAAGACTTTGGAAGTACCTTTAATTCCAAAGTCGAATTTGCATATAACTTTAATTTAAAAGCAGCCAGCAAGGCAGGCTTGCTTTTAAAATGACACTGGGCACCTCAGCAATGCACCTAGGTGTGCACCACCTATGCTGTGGTCCCTAAACCTACATGCCCTACCATATACTAGGGACTTATAGGTAGGTTAACTTAGCCAATTATAATTAGCCTAATTTGCATATCCATTTTACACAGAGCACAGGCCCTGGGACTGGTTAGCAGTACCCAGGGCACCATCAGAGTCAGGAAAACACCAGCATAAAGTGGAAAATGGGGGCAAAAAGTTATGGGGCCCTTGCAATCAGCCCCAGTTTCTCACAGTAGTCCACACCGTCAAGGAGCATCTCAGAGCTTCTGGAACCTTGGGGGGAGCTGTGGACCTCAAATGACCATCAAAGGAACATCTGGAAGAAGATCCAGAAGTTTGGGGAAGTTTGTAGAACTTTTGGAAAAAAGCTCTATAAAGGGACCGACCTGCCACAGCAACTCTAGCTGGCTTGCCTAAACCGTGACCCAGCCTGACTTGCAGATTCGTCCCGGTGAAGAAAATCTCTGAAGAAGTGGCTAAGTCCGAACGTAGGAAGTTGACCGGGACCTCCCAGGCAGTGTATCCGAAGAGTGCTCCAAGGACGTCGGATCAAGATTCAGGTTTGCCCTGGTCAAAGGATTTTCACCTCTGAAAATAGCTAAGTCCGAAGGTAAAAATCTCCACTGAGGGCTCCCGTGACGCGTTTTCCGAGGAAGAGTTCCAGGAGGTCGGATTGGACTGGCGACTTGGTCCCGCTGAAGAAAATCTCCAGAAAAACAACTAAGTCCTAAGGTAAACTTTTGACCGAGGCCTCCCGCCGGCTGTAGCCGAGCCAGGCTCCATCGTGGTCAGCCTTAAACTTTGACTTGGTGTGATCAGATGACCAGATTGGCGCTTTTTGTTCCTATGTGCTAGAAAGCATTAATCCTTTAAAAATTCACATCTCCGGTTCCCCTTAACCGATTTTTGTTCGTTTTGGTGTCATTTTAAAGATAAAAATATAATCTATTTTTATAAATTGGTGTTGGATTTTTATTGTGTTTTGTGTTTTACTTACTTACTGTTTTGCGATTTTTAAATGCTTTACACCTGTCTCCTAAGTTAACCCTTGCCGCTCGTTGCTAAGCTACCAAGGGTTGTGCTAGGTTTAATTTGCTGAGACCTAACAGGACCTAAGTGGAGGTTAGTGGCCGATTGCTAAGTGTAGGTACGTATCTGTCCTTACAAATAACCCATTTTCCAACAGTTTGGAGGAATACCACACCAAGGATAAGAGGTCTAACAGATATTGGCCCTCATCACGACTTCGGAAGCCTCCGCCGCCGAAATACCATAGTGCTAGCAGTCTTAAGACGCCCTAATTTGACTGATATCTGATTTCTGCCCGAAATCAGGTAGAATTCCGAGACCAGTCATGCTGGCGGTCAGTGGTGCAGAGGTGGTACCACCATGCCAAAAAGAGACAGCACACCATATTTCAACCCGTAATATGGTGTGGCAGTGTCCAGATGGCTTGGCGCTGCCGGCAATGGAAGCGACAGGGCTTGTCCCCTCCCAGACGACCTACTTGACAGTCGAGGTAAGTGGATCATTCGACAAGTGAGGGTGTGTGTGAATATCTGCATGTGTGAGTGCGTTTGTGAATTTTGTGAATGCGGGGGGTGTTTGTGGGTGTGTGTTTGCTTGTGTGAGTGAGTGTTTGTGGATAAAGGTGGTTGGGGTGAGTGAGTGTGGATGGGGAGGAGGGTGAGTGCATGAGTGCCCGTGTGCAGGTGTGAGCGATTGAGTGAGTGAGTTTGATTGAGCAGATGGAAGGGGTGAGTGCGTGTATGCGTGTGCATGTGCATGTAAGTGGACTGGGAGAGTGGGCGGTGCAAGGGGGTTGGGATGTTAATGTAGGTATGCTCTGGGGAGTGAATGCGTGTGTGAGTGCAATGTTTGTGTATGTATGTTAGTGTGAATGGGGGTGTATGACGTGAGTGCGTGGTGAGTGGGGGTGTTTATTTGTGGAGTATGTGAGTGCATGTGTTTAGGTATGTGGACATGTGTACATGTTTATCCTGATGACAGAAAAATGCTGCCTGGTTATACCACTAGCAGTATCACACCATCTGCCGTGCTGGAGGTGCTCACCTCCAGCCCGGAAGAACGTGGTTATGTGGTGGGAAGGGTGGAGGCTCGGCGGTTTGGCTTTGGCCAAACTGCCAAACTCCTAATTTGGCAGTATTCACCACTGGCCCGTCGGCTGTGACACAGGCACAGCAGCCCTGGAAGTCTCATGACCCCCAGGAACGGAATGAGGCCCATAATCTGTGAGGTACATCAGACCTGGATCCATCAGATTAGGCACAATATGTTGTGTGAACCAGTGAAGAATGATTTGAGAATCTCACCAAAAAGCAGAACACTATGTACCTTTTCATGAGCCCCAGTCTTGGCCATCCCATAACTAAGGACACCTCATGGGTGTTGGTAGTAAGCGTAGTACCAGAACCAATGGCAAAAGTGGGCTGTCCCTGCTGTAGCAGCCAGCTCCTGATTTTTTTTTCATTTTTTTACCATAGTATTCACTAATATATTTAGCTTTAGGTCATAACTATGGGCCCAGTTTAGATATTGGCAGGTGAGTTACTCCATTACAACAGTGATGGATACCCCGTCTACCGAAATCCAAATCCCATAGGATATAGTGTGATTTAGTTTTCGGCACATGGGATGTCTGTCACTGTTGTGATCGAGTAACTCGTCTGCCAAAATCCAAATCAGGGCCTATGTCAGAGGTCAACTTTTAAGTTTAGATGGCAGGTCAATATGTACATCTGTTCCTTCCTGATTTGTTCATCTGGGTGTCAATTTTATAAAGCACTTCATTTTCCCAGTTGTTCCTGTACATTTTATTCCATGGAATGCAGATTGGATAAGCATACAGAACAGGCGTTAAAAGGGGGCACAGCATTATTCTCAATGGGCCCTCTATGTACTTTGCAGGATTAGCACTAACATTTTTGGCACTAATCCGGCAATGTACTACAATAGCATCAAAAATTGTGATGCTATGGTCCCTAACCTTCACCATGGAGCGCCTTATGTTAAATATGGCGCACACATGGAGGAAGACGCTAATGGATGCAAGAAAAGTGGTGCAGCATATAAAGCAACATCACCTTCTTGAATTTGGGCCTAACTCCGATATTATCAGTGCTGCGCTGCATTCTCCCCAGTAATTTCACACCTAAAATAGCAAAAAACACAATTATTACCGTGAATTATCATTCTGTTTTAACGCATACCTCTTAATGGCCGTTCTGCCAGAAACTCCTATTTCTGCCCAAATCAGTGTTAAAGTGAATCTAGGGAGGAAGAGGGGAAAACTGTCACCAGCTAACGAAGTGCAACTTATTCAACACGAACATGAAATAAATATTTGTTTTCTCTTTGCGCGACAGACAGTAACAGAATGCTGGGCGGCTTTGCCAATTTGGTTCGGAGATGATTGTTTTTTTTTTCAGGACTGACACAAGTATAAGCACAAGATTACTTATAGCTTCAACAGTATTTGCAGCAGCACTTCAACATTTTTTTTTATATAAATGGCTCCCCATTCCTGCAGTGCCGGAACAAAAGAGATGGTAGAAATGTATATGTTTCAGAGTTCTTCCCAAGTCCTGCTTAAAATAAATCTGACCCAGAACAGAGAGATTTACGGCTATCTCTTTAATGCAATCTTTTTCTGAGCTGTTCAATTTAGGGAATGAACACGTAATCTGAACTGGAGAACAGGAGATGGCGTTTACATCACCCTCCACTGGTGCTTCGTGTGCATGAAAGAGCCGAAAGAGACGAGATTCTCTCTGCTCAGTCATTAAGGCCAAAAGTTCGCTTAAGGATACACAAAGCAATGAAAACTGCGGCTCTTTATATGCACAAATTGATTTACATGAATTGTTTACCATCTTGGACACTTATCAGATCGTCTGCATTGTTTGCAGAATACATCAGGAGGAAATTGACGGTGCAGACAGGAGACTGATAAATAGGGAGGGGAGGGCCTGCACCACTCGTGATTCTCTGTAACTAAGAGACATCAGCAAGCTGTATGGGAAGTGAAACCTCGCTAAATAAATATTTCTGTGTTTGCCATGCAATTTAAAATCTGGCTTGGTTGATGATTAGCATAACCATTTTAAGCCTGATATTAAGGAAACCTTGCTTGTACAGCTTTAATTTGTGGTTAGTGAGTGTTGTGGCGAAAATTGGTATGTTATGTCTTTGAGGTCCGGTCTGATGTAGTTTTCTTTAATATGAGCACGATGTAAATGTGTCAGCGAAGTAAGCAGAACCCCCTTTTTCAAACAGTTCTAAAATCAACTTTTATTTTGTCTTCACTATTAATCTCAGTGTCATTTTATGGATTTTCAGTCAAGGCATACTCTTGGGCCCCCTGTTTGGAATAACTTTGAAGTTCACTGGCCATTTTTTACTGATTGAAGTCTGCAAGATGTCAAACATTATTGAAATGTATGTTACATTTTCATAAACTAGGTCGACAGCTAGGGCCCAAACATCCTGTAGATGCACAGCGTTGGAGGAAGAGTTAGACAGACAGAAGGCAAGAGGTTGAGATACAGAAATAGGGAAGAAAGAAAACTACTTACCCTGGGGCTCCCTTGGAAGATGGGGACCTGGTCAATTGGTCACTTTGAGCATGCTTTGAAACGTCTCTGATTAATTTGGCTTCTGAGTGTTGAATAATCAGGAAACGTGGTAAAATGATATGCTGCAGAAAAAAAAAATTCACGGTCGATTTTATTCCTGCTTATTGCATGTAAAAAGCACTCTACTCTAAGGGCCCGATGTACTATGCCTTTTTGTGGTCGCAAACAGCGAAAATCGCTGTTTGCGACGGCAAAATGGGCATGTACGATGTACCATCCCTATTATGCAAGTCGGTACTCAATTACCCACTAGCAAAATAGGGATTGTGACTCGCGGGGGATATACAATTGTTTTATGACCATTGTTAGACCTGACAGCCTTAGGGTGGTCACCCCTAACTTTTTGCCTGTCTCCCTCCACTTTCTGGACAGTTTTTGCTGGTTTTTAGACTCTACGCACTTTACCACTGCTAACCAGTGCTAAAGTGCATATGCTATCTCCCTTTAAACATGGTAACATTGGATCATACCCAATTGGACTATTTAATGTACTTATAAGTCCCTAGTAATGTGCACTGTGTGTGCCCAGGGCCTGGAAATTAAATGCTACTAGTGGGCCTGCAGCACTGGTTGTGCCACCCACTTAAGTAGCCCCTTAACCTTGTCTCAGGCCTGCCATTGCAAGGCCTGTGTGTGCAGTTTTCACTGCCACTTCGACTTGGCATCTAAAAGTACTTGCCAAGTCTAAAACTCCCCCTTTTCTACATATAAGTCGCCCCTAAGGTGTGCCCTAGGTAACCCCTAGGGCAGGGCGCTGTGTGGGTAAAAGGCAGGACATGTACACTGTGTAGTTTACATGTCCTGGTAGTGTAAAACTCCTAAATTCGTTTTTACACTACTGTGAGGCCTACTCCCTTCATAGGTTAACATTGGGGCTGCCCTCATACATGATTGAACTGGTAGCTGATGATTTGAAAGGAGTAGGAAGGTCATATTTAGTATGGCCAGAATGGTAATACAAAATCCTGCTGACTGGTGAAGTTGGATTTAATATTACTATTTTAGAAATGCCACTTTTAGAAAGTGAGCATTTCTCTGCACTTAAATCTTTCTGTGCCTTACAATCCACGTCTGGCTGGGTTTAGTTGACAGCTCCTTGTGCATTCACTCAGACACACCCCAAACACAGGGTACTCAGCCTCACTTGCATACATCTGCATTTTGAATGGGTCTTCCTGGGCTGGGAGGGTGGAGGGCCTGCTCTCACATAAAGGACTGCCACACCCCCTACTGGGACCCTGGCAGACAGGATTGAACTGAAAGGGGACCTGGTGCACTTCTATGCCACTCTTTGAAGTCTCCCCACTTCAAAGGCACATTTGGGTATAAAACAGGGCCTCTGCCCTACCACCTCAGACACTTCCTGGAGAAGAAACCTGAACCGGAACCTGCATCCTGACACGAAGAACTACCTGGCTGCCTAAAGGACTCACCTGACTGCTTTCTACAGAGGACTGCTGCCTTGCTGTTGCCCTGCTGTCTTGCTGCTCTCTTGCTTTGCTGCAGAAGTGCTCTCCAAGGGCTTGCATAGAGCTTACCTCCTGTTCCCTGAAGTCTCAGGACCAAAAAGACTTCTCTCTTGCAACTGGACTCCTTGTGCGGTGAAAAATTAGACGCACAGCTTGCTCCGCGGTGAAAAATTAATCGCACGCCGAACCGGAAAGACGCCGCTCAACTTCGCGAGGAAAAGATCGACACGGTGCCTGCGGTGTGACCGGAACTTCGACGCACGGCCCACCTGGACAACGCCGCCTGACTTCCAGAGGGGAAATAGACGCAGCGCCTGCCGCGAGGGAGTAAATTCCACGCATCGCCCATCGGAACGACGCGCAGCCGGTCAACAAGCCCAGGATTCCACACACAGACCCCGGGGCGTCTGAAAACCCCGCAACCCGAAGAGGAGAACCATTCGCACGCAGGAAATCGACGCAACGTCTTCCCCGCGTGGAAAATAACAATGCAAGTCCGTGTGTGAAGGGGCGAAACCGACGCACACACCATTTTACCACGCATCTCCTCCTCTGCGGCCCTTTGCGGAGATTTTTCACTCCAACCAGGTACTTTGTGCTTGAAAGAGACTTTGTTTGCTTTTGAAAGACTTAAGACACTTTATATCACTTCCCAGTGATATCTTTACAATTCCTTATTGCATCTTTTATCGTTTCGACCTGCAAATATCCAGATAAATATTATATATTTTTCTAAACACTGTTTGGTGTATTTTTGTGGTGCTATTTTGTGTTATTGTATGATTTATTGCACAAATACTTTACACATTGCCTTCTAAGTTAAGCCTGACTGCTCAGTGCCAAGCTACCAGAGGGTGGGCAAAAGATAATTTGGATTGTGTGTGACTTACCCTGACTAGAGTGAGGGTCCTTGCTTGGACGGGGGTAACCTGACTGCCAACCAAAGACCCCATTTCTAACAACCATGAATGCAGTCGCAAAACAATCTCAGCTAAAACCAATTGGTAAATTTCAAATTGATATTAACCCATTCGGTAACGGGAAGGGGTACCCACGGGACCCTTTCCCCTTTGTGAATGGAAGCAAACTTTTAATTTTTCTTTTTGAAATGCATCCTGTTTCCTATAAGGAAACCGGGCTGCATTTAAAAAAAACAGTCACAGACATGGCGATTTGCTGTCCTCACCAGGCCACCATCCCTGTGAGTATTCGCAATGGGGTCGCAAATTGTAACCTACCTCATGAATATTGATGAGGTAGGTCAGTTGCTACCTCATTTGGAATCGTAAACAGTGTCATTGACACTATTGTACATTTGTTTTGTGATTCACAATTTGTGACTCACAAATGAGTCTCGAATTGCGAGTCACAAAACATACAGTCGTACATCTGGTCCTAAGACTTCTATTGAACATCCTTATAAATGAAGAAACTTGACTGATGGTTCTGAGTTAGATCCCACTGGAAATTTCATCCATCCTCTCATTTAATCACTGACAAACTCAGTTCACCTATTACTCATCTCACATTAAATCACCCACTTATTCACATAGTCAGCAACTACATTTTCTAGGATGCAATATATGATTTAGTCATAAATAATGTTATTTACGTCTTTGGTGATACTGTGCTTGAAATCATGAGCCCGGCCTTAGGAAGAAAGTTAATTTTGCAAATCTGATTTGGAAAATCATTGTTTGTTTTAGATTTTGAGATTTATTTCTGAGCATTATTCAGTGCCCTTAATAACCTTTTCTCAATAGAAAAAGTATACAATTGTGTTGTCACTCCTGTTTGTTGCATATGTTTGACAATATCTGAAAACATTTTGAATAATTCTGTAGAGAAATTATTGTCTTCCATCTTCTGCTCTCTGCTTATGCTTTGTTCTGTAGTTTTTATCATATTTTGTGTTTTGACAATGTTAGAAGATAGTTTATTTTTTTATTTTATATGTAGTGTGCACTAATTAGAAGCAGTAATATCTCCTTGTGCATTTTATCACTAACTCTAGTAAATCTCTCTAATGTTCAACTTCACTATAGACATTTGATTGCATTTTCTGGAATGTTTTTGGTGATCCTAATCGTGTCTTTAAAGTTTTCTGCTGAAAGCATATTTCCTATAAACATTTTTGAATTACATCTGAATTTGTTTTATTTGCAAATGGGGTGTTAGTCATTGACTCATTCAAACTCTAAGTGATTTAACTATTGACTCTCTTTTTCACACATCATGACATGGAGATTTAAGATTATTCCAGGAGAGCAACTGGAAAGTCTCATGGTTTGTTTTAGGTTTTTTGTTGTACACATTGAGACCCTTCAATACATCTTTCAACTGCTCTTCTCACTTTGCCTATATGAGCCATGATTTGGTTCAGTAAATAAGCAACATAATTGATCATATTACTTCTTAAGTCATCTCTTGGAACATATATGTGAGAGCCCTGAGTAGTGTACAGTGGAAGTGGTAGTAAAGATTAGATTGTTAGCTGATTGAAGGAATTTCAAGTTACTGTAGCTATTCTATCCAACTGCTCCCATCACAACTACAACCTTTCTTTCAGTGCACTTCAAGGGTTTTATGAGGATATATCAAAATGTATCTCTAGAGGCATTATTTTTGGTCATGCAAATGTTCACACATTTTGTTTCTTGATTACTACTCACTTACTTACTGCCCGTAATGCCTACTGGCATGTAGGGCAGCAATAAAGGACGTCCACGTTTGTCTGTCTTATGCAAGTTTCTGTATGGTGCCTTAGCAGTCATTCAGAGTCTTCAGTTCTGTTTCCACAGTTAGCCTCCAGGTGTTGCTTGGCATACATATCTCATATGTGCCTTCTGGATTTCAGTGGAGAGCTGTTTTTGTGATAAAGCCTTGTTCTCTCATGATGGTGTGTCCTATCCATTTCCATCTTTTTCTCATAATAATGGTGTCCATGTTCTCTTCCTTGCATCAAGTGAGCAGTTCCGGATTGGAGATGGTTTGCAGCCACACAAACTAGTGGTAGGGCTGTCAAGGGGTGGAAAACATGCAATTTAGGATGCTTGGGCTGCCATTTAGTGCTGGTAGTGGGAGCAGCTCCAAAAACCAGTGCAAGTGCAGTGCATGTGTTGCACAAGAACACGTGGTGATTAAAGTTGATTTTGTTACAACTCACAAAAAATCGACTCAAGCTGCAGCAATTCTACTCACACGCCAGCCCCGACCACAAATGCTAGTTACTGCCCCAGTTACAAAATTCCACCAATTTTGCCTGCAGAATGGAATATTTCACCCACCCCTGGTAAAATCACAAGATACTTTTCAGGCTACTGGTGTGAAAGGCTAACAGACTGGTGATATCTCTTTAGGTCATCCACCAGAATTCTGATCCATGCAAGAGTGTGGGCAGAATGCAGCTGTGGCACAACCTCAACATGGTGTTGGTGATGTATTGAGATTACTTCCACACACTGTCCAGCATCTTCAATGCATTCCTGGCCTTGTTCAGTTTGTTCTTGATGTCACTGCCTGCCCTTCAATCATGATCTGATAGTACTGCCTAAGCAGGTAAACTTTTCAGTTATGGCTAGGTCCTGTTCATCCACCTTTATTGGTGAATGATTGTTGATGTTAAGTTAAATGACTTCTGATTTATTCCTTTAGAAGTTCATCCCTTCAAGTGGTTGAGGGGCTTGCGTGTCTTAGTGCGGGGCTATGACAGCAATAGTTTAGTCTCCTGGCAGGACGGCCCAAGCAGTACAGATTGAAGGGTAGAAACCAGATGGAGTGTGAATCACTGGTCCTCCAGGATGAGTGTTTGGCTACAAGGCTAACATCCTTGTCCCATAAAAGCATTTGTTACTGAAACAGCAGCAAAAACCACATAGTCATCTAGGCAAGACCAGTATCTCTGCATGAGGCATGCATGATTGACAGCAGTCAAAGCTGCAAGAAACCTACTAAATGGATAGTGAACCTCTGCCTGCAAGACCAGAATCAGATTCTGGAACGTACAGGCATGTACGAAACAGTAAAGCTGGCTCAAGTAACATTTGAGATGAAGTGCAACAAACCTACCTGGTACTTCAGCAAAAGTGAGTAAACTGGATCTGGTAGAAATACAATCATACAGGAGAGATGGTACTGTACTCAGGAAGGGACAACGGCCAACATCGCAAAGGAGTAGCCATTGGCTTGAACAAAGGCACATAGAAATGCCAAACTGGGTATAAGCAAGTTAACAGCAGCCTCATGACATTCAGGTCAAAAAGGCAGACACATCAACACCACCATTATCCAGTTCTATGTTCCAACAAATGACACAGCAGAAACAGTCAAGCACATATTCTTCCAGCATGTGCAAGCTGAGCTTAAAACTGTGCTGAACCACATCTAGAAGACTGTGATGGGCACACCAAGGGTCAGTTGGCTGACATCCTGCTTGAGCTTCAGGGCCTCAAATAGGTTTCAGAGGCCTTTCCTGCTTTCCTACTGACCAATCCCACTGACCTAACCTGGTCCCTTCTGCTGGCCCCTGTGGCAGTGAGTCCTGATCCTCCAAGTCCTATCTGCTAGATCCTGGACCATTGGCTGGAGTCAGAGTGAACTGCTCACCTGATGCAAGCAAGAGGATATGGACACAATCATCTCCAAGATTCCATCAGATCCATTGCAAAGCTAAACATGGCTCAGAATCGAAGGCTTCACTACAACTGATGCAGAGTGATGCAAAGCTTCACAGGGCCATACCACACAGATCCCATCTGAAAGCTGCACTGGTAAGAGCACAGAGTGATACCGAGCCCTGCATAGCCATGCAGCTAATACCAAAAGGCTTCATCAAATCTTATATAGAGCAATGCAAAGATCCACAAAGCCTAGCAGCTGAAGCTTCATTAGATCCTAGGACAAATGGTACAACTCTTAGCCGATCAAACTTAGGGTTGTTTCCAGTGTGACTGGATAACATCAATTTGTGCTTTATGCTTTTCAGTACTATTTTCAAGGGACAAAATGCAAGTTAAAGACTGTGGGACTGTAAATTGTGCTCTAGGGAAAACTGCAGGGGATCCTAATTGAGCTGGATCTAAAAGTGGGTATGAGTACCACTTGTTCTCAGCCACAGGGAAAAGATGTGAGCCTGTCCAGGGCATGGTCTACCACACCTGCCAACTAAAGCTGGTCCAGTAAGATATTGTGGGAGTCCACACTGATTGCACAGAAAAATCTAAAAGTACCAAAAAATCTGCTTTGGCAGATTGAGGCTATATCAATCAATCAATCAATCAATCAAACCTTTATAGAGTGCAGTAAATTACCCGTCAGGTTTACGAGGCACCAGGGCTGCATGCTGCTGCGTGGAAGAATGACCATTCGAACATCCATGTCTTTAGTACCCTTCTGAATGGCTGGAGTGACACTGCAGTCCTGAGGTACCAGGGGAGGTTGTTCTATGCCTTGGCCACCAGGTGCGAGAGGGAGCTCCTCCACTGTTGACTCCAGTGATCCCTGGGGTGTCTGCAAGGGAGAGGGAAGCTGATCACACGTGTCTGGTTGGTTGGTGGAAGATCAGGAGTTTGTTAATGTATGCTGGTCCTTTAATTGCACAGGGGCCTTGTAGGTGTGGGAGTGCATCTTGAACTGGCATCTCCTCTGAATTGGGAGCCAGTGTAGTTTTTTGGGATGGGGTGTGATGTGGGTCCTTCTGGGGAGGTCGAATAAGAGTCTTGCCGCTGAGTTCTGCATTGTCTGAAGTCTCTTTAGGAGTGCTATAATCCCTATATAGATCATGTTTCCATAGTCCAGTCTGATGGTGATGAGGGCTTGCATGATGGTCCTTCTGGTGTCTGCTGAGAGTCACCTGAAGATCTTGCAGAGCATGCAAAGGGTGTGGAAGCAGGTGGATGAGACTGTGTCAACTTGCATCTTCATGGATAGCTTGCTATCCCAGATGATGCCAAGGTTGTGGGGGTAGTCTGTCGGTACAGGATGTGCCGAACTCTGCGTGCCACTATGTGTCAGTCCATGGCCAGGTCTTGTTCCCAAAGATGAGGACTTCTGTTTTTTCAGTGTTGAGTATGAGACAGTTGTCCTTCATCCACTTCACTACTTTCATCATGCATCTGTGGAAGATAGTATTTGTGGTGGAGGGATCGTCAGACAGTGAGAGGATGAGCTCTGTGTCATCGGTATAGGAGATGATGTTGAGTCTATGTGATCTGATGGTGATAGCCAGGGGGGTCATGTAGGTGTTAAAGAGGGTCAGGCTGAGGGACGATTCTTGGGAGACTCCACAGATAATCTTCTTGGGCTCTGACGTTAACGTTGGGAGACTGGTCTTTTGGGTTATGCTGGTGAGGTATGAGGTGACACATTTGAGGGTTTTTCCTTGAATACCGGAGTGGTGGAGTCTGGAGGATGTGGTGGGAGATAGTGTCAAATGCCGCAGACAGAACCAGTAGGATGAGGGCTGCTGTTTCCCCAATGTCCAGGAGGGCTCTGATGTCATCTGTGGCTGCAATTATGGCTGTCTCAGTTCTGTGGTTAGCTTGAAAATCAAATCGGGAGGGGTCTAGGAGGTTAGGGTCTTCTAGTTGTTAGGTGAGTTGCTGGTTGATAACCTTCTCGAGGATTTTTGCTGGATAGGGGAGCAGAAAGATGGACCAGTAGTTCTTCATTTCGGCTGGACCAGTGGATGTTTTTTTCAGGAGAAGCCTCACTTCAGTGTGCTTCCAGACCTCCAGGAAGGAGGACACAGTGATGGAGGTATTTAGGAACTTCCTGAGTTCATCACCGACTGTCTTCCTTGTGAGGATGAAGACGTGGCGAGGCAAGGGTCCGTGGGTGCTTCAGAGTGTACGTAGTTCACCAGGTTATCTACTACTCCATCAAGGGCTGATTCAGTGCTGTATGCCTGTTTGAAACCTGATTGTTGAGAGTTAAAAATGTAAGCATTTTTGAGTTGCGAGATGAGCAAATAGTTAACATATACATCACAAATTTTAATCTGTCCAGCTAAGAGAACTATAGCCTTTTAGTTAGAAAAGACCAGTCCACATTCTGGCCCTCATTATGAACTTGGTGGTAATCACCACCGACGCCCGTGCTGACAGTGAACAAAAGATTGCCAGTGGCGGTGGACTGTGCACTGTCGAATAATGATGTCAAAAACACAGTCTGCCCAAAAATTGACAACCTCCACTAACCACCAGAGACAACAACAGCAGAAAGGCAGGACACAGCATGGGTGGGAAGTTTGTATGGATGGTGGTGGTGGGGTGCTGTGTCCGGATCATGTATGGCCCAGTGCTAGTGGGACTGTCAGACCTGTGCAGGGGACACAGGTACAGGGGGCTAGGACCATTGGGATGGCAGCAGTGGGTCAGGGGGGTGGCTCAAGGAGGGATGCTGCTGCCCAGGAGGCCATTGCTGAGGTCCTGGGAGCATACCACAATTCCCAGGACAGGATGGGCCAGATCCTGGCCACGCTGGAGGAGAATCAGAGGCTGCAGGTAGCACACCTTCACGAGGCCATGGAGCATGGGAAACAGCTCAATACTACCATGACCACCATTGCAGGGGTTCTGCAGCATCAATACAACAGCCAGCCTGAGTCCTCCTCCCACCTGCAGGCCCCTTCTACTAGCCAGGTCAATGCCCTTCCATCCACATCTGCAGCTGCTAGTGGACTGATGGAACTGCCAGAGGACTCACAGGACACCAGCAGCCCTTCCCCTGCAGCTCAGCTTCACCCTCGCAAACATGCCCTAAGACCCAGACATCCCTGTGAAACACCAGCCAAGACCAATTCCACTGCCAGGAAGTGACTCTGCCCTGAACTGTCTCCCTTGTGTGCCACTGAGCTACCTTGTCGACATGCCACTGCCATTTCACCATCTTCCAATGGCCCCATGGACTATGCCCCTGTGCAACCAACAGCTGTGGAAATGTACCTGAGTATATTGTTCACCATGTGCCCATTCCCATACACTGTCCCATCACTCATGGATGTTTTTTGTTTCAGTAAAAACACCTGAGCACTCAAAATATGTGTCCTTCATTAAGAAGAGCAAACATATGTGAATGTGAATATAGTAGCCATCATAATGCTGTTTTATTGCATAAGGGGGTCTAACAGACAGCAATGTTCGAAGTATATCACACTGTACATTCATATGCTGTAACACACATCTTCTTCACACATGAACACTATATATATCACTGGTAAGGGACACCACAGCACTTTGCACATAAACAATGCAATAAACCCATTGGTAACATAGAACACTACCTGAGAGTCACTGGAATTATAGCCAGATTAGCTGGGTTCTGGAGTTGATGTCTTCCCCCTCCTCTTCCCCATCACTCTCATATATCCTTTGAGGTGGCAGGTGTGTTTGGACAGCATCCACCTCATCCAGTAGTGGAATAGCTTTCCTCAGAGCCAAGTTGTGCAGCATGCAGCAGGCCACCACTATCTGACACACTTTGTAAGGGACATAGCACAAGGACCCTCCAGAGAGGTGGAGGCAGTGAAATCTTGCCTTCAGGAGTCCTATGGTCCTCTCAATAACCCTCAAATTGTGACCATGTTCCTCATTATAATGGATGTCTGCATCTGTCCTGGAATTCCTCAAAGGTGTTAGGAGCCATAGCATGTTTGGGTAGCCAGAATCCCCAGTAAAAGTGGGCAAAAGAGGGTTGAAACACACAAAATCTACTTGCATACTGCCTGTCTGTCAGCTATGTAACTGATCCAGTGTCATACACACTGACGTAGGAGCTAATCTCTGTCTCCCTGCAGTTGTCCCATCATGTGTGCCACACTGCTGTTTCTCAGGACAAAGGAGTCATGGACTGATCCTGGGAACCTTGCACTGACATGAGTAATGACTGATCAGCAGTACACACCAATTGGACATTCATGGAGTAAAACCTTTTACGATATTTGAACACCTGTTCATTTACTCTTGGGGGTATGAGGGCTATGTGGGTACCATCAATGGCACCTATCACATGGGGAGTATTTACAAAAGCATAAAATCCAGATTTGATGGAGGTGAAATTAGCCCTTTGGGGAAACTGGACATAACTCTGCAGGTGTTGCACTAAGAAATCCAGAAATGTGGACGGGAAGTGGCTGAACATTGGCTGAGATACACCGGCTGCCATGCCCAATGTCACTTGGAATGAGCCCAAGGCCAGAAAAAGTAGCACAGATAGTACCTGCACAGTTGTAGGCATGGCATGGGGATTCCTATTAGCTGGCATCAGAACAGCCTTCATTTGTGCACAGAGTTTCAGGATAGTGGCTCGATTCAGGCAGTAAGTGATGATGATGCTGTGACGTGCCTCCATGATGGCCAGATAAACCAGGGGTCTGTAAACAGATGGGGCCCTCCCTTGCCATATATGGGGGGAATAGAGAAATATTGAATTGCAACAAACACTTCAATCACAATATCCCACAAGTCAACTTGTACATGCAACACTATTGCCCCTCACACAGACGCAGAGAACTTGGTAATCCTGCCAGGGTAGTGTCTGGTGTGCTGTGTATATTGCATTGCATCACAGTGTAGGCACACTTCCCACTATGATTCCATGAGGAGGACCACTGATAATACCATTACTCGACAAAGGGAAGAAGGAATGGAGCCATGGATTAGGACCCTGGACAGACTATGAAGGCATGGTGTATGCAAAATGGCAGCCCCCTGCCCTACAGTTAGTGTAGTGTAGGAAGTGACTTCTTTCCGCTGGCGGTATTCGTTGTGGCGGTGTTCACCGCTGTGCACCTCTTCATTGGATAGCATTGGCATCTATGAGTAAGCAGGGCCAATCACAATAACCGCCAGTGGTGACGGTGCACACTGCCGCGGTAAATACTGCCATTTTGCCATGCCCTTGCCACTTGATTCCTGCACTTCAAGAGGAATGGAACTCTACTGCATGAGCTGCTGTGTCCTGACTCTGGTCCTGGTCCGGAGCCCATTCCCCTGTGATTGGCACGTGTCACAGGGGAACGGGCCCTGGCCTTCACCGCAGAGGATCTTCAGAAGCTAGTGGAAGGGGTCCAACCCCTGTATGCAAAGCTGTATGGGTGGCCAGAGGCTCAGGTAAGTTGCTTTTAGTCCTCCTTGAATGTGTGTGAATGTGGTGGATGCCTGTAGGCGTTTTTGTTGGCTGTGGGGATGCTTACCCGTAATGTGTCTGGTAGTTGTTGTCTAGGCTATTGTCAATATGTGTGTCTCCACGGGCCATGTGAGGTCGAACTGGCATGCCATTTGTGAATGGGGCACCCACACTGACATCTGTTTCTTTACTCTGTGTCCCATGCAGGTCAGCGCGCAACAGACGAAAGGAATGTTTCAAGCCATCGCCATGTAAGTGAGGACCCTGGGGATCTACAACGGGCAGAGCACCCACTGCAGGAAGCGGTGGGAGGACCTGCGGCGCTGGGGCCGGAAGATCGGAGAGGCCCAGCTGGGGACAGCCTCCCAATGAGGGAGAGGTGCCCGTCGGACCCTGACCCCCTAATGGCCCGCATACTGGCAGTGGCCTGTCCCAATTTGGATGGGCGCTTGAAGGCAACCACAAGGGAGTGAGTACCTATACTAATGTGATGCTACCATGCTGAGTGTAGTTAGGTGCCATGGGGTGCATGCAGTGTAGTGGCAGGCCGATAGACAGGTGTGTCCCTGCAGTATTGCCCCCCTCTATGTCCATAAGATAGTGTCCTTAGGTAGATATGACTAGGAATGTAGGCATGTGAGGGGTCCCCTGTTTGGGCTAGTGGTTTAGATGAAGCGTCATGAATTAGCAGATTTGTTGTCTTGCCAATGTCTCTCATTGTGTCCCATTGCAAAGTGCACCGGAGTAGAG
Organism: Pleurodeles waltl; assembly: GCF_031143425.1. Classification (NCBI taxonomy): domain Eukaryota; kingdom Metazoa; phylum Chordata; class Amphibia; order Caudata; family Salamandridae; genus Pleurodeles; species Pleurodeles waltl. The sequence continues at coordinate 1,028,431,905 of NC_090448.1, read as the reverse complement.
GACCAGGATGGTCATGTAGTGTACTGTGGGATGTTGCCTAGCAGTCAGGGGCACATTCAGGTGAATTATTCTGTCTGCTTGGGGTTAGTGCATGAGGTGGGTGGTGGTCTATGTGTGCCAACAGGTATGTTTGATCTAAATCTGCCTACTTCTTTCTTGTTTTGTCCCCCTATGCTCTTTTATCCTTGTGTGCTTTAGCATCATCTGGCGAGAGAGCTGAGGCACTGGTGAGTGGGGATGCTGCAGCCCACATTTCCCAGGAGGCAGAGTCAACAGACGGCAAGACGACCAGTGGCTTGGAGGGCGGGCGGAGTACCACGGGGGAGGCAACTACCACTGGAGGTAGTGACTCAGACACCTCCTCCAATGGCAGCTCCCTGGTGGTGGTGAAGCATACTGTGCCCAGCCATTCCTTGTCATCTTCCGCCACCCTCTATTCCATCACCGCCCTCCCAGTAGCTCCCCAGTGTGTAGCACTGCCCGCTCACCCAGGAGAGTGGGCCTCTCCTTCACCTCAGGCACCTCATCTCCTGCCCCTGTTAGCCCTGCTGACCTCACTGACGAGGCTATTAACCTCCTGAGAATCATCTTTGTTGGTCAGATAACCATTGTGAATGCCATCCAGGGCCTGGCATCCCAGATGCAGCAATGGAATGTTTTTCTGGAAGGCATTCACGGTGCCATGTCTGGACTCCAGAGATCTTTTCAGGCTTTGGCCTCCTCTTTCACGGCAGCCATTGTCCCTGGTTTTTCCGACCCCAACAACCTTTACCCCTTCCAGCACCCCACTCCCTTCTCCCATCCCAAGCACACATCCAGACAGCCATGCACCTAAATTAACACCAAAGAAGCAGGCAGACAAACACAAGCACCACACGTCCCACCACAGGCAGGTACACACCCAACAGTCAAAGGCAGACACAGCAAAATCCACCCTCCCCCACTGTGTCCATCTACCTCTTCCCAGGACACAGAAATGCCCTCAAACATCCATTGCACACACATCCACCAAACATGGGCATACTGTACAGGCACCTGCACCCAAGCACAGCAGACCTACACCTCATACCTCCACTCCCTCATCCTCCACTCCCAAACCTGTCCCCAAAACCACTCCAGCTGCACCTAGTAAGCTTTCCCTTCCCATGTTGACCTGTTCAAACCGATTGGCCCACCCCGTCTTGCCCGTAAATGTTCGCTTGGCCTCCAGAAACCCACTCCTTCCTCATCCAAGTCCTCCACAGTCCACCCTACCCATTCCCATGCCCATTCCCCATAGAAGAAGAAGGCCTGTGGTGCCCCTGGTCCCTCTGCTACCCCCGTGGTCCAGGCCCACTCCTCCTCCTCCCAAGTGCAAGCCCAAATCCTCTACACCTCCAGAACCTATGCTTAAGACCCCACCCTTCCAAACTTGAGTCCCCACCCCCCATCCCCTGCCCCTGAACCCTGAGGTGCCTGGGTGCCCCATTGATGCCCCTTATCAGTGGAGTGTTCCTGTACATCTTGGGAGTCAAGTGTGGGCTATATTTCCCTACTGGGACTTTGTACTGGCCAATGGCCTTTTGTAAATAATTTCGGGAATTAAAATTTGCTGCCAGCAGACATGTTGGTGCTAAATTGAGCCACTGTGCAGCATTTCAGTATGGTGGTGTGGTGAGCATAGGTGTGTACATTGGTGCAGGTATTTGTTGGATTGTGTCTGGTAAGCACATTTTGTTAGGGTGTGCATGGCTTGGGGTGGTGGGAGTGGTTGGGTGTGTGTTGCGGTGTCGGTGGGGTGGGCGGTTGTGTAATTGTGTCCTTTCCTCCCTTGTGCGCTGGGGGACTTACCATTGTCATCTTCTTTTGCGGTCATGTTCCTGGAGGAATATGGCAAGGAGAAACACTGGCATTATTTCCAGCACTCACTCCATGTCGGCGTTGGCGTGTTCTGTGTGCCTCCGATGAGTGTTTCCCTTTATATGGGTCATTTCCACCAGGCTTTGAGTGGCGGTGGTTCCCGCCCCGGAACTGATCTCGGTGTGGTGTTCATAATATGCTGGTCAGGTTGGGCCTTTCCTCCAGCCTGGAGAAGGCCTCTGCCATCCTCGGCGGTGCTTCCAAGATGGCGGTGGGTGGATGGGCGTCTGGCTGGTTCAAAATGACCGCCTCTGTGTTTTAGAAATGGAAGAACTATTTCTTGTTTCTCAGATCTAGGAACTGACCCCATCTCAAGCGATTGGTTAAAAAGCTTGGCGAGAACAGGGACTATAAAGGAAGCTAAACCTATTAAAAAAAAATTCTAGGCAGGGATCACTAGGTAAGCCCAACCGTAAAGTCCAAAACATAAACACATAAGCTCTTCATATATATATATATATCTATATATATATATATATATATATATATATATATATATAGATATATATATATATACATACAGAGAAGAGAAGAAGCTAAGTTTGGCTTCCACAGTTTAAAGTGATTTCTCCAAATGATGAGATTTAACAGAATTTAGAACTTTTCCATTTTATCATGAAAGGCATGAGATGTTTTAACACTGAAGGCTTGCATAATGATGCTGATGTGAATTAAACATCTTATCCTTAAGTTTATGAAACAAGGCTGAAAACCTCGTTAGGTTTATTTGGTGCAGTTTTGATATGGTTGTTAAAGAAATCAATTCTAACTTGACGGAACTTCTTATAAATGTGCAGTGCAATTAGTTAAAAAAATATATCTGTCTCTAAGTAATGGTGTCGATTTCCATTCAAGACTTTTGTCCTTTTGGTGTTTATCCCTAATTTTCTGGGAATACCAAGGAGAAAGGCGGTTGGAAATGTTTGAATTTTGGCATTTTTTAGGAGACTTGAGGAGTTGAGAGACTCCATGCATTAAGAGCAGGGTTATTAGCATGTTGGTAGCTAGCTAATGTCACATTGTTTCCTTTTAAAGATTGTCTACCCTCTCAATCAAATGTTTTCCCCTTTGTCTTTAGAGACAAGAGTCCAATAGATTTTTTAAATGATTACCAAGCAAAGAGAAGAGGATAGCATAATGATCTGTCCAAACGAATGGGCAACATATGCAAGAAAATCATCATGAGCAAGGAGTAAATAAGCATGATAACTTTAACGTGAATAGGGATTTTTACTTGCTGAGTAATATTTATGTTAAAGCAAAAGCAAACTAAAGATACATTACTGCCATTGTGTGGTGAGTCTAGATGCAAATTAAAACCACCTAATACAGTCAACCACCTCCACTGCATACTCCTCAACACCCGCTCTGCACGAAAGCACGCCATTGCACTCTGGGACCTGCTCGACACCACCGCCCCAGACGTAGCATTCCTGACTGAAACCTGGTGGAACGGTTCCTCGGCACCCGACATCGCCATAACCATCCCGGACGGCTACAAGATCACTCGAAGAGACTGCACCAACGGCATCGGAGGAGGAATAGCCATCGCCCACAAAACCACCCTCAAAATCTCCACCTATACGGACGACACCCTCAAGACCGCAGAGCACCTACACTTCCAGATCCACACCGATCCCAACACCACCCTCAGAGGAACTCTCATCTACAGACCCCTGGGCCCACGAGCACCCTTCAACAACACCATCGCTGAACTTGCCAGCACCCACGCACTGCCCTCCACGGACTACGTCTTCCTTGGAGACCTCAATTTCCACCTAGAAAACAACAACGATCCCAACTCCACCACACTGATCGCCAACCTCGCCAACCTCGGATTCCGACAACTCTTCACCACACCCACCCACATCGCCGGCCACACGCTTGATCCCATCTTCACCACAAGCACCCACGTCACCTTCGACCACACCACCGAACTCTACTGGACCGACCACCACTGCATCCATTTCACCTTCAAGAAACAAACCAAGCACCACGCCCCCAACAACTACCTCGCCGCGCTGGAGCAAAGTCACCGCAGAACAACTTAACAATACCCTCGCCCAGAACCCTCCCACTGACCCCACCGGCCAAGACACCGCCGCTCTCAAACTCAGACAGTGGATCACCAACTGCGCCAACTCCTTAGCGCGGCTGAAGAACCCACCCAACAACCAAGCCTGCGAAAAAGCCACCTGGTTCACCGACGAGCTCCAAGCCTCCAAACGCGACTGCCGGAAACTAAAAAAGAAATGGCTCCACGAACGCACCCCGACAACCACATACCCCTCAAGGACGCCTCCCGCAGGCACCACCAACTCATCAGAACAACCAAGATATCCTCCTTTAAAGACCGCCTGGATAACAACGCACACGACAGCAAAGAGCTCTTCAACATCGTGAAAGAACTCTCCAACCCGAGCACCAACGTCAACTACATCCCACCATCTCAAGTACTCTGTGACTCTCTATCCACCTACTTCCTCCAGAAAATCACCGACATCCACAACAGCTTCTCCACCACAACCACGCAAGACCCTATCCCCGCTAGCACTACCCACACCAACCACCTGACCTCCTGGACCAACGTCAAAGACACAGAGACACTCAAGATCATGAACTCCATCCACTCAGGATCTCCATAGGACCCATGCCCTCCCCACGTATACAACAAAGCCGACGCAATCATAGCCCCCCAACTACGGAAGGTCATCAATATCTCCTTCGAAACAGCAACTTTCCCAGAAAGCTGGAAGCATGCTGAAATCCACAGCCTCCTGAAGAAGCCCAAAGCTGACACTCAAGATCTCAAAACCTTCCGTCCCATCTCCCTGCTCCCATTCCCGGCAAAGGTCATCGAAAAAATTGCCAACACGCAACTGACCTGCCACCTCGAAGACAACAACATCCTGGACCCCTCCCAGTCAGGGTTCAGCCAGAACCACAGCACCGAGACCGCCCTCCTAGCCGCCACAGACGACATCAGACGCCAACTGGACAACGGAGAAACATCAGCCCTCATCATCCTGGACCAATCTGCCGCCTTCGACATAGTCTGCCACCGCACCGTGATAGCCCGCCTCTTCGAAGCCGGAATACAAGACAAAGCCCTCGACTGGATCGCGTCCTTCCTCCACGGCTGAACCCAAAGGGTACGCCCCCCCCCTTCCGATCCAAAGCCACCGACATCATCTGCGGCGTTCCCCAAGGCTCCTCCCTCAGCCCGACACTGTTCAATATCTACATAGCCCCCCTCGCACAACTGGCCCGCCAATACGACCTCAACATCATCTCCTACACTGATGACACACAACTCATCCTCTCCCTCACCAAAGACCCGCACACCGCCAACACCAACCTCCACGACGGCATGAAGGCCCTCGCCGAATGGATGAGAAACAGCCGGCTGAAGCTGAATTCGGACAAGACAGAGGTCCTCATCATCGGACCCACCCCCTCAGCCTGGGACAACTCGTGGTGGCCGACCATACTGGGAACCCCTCCAACTCCCACCAACCATGCACGCAATCTAGGCTTCATCCTCGACTCCTTCCTCTCCATGTCCAAACAGGTCAACGCAGTCTCCTCATCCTGCTACAATACCCTCCGCATGCTCCACAGGATCTACAAGTGGATCCCGACCGAAACAAGAAGAACCGTGACACAGGCCCTCGTCAGCAGCAAGCTAGACTACGGCAACGCACTATGCACAGGCATCCCTGCCAAACACCTACGACACCTCCAGTGCATCCAAAACGCCTCCGCCCGACTGATCCTCAATGTACTCTGCCGCAACCACATCTCCCACCACCTGAGAGACCTTCACTGGCTCCCTGTAGACAAGAGGGTCACTTTCAAACTACTCACCCATGCACACAAGGCCCTCCACAACACCGGACCTGCCTACCTAAACAGCAGGCTCAGCTTCTACACCCCCACCCGCCAGCTCCGCTCTTCTAACCTCGCCCTGGCCGCTGCCCCCCGCATCCAGCGAAAGACCTCCGGTGGCAGATCCTTCTCCTACCTCGCCGCCAAGACCTGGAACTCCCTCCCCACCAACCTACGCCAGACCCAAGACCTTCTCGCATTCAGAAGACTCCTCAAAACTTGGCTCTTCGATCAGTAGCAGCACCCCTCCCCCAGCGCCTTGAAACCCTCATGGGTACGTAGTGCGCTTTATAAATTCTCTGATTGATTGATTGACATCAGTTGTGAGGCTAATGGAAAATAGTAACAGCATTAGGGGGGTTTAGGCACTCTGTAGACTAATACGATGTTGAATATAGGTTATTGGCAAGAAGGAAATAGTAAGTAAAAAGATGTCAGCATTCAAAAGTAGAGCTAACCAAATATTTATATGTTTATATGTTAGAAATGGGATCTCTAGTTTAGCAGAGGTATACTCCCTTGTCCAGATCACAATCCTAGTCAGGGTAAGTCACACACATTCCTATTATCCTGCGTCCACCCTCTGGTAGAGTAGCACTGAGCAGTCAGGCTTAACTTAGAAGGCAATGTGGAAAGTATTTATGCAATAACTCATACAGTAACACAGTGAAAAGACCACAAAATACACCACACAGGTTTAGAAAAATATAAGATATTTATCTGGTCAAGTTAAGCTCAAAACGATAAAGATTCAATAAGTACAAGTTGAAATGTGAATTTCAGAAGTTGTAGAATAGTCTCTTTTCAAGAAAAAAAAAGTTAATGCTTGATTTCACAAAGTACCTGGTGTGCGTCAAAAATTACATGCAGAGGAGGAGATGCATGGAAAAGATAGGGTGTGCTTTGTTTTTTTTCCGGTGCGGCACAGACGTTGCGTTGTTTCTTTTCCCGCAGCACCGTTTTTTGTCGATTTTCGGCACGCAGTCTCTGTTCCTCACTGTGGTGCAGGGTTTTTCTTTGATGCCCAGGGACGATGCGGGGAAATCCTTGACGCGCTGGAGAAGGCACAGGTGCTTGCGCCGATCCAGTGAGGCAATGCATCAAATTTTCTGACACAAGGCAGGCACTGCATCATTCCAGCTTGGCTGTGTGTCATTCCAGTAGGACCATGTGTTGCATCTTCGGTCTCAAGGCAGGCGCTGTGCCAGAGCTCCACCCGGGGAACTGTGCTGCGTCGTTCTGGGTTGGCTGTGCGGCAATATCTTGGTCACAAAGCAGGCTGTGTGGCTTTTCTGGCGGGACATGTGACAATTTTCGGCGCACAAGGAGTTTCTGTAGTTGTTGAAGTCTTTTTGAACCTAAGACTTCAGGAACCAGGAGGCAAGCTCAAACAATGTTGATGCCCACCCTTTCAAAAAGGGTGGGAAAGCAGGGCAGCAGTCCTTCACACCAAAGCAGGTCAGGTGAGTCCTTTGGTCAGCCAGGCAGTACCTCAGGTCCAGGTGCAGGGTCAATTCCAGGAAGTGTCTCATTAGGGGGGAGAAGAGACCCAGTTTACATACCCAAAGATGTCTTTGAAGTGGGGGGGACTTCAAAGAGTGGTTTTGAAGTACACAAATTTCCCTTTCAGTACAATCCTCTCTGCCACGGCCCCAATAGGGAGTTTGGCAGTCCATTGTGTGAGGACAGGCCACTAGCCTTTGAAATGTAAGTGTCAGGCCCATGCCCAGGAAGATCCATTCAGGAAGCCGATGAGTGCATGTGTGACTGAGTATCCTGTGTTTGTGGTTGTCTGGGTGAAATGCACAAGGGAGCTCTCAATCAGCCCAGCCCAGACGTGGATTGGAGACAGGCTGCAAGGCACAGATGGATTTAAGTGCAGAGAAATTCTCACTTTCTAAAAGTGGAATTTCTAAAATAGTAATATAAAATCCAACTTCACCAATAAGCAGGATTTTTTATTACCATTCTGGCCATACTAAATATGACCTGTTTACCACTTTCTGATCAGAATCTACCACTCAAACAGTATATGAGGGTAGCCCTAATGCTCGCCTGTGAAACAGGCAGGCCTCACCATTGTGGAAAAAGAATTTAGGAGTTTTCCAATACTTGGACATATAAAACACACAGGTACATGTCATGCCTTTTGTTCACATAGCACCCTGCCTATGTGTTATATGGAGCCTACCTTAGGGGTGACTTATATATCGAAAAAGGGGAGTTTAAGGCTTGGCAAGTACTTTTAAATGCCAAGAGGAAGTGGCAGTGAAACCGTACACACAGGCCTTGCAAAGGCAGGCCTGGGACATGGTTAAAGGGCTACTTGTGTGGGTGGCACAATCAATGCTGTAGGCCCACTAGTACTATTTCATTTACAGGCCCTGGGCACATGTAGTGCACTTTACTAGGGACTTATAGGTAAATTAAATATGTCAGTCAGGTATGAGGCAATGTTACCATGTATAAGGGAGCAAGTGGAGGGAGGCAGGCAAAAATTTGGGGATGACCACCCTAAAGCTGTCAGGTCTAACATTATAAACAAGATGATAGCCAGACTCCTACCTGTTTTATGTGAGTAGTCTTGCATAATGATATAATAATCTTGTTGGAGGGTCATGAAAACAATAATACGTAAGTACTCCTGAAGCCATGTTTCCGTCCTGAATTAAAATGGCAACTTTTCATCAATAATAAAATCATGAATCTCCATACTGCGCTTCACAATAGATCTGGCCTGATTAAAAATACAACTTATGGATTGTGTAATTAGGTTTGTACAGACTATGTTATACAATTAAGCTTTATCAGCGGGGGAGGACTCTGTCTTGAGCATGTTAGCTCTGCTTTTATAAGAGGACTAATTTATTTTAGTGTTGGAAAGTGGATTATCGGTAAGGGCAGGTAAGTATCTCAATAGATTAATCCCAGCTCTACCCTTAAACAAGCAGCAGGCTTAATTTAGGTGACAGGTGTAAAAAGCATTTAAAAATAAATCATAAGACAGTAAATAAGTAAAACACAAAGCACAATAAAACTCCAACACCGATTTAAAACAATAGAATATACTTGTATCTTTGCAATGACACTGAAATGACAAAAATCCAATAAAGGGAACTGGAGATACGATTTTTTTAAATAAATGTTTTCTAGCCCATAGAAATCAAAAGCGCCAATCTGGACATATGGTCTCCCTGGACTGGCCTAGGTGCACTGCAGCCTCTCATTGGTGGCGTCTCTCTACTGGGTAGCCTTTGCCCCCACTCCCACTATGGCCTTTTGGCCATTTCAGATTCCCAGTGCCCTTGTAGTGTCATTAGAACAAGGTTGGTTAATACTAGTGGTGGTTGAGAAATTTTGCACCGCCGGCAGAATTAGGGAAGTTTTGCCCATCCCACATTCCACTTGGAGTGCAAAGTTCTGGCAGAATCCCACCAAACTCCATGTGGCAGAGGTTTTTCTTGTGTGCCTCTCGCCAACATTAAGTTTGTGAGGGCAAGGGAGAGTCTGCATCTACTAACGCAATTTTCAGGCGCTAGAACACTTCCCTGCAAGATTTGTCAAATGCGGGCAGTTGTGGCAGGTCACGACAATTCAGGCTGAGAAAGCTGACGCTCAAGTAGAAAATGCACTTGAGGGGCAGAAATAACCAGAACCCTCTGGTGCCCCATGTGGTACAGTTTGCGCTGATTTTACAGTGCTGCACAAGATTCAGGTGCTAAAGATCAGCATGAGTAGCACAATGTGGCGACGCTCATGGAACTCAATGGAATCTTGCAGATTTGACGTAACTCCATGGAATCCCGTGGAGTGAAACTCTGCAAGTTCTGCTCAGGCCTAAAGGTACTGGGTTCCCATATTGCCAGATGGAGATAGATGGCTGACTGTGTCAGATGAAAGTCTGGCCAATTTTGGCCATCTTGGGTGCAGCCATGACCCATTTTCAAAATGCAATGTTAATATTGATATATGCAAACAAACTGTAGAAAAGAGCCAACGAAATGAAGTCCTTTAGAGAACTTCACACTCTGCATCAAGCAAACACATCCATCTATATTGTTTTGGGATGCTGTATCTCACTGCCCACACATATTTAAATCTTCAACTTTTTGAGCAAAAATAGCTGACGATCACAGCCGTCTAAGAGATATATTCATGACATGAGCATAAACAATGGGCAGTAGTATTCTTCTCAATAACTTGACGGAAATGTGCCAAAGTAGCAATATATACTGAAGCGCACTGGATTACACTAACCATTATACACGTGACAAATCTGGCACACTGTTATTCAGCCGCTGTGGAGTGCGAAGAAATACAGAAGCACAAAAATCAACAAAAGACGTCAAAATGCCACATGCACATTTCCAAAAACATTCTTGTCACACATTACCAATTCCATGATCCAATTTTCATAATAGAGTGGTAAAAGGTATAAAGAGCAAGCACTACTTTAGCTTACACTAAGGACATGAAATAGCTCCAGTCAAAAGAATTTTCAGATCCAGCCTTGTGTCTTAAATCAAATATTTCACTGCTCATTTTATGCCATACGGCCGATGGTAGTCTTCATCTTTGATTCCTTGTAGTTCTCCCAGACAGACCTACATACCACAAGCCCTTACAAATTTGGTAAAACCTTTCAGTGCCTAATTTGTAAATGAATGAGTGCCAGGACCCAAGATATTTCTCAAGAGACCGCTGTGCTTGCCTCACTTCAGGTCTCTGTCAGCTTTGCCAATTATCAGTACCAACGACACCTACTTGCCCTTACAGTCCTCCAAATGTTACAGGTTGGGCTGTACTAAATGATTCAAAACTTTGTACTTGTTAAGCACTAAGGGGCATATTTATACTCCGTTTGCGCCAAATTTGCGTCGTTTTATTCGACGCAAATTCGGCGCAAAACTAACGCCATATTTATACTTTGGCGTTAGACGTGTCTAGCGCCAAAGTATGAGCGTCATTTTTTTGCGTGAACGCCTTCCTTGCATTAATGAGATGCAAGGTAGGCGTTCCCGTCCAAAAAAATGACTGCGACACAAATGCGTTGTATTTATACTCCCGGGCAAAAATCACGCCCGGGAGTGGGCGGGGCAAAAAACCCTGCATTTGCGCCTCTGTTTAACGCCTGGGTCAGGGCAGGCGTTAAGGGACCTGTGGGCTCAAAATGAGCCCACAGCTGCCCTCCCAGGCCCCCAGGGACCCCCCCTGCCACCCTTGCCCACCCCAGGAGGACACCCAAGGATGGAGGGACCCATCCCAGGGACATTCAGGTAAGTTCAGGTAAGTATAATTTTTTATTTTTTTTATTTATTTTTTTGGCATAGGGGGTCCGGATTTGTGCCCCCGTACAAGCCACAATGCCCAATGACAGGAGTCATGTAAATGGCGTCTGGGCGTCGTTAAAAATGGCGCAAATCGGGTTGAGGCGATTTTCTTGCCTCAACCTGACTTGCCCCATTTTAAGACGCCCTAACGCCATTTTCCCCGACGCCGGCGCTGCCTGGTGTACGTGTTTTTTTTCCACGCACACCAGGCAGCGCCGGTCTGCTAGCGCCGGCTAACGCCATTCAATAAATACGGCGCCCGCATGGCGCTTCACAATGGCGTTAGCCGGCGCTAAACTTTTTGACGCTAAACTGCGTTAGCGCAGTTTAGCGTCAAAAAGTATAAATACGGGCCTAAGCTTATCTACTTTTTTAAGAAACAGACTAACAGCTTCACCAGGCGGTAGACTGCCTTAAATATGTGCTTGTGTTACGAAATTCGTTCTGGTGTTAAGCACCGGAAAACACGGGCACAAATTATGCACTGATACCTTTCCTACGGCTCATAAAGGAGCTGCAGGACATTCTTCTCCTGGAATCTTAAGCACTACGACTCCTGCGAAAGAAAGGAGAAAGTCCCCTCCCACGGAAATGAATGGAAAAAAACAATTTTCTCAGGTGGGGAGAGAAGGGGACTAATAAAGTGGCTCAAGAGTACCGTTGTCTTTCTGAATAGATGAAAGGAGCATGGTCTGCGTTCAAACAACAAGCCATTATTAACTGAAATATACTCAACAGCTTCAGATCCTAGCACAGAGCACTGGAGTTTTTATTGCACATGGATTATCGTATGTACAGACAGGAGACAGTTTCTGCTAGTTCGCTTCAGGGATCTTATCCGCTGTTTTTAAGCTGCGGAGAGACAATATAGAACATCATCTCTCTTGTTTGTTGGTTTTAGACTAATGCATGTTGGAACTAAACCTTGAATAGACAAGCCGTTATAATTTTCATGCACCCTTCAAATTCAAAGGATGATTTTCAGAAGGAGATATTTTTAAAAATGATAATGGAATCAACATATGGAACCTATCCCCTCACAACATATCTCTCTGCAAGGGGATATAAGGTGAATATATACACAGCGTCACATCATTCCAAAGTAGTGTGAATGCACTGCACATGGTGCAGCTCTGTGATCGTTATAGATATGTTTCCCATGGGCAGGTGCTTATGTAGGAAAGACAGCAAAGTGAAGTGAAGGATGAGCGAGCATTATAGCTACTAAGGCTTGCTAGACGTGTCATAGCAAATCATCCATCTTGCACACCCAGGGGTTTTACTGTGCAGTAAATACCAATAAAATAATATTACGTAATTCCGCCTGCAATTCGCCTTACATGGTGACTGATCATGTGTAAACGGCTGTACCGGCTATAACATGACTTCCGTTCTCTCGAAGCAAGAAACATTTACTTTGCAGCAATAATATTACCATCCCTCAATACTGAATTATTTTTGTTGTAAGTGCAGCATATTTTGAGGCGACTAGAGAGCAGTCTGAAATCTTCCCAGCATTTCCAAGTGCAGGAGAAAGGGTACAATTGAGGTTGTTTGATTTAAAACATTTAATTAGCATGTTAGATATAGCCTGGGCCACTGAAATGATGAGATTCTGCAGCCATAGCATAATTATGGATTTCTCTCATTTGTCACCTAATCGTTCATCTGCTACATTATCAGCAGATTTTAACAAAAGAAATAGGTTACTTTCTAGCTCAAACAGATCAAAAGCTGTAGGGAGGTGACAAGAGCACCAAGAAGGCAGGGTCACTTTAAGGCTCCGTCCCCCATGATGCCCACAAATTCTACAGAATCTTGGCTGTGATTTGTATGTTATCCTTTTCCCACTCACATGGTGTTCAAGGAATATTTTGAGCCCCAGTGTCCCTACTGAAGCAGTCATCGCTGAGACACGCTCAGGCCAGATGACGCAGCCTCCCGATTAAGGGAGAGGCTGGGCGATTCTTGTGAAGTTGATGCCTGGAAAGTGCACCAAAAAGTGATGGATGGAATGTTTGAATTAATGCCAGCTACTGATAATTACTTGGGTCTGCATTCTAGAACATTCTTATTTTTCACGCCCTGAATCCTCAGTTTGGACCCAGCCACACATAAATCAGTCTAGACCCTGATCTGATGGGCACAGTCCAGCCCAAAATGCCAAAATCTCTTGACATTGGAGTACTGGTTTTGTATTACTAAAAATCCCTTAAAGGGATCAAGGCCACTGTAGTAACAGTCACAAACCTTATGTCTTTATTCACATTATCACGCACACACTGTACTAAAATGAATTAACACGAGTAAAATAATTTATTACTACAGGAACAATCTGTTTCTCACTACATCTAAAACATCCACACAGAATATTATAAAAACAGCAAGAATACGTGATAAATAAAGAGAATAAAATGAACATTTCAAGCATGTTTTAAAATATCATTTAAAACCTTACACTCTAATGCCTATTTCTATTTCTATACGCTATATTAAATGAGCATATAAGGCAGAGCAACGTTCAGCCTAGAGTTTCTGAGCGAGAAGAGACACACAGTCGTATTTATAGGCCGCACGAAAGGAGGTTCTCTTTTAGTGACGCTCCTGTGACGCTAAGCACAGCGCTGTATTTAGAAGGTGGCATTAGGCCACTTTTGTGGCTTAATGCCACCTTGTAAATACGGCCCCTTCCCACACAGCACTGTGCATGGAAGGGGTGTGCAATGGGTGTTGCTGTGGGCATGCCACAGCAACACCCATTGCATTTTGACACTGCCTCAGATGAATAAAATCTCGTAAACCTGAGGCAGCACCAAAATCTTATGCCACCCCCAGGTGGGGTTAGCAGGGCACAACGAGGAGGAATACTTTTATTGCTCCTTGTTTTATGCTTTTTCTATGCGTGCTGCATTCTGCCACACATGTTGAAACAGCAAAATGCCAGACATTATTGTTCATGGGCGGGAAGGTGTCCCTTCCTGCACATGAACAATCATTTGAAAATAACGCTTTGGCATTTCTGTGTGTGCTGCAAGGGACACCTTCCCGCACATAAACAATCACACCCCTCAAAACAAACATCTATGCACGATGGTGCAAGGATGCCTGCATTGATGCTGGCAGCTTAATTTAGCGCCAACTCAGGGGGAAAAGCAGGGGTGCACCGTATTCCCTTAAATACAGCACATCCCTGCGTTTCTAAAGTGACGCAGCGTGGCACTGCCAATTATGGCACAGCACCACACTGCACCACTTTTCTTTAAATCTGGCCCACAATGCCTTGTTGACAGCACGGCTGTCTTCATTAGCAGAGGCATGAAGAAAGTGTTCCCTACCAAAAGCAAACATGTTGTGATAGCTGTCAGCTGTTCTTCCTCGAGGGCTCAGCTTTATGAGCTTTAGGTGAGATGTAGCAAGTGTGCAGTGTGTACTGTGCTGGCAGTAGGTGAGACAGTCTCTGGCAGAATCACAGACGAAAATCTGGACAATGTACATCTTGTAACAAGCTGTCAACTGGTAGTACTTGTAGACTAAGGCCCAGATTTATACTAGCTTTGCGCTGAAGTAGTGTCATTTTTTTAGGGTAATTCAGCACAAACCTTACTCCATATTTATACTTTGGTGCTAGACCTGTCTAGTGACAAAGTTATGGATTTAAAGTCATTTTTTGCTAGTGGGAAACTAACTTACATTAATGAGATGCAAGGTGGGCATTCCTGGGCAAAAAATGACTCTACACCACAGGCCTCGTAAATGGGGACCATAGTCTGGCAGTGTGCAGCCTTATGCAGATTAGTTGGTTTAGGGGACCTGTAATGAGTAGGCCGGGCTCATAAACACTGCTCTACTCACAGATTTTTCACAATTCAGGCACTCTGCGCTACATGGAGTAGTGCAGAGTTCCCAAATGTCACCATCCGGCGCAAAGCAGATTTATTTTGTTGCATGACTTCTTGCATGACTTCCAGCTTCAACAGAGCTATTATAGTGCCGCTCGCAAGTGCACCTTGAGTAGATTATCTACTTAAGAAGTAGCTAACTCTACTGAAAAATATGTTTTTGAGTTGATTTTCTATTCCAATGGACTGTTCAAGTTGTTATTTAGTGCAAGAATCGTTTTTTTCTTTTTTCCAACAGAAAGGAAGTGCTCCAGAGATTTCAACTTCCTGTTTCTGTCCAACAGGCTACTTCCAGTGCTTTGTCCATCTCCTGGTCTCTTTTCACATGAATTTCCAGATGGAAGTATTGCTTTCTTTGTCTGCTGGATCTTTGGATTTAAGGACTTTGTTTTTGTGTTATCACACAAGTAAGTTCAAAAACTACTGTACAAGGGTGTTGTTTAATTGATAGAGCATGCCAGAATTTGTTTGTGCTTTTATTGGATTTTTAAATTTAATTGTAGTAGGTGGCCTGGAGTTTCAGTAGGGGGCTGGTTTTTTTTGCATTTCAATTTTCTCCCTTTGTAATGGAAGCATGCTTTACAGTTCAGTATCTTTTCACCATGTTTGGCACATGTGCAATATTCATTTATATTGGTCATCCAGCCAGTAGGTCCAGTGCTATTCATCAGTGCATGAAAGAAATCCTTCTGTGGTATGCATTTTTTAAACATAATTTAGTGCAGGTAAGGCATTGGATTAAATTGGCTATTGTTTATATTTCATGTTTTATTTTCTGCAAAAGGGTATGTGTGTAGTAAAATTCGATGCCATAAGAGGATGTGGGTTATTGTAAAAATGTTTTAGCTGAGTTATTTTTTTGTGTTTTGCATTGCTGAACTAATGGTAATGTTACAATGCCACCTTTGTCTGGCCAGTGTGTGTGTGTGAGTGTGTTTGCCATCAGCCACCATTTGTCTTTGTTCTCCCTTTGTTGGGCCTTGTTGTGACCAAGGCCCAATTTATGTAGTCTGTGTCCATAGACCTGAATGTGTGCTCTGTTTTCCATGCCTCCCTGCTTGCTATGTGGCCATTTTGGGCATCCATCCAGTGTGCTTTTGCCATAGGCTTGCATGTGTTCTTTCTTCCCCATGGTCCCTTATTGGCTTTGGTTGTTTGATCATGTGCCTGAAGACTATTTTGTGCATCCAGCCAGTCTTCTTTTGCCATAGGGTTGCAGGGATATAGTATCTGTTTAATAAAATCATATATATGTCTATATATCTATATCTATCTATATATATATATATAGATAGACATAGATATATAGACATATATATGTATTATGAGTACGATTATGATGAACAGTGCTTTGTATTACCTGCATTTGTTTTACATTGTTCATCTGCTTCTCCATGCCTCTCAATAGGCTTCTCATACTCCCATGTAAACATCAGCAACTGAGTATCATTTCTTAATTTTCTTTTCAATTTTATATTTGTTTTAATTTTTTAAAATGTAACATTTTCTTTCTATTCCTCTTTTTTGCATTTTGCCTCAATCCATCTACCTTAGGTGCACAGCTGCATAACAACATTCATTTCTTCCCGGACACCCTGCCTGCCATAGTGTAGGTAGATGGCAGAAACATCAGCATCATTTATTTTTTTTAATTATTATTCAATTTACACCTTGACCACCTTATCTGCCATAGGCGCACACTAACCTTCCTCTTTTGAAACATTATTCCATTTACCCATGTAACTCCCTGACTACCACAGGTGTCTCCTTTAGAATAGATGCACATAAAGCAAAGAGCTATATCTGAATATTGTGTTATCCTGTTTGGAAATGAAATTATATGGTATGTTGTGTGGTTTGATTTGAAAATGGTTGGATAAGTTGTTGTTAGTTATTACCTATGCAACCAACCACACTAAATGATATTGCCTTTGTCTGTACTAATTCAAACTGCAATAACTCCACATTTCACTAAATGTTTTTCTTGCTTGTTTGCTTTTAGGTGCAGAAGAAAACAAGAAGCAACATCAACCACAGTGCTGCCAAACAGAAGGCCTGTACAGAAAAAAGTGCTGACAGTGCTTCAATCTCTTCCACTTATGCAGCTTAGTGCCACTACCAACTGACAGCTTTGAGATGGCCCCAAAGAAATGTGCTGTCAGGAAAGTGGCCAGTGAGAAGAAACTGCTTTCCTCCACTGGTGTGCCAACCACAACCTTTTTCCGGGGACTTGTGCCGGAAACACCACCCTCTGGGGAGGAACCGGGAAGCAGCACTCCTGCATCAATAGCACTACCCCAACCTAAGCCCAAACCCATGTCTGTCAGAAAAGCAGGCAATGCAATCAATTTGTCCCTTTTACCCAGTAGTACCCAGTTGTTTCAGGAATCAGAGCAAAGTGGACAGCAGCGATAGCCAGCAATAGTAGATGTTCCTGAAGTTGGAGCAGAACAGGAGGTTGAGCTTTATGCGAGCAGGAACCTCCTTTTTTAGAATCATTCGCTCCCAGATCTCCAGCAAGAAAAAGGAAGGGTACTCCACCATTTTCTCCAAGCACCATTTCTGATGATGATGATGTGGACAAGGAGTGGACTGAGGCAGAGTCAAGGAGATGCCAGGAGAGTCAAGGAAAAAATAAAAGTTCCTGAAATCCTTAGAATTATGGAAGGGGATGATGAGGAGGATGACGAGCCAGTCATTGTGGAAGCTGGCACAGAGGAGTCCGACATTACTCTTCCTATTCAACCTGCTCTGAGGGATGCGGTACAGGTACTACCACCAGCTCCCATATTTGTAAAGCCCCATCTGAGTCCTGCACTGACCCCTATCTCAGTAGACCTATGTACTACAGAGAGGCAACCAATGGCACACCCACCTCCCTCCAATTCTTCAGGCACTGGCATTGGCACACTATGATAGTACTCCTCCCCAATTTGGGACTTTTTTAGGCTTAGAAAGCAGGAGGAGAACATTGTAATATGCTCCATTTGCCACGCGAGTGGTCATTGAGGTAAGCCTGGTTCACAATATCGTACTGGAGGTCAAATGACCTATATGAAAAAACATCACACAATCTGGTGGATTTTCTTTTTGCTGGGGTGAGGCTATAGCTGTCTAAAGGTCTTATCCCTGAAGAAAGTTTGAAAAGCATTCAGCAGCATGCAACAATAGCCATGTTCCGCTTGGAGAAATTACATACAGCTGCAAACCTCTTGGACAAATTTAACACTAAGGTGTCTGAATGACTGAGAGGTCTCAGATTTGGATTTCAGATTTGGATTTGTTGCCACAGACAATGGCAATAATATGGTCAAGGCCATGGCAGAACCTGGATATTCCAGGGTCCAGTGTTTTGCGCATTGCATCATCCTGGTTGTGCAGGAGTTTCCCAAAAAAGAAGTAGTCAGCAACATACTCACCACCAGCAGAAGAATATGCACTCATTTCAGCCATTATTTTAAAGACCAGAAGCAGTTGCAGATTGTTCATCATGCTAGTAGATTGCCACTTAAAGCTCTAATACAGGAGGTGCCAACACGCTGGAACTCAATCTATTACATTTTGCAACCTCTGATTGAGCAGTACAGACAGATTAATGACTGTGTTATTCAAAAAGGACAGGATTCTATTGGGAAAGCTATGACAACGGATGCAGACAATGAAACCTAGTCAAATGCCTGACACAGATGCTAATCCCTTTTGAGGTTTTCACACAGGAAGTTAACAAGGAGGACAGTGCGATGGGCTGAGCTATCTGGTTGTTGCATCAGTCGCAAGACCAGGTAAAGAAGGTGTATGGAAGGTTTGCATTAGTAGGCGTGAGCAAAATCCCTTAATCATTTGCTTGGATTGTAATGCAAGGCCACAAAATTACATTATATTGTCTAAAGAGTTCACCAGTGCCACACTACTTAATCCATGGTACAAAACATTTCTACCCACTTTCATTTCTTTTTTGTGAAGGTTATGTTTCAAAATACAAGAGGTGGATTGTTGAGCAAGCCAGAGACCTGGAAGAAAAATGCCTAGAAATTAAAGCCCCACTCTGAAGTTCTGGGGTGGTGCCTTCAACTTCCAGAAAGGGCAGTTGTATCTCACAGCAGCCAATACCAGCAACAAGAACACCGGCACCAACTGGAAGAGAAGAATTGGCCTCAAAATCTGCATTGGCTTGGTTTCACGTGGCTGGTCTTATGTCCAGTGGAGAGGTGATGGAAAAAGAGGTAGAGCAAGTAGGAGCTGCAATGACAATTCCAGGGATGTTTTAGGGGTATCTGAATGACCCAAAATATGTCTATTTAAATCAAAAACCCATTGGTGAATTTGTTTAGGAAGATGCACCAATGGGCAGAGCTCAGCATGCTAGCAATAAAGTATCTGGCTTATTCTGTAGCCAGGGTTTCTGCAGCGCTTGTTTTCAGTGCAGCTGGCACAACTGTCACAGTGAGCAGGGTTAATCTGTTGCCTCAAAATGTGAAAAGAGTGACCATGATCAAAATGAACCAACATTTTATACCACACAAATACAATGTTTTTCAAACAGCACAGGAGTAGGATAAGGATGATTGGTCAGACTCATGTATGTTATCTGGCCAACTTCTGGGCAAATCACCTGAGTTTGAGGATGAACCCTCCATCCCTTACTGAGTATGCCACCATGGAACTTTTTAATCATTTATTGTTGAACTTCCTTCTTTGCACAAAAAATAAAAAGTAGCTAGTGGAGCATTATTCTTGTACCTGGTTTATGCTGCCCACCATTTGTTAGTCACATGTACAGCTGGATTGGAGTTGGACCAGTGTGCAGTGACGAAGCTTCCTCAAATCCTTTAGGACATTGCTTGCCTTTATCACATACCTATTCTTTTTTTAATCACCTAGCAGGGCTTTCCCAGAGGAAAATTGATTTAAAAGACTGCCAACGCCAAATTACAATTTGTTGCTTGCATCAAAGCTACAAATGTGCACCTACCACTGTGCTTGGATTGGATGACATAACTACAACTATAGCATCAATGAGGGATGATGTATTATTGAGTGATTGTGAGTGATGATTGGTCATTTATGTGGTGAGAGACAGTGAGGGAGGGTGTTCAACTAATTAGCAAATCATATTTCTTTGAATTGCAATGTTTGGTGTGTGATCATTTTTACTAAAGGTGACTTTCAAACTTAGTGAAAATTAACTCCAAGGTCCACTCTTTTTTCTGATTCCTCAGAGGCAGAGACCAGACCAGTCTCTTTAGTTAACAAATACAAAGTTGTGCAAAATACTGCAACTCTGTTTCTCTACTTGTTCTTCAACAGCAGTGGACTACAGGTCTATCTTGTTCAGGTCAGGACCGGGACGGAGTTACTTGGAGTCAGGAGGAAGATGGAAGATGGAAGATGGAAGGATTCTGGGCTGGACTACCTCAACAGCTGGAAGGATGTAGTTATCAACGTCAAAGGGAAACCATGATGATGGGGACTCTGAGGCCCAATACTCCGCTATGTTGAATGCAGAGAGATATGTTGATCTGCGAACTGCTGCTGAATGTGTGTGCTGCACTGCTGGCAAACATGAATCTCCTCACTTTTTGCTCTGCTTATGAGTCTTCTTTGTGCACTTCTAATAAAACTTACCTTCCTTCCTTCCTTCTCCTTGACTGTTAAATACAGTTTCTGCTTTATGATCTGCAGGTGTTCTCCTCTCCTGCATGAACGAAAAGGCAAAAGCTGAGCTCAGCACTCCTGCTTACATACAAAACCAGATTAGATAGGCACCCTCAGTGACAGATATTCCCAAGAAAAATGCTGATGCACCACCCAATTTAGCAATACAGTATGATCTTTCTTTTAACAATTATATTTTGTAGAACTGGGTAGGCTCAATTTACTCCTCCATAATTTGATGTTTTCAAGCCTAGATGACTAAACATTTAGACATCTAATAACTAGTGTCTCCATGGGGCAGAAGGACTGTTTGCAATGCATTTATCTGAACTGTGTCATACTCATTCATTTGTTTTGTTCCACATCAGATTGATGATGAAGTGCCCTGATGAATATTTTCTGTGTTTGCCTTTGTCAAACCTTTCCTCAAATGTCCTTTCCCATCCATTCATCAAACTCCCATCCCTCTTTCACTGGACTGTATGATGTATTGAGTTGTGACTTTATTTATACCAAAAAGATCACAAACTTGGTGGGGTGGATGTGGTTAAGTGTCACACCAACTCACTGCAGGATCTTCTATTATCTAAGCAACAGCCCACACCAGCCCCACTTACCCAACCAGGCATAAGAACATCATTCCTAAATGTCAACATCATAATTCAGGCCTTTGTTATGCGTAAACACTTAACCTGTTGACTACAGACTTGAGTACACTTTTCCTGACTTGAAAATATCGTAACTTTGGTTTTCATTAAATTCTATGCTCACCATTTCTCAGAGTAATTTAATATTGCAAGTTTTTGTTACAATAGTTGGTATGTTTTGATGTGTCATGGTGGTAGTTAACTGTCCTCAGTCTTTCTAACGCTAGAATATGAATGTTTACGTATAACCCAGTAACTGTGTTTTTCTTTCAATTTAGTTGTCTGTGGTGGATAAGCTTTGAAGATTATACAGTTGGAGATCACCTAGGCGGGAGTAGGATCCCGCTTGTTGTAATGCCTTCCCTGTTAGAGCTCTACAAATTCTATAAAAAAGGCACCTTGGGAAACCTTCCAGTAAAGTGTTGGAAGATTGGCAGAGGGAGCAAACATTACTTCATCTATTCAGATAACATAAATATGGGGTGACGTGAACTCGTTTAGTTAGTATGTAACTAACTTATACTGCAGATGAGATAAGTAATTGTTTATCTAGGTTTCCTGAGGCAATAGAGGGAATGGCGGCATAACCTCCTAATGGTGAAAATTGTTACAAAGAGTAGTAGGACAAGGGTATAACTAAGTATGACTAACTGGCATACTCTTTGAAAAGTAAATGAAAAAGACAGGGTGCGCAAAAGGGTTTCAGTTCAAAGTTAAAGTAATACATACAAAAAATCTTCAGACATAAAGTAGAATGGAAAGTTTTTCCCTTTACTAAAAAAAAATCCAAACTAAACCCACCCTCTCTACTCACTTCAGGTCCAGCCCTCTCCCACAACAATACCTTCCCACCCCCAACAGATGTCCAAAATAAACATGAATGTCAAGAAGTCCAAAGATGCCCTGCCCAAATCCCACACTCAAAACCCAAAACAAAAATCTATTTCCCACTAAAACAAAAAAATAAAGAAGGGCTTTAGAAGAAGGCATTCTCAATGAGGGACCACGAGTGTTGCAGCTGGGACTTGAGGTGTGCTATCCTTTGGCCCAAGTGGGCCGGTTTACACAGCACTCAGCAAAGGAGTAACCGGTATAAAGAGGGGTGGCAATAGAGGTATGGGGACAGGCAGCTTTAAGCTGCCAGCAGTGCAGATGTAACCTGGATGAGCATGTGGTTGTCTGGCAGAACTGGGGCCAGTGGCTTGTTCCTCACCCTCCTTGTCTACCAGCCATTAGTAATGTGCCATGATAGTCTTCAACATCTGCCATCTGAGGCAGGCCACTATCTCTTGCCAGGTTAGTGGTGGTGGTGGTCCAAAAAGAACAACATTGTAAAGAATGCTCTGTTCAAACTCTTGTTTAACATTATATAGTGGCAGTACATTACTGGTACCCTAGGGCCATTACAATTTTTGATGTGACTAGGAGAGTCACAGGGACATACGTTTACCATCACATGCCTCACATGAAAAAATGAGTGGCTGAAAAAAGGCAGCATAACATCAGATTGAAAAAAACAGAGCAATTTCTTTTTTTGTAATGGATCACCTAAAAAAGACTAGACTACACACTTTGTGTGGAAAAAAGAAAAATAACTCTGATTAATGAGTAAGGCATCATCAACTATGGAGTACAAGTATTCTATTCTTGTGCTAAATGACAGGAGACATGCTATCTAGAGCATTAGGTGCAAATTTGCTACTCTTTGCAGTCTGCAGCTGGTGCAACTGCGTAGGAAAATGAATTAACTTTGATTCCAATGGCCCTCCTTTTTTCCAAATTCTGTTTAATTCTACCATGACTTTAAAGATGCACATGAATAAAATATGTCACATACATCATGTTTAACATGCAGATAATAGATACACTGTCTACCAAAAGTAGAAGGTGGGAAAAACAATGCACTGCAGTACTGGGAAAGGAACGGGATATATAGATTTTATTGGATACATTCATCACAGAGTATCCCATTCGCAAAGCATGAAATCCAAGATACTTAATCACACTTTACTTTCTGGCCTTGTCCTCAAACACAAATTATTTCAATCAAACACATTCACCTGGCAGGAAGGGAAGGAAACTTGACTTAGTGCCTGATGTAGATGTTGGCAGTCATAGCTCCAAGCTGCATCAACGGCAAACCCAGGAAGACCGTCAAGTCGATATTTAGATGTATTGCGGCTAACTAAAGACCGCCATGATGGATTGCTCTTCTTAGCTGTCAGGCAGGTGAGTTCCTGCTGGCTGCATTTAGATGTTATAGCTGGGCAGGCAGCTTCCTGCCTGTGGTTTGTTGACGGAGGGAGGACATCACTGGGCCTAATGGACATAGGACAATGCCAGTGGTGATGGAATATAGTAAGTCTTCCATACACACACTCTACCCTTCACGTATGTGTACCCCTGCATCACACACAGCACAACACACCACATACACACCTATATCCATTGTCATTCCACCACTGTACCAACACACAACCACAGCTGCACACTCATTTACACAAACACACCCTCACACAAGTACAACTACACACAGCACGACAATGACCGCCACTTAACAACATGCATCTAAACACTACACATAACACAACATACACAACAAAGTCCACACCATATCCAAGTGGCACAATCACATTACCAACTAATCCTCCCTCTACCTCACACAGCAAATCACATCAAACACATATATACACATACTGACCCACACACACAACTTGATGTACAACATGACAGGTTCAGGTCACCTTGTCAGCCCAGTTGACAAGTGTGCATGTACCATCTTTGTGGGATCAGCATTCATTTGGCAATGAATACTGACACCATAATTACAATTGTGTATAGGTGTGATATGTGTCATGTACCAATATGTCCCTATCCATGCCTGACCCATGCATGTCCCCAACATATGCATGTCATGGTATAAAATTATAGTGACATGTATATGTTTGCTATAGTCCTGGGGTCATGTGGAGTGACCCCCCCACATACTTAGCCAATGTGTGTTGCCTACCTCTGTGTCTTGCAACAGTGGGGTGTGTCTTCTCCTTGGTCCCATGGAGGCAGTGATGGAGGGTCCTGGCTAGTTGTTTTCAGCAGAAAAATGGAAAAAGATGCAGGAGAAACAACGAGTTTCCTCCCCTTTTTCCCCCCAATCCACCAACTCAGAAGTGGAGCCATCATACCCAAATCAGCTCAGCGATAAGAGTGGCTGCAGTCTCACCGTCGGCCACACTTTCCTATGGTGGCATAATTGCAGATTGGATTGCTTGGCAGAGTCAGCAGGATTCAGGCATAATGAAGTGCATGGGACCACCAACATCTAAAAATGGTGGGCGGACCATCATGGAAGCAGATGGGTTTTGAATTGAAAACTTTACAGCAGGACCATTACTGCCAAGATCTATATGAGTCCCTTAATCTGCTGCAGTGTATGGTACAGGTAAAGGGCTAGGTTACTATTGTCGATTTTTTGCTATAGAATAGTGGGGGATAACTGAAAAGTGATGAATATCAAAAGGGAAACATTTTAACAGACGTACATCCATTATGGAAGCCATAGGAGCTACATGTCCCTTAACATATGACACATGTCAAAACTATTTTTTTTCCAATTCGTTGGTGGGCTAGGACAGAACTAAGAACAAATAAAAGAGTGTGGTACTAGGAGATGACTGAGTAGGCACTGGGAGGGAATGGAAAGACACCTTGTTTTTGATTCATTTTGTAATCCATTGAAAGCTTTGGAAATGATGCATTAACAGAAGCAGACACATATTGCGCAGCCAACACTGCAGTGCCAAACTGAACCATGCTGCAGTTAGGTGGGGCCATGGCCCATGGGTGATAAAATGCCATGATCAGGGATGTCAT
This sequence comes from Pleurodeles waltl, assembly GCF_031143425.1. NCBI lineage: Eukaryota > Metazoa > Chordata > Amphibia > Caudata > Salamandridae > Pleurodeles > Pleurodeles waltl. Next base: position 1,028,406,717 of record NC_090448.1, on the reverse strand, counting down.
GAATGATGATGGGTGGGATCTGCCTCACTTAAAAAATACAGTGGGTATGTTAGTAATTATCAATAACCAAGCAATGGGACTTACCACTGACTGTCCCTGCAGCTGCAGAGACTCCCTCTTTAACTGCTGTTGCTGCATCATTTAGCCACTGGCGCTGGCCCTGGCAGTGATGTGCTGTGCTGCTAGAACAAACATTACACATTTTATATGCTAGTAAAAACACCCCCCCCCTTTTATTTTTTTAACAAAATACAACTGTAAAACATAGCTACAGTTTGGCTCCCAGTTTTTTCTCTTCAATCTAAAATATTACTTTGGGCATTTTGTTGGGTAACAATTTTGGAAAAGCCATTAGTCAAGCCAACCATAATGGAGGGGCAGAGATATGACGACGACTATGAGTCATTTGAAGAGCAATGAAGGGATAGCATAAATTGGTCAACGAAGGACGTGTGGTTTTGATCGACAAATGTAATGGGACTGTCCTCATACTACTTTCAACTGCTGGAATACTGAATAAAACATAAAACACAATATTAGTCTGCAAATTCTGCATCACAGTTGAGAATCTAATCTATTCTCCTTGACTTACAGTACCAGTCCACAGGGTTTATAAATTAGGGGGAGGGAAAGCGTAATGACCAATCAGAAGAAAACTACAGATTAGTGGAAACTGGAGGAAGTCAGCCACATGAACAAGAAATATAGAAAAAAGGATACTGCAGAGAGGCATAACATAAAGAAAATAACAAAAAGTGAATAGTGGTACAGTTAATCTCCTAGAAAACATTTTGACAGTCAAAGGCAAATGCAGTAACATATTGACATTGTAGTTTTCTAAATCAGATCACCTATGTGTATAGAGTTGACTGCTTCCTAATTTCTGAAACCTTACCTAAGCCATATTCTAAAATTTCCTAAGCTACATCTGAAACTACTAATGCATTGCACTGAATGATCTTTGCTTCACAACCCCCTTTAATGGCCCAGCTCAGTCAGTTTCCATTTTTAATGCATAAGGGCATACTACATATCACTGAGAGATTTCTTGGGGCTGTATGAGCTATATAAAAAGAAAGAAACAGAGGACGCTAACTCACTGATATTGCTACTACTACCATAGTACCTCTATCTTTGTGACAGAAAAAAGGAGTCTGCATGACTTCTTAAATAACCAGCTCAAGCAAGCGCCTCCAGTGACAAGCAGAACTAAGTACCACTGAGCACCTGGCTCATTCAAACTGGATCACATCATTTTCACAACAGTTTGTTAACTTAACTTACCTCTGAGTGTGAACAACATGCTATTTGAAAAAAATAGCATTGTAGGACACAACAAAACTGCTCCTGGTTGAGGATGTCGACCCAGCAGTGCCTTGGCTGCTGCTGGTTGCGCCAAAACCCAATATGCCTGGACACACACTGGCAAAACCTCCCCCACACCACCTAACACATTCCTGCAGTCCATACCCACTCCAGGGCCTGTCACCAGCTGCCAGCATTGAGAGGATATGGTGCAGCACAGAAAAAAGTGCAGGCACATCCTTCTCACTAAACATAGTGCAGGGCTGCACCTCCTGGTGTCAACAGCGACTGCAACATGTATGGATAGCTGCTCCCCCTTCACTCGTGTCTCCTTGCACATGCCCTGCCATGGCACTTGGAAGAAACTAAAAACAAGACAGGAAAGAGAAGGAATAGAAAGGAAGATATGAGGAAGTTAAGAGAAAACAAAAAAAGGAACAAAAAGTTGCAGAAAATAAAAAAAGATAAAAAATAAAATACACAAACACAAATACACAAACTAATGTAATAAATGTAAAACAGGAGGATAAGTGAGACAAGTTAAGATTTACAAAGATACAGACTGGATTAAAAAATAGGCCCAGCATCATGCCCAGCGCGAAAAGAAAGATGACTGTGTGCGCATGCAACCACCCTTTGTGTAAAGAGGGGGAGTTCTTAGGGAGGACCTCATTTACAAAGCCTTTGTGCTACCTTCTTGATGCAGCAGTGGCACTAGCCGTACTTTACACTGCTCCAGATTTACAAACTGACACATTGGGCCCTATGCATCCGTTTGTAAACCTTTGTTTCACTTTATACCTATGCCAGATGTAATGTTTGCAAGGTAGGCTTTCCCACAGGAAAAGCCACACAGAATTGATGCACTGAAATTTACCTTTCACTGTGTCATTCCTTGACTTCACTTCATCAGGATTTTACTGCCTGCTCAGAACATGTGTAAAATTGATGCAGGGCTTTTGTCTATGGGGCCCAATTGTAGTGCTGGGGTAGCATAATTTTTTGACGCTACTCCAGCAATGCATTAGAATGTCTGATGCATCTGTGAAAAGGTGTGCCGTGGAGTTCTGAATTGTGAATACAGTGCACCCATTGGGTTGTTAGGGGATCATAGGAAAGCACAAGAAATCTGACACATCGGGCCATTGCATCAGATTCTTCTAAATGAGGCCCTGAGTTTTTTTCTGCACTGCACGGGGTTCTACATAGCAGAACTCTGCGCCCTCCGCCCAGGCCTAGTAACAGGGTGCTTGGTAAACAGATAACCTTGCATCTAAGGGTCACTTTATTACACATAACTGGAAATCTAGGCCTGGAGTAAGGCAAGGCAGCGCAAATCGCTGTGTCGCCTTGCTCTGCTCTGGGTAGGCAATTCCCTGGGCCTTGCTGTGGGTGTTCCCAAGTGAAGCCCTTGGATTTTGATGCACTCTAAAATTTACAAGGACTTGTAAACCTGAGAATATGGCAAAATCTTATGCTTCCACGGGAAAGGCATAACAAGGAGAAATGTCTTTACATTTCCTTCTTTTTTTCTCTTTTTATGTATGCTGCATTCTGTAGCACACATAGAAGATGTCCCTTCCAGCCCTAAAAAAATCCTGCATGGAACACAGCCACCCTTGCCCTGTGGTGCAAGTGTGCCTGCATTGGCCCTAGGCAACCCATTACGCCCCAGCCCAGGGGGAAAAGTCAGGAATGCCCCATATCCCTTAAATACTGTGCATTCTTGCCCTTTCCCAGTTATGTATTGCAGCACAGCAGGGTGACTTGCTGTGCTGCACTGCACCAGTTTCGAATACATTTGTGTCAAAGGGCCATATTTATGGTAAAGTGGTCTGCAAATTTTCTGTACAATAATTTATTGAGTGTTGTTGTTGTGTAATACAAGCTGGGGTTACTAGCCCCCACCCCAGAGAATACCCTGAACTCTACCCTTAGATAGTCAAGTGCTACACTAGGGTACTTGGGCCCTGATTTATAGTTTTTGCCACAAAACTGCGCTAATGCAGTTTTACAGAAAAAGATTTAGCGCCAGCTTGCGTCATTCAAAAACGCTCAACCTGGGCTAGCGTCTTAGAAGAAGACGCTAGCCGGGTGGGAGTGGTGGTAGGGATGGAGGGGGTTTGCATCAGGAAATGATGCTAGCTTGGTTAGAGGAAAAATAAAATGCCTCTACGCAGACTAACACCATGTCCTGGCACACAACCACAAAAAAATCAAGACGCCTGTCTTAGAAAAGACAGGAGTCATACCCACCACCTCAATGGCCAGCCCAGGGGACAAGTGTCCCCTGGGTATGTCCATTGCACCATAAGCCATGCAGGGGGCCCCAAGTTAGGGCTCTCGATGGAACTTTAAAAAATATATATATATATACTTACCCATACTTACCCTACTGACCCGGGGTGCGGTTCCCTATCCTCTGGTGTCCCTCTGGTGTGGGTGAAGGTGTTCCTGGGGCTTGGGAAGGGCACCTGTGGACCCTTTCCATGGTATTTTACCATGGAAATGGGTCCACATCCCTCCTAAGCTTTGCACCATTATTTGGCCCCTCCTCCCACTCATGTGTCATTTTAGCACAGGGGAAAAATACCGAGGCTATGGTGTTAGCACTATTGTTTGGATGAGAATGCCTACCTTGCATCTAATTTACGCAAGGTAGGTTCACGCATCCACAAAATGGTGCAAACTCCAATATTTTGATGCTAGACGTGTCAAACATCAAAATATAAATATGGAGTTCAGTTTGCACTGAATATACATCAAAAAAATGATGCAAATTCGGCACAAACGGAGTATAAATATGCCCCTTGGTTCTCCATAAAAAAACAGTTGTGGACTTACTATTTGTGAAGGGCTCATATTCTTCACAAATAATAACCCAATTTCTTACAGAACACATGTGTAAACAGCTGGTGATTGTAGGAGAAATGCCCCATGTAACCAGGTGGTACAAAAATGGGAAATACACATTAACAACAAGTGCAAAATCGAAGAATTGAACTTGAAGGAATGCATTTTCTGAAATAGCAGCTATTTATTAGAAATAACTGAAGCAGAGGACCTCATTATGCAAATGGATGGCATCTTCTTTATTATTCCAGGATGGTAATCTGGGTTACAGGTCAAACAGATGAACTGCTCATTTGAACTTTGCTTAGGTAAGGGGTGAGGGATCCTGCCAGGGAAAACAGCATCTTATTAAAACATTTGACTTCTTGGCACTGAAGAATTGCCAGAACCTTGTGGGAAGCCTACAACAGAGAAGACTTCTAATTAGCTGGAAAGAGAAGTTGTAATTGTTTTTGAAAGTCAGGCAGATTACATTTCAGAGAATAGAGTTCCAAAGCTTCACCATAATACTAGAAAAGATTTTCCCAGCTAATCTTGTCTCAATATATTTTTAAAAATAGAAAAAGCATGGGATTCACTTAATAGTTGTATTGCAGCTGGTGTTATTGATGAACACAAAAGCAATAATTTAGTGTCTGTTAATGTAGAACTCCATAGGGACGCCAGTGATAAAAATATCTGATTGGCTGGTCCCGTAGGAGTCCACAGAGACCAAAGGACCTGAATGGCATTTTTCTTTTCTTCTTCTTTCAGCTGCCAATCTGTATAATGATTGGCAGCTGAAACAAGAAGCAAATTGTTTTATTTGTCATTACAGGACTTGGGAACTCGGTATTAGAGTATTAAAAGTTTAATAAATAAAAGGTATGCATAGCCTGACCCCCTAGCTTCTGTGGGGAAGAGGATCCCAGAGGGACCCCAGTGGGTCCCTCTGGGATGTTTTAAAAATGTTTAAATGTCATCACATTACATGATTCTCCTGTGGAGAGGGAGACACCCCCTCCCAAAGAAGTCAATAAAGCACAGACTTATGACTCTGCAAAGCTCTTTTCTGATTGTGTCCTGCAAATACTCGATGAAGCCCCATTAAGTGGAAAAGCGCCTACTACACACAGTCCCTGCTTTGTGCACAGAATCTGAGTAGAGCTCACACCCTCTGGAGATCTAATCCCAACACATTGGCAAGCCACTACTATCTACTGTCAGCACACTGCATGGAGAGCCCATTTTCTCCAGAAAAACAAGATCTTTTAGTGAACAAGCTGTGCTCAGCCTGCTCTTATTGTGCAGACTGTGTGTAGAGCCCATGCTCGCCAAGCATGCAAGCACTATTAGATAGACATGTCCTTACCAAACTAAATCAGCATTGAGTGCAGATGCTGTATAGAATACACTCCCTCCAAAGACCCAAGCCCATTAGTGGGGCAAGTCCCTACTCTCAGTGTGAGACTGTGCATAGAGCCCATGCCCTTAAGAGATGCAAGAACTCTTAGATGGTTAAGCCCCTACTATGTACAGTTCGCGCTCAATGCTGACCCAGTGTGTACACCCCACGCCCTCCAAAGGTTCAAGCCCCAAAAGGTTTGAGGTCCCTACTAGGCACAACCTGAACTCTGTGTGCTTCATGGAGAGCACACTCTCTCCAAACATCTAAGCCTCTTTACGTAGCAAAGGGACTAATATGTTCAGTTAGGTTTGTTTAAAATCATTAAAAGTTAACTGAAAAACCAAGGTTAAAGTGATATTATAGATAAGTCTGATGGTAACATACTTTATGTTAAAACAACTTGAAAATTCACAGAAAAAAATCAAAAGGTAATTGTGGGAAAGTCATCCCTTTTTGCCTGATCACCCCCCAAACATTTGGAGTGATACTGGTGGTTCTTTAGGCTAACCAGTCTCCAGGCCAATGCTCTGTGTAAAATTGTACATGCAAATTAGTCACAAATATAAGTGGCTTTGACACCCTACCTATATATCCCTAATATATGGTGGGGCCTCTAGGCTTAGGGACCCCAAGATAGATAGGGCACCCCTGTCTATCTTGGGGTCCCTAAGATAGACAGGGGTGTAATGTTAAAGGCAGGCCTGCATTGCTGGCTGCTTTTAAGTTACAGTTAACCACAAATTTGACTTTGGCATTAAAAGTACTTTCAACGTCCTCAACTACCTTATTACATATCAGTGACCCCTAGTTTCTGCCCTCAGTGCCCCCAGGGCGCTGTTTAAATATAAACAGGCACTTTATAAAATATGTTTTATAAGCCCTGATGAAGGAAAATCAGCCAACTTTGTTTTTCCCCTTTGTACTCAATGGGCCCCACAGGCTGACATGGCGAGACTTTATGTGAAAATAATAAAGTCTTATTTTTAATAAAGATTAGCTAAATGTGGCACATTTGGTGCCACATTAAATGGTATAATAAATCCAACAACATGGCAATGTTGAATTGAATATAACTAGCACAGGGAAAGAGTTTTAGTGCTTTTTCTGAAAGTTAACAAATTCAGCCCGAACCTCCCTTTCCTGATTGGTCTGCCTCTGGTAGCATGAGCTAGGCTGCTTTGATGAGGTTGAAGTGGCCTTTGCTGAAACAACTGAAGCGTCTGAAGGGCAGAGAACTGCTACAGCAGATGGCAGAACAGGATAGAGGAAGAGTGTCCAAACTGGTCTTCAAAGGAGTGAAAGTCACCTGAGACAGATACTGGACCTCCCCCATTCCCTGCAGCCCCAGACAGCTAGGAGCCCGCTGATTAGATTAGGAAAGGGGTTGGAAACGGGTGAGTTAAGTGAAACCAGTGGGCAGACTCAGCCAGATCTAAACTCTAAGACAGATTTTTGACATAATGTTGCTCCCTGGGATTGATTTTTGCCATACTTCCCAAGAAGTGGTTTCTCAAGAGGGTGGTGGAATTCACTCTATGAGACAGGAACAACCCACGTGCTTCCTACTCCCAGGAACAAGGATAAATATGGCAGAGCTGCCCCACAATTTAGATCCCTGCTGGAAGAAGATACTGAGAGAAGAAGGACTGCCCTGCTGGACTCCTGTCCTGCACCTGGACACTTCACTCACAAGGACTGCACCAGCAGCACACTTTGGGCTTTAACTTGAAAAGGAGTTTGCCTTTCTTCTGCAACTCCATTAGTGAACTCCTTGTAAGCTGCAGGAACAAAGGAGTGAGCCAGGGTCCCCTGCATCAAGTCCTGCAAGAATAGTCAAGCTAATCAGTGTCCAGTGGCCATTTAAGGAATCTGACCCGGTGCATTCTGAGAACTGATGTCCCCACTTCAAAGGAGCAACTTAAAGCTTCTGGAACCTTGAAGCAAGTTTGTGGACACTTTGAGGAACCAAGAAGTACTACTGGAAGAAGATCCAAAGGTTTGGAGAAGTTTGCAGCAACTTTGGAAAAAAGCTTGATAAGTGGGCTAACCAGTCATCTACTCAAGTGGGCCACAATCAACCGTAACCAGGGCTAAATTTCAGGTTTGTCCTACTGAAAAGCTCCAGAGCCCTAGACTTCCTGGATTTGACCAGGGGCTTGAGGAAAGGCAATCCAACATGATCGCATCAAAATTTACATGCTGAGGAGGACCATCTGATGTCGCAGAGGAAAAGCTCCAGAAAAGTATCTCCATGCGAAGGTAAAAGTTTGACCTAGGCCTCCTGTGTTGTGTATCTGAGAAGGGCGCCATCGCATTCAGCCTCAACCTTTCACTTTGGCCCAGTCGAAGAAAATCTCCAAGAATTTTCTTAAGTATGAAGGTAAAACTTTAATTGAGGTCTCCCACTCAGTGTATCCGAGCAGAGCTCCATTGCAGTAAGCCTCAAATGTTGACTTTGCCCCAGGAGAGTGCAACCAGATGTCAACGGTTGGTGCTTTTGGGTTTTAGTCACAAGAAAGCTCTTTTTTTTCATTTAATCTTAAAAAAATTGTATCTCCAGTTCCATACATCAGGTTTTTGGTGGTCATGACAACCCTGGCGGACGTTGTTAAAGCAGCGGTAAGACCGCCAACAGGCCGGCGGTAAAAATTTTGGAATTACGACTGTGGCGGAAACCGCCAACAAAGACAGCCACTTTAACACTCAGACCACCATGGCGGTACAAACAAACAGCGCGGCAGTCACCGCCAACAGACAGGCAGGAGACAATGTACTGCCCACACTATTATGACAGGCCAATCCACCACCTTTTCCGGGGCAGATTCACCGCGGATAAAAACACGGCGGAAACAGGAATTTCAAAGGGAAAATGCTCACCTCTACACACTCCACGAGGAACGACGACACCATGGAGCCGGAACTCCATATTCTTCCTGCACTAGTCTTCCTGCTCCTGTACCAGGAGCACCAACGCCGGCGGCGAAGACCACGGTGAGTACTGCACCTACGACACAGGGGAGGGGGGAGGCAAAATACAGGGACACACACATGCAACACCCCCACACCCACCCTCACCCACAACAGCACACACACAAATGCATATCCAAACATTACAGTAACACTCCCAACCCTCCCAGAAGAATGACAAAAGGAAATGAGTGGAACCATTGTAATATATCAAAATAGAGTAAGCATATATCTACATATATACACTATTAACAAAATATACACCACGAATAGTAGTCCAGGTATTGCAATATTCATAGTCCGTGGACCACTGGGCCCAAAATGCATTGGGAAGGCCCACACAAGATACCCGAACATGACGGAGAGAACACTGCAGGGGCATCAGATAGAAATACAACAGGCACCTCAGGGGGAAGGGAAGGGGGGGATGTATCCTGGGGAGTGCAAAGCCACAGTCTCAAGTCTCTCCAGTGGGTGCTTTGCCCACTGTTCCATCCTGGGGAGTGCAAAGCCACAGTCTCTCAAGTCTCTCCAGTGGGTGGTTTGCCCACTGTACCATCCTGGGGAGTGCAAAGCCACAGTCTCTGAAGTCTCTCCAGTTGGTGGTTTGCCCACTGCTTTATCCTGGGGAGTGCAAAGCCACAGTCTCACAAGTCTCTCCAGTGGGTGATTTGCCCACTGCTTTATCCTGGGGAGTGCAAAGCCACAGACTCTCAAGTCTTTCCAGTGGGTGGTTTGCCCACTGTACCATCCTGGGGAGTGCAAAGCCACAGTCTCTCAAGTGGATAACAGTCTCCATTGGTTCTGGAGGGGGACTGGTGCCCAGAGTTCTTCATCCTCCCAAGGACAGACGGAGTGGATGCATGTCTCCAATGGTTCTGGAGGGGGACTGGTGCCCAGAGTGCTTCATCCTGCCAAGGACAGACGGAGTGGATGCTTGTCTCCACTGGTTCTGGAGGGGGACTGGTGCCCAGAGTGCTTCATCCTGCCAAGGACTGAGGTAGTGGATGCATGTCTCCACTGGTTCTTGAGGGGGACTGGTGCCCAGAGTGCTTCATCCTGCCAAGGACTGAGTTAGTGGATGCATGTCTCCACTGGTTCTGGAGGGGGACTGGTGCCCAGAGGGCTTCACTCACCCGTGACGTTCCCTGTTGCGTCACTGCCCCTGCCGTTAATGGGCTAACGGTGCTTGAGTTGGCGGTGCTTGCCCTGTTCAGCGGTGCTTGCCTTGGCGGTCCTTGCCCTGTTCAGCGGTCCTTGCCCTGTTCAGCGGTGCTTGCCTTGGCGGTCCTTGCCCTCTTCAGCGGTGCTTGCCCTGTTCAGCGGTGCTTGTCTTGGCGGTCCTTGCCCTGTTCAGCGGTGCTTGCCCTGTTCAGCGGTGCTTACCTTGGCGGTCCTTGCCCTGTTCAGCAGTGCTTGCCCTGTTCAGCGGTGCCTGCCTATGCGGTCCTTGCCCTGTTCAGCGGTGCTGGCCCTGTTCAGCGGTGCTTGCATTGGCGGTCCTTGCCCTGTTCAGAGGTCCTCGCCCTGTTTAGGGGTGCTTGCATTGGCGGTCCTTCATTGCCCAGCGTGGCTGGGGCTGGCGGTCCTTCATTGCCCAGCAGGGCTGGTGCTGGCGGTCTTTCATTGCCCAGCTGGGCTGTGGCTGGCGGGGCCCCCCTGGGCAGCTGGGCTGTGGCTGGCGGGGCCCTCCTGGGCAGCTGGGCTGTGGCTGGCGGGGCCATCCTGGGCAGCTGGGCTATTGTTGGCGAGGCCCTCCTGGGCAGCTGGGCTGTGGCTGGCGGGGACCTCCTGGGCAGTGACGATGGGGCTGGCAGGGCCCTCCTGGCCAGCAGGGATGATGGCGGTCTTCTCCGCCGTGCTGCTCCTCCCAGACTTTGCGGGTTTCTTCTGCCCCTTCCCCACCTTGGGAGGAGTCACAGCAGAGTCCACACTCCCCCCCCGGGACCCCTGTGATCGGCTTGAGTGGCTGGAGTCTTCCCCCTCTCCCGCCGGGCACTGGCCAACTTCTGGTGCTAACATTTGTGGCATTGGGTGCAGGTGCATGCGCTGGAGGCTGTCGAGAGGTGAGTGTATGTTGGGTGGGTGTGTGCCTGCGTTTGTGTATCTTGGGAGGGGGCGTCACAGACACATTGGGAGAGGACACAGGGGACGTGTGTATGGTAGTAGGGTGGTGACTGCACGTGAGCGGGGTATGCTGCTGGGTGTGCTGGTGTGGGACGTAGTGGCTGTAGAGGTAGTGCATTCAGGTGTGAGTGTAGACGAGACTGGGAGGGAGGAGGGAGATGAGGAAGAGGGGGACACAGTGGAGGCAGTGGATGTTGGTGTGTCTGTATGTGTGTGATGCTTGCGTGAGTGCCTGTGGGATGTGTGGTGCATATGTTTGCCTGAGCTTCCCTTGTGTGGTGAGGTGTGTGAAGGCTGGTCTGATGGTGTGCTTGGGATAGGCAGAGGTACAGGGGATTGGGTCTGGGTGGAGGAAGTTGGAAGGGGGAGGCTTGACACAAGGACAATGGCTGCTATCAGTGCTGAGGCCAGTGTCTGAACTGTTCGATGAAGGGCAGCCTGATCAGAATGAATGCCCTCCAGGAATGCATTTGTGTGTTGCACCTCCCTTTCTACACCCTGAATGGCATTCAAAATGGTAGACTGCCCAACAGTGAGTGACCTGAGGAGGTCAATGGCCTCCTCACTGAGGACAGCAGAGGTGACAGGGGCAGGGGCTGAGGTGCCTGGGGCGAAGGTGATGCCCACCCTCCTGGGTGAGCGAGCACGGGGCGAAGGCTGAGGGGCTGCTGGGAGGGCGGTGCTGGTAGGGGGGGTGGCGGCTGTACCTGTTGAAGTGGGGAGCACAGATGTTGCCGCCACCACAAGGGAGCTCCCATCGCAGGACGAGTCCGTGTCACTGGTTGCAGATCCTGGGACCGCCGTGGTGCTCCCCTCGCCCTCCGTCCCACTGGTGTATTCTGAGTCCGTAGTGTGGGCCTCCATGCCCATGTGGGATGCAGCTCCCTCGTGCTCCGGTGCCACTGCACCTCCGCCTGATGATGCTAATGCACAAGAACAAGGAGACCGCAAAAAAAGGGGGGGAACAGAAGGAAGACATGTTGAGTGCATGCATTACCGCTACCGTTGGCGGACAAGACAGACACAGCAGCCCCCTGCACTACGTCTCGCTGTTGGGCTCTACACTGCAATTCCTGGGAAACGGCCTACAAGGCTATGTACGACATCTGCACACATAGATGACACAGGGGCATGAATACCTGTACTTGACACAGAGGTGGGGTGGGGGGCCACTGGGCCATGCCTTACGAAGGGGCCTGGCCTAGGGAAACCCACACCCCTCCTCCCCCACCCAGACCCCTCCACTGCACGCAATGTCAGCAGAATGAGAGTGTACTCACCCCCTTGTGTCTGCTGTGATAACCCTCAAGCGCCCATCCAAATCAGGGTAGGCCACCGTCAGGATCCGGAACATCAGGAGGGTCATGGTTCGACGGGCACCCGTTCCACGTTGGGAGGCCATCCCCAGCTGAGCCTCCACCGTCTTCTTGCTCCAGCGGCGAATGTCTTCCCATCTCTTCCGGCAGTGGGTGCTCCGTCTGTGGTGGACCCCCAGGGTCTGGACATCCTTGGCGATGGCACTCCAAATATCTTTCTTCTGGTGGGCGCTGACCTACATGAAATGTACAGGGGAAGAAGAGAAGTCATTACCAACTGCACCGTCAAAGTGAGTGGCCCCCACCCCTACCCTTGCCATGTGGAACATGCACCCACCGTCTTTCATGCATGCAGAACTCTGCCCCCTTCCTTCTTACAACCAGCCCTCTCCACACACGTATAGCCCATACAACATGCTCCCTGTGTACTTACCTGTTGGTCTGGAGGACCGTAGAGTTGCGTGTACTGGGGGAGGACCCCATCCAGGAGCTTCTCCAACTCCTCCGCAGTGAAAGCAGGGGCCCTTTCCCCAGACGCACGAGCCATTGTCTCTTCCAGACCGAGGTCACAGCATCACTTGCAGTGTAGGTCCTCTCCTGTTGAAGATCAAGTATCGAGTGATTGAACATATAGAAAATGGCGGTCACGTCCGCGGCGGTCACGTCCGCGGTAGTGCGTACCATCACCGCCGGCGTACATTGTCATTGGCTCCTGGGACCCATAGGGTCCAATGTTAACCAATGCAGCATTGCGCTGCGGTCTTCGACCGCCTACCACGACGGTGTACAACTCCAGCGCTGTTACCTCACATCCCATTGTCCCGATTTAGAGGTCAGGCAGCCGCCATTTCAGTGGCCCACATGGCCTAATTACCAACTGCGTCACACATACCTAGGCCTACTCTCAACACACATACAGGCCTAAATTTGTGTATGAATCGTGTTCTGTCTAGACTGTGGGTACATACCTCTGAGTTGTTTGACTCTGTGCTCGCTGTTGTCCTTCATAGGCACCGTCCGCTGGGACATGTGAGGAGATGGCGGAATCCTCCGGTATACCGACCACTGGTGGACCTGCGAACAATGGAGGAAAGAAATTTGATCATCACCTACAGGTCTGACCGTGCCACAATCCAGGAACTGTGTACCCAGTTGGAGCCAGACCTGATGTCAGCAATCCACCATCCCACAGGAATCTCCCCTCAGTGCTCCATTTCCTTGCAAGTGGGTCATTTCAAACAACTGTGGCCATGGCAACAGAGATGCCCCAGCCTATGTTTTCCAACGTGTTGTCCAGAGTGTTGTCTGCCCTGCTGAAACACATGGGGAGCTACATCATTTTCCCTCAGGTGGAGGACTTGCCTACAGTGAAAGGTGATTTCTATGCCCTTGGACATAACCCCAACATCATAGGTGCTACTGTTGGGACCCATGTGGCTTTGGTCCTCCCCCACAGGAGTGAACAGGTGTAGAGGAACCGGAAGACTTATCATTCCATCATTGTACAGATGATCTGTTTGGCAGACCAGTACATCTCCCATGTGAATGCCATGTTCCCTGGCTCAGTGCATGGCGCCTACATCATGCGGATTAGCAGCATCCCTTATGTGATGGGTCAACTACAGAGGCACCGGGTGTAGCTATTAGGTGACTCTGGTTACCCCAACCTGTCATGGCTACTGACCCCAGTGAGGAATCCCAGGACAAGGGCAGAGGAAAGCTACAATGAGGCACATGGGCGAACTAGGAGGGTGATCGAACGCACCTTCGGCCTCCTGAAGGCCAGGTTTAGGTGCCTCCATATGACAGGTGGATCCCTATTCTACTCACCAAAGAAGGTGTGCCAGATCATCGTGGCCTGCTGTATGCTTCATAATTTGGCTTTGCAACGACAGGTGCCTTTTCTGCAGGAGGATGGTCCAGATGGCGATATTGTGGCAGCTGTGGAGGCTGTGGACAGTGATGAGGAGGAAGCAGAAGAAGAAGACATTGACAACAGGGACTCAGTCATCCAGCAATATTTCCAGTGAGACACAGGTGAGAATACATTCCTGCCTACTACAAGTACTTTTACACCTCTACCTCTCGCCTGTCTGTCGATTTCACCCAGTATAAGGTCACTGAGTTGTCACTTTCCCTTACGGTTTCAAAGGTGTGGGTCCCAATGTGTGTCATCTGCTTAGATTCCTCATGGACTAGAGCTGTGTGACAACAGTATGTTGACATTACTATTTCCTGGAAATTTTGTCACTGTAATTGCAAATACACTATTTCGAAATCACAGACAGACTCCAGATCTTTTGGTGTTTTAGGTGTGTTTATTTACAGAAACATTATTGGAGGGGGAAGTTAAATGGTGAGGGGTGATGGCGGAGGACTGTCCATGGCAGAGTCCAGTCTATTTGTCTCATAGGTGCATTGCCCATATGGGCATAGGAAGTGGAGCTGGGGCAGTTCAAATATGGACAGGGTGACAAAGTGGGACAGTGGGTTGACAATCAGGGTGGTCTCATTTCTTGGCGGGGTTCTGGCATCATGCTCTGTCTTGTTCCTGGATCTCAAGGACCGCTTGCGGGGTGGTCCTCCCTCTGCAGGGGGTGGGGTGCTGGTGTGGTGCCTCCTGTCCACTAGCGCCGGCGGAGGTGGAGGGCAATTCATCATCCATGCTAGTGTCAGGGCCCCTTGGAGTGCCACAGTGTCCCTCCTGGTGTTGAGTATTTCCTTCAGCACCCCTACGATGGTGCCCAGGGCGGAGCTGGTGGTTCTGAGTTCCACCCTGAAGCCCAAATACTGTTCCTCCTGCATGCACTGGGTCTCCTGAAACTTGGCCAGGACCATTGCCATTGTCTCCTGGGAGTGGTGGTATGCTCCCATGATGGAGGAGAGGGCCTCGTGGAGAGTGGGTTCCCTAGGCCTGTCCGCCCCCTGTCGCACAGCATCCCTCCCAGTTCCCCTGTGTTCCTGCGCCTCCGTCCCCTGGACTGTGTGCCCACTACCACTGCCCCCAGGTCCATGTTGTTGGGGTGGTGGGTTATCCTGGGTTCCCTGTAGTGGTGGACACACAGCTGATTGACGTGTCCTGGGGACGGAGGTATGGGCCCGCTGGGTGGGTGCTGTGCTGGTGTTACCAGAGGGTGGAAGGTCTGTGGTGGCCTGTGCCTGTGTGAGGGGCACCGACTGTCCCAAGGCCCACGATGGTCCGGGCTGGTCATCTAGATCCAGGTGGACAGAGCTGCTGTCATCACTGTAGGCCTCTTCTGTGGGTGGGGTGGAGATGTCTGGACCCTTCTGTCTGGTGACGTTGGGTAGTGGTCCTGCAGGGGTGGAAAAGCATGATTATTGCATCTGTGTGTGTCATGGTGTGCACTCGGTGGGTGACTGTGGATCTCATTGCTGGCATTCCTGTGTAGGGGCTTGTGTGATGATGGTTTAGGGGGTTGTATGGGTATGTGCAGTGGGCATGCTTTAGTGATGGGTGTCCATGCTTTGTTTTTGCATGCAGGGCTTGGTGTTGGGATGGGTGGTTTGTGATATTGGTACATTTGTGAGGAGTTGGAGTGCTGGGGGTGAGGGTGAGGGTGAGGGTGGGGGTATGTGCTGGCATGAAGGTAGGGTGGGGGATGTAATAGTTAAGATTTGTCTACCAGAGTCCATTCCTCCACCGACTCCTGCGAGGCCCTCAGGATGCAGAATCTCCAAGACCTGCTCCTCCCATGTTGTTAGCTGTGGGGGAGGAGGTGGGGGTCCACCACCAGTGCGCTGAACCGCCTGGTGGTGTCTTGAGACCACGGAACGCACCTTCACCCGTAGGTCGTTCCACCTCTTCCTGATGTCGTCCCGATTTCTTGGGTGTTGTCCCACTGTGTTCACCCTGTCGACTATTCCTCGCTATAGCTCCATCTTCCTTGCAATGGAGGTGTGCTGCACCTGTGCTCCAAATAGCTGTGGCTCTACCCGGACGATTTCCTCCACCATGACCCTGAGCTCCTCCTCCGAGAACCTAGGGTGTCTTTGCCGTCCCATGGGGTGGTGTGGGTGATGTGTGGGGTGGAGTGTGTGGTGATAAGTGTGGTGATATGTAGTGGTGTGTGGTGTTTTGTGCGTGGAAGTTGTGTGGGTGATGGTGTTGTGTGTCTGTGGATGCTGTTGCTCTTGCTGGTGCTCTCTCTCTGGCCTTCTTTCAGAATTTTTAGTAGTAGGGGTTTGTGGGTGATGTGGGTGTGTGTTTTATATTGTATTGGGTGTGTGGGAGTGTTGTGTGTATGTGTATCAGGTGTGTGTATTTCGAATTGTCCAATGTGGCGGTGTTTTGTAAGTGTGTGTATTTTGAGCGCGGGGGTGTGTACCGCCAATGGAATACCGTGGTTGAAAGACCGCCGCGTGGATTCGTGTGTCGTGATAGTGTGGGCGTATTTCTGTTGGCGTGACAGTGGAGGTTTTGTTTTCGCCAGTTTATCACTGACCTTTGGTGTGGCGGAGTTATGTGGGTGTCTGAATTTTGTCAGATTCCGAGCTGTGGGTCATAATCGCTGTGGCGGAATTCCGCTGCCGCGGCTGTGTGTTGGCGGTCTTCTGCACGGCGGTAAGCAGCTTTTACCGCCAATGTTGTAATGATCCACTCTGTCACTTTGTTGTCATTTTTAAGGTAAAAATATTTTCTATTATTATAAATTGGTGTTGCGTTTTTATTAGTGTTGTTTTTTACTCATTGTGAGAAAACAGGGCTTATTGTAGAGGCCCCCTAACCTTTTGCCCGAATTTTGCACTTTTTGCTGGTGTTTTCCTGACTCTATTGTTGCCCTGGGGACTACTAACCAGTCCCAGTGCCTGTGCTCTGTATAAAATGAATATGCAAATTAGGCTAATTATAATAGGCTAAGTCAACCTATCTATAAGTCCCTCGTATATGGTAGGGCATGGAGGTTTAGGGACCCCAGCATAGGTGGTTCACTCATACGTGCACTGCTAAGGTGCCCAGTGTCATTTTAAAGGGAGGCCAGCCTTGCTGGCTGCTTTTAAGTTGAAGTTGCATGCAAATTTGGCTTTGGAATTAAAAGTAGTTTCAAAGTCTTAAACTGCCTTATTTTTACATATAAGCAACCCCTAAGGTGTTCCCTATGTGCCCCTAGGGCTGGGTACCATTTAAGTATAAGCAGGGATATTATAAAAATAGTTTTATAAGCCCTGATGAAGTAAAACAGACAAATTTGTTTTTCCCTCAATGGAGTGAATGGCCTCCATAGGCTCGAGCAGGGAGACTTAATTTTAATTTATAAAGTCCCCTTAAGTGACGGATACCTCAAGTTTGATATCAGAGTGATTGTTATAATAAATCACACAACTTACAATTGTTGGATGTAATATAACTTGTTCAGATAAAGAGTTTTAAACTTTACCTAAAAAGTTGCCAACTTCAGTCCTGTAGTGCTTAGCTCTGATTGGCCAGCCTCTTGCAGCCTGGCCAGGCTGCATTGATGATGTGTGAAGTAGCCTGGGCTGAACAACACAAAGGAATGTGCCTGTGGGAGGAGATCTTCCCTCAGCAGACGGAGAAGCAGGAAGGGGAGAGGGTTACCAAACTGGTCTTCAAAGGCTGGGCAGGACATTTGGAGCATCCCAGCATCTCCCTCACATCCTACAAACACAGAAAATTAGGTGCCCCTTCTGATTAGATTAGGAGAGGGCAGGAGAAGGGTGTGTTTAAGATGTTTAACCACACCAGTGGGTGGGCTCAGTCAGATGTAACCTCCAGAAATCACTTTCAGCCAAGATGGATTTTTGAGGAATATTGCTCCCTGGGATTGATTTTTGCCACAGTTCCCAGGAAGTAGTCATCACAGGGGGAAGGACCCTACACCTGATTGGAGAACCAGGAACCACCTGTTTTTCACCCAGGAGCAAGGATAAACCTGGCAGACCTGCACCCACACCTCAGATCCCTACCAGATTCCAACAAGGAAGCACAAAAGGAGAAGAAAGACTGCCCTGCTGGACCCCTGACCTGCACATGAATTCTGCACTCTGGAGGACTGCACCAGTTGCACACTTGGGCTTCACCACAAGAATGACTTTGCCTGGCTTCAGCTGGTTTAAGGAGGGTTCAAGGAGGGACTCCCTGTTTGCTACAGGTGAAAGATTGCTAACCAGAGTCCCCTACACCAACTCCTGAAAAAAAGTACTAGCTGACCAGTGTCCAGTGGTCGTTTTGGAGTTTGCACTAGGTGCATTCTGGAAGTTGTAGTCCACATCCTCAAGAGCATCTGGAACTTTGGGGTGAGCTATGGACCTGAAGAGAGAAGATCCAGAAGTTTGGAGAACTTTGGAGAACTTTTTGAAAAAAGCTCCATAAAGGGACCCCTGCCGCCATGGCAACTCTAGCCGGCTTGCCTCAACCGTGACTCTTCCTGACTTGCAGGTTTGTCCCAATGAAGAAAATCTCTGAAAAAGTGACTAAGTCTGAACATAGGAAGTTGACTGGGACCTCCCAGGCAGTGTATCCGAAGAGGGCTCCAGGGACGTCGGATCAAGATTCAGGTTTCACCTAAAAAAAACGACTAAGTCAGAAGGTAAAAATCGCCACTGAGGGCTCCCTCGACTCGTATCCGAGGAAGAGTTCCAGGAGGTCGGATGGGATTGGTGACTTGGCCTCCCTGAATAAAATCTCCAGAAAAACAACTAAGTCCTAAGGTAAACTTTGGACCGAGGCCTCCCGGGGGCTGTAGCCGAGCAGAGCTCCATCGCGGTCCGCCTTAAACTTTGACTTTGCCCCAGTTGAGGTACGACCAGATGTCCAGATTGGAGCTCTTCGTTTCTAAGCGCTAAAGAACATTCATTCTTTAAAAATTCTTATCTCCGTTTCCCCTTATCTGATTTTAATTGTTTTGGTGTCATTTTAAAGATAAAAATATAATCTATTCTCATAAATTGGTGTTGGATTTTTATTTGTTTGGTGTTTACTTATTTACTGCTGTTGCGCTGGGTTCAATATATTTTAATTTATTGAGACCTAACTGTACCCAAGTGGAGGTTAGTGGCCTGTTGCTAAGTGTTGCTAAGTGTAACCCTTGCCCTTACCAGTAATTCATTTTCCAACACTTGTTTACTGGTTTGTTGATTTTAAATGCTTTATACACCTGTCTCCTAAATTAAACCTAGCTGCTCGTGGGCCAAACTACCAAGGGTAGCGCAATGATTAATTTACTGAGACCTTGACTGGACCTTTTGGGGGTTTCTGGCCTATTGCTAAGTGTAGGTACCTACCTGGAGTTACCAATAATCCATTTTCCAATATCAATGCGAGGTTGTAATTAGATACAAATTACAGTTAAAATACAATTCTAATCAAAACAAACACTGAAATTCACCAGTTATCATTTACTAAACTAACTATACCTTGCACCCACGCAATACAATGCTTATAACTTCAACCATTACATCACTCATGACATGTTTAATGACCTATACATATGTATGCGACTGTATATTAAGTATAGCTCTAACTGGTTCCTTAAAGTAACTACAACTAGCACCCTCACCATTCACTGTTAATTCGCACCCATATTACATCACTTATGCCATGCTTTATGACATCATTTAAAATATGACTGCAACATCTGAAATTATATAATTGATAACCGCATTGTGCATGGAGGGGTTGGGAATTAAAGTAATTTTGAGGCATGATTCCTAATTGCATGTTGATTACTGACTAGAACAAAAAATGTGTATATATACATATATATATATATATATATAGTTATTGGGTGGGCAAAACCCTCCCAACTCAAGTAACCATGCACACTCTTCTTGGTAATCCAAAGACAGTATTTACTAACTGTCGCACAGGGAGAAAAACAGTATGGACTGCACCTCAGCCCATTTTTCTCAAATGCCTATTCGCAGGCAGGCCTTTTTACGCAAATCAATAAATACTAAATACTTTATTACACAAAGCAAACAATAAATAATTAGCAAATTACAGATTCAAGACAAGTGAACCCATAATTCTGAATTCCTGAAATAAACCATTATACATTTCTTTATTATACTTCTGACAATGCTTTATAACAAGACATTCTATGGTCAAAGGATGTGCGGGTGTTTCATAGTAGATGTAAACTCCTTAGAGTGGGTGCTGGCAGAAATGTGTGCCTGAGGCCTTGTGTGCTCAGAATTTAGTTTCTTTCCTGCACTCATTGCTTATTTCAGCACCGGTGTGCCCAGAGCTAATTCGATTATGAACCTATTGTCTAATTAGGCCACAATCGGTTTGAAGGCATTGAGTGTGTGCAGGAAGACTTGTGTACTGATGTCAAAATTTCTTTTGGGTCAGTTAGACATGAGTTAGTCTTGAACTAAAAACCCTTTCAAGTTTCCTATTCCATTGCATCCTTAAGTGAACTTTTCACCTTGTTCATGTCAATGTGGAAGGTGGGCTGTGTGGTTTCAGCTTGGACCTGGTGTTGTGCAATAGTTTGTATTTTTGTGTTTTATATTTCCTGCACTGTGTTTATTTTTTACATTTCCTACACACACACACATATATATATATATATGTATCAACACTTCGTACGGCATTTCCTCGCCGCGCCTGAACGCCAATGGTGCCAGAATGTGACGCGCGCCACCACGTCTAACATCAAAATTATACCTTAAGGATCATTAAGGAACCAGCACTCCGCAAATGAAAGAAAAACCAAAGGTTACAGGGTTGTTATAGTTAGGATATATATATATATATATATATAAAAATTTATATATATATATATAAATATATATATATATATATATATATATATCCACACTTAATATATCGCTGCATTCCAGCCTCTTTAGTCGCGGTGAGTCAACGGCAGGGTAGCGAACCCTCTCTAATCCCAGCAACGCCAAAACAAACACATGAGGAACCTAGGTGTTGAAAAAAGCAACATACCCTGACTCTTTCAATGCACCAGCGTGTTTATTTACCCCTTCGCTGCCAGGCCATTTCCCCTCCAGGGCCGAGCCTTTTTTTGACTAATTGGGGGCAGTTCGCGCTTAGTCCCTCATAACTTTTTGTTCACATAAGCTACCCATGCCAAATTTGTGTCCTTTTTTTCCAACATCCTAGGGATTCTAGAGGTACCCAGACTTTGTGGATTCCCCTGAAGGAGACCAAGAAATTACCCAAAATACAGCAAAAAAAAATGTTTTTTTCAAAAAATGGGAAAAAAGTGCTGCAGAAGAAGGCTTGTGGTTTTTTTCCCTGAAAATGTCATCAACAAAGGGTTAGCAGTGGTAAAATCACCATCTTCCCAGCTTTCAGGAACAGGCAGACTTGAATTAGAAAACCCAATGTTTCAACACAATTTTAGCATTTTACTGGGACATACCTCATTTTTACTATTTTTTGTGAGTTCAGCCTCCTTCCAGTTAGTGACAGAAATGGGCAAGAAACCAATGCTGGATCTCAGAAAGCTAAACTTTTTGTAAAGTAGACAAAACTCTGAATTCAGCAAGGGGTCATTTGTGTAGATCCTACAAGTGTTTCCTACAGAAATAACAGCTGAAATAAAAGAATATTGAAATTGAGGTGAAAAAAAACAGCACTTTTTCTCCACGTTTTACACTCTAACTATTTCCTGCGATGTCCGATTTTTTAAATCAATATACTGTTACTTCAGCTGGACTCTTCTGGTTGCGGGGATATATAGGGCCTGTAGGTTCATCAAGACACCTAGGTACCCAGAGTCAATAAATAAGCTGCACCTTGCAATGGGCTTTCATTCTATACCAGGCATACAGCAATTGATTTGCTGAAACATAAACAGTGAAAAATAGATATCAAGAAAAATGGCCACAAGATAAGGTGTTGAGAAGCAGTAGTTATTTGCACATCTCTGAATTCTGGGGTGCCCATTCTAGCATGTGAATTACAGGGTTTTTCTCAAAAAGACGTCTTTTTTACACACTGTCTTACATTTGTAAGGACAAAATGTAGAGAAAGACAAGGGGCAATCACACTTGTTTTGCTATTCTGTGTTCCCCCAAGTCTCTCGATAAAAATGGTACCTCACTTGCGTGGGTAGGCCTAGCGCCCGCGGCAAGAAACACAAAAAGGACGCATCTCATTTTTACAAAGAAAATAGAGCTGTTTTTTGCAAAGTGCCTAGCTGTGGATTTTGGCCTCTAGCTCAGCCGGCACATAGGGAAACATAGCAAACCTGTGCAGTTTTGAGAAGTAGACACCAAGGGGAATCCAAGATGTGGTGACTTGTGGGGCTCTGACCAGGTTCTGTTACCCAGAATCCTTTGCAAACCTCACAATTTGGCCAAAAAAACACTTTTTCCTCTCATTTCGGTGACAGAAAGTTCTGGAATCTGAGAGGAGCCACAAATTCCCTTCCACCCAGCATTCCCCAAGTATCCCGATAAAAATGGTACCCCGCTTGTGTGGTTAGGCCTAGCGCCCGTGACAGGATAACCCCAAAACACAACGTGGATACACCACATTTTCACAAAGAAAACTGAGCTGTTTTTTCAAAAGTGCCTAGCTGTGGATTTTGGCCACCAGCTCAGCCGGCACCCTGGGAAACCTAGAAAACCTGTGGATTTTTGAAAATTAGACACCTAGGAAAATCCAAGATGGGGTGAATTGTGGGGCTCTGACTAGGTTCTGTTACCCAGAATACTTTGCAAACCTCAAAATGTGGCCAAAAAAACACTTTTTCCTCTCATTTCGGTGACAGAAAGTTCTGGTATCCGAGAGGAGCCACAAATTTCCTTCCACCCAGCGTTCCCCAAAGTCTCCCAATCAAAATGATACCTCACTTGTGTGGGTAGGCTTAGTTTCTGTGAAAGGAAATGCCCCAAAACATAACATGGACACAGCACATTCTCACAAAGAAAACAGAGCTGTTTATTACAAAGTGCCTAGCTACGGATTTTGGCCTCTAGCTCAGCCGACACCTGGGGAAACCTAGCAAACCTGTGCATTTTTTCAAACTACACACCTAGGGGAATCCAAGATGGGGTGCCTTCTGGGGCTCTGACCAGGTTCTGTTACCCAGAATCCTTTGCAAACCTCACAATTTGGCCAACAAAAACACTTTTTCCTCACATTTCGGTGACAGAAAGTTCTGGAATCGGACAGGAGCCACAAATTTCCTTCCACCCAGTGTTCCCCCAAGTCTCCCGATAAAAATGGTACCTCACTTGTGTGGGTAGGCCTAGCGCCCACGAAAGGAAATGGCCCAAAACACAAGGTGGACACATCACATTTTTTCACAGAAAACAGAGGTGTTTTTTACAAAGTGCCTACCTGTGGATTTTGGCCTCTAGCTCAGCCGGCACCTGGGGAAACCTAGCAAACCAGTGCATTTTTTAAAACTAGACAACTAGGGGAATCCAAGATGGGGGTGACTTGTGGGGTTCTGACCAGGTTCTGTTATCCAGAATTCTTTGCAAACCTCAAAATTTTGCCCAAAAAACACTTTTTCCTCACATTTTGGCGACAGAAAGTTCTGGAATCGGACAGGAGCCACACATTTCCTTCCACCCAACATTTCCCGAAGTCTCCCGATAAAAATGATACTTCACTTGGGTGGGTAGGCCTAGTGCCTACGAAAAGAAATGGTACCTCACTTGTGTGGGTGGGCCAGGTGCCTGCAACAGAAAAAGGCCAAAAACTTGTAGAGATTGAGGGGATAGCACAGCGAGTTGATAAGCACATAGTTTTCTTTTATACATCTTTGAGGCTGACTCTGCTTTGGGGTCCCATGCAAGTGAGGTATCATTTTACTTGGGGGACTGAGTGGAACGCTGGCTGGTAGGAAATTTGTGCGGCAGCGGTGATCCTACAAAGAAAAGTGAGGAACATATGATCTTTTTATGCAAGTTTTGAGGTTTGCTGAGGAGTCTGGGTAAGAAAATGTTGGGGGATCCAGGCAAGCCACAACTCCTTGTACTCCTTGGGGTGTCTATTTTTAAAACATGTCTGGGTTTGGTAGGTTTCCCTAGATGAGGGCCTCACCCGGGACCAAAACCATAGGTACCACCACCCCCAAACACAGGTAGTTTTACAATAGATCATTTTGGTGTGTCCACATACTGTACTTATGTGATGTTCCAAACACTAAAATTGTGAAAAGAAACACACTTAGGTTATGTTAAAAAGACCCCTCACCCACCAACCAAGTTGGTGGCATGCTTCATCATCGGGGTCCCATCCCAAGCACCTAGCGTGTCACAGGTGTGCTGCGACACCTGATTACAGCAGAGCAGATTTTGTCATTTTTACCACACACACTGGTTGGATTTGGCACGAGGGTGAGTGATGGTTCAGTGGATCACATTTTATTAACAAGAGATTTCACAAAAATGAAATGCACAGTTAATAACTGAAAGGCCAAAAAACGGAACCAATGACTCACAGCTCGTGAGCTGTAAGGCCACGGCAAGGCACCAACCGCTTTACAGTCCATTCACACACCTTTCATACATGACATGCACAAGACCATTCACGCCACCAGCCACGGGCCCAGCTCATTACAACACTCGCATCAACAGACAGCGCCACTCAAGGGCCCATCACTTACATACGCCCACATGCCTGATACGGCAATCACACCAGCTGATGGGAGTGTGTGGACTGGTGTTTGGCTGGCAGTGTGTTGCAGTAGCCACAGCAAGTTAATATGTACACCGTCAGCCAAGCCCCACTCCACACACAATGGCATCACTTTTTCTTTTTTTTTAAACAAAGAAACCACTAACTAATTAGAAATAATTACAAAACTACAAACACAAAGGCTCTAAGCACATGACAGAAATGCCAACCATGAAACTGAACACATGAAAATACAAAACAGGCATTTTACACTCATGGTTGTTCCCAGTAATTCTTCTGGGTGTGGTAATTCTTGAAACAACCACCCACACACAGCCCAGGCCTTGAAGGACAATCTGGGCAGTACATTTGAGTCTCCCTCCGGATACCTCTGCGAAAACACACTCTACATTTCTTAGCTGGAAAGTATTTTTTGGGTGTGGGAGGAATGTGCTCAGCAAAGTGGCGATCTTTCAATCTAGCCACATCCACCACAATAAGGCTCTCTATCACTGACTCCTGAAATTTAACAAATGTCATCTTTGACTCTGGAGACCCATCCTTAAACACAATAAAAGCATTAAAAGTTGCTAAGTGGAAGAGGTGAATTGCTAACTTCTTATACCAAATGTAAGACTTACGAATAGCAGTATAAGGTTCCAACATTTGATCAACTCTATCTACACCTCCCATGTGCTTATTATAATCTAAAATGCACACAGGTTTTCGCACTTCAGCAACCTGGCCCAGGAGAAGTACTCTCATCATGGATGGTACTTGGCATGTAGACAACCCTCCTGTCTGAAAACTTCAAAGCTAGCAGTTCATCATTCTGCAAGGCACTGCACTGTCCCCTCTCAAGTTTTTTACAGACAAGCTCCCTTGGATAGCCTTTCAGTTTTTTTCAGACAAGCTCCCTTGGATAGCCTTTCCAGTTGCAACGAATCGTGCCACACGCAACAGTGTCCACTCTAAACAATTCCTTGAACAACTGCACTCCAGTGTAAAAGTTATCTACATACAAATGGTGACCTTTGTTGAACAGTCATCTACCAAGTTCCCACACAACTTTCTCAGTAACTCCAAAAGTGGGAGGACAACCAGGGGGGTCAATACTGGAATTCCTACCAGTGTAGGCACGGAAATTATACACATATCCTGTACTACTTTCATACAGTATATACAATTTAATTCCACATTGTGCCCTCTTGCTAGGAATGTACTGCCTAAAATCCAAACGACCCTTGAAGAGGACCAAAGACTCGTCCACAGATATTTCTTTGCCTGGAACATAGACCTCTGAAAACCGATCTAAAAATGATCAAGGACAGGCCTAATCTTAAAAAGACGGTCCGAATAAGGGTGATCTCGTGGCAAGGCTAATGCATTGTCAATAAAATGCAACATCCTAAGAAGAAGCAAATACTGATTACGACTCATGGCTGCAGGAAATATAGCTGTTGCCATCAAGGGACTAGTAGACCAATAAGAGGCCAGTGATGGCTTCCTTATCAACACTATCAAAAGAGTCAAACACCAAAAACCTTTTCATCTCTAGAGTGTGGCCTAAGTCTAGCAGCGTTGTCCCTCAAATACTGCTACGTATACAAATTAGTCAGCTCAACAATCTCTTCCAAAAACACATCATCCACAAATAACTCAAAGAAATTGACAGGCAAAAAGTTTGTTGTGTTGACTCTACACCCAGGTAGACCAGTAAAGGCAGGCAACTCTGGCTGCTCCATGTTTGGGGCAACCCAGAGTTCAGGTCTTCTAAAGGGAAACGTTTCAGCCCCAGGTTGCTGCACTAATGGCACATCAGTGTCCTCCTCTAAAACAGGCCCTTCATCTGCACTGAGTGTGGCTTCCTCATCAGACGATTCCTCTCCGACAGAAACTTCACTGCCAGAATCTCTCACTTCTTCCTCTGCCTCAGATGCAGCGTCCGTCTCATAATCATGATCAGACAATGACTCAAAAAGCATACCAACCACCTGCTGAGCAGTCATCCTTCGGCTAGCCATGATCTTTCCTACGAAAATTAACTGGACAAATGCACCACCAACAACCAGCCCTGTGTAAGATAAGTAAGCAAGTGTAGCTTTATCTGTAAGAGTTATAAACTCAAAAACTATAACGCTCACTTGCCTGAAAAAGCTTGACTCACCAGCAACTACTCTGCACAGACACAGCAATCACCAATGATATCCCACTAAAAAGAAAGAAAGAAAAGCAAATTAGAAATAAGACAACACAAATATCATTGTGTGCAAATCTAAGGACAATTTCACACACAAACCTGCATTTAGTAGACCACCTACAAACATGTCATTCATGCATGGCAACAATACTCCTTTGGAGTAAATTGTTTTTACTTACCTAAAACATGCAACTATGCAAACCGCAGGTCAACCACCGCCAAAACTGCAAGGAGCCACAGCAAAAAAAGCAAAAGCTTTGAACTAGAACAAAAAAGATAATTTATTTTTTTAATCACAAATACAAATACTTCGTCAATTGACAAACACCCAACCATCAAGCATTTAGAAATTGGTGCCTAAGTGGATTCTGCCATAAGGGCAGATGGGCCTACTAAAAAATAGGCCTATCTGCCCCAAGGAGGGCAGAAAATACATTTAGTTGTGTGTCCCCATGGGGAGCGACACTTGCCCAAGGGGCCACCCCCCAAACAAAAACAACACACACACACACTATCCCTGGTGCCTAAGTGGCTTCTGCACCCCTTTGGGGGCAGATGGACCTAAAAAAAATAGGCCCATCTGCCCCAAAGGGGGGCAAAAATGGGCAACAGCTCAATGCCCCCCTTGCCCAAGGGTACTCTCCCCACATAAATAAACATTAAAAAATTCTCTGGCGTTCTAGTGGCATAATAATAGACTGACCTGCCCCCCAGGGGGCAGAAATCCCCTTGATACACGTGCCCCAAAAGAGGGGGCAACCCCCCTTCCCCTAACACACACACTATCCCTGGTGTCTAAGTGGCTCCTGCCCCCCTTGGGGGCGGATGGGCCTAAAATAATAGGCCTATCTGCCCCCTAGGGGGGCAGAATTGGGCAACAGTTCAATGCCCCCTTTGGGGGGCGTTCCTTGCCCAAGGGGACACCTCCCACATAAATAAACATACACAAAAACATCCCTGGCGTTCTAGTGGTTTCTGCCCCCCTTGGGGGAATATCAGCCTAAATATAATAGGCTGATCTGCCCCCAAGGGGGGCAGAAACGGCCACAGGTAACATGCCCCCAAAATGGGAGCGACCCTTGCCCAAGGGGCCACTCCTCGACGCACAAACAACAAAGGACAACCAAAAAAAGAAAATCCCTGTCGTCTAGTGGATTCTGCCCCCCTTGGGGGCAGATCGGCATAAAAACATTAGGCCAATCTGCCCCCCAGGGGGGCAGAAAAGGCCAAACAAACATGCCTCCAAATGGGAGCCACCCTTGCCCAAAGGGCCGCTCCCCAACTCACAAACAAGAAAGAACAACAAAAAAAAAGAAAATACCTGGCGTCTACTGGGCATTCCTGCAGCCCGATTGCAATGCGATCGGGCAGCAGGAATGCTCAAAGAGACACCGGGGGAAAGGCAAAGCCTTTCCTTTCCCTTGGTGCCTCTTTGTCCAAAACCCCCCACCCGCCGAGGAGAAACTTACCTGTTTCTCCATACTCGCACTGAAAGCAAATGGCTTCCAGTGCGACCAGCACTGTGTAATGATCTCAGCGCGCGATCGTGCACTGATGTCATTACAGGGGGGTGCGGGGGTGGAAGGGCTTTCCCTTCCATCCCTGCCTTTGGGGGCTGGGGGTTACGTCCTGGGCACATGAGCACTGTGCCTCAGGACGTAACCATTACGTCCTGGGCACAGAAGGGGTTAAAAATTAACACACATTATGGACCTAATCAATTACAGAACATAACAGAAGACCCCGAAATATTGAGAAGACCAGTTTCAAAGAAAGATTTTCTCAGTATGAATAGAACAGTGGTGAATTTATCCAATATCACTTTAACTAAAACACAAGAAGAGGTGCTATTTCTTGGACTTTTTGTCCAACAGCTTCCTTTGATTTTACGATGAGTAGAATTGATCTTTTTCACTTTATTAGAAAATTTTCATTCAAATATTGATTTGCTACAAAAGCACCCAAGATACAGGACACAGGATCTAGTAGGAGAAGCCCATCCAGTCTCCAGATAAGTGATACTGAAGTACTTCAATCTATGGGGCATCTCAATGAAGATAGAAGTTGGGTAAATTACCCTATAGGGAATTTGGGAGGGGAAGGATTAGAAACAAATTTGGACTGTGGGGTAGCAAATGTGTTTAAACCTAGATCGACATTTTGTCCCCAAATAATGACTGGATCGATTGATATATTTGAAACATGTATTATTAAGGAATTTCAAAGAATAGCAGGAAAGAAGAAATTTTGTCATACAAATTTACAAAAGAAACAACTTGAAGCTATGGAAGAGTTGAAAAACAATACTAATATAGTTATTAAACAATCTGACAAGGGTGGCAATGTTGTAATTTGGCCACTGGATAAATACCTGGAGGAAGGTTTGAGACAACGTGAGGAACGAGACAGTATGAAAGAACTACTAGACAAAAATATCTTATAGCCAATAGGGAGTGTTTGGAGAAATTACAAATTTGGTTTGATAAAAAAATCATTGATTTTAAAATGTGATTATCCTAAACTCCTGGTGTTAAATCTTTTGCCCAAATTACATAAAAATCTGGTTAACCCACCAGGCAGACCTATTGTTTCCTCTAGAGGTAGCATGCTTGAGAACACGTCAAAATATCTTGATTATTTTCTTTGATCTTTTGTTGAAGCTTTACCCTCTTATATTAACCCCCTGGGTGCGGGCATCGGCCACTGGCCGACGCCCGCACTACCTCCCTGGTGCGGGTCACGACCAGTGGCCGACACCAGGGAGGGGGTTTATGATTCCTCGGGTGCGTTGCACCCGAGGATTTATTTATTTATTTATTTTTTAAACCCCGAGAGACATGGAAGCTTTTCCGTGTCTCCCCCTTACCCCACCCGCCCCTTTGTGACTGCGCGCTGATGTCACTTTGTTGATTTCCCCATCGGAGCAGGAAGCGGCCTTGCGTCCGTTTCCTGCTCCGATGTTGAAAACGGCCCCAAACGACCTTCCCCACGTTCGGGAAGGCCTCGTAAGAAAGGGGAGACTCTCCCCTTTCTTACGAGGCCTTCCTCAAAGTGTTTCCTGGCCCCCGATCGCAGCACAGCTGCGATTGGGAGCCAGGAAACATCACTAGACACCAGGGATTTCAATTGGGGGGGTCAGCCCCCTCGTAAAAACAAGCAGTCTCCCCCGGGGGCATATTTTGGCCCCCAAGGAAACCATACAACTACAAAAAAATATATAGATCTATACATATATATATATATATATAGATCTATATATATAGATATCTATGTAGATATATCTATCTACATGGGTATATCTTATCTATATATATATATATATATATATATATATATATATATATATATATATATATATATATCAATCACTTTTGTCAATACATGTGTGGTTTCCCTGGGGGCTGCGATCGGCCCCCAGGAAAACCAGACCCACATATAAAAGTGATCTATATATATGTATATATATATATATATATATATATATATATATATATATATATATATATATGCCACCAGTTGTCTTGCAGTTGCAGCTTGCGTCTTCAAAGCAGTGCACATACTTCAACTGACGCATTTCAACTGTAGCTTTTAGGCAGCAATAAAAAAGGCAAGTAAGTATTGTGATTATGTTTCTGCTACAAAAGGATCAGACTTTTGTCTAGTGGCAGTTTTAGTGCCATAAAGAAGCGCAGAAGGTTTATATGCCTAGTGCAAAGAGAAAATCTGTATTTTATGTAAATAGCTGAGTACATTAGTAAAGTCAGCCATTACCTGTGCTATAATACAAACGAAATGTATGTGCGGGGTGTAGGGAGGCTATGGAGAGATAAAGGGCACTTTTGCTGGGTGGTAATGAGGGAATCCAAGGAGGAGGGAGTGGGAGCACCAATAATGATTGTTGGACTGGGCGCAGGAGGTGCTAAAGACTGTGACGAATGGTGTGCGACAAGGTGTTTTTTGAGTGTCTTGAAAGAACGTGCTGATTGAGGGAAGAAGCGCAAGTAAGGTGGCCTCTACTGTTGCACGTATCTCACACACACCATAAATTTTGTGACTGTCTACTTAGGCTAGTGTTTTAGAGCAATAGTTTAGCCAATAGCAGAGATGGCATCTTGATGGATGACTGCTGCCGTCACTCGGGCTATAGCGGACAGCTCTGACATACGATCAGAGACTGAGACGTCAGATACTGAGACAGCATGTGAGGGATAGGACAATGGTGCAGACTCTGGGAGTGATTTTTCAGTCGGAGGAGTCCCATTCGATAACTCCTCTTCCAGTAAATTATGAGGGAGGTGATGAGGACAGTCCTGCTGTCCCTTCGCAAGCACAGTCTGTGCAACGGGGTAATAGTGGGTTAGCCCAACCCAGAGAGCAGGTGAATGCGGAGGAAAGCAGAGAGAGAGAGTGCTCTCTTGGGAGCTCCCCAATTTAGTTCAGCCCCAAATTCCACCGCCCTAATCGTATTGTGGAGACATCAAAATTTTCTATCACAAAAAAAACTGGTTTTGTAAGGCAGGCACCTGAGTTTTTGGTCCTGGCTTCGGCGGCCATATAGAGAAACATACTAAACCCAAACATTTCTGGAAACTAGACATTCAGGGTAGTCCACAGAGGTGTGACTTGTGTGGATTCCCCAAAGTTTTCTTACCCAGAATACCCTGCAAAGCTGAAATGTTGACTAAAAACTCTATTTTTCTTGCATTTCTGTCACACAAACTACAGGAATATGCTGGGATCCACACAATTCCTACCTCCCAGTGATTCCTCATCTGTCCTGGTAAAAACACTACCCCACTTGAGTGCCTATACCTAGTGCCTGCGTCAGGAATGGATCACCCCAGGGTCAACAGCTGCCTCATGTAAGGACATAAGATTGACTGTTTTGTGCTCTATTCCTGTCGCAGGCACCAGGCCTACCCACACAAGTGAGGTACCATTTTTATCGGGAGACTTGGGGGAACGCTGGGTGAAAGGAAATTTGTGGCTCCTCTCAGATTCCAGAACTTTCTGTCACCGAAATGTGAGGAAAATTTGTTTTTTTAGCCAGATTTTGAGGCTTGCAAAGGATTCTAGGTAACAGAACCTGGTCAGAGCCCCACAAGTCACCCCATCTTGGAGTCCCCTAGGTGTCTAGTCTTCCAAAATGCACAGGTTTGGTAGGTTTCCCTAGGTGCCAGCTGAGCTAGAGGCCAAAATGTACAGGTAGGCACTCTCCAAAAAACACCTCTGTTTTCTGTCAAAAAATGGGATGTGTCCATGTTGTGTTTTGGGGCATTTCCTGTCACGGGCGCTAGGCCTACCCACACAAGTGAGGTACCAATTTTATCGGAGACTTGGGGGAACGCTGGGTGGAAGGAAATTTGTGGCTCCTCTCAGATTCCAGAATTTTCTGTCACCGAAATGTGGTTTTTAGCCAAATTTTGAGGTTTGCAAAGGATTCTGGGTGACAGAACCTGGTCAGAGCCACACAAGTCACCCCATCTTGGATTCCTGTAGGTCTCTAGTTTTATAAAATGCACAGGTTTGGTAGGTTTCCCTAGGTGCTGGCTGAGCTAGAGGCCAAAACCTACAGGTAGGCACTTTGCAAAAAACACCTCTGTTTTCTGTCAAAAAATGGGATGTGTCCATGTTGTGTTTTGGGGCATTTCCTGTTGCGGGCGCAAGGCCTACCACACAAGTGAGGTATCAATTTTATCGAGAGACTTGGTGGAACTCTGGGTGGAAGGAAATGTGTGGCTCCTCTCAGATTCCAGAACTTTCTGTCACCGAAATGTGAGGAAAATTTGTTTTTTTTAGCCAAATCTTGAGGTTTGCAAAGGATTCTGGGTAACAGAACCTAGTCAGAGCCCCACAAGTCACCCCATCTTAGACTCCCCTAGGAGTCTAGTTTTCAAAAATGCCAAGGTTTGCTAGGTTTTAGGCCAAAATCTACAGCTAGGCACTTTGCAAAAAACACGTCAGATTTCAATGTAAAAATGTGATGTGTCCATGTTGCGTTTCCTGTCGCGAGCATTAGGCCTACCCACGCAAGTGAGGTATCATTTTTATCGGGAGACTTGGGGGAACACAGAATAGCAAAACAAGTGTTATTGCCCCTTGTCTTTCTCTACATTTTTTCCTTCCAAATGTAAGACAGTGTGTAAAAAAGATGTCTATTTGAGAAATGGCCTGTAATTCACATGCTAGTATGGGCACCCCGGAATTCAGAGATGTGCAAATAACCATTGCGTCTCAACACCTTATCTTATGCCCATTTTGAAAATACAAAGGTTTTCTTGATACCTATTTTTCACTCTTTATATTTCAGCAAATGAATTGCTTTATACCCGGTATAGAATGAAAACCCATTGCAAGGTGCACCTCATTTATTGGCTCTGGGTACCTAGGGATCTTGTTGAACCTACAAGCCCTGTATATCCTCGCAACCGGAAGAGTCCAGCACACGTAACAGTATATTGCGTGAAAAAATCTGACATTGCAGGAAAAAGTTACAGAGTGAAACGTGGAGAAAATTGGCTGTTTTCTTCAGCTCACTTTCAATATTTTTTTATTTCAGCTGTTATTTTCGGTAGGAAATCCTTGTAGGACCTACACAAGTGACCCCTTGCTGAATTCAGAATTTTGTCTACTTTTCAGAAATGTTTAGCGTTCCGGGATCCAGCATTGGTTTCACACCCATTCCTGTCACTAACTGGAAGGAGGCTGAAAGCACCAAAAATAGTATAAATGGGGTATGTCCCAGTATAATGCCAAAATTGTGTTGAAAAATGTGGTTTTCTGATTCAAGTCTGCCCATTCCTGAAAGGTGGGAAGATTGTGGTTTTAGCACCAGAAACCCTTTGTTGATGCCGTTTTCAGGGAGAAAACCACAAGCCTTCTTCTGCAGCCCTTTTTTCCCATTTTTTTGAAAAAAACGAAATGTTCACTGTATTTTGGCTAATTTCTTGGTCTCCTCCAGGGGAAACCACAAACTCTGGGTACTATTAGAATCCCTAGGATGTTGGAAAAAAGGACGCAAATTTGGCGTGGATAGCTTATGTGGACAAAAAGTTATGAAGGCCTAAGCGCGAACTACCCCAAATAGCCAAAAAAGGGCTCAGCACTGGGGGCTGTAGCAGCTAAGAGGTTAAGGACACTAGGGATTTTTTTTTAGAAGAATTAATGATGTTCCTTGGGAAGACCACTTTTTATTACTCAGTCTAGATGTGAAAAGTTTGTATACATGCATTCCCCATGATTTAGGTATTTCAGCATGTAAACATTTTTTCAGAGCAAGATGAATATCGTTCTTGCAACATACTTACATTTTATTACAAATGATGAAGACTTGTTTAACCAATAATGTTTTCATTTTTTCTAATGAAATTTATAGACAAATACAAGGGAGAGCAACGGGCACTTGCTTTGCCCAAAGCTATGCAGGACTTTATCTAGGCCGGTGTGAGGAGCAGGTGGTGTACAATATTCGTTTGTTTGACGAACACGCAGTCCTATTGGTCCGTTACATTTATGGCAATTTTTGTATTTGAAATGGCAGTGAGAGTGAAGCATTAGATTTTGTCAGACAATTGAATGATAACCAGATGAACTTGAAGTTCACAGCACATATACATCGCTCTGAGATAGAATTTTTGGATCTCAAATTACATGTCAGAGGTACGAGACTAACAAGCACACTGTTTCGTAAAAGAAATAGCGGGGAACAGTTTATTGCATGCAAAAGGTTGTCATCCTAAGAATGTAATATGAAGCATTCCCTACGGGGAATTACTGAGAGCTAAAAGAAATTGTAGTGATGACAACAAATTCCTTTTGGAAGTAGAAGTCATGAGGAATAGATTTCTGGAGAGAGGATACTCATGCAGTCTTATTGATAATACATGTAAGAAAGTGATACCAGTGGACCGTGAGAAATTAATGATTGTGCGGATTACAGATAAAGTGGAGGAGAACCAAACTATACGATTTATCACAACTTTCCATACTCAAGCGTGGGAGATAAACAGAGTCTAAATAAATATTGGGACATACTGAGAATGGAGGAATATCTGGTAGATGTGATAGGTCAAAAAACTCAAATTGTAATACAGAATATTGTGTTTATGCCTTGATGTGTCCATGCAACAAATGTTATATTGGTAGCACAATTCATGAGGCAAAAAAGTGTGTGCTTGAACACATGCTGGCTATCATTAAACAAAATAGAACATACCCCATTGCTAGGCATTTTGCTACATTTCATCAAAAGGACGTAGATTTATTTAGATTTTGTGTGCTAGATAACATTCCAACTAAAGTAAGAGGTGGAAATAGAGAACAAGAACTGAGGAGATTGGAGTCAAAGTTTATCATCAAGTGGCATATTTATAACCTATGAACAAGGAGCAGAGGCTCTGAAACGCGTCAGGATTCTTTTCATTTTAGAAGATTAATAAACACGCTGGTGCATTGAAAGAGTCACAGTACGTTGTTTTTTTCAACACCGAGGTTCTCCTCGTGTGTTTGTTTTGACAACGCGTTGCTGGGCTAGATATACTTATATATAAATTTATGTGTGTATATATATATATATATATATATATATATATATATATATATATATATATATATTTATAAAAGTTTTTTAATTCTATTTCCTAACTATAACGATCCTGTAACCTTTGGTTTTTTCATTGAATATATATATATATATATTTTTATATATATATACATATATATATATATATATATATACACACACACACACACACATATATTGATGTATATATATTTATACATGTGTCATATGAGATGTCATCAGTGATGTCGCTGACAATGTCATGAGTAATATGTGAAGTCATAAGCAGTGCATTATGGGAGCGCAAGTTATAGTTAGCTCAGGTAACTATAACTGCTGAATTTCTACGGTTTTGTACAAGTAAATTCAGAACATGACTATAACGTCCATGTAAACTTTAATTTTTTATGGGAATTTCTATGGTTGAATATTGTTGTACTCTAGTTAGCATTCATAATGTCAGAGGGGAATGGAGCACATAACTAACCAAACAGCCATATTGTGAATGTGTCTGACGTTGATAATATGTCACGACTCACCCTGGCCTTACCGTCGGTACTGGAGAGGGATGGTGAGCGGCCCCGGTTCCTGCAAGTCCTGCTCTGACCGAGGTAGGGGCGACCCCTTCCGGTAGTCACGGTGCTGTTGACAATAGTAAGCCACCACAGTCCGTGCCCTCCAGAAGGAGTCCCAGAGGAAAAACCCCAAGGGGGAAAAATCCTCCAACAGAAACTCCCTGAAACAGAAGGAGGACACAAGGATTAGAACTCAGGATCCTGGAAATCTGGAAGACTGAAGACAGAACAAGAACGACTGGCGTCCCAAACGAAGACCAGCCGGAGCGTGACCACCACTGCTGAAGTGTTGCAACGCAATGAGAAGAAGAAATTATTCCCCTTATATACCCCTAGACAGGAAGTGATAAACAGGAAGAAGTAACACCACCATCTTGGCTAGGGAAGGAGCTATAGCTAGAGATAGAAAATATACTCTTGTACAAAAGGAACAGATGCATGGAGGGAAGAAGGGAAGTGCACAGCATGCTGGGAAGGAGAAGGCATGCCTTAAAACCATGCATGAGGAAGATGAAGCCCCTGAAGGCATGTGGCAGGTAAGTAATGCTAGGGGGGAGGGCCCAGACACCCCACAACCATGTCCGCATCGCGTGCCGTGCGCGGCAAAAACCGTGACCCAATTCTGGGCCTTCGGCCTCGCCAAGCCCTTACAACAGTGTGCAGCCGGAGAAAAGGGCTGCCGCGGGCACCGCAACCTTTGACACGGGCCGCAGCTTCCCCCAGGGCCCGGCCGGGAGACGCCGCGTTTTCCCCTGCGGTTCAGCCGGAAGGAGCCGCAGCGGCCCGCGGTGCAACATAATATCAGTCCCATTAGAAACTGAAATTGATGAGGAACAACATGATGAAAATGAAACCTTTTATAGAAAATACTGCTGATTCAGGAGATGCTTCAAAGATGATGATTTTGCTGAATAAATAACCTTGTTCCTAATATTCCTGATCTGGTCTTGAATAACTAATTAAGAGCAGAGGTTAGCTAAAGATTGATACTCATCTCATTGGCAAAAACAAAGTTATCTTTGAAAATGGCATGGCTGTTTAATGTTTAGCTGACTTGACAAATCACATATTTATGGCATCATATATAAGAGACTTCTATGCTGTCAAATGAGTGTTGCATTTAAGTACTGAATCATTATCATTTATAAATCGAAGTGTGGCTGTGTAGAAACTGGTGCGCACTTCCACAATTTTTTCGCTTATATAGAAAAACTGTCATTTATGTTGAAATTAAGACGTAAAAACTTCCGGAGTGTCAAAGTAGTTCCACACCCAGCCACAGGGTGTGTAGGCTGTGAGCCAGATGGTCCACAGTAGGTAAATTAAGCAAAAGGAACCACTGCACATCCAAATATTTCAAAAATGTCCTTTTATTCTTCCATATAGTTTGTCCGTTGTAACATCCGCCAAAGTGTTCAAGGTGAAGACAGTCGATATGTGTTTCATCGCGTGATAACGACTTTCTCAAGGCTGTGGAACAATGTTTGAATACAATTGTGAGCTAACTCATAGTTCCAATCATCTTGGTGTGATGTTTTTATCTAACACCCGAAGTTTAATAAGTCAAAGTATTTGGCTGGATAGATTGCCCAAAAAGAAAAAATTTAATTTTGCATGCATACCATTGCACTCACCACAGTGTATGGTAAACACACAAAGAAAACTAATTGGTGCTCCCCATAAGATAAAATACACTAGGTGAGAGGACACATACAAATGAGTGTGTATTTAGAATTAAATTGATCATCATGAGAAGTGCAAGCCTATATGTTGACGTGACCGCCATGAGAGTAGTGCATAGAAAATAGAAGTTTATCTATAAGGACATACCTTACTGATATAACGTGTGATATTCAACATATGTCATTTATATCTGCGATCTATTGATCACAGAGAGAAATCCTTTCATCTGTGAAGGTACTTCATGTTTAGTTCATAGACGCAGTTTCGAATTAAATCAATAGTTGTATCCGGACTATAATAAGTCTAAACGTGAGAGAAAAGGAGAACGGGAAGAAGAATTAGAACTAGCACTGGTCACTAGTTTGGAGTAAATGAGAAAAGTCAAATTCAGGCATGTTGAATGTGAGTAGCGTTCTTCAAAAAGAAATACCCTTTTTTGAAAAACCCGTTGTGATGAGCCGGAATGGAGAAAATATACTCATCCATGGCTACACCCCTTATTTGTTATACTCTGGCAAGTCCCGAGAATGTTCTGCCCGTTGTCAGCTAATGTACGCCATATTCAGCCGAAATATGTTGTGTTATCAGTATGTGCACGTGCGCACACATCTGTAACAAGACCAAGTGAACCCAGACCATGTACGTCCGGCATGATTGCTATTTAAGAAGAGCGGATAACGTGCTCGGGCGATATGCAGAGACCGTGCAAATATTATTCTAAGATGAACGACTCTGAGCATTCATGCTCTGTGAACTCGCCCGTACTATTTGTAAAAGATCTCTTCATAAAGGACGCTGCCAGTATGTATACTGCATGTCCAAATGCTAGCATGAGAGACGAACGGTACGCGTGAGAATATTATTAGGCGTGTCTTACCTGTCCAACCGTCCGTGTATGAGTATTTGCTTCAAGGCATGTATTTACTCTACGCTAGTACTGTGTGACCGCGCATTTTCTAATGAGAAAGTGTGCTGAAAACAAAAAGAAGACTAAAGTCTGAGTACACTCTTTTTTCTTTTTGGTGGCTGCCATCTTGTAGTGGTGAAACGTAACAGAAGATAAAACTGTTTAGATCTAAAATTCTCAGTAAGATTTGTCAGTTGGGAAGCTAGAATGATGGAGGAAAGCCCAAATATTACACCCTTGGTGTCCTATGATAGTCAATAATTCTTAAGAATGTAATGGTAACTTAATATTGACAAACATATTTATACAACTAGGTAATTTTTAAGTTTTTGGGTAGATCATCAAAACTTTCATTGTAGACATAGACCAATACATAATACATATATCTGTTACCTTGATTGTCAAAACCAAATCAATGTATACATAAGGTACATTTTATAACCACAAGTAGTGATGTCGCCAGTAACCATAGTGCCATGTTCCACAGTTGGCTGGCAGATATAAATACACTAATGTCACTTAGTTTTTGATATAACATATATAAGAACTTCACACACCATCCACATCACGTTCCAATAATGACAAACAGAAATCAATAACCGTTGCCCACATAGAGTAAAAGCCTACGCAGTGTGATCACAGGAAGACATGTAAATCCTTTTCTTTGTTCAGACCCTCCTCAACTGCGCGTAACTTAATTATCCACCTGCTTTCTAGTTGTCTAAGTGATAATGTCCTGTTACCACCCCTGGGACATCCGTCCAGAGTGGCAACACCATGTGTTCTGATGTTGTGTATGTCTCGCTGTGTATGCATTGTGTTAAAGTGTACGGCAAATAGATATTCTTTGTTGTTGTTTTTGATTGCTCGAACATGCTCTTGTAATCTCTCTTTATCAGGTCTGATAGTACTGCCTATATAAATAAGCTTGCAGATACATATGAGACAGTACACCACAAATCTGGTATTGCAATTTACGAAATGTTTGATGTGATGCGTAACACCGGTGTTGTAGCAAAAAGACTTGGTTTTGTCAATGGTATAGTCACAAATGTTACATTGACCACATTTATAGAACCCAGGTGGTGGTCGTGGGATCCAGTTACTTTTTATGAGATTAGGTAAGAAACTGTGGCATAGTACATCTCTCAGAGTGCGACCCCTGCTATAAATAACATTAGGTCTATCCTGGAGACCACTTTTTAAGGTGTCATCAGACAACGGGATGGGCCAGTTTTTCTTTAAGATTTTGAAGACATCTGAGCTTACAGTACTGTAAGGGGTTATTAGGCTTATTCCCCTTTTTCCCTTAGTATTCTTCCCCGGTGTGGTGTTGGTTAGTAATGTTGTTCTATCAATCGTATGGATTTTCCTATGTGCCTTGTTCCACAATTGACTTGCGTACCCCCTTTTAAGGAATCGTTGTTCCAGTACTCCAAGTTGGTTGGTAAATTCGTGTTCCTCACAGCAGTTATGTCTCACCCTTATTGCCTCCCCATAGGGGATTGCTCTAATCTGTGAAGCGGGATGAGCGCTGGTGGCATGCAAAATGGAATTAGTTGCTGTGGGTTTTCTAAAAAAGCTTTGTATAGATTTTGTCCTTCTTTGTGTAAATAGTTAGGTCTAGGAAGTCTATATTGTCTGTACTAGTACAACTAGTGAATTGGATATTACAGTCATTGATGTTGAGATGACTGATGAAGAGATCCAATGTTGTGTGATCTCCAGACCAGAACAAGAGAACGTCATCAATGTATCATCCCCAATACATTATACGTTGCGTGAGGTCCGATGCACCTTTACGCCAAATACAGGGAGTGCAGAATTATTAGGCAAATTAGTATTTTGACCACATCATCCTCTTTATGCATGTTGTCTTACTCCAAGCTGTATAGGCTCGAAAGCCTACTACCAATTAAGCATATTAGGTGATGTGCATCTCTGTAATGAGAAGGGGTGTGGTCTAATGACATCAACACCCTATATCAGGTGTGCATAATTATTAGGCAACTTCCTTTCCTTTGGCAAAATGGGTCAAAAGAAGGACTTGACAGGCTCAGAAAAGTCAAAAATAGTGAGATATCTTGCAGAGGGATGCAGCACTCTTAAAATTGCAAAGCTTCTGAAGCGTGATCATCGAACAATCAAGCGTTTCATTCAAAATAGTCAACAGGGTCGCAAGAAGCGTGTGGAAAAACCAAGGCGCAAAATAACTGCCCATGAACTGAGAAAAGTCAAGTGTGCAGCTGCCACGATGCCACTTGCCACCAGTTTGGCCATATTTCAGAGCTGCAACATCACTGGAGTGCCCAAAAGCACAAGGTGTGCAATACTCAGAGACATGGCCAAGGTAAGAAAGGCAGAAAGACGACCACCACTGAACAAGACACACAAGCTGAAACGTCAAGACTGGGCCAAGAAATATCTCAAGACTGATTTTTCTAAGGTTTTATGGTCTGATGAAATGAGAGTGAGTCTTGATGGGCCAGATGGATGGGCCCGTGGCTGGATTGGTAAAGGGCAGAGAGCTCCAGTCCGACTCAGACGCCAGCAAGGTAGAGGTGGAGTACTGGTTTGGGCTGGTATCATCAAAGATGAGCTTGTGGGGCCTTTTCGGGTTGAGGATGGAGTCAAGCTCAACTCCCAGTCCTACTGCCAGTTCCTGGAAGACACCTTCTTCAAGCAGTGGTACAGGAAGAAGTCTGCATCCTTCAAGAAAAATATGGTTTTCATGCAGGACAATGCTCCATCACACGCGTCCAAGTACTCCACAGCGTGGCTGGCAAGAAAGGGTATACAAGAAGGAAATCTAATGACATGGCCTCCTTGTTCACCTGATCTGAACCCCATTGAGAACCTGTGGTCCATCATCAAATGTGAGATTTACAAGGAGGGAAAACAGTACACCTCTCTGAACAGTGTCTGGGAGGCTGTGGTTGCTGCTGCACGCAATGTTGATGGTGAACTGATCAAAACAGTGACAGAATCCATGGATGGCAGGCTTTTGAGTGTCCTTGCAAAGAAAGGTGGCTATATTGGTCACTGATTTGTTTTTGTTTTGTTTTTGAATGTCAGAAATGTATATTTGTGAATGTTGAGATGTTATATTGGTTTCACTGGTAATAATAAATAATTGAAATGGGTATATATTTTTTTTTGTTAAGTTGCCTAATAATTATGCACAGTAATAGTCACCTGCACACACAGATATCTCCCTAACATAGCTAAAACTAAAAACAAACTAAAAACTACTTCCAAAAATATTCAGCTTTGATATTAATGTTTTTTTTGGGTTCATTGAGAACATGGTTGTTGTTCAATAATAAAATTAATCCTCAAAAATACAACTTGCCTAATAATTCTGCACTCCCTGTATGCTGTTGCTCATAGTATCCCATGTATAGGTAAGTGAATGAAGGTGAGAACTTAGCCCCCATTGCCACTCCCTGTGTCTGTTGGTACCATGTACCCTCATGTAAAAAAACATTATTGTTCATGACCAAGTGAATGAGATCAAGTAACATGTCTGAGTGTCGGAGACATGTGGCATACCTCTTATCTAGAAAGTGTCTAATGGCTACCAGGCCCATCTTTTTGGGTATGCATGTGTATAATGATGTAACATCCAGGGTAGCTAGGATGTGTCCCTCTGTCCACTGGTAGTCAGATATTAGGCAAAGAAGATGTTTAGTGTCCTTAATGTATGATGGAAGATTCTGTACAATTGGTTGTAAGTACAGATCAATATATTGCGAGAGTCTCTCGGGGGGGGAATTAATTCCCGAAATGATTGGCCTTCCAGGAGGGAAGTTAGCTGTCTTGTGTATCTTTGGTAGTGTGTAGATACATGGGAAGCTAGGTGTTGGGTTGAACAGATATTTGAACCCTAGGTCGGTGAGGAGACCCATGTCTCTACATGTGGTAAATTTAATCTCTATGTCCCTAGTAATTTTAGCTATGGGATTATTAGTTAATTTACAGTAGGCTGTTTCATCCTGTAATTGTCTATTAATCTCTGTAACGTAATCTTCCCGGTTCATGACCACAATGTTGCCACCTTTATCTGCTTCCTTTATTACAATCTCTTTGTCTTGTGTGAGGGTTTAAAATGCTGCTAGCTCATTAGCAGTAATGTTCTGTGGAATACTTCTAAATCTGTTATTGTGTCGTGATTCCAACTGATACAGATCTTTTGTTACCTTTTTGTAAAAGAGATCTATGGTGTTATCCATCGGTAAAGTAGGAACAAAATGTGATGTGGGTTTCAGTCCGCTGTCACAAGTATCTGTGGGCCCCCAACCAAGGTCTGATAAGATCTCATCATATGTGGGTACATCATTAGTATCTGTTGTGTCTGCTAAGGACAGTAGTGTGTGTATGTCCTTAATGTCCTTAATGAGTAATGGACAAGATGCCGAGTCAGTGGCTGCTGGATTAGTCATGCCTTGTTTGTCACTAAAGTACTTGAAAAGTTTGCATTTGCGTACAAATTTGAATAAGTTAATGTGTAATTCCGTGTAGTCAGGTGTAGATGTTGGAACGAAATCCAGTCCCTTGTTAAGAATACTCAATTGATGTGTGTCCAAGATTTTATTAGATACATTTGTCACGCAAAAATTATTTGTAACAGATATCGCTTCCTGAGTAATGTGATCTAGTTCTTGATGTTGCGAGTGGTTGATCTCGTAGTCACTCCTGCTCTTGCTTTGTCTGATTCTAGTGCTTTGCCTTTTGCCTCTTCTAGTTCTCTTGGGTACATAGCTGGCCCTGTTCTGGTAACTTTTTGTCCCCTGCGGAATCTTTCTAGTTCCAATAAAAAAGGTGACTTGGTGTTGCCTGTGTTGGTGTTATCTCGTAGGGAACCATTCGTGTCCTCACTATTTACACTGGAGCAACTAGAACAAATCTGTATCACTCATCCTAATATTGGAAAGTGTGGAAGACTGTGTTCTAGTGCTTAGACTGACCTGTCTTTCTAA
Source organism: Pleurodeles waltl (assembly GCF_031143425.1). NCBI lineage: Eukaryota > Metazoa > Chordata > Amphibia > Caudata > Salamandridae > Pleurodeles > Pleurodeles waltl. The sequence continues at coordinate 1,028,363,272 of NC_090448.1, read as the reverse complement.
GTTGGTATTGTCGAACTTACGTGAGTACGTTAAGACTCTCCCTGTTGAATAATCTATCGCATCTCTTTTGAGTTTGCGCATTTTTTTCTCTCTTACATACTCTTGATGACCTTGAAGGACTCCTTTTAGGATACCGTAGTTTTTGGTAATTGCCTCCGACAAATTTGTGCCTTGAATCTCTTTTTCTAATTCACTAATTTCTTTAAGTAACCTGTCCCTTTTCTCATCTGCATCCCTGATAAGTATGTCCATGATACCATAGGAAGACGTAATTAACAGTTGTTCCCACTCCTGTAAGAGTGTCGGATTCAAGTCCCAAAGGACGGAAATAGCACTACTCTCAAACCCCTCGGTATTTGATTGTTTTGTACGTATTTCTGTAGAATGGTGGAGTGCCACCATCTAGATAGTTCTTGTTTTTTTTAATCTTTCCAGTTTCAAAAACTTATTTCTAAGTCCTTCTTTCCTCACACTGGTGTTGGCACTACCCGTGGTGGGAACACCCCCACCCATGTTTGTACTTAAGAGTTCCTCCAATAGCGTTTCCCTATTATCATCAAATCTAGACATATTGGAACCAAAAGAAGAAGAAAATGTTTGATTATGACACTATGTTATAACATTAAATTTCCGTAAATGTTCAAGCACAGGAGTACGTCTCCATACACAAATTGTAATTTATAAATCAAAGTGTGGCTGTGTAGAAACTGGTGCGCACTTCCACAATTTTTTTGCTTATATTGAAAAACAGTCATTTATGTTGAAACTTAAGACGTAAAAACTTCCGGAGTGCCAAAGTAGTTCCACACCCAGCCACAGGGTGTGTAGGCTGTGAGCCAGGTGGTCCACAGTAGGTAAATTAAGCAAAAGGAACCACTGCACATCCAAATATTTCAAAAATGACCTTTTATTCTTCCATATAGTTTGTCCGTTGCACCATCTGCCAAAGTGTTCAAGGTGAAGACAGCCGACACGTGTTTCGTGGTGATAACGACTTTCTCAAGGCTGTGGAACAATGTTTGAATACAATAGTGAGCTAACTCATAGTTCCAATCGTCTTGGTGTGATGTTATTATCTAACACCCGAAGTGTAATAAGTCAAAGTATTTGGCTGGATAGATTGCCCAAAAATATTTCTTTTTTATTTTGCATGCATACCATTGCACTCACCACAGTGTATGGTAAACACACAAAGAAAACGAATTGGTGCTCCCCATAAGATAAAATACACTAGGTGAGAGGACACATACAAATGAGTGTGTATTTAGAATTAAATTGATCATCATAATAAGTGCAAGCCTATAGGTTGACGTGACCGCCATGAGAGTAGTGCATAGAAAATAGAAGTTTATCTATAAGGACATACCTTACTGATATAACGTGTGATATTCAACATATGTCATTTATATCTGCGAACTATTGATCACAGAGAGAAATCCTTTCATCTGTGAAGGTACTTCATGTTTAGTTCATAGATGCAGTTTCGAATTAAATCACTAGTTGTATCCGGACCATAATAAGTCTAAACGTGAGAGAAAAGGAGAACGGGAAGAAGAATTAGAACTAGCCCTGGTCACTAGTTTGGAGTAAATGAGAAAAGTCAAATTCAGGCATATTGAATGTGAGTAGTGTTCTACAAAAAGAAAGAACCTTGTTTGAAAAACCCGTTGTGATAAGCCGGAATGGAGAAAATATACTCATCCGTGGCCACACCCCTTATTTGTTATACACTGGCAAGTCCCGAGAATGTTCCGCCCGTTGTCAGCTAATGTACGCCATATTCAGCCGAAATATGTGGTGTTATCAGTATGTGCACGTGCGCACTGATCTGTAACAAGACCAAGTGAACCCAGACCATGTACGTCCGGCATGATTGCTATTTAAGAAGAGTGGATAAAGTGCTCGGGCGATATGCAGAGACCGCGCAAATATTATTTTAAGATGAACGACTCCGAGCATTCATGCTCTGTGAACTCGCCTGTACTATTTGTAAAAGATCTCTTCATAAAGGACGAGGTCAGTATGTATACTGCATGTCCAAACGCTAGCGAGAGAGACGAACGGTACGCGTGAGAATATTATTGGGCGTGTCTCACCCGTCCATCCGTCCGTGTATGCGTATTTGCTTCAAAGCATATATTTCCTCTACGCTAGTACTGTGTGACCGCGCATTTTCTAATGAGAAAGTGTGCTGAAAACAAAAAGAGAACTAAAGTCTGAGTACCCTCTTTTTTCTTTTTGGTGGCTGCCATCTTGTAGTGGTAAAACGTAACAGAAGATAAAACTGTTTAGATCTAAAATTCTCAGTAAGGTTTGTCAGTTGGAAAGACAGAGTGACGGAGGAAAGCCCAAATATTATACCCTTGGTGTCCTATGATAGTCAATAATTCCTAAGAATGTAATGGTAACTTAATATTGACAAACATATTTATACAACTAGGTAATTATTAAGTTTTTGGGTAGGTCATCAAAACGTTCATTGTAGACATAGAGCAATACATAATACATATATCTGTTCCCTTGATTGTCAAAACCACATCAATGTATACATAAGGTACATTTTATAACCACAAGTAGTGATGTCGTCAGTAACCATAGTGCCATGTTCCAGAGTTGGCTGGCAGATATAAATACACTAATGTCACTTAGTTTTTGATATAACATATATAAGAACTTCACACACCATCCACATCAAGTTCCAATAATGACAAACAGAAATCAATAGCCGTTGCCCACATAGAGTAAAAGCCTACGCAGTGTGATCACAGGAAGACATGTAAATCCTTTTCTTTGTTCAGACCCTCCTCAACTGTGCGTAACTTAATTATCCACCTACTTTCTAGTTGTCTAAGTGATAATGTCCTGTTACCACCCCTGGGACATCTGTCCAGAGTGGCAACACCATGTGTTCTGATGTTGTGTATGTCTCGCTGTGTATGCATCGTGTTAAAGTTTACGGCAAATGGATATTCTTTGTTGTTGTTTTTTATTGCTCGAACATGCTCTTGTAATCTCTCTTTATAAGGTCTGATAGTACTGCCTATATAAATAAGCTTGCAGATACATATGAGACAGTACACCACAAATTTGGTATTGCAATTTATGAAATGTTTGATGTGATGCTTAACACCGGTGTTGTAGCAAAAAGACTTGGTTTTGTCAATGGTATAATCACAAATGTTACATTGACCATATTTATAGAATCCAGGTGGTGGTTGTGGGATCCAGTTACTTTTTGTGAGATTAGGTAAGAAACTGTGGCATAGTACATCTCTCAGAGTGCGACCCCTGCTATAAATGACATTAGTTCTATCCTGGAGACCACTTTTTAAGGTGTCATCAGACAACAGGATGGGCTAGTTTTTCTTTAAGATTTTGAAGACATCTGAGCTTACAGTACTGTAAGGGGTTATTAGGCTTATTCCCCTTTTTCCCTTAGTCCTCTCACCTAGTGTATTTTATCTTATGGGGAGCACCAATTAGTTTTCTTTGTGTGTTTACCATACACTGTGGTGAGTGCAATGGTATGCATGCAAAATTTAATTTTTTCTTTTTGGGCAATCTATCCAGCCAAATACTTTGACTTATTACACTTCGGGTGTTAGATAATAACATCACACCAAGACGATTGGAACTATGAGTTAGCTCACTATTGTATTCAAACATTGTTCCACAGCCTTGAGAAAGTCGTTATCACGACGAAACACGTGTCGGCTGTCTTCACCTTGAACACTTTGGCGGATGTTACAACGGACAAACTATATGGAAGAATAAAAGGACATTTTTGAAATATTTGGATGTGCAGTGGTTCCTTTTGCTCACTGAATCATTATCACATCAATGTCACCAGCATCTCAAGGTTTGAATACGTGTTTTATTATATAAAATTAGGTTGTTTGGGTTTGATGTCGTAATATTGTTGAAAATAGTGTGAACTCTTCAATGGAATATCAACATAATATTATTTACACACATAACATAATTCCGTACATAATTAACAGCTGTAGAAATATCAATGTCTACACTATCACTGTAAAACAAATCTAAAGTTAACAATTTTGAGCACATGTGTCAAAACCAAAATTATAATTTACAAATAAAATGTATAGATAATATTCATATTGAAAAACAATACTGAATACAATATTATCATTAGAGATAAGCGGACAATAATATTTTTAATCAAATACTACTATGATTTATTTATAATAAATATACAATAACACATTAAAACAAGAAACATAAACTTATTCACATGTAAAGTTAAATTTATTGACCATATATATAATTTTATAGAAACACACTTTAGGAATACACACTTTATTACAAGAAAATAAATGTTACTAAAATAAAGGCAGAAAATGTTACTTTACAAATATATTAATTGTACAACAATAATTTAAAATAAAAGTAAACACAGATTAGGGTACACAAAAATGGAAATAACCCCCAAAAATTCAACCCAGACAAATAGGAACCAAACATCTATTTTGAAACTTATCACCCATTACAAACATATACATAACTAACAGAACACTACATAAAAGAGCCCAAAATGTCACTAAGGGGGTTATTCTAACTTTGGAGGAGGTGTTAATCCGTCCCAAAAGTGACGGAAAAGTGACGGATTTACCACCAGCCGTATTACGAGTCCTTTATATCCTATGGAACTCGTAATACGGCTGGTGGTATATCCGTCACTTTACCGTCACTTTTGGGACGGATTAACACTCCTCCAAAGTTAGAATAACCCCCTAACTCTTGCTGGAAAATCTTGTCAACTACAAGAAAATAACACTCTGCGAGACTGTACAACGCAATCCCAGAAGAAAGACTTAAAAACAGAGCTACAGATGTATACTTATTGATAACAAATACTAGGGCTGGGCAGTGCTCACAGAGTTCCACTTTGCAGAATTCCGCGGAGTTGGAGTTCCACAAACTGCGGAGTTCTGCCTGCTCTGGCCTGAATATGGCTGTGCTCAGAAGTGCTAAACAGGTTTGGGCACATTCAGGCCAGGGCAGGTGGCAGCAAAAGCCGCTGTTTCAGGCCTCTTGTGCACCAGCCTTCCCCATGTGCACTGCACATGGGGCATTCTGGGACACAAGAGGCATGTGCACAAGAGGCCTGAAACAGCAGGTTTTGGTGCCTACATCCCTTGCCTCAATTTAGGCTAGGGCCATAGGTAGAGAAAGTTCCAGTTTCAGTACTCTTGAGCACCAGTGTGCACAGATTCCACAGAAATGAAAACAAGGGCTAACCTGGGTCCTCCCAGGGTGTCCTCGTTGCCAGCAGTCTGGCTCACTGACTCCCTCTGCACCCTGATCCCGGGCTGTTGGCGGTGGGAGGCCTGGAACTAGAGTCAGTACCATTAAGCAACTCCTTCGCTCACATTAGGCCGAGTGCACACTGCAGCCTGGTTATAGGCAACACAGTGCAAGCACAGACTGTCTGTGCTTGTGCTGTGTGGTCCATAACTGGGCTGCAGTGCACACGCAGAGAACTCCGCTTAACTGGCTGGGCTAGCTAAGTTTTTGCTCGAACTCCCCACTTCTTGCCGAACATTTTGTTATGTCTGCGTGTGGAGGGGAGCTCACTGCCCATCTCTAACAAACACAACCTAAAATGCAAACATAAAAACATATTACTAAACTCTTTCTTTTACTATCTACATCAGTCTTTAAAAACTAAGGAACCACTTGAGAAAAAGGAAGCAGTAGAGACAAAATAATCCAAATCCAAACTTGGACACTTATACAAAGGCACTTAGAAAGAAAGTAAAATAAAAACAATTATAAAAAGGAGAGGAGCTTTGACCCCCCCCCCCCGGCGCTATAAAGTGCTGCAAGGTCTCACGCTGTGCTTGAAAGGACAAGTCCACAGTTCCTTTGGGAAGGGACTCCAGGTCCCACAGTGCTCTGCACCATCATCATGCCTGGATGAAGGGGGAGGAGCCTTGACTCCTCTTGGTGTTACAAAGAACTGCAACTTCTCCCACTGCTTGGGATGTGCACAGGCTGCACCTGGCAAAGTTAGGGCCATTCTGTAATTGTGAGCACCAGAAAGAGGCAGTGGGCTACCCCCTTGGTTCTATCATCAAAATATCTTCTCAGCAGTGCCAATTGTAAGTACTTGATTTTTAATATATATCATCACTAATGGCCAAAAGAAAAATACCAGACAGTGTACCAGTACATGCTGCCAAGAGACATGCCACAGACAACTGTGCACTAGATGCTGTTGATGTGCTAATTAGGGAGGTGGAGGACATTCTGGGGGAAGAGAAGAACTGATTCTGGGGCAATGGTGCCAGGCCAAAACAACACACTATTTCAAAGGGAAAAACAAGAAGAGCATCAACAGCAAGGTCAAGTAGCATTGCTACTATGGGTCCCTACCCACCTTCGCTCAACAAAGAATCTTGTTTACCAAATACCCCTATTGTATCCACAACTTTCTCCACTCAATGCAAACCAATTAGCAGTAGAAGAGCCCCCGCCCAAAATGGTTTGCTCAAAATGGAACTCTCCCCTCATTAATCTGGGAGAGGACAACCTTGAGCAGAAGGTCCCAAAGGCAACCCAGTCTGAAGACTTGGACCATGGCTTAGTAAGTAATGAATCCATCAGAGAAGATCTTGAAGTTTTGAGGGGTTCTGTGCAGTCTTTAAATACCAAGGTTAAGGAGTCTGAAAATCTAACTTCGAATTAGCAAAGAAACTAGTGAGATATTCTGTCAGAGAATATGGGGCCAATGAAGCTGCCAGCTATGCAGATGCTTTACCAAAGGAGCAACACTGAGAGGAAAAGTACCATTTGGTTCCTCTGCCCACTATACCTTGGGTGCTATGAGCTCCCAGAGCAACTCCACAGGAGTAGATGGTAAAGAACGGCTTATCGGTGGTGAGGGAACCCACATTCTAATGGCAACTCTGCACCCAGCAAGCAGTAATCCACAGGTTATTGATTACCAGTATCTCCCTGCATTTATTGCTTTCATTACTCAAATTTCCTTCTTAGCTCCAAAGCTGAAAACCACACTCACCACTGGTTTCCAAGACTAGACTCCGATGCTTATGTGCCGTCTCTACAAGATATGCATCCTTCAGTTTCATCAAAAACCATCCAGGGAGGAACAAGCTTGATCATATTTATGACAAAGTACCTAGAGTGGCAACTGGACAATGAGAGTGAACTGAGTCTCTAATAAATAAGGTGATGCATTGGATCCGTTACAAACACAAGTGTCTTTCTCTTATCCACTCAGATAAAATATTTGTGTCACATCTGTGAAACAATCAGTGCTCTAACAATAACATAAAACTGGTTAGAAAGAACCAGACCATGCTGGTCTGCCTCTTAGCTTTGGAAGTCTGGTTGTCCACCCCCTCAGAACTCCGTCTTCCAATTTAAGTTAGCTCCAGAATTTGTAAGGAATCCAAAAGACTCATCATAAGCTAAACTCAACAAGGCATCCTATTCACCAGTAGAGAGCAGAAGTATGAGCGATATGTTTGAATAACCCAAAAGGTCCATTAGAAGTCCAAATCAGTAAGTCACTATGTCCTCCAACAAGACTTCATGGTAAAGGAACTACCAAATTCATTCCAGTTGGAGTTGCCACCCATGGGGTTCTCTATCATCTATGCTCAAGGAAAAAGGATGACTGTTCAGTAATACTCTGAATTGTTGGGATGTTATCTATTCAAGCAATGCCAATTTCCCTGTTCGGTGTATGAAACGAACACCAAAGTATGATGACATCAGTCAAGAGGTCTCTTCTAGTCTGTCTTTTAGGCCCTCTAGAAATGATTCATGGAGCATCCTTTCATGGAATATAGCTGGCCTAAAATCCAAACTCACTGACCCACAGTGGGGGGTCTTTCATTGATGAGCATTAAACTTGTCTATTGCAGGAATCTTGGCACATAGAGCTCTGTTTGAGATGTTGTTAGAAAGTGGATTATTGGTAAGGGCAGGTAAGAACTTCACCTAGCAATAGGCCACTAAACCCTAATAGGTCCAGTTAGGGCTCAGTAAATTCAACCCAGCTCAACAGTAGGCAACTTGGCAATGAATGACAAGTATTAACTTAGGAGACAAGTTTATAAAGCATTAAAAAATCACAAAACAGTTAATAAGTAAAACACAAAACAAAATAAAATCCAACACCAATTAATAATGATAGAGTATATTCTTTTCTTTAAAATGACACCAAAACATTTATAATCGGATAAGGGGAACCGGAGATATGATTTTTTAAAGAATTAGGGCCTGATTACAACTTTGGAGGAGGTGTAAATCCGTCCCAAATGTGACAGATATACCACCAGCCGTATTACGAGTTCCATAGGATATAATGGACTCGTAATACGGCTGGTGGTATATCTGTCATTTTACCGTCACTTTTGGGACGGATTAACACCTCCTCCAAAGTTGTAATCAGGCCCTTAATGTTATCTACCACATAGAAACTAAAAGCTCCACTCTGGTCATCTGGTCGCAAAGTCGGGGCAAAGTCAAAGTCTGAGGCCGACCGCAATGGATCACTTCTTGGATGCAGCAATCTGGAGTCCACAGTGAAAAGTTAACCTTCGGATTTAGTCCCTCATTATGACTTTGGCAGTGTTATCTGAAGACCGCCGTGGTGGCGGGCACCAAAAGACCGCCAGTGTTGGTGGTATCACGAGCGCCGTTTTACGAGTCACAGACAGATGTTTGCACAAAAACAGTCAAGAATCCAACAACGGCAGGCCTGCCGAGGGCTAGAGAGAGGCGGTCTCACCACCAGCACCGCCACGCCAACATAGCTCCCTCCAAATAATGCCCCACAAATCAGCACAGCGTCCTTCCACAGCGGTAAACCATTGGCGGTGTGAACCGGCGCACTCAAAAATACACCTCCAGCAGAACCCAAAGCCACATTAGATACTACGAATACCCCACACCTGAGACACATACAGATATCAGACACACCCACACACACCACAATAGAACACCCCCCACAAATTTCACAATCCTTTGCAAAAGGAACTTTTCACACAGACCCAGAGATACTGCCCTTACCAATATATAGCACAGATACACCATTGGCACACACACGTCACACACAGCACAACTGCACACAAACACTACACACCCTATCAAGCACCAAACACAACACCCTTGTGCACAACACCCCCCCCACCATCCACTTCACTACCACTATGTCCCCTCAAAAGCACCCATGATTTACAGACGAAGAGTTGAGGGTCATGGTCAATTAAATCATCAGGGTAGAGCCACAACTGTACAGAGTACAGGTCCAGCATACATCCGTTGCCAGGAAAATTGAGTTATGATGAAGGATCGTCGACACAGTCAATTCAGTGGGAAACCATCCACGCATAAGGGAGGATATCAGGAAGAGGAGAAATGATCTACGGTGGAAGGTGTGTACCATGGCATCACAACACCACATTGCCATCAACAAGACTGGCAGTGGGCCCCCACTTCCTCCGTCAGAGTTTACTTCGTGGGAGGAGAAGGTATTGGACATACTGCATCCTGTTGGTATGACTGGAATATCCAGAGGCCTGGAGTCTAGTAAGTTACTAACACTCCCCTGCATCCAACGACTCCTTTACAACATTCGTCCCCACTACCCTATCACTCCCTAATGCAACCCACCTCACACTTACTCACCCCACCTAATGCCCCACCACTGCCACCATCCCCAGACAGTCTACCCCGATTGCACAGATAGCACTCACAATGGCAATCACTACAACTACCACAATGCATGACTCCCCCACACATGAAAAGCTGCCAATCCCACAACACAGTGGAACACCTGCACCTAAAACCATAACAACAGCTTCAATAAGTGGACGCTTCGACTGCATACCACCACATGACAATGACAGCTATGCTATCGACAACCCTACAAGGAGCATGATACCAGTTCCACAATCCATCACCCACTAGCAATGTCTATAGTGCCGCATCTGTCATTGCCATCATGGGGAAGCAAGTCAAGACACTGTGGGGGTTATTCCAACTTTGGAGGAGGTGTTAATCCGTCCCAAAAGTGACGGAAAAGTGACGGATTTACCACCAGCCGTATTACGAGTCCATTATATCCTATGGAACTCGTAATACGGATGGTGGTATATCCGTCACTTTACCGTCACTTTTGGGACGGATTAACACTCCTCCAAAGTTGGAATAACCCCCTGTATGCATCATACAATGATACGAACAAGTACACTTCCAGAATGTAACTCTCCCTCTCTCCATCCACAGGTAGTCCACCACCACCAGCCTCACCCTTCCCACACCTAACCCTACCACCCCGGTGGTAACAACAACACAGGCAACTCCTCATATCCAAACCTGTGTTCTAAGGACTGTTCAAACAGCAGTGTGCCCCACATTACAGCCAAGACAATGATGGTCCTATTGTAGCTGGGAGTGTGCACACCATTTCAGCGGCACATGCACAGGGGGCCTGGGCCCTCTCTCTGTGTAGTTGTGTCATCACGTGTGCCACATTGCTGTTCCTCAGGATGTAGGAGTAATGCACAGATCCAGGAAACTTGGCCATCACTTGTGAGATGTACTGGTCAGCGAGACACACCACCTGGACATTGATGGAGTAAAAGCTTTTCCTGTTCCTGCAAACTTGTTCATTCAACCTGGGAGGTGCCAAAGCAATGTGAGTGCCGTCTTTGCCCCCTATCACATTCGGGACATGTGCCATAGCATAGAAGTCAGATTTAACAGTGGCCAAATCCTCACGATTTGGGAATCTGATGTAGCTGTCCAGGTGAATGCACACAGTACCTTGTTCAACACTATACTGAACATCGGCTGTGACATCCCTGCTATCAAGGCACTGTCAACTGGGAAAGGCCTGAGGAAAGGAAGTGTAGAACAGATAAGACCTGTATTGTGAGAGATGGAATAGGGATTACCGATGGTTGCCAAGAGATCTGATTCCAACTGGGTACACAGTTCCATGATGGTCTGATGGTTCAGATGATAGGTCTGAATGATGTGTCTCTCTTCCAGGATAGCAAGGTCGATTAGGGACTGGTATACCGGTGCATGTTTCATTCTCACCATTGCAAGGTATCTAGAAATAAGAGAGAGGAAAAAGCCACATACAGTATTGATGTTATGGCTTGGTGACTCCCACATTTGGTTAGGCCATCTACGATTCTGCAAGTGACAGCACATGTACACACACTTGACTATCCCTGAATGTCACATGTGTGAACCTTGCTTTGATGTCTGAACATGGACTATCTATGCATATGGCACCAGAATTCATACATGATGCACTTATAATTAACCTACAATACACTAGCTAAATGTAAAATGGCAGCCGCTTGTCCTGCAAGCACAGGACTGGTGGAAGAAACCTAATTCCGCTGGCATTAGTCGTCATGGCGGTAGGCGGTCGCAAGCGCTGTGGGACTCATCATTGGCTAACGTTGTTGCCTATGAGAGACTGGGGCCAATGATGATCACTGGCGGCCGTAACAGTCATGTACGTGGAGGCCGTGACCACCATTTTGTGTTGTATAGCTCACGTGACTCCTGACACTCATGCAAGCAAGACCTCCACTGTTTGTGCTGCTGTGTTCTGTCTCTGGGAGGAATTATGCCATGTCCTGCAGGACATAAAGCCCCTGCCTTCACCCAGGAGGAAGTGGAGAAGCTCATTGATCGTGTCCTACCCCTGTATGGACAGTTGTATGGGGCACCAGAGCAGCAAGTGAGTCCAAAGTTCCTGACCTGTCTGTGTGGGTTTGAAAGCCATGGAGACAACACACATGGAGGGGATGCATGCAGATGGCAGAGGAGTAGATGCAATGTGCCTTGAAGACACGCTTGTGTGGTTATGAGATTTGTCTGATGTGTAAAGTCCACTGCTGTTGGTGTGATGCCAATCTACATGACTTTCGCCTTCTGTCTGTGTCACCCATGCAGGTCAGTGCCCATCAGAAGAAGGGGATTTGGCATGCCATCACCAAGGAAGTGTGGACCCTCGGGGTCCATGCCCAGCAGAGCACTCACTGTAGAAAGCGGTGGGTGGACCTGAGATGCTGAGCCCGGTAGACCACGAAGGCCCAACTGGGGATGTACTCCCAACGAGGGAGGGATGCCCGTCGGACCCTGACTCCCCTAATGGCCCGCATTTTGGCAGTGGCTTACCCTGAGGTGGATGTGCGCTTGAGGGCAGCACAGCAGCCACAAGGGGGTACATACACACTCCCACCTCCCTAATGTTAGGCATGTATGGGTTTGGGTAGCCTACTAGTGGGTAGACGTTGTGTAGACCATTAGTATTTGCACATCGGCTATGGCTATGAGGAATCCTGGCACAAATTATATTGTATATGTGTGCCAGAACCATGCAGATAGTGACTCATGTGGGTAGGAACGTAAATATTGGATATTGTCTCCTTACATTTATCATATTTTGGGTGACTAGCTCCTTCCATCAAAGGCCTTCTCATCACTAATGGTCTGCCACTGCCACTATGGTCTGCCACTATGATAGAGGTAATTGGTGTAATCCAAATCAGGTGCCTCAGACTGTAGATGTAGATGGCTGCAGGGGACAAAATGTAACTGACCATATTGTTGATTGATTTCCTGGCATGCTATCTTGCCATGCAGGAATCGGTATAGTAAGGAGGACAGGGTAAGTCTATGCAGACGAGAACGGGTGTGTGCCAAGTATTGTGCTACTGTGCATTGTATGACCATTCATGTAGTCAAAGGTGCCAATGTTCCCTCATTGGTTGCATTAGAGTACACTGCTTCTGTTTCCCATCTGATTTCCCTAAGTTGAGCCTTCCAATGTAAAGATATGCAATGGCATACCAGCAGTTAATTAGGTTGTCAGTCTGCGTAAATGATGTGTAGGTATTGACCGACTGCACCCTTTCCTTCTCTCCCATCCTCCCTCTCCTCCTCTTTCATTGTGTGCATCAGCATCACCAGTTGCCTGTGCCCGCTCACCCAGGAGGGTGGGTGTCTCCTTCGCTGCAGGCACCTCTGCTCCTGCCCCTGTCAGCCATGCTGCCCTCGATGAGGAAGTTATTGACCTCCTGAGGTCCATCTCTGTGGGAACGTCAGCCATCGTCAATGCAATCCAGAGTCTGGCATCACAGATGCCACAGACCAATGCCTTCCTAGAAGGCATTCACAGTGCCCTGACTGGCTTGCAGAGATCTTTTCAGGCTCTGGTCTCCTCATTGAAAGCAGCCAGTGTCCCTTCGTTATCCGTCCCCCCTCCAGTTACCTGTGCCCAATCTCACACCCCTCTCCCCACACCCATCGAGAGCACAGTTTGACCAGCATTCATCCACCTCAACAGACACGGTTCACAAGACAAACACAGGCACCACTAGTCCCACCACCACCATGCACACACAAAAACATGCACTCCCTACACAGACTTCCCCACCACCTCCTCTCCTCCCTCACAGACACAATACCACTCACACCTGCTTTCACCACATCAACACTCCTAGATCAATCAACAGGTTCCATCATGCCCACTGTCACCACAAAGCAGACCCCCATACATCCACCCCATTCACTGCATGCGTACTCACCACAACTACTCACATGCAGCACATCCAACTTACTTGCAGGCACCACCACAACAGACACACACATATCCACCCTGTCATCTCCCTGCATCTCCTTCCCCCTCCCAAGACAACTAAACACCCACACTCACCCACCCAACAGTCACCCAGCATACACATTGCTTCCACCCACGCACCTGCACCCAAGGCACCTATCAAGACACACCACACAACTATTCCCTCTCCCTCCTCTCCCACCTGTTTTTCCCTTGACCGCTGTTATGTTCCTAAAAAAAGATTCCTCTACAAATTTGCCCTCTTCCTTCCCACTGAACCTGTCCCTGTTTCCCCCAAGTGCCCTCATGTCCTCCACATTTCCAGTCCTTCCACCTCCCAGCCCTACCATGGCCCTCCTGGTAGTGAACATGCCCCCTTCACCCTACGGGGACTACCACCACACTAAAAGGCAGGTGACCTCCTTCTAAGGGCCATACGAAGGGGAAAGCCCCCCTCAAAAACCCAAACCTAAGGACGCCCTCACTCAAACTCAAACCTAAGGACCCTCCCTCTAAAACCCAAACCCCTTCTCTCCCCCACCCCTCCATTGTCCTTGAGGAACCTGCATGACCCATTTATGCTCCTGCCGTGTAGAGGCCACTTTGCAGTTAGGAGTCAATTTGGGGCCACGAACTCTGCCCAGTGTGTCTGGGCCAATGGACAATTTTGGACTGGCCATTAGTACTCTTATGTACATAGTTATTTACTAAATGAGGACATGTTTTCAATATATCTGAACCAGTCACCCATTGGTGTTGAGGTCCTGCCTTTCCTTCCGGACTTACTTGTTGGAAATGTGCAATTTGGTGTGTGTCTTCAGTGTATGTGATGATTGTGTAGCAGCATGAGTTGTGTTGGTGAGTTGTGCTATGGACTTGTGATGTATTGTGTTGGTGTTGTGTGGCATTGTGTGGTGGTGGTGCTTGTGTTGTGATGCACATGTGATGTACATTGTGTGTTGGGTGGACGTGGCGTGTGATGTGACACTTTGAAAGTGTTACTGTTGTATTAGTTGTGTGCTGTTGTATGTTTTTTCCTGTGGAAGTGTGTGTTGTGCCTCTCTGCCAATGCGTTTGTGCGGTTACAATGGTGTTGTGGTTGTGTGTGGTGGTGGTGTGTGTGTGAGGGGTGGTGTGTGTATGACACTTGTATGCTGTATGCGGTGTGTGTTTGTGTGTATGTATTTATAAATATTTTTGTGTGTTGGTATGGGTGAATGTTTCCATGTGTGTGTGGCCCTAGTAAGCAGTGGCAGGGATGCGTGTTGCGTGTGGGTATGTACTAATGGCCTTCCCTCTAGTGTGTGCTAGGTGGGTGTACTTACGGGTGTTGTCTTTGTCGCTGGTTCTAGAGGTGTACGGCTAGCAGGAGCAGTGGAAAGACTTCCAGTTCAGGTTCCATAGCAACTATGGACGTGTCTGTGTTCCTGAAGGTTAGTGTCTCCTTTTATGTTGCTCGCTTCTGCCAGCATTTTTGTGATGGTATGACCACCCCGAAAAGCCTGGTGTGTGCTGGGTCATAATATGGCTGGCGGAAACATGCTCCTCGGTGGCCTGGAGATGCCTACTGCCTCCTGCAGCGGTACTGGTGGTATTTTGGCTGTGTTCTGTTGGGAACATTATATGGTGTTCTTCAACGCTGGTCTGACAGCGGTGCAACCGCCATTGCCACTGTGGCGGTACTCTGACTACCAAAGATGTAATGAGGGCTTTAGTCTTTTTCTTGAAGATTTTCTTCAGCGGGACGAAGTCACCAATCTGATCCAACCTCTATGGAGTCCTTCTCGGATACTCTGTGTGGGAAGTCTGAGTCAACTTTTTACGTTGGGATCTTGTCACTTTTTTGGAGCTTTTTCATTCTGACGGGAGTTGACCATCCACAGCAAGCCAATTTTGATGTGAGGTTGTTGGATCACTTTTCCAAGAGCCACCGATGAAATCCTGGAAGTCCTGGGCTCCGGAGCTTTTCAGAGGGACAAACCTGCAAATCAGGCCTTGTCACAGTTGAAGTAAGCCGTCTTGACTCACCACGGCGGATCGGTCCCTTCCTGAAGCTTTTAGCTACAGTGAGGGAAAAAGAAATGTGACGATTTTACCTCACCAGGGTTTATAAAACAATTTTTATGAAAACCCCTTCATAAAGTTACTTATCACCAAGCCCTAGGGGTACTTAAGGCACACCTTAGGGGTGACTTGTATGTATAAATAAGGAAGCTTCAGACTTTGGAAGTACTTTTAATTCTAAAGTCGAATTTATATGTAATTTAGTTTAAAAGCAGCCAGCAATGCAGTACTGTCTTTAAAATGACATTGGGCACCTCAGCAGTGCACCTCTGGATGCACTTCCTCTGCTGGGGTCCCTAAACATACATGCCCTACAATATACTTGGACTTATAGATAGGCTGATAGTGCCAATTATAATTAGCATAATTTGGTTATCCACTTAACACAGAGCACAGGCCCTGGGACTGGTAAGTAGTACCCAGGGCTCAGCCAAGAGTCAATAACCACCAGGAACTGTACAAAACATTTACGGGTGACCAGGGCAAAAAAGGAGGACTTTCCTACATATGTGGTTTCTCAAGTCTTTATTGCCCCGCTTTAATCCAGGCGAGAGGTCTTCCTGTTGGGAAGTTTAATTGTCTGGGTGAAAAATATGTTAAATTTTAAAATCAAGAGATTGCCTGGACTCTCTTCTGACCTATTCGGTCTATCATTGATCAAAGATAAGCACTACGTGTATCTATATTACACTTACAATAGTTATGTAGGTGTTTTTAAGGAGTCTCCTACTCTATTGCTTATAGATAATTTGATAGGTGCTTTACCTCCTAAAGCTCTTATGATAAATGAAAGTGATTTCAATGTGACATTCAAACACTTGGATGATTGTGATTTGAATCTAACTGATGAGGAAGATGCTTTATGGCAAATCCCTAAAATTGGTATCTTCTAAGTGAAGAGCCGCTCAACCTTAGCACATCAACTGTTGGGCATTACATTGAGGTCAGGCTAAGAGCCTGCAACGGTAGATCTTTTTTCTGTCTAAGATTGTTCCACTACTTTCAAATGACTAATCTGCACAAGCAGAATCAACTACATATTCCATCCTTACATATTTGGCTATTCATAACAGACATGGGTGGTCATTCCAACCTCAGAGGTAAAAGGCGCTTACTGTCGTTCAGAAGACCGCCATAACACCACCGCGGCCGCGGTAAGCCGCCACGGTCATTCTGACCCACAACAGGCAAACCGCCAAAATACAGACATCCACAAAAGTCCGCCACACCAAAGGGCAGCTAGAAACTGGCGATGACCAGACCTCCACCGTCACGCCAACAGAAATACGCCCACACTATCACGACACACGAATCCACACAGCGGTCTTTCAACCGCGGTATTCCATTGGCGGTACACACCGCCGCGCTCAAAATACACACACACTTACAAAATACAACCACATTGGACAATTCAAAATACACACACCTGAGACACATACACACACCCCTCCCACACACCCAATTAAATATAAAATACACACCGACATCACCCACAAACCTCCACTCCTAGAGACTCGTGAACACGCACCGAGAAAAGAAATCCGAGCACCCAGACGCCCAATTCACTGTCACCCAGCAATATTTGCACGCACTTCACACAACACAACAATACACATCACCACACTTAGCACCACACAATCCACCCTACACATCACCCACACCACCCCATGGCACCGCAAAAACACCCCAGGTTCTCTGATGATGAACTCAGGGTCATGGTGGAGGAAATTGTACGAGTAGAGCCACAGCTGTTCGGGGCACAGGTGCAGCACACCACCACTGCCAGGAAGATGGAGCTATGGAGCAGAATAGTGAACAGGGTCAACGCTGTGGGACGGCACCCAAGAAATCGGGACGACATCAGGAAGAGGTGGAACGACCTACGGGGGAAGGTGCGTTCCATGGTATCCAGGCACAACATCGCGGTGCAGAAGACTGGCAGCGGACCCCCACCTCCTCCCCCAGAATTTACAACATGGGAGGAGCAAGTCTTGAACATCCTGCATCCTGAGGGCCTCGCAGGAGTAGGCGGAGTAATGGACTCTGGTAAGGCAAATCTTAACTACTTCTTCCCCCCACCCCACCTGCATGCCAACTCATACCCCCACCCTCACCCTCACCCTCACCCACATCACATCCTACTCCTTGCAACTGCCTCACCATCACAACCCACCCATCCCAACACCTAGCCCTGCATGCGTCCACAAAGCATGGACACCCATCACCTAAGCATGTCCACGGCACATACACATACAACCCCCCCCCAACCACCGTCACAACAGCCCCCACAAAGGAATGCCAGCACTGGGGTACACGGGCACCCATTCATTGCACGTTATGACACACACAGAAGCAATAACCATACTTTTATACCCCTGCAGGACCCGAACGCCACATCACCGTGCAGGAGGGTCCACAAATGTCCACTCCACCCCCAGAAGAGGCCCACAGTGAGGACAGCAGCTCTGTCTCCCTGGATCTAGATGACCAGCCCGGTCCATCGGGGACCTCGGGACAGTCGGTTCCCCTCACACAGCCACAGGCCACAGTAGACCTTCCCCCCTCTGGGAACACCAGCACAGCACCCATCCAGCGGGCCCATACCTCTGTCCCCAGGCCACGTCAATCAGCGTGTGTCCACCACTACAGGGAACCCATGCTAACCCACCACCCCAACAACAACAGGGACCTGGGGGCAGTGGTAGTGGGCACACGGTCCAAGGGACAGAGGCCCAGGGAAACAGGGGAACTGGGAGGGCTGCTGTGCGACAGGGGGGGACAGGCCCAGGGAACCCACTCTCCACGAGGCCCTCTCCTCCATCATGGGAGCATACCACCGCTCCCAGGAGACGATGGCGACGGTCCTGGCCAGGTTTCAGGAGATCCAGCTTCTGCAGGAGCAACAGTATATGGGGTTCAGGGAGGAACTAAGAAACATCAGTTCCGCCATGGGTACCATCGTAGTGGCCCTGAATGAGGTAGTCACGACATTGCGGGACACTGTGGCACCTCAAAGGGCTCCTGACACTAGCATGCACCAAGAACTGCCTACCACCTCCGCCGGTGCTAGTGGACAGGAGGCCCGACACAAGACCAACAGGCCACCAGAACCCCACCCCCTGCAGAAGGAGAACCACCCGCAAGCGGGCCCTGAGATCCAGGAAGAAGACAGAGTAAGATGTCAAGACCCCCGCCAGCAAAGGATACCACCCTGATTGTCATCCCACTGTCCCACATTGTCACCCTGTCCAACCTTAAACTGCCCCTGCTCCACTTCCCACAGGCATTTGGACAATGCACCTGTGAAACTGATAGTCTGGACTCTGCCATGGACAATCCTCCACCATCACCCCTCACCGATTTGCAACCACCCATCCAATTTAGAGCACTTGAATAAAAACACTTATTGCACAAAACAATCTGGAGTCTGGCTGTGATTTAGAACAAATGTATTAGACATGACCGTGCCAAAATGTTAATTCACATTGTGATGCTAACAAACCGCTGTCACACAGCTGTAGTCCATGGGGAAACAAAGCAGATGTCACGCAGTGGGGCCCACATCTCTGAAAACGGAAGGGAAAGTCACAACACAGTTACCATACACTGGGGGAAAAAGTCAGACAGTAGAGAGGTAGGAGTCATTAAGTAAATGTAATATGCCGGTGTCTACTCTTGCCTGTGTGTCACTGAAAATACTGCTGTATTACTGTGTTCCTGTTCTCTATGTCGTCCTCTTCGGCTTCCTCCTCTTCACTCTCCACAGGCTCCACAGCTGCTACAACACCACCATCTGGACCATCCTCCTGCAGAAAAGGCACCTGGCGGCGCAAAGCCAGGTTGTGAAGCATACAGCAGGCCATGATGATCTGGCACACCTTCTTTGGTGAGTACATTAGGGATCCACCTGTCATATGGAGGCACCTGAACCTGGCCTTCAGGAGGCCAAAGGTTCGCTCGATCACCCTCCTAGTCCGCCCATGGGCCTCATTGTACCGTTCCTCTGCCCTTGTCCTGGGATTCCTCACTGGGGTCAGTAGCTAGGACAGGTTGGGGTAACCAGAGTCCCCTAATAGCCACACCCGGTGCCTCTGGAGTTGACCCATCACATACGGGATGCTGCTATTCCGCAGGATGTAGGCGTCATGCACTGACCCAGGGAACTTAGCATTAACATGGGAGATGTACTGGTCAGCCAAACACACCATCTGTACATTCATCGAATGATAACTCTTCCGGTTCCTGTACACCTGTTCACTCCTGCTGGGGGGGACCAAAGCAACATGTGTCCCATCAGTGGCACCTATGATGTTGGGGATATGTCCAAGGGCATAGAAATCACCCTTCACTGTAGGCAAATCCCCCACCTCAGGGAAAACGATGTAGCTCCGCATGTGTTTCAGCAGGGCAGACAACACTCTGGACAACACCTTGGAAAACATAGGCTGGGACATCCCTGATGCCATGGCCACTGTTGTTTGAAAGGACCCACTTGCTAAGAAATGGAGTACTGACAGCACCTGCACTAGAGGGGGGATCCCTGTGGGTTGGCGGATGGGTGACATCAGGTCTGGCTCCAGCTGGGCACACAGTTCCTGTATAGTGGCTCGGTCAAGCCTGTATGTCAGTATGACATGTCGTTCCTCCATTGTCGACAGGTCCACCAGCGGTCTGTACACGGGAAGATTCCTCCATCTCCTCGCATGTCCCAGCGGACGGTGCCTATGAAGGACAACAGCGAGCACAGAGTCAAGCAACCCACAGGTACGTAACCACAGCTTGCACAGAACACGATTCCCAATGCATTGAATGGCTTGTATGAGTGTTGGTGCATGGCCTAGGTATGTGTGACGCAGTTGGTAATTAGGCCATGTGGGCCCTTGAAATGGCGGCTGCCTGACCTGTGAAGTGCGACAGTGGGATGTGAGGTCAATGCGCTGGCGTGGCACACCGCGGCGGTAGGCGGTCGAAGACCGCAGCGCTAAACCGCATTGGTTAACTCTGAACCCTATGGGTTTCAGGAGCCGGCGGTACGCACCGCCGCGGTACGCACCGCCACGGGCGTGACCGCCATTTTCTATCTGCTTAATCACTCGATACCTGATCTTCGACAGGAGAGGACCTACACTGCAAGTGCTGCTGTGACCTCGGTCTGGAAGAGAAAATGGCTCATGCGACTGGGGAAAGGGCCCCTGCCTTCACTGCGGAGGAGTTGGAGAAACTTGTGGATGGGGTCCTCCCCCAGTATGCGCTACTCTACGGTCCTCCAGGCCAACAGGTAAGTACACTGTGACCATGCTTAGTGGGCAATGCCTGGGTTGAGTGGGGTGGATGAAAGATGGTGGGGAGGGGAGCGATTGAGGCATGCATCAAACGACAGATGAGAGCATGTACCACATGGCAAGGGTGGGGATGGGGGGCCACTCACATCGAGCATGCAGAAGGTGATGACAATTTTTCTCTCCCTGTACATGTCACATAGGTCAGCGCCCACCAGAAAGTCGCGATTTGGCGTGCCATCGGCAAGGACGTCCGGACCCTGGGGGTCCACAGCAGAGGGGGCACCCACTGCCGGAAGAGGTGGGTGGACATCCGACGCTGGAGCAGGAAGACGGCGGAGGCTCAGCTGGGGATGGCCTCCCAACGTAGGAGGGGTGCCAGTCGTCATTTGATCCCCCTGATGTCCCGGATCCTGGCGGTGGCCTACCCCGATTTGGATGGGCGCGTGAGGACATCACAGCAGACACAAGGGGGTGAGTACAAATACATTCTACTGACTTTGCGCGCAGTGGAGGTGTCTGGGTGGGGGAGGAGGGCTGTGGGTATCCCTAGGCCAGGGCGATTTCTGTAGGCTAGGCCCCTCCGTAAGGCATGGCCCTGTGCCCCTGACCCCCACCTCTGTAGGGTGTCAAGTACAGGTATCCATGGCCCTGTGTCATCTATGTGTGCAGTTGTCGTCCATAGGCTTGTAGGCCATGTCCCACGGATTGCGTAGTGGACCCCAAGTGCGCGGCGTAGTGCAGGGGGCTTCTGTGTCTGTCTTGTCCACCAACGGTAGCGGTAATCCATGCACTCAACATGTCTTTATTTCTCCTCCCCCCCTTTTTTGTGGTCTTCCTGTTCATGTGTGCATTAGCATCATCAGGCGGAGGAGAAGTGGCATCGGAGCACGAGGGAGCTGCATCTCACATGGCCATGGCGGGCCATGCAACAGACTCGGATTTCACCAGTGAGACGGAGGGCGAGGGGAGCTCCACAGCGGGGACTCGTGCTGATGTCAGTGACAGCGACTCGTCCTCTGAAGGGAGCTCCCTTGTGGTGGCGGCAACATCCGTGCCCCCCGCAACAACAGGTACAGCCGCCACCCAGCGCACCAGCACCGCCCTCCCAGCAGCCCCTCAGCGTTTGCCCCGTGCCCGCTCACCCAGGAAGGCGGGCATCTCCTTCGCCCCAGGCACCTCAGGCCCTGCCCCTGTCGCCCCTGCTGCCATCAGTGAGGAGGTCATTGACCTCCTGATGACCATCATTGTTGGGCAGTCTACCCTTTTGAATGCCATCCAGGGTGTACAAAGGGAGGTGCACCAGAGTAATGCATACCTGGAGGGCATTCATTCGGGTCAGGCTGCCCATCAGCGATCGTTCAACGCTCTGGCCTCAGCACTGACGGCAGCAATTGTCCCTGTCTCTAGCCTCCCCCCTCCAACTCCCTCCACCCAGACCCAATCCCCTGTACCTCTGCCTATCCCAGACACACCATCAGACCAGCCTGCGCACACCTCAACACCCAAGGGAAGCTCATCCAGACATAAGCACCACACATCACACAAGCATTCACACAAGCAACATCCACATGCAGACATACCAACAGCCACTACCTCCACTGTGTCCCCCTCCTCCTCGTCTCCCTCCTCCCTCCCTGTCACGTCTCCACTCACACTTGCATGCACAACATCTTCAGCCACTACGTCCATCACCAGCACACCCACCAGTACACTCCGCACACGTGCAGTCACCACCCCACTACCATTTACACGTCCCCTGTGTCCTCTCCCAGTGTGTCTGTCACCCCCTCTTCCAAACTACACAAACGCAGGCAGCCACCCACCCAACAGCCATCCACCTCACGACAGCCTCCAGCCCAAGCACCTGCACCCAAAGACACCAGACTTCACACTCCTTCCTCCACTCCCATACCCACTACACCTACCCGTCCCTCTCTTTCTAAATTGCTTTTCCTTGCCAACCTTAACCTCTTTCCAACAACTCCCCCACCCCGTCCATCTCATAAGACTCCAATCAGCACCTCAGCCACCACAAAACCGGGACCTGTGAAGACTGTTGTCCATGGACTGTGGAGTCCCCCACCCTCAAGGGCATCCAGTTCAGCTAGGAGCCAAGGCACGGCCAGCCCACCACAGGAAAAGTATCCTAAGATTGCCAGTGCCCGGCGCGAGCGACCAAAGACCCCAGGGACAAAAATCCCTACATTGGCTCCGCCAGGAAGTCGGGTGCCACCTGGCACACCGCCAAAGGTGGGAAAGGGCCTCCAGCGTCCAGGGAAGGGTGGGAAGGGCAGCACGCCTGACAAGTCCGGCAGCAGGCCAGCTGGCCAGGAGGGCCCCACCAGCCCCATCCCAGGTGTGCAGGAGGACACACACAGGCCCGGTACTGCAGCCCAGGAGGGCTCCGCAAGCCACATCCCAGGTGGGCAGGAGGACACCCACAGGCCGAGAACTGCAGCCCAGGAGGGCCCCGCAAGCCACCAGACAGATGGGCAGGAAGGCCCCGCCAGCCACATGTCAGGTGGCAAGTGACATCCATGCCTGGGCCGGATCCGCTGACCAGGACACTCATCTCAAGCACCGCTCCACTGGGCACCGCCGTCTCAGGAACCGCTGAACTGGGCCCTTCATCTCAAGCACCGCTGAACTGGGCACCGCCGTCTCAAGCACCGCTGAACAGGGCACCGCCGTCTCAAGCACCGCTAAACTGGGCCCTTCATCTCAAGCAACGTTGAACAGGGCACCGCCGTCTCAAGCACCGCTGAACTGGGCCATTCATCTCAAGCACCGCTGAACAGGGCACCGCCGTCTCAAGCACCGCTGAACAGGGCCCTTCATCTCAAGCACCGCTCCGCTGGGCCCTTCATCTCAAGCACCGCTCCGCTGGGCACCGCCGTCTCAAGCACTGCTCCGCTGGGCACCGCCGTCTCAGGAACCGCTGAACTGGGCCCTTCATCTCAAGCACCGCTGAACTGGGCACCGCCGTCTCAAGCACAGCTGAACAGGGCACCGCCGTCTCAAGCACCGCTGAACTGGGCCCTTCATCTCAAGCACCGCTGAACAGGGCACCGCCGTGTCAAGCACCGCTGAACTGGGCCCTTCATCTCAAGCACCGCTGAGCAGGGCACTGCCGTCTCAAGCACCGCTGAACAGGGCCCTTCATCTCAAGCACCGCTCCGCTGGGCCCTTCATCTCAAGCACCGCTCTGCTGGGCACCGCCGTCTCAGGAACCGCTGAACTGGGCCCCTCATCTCAAGCACCACTGAATTGGGCACCGCCGTCTCAAGCACCGCTGAACTGGGCCCTTCATCTGAAGCACCGCTGAACTGGGCACCGCCGTCTCAAGCACCGCTGAACTGGGCCCTTCATCTCATCTGTGGCTTTGCACTCCCCAGGATGGCACAGTGGCCATGGAGGCCCCTCGTGGATCTGGTGTCGTGGACTCATCTGGCTGAGGTGCCCCCCCTTCCCTTCCCCCTGAGGTGCCTGTAGTTTTCCTATCTGATGCCCCTGCAGTGTTCTCTCCGTTGGAGGCAGGTATCCTGTGTGGGCTTTGCCCATGTGTTTTGGCCCAGTGGCCCACTAACAATGGCTGATAGACATATCGGACTGGACAATTTATGTATATAAAGTTATAGATGTGTGATATATTTTATACTCAGTCTTACAATATAATTCTATATTTATAATCATTTCCTTTTGCCTTTGCATTCTTCCAGGGGGCTTGGGGGTGTAACTGTGATGTGTTTCTATGCATTGATGTGTGTGTTGTAGTGGTTGAGGGTGAGGGTGGGTGTGTCGCATATGTGTGTCCCCGTAATTTTTTGCCTCCCCCTCCCCTGTGTCGTAGGTGCAGTACTCACCGTTGTCTTCTGCGCCGGTGTTCGTGCTCCTGGTAGAGGAGCAGGAAGACAATGGCTGGTAGGATGTGTTGTTCGGGTTCCATGCTGTCCAGATTCCTCGTGGGGTGTATGGAGGTGAGCGTTTTCCGTTTGAAATGGCTGTTTCCGCCGTGTTTTTATCGGATTGGTGGGTTGTGATAGGGTGGGCGGTAAATTGTCTCCCGCCTGTCTGTTGGCGGAGACCGCCGCGCTGTTTGTTTGTCCCGCCGTGGCAGGCGGTGTGTTCAAGTGGCGGTCTCTGTTGGCGGTTTCCGCCAGGGTCGGAATTGCATTTTTTTTACCGCCAGCCTGTTGGCGGTTTGACCGCCGCTTTAACACCGATCGCCAGGGTTGGAATGACCCCCATGATCTTAATTGTAGGATGGGGACAGTGACCACAATGCCCTCAAATTAGAGCTGACTGGGCTCATAGTCCCCGGACTGGACACAAATAAATCTAGCCTCTTAGTAAATCACATCCTTTCAAAAAACAAAAAAATACTTTAAACAGGGAGTATGTGGAAGAACATTTTGACCCTTTGAAACAGATCTACCTAAACATAGGAGATGCCTTGGAAACAATGAGACACTTGTTAGACCAAGGTGCAGTCCCTAATCTAATAGTAATGGTCACTGAGGATTTGTTAGCTAGTCCGAGGGATTTGATCTCTAGTGATCTAAAGAGAGTAGACAACAACAGTTTTAAATCACATTATTGGTATAATGCACAGTGTAGGTTCGCAAAATCTTCCCTTCTGGAATGTATCAAAGGTGGCAACCTAGGGGCATGTTGAAAATACAAGTCAACTTTATCACAAGCTAAACTCTGTTATGAGAACAGGTTTTCCAGATCTGATACATGCAGCTAAAAGCTAAAATAGATGATACAAAAACCTTCTGGGCCATTATTTCACCTGGTTGTTGCTCTTCAGTTTCCCTTGTAGCCTCAATGTACAACTGCACAAGTGGGTCAACCACTTTTAGAAGTTATATTCTGACATTGATGATGGAGAAGGAGGCAGTAGGTTGGATGGCTCTTGCAATATTAACAAACCAAAGCATTCAGAATCCCTTGAGATAGCTAGCTCAGACTTTATTAGGGCTTTAAAATTAATTGTTACCAAAAAGGCCTTATATAATGCAATCTGGGTCTAAATATAGACTTTAAAACTACAAATGCAATGTAGAGGTGCCCTTCTCCTAGTACTATTGTTCTCCAATAAATTGTGCTAAGTCTGCACACCCTTTCTTATATCGTGCAACTTATCTTAATATTCTTACAAGGGCAACTCTAACATGAGGTTCTATACCAAAATCTTGGCAAACTGCCACGATAGTTCCATTATACAAGAAAGGGTGTGCAGACTTAGCACAATTTATTGGAGAACAATAGTACTAGGAGAAGGGCACCTCTACATTGCATTTGTAGTTTTAAAGTCTATATTTGATATGGTTCCTCGAAGAAAACTGTGGGAAGCTCTAGGTAGCATGGGAGTACCAGCAACTATTTTAGATATTCTCATAAGACTCCACAAGAATAAATATGGATCCATAAGATATGAAAAGACCGGGGAGCAGTCTGACACATTCAGGATAGAGGGGAGTGTGTCAGAGCCGTATTCTATGTCCTATCATGGTCCTCCTGATTAATCTCTGTGCTTCGCTTGCTGTCCCTACCCTTCTTCCCTTACCCTCTCATGTCTGTGTGCATGTTCCTGCTCTCTCTCTTTTGCCAACCATGTCCTGTTATGCTTCCAGTGCCCCTCCCACCTGCCTAACATGGTCTGATTGCTGTCGCCTGTCCTTGTTACCTCTACCATGTCTGTCTAAATTCCATGCCTCTAGCACCTCTATTGTGTCCTCCATTGCCCATTTTGCTGACCCTCCATTCTGTTCTCCATGCTCTGTTGTGCTGCAATTGCACCACCTGCCTGCCCCGCATGGTCTGTTGTGAAGCCTCTTCCCCTGCCCTCTCATGGCTGTGTCCGGTCCTTACCCTTCCCTTCTATCCTCCATGGTCCTTTGTGCATGCCTCTGCCTACTCCCTTTTGCCCACCATGACCTTTGTGCAGCCACTACCACCCCTGCTTGCCATGCATGGTCTTCTGTGCTGCCACATCCCCTCCCAACTGCCCTGTGTGGTCACTTTGCTCCCCTCCCTCCTTCCCTCTTTTGTCTGCACGTATGCCATTATGGTCTCACTGTTGCCCTCCAAGGTGTGTTGTACTTCCAGTGCCCATCCTGACCGTCCTCCATGGTCAGCTTCCTGCTCCTGCCCCATTTCCCCTGCCCTCCGTTTTCCACATGCAGGCTCCCATCCCCTTACTCCTGCTTTGTCTGGTTCATTTTTGTGCCTCTGCACCCTCCCTCCTGCCCTTCATGGGCCGTTATGCTCCAACGGTCCCTCCTATCTGTCCGGTATGGTCAGCTTGCTGCCCTTTCCTCTTTCCATTCTGCTCTCTGATATCCATGTGCATGGTCATGTTCCCTCCCTATCGCTTCCTGTGTTCTTTTGTGCTACACTGTTGTCCTGCTTGCCCATGTGGCATATTGTGCTGCTGCAACCTCTGACTCCTGCCTTGTGAGGCCAGTTTGGTGCCCTTGCCCATCTCCCTCCTGTTCTCTGTTATCCAAGTCCATGTCCCTACTCCATTCTTCCTGCCCTCCATGATCTAATACACCATACTTGCCAACATTTTGAAGTTGGTAAGAGGGAGATTTTGAAAAATACACCTGGGGCATTGTTTTTTTCCCTTTTCTTTTTGAATTACATTGAAAAAGAGGACATATTAGGCAGGAGACAAATAAAATAATGTCCTTTTGGGCTTCTGGGCTTAAATCATTGGGAGTTTCCTGCCTGGATCAGATCTGTTGGCATGTATAGCTGTACTTCCACTGCCTTTTCCTTCTGCCCTCAGTGGTCTGTTATATTGCCACATCCTCTCTTGCCTATACTACATGGTTGTTTTGTTGCCCCTGCCCCCTTTCCCCTTCTCTCCATGGTCCACTGTGGCACCACTGCCCCTACCGCCTGCCAAATGTGGTCAACTTGTTGACTCTGCATCCTCCTCCCTGTCCTCAATTATCTGAGTCTGTACCCCTGACCTCTGTTTTCCCACAGTAATCTAATGAACATCTAGACTGCTAACATTCTATATTTATTACAAAAATGTGGCACGCCTGGAGATTATCTCATTTCCATAGAAATTATGGTTAGTGCTACTAAAAACTAAAAGGAGGACATATTGTCTGAGTTTCCAAATAATGACAAAGCACTTTTAAATTATTTGTTATCTTTATATTCTTCTATCTGGTTGTTCACTTTTATATTTTTCACTTAGGGGAGAGGATGTGGCACTTGGGCCAGAGCTGCAGACTTTGGAACTGGGGAGCCAGGTTTGAGTTTCAGCCTGAGCTTGACATCCTGTGAATCTGGGCAAATCTTAGGCCCAGATTTATGCTAAAGTGGTGTAGCTCAATGCTGCGCCTAAAATAGCACAGCTGCGCCACTTTTGAAATGCAGGAGTGTGACATTTTTAGAGGAATACAGCACACACTCCTGCATTTCCCCCTATATTGGCACTGAATTAAGATGCCTAGCACCAGTTCAGGTATCCTTGCACCTTAGTGCATGGGTGTCTCTGTTGAGGGGATAGATTGTGTATATGCAGAAAGGTGTCCCTTCCTGCATATGAACAATCTATAACCGTGATTTGATACTTCTGTGTGTGCTGCAAAAGCGTCATTTTGAAGGATTGTTTATGTGCAGAAAGGTGTCCATTACTGCATGTAAACAATAGTCCATGTCCATGGCATTTTGTTTCTTCTATGTGTGCTACAGAATGCAGCACACATGGAAAAAGTAAAAAACGAGGAGGAATAAAAATATTTCTGGCGCTGCCTCAGGTTTACACTAACTCATAAGTCTGAGGCAGCCTCTTTGTAAATATTGAGCAGTGCTTAGGACCACCGAAGAGTCGTGAAAAGTGACACACCAGTGGCACTGGGGGCTCTTAAATATGTCCCTTAATCTTCCCATGCTGGAGACCAAAATGAATGTGTCCTTCTGTGATGTAACTGTTGCCTATGTAAAGCACTCCAGTACTTTCAGGCCAAGTCTGCACTGTATAAAACTGCAAAAAAACAAATAAATTTAGGCCCTCATTTCAACCTCGGCGGTCTTTTTCCAAGACCGCGGAGGTACCGCTGTGCTGAACACCGCCAGTGCAGGTGGTTTTCCACACAGCGAATCAAGACTGCTGGCAGCCCTCCGTCCTTTTTCGGATCGAGAGCCGCCAGCAGCCATACTGGCGGTCGGCGGGGATGTGGAGGCTGCTCCACTCCCCATCAGAACACCGCCCACCGAATCCCAACCCAGGATTTGGTGTGGTGGTGTTCTGGTGATGGGGAGCTGGCGGCGGAGCAGCCCCCATGGATCCCATCCCCTCCCGGAGGATCACCGGACAAGGTAAGGTGATCGTCCGTTAGGGGAGGGGGCGAGGCGGTGTTGTGTGTTGTGTGCGTGCATAGGGGTGTGTGTGTGAGTATGTAGAGGGGGTGTGTGAGCGCATGTATCATGCGGTGGGTGTGTTGTGTGTATGGGAAATGTGTGCGGGTCAGTCTGTGTGCATGTCTGTTTGTATGCGTGCAGGTATGTGTTGTAGTGTATGTGTGCATGTAGGGGGATGTGCATGTTGATGTTGGGGGTGGGGGTAGGGAGGGGGTGTGTGTATATGTTGGGGGTTGGGGTGGTGCGTCCTGCCACCTTTGGGGGGTGGTAGGACGATCGGGGGTGTGGGTAGTGGAGGGAATTGGGGGAGACCCCTACCAGTGCCAGGGAAGGAATTCCCTGGCACTGATAGTGCCTACAGCCATGGATTTTGTGGCGGTTCCAAACCAACCGAAATCCATGGCGGTATGCAGAGTCCTGATACCGCCGGCGGTCTGGTGACAGCCGCCAGGCTGGAGACCGAAGTCTCCAGCCCAGCAGTCGTCACCGCCCTGGCGGTTGGAGTGTAGAAGTGGCGAATGACCATGGTGGTAACCGCCGTGGTCATAATTCCATTTTTTTTTTCAGCCAGCCTGTTGGCGGTATTACCGCCACTTCTCCCCCGCCTGCCAGGGTCGTAATGAGGGCCTAAGTGTTTTTGTACAATTCTGTCATTGGGCTACATTTGGGCTACATTTGGGTGATATTTGTGCTACATCATCTGAGATTTATTTGTTATGAAGCACCCTAATTTCCCCATTTACTGCAGTACACTCAGTGGGAAATGCTAGCAGTTTTCCACTTCTCTGCCCTCTGCCCTGGCTGCCTTTTTCCACCCTTTTGGTACCTGCTTTGCCTGCCCACTCACCTCCTACTGCAACCCTCCCACCCCAGGACCTTCTTAATGACGGTTGATGTGCAATCCCACTAAGTAGGTCCTGGGCCAGCTCCCTACTTCTGGTTGCTGCCTGGTACCTCTGCCAGCCTTTCTGAGGGCAGCAGGCCACTGGTCAGCCCCAGTGGCCTGCTGGTCATTCTCCTGGTGTCCCTCTTGGGGACCCTGATGCTGTGCGTCTCTGCCCCTGCCTCCTCTCCCTTTTTCTGTATTTTTGGTTCCCACTCTGACCCACTGCACCCCTCCTACGCAGGACCTAATTCATGTTGGTCACTGCGTAACCACGCAGTGGGCATGCTGCAGCTGCATCACTGGTGCACCAAAGACAAGGCCGCCTGCGCCTGTTCATGCCTGGACAACGTCCTGCGCTAGGAATCCCAGTTCTCCCACTGTCCACCGATACTCTGCTACAGAGCTCCTGGACCTGGCCACCAGAAACTGAGACATCTGCTGCATCACCTCCCTTCCAATTATTATCAGACACTTCACCTGCTGCCATTGCCATTTCACTTCAACAACTACACCCCCCCTTGCCCTCTCCCAGGCCCGAGAAGCAACTCCTCTGCCTATTACTCAACACAAGATCACTCTACTAACGCGCCATGGAATTATGGGGCACTATAACCACCCTCAACTCAGACCTTATGTTTATCACCAAGACGTGGCTCACACCCACTTCGGCCCCTGAAATCGCATGCTCCACCCCACAAGACTACAAGCAGATCCACAAAGACTGCCACAACAAGCCTGGAGGAGGAATCGCCACCATCCACAAGGTTAGCCTCTCATGTACCACCTTTGAAGAGGAGGACTCCCACCTTAACTTCCTCATCTACATTGATGCCAGAACATCCATCAAAAACACCCTCGCATACAGATCTCCAAGATCCTGCACAGCCATAGCTGACTTCATCGCCCCTCTGGTGATCAACTCAGCACACTATATGCTCCTAGGAGATCAAAACTTCCACCTTGATGACCCCAACAGCCACAATTCCACAAATCTCCTGTACAACGTAAACAACATTAGAATCAAACAACTAGTCACTGGCCCCACACACATCGCAGGACATATCCTGGACCTCATCTTTACAACCAGCGATAAGATTAACTTCTGCCACACAACAGAGCTGACATGGACAGACCAGCACCAAACAAAAGCAAACAGCTATGTCCCGGAGGTGGCCACCCAGGGACATAGCAGGAGCTGGCCCTGGTGGGTGGTGGTCCATCTATGACTCCTCAAGGGGGTTTGTGCACACCCCTCCAACTCTGCATTTAGCCCAGCAAGTTGGTGGTCCACTGGGCTGTGGCTGTCCGAAATGACCCTATTTCTTTTTTTCATATTTGCCCCAGGGGAGTGCATCCCTGGGGCTGTGGGGGAGCAAGCACACCCCTGCATTTGATTTGAATATGTGCCCTAGGGAGGTGGTGGTCCCAGGGGCTGTGGAGGCAGGTGAGTGACCACCCGTTTCTAAATTGAAAATGTGCCAGAGAGAGGTGTTGGATCCCAGGTGCTGCAGAGGGGCAAAGCAGCTTCCCCGCATTTCATTTATATATGTGTCCTAGGAAGATTGTGGTCCCCAGGGGTGCTAGCCAGCCCCCCCATGCAAAATGTAATTCCCCCTTGCTTTTTAAAAAAAGTTTACCGCAAATTTATGACAATGCCGCAAAATTGTGGTACAATGTTTTTTAAAACTGTTTTTTTGCCCTGGCAAGGTCCTTCTGGGACCCCAGCACCAGAGCTAAGGGGTCCCTACCTTGGCCCCTCTTCTTTTTTTCACACTATATATATATATATATATATATATATATACACACACATATTTGTATATACATATATATTACCACTGTAGTGGATTCCTTTTTGTTTTATTGGGAATCAGGAGATAGCTTAGCCTTCTCGCTTGCAGGCTAGTGCTCCTGTCACCTAGTGACTTTTAACCTACTTAGCCTGCACTGCTTTAGTGCATTTTTAAAATTATTTCTTCCAAGATAGATGCTATGTTTATAGTTAGGAACATTTTTTGATTTTACGTTATCAGTGCCACTCTGTGAAGGCGTCACCAACAGCGTCAAAGACAAGAGATATAAGTAGGTATTCACATCATGTTCTTTCCCACTTGACAGGAACATAATGTACTTTTGGAGGGAATTGTTTATATAATTGCCACCCCAAGCATGCCTTCTTATCCATTGTTTGGGAACATACGTACGTCAGGGGTCCCACAAGATCAGTATAAATACATTCTCACGCAGACAAGGTTATCAGAGGGATTCCTACCAGATGCCATTAATGCTATCTATGCTACACACCGCCTTGTTGCAGACCCAGCCTTGGTGTCGCCAATGAGTCTGATCCAGAGTGAGGCAATTCCCCACTTTAAAAATGGAATTGTATAAAAACATTGCTATTAAACAAAGCAGAATATCATATTTGTCACATTCACAATGCCGTTCTCATTATGCCCCAGTAAGCAAGGTTCCCCCACCAAACATCATTCATTGTTGTACAAAATATAATGCAAATAGGATCATGTTAAAGCTCTATGCATAACCTCACTTAATAACAGAACTAGGTTACTCAAAGTACCTTGTCACTCCAACGCGGACCAAGTTCAGTTCAAAATGGTATAACAAAAAAGTAATATTTTACCATTTTTAGTTGCCACATTCTAAATTGTGTTTTTCCCCAGCACTCAATTAATCAGCAAATGTCATGACACTCGAATAATGCCCAAGTGGGCAATGTCGTACCACCAGTGAACCCGCCCTGTCAGGAAAAGTATATTTGCTCTTCTGCTTGGCTCATTCTCAATTTCCAAGCGTCTCAGCCCTGCACAACAAATTGTAAAATCAGTTTAAAAACTCCAAAGAACTATACATATGACACATATCAGGAAACAGAATATTCACTATATTAAAATTCATATAACCACAGACACATCCACACATACAACAAAAAACACACCCATGAACTCATCCATACAGAAAGTTACACAACCACTTACCCACCAACACAAAGACTGACACACCCAATCATTCACTGATACAACTCCGACTCCCGGTCACCAATACGTACAGGACTCACCCATTCAGCCAATCATGCAACCACTTCTTTATGAATAAATGTACTCACACATCCACTCACTCTCACTGCTGAAACATACAGGCAGTGCTTATACACACATTCACACACCCATTCCATTCTCTCAGCTATACAGTTACTATGACACCTTCTCACTGTACTAATACCAACTACCACACATCCACTTCCTCATATATACATCTAGTAACACATCCATTTACGG
Source organism: Pleurodeles waltl (assembly GCF_031143425.1). Lineage (NCBI taxonomy): Eukaryota > Metazoa > Chordata > Amphibia > Caudata > Salamandridae > Pleurodeles > Pleurodeles waltl. The sequence continues at coordinate 1,028,329,705 of NC_090448.1, read as the reverse complement.
TTTCATAAAGAAACTAACTCAACCACTATCTCACTAATGCAAGTAATCACACCTTCAGTCATACATACAAATAACCACTTAAAGATATTAGATGATGTCATCAGTGATGTCACTGACTATGTCACGAGTAATGTAATATGTGATGTCATAAGCAGTGCATTACAGGGGCACAAGTTATAGTTAGCTCAGGTAACTATAACTGCTGAATGTCTCTGGTTTTGTGGAAGTAAATTCAGGACCTAACTATAACGTCCCTGTAACCTTTGGTTTTATCAGTGAAGTTCTATGTTTATTTAGCTGATAGTAATTTTCATTACTATAAATAAATTCAACTTTCGCGCTGCATGGCCAAAGGGAGATTCCCGCAGCCTATCTCACTGGGTGTGGGAATAGGTGTAAGAAGGTGTATCTGGGGTTGGAGTAGCTGTGAGAGTCTCTATCTAGGTGTGCGAGTGTGTGCATCAGTGGGTAAGAGGATGTGTAAGTATCTGAGTGGGTCTGTGAGTGGGTGCATGAAGCTCTGAGTGGTCTGTGATACCGTGTATGAGTGGCTCAGTGGGTCTGTCTGTGGGTGAATCAGTGTCTGAGTGGGTCTGTGAGTGGGTGTATGAGGGTCTGAGTGGATTTGTGAGTTTGGGCTTCAGGGTCTGATTGGGGCTGTGAGTGGGAGCATCACTTTCTGATTGGGTATGTAAGCGGATGTGTAATTGTCTGTGTGGGTCTGTGAATGAGTGTGTGAGGGTCTTAATAGGTCTGTGAGTGGGTGCGACAGTCTTTGAGTGAGTCTGTGAGTGGGTGTTGGAAAGTGGATTATTAGTAAGGGCAAGTAAGTACCTACACTTAGCAATAAGCCACTAACCCCCACTAGGTTCAGTTAAGTCTCAATAAATTAACTCCAGCTAAACCCTTGGTGGCTTGGCAAGGAGCAACAAGGCTTAACTTAGGAGACAAAGGCCCTCATTACAGACCCAGCAGTAAGGACAAGTTGTGTGGTTTAGCAGATGCCAAATCTCCACAATGCTGCCTGGCCTGCCGGTGTGGTTGAACCGCCACAGCCCATGGTGAGCACCCCAACCCGGTGGCATGTTCAGCCTGCCAGCCAGATTATTAGGCTACAGACCACCAGGCTTTCCATGGCAGTCACCCACCATGAAAACCCAGGCGGAAACTCACCCAGCGACAGGAATCTCCATTCCTGTTGCCGGCACATGCACCCCCACACATCCACACACATGCAGACACCCCCTACCCATCCACACACTTGCAAAACCCCCTGCCCTTTCACGCATGTATTCACATACATACCCCTTGGCATACGCATACATTCACAAAGAAACCCACATGCACTCACATACATGCCAAAACACACCCACAATCACTCACATATATGCAGACACACACCCCCATTCACACGCACATACAAGCACACAAACATTCACATTCAATCACATACACACATTCATTAACCATCCACTTCCCCTGTACCGCATACTCACACCCACAAACACCCCAAACCATCCACATCTATTTATACACCCACACTCACACATATGCATCCCCCTCATCTGCACAATTGCACACTGACAACCCCACTCACTCACTCACAAACATGCACTCATACACCCCCATTCGCACACATACACACACACACCACACACACGCACCCAACAATCCCCACCCCCCCTTTCGGGCAATCACTTACCTTCTCCGTCGAGGAGGTCATCCGGGAGGGGATGGGTCTAGTGGTCTTGCATCACCAGCAACACCACACCAGCAAGACTCCAGTGAGCCGTATTACGGCTCGTAATACGGCAAGCGGAGTCTTTCTGGCATGGCAGTGCTACCTATGCAACCGCCTCTACGGAGTCAGACTTCCACCCATAAATGGATGGAAGTCCTCCAAATGACTCCTAGTATGTTGGTCAGCAGACCACCATATTAGGGGGTCTGTTGGCTTCAGTGACTTTGATGGTCTTTCAAAAAGACCACCAAAGTCAAAATGAGGGCCAAAGTGTGTAAAGCATTCAAGTATCACAAAACAGCAATAAAATAAAACACAGGAAAAAGTTTAAAAATCTGAAACCAATTTATAAAAATAGAAATTATTTTTATCTTTAATTTGACACCAAAACAAATAAAATCGGATATGGGGAACTGGAGCTATTAATTTTTTATGAATTAGGCCCTCATTATGACATTGGTGGTAAATCCCACTTACCGCCATGCTGAATGGCGCCAACATAACACCGCTGCGGCGGATAACCACCAACCATATTATGACACACACATACCAATCCGTCACTATACAGCCACACACACAAGTCCACCACCCCAAAGGTCAGTGAGAAACTGACGGGATCCAAACCCACACCGTTACGCCAACAGAACTATGCCCACAACATTATGACCCACAAATCACCGTGGTGGACATTCAATGGTGGTAAACCATTGGTGGTACATACTGCTGCGCTCAAAATACACACACACATACAAAACAACACAACATTTGACAATTCAAATAACACACACCTGACACCTATACACACACCACAACCACACACCCACCCCACCATAAAACACACACCCACACTACCCACAACCCTTTACGAATACAAACCATTGCCAACAGAGAGAGAGACAGCAAGAGCACCCACACAACCAGAGCCGTATACCACCATCACCTATACACTACACACGAGCCTCACATCACACAACCCAACACATCACCCTACACACCCTCACCCATACCACCCATACCACCAACACCACACTCATGGCACCATAATGACACCCCAGGTTCTCTGACGAGGAGCTAAGGGTCATGGTGGAGTAAATCATCAGGGTAGAGCCACAGCTATTTGGATCACAGGTGCAGCAGATATCCATTGCTAGGAAGATGGAGCTATGGCGGAGAATCATGGACAGGGTCAACAACGTGGGACAGCACCCAAGAACAAGAGATGACATCAGGAATAGGTGGAACACCCTATGGGGGAAGGTGCGTTCCACTGCAGCAAGACACCAACTCACAGTACAGAGGACTGGCGGTGGACCTCCACCTCCACCTCCTCCCCCACAACTAACAACATGGGAGGAGCAAGTCTTGGCAATCATGCATCCTGAGGGCCTGGCAGAAGTAAGAGGAGGACTGGTCTCTGGTAAGTCAACTCTCTATAACTATCACCCCCTTACCTGCATGCCATCTCATACCCAACCCTCACCTTCACTCCACCACCTCCCACATACCCACCATCACAACCCACTCATCCCAATACAAAGCCTTGCATGCAACACCAAAGCATGGACACCTCTCACAGACCTGCATGAACACCTATCACCACAGCATGCAAACTAGAGAGAATCACCTAGCCCACCAAATAGCAACTCACACAAGGCAAAGCTGCCAGGGCAATAACAACTATAGAGGCCAACCCACCCATGCACAATATGTTACACACAGAAACAATAACACTGCCTTTACATCCCCACAGGTATCCCAGCCAATATCACCGGAGAAGAGGTGCCAGTAACATCCAGTCCCCCCACAGAAGAGGCCCACAGTGATGACAGCAGCTCTGGTTGTCTGGATCTGGATGACCAACCTGGCCCAACAGTGACCTCCAGACAGTCGGTTACCCATGCACACTCTTACACCACCACAGAGCCTCCCCCTCAGGAAACACCACCCAGCGGGCCCATACTTCTGTCCCCAGGACATGTCAATCAGCCGTGTGTCCACCACTACAGGGACCCCAGGACACCCCACAAATCCAGGACAATCAGGGACCTGGGGTCAGTGGCAGTGGGTACACAGTTCAGGGGACAGAGGCACAGGACAACAGGGATGCTGGGATGACTGCTGTGCAACAGAGGGAGGACAGGCCCAGGGAACCGACCCTCCAGGAGGCACTCACTGTAATCCTGGGAGCATACCAACATTCCCAGGATACACTGGGCCAGATGCTGGACAAGTTGCAGGAGAACATGCGGCTGCAGGGGGGACAGTACCTGGGGATCAGGGAGGACTTGAAGGACATCAAAACCACCCTGGTCTCCATTGAACGGGTGCTGGCAGACATGGCCAACAGTATGAGGCAGGCAGTGGCACTCCATCAGGCTCCTGACACTAGCCTAACCATGGAACAACCCTCCACCTCCGTTGCCACTAGTGGACAGGAGGCCTCGCCACAGGAACAACAGGCCACCAGCACCCCTCCCTCTGCAGAGGGAGAACCACCCCGCAAACGTTCCATGCGATCCAGGCAGAAGCCAGAGACTATTGCCAAGACCCCTGCCAGGAAATAAGACTCTCCTGATTGTCACCCTTGTGTCCCACTCTGTCACCCTGGCCACCTTGAACTTCCAATGCTCCAATTTCTATGCCCCCTTGGACAATGCACCTGTTATACAAATAGACTGGACTCTACCCTGGACTTTCCTCCATCATCACCCCAGCCCATTGTACTACCCCCTCTTCTTCAGAGCACTGCAATAAACACACTTTGATAAAATACAGTATGGCGTATGTCAAATGTTTTCAAAAGGTATTCGTTTAACAAAGGTTCAAACATTGCAATTCAACTGTACAGTAACTAACCCGTAGTTGGCTCCACTGAAGACACCAGGAGCAATAGTGGGGCACCAATATCTGCAAAAATGTATGCCAAAGGGTACAGTGAGTGGGCATAGAAGTAGGAATACACAGCTTGCCAGTGACAATGTCACACATCAAACTGTCAATTATATGTGTATCAACACTGTCTTACCTGTGTCTCATTGGAAGTATTGACAAATATTTGCACTTCTGTTGTCGTCATCATCCTCTGCCTCCTCATCTTCACTGTCCACAGGGTACACTACTGCCACTGCTGCCACACGGCCATCTCCAGCCTCCTCCTCCTGCAGAAATGTCACATGGTGACACAAGGCAAGGTTGTGCAACATACAGCATTCCACAATGATCTGGCAGACCTTCTTGGGTGAGGAGCACAGGGCTCCACCTGTTAGATGGAGGCAAAAATACCTGGCCATCAGGAGGCCAAAGGTCCTCTCTATAATCCTTCTTGTTCGCCCTTGTGCGTCATTGTAATGTTCCTCTGCCCTTGTCCTGGGTTTCCTCACAGGGGTCAGTAGCCATGAGAGGTTGGGGTAACCAGAGTCACCTGAAAATATCGAGGGACAACTGTTAGCCACACACTAACCCTTAGGGCCCACACCATACCCGTATACCAACATCCATTAGGTGGGATCCAGGGCTCACCTATTAGCCACACCCTGTGCCTCTGTAGTTGGGCCATCAGATTTGGGATGCTGCTATTCCTCAGGATAAAGGTATCATGCACTGACCGAGGATACTTTGCATTGACAAGGGAGATGTACTGTTCCGCCAGGCACACCATCGGCACATTCATGGAGTGAAAATTCTTTTGATATCTGAACACATGCTCATTTTGCTGGGAGGGGAACAAATGCAACATGTGTTCCATCAATAGCCCCAATAATGTTGGGGATATGTCCCATTGCATAGAAGTCAGCTTTCCCTGTGGCCAGATCCTCCACCTGGGGGAAAACGATGTTGCTGCACATGTGCTAAGCAGGGCAGACAACACTCTGGTCAGCACTATTGTGAACATTGGCTGTGACATTCCTGCTGCCAAGCCCATTGTCACTTGGAAAGAGCCAGTTGCCAGGAAATGGAGCACTGATAGCACTTGCACAGGGGGGGATCCTGGTGGGGTGACGGATAGCAGATATTCGGTCAGGCTCCAATTGGGCACACAGCTCTGTGACTGTGGCCCTGTGAAGTCTATAGGTGAGGATAATGTGCTGTCCTCCATTGTTGCCAAGTCCACCAGGGGTCTGTACATGGGGGATGTCTCCATCTCCTATTCATCTGCAGCGGTTGCAATCTATGGGCAAAAGAGTAAGCAGCTGGTCATTATCGCTACATTAGAACCACTAAAGTTCAATGCATGTTGTGATTGGAACAGTATTTTTTGGGAGATGTCCAAATGGTGCATTTGTGTACTGTGACGCAGTTAGGATCCATGGCCTGCACCCCCCTGAAATGGCATCCACCTGTCTTGTATGGAGGGACAGGTGGAAATGAGGTAAATCCACTGACGTTGTGCATCCTTGCAGGAGGGGGTCGAGAACCACCGTGCAACTCCTCATTGGTTAACATTGAGCCCTATGGGGTACAGTGGCCAATAGTGATGTATGCCGGTGGTGACTGTAAGCATCGCTGTTAATGAATGACTGCTATTTTCTATCTGCACACTCACTTTCTAGCTGACTTTCAACAGGAGAGGACCTACAGTGCATGTGATGCTGTGACCTGTGTCTGGAACCGAACATGGCTCCTGTTACTGGGGAAAGGGCCCCTGCCTTCACTTCAGCAGAGTTGGAGCGACTGGTGGATGGGTCCTACCCCATTACTGACTGCTGTAAGGGCATCCAGACCAACAGGTGAGTACACTGTGAGCACGATGCATGGGGCATGAATGCATGGAGTGGTGTGTATGAAGGTCTAGTGTGAGTGGGGTTGGTGGATGGGCCCTGGGCAGCGTCCTGCATGTATGTCGGGCCATGTGTGTGCTAATGGGGATGGGAAGGGGCATGGTGGGCCATGAGTGTAACAGGCAGGACAGTCAAACTAAATCGTTTCCCTGTGTCCATTTCCCTGTAGGACAGCGACCCATCAAAAGAAGTGCACATGTCATGCCATCTGCAAGGAAGTGCGGACGCTGGGGGTCCACAGCAGGAGGAGCACCCACTCTCGGAATCGGTGGGAGGACCTGAGGTGCTGGCCACGGAAGACTGGGGTTGGCCTCCCAAAAAGGAATGGGTGCCCATTGAACCCTGAACCCCTGATGGCCCGCATACTGACAGTGGCCTATCCGGAGCTAAATTGGCGATTGGGGCATCACAGCAGCCACAAGGGGGTGAGTACAGTACCCTAATTTACAAATTACACTTGGTGGGGTGGTATCCGGGTGGGGGGTGAGCCCTGTGGGTGCCCCTAGCCCAGGCCTGGCATTGCAAAGTAGGTCCCATGTTGGGCAGGATTCTGATGTGAAAGTACTCCAACTAAGCTAGTAGGCATCCACCACTGGGCATGGGTCTGTGTGTCTCAGGTATGCTGCAATTTGTGTTAGGTGTCCCTATCCATGGGCTGGTGACTAGCATTGTGATTGGTAGTGCATTGCCTAGTTTGTAGGGCTGCTCCCTGTGTGTGTTGTGCATGCCAACTGTGGTGTTGTTACTTCCATTGACCAAGTGTATCCTTTGTCTCTTACCCCCTTTTTGTTTTCTCACCCTGTCCTTATGTGCATTAGCATCATCTGGTGGAAGAGCAGGGGCACCGGCAACAGAGGGAGCTGCATCCCACAGGACCCAAGAGGCCAAATCCCCTGACGGTGAGGGTACCAGTGGGATGGAGGGTGTGGGGAGCACCACGGGAGAGACAGGAGGGGACAGTTTGGACACAGATGCCTCCTCCGATGGGAGTTTCCTGGTGGTGGCGGACACCTCTGTGCCCACCCCAGCTACAGGTACAGCTGCCACCCCCATACCAGCACCACTCTCCCAGCAGCCCCTCAGCAAGTTTTCCGTGCCCGCTCTCCCAGGAGGGTGGGCATCTCCTTCACCCCAGGCACCTCAGGCCCTGCCCCAGTTAGCCCTGCTGCCCTGAGTGAGGAGGCTATTGACCTCCTGCGATCCATCTCTGTTGGGCAGTCAACCATTGTGAATGCCATCCAGGGGCTGGCAGGCCAAATGCAACAAACCAATGCATTTCTGGAGGGCATTCAAACTGGCTTGGTGGTCCAAGAGTGATCAATCCAGGCTCTGGCCTCCTCTCTGATGGCAGCCATTGTCCCTGTTTCCACCATCCCCCTCCAACTTCCTCTTCCCAATACTATTCCCCTCAACCCCAACCTATCCCAAGCACACAGTCAGATGAGCAGGCACCCAGGACAACACACAAGAGTGGACATGGCAAACGCAAGCACCACACTTCATCCCACAGGTACTCACACAAACACCATCCAGAATCAGACATACCAACACCCACTGCCTCCACAGTGGCCACCTTCTCCTCGTCATCCACCTTCCCCCCAGATGCGTCTACACTCACACCTGCATGTACTACATCCTTATCCATTACCACCATCACCAGCACACTTATCAGTGCACACCCTTCACTGGCAGTCACCACCCCCACATCCATGCACACGTCCCCTGTGTCCTCTCCCATTGTGTCTGTGGGACTCCTCCTCCCAAAGTACACAAATGCAAGCACTCAGACCCCCAACACCCATCCACCTCACAACAGCATCCAGTCCATGCACCTGCACCCAAACACAGCAGACTGACACCTCCAACCACCACTCCCTCTTTCTTCACTCCCAAACCATCTCCCTCTTCCCGCCCAAATGTCCCTAAGCAGCGTTTCCTCACCAACATTTACCTCTTCCCTAGCTCTCCCCCGTCTCTCATGTCAGGCCAGGGTGGTCGAAACCCAGCCAAGCACCTCAGCCACCCAGTCCATTGGCACAGTAGTGCCCCCAACTACTCCAGGAGAGTAAGGATCCCGGCAACCAGCCAGCCAGACGGAAAGGGTGCCCGCCCCAAGTGTGTCAAGGAAGGGCAAGGAGTCCCAACTGCAGGAAGGAAGAGCAAGGAGGCAGCCCCAGCTTCAGGAAGGAAGAGCAAGGAGTCGGCCCCAGCTGCAGGAAGAAAGGGCAAGGAGGCAGCCCAAGCTGCAGAAAGGAAGGGCGGGCAAGGAGGCACCCCCAGCTGCAAGACAGAAGGGCAAGGAGGCAGCCCCAGCTGCACAAAGGAGGGGTAAGGGGCCTGCAACAGCAGACAGTAGAGACAAGGGGCCTGGTGCAGGGACCCCACCACCAACCATGGTGTTGCAGCCGTCCGAGGCTGCAGGGGATGGGCTGGAGTCTCCCCCCACCACTGCCAGCACCACCACCAGAACCGCCACCAGCAGCAGCAGCCCCAGTGGGCAGCCATCCGTGGTTGCAGGAAATGGGCTGAAGCCTCCCTCCACCACTGCCAGCACCATCACTAGCACTGCCACCAGCAGCAGCCGCACCAGCGGGTAGTCATCCGAGGCTGCAGCGGCTGGACTGGAGCCTCCCTCCCCCACTGCCAGCTCCACCTGCAGCACCACCACTGCCACCACTGAACAGCCATCACTGCAGACGGACAGTGTGTGGTCCTGCATCCATGGGGCTGTTGTGCAGCCTAGCCCCTGCAAATCCTGTGGGTCTGACACCCAGGTGAGAGACTGTGACCTTGCATTCCTCAATATCTGCATCACAGGGCACAATGACCCCTCCAGAACCAGTGGAGGAGCCATCCACTCACCACGTCCTCCACAGGATGAAGATCACTGGGCACAATGCCCCCTCAAGAACCAGTCAAAGAAGCCATCCACTCACCCCATCCTCCACAGGATGAAGATCATAGGGCACAATGCCCCCTCCAGAACCAGAAGAGAAGCCATCCACTTGAGAGACTGGCCTATCACTCTCTAGGATCAAGCACAGGGCATGTTGCCCCCTCCAGAGCCAGTGGGCAAGTCACTCACTTGAGAGACTGTTGCTTTGTACTCCCCAGGATCAAGCACAGGGCTTGTTTCCCCCTCCATAGCCAGTGGGCAAGTCACCCACTTGAGAGACTGTGGCCTTTCAGTCCCCTGACAAGTCAGTGGGCAAGTCACCCACTTGAAAGATTGTGGCCTTGCTCTCCCCAGGACAAGTCAGAGGGCAAGTCACCCACTTGAGAGACTGTGGCTTTGCACTCCCCAGGACCATGCACAGGGCATGTTTCCCCCTCCAGGTCCAGTGGCATTGTACCATCTTCTGGCTGAGGTGCCCCCCCATTCCTTGTCCCCCTGAGGTGCCTGGCTATTTTCTACCTGATGCCCCTGCAGTGTTCTCTCTGTGTTGTTGCAGGAGTGAGGTGGGGCCTTGGACTTTGTGATAAGGCCCTGTGGCCCATGAACATTGAGGACTGGGCATTGTCCCTGCATTTGTAAATATGTATATACTTGTTGATTTGGATGCATGTATTTATACTATTTTATCTTATTACACTCACTTTAATCAATTCCTTTTGTCTTTGCATTATTCCTGAGGGGTACAGGGTGAATATGTTATGTTACTTCATCTGCTTGTGTGTATGATGTTTGGAGTGGGGGTGTTGCCTGTTACGTGTGTGTGTCACTCTCTTTTTCGTCCCTCCCTCCCCTGTGTGCTAGGCGGAAGTACTCACCGTGGTCGTCTTCGCCGGCGTTGGTGTTCATAGTGGAGCAGAATGCTGTGTCATTATACAGTGGGCATAACATTTTCTTCCGCATGACTGTAGGTGGTTACTGCTGTGGAGCCTGTTGATTTTGCCCTGGTGGTCGGTGTGTTAAAGTGTCTGTCTGAGCGGTTTCTGCCGTGGTCATAGCTTAATAGTTATTACCGCCGGCCTGTTGGTGGTATTACCACCACTATATCACCGACCGCCAGGGTTGTAATGAGGGCCTTAATGCTTTTTAGTGCGTAGAAAACTAAAAGCGACACTTGCGATATCTGGTCGCACCTCGACTGGGGCAAAGTCAAAGTTTAAGGCTGACCATGATGGAGCTCAGCTCAGCTACAAGCAAGTGGAAGGCCTCAGTCAAAGGTTTACCTTTAGACTTAGGCCTATGTTTTAGAAAAATGACACACAATGGCGCTAGGGCAGTCGTCGGTCATTTTTCTTAATGCAAGCTAACACCATTCCCTAACGCCATTCGTGCACCATGTTTAGGAAATTACGCACAATGGTGCTAAAGAATGGCTAGCGCCTCCATAAAAGACACTAGCCGATTATGGATGGCATTAGTGGAAATGACGCTAGTGGTTTAAAAATGATCGTAGGCTGATTAGCAGCAAATTTTCTGCCGCTAATCAGCCTAGCATAATTTTTTGATGCACAAGCAAACAAAAAATGACTCCTGTCGGGGAACAGACTGGAGTCATTACCACAACCCCAATGCCCACCACAGAGGACCAGTGTCCCCAGGGCAAGCCCAACATACCCAGTGCCAGTCAGGGGGCCCACTGGCACACCACACTTATGCATGTACACTTACCTGCAACTTATATGGAATTGGCTCCCTCCTCCTGTAGTGCCCCTGTGGTGTGGGTGGGGGTGATTCTGGGGGTTTGGTTGGGCATCTTTGTGTCCATTCCAAGGTGTTTCCCCATGGAAATGGGCCTACCACGACATTAACGCCTGGTCTGACCAGGCATTAAATAATGACACTAATCTGGCTTGGCGCTTTGCAGGTCTGCCTCCTAGTTGCGCGTTGTTTCAGCGTCAGAGTTAAATATGGTGCTGGCGTGATTTTTAGGAAGGGAACACCTACTTTGCATCTCAATGATGCAAGGTGGGTTGGGGCTTCCTAAAAATGGCCCTAACTCCAATATTTTGATGCCAGACCGGTCTGACATCAAAATATAAATATGGAGTTAAGTTAGTGCTGCTTTAGCGTAAAATAATTGACGCTAAGGTGACACTAACTTTCCATAAATAAGGGCCTTAGGGGCAGATTTATACTTTTTGCAGCAAACCTTTGTTAGTGTAGGTTTGCGGCAAAAAGTATAGCGCTGACTGGCACCATTCCTAGACGCCGGCCCTGTGCCATATTATTTAAGGAATGGCACTAGCTGGCGCTAAGGCCCTGTTAGAATCCTTTGAAAGGACACTAAAAGGGCCTGGGAGGCGTAGGAGGAACCAGGGCTTCTCCGCCAAATTATGCTTCTACACTGTTTAGAGGCAAACAAATTGCGTCCAAGCAGTGTAGCACCATTTTCTGGCGCTCAAGCACCATGGACATGGCTCCTGTCTTAGTCAAGACAGGGACCATGCCCACCACCCCAGTGGCCATGCCTAGGGGATGAATGTCCCCTGGGCATGGCCATTGGGGCCCGCGCCATGCAGGGGGCCCCAAGTCAGGAACCCGAGTGGTGTTGGACAGAACAACAAATACCTACCCGAACATACCTTTGGATGGGTCCCCCATCCGTGGGTGACCTCCTGGTATGGGTAGGGGTGGGTGAGGGTGTCCCTGGGGACAAGGAAGGGCACCTGTGGACACTTTCCATGGTCTCTGACCATGGATATCTGCCTACAGGTCCCCTTATGCCTGCCCATACCCAGGCATTAAATAATGGAGCTAAGCAGGCTTAGCGCCATTATTTAAGGCTCTCCTCCTCCCGTGCGTGATTTTTGCACAGGAGGATAAATAAGGTGCTAGGCTCTTTGAGGCATTTTTTGCCCGGGAACGCCTACCTTGCATCTCATTGATGCAAGGTAGTTTTCTGCAGACAAAATATGTTGTTAACTCCAATATTTTGGCGCTAGACATGTCTAGCACCAAAAAATAAATGTGGAGCTAAGTTTGCACTGGATTTTCGTAAAAAAAATCTGGCGCAAACAGAGTAGAGATTTTCTTCAGTTAGACTAAGTCACCAATCTGATCCAACCTCTCTGGCGCCCTCTTCAGATACACATCATAGGAGACCTCTTTAAAGAATTATAGGTTTGGACTTCATTTGGTCTACAGCTGAATCTTGATCTGATGTCCCTGGAGTCCTCCCGGATATGCTGCACGGGAAGTCCCAGTCAACGTTTACCTTCAGATGTAGTCACTTTTTTGGAGCTTTTTCGCTGTGACGTCTGACCTCCATAGCCAGTCAATTTTGAGTTGACGATGTCAGACTGTCTTTCCACAAGCCCCCGGTAAAATCCTCAAGGATTTTTTTCAGCAGAAAGAACCTGCAAGAGAGGCCAATCCCGGTCAATGTAAATCAGGTTGACTCTCAACAGCAGGTCAGTCCTTTTATGGAGCTTTTTACCAAAAGTTCTCCAATCTTCTCCAAACTTTTTGATTCTTCCATAAGGTCTTTGAAGGTCCTCTAGGAGTCCACAGCTCACCCCAAGGTTCCAAAAGCTCTCAGTTGTTCCTTGAGGCCTTTGGCTCCAACTCCTAGAATGCACCTGCCTTAAATTCCAAAATGACCACTGGACAGTGGTCAGCTAGTCAGTTTCTTCAGGATTTGATTCAGGAGACTCTAGTTAGCTACTTTCACCTGTAGCAAGGAGGGAGTCCCTTCCTGAACCAGTTGAAGGCATGCAAAGTTCTTTTAGTGGTGAAGCCCAAGTGTGAAGCTGGCGCAGTGTCCAGATGCAGGTCAGGGGTCCAGCAGGGCAGTCCTTCTTCTTCTTTTGAAGTTAGGTCTGGCTGAGCCCAGCCACTGGTGTGGCTAAAAATTCTAAACAACCCCCTCTCCTGCCCTCTCCTAATCTAATCAAGAGGGCACCTAATTGTCTGGGGTTGCAGGAAATGGGTAGTTCCTGAGCTGTTCCTAATGTCCTTCCCTTCCTTTGAAGGCCGGTATGGCTGCCCTCCCCCGTCCTGTTTCACCATCTACAGAGGCAGATTTCCTCCCACAGGCACATCGTTTGGGTTCAGCTCAGACCACTTCACACCTCATTAGGGCGGCCTGGCCAGGCTGCCAGAGGCTGGCCAAACAGAGAAGGGCACTACAGAGCTGAAGTTGGCAACTTTCAGGTAGAGTTTTAGAACTCTTTACCTGAACTAGTTATATTAAATCCAACAATGGCAAGTTGTGGGATTTATTATAACAATTCAATACCAAACTAAAAATATCTGGCTCTTATGGGGACTTTATTAATTAAAATAACGTCTCTCCATTGTAGCCTATGGAGGCCAACCACTACAGCGAGGGAAAAACACATTTGGCTATTTTACCACACCAGGGCTTGTTAAACAATTTTTATAGCTACATGGCACCCAACCCTAGGAGCACTTAGGGTACACCTTAGGGGTGACATATATGTAAAAGTAAGGGAGTTTAAGTCTTTGAAAGTACTTTTAATTCTAAAGTTGAATTTTCATAAAATGTTAGTTTAAAAGCAGCCAGCAAGGCAGGCCTGCCTTTAAAATGACACCTCAGCAGTGCACCTCTGGGTGGACTACCTATGCTGGGCTCCCTAAGCCTAACTTGTGTACCATATACTAGGGACCTATAAGGAGGTTGATATTGCCAATTATAACTAGAATAATTTGCATAGCCACTTTACACAGAGCACTGGCCCTGTGACTGGTAAGCAGTGTCCATGTCACAGCCAAGAGTCAGTAACCACCAGTATCTGTCTAAAAAGTTTGGGAGTGACAAGTGCAAAAAGGAGGACTTTCCAACAGTGGGTGCATGAGGGTCTGAGTGGATTTGTGAGTAGGTGCTTAAGGGTCTGAATGGGTCTGTGAGTGGGTGCACAAGGGTTTGAATGGGTTTGTGAGTCGATGTTTCAGTGTCTGTGTGGATCCATAACTGAGTGAATGAGAGTCTGAGTAGATTTGTGAGTGGGTGGTTGAGGGTCTCTCTGGGCCTGTGAGTGGGTGCATGAGGGACTATGTGGATCAGTGATTGGGCGCATCAGTGTCTGAGTGGGTCTGTGAGTGGGTACATCAGTGGCTGAGTAGGTCTGTGAGTGGTTGTGTCAGTGTCTGTGTGGGTCTGTGAGTGGGTGCATGAGGGTCTGAGTGGGTCAATGAGTGGGTGTGTCCGTTTCTGAGTGGGTCTGTGAGTGGATGTGTCATTATCTGAGTGTGTTGGTGAGTGGGTACATCAGTGTTTGAGTAGGCCTGTGAGTGGATGCATGAGGCTCTGAGTGGTCTTTGAGTCAGTGTTTGAGTGTCTTGATGGGTCTGTGTGCGGGTGTGTCAGTGTCTGAGTGAGTCTGTGAGTGGGTGTGCAGTGTCTCACTGGGTCTGTGAGTGGGTGCATCAGTGTCTGAATAGATCTGTGAGTGGGTGCATGAGGGTCTGGGTGGGTGTATGACTGGGTGCATTAGTCTCTGAATGCATGAATAATGAATAAATTAGTGTATGAAAATAATCTGTGGGTTCTCTTCCAACTTTTTTCATATTTGTGAATATTTTGTTAATTCATGAAAATTCATGAATTTTCATAAATATCATGCATAGCGATGGGAAATTCTTTTAAACCCATAATTTGCCCCTGATACACACCTATCCCTCCACCCTGACCCCTTATGCCACTTTCAATTGGGTTTTCACCCCCTGGGGACCGTGTTCTGTGAAATAAAATCACAGTTGCAACTTTCCAGTGAGGTTGTATTCAGCCAATTACAGCGCTTCTTTTTGCACACACATTTACAAAAATATGCAAATATTCGCGAATTGTTTGCGATCACAGATATTCAAATTTGTTTTCTCTTTAATATTTCCTAAAGTAGTGAACAGATTTTGAACAAATAAATGAAAGCGTAATCTGCACACTAAAAGCTAGCTTTCTGCCAGATTTTGTATAATTCTGTACAGTAGTTCGGTATGTGGTTGTGTCTAAATGTTCTAGGGGAATTAACATGGGAAACACAACTTTCTTCACCCCCCCCTTTTTCTCGGCTCCTGCTTGATGAATCACCCTGAAACTTTGCGTGTGAATCAAGAATCACCAGGGCACTTTTTGGGGGGAAAATGTTGTGAAGATTCAAACAGTGGAAAGATATAGACAAGTCCAAAATGTATATATATATATATATATATATATATATATGTTTATATATTTAAAAAGCCTAAAACTCACCAACCAAAAACCTCAAACAACAAGCTCATTCTATAGTGAAACATAATTACAACACATAAAATAAAATACATGTAAACCAAATAATAAACAAGTAAATGCTGTTTCTGTTCTGTATTTGCAGATCATCCTCTGTATCCACATAGTCAAAAGATCCAATCAACCAAAAACTGGAAAAATGTTTTAGAAAAAGCCCCCAAAAATTCAAAAATAAAACCAATCCAATGGAGATCCATCAGAGCAATCCAAAGCATCCAGGAACCATATAAAAACTGAAAAAGTGTTTTAAAAAAAAGAAATGCTCTCAGGACACCCTCCCTCAAAAAAAAGGAAATCAACATTTAAAAAATGGTTTATGAGAAACCAAAACAGATTTCGCGAAAAAAAGAAAATGATAAATCTAAATAACAATAGGACATTTTTGTAACCAAAAACATACAAAGTGAAACAGAGAACCCAAGAAAGTTGCAAACAATAATTACACTTAGGGCCTGATTACGAGTTTGGCAGCCCTAGGACCACCAAACTCACGGTGGCAGACAGACCGATGTACTCCTGGTGTTCCAACTGCTAGATTATGATCCTGGTAGTCAGACTGCCAGGAGGCTGCTGCCACCGCTGGGATGACTGATCCCAATAGTTTGGCGGCAGTCAAAGTCATGGTCAGTCACGGCAGTGCACATGGTTGCACTACCATGTTGATCTCAACTTCATTTTCCCCCAATCTTTCCATGGTGGGTTGCCTTGAAAAGACTGACAGGAAGCCAGTGCCGGTGGCCACAGGAGGGCCCATGCACTGACTCGTGGGCAGTGCAGGGGTCTCACTGACGGCACCCTCAGAATGCACACAGTGCAGACAGTGCACATTTTGAGGGTTCTGGGGTGCGACATCATTGGTCTTGGCTCCCTAAGGGAGCTGTAGCCAATGCCACAACACTGTTACCAATGGGTTGACCAGCGGAAATGTTGTAATATGACATTTCTGTTGGTCAGCCTGATGGAAACATTGTGATATGACAGGGTGAGGACACCAGAGTCAGACCACCAAAGTTGTAATCAGGACCTTAGTTATCAAAAAGTAAATAACATAACAAATATAACATAACATATCAATACATTATTAAAACACTATGGAAACTTAAACCAATACATTAGTGAAAAACAATAAAATAAATACAACTAAATGTACTAAAAACCCACAAACAACACTATAACTAGCCTCTAGAACCCCCCATTCTCTCAAAACCCTAAACATTTTTTTTTAAAGGATTTACCTATTCTGACAAACAGCAGCACCATCCAGCGACCTGGATCATGGAAAATAGACTAAAAATGACACAAATAGACTGCAAATATAAAAGGTAGCTGTATAAAAAATGGTCGCTAAATGAAACTAAAAACAAGGCTATCTCCCCATAAAAATGAATTGAGACTATGGGGGTGATTCTGAGACTGGCGGGCGGCGGAGGCCGCCCGCCAGTCTTCCCCCGACAAAATACCGCTCCGCGGTCGCAAGACCGCTGAGGGTATTTTGAGATTTGCCCTGGGCTGGCGGGCGGCCGCCAAAAGGCCGCCCGCCAGCCCAGGGCAAATCTACCTTCCCACGAGGACGCCAGCTCCGAATGGAGCCGGCGTAGTGGGAAGGTGCGACGGGTGCAGTTGCACCCGTCGCATATTTCAGTGTCTGCTTTGCAGACACTGAAATACTTTGTGGGGCCCTCTTACGGGGGCCCCTGCAGTGCCCATGCCAGTGGCATGGGCACTGCAGGGGCCCCCAGGGGCCCCGCGGCACCCCCTACCGCCATCCTGTTCCTGGCGGGAGACCCGCCAGGAACAGGATGGTGGTAGGGGGTGTCAGAATCCCCATGGCAGCGGAGCGCGCTCCGCCGCCATGGAGGATTCTCCCGAGCAGCGGAAAGTCGGCGGGAGACCGCCGACTTTCCGTTTCTGACCGCGTCTGAACCGCCGCGGTCAGAATGCTCGACGGAGCACCGCCAGCCTGTTGGCGGTGCTCCCGTGGTCGGTGACCCTGGCGGTCACCGACCGCCAGGGTCAGAATGACCCCCTATATGTTAAAAATAGTTAAAAAACAAATTTCTAAATTATTACACATTTAAAACATGGTAAAAATGTCAGTAAAATATGTAAAACATAAATTATGAATTAATTGTGAGCATAAACAAAGTTTTACAAAATATGTAAAAATTATTTCCACAATATGCATATGAAATACTTGGATTAATGATAAAAAAAAGTTTAAACAATAGAAAAAAACAGGGAAAGCAACAACATACAGTACTATTTAAATATGATTTACATCGTTCATTTAATAACAAAAATATAGTAAAGTCATTGTTATCAATATATATGTTTCTTTATAATTAAAACTATATATGAAAAAATGTAAAAATATAAAATAAACTTTGATAAAATAAAGAAAACCCTGTGGGTCATTTCAATTTTGTACCAGATTTGTGGCTTGACTCCTCCAACCCATGTAGGGTGCAAATGCATGGACCCACATAAAGGATTTTTTAAGATATCTTTTTCCTGTTAGGTGTTGGGGGGGATGTGTGGCAGGTAACCTTGGCAGAAGGCAGGTCTTACAAGTTATATTCTAAAAAGTTTAATTCAGCTTCTCTGATTGATATATTTTTAGGGCCCTTTTCATTCCATATTGTTTATATATCAGATATTGCTAGTGGGGTGATGGATCGTTGGGCGGTAGTTTTGAGATGTTCCATCCCTAAACAATGCACAGGCTAAGAAGTGGGTGATGAATAGGACACTCTTTTTGGAAGAAGATGTGATTAGATGGTTTTATCAGGGTCCAGAATTCATGTTTTAATGTATAGATATTGTGATGGCAGGTACCAAATCAACGGTGATGATTTTGCTAGATGCCGAGAGGGCATTTGATATTGCAAACTGGAGGTGTTTATTTTGAATTTTGGAGAAGTTTGAATTTCCATCCCCGTTTACCTCTATCTAGTTAGTCACTATATCAAGGGGCAACAGTTAAAAATAATGAATTCCTCAGCAGGCCAAATTCTTTCAAATCAAGGCACCCATCAAGGCTGTCCTCTTTCCCCTTTATTATTTTCCCTATTAATTGAGCCTGGGCCCTATCCATCCACCAAGATAAAATATTGTATCTCCCCTACCCATAGGAGCTAAACTAATGCTATAGGTAGATGATATGGCCTTTTTCCTAACCCCAACCACTCCTAATTTTCATAGAGACTTGAAATCATTGAAAACCTTTATGATGATAGGGGGATATAAACTAGGGGTGGGTGAAGAATTCCCCTCTACCAGAATAGTTTACAGAGTTTTCCCCACTCTGCGCTCTGTTCGGAGTTCCGAAAAACACAGCGAAGTGAGGCTGAGCAGAGTTTTTTCCCTTGCTCACCAACATTAAGTTAGTTTGTGCAAGCGAAATCGCTAAGTTGGTAAGCTCAAGCAAGATTTCTGAACAAGAGCTGTCACAGTAGGCTGCAACTGCTCTCGATGAGAAAGTTGCTGCTCACATTTGGAGGCTGCAACTTAAGTAGAAAATCTACTCAAGTGTCAGAAAGAAAGTTGTGCCCTCTGGCTCTCTGCATGATGCCATTCCCTATGATTTAACAGCATTGGAGAAAGTCCTGGTGCTGAAAATCAGCACGAATAACACAACTTGCAGAACTCTGCATAGTGTGGCAGATTTTTTTCAGCACTTCACGAAGTTCCACATAACAGAACTCACCAATCTCCACCCAGGCCTAATATAGACTTAATGAAGCAAAGGACAAACGTTTGCTGTTTAATACCTCCCCAGTTGTCCTCCTATCCGTTCTGCCATAAAACTATAGAGAAGGTCCAAAAAGGAATTTGAGGGTGTTTTATTCAGCGGAATCAGAGGAAGTCTTTAACAACAATTTTAATCCATTGATGAGAATTGTTATCAACTTATTAAAAATATAGAGAAGATTGCCCTTATCCATTATGGGTCAGAGTGCCTTAATTAAAATGTCAAGCTTATCACTGTTCCTCTTATTATTCCTGTCTAATCCTTGTAATTTAGAAGCTTCCTTCAAAAAACTGGAACAAGCTCTCTCATCTTTATTTTGGTCCCATAAATGACTATGAGTGAAGCTAAAGGTGCTACAGCTGCCCAACAAGGAGGTGGCTTTGGACCACCCATCCTCCAGAAATATTATTATATTGGTATCCTTTATTTTACAATTGCAGTGTTTTCCAATGTTTTCCTCTAATTTTGAAAACTCCATTCCCCTTCGTATGCTGGAGAATTTGTGGGTGCTCAATCATAATGAGAGTTTTCAGTAAATATCAAATCCCCATGTCAATGCTGACTCTATTGTGCTTTTGTCTATTTCTCTCTCTCCTGCCGTGGCCAAGAAAATAATAGGAAAATGGGAGAATCTATCTACCATAAAGTTTGTAGTTTTTTTGGAAAGGGCCAGACTGTTTTTTTGTGAATGACATTGTTTCATGTACACTCAATTAAGGGCTATTTTAAATCATTTATCAGGATAGTATAGCTATTCTTCAAGAAATGGGGCTAAACAGTTGTGGGACGATAAAGTCAATGCCTCTTTGAGATGTTTGTACAAAGATTTGCAACATTGCATAGCTCCTAGATAAGTTGTAATATTAGATACTTATGAATCCCTGCTCTCATTATTGTATTACACTGATCAAATGTTTTATTATCATAAGCATTTCACTATTCAGAAATTGAGGCAATGTTAGAAAAGTACACTCATCAATTAACTTCAAATATTACAAATCTTGAAAGTCAGTTTATATAATTCTACTTTTCTTCTCATATTTGTATACCCATTATTAAATTCCCAGAACAAATATTCCCTTACTATGTATTTACATATCTATTTATTACTCTAGCCCTACTGTACCAGAGAAAAACTGAATAAAAATAAATAAAATAAAAAATATAAATAAAATTCAAATTATAAATATGTAAATTAAAAATAATAATAATGGATGAATAAATTAAATAAAAATAAAAATAATTATTAAAAAGTGTGTGTGTGTATATATATATACATATATATATATATGTATATATATATATATGTACATTTATAAATAAATACAAATAAAATGAATGTACACTCTTGTAAACTTCACTTTGTCTACCTTTAACCATATGTCATGTCTCTATCACTCTATCCTCCATCCCCACTCTGACACATTCCAAACCCATTCTACTACTTTCATCTCCAAAATAACCCTGCCTAAGCTCTTCCCTCCTCTTCCACATCGAGCTCACCCAAACATCAGTTTACTTCCATGATCTCCAAAATAACCCTATTAAATTCCCCCCATTTATCTCACCTTTGACTCATCCAAAACCCCTCCTGCTACTATGATCTCCCTAACCATTTCAACAGACTCTTTCCTCCTCCATCCCCCCTTTACTTATCCCAAGCTACATCTCTCCTCGTGACTATTTCAATCCTACTGTGTTGTATGGTTCTGGGTATTGCGGCTCACGCCTTAATATCTAAAATGCAGTCGTTTTATTAAAACAATCTATAAAACTCAAACTGCCTTTGTCATTTGTATATGAGATCATACTGTAAATGAGAGAGCTGGTTGGGATCTGAGTGACCACGACTTCCCTGAGAAGTACTAAAGATGTCTTGCGCTCAGCTGCCCAATCATCCCTTCCCCTTGGGAGAGATGAGGCACTGCTAGTTAGCCGGAGCAAAACCGGATTTAAGGTGGCAGAGCTCCTTCCAAGTGGGTAGGACTTAGTCCCCGACACCGGGAACGACCGTGCTACCTAGAAATACAGTAGTCTCATTTAGGATAATGAGAGACCACGCGACACTATTACTCTAAACTCTGAATCAACACCTCTGGATTCTTCCCTCCTCTATCCCTCCATTACTCTAGTCAATCCAACTAACAAACTCACATACCCTCTGCTCAAATTAACTCATAATAATGCTAAAACTGTACTTGTATTTCCCCATACTAATCCACAACTAATTCCTCTTGGTTTCCGGAGTAGCATGCTACTTGCCAAAAAGCGCTTTAATGCCTCGTCAGGGGTAGTAAGCGCTATATAAATACTATTACAATACAATACAATACATATCGGAAATCCCCCTCCACTCCTAAGCTGGTAGAATGGAAAGGAAAAATGTGGAAGGTCTGAAAGCAGGAAGTCTGGTATCAATCTAGAGTTAATCACTCCTCCGTGAGTCACAAGTAATGAAGGAAATGGGCCTGGAAGGGATAATGTCTCGGCCACTATTATAGTGTTTAGGGATACTAAAAGAGGCCTAGGTACATCTGAAATGGCCAGTACTGTCACTTTCAGGTTGCACACATTTAGACATTCGCGGCTCACTTCACTCATAAGGACGTGGGAGTAGTCTGAATATCAATGTAAAAAAAAAAAAAAAAAAAAAAAAAAACTTGCTTCGCTCCTCATGTCGCTCCTCTCCTCCCTCTCACTGCAGGCATATGCTCCCAGCCTGCCCTGCGGCCAGTCCTGACGCTGCTCAAAGCAGCATCAAGATCAGCTGGGAGTGCCCAGACAGGGCACTCCCTGGCATATTGTGAGCCTCTGCAGGCTCTCTCTAGCCGGGCAAAACAGTGCTGAACTGGAGAGACCTACTGCGCATGTGAATTTGGCTGGCCTAAGACGGCCAGCCAAACATACCTGAGCACTGAGGAGAGTGCACAGTGAACTCCCCTCACTGCTTGTCACTCCATGGCCCCGCCCCTTTCACAACAAAAGAATTATCAACAAAGTTCATTATCCATTCATTGTGAAAGGTTTTGCAGCTTCTGCTGCTGTGGGGGAGGGCAATGCGCCTCCGCCCTAATGGAGGAGCCGTCCCTGCATTTAGGAAACATGGGGAAATCTGTGTTTGCAAAATACAATATTTAAATTTTTATAGATTGCAATGGGATTCAAATGTAGAATTATTCCATTAACCTCCATCCCTATTGGAAGAAATTGCTATGCAGAGATATTACTGCATACCACATCAATTGATCAATTGAGAGTTAATAGTGACTGACGTCTAATACATTTTGATGGTAAAATCTCTAGCTAATTTTATGTGACTGGTGTAGTTGGCAGCCAGATGGTAATATTACAAATGTTATTGATTAGTCAGGTTTTGATTGTCTTGTTGTAATGTGATTGTTACTAACAGATTAGCTTTAATAAGTGCGAGGTAACAAAAATAGTAGTGCTTTAAATAAGGAACCAGGGTGTTTGACTATGTTGAGTATCTGATGCTTTGTTTTACCTGCAATGACTTCACCTTTTCTTCTGGTAGCCCAATTGTTGTAAGAGGGCTAATTGGATTTCAAGAACGTTGTATCTATCATAGGACCAGAATTTTCATCAAGACAAGATTTAGACTAAAATAAACAAAATCAGACTTTTCTATATAATAATAAATGAATGCCTGCCAATGAATGAACAATATTGGATTTATTATTTACCAGTAGACAGTTATTTTCTCTTTATTTTTCTGATTAGGTAGTTACTGAGTTGAGACCCACGTTAATACCTGTATTTAGGTTAACAATCAGGTTTGAGGTGTCTGGATCTAATAGCAAATTACCTTTCTGAAAAGCCCAATTTTGAGAAGCAGAATATTTTAGAAAGGTATTTCATTTGCTGTAGCCGACCCTTGCTCCTGCTTGGCCCACAGCCAGGCACAAATGGGCTTTCCTTTTATGTACCCTTGAGATACTCTTTACTCTGCTTTGTTTGGTTTATGAGAAAGGTGGCAAATTCTTTCAGGATCACAATATTGGAGCACTAACAAACACTCTGACATTACAGAAATTATCATCACAAAAAAGTGCACAAGAAGTGAAAATGTGGTTTGCTTCTCACCTTACAGTGGGGTAACATCTATATGAGCATCAATTGTCAATAATTTAATCTCAAGATACACAAGACCCGAATAAGGGTTTGACAGATGAGTAGTGTCTCTCAAGATGGATCAGAATATAACCTTTGCCAAGAGGATGATACTCTGTCTGCCATATTTAAAACTGACTGCTGGCAAAATGATTACTCCATACTTTGAAAGTAACTGCCATTACATTTCCTTTCAGTGTCCTAATAGCTTTCATGCCTATTCACCAAACATAGTACATTTTATTTGTTTGCCATAAACAAACCTTCAAAGGGATGTTTGTTTCTGGAAAACAAATAAGAAAGCATATAATGACCTCCACTCCATGGGTGTTTTCTTGGAGGGTGAGGGAATCATTACTGCTTTTCCTGTCCCTCAACAAGTTTTTCCTGGTGGTATCGGACTAGAAAAGAGATATTGCACCATTCACCCTAAGCAGGGTGATCAGTATAATGTCCTTGCTTCAGCAGCTCCTACTCCCTGGTGATGTCGGAGGAAGTACTAAGTGAATGGAACCAACAAGGACTCAGTTGGCAGAATACATAAGGTCTACCCATCTCTAAATGAGATAAATGAAATAAGGGTTTTTGGCAGCATACTCCAGCATGTGTGTGACTGATTACTCTGTCTTCCGGAATCTAAATCAGATCCACAGTCTCTTGAGAGACAACATGCACATGCCTCCAGTTATCAATCAGTTTATTAACAATAAGTACATTATTATAGCTCAAAAAAATAAACAAGTCCTTGGCTACCTAAGAATGTAGCATTTTCTGGGGAAATGCATACGTACATGAGCATGAGAAATGATACCTCACTTGTGAGGGTGTTCAAAGAAGAGTCAGCCTAAAAATGTATAATTTGCACTTATGAACACGCTTTGGTGCCTCCTCAACCTCTAAAAATGTTTGGCCCTTCCCTGTCACAGGCACTTGACCTACCCACACAAGTGAGGTATCATTTTTATCAGGAGACTGAGGGGAACACTAGGTGGGAGGAATTTGTGCTGACATGGTGATCCCACACAGGAATGTGAAGAAAATGAGTTTTTTTGCTAAATTTGAGGCTTGCTGGGGATTCTGGTAAGAACATTTGGAGGATCTATGCAAGCAACACCTCCCTGCACTCACCCGGATGTCTACTTTCCAGAAATGTCTGGGCTTAGTAGGTTTCCTTGGATGGCCGCGGTGCAAGGACCAAATTTATGGTTTCCCCCTTGCAAAACCACGTTTTTGTGATAGATAATTTTGATGTCTCCACAATACATTTTGGGCCATTTCCTGTTGTTGGCACTAGAACTACATACACAAGTGAAGTATCATTTTTATAAGGCATCCTGGGGGTATGCCAGCTGGAAGGAAGTGTGTGGCTTCCTGAATATTCCAGAACTTTCCATCACAGAAATCTGAGGAAAATGTGTTTTTTAGTGAATGTTTGAGGTTTGCAAGGGATTCTGGGTAAAAACATGTGGTGAGCCATGCACGTCAGCCCACCATTGATACCTCTATGTGTCTAGTTTTCAAAAATGTACAGGTTGGCTAGGTTTCCTTAGGTGCTAGCTGAGGTAGGGCCAAAATTTGAAGCTACTAACATTGGAAAGAAAGGGTCATGTTTTGGTGAAAAATGTGCTGCTTCCAGGTTGTATTTTGGGCTGTTTCCTGTCGTGGGCAGCAAGCGTACCCACACAAGTTAGGTACCATTTTTATCGGGAGACCTGAAGGTATGCTAAGTGGAAGGGAATTTCTAGCTATCCACAGAATACAGAACTTTACATCGCAAAAATGTGAGGAAAATTTGTTTTTATTCAAAGTTTGATGTTTGCAAGGGATTCTGTGTAAAGAAACATGATGAGAGCCAGGCAAGTCAGCCCATTGTGGATACCCGTAGGTGTCTAGTTTAAAAAAATTGGCAGGGTCAGTCTTCAGTAGAAAAATGTAATGACCCTACATTGCAGTTTGTGCCATTTCCTGTCACAGGCACTAGGCCTACGCACACAAGTGAGGTACCATTGTTATTTGGAGAGTTGGGGGAATGCTGGGTGGAAGTAAGTTTGTGGCTTCCCTCAGATTCCAAAACTTTCGATCACAGAAATGTGAGGAAAATATATTTTTTGACAAATGCTGAGGTTCTCAATAGATTCTTGGTAACAGCACCTGGTGTGAGCCACAAAAGTCACCCCATCCTGGATTTCCTTGGTATCTAGTTTCCAAAATATTACTGATCTGCTATGTTTCTCTAGGTGCCTCCTGAGATAGGGGCTAAAATCCACAGCTAAGCATCTTGCAAAAAAGGTTAGTTTTCAGTGAAAAATGTGATGTGTCCACATTGCATTTTGGGCTGTTTCATTTTGCAGGTCCCAGGCTTACCCAGACAAGTGAGATACTCTTTTTATTGGGAGACTTAAGGGAGCACAGAAATAGTAGAACAAGTGTTATTGGAAATTATATTTCTCTGCATTTGTACCTTCCAAATGTAGGAAAGCGTGTAAAAATAAGCCATTTTGAGAAATGCCCCTAATTCAAAAGTTAGTATGGGGTCACACACACTCAGAGATGTGCAAATAACCACTGCTTCTAACCTCCATATCGTGTGGCCATTTTGGAAATAGATAGGTTTCCTTGATACCTTCCTTGACACCTTTTTCACTCTTTATATTTTTATAAGTGAATTGCTGTATACCCTGTGCACAATGAAAAACCATTTCAATGTGCAGCCCAGATCTATGGCTCTGGGTTCCTTAGGTTCTTGGTGAACCTACAAGCACTATATTTCCACACAGCCAGAAGGGTTCTGAGGAAATAACAGTACATTGCTTTCAATAATCTGCCATAGTTAGAAGAAGTTACAGATGAAAATGTAGACACAAATGGCTGTTTATTTTCAACTCAATTTTAATATTTGTTGATTCAACTGTTACTTTCTATAAGAGAACTTTGAAGAATATACACAAATTCAGAATGTAATCTACTTTTCAGAAATTGTAAGCATTATTTGATCTACCATTGGTTTTACACCCATTTCTACCACTAACCCAAACAAGGTTGAAAACACAAAAATAGAACAATGGGCTATGTCCCAGTAAAATGAATTATTGAAATTTTGTTTTTCTGCCTCAAGTCTGCCTGTTCCTGAAAGCTAGGAAGATGGTGCTTTTTAGCACCACAATCCATTCATTGCTGCCATTTTCAGGGGAAAAAACAGATGCTTTCTTCTGCAGCACTCATTCCCATTTTTCCCCCAAAAAACTAAAAATGTACTTGAATTTTGGCAAATATCTCAGTCCCCTTCAGGAGAACCCACAAACCCTGGGTACGTTTAGCATCCCAATGGTGTTGGAAAAAAAGAACACAAATTTGACGTGGATACCTTTTGAGGACATACAATTATGGTGGCCTAAGCACAAACTACCCCAAATAGCCAAAAAATGCTCAGCACATGGTTGGAAAAGACCTAGCAGCCAAGGGGTTAAAGAACACAAATAAGCCAATCTCGGTGGAACACAAGTTCACCAAAAGGGGCCTATCTACTGTCACCAATAGTCATCATAAAGAGCTGCACTCAGCACCTTATGGAAGCAACCGGGCCATGATCCACAAGCTGGACGACAGATAAAGGTGCTCACATGAAAACAGAAGTCAGGAATGCAAATGTCAAATTTGAAAGAACGAGAGAAGTTTAGGTGGGTTGATTTACTCACCCAAGAGGTATTGGAAGAGGTGCTTAAATAGGAGGCAGTGTCAGCCTCCAAGAATGTATTCAGTCAGCCTGTGTCACCAAAGAAAGGATCCAAATGCACTCCTTCAACCTCACAGCAAGACCCGGGACAAGCTTTAATGATGGATCTAGCATTCTTAGCCAAATCATCATCTATGATAGGATGGGAATCCCTAAATAAAACTTACCATAACTAACAGAACAATGCTAAACATGGATAAACTCAACATGGAAATTTTGATTTTGCAAATGCTGGCAAATTTCACAATGGCAATTGATAGCAAACTAAACAATTTAAATTCATAATTTGAGAACACAGCACAGGCCGAAGCAAGGCTGGCCTGGAACTGCAGAAATCAAGGACATGCTAATACAACCCCATTCTGGACAAACTCACAGAGCTGCTTCTAATTATGTCCACAGTGGTAGCAGGACTAAAACAGGAATCGGAACAGTTAAAACGTAGTAGGAAGTCAGTTCATAGGTCTTAAGGGAACGATTACAGTGATAACCAACCAGTGAATCAGTTAGGCAGAGAAACACACATCAAGGAAAGTCCAAACTAAGAATCACTCTCATCTGTGGAAAGTCCAAGTCCACAGGACAGCAAGGAAGCAGAGCTATTAATACCAGTTGTATCAAGAAAGATCCAAAAATGCCTGAGCCAAATAGACAGCAAGTAAGCTGTGCGACAGGTTAATAAAGGTTCACAGCTCAAAATGCTCCAACACTTACGAGCACTGTAAGGGTGCAATATTCAAAAGAGGGGCCATCTAGAGAAGGTCCCACAACATACTTAACCAGTCACCAACTGCAGATCCCTAACAGTGACTCAAGTTGAAGTATCAAGAAGAGAAAATCTCCACAAACAAGCTGGAAGACATCTCAAAACTGTACCACTTGAATCACCACCCTAAGAGAAAAGCCTGACTTTGGATCAGTTGTTAATATTGAGAAACTTGATATCAATGTGCAACATGACATGATCACATATACTAATCAAATCCAATCACCATTAACTAATCCACCCAACATGAAATCTCCATCAACTCTGACTCCAAGATATGTGGTCTGGGAGGCTCTGAGACCAAGGTCTGAGATTACTGATGGATAGGTCACAGGTGGATTAGCACATAGCCGGCAGACAAATGCATACAGGAAACTTGGATCACAGATAGGCAGTGAAACCACAATGGTCCCAGGAGATTATCCCCCAAAACACACATTGTTAGAGAGGTGCGCACATTCTCAAACACCATAAAGTCAGATGCCACTTGAAGTTAGGAACACACAGCCAATCAGAACACATCATGCACAGTAACACACAGTGATTATGCTCCCCTCAGGCCGGACATCTGGGCAACTTATCATGGAATCACCACTAAAGCACATGCAAAACAGATTTCCCCAACAGGCTGAAAAACATAACAAGTTTTGCCACGAATGGCACACATGCACTAAAACACATACTTTCCTAGACAAAAGAGGGAACCTTTCACACCAATATACTTGAACACACAAGAACACACGTACAGACTAAATATGCAGGGCACAAGAAGGATAGGAGAGAGGCATTATTAGAATTATGGGCCCTCTTCAAGGAAGCCCAGACCAACAACACTAACCCATAGTCAGAAAGCAAATTATTTGTACCTCCCCCATACACAGGAATGGAGGTGCTCTCCCCGATGCCCCTGATCCGTTGGTTGAGGGAGCCAAAAGGGCCCCTATGGAACAATAAACTGTTAGATCTAGGCATGGCAGACTAACAGGCCAGCAGGCCTAAACAATCCCAGCGCCACCCCAGTCCAGCGCTAGAGCTCCCTGAAGTTCGACCCCCGTCCGTCAAGTTCAGCCCATTGAACTCCTATGGTACGGTGAACATGCCCTCCCACTGGTTCCAGTGAACATACTCAAGTTACAGAGAGATTCATACCAGTTACGGAAAGTGAGACAAATAGTGGGGGTGAGGAAAGAGATTCCAGTCATCCGGTATCTGATGATGAGGGACAGCCACAGGGTAGCCGAGGAAATAACAGAGAGCGAGTTTGAGGACATGTCCAGACCAAAAAGAACAGCGCATAGTGAGGATCAAAGGAGGCAATTTACGTGAGATTTAGAGGAAAGAGGCAAACTCTTCCTTGGAGAGAGAGAGAGTTCACGCCTTAGAAACACAACCAGAGACTACAGCAGCACCCCTCCCCCGAATAAGAGATGGGGTAGGTACAGAGCCCACTTGAAGGAGAGTCTGCGGTGGAATTGGAGGAAAGGCTTTTAGCTGGGGTCTACGTCTCACCAGATCGTCAATGCAGGAGAGAGGCTGAACCAGAAGTAAGCGAATAACGTAGTCTGGTGCACACTCAACTTAGATGCAGGAGAACTAAGTTGGGACACTTGTGTGCACACAAGGGGAGCAATGACAACGATGTCTGCTGCACCTCTTGAACACACAGGGCAGACAAGCTAACAATCATCAATCAATCAATCAGAGTTTATAGAGTGCAGCTTCTCACCCGTTAGGGTCTCAAGGCACTGGGGGGATGTAATGTGTACTGGAGGTGTATTAGAAAAGCCATGTCTTCAGTTCCTTCGTGAAGCTGGGGAGGGGGGTGGTTTGTCTGATGTGAATGGGTAGGGTGTTCCAGGTGGTGTTGGCGAGGTAGGAGAAGGAGTGTCCTCCTGTTCTGGTTTTTCTGGGCTGACCGTAGGTTCCTGTGGGGTATGTGGAAGTTGAGTCGCTGGTTAAGGTAGGCAGGTCCGGTGTTGTGGAGGGTTTTGTGTGCGTAGGTGAGAATTTTGAAAGTGATTCTTTTTTCGATAGGGAGCCAGTGCAGTGTGCGTAGGTGTTGTGAGATGTGGCAGTGTCGGGGTAGGTCGAGGATCAATCTGGCGGCGGCGTTCTGGATGTTTTGCAATTAGCGGGTGAGATTTTTGTTGATTCTGGCATAGAGTGCATTGCTATAGTCCAGTCTGCTGGTGATGAGGGCATGTGTGACGGTCTTTCTATGCGCAAGTGGGATTCATTTGAAGGTCTTACGTAGGAGGCGGAGGATGCGGAGCAGGTGGAGTTGACTGCATTAATCTGATGGTTCATGCTGAGGTTGGGGTCCAGGATGATACTGAGGTTGCGGGCGTGGCTGGCAGTGGTGGGTAGCTTTAGGAGGGTGGGTGGCCACCAGAAGGCGCTCCAAGCGTTGGGTTGGGGGCCCAGGATGAGTACCTCGGTCTTGTTTGTGTTGAGTTGAAGACAGCTATCTCACATCCAGTGGGCGACTGCTTTCATGCCCTTGTGGAAGTTATGTCTGGCTTTGTCTGGTTCGTTAGAGAGGGAGAGGATGAGTTGGGAGTCACTGGCATAGGAGATGATGTTTATTCTCTAGCTTCTGACGATGGTGGCTAGCGGGGCCATGTAGAAGTTGAACAGCGTGGGGCTGAGGGAGGATCCTTGGGACACTCCGCAGGAGGTGGGTGTGGGTTCTGCAAGGTGTGGGGCTAGTCTCACTCATTGCGTTCTGACAGAGAGGAAGGATTGGATCCAGCTGAGGGCCTAATCTCTAATGCCAGCTTTGTGGAGTCTTCTCATTAGGGTTTGATGGGAGACTGTGTTGAACGCTACTGAGAGGTCAAGTAAGATGGGTGCCACCGTCTCTCCCTTGTCCAGTAGGGAATGGATGTCATCTGTTGTGGACAGGAGGGTTGTTTCGGTGCTGTGGTTTGACCTGAATCCTGGATTGGGAGATGTTGAGGATGTTGTGGCTCTCTAGAAACCTGATGAGTTGGCTGTTGACTGATTTTTCTATGACTTTTGCAGGAAATGGAAGTAGGGAGATGAAGTTTTTGAGGTCGGTGGGGTCGGCTGATGGTTTCTTGAGGAGGGGGTTGATCTTGGTGTGTTTCCAGTCGTTGGGGAAGGTGGCAGCAGCTAGTGAGCAGTTGATGGTGAAGCAGAGCTTGGGGGCGATGGTGCCTGCTGCTCTTTTGAAGAAGTGATGGGGGCATGGGTCGGTGGGGGTCCCGGAGTGGATGGACTTCATGGTTTTCAATGTATCTTCGGTAGAGAGGGTTTTCCAGGTGGAGATAGTGGGTTTGTTGGTGTCTGTTGTTGGACGGTGGGTTTGGTGCTTGGGTTGTCCTTGTTGAAACTGTCGTAGATGGTGTTGATTTTGTGGTGGAAGTAGGTATTGAGTCTGTCGCATAGGTCCTGTGAGGGTGGGATGTCCGTTGTCTTCCTGTTGGGTTGGGCGAGCTCCTTGATGATGTTGAAGAGTTCCTTGATATTGTGTGGTCATGAGGAGATCCTGTCTTGGATGGCCTTCTTTCTGGTGTTTCTGATAAGTTGGTGGTGTGCGGGGTTGGTGGCTATGAAGTTGCAGTGGGCTTCTGGAGATTTAGGGGGTCATTCCTACCCCGGCGGGCGGCGGGCGCCGCCCGCCAGGCGGTGACCGCCAAAAGACCGTTCCGCGGTTAAATGACTGCGGCGGTCATTTTGACTTTCCCGCTGGGCTGGCGGGCGACCGCCAAAAGGCCGCCCGCCCGCCCAGCGGGAAAGCACCAGCAACGATGAAGCCGGCTCCGGACGGAGCCGGCGAAGTTGCTGGTGTGCGATGGGTGCAGTTGCACCCGTCGCGATTTTCAATGTCTGCTTTGCAGACACTGAAAATCCTAATGGGGCCCTGTTAGGGGGCCCCACAACACCTGTTCCCGCCATCCTGTTTCTGGCGGTGAAAACCGCCAGAAACAGGATGGCGGGAAGGGGGTCGGAATCCCCATGGCGGCGCTGCTTGCAGCGCCGCCGTGGAAGATTCCCTGGGACAGGGGAAAACAGGCGGGAAACCGCCAGTTTCCCTTTTCTGACCGCGGCTTTACCGCCGCGGTCAGAATTGCCCCTGAAGCACCGCCAGCCTGTTGGCGGGGCTTCCTCCGTACCCGGCCCTGGTGAATGACCCCCTTAGTGTTTCTCCAGATTTTCTCAAGGCAACAACAGGTGCATCTTTATTCCCAGAGTTCAGGGGTGAACCAGCTGCCTCTCTTTGCGTGGGTGTTGTTGTTTTTGAGGGGGGGCTATGGTGTTGGAGCATGTGGTGGTCCACTTGTGGAAGGTGTGTGCTGTGGTGTTTGGGTCCTCTATGTGTGAGGCGATGGAGAGGGCAGCAGTGCACTGATTGTCGGTTATTCTTGTCCAGTTTCTATGCGATAGCTGGGGTTGGGGTCTGGTGATGGTGGGTGAGTTGAAGGTGAAGTGGATGCATCAGTGATCTGTCCATGGGAGTTCTGTGGTGTGGCTGAATGTAGAGGCAGTTCCTGTGGTGAAGATAGGATCAAGGCTTTGTCCTGCAGAGTGTGTTGGCACTGTCACGATCTGTTGAAGTCCTATGTTGTGGAGGTTGTATAGGAGGGAAGCGGTGTTGGAGTCTTGTGGATTCTCGAGATGGAAGTTGAGGTCTCCCAGCAAAGGTGTAGTTGGTGGCTGCGATGGCTTGTGCGGAGATGAAGTCCGTGATGGAGTCGACGAAAGGTGTGCAGGGTCCAGGAGAGTGGTAGATGATGGTTCCCCTGATGATGGATTTAGGGCTGGTGTCTAGCTTGAAGTGGAGGTGTTCCATCAGGTTAGTGGCTTCTTTGGAGTCTTTGGAGTGTGTTTTCAGGCAGAGGTTGGACTTGTGGATGATGGCAATTCCCCCCTGGGGTGGCTGGGGTGATCTTTCTGGGCAATCTTGTACCTTTGGGGGATGGTGATGGTGATGTCTGGGCCTGAGGTGTTGTTGGTCCAGGTCTTGATGAGGAATGTGACGTCCGAGGCGATGCTGTCGAGAATGTCCAAGATTTCGTGGTGTGTTTATAGAGGGAGCGAACATTGAGGAGGATGCACTTCAGGGGTTTAGGGTTCGATGAGTTGTTGCAGGTGGGTTGTGCTGGGACAGGGTCTTGGTAGTGGTGTATGTTTGATGGCAGCAGAGGCAGCTGAATGGACTGTGGAGCTGCTTGCTTGCAGATGTTGTTGCGTCCTGGGTTGAGTGCGATGAGTTTATCTGCTGTGTAGAGGCGACTGGTGGCCCTGCCAGGAGTCCTGGCGCTGGTTGTGTTCGGGTTGCGGCTGTGCACAGATGGGCTTGCCTTATGTGTGCCTTCGTCGTGGCCGCCATTAAGTGGGGATGGGAGGAGAGGACGGCTGGGAGGTTGGAGCGGGGGTGGAAAACGGTATGAAAAATGGGGGTGGGGCTGCGGGGACATCATAGGCGGGGATACAGTGTGAGAGAGAGGAGAGGCCGGGGCCGCAGGGGCAGCACCAGCAGAGAAAGAGAGAGGGGAGAGCGAGAGTGAGAGTGAGAGAGCTGAATGAGAGGAGAGAGAAACGGGGAGGAGGGAGTGAAACACAGAAACTGAAAGACAAAAGGAACACAGAAGGGACAGAACACGGAAGGAGAAGCACACAAAGAGTGAAACAGAGGCAAAAGAGGAGAAATGGAGAAAAGAGGCAGAGGGCAGCCTAGTAGAAGAGCAGAGATCTCCCAATAGACACCAGGGATGAGGCGCAGGGGGAAGCCTGCAGGTGGAGTAGGGCCTCGAACCCCCAACAGAGGTAGGAGTTCAAAGGAACAAAGGGCTCTACTTGCCGGTGGAACTACAAGGAGGAAGCTCAAGAGAGATAGTGGCCCAAGAGGTAAGCAAGGTTTTTGTGTGATAATTTTTTTACTTGCTAGCCTGATTTACAAAGGGAAGTGACCAGTAAGATAAACCCTGGCCAGAGAAGAGATCCTTTGAACCAGAGGTCATGGCTGTTGCAGAAGACTGCATCCAGCACAGAGCGGGATGGCCAAAGTAGAACTTCCCCTACATGCAGGATTGTCTAAGAAGATGGAACTACAACAAGGCCAACATATGCCCACTACTGCAAAAGGGCATGTCAGGGACCATTTATGTGCCATGGGCTCAAAGTCAAACTATCAAATTGCCACTATTGTTTGATGGGGCAGGGAAAATGTATCTTATGTTTTGAGAAGAACAAAGCGGGAATAAACTTAGTGATAAGCAATGTCAAAACTCTGCTAAGTAGTCGTATCAGAGAGCAGACTAACAGTGTTTGCCCCAGCCAGCATCCCAGCAATCATGCTGACAAACTCCAAACATGATGGATACACATTCTATTCATACAGGGACCAAACATGGACATCCCTGAAGGAACTATTCCCTGACGGCCCAGATGTGGAAAGGTTTATGTCAGAAACCATGAAACCTGGCTATGCATTTGATTGACAAACCTTTAAAAAAACATTACATTTTCATTAGAAGGACAGGCACTGCTACAAACAATGTTTGTACTAGAAAATTCTTTGGGTGGAGCCTGTAGAGATCTACTGGAACATATACCTTAGCAACTCATTGATAGTAGGGAGGTGCTATTTCATGCCACTGCCTTTTTGAGATTTGGAAACAGATGCAAATGTATTTTTATGAGCGCAAAAGATCTCCTAAAGGGGCTATTGTACATTGTATAAAGCTATGTTGCACTCACAAATCCAGAAATGTTTATAGCAGGCTATGCAATATAAAGTACTTGTGTACATCAGATCCACGGTCCCCACATGGGTGCTAACAAGTATATGTCGGATGCAAGGTAAGCCAGTCGAAAGAGACCACATTAATTGCAAAAGTATGTCTCGGAGCTTGAAAAAATGTATCTCGGTGTTGGATGAAAGCACTATGAACAGGACGTTCTTACCTTTCAAATACTATTTCAGTTCAACATTTTCAAAATAGACTCAAGTGCGTTTTGCTTTTGATCTCGAAAACAGCACAATGAACTGTTTGAGCGGTGTTGTTTGAAACACTTTAGTACTTTTAAGTTTCAAATATCATCAAGTAGGCTTTAGATCTCTAGATATTTGTAACTATTTGCAGCGTTCAGAATCCCTTTATACTGAATGATGTTTTCCTGCAATATTAAAAAAGGAACATACATGTCTCGTCAAAACTAAAAGGAAACAAAGGCATACTGCCTAGAGGAAGGCAAGTGCATCTTTGATTAGTAAGAGCAGCTCTGTTAGCACATGCTTTCACGAGCCAATGATGTATTTGTCCTGTGTAGAATGCCTCAGACAGTTCGAGTTCTCTTTTACAGGCTATACCTTTATGTGGGATGGATTGATCCTGTTTAATAATGCGGCATATGGTGTTCTGCGTCAATGCCCTTTTAAGAGCTTCTCACAAAACGGAAAACAGCGTGATTTACAACATCAATTTTCTTGTAATGGTCTGGAATACTTTGCAGTTTACATAAACTCATAATCTGTGTATTGGGCTAGTAGACTAAATCAACAAACCAGTCATGGCCTGTTGGGCTGCCCTAATATGCTTCTCGACAAGTGATTTTCTGTGCCTTTCATTTTAGGAGAACATATGAACTTCAGATAAAATAGCCTTGGTACGCATCAATAAGAAAATTAGCCGAAATAGACAGCATGCAGGTCAGCAGGATGTTGTTATGCACTGACTATCAGGTTCACGACTGCCTGGTATGAAATAATATTAATTATAAATGGGTCCACGAAAAGTAAAAGGATATCCACGTGGCGATTGTGGCCTTATCCTCATGCCTGGTAGTGCCATTTTATTTAACAGTGCAAAACAAGAATATAGTAATAAACCATTTCATCACGTAAAGTGGCATTCACAATTCTGACATAGATCATATACTGTATATTTTCAGTTGCACGTTATTGCACATTATGTAGCCCATTTAAAAGTTACGGTGTTACGAATTTTGAAAGATGCAGTTATTTGTTTTTGTTGCGGTTGATGCGGTTATTTACGGTTGGTGATCCGGTATTTGCTGTTGTTCTGCCATTTTGAGTGATAAGAATAAGGGTGTTACAGTGCCCGCCTGTCTAATTAACATATCTATGTCTACTGTTAGTCTTGGATTTGGACATGCTTGTGAAGAGGATTGCAGTTCCAAATCTCCTGTTTGCCATGTTACATAGGTAGGTTATGTGACAAATTTTATAGGCGTGGCTACTTACTTTATAAACTGACAGCACAGGATGTTTATACTTTTTAGAGTGAATTTATATTGTTAGGCTTCTGGAATTGTTTTAAGATGGCCGCGGGGGTACTACCAAGAAGTTTACTGATTTAACCTCACTATTGGATGCAGTCTATGTTGAGATTGGAGTCTTGGGGGGTAGACGGCCATAGGAAGGACAAGGTGGCTGGCTGTTAAGCAGCTTCCTTTAAATCCACCCTCTCATCGCTAAGTTTAGGCATTCATTGGAGGTTCATATTGAGGTTTTCCGGATCGCCTTTGTTGGGACACGTTTACAGGGGATAGCTGATTGTATGGTTGTCACTTTGAAACAGGTGCATAGGCAGATGGCCAAGGAGTTTGCTTAGGTTGGCCAAGTTTATGGTTGTTGACTTCGGCAATCCAGGCAGAAAGGGGACAGGCATACAAGCGCATGCCTGGACGAGGCAGGAAGTTTA
This sequence comes from Pleurodeles waltl, assembly GCF_031143425.1. Taxonomy (NCBI): domain Eukaryota; kingdom Metazoa; phylum Chordata; class Amphibia; order Caudata; family Salamandridae; genus Pleurodeles; species Pleurodeles waltl. The sequence goes on along the minus strand of NC_090448.1, from coordinate 1,028,292,912 downwards.
AGGTTCATTAACAAGTAGTAACAGGTTAATAGTTACAGTGAAACAGTTGAGAGGTTGATGGCTCAAGTGAGGAAGTTTAGCCCAAAAAGGGAAAAGTTGAGAGGTTGAAGGCTCAAGTGGGGAAGTTTAGCCCAAAAAGGGAAAGTACTTTGCAGGTGTAAGTTTGTGGGGAAGAGGGACATTTTAGGGGTGGGTGTAGTTTAAGGTAGGTAACTGGTATGTATAGTGAGGTTTAGTTTTGCAAGGCATTAAGGTCCTGGTTTAGATATACGTGATGTGCACCTCTTTTGATAAAGCAGCCCTTTTCACACTAACACAGTTTCAGTGGTCTGTGCTGCTCCCCTATTGCCCAAGCTTGGTTATTGATGACTGCTGCTAATATTATCAGGTACAACCAGGAATCATGCTGACGACCAATTGGAGCAGCGGTAATGTTATTAGTTGAATTTTTCATATATACATACGTTCATTACTTTTGCACCGTGTTTTTGTATTCATTTTTCAGCACGTATTACATATTATGAGATGGCCACCAATCCCACGGACGGTTATCGGAACCTTCTTTCAGGGTACTACCATTCGATTGCAGTTACATTTTCTGTGGCACATAGTTGTTTTACTACGACCTTATATTGAGCTTTACCTGTCACAAATTACTATTTGGATGATTTTCTAAATTCGGATTAGATATATTTTGACAATTTGGCATCCGGACATCGTTTAATGTCATATGACTTTCCCTGTAGTATGGTATAAGAAATTTCAGTATGGTGCTGGTTATCCGCACTGGGACTCACGAGGTATGAGTAGTCTCCATTCCTTAAAGAGGTTTCTAGTAAGTGTTATTTATTTTGAGGGTGCATTTAAAGGAGTGATAGAGACTGCGTAAGTTTGGTCCCTGGAAGACTTTTTAAATTTTATTTTTCCCAGGTCAAACAGGATTGCTTTAGAAGCCATCCTAGAGTCATTTGATGATCATCCAACCACATTAGAAGTCATTTTCATATCATCAGACATCATCAAGCTCTTGAAGTCATCAGGAAAGCTTAAAAGCTCAGCCTGATGATTTGAGGATGACTTGAAAATGAGTACCTGATGACTTCAGAAGGTGTCATTATTCCTGATGATTTAGGGATGACTAGAAAATGAGTATTCAATGACTGCAGTAGGTGTCATTATTTCTGATGATTTGAGGATGACTTGAAAATGAGTAACCAATGACTTCAGGAGGTGTCATTATTCCTGATGATTTAAAGATGACTTGAAAATGAGTATCTGATGACTTCAGAAGGTGCCATTATTCCTGATGATTTAAGAACGACTTGAAAATTAGTATCCGATTACTTTATAAGATGAGACTGTTCCTGATGACTTTTGGATGATTTGAAAATGAGTATCTGATTACTTCAAAAGTACGATTTTGTTTTCAATAAAATGTTTTTTTTCTGGTGATTTTAACATTAATTGCTGGTTACTTCAAGAGCATGCTCACCGCTCTAGCTTCACGTTCGCTAGAAAAACTTCAAACCGTTGGATGATTACATATTTAATTGCAGATAAACACAAAATTACATGATTTTTTTTTATTATTCACCATGAGCAGAGAACTATGTATAAGTCACAGGTTATTTTTCAACACATTTTTATTTTTGCCACTTTTTCTTTTTTTCCAAAATGGATAAAACAAGCATCCATTGTTAAAATGAGCAATGCTTAACATTAATAAAGATGAACATTGACCATTATATCCATGATCACTAAAATTAAGTGACAATGGAGTTTGAAGTTATTTGAGAGGATTGACTAAATAACGTAACAAAAAAGGGATGCTGCATATGATGCAATAACTAGAGGCACATTATGCAGCACATTCTTTATCTAGCCATTGTGATATTGGATGATTTGAACCTCAAACAAATACATAAAATTATGCAAACATGCATTCATCAAAAAAATACACAAATGGTGGAATATTTCATTTAATTCACATTTAAATGTAAATAAAGAGATCAACATTTTACTTTTAATGAAAGGTTGAAGCTTGTCTAAATTCAATTGGGGACACTCATTAGCCGTACTGTATTCTATCTGATGCACTTGCACTGTTCCCCCAAATCAATCTAGGATACCAAATTAAAGCCTCCAATTTCATAGTGCTGCATATTTACAGACCATTTTTGAATGTTCAATTGTACATTTTGCTTCTTTAATGATATACACGGTGGGGCTGATTACGAACTTGGCAGTAGGGTGGTCAGACCGCCAAGACGATGGTTGGGAGGATGAAGCCAAGTCGGCGGCCTCCTGACCACCATATTATGATGTTTCCACAGGGCCGATGGCTGAGACAGTGGGACGGCTTTAACTTCAAAGAGAGAGCCGAGGCCAATGCCACCGCACTCTCTGCGCCAACAGTACAGTCGGAATGCCCACTGTTGCCATTGCATATAGTGCTCATTCTGGCTGTGCTGATGTGGGGCCTCCGCACTGTCCATGACATTGACATGGGCGGTGCTGGGGCCCCTCTGTGGCCCCGTCTCTGCCTTTCCGCCAGCCATTTGATGGCAGCTTCCCCGCCTTGAAAAGGCCAGTGGGAAGGCAAGTCGTGACCAGCACGTGGGGCCGACATCGGCACTCCTGTGCTTGACCGTGGCTTTCAATGCCGCCAACGCATCAGGATCCATGATCCTGGCAGGGGCAGTAGTCTTGTGATGTCTGACCACCAGCTTCCTAATCCGGCAGTGGGACTGGCATGGATGTGGCAGTCAGACATTCACCACTGGTACCTTGGTCTTAGGACTGCCATACTCTTAATCAGGCCCTTTATTATTGTGTCAAAATTATTATGTTTTATAAGCAGTCCTGGACCCCTGAATAGGTGTCGCAGATCCCCCAGGAGTCCCTAGAGCACAGGTTAAGATTGCTATTGTAGATTATCTCAAATCAAATCTGGTATATCAAGAGACATGCATGTAGGAAAACTATGTATAATGCTTTAACTTAATCTATTTCAAATCTATTTGGCATTTCACTTACAAATGATTCATTTTCTACCTGAATGTAAAAGTAGGCACACTTTATCAATGATAATCTGATAGCTATGATGTTGTTATCTACAACTACCAGATGAACCGGTTCCCTAACGTCATAGGATTCACACTTAAGTGGAATTATGAGTGCCAGATTAATAGACACGTCTGTCTGCTTGCACTGAATGAATCTAGTCACCCTGCCATAGGCAAACACTCCTGGTTCTGATTCATATTTTATTACACTTTGGTCTCTCCTCTGAATACGAGTGTAATTTGAGCTGTAAACAAGAACATTGCTTTGTTCTAAAAATATTTTGTTATAGGCTACTACATCAGAGCCTAAAATATGAGTGACCTGAGTTACTGCCATATATTCATTCTCTGTTAAGCTGTAGGGGTATGTAGACCCAACACAGTAAATGAAATTTTCTATTTTTAAGTATTGTTTTCTGTTATATGAACACATCATACTCTGGTAAAATTCTGCCTCATCACTATTGGGAGACAAATGATTCTCCATCAACACAGGTATTACTTGTATCATGTTTACTGCGTCTAGAATCTGTGTTTCTATTCCTACTGTACCATGCACATGTTGTAAAAGGAAACCATTAAGATCTTCAAAAACAAAACAATTAGCAGTAAACAGAGGCCCTGCTGCTCTTACACTGTCTACTAAATGGACCAGTTGATGAACATTCATTGTCAAAAATCTTTTTTCATATAAATCATTAAATAGTTGCACTAATAGAAGTAAACACTGTTCTGCTATTTTTAAATCTTCCTGGGTAATGTTGTCACTTAATAGCTTATGAATTGCTTTTACAAGTACACAAAAGTGTAAATAGCGTGATTTATCTAAAACATGTTTTAACACAGGTATTCCATAAAATAAAAGGAAGTTTCGAAACTCTGAGGCCTTCCAGTATGGTAGTTCATCAAGAGACCTTGGAACTCGACTTACATCCAGTGTGGGTTTTATCTGTTTCAAATAGACATTAACTGCTTTGACTTTTTCATAACAAGAATATGAATGATGCTTATATTCTTTAGTGAACCAAATTGTCAGCAACAATTTCATAATGCCACTACAGACACCATGCATGTAATCAATTACAAATCCTTTGGTTGCACAAAAATGTTTCAAAAACATGAACCATATGGGACCTTTGATACCCCTTACACTGTAATCAGAAAGTCCATTCTCGATGTTAATTATGGCACTGTTTACATCAGATTTAATAGTATCAAGTGTCCTTGGTGGGCCTTTTGGGTTTTCAACTTTATAAGGAAATACTCTACAGTGCCCTTTTCCTGAAACAGTGACTTCTCCCTCGTAGACAATGCCAGCACCCAAACTTCACCAGTTAATTGCAGGAATAGCCCAGCTGAAGTCATCAGATGACTTCAGAAAGACTCCAGGAAGATCTTCCTTTTTGACTTGGGTGGGTAAGTGTTTTAGCACAGCAACTGAATTATTTTTACTCGCCCCCAATTATATTTTGTTCGGATTGTATTTCACTTTGTTATGAGTGATTTTCACTCGTCATTTACTTATATGTTACTTTCAGATATTCAGAATACTGTTTGTTTACTCGCCTCATCGTGTGTCACTTTGCGCATCATTTCACTCATATTATTCACAATTATAGCAAGCACAGTGTTGTCCATTATGGCATCGCTGTATTTTGGTAACAAAGTTTACACAGATGGTGGTCTATTTTAATTAGTTGTTAATTAAACGTGTTCTATTTGTTAGAGCTTATTTGGTCTTTTGGGTAAGATGTACCCAATTTTATTTGCCTCAATTCTGTTTGATTTATGTAACTTTGTGCAACCCTGTTGACTTGCTTAGGATACTGAGAATTTTGTGACTATACAACTAGAAATGTATTACGCTTTTTACCATGACCTTTACAAGGCGGTCGGCATGCATTCACATGTTTAAAAGGTAATGATTCAGTTATTACTTGGCATGACCTACTCTGGACATGTGATGCTTTGTCTGTCACAGAGGGGGTAACACATGGCTTCTGGCTGATGATCGGCATGACGTAATATATGCGCATTCCAAATTGGTGTAAACTTTGACACACCTGCTCCTCTCTATATATGTGTCTGTTAATCTTAATATTATCTTCTAATTTCTTTCAGTATATTATGTTACTTTTATGGTTACCCTATGGTGGTCATTACAACCCTGGCGGTCGGTGTTAAAGCGGCAGTAAGACCGCCAACAAGCCGGCGGTAAAGATTTTGCAATTACGACCGTGACGGAAACCACCAACAAAGACAGCCACTTTAACACTCCGACCGCCACGGCGGTACAAACAAACAGCGCGGCGGTCACCGCCAACAGACAGACGGAGGACAAACTACCGCCCACAGTATCACAACAGTCCATTCCGCCACCTTTTCTGGGGCGGATTCACCTCGGATAAAAACACATCGGAAACAGGATTCCAAAGGGAAAACGTCACCTCTACACACCCCATGAGGAACTAGGACACCATGGATCCAGAACTCCAAATCCTCCCTGCGATAGCCTTCCTGCTCCTCTACCAGGAGCACGAACACCAGCGGCGAAGAGCACGGTGAGTACTGCACCTACGACACAAGGGAGGGGGAGGGAAAAAACAGGGACACCCAAAACGCAACACCCCCACCCTCACCCACTACAACACACACACTAATACATATTGATACATCACAGTTACACCCCCAACCCCCCGGAAGAATGCAAAGACAAAAGAAAATGAGTGTAACCATTGTAATATATTAAAATCAAGTACGCAAAAATATATATATACACCATTAACAAAATATACACCAAGCATAGTAGTCCAGGTAGTGCTCCAATTAAGTCCGTGGAAAACTGGGCCCACACGATATGGGCGAGGCCCACACAAGATCCACGACCATGACAGAGAGAACACTGCAGGGGCATCAGAGAGCAAGAAAACAGGCACCTCAGGGTGAGGGAAAGGGGGCACCTCAGCCAGTTGAGTGCACGACGCCAAATCCACGAGAGGGCCACATGCCCACAGTTACATCCTTGGGAGTGCAAAGCCACAGTCTCTCAAGTCTCTACAGTGGGTGGTTTGCCCACTGCTTTATCCTGGGGAGTGCAAAGCCACAGTCTCTCAAGTCTCTACAGTGGGTGGGTTGCCCACTGTTCAATCCTGGGGAGTGCAAAGCCACAGTCTCTCAAGTCTCTACAGTGGGTGAGTTGCCCACTGTTCAATCCTGGGGAGTGCAAAGCCACAGTCTCTCAAGTCTCTACAGTGGGTGGGTTGCCCACTGTTCAATCCTGGGGAGTGCAAAGCCACAGTTTCTCAAGTCTCTACAGTGGGTGGGTTGCCCACTGCTCAATCCTGGGGAGTGCAACGCCACAGTCTCTCAAGTGGATAACAGTCTCCACTGGTTCTGGAGGGGGCTTGGTGCCCAGAGTGCTTCATCCTGCTAAGGACAGAGGTAGTGGATGGATCTCTCCACTGGTTCTGGAGGGGGCATGGTGCCCAGAGTTCTTCATCCTGCTAAGGACAGAGGTAGTGGATGTATCTCTCCACTGGTTCTGGAGGGGGCATGGTGCCCAGTGTGCTTCATCCTGCTAAGGACAGAGGTAGTGGATGGATCTCTCCACTGGTTCTGGAGGGGGCTTGGTGCCCAGAGTGCTTCATCCTGCTAAGGACAGAGGTAGTGGATGGATCTCTCCACTGGTTCTGGAGGGGGCATGGTGCCCAGAGTGCTTCATCCTGCCAAGGACTGAGGTAGTGGATGGATCTCTCCACTGGTTCTGGAGGGGGCTTTGTGCCCAGAGTGCTTCATCCTGCTTAGGACAGAGTTAGTGGATGGATCTCTCCACTGGTTCTGGAGGGGGCATGGTGCCCAGAGTGCTTCATTCTTCCCGTGATGGACTCAGTAGCGTCAGTGCCCTTGGCGCTCATGGGCCAGTGTTGCTTGAGATGGCGGTGCCCTGTTCAGCGTTGCTTGAGACAGCGGTGCCCTGTTCAGCGAGACGGTGGTGCCCTGTTCAGCGGTGCTTGAGACGGCGGTGCCCTGTTCAGTGGTGCTTGAGACGGGGGTGCCCTGTAGATTCCCTGTTCAGCTGTGCTTGGAGCGGAGGGCTCCTTTTCAGTGACTCAGCTGCTGGCGGTCCTTCATGGCCCAGCGGGGCTTGTGCTGGCAGTCCTCTCTGTCCCAGCGGGGCTTGTGCTGGCGGTCCTTCATGGCCCAGCGGGGCTTGTGCTGGCGGTCCTCTCTAGCCTAGCAGGGCTTGTGCTAGCGGTCCTCTCTAGCCCAGCGGGGCTTGTGCTGGCGGTCCTCTCTGTCCCAGCAGGGCTTGTGCTGGCGGTCCTTCATGGCCCAGCGGGGCTTGTGCTGGCGGTCCTCTCTAGCCCAGCAGGGCTTGTGCTAGCGGTCCTCTCTGTCCCAGCGGGGCTTGTGCTGGCGGTCCTTCATGGTCCAGCGGGGCTTGTGCTGGCGGTCATCTCTAGCCATGCAGGGCTTGTGCTGGCGGTCCTCTCCAGCCCAGCGGGGCTTGTGCTGGCGGTCCTCTCTGTCCCAGCGGGGATGAAGGCTGTAGCCTCCTGGGCAGCGGGGATGATGGCGGTCGCCTCCTGGGCAGCTGGGCTGGTGCTGACGGTGGCCTCCTGGGCAGCAGGGCTGATGCTGACGGTGGCCTCCTGGGCAGCAGGGCTGATGCTGACGGTGGCCTCCTGGGCAGCAGGGCTGATGCTGACGGTGGCCTCCTGGGCAGCAGGGCTGGTGGCGGTGGCCTCCTGGGCAGCAGGGCTGGTGGTGGTGGCATCCTGGGCAGCAGGGCTGCTGGGGGAGGCCTCCTGGGCAGCAGGGCTGGTGCTGGCGGTGGCCTCCTGCGCAGCAGGGCTGGTGGCGGTGGCCTCCTGGGCAGCTGGGCTGGTGCTTGCAGTGGCCTCCTGGGCAGCAGGGCTGGTGGCCGTGGCTTTCTGGGCAGCAGGGCTGGTGGCGGTGGCCTCCTGGGCAGCGGGGATGATGCGGTCTTCTCCGCCGTGCTGCTCTTCCTAGGCTTGCTGAGTTTCTTATGCCCCTTCCCCACCTTGGAAGGTGTCGCAGCTGACTCCACACTCCCACCTGTAGCTCTGGGAGCGGCTTTGGTGGCTGGAGACTTCCCCCTCTCCCGCCGGGCACTGGCCAACTTCTGATGCTTGACAGGTGGGGGACTGTCTGTGCTGTGGCTCCGTGCCACACCGGCTGCCCTGGTGGCCGGTGCACTCCAGATACTGGTGACTACAGGCACCACTGGTCCCGGAGATGTTGTGACTGAGGTGCTAGTTCAGGAGCTAGGAGACGGACGGGGTTGGGGAGGTGTGGGAAAGAGGTCAAGGTTGGACAGGAAACGTTTATGGGAGACACTGGGACGGGTAGCTGGAGGGGGTTTGGGAGTGGAGGAAGAGGTTGTGGTTGTAGGAGGTGTTCGTTTGCTGACTTTGGGTGAAGGTGCATGGGCTGGAGGCTGTTGTGAGGTGGATGGCTGTTGGGTGGGTGTGTGACAGTGTTTTTTTGTGTAACTTGGGAGGGGGTGTCACAGACACACTGGGAGAGGACACATGGGACGTGTGAATGGTAGTGGGTGTGGTGACTGCACGTGAGCGGGGTGTGGTGGTGTGTTTGCTGGTGATGGCAGTAGTGGCTGTAGAGGTAGTGCATGCAGGTGTGAGTGTAGACGAGACTGGGAGGGAGGAGGGAGACGAGGAGGAGGGGGACACAGTGGAGGCAGTGGATGTTGGTGTGTCTGCATGTGTGTGATGCTTGCGTGAGTGCCTGTGGGATGTCTGGTGCTTATGTTTGCCAGAGCTTCCCTTCTGTGTTGACGTGTGTGCATGCTGGTCTAGAGGTGTGCTTGGGATAGGCTGGGGTACAGGGGATTGGGTCTGGGTGGAGGAAGTTGGAGGGGGGATGCTAGAGACAGGGACAATGGCTGCCATCAGTGCTGAGGCCAGAGTCTGAAAAGCTTGCTGAAGGGCCACCTGACCAGAATGAATGCCCTCCAGGAATGCATTTGTTTGTTGCAACTGCCTTTCTACACCCTGGATGGCATTCAAAATGGTAGACTGCCCAACAGTGAGGGACCTGAGGAGGTCAATGGCCTCCTCACTGAGGGCAGCAGGGGTGACTGGGGCAGGGCCTGAGGTGCCTGGGGCGAAGGTGATGCCCACCCTCCCGGGTGAGCGGGAACGGGGCAAAGGCTGAGGGGCTGCTGGGAGGGTGGTGCTGGAAGGGGGGGTGCCAGCTGTACCTGTAGATGGGAGGGGAACAGATATTGCCGCCACCACAAGGGAGCTCCCATCAGAGGACGAGTCTGTGTCGCTGGTTTCAGCTCCTGTCCCCGCCGTGGAGCTCCCCTTGCCCTCCGTTCCACTGGTGAAGTCTGATTCCGTAGTGCGGCCCTCCATGGCCATGTGGGATGCAGCCCCCTCGTGCTCCAGTGCCACTGCTCCTCCGCCTGATGATGTTAATGCACACAAGAACAGGGAGACCACAAAAATGGGGGGACGACAGAAGAAAGACATGTTGAGTGCATGCATCACCGCTACCGTTGGCGGACATGACAGACACAGAAGCTCCCTGCACTATGCCGCTCTCTTGGGCTCCACTGTTCAATTCCTGGGAAATGGCCTACTAAGCTATGGACGATATCTGCACACATGGATGACACAGGGGCATGACTAGGTGTACTTGGCACTCTACAGATGTGGGGTGGGGTGCCACATGGCCTGCCTTACGGAGGGACCTTGCCTACGGAACTCGCCCTGGCCTAGGGAAACCCACAGCCCACCTCCCCACCCAGACCCCTCCACTGCGCGCTAAATCAGCAGATTGAGAGTGTACTCACCCCCTTGTGGCTGCTGTGATGCCCTCAAGCGCCCATCCAACTCCGGGTACGCCACCGCCAGGATCCTGAACATCAGGGGGGTCATGGTGCGACGGGCACCCATCCCACGTTGGGAGGCCATCCCCAGCTGAGCCTCCGCCATCTTCTTACTCCAGCGACGAATGTCCTCCCATCTTTTACGGCAGTGGGTGCTCCATCTGTGGTAGACCCCCAGGGTCCGGACATCCTTGGCGATGGCACGCCAAATATATTTTTTCTGGTGGGCACTGACCTACATGATTTGTACGGGGGAAAGAGAAACTTATTACCAACTGTACCATCACAGTCATTGGCCCCTATCCCTACCCTTGCCATATGGCACATGCACTCCCCATTGTTTCATGCACGCCGCACTCTCCCCCCTTCCTTCTCACATCCACCCCTCTCCACACATGCATAGCCCATACAGCATGCTCCCAGTGTACTTACCTGTTTATCTGGAGGACCGTAGAGTAGCGTGTACTGGGGGAGGACCCCATCCATGAGTTTCTCCAACTCCTCCGATGTGAAGGCAGGGGCCCTTTCTCCAGACACTTGAGCCATTGTCTCTTCCAGACCGAGGTTACAGCAGCACTTGCAGTGTAGGTCCTCTCCTGTCGAAGATCATGTATCGAGTGATTGAAGTGATAGAAAATGGCAGTCACGTCTGCGGTGGTGCGTACCGTCACCGCCGGTGTACAGCGTCATTGGCTCCTGGGACCCATAGGGTCCAATGTTAACCAATGCAGCATTGCGCTGCGGTCTTCGACCGCCTACCGCAACGGTGTACAACGCCAGCGCAGTTACCTCACATCCCATTGTCCCACTTTAGAGGTCAGGCAGCCACCATTTCAGGGGCCCACATGGCTTCATTTTCAACTGCGTCACACATACCTAGGCCTAGACTCAACACACATACAGGCCACTTTTTAGATTATGATTGTTGTTCTGTGTAAACTGAGGGTACGTACCTCTGAGTTGGTTGACTCTGTGCTCGCTGTTGTCCTTCATAGGCACCGTCCGCTGGGACATGTGAGGAGATGGCGGCATCCTCCGGTGTACCAACCATTGGTGGACCTGTCAACAATGGAGGAAAGACATGTGATCATCACATACAGGCTTGACCGTGCCACAATCCAGGAACTGTGTACCCAGTTGGAGCCAGACCTGATGTCAGCTATCCGCCACCCCACAGGAATCCCCTCTCAAGTGCAGGTGCTGTCAGTGCTCCATTTCTTTGCAAGTGGGTCATTTCAAACAACAGTGGCCATAGCATCAGGGATGTCCCAGCCTATGTTTTCCAAGGTGTTGTCCAGAGTGTTGTCTGCCCTGCTGAAACACATGCGGAGCTACATCGTTTTCCCTCAGGTGGAGGATTTGCCTACAGTGAAAGGTGATTTCTATGCCCTGGGACATATCCCCAACATCATAGGTGCCACTGATTGGACACATGTGGCTTTGGTACCCCCCCACAGGAGTGAACAGGTGTACAGAAACCGGAAGAGTTATCATTCAATAAATGTACAGATGGTATGTTTGGCCGACCAGTACATCTCCCATGTGAATGCCAAGTTCCCTGGCTCAGTGCATGACGCCTACATCCTGAGGAATAGCAGCATCCCTTATGTGATGGGTCAACTCCAGTGGCACCGTGTGTGGCTATTAGGTGAGCACCTGGAAGCTATACAGTGGGAATGGTTGTCTGGGTATGGGGTTATCTCTACAGGTTAGTGTGTGTCTAACAGCTGTCCCTCGCCATTTGCAGGTGACTCTGGTTACCCCAACCTGTCATGGCTGCTGACCCCAGTGAGGAATCCCAGGACAAGGGCAGAGGAACGCTACAATGAGGCCCATGGACGAACTAGGAGGGTGATTGAGCGGACCTTCGGCCTCCTGAAGTCCAGGTTCCAGTGCCTCCATATGACAGGTGGATCCCGATTCTACTCACCAAAGAAGGTGTGCCAGATCATCGTGGCCTGTTGTATGCTTCACAACTTGGCTTTGCGATGACAGGTGCCTTTTCTGCAGGAGGATGGTCCATATGGCGGTGTTGTGGCAGCTGTGGAGCCTGTGGACAGTGAAGACGAGGAAGAAGAAGACATGGACAACAAGGTCTCAGTGATCCAGCAATATTTCCAGTGAAACACAGGTAAGAATACAAACCTGCCTACTACATGTCCTTAAGCACTACTACCTCTCTACTGTCTGTCGTTTTCACCCAGTGTATGGTCACTGAGTTGTCACTTTCCCTTACGATTTCACAGATGTGGGTCCTACAGTGTGACATCTGCTTTGATTCCTCATGGACTAGAGCTGTGTGACACAGGTATGTTGACATTACATTTGAAAGAGCATTTTGACACTGTAATTGCTAATACACTATTTCGAAATCACAGACTGATTCCAGATTGTTTTGTGCTTTAAGGGTGTTTCTTTTGCTGCTCAAAATTGGAGAGGGTAGCAAAATGGTGAGGGGTGATGGCGGAGGAATGTCCATGGTAGAGTCCAGTCTATTAGTCTCACAGGTGCATTGCCCAAATGGGCATAGGAAGTGGAGCTGGGGCAGTTTAAGGATGGACAGGGTGACAAAGTGGGACAGTAGGATGACAATCAGGGTGGTCTAATTTCTTGGCGGTGGTCTTGGCATCGTTCTCTGTCTTTGTCCTGGATCTCAGGGACCGTTTGCGGGGTGGTTCTCCATCTGCAGGGGGTGGGGTGCTGGTGTGGTGGTCCTGTGGCGGTGCCGCCTGTCCACTAGCGCCGGCAGAGGTGGTGGGCAGTTCATCGTCCAGGCTAGTGTCAGGGGCCCCTTGTAGTGCCACAGTGTCCCTCCTGGTGTTGAGTACTTCCTTCAGCACCCCTACGATGGTCCCCAGGGTGGAATTGATGGATCTGAGTTCCTCCCTGAAGCCCAAATACTGTTCCTCCTGCAGGCGCTAGGTCTCCTGAAACTTGGCCAGTACCATTGCCTTCGTCTCCTGGGAGTGGTGGTATGCTCCCATGATGTTAGAGAGGGCCTCATGGAGAGTGGGTTCCCTGGGCCTGTCCGCCCCCTGTCGCACAACAGCCCTCCCAGTTCCCCTGTGTTCCTGGGCTTCCGTCCCCTGGACCTTGTGCCCACTACCACTGCCCCCAGGTCCCTGTTGTTGTTGGGGTGGTGGGTTAACCTGGGTTCCCTGTAGTGGTGGACACACTGCTGATTGACGTGTCCTGGGGACGGAGGTATGGGCCCACTGGGTGGGTGCTGTGCTGGTGTTTCCAGAGGGGGGAAGCTCTGTGGTGGCCTGTGACTGGGTGGGGTGAACCGACTGTCCCGAGCTCCCCGATGGGCCAGGCTGGTCATCTAGATCCAGTTGGACAGAGCTGCTGTCATCACTGTGGGCCTCTTCTGTTGGCGGTGTGGACATGTGTGTACCCTCCTGTCCGGTGACGTTGGGTAGGGGTCCTGCAGGGGTATAAAAGGATGTTTATTACATCTGTGTGTGGCATGGTGTGCAATGGGTGGGTGACCATGTACCCCAGTGCTTGCATTCCTGTGTGGGACCTTGTGTGATGATGGTTTAGGGGGGTGTATGGGTATGTGCAGTGGCCATGCTTTGGTGATGGGTATCCATGCTTTGTTGTTGCATGCAGGGCTTGGTGTTAGGATGTGTGGTTTGTGATGTTGGGACATTTGGGAGGAGTTAGAGTGATGGGGGTGAGGGTGAAGGTGGGGGTATGGGCTGGCATGCAGGTAGGGTGGGGGATGTAATTGTTAAGATTTGACTTACCAGAGTCCATTCCTCCTGGCACTCCTGCGAGGCCCTCAGGATGCAGAATTGCCAAGACCTGCTCCTCCTATGTTGTTAGTTGTGAGGGAGGAGGTTGGGGTCCGCCGCCAGTCCGCTGAACCCCAAGGTGGTGTCTTGAGACCACGGAACGCACCTTCCCCCGTAGGTCATTCCACCTCTTCCTGATGTCCTCCCGATTTCTTGGGTGCTGTCCCACTGCGTTGACCCTGTCCACTATTCTTCACCATAGCTCCATCTTCCTTGCAATGGAGGTGTGCTGCACCTGTGCTCCGAATAGCTGTGGCTCTACCCGGACGATTTCCTCCACCATGACCCTGAGCTCCTCCTCCGAGAACCTGGGGTCTCTTTGCCGTGCCATGGGGTGGTGTAGGTGATGTGTGGAGTGGTGTGTGGGATGATAAGTGTGCTGATATGTAGTGGTGTGTAGTGTGAGGTGCGTGGAAGTTCTGTGGGTGATGGTGTTGTGTGCCTGTGGATGCTAGTATTGTTGATGGTGGTGTCTCTCTCTGGCCTTCGTTCGTGATTTTTCGTCGTAAGGGTTTGTGGGTGATGTGGGTGTGTGTTTATATTGTATTGGGTGTGTGGGAGTGGTGTGTGTATGTGTATCAGGTGTGTGTATTTCGAATTGTCCAATGTGGATGTGTTTTGTATATGTGTGTGTATTCTGAGCGCGGCGGTGTGTACCGCCAATGGAATACCGCGGTTGAAAGACCGCCACGTGGATTCGTGTGTCGTGATAGTGTGGGCGTGTTTTTGTTGGCGTGACGGTGGAGGTTTTGTTTTCGCCAGTTTATCACTGACCTTTGGTGTGGTGGACTTGTGTGGGTATCAGAATATTGGCGGATTCCGTGCTGTGGGTCATAATAGCTGGGCGGTTTTTCACGGCCGCGGCAGTGTGTTGGCGGTCTTCTGCACGGCGGTATGCGGCTTTTACCGCCAATGTTGTAATGACCGCCTATGTCACATGAAATATGATTTTAGTTTTAGCACTTAATGGTAGGTGAAGGTAACTTGGTTTCCTGAAATTGTTAGAAATTGAGTCCACAGTTGGCAGGGGAATGTGCCCTGTCCAAGTAATGACCACAATCCTAGTCAGGGTATATTAGATACACACTTAAAGACAACCTGTGCTCACTCTCTGGTAGCTTGGCACAGAGCAAACAGGCTTATCTACAGAGTCAATGTGTAAAGTATTTGTGCAACAGTTATGCACAGTGAAACTATGAAAACAACACAAAAAGATTCCACACATGTTTAGAAAAATAGAGAATATTTATCAGAGTAAAATGAGACCAAGATGACAAAAATCCAATCAGTAGAAGTCGAAAGTCACTAGTGGTCAAAAGATTACCTAACGTTGCAAGAGACTGGTGCAAATCCAAAGTTCAGACCAATCGTGATGCAATGGGGTTACAGAAGACACACAGGATCCGCAGACAGAGTGTCTGGGATGAAGCAAGCATCAAGAATGCAATGGTTCCGATCAGTCCAGTAGGGTCGAAGTGTCATCAACGAGCCTTCCAGTTGGGTTCAGCTTCAAACTTCAAGCTTCCTGCAGGTGCAGTGGGATGTTAAACCTGCCAGCTCTTGCCATTGTTTCCCAGTATTTGTTTTCTAACCCCCTGTTTTTGGACCCTGTGCTGTAATTCGCTTTTGCTGGTTTTCATACTCTGGGCGCTTTACCACTGCTAACCAGTGCTAAAGTGCAAGTGCTCACTGTCTAAAGGATATTGGTAATTGGTTTTCCATGAATGGCACATTTGATTTACTGGTAAGTCCCTAGTAAGGTGCACTAAGGGTGCCCAGGGCCTGTAAATCAAATGCTACTAGTGGGCTTGCAGCACTGAATGTGCCACCCACATGAGTAGCCCTATAAACATAGCTCAGACCTGCCACTGCAGTGTCTGTGTGCACAGTTGTGCACTGCCAATTCGACCTGGCAAGTGTACCCATCTTGCCAGGCCCAAACCTTCCCTTTTACTACATGTAAGTCGCCCCTAAGGTAGGCCCCAGGTAGCCCCATGGACAGGGTGAGGTGTATTTAAAAGGTAGGCCATGTACCAGTGTTTTTTACATGTCCTGATAGTGAAATACTGCAAAATTCTGTGTTCAATATTGCAATGCAAGGCTCATCTCTCTCATAGGTTGACATGGGGACTGCCTTTAAATATCTTGCAAGCATAGTTTCCCATGGGGAGAAGATGGAGATATGAAGTTTGGGATCTCAGAACTCACAGTTTAAAAATACATCTTTTGGTAGAGTAGGTTTTAAATTGTCTGTTTGGAAATGCTACTTTTAGAAAGTGGGCATTTTCTTGCTTAACATTGTGTGCCTCTCTCTGGCTGTGGGATCCACATCTGGGTAAGACTGACATTTGGGCTGTTTGTGAATTCCCTCTAGACAGTGACACAAAGGGAGCTGAGGAGTGTCCTGCATATCCTGATAAGTCTCCTGGGCTAAAGTGGGGAGGTAGGAGGTGACTCTTACACCTGAAATGGCTCTGCCAGTCCTTGCAAAATGCATCCTCCAACCCCCTGGAGTGTGCCTGGGACCAGGCCTGGCAGGCAGGATCTTGTGAACAACAGAGACTTTCCTTTGAAGTTTGCCTACTTCAAAGGCAGAAAGGAGTGTAAGTAGTAGACGCAAAACCCCAGACTTTAGATTACTTCTGGATCAAGAGGGACCTCTGCCAAGGAGGAGAGCTTGATACTTGAGGGGGACCTGCTACTTTGCCTGTTGCTGTGTGTGCTGGCCTGCTGCTTCTGCCTGAAGAGGAAAATAACTGGACTTTGTTTTCTGAAATTCTGCTTGTGAAGTTTATCCAAGGGCTTGCACTGAGCTTTCCCCTTGTTCTGAAGTCTCAGGGACATCAAAGATTTCATCTGCCATTCCCTGGGCTCTTCTGCTGAGAGTCCTGAATTGCGCAGTAGTGCCAAATCCAGACCTTGGGCCCTTGGGAGTGGAAACTGGTAGGGGAAAATCCACACAGTGCATCAGAAACATAGACACACCGCCTGTTCCATGGCTGAAAATCGCAGCACCTGCCTTGCGGCTGGAAAAATTGTGCTGCGCCTGTTCTCAATGTTGACTCTTCACACAACACGTTGGAAATTTCCACGCACGGATCCTGGGCATTAAAATCTACACACGTCACTGCAAGGACCTGAGGCTGCGCCCCCGAAATCGATGCATGGCCTACCTTGTGAGACAAGAATCAGCACTCGGCCTTCAGTGCAAGTGAAGAATCGACTCACTTGCGAGTAAGGAATCGATACATCACTTGCTTTTCAGATGCACTTCCACCATTACAGCTTCATTTTTGATGCATACCAGGCACTGTGGGGGTCATTCTGACCTCGGCGGTAAAAGTCGCTTACCGCCGGCCAGAAGGCCGCCATAACACCGCCGCGGCCGCGGTAAACCGCCATGGTCATTCTGACCCGCAACTGGCAAACCGCCAAAAACCCGACATCCTCAATATTCCGCCACACCAAAGGTCAGCGGGAAACTGGCGATGAGCAAACCTCCACCATCACGCCAACAGAAATACGCCCATGCCATTCCGACCAACAAATCCCCGCATCGGTCTTTCAACCGCGGTATTCCATTGGCGGTACACACCGCCGCGCTCAAAATACACACACCTTTACAAAACACATCCACATTGGCTAATTCAAAATACACACACCTGAGACACATACACACACCACTCCCACACACCCAATCCAGTATAAAACACACACCCACATCACCCACAAACCCCTACGACCACAATTGCGAGTGAAGGACAGAGAGAGAGAGCACAGCATAGAGTACACCATCACACAGAGGCAAATCACAACATCACCCACACACTTTCCACGCACAAAACACCATACACCACCACACTCACTACACTCTACAACACATACACCACCCCTCACCTCATCCACACCACCCCATGGCACCCCAAAGACACCCCAGGTTCTCTGACGCAGAACTCAGGGTCATCGTGGAGGAAATAGTACGTGTAGAGCCCCGGCTCTTCGGGGCACAGGTGCAGCACACCACCATTGCCAGGAAGATGGAGCTATGGAGCAGAATAGTGGACAGGGTCAATGCTGTGGGACAGCATCCACACAATCGGGACGACATCAGGAAGCGGTGGAACGACCTACGGGGGAAGGTGTGTTCCATGGTATCAAGGCACAACATCGCGGTACAGCGGACTGGCGGCGGACCCCCACCTACTCCCCCAGAATTCACAGCATGGGAGGAGGAAGTCTTGCACATCCTGCATCCTGAGGGCCTCGCAGGTGTAGGCGGAGGAATGGACTCTGGTAAGGCAAATCTTCACTACTTCATTCCCCCCACCCCACCTGCATGCCAAATCATACCCCCACCCTCACCCCCACCCCCATCACACCAACTCCTTGCTAATGGCTCACCATCACAACCCACCCATCCCAAAACCCAGCCCTGCATGCCTCCCCAAAGCATGGACACCCATCCCCAAAGCATGCCCACTGCACACACCCATCACCCCCACAAGCCACCGTCACAAAAGCCCCCACAAGGGAATGCCAGCACTGGGGGACAGGGCCACCCACCCATTACACGAAATGCCACACACAGAAGCAATAACCATACTCTTATACCCCTGCAGGACCCGAACGCCACCACACCGCCACGGAGGGTCCAGAGATGTCCATCCCACCCCCAGAAGAGGCCCCCAGTGACGACAGCAGCTCTGTCTCCCTGGACCCTGATGACCAGCCCGGCCCATCGGGGACCTCAGGACAGTCGGTTCCCCACAGACAGCCACAGGCTAAACCAGACCTAACCCCCTCTGGGAACACCAGCACAGCTCCCACCCAGCGGGCCCATGCCTCTGTCTCCAGGACACGTCAATCAGCGGCGTGTCCACCACTACAGGGCACCCAGGTTGACCCACCACCCCAACAGCAACAGGGACCTGGGGGCAGTGGTAGTGGGCACACCGTCCAGGGGACAGAGGCCGAGGGAAACAGGGGAACTGGGAGGGCTGCTGTGCGACGGGGGGGACAGGCCCAGGGAACCGACTCTCCAAGAGGCCCTCTCCTCCATCATGGGAGCATACCACCGCTCCCAGGAGACGATGGCTACGGTACTGGCCAGGTTCCAGGAGATCCAGGTCATGCAGGAGCAACAGTACATGGGGTTCAGAGAGGAACTGAGGAACATTAGTTCCGCAATGGGGTCCATCGTCGTGGCCCTAACCCAGATAGTCACCACATTGCGGGACCATGTTGCACCACAAAGGGCCCCTGTCACTAGCCTGGACCAGGAACAGCCTACCACCTCTGCCAGCGCTAGTGGACAGGAGGCCCCCACACAACGACGGGCCACCAGAACCCCACCTCCTGCAGAAGAAGAACCACCCCGCAAGCGGAACCTGAGATCCCACAAGAAGACAGAGTAGGATTGCAAGACCCCCGCCAGCAAATGATACCCCCTGATGTCATCCCACTGTCCCACATTGTCACCCTGTCCAACCTTGAACTGCCCCTGCTCCATCCTTCCACAGGCATATGGACAATGCACCTGTGAGACTGAGAACTGGACTCTGCCATGGACATTACTCCACCATCACCCATCCCCGTTTTACAACCATGTTCCATAAATTTAGCACTTGAATTAAATCACTTTTTGCACTAAAAAAATCTTGAGTCTGCTTGTAATTTGAACAAATGTATTAGACATAACGGTGCCAAAATGTTCAGTTACATTGTGATGACAACATACCACTGTCACACAGCTGTAGTACATGGGCAAACAAAGCAGAGGTCACGCAGTGGGGCCCACAGCTCTGAAAACGGAAGGGAAAGTCACAACTCAGTTAACAGGAACTGGGGGGGAACTCAGACAGTAGAGAGGCAGGAGACTTTAAGTAAATGTAAAATGGCGTGGTTGATTCGTACCTGTGTGCTACTGAAAATACTGTTGTATCACTGTGTCCCTGTTGTCTGTGTCGTCCCCGTCGTCCTCCTCCTCTTCGCTCTCCACAGGCTCCACAGCTGCTACAACACCACCATCTGGACCATCCTCCTGCAGGAAAGGCACCTGGCGTCGCAAAGCCAGGTTGTGAAGCATACAGCAGGACACGATGAAATGGCACATCTTCTTTGGTGAGTACATTAGGGATCCCCCTGTCATATGCAGGCACCTAAACCTGGCCTTCAGGAGGCCGAAGGTTCTTTCTATAACCCTCCTAGTTCACCCATGGGCCTCATTGTAGCGTTCCTCTGCACTTGTCCTGGGATTCCTCACTGGGGTAAGTAGCCACGACAGGTTGGGGTAACCAGAGTCACCTATTAGCCACACACGGTGTCTCTGTAGCTGTTCCATCACATAAGGGATGCTGCTATTTCGCATGATGTACGCGTCATGCACTGACCCAGGGAACTTGGCATTTACATGGGAGATGTACTGGTCAGCCAAAAAGACCACCTGGACATTCATAGAATGATAACTTTTTCTGTTCCTGTACACCTGCTCACTTCCACTGGGGGGAACCAAGGCCACATATGTCCCATCAATAGCCCCAATGATGTTGGGGATATGTCCAAGGGCATAGAAATCACCCTTCACTGTAGCCAAATCGCCCACCACAGGGAAAACAATGTAGCTCCGCATGTATTTCATCAGGGCAGACAACACTCTGGACAAAACCTTTGAAAACATAGGCTGAGACATCCCTGATGATATGGCCACTGTTGTTTGGAATGATCCACTTGCCAAAAAATGGAGTACTGACAGAACCTGCACCAGAGGGGCAATCCCTGTGGGTTGGCGAATGGGGGACTTCAGGTCTGGCTCCAGCTGGGCACACAGTTCATGTATAGTGGATCGGTCAAGTCTGTATGTCAGTATGACATGTCGTTCTTCCATTGTCGACAGGTCCACCAGCGTTCTGTACACAGGAGGATTCCTCCATCTCCTCGCAAGTCCCAGCGGACGGTGCCTAGGAAGGACAACATGGAGCACAGAGTCAAGCAACCCACAGGTACGTAACCACAGCTTGCACAGTACACGATTCGCTATGCATTGAATGGCTTGTATGAGTGGCAATGCAAGGCCTAGGCCTGTGTGACGCCGTAGAAATTCAGCCATGTGGGCCCTTGAAATGGCAGCTGCCTGACCTGTGAAGTGTGACAATGGGATGTGAGGTCAATGCGCTGGCGTGGCACACCGTGGCGGTAGGCTGTAGAAGACCGCGGCGCAAAGCAGCATTGGTTAACATAGAACCATATGGGTCTCAGGAGCCAATGACGATGTGCGCCTGTGGTCGCGGTACGCACCGCCGCGGGCGTGACGGCCATTTTCTAACTGCTTAATCACTCGAGACCTGATCATCCACAGGAGAGGACCTATACTGCAAGTGCTGCTGTGAACTCGGTCTGGAAGAGACAATGGCTGCTGCGACTGGGGAAAGGGCCCCTGCCTTCACATCTGAGGAATTGGATAAACTCGTTGATGGGGTCCTCCCCCAGTATGTGCTACTCTACGGTCCTCCAGACCAACAGGTAAGTACACTGGGAGCACGTAGTATGGGCTATGCCTGTGTTGAGTGGGGTGGATGTAAGATGGTGGGGAGGGGAGCGTATGAGGATAGCAACGCACGACAGATGAGAGCATGTGCCACATGGCTAGGTTGGGGATGGGGGGCCACTCACATCGACCATGCAGAAAAGTGATGATATTTCTTTTTCCACCCTGTCCATGTCACATAGGTCAGCGCCCATCAGAAGATCGACATTTGGCGTGCCATCGCCAAGGACGTCCGGGCCCTGGGGGTCCACAACAGACAGGGCACCCACTGCTGCAAGAGGTGGGAGGACATCTGCCGCGGGAGCAGAAAGACCGCCGAGGCTCTGCTGGGGATGGCCTCCCAACGTAGGAGGGGTGCCAGTCGTCAATTGACCCCCCTGATGTCCCGGATCCTGGCGGTGGCCTACCCCGATTTGGATGGGCGCGTGAGGACATCACAGCAGACACAAGGGGGTGAGTATCAGCACATTCTGCTATATTAGCGCACAGTGGAGGCGTCTGGGTGGGGGAGGAGGGCTGTGGGTATCTCTAGGCCAGGGCGGTTTCTGTAGGCTAGGCCCCTCCGTTAGACATGGCCCTGTGCCCCCGCCCCCCACCTCTGTAGGGTGCTAAGTACAGCTATCCATGGCCCGGGCTCACCTATGTGTGCATTTGTCGTCCATAGACTTGTAGGCCAAGTCACAATAATTGAGTAGTGTACCCCGAGTGCGCGGCGTAGTGCAGGGGGCTTCTGTGTCTGTCCTCTCCGCCATCGGTGCCGCCAATGCATGCACTCAAAATGTCTTTCTTTCTTCTCTCCCCCCCTTATTTTTTGGTTTTCCTGCTCATGTGTGCATTAGCATCATCAGGCGGAGGAGAAGTGGCATCGGCGCACGAGGGAGCTGCATCTCACATGGGCCCGGAGGGCCCTGCAACCGACTCGGACTTAACCAGTGAGACGGAGGGCGAGGGGGGCTCCACAACGGGGACCCGTGGAGACGTCAGCGACACCGACACGTCCTCGGAAGGGAGCTCCCTTGTGGTGGCGTCACCATCCATGCCTACCGCAAAAACAGGTACAGCCGCCACCCAGCGCACCAGCTCCGCCCTCCCAGCAGCCCCTCAGCTTTCGCTCCGTGCCCGCTCGGCCAGGAAGCCGGCCATCTCCTTCGCCCCTAGCACCTCAGGTCCTGCCCCAGTTACCCCTGCTGCCCTCAGTGAGGAGGTCATTGACCTCCTCCGGACGCTCATTGTTGGGCAGTCTACCCTTTTGAATGCCATCCAGTGGGTGGAAAGGGAGGTGCATCGGAGCAATGCATACCTGGAGGGCATTCATTCGGGTCAGGCTTCCCATCAGCGATCGTTCAACGCTCTGGCCTCAGCACTGACGGCAGCAATTGTCCCTGTGTCTAGCCTCCCCCCTTCAACTTCCTCAACCCAGTCCCACTCCCCTGTTCCTCTGCCTATCCCAGACACACCTACAGACCAGCCTGCACACACATCAACACCCAAGGGCAGCTCATCCAGACATAAGCACCACAGATCACACAAGCATTCACCCAAGCAACATCCACATGCAGACACAGCAACACCCACTGCCTCCACTGGGTCCCCCTCCTCCTCGTCTCCCTCCTCCCTCCCTGTGACGTCTCCACTCACACCTGCATGCACACCACCATCAGCCAGTACGTCCATCACCACCACACCCACCAGAACAGTCCGCACACGTGCAGTCACCACCCCCACTACCATTTACACGTCCCCTGTGTCCTCTCCCAGTGTGTCTGACACCCCCTCTTCCAAACCACACAAATGCAGGCAGCCACCCACCCAACAGCCATCCACCTCACGACAGCCTCCGTCACAAGCACCTGCACCCAAAGACAGCACACTTGACTCTCCTACAACCACATCCTCTTCCTCTTCCTCCACTCCCATACCCACTACAACTACCCGTCCCTATCTTTCGAAATTGATTTTCCTTTCCAACCTTGTCCTCTTTCCAACAACTGACCCACCCCCTCCATCTCGTAAGAGTCCAACCAGCACCTCAGCCACCACAAGCCCTGCACCTACTAGGACCATCGTTCAGGGCTATTGGAGTCCACCAGCTCCTAGGGCAGGAACATCGGCCAGCAGCAAGGGGACAGCCAGCCCACCCCCTGGGAAAAGAAGCAAAAAAGTGAAGGGCCGGCGCCACAGGCCTGAGACGGCTGCCCCCAAGGACACCAGCCTTGCACCGTCACCTGGCCCATCCACCAAGGGAGGCAAGGGCCCCAGAGTTTCTTCCAAGGAGGGCAAGGGCCCCAGAGATACTTCCAAGGGAGGCAAGGGCCCCAGAGATTCGTCCAAGGAGGGCAAGGGCCCCAGAGATACTTCCAAGGGAGGCAAGGGCCCCAGAGATTCGTCCAAGGAGGGCAAGGGCAGCAGAGCGAAGAAGTCCGGCAGCAGGCGAGCTGCCCAGGAGGGCCCCACCAGCCCCATTTGGGGTGTGACGGAGGACACCCACAGGCCCAGGAGCCCAACACAGGAGGGCCCCGCAAGCGATAGGTCGGATGGCGACTGAGCGGGAATGATTGCCCAGATCTGGTTCCCTAGGAACACAAGACAAGCACCGCTGAACAGGGCCCCGCCGTGAGAAGCACCGCTCCGCTGGGCCCCGCCATGTGAAGAATGGCTGAACAGGGCCCCGCCGTGAGAAGCACCGCTCCGCTGGGCCCCGCCGTGAGAAGAACCGCTGAACAGGGCCCCGCCGTGAGAAGCACCGCTCCGCTGGGCCTCGCCGTGAGAAGAACTGCTGAACAGGGCCCCGCCGTGAGAGGCACCGCTCCGCTGGGCCCTTCATCTCAAGCACCGCTCCGCTGGGCCCCGCCGTCTCCTGTCAGGCACCGCTCCGCTGGGCCGTTCCTGTCAAGCACCGCTCCGCTGGGCCCTTCCTGTCAAGCACCGCTCCGCTGTGCCCTTCCTGTCAAGCACCGCTCCGCTGGGCCCCGCCGTCTCTGCACCACTCCGCTGGGCCCTTCCTCTCAAGCACCGCTCCGCTGTGCCCCGCCGTCTCTGCACCGCTCCGCTGGGCCCTTCCTGTCAAGCACCGCTCCGCTGGGCCCTTCCTCTCAAGCACCGCTCCGCTGGGGCCTTCATCTCAAGCACAGCTGGCCCATTGGCAGGGCCGGATCTGTGTCGGGCAGGGCTTTACGAAGCACTCTGGGCACCATGCCTCCTCCATAACCAGTGGAGTCTGTAATCCACCAGATGGACTGTGGCTTTGCACTCCCCAGGATGGTACAGTGGGCAATCCACCCACTGTAGAGACTTGTGAGACTGTGGCTTTGCACTCCCCAGGATGGTACAGTGGGCATGGAGGTCCCTTGTGGATCTGGCGTAGTGGACTCATGTGGCTGAGGTGGCCCCCCTTCCCTTCCCCCTGAGGTGCCTGTGGTTTTATTATCTGATGCCCCAGCAGTGTTCTCTCCAATGGAATCGGGTTTCGTGTGTGGGCTTTGCCCATGTGTTTATGCACATTGGCCCACGAACAATGGAATGTAGCCAATATGTGCCGGACTTTTGGACTATGTTCATATTCTTCATGTTGTGATTTATTTGTTTAAATAATCTAATATTTCACTTAAGTTCAAATATGCTTTAATATACTTCTATTTTAATGATCATTTTATTTTGTCTTTGAATTATTATTCCAGGGGGTTTGGGGGGTGTAAATCTGACTTGTTGCTCTGCATTGGTGTGTGGATTTGGGGGGGGGGGGTGTCGCGTATGTGTGTGCCCGTAATCTTTCTCCTCCCCCCTCCCCTGTGTCGTAGGTGCAGTACTCACCATTGTCTCCTGTGGCGGCGTTCGTGCTCCTGGTAGAGGAGTAAGTAGACAATCGCTGGTAGGATGTTTAATTTGGGTTCCATGCTGTCCAGATTCCTCGTGGAGTGTATAGAGGTGAGCGTTTTCCCGTTCGTGATCTGTTTCCACCGTGTTTTTATCGGCGGGGCTCCCGCCCCGGAAAAGGTGGCGGATTGGTGGGTCGTGATAGGGTGGGCGGTACATTGTCTGCCGCCAGTCTGTTAGCGGTGACCGCCGCGCTGTTTGTTTGCCCCGCCGTGGCGGTCGGAGTGTTAAAGTGGCGGGCTGTGGTGGCGGTTCCCGCCAGGGTCGGAATTCCATTTTTTGGACCGCCTTCCTGTTGGCTGGTTGGCCGCCGCTTTAACACTGACCGCCAGGGTCGGAATGACCCCCTGTGTGCTAAAACAACACCTCCATTGATTTCTATGGTATAAGGCTCTTTTTACTTTAAGAATTCACATCTTTGCCTGTGTATGTTGGATTTTTGTCATTTTGCTCCTGTTTGATTTAAATAAATATTGGCTATTTTGTGGTGTTTTCGCTGTGTTAATGTGTGTGTTGGTACATATACTTTACACATTGCCTCTGAGATAAGCCTGACTGCTTATGCCAAGCTACCAAGGGAGTGAGCAGGGGTTATCTGAGCTGTGTATCTCCCTTGCCCTGACTAAAGTGAGGGTCCCTATTTGGACAGGTGCGAATTGACTGTCAACTAGATACCGCCTGTCTAAGAGGGGACAATGTTTCTTTCATTGTAGAAAGCAGCAGCAGAACTCATTTCAGAGGCCCTGAGCATGAGAGGGGAAAACTCAGGCAAGGATAGGACTCATTGATGGCAGAGTCCAGCAGCACCAAGAGAGTTGCAGACAGTCTTTCATGTCCCTGAGACCGCTGGGAGCATTCTAGGAGGCCCTTGAAGTCACTTTGGGTTCCACTGAGGTGGGTCCAATCCTTGTCCTCATCAGGGCAGAGATCAGCAGGCCACAGGAGCAGCTCAGCAAAGCAGTGCAGCAGCTCCTCAGAACAGTTGGTCAAGCTGTGGGAAAACTAGGCTGATTGCAGAAGCCCCCTCACTTTTTGCCCCCATTTTTCACTCATACTGGTGTTTTCCTGACTCCGATGGTGCACTGGGCACTGTTTAACAGTCCCAGGGCCTGTGCACCGAGTAAAATGGTATGTGCAAATTAGGCTAATTATAATTGACTGTACCAACCTACCTAGAAGTACCTAGTATATTGTAGGACACGTAGGTTTATGGGCCCCAGCATATGTAGTATATCCATAGGTGCACTGCTGTGGTGCCCATTCTAAAGTCAGGCCTGCCTTGCTGGCTGCTTTTAAGTTAAAATTAACCCCAAATTCAACTTTGGAATTAAAAGTACTTCCAAAGACCTAAGCTACCCCATTTTTACATATATGTCATCACTGAGGTATGCCCTAAGTGCCCTCAGGGTTGGGTGCAGAATAACTAGAAGTGGGGAGTTTATTAAAGATGTTTTGTAGGCCCTGGTGGGAATAAATAGCCACATTTATTTTCCCCATTGTAGTAAAAGGGCTCTATAAGCTAACATGGATAGACTTTATTTTAAAACACTAAAGTCTTATTTTCCATGGAAAGGAGCTAAATATAGTAACTATAGTATCAAATTAAAAGTTATATTAAATCCAGTCACTTGCCACTGTTTAATTTAATATAATTTGGACAGGGAAAGAGTTTTAGAACTCTTGCTAAAAGTTTTCAACTTCAGCCCTCTCTAGCCCTTCACTGATTGGTCAGCCTCTGACAGCCTGAGCCAGGCTGCCTTGATGAGGTGTGAAGTTGCCTGGGCTAAAACAAAGGCAGCATCTGATGGAGGAGATCTGCCTCAGCAGATGGTTGAATAGGATGGAGGAGAGCAGCCAAACTAGACTTCAAAGGAGGAAAGGACGTTTGGGACAGCAACTGGACCGCCCCCATTTTCTGCAGGCCCAGACAACCAGGTGCCCCTGATTAGATTAAGAGAGGGGCTGGAATTGGGTGTGTTAATGGAAATGTAGCCACACTAGTGGATAGAGTCAGTCAGATCTAAAGTCTACAATTGAATTTGTGACATCTTGGATTTTGAAGGAATGGTGCTCCCTGTGATTGATTCTTGTCACACTTCCCAGGAAGTGGTCACTCAAGAAGGTGGTGGCCTGCATGTGATTGGACAGGAGTATCCCCCTGCTTGCAAGCCCAGGAGCAAGGATAAATATGGCAGAGCTGCCCCACACTTCAGATCCCTGCTGGAAAAGAGGCAAGAGGAAGAAGGACTGCCCTGCTGGACTCCTGCCCTGCACCTAGACCCTGCACTCAGAAGGACTGCGTCAGCTACACACTTTGTGCTTCACCAAGAAAAGGACTTTGTCTTACTTCGACAACCCCAGGAAGGGACTCCCTGTAAGCTACAGGTACAAAGGAGCTGATCAGAGTCCCCTGCATCAAGTCCTGTAAGAATAGTCCAGTTGACCAGTATCCAGCGGCCATTTTAGGAGTCTGACCAGGTGCTTTCTATGAAATACAGTCCCAGCTGTCAAGGAGCAACTCAGAGCTTCTGGAACATTGGAGTAAGTTTGTTGGCACTTTGAGGCCTCCTGCACCATGTAATGGAAGAGGGCTCCAGCAACGTTGGCCTCAACTTGTGACTTCATCCTACTCAGAGAGATATCTTCACGAAATGTTCTATGTGTGAAGGTAAAACTTTAACCGAGGGTCAGGCCTTTATCATGATCAACCTCAACTTTTCACTTTGCCCTGGTCGGGTGAGACCAGATGTCCAGAGTGGCGCTTTTTGCTTTTAGGTGCTACAAAACATTTAGGCCCTCATTATGACATTAGTAGTAAATGCCGCCTATTACCATGCTGACAGCCGCCAACATATCCCCGCTGTGGCGAATAGCCATTCGCCATATTATGGCACACACACACCAGTCTGACAGAATACAGCCACATACACAAATCCGCCAGACCAAAAGTCAGTGATAAAGTGGCAGTCCCAAAACCCAAACTGTTACACCAGCAAAACAACGCCCACCATATTATGACCCACGAATCACCAAGGCGGACATTCAACGGCGGGAAACCACTGGCGGTACATACAGCCGCACTCATAATGGACACCCACATACAAAACAACACCACATTGGCCAATACCAAAAAACACACACCTGACACCCATACAAACACCACACCCACACACCCACACCACTATAAAGCACACACCCACATTACCCATAACCCTTTACGATTACAAATCATAGCCACCAAACTGACACCAGACCACTTAGACAACTAGACACACACCACTTACACCCATACATCCCTCACGCATCCCACATTACACACCTCACCACATTACTTAAAACTCTCACCTACACACACCACACATCACCCTTGGCACCACAAAGACACCCTTGTTTCACTGAGGAGGAGTTAAGGGTCACAGTGGAGGACATTGACCAGGTAGAGCCACATCTATTTGGAGCACAGGTACAGCAGATATCCATTGCAAGGAAGATGGAGATATGGCAGAGGATCGTGGACAGGGTGAACGCCGTGGGACAGCATCTAAGAACAAGGAACGACATCAGGAAGAGGTGGAATGACCTACGGGGGAAGGTACGTTTTATTGCAGCAAAACACCAGCTTGCCATACAGAGGACTGGTGGTGGACCCCCACCTCCTCCCCCACGCCTCACAGCATGGTAGGAGCAAGTAACTGGCAATACGCATCCGGAGGGACTCGCTGGAGTAGCTGGAGGACTGGACACAGGTAAGTCAATATTTACTACTTATCAACCCCCATACCTGCATGCTATCTCATACCCTCACCCTCACTCCCATCACTCCACTCCATCCCACACACTGCACCTACACATATGATTAACCCCAATGCCAAGCCCTGCATGCTATACCAATGCATGGACACCACTCCCACTCTGCATGGACACCCATCACCAAAGCATGGACAGCATAGGGAAACTAACATTGCCACAATACATCACCACACACAAGAAAAAGGTGGCAGGGCAACACCAACGATAGAGGGAAAGTATAATGCATCACTTACATCCCAACAGGTACCGCAGCCAATGTCAGTGGCGAGGAGGTGCCACGACTATCCAGTCCCCCAACAGAAGATGCCCCCAGTGATGACAGTAACTCTGGATTCTGGATCTGGATGACCTACCTGGCCCATCAGGAACCACTGGACAGCCGGTTACCCAAGCCAACTCAGACCACCACAGAGCCTCCCTCATCAGGATCCAAACCACAGCACCCACCCAGCGTACCCACACCTTGCCCCCAAGACAATCAGGGACCTGGGGCTGGCATCCCAGATGCAGCAATGCCATGCATGCTTGGAAGGCATTCACAGTGATTGGCAGCCCAACAGAGATCGATTCAGGTTCTGGCCTCCTCTCTGATGGCAGCCATTGTCGCTGTTTCTACCGTCCTCCCTCCAACTACCACTTCTCAGTCCCATTCTCCTCAACCCCAATCCATCCCAGGCACACATACAGATCAGAGCATGTCCACAAGACAACACCCAAGAGTGGTACAGGCAAACACAGGCACCACACTTCATCCCACAAGCACTCACGCAAACACCATACAATTGCAGACATGATAACATCCACTGCCTCCACTGTCTCCCCCTCCTCCTCCTCCTCCACGACCTCACTTCCAGTCATGTCCACACTTACACCTACATGCACTAAATCAACATCCACTACCAGCATCACCACACCAAGCAGAACACACACGTCACTGACAGACACCTCCACAGCAGCCATGCACGGGTCCCCTCTGTTCTCTCCCACCCTGTCTGTCCTCCCCCAAAGGACACAAGCATTCACACACCAAAACAGCCATCCACCTCACATCAGCATACAGCCCATGCACCTGCACCCAAATCCAGCAGACATACACCTCCAACAACCACTCCCTCAACCTCCACTCCTATTACTCCTCCCTCTTCCCATCCCAACGTCCCTAAAAAGCTTTTCCTTTCCCAACTTGACCTTTTTCCTCCACCTCCCCCCGTTCTGCTCGTATGAGCAGGGTACCAAAGACACATCCCAGCACCTCAGCTAAACAGTCCACAGGGACAGTGGTAGCACCACCTTCTCGTGGTGGTAAGGATATCACACCTCCATTGAGGAATGAGAAGGAGCCAGCACCACCAGGCCAGAAGGAGAAGGAGCCTGCACCACCAGGCAAGAAGGGGAAGGAGTCTGCACCACCAGGGAAGAAGGAGAAGGAGCCTGCACCACCAGGCAGGAAGGGGAAGAGCCCATCCCCCCGCCAGGAAGGGTAAGGAGCTTGTCCCCTGTACTGGAGGAGACGAAGACCTCTGCTCCAGCGGAGGCTATCAGGGTGACACCTACACCACCATCAGCTATCACGGGCCCCCAGCGCCAGCTGATCAATTGCAGCCATCAGAAAGTGCAGAGGCTGTCCAGGAGGCTCCTCCATCCACCACCACTCTGCAGCCATCAGAAATAGCAGAGGTGGCCCAGGAGGCTTCTCCATCCACCACCACACTGCAGCAGACGCCATGTAGGCCACACTCCAGGGGCTGCTGTAGGAGTTGCCCCCTCCAGATCCAGTGAGGTATTCACCCACTCCAAAGACTGTGGCCTTGCACTCCCCAGAACAGAGCAATGGGCATGGAACCCTCTCCAGAACCAGTGGAAAAGTCACCCACTCCAGAGACTGTGGCTTTCCACTTCCCAGGACAGAGCAGCGGGCAAGTTGCCCCCTCCAGAACCAGTGGGAAAGTCACCCACTCCAGAGACTGTGGCTTTGCACTCCTCAGGACAGAGCAATGGGCATGGAGCCACCTCCAGAACCAGTGGCCAAATCGCCCGCTCCAGAGACTTTGGCCTTGCACTCCCCAGGACAGAGCAATGGGCATGAGGCCCCCTCAAAAAACTCAACAATGGACTTGAACATAGAAAATGGACTACAGTAGGCAAAGAAAGCATCATTCATTGTGCCAGCCAACCTATGCTATTGTACAATGTTCTTAAAGTCATTGTAACTGCCCATCTGACCGTTTACACATTCTGTTGTTCATCAGAGGTTATATTCATGCTCTGAATTTCTAATTGCTGGCAAACAGTGCCCACCAAACAGACGTGGCAAATTATAAAATTAAAAACATCATCACAGCATGATTGCTTAATAGCGGTGGAAACCATCAAGCAAACCAAATCTCCTCATATTGTACGAACCCCCATTTTTGTGTGATGGGCTTAAAAAGGAAAAATATACTTCAGCAATTAATTAACGCTCACTGTCACAGTAGACCACACCTCTAGGGAAAGGGCCCAAAGTAATCCAAAGTTCATAGCCCAAGTGGGCATATTCTCTCCTCAGAGACAGATACTGTGGGAACCCAACATAAGGTTCAAGCTCACAATTGTGAAAATAAAGAAAAACCCAATTAAACTATAACTCATGCCCCGCCATGCACAGTTATTTGATAAGTAATTTTATTGTAGATGTAACAGTGACATTATCAATGATGTTATCAAAGATGTCATGAGTGTCATATTTTGTGGGGTAATTAGCAGTGCATGGTGAGGGCATGAGATATAGGGCCAGATGTAGGAAGGAAGCAATTTGCGAGTTGCAAATTGCGAGTCCTTCCTACTCGCAATTTGCAACTCGCAAATTGCTATGCACTACGGTGTCTCAGACACCGACTGCAACTCGCTATGGGGTCGCAATGACCCACCTCATGAATATTCATGAGGTGGGTCGCAAATTGCGGCCCCATAGCGAGTATAGGCACTCGCTAACATGGAGGCCTGCTGTAGTCAGCAGGCCTCCATGTTAGCGACCTGCTTTTCAATAAAGCAGTTTTTTTTTTTTTTTAAATGTAGCCCGTTTTCCCTAAGGGAAAACGAGCTGCATTTAAAAAAATCCGAAACCTTTTGTTTAGTTTTTTTCAGGGCAGGGAGTGGTCCCTTGGACCACTCCCTGCCCTGAAAAAATATTTTGGGGTCCATTCACAAAGGGGAAGGGGTCCCATGGGGACCCCTTCCCGTTTGCGAATGGGTTACCATCCACTTCAAGTGGATGGTAACTGCGACTCCATTTGCGACCGCATAAGAGGTCACAAATGGAATTGCATACCATTGCGAATCGCAAATAGGAAGGGAACACCCCTTCCTATTTGCGATTCGGAAATGCATTTTGCGAGTCGGTAACGACTCGCAAAATGCATTTCTGCATAGGAAACACGCATTTGCGAGTCGCAAACGGCAAATTTTGCCGTTTGCGACTCGCAAAGTGCTTCCTACATCTGGCCCATAGTTACCTTAGGGCATGATCTATAGTTACTTCAGATACCTCTTAGAGGGGAATTTCTATAGTTTTGTGCATTTACATTGTGAGCCTAACTATAACGTCACTGTAACCTGTGGTTTTTTAAGTGAATTTCTATGGGGTTTTTTGTATTTCCTAACTGTAACATTGCTGTAACCTTTGCTTTTTCAGTGAAAAAAAGATATATATGTATATATTTGTATATAGATATATATAACATATATATAACACATATATATATATATATATATATATATATATATATATATATATATATATATATATATATATATATATATATATATGTATATACATATACATACATACACTTCCATATTACCTACTGACAGTTGCCAGTAGGTAGTTATAACTAGGACCATTTTTCCATAGAAGAAAATATTTTTTGTCTTGCCTTTATCTTTGGCACTGTTTGACAACTTTTCATGAAAGTTTCCAAAAAAAGTGTGCTGGTGATTTCAGCATGGGAAGTTTTGGGGTGATCCATTAAGCTGTGGCTTTTCCCATCTTAGTTCTCATGGGAGTTTTGAACAAAACTCCCACACAAAATTTGGCTGAAAGGTAGGTTTTGGTATGCAGATTATGTTTTTGTTTAACTGATGTAAGTCCATTTAGTGGGTTTTGAAAAATTATAAGGAAATTAAATTTGTATATCTAGGGCTGTGGATCCATTTTCATGATGATTGGGCCATACTTACAAATGCACACGCCCCCAGAAATGCTGTCATTGGCTGGATGCAAACTGACCAGAAAGTTGTAGCAGCCATTTTAGGTAAAGGGATATGGTCCCCTGGGCTGCAAAATAAAATGAAAAGTGCATGTGGGGTCAGGGTGGAGGTATCCTAACCTCAGGGTTGTGATATAGGGGTCCTTAAGACTCAAATTGTGCGCTTAAAAATATATATTTTTTATGCCACGCAATATTCGTTACTATGTCAAAGTTCTCAGCGTGGCCCCCTTTGTAAATTTGTGACAAATTTGTGAATATTGGTAACAACACAAAACATTTAGGGAGTCATTCATACTAATTCACTAGCTGTCACACACACTTATGCACCCACTGACAGACCCACTCAGACACTCATGCACCTACTCACAGACCCACTCAGACCCTAACGCACACACTCACAGACACACTCAGCCAATGATGTACCTACTTCCAAACTAACAGAGACACTCGCACAGCCATTCACATACCCACTCAGACACTGTCAAACCCACTTACAGACCCACTCAGACACTTTTGCACCCACTTACAGACCCACTCAGGCACTGATGCACCCACTCACAGTCCCACTGAGACACTGATGTATCCACTCACACATCCTCTAAACACTCATGCACACACTCACAGACCGACTTAAACACTGATGCTGATACTCCAAACCCACTCAGACCCTATGTACTTACTCACAGACCCACTCATGCACTCATGCACCCTTTCACATACCCACTGAGTCACTGACACACCCAGTCACAGACCCACAGTCACTCACACACCCACTTACAGACCCACTTTAACACTATTGAACCCACTTACAGACCCACTCAGCCACTGACACACCCTCTCACAGACCTATAGAGACACTCACACACCCACTCACAGACCCACTCAGTCACTATCAAACCCGCTTACAGAACCACTCCCACACTGAGGCACTTACTCACAGACCAACTCAGAATCTCATGCACACACTCATAGACTCAGTCGATACTGGCACACCAAGTCATAGACCCAAACAGATTCTGATGCACCATTCAGACTCTCATGCAGCCACTCCCAGACCCACTCAGAACCTCATACACCCACTTACAGACCCACTGTTAAACTCACTCACAGACCCACTAAGACCATCATGCAACCATTCACCGACCCACTTAGACACTTGAGCTTCTACTCACAGACCATCTCAGAGACTCATGCAGTCCCTCCCAGACGCACTACGTCTCTCACATCCCACTCACAGGCCCACACAGACACTCACACACCCACTCACAGAGACACTTTCACATCCACTCCTACATCCAGAGACACCCTCTCACACCCACTGTCATACTAAGACAGACACCCTCACACCCACTCTCACACCTAGAGACACCCTCTGACACCTATTCTCACACTCAGAGAGAGAGGCCATGTGGCCAACCCTACACTGTGTTGGGTGGTTATAGGGGTTGACTGCAGGACCTGGCTGTAGACGAGGCCCTGTAGCCAACCACCCACTGTGCATGGCCAAAGGTTATAAGTGGTAGTGGTTGGATTAACATATAGTAATTAAAAATACTTTAATGTTAAAAAAACATAGAAATTCACTGAAAAAAACAAAGGTTACAGCGACGTTAGAGTTAGGTTCTGAATTTACTCGAACAAAACCATAGAAATTCAGCAGCTATAGTAAGACTTATTTCAAGTAAATCTAGCTCGCACCCTAAGGTAACTATAATTTACATCCTCGCCATGCACTGGTAATTATCGCAGCTATTACATCACACATGGCAACTTCTATAACATTATTAAAAATATAAATGAAGCATTAGCAGTCAAATTAATTAAGAAAAAACTGCGCATGGCAGGGGCGCAAATTATATTTACTTAAAGTAACTCTAACTATACTTGCTGAATTTCTATATTTCTATGGTATACATATATATATATATATATATATACACATATCTATATATATCTATATATATATATATATCTATATATATATATATATATATATATATCTATATAGATATGTATATATATATATATATATATATATATATATATATATATATATATATATATACATATATATATATATATATATAGTAGTAAAATACTTTAATCAAGTGTTTAGCAACAACCATAAAAGCACATAAATAATTAATACTTATATAACAAATAGTCCAGCTAACGTCAATTAATAATAAAAAGTCACATAGAGCATGTTCTCATAAATTTTTGTTAAACAGATAAAAGCTTAAACTTATGTCACAAGATCCAATGTAGGAGCTAACACCAGTTGTTAATAAGAGAAACATAGAAAACATATTCTCAAATATTTTGGTAGGGAGGAAAACCTCATGACGTCACAAGAGTCATTTACAAAAACATCTCTAAGTTTATCTAAAAGCCCTTTCTTGCCTTCAAAACTGCACATAAATAGACTGCAAGGGCATTACAGATTTTGATTGATGGCAGAGTTAGCAAGTACAAGAAAGCCGGACGGCACTGATATACTTGTAGAGCTTTTAGAAGTGGTATCACAAATTCTTTTCTCTGTTCAGTGTATAATGTGCAAAATAAAACTGTGTGCATCGTGCTTTGTATCGAGACCGAATCACAAGGACAGTTCTCCAATACTGGGCTCCAGTCATTGGTTATGGGAAAACTGACTAGTCGATGGAATGTCTCTAGTCTTAAGCGAGTGAGAACAAAACGATGCCTCAGGTTCAGGGCATACTGTAAATATGGTTCCATATCATCCGTTAGCTGCAGTAAATGATTCCTCATCACGCTGCATTTTTTCGCTTCTGTGGCCCACCTCAAGTCGGCCAAGTGGGTGAGACATTCCTTTTTAAGGTCTTTCCTAGATAGTGTTTCCATTTTTCCTGGGGTGAAATAATAATTAGGATGACCCAGGTCCATAAAAAAATTCTTTATGTACTCCAGACACGGAATTTGCAGTGAATAGCTTAGTGATTGAGAATCTGCTATAATCGCCCCGTTCAAACTTGTGATTTCTGAGGTCCAAACTTTGTGCCAAAGTAATGCTGGTTGTATTCTTATTAAATCTGTGATATATGTGGCCCCCATATCTGAATGACACGCAAATGTTGAGGTAGATTTTGGGGCGTATAGAAGTTACTTTCTGCTGTCTGCAAAGCATTACATTTTTTGTATCCCCATAAGCCTACCCCGTACATTGCAACAAAAACACATTTCACACTATAAATTGTCATCATATCTTTTGGAATGATCCTCCCTACTCTTTTAGAGAAATTGTTTAAAGCCATAATGGTTTTGCTAACGTGTAGTTTCCTGGAGCTAATTGCTTGAGACCAAGTGCCTTTGTTGTCAAACAGAATTCCTAGGTACTTTTTTAACAGTCTTTGTGCCACATTTCATCATATATGTTTTATAACGGTTAACTCTGAGGCCTAGTTCTTCCATATAATTAGCAAAAGTTGCCAGAAGGCGCTGCAAAGCTACTGGGGTTCGTGCCATAAGAACAGCATCATCGGCGTACATGAGAACTGTAATCGGGCGATGGCCGATTTGTGGTAAGTCTCTACATCCTGTATAGTATATATATATTTTTTTCTACCTAGTGGCAGTCACAATAGGTACTGCTAATTAGACCTAGTTTCTATAGAAAAAGTGTTTTTGTTTTGCTAATAACTTTGAGACCGTTTGATGAATCTTCACAAAACTTGAATTAGTTATATGTGTAATACGCCCCGGGGTGGTGGTAGTCTCCAGGGCTGCAGGCAGGCTGGGTAGTCTCCCTGCACTCCAATAAACTATTCCCCTGGGACTTGGCCCACCCTGGGAATTCTGAATAATGAAGCATGGGAGCCCAAGTCACAATTCATTTGACATTTAAAAAAATGATTTTTAGCCCTTGGGTGTCCCTCAAGGACACCACCACCAGAGATAAGGGGTCAGGGAGTCACTACCATGGCACCTTTTCTTTATTGTCAGTGAGAACTCCTTTACAATAAAAAAAACCATAGACATTCACTGAAAAAAACAAAGGTTACAGGGACGTTACAGTTAGGAAACAGAATTTTAACAAAATTAAATTCACTTAAAAAGGTTAAAGGGTTGTTATAGTTAGGGACCATGCAGAGTGGGTAGTGAACTAGATGCAGGCCTTATGAGATGGGTATACACATGTGAGGGATAGTCAGTGTGCATTACTGTTTTCACTGTAGTGACTCATCATTATATGCAATGGGAAAGACTGGCCTAGGATGCAACTCCAGTTCCCTAGGGTCCACAGACTCTGGAGTCGCACCAATGTACACTGTAACCTGTGTTAAAAGAATAATGCAGTAGGTTACAAAAACATAGCTGTACAGCTTTTGGGTCATCTGGGGATGTCATCTTTTTTTGACTCAGCTCAGGATTATGGCTATATACTGCTCTGTCCAGCTACAGGAGCAGAGCCTTGCCTCAATCATCCAGCTGTCAATCCTAACAGGAACTGGGCCTGAGAGGCCTTGGTAGAAAAGTCAGGAAGGAGGTGCTGAAACTCCCAGAGCACATGTGGCAACTAACTCATGGATGATGCCATTTTGAGTTATCCCAGAAGACTGTGCAGGAAGGTTGGGACGGAGCGGAGAAGTGATGGGCACCTCTGGATATGCCAGAAGCGCAGCCCTGCTGGTCACTACTGCCTCTACTTAAAAAGTCTTGCACAGGGAATGGCTCTCTCTCATAGGTGTGCTTCTCTGCAGGACACTGGGGCTGAAGGTGTGTGTCATCGACAACGGGAAGGAAGAACCCTCAGATGACCCACTAGGGCTAGGACTTTGCCCCTGAAGGACTCCAAACCCAGTGGACACACTCCTGAACCAGGGAACCTGGTCAGTTACACCCCCTACCAGTACCAGTTGGGGTAAAAACTGGACCCTGGCGCAAGGAGATCGCGCTGCCCAGAACAAAAGAAGCCACGTGGATTAAAGGTTGGTGCAGGAAGCCGGTAGGACTGGCTCCCTTCCAATTTGGCAACCTTCTAGGCCAGAAGGCCTGATGAAAGTGCTTTGGGTGGTAAAGGCTTGCCACCAGGTGGGAAAGACACCATGATCATCCAGAACGGCCCATGGGGGGCCGAGTTATGGGTTCTGGAAGTCCATCACCTTTGACCTTTCTTGCACCAATGGGCTAGGTCAGGGCCCAAGGGCTGACCCCAATGAATAGTGGAGTCAGGCAGCACTGTCGTATGTCACTGGCAAAAATGGCGGCAGGAGAGAGAGTCATGGTGCTCCCTCCAGAGTGACCCAGAGGCTCACAAGGAAGTAAAGCCAGGTGTGCCATTGCACCTCCCACAAGATGGCCTGAAGGGCCCCAGGCCCCATCCCAGGGCCCCACCAAGAAGTGAAACCTGGGAACACCGTCGTACCCCCTGTGAATATGGCTGGTGGCTGTGGGTGGTGCTGGCAGCCAAAGCAGAAGTCAGGGATCCTTGTCATGCCCTCTATGAAGATGGAGGAGGGGGCCGCCGACCTGATCCCGGGGCCTGACAGAGAAGTAAAGCCGGGGGATGCCATTACCTTCCCCTTGAAGATTTCCAGGTGGGACCCCAGACCCCCTCCCAGAACCTCGCGAGGAAGACAAAATCGGGGAGTGCCATTGCACTCCCCTTGAAGGCAGTGGAGGGGGGCCCAGAACCCCATCTCTGGGCCTCAAGGATGCAGATGAGGTGGTAGAGTGCTGCCTCACTCCCCGCTGTGGCCCACCCAGCTGCAGCTCTCCAACGCATCTGCTCACTGGAGTGGGCAGACTCACAATCAGGACCCGGCTCTCACAGCAGCACATAAAGGTTCTGGCCTTGTGGGGAGCTGGTGGGAATGACTTCCTGCGCCACTCCCAAGTGAGCACTTACGTGTGGGGAAAAACATTTTTTTTTTTTTAAATATATATATGTATATATACATACACATACATATTACCCAGTGGTGGTTGCCACTAGGAAGTTATAGTTAGGAACATGTTGCCATAGAAAAAGTGTTTTTTGACTTGCCTTTATCTTTGGCACTGTTTGATGACTTTTCACAAAATTTTCCCGAAAAGGTGTGCTGATGATTCTTGTTGTGGATAAGAAATTTTGTGGTGATCCGTCACGGGTCAGCCATGAAAAAGGGTAGTTAATAAACATGCATTTCCCATGTTAATTTTCATAGGTACTTTGAACATGACTACACCCCAAACTGCTGGACAGAATTACACCAAATTTGACAGAAAGCTAGATTTTCTTCTGCGGCTAAAGATTTATCTTCACACTTAGTCATTTTTTTGAAGATTTTCCCTCACCCGGGACAAAGTCACAAGCTGAGACTGACATCGCTGGAGCCCTCTTCGGATACTCTGTGCTGGAGGCCTTGGTCAAGTTTTCTATGTTTGGACTTAGAAACTTTTTCAGGACAGAATACTTTGTCCAGGACCAAGTCGAAAGTTGATGCCGACCTCGGTGAAGCCGTCCTCGGTACACTTCGTGGGAAGCCTCGGTCAATCACTTACCTTTGAACTTTAACACTTTTATGGAGCTTTTCTTCCCCAACGTCAGACGACAATCCTCAGCAATCTGATTTTGATGCAGTGTTGTTAGTTTGTCTTTCAACAAGCCCCCAGTCAAATCCTCGAAGTCTGGGGCTCTGGAGGTTTTCAAGGGGACAAACCTGCAAATTAGGCCGGGTCATTGTCGATGTTGGCTTTCTTGACCTACAACTTCATTTCGGTCTACTTACGAAACTTTTTTCAAAAGTTGCTCCAAACTGCTGGATCTTCTTCCAGAAGTACTTGTAGGTTCTTTAGGTTTCCACAACTCACCTCAAGGTTCCAGAAGCTCTGAACTGCTCTTTGGGGGTTAGGACTTCAACTCCCAGTATGCACCTGGGTCAAATCCTTAAATGACCACTGGTCAGCTGGTCTATTTTTACAGAGCTTGATGAAGGGAACTCTGATCAGCTCTTTTCTACCTTTAGCTTACAGGGAGTCCCTTTCTGGAGTAGTAGAAGCAAGGCAAAGTCCTTTTCATGGTGAAGCCCAAAGTGTGCAGCTTTTGCAGTCCTTCTGAGTGCAGTGTACAGGTGCAGGCCAGGGGTCCAGTAGGGCAGTCCTTCTTCCTCTTGTC
Source organism: Pleurodeles waltl (assembly GCF_031143425.1). Lineage (NCBI taxonomy): Eukaryota > Metazoa > Chordata > Amphibia > Caudata > Salamandridae > Pleurodeles > Pleurodeles waltl. The sequence goes on along the minus strand of NC_090448.1, from coordinate 1,028,252,577 downwards.
TTGTTCTAGTAGGCATCTAAAGTGTGGGGCAACTCTGCCATATTTGTCCTTGCTCCTGAGTTGGCAAGCAGGGGGGTGCTCCTGCTCCTGTCCAATCATGCTCAGGCCACCACCCTCTTGAGTGACCACTTCCCAGGAAGTGTGGAAAAAATAAATCCCAGGGAGCAACATTCCTCCGAAATCCAAGATGGCTTAAATTCAATCCCAGAGTTTAGATCTGGCTGAGTCCACCCACTGGTGGGGCTACGTTTCCCTTAACACACCCCTTCCAAGCCCTCTCAATCTAATCAGGGGGAAACTGGTTCTCTAGGGCTGCAGGAAATAGGGGAGGTCCAGTTGCTGTCCCAAATGTCCTTCCCTCCTTTGAAGCCCAGTGTGGCTGCTCTCCCCCATCCTATTCTACCATCTGCCGAGGCAGATCTCCTCCACCAGATGCTTCCTTTGTTTTATCCCAAGCCACTTCACACCTCATCAAGGCAGTCTGGCTCAGGCTGCCAGAGGCTAATCAATCAGAGAAGGGCACTACAGATCTTAAGTTGGAAACCTTTAGAAAGAGTTCTGAAACTCTTTCCCTGTCCAAATTATATTACATTCAACAGTGGAAAGATTTTAGATTTATTATACCTTTTAATTTCACACCAACTTATTATATTTAGATCATTCCTATGGAAAATAAGACATGGTTATTTTAAAATAAAGTCTATCCATGTTAGCCTAGGGAGTCCATTCACTACAATTGGGAAAACAAATTAGGCTATTGTTTTCTCACCAGGGCTCATAAAACATTTTTTTTAAACTCCCTGCTTATAGTTACATTGCACCCATCCCTGAGGGCACTTAGAGCATACCTTAGTGTGACGTATATGTAAAAATGGGGTAGCTTAGATATTTGGAAGTCCTTTGAATTCCAAAGTCGAAGGTGGGTTTAATTTTAACTTAAAAGCAGCCAGCAAGGTAGGCCTGCTTTTGAAAGGACCCTGGGCACTAAAACAGTGCACCTAGGGGTGTACTACCTATGCTGGGACCCCTAAACCTACGTGCCCTATGGTATACTAGGGACTCATAGGTGGGTGGTACAGCGTAATTAGCCTAATTTGCATATACCAATTTTCAATCAGAGCACAGACCAAGGGACTGTTTAGTAGGGCCCAGGGCATCATCAGAGTCAGAAAAACACCAGTATGAGTGAGAAATGGGGGCAAAATGTGAGGGGGCTTCTGCAATCATCGCAGTTTTCCCACACGGACCAACTCAGGGCAGCATGACTACCAGAAGTAAGACCCAGGACCAGCAATCTCAACTCCAGTCAGGGACAAGCCACACATATATTTGGTAGCCAATTTAATACCATATACCTTCACAAAAGATTAAATGACAGTCCTACACAAAGTTCTAGGCTTTGTCCCTTCATGAAAAGCAGGTAAATTCACAACATGATGTGAATTGGCTGAATGTTTTAGACAAATCTGACTAGAAGCTGTTTTCTCTGAAAAGTGGACAATTGCTGAAGAGTCAGAATATACCACCCTCAAAAGGAAATCCTTTTTAATCTTTCTCTCACCTGAAATGTTATGCCCAGATTAATGAGGGCCTAGCACCAGTCCAACTCCACATTAGGGTAATATTTGTATGCTAATATGGCGTTGGAAGGCCAAAAATGCTGCACCATATTTAAAAAAGTGGCGCAATGCTTGCATTGCACCACTTTGCAACACCTTGCACTATACTATGCCTGCACCAGGCATAATGTATGCAAGGGGGGGGGTTGTAGCGCTGGGGGGGTGAAAAAATGACACAAAGAAATCTCAGAGATTTGTTTGCGTAATTTGCATCAGCATTTGTAACGCCTTCTAACAGCAGGTGTAAAAAGAGACTCCCATTGTTTTCAAGGGGCCTCTGGGTGCTTTGCAGGGTTAGCGTGAACATTTTTGACACTAATCCCGCAAAGCGCCGGACTAGCATAAAAAATTATGAAGCTATCCCCCTGACTACCACCATGGTGCACCGTATTTTATATACGGCACACACATAGTGGCTTTAGGGGAGTGCTGAGGGGCGCAAGAAAAATGGCACTGCACTATGTGCAGCGCCACTTTTCATAAATCTGCCTCTTAGTGTTTGAGCAAGCAGTGACAAAAGATATTGAAGCTTTGGACACCAATGCCGTCCAATTCCACAACCTTCCCAGAAAATAACAAAAGGCCCTGACTGACTTATGATCTAGAGATAATATCATTAGAAAATCAGCTGACAAAGGTGGGGCAATAGTGAATTAAACAAAAGATGACTACAGATTTGCTTGCTAGAGCCTCCTTTCAGATAAAAGGAACTACTAAATTGTGAAATCTGATCCAACAAATACCCTACAAGCAGAAATCAAAAACCCAGTACAGGAAGCTCTGGATGAACAATGAATTACTGACAAAGAAGCAACCTTCCGAATTAAAAAAAAAAAACAAGTTACCTTATTTCTACACCTTGCCGAAGATTCATAAGAATACAATTCCAATCCCTTGTCCCCCTAATATATGAGGGATAGGATTAGTTTTGGATTCTCTCTTTAACTATGTGTACTGGTTCTTGAGACCTCTTGTGACAAAAATGCCCTCATACATAAAAGATACTAAACATCTACTAAACATTGTTAATGGGATTAGTTACAGCCCAGACACTGAGTTGATTCTAGAGCTAGATGTGGAAGCCCTTCATACCAGCATACCCTAAGAAAAGACTCTTAAAGATATTGAAGGTCTATTAAGAAAGCAAACATGGGAATGGGTGGCACACGTAGATCTTATCTTCTCATTAGTCACACTAGCCTTGAAAATGACTCAGAAGGAACTGTTCTGACTTCAAGAATTTCAAGTCAGAAGCTAAAATCTTGACTGAAAAATTAAAGAACACGTAGTATTCTCTGAATCATATATGAAAGGCAGAGAAATAAGCCAGATCCAGCAACCGGGAAACTTGTTGACAGGCGAAAGTAGAAAGGACAGTAGACGAATAGCATGTGTCAACACATACACCAATGTTTCTAATAAAATGAAAATAATCATCAATAAACACTGAGAAATCCTCAACAGTAATAATATCACACTGGACACACCCCTCTTTTCTTTAAAAAGGAACACACCTCAGTAATATATTGGTACATACCAGAACAAGGAAGAATTTACCAAGAGAGTAGAGCACACTTTGGAACCTCTCCCCGGTCACATGTCATTTTCCCTGTAGCCAATGTACAGTATGTCCCCTAATTACACATACCAAGACTGTAGATCTCAGTTTTCCTTGGGAGCAAAAAAGCCACACGAACTGTATTTCAAACAATGTGGTTTATATGATTACCTGCCCATGAGGTCTAAAATACATCAGATGACTACAAGGAAAATCAGTCTTAGGATAATCGAACATTGGAGAACCATGGTGTGCCATAGGAACACACCCTGCATGGCCAACCATTTCCTGTTGATAGGCCATAGTGAAGATGAGATGCAATGGACAGTATTTGAAAACGTTAATGTGACCCAAGGCATTATCAAGACCATCACTACCCAGGAACAAAGATTAAATACACTCAAACAGGGTATAAATTATGATATTTCCTGGAGCCTGCTCATAGGTACATGTCATACAGAGTATGAAGTGGGGACTCCTTTTTTAAAAGTCAGCATTTGGATAACAAGAATCTGGTGACTGATGAGTCAATATTCACTAATATTTGAGACCCAGCCTGACATGGGAACTCAAGTGATCCCCTATTTATCTAGGGTTCAGAAATGTAGTTTCTGGTTCGCAGAGGTATGCACCCTGACCAAATTTACCAAATGTCAGCAGTGGTGAAGTGCTCAGACTCCTAGGGGCATATTTATACTCCATTTGCGCCGAAATTGCGTCTTTTTTTTTTACGCAATTTCGACGCAAAACTAACTCCATATTTATACTTTGGCGTTAGACGCGTCTAGCGCCAAAGTCCATGGAGTTAGCGTCATTTTTTAGCGTGGACACCTACTTTGCATTAATTATATGCAAGGTAGGCGTTCCCGTGTAAAAAATCGACTCCGGGGCATGTGCGTGGGATTTATACTCCTGGGCAAAAATCACGCCCGGGAGTGGGCGGGTCAAAAAAAATGACGTACGCCCGCTTTTGCGCCGTTTTTTAGCGCCTGCAAAAGGCAGGCGTTAAGGGACCTGTGGGCTCTAAAGGAGCCCAGAGGTGCCCCCCCATGCCCCCAGGGACACCCCCTGTCACCCATGCCCACCCCAGGAGGATACCCAAGGCTGGAGGGACCCATCCCAGGGACATTAAGGTAAGTTCAGGTAAGTGTTTTTTTTTTTTTTTAATTGTGGCATAGCGGGGCCTGATTTGTGCCCCCCTACATGCCACTATGCCCAATGACCATGCCCAGGGGACAGAAGTCCCCTGGGCATGGCCATTGGGCAAGGGGGCATGACTCCTGTCTTTGCTAAGACAGGAGTAATTTCTATGGGGGTTGGGAGTGAAAAAAAATGGCGCAAATCGGGTTGAGGCGAAAAAATTGCCTCAACCTGACTTGCCCCATTTCTTGAAGCCCAAGCTCCATATCCCCCTACGCCGGCGCTGCCTGGTGTACGTCGTTTTTTTTAACGCACACCAGACGGCGCCGGCGGCTAACGCCGGCTAACGTCATTCAATAAATACGGCGCCCGCATGGCGCTTCAGAATGGCGTTAGCCGGCGCTAATTTTTTTGACGCAAAACTGCGTTGGTGCAGTTTTGCGTCAAAAAGTATAAATATGTGCCCTAATGCCAACAAAAAGGAATCCGAAAAATATGAACCCAGAAGGCAAAATGTTTGGGGGAAGACCTTCCTATTGCTGTCAAGTCTAACATCTAGATTTGAGTTTTACTATACCCTTCTCTCTAGGTAAGTTTTAAAAACATTCGGATGCATGAGCCCCCCCCTCCAACCCCTTTGTGCTCAGGATAATAAGAAATCCATATGATATTGACTTTCATTTAAACCTTATTATTTATTTATTCTTTATTTTTCCATAAGCAATTTTTCACAAGTATTGAGAAGACCAATTAGATCTTGAGATACCAGTTTTTGATATTATCCCATTTGTCCCACAGACATAGCAGAATTGTAATTTACGAATCACAATATCTCTAAAGGCATCACCACGCCAGTAGAATTCTGCCCAATAATAAATATTGCTCCCAATATGAAAGATAAAAGAAAACTATTTTCTGAGGATCCCATCATACAAAGCGGCAATGTTCCTAACAACAAATGTGTTTGCCCCCACTCTTGTTTGTTCAATGTGTATAGAGGTAAAGTCCTGCAATGTTTGTTTATTTAAAAAGTGTATAAAGTGCTCTGCAACTGATCAGGTATCCTGACAGGGGCCTAACTGGGACCAAGGAGAAGAAACACAGAGGATGGGCTGCCAACATGACGGATAAATCGAAGTGAGCCAACACTACTTTGGGAAAAGCCATGTTTTCAAACTTTTCTGAAAAATGGGTTTGGCCAGCTCACATCATAAAAGCTTGTCCGCCAAATCTGGATTTTTTGACTTTTGGGATATACACGAGGTTGTTGGAGGCAGAATAAAGGCACCACCCAGGAAAGTATCTTTTTAATTTGTTCTGTAGCGGCATGGGGCCCATACCTTGGAGAACTTTAAAGATAGTACAAAGGAATTTTTTAACTACCCTCTGTCACAGCAGAAGCCAATGCAGATATTTAAATGTCATTGAGGCAGCTGATCTCCTGTGTTTATTTAAAGCCAACTTGGCAGCCACAATCTGGACTCTGTGCAATATGTTTTAGAGGTAATGTGGTAAAGCTAAAGGCGGTTATTACAATAGTCCAACCTGCTTAGAATGACACTCCAAACAATGAGCGGTTTGACAGAAGAAGGCAGTAGCTGAAGGATCTTATGAAGACTTGAAAGTAAAGAAAAACCAGTAGCAACTAGTTCGTTCACATAAGATTCCATTGAAAGCTTGTTGTCAAACATAACCCCCAAATTACGAACTGATTCAGAAGGTGTTAACTCTGTGTCAGTAGGCTGAAGATTCAGAGCAATAACAGTGGGGACCTAACTTGCAGAAAAGTAAAAATGCTCAGTTTTGTCCCCATTAAATGTAAGTGAGCTACAGTTGAGCCATCTGATAACATCATTTGTACAATTGTGGAAGGCAGTTACAGACGTTGCTTGCTCTTTATCAAAAGTCAGGATTAGATGTGTATCACCAGCATTGCTCACCATACTAAGATTGTGAGAATTAGTTAGGGTAATCAGAGGTCTGAGATAAATATTATAAAGGACAGGACTCAGAGTTGAGCATCCAGGACTCCAAGGTCCAAGTTCTGAAAATCAGAACTCCAGGGAGAAAGGGAAACTGTCTTGGAATGTTCTGATAAATAGGAGCCGATCCATTTATGTACAGTGCCACAAACTCCGGACACCACAAGTCGGCCAGGAAGCTTGCTTTGATTCACTCTCAGATTGGGAATATCGGGACAATTTTCATATAAAAGATCTCTCTTTATTGAATATAAATTGAAGATATATAGAAAGTCTGCCACAAGCATACTATATCATCAATCTTGGTTTTCCTCGAAACACCAGTGAAGGTCAGGAATTATATTTCCCAGTGTCCTCAGGGGCACCATGAATCTCATGCATCATTATGCCAAAGCAAATGTGACCTTGCACTGAAATGCTCGGTCAGAAGCTGGGGTGATCCTCCTTTAAAAATGCCGACTTTGCCCCTATTGATCACCTGCACAATTACGTTTGGTGAGCAAACTAGGTGAAAAGTGACACGCAACCCTTGGAGTAGTTAGAGATATTGTTTCTTTCACAATTCTTTTCATCAACGGGTGCATTTGACAAAAGACGAGTAGGTGATGTCACTGGTGTGAATGTTGAAGAAAGAAGGAATCCTCCTCTTTTTAAAGGCATGACTATAGCATGCATTTAGTTGACTTTATCACTTGCAACCTTTATAGCAACAGTATGGATAAAGTCCTTGCACATTTTCTATAAACTGGCATGACAGTGCATGTATACAAGTATGTAAACAAATATATCCATTTTCTCTCCCATGTTTCATGATTTATTGGAACTTTCCTGTGTTGTATTGTTCTATTATATATGTTGTCCTCGTCTTTTGATCCTGTAGCAGGGCACAGTGACACGCCTCCAGACTGGAGGCTCAGGCAAGTAGACAGTCCTCAGAATGTGCATGTTTTGATGTATGTCTCATACGTTTGACTAACAACCAATGATTTACTAGACGTTATTGACTTGCTCAAAACAGTGAAAAGATTACAAACACAATCAATCCTGATGAAAGCCTGAGACCCCCTGAGGGCTGTGAGAAAGGGCTTAAACATGTGAACTTATTCTAAGGTATAGGGGTAGTGACCCAGCTTCTTAAAAAAATATATTTTTACCAGTGGCTTCCAAAATAAAGGGATACCAGGATAACAATTAGATATTTTTATATTGCCTGTTAGGTCTAGAGCTTTATCTAAAGTGCTCCCTAAAAGATGATTGAGCCCACCCTGGTTTTTAGGGACCAGGGTGAAACCCAATGATGAAGCATTGCACCAGTAGGGTGTATGAGGGTCCTATATAAACATATTTAATGCTTCCTCTAGACTAACTAGGCAGGCTACACATTTTTAACTATGCCTTTAACCTCAGGATGGTAGGATATCTTGGTTATGAGTAATTGACAAAAGAGAAAGTATTCTACGGTTCCTACAACTCAAATATTTTCCCTCCCCCTTCCCATGTGTGAGTATATGTTTTTTGAGTCTAAGGCAGGAAAATGCCAACTTTCTAAAAGTATACAGAATAAAATTGCTTACATCATGAATTTTATGTAATGATTGTGCAGGCTACATGATTATTCTGCACCTCTCATAACCAACATAAGGCCAAAAATAACCATAAGCGAAAAATTGAGAGGAATCATATCTCTCAGACCTCTGAATTTCTGAAGTACAACATGCCCGACCACATAGGGCCCGATGGTATCTGGAGTAACACACACTTGGAGGAAAATAATACACCCCTGGAGATATCTTATGTTGGACAATTTGTTGCTATAAAAAGCACTCTATATGTTAGACACTTATACTTGTTGATAACAGATGTACTACGATGTATGTTGGATACTTATGATTGTGATAACAGAAGTACTATGTGAAAGAATGTCAACATATGTAATGACAAGTTATGTAATTTGTGTGAATATAATCTTCATTTTGGTTTAAAGTATCATTTAAATGAATATGTTTTGTACTGTCTCATGAATATATTTTGTGGATGGATGAAAAAAAATCCACAGCAAAGAGTCTGTCTGAAAACGTTTATATTTAGTTTGTGCGTCACATGTCAGTATGTCTTGATTCATATGTCATGTGGGTATCAAAGGTATAGAAATGTGAAGATACACATAAAGAATAACGTGAATAAATGTTCAATGAATGTTGGTTATGAGAGGCAAGGTAATAATCAAGTAGCCTACACAATCATTACATAAAATCCATGCTGTACGGGGTATTAATAGGTATACTGTTAATCTATTGATCGCACCCCTATTGCCGCAAGAAGATCACTCCCCTATAAACTTTTTTTTTAAAGTGGCATTTTTAAAATTATAATTTAAAATCTGACTTCAATATAAGTTAGGATTTTTCATTACAATTCCAAAGACACCCAACATGAAATGGTGACCTGTTCCCATTTGGAAATTACATCTTATTAATGCAATAAGGTGACTTTGGGAGAGGTAGGCCTTGCAGTAGCGATAAATGAATTCAAAAGTTTTTCACTATCAAGACATGTAAAGCTTAAAAGTACATCTCCTACTTTTTAAATACATTGTACCTGGCCCTCTGGCTGTCCCATCTTACCCTAGGGGTGGCTTACATTTATTAAAAATAAAGGTTTGGGCCTGGCAAAAGGGTTATTTTGCCAGATAGAAATGTCAGCGTAAAGCTGCACACATAGGCTGCAATGGCAGGTCTGAGACAAGTGCTACTTAAGTAAGTGGCACAAACAGTGCTACAGGCCCACTGGTATCTTATAAATTACAGGCCCTGGGCGAAGGTAGTGCCACTTTCCTAGGGACTTACAAGTGAATTAAATGTGCCAATTGGGTAAAAACCAATGTGAGCACAATCACTTTAATACTGGTTAACAGTGGTAAATTGCCCAGAGTCCTAAGGCCAGTCAAAACAAGATCAGCAAAAATAGTGGGGAGGAATGCAAATCATTTAGGGGAATTCAAACCTAATCAACCTATTCAATTTATCATGTCACTTGCCATCCCCATATGTTCTAACACCCAAGCCAGTTTTTCTCTTTATGTGTTTACAGGATCTTACTGAATATCCTTCAAAGCAATGTGATATACATTGATGAAAGGCCATGCTCACACTAAAACTATCGGGTCTATTTACAACAGCATTTTCCAGTTCAGTAAAACAGTACTCTGTAATGCTCTTTTATGTACTCTTTTTGAATTGGCCCAATAATGTTTACAATTTTAATAACATGGGAATATTTGGGAAGTATTCATATACAATTTGTACAAAAAGAAAAGACTTTGCACTTTTAAAGAGTTGTAAAATAGTATTTCCATAGTACTTCTTTCTGTTCTCATTAAAGCTTTGTGAATCAGCCTCAATGATTTTAAAAAGACAACTGTTTTCCTTGTTGTCACTCAAAAATCGTTACTCCATTATTGATATTTGAAATGTATAGTATTGTATGGCAGGATCTATTTATTCTCATTTGAACATGAAATAGAAATAAATATTCACTCATTGATCCTAGGTTGACTCCTGGAGAAATACAGTAGATACCTAGTGCATTGGAGAAAGCTATTTTCCTTGCTCATGTGCAGAATGGCTTTATACAGAAAGATTTCACACCCAACATTCCTGTACAGGCTGCAAAATATGCCTTATGAATTTTAGATGATTTTATTAGGATGTTGGAATGCACAATGAGATTACTGCAGTGGAATGGGGAACCCCTAGGTTTTTACTACACACACTGATGAGATGTCCATTAGATGGGTTTTGACCCCCCTAATTTGCAACACTATATTTGGGCAACAAAGCATTTAATGATTAATCACTGGGCTTGTACCTTCCAAACAGAGCCAGGCCAGGTGGCAGGTAGACCTGCGATGGGTGATAGAAGTTATTTAAATTGGCTAAGTGTGAGGGATTGGACCTGCAAATACAGACAGCACTAGCTCTGATAACACGGAGGAACGACCCTAGGAGAATGTGATTTAATGACAAGCCAGCGCTAGAAGCAATGATACGAAGGCGATTTTCTTGCAATCATAAGGAGCCTAGAGTGTTGCTCACAATGAGACCTGATAGAAATATCCAAACTGGGAGCTATTTGGGAAGATAGTAAGATATTACTCAATGCAGAACTGCTGAAATGTTACGACTTGGCCAGAGGTCTTCAGGAGGGTGTTTGGGATGTTACACACCCCTAAACATTTTCTGATGAATAGTTGGGTATAGGTGCTTTCAGTTGGGTATGGTGTCTGTTGGATTTCACGTGGGACTTTTCAATAACCATGGACAAAAACTCACGCACTCCATTTGTTTTGAGTCTCATATATGTTGGTTATTTTACAAAATATAGGCCCTCATTATGACTGCGGCGTCTTTTGTCAAGACCGGCATGGGTGCCGCTGGCTGCTACATTATGACTGCCAACGAATATCCGCACTGCCAGAAGTTGGAAATCCTGTGGCATTCATCATGGCAGTCGGCGGCGCTTATATGGTTCCACTGCCGGCACTGCCATGGCAGAAAAAGACCATCCACAGAATTGCAACCAGTATTTCTGTGTGGCGGTCTTCTGGTGGCGTGGTGGTGCCGGAGGTGGGAGCCCCGGGTCCCATCCCCTAACAGAGCAGCACCTCGTGGATGAGGTAAGTGCCATCCACAATGGGGGAGGGGGGTGTGAATGGGTGTGTTTGAGTATGTGTATGCATGTCATGAATGTGGGGGGATGGTAGGGGGAGCGATTGTGCGTGTGTGTATGTGTGTCTGTCATGCATGAGTGCATGCCTGTGTGTAAATGTGGTGATGTGTGTGTGTATCTATGTGGATGGGTGTGTTGCTTTACTCTTCAGAATATCAGAACTATGCACTTCAGGATATTTTAAGGCACAATGTAAAGCAATCACTCTCAGACACCTTCGTAAGTAGAATAATCAAGTTTATTTAAGGGGCAAGTTCTCAGCTAGCAAAACTAAACCACACTAATATATATATATATACACACCAGGAGAATAACATGAGAATAATGATGAAGATATAAGCACTCTGTGAATAACTGCAAGAGTAAGTGCATATAATACAAGCACACACAATATACTTCAATGCTCAATAGCATGAAAATGACTGCAAGAATAAGTGCATATTACGCGCGCACACACAATATGCTTCAATGCTCAATAGCATGAAAATGACTGCAAGAATAAGTGCATATTACGCACACACACACAATATACTTAATAAATTGAAAAGCTTCACCGAAAAGAGCGTCTGCATCCCTCCGCCGTACACAAAGCCGGGGAACCCAAATCAGCTGGCACAGGGAGCCTCTTTTTGGGACAATCAGTCCTCCTGGCGTTGCGTCCAACCCAGAAGAGAGTTCCTAAACCAGTCCATCCAGGCCCCCAACCTTTATAGTATTTACTAACGCCCAGGAGTCTTTTCTAGAAAAAGACCCCCTCCTTTACAAATTGTGCAATCGGCGGTACCTTGTTCACCCTTCGAGACGTCTCCTCAGAACGGGCCAAGTTCCCAGGAGAGGGCTCCAAGGTGAAGCTTGCATTCCTCCTTGTGTACAGGCGCATCCCCCTGTTGTTCTAACTGATAGCTCGTGGAATGTAAATAGCGCTCTTCGTATCAGGCAGATAGAGCGAAGTTGAGCAGAAAAACACCCCACCCTTCAGCTTGCCGAAGCTTGTGGAAAAACACAGAACAGTGCCTTACGCACTAAACCAGACTCGACAAAATGGAGTCGTGAACCAAAAATGGAAGCGAAGGCCAATGGAAGCAGAGGCCAATGGTCCACACCCTGCACCACTGTTTACCTTGCATGTAGTGCTGCTACGTGCACGTAGTGCATGTAGCAATACAATGGGGTGGGGATGTGTTCATGGGTGAATGTGTAAGGGGAATGGGGGTGTGAGTGAGTGAGTGCGTGCAGGTGCGTGTATGTATGTATGTAGGTAAAGGGAGAGGGTGCGGGGTAGTGAGTGTATGCATGTGTGATGTGTATCGGTATGTGTGCGTGTCTTTCGGGGTGAATGATGTAAGTGCGTGCATTTTGCGGCAATGAGACCGCAAGGAAAATGCTGGTGGTGTCCCAAGTTGGAATAACCTCAGTAGTGATCCGACTCCCACTGGGCTGCAGGTGGAAACCTCCAGCCCGGTGGGCTGTGGTAAAGCAGCGGGACGGGCGGAGACATGGCTGTTTGGCAGTGGCCAAACTGTTGTGTTTGTAATATGGCGGTCTGCACCACCGGGCCCGCGGCTGTGAGACTACCACAGTGGCCCTGGCGGTCTAAGGACCTCATGGGTCATAATGACTGCCACAGTGTTTTTTTTTCACTTCGTACTCCTACCCATCAGCAGTCCTCTCTCTTTACACTATCCATAAGCCCCTTCTCATGTACCCGGCTTGTCGTATAATGTATTGTACCATATGTGTCTGCATGATTGTTAGAAAACCTGAATCTCACCCCACTCCCTTCCAATCTTACTGACTAAGCTACACCCCAGGGCTTGGCCAATGGAAAATTCTTAAGGAAACTGAAGATTCGACAGGTCTTATAGGGATATTCAGAACCGGAACTAGTCATGGTGGTGGAGAATGAAATACCTCATTACATAAACATACGCTTTCTCAGATCTACAAATCGCTGATCACTGCTTGTCAGAGTGCTTCAGAATCATTGAAGGCCCCCTGCGAACAAGATTTGGTAACAATGAAGATGAGAAGTGGGCAGAGACTAGCAGACAAACCAGAGAGACTAGGCCTGAATTTCAACCATTTCAACTCAAAATCCTACATTGTGCCTATTTCAGGAGAAGTAGATTGTTTAAAATGGGCAAAAGACGTAATAATATTTTCCTGCTAGGATACGGTGGTACACTTCTACACACACTTTGGTGATGCCCATTTTAGAGTTATTGGAGACAAGTGGATCATCACGTAACTTTAGCCATGAGCGACGAGGAACCCCGTCTGCATTCTATGGCAACATTTTGGATCCCAAGTAAAATAACAATATCCAAATATGAGTTGATCTTGTGGTCCTGATGCTCGCCAGGCATGATACAGTGCAATATTGGGGGGCAACGACCTCACAGAGTGCGGCAGAATGAATTAAAAGATGGACTGATGCATGCAAGCTGAAGTCACATTTTATAAGGCGACGGGATGCCCTTTCAAATTCTATAAAATTTGTGCTAAGTGATGTGATGAGAGAGAAGAAACAGTATGAGGCATGTATGGAAGAAAGTAGATACTGAAAATAGTCCAGTGACCAGAGAGGTCTTGGCAAAGAATCCTGAAAACCAAGTTGGAAAGACAAGGGGTCCACAGCTTTCCGGGCTGTGGGAGGGGAGCACACAGTTGACAGTAAGAATACCACATGAAAAATATTTTTTCATCACACAGAACTACAAAAAATGGTCTTTCACAGTTACTGAAATGTATTTTAAAATGTTTGTGAAGTTGACTTAGTTAAATACATGTTGTGTGTTAGGAAAAACCTGATACCAAAAGCCTTCATTTCAAATAGGTCAGACAGTTCACCTCACAAAATCCTGGAACTCTGCAGACACAAGGAAAGGTATTTGCATTGCAAGAAGACAAACTGACTTTTGACCTCTGTCTCTGAACACAGAGAAAATGTGACAAAAATAAGATTTAAAGGCATCTTGATTGCTAATTCAGTTTCTGACTGAACAGAACACTTGTTCTTTGTCCACTTACCAGAAGGGTGAGTGGAATCTAAAAATAGGTGAACTCATAAAATAAAACTTGCCATAGCTGTTTTCAGTAGATTTTTTGAGCCCTGTGGTTAAAGTGGTGCGTTGTCTACACATGGGCTAAATGTCAATCTTCACTTCCACTGAGGCACATAGCAAAATCTCTGGGAGAGCACTGTCGAACTTCAGGTTAGGTATCTCCTATCTTGTCACCAGTTGTAGTTTCCTCCGCAGCCTGGGTACTGGTAAATGAGTGCACCACACCTGGTGTTTGGTCTTATATGTCTCAGAGTTCTAAGCATGAAATGTATTCACCACACCTGAACACTTATGTCACAGTACAATTAAGTCCATCAAGAACCAACAGGGTCACATCATTGCTAACTCACAAGACACTGTAGGTCAGTGAATCTCAAAATTCCTAACTAAAAAGCAGTGAGCTGCACAGTGGGTGGGTGAGAGGAACAAGGTTCAGGATGGACTCTGTATGATGAACAGTGTGAGTACTGATTTGCATTTGGTGGGCCTCTGTCTAGAGAGGCACAGTTGGCAAAAAATGATGGGTTGGAATAATACCCAAAAGATTGCCACTGATTAGATTATTGCAAGTACATATCCCTTCATCTTGTAGGTGTTTGACTACCAGTAGCAGCCCTAGAAACTTGAGACTGGTGCAGCTTTCCAATTCAACTATTACCGAAGTTAATAAATTCCAAAAAGGTAGTACATTTGTACCCAATTCAGGGAATATCCCTCATAGGTGCAGATTCACTATTTATTCCAACCCAAAAAATTAACAAGTTAAAAATTACAAGAAAAAACAACACAGACATAACAAATCTGACTCAGCGGCCTCAAGCCCAACAACCAAGCCAAGAATGCATTTGGTGTCACACTTCCAGCCACATGGGGGTGGTAGTTCTCACTAAGAAGTCATAACTGAAGTCAGGTTCAACACAGTAGGCTGGTGGTGATGCTCTGAGATCACTTATTTTAAATGTATTTTCACTGCACACACTATTCTTTGCCTCTGCTACAAGAAGCCTTGATGAAACAAAGTGGAACATCTAAACAGGGATCCATGTTTCTAGTTCTCACCTTTTACAGATCATTTTATTCAGTTACTGACAGCCCCATGTAGCAAACCCAAGTTGCAAATTAAAGAAGATGCACCAACAAATAAATAGGGTAAGCAGAGCTGCCCCTCAAGGGTCTGACTTGACTTTTACGGACAGGCTTTTGATTTTTTCATGCAGAGCAGCGCAGCAAGCCACCCTGCTGCACTGCATGAAAGGAAAGGGCAGGAATGCACTGTATTTACCATTATATGGCACATTCCTGTCCTTTGTTAGTGCTGGTGCACTGTCCCCTGCCTAGCACCAACACGGGCACCCTTGTGCCATGATGCAGGGGGGCCTTCATTGTAGGCAGGATTGTTGATATGCAAGAAGAGATATTTTCCTCTGTTCTCCAGAATGCAGCACATGTAGAAAGTGGAAAAACCAAGGAGGAAAAAAAGATATTTGCTCGTCATTGATCCTCACCTGGGGAGGCATAGCGTTTTGATGAATTCTCAGGTCTACCACTAATAGTAAATCTGGGAATGGGCCAAAATCAATGGGTGGATATATGGGAATGCACAGGCTCTACCCGTGAAACGCCTCTATGCCACAGAGTAGTGCAAGGCAACGATTTGCTCTAATTTGTGGCTTTGCATGGCTTGATAAAACACACTTAGGTTTTGCTTCCCTCTTGTGCCCACTTAGTTGGTGGAAGAGCAACACAAAACCTAGATAAATATGGGCCTTCCTCTTTGAGGCTGAGCCAAGCCACGCCATGAAAATGTTTGGTATGTATATTATGCAACAAACATAAGAAAAAGTATGTCACTTCACAACTCACAAAAGTGTATTTCTTTAACATTCAGTAGCTTTTCATCCTAGTGAATCAGATTTTTCATTGAATAGACAGACTTTTATTGTAAGTGATAGTATTTAAACATGAAAGTAAAGATAAGCTTAGAAACATGAATGGCTTGTCCCCAAAAAGTCAATGTCATTAGTCAACTAAGAGGCCGGTCCGTACTCATGTAAACCCCAAACGTGGCATAGATTCATATTATAGATGGAACAACAATATAGTTTTAAAGCCTTAAATTAAGTGCACATCCTGAATTTAAGTATCTTAAAGTGTTCTTTATGTGATAATTAAAAGGAGGTCCTGTGTATGATGAAAAAAAAAATATTCACAGCAGACCCGGCTCAGGGTCCCTATGTCCAACTACCAAATCACCAATGCAATTATTTGGAGGGTGTCACTCCCCAAACACCCATCATGAAGCCAGGCCACTGGAAAAAAGGGCATACCAAGCAGTTTTCATCATATCCACATATAAAAGTAGGATGTCTACATTTGTGCATCATTTATTACTCTATAATAAACCACCTTCCAACATCCTATTACTGAACTGGTCTCATTTTTGTTAATCAAATTATAATATAAAATAAATAGTCCCCATCTCTTGACATAATCCAACAATTGTAAAACATATGCAAACAAGAACAATAAATGTTCGAGATATCGGTGCATGCATCACAGACCACGACGCAAGTGGAGCCAGAGTGTATGAAACTAGACTAACATAGGCTTACAAGAGATGCACTGCTATTCACGATGAATGTGTGAATTATAGTAACAAAATGCTACCATTAAAAAGCCAATGTGCTATCTTTAAAATCAACATTTTTGCATGTGTTAATTGTTGCATGATGCCCATGGCCAGATTGAGAGGAAAAGATATGCACATCTCTAAATAGTATTGCGTCACAGCGATGATCTCGCCTTTCGAGAGAGTTAAATGTGAATGCATGTGTTTATAGGCTGATGGTACGTTACCCATGGTATCATTCTCTCGGTTCAAAGAAAGTACAAGTATACCAATTTACTATTCAACTTGAGGAAAACGGGCAGAAGCATTTAAAGTTCCCTTCTTTTCCTAAGCAGCACAAACAAGAAAGTATTCATAACGTCTTTTTTTGTTGCAAAGTGTAGGCAACATATTACAACAGATGTCAAAAGCGGTGTGGAATTTGCAGATTTTTAATATAAATGCAGACAGCACATTACATTTTGTGAATTCCTCTCCTACTAGGTAGCGACTACCGGTCAGTGGCACCGCAAACAATCCCATCATGAGGGGTGTATTACGTTTGTAGCATCCACACAAAAGAAAGCAAACAGCGCAGATCCCAACAGGTCATGGTTTGTTTATGAGAATGTCGGTTTTCCTACTGTTATGATGAGAGAATCTGGATTTTGTTATTGACACAGAGGCTAACGTTATAGAAACGCCTCTTCATTGCTAGCTACAGCAGCTCTTTCAAACCAAGTTATAAAAAGAAACCACAAGCCGGAATCAGAACACAATATACCAGATATTCCCTGTACCACCAGTCCTTCCCCTTTGAATCTGCTCATCGACCCATAAAAGAAGAATTCTGTAATATTCAAACTTGTAGAGAAGACCTAATAGAAAAGGTAATCTTGTAACTTAACCTCTTCCAATCTTTTATCATGCATCTGACAGGAACACAAAGCGAAAAAAAAAATCTCTGAAAAATATTAAAATATAATATAGAAACACTTGAAATAAGACCATAACAAAAAACCTCATCAACCACTCTGCTCCACCCCTCTTTTGATATGTTTCTCTAAATAGAGAGGGAGGGAGGGATAACGTTAGCCTTGGTGACACGCGGTGTCACTATTCTTCCTTTGCATTTGATAACATGCTAAGGTATAACAAGTGCAACGGCTGGTTAAACATATGCGCATCTGATCATACATTAAGATCACGGACTTCATTTAGGGCTGCGACCCCTGACTTGTCCCTTGAAACCCATTGCATAGCCTTTGCTACCCCTGGCCTCAGAGGTGGCAAAATCGGTTCCGGGAACACAGTTGCAGCTCGTGCTAAGAATGGAGTTTAATTAGATAGAATATGACCATCCCTGGCTACTGAGGTGAGAAAAACATGTTTTCAAATGTATGTTATGTGCGGGCTTGCGCGTGAGAGTGCTTTTATGTGAGCGACAGTGCGTGAATGTGTGAGTATATGTAAGCGTGTGTGTGAGTGAAAGTGAAGGTCAAATTGCGTGTGATGTCACTTCCACTACCCCTGGCATTTCGGTGAATTGACGTTCATGATTAAGATTGACTGCAATGTGTGATTTTTATATTAACAGTTAAGCATAGTTAGGGTGTGTTTACTGTACGTTAGCCAGAGTTACTTGTAAGCCTCGATTAAATGGCTCCGTGTTAAGTTAATGATGTCTGCTTGCTGTGCATAATCATTTTCTCGTTTCAAGAACTGAGTATCTGCTGCATACATGTTAAGACTGCCTAATTAAGGTTAAGTTCTGTGTTAAGGCCTTCTGCCGTAACCTTTTAATGACTTTAAAAGTAAATCTCAGCACCTGCATGGCAGAGGAAGATTTGGACAAGAAAGCCTTGCTTGTCTGATGCCTCTGAAACTCATGGAATCGACATCGTGCATAGCATGACTCGTGTGAAGTGTGCTGAAACCAAACGTACTGTGAACGTTCAATTGTGATTGTTTTTTTGTTTGTGGGAACCATGCAGTATATATAGTTTTTTGTTGAATTTCATGCACTAATTGTGTTGCACTGACCTTAGTTTGTTAGACTTACTTCTGTACACCTACGGAGGCGGAAGTTCCCTTCCCACTCCCGAGATCGGAAGTTCCTTTATTTCTGCTCATAGTGTTATTCACTTGAGCAAGCACATTTCTCATTCTTCTGATTGAAATCTTGGTTCGGTTCTATTTTAGATAATGTTTTCTGGAACGTGCTACTTTTGAATTCCCCTGATTTTGCCCTCACTTCTAGTTTAGCACTGGAAAATTCCTTTTCAGTAAACTGAGTTCTTTATGATTTGCCAACTCTTTCTTTAAATAACTTCACTTTGCCTTTACTGTTTGATAGTCCTTTACTACATTCACATATGATGTAATTATGTGATTATTGATTTATGATTAAACTGACTAATTTGATCTGTAACTTTACTAATTAAGTATTACAACCTTCATGGTTTGAAAATCTACTATTCTTTGTCATTGCCGTGGGAAAAATATGCTTCACTATCATTTATATGTTCTAGAATAGTTAATATTCTGCCTCACATCAAAAAAAGGGCAATCATTTGAGTGCAACTGAAATCCGGATATTTTCAGCACATACTGCACAGTGCAAACACCTTTCTTTGCCTTACATTAGCCTCTATCTATAATGAAATCATGGTTCCTTCATCCAAATATTGGAAAGTGTATATTTTAGGAAAAGCTTGGAGGGTTCCATGATTCAGTTGACATCTGCTCAATGGGTTTCACATACAAATTTGCAAACACTGAAACATCCTAAATTTAATATATCTTCCAATCAACAACATGCCAAGCAAGTCTTAGTAGCCACTGACCCTCTAACAGAATGAGCTGAAAACCTATTCATATCTACACCTGACTCACACATCATAGTTGCTCCCAATAGATGATGTTCAAAATTTCGCATGTGGCTTGACAAACGACAAACAAAAGTGGTCCCATTCATGCTTCCAAAATTCACTTATTTTCCTGTAATCGCATACATTTCTTGAGTGCCTGTGAGCCACCAGATTCTCCCAACTTAGTAAATATTATGGCAGGAAAGGTACAAATTCCAAAACCCTTACACCAGTTATGCTACCCTGTTTTACCGGCTTATCTCTAAGTGGTATATGGACTAACTGCTGATACACTGTCCATCTGTAACAGAAATGACCAAATTTCTATTTGAACTGAAAAACCTGTAAAGCCCAAACAGCCCACTTTTACCTTTAAGCAATTCATTTAGAATGTTACGCCTCCACTGACTATCTCCCACCAGTTTTGAAACAGTCCAAACGTGCTTACCAGCCAGTCTCACACCTGACTCCACTACATACTCTGGATTGTCCCAAAACTTGCCTGATCATTCCAGGCTTCTAAATTGTTCAATCACCAGATCAACCCCTCACTGGAACTCTCCATCAAAGAGAAGTGACCTACATACCAAGCCCCATTGTATTCATGTTCTCGCTTTAAACTCTGCAGGCACCAGTGAAGAAGTGATCCTGGAAAAACAAAAGAGCTAGTGCCGATGCTGTCACCCTTAAAACAGCATCCTTAAACTGGTTTTGACACAATCAATGTCAGATTGATTAATTTTATATTCCTTTCCAGAAGAAACCTCATTGTATTTACAATGTGCGTGTTCAAAGACTTGGATGCAGTTGACATTTGCTCAATGGGTTTCACATGCAAATTTGCAAACACTGAAATATTCAAAGCTTAATACATCTTCCAATCAACATCAAGTCACGTAAGTCTTAGTTCCTCCCACATTTCTTTGGAAAGATGTGAAGAATCAATGAGAATCCTCATACTTAACCTGATCTGCAGATGAATGCAGTGTTCTTCATCTTCCATTTCAGTTTCTACCTGCCCTTGCTCTCTGCAGGAAAAACCCATGTGAAGTCGACACCATGAGCTTCCTCTTCTGAATTGTTGACTAGGATGCTTTGAGAGGGCTTGGCCAGAGAAACATCTCCTTTCTTTAGCCATGTCAAAGACTCCTCTGCCTCCAAAAAATCCCTCGGAGAGAGCGGTGAAGGTGAACCATATCTACTAATACTCTTAACCACACCTTCACCTAACAAAAGGCCTTTGGAATCCTCCACTATCTCCCTTATGGACTGATCATCTAGTTTCAGGTTAATTCACATTTGAACAGTTTATGTCTCACCATTATTACACACACAGAGCAGTCTCTAATAGACACATCACCCTTTGACTCCATCCATGCAGCAACTCAATATCTACTTCAATTTGTTTGCAATACGACTCTGCAGCCATGTCCAAAATCCATGCTATGCGCTTACCAGCTTCTGAAATCTATCTTGACACTTTTTAGTGCCTTTCCCAATCTTTTGCTTGTATCTCTTCCCACCATAAAGAGAAAACTGGTCAAGGCTGTATTGAAATCTAGTGCAAAACAAACTTTATTTTTGATCACCAGTCTTGAACACTCAGCTCTAAGCAAACTCTCTTTTTACTTTTGCTATGGGTCTTCTCAATCAATACCTTACGCACTCACTTAGATGGACCACTAATCAACACTCCTTGGATAACAAATGTCAGTGGGGTTAAACATCAAATATCCCAATGGATTTTTAAGTATACTCTATGCCTCTTTATCAATATTTAAATACTTCTTCAAACTCTCATTCCAACCGTTACCCTCATTAGAATTAGGATCTGATATATATATAAAACAAGTACCTTTACAGTATAATTTGGCTCATCATCGTAATCATCTGGTAAAACCTGACACTCATCAAGCCACTTCATTTGTAGTGAGGACACCACTTCTTAAGATGGTACTAGGATCATCTATGCTTTCAAAGGATTGCACATTCTTTCCAAGTCACCTTTGCCAAATGCATCTCCTTCTCACTAAAATTATGTTCATCTTCTTCACCTTCATTCAAAGACCAATACTCCTCATCAGAGTGTTCCTCCAATTTCCTCAGACCAAAGCTAACTTAATAGCATCTTTCACAGACAGTTCCACATGTCACTAACCGCGACTTCTAATAATCTATTCTTGCACAACCTGTTTTTAAAGATCTGCAGATGTTTCACCTGCTTCAGACATAAATTCCAGATTCTGTAAATTATAGAAAATCCTCTCATAAAACACCTATCTCACATCTGGCAGGGAAACCATTAATCTGGGCAGACTCTACGTTTCATCTAGTGCCTCATGCAACCACACTGGCACATTCACATTCACTTACATAGATATGGTGCAGACATATAGATCATCCTACTTATGCTAGAATGCAAACTCTCATTCTGTTGTCTGATTGAAACAGGGGCCCAAAAGTATGTTAAAAGGTAAATTGGTAGTGTCTAGAGAGTAAATGGTGCACAAATCTGCCTCAAATGAAAAAAAAAGTGAACCAGACAGTTTTCAAAATAATTTCAATCTGCAAACCCAACCAGAAACAACTTCACTATTCAAAATATTGAAATAAATGTATCTATACATGCACTGTAACAACTATCATAAGCAAGTCTAATATAAATCATCCACCATAATAAAACAAAGCACAAGTAATGGAAAAATATTTATCTCCAGAGAACAGAAACTAGGGTGGACTAATATGGATCAGAGTTTATATCTTCTGATCCTGGAATGTTGTTTCACTTTATAATTTGTTTTTGGATAGCAAAAAAAGACTTATCCATAATGATAGCATCCAGTTGTGTCATAGAATCCACTGCACTCTCAATCAGCAAATTTGATGAAACAGCAAAGTCCCTGAAAGTAGATGCTACTCTCACATAGAGAAAGCAAAAATGCTGCTTCAGTATAGATTTTCACAGCCGCATGATTCGTGATGTAATGTTCAGGAAAACTCAAGGGAATTCTTCTACTTTATCACAAGTGCAATCTCATTATGCTTATATTAAAATGCTAAATTGAACTAAAGGCACTCTATCAGAACTCAAGGTACACACAGCACATTTTGTCACTTGATAATATGATAAAAATCATAACTGCAAAAAAGTAGTCAATAGTTGAGAATAAAATAAATATACGAGGGTTGTAAGTAAAAGGAATGTAGCCAAGTACACAAATAGTTGACACATGATCAAATATTACAAAGCACATCACACTATTTGCATTTCCACTTGCAAATTGGTGTGGTGTGGTGCTGTACTTATGCCACATCTGAGCTAGAGTACATTTACTACTGTTTGCAATCCTTTTAGAAGTGCAGTTTTTTAATAGGAATGTGCTTTCTTATATATAGGAGCTCATCCATTTTCCCTTCCTAAAAATGTAATTAACTAGTAAGTATTTATCAGCCTCTCTCCACTCTCCCTTCCACATTCACTACTAAAAAGGGGCATATTTGTGTGGCGGACATCTCCACACAGAAAAGATAGAAGAGGTGGAGGCCACCTATGTAGGTTAATGAATAGCATTTTGTATAGCAAGGTAAGGGCCTATGTTCATAAACAGGAAGGGTTTCCCTCTAGAGTTACATGATTTTGCATTATTGTAAGGATATGGTTGCAACTAGTTCTTTTGTGGTTCATTGTAGTTATGGAAGGTTGAAATGACTGCTGATCAAACCTCCCGGCACTGATATGTGATAATAACACATCAGTATCCAGACTTTTACACCCATGTTCTATTAAAACCACATGTACAACTGTTACAATGGCACCAGGTGTAATTTTTGCAAGCATCACTAATATTACGTTTTTTTAGTTAAACGGACATATAAAGGAACATTCTGGTGTTTTGATTTTTACTTATTCAGAGCCCATGCCTAAAAGTGAAACGTTCTGGCCAGCTTCCCCCACCTCTCTGGTTTCGCCTTCCAAACGAGGGGGAACACCCACTGGTTACCAGGGAAAGTCTTTTGAGGATGAGGGTCCTTAACCCCAAAGTGTTTCATTTCTCTGGAACAGGAATAAGGTTAGGGGGTTCACCTGAATACGGAGAAAAAAAGCACATTTTCCTAAACAAAATTAATACATCTTAATATTATACCAAGCCTTATGCCATATTCCATTAGGCCTTTAGTCCATGGTCAGCTTGTGCCCCACTATGTATATATGCATAATTTCCCCTCCCCTTTGTGGAAGAATGGGATTGCTTTACCCTGAATTTGCCCTTCCTGAGGAAGAAGGAATACCTTCTACTATAGGCAAAAAAAATAGGGGACTGCTGCCCTTGGTATAGAAAGCAACTCCATCAGCATCAACGGCACCTTAGCTTCCCCAATAGGTCAGAAGGTTGCATCAACCTAGTTTAGCATCCCAATCTGCCTCTCTTGACAGGGGGAAGGGTAAATCCAACAAAGCACTTACAAATGCATAACAGGGATTATGCAACGGGTTAGGTTGCAAGATCCTTCAATTATTCAATTACAGGACCAATTTGAACCCAGGTTTTTTCTTTGTTTGAAGAACAATTGGAAGATGGTCAGATCTAATAGAGAAAGGGAATTACATTAGGAATCAGTAATTTAGAATGTATGAATGGGCACTACTGACAGCCTGTGTGCAGTGTGTGTTAACCTCCAGGCATTCTCGTAACAAGGAACTTAGGCCATACAACATATGTCAAAAGCATTGGTACTTGTACAACGATATATATAGATATATAGATATTCAATGAAACAAAAAAGATACCTGAATAATCAGCACTAAGATGGCAGAACAGGTTGGTACATTAGCCCCAGTATACCTTCAGAGGGATGGTAAGCACAGGAGGCATAAGATCTTTTACCGCCTTTCTGTGTCAAAGAAAGGGATGAAAATTGTGGAATCCCAGTCATCGAGGCTAGAAGGAGAGACACTGTTGGAAAGGGCAAATGCACCAATTTCCGACATCTTCCCTCCCAAAATAATTCCTGCATGGGCAATTTGATAGCATTATGGTACCCTGATATGAATCTTTGAAAAAGTCTTCAAATACCCTCTTGAAATGATGTCTGCTCACAGTTTGCAGTTCTTGTGCAGTCCCGGAACATATTTATTTTTGAAAGGGGCACCACTGTAATAGGGAGAGTTTAGTAATTCCAATAAGGCATCTCCTGTGAGTTTGCTTGCATAGCATGTTGGAAGTTTCCTCCTTTCCTTTGGCACAGAATGGTGCCAGCAATACATGCTTCCTTATGGTTTGTTTCCATAACAGTTCATATTGAACCTTTTTGCAAGGGTACAGTATGGCTCCTAGAGGTAACAATCTCTGTTTTGCATTTGCAATCATGTTGGTACCAGACCATTAATGTGTTTTTTTATTTGAAAAAGGAGCCTTCGATTGGCATTTTAGTTTCATGGCATGCCAATGAATTCCCATGCCATAAGGTACTTTTGAAAATGCATTGCTATCTATTAAACAAAAACATTCACCCGAATGATCTCTGTTTAAGTATCCCTGCAGGCAATAATTCCCAAATTGGAACCCTGCATACCAAGCAGATTGTAGCTTTAATGGGGTAACCAATGCTGTGGGAATAGCCATAATTTGATTTTAGCCAATCATTTGGAACAGATTGAAATATATCACAACCAAATGTCTGCTTTAGAAAAAAGACAGTTCAGTTGAGGAGGAGCATATTTGACCTCATTCACTGACAAAGGAATGGGAAGAGATTGCAGCACCACTGTTTGCAACAATTATAGTTGAGGCACCATGGAAAATAAGAAACTCTCCCCTTAACATGGATGCCCCTCTCAAAGGAATTGCTTTTGGATGGACAACAGACCAATTTCTGCTTGTGAAACATATTTCTACTCCAATAAAAGAAAACAAATCCTTTTGGGAGGGGCAGTATTAGAAATGAGGAACATGTAAAGGGTGCTAACCCCAATCTGCTCCCCTCTCTATCTTCACATATTTTCTTGAAGTTATGTTTCTAACTTATGTTTTTCTCTTGAGGAAATGATGCGACGAGAAGATTTTTCAAAATTTTCCATATTTTATAATCACTATCCTAAGACAGCGTATTCAGAAGGTGCCAAGCAATGGGTCCACAGTTGCATCTGGAGAAGAGGATGTACAAGATGCATTTGTATTAGCTTGATTTTCGTCAATGGAACAACAGCAAATAGAAGAGCTTAGAGCTAACTTTTTATTTAATTTTGATATTGTTAATATTCTGATTGGACATAATTTTCTCACCTTATGCTTTAACAAATCACAAGAGTTTAAAAAGTTTAATTTAATGTTCAGTCATCATTATTGTTCATTTATTCTTTTTGTGATTCTCTTATATCCTTAGTTCCGGAGATCTTACTTCTTATGATCTGTCACTTTGACCTTTCATGCTTTGGCAGTTAGTCTACTGACATCATGGTGTTTTAATTCTGCTCCTTGCTGACCAAATGCTTTGATGGTTTATTACTCTTATAGTCCAAACTCTAAACATTATTCCCTTCTGAATACCTTAGAGATTGGGTAAATGTATAAACTGTGTATTGTTATTTCTCTTTTGTTTTTCAGGTACCAACTGCTAATATTGAAATACTGCTGCTATTTTTGATAGCGCCTTAGCTAGATGTTTTCTAAATCCATTTTACTAAATTCTTTTACATGAAGTCCAACATGTTAATGCTAATTGGTGGTTAGTGAGGTGTTACTCTCATACACATGAAATGTCATTGATTACTTCTCATTTTGTTATTTCAATGTATTCAATTTCTCTTGCTCAAATTCTATTGCTATGGTTTTGTGAATTATCCATTGAGGTGTTGTGTCTGATTAAACTGATTAAGCTTAGATTCATTCATCATGTAAATCAGCCTTGTTTCTTTACATGTATCATTTGTGTTTGAGAATTATTACTGTGACTTAAGCATTGTTAATATAGGGAAAGAAACCTTTTAACTTCTTAATAAACTGGTGTGGTTATTGATGTTCAAATTGATTATAGTATGTTTAATTTGATTGTTTATGAAGTATTTCCTATGATGTTTTCTTTAAAGCAGATTCGGTTTGGTTCATCGACCCAAAGTATGAAATTCGCTTTCTGGTCTGCTATGACTAAATATAGCCGAGATTTCTGCTTTAGCACACCTCAGGGAGAGGAAACACACAAGGCAGTATAGTATACTTAATTTTATAAAAGTCCTGTGTTGGGGATCATCCACATCAATGCCAGTTCCTCAGAAAGGTGAACAGGTCAAGGGGAAGATGTTTATCCTTAGTGTGTACCTTGGTGAAGTGAAAAGCTGCATACACCCCAAAAATGTATTTGATGCATTTTCTCCTGAAAATATTGCCTAACTGAATTATTATTTTTCCTTTACTGTCCCATATAATATGCTCCAACCAGACATTTGTGGTACCCTTGTCTCATTGAGATTTGGCAATACATGATGACATTGCATTTCCGATTATAAGTGTCAGTCCCTAAAATTGAAAGAATGTATGATAAAGAAGCAAAACACTTTTAGCTAACACCAACTAAACTCACATGGCATTATGGGTATTACAAAGTCCTTTGTAGTGCTAATTACACCATTTCTTCATCTTAGAATACTGAGTAGAGTGGAAAAAAGATACAACGAAAGCACTGAGACCTACGCCGGAACAGTGTCCCTTCTATGCATCCTCACACCCCTTCACTTAGGTTTGAAATGCTGAGCCTCCTTTATCAAAATCATCAGTACTCCATGCCATCTTGCTTCATTCTTAAATGCTTTCCAACCGTTTAATATAGTTCAACATGTGGTCACAATGATGAAATCTCCATACAAATGAATAACTTCAAAGATCTTGGTTAAGTACATCAACTTAATAATCGCAATGCATTTCAGGCCCCTCCCCGTATTCAGGGGATATATGATCCTAAGATATAAACAATAGATGTAATCAATAAGGATAGATGGTGCCCCAAAACAAAATCAGGTGTACTGAAAAGTAAACACCATCAGAGTCATGTGATCATTTCTTCATGTGAGTAATAGTTAACTGTTGATCGTATCTAATGGTAGACCAAACGTGATAGACAAACTGTTTCCCATAGTGATCACTGATCGTTAAACCAACTCAACTCAGACGTAACTCAGAAACCCATTTCAATTAAAAATAAATGTGCGTGTGAAAAGAACAATACTTATTTAAAAAAAAAAAAACTTTCTATACAGGTTATTGTGTTGATCCTGTGTTTGTCACATAACTCAAACAGGTGAGGTTATCAAAGTAACTGCTTGCTATCGAATAAGCTAATTGTTAACCTGTCTATTGCAGTAATGGATTCATGCAAATGTGTGTTAGTAACAGGACTAAAAGCCGATGTTCGCCTCTTTTCCATGATGCGCTTACCTTTCTATGTAAATACATTTTAGAAATCACTAGTTCTAAAGTGATTGTTTATTACCAGGAGCCTCTATGTTATATTTTCAACACATGTTTAATTGTTGACTTAGGAGCACTCACATCTTACATGTGTTTGTAATTAGATATGTTCATCACATCTGTATCGTTTCTCAATAATATTTCATTTGGGATTTCCCTCTGGTTAGGGGATGTGTATGAGGTGTACAGAAATTACCAATATAAAATGGCATTGATTATCCTGGGTTGAGTCACTCAGAGTCCGTCATCTGTTTTCAGGGCGATTGTAAAACCCAAACAAGCATTTGTGATGCAATAGGTCTCGCATTTGCTCAAGTTAGAGCGATTAGCGTTGTAAACTCCTAATCAGATTCATCTTGCCACATAAATTGAAAATAAAAAGTAAAACAGTTTCACATAAGCAAGCCGATTCAAAGTGCCATGGCATCAGCGTGAAGGAGCACACAAAAGGAAAAAGAAGTTCACTCGCAGTCAAACATATCAGCAAATGTGCAATTAGCCATGTAACAAGGCCGATATCCAAGGCAGTAACTAAACCACCCCAAGGAGGGACAAACGTAAAGCATTTACCAATGAAAATAAAGGATTTTTTGAAGGGCAAGCCCATGAACATGTGATAGTGATGGCCGTGCGGTGGGCATGGCTAAAAGCCCAGATATATACCAACACGTTGGAAAAGCAGCGCTTGCGCAATGCTGTGCTAGACCTAAACAGTAAACATGCTGATCGAATGAGACGCCATTAAGGGGAATAAGGATCCACTCACACATAGTTAAGCGCATACACCTGTAAAGCGTGACATCAGAGTCTAGAGACCCAAGTTTCACTTTCAGGCCACAAGAATCATGCTAATGCATTGCTCAAAATAGTAAAATCTGACTTTACCATCAGATTGGATTTTACATTCGTATTACTTTCAGACATTAGATCATGATCCCAGCTGTTCCCAACCAAAACTATAAATTTTAAGGTGTTATGATATAATCCTTTCTCTGTGAAAGCCAGACTTGCCAATATGAAAAGCCACTTTGTTGATTTTTCACAGCCAGAACTCATGTTCTAATTTCTAAACCACATCCACCCTGCCACATGGGGGTTTCGGCCCTGCCTTAGGTGCAACTCTTAAGTAAGGTATTGGCCTGGCAAAGGGTTTATTTTTTGCCAAGTGAAATGTGCAATTTTATAACTGTACCCTCAAGGGCCGATTCACAAAGGGTCTCTACTCGTGGCAGAGGTCCACAGTAATGGTGAGGGGACCACACTCATGGAGGTAGGGATGTTTGTAGCTTTTTATAAACAAGTGTTGTGGGTTAATACTGCTGACTGTTGATTTGAGAACATGACCAAGTATGGAAGAATGGTGTTACACTGATATTATGGCAATTATTGTAAGTGTGATTTGATATCGACATGCCACTTTAAGTGAATGATGCATTTTGTTAGTGCCTGTGTGAAAGTGCTGTTTGATATAATGTGCTGTGTGAAAGGATATGCTTTTCTTTTAAATAGCAGTGTAAGGCTGAATTTGCACATGGTATGCCGTGGGAGTAGAGTTGAGCAGGTATGCAGGTAAGTGCATGGGTGAGTAATGCCACATATCAATGGCTGTGTGTGAAAATGTTTACAAATGTTTTGAAGAAGAATGGTGTTATGTCACTGTGAGTACCATTGCACATAGATGCCTGCAGATTTTTTATATTGTGAACGGTGCTTAAATAAGTGGCACTATCAGTAATGTGTTCTTTAGGTGGTTTTGGAAAGTTTGTATTGCAAGAGTCTTTTAACAAGTAGCGCTGCTTCTTAGAGGCAGTAGCGCTGCCTCTTCTTTGGTGACTTTGATTGAGGCCCATTGTGAGCTTTGCTTGGACAAGTTATTCTGTGGTTCCAGTCCTACACCACAGGGGTGCCAATGCTACCGTCACCCTCTTTTGATTCCCTCCATCTTACCCATATTAAACATTTATGAGTAGACAGCAAGGAAAAAAGAGTTGCAAGAGATGGGCATGTACCAGAATTTGGATGAGGAGGTAATCCTTCACTCCTCACTCATCAGGTCTGCACAGCAATTCTCTATTCAACGGTTCTGTCATGTGGGTATCTCTAGAATGAGAGCCTGCCTATCCCTTCAATGCTCTGACGTATCCTTCTTATTATTGGGTGTTTCCATGACAACAGTGTAGATTTGTGCTCTTGTTAAATTATCTGTACAGTTGTTCTCACTTCACCGTTCCATGGTGCTTGGATGAAGTACACCTTTCTGTCACTGACCACTGGCTAGTGGCCAATGTCCTTCCGTTGCCTACACATCCTGAAGGTACTTTTATTTTATTTTTGGGTTACTGCGAGAGCATCTGTAGGCTCTCTTCTTGCTACCACTGTGGTCTTCCTACATTGTTCCTGCTACAAGTGCTTGCTTATTTTAACCACTTCTTCACCCCGCAACTTTGTGCTATCCACTATCTTACCATCCTCCTCCAATTTTGGTTGTTTGCCATTCCTCCTCCCATGTCCTCTTCTGTCCATATCCAGTTCCTCTGTGCCGCTCATCACACTGCCTGTTTATCACCACCTGACACCCCCACCTCCCGCCCCTCATGCTGCCCGTTTATCACCACCCCAAAACCCCTCCTCCCACCCTCTGTTTTACCCTTCTCATGGCCAACACATGTTTTTGGTACTTGGCTCCTGAGACCAAACAGATCCTTTCCCAGGGTATCTGACCTGGGGCTTTGTGAGTTGCGCAGCTTCTAGGCACTTCTTTCAGTGACCCAGGTCTTCATGGGGGCAGCTTATCCATCTCCAATGAGTTCTAAGCATCTACCGCCTAATGTATAATGTTGATCTATAGCTTCTAGTGTATACTTTTCGTCTACAGCTCCTAATGTATAACGTTGTTCTATATCGCCTAACGGGTAATGTGAGCCTATATCTCATAACGTACAACGTGGGTCTATACTGCCTAACGTTTAATGTTTGTCTACAGCTCCTAACGTATAATGTTGGTCTATAGATTCTAATGTATAATGTTCACCTATAGCTTCTAATGTATAATGTTTTTCTCTATCACCTAACATATAATATCGGTCTATAGCTTCAAACTTATAACCGTAACTCACTGCCTTAATTCAAACGTGATGACTGACCATGAAACTTGAATTGCAGCTACAGCTGCGGAAAGAACTGATTTTGATACAACTCCTCAGGGTAAGATTGCTCCCCTTCTGGCTGCCTAGGGCGTGATGTCTTCCATTTACTACTAAATACTTGGACCCATCACATTTGAAGGTTGATTGGGCTTAGACCAGGTTTTGATGTTTTTGCAATGTTTAGCTCAGTTGTCTTTTTAGTTTAATGAAAAAAAAGATCTAATTTTATCAAACACTAAGTATTGACAGCCCTTGATTTGTTCAGCATTGTGCTGGTGTTCTATACTGTATCTCAGACTCCTACCGCACCTCCTGCATGTATGATAGGGTTTATATGTGCCTGTTAGGTTTCGCCTGCACAGCAGATTTTTTTTTGTGCAAGCCATGTTGCTGTATAACATATACGTTGACAAAGCCAATTGACACAGGTTTAGAAAAACAGATAATATTTGTGTGGAAAAATACTGTTGATGGGCTGAAAATCCATTGTTTACAAGTAAAATAATTATTTTTTGAAGATTAAATCCAACTAAAGAGCCTAGAAAGCACAATATCTCCAACTGGGGATATCACGGTATCATAGACGGAGCCATTCCTAACAATCCGACACCACTGGTCATGGACCCCCAGGTGCAGTACCTTTTGAAAACCAAGAACAAGGTTGTTGCACAGAGTAGGAAAGAGGCATTGTTGGAATCGGTGTGGCGTCAGTCCCTTACGGCGTCCGAGGAGAGAGGATTCCGTTCCAGGCTGCAAAGCAGGTGGGGGTGCGACATTGATTCCATCTGGATTCACGGGAAGACAATGCGGCAGCATCCGCGATGCACTGATTCTTTGTGACCCGGCAGGGTTGCTGGTTCCTGTCCATCAGGACGTGATGTGTCGACTTTGCAGGGTCACAATGACCCCGTGTGACGTCAGTGGAGTCGCAGCAATGTTGGACTTACGTTGCAGGTCGAGCTTGTTGCGTGGAGTGAGGTCCATGGTGCGGGAGCAGGCTGCTGCACCACTGACATCGCTGAAGTCATTCTGAAGTCGCTGAAGTTGGTGTACTAGCACAAAGCTAGCAGTGGAGGTCTTTGTAGTCCCTGAAAACTCCAGAACTGGATGCAAGCTCAATTCAAGCCCTTGGAGAGCACTTTGGGGTGGAAGGCTGAGTCCTTCCAGCACAGTCAGAGGGCAGCAGTCCCTTGCAGCAAAGCAGCCCAGGGAGTCCTTTGCGCAGTTATGAAGGTCTTCTGACAGGGTACTGGTGCAGGTCCAGACGTGTCTGAGTTGGTGGGGTCAGAGACCCAGTTTATACACCCAAAAATGCCTTTGAAGTGGCAGAGACTTCAAAGAGTGGTTTTGAAGTGCACAAGTTCCCTTTCAATGCATTCCAATCTGCCAGGGTCCCAGTAGGGGGTTTGGCAGTCCATAGTGTGAGGGCAGGCTACTAGACTTTGAAATGTAAGTGTCAGGCCCTCCCCACTTCCAGCCCAGGAAGGCCCATTCAATATGAGTGCAGGTGTGACTGAGTGTTCTGTGTTTGATGTTGTCTGGGTGAAATGCCCAATGGAGCTGTCAACCAGCCCAGCCAAGGCATTGATTGGAGACAGGCTGTAAGGCACCAATGTTTTTTTACGTGCAGAGAAATGCTCACTTTCCAAAAGTGGCATTTCTAAAATAGTAATATGAAACCCAACATCGCCAATACGCAGGTTTTTCCATTACTATTCTGCCCATACTAAATATGATCTGGTTACCCCCTTCAGATCAGAATCTACCACTCAAAAAGTATACAAAGGCATACCTAGTGCTAGTCTATCAAAGAAGCAGGCCTCACAGTAGAGGAAAACGAATTCAGGAGTTTTTCATTACCAGGACATATAAAACACATCTGTTTATGTGCTGCTTTTTACCTACATAGCACCCTGCCCTATGGGTTACCTAAGACCTACCTTAGGGGTGACATATGAAGAAGAAGGGGAATTTAAAGCTTCGCAAGTACTTTTAAATGCCAAGTCGAAGTGGCATCGAAACTGCACATACAGGCCTTGCAAAAGCTTGGTTAAGGGGCTACTTATGTGTGTGTCACAATCAGTGCTGCAGACCAACTAGTAGCATTTAATTTTCAGGCCCTGGGCACACGTAGAGCACTTTACTAGAGACTTACAAGTAAATTAAAATGCCAATTGGGTATGAGCCAATATTACTATGGTTTTAGGGAGAAAGCACATGCACTTTAGCACTGGTTCACAGTGGTAAAGTGCCCAGAGTCCTAAAGCCAGCACAAATTAGGTCATAAAAAGAATAGGAGGAAGGCAAAAGGTTTTGTGGTGACCCTTCAGAGAGGTCATTTCCAAAACCATATAATTGTTATTCTTCACAAGTCTACTGGATTCTGTTTCAAACTATTATATTCCAACCAGTACAGCCGTATCATGGCCGGAAACTCCAAAGATATCCAGTAGGAGCGATTCTTTTTTAATTTCCTTGTTGTAGGTGATTCTGTCAGCTATGATGTTTAATTTATACTTGCCATGAAGAAGCTGGTTTTAAAAGATTTTTGGTGGGTAAATAAAGCATTGGACCTTGAGGTCAAGAAATATCTGCACAGTAACTGAGTCACTGGTGCCCCTAAGAATTTACTTCTCTTGACTCACATGGTTCTGTGCAGTAGGAGTGCATCAAAGGAGCATTCTCTTGGCTTTCTGTTAAAGACTGGTCCCTCTAAGAACAGTGCTTTACATAAAGGCTGTACAAATGAAGAGGCAGATGTGAGAGCCACTTGCGCTATCAAACGCATTACCATCATTATTTTACCCTAATTTAGAGTTAGATGGCCGAAAGCACTGCATCAGATTTAGAAAGTGTCACAATGCATACATTGCGCCACTATGTAACCCTTTGGGCTTCATCATGAATGGGCCATGCATAATGTTTGCAAAAGGGGCGTTTCCCCGTTCAGGGAGCCAAAAAAAATGGCACAAAGAATCTAAGAGGTTTTTTTGCTCTATTTTTGTGGGCACTTTTAATGCCTGCTTAGAGCAGGCATTAAAGGGAAGCACACCATTATTCATAATGGGCCTCAATGGGCTTTGCAGGATTAATGTGAAAATTGTTGACGTAATCCTGCAAAGCTCCAAAATAGCATCAAAAAGGTTGATGCTAGTTCTCTAACTGCCACCATGCTGCGCAGTATCTTAGATAGGGCTCACACACGGTGCTGTTAGGGGTGCAATAAATGGTGCAAGAAAAGTGGCGCTGCATTGGGAGCAGTGCCACTTTTCTTAAATATTTTAGGTTTAAAAAAAAACAAATTCATTTGTCCTGTGTGTTGTCTACAAAATACATTTTTATACATAATACTCATTTTGAGGGTTACCCAAATATGGTGCTGTTTACTGCACGTCTCGTTCTAAATCAGTAACTAACTGTGGTGTTCCGTCGAAGCTCCTATTGGCTCATTTGTGTGATGGGGTCCTTCTGATCTGAAAAATCAGACTTTCCGATCCCACTGTAGTGAAACAGTGGTCTTTTCAAAGTGTGACAATTGTAATATGTCCTGTAAAAATGTATCCGCAATAGGTTATTGAAAAGCTCAGTTTACGGTTTTTTTATTTATAGGTGGTCAGTATTTGCACATACATGTTATCAAAGAGTTTCTCATTCATTGCAGAGGCTGAGCTATTAAATGGCATGATTAAGCTTAGGAAGAAATCGCAGCAATGATTGCATGGACTCAGTGAGAGATACTAATATTAAAATGTTACCCGATCTATAACTGAAGATGTGTAATGTCATCTGAAGGAACACTATGAGAGAATTGATAGCTGCTGGGAGCTGATTTAAATGTACGGGTGTTGTCAATGTTGTCTGTATGGCGCTGGAGAAGAGGGAATCCACTATTCTCTCTTTCATACAATCATGTAATTTTCTTTAACTCTCTTTCTCCCCACTGGTGGGTGGCACTTTCATGTGTGATGTTTGTGGTGAACCAGGATGCAGTGTGCAAGATGAAGTGTTGCATAATGCATGCATTTTGTGCCACCTTAAAAAGGTGATCACCATGCAGACCGTCCGCCCCTCTATTGATGTGACACAGCAGGTTCACCGTTGGGGAAATGTACATCTGTTGGACACAAACCTTTCTTTATCTTCACTTTATTTGCTGTTCTCTTCTTCCTTTCTAGGTTTTTGTTGTGCATAGTCTAACCGTGACAACTCAGTGCAGGGTGCTGGTGCAATCAATATTCTCAATCAATAGGTGGACCCCTATCCGGGGGCACATTTCCTAACATTTCACGCAACGGGGCATAGCAAGAGACCATATTTACAAAGATAAGGAGCAGCTATGCTCTCTCATAGTGCTAGCCCACTATGTGCAGCCAAGCCCCAATGCAGACACCCTTCCACCATAGTGTGAAGATGCCTGTGTGACAGGCAGGATTGTTTTTGTGCAGGGAGGAATACCTTCCTACAAAAAACAATCCTTACATGCTTATTCCTCTTTAAATGTGTGTTGTAGAATGCAGCACACATGGGAAGAGGATGTAATGAGTATAATAAACACTTCTCCTTGTTATACCGCTGTCTGGTAGGAGCACCATTTTGGCGCAAACCCAGATTTGCAGGTCTTTTAAATCTGGGTTTGAGTCAAAATACGTGGGTGGACCATTGGGTGCCTTAGATGCATTTGATAACATATGGACTTCAAGAGGGCTTCTCTCATCCAAGGTACTGCGTCATGTAACAAGGGTGAGTGCACTCCAGTTTGGACCTGAACAAATGGAAGCTGTGCTGCATACTGAGAGAACCCACATGATTGACGCCTGCTCACAGATTTGGGAAGGGAAGCTACTCAATAACTAGATTTGTTTGCAAATGTGACATTTAATAATCTAGTACAGGATACTCTGCTCATATAAACAGTCATAATAAGATGAGCATTTGGCCAAAATAAAACTCAGAATATGTGTAATCAAATATATTATTTATTAATCAATAGGTCCGGCAAATGAGAAGGGGCTTAACTCAGAAAAAGTTATAAAGGCCTCAGCGCGAACTACCCCAAATAGCCAAAAAAGGGCTCAGCACTGGGGAGGTGGGGGTGAAAGGCCCAGCAGCTAAGGGGTTAAAATTGAGTGGATACAAAATTCATCAGCCTCAGACATTTAGGAGGGTGGCTATGTTACATTAATTGTGAAATACAAATCATTTGTTTTTGTTGCCTGAACCACAGCTTTACAACAAACATCAAGCTGTGTCAATCATACATTAATTATAATGAATAACGTATGTCAGTCGTGAAACGTGAACCCTGAATCTATATGACTGCATTGGGTGCATCAGTACGTAATAAGTGCTTCATTGTGTATGTAGCCTTTCATTTCCACTTTTTGTAAAGACACTTACTTTTGAAATTGGTTTATCAGCTCAAGAGAAATGTTTCTTGTTTCTATGACTTTTTCCCTCTAACATGAATTACTTCCTTCACGTAAAGCTGCTAGATCTGTCTTGATTTCTTATCACTTCATTACACAGAATGCTGGCGATTAGTGCCGCAGAACACATGCAGAACACACATTCGAGCACTTCAAACATCTTTCAGAAAGTTTTTGCTCCTAATCTGCATTGGCACAGAAGGAACATGTATCCCTCTAGGAAGAAATATGTTATTAAAATTCATATTTTTGGAATTTAAAATATGGCGTTGGCACAAGCAGCAGGCGTGTTTATTTGGCATAGGTTCAGTATTGGATATGTTTTAAGTGTTACTGTTTTTGAACAGGGGCATCCTATTTTGCCTAAAAATATATGCTGTATAATAACATTCTCATGCATGCTGTAAGTAAAGGTTTAGGGATGTGTTTTTAAAAGTGCAAAGACAGTTTCTGACCATTCCGATGACACAACCAGGCTTCTGGGCGGTATATTGGCTCCTCGAGTATTTTTCTTGCTATAAATTGTAAATTGAGACAACGGCGAAGTGGAGGGCAATAATTATTCAAATTATGGATCAAAATACTAGCATTATAGATTCTACCCTTGTAATTGTATCTGTAATTCACATTTCTTTTTTTTGTAAGCAATGTTTTTCCTTTTACCATTTAAAGAGGAAAGTTGCATAAAACATAACTGTTGAATTGTATGTCACGATTAAGATCCGCAGTGTCCTTCGTTTGATTGCAGAGGAACGAATGACCATGAAAACTATGGAATATGCACTTTCTGTTGTAATGCATTTGAATTGCTTGCTGTTTTCTATTCTAGGTCACAACAAGGAAGGTAGATGCAGAAAAAGAGTGTTTAAGTATTATGGGCACAATTCTCACAGCGGTACACTGATTTCAGATACTCAGTTGAAAATATTTGCTTTATTGATTCGTATATATCGATTATAGAAAGTGGCGCATATGGGGTTGGGTTTCTGGTGAATTCACACATTTTACTAACCTGTTTCATAAAAAGAAGTCTGATGGGTTGAGTTTAAGATATTAGTTGATACCAATGGTAATCGGTCTTAATGATGCAGTAGTCTACATTAGTAGTCAGGAATCCCACAACGATGTCTACCAGTCTGGTAAAAAGACATGAATGAAAAAACTCTGTTGCCCAGGTTAACATGGTCACCAAAAGGATTGTGTGTGCTTGCTGCACATGACAGCTTATCTTTAGTAGTCCTCTTGGTCAATACGATCCTGGCAAACAACAAATTATACAAATGTTGTACTACAGCGGAGAAGTATGAA
This sequence comes from Pleurodeles waltl, assembly GCF_031143425.1. Lineage (NCBI taxonomy): Eukaryota > Metazoa > Chordata > Amphibia > Caudata > Salamandridae > Pleurodeles > Pleurodeles waltl. Next base: position 1,028,214,665 of record NC_090448.1, on the reverse strand, counting down.
CAGCATTGAATAGTGTCTAGCCTAATGTACCACCAGTCATGGAAAAGAGGGTAATTTGGCCCTCAAAACCGTGGCCTAATTCTCTGGTTTTCCACTGATGCATGATTAAAGCAGTCATGTAACCAAAGAAACAGTTACCTGCACAAAAGATTGCTGAATCACTAAAAGCTCAACATATTTGATCTCCGCAAAAGCAGAGGACCACAGTAAACAATGTGGTGAAAATCCTTTTTGGGTAGGGAGTGAGAAAGGCACTGCTCCACCTAATTAAACTACATACAAGTTATGTCTTTGCTTCTCCACATGAACCAACTTTGATGGCTATTTAAAGTTAGGTGAGGCCAGAGAACCTCTGTAAATTGGTAGTGCTCTAGTCACCCCAACCTTTGACCACCTCGCTCTATTTATTGTTGGGGTAAGTGCTGGGATTACACTGGTGTAGCTGCAGTTCACTCTTCATAAACCTCTGAGATGGCAGTTTGTCTGCCTCTGAGCTGCCAATTCTAGTTTATAATTGGTTTCATCTATTTAGGGTGGGGTAACTATTAACCATTTTACCTAGCCCAAGACGATTATGAGAGGCATGGCAAACAAGGGCAAGAAAAAATCACAATGGCCCATATATGAAGGGAGAAACTCTCTGCACTTTTGGGGCTTTTTTTTTCTTTTCTGAAAATAAACTCCCACTCTCAGACCTTGTTTTGAGTAAACAAACACTTTTTTGCTGAGTGGATGCCATGTTTCTGTGAAGTTACTGCAATCGTGGCTCCACTGAAGACATTGAGTTCTCCACCTGCTGGATTAATGACCTGATTTATACTTTTTGACGCTGAACTGTGCTAACACAGTTCAGCGTCAAAAAATAACTGCCCGCTAGCGCCATACCACAACACCAGACGGGCGTCATATTTATGGTACGACGCTAGCCGGCGGTATGGTCCGGCTAGCGTCACAGAAAGGACACTAGCCGGGTGGGGAGGCTCAGCTGGAACAGGGTGTTTAGCGTCAGAGGATGACACTAGTACTGGCAGAGGCAAAACAAAGCCTCTGCCCAGACTAGCGTCATTTTTTCAAGTTAAAACCCAATGGACATGACTCCTGTCTCAGTTAAGACAGGAGTCATGCCCCCCAGGTGAATGGCCATGCCCAGAAGACTTATGTCCCCTGGACATGGTGATTGAGCACAGTGCCATGTAGGGGGGCCCAAGTTAGGCCCCCCATGACACTTTGAAATAAAATTTAAAATACTTACCTGGACTTACATGGGATGGGTCCCCCCATCCATAGATGTACTCCAGGAGGGGATGTGGATGGGGGTGTCCCCTGGGGCGGGGAAGGGCACCTGTGGGCTGTTTCCATGGTGTATGACTATGGAAAAAGGCCAACAGGTCCCCTAACACCTGCCCATTCCCAGGCGATAAATAGTGGCGTTAAGCAGGCTTAATGCCATTATTTAAGGCCCTCCCCCTCCTCCCGTGTATGATTTTTGCACAGGAAGATAAATAAGGCGCTAGGGCCTTAGAGTCATTTTGTGCCCTGGAATGCCTACCTTGCATCTATTCATCCAGGAGCTGTAGGTGATGAGTTGGAAGTATTGTGTGTCCTTGGAGTCACTCTGGTTCTGAGTTGAAGAGTTATGGGTCCAGTCCTTCTCACCCAGCAAGTAGAGCAGCAGGAAGCAGGTCAGCACAGCAAGAAACCCATTTTTCCTGAGCAGCAGTCCAGCAGAGTAGCAGTTCTTGTAGCAGCACAGAAATCCTTCTTCCTGGCTGAGTATCCACAGGTCCAGAAGTGTACTAAGTTAGTAGGGTCAGATGCCTGATTTTATACACAGTGAAGCCTTTAAAGTGGGGGGGACTTTAAAGAAGGACTTAGAAATGCATAGAGGTGCTCCCTTCCTGCCCTGGGTTAGGACTCACAACAGGGGGGGTATAGTACTCTGTGAGGGATAAGGGCACAGACTATTCAGATGCACATATGATGCTATGGCCAGCTCCTCTTTCCCATCCTTTCCCAGTGACCCATCAGGATGTTGATGGCCCATCAGTCACACCTAAGCTCCCTTTGTGTGTGGCTGTCAAAAGTGAATGCAAAAGCCTAGCTCTCACCCTCACTAGACGGGTATTGGGCACAGGGCTGACAGCAGGAAAATGTCAAATTTCTAAAAATGGCATTTTCAAAATTGCAACAATAATTCCAACAATATATTTAAAGAGAGAATGTGCCATTACAGTTACATAGGTACTAAACATAATAGGTTTACCCCTTCCCAGTCAGGAACTACACCATTTTAAATATAAGAAGTATTCACCAATATTATGCTATAGGAGGGGTAGCCTCACAGTAGTGAAAAAGAAATTGAGGGTTTCTTACTACCAGGACATGTAAAAATTAAAAGTACCTGTCCTGCCTTTTAAGTTCATAGCACCCTGTCCCATGGGCTATTTAGGGCCTACCTTTGAGGTCACTTATATGTAATAAAAGAAGAATTTAAGGGATTTTAAATGCCAGGCTGACATCACATAATAACACTAATTTCAGGCTTCAATGTCAGGCCTGGGACATCTTTTAAAGTGTTACTTAAGTGAGTGGCACAAGTAGGGCATCTGGCCCATTAGTAGCATTTAATTTACAGGCTCTGGGCACATGTAGTGCACTTTACTTGGGACATATAAGTACATAAAAAAAGCCAATTAGGTATTTACCAATAGAACAATGTTTTAGGGAGAGAGCACGTGAACTTTAGCACTGGTAAGCAGTGGTAAAGTGCTCAAAGTGGTAAGGTCAACAAAATGAAAAATGTGAGGCAAGCAGACAAAGGCCCTCATTACAACATTGGCGGTAAATCCCGCTTACCGCCGTGCAGAAGACCGCCAGCACACTGCCACGGCCGCAGAATTCTGCCACAGCTATTACGACCCACAGCTCGGAATCCGCCAAAATATAGACACCCACACAAGTCCGCCACACCAAAGGTCAGTGATAAACTGGTGATAACAAAACCTCCACTGTCACGCCAACAGGAATACGCCCACACTATCACAACCCACGAATCCACGCAGCGGTCTTTCAACTGCAGTATTCCATTGGTGGTACACACCGCCGCGCTCAAAATACACACAGATTTACAAAACACTACCACATTGGACAAATCAAAATAAACACACCTGATACACATACACACACCACTCCCACACACCCAATACAATATAAAACACACACCCACATTACCCACAAACCCTTACAACAAAAAATTTGGAAGAAGCAGAGAGACAGAAAAGCAAAGACCACACCAGCATGCAGAGGCACACAACACCATCACTCATACACATCCACGCACAAAACACCACACACCCCTAAACATCACCCCACACATCACAACACACACCACCTCACACATCACCCAAACCCCCCCATGGCACCGCAAAGACACATCAGGTTTTCTGAGGAGGAGCTCAGGGTCATGGTGGAGGAAATCATCCAGGTAGAGCCACAGCTATTCGAATAACTGGTGCAGCATACCTCAATAGCTAGGAAGATGGAGCTATGGCACAGAATCATGGACAGGGTCAACGCATTGGGACAGCACCCAAGAACACGGTATGACATCAGGAAGAGGTTGAACGACCTACAGGGGAAGGTGCGTTCCGTGGTCTCAAGACACTATATTGCGGTTCAGAGGACTGGCGGCGGACCCCCACCTCCTCCCCCACAACTAACAACATGGGAGGAGCAGGTCTTGGCTATACTGCATCCTGAGGGCCTTGCAGGAGTAGCTGGAGGAATGGACTCTGGTAAGGTAACTCTTAACTATTACATCCCCCACCCTACCTGCATGCTATCACATACCCCCACCCTCACCCTCACCCCATCACTCCAACTCCTCACATATGGACCACCATCACATACCACACATCCCAACACCAAGCCCTGCATTCAACAACAGAGCATGGACACCCATCACCATGGCATGTCCACTACAGATACCCACACAGACCCCAAAACAATTATCACACAAGGTCCTACACAAGAATGTAAGCACTGGGGTACAGGGTCACCCACCCATTGCACACCATGGTACACACAGATGCAATAATCATGCCTTTACACCCCTGCAGGACCCCTACCCAACATCACCGGACAGGAGGTTCCAGACATGTCCACTCCCACCACAGAAGAGGCCCACAGTGATGACAGCAGCTCGGTCCAACTGGATCTAGATGACCAGCCTGGCCCCTCTGGGACCTCAGGACAGTTGGTTCCCCTGACCCAGTCACAGGCCACCACAGAGCCTACCCCCTCAGGAAACACCAGCACAGCACCCACCCAGTGGGCCCATACCTCTGTTCGCTGGACACATCAAGCAGCAGTGTGTCCACCACTACAGAGACCCCAGGCAAACCCACCAACCCAAGAACAGCAGGGACCTGGGGGCAGTGGCAGTGGGCACATGGTTCAGGGGAAAGAGGAACTGGAAAACAGGGGAACTGGGAAAACTGCTGTGCGACAGGGGGAGGACAGGCCCAGGGAACCCACTCTCCACGAGGCCCTCTCCAACATCATGGGAGCGTACCATCATTGTCAGGAGACGATGGCAACGTACTGGCCAAGTTTCAGGAGACCCAGCGGCTGCAGGAGGAACAGTATTTGGGGATCAGGGAGGAACTCAAGTCCCTCAACACCACCCTGGTCACCATTGTAGGGGTGCTGAAGGACCTTGTGAACACCAGGAGGGACACTGTGGCACAACAAGGGGCCCCTGACACTAGCCTCAATGATAAACAGCCCACCACCTCCGCCGGCGCTAGTGGACAGGATGCACCGCCACAGGACCGGGACACCAGCACCCCACCCCCTGCAGATGGAGAACCACCCCGCAAACGGTCCCTGAGATCCAGGACATAGACAGAGAACAATGCCAAGACCCCGCCAAGAAATCAGACCACCCTGAATGTCATCCTTCTGTCCCACTTCATCACCCTGTCCATCCATCAACTGCCCTAGCTCCATTTCCTATGCCCCTTTGGACATTGCACCTATGAGACAAATAACTGGACTCTGCCACGGCCATTTCTCCACCATCACCCCTGACCATTTTACAACCCCTTCCACTAATTTGCACTTAAATAAACACCCTTGAATCACAAAGCAAGCTGGAGTCAGTCTGTGCTTTTACAAATGTGTATTTGCTATAACTAATGAAAATAGCAATGTCCATTGCATTGTCACACACCTATGTCACACAGCTCTAGTCCATGAGGTAATATAGCAGAGGTCACACAGTGGGACCCACATCTGTGAAATGGAAAGGCAAAGTGATAAGTCAGGGTCCATACACTGGGTGAAAGTGACAGATAGGTCTCACAATTGTATGAGATGTAGGAGGCAGTGATGTCTTCTTACCTGTGTCTCACTGGAAGTATTGCTGGATCACATTGTTTCTGTTGTCGATATCCTCTTCTTCTGCCTCTTCTTCTTCACTGTCCACAGGCTCCACAGCTGCCACAAGACCTCCTTCTAGACCATCCTCCTGCAGAAAAGGCACCTGTTGTCACAAAGGCAGGTTGTGCAGCATACTGCGCCACGATGATCTGGCACACCTTCTTTGGTGAGTAGTAGAGAAAACCACCTGTCATATGGAGGCACCGGAACCAGGCCTTCAGGAGGCCGAAGGTCCTTTCGATCACTCTCCTAGTTCACCCATGTGCCTCATTGTAGCGTTCCTCTGCCCTTGCCTGGGATTTCTCACTGGGGTCAGTAGCCATGACAGGTTAGGGTACCCAGAGTCACCTGCAAATGTCGAGGGACAACTGTTAGACACACACTAACCCCTAGGGACAACCCCAGACAATCATTCACACAGTATAGGGTCTTTGTCCTCACCTATTAGCCACACACGGTGCCTCTGGAGTTGCCCCATCACATAAGGAATGCTACTATTCCTCAGAATGTAAGCGTCATGCACTGAGCCTGGAAACTTGGCTTTCACATGGGAGATCTACTGGTCAGCCAAACACACCATCTGCACATTCATCGAATGGTAGCTCTTCCTGTTTCTGTATACCTGTTCACTCCTGCAGGGGGTACCAAGGCCACATGTGTCCCATCAATGGCACCTATGATGTTGGGGATATGTCCCAGGGCATAGAAGTCACCTTTCACGGTGGGCAAATCCTCCACCTGAGGGAAAACGATGTAGCTGTGCATGTGTTTTAGCAGGGCAGACAACACTCTGGACAACACGTTTGAGAACATAGGCTGGGACACCCGTGATGCAATGGTCACTGTTGTTTGAAAATACCCACTTGCCAGGAAATGGAGTACTGACAGGACCTGCACTAAAGTCTGTAAGTGATAATGATGTGTCTGTCTTCCATTGTTGACAGGTCCACCAGTGGTCTGTACACCGGAGGATGCCGCCATCTCCTCACCTGCCCCAGCGGACGTGCCCTATGGACGAGAACAGCAAGCACAGAGTCAGCCAACACAGCGGTAATAAAAAATGAATTTATTGCACACATTTGTCAATCCGAAATATGCCTGTCACTGTGTGTATGCAAGGCCTAGATAGGTGTGACGCATTTAAAAATAATGCCATGTGACCACCTGAAATGGCGGCTGCCTGACCTGTAATGTGGGACAAGGGGATATGAGGTAACTGTGCTGGCGCAATCCTGCATTGGTTAACATTGGGCCATATCGGTCTGAGGAGCCAATGATGATGTACACCGGTGGTGACGGTACGCACAGCCGCAGCGTGACTGCCATTTTCTGTCTGTTCACTCACTTGATACCTGACCTTCGACAGGAGAGGACCTACATTGCAAGTGCCGCTGTGACCTCAGTCTGAAAGCGATGATGGCTCCTGTGTCTGGGGAAAGGGCCCCTGCCTTCACTTCGGAGGAGTTGGAGAAGTTAGTGGATGGGGTCCTCCCCCAGTACACGCTACTCTACAGTCCTCCAGACAAACAGGTGAGGGTACTGTGAGCATGCTGTGTGAGCGATGCCTGTTTGGAATGGTGTGGATGGAAGATACAAGGGGGGACTGAGGCCTTCATGAGCGGACAGTGAGTGTATGTGCATCAGGGCAAGGGTGGGAATGTGGGCCAATGACTGTGATGGTCCAGACAGTTAAAGATCATCCTTTTCCCCTGTACTATTCCTCTAGGTCAGTGCCCACCAGAAGAAGGATATTTGGCGTGCCATCACCAAGGACGTCCGGACCCTGGGGGTCCACCACAGACGGATCACCCACTGCCAGAAAAGATGGGAGGACATTCGCTGCTGGAGCAAGAAGACGGCAGAGGCCCAGCTGGGGATGGCCTCCCAACGTCGCACCATGACTACCCTCATGTTCCGGATCCAGGCGGTGGCGTATCTGGAGTTGGATGGGCACTTGAGGGCATCACAGCAGCCACAAGGGGGTGAGTACCGTCACATCCATCTGACTCTGCGAGCAATACAAGGTGCCTGGGTGGGGGAGGTGGGCAGTGGGTTCCCCTAGGCCAGGGCAAGCTTTGTAGGCAAGGACCCTTTGTCAGGCAGGCTATGTGGCACCCCAACCTCACCAGTGGTAAGAGCCATCTACACCTAGTCAGGCTCCTGTGACTTCCATGTTTGCAGCAATCGGGCATAGGCCTTGTACCCCATGTCCCTCTGATTAATTAGGGAACTCTAAGTGCAAGGCGTAGTGCAGAGGGCTGCTGTGTCTGTAGTGTCCGCCAACGGTAGCGGTATTGCATGCACTGAACATGTCTTTCTACTTTCTTTCCCCCCCTCATTGTGGTCTCCCTGTTCTTGTGTGCATCAGCATCATCAGGCGTAGGAGCTGAGCCACCGGAGCAGGAGGGAGCTGCATCCCACATGGCCCTGGAGGGCGAGACAACGGAGTCTGAAGTCACCAGTGGGACGGAGGGCGAGCGGAGCTCCACGGCGGGGACAGTAGCAGAGACCAGCGACACCGACTCCTCCTCTGATGGGAGCTCCCGTGCGGTGGCGGGCCCCTCTGTGCCCACTGCATCTACAGGTACAGCCACCACCCCCCCCCTACCAGCACTGCCCTCCCAGCAGCCCCTCAGCGTGTGCCCCGTGGAGGCTCACCCAGGATGGTGGGCATCTCCTTCGCCCCAGGCACCTCAGGCCCTGCCCCAGTCAGCCCTGCTGCCCTCAGTGAGGAGGCCATTGACCTCCTCAGATCCCTCACTGTTGGGCAGTCTACCATTCTGAATGCCATCCAGGGTGGAAGGAGGCAGTTGCAACAGACAAATGCATACCTGGAGGGCATTCATTCTGGCCAGGCAGCCCAACAGTGAGCATTTCAGGCTCTGGCCTCTGCACTGATGGCAGCCATTGTCCCTGTGTCCAGCCTCCCCCCTCCAACCTCCTCCACCCAGACCCAATTCCCTGTACCTCAGCCTATCCCAAGCACACCATCAGACCAGCATGCACACACCTCAACACACAAGGGTGGCTCAGGCAAACATAAGCACCACACATCCCACAGGCACTCACACAAGCATCATACCCATGCAGACATACCAACAGACACTGCCTCCACTGTGTACCCCTCCTCCACGTCTCCCTCCTCCCTCCCTGTCTCGTCTCCACTCACACCTGCATGCACTACATCCTCAGCCTCTACCTCCATCACCAGCACGCCCATCACCACACACCGCTCACGTGCACTCACCACCCCCACTACCATTCACACATCCTCTGTGTCCTCTCCCAGTGTGTCTGTGAGCCCTCCTCACAAACGCAGTCACACACCCACCCAACAGCCATCCACCTCACAACAGCCTCCAGCCCATGCACCTTCACCCAAAGTCAGCAAACGTAAACTTCCTACAACCATTACCTCTTCCTCCACTCCCAACCCCCCTCCATCTACCTGTCCCAGTGTGTCTAAAAAGCTTTTCCTATCAAATGTTAACCTCTTCACTACACCTCCCCCCCTGTCTGTCCCCTAGGGCTTGCCTTTCCAGGTTCCAACCCAGCACCTCAGCCACCACATCACCGGGCACAGTGGTGCCAGCAATAGCGGGATTTTGGAGTGCGTCAAGCAACAGGGCTGCCAGTGTCCCAAGGAGCGAGGGCAAGGACATTCCCCCACCTCCAAAACTGAAAAAGTTCCCCACATCCCAGAGGGAGATGGCGAAAACACCAGCCACCAAGGGCTCAGGCAACAGAAAAATGGAAAGTGGCAAGACAGCTGCCCCACCATCCAAGGTGGGGAAGGCGCAAATCAAAGGCAGGTCCACGTCGACGCCAACTTGCATGGCGGACAAGACCGCCACCAGCACTGCCACCTGCACCGCTGCCACAGACACCGTCACCAGCACCGCAGTCAGCGACTCCGTCACCAGCACCGCATGCAGTGAGCCCGGCATCCAGCACCGCAGTCAGTGAGCCAGCCACCAGCACCCCAGACACTGAGCCCGTCACCAGCACCGCAGACACTGAGCCCGCCACCAGCACCGCCGCCACAAAGACCGCCACCAGCACTGCAGTAAGTGAGCCCGCCACCAGCACCGCAGACACTGAGCCCGCCACCAGCACCGCAGACACTAAGCCCGCCACCAGCACCGCCACCACAAAGACCGGCACCAGCACCGCCACCACAGAGCCCGCCGCCAGCACCGACGCCACAGAGTCCGCCACAGGCACCGATGCCACAGAGTCCACCGCAAGCACCGCCGCTACTGACACCGCCGCCAGCACCGCCAGGGGCCCGCAACATCCTGAGCCAGTGGCACCACCGCAGACATGTCTGTCATCTGCAGTGGTCAGTCATACGAGGCTGGTGGTCAGTTCCAGGAGCCTGGCCAGCTTGCATGTTGCACCACCATCAGTGGAGTGTCACATCCACTACCTCAGTCCTTGGCAGGATGAAGCACTCTGGGCACAAAGCCCCCTCCAGAACCAGTGGAGAAAGGCATCTACTACCTCAGTCCTTGGCAGGATGAAGCACTCTGGGCACAAAGCCCCCTCCAGAACCAGTGGAGATTCACATCCACTACCTCAGTCCTTGGCAGGATGAAGCACTCTGGGCACAAAGCCCCCTACAGAACCAGTGGAGATTCACATCCACTACCTCAGTCCTTGGCAGGATGAAGCACTCTGGGCACAAATCCCCCTCCAGAACCAGTGGAGAAAGGCATCCACTACCTCAGTCCTTGGTAGGATGAAGCACTCTGGGCACAAAGCCCCCTCCAGAACCAGTGGAGAAAGGCATCCACTTGAGAGACTGTGGCTTTGCACTCCCCAGGATAAAGCAGTGGGCAAACCACCCACTGGAGAGACTTGAGAGACCGTGGCTTTGCACTCCCCAGGATAAAGCAGTGGGCAAACCACCCACTGGAGAGCCTTGAGAGACTGGCTTTGCACTCCCCAGGATAAAGCAGTGGGCAACCCACTCACTGGAGAGACTGTGGCTGTGCACTCCCCAGGATGCAGCAGTGGGCAAACCACCCACTGGAGAGACTTGAGAGACTGTGGCTTTGCACTCCCCAGGATACATCAATGGACATGGCGCCCCCTCATGGAGCTGGCGTCGTGCACTCATCCGGCTGAGGTGCCCCCCCTTTCCTTCCCTTCCCCCTGAGGTGCCTGTTTCATTTGGATCTGATGCTCCAGCAGTGTTCTCTCCGTTTGATGTCTGGTATCGAGTGTGGGCCTCGCCCATGCATTTTGGGGCCAGTGGTCCACGGACTATGAATGGTGCACTATCCAGACTTGTATAGTTGGTGTACATAATTGTTTATACTGTATTTCAAGTTTTGACTAATGGATTTTTATTGATTCCAATTGTTACAATCATTTCCTTTTGTCATTGCATTCTTCCAGGGGGGCTTGGGGGTGTAAATGTACTGTTGCAGCATTTATTTGTGTGTATGGTGTTGTGGGTGAGGGTGGGGGTGGGGGTGGGGGTGTTGCGTGTTGCGTGTGTGTGAGTCACTCACTTTTCCCTCCTCCTCCCCTGTGTTGTAGGTGCAGTACTCACTGTGGTCTTTGCCGCCGTCGTTCGTGCTACTGGTAGAGGAGCAGGAAAACTATCGCAGGGAGGATTTGGAGTTCTGGCTCCATGGCGTCCAGGTTCCTCGTGGGTTGTGTAGAGGTGAGTGTTTTCCCTTCCAAGTCTTGTTTCGGCCGTGTTTTTGTTCGCGTTGGTTCCCCCCCGGAAAAGTTGGCGGATTGCCGGTTTGTGATAGGGTGGGTGGTACATTGTCTTCCGCCTGTCGGCGGTGACGGACATACTGTTTCTTTGTACCGCCGTGGCGGTCGGATTGTTAAAGTGGCTGTCTATGTTGGCGGTTTCCACCATGGTCGTGATTCCATTTTTTTATACCGCCGGCCTGTTGACGGTCTTACCGCAACTTTAACACCGACCGCCAGGGTTGTAATGAGGGCCATAATGTAGTAAGATTTCAGTCATATCATATAAACACAGACTTTTAAGAGTTGCAGTATTTGGATTTAATTTATTTGTGTACTTTTATGACAATATTTCATTTTGCTTCAATATTTTAATAGGAAAATGCTTGTAGATAAATAGTTAAGATCATTTTTGACCACTGCGATAGATAAAATAGAAATAGACTCTTCAGTATCTAATCAAACATTGTATGTACAATTATGCAATGGCCAATGAACATGTTAAGTGTAGAATAATATACACATATGTATACATATATACATATATACATAATTTATATATTTATACATATATCTACAAATACACATACATAAATATATGCATGCAACTGTAAGTAAAATATACATTTGTTAAAACAGGCATAAAGAGTATGTATATATTTTAAGATAAAATTGTTATTATACCTATTTGTACAAAGAAATGCACATATCTAGATATGTACATATAATAAAATGATAAATGCTTACATATAAAGGGATATGCAGTACATTGCTGTTTGAGTATGGTAGTTATGTAAGAAAGAACCAACTCTTGAGTAGTCTTCTGAAGAAAAAATAGTTATCCTTGGAGCTTATATTTTGGGGTGATGAATTTCCATAGTTTGGACGCTTAATCAGAGGAAGATGCACTACCTATTGTGTTTTTCTTGTACGGTGGTGCTTTGAGGTGGAGTGGTAATCTTGAGTGGAGGTTTATTTTTAAAATTTTTGTTTTGTGATGTTATTCCTGATGAAAAGCAGTCCTATTCCATGTACTGCTTTGTGGATGATTCAAAGCATCTTGAAAGTGGATGTCTGGCAACCGGTGACAAATGTAGGACCCTCAAGGCAGGGGAGAGGTGGGTTTGTGGCTTTACATGTAGGAGTAGTCTGACAGCTGAGTTCTGAATGAGTTGTAGTTTTTTCATAGTAGATAGAGATGATCCATAGTAGAGGTCATTGACCTAATCCAGTTTAGATAGTACAAAAGCGATAGTAACCTCCACCTTGTGTGGAAATCAGAGGTTGGGGAAGATGTGTTTCAGAGTTTTCATGATGATGAAGCTTGATCTTGCTAATTTGTCCACTTGAACATTCATTGTTATGTTGGAGTCCATGGTAATTTCAAGGTTTCTAACTTCCTTAGATGCTTTTGGAGGTAGTCCAAGATTATCAGGCCAGGCACAGATTGGGTTGTAATTTTTCTAATCACCACATGTCGGTATTTCTGTTTTAGAAGCATTCAGTTTGAGATGGCTCCATATCATCCACTGATCAACGGCTCTGTGCTATTTGAAGATTTGTGAGTTTCCATTGTTTTTGGGACATTCCAGTTTAAGGAGTGTTTGTGTGTCATCTGCATAGTTGTAACATGTGAATTGAAATTAATTTATCATTTCCAGTAGTGGCTTTATGTAGATGTTGAAAAGCATAGTTGTGATGATTCAGTTTTGAGAGACCCCTGCTTTTGTGAAGTAGAGTTTGGATGAGAAAGGGGAAGTAGAGGGATGACATTTGTCATTTTTTAAAAGTAGGATGTGATCTAGTCTCTTCTGTGCCAGCTTCGTAGAGGATATGTATTAGGTGTTGTGGTCAACTGTGCCAAAGGCAGCCGAGAGGTCCAGAAGAAGTGTAGCAACTCCATTCTGGTCTATTGTGTTTTTAAGATCATCCTGGATGGCGATGAGGGAAGATTCAGTGCCTCTTCCCGGCCACTATGTAATGGTAACATCAAAGGTTTTGACTAATGCCTGACTTCAAAGGACTGATGACACTGGTTCAGGGTCGATAGCAGGGGCTTAAAGAAACTACTAAAAGAGTTCAGGACCAATGGGCCAGATTTACAAAGTCTCTTACCGGTTGCAAATGGTCCATTGGGCCACTTGTGATTGGTAAAATGCCTTTTGGCATGTACCATCCCCATTTTGTGAGTCAGGAACCTATTACCGACTCACAAAATGTGTTTGGGACTCGCTATAAGGAAGGGGTTGCCAATGGCATCCCTTCCTAATTGTGACTTCCAGGAGAATGTTTTGCTACTGGGAATGCAGTTGCAAAACATTCACAGTTACCACCAACTTGAAGTTGGTGGTAACCCATTCGCAAATGGGAAGGGGTCCCCAAGGGTCCCCTTTCCCTTTGTGAATGGTATCGAAAATGTTTTTTCAGAGCAGGCAGTGGTCCTACAGACCACTGCCTACTCTGAAAAAATGCTAAGAAACTTTAATGAAACGAGGATGCATAAAAAAAACTGCTTTATTTAAAAAGTGGTTAGAGGCATGGTGGTCTGCTGACCGCAGTAGGCCACCATGCCTGTGAGTGCGGCCATTCCCAAATGGGTCCCAAATTGCGACCTGCCTCATGAATACTAAAGAGACAGGTCCCTTACGAACAATTTGGGTACCGCAAACAGAGTGGTTAACACTGTGGTACAATTTGTTTTGTGACACGCAATTTCCGATTTGCAACCGAATGGCAAATTGTGAGTTGCAAAACAAAAGGTCATACATCTGGCCCAAAGAACCTCAGATGGAAGACGTGTATACACAAAAGGTGCCTCTTCGGCTGATTTAATTATACAGAAGATACAGACTGTCACATCCAGTCACATCATGGAAGTAAGTTGCAAACATACATTAAATGAAAAATTCCCTCTTTGTTTTATATCTAACATTTAAAAAACATCGAAGAGCACAACATTCAACACTATTAAACTCTCACGCAAGGAGTGATTCATGTGATGTGGTCACTTGCTCGATTTGGGGGCAGAATGGTCTTGCATACAGGAGTTATCTCTGCTGAATGAATCTATGAAACTGTAGGTCGAGGAAAGGAGTGAGGAAATGACAAGAACCACCAGTTTCTAATTTTAATTGTTTTGCAAGGATAGGATATCCAGAAATGTTAATAACTGACAATGGAGTACAACTAATGGCAAAGGAAATACAGAGTTTCTTTACATACAGTAACATTAAACATGTTAAGACAGCATAATATGAACCACAGGGCAATGGACAGGTTGAAAAGTTTAATAGTGTCTTTAAGGACAGCATTTTACTCATGCTGGTTAATGTACACAGTAACAATGATAGAGAGATGTCCTGAAATGTAAAATGCTTTTTAGGAAGTATACATTACAAGTGCCAGACACTCTCATACAACCAGTCTCAAAAACAAACCATGGTGCAACTTATCACATGAACAATGCAAAGTAAATTGTGTATCAACACTACTTACAATCAGCATGCCATATAGCATGATTGGAAACATTTGAATACATAAACTATGAAATATGCAAGCAAGTAGGTCTATTTAATGGAGTAACAAGAAGGTGACAACACACTGGTTCAACACAGCAGATTCCATCATAATACATGCCATGAAATGGTGAATGACAACTATATACAGCTTTGACTTTTGTGCATATGTGGAAGGAAAGAGAGGTTCATGTTGCACTATTGTTTTGCACAGACAAAAGCAGGGCATCATGGTAGTTGTACATGTAAACACTATTGCCAATACTTGTGAAAAAAGTGAGTTAAATATTCCCACACAACTTACTGCAGTGAAATGAATATACATTTTTAATATATACACGCATATGTGTGTAATGTGAATAGGTAAAGATACCATTTACAAGCACTATACCTTCATGGGCATATGGTTGGGGTTTGGAACCTGATTTTTGAAGTACAACAACCTACACTGAGAGAAAGCAGGGTACTTGTCAAATGCAAGGGGTGATCTTTGGGGAACAACACACAATCTGAGAATACATATTGTTCATTGTTAAATTGAGAGAAGCAACCATCATGCTACTAATTTGGATAACACAAGATATTTCTGAAACTCAAAGATATATGTTTGATAGGTATCTAGAAACATTCTGAACAGCTAAGTTAAGGGCAATGATGCCATTTGTGCTTAGTGAGGCATACATAGGTGTAACCTACCAGTCTCCACCCCACCAGAGATTTCTGTCAAGCCTTCAGGATGTGAATGTAAGATCTGCAAGACCTTCTCCTCCCAGGGCAAGAGTTGTAATGGGGGGCTGGGAGAACCAACTCCTGTCCTCTGGGCCTTCAGGTGATGCTTGAAGACCAAGGAACAAACTTCCCCCACAGGTCATTCCAGCTCTGCCTAATTTCCTCCTGTGTGCGTAGATTGTTAGCTACAGCATTCATTCTGTTCCATGTCTGCTTTTCTTGAAATATAGTAGTATTTTGTACTGTTGCTCAAAACAATTGTGGCCGTACTCTAATAATTCTATCCATAATGGCTGTGAGTTCTCCCTCTGTAAAACATGGGTTCCTCCTCCCTGCTATAGGAATTAAAAAAAAAATATAAAGTGGTTTGAAAACTAATAAAGAAACGAAAAAGTGAAGAAAAAAATTAGAGAGGGAATTGAAAAAAGAAAATAACCTGGCTTTTCAGTGGAAAGGTCGTCCTCAGGTCAGTGGTCAGCAATGGAATGGCAAAGGAACGTGGTCTGAAATGGATTGCTTTTTATAGTGTGTTTTTCAGGTATTCACGATTGTCCAAAATTCATCGGGTGTGGGCTGCTAGCATCCATTTAATATCCATAGTCCAATGCTGAATGGGTCTTGTAATGGACTTTCGCTGTCACGGGACCACCACTGGTGCACCACAAGCACGATTGTGTTATCTAAATTTGGTTGGTGCAATCTCGCCATCCAGACGCAATGGAGTAATACTCACCAGCATTGGAGTCTGTAGCATTGGCTGCTGGATACAGCTAGCATGACTGAGTTCATTCTGTTGACGTAGATGGCGGTTGAGCAGCATTAGATCTAAATGTGGCAGTCGGAACACCGTCAGCTTGACGGAGTACCTGCGACCGCCGCTGCAGTGGATTGGTGGTAATACCATCAAGATCTAAATCAGGCCCTCTGCTTTTTTATATTATAGGTTTTAGGTTTTGATTAAAGACAGCGACTACAATACCTCTGCATCTGTTACCAGAACTTTTATTCCCAAGAATGGCCACCACTCAATCTTCACAGCAGATAACAGATCGAGTGGCCCCTATTAATTTGGCAATTGAGTATGAAGACATTGATTACTTGTTTAATATTTTTGCTCCCATTTCTCCAAATAATACATGTTGTTTGCATTACAGTAGGAGACCAGGAATTGCAGGGTTCAATCCTCAAGCCTGTTCATAAATTGCAATAAGGAAAACCTCCTGTGCATTAAAAGTAAAAAATAAAAACAAATATGAAAATAGGCATTGCATATTGTATCAATTCATAATTTACTGTAAGATACAGCATTGGCTATAAACATCTTTTCAGTAGAAATCCTTTGTCTTACATATATTTACTGAGCTGCATTTATCATGAAAACAAACAGTAACTTCTGGCCCATGTCACTCAACCCTCCTTACCATATGCATTGCATTGAACTCTCTTCAAACGTCTTGTAGCCCTTTTTAAAAAGCAACAGTTCATGAGTGGACACCATCAGGATGGACTTCAAATCAGACTTCAAAGACCTCAAAATTAACATATCTTCTTTTGGATCACGCACATTGTCTAAATTTAATATCATCTCATTTTAAAGGGCAGTTGATCACCACTACATATTACTATTCTCCATTGGTATCTTATCATTAAATTGAAATCTTTTTACAATGTATATAGCTATTCTATTCTTTTCTTTAATATTTTTCTTGATTTGATCCTGTATTCCAGGTGGAAATCCATTTTCAATAGGTGTTTTATTTTGGCACAATTCAGAAACAAAAATGGAAATAGAATGAAGACTTGCAGTGGTTACAAAATGTTCTGCACAATGGTATGAATTCAGATGTTACCATTTTGCAAAAAACATTTGCATGACTAAATACAACAAACGAACATAGGTAGCAATATGATTTGGACACATACATTTCCAGAAATGCAGTGAGTATATCCATGAGAACACAACATGAAGGTTGATCTCAAAACAATGGGTAATACATTTAGAAATCAGTATTTTTGATGTATCATAGTAACACTGCCTCAATTTGGCAATTTGTATGACTTGCAGTAACAATTTAGCGATTTCTTAAGAGAATTTCACTAGATTGCAAATTGGTATTTAGTAATTGCAAATTATGAAAGTCAAATTTGTGAGCAATTTGATGATAACATGACAACGATGGCAGGTGATCTGCTCGACAGCTTGGAGGTGCTCTGTAGGAGGCTGGCCTGGTTTGTAGTGGGTACCAAAGATACTTACACCTTATACCAGGTCCAGTCATCCCTTATTAGTGAAATGTAGTAGTGTTCTAGAAGCCAGGCAGGGTAGCTGTAGCTGAGCAGCCAAGGCTTATCTAGGAAACATGCAAAGCTCATGCAATACACAGTGGTGACTCAGTACTTACACATATGAAAGAAAATACTCAGTGTTACAAAATAATGGTACTTTAGTTTTTAGTAAAACAATGCAAAACTACCTTAGAGACTATACTCCCTTAGGAGGTGAATAATATACACAGTATGTACGCTAGAATGCAGAAATAGCTGTAAAAACAGTTAAAAAATAGTGCAAATGGTGAAAATCACAATTGGTTGCAATGGCCATATACTAAAATAGTGGAATGCGAAAGTTGGTTTCCCACCTTGGCTGGTGTAGTGTGTAGAGGTGTGCTGGGAGTGTAAGAAAACAACAAAGGTAAGTAATAGAACCCACCCCGGAGCCCAGGAAAACAGGAGTAAATCAGAGTAGGTTTCCTAGAACACACAAGAAGATGTGATAGAATATTATGCAAGAACCAGAAGAGACTGCAAGACACCAACAATGGATTCCTGGACCTGAAGACCTGTGGAAGAAGGAGACCAAGTCCAAGAAGCACAGAAGAGTCCAGGGAGAACAGGAGCACCTGCTAACCCGGATGAAGGTGCAAAATAAGAACCACCAGTGAGAAGACAGTCAGTTATGCACCCAAGGAGACAAACGCAGGTTCCTGGTTGGTGCAGAAGATATCCTACGCTGGATGGATGATTGCAGTCTGGATTGCATTGCTGGATTCCACCAACAAGCCTTGGCAAATGCAAAGCTCACGGTTAGTGGTAAATGGGGCTGCCTGGGACTAGGAGGGTTCGGTTGGCCTCTACCCAGAAGGAGAGGACAGAGGGGGCTCTCGGCAACTTCAGAGAGCCCTCATGAGAACAGGTAGCATGCACAGGTGTCCCACAGCACGGGGACAAAGAAGGTGCAAAAGGAGGCCCATGCAGCACTAAACAAAGGAATCCCATGCCACTGCGAAACCACTCAGGAAGCTGTGCATCACAGGAAGAAATACTGGGGTCTGGAGCTGTCCTGTGCATGAAGAACTTTGAGGAAGGTCGCACACAAGCCCTGTCAGCTGCAAATCACATGGTGCATAGGGGTACTGTTTTGCGTGGGAAGGCAAGCTCTTACTTCCACCAAAGTTGGACAGCTGGACCTTAGGACCATCTGGACATCTTCAGTCCACCAACCATGCTGCTGGATCCATGCACTTCATCAGGAGAGTGGACCCACGCCACCGGTCGTCATTGCAGAGAGGTTCCTCCTGAAGCGGAGAAGTGACTCCTTCACTTCAAGGGAGAGTCCTTTGGTTCTTCTGGTGCAGGCTGAAGACAGGCAGCCCTCGGAGGATGCATGACCTGGAAACAGTTGCAGTTGCTGGCAGGAGCTGAAGATACAATGTTTCAGAATCATCTTTGCTTCTTTGTTGCAGTTTGTAGAGTTCCTGGAGGGTCCAGATGCAGTTCAGTCGGTAAGCAGATGAAGTAAAGGATGCAAAGGATTCCTGCTAGACTCTTGCAATACAAGTCTTAGGAAACACCCAGAGTTGATACCCTAAAAAGCCCTAAAAGAGGGATTGGCTAGCTATACAGGTAAGCATCTATCAGGGGAGGGATCTGAAGTCACCTGCTGGCACTGGCCACACAGATGCTCCTAGAGTGCCCCATAACCTTGGAATCCAGGATGGCAAAACCCAGGGACACTCTGGAGGAGCTCTGGGCACCACCCCTGGGTGGTAATGGACAGGGGAGTGGTCACTCCCCTTTCCTTTGTTCAGTTTTGTGCCAGAGCAGGGACTGGGGGTGCCTGAACTGGTGTAGACTGGATAATGAAAGGTGGGCATCTGTGCCGTTCAAAGCATTTCCAGAGGCTCTGGGAGGATACCCTTCCCATGCCTGTAACACCTATTTCCAAAGGGAGAGGGTGTAGCACCCATCTCCCAAAGAAAATACTTTGGTCTGCCTTCCTGGGCTTGAGCTGCTCAAGCAACAGAAGGGCAGAAACCTGTCTATGAAGTGGCAGCAGCTGGGGCAGCCTGGAAAACCTCAGAAGGCTGGTATGGCAGTACTGGGGGTCGACTATGGAGCCCCTTCAGTGTATGTAATTGTAAAACCAATACTAGAACCAGTATTGGTGTACAATTCCCAGATGTTAGACACCTTACATAGCCATATTCGGTGTTACCATTGTGAAGCTGGACATAGGCATTAACCTTGTCCAGAGCACGAGTAAAATGGCACCCCCTCATTCACGAAGTCTGGGAAAATGGTCCTAGACAACGTGGGGGCACCTCTGCTAGTGCAGGGGTGCCCTCACACACAGGTACTTTGCACCCAGCATTCAGAGTTGGAAGTCCTAACATATAAGTGACTTATAAGTGACTTGGTGAAGTGTCAATGGCTGTGAAATGGTGCATGCACCATTTCACGCAGGCTGCAATGGCAGTCCTGCAGAAGTCTTTGCATGGGCTCCCTATGGGTGGCAAAAGTAATGATGCAGCCCATAGGGATCCTCTGGAATCCCAATGCCCTGGGTACCTAAGTACCATATACTAGGGACCTATAAGGGGGCACCAATATGCCAATTTGAGATGAAATACTGGGTTACCAGTATGTAGTGAGACATTTGAGAGGAGAGAGAGCAGAAGCACTGGGGTTCTAGTTAGCATGACTCCAGTGACACAGTCAAACACAATGACATCAGGCAAAAATTTGGGGTAGCATGCCAAAAAGAGGGTACTTTACTACCTGCTCCTATTGGCTTACCCTTGTAATTAAACTGTGATTGTGGGAGACTTCAACGCTCAAGGTTTGGGGTTGCCTTTTGAATGTCACATTTGGTCAAAAGTGGGGTTTAATATACAGGACTTCCTGTCAACTCATAAACTGATGTCGGCACAACTAGATAGCTGAGGCGAAAGAGAAGGAACGGTCATTCCCTCCGATATGCAAAGGTCTATCGACCATCTACTATGTCTTTCTCCCTGAGCGGCTAGAAACCTAGCTTGTAGTTTTTGAAATTGCAGTTAGAACAGAAAGTGAATATAACCCTCTAAAGTACACTATGAATTTATCATCACAAACAAGGGATAAGAGAATACATGTGGGCTCTTCAACGGAGGAACAGTACGTAAATGTAGTCAGAAGAATTAAATGGTGGCCAGAACACAGAGCAACAGTCACCGGCGTCCTATGAAAACAGGAGACCTTACTAGTTCTGAATTATTCAGATTCAGCCTTCCTGATGTGGGTGAATTGCATTGATGATCTCAGAATGCTTCTGCTGGGTAACAGAACCAAGCCTAACTTCTACAGACTTGCCGAGATAGGAGAACTGTTGTATCCCAACATAATAAGGCCATCATCTCTACAAGAAGAGCTCTCCACAAAGCCCAACAGGCCTATAGACAAAACCTTTCAAACATCACAGCAACGGCAGTAAAACTCATAATATGAACTCATACAAATTGTCTGGGAACGCAAGGAGGAAAGCAATCAAAAAGAATGGGCTACTATTTTCAGCTGTTCAAAGATGCAAACGAGGCACACTTCTGAAACCATGCAAATACACTAAAAGACAGCAAAGCAACCAGGGGGAATGGTATTTCATTAGCAACAAGGTCAGGCATGTAACTGAGCTGTATGTGGATAAGCCCTTAGCCTCATAGATGACCAGCTAGGGCATGACAATGGACAGCAAGCTAACTTCCATTCTAGAATAAACAACCGGGAGTCAGCCACCTGGCTGCCAAAGTGAGGTGAACCAGGGCAAGAACCAGTCATCAATTCTGATGCGCCACAGCTAAATTAACTACCTTTAATGAGGTTGTAAGCATAATTAGCCAATGGAGAAAGTATGGGGCACCCGGCCCTAGCTACAAGCCTATTTATACGTGTCCTTGACAACTGAGCCAGGTTGCTAACTCCTCTTTTCAACTCCTCCTATCAAATAGCAACCATCTCTGAAGCCTGGAGAGGGTCTCTCCTCTGGTCTATATACAAAAAGGGGATCAGTCACTGGCCTCAAATTATCATCTGATCGTGCCTTTAAATGTAGTAGCCAAACCCTACGCTCATGTCTTGTTGGAGCAGCAAGAAGCCTGGGTATGTGAGCAGGACATTCTGACATTTTTTCAATCTGGATTCTGGGCCAGGGTGTCCATCGTGGACACCATCCTTGTGTTATCCTTCCTGAGATATCAATATATCCAATAGAACAAATTCCCTCTCTTCTGCTGTTTCATTGATTGCAGTGCAGCATTTTATATGGTTGACCGTGCAACCCTATGCAGGAAGTTTGACACCTGCGGTATACACCCATTGCTACTGAGAGATGTAATCTTATTATACACTGAGACATGGGTTCAAATGAAAAAGGGGCTCAGCACAGTTACTCGTAAAATCAACACCAAGGCCTAAAGCAGGGCTGCATCTTGGCTCCCCTGCCTTTTAAACTTTACCCTGCTGATCTGGGAAAATCCTTGCAATCGGCTGTCTGGCTCCTCCTAAGCTAGTAAATACCAATCTGCAAATAATACAGTATACAGATGACATTGTGATCATGGACCAACCATCTCCAGATAAATCAAGAGAAAACAAAAGTTTTAGGGCCTGATTTTGAACTTGGTGTCCAGGTTACTCTATCACAGCGGTGACTGATATCTTCTCCACCAAAATCTAAATCCCATAGGACATAATGAGAGTAAGATTTTGGCAAACAGGATATCCGTAAACGCTGTGACAGGTAAGCCGTCTGACAAGTTCCAAATCAGCTCCCTAATCTTTGGGAGATATCAGAACTAGAAGAATGTGACCTGGCACTTGGACAGCAAGACAATTCATGCAATGACTAAGTACAATTACCTCAGTATGTGGTTCAAGGAAAATGGCACACCGTAGGAACAAGTGAGAGCTCTTAGAAAGAAAGGTGTCACCATTACTTTTGGAGTTGTTCAACTGAATTGACTACTAAGCGTGCCTCAGCAGCCCCCATCCTAAGAGTAATGAAGGCAATACTTCTTTCAACATTACATTATGAACACCATGCTAACCCAGGTACTCCAGACTCAGCTTTGGAGCAAATTCACTGTAGTTCTTACAGAAAATCTTCCAACAGCTATGGTATACACATTGCTCAAGGTTAAGGCTGGAACTGGGCCTAGTTAACCAATCATTACACTGCAAGGCCTCCATGTTTAATTTTTATACCAGGTCTTGGAAGGCGCGAATGAACTCAATAATCTGAAAATCATATTTGAAGCTCCAGGTAATCCTTTGTCCACTAAGTAAGAAGTGTGATTGTGTCCCTCCAGATAGATGAAGCAATCTTATAAACTAGGGGATGTACCATATTCCGCCTAGAAAAAAGCAATCAATCCGCAACTGAAGGAGACCAAAAGAGGAGCAAGACCTACCGTCAGTAGGAGACTAGATGATGGTGCAGCCACTGATTGACACCTACCTCATTGGGAAGCTGCAAACCTATTGTTTGGAGGCCATATATGAGGAAAAGTGCAGACAGATATTGTGCATGCGATTACTAGTGCTCACAATAAAATGCGTTAGTCTAGCCTGGGTTGTCTGAGGAGGTAAAATGGACTGCAGGTTATGTAAGTGCATGCATGAAATTTGCCTACATCTGCTAGGATGCTGCCCCTCTTTAGACCACCAAAGAAAACTGCTGTTTAAACCGGTATTCTTGTTCTTGAGGGTACACACATGCCAAGAAGCTTCTTGAATCTGTTTTAAAAACTTTGCTCCTCGGGCACCAGCAAGATGTTCTAAATTGGTCAAAATGTTTAGGCAACAGCTCTGCTTAACTAGCGCGGTTGTACCATGGCACAATTGAGGGCAAAACCCAATAACAAAGTATGGTCCTTTGCACATTGCACTTTGAATATTTTTAATTGCCTTTTAACTTGGGGGACCAAGCATCTTAACACGTTTGTATACCAAGTGGCAGATACCCAGCAGTCAGGTCAAGTCTTGCAGTGGTTCTTGGTGACTGGTTTGCTACTTTTAGTTGTTGCTGTAGCAAAGCACTAATTTCCTACTGTAACTTGACAGCATGGGGTGGTTATTAAAAAACACTTACCTGGTGCTGCCAATTGCCTTGTGCTCCTCTGCTTCCTGTTCCCAGCATCAAAGACTCCCTGTGCAATACCTGCGCTGCACTCATGCATGAGATCAACACAGGGATTGGCCTAAGCAGGCTGGTTTGCAGCTCACTCATGCACAGGGAGTCTGTGCTGTTTCTCCAACCCAGCTGTCAAATACAGCTGAGTTGGAGAAACCTAACTGTGCCTGTCTGTTTGGCTGGCCTAGAACAGCCAGACACACAGATATGCACAGTTAAGGGCACACTTCACTTGCTTCTCCCATAGTCCAACCCCACCCTCCCTGCACAGACTGGCTGAGACAGCAACAGGAAAAAAGAATAGTGAAATAATGGTTTATTTTTCTGTACCGGCTTTAAGCCACCAGGGTAACGCTCCTCCGCCATTGCGGAGAAGCCGCTGCTGCCAAAAAATCAGATTTTACTGCTAGAGGATTTATCATTACAATTCCATACGTACTAAACATGACAGGTCTATCCCTTCCCAATCATGAATTACAACTTATTACATTTAATACGGAATCCTCAATGTTATTCTTTGGGGGGGGGGTTAGTGAAAAATGGATTGAGTGTTTTTCACTACCAGGACATGTGGAACTTAAAAGTATACATCCTGCCTTTTAATTACTGAGCACCCTGCCCTATGGTCTACCTAGATCATTTTGCAAGGATGACATATATGTAATAAAAGGGGAGTTTAAGACTTGGCAAGGGGTTTTAAATGCAAAGTCGACATGGTAGTGTGACGCTGCATTCAGGCTGTAAAGGCAGGCCTGGAGCAACAAATGCAGGCCCACTAGTAGCATCTAATTTACAGGCCCTGTTCTCATGTAATGCACTTTACTAGGGACTTTTTAGTAAATAAAAAATGCCAATTATGTGTATACCAGTCATCCATGCTTTAGAGAAAGAGCACAAGCACTGGTTAGCAGTGCACAGAGTCCTTATGCCAATATAAACTAATTCAGCACAATGTGGAGAGAAAAAGAAAAAAAATGTAGGGGTCCCCCTGCAGAGAAGGCCATTCCCAACACTCCCTCAGGCATGAAGGAAGATAATGCAACAACATTGATATTGACACCACCTGTGACATCTAGATACACAGCTGCAGTGTTCCCTCTCTCAGATTTCCCTCAGGAGTCAGAGGACCAAAGGTCAGGACTGGACACAACACAGCCTGCTAAAAGAAGCAGACACTTGTGTAGGAGGCTTTTTATGTAGTAACTCAGTGCTTCAACAATGACAGGGTCAGGCGTTTTAGACCTAGAGATGATGACAACTTAACTGTGTTTGATTGTTTTATTTTTGGAGGCTGAAATGTTGACAGTGCAACACAAGAGCATTAAATCAGTTACTACAGGTTGGATACAGAGACCAGGTTTGCCTCTGTAAAAAGTTTACTTCCAACTTTCAAAGTTTTCTGTACAAAAAGTGGTTATCAGAGAGCCGTTAGTGGGGTAAGCTTCAAGCTGGATCCAAAACAGGACTCTGCAATGGCGAGAGCTGGACTCCTGAAGAGTGAGCTCCCAGAGTCAATCAGAGGCTGCTTGGCATCAAGCCCAGTGAAGCAATCAAAAATAACTGTTTTCACTGATGTTCGCCATCGAAACTGGTGAAGTTTGCAGCTAGTCAGGGAGGATTACACTCTGACTGCAGCCAAGTGTCCATAACCTTGAGAACAATAATTGGTGAACAGAACTCAGATGAGACCAGGGGCCAGATGTACAAATCGTTTTGCATGGCGCAAACTGTGAAATTCGCAGTTTGCACCATGAAAAACGTGCAATGCGATGCACATTCCCATTTTGCGAGTACCGACTCGAAAAATGGGAATGCGACTCGCAAATAGGAAGGGGTGTTCCCCTTCCTATTTGCGATTCGCACCGTGACGCAGAATTGCTTTGTGACCGCGAACACGGTCGTGAAGCAATTCGCAGTTAGCACCCATGTGAAGTGGGTGCTAACTCATTCCCAAAAGGGAAGGGGTCCCCTTCCCCTTTGTGACTGGCACCAAAAATATTCTTTTCAGAGCAGGCAGTGGTCCAATGGACCACTGCCTACTCTGAAAAAATGAAACCAAATGGTTTCATTTTCTCTAGGGTTTTGCAACTCGTTTTCCTTTAAGGAAAACAGGCTGAAATACAAAAAAAAAAATACAGCTTTATTAAAAAAAGCAGTCACAGACATGGTAGTCTGCTGTCTCCAGCAGGCCAGCATCCCTGTGAGTGCAGGGAATCGCATGGGGGTCGCAAATTGCGACCCGCCCCATTAATATCAATGAGGTGGGTCTTTGAGACCCCCTTGCGATTCGCAGATGGTGTCAGGGACACCATTCTGCATATGGTTTTGTAATTTGTGAGTCGCAAAACCATTTCTACCTACATCTGGCCCCAGGTTAGGTATAGTTGGGACTGGTCCACTGGAAAGAAGGAAAAGCCCTCTGTAAGCTTGTTGAGTTCCTGCAGATCAAACAGGAGGTCCTAGACTCAAGGCAATAATGTCCAATCTTCTTTCTGGCTCTTCGCACACCAGGGCAGTCCTTCTTATTATGAGTCTCTGATTCAGGCAATTTGTTTGTATGCAGGAACAAGACAACTTTCTAAAAGGGTATTTTCAAAAGAGTACAGTATAATCCAACCTTAGTAGTGTAAACCAGTGTAGGCATATGGGAGAGACAGTCTTAACACAGTGAAAAACAACTTTGGAGGTTTTCCACTGCCACATGTAAAATCTTTAAGGCCCTCATTATGACATTGGTGGAAAATCTCCCTCAATTCCACACTGACGGCCGCCAACATACCGCTGCAGTGGCGGATATCTGTTTTCCATATTATGACACACACACCCCAGTCTGATAGACTATAGCCACATACACAAATCCGCCAGACCAAAGGTCAGTGATAAAGTGGCAGACCCAACACCTATACCGTTATGCCAACAAAACATCGCCCATCACATTATGACCCACGAATCACCATGGTGGACATTCAACGGCAGTGAACCATTGGCGGTACACACCGCTGCGCTCAGAATGGACACCCCCATACAAAACAACACCACATTGGCCAATACAAAAAAACCCACACCTGACATCCATACACACACCACACCCACACACGCACACCAGTATAAAACACACACCCACATTACCCACAACCCTTTACCAACAACAATTACTGCCAGGAGATTGACACGAACAGCACCGAGAAAACTAGACACATACGCCACTCACCCATACAACCCTCCCCCACTCAACATCACACACACCACCACATTCTCATCCACTCACACAGCACACAACACCCATGGCACCACAAAGGCACCCCCGTTTCACTGAGGAGGAGTTAAGGGTCATGGTGGAGGAAATTGTCAGGGTAGAGCCACAGCTCTTTGGAGCACAGGTACAACAGATTTCCATTGGCAGGAATGTGGAGCTATGGCGGAGAATTGTGGACAGGGTGAACACCCTGGGACAGTACCCAAGAACAAGGCGGTGGACCCCCACAGATCACAGCATGAGAGTAGCAAGTCTTGGCAATACTGCATCCTGAGGGACTCCTTGGAGTAGCTGGAGGACTGGACACTGGTGAGTCAAGT
This sequence comes from Pleurodeles waltl, assembly GCF_031143425.1. Classification (NCBI taxonomy): domain Eukaryota; kingdom Metazoa; phylum Chordata; class Amphibia; order Caudata; family Salamandridae; genus Pleurodeles; species Pleurodeles waltl. Next base: position 1,028,187,245 of record NC_090448.1, on the reverse strand, counting down.
TTTACCACTTATCACCCCCCGTCCCTGCATGTCATCACACACCCTCACCCGCACCCTCACTCCCATAACTCCACTCCATCCCACACACTGCACCTACACATATGACTAACCACAATGCCAAGCCCTGCCTGCTATATCAATGCATGGACCCCACACCCCTCCCAGCCCTGCATGGACACCATCACTAAAGCATGCACAGCATAGGGAAAATAACATTCCCACAATGCATCACCATACACAAGCTAAAGGTGACAGGGCCACACCAACGATAGAGGGGAAGCCAGAGATGTTCAATGTCATACACTTGAGACAAAAAACATCATTTACATCCTGTCAACACCAGGGCAGTGCACGCTCTATTGGCGACTAGAATGCAAAAACCCAGCACTCTCAAAACAACGTAGTTTATGCATTGTGCTGATATGTTGTTGTTTAACCTTTTGCATTGCAGAGTTTAATCCTGAAGACTTATTTTTAATGTGTTTACAAATACTGTTCATTTGCAATGTATTGCTGCAGGCTTTCAGAGTGTGTTAGGGTGTGGTCCCTTTCCAGGGCCTTCCAGAGACTTTCCCTGCAGCATGCCTGGGTGTGGTTGTGGGCTGGGCCAAGACTCCATAAAAGGGAGCCAGCCCAGCTCCAAGTGCTCACTATTCAGAGGTCCCGGTGCAGAGCAGCAGCTACTTCCTGAGCTCCTGTCCCGGTGGCCTATTTGATCTTCCAGGCCTCTGCCCTTCATTCTTCATTGGTGATCCTTGTTCTGGGCGGTAAGACAGTGGTTGGGCTGGCCTCCCGTCGCCGTTATTGAGAACTTTCATATTCTTAGCTTAATTCTTTAATGATTAACAGATTACTTTGTGTGCTACCGTTTCTTGACATTTGTATGGTGGTTTACGAATCGGCAAGACGCGCCATTCGTTTCATGCTGATTTAATCTTGTTAAGGCCCCCGGAGGAAAATGGAGCAGATGGTGGAGGACCAGGGGGCGATGGTTCCGCGAGAAGACGGGGCAGCAACGCAGGTGAGTGGGCCGGAATTGACGTCATACCCAGCTCGCCTTGACTTGATACTACGAGATTTTTGGGCAGATAAAAAGTGGGACCGACTCTTAAATCTAGAATTTGTCCTGGGTGGGTTTCAGAAAGCCAGTGTTATTGGGTTCTGGAACAGGAAAGATACAATTTTGGTCATGGGAAAATGTGATTACTGCCTAAAGAAAGTGAGCTTTTGAATTGATATTATCACGAGGGTCTGTAAAGGAACTAGCCTATCGTGGGTTGGACACCCATTCATGGTATGTGGATCGGGAGTGGAAAGGATTGTATGCGGGGGAGGGTAGAGTCTGCTGTAAGAAAGTGGTGTTGTGTGGTTGTCTGGGGACAGGAAGTGATTGCACTAAGGTCGGGCAAAACTTTAAGCTGTGGGGTCTGTTTTGCAAGCTTTGTCACCACGGGGGTTTGTGGCAGTTAGGGATGTTATTGGATTCAGGGCAGTAGGTGTGATATTTCTGTAAAGAAAATAGTGCAGTGAGGTTGAGCGTTTCAAGGAATGCAGTGGGGGTCTGGGAAGAATAGCCACGAAAAATGGTCTGCACCAGGAAGACATGTCTTTCTGTGCGCTTAAGTAATTGATCTACCGTCTCTGTGCTAGAAAGTAATGGCATGGGTGATTTAGACTGATTTCAAAGTGCAGTAAGTATTGTTGTAAGTTCCCAAAGTAAAGAAATTACGCATGGTCTCTCTCCAGGTTGTCGTAGTGTGAGTCGTCCGGAGCAAAGACGTGGGAGGAAAGAGATATGATCCTATGGTCTGGGTCAGGAAAAGATGTCATAGGATTAGGAAGACATAATGTAATTAAGACGTTCACGTAGGTTGCAGGAAGTATATATGTGGCTTGGTCGGGGTGTTACGGGTGGCATGTGTGATAAGTATTGATGTGGGGAGTTTAGGGCAAGAAGTAATGGATTTGTAAAGGTTACTGGTCCCTAAAACGATTTTCTCGTAGTCGCAGGTGCAGGGAATGATATCCGTGAAGTTTGGGAAGAAAGCAGTGTTGCTTATGTGCTGAGACAGGAAGTGATTCATTGATTACTATTGGTTGGGGAATTGTCTTGCGGCTGAGGGACCTGTGGCGCGAGAAATGTCGTGGATGGGGTTCTGTGTCTTGTTGTAATGTGTTAAGTAGGGGGACTCGTGGGCGATGTGGCTGCTAGGGTTCTGGGGCCTGGCGTGATGTTATAGGTAGTGGTTCACAGTGATGATGTAGGTTAGTAACAGGTCGCACCATTCTGCCATAGCTAATGTTTTCTAAATCAAGCCTTCTGAAGCGTTCAAGAACAAGAGAGTTAAACCTTCAGACCGAACCTGTGTTGGACACCATTATACTTGATAAACCATATTTAAATCCTGTACTTAAAAATGTTGGCAAGTCACTGTCACACGGTGTGTGTACATATTCGGATGACAATGACTTTCAAACACATATATAGAGACAGTGTGTGACTTCCCCAAAATAAATCTCTATATATATGTATATATATCTCCTGCATTCATCTCACCCTGCTACTATGCTCTCCCTAACCCTTCCACATCCTCTTCCCCTCCTCCCCCCTTTTATTCATCCCAAGCCTTTGGATTGAGTAAATGAAGGATAAACTCCCAATTAACACTTCTGGATTTCTTTCCTCCTCCACCCCTCCATTACTCCAGTCAATCTAACTAACAAACTCTCATATCCGCAACTCAAATTAACTCATAATAATACAAAAACTGTACTCATTATTAAATTATACTAATCCATCACTAATTCTTGTTGGGTACCAGAGTAGCGTGCTACTCATCGAAAAGCGCTTCGACGCCTCGTCAGGGGTAGTAAGCGCTATATAAATACGATTACAATACAATACAATTATTCATTGCGCGCTACCATTCCTTGACATTTGTATGGTGGCTTGCGAATCGGCAGGATGCGCAATTCGTTTAATGATGCTTTAACCTTGTTGTTCATTGCGCGCTACCATTTCTTGACATTTGCATGGTGGGTTAAGATTCGGCAAGACGCACGATTCGTTTCATGGTGCTTTAACCTTCAAATCAAATCAAATCATTAACATTTATAAAGCGCGCTACTCACCCGTGCGGGTCTCAAGGCGCTAGGGGGGAGAGGGGGGGATATCGCTGCTCGAACAGCCAAGTCTTTAGGAGTCTCCGGAAAGCGGAGTGGTCCTGGGTGGTCCTGAGGCTGGTGGGGAGGGAGTTCCAGGTCTTGGCCGCCAGGAAGGAGAAAGATCTCCCACCCGCCGTGGAGCGGCGGGTGCGAGGGACGGCAGCAAGTGCGAGGCCAGCGGAGCGGAGGGGGCGGGTGGGGACGTAGAAGCTGAGGCGTCTGTTGAGGTATTCCGGTCCCTTGTTGTGGAGGGCTTTGTGTGCGTGGGTGAGAAGACGGAAGGTGATCCTTTTGCTGACTGGGAGCCAATGCAGGTGTCTCAGGTGTGCGGAGATGTGGCTGTTGCGGGGTACGTCGAGGATGAGGCGGGCCGAGGCGTTTTGGATGCGTTGCAGGCGGTTTTGGAGTTTGGCTGTGGTCCCGGCGTAGAGGGTGTTGCCGTAGTCCAGGCGGCTCGTGACGAGGGCGTGGGTCACGGTTTTTCTGGTGTCGGCGGGGATCCAGCGGAAAATCTTACGGAGCATGCGGAGAGTGAGGAAGCAGGCGGAGGACACAGCGTTGACTTGCTTGGTCATGGTGAGAAGAGGGTCCAAGATGAAGCCGAGGTTGCGGGCGTGGTCTGCGGGGGTCGGTGCGGTGCCGAGGGCCGTGGGCCACCAGGAGTCGTCCCAGGCGGACGGGGTGTTGCCGAGGATGAGGACTTCCGTTTTTTTAGAGTTCAGCTTTAGGCGGCTGAGCCTCATCCAATCTGCGACGTCCTTCATACCCTCTTGTAGGTTGGTCTTGGCGCTGGCGGGGTCCTTGGTGAGGGAGAGTACAAGTTGGGTGTCGTCGGCGTAGGAGGTGATGATGATGTCGTGCTTGCGTACGATGTCGGCGAGGGGGCTCATGTAGACATTGAAGAGTGTCGGGCTGAGCGATGAGCCTTGAGGTACGCCGCAGATGATCTTGGTGGGTTCTGAGCGAAACGGAGGGAGGTAAACTCTTTGGGAGCGGTTAGCGAGGAAGGAGGCGATCCAGTCCAGGGCCTGGCCTTGGATCCCGGTGGAGCGTAGGCGGGTGATTAGGGTGCGGTGACAGACGGTGTCAAAGGCAGCTGAGAGGTCGAGGAGAATGAGGGCAACTGTTTCACCGTTGTCCATCAGGGTTCTGATGTCGTCTGTGACTGAGATGAGGGCGGTTTCCGTGCTGTGGTTGGTTCGGAATCCGGTTTGTGAAGGGTCGAGCAGGTTGTTGTCTTCCAGGAAGGTGGTCAGCTGTTTGTTGACGGTCTTTTCTATTACCTTGGCTGGGAAAGGTAGAAGAGAGATGGGGCGGAAGTTTTTCAGGTCGCTTGGGTCAGCCGTAGGTTTCTTTAGTAGGGCGTTGACTTCAGCGTGCTTCCAGCATTCGGGGAAGGTAGCAGAAGAAAAAGAAGAGTTGATGACGGTCTGGAGGTGCGGGGCGATGATGTCGTCGGCTTTGTTAAAGATGAAGTGCGGGCAGGGGTCCGAAGGGGCGCTGGAGTGGATAGAGTTCATGATGGATTTGGTTTCTTCCGTGTTGATGTGGGTCCAGTTGTTGAGGGTGATGTCCGGGGAAGCGGGTTCAGTGGTGTATGGTTGGGTCTGGTGTCCGAAGCTGTCGTGGAGGTCGCTGATCTTGCGATGGAAGAAAGTGGCGAGGGATTCGCACAAATCCTGTGAGGGCGTGACGGCGTTGGCGCTGGCGCTGGGGTTGGAGAACTCTTTGACGATGCTGAAGAGTTCTCTGCTGTTGTGGCTGTTTTTGTCTAGTCTGTCGGTGAAAAAGTTCCTTTTGGCAGTGCGGATCAGGTGGTGGTGTTCGCGTGTAGCGTTCTTGAGGGCGGTCATGTTGTCAGCGGTGTGGTCCTTGCGCCAGGCCTTCTCAAGGGCACGACAAGTTTTCTTTGATTCTTTGAGGGTGTCAGAGAACCAGAGAGGTTTTTTGGTGTTGGTCTGTCGATGCGTGCGTTTGAGGGGAGCAAGGTTGTCAGCGCAGTTGGAGATCCAGTTTGTGAGGTTGAGAGCTGCGTCGTTGGGGTCGGTGGTGAGGGTGGGTTGGTTGGCGGCGAGAGCGGAGAAGAGTTGCTCTTCAGGGATCTTGTTCCACTGTCGATGAGGGATGGGTTGAGTGCGGAGGTGGGAGGTCTCGCGTCGGAATGTGAAGTGGACGCAGCTGTGGTCGGTCCAGTGTAGGGCAGAGGTGTGGCTGAAGAAGACGTGTTTGCTGGCGGAGAAGATAGGGTCGAGCGTGTGTCCGGCGATGTGGGTGGCGGTGTTCACCAGTTGTTTGAGGCCGAGGTTGGCGAGGTTGTCGAGCAGGGTGGTGGTGTTGGGGTCGTTGTTTTGTTCCAGATGGAAGTTGAGGTCGCCTAGGAGGATGTAGTCCGGTGAGGCGAGGGCGTGCGGGGAGATGAAGTCGGCGATGGCGTCGCTGAAAGAGGCGCGAGGTCCGGGAGGACGGTAGACGAGGGATCCTCTGAGGGTGGTCCTTGGGTCGGTGCGAATCTGAAAATGCAGGTGTTCAGCGGCGAGGGGGGGGTCTTCGGTGGAGGTGGTGACGCTGATGGAGTCTTTGAAGATGATGGCGACACCTCCTCCTACTTGGTTGGTGCGGTCTTTTCTGGAGATCTTGTAGCCTTCGGGGATGGCGGTAGCGATGTCTGGAGCAGAGGAGGCGTTCATCCATGTCTCCGTGATGAAGGCGACGTCCGGGGCTGTGGAGTCCAGGAGGTCCCAAAGTTCAACGGCGTGCTTGTGGACGGAACGAGCGTTGATCAGGATGCACTTGAGGTGGTTGATGGCGCGTGGGCTTGTGGTCGTGGTAGTTGCGTGGTGGAAGATGCGTTTGCAGGAGTTGCAGGCGAAGGGTCCATGGGTGCGTTTGGGGTGAGCTAGGAAGCAGGTTTTGGAGCGCCCTGGGTTGAGGGCGTGGAGGGTGGTGGGGTCGTAGCGGATCAGCGGGGCTTGGGGGAGCTGGGGACCAGGGGTCGTGGCGCTGGGCGCGGGCCAGGCGCGCACGGGCGCAGACGGGCTTGCCTCTGGCGCGCCTCTGGCGCGCCAGCGGCGTGCCCGCTGCGCGCGCCCGCTGCGCGAAGGGGGGGGGGAGGGGTCAGCTGGGGGCGAATGGGAGCTGGGGGGCGGGGGCGTGCAGGAGGTCGCGGCGGGAAAGCGCGAGGGAGGGGGGGGGACAGGTAGAGTGAGAGGAGCTGGGGGAGGGGGTTTAGGGTGGAGGAGGGTGAGTGTTAGGAGGTTTGGAGATTAGGGAGAGAGATAGGAGTAGGGTTGTGAAGATAGGGGAGGGGGGGTTGTAGAGGTGGGTGAGGGAGAGAGGTAGAGTGAGAGGATAGGGAGATAGGTAGTAGAGGGGGTGGCAGGAGGGGGGGAGAGATAGAGAAATAGATAGAGAAAATAGATAGAGAAGTCGATAGATAGGGAAATAGATAGATAGACAGATAGGTAGGTAGGAGGAGGTGGAGAGTGGGGGAGTTAGATAGTGAGATAGGGAGCTAGAGAGATAGGAAGATAGGAGGAGTGAGGGAGGTAGATAGCGAACGGGTTAGCTAGGGGTGAGAGAGGGGGAGGCGAGTGAGGGAGGGGGATGAGGAAGGAGCAGGAGGGCAGGCTCGGGGGAAGAAGACGGAGGAGGTAGAAGAGCCGAAGACAGGAGAGCAGAAGACAGAAGAACAGAAGACCGGAAGAACAGAAGAACAGAAGAACAGAAGAACAGAAGAACAGAAGAACAGAAGAACAGAAGACCGGAAGAGCAGAAGAGCAGAAGACAGAAGCACAGAAGATCGGAAGAGCAGAAGAACAGAGAAGAACAGAGAAGAACAGAGAAGAACAGAGAAGAAGACAGAAGAACCGAGAAGAAGAACACAGAAGCACCGAGAAGAACAGAGAAGAAGAACACAGAAGACCGGAAGAACACAGGAGAACAGAAGGGAAGAACAGAAGAACAGAAGAGAAGAACAGAAGAACACAGAAGAAGATTGCAGAGGGGGGGCGAGGAGGAAGAGACAGAGAGGAGGAAAAGAAGCAGGAGCAGGAGAGAAGGTGAGTGGCGCGGGGCAGGGCGAGGGGCTGGGAGGAGGGGGGTACTTACAGTTAGGTGGGTCTCAGGAACACAGGAACTCGGGAACTTGGAGGAGCTGCAGCGGCAGGGGGAGCGACCTACCCTTGGGTCAAGGGTCGCTACCACTGTCGCGCAGCGGGCGCCATAAGAGGTAGGAGGGGGGGGAGGGGTCAGCTGGGGGCGAATGGGAGCTGGGGGGCGGGGGCGTGCAGGAGGTCGCGGCGGGAAAGCGCGAGGGAGGGGGGGGACAGGTAGAGTGAGAGGAGCTGGGGGAGGGGGTTTAGGGTGGAGGAGGGTGAGTGTTAGGAGGTTTGGAGATTAGGGAGAGAGATAGGAGTAGGGTTGTGAAGATAGGGGAGGGGGGGTTGTAGAGGTGGGTGAGGGAGAGAGGTAGAGTGAGAGGATAGGGAGATAGGTAGTAGAGGGGGTGGCGGGAGGGGGGAGAGATAGAGAAATAGATAGAGAAAATAGATAGAGAAGTCGATAGAAAGGGAAATAGATAGATAGACAGATAGGTAGGTAGGAGGAGGTGGAGAGTGGGGGAGTTAGATAGTGAGATAGGGAGCTAGAGAGATAGGAAGATAGGAGGAGTGAGGGAGGTAGATAGCGAACGGGTTAGCTAGGGGTGAGAGAGGGGGAGGCGAGTGAGGGAGGGGGATGAGGAAGGAGCAGGAGGGCAGGCTCGGGGGAAGAAGACGGAGGAGGTAGAAGAGCCGAAGACAGGAGAGCAGAAGACAGAAGAACAGAAGACCGGAAGAGCAGAAGAACAGAAGAACAGAAGAACAGAAGAACAGAAGACCGGAAGAGCAGAAGAACAGAAGAACAGAAGACAGAAGCACAGAAGATCGGAAGAGCAGAAGAACAGAGAAGAACAGAGAAGAACAGAGAAGAACCGAGAAGAAGAACACAGAAGCACCGAGAAGAACAGAGAAGAAGAACACAGAAGACCGGAAGAACACAGAAGAACAGAAGGGAAGAACAGAAGAACAGAAGAGAAGAACAGAAGAACACAGAAGAAGATTGCAGAGGGGGGGCGAGGAGGAAGAGACAGAGAGGAGGAAAAGAAGCAGGAGCAGGAGAGAAGGTGAGTGGCGCGGGGCAGGGCGAGGGGCTGGGAGGAGGGGGGTACTTACAGTTAGGTGGGTCTCAGGAACACAGGAACTCGGGAACTTGGAGGAGCTGCAGCGGCAGGGGGAGCGACCTACCCTTGGGTCAAGGGTCGCTACCACTGTCGCGCAGCGGCCGCCATAAGAGGTAGGAGGGGGGGGAGGGGTCAGCTGGGGGCGAATGGGAGCTGGGGGGCGGGGGCGTGCAGGAGGTCGCGGCGGGAAAGCGCGAGGGAGGGGGGGGGGACAGGTAGAGTGAGAGGAGCTGGGGGAGGGGGATTAGGGTGGAGGAGGGTGAGTGTTAGGAGGTTTGGAGATTAGGGAGAGAGATAGGAGTAGGGTTGTGAAGATAGGGGAGGGGGGGTTGTAGAGGTGGGTGAGGGAGAGAGGTAGAGTGAGAGGATAGGGAGATAGGTAGTAGAGGGGGTGGCGGGAGGGGGGGAGAGATAGAGAAATAGATAGAGAAAATAGATAGAGAAGTCGATAGATAGGGAAATAGATAGATAGACAGATAGGTAGGTAGGAGGAGGTGGAGAGTGGGGGAGTTAGATAGTGAGATAGGGAGCTAGAGAGATAGGAAGATAGGAGGAGTGAGGGAGGTAGATAGCGAACGGGTTAGCTAGGGGTGAGAGAGGGGGAGGCGAGTGAGGGAGGGGGATGAGGAAGGAGCAGGAGGGCAGGCTCGGGGGAAGAAGACGGAGGAGGTAGAAGAGCCGAAGACAGGAGAGCAGAAGACAGAAGAACAGAAGACCGGAAGAGCAGAAGACAGAAGAACAGAAGAACAGAAGACCGGAAGAGCAGAAGAACAGAAGAACAGAAGACAGAAGCACAGAAGATCGGAAGAGCAGAAGAACAGAGAAGAACACAGAAGAACCGAGAAGAGGAACACAGAAGCACCGAGAAGAACAGAGAAGAAGAACACAGAAGACCGGAAGAACACAGAAGAACAGAAGGGAAGAACAGAAGAACAGAAGAGAAGAACAGAAGAACACAGAAGAAGATTGCAGAGGGGGGGCGAGGAGGAAGAGACAGAGAGGAGGAAAAGAAGCAGGAGCAGGAGAGAAGGTGAGTGGCGCGGGGCAGGGCGAGGGGCTGGGAGGAGGGTGGTACTTAGTTAGGTGGGTCTCAGGAACACAGGAACTCGGGAACTTGGAGGAGCTGCAGCGGCAGGGGGAGCGACCTACCCTTGGTGTTCATTGCGTGCTAACAGTTCTTGACATTTACAGGGTGGCTTAAGAATCGGCAAAAGACGCGCGATTCGTTTCATTGCACTTTGATCTTGTTATTCATTGTGAGCTGTTATTTCTTGGCATTTACATCGTGGTTTACGAATCGGCAAGACGCGCGATTCGTTTAATGATGATTTGACTTTGATATTCATTGCGTACTACAATTTCTTGGCTTTTTACATGGTGACACTTGAATCGGCAAGACGCACGATTCTCTCCTCGAGTTTAATTCATGTTGTTTATTGTATGCCACTATTCTAAAATATTTATCATGTAATATTCGAGTTATGTGATTTGTTTTTCCCGAATCCATATTGTGTTATTCATGGTGCACAATCCTTTTATGGTGTTTACTATATATATATTAATATACAATATGCGCAATTTGTGTTGAAACATTTTAAGAGTACACAGAAGATCAGAGTTTCTAGATGCAATATTGTATGGTCCTAGTATGCATTCTCAAAAAAGGATTTTTATGACTGGTTTAAAATTTAGTCAGAATGTTTTTAAGATTCTCATGTAAAGGAAAGTACTTGAATAAGAAAGTTTTCATTTAATCCATCTTGATTCCCTTACAGGTATCCGGCCATCTTGAAACTTAGTCATTTTAAACTTAATTCGAAGATTGTTCATGTTTTCAGAATGACTATGCTTAGAATCATAGTCTAGTATTGATTTCAGGAGATATAATTTTCATATTGTGTGTTCTAACCTTTTTCTTACTACAGGTCTCCTTCCCAGCTGTTTCCCTTCCTAATCCCCTCTTCCCCTCTTGAACTCTCTTAGCCTCTGTGATGTATCTATCAGAGTCTTGGAGCTGGTCAGTGGTGGACGTGTTGGGAACTTGCGCAGACCCCGAGGATCTGGTGACTCTGACACATCCCCACAGGTACCCCAGCCAATGTCAGTGGAGAGGAGGTGCCACAACTACAGAACATGCCCCCAGTGATGACAGTAACTCTAGACTTCAGGATCTGGAGGACCTACCTGGCCCATCAAGAACCACTGGACAGAAAGTCACCCAAGCACAATCACAGTCCACCACAGAGCCTCCCCCATCTGGATCCAACACCACAGCACCCAGCCAGCATACGCAGACCTCTATCCCCTGGACACGTCAATTAACAGTGTGCTCACGTCTACAGGGACCTCAGGCCACACATCACCCCCAAGACAATCAGGGACCCCAGCCAACCCCACAAAAACAGGACGATCAAGGACCTGGGGTCAGTGGCAGTGGCCACATCATTCAGGGGACAGGGGCACAGGCCAACAGGGACACTGGGAGGACTGCTGTGTGCCAGGGGTAGGACAGGACCAGGGAACCGACTCTCCAGGAGGCACTCTCCAAGATCCAGGGAGCCTACCAACTTTCCCAGGATATGATGGGCCAGGTCATTGACAACGTGCAGGAGAACAGGCAGCTGCAGGAGGGACAGTATCACGGGATCAGGGAGGACCTGCAGGCCATCAACACCACTCTGATCTCCATAGCGGGTGGAGGCAGACATGGCCAACATCATGAGGGAGGCAACAGCACATTCACTGGCCCCTACGACTAGCTAGTCAACTGAAAAGCCCTCCACTTCTGCTGCTGCTAGTGGCCAGGAGGCAAGGCCACAGGACCCCAGGCCAGGAGCATCCCTCACCTGCAGAAGGTGAACCACCCTGCAAACATTCGCTGCGACCCAGACAGAAGCCATAGACAATTGCCAAGAAACCGCCAAGAAATGAGACTCTCCTGATTGTCCCCCTTGTGTCCCACACTGTCATCTTGTCCACCTTGAACTGCCTTTGATCCCCTTCCTATGGCCACTTGGACACTGCACCTGTGCTACAAACAGACTGGAACACCTTGAACTGCCTTTGCTCCCCTTGGACACTGCACCTGTGCTACAAATAGACTGGAACAATAACCTGGACTTTCTTCCATCATCACCCCATTCCATTGCACTTTCCCCTCAATTTATTAGCACTACAGTAAATATCCTTGAACACAACTCAAATACTTGTATGTCATGTGTGGAAATTGTGTTTTAACGGAAACAGTTACATCCATTGCAAATGAACTGTACAGTGTGGAAGCATACAAATAATGACCTGTAGCTGGCTGTAGTCACCACATCAGTACACAGTTGTCATTGCACCAACATCTGTAAAATGAGAATCCATAGGCGACAGTAAGTATATGTAAAAAGTGGGTAGTGCCATCATTCCACAGCCACACAGAATACACCAATAGTCATTGAAATGTGAAGTTGCACTGACTCACCTGTGTTACATTGGAGGTACTGACATATATCTGTGGTTCTGTAGTCCTCATCCTCATCTTCAGCCTCTTTATCCTCACTGTCATCAGGGTCTACTGCAGCCACAGGGGCATCTCCAGTCTCCTCATGCAGAAAAGGTACATGGCATCTGAGGGCCAGGTTGTGCAACATGCAGCATGCGACAACTATCTGGCAGACCTTGTCGGGTGAGTAGCACAGGGATCCACCTGTCAGATGAGGCACCTGAACCTGGTCTTCAGGAAGCCAAAGGTTCTCTTGATGACCCTTCTGGTTCACCCATGTGCCTCATTATAATGTTCTTCAGCCCTTGTCCTGGCATTCCTCAGAGGGGTCAGCAGCCACAATAGGTTTGGGTAGTCACGGTCACATGCAGGTATTGAAGCACAACATTTAGCCACGCACTATACTATGAGGTTAACACCAGAGGCATTCACTAACATACACTGGGTGGGGACCAAGGCTCACCTATAAGCCACACCCTGTGTCTCTGTAGCTGGGATGCTGATATTCCTCAGGACAAAGGCATCATGTACCGGCCCAGGATACTTAACACTGACGTGGGAGATGTACTGGTCTGTAAGGCACACCATCTGCACATTCATGGAGTGGAAACTCTTACGATTCCTGTACACCTGCTCATTCTGGCAGGGATGGGTCAAAAGCAATATGTGTCCCGTCAATCGCCCCAATAATATTGAGGATATGTCCTATTGCACAGAATTCGGCCTTCACAGAGGCCAAATCTTCCTCCTGGGGAAAGGTATGTAGCTGCACATGTGTTTTACCAGGGCAGACAACACACTTGGCAGCACTATTGAGAACATTGGCTATGACATTCCTGCGGCCAAGCTCACTGTCATATGGAAAGAACTTGTCACCAGGAAATGGAGCACTGATAGCACTTGCACAAGAGGGGGGATCCCAGTCGGATGATGGATCGCAGATATCAGGTCAGGCTCCAACTGGGCACACAGCTCTGTGATTGTGGCCCTGTCCAGTCTATAGGTGTGGATAATGTGCCTGTCCTCCAATGTAGCTAAGTCCACCAGGGGTCTGTACATAGGGGTTTGTTTTCACCTCCTAATCATCCACAGCAGTAGGTATCTAAGGGACTCAAGAGTGAGTAGGCTGTCACAATTTGAACAAGTAAACCACAACATCAGTCCACATGGTGCACCTATGTATTGGCACAGTGCAAATGTCAAAGTCTGTGCCTATTTAACCTGTGACGCAGTCAATGTTGATAGGCCTGTTTCCCCCCCTGAAATGGCGACCGCCTGTCCTGTATGGAGGGACAGGTGGAAGTGAGGTAAATTTGCTGACGTTGGGTATCGTGGCGGTAGGCGGTCTTGCACCACCGTGGAATTCCTTATTGGATAATATTGGGCCCTATGGAGCATAGTGGCTAATGGGGAAGTACGGCAGCGGTGACAGTGTACACTGCCGCGGATTTGACTGCCATTTTCTATCTCAATCCTCACTTGTTTCCTGACCTTCAAAAGGGGAAGACCTGCACTGCGTGTGCTGCTGTGACCTGTGTCTGGAACCTACCATGGCCTGTGTGACTGGGAAAAGGGCCCCAACCTTCACTTCAGAGGAGCTGGAGCGACTGTTGGATGGGGTCCTACCCCAGTACGGAAAGCTGTATGGGCCTCCAGACCAACAGGTGAGTACACTTTGGGCACGATGCATGTGGCATGGATGCATAGAGATGTGTGTCAAGACATCATGTAAGGGTGGTTGGGGGGATTCTCTGTTGGCGGTGTACATGTTGTGAGATGGCCTTTGTGCGTGCCAATGGTGATAGAATCGGGTATGGTGGGCCATGTGTGTGACAGGCTGGACTGTTGTTTAATGGAGTTCTCCTGTATGTATTACCTCTGCAGGTCAGCATCCATCAAAAGAAGGGATTATGGCGTACCATCGCCAAGGACGTGAGGGTCCTAGGGGTCTATGGCAGGTGGAACACCCACTGTCAAAAACAGTGGGAGGACCTGAGATGCTGACCAGGGAAGAGCGCGGAGGCCCAGCTGGGGATGGCTTCCCAACGAGGAAGGGGTGCCCGCCGGACCCTGAACCCCCTGATGGCCCGCATACTGGTGGTGGCCTACCCAGAGCTGGATGGGCGCTTGAGGGAATCACAGCAGCCACAAGGGGGTGAGTACAGAGGGTTTCATGTCATATTTTTGGCTGGTGGGGTGGTATCTGGGTGGTGAATGAGTGTTGGTGGGTGCCCATAAGGCCAGGCCAGACATTGCAGTGTGGGTCATCTCCAGGGTAATGGTTGCATGGCAAATACAGGTAACCTAGCTTGTTAATAGTCCGTTTCAGGCAGGGCATTGTAGGTCCCAGGTGTGCTGCAGTTGGCGGCGTGTGGTCCTCATCTTGCCTTAGTGACTGGTCATATCACTGGTAGTGCAATGCATAGTGCGAAATCCTGTTCCCTGTGTGTGATGGTGATGTGCATGCCAATGGTGGTGTTGGTGCAATCATTACCCAAGTGTATCCTTTGTCTTCAACCCTTTCTTATTTTGTCATCCAGTCCTTGTTTGCATTAGCATCATCTGGCAAAGGAGCAGGGGCACCGGTGAAAGAGGGAGCTGCATCCCACAGGAGCCTGGAGGCAGAGTCCACCAGTGCTGAGAGAACCAGTGGGACGGAGGGCGAGGGAGCACTACGGCAGAGACTAGAGGAGACAACACAAACTCTGATACCTCCACCGATGGGAGCTCCCTGGTGGTGGCGGAAACCTCTGTGACCACCCCAGCTGCAGGTACAACTGCCACCCCCGTACCAGCACCACCCTCCCTCAGCGAGTTTCCCATGCCCGCTCAGCCAGGAGGGTGGACATCTCCTTCACCCCAGGCACCTCAGGCCCTGCCCCAGTGAGCCCTGCTGCCCTGAGTAAGGAGGCAATGGACCTCCTGAGATCCATCTCTGTAGGGCAGTCAACCATTGTGAATGCCATCCAGGGGCTGGCATCCCAGAATCAGCAATGCAATGCATTCCTGGAGGGCATTCACCGTGGATTGGCGGCCCAACAGAGATCGATTCAGGCTCTGGCCTCCTCTCTGATGGCAGCCATTGTCCCTGTTTGTACTGTCCCCCTCCAACTCCCACTTCCCATTCCCATTCTCCTCAACCCCAACCCAACTCAGGCATACATACAGACGAGCATGCACACAAGAAAACACCCAAGAGTGGCACAGGCAAACACAAGCACCACACTTCATCCCACAAGCACTCACACAAACACCATACAGTTGCAGACACAACAACATCCACTGCCTCCTCTGTCTCCCCCTCCTCCTCCACCACCTCCCTCCCAGTCACGTCCACACTCACACCTGCATGCACTACATCAACATCCACTACCAGCATCACCACACCAACCAGAACACATACAGCACTGGTAGACACCTCCACAACAGCCATGCATGTGTCCCCTGTGTACTCTCCCAACCTGTCTGTTCCCCCTCCTAAAAGACACAAACGCAAGCATTGATACACCCAACAGCCATCCACATCACATAAGCATACTGCCCATGCACCTGTACCCAAGTCCAGCAGACATACACCTCCAACAACCACTCCCTCATCCTCCACTCCCATTACTCCTCTCTCCTCCTGCCACTGCCCCTAAAAAGCTTTTCCTTTCCCAATTTGACCTCTTCCTTCCTCCTCCCCCATCCTGCCCATATGGGCAGGGTACCAAGGACATAGCCCAGCACCTTAGCCAAACAGTCCACGGGTAGAGTGGTAGCACCACCTACTCGTGGTGGTAAGGATACCACACCTTCATTGCAGAAGAGGAAGGAGCCAGCACCAACAGGGAAGAAGTGGAAGGGGCCTGCACCACCTGTAAAGAAGGAGAAGGAGTCTGCACCACCTGCAAAGAAGGGGAAGGAGTCTGCACCACCTGTGAAGAAGGGTAAGGAGCCTGCAACACCTAGAAAGAAGGGAAAGGGGCCTGCACTACCTGTGAAGATGGGGAAGGAGCCTGCACCACCAGGCAGAGAGGGGAAGAGCCCATCCTACCCTGCCAGAAAGGGTAAAGGATCCATGCCCCATGTACTGGAGGAGATGAAGCACTCTACGCCAGTGGAGGATGTCAGGCTTACACCTCCACCACCACCAGCTGTCCCGGGGCCCCCACCGCCAGCTAAGGAAGTACAGCCATCAGAGTGCAGAGGCTGTCCAGGAGGCTCCTCCATCCACCACCACATTGCAGACATAAGAGAGTGCAGGGGCTGCCCAGAAGGCTCCTCCATCCACCACCGCAGTGCAGCTGTCACCGCCAGCGGATGCCATGTAGGCCACACTCCAGGGCCTGCTGTGCGAGCTGCCCCCTCCAGAACCAGTGGGGAAGTCACCCACTCCAGAGACCCTGGCACTGCACTCCCCAGGACAGAGCAATAGGCATGAAGCCCCCTCCAGAACCAGTTGGGAAGTTACCCACTCCAGAGACTGTAGCCTTGCACTCCTCAGGACAGAGCAATAGGCATGTTGCCCCCTCCAGAACCAGTGGGGAAGTCACCCACTCAGAGACTGTGGCCTTGCACTCCCCAGGGCAGAGCAATGGGCATGTTGCCCCCTCCAGAACAAGTGAGGAAGTCACCAACTTCAGAGACTGTGGCCTTGCATTCCCCAGGACAGAGCAATGGTCATGTTGCCCCCTCCAGAACCAGTGGGGAAGTCACCCACCCCAGAGACTGTGGCCTTGCACTCTGCAAGACAGACTAATGGGCATGGAGCCCCCTCCAGAACCAGTGGGGAAGTTACCCACTCCAGAGACTGTGGCCTTGCACTCCCCAAGACAGAGTAGTGGGCATGTTGGCCCCTCCCGAACCAGTGGGTAAGTCACCTACTCAGAGTCTGTGGCCTTTCACTCCCCAGGCCAGAGTAATGGGCATGTTGCCCCCTCCAGAACCAGTGGAAAGTCACCCACTCCAGAGACTGTGGCCTTGCACTCCCCAGGATAGAGCAAAGGGCATGAACCAGTGGGGAAGTTTCTGTATTCAGCTGAGGTGCCCCGTCCCCCTGAGGTGCCTTCCCACTTGCAAAATTATGCCCCTGTGTTCTCTACAGATGTGTCAGGATACCGGTTGGGCCTTGGACTTTGCCCTGTGTCCTTGTGTGCCCTTATGACTTTGGACTGGGCATTGGCCCTATATGTACATCTGTAAATATATTTGGTTTGTGTGGTGGGTTTTGCTATGCTACTACATTGTCAGTACTTCAGCAATCTTGTCTATGTTTTATTATGCCATGTGTCCTGTGCCATTGGTTTATGTGTGCAGCTGATTCAATCAATCAATCAATCAGGAATTTGTAAAGGGGCCTACTCACCCGTGAGGGTCTCAAGGCGCTGAGTAGGGGGGGAAGGGGTGAGGTGCTGTTACTGCTCAAACAGCCAGGTCTTGAGAAGTTTCCTGAAGGTAAGGAGGTCTTTGGTCTGGCACAGGTAGGTAGGAAGAGTGTTCCATGTTTTGGTGGCCAGGTGTGAGAATGATCTACCACCGGTTGTAGTTCTGCAGCTACGTGTGACGGTTGCGAGGGCGAGGTCGTGGAGTGGAGATGCTGGGTCTGGGTGTAGAAGGACAGCTGTTGGACCTGGCTTTTTGACAGGGACATCCCCAAACTTTTTGCCTCCTTCCTCCTATTTTCTTCTGACCTGTTGTTGTTGGCTTTTGACCTCTGAGCACTTTACCACTGCTAACCAGTGCTAAAGTGCATATGCTCTCTGTGTAAATTGTACTATTGATTGGTTTATCCATGATTGACTATTTAATTTACCTGTAAGTCCCTAGTAGAGTGCACTACATGTGCCTGGGGCATGTAGATTAAATGCTACTAGTGGGCCTGCAGCACTGGTTGTGCCACCCACCTCAGTAGCCCCTTAACCTTGTCTCAGGCCTGCCATTGCAAGGCCTGTGTGTGCAGTTTCACTGCCACTTCGACTTGGCATTTAAAAGTACTTGCCAAGCCTAGAACTCCCCTTTTTCTACATATAAGTCATCCCTAATGTGTGCCCTAGGTAACCCCTAGAGCAGGGTGCTGTGTAGGTAAAAGGCAGGACATGTACCTGTGTAGTTATATGTCCTGGTAGTGTAAAACTCCTAAGTTCGTTTTTACACTACTGTGAGGCCTGCTCCCTTCATAGGCTAACATTGGGGCTGCCCTCATACACTGTTGAAGTGGCAGCTGCTGATCTGAAAGGAGCAGGAAGGTCATATTTGGTATGGCCAGAATGGTAATATAAAGTCCTGCTGACTGGTGAAGTCGGATTTAATATTACTATTCTAGAAAGGCCACTTTTAGAAAGTGAGCATTTCTTTGCACTAAAAACTTGTTGTGCCCTTCAATCCACGTCTGGCTAGGTTTAGTTGACAGCTCCTTGTGCATTCACTCAGACACACCCCAAACACAGGGTACTCAGCCTCACTTGCATACATCTGCATTTTGAATGGGTCTTCCTGGGCTGGGAGGGTGGAGGGCCTGCCCTCACACAAAGGACTGCCACACCCCCTACTGGGACTCTGGCAGACAGGATTGAACTGAAAGGGAACTTGGTGCCTTTCTTAGAGACTCTTTGAAGTCACCCCCACTTCAAAGGCACAACTTAGTATAAAACAGGGCCTCTGCCCTACCTCATCAGACACTTGCTGGAGAAGAAACCGGAACCAGAAACTACATCCTGCCAAGAAGAACTGCCTGGCTGCTCAAAGGACTCACCTGTCTGCTTTCTCCAAAGGACTGCTGTCTTGCTGTTGCCCTGCTGCCTTGCTGAACTCTTGTCTGGCTGTGAAAGTGCTCTCCAAGGGCTTGGATAGAGCTTGCCTCCTGTTCCTTGAAGTCTCAGGACCAAAAAGACTTCTGCCTTTCACGTGGACGCTCCGTGCGCCGAAAATTTCGACGCACAGCTTGTTTCGCGGCGAGAAAAACGCCGCACACCGACGCTGATCAACGCGACGCCCTCGGGACGATCGAGACTTCGACGCACAACCTCGCAAGGACAAAGCCGCCCGACTTCCAAGGAGAAATCGACGCGACGCCTACCGTGAGTGCGAAACTTTGACGCACGGCCTCGCAAGGACAACGCCGCCCGACTTCCAAGGAGAAATCGACGCGACGCCTGCCGTGAGACCAAAATTTTGACGCACGGCCTCGCAAGGACAACGCCGCCCGACTTCCAAGGAGAAATCGACGCGACGCCTACCGTGAGATCGAAACTTCGACGCGCAGCCCCGCAGAACGACGCGCAGCCGGAAAATAAGCAGGAGAATCCACGCACAGACCCGGGACATCTGGTAATCCCCGCGATCCACAAAAAGAGACTGTCTGCGCGCCGGAAAACGACGCCCGACTTCCCCGCGTGGAAAAGAACGACGCAAGTCTGTGTGTGCTGAGGAGAAATCGACGCACACACCCCTTTTTCCACGCATCTCTTCTCCTGTGGCCCTCTGAGGAGATTTCCCACCAGAAACCAGGTACTCTGTGCTTGAAAGACACTTTATTGCTTTTTAAAAGACTTAAAGACACTTAATATCACTTTTCAGTGATATCTTTACAAATTCGTATTGCAACTTTGATCGTTTTGACCTACAAGTACCCAGATAAATATTCTATATTTTTCTAAACACTGTGTGGTGTATTTTTGTGGTGTTATACTATGGTGTTGTATGATTTATTGCACAAATGCTTTACACATTGCCTTCTAAGTTAAGCCTGACTGCTCGTGCCAAGCTACCGGAGGGTGAGCACAGGCTGATTTTGGATTGTGTGTGACTTACCCTGACTAGAGTGAGGGTTCTTGCTTGGACAGAGGGCAACCTAACTGCCAACCAAAAACCCCATTTCTAACATTGGTGATCAGCGGTGAGGATAGGACTTGTGTTTGTGCAGTGACATACAGTAGCTAAGTATTTCACTACCTACCCACAGTTGAAGGTCAACTTGATTTTTTATCTCTTTTTTGACTTTTGGTCTCTGATGTCCTCCTGGATATACTATTGATATTTTGGACTTTGGATTTTGGTTTTTGCTGGTAAGATCCTATCAGAATGGGATCGCTTACCTACTTATTCTTTTTGCCTACTGACCACCTCACTAAGGCTGACCTAAGGAAGCTTTGCAGAGAATGTGGCCTTGCTGTAGCAAAGAGATCTACTAAAGCAGAGATGCTACATGCCTACATAGTCTGGGAGGAAGACAGATGGGCAGAGAGAGAGGCAGCAAGAAACCAAATGACTAAGTACCCCTCAGAGGAGGAGGAGGACGACTCAGATGAGGAAAGAGACCCAGTGAAAAAAGAATGGCTCATGGCTCAAGCACGGTGGATGGAAGAGCTAGATGAGTTTATTGAAAGGGCTGAGGCAGCAAGTCTCTTAGCCCTGGAAGAAGAAAAGATTGCAGCTCAAGAGATGAGCTGTAAAGAGCTGAAACTGGAGGCCGGAAGGGCTGAGTCCAGTTCAGATGGTGGCAGCAAAAATCTTGCATCTAGTACTGCTGAAGAAGGGCACAAGCCCAGAGATGTGGTACCCAACTTGAAGAAGAGAGTTGACACACCCCAGGCGGTTCAAGGGTATGAGGTAGTTCCCGTTATGCACAGGGTCCCTGAGAAGGATTGGGGAACTGGCACAGGGAGTCATATTCCTACTGGGGGGAGGGACACTTTACTGACTCTAGCAGAGAGTGACAGAGAAAAGGGTTCCCCCCTGGTGGACGTCCTGGATATAGAGTGTAGAGACATCCCAGAAGAGTTTGGGTTGAGTGTCAGGGACAGACAGATACTGTCTCACCAGTCTCAGGAGGGTGAAGTAGAGTGCTTTTCCAAGGTTGAGTTACTGGGTGGTTGGGTGAAGGGTACTGTGGTTAATACATGTGAAGGGCAGAGTGATGTAATTGCTGGAGAGCATATGTCTGGTCCTTATTTTCCAGAGCTACGCCAACACCAGGTGGAGTGTGAGTTCTCTGACCCCAGGGAACTTACAGTGGAGGCAGACTTTTGGGTGAGTACCAGAGAGTCTGAAGAGGCATTTGGGGGTGCTCCTGAAGGGAGTGGTCTAGGTGGTTCCCGACCAAGTGAGGTGGGAGAGGATTGTAGTGTCCCAGGTAGGTCTCAGAGCCTAACCTGTACCGTAGGGCTACCTTTTGAGGGAAGCCCCGCAGTGTCAGAAGAACTTGGGGGGATGACTGTAGACAGCATCCCAACAGTTCTGGTGTCTGGCAGTACCACTCCTAGTGAGGGGGTGCAGAAGTCCAGACATAGGGTTGAGAGGGGGTGGCCGACCCCAGTGGAGGATCTTGAAAGTCAGGGGTCAGCTCTGAGAGCAGAGCCCCCCAGGAATGACCCAGGTGAAACCGTTTCTGGTTTGGGGGAAACCCAGACTCTGCCGGATGGGCAGAGGTCGGGAGACCTGCGCCAACCAGACTCTTGTGTGGCCCTTGGGGACGGCGTGTCCCTTGTGGGGGGTGAGAGTGCCCCCCAGGAAGTCCTGGCATGCCAGGCAAAGATTCAACCTCAGGGTGGTGACTCTGGGTTGGATAACCGGGTTCAGAGGTTAAACTTTGACCTGGTGGGGGGTAGATGTGCCCCCCAGAAAGTCCTGGAATGCCAGGCAATGGTTCAACCTCAGGGTGGTGACTCTGGGTTGGCTTACCAGGTGAAGAGGTCAAACTCTGACCGGGTGGGAGGTAGGTGTGCCTCCCAAGAAGTCCTGCTGTGCCAGGCAATTGTCCAACCTCAGGGTGTTGACTCTGGGTTGGATGGTCAGGTTCAGAGGTTAAACTCTGACCTGGTGGGGGGTAGGTGTGCCCCCCAGAAAGTCCTGGCGTGCCAGGCAGTTGTCCAACCTCAGGGTGTCGACTCTGGGTTGGATGGCCAGGTTCAGAGGTTAAACTCTGACCTGGTGGGAGGTAGGTGTGCCTCCCAGAAAGTCCTGGGGTGCCAGGCAATTGCCCAACCTCAGGGTGGTGACTCTGGGTTGGCTAACCAGGTTCAGAGGTCAAACTCTGACCTGGTGGGGGGTAGGTGTGCCCCCCAGAAAGTCCTGGTATACCAGGCAATGGTTCAACCTCAGGGTGGTGACCCTGGGTTGGAGAACCAGGCTCAGAGGTTAAACTGTGACCTGGTGGGAGGTAGGTGTGCCTCCCTGAAAGTCCTGGCCTGCCAGGCAATGGTTCAACCTCAGGGTGGTGACTCTGGGTTGGATATCCCGGTTCAGAGGTTAACCTCTGACCTGGTGGGGGGTAGGTGTGCCCCCCAGAAAGCCCTGGTGTACCAGGCAGTTGTCCAACCTCAGGATGGTGACCCTAGGTTGGAGAACCAGGTTCAGAGGTTAAACTCTGACCTGGTGGAGGGTCAGTGTGCCCTCCAGGAAGTCCTGGCATGCCAGGCGATTGTTCAACTTCAGGGTGGTGACTCTGAGTTGAATGGCCCAGTTCAGAGGTTAAACTCTGACCTGGTGGAGGGTCAGTGTGCCCTCCAGAAAGTCCTGGCGTGCCAGGCAATTGTTCAACCTCAGAGTGCTGACTCTGGGTTGGATAACCGGGTTCAGAGGTTAAACTCTGACCTGGTGGGGGGTAGGTGTGCCCCCCAGAAAGTCCTGGCGTGCCAGGCAATTGTTCAACCTCAGGGCGGTGACTCTGGGTTGGATACCCAGGTTCAGAGGTTAAACTCTGACCTGGTGGGAGGTAGGTGTGCCTCCCAAGAAGCCCTGCTGTGCCAGGCAATTGTCCAACCTCAGGGTGTTGATTCTGGGTTGGATGACCAGGTTCAGAGGTTAAACTCTGACCTGGTGGGGGGTAGGTGTGCCCCCCAGAAAGTCCTGGCGTGCCAGGCAATTGCCCAACCTCAGGGTGGTGACCCTGGGTTGGGGAACCAGGCTCAGAGATTAAACTCTGACCTGGTGGGAGGTAGGTGTGCCTCCCAGAAAGTCCTGGTGCGCCAGGCAATTGTTCAACTTCAGGGTGGTGACTCTGAGTTGAATGGTCAGGTGCAGAGGTTAAACTCTGACCTGGTGGAGGGTCAGGGTGCCCTCCAGGAAGTCCTGGCATGCCAGGCGATTGTTCAACTTCAGGGTGGTGACTCTGAGTTGAATGGGCAGGTGCAGAGGTTAAACTCTGACCTGGTGGGGGGTAGGTGTGCCTCCCAGGAAGTCCTGGTTTGCCAGGCAGTGATCCAGTCTGAGGGTACAGACCCTGGGCTGGAAGACCAGGTTCAGGGTGTCCCCCCGGACCTGGAGGGAGGGGCTACTGATAACAGTGCCCCTACCATGTTGTCTTCTGAGGAGGCCACTCCTAGTTGGAGGGTGCTGGACCCCAGAAGGGAGGGCAGGGGGAGGGAAGCCTCACCCCGGGCCCTAGTCCAGGCCCCAGGTTGGAGGGCCAGTGGCAGGTTAACAGCCCTGCACTGGTGGAGGAATGGTACAGGGTGACTTCTGTAAGCACCCTGACCATGTTGGACCCT
The DNA here is from genome assembly GCF_031143425.1 of Pleurodeles waltl. Lineage (NCBI taxonomy): Eukaryota > Metazoa > Chordata > Amphibia > Caudata > Salamandridae > Pleurodeles > Pleurodeles waltl. The sequence goes on along the minus strand of NC_090448.1, from coordinate 1,028,163,904 downwards.
GGGGGTACCGCTCCAGGAGGGAGGGTACAAAGCCCCAGAGGGGAGGACCAGGTTCAGGCTGTCATCCCTGACCTGGTGGAAGGGAGAGTGGTTAAAGGGTGCCCAGCACCTGGGGCTACCGCCCCCCACTCTCCACAGCCACAGTGGTTGGAGAGCTTTGAGAGGCCTGGGGCCTGGCTCTCATCCCTGACAGCTGTCAGTAATCACTGTGGCTTGCTGTCCGGGTGGACAGAGTTATCCCTGGGGAGGGGACAAGTGTCACACCCCAGGGGTAGAGTGGGCAACACCACTATGTTGGTCATGGTGGTACTATCCTGCTCCTGGGATACATCTGTGAGCAAAGTAAGGTTAGGTGCTACACAGATGGGATCCGCAGGAAAGGAGAAAGGTTCCCCATGGATGGGCTTAGTGGGCCCTGAGAGTATGGACAGAGGGATCCAATGGGAGTCAGGAAGGCGAAGAACTGGAGCATGCCCCTGCTGTTGTGGGCCTGGGTCCTTGTTCTGTCGCCTCAAACAGGGAAGTACATCAGGATAGTGATTGTTCTCCCCTGGCTTTAGGCTGGTGGGGGGTCATGTTGGACCTGGCTTTTTGACAGGGACATCCCCAAACTTTTTGCCTCCTTCCTCCTATTTTTTTCTGACCTGTTGTTGTTGGCTTTTGACCTCTGAGCACTTTACCACTGCTAACCAGTGCTAAAGTGCATATGCTCTCTGTGTAAATTGTACTATTGATTGGTTTATCCATGATTGACTATTTAATTTACCTGTAAGTCCCTAGTAGAGTGCACTACATGTGCCTGGGGCATGTAGATTAAATGCTACTAGTGGGCCTGCAGCACTGGTTGTGCCACCCACCTCAGTAGCCCCTTAACCTTGTCTCAGGCCTGCCATTGCAAGGCCTGTGTGTGCAGTTTCACTGCCACTTCGACTTGGCATTTAAAAGTACTTGCCAAGCCTAGAACTCCCCTTTTTCTACATATAAGTCATCCCTAATGTGTGCCCTAGGTAACCCCTAGAGCAGGGTGCTGTGTAGGTAAAAGGCAGGACATGTACCTGGTAGTGTAAAACTCCTAAGTTCGTTTTTACACTACTGTGAGGCCTGCTCCCTTCATAGGCTAACATTGGGGCTGCCCTCATACACTGTTGAAGTGGCAGCTGCTGATCTGAAAGGAGCAGGAAGGTCATATTTGGTATGGCCAGAATGGTAATATAAAGTCCTGCTGACTGGTGAAGTCGGATTTAATATTACTATTCTAGAAAGGCCACTTTTAGAAAGTGAGCATTTCTTTGCACTAAAAACTTGTTGTGCCCTTCAATCCACGTCTGGCTAGGTTTAGTTGACAGCTCCTTGTGCATTCACTCAGACACACCCCAAACACAGGGTACTCAGCCTCGCTTGCATACATCTGCATTTTGAATGGGTCTTCCTGGGCTGGGAGGGTGGAGGGCCTGCCCTCACACAAAGGACTGCCACACCCCCTACTGGGACTCTGGCAGACAGGATTGAACTGAAAGGGAACTTGGTGCCTTTCTTAGAGACTCTTTGAAGTCACCCCCACTTCAAAGGCACAACTTAGTATAAAACAGGGCCTCTGCCCTACCTCATCAGACACTTGCTGGAGAAGAAACCGGAACCAGAAACTACATCCTGCCAAGAAGAACTGCCTGGCTGCTCAAAGGACTCACCTGTCTGCTTTCTCCAAAGGACTGCTGTCTTGCTGTTGCCCTGCTGCCTTGCTGAACTCTTGTCTGGCTGTGAAAGTGCTCTCCAAGGGCTTGGATAGAGCTTGCCTCCTGTTCCTTGAAGTCTCAGGACCAAAAAGACTTCTGCCTTTCACGTGGACGCTCCGTGCGCCGAAAATTTCGACGCACAGCTTGTTTCGCGGCGAGAAAAACGCCGCACACCGACGCTGATCAACGCGACGCCCTCGGGACGATCGAGACTTCGACGCACAACCTCGCAAGGACAAAGCCGCCCGACTTCCAAGGAGAAATCGACGCGACGCCTACCGTGAGTGCGAAACTTTGACGCACGGCCTCGCAAGGACAACGCCGCCCGACTTCCAAGGAGAAATCGACGCGACGCCTGCCGTGAGACCAAAATTTCGACGCACGGCCTCGCAAGGACAACGCCGCCCGACTTCCAAGGAGAAATCGACGCGACGCCTACCGTGAGATCGAAACTTCGACGCGCAGCCCCGCAGAACGACGCGCAGCCGGAAAATAAGCAGGAGAATCCACGCACAGACCCGGGACATCTGGTAATCCCCGCGATCCACAAAAAGAGACTGTCTGCGCGCCGGAAAACGACGCCCGACTTCCCCGCGTGGAAAAGAACGACGCAAGTCTGTGTGTGCTGAGGAGAAATCGACGCACACACCCCTTTTTCCACGCATCTCTTCTCCTGTGGCCCTCTGAGGAGATTTCCCACCAGAAACCAGGTACTCTGTGCTTGAAAGACACTTTATTGCTTTTTAAAAGACTTAAAGACACTTAATATCACTTTTCAGTGATATCTTTACAAATTCGTATTGCAACTTTGATCGTTTTGACCTACAAGTACCCAGATAAATATTCTCTATTTTTCTAAACACTGTGTGGTGTATTTTTGTGGTGTTATACTATGGTGTTGTATGATTTATTGCACAAATGCTTTACACATTGCCTTCTAAGTTAAGCCTGACTGCTCGTGCCAAGCTACCGGAGGGTGAGCACAGGCTGATTTTGGATTGTGTGTGACTTACCCTGACTAGAGTGAGGGTTCTTGCTTGGACAGAGGGCGACCTAACTGCCAACCAAAAACCCCATTTCTAACAACAGCCGTCTGTTGAGGTATTCTGGTCCGGTTTTGTGCAGTGCTTTGTGAGCATGGGTGTGGAGTTTGAAGGTGATTCTCTTGTTGACTGGGAGCCAGTGCAGTTTTCTCAGACGGTCTTTGATGTGGCACTGGTGGGGGATGTCCAGGATGAGGCGTGTGGAAGCGTTCGGGATGCATTGCAGCCTCTCCTGGAGTTTGGCTGTGGCCTAATTTGCTGCTTATGAGGGCTTAGGTGACTGTTCTTCTGTTTTCGGTGGGTATCCATTTGTAGATCTTTCGGAGCATGTGGAGGGTGTTGAAGCAGGAGGAGGACATGGCGTTGACTTGCTGGGTTATGGATAATGAGGAGTCCAAGATGAATCCTAGGTTGCGTGTGTGGTCGTTGGGAGTGGGGGCAGCTCCAAGAGTGGCAGAACCCCAGGAGTCATCCGTGAAGCCGAAGATGAGGACTTCTGTCTGGTCTGAATTGAGTTTGAGGCAGCTGTGCTTAATCCATTCAGTGATGGCCTTCATTCCATCATGGAGGTAGGTCTTGGCGGAGTCCTTGGTGAGGGAGAGGATCAACTGGGTGTCGTCTGCGTATAATATGATGTTGAGGTTGTGGGATCGGAGGATGTTAGCGAGTGGGGCAATGTAGTAGGTGGCATCCAGGTGGAATGGGGGAGGCGGACTCACTGGGTTCTGCCGGTGAGATAGGAGGTGACCCAGTCCAGGTTTCTGTCACAGATTCCTGCATTGCTGAGGCATGAGCGTAGGGTGTGATGGCAGAATGTGTCAACTACAGCCTAGAGGTCCTGGAGGATGAGGGTGTTGGTTTCACTGTTGTCCAGTATGGTTCTGATGTTGTTGGAGATGGCGATGAGGGCGGTTTCGGTACTGTGGTTGCTGCGGAATCTGGATTGGGAAGGGTCCAGGGTGCAGTTCTCCTTGAGGAAGCAGGTTAGTTGTCTGTTGACAGCCTTCTCAATTACTTTTGCCGGGAAGGGGAGCAGGGAGATAGGCCAGAAGTTCTTGAGGTCCTTTGGGTCCGCCTTGGGTTTTTTGAGGAGGGCACTGACCTCGGCATGTTTCCAGCTCTCTGGGAAGGTGGCGAACTCGAAGGAGCTGTTGATGATCTTCCGTATTTGGGGTGCTATGATGGAGCTTGCTTTGTTAAGGATGTGGTGAGGGCAGTGGTAAGATGGAGAGCGGGAGTGTATGGTGTTCATGATTTCGATGGTGTTGTTGTCGTTGATGGGGGTCCAGGAGAGCAGGCAGTTGGTCAGAGGTAAATCTGTGGTGTTGGTGGTTGCCGGGGGGAGTCTGGGTGCTGAAGCTGTTGTGGATGTCTGCAATCATTTGGTGGAAGTAGGAGGCTAGGGAGTCACAGAGGTCTTGGGATGACAGGATGTCGTTGGAGCTGGGGTTGGAGAGTTCCTTCACGACGTTGAAGAGCTCCTTGTGGCTGTGTGCGTTGTTGTTGATTCGGTCTTTGAAGGTGGTTCTCTTGGCAGCTCGGATGAGTTGGTGGTTTCTGCGGATGGTGTTTTTGAAGGCTGTGTGGTTGCACAGAGTCTGATCTTGGTGTTACTTTCTTTCAAGTCTTCGGCAGGTTTGCTTAGATTTGTGGAGGTCGGCAGTAAACCAGGAGGCCTTTCTGTCGGTGCATCTGTAGGAGGGATTCTTGATTGGGGTGAGAGAATTGGCACAGGTGTAGACCAATTGACTGAAGTTGCGGGCAGCTTCATCATTGTCAGTGGTGTTGATGGGTAGGTTCCAGGAGAGGGTCATGATAAGTTGGTCTTCAGTGACCTTGTTCCAACTGCGGGGGATCCATTGTGGTTGGTGGTGTGTCCAGTAGAGTTTGGTGATGTGTCTGAAGGAGACATGATTGCTGGTGGAGAAAATTGGGTCAAGTGTGTGTCCTGTGGAGTGGGTCGGCGTCGTGACGAGCTGTTTGAGGCCAAGGTTGGAGAGGTTGTTGAGCAGGGTGGAGGTGTTGTTGTCATTGGTGTTCTTGAGGTGGAAGTTTAAGTCCCCGATGAGTACGTAGTCAGTGGATGCAAGAGCGTGCGTGCTGATGACGTCGGTGATGGAGTTGCTGAACTGCTGTCGGGGGCTCGGGGTCCGGTAGATAAGGGTCCTGCCGGAGGGTGGTGTTTGGGTCAGTGAGGATCTGGAAGTGCATGTGTTCGACGGTGCTGAGGGTGTCTTCGGTGCTGGTTGTGATCCTAAGGATCTTGTTGTGGATGATGGCAATACCTCCTCCTGGTTTGTTGGCGCGGTCCCTGCGGGTGATCTTGTAGCCCTCCAGGATGGCTATGGCGATGTCAATCATGGAGGAGGAGTTCATCCAGGTCTCGGTCAGGAAGGTGATGTCTGGGGAGACTGAGTCGAGTAGATTCTATAGCTCTACTGCATGCTTGTGGACAGAGCGGGTGTTGAGGATGATACCTCTGAGATGGTTCCTTCCTGCCTTGGTGGGTGAGTCATTGACGAGGAGGCTGGTGAAGGTGCAGTTCCAGCAAGAGAAGGGTCCGCGGGTGGTCTGCAGGGAGCCTTGAAGGCAGGCGGGGGAGCAGCCGGCATTGAGGGCGCAGAGGGTGACGGTGTTGTGTGTGTATGTCAGGTGTGTGTCATGCATGTGTGTGTCACTCTTGTTTTCCTCCCACCCTCCCTTGTGTGCTAGGTGGCTTTATTCACCGTTGTTGTCTTCATTGGCGTTGGTGTTCCAGGTTGAGTGGAGCATTACATAGAAGATCATAGAAAAACTTGCACTTTGGGTTCCATGGAGACCTACTTCTTCCCTGTGTCTCCAGTGGTGAGTCCATTCACTTATGAGCTCTGTTCCCACCAGGCTTTTGTTGACGTTGGTACTGCCCCGGAAAAGGTGGAGGTATGCTGTGTCTTAATATGGTTGCCGGTACTTTGTCTTCTGCCTAGCTGTTGGTGGCTACTGCCATGGTGAGTGTTGTTGTTGCCCTGGCGGTTGGTGTGGTACATTGACTGTCTATGGAAGTTATCACTGCCATGGTCATAATTTGGCAGAACTGACGCCCAGCCTGTTGGTGGTATTACCACCACTTCATCACTCACCGCCAGGGTCATAATGAGGGCCTATGTATACATTTCCTAATTTTAAATATCATGCACCCTGCCCCACGGGCCTTTAAAGCCTGCGTTGGGGTGACTTATAAGTATTAAAGAGGAAGGTTTAGGAATGTTAAAATAGTTATTTTAACAGATCAAAATGGTAGTTCAAACTGCAATGTCAGGACCATAGCCAGATGTATACAGTTCTAGGTTCGTGGGTGCACATTGAGTGTTTCAGCCCAGTAGTAGTATTTAATTTACAGGCCCTGCAGATGTAGAACCACATACTAAGGACTAACAAGTAAATTAAAGGCCTGATTTATACTTTTTTAGTGCCACATTTGTGTCATTTTCTGATGCAAAAGCGGCTAAAACTTACAAAATTCACTTATGTTTTGTAAGTTTGCACCACACGTCCAAAAATGACGCAAATGCAGTGCTAAAAAGGTATAAATCAGGCCCTAAATGTGCCATTGAGGTGCATACCAATTTTAAAGTGTTTTACAGGGCAAGCACAAGCGCTTTACCTCTGGTTAGCAAGGGTTAAGTGTGCAGAGTCCTTTGGGTAGTGAAAACGGGTTCAGTAAAAGGAGGCCGAAAACCTGGGGAATATCATACAAAAGATGCTCATTAACAACAATTATAATTACTTCAATACAAGTAACTATATAAAAACGATTTGTTATAATGTATGACAATTTAACTGTATCTCCTTTTGGGACACTGTGGAACTCACATTCAACCTGTGGTAAACTGATGTGGTATTACCACACCTACATAGACAAGTACCAGCAGGTTCGGCTTAAATTTTCATAAAGATTTGTCCCCACTCAGATTCCAACAGGTTTCACTTGTTAATATTTGTGCTGATAAAAACCATCTAAGCTTGAATCAGAATTCTAAGGAAAGATAGACGAGGGGGCATATTTATACTCTGTTTGCACTGAATTAACGCCATTTTTTTTTCACTCTAATTCAGTGCAAAACTAACTCCATATTTATACTTTGGCGCTAAACCCATCTAGAGCCAAATTTACGGAGTTAAAGTCATTTTTTGGAAGTGGAAACCTACCTTGCCTTAATGAGATGCAAGGTAGGCATTCCCATGCAAATAATGACTCTATGGCCTCAACATGCAAAAATGGTGCATGGGAGCGAGGAGGGGTCAAAAAATGGTGCAAAGCTTGCTTTGCCCCATTTTTTAACGCCTGGCAGAGAGCAGGCGTTGGGGGACCTGTGGGCCTATTTCCATGGTGGAACACCATGAAATAAGCACACAAGTGCCCTCCCCAGGCCCCGGGGACACCCCCAGCCACACCAGAGGGACAGCAGAGGATGGTGGACCCCATCCCAGGTAAGTACAGGTAAGTATTTTATTTTATTTTTTAAAGTGCCATAGCCTGAAATGGGCCCCCATACATGGCACAGGGTGCAATGGCCAGGCACAGGGGAGCCTGGTCCCCTGTGCTGGCCACTGGGGTGGCGGGCATGACTCCTGTCTTTTTTAAGACAGGAGGCATGTGGTATGGATGGTTTTGCATCAGAAAATGACTCTAGGCAGGTTAGAGTCATCTTTTTTTACTCTAACCTGCCTAACGCCATTTTTTGGTGCAAAACACCCTTCTTCCATACAGCTAGCCCCATCTGAATAACGTCATTTTTTTTACACTAGCCTACCCTTTGCACCGGCTTGCACCATTCCATGAATATGGTGCCCGGGTGGTGCACAGAAATGGTGCAAGCCGGTGCTAAACTTTTTGGTGCAAAACTGTTCGTGCAGTTTTGCCCCAAAAAGTATGAATCAGGGCCTGAGTGCCTTACATAGTCTTACATTGTCATAAGTATCTCTGAGTAAATGTGGAACTGGTTGTATATAGACCTGTTCTCATTAAGACCTGGACGCATATTTTGCTTGCTCCTTTTTGCAGAAAAAGTTAGCACCACTTGCTAAAATGTATCTTTTCAAAATAGTGAGCGATTTAGTAATATCTCAGAAAAAATGTTGTAACAACCGTTTCTTCTGCTTATCACTGAGGTCATAACCAGACAAAAATGCACCAGCACTAATTTGTCTAGGGTGCTTAAAAAATGTATTACCTAATGGATGTCTATGATTCTTAGTTGTTCACACTTAGGGGCATATTTATACTCCGTTTGCGCCAAACAAAACGACGCAAATTCGACGCAAAACTAACTCCATATTTATACTTTGGCGTTAGACGCGTCTAGCGCCAAAGTTCATGGAGTTAGCATCATTATTTTGCGTGAACACCTTCCTTGCGTTAATGAGATGCAAGGTAAGCGTTCCCGTCTTAAAAAATGACTCCCAGGCATGTGCGTGGTATTTATACTCCCGGGCAAAAATGACGCCCGGGAGTGGGCGGGGCAAAAAACCCCGCATTTGCGCCTCTTTTTAACGCCTGGGTCAGTGCAGGTGTTAAGGGAACTGTGGGCTCAGAATGAGCCCAGAGGTGCCCTCCCCTGCCCCCAGGGACACCCCCTGCCATCCTTGCCCACCCCAGGAGGACACCCAAGGATGTAGGGACCCATCCCAGGGAAGAAAAGGTAAGTTGTGGTAAGTATTTTTTTTAAAAAAAAATTGTGGCATAGGGGGGCCTGATTTGTGCCCCCCTACATGCCACTATGCCCAATGACCATGCCCAGGGGACATAAGTCACCTGGGCATGGCCATTGGGCAAGGGGGCATGACTCCTGTCTTTGCTAAGACAGGAGTCATGTTAATGGCGTCTGGGCGCCCAAAAAAAATGGCGCAAATCGGGTTAAGACGATTTTTTTGCCTCAGCCTGACTTGACCCATTTTGGGACGCCCAAACGCCATTTTTCCCTACGCCGGCGCTGCCTGGTGTATGTCGTTTTTTTTCACGCACACCTGGCAGCGCCGGTCGGCTAACGCCGGCTAACGCCATTCAATAAATACGGCGCCCGCATGGCGCTTCAGAATGACGTTAGCCGGCGCTAATTTTTTTGCCGCAAAACTGCGTTAGCGCAGTTTCGCGTCAAAAAGTATAAATATGGCACTTCATATACCCAGACACATTTGCCCTCATTATTCCATGTTTTCCAGCAACATCTGCGTGTACTCAATTAATCGAGATAAAAATTCCTGGAAAACCCCTGAACATGCGGAGTTTGGTAAAGTAACCCAAAGATCTGCATGTTGTGCCCCATTTTCAGGGGTGAACTGATAACAGGTGATGGTTTCCACACCCTGGGCCGCATCCTGTTATGAGGACCACAGAAGACAAGATTTTATGTTTTGCAACTATTTTTTGAAAAACAGGAACTGTTCCAATGATGGCTACATTTGGAAAGATATGTACTTATATTTAATTATATTTAATTTTCGAATGTGTTTCCGTTGAACACGTCCTACATTTTTTAATCTTCTGTAAAAAGCAAAGTGATCAGCCACCATAATTGCACTCTAATTGAAACTAAATGGATTTACACTCAATTCTAGCTCGTGTTTTTAAGCACTTTCTTAATATTCCTTTCAAGTTCTGAAGAAACATAATTTGCAGTCTGGGCCTTCTGCCCTGTTTGATAAGATCAATTGATTATAGTATGAGCCTGAAGTAGGTTTGGTGTAAAACAAGCGTGTATTGATCGTCTGAATGAGATTGGCTTCACACGGAATTTAAAGCAACATCAGAGGCAGAAGCAGAAACGACACTTACAAACATCATGCCATCGTTTATATCTCAGCAATTTTGTTGCGTTGCTTTTAGTGTTATAATCGAGCTGATCATGGGTTGTTATTCTTCAACTGGAATTTATTATTAATATTTCTACCCAGTTAAGTTCACTTTAAGCAATTTGTTGTTGGTAAAGCACATTCATCTGCTCACCACGGTATTTGTGTCTTGGTGCAAAACATGAACACTGCCTGCCTGAAAAATACTACTACAATCGATTGCAGGTGACAAAATGCAACGCACACACATACACACATGCACACACACACAGACACACGCACACTGTGCATCAGAAATAATGAACAATAATGATGATTGATAATAACAAAGAAGCAACTTCCCATCACTACTGCTCCACTAGCCAAGATCAAACTCTGTTTAATGAGAATTGATGTGATCACATATACATTATGTTAGATCCCGCATCCTTGGTGTGGTATTTTCCCACACCTTTTGCCTTCACTCCTCCTGTATTATTGAATTTGTTTTTGGTGGCTTTAGGACTCTGAGCATTTTACTACTGATAACGAGTGATCAACTGCTCACTGCGTGTGCTCTCTCGTTCAAACATGGTTAAATTAGCCTACACCTAATTGGCACATTTCCTTTTAAGTCCCTAATAAATGTTACTGTATATACCCAGGGCCTGTAAATTAAATCCTACTAGTAGGGTGGCAGCTCTTATTGTGTCACCCACTAAAGTAGCCTTTTGAAAACACTGCATTTGGTAGTGCAGTTTTAAATAACCCTTTTGCTAGGCCTAAACTATCCTTTTTAATGCACATGCCCCTCCTAAGGTATGCCCTGTCGACTGGTAGGGCAGGGTGCATTTTATTTGAAAACTAGGACATGTGTGTTTAAGTTTTACATTTAATACATGATAACTTTGGATTGGGACCAGATAGAGATAGGCTGTTTACACTCAAACAAACTATAATTTAAAATTGGCTCAGGTGGTGATGTCAGATTTTAAATTAGAGTTCTGAAAATGCCACTTTTAGAAAGTTGGCATTTTCCTGCCTGAATTGTTTTTGCGTTCTGCCAGGGCCCTGGGTCACATGACTATGAATGTCTTTCCTATTGGGGTTTGTGTATTGCTTCAAGGCAGTAACACATATGGGATGTAGGTATGGATAGGATGACTGGGGAGTGGCTCTACACACTCCCAGTTACACTTCAAAGAGCTGCCCTGTCTGTTATCACCCCCAGTTTTGAACCTTGGCAGAGGGAGAACTTTCCAAAAACCTAGATGTAGAGATATGGAAAGGAGTTCCCTAACACAGTGCTTAGCACCAGATGTTAATATTGGACCTCCAGAGCCAGTCATCCAGAACAAGCTTGGAATTGTGAAAGTTACAGAAGAAGGCATGCTCTGCTGCCAGAGGACTGCCCTACTCTCTGAGAATGGACACTGGACTGGCTTGCCTTCATCGCAGGCTAACCAGAGTGACTCCAAGGGACAAGCAAGTGACCTCCTGTGTGAGCTACAGAGATACAACATGCTTCAGAGGCCTCCCTGCAAGTGCCCAGCTGACCTGCCTGGGCCTCCAGCACTACCTGCCATTGGTCCTGCTGCAGACCTCTGTCTGGAATGCACCCGGAACCCCATGAATACCCAACAGGTCCTGGACCCTTGGGTGGCTTTAAGGTGTACTCTTCCTTGCATAACTGTAGGTTCTATAAAATCCAATGCAGTGCACTGCAACTTTATGTAGAACCTCACATAGTAGCCCCTCTCAGCTCCTGATCAGCAGCCTCATCAGAACCAATGCAGCCTCATGCAACTTGATGCAGGATCTCACATCACAGTTGTTGCAGCTCCTATTCAGAACCAACACAGTGTGCCACAATTCGACGCAGGACCTCACATTGCAACTTTTGCAGCTCCTGATCAGAAACAACGCAGTGCAATGCAGATTGACATAGGGAGTTGCATCACACCACTATACAGCTCCTGATCAGAACGAATGCCGAGCACGCAAAGCTTTGTATCAAGGACATAAGGCACAACTCTCAGTGGGGCTAACTTGGCCCCTGTATCTAGCCCACACTCAATCTTGGTCGGCCTGAACATGTGACTTTGTCCCAATCCAACATGACCACATGGACACAGTTGACATTTAATGCTTTTGCAGCTATTCTTATTAAACAAAAAAATAAAGTCAATATTTCTGGTTCTACTGGTGGGATTTCTGTCATTCTGGAATTATTTTATTTAATGCAATCTACTCTATTATTCCAGATTTGTTTGGGATTTTTCTTGTGTTGTTTTTTCACTCTACTACTGTATGTGTGATGCATAAATACTTCACACATTGCCTTTAAGTTTAGCCTGACTGCTTTTGTGCCAGGTTAACAAATGCTAAGCAAAGGTTAATTTAGGTTCACTCAAAGAAGGACTGTTCTGTGGAATTGTCACCTGCTCTATTTGTTATTTTGACCTGTTTTTATTATGCCTTTATTATGCCTCGCTCCTCAAACTCTATATAGGAGAACTCTTCCAAATCTGTCATTCACCTTATCAGTTATTGTATCCGATTTTTTAATATAACCTTCGTTTCAAATTCTATCTACAGCGTATTTTAAGTGAAAGATGTCTTTTCTGTACTGCAACCAGCATTAGCTTTCTTTGTACAGTGCTCTGACAAATGAAGGGCATGTCTCACTATATAAAACTCTATAAATAAATAAATAAATACATACATATATAAATAAATAAATAAATAAATACATAAACTAATGGTTGTTGTCTGAGTGGGCCATCCACTTAACTAAACCAATAGCTCATTTTCATATGCTATAACATACAGCATTTGTGTTTTTTAAATTAAGAATGGTCAGTTTCTTATGTGTATGAGTATATGTACATAAAGTTACAGCATAGTTTGCATTTGTGGCAAAAGTTATAAAGCTATGACCTGTTTCAGAACATCTGTGACAAGACCTGATTTCATTGCTTAATCCTGCTATTGTCTTTTAATTTCAAAATAGCTGGTTCAATTTCCTAGATCTAACAGAACAATGTTCACCAATTGGACAAAGATGGGCATATTCAATTAATCCATTCTCACGAAATACGTTAAAGTGCAACATTAACTGCAGTGGACATGATAGCAGATATGCTTTGTCAATATCATGTTTATTTATCATCTTAGTATCTGCTGTGGTAAGCTTGAGGTCATTTTGTGAGTGTTCTGATAAAAACTGGGTAAAGTCTGAAAAGTACTCCCTTAGTTGTGAGCAACTAACAAATATATGTATTATATCAGCTGCCTGCAGCCCACACTTTGGACACCAACTCTTAGCGTCCCTTTTATTATGACTCCAGTTACCTATTCTCTCTGGAGTACGGTAATGCATGCACAGGGATTTAAAATTCTGGACCTTCGAGTTGACTAAAAAAAACAGAGAATTAGTAATTTTAAGAGCTTGCGCAACAGCTACTAGTTGGACTGTCTATGTAATTTCAATGCTCCATTTATGAGCCAAGTCAATTAGATCATCTTCCCTGTTTTTGTTCATTATTTTATAGAATCGGCTTCTAGATCTCTTGCCATTGGTAGAGTATAACAATCTTCTGATTTATTAGTCATGAGAAACGTGACAAATTATGAAGCACATAATCACGTTTTTTAGATATTTGAAAAACATGTTTTAAACCAGTTGAACCTTTGATTGTAATTCAGCAGAAGTACAGATACCTAAATGATCATGTAATTCTGCTACATATTTTACTTTGTGACAGTACCATGACCTGGAAATTAAGAGTTGGAAGATAGGTAGTACAGAAGGATAACCCCAAAGAGCTGTGTATAAATGTACAATGGATGTCTCATATTCCTTACATCAGTCAAGCAAATACATTCACTGTCCAAAAGCCATGCAGAACCATGTGTTAAAGTCTGGTTGTGACCACCCCCCTTTATTGGAAGGCAGCCAAATATATATGAAGGCATATTGTGCTCTCCAGTATCCCCAAATAAAGATGGTCACAGCCCCATCAAGCTCGTAAAAAAGAGTTTGGCATACATAATGGGATGGCATGAACTTGATACTAATAGGAATCTGATTCCATAGCTGCATTTTGGTTATACACTGTTTTAACAATTGCTCATAATTGTGCTGTCCTATATGTATGACTTTTACAGCTAGTAATCTTGATCTCAAGATAAGTAGCTGCCCCAGCTACATATGCTTCCTTGTTGATTGTCACACATTTAAGAATTATCTGAGTAGTTTGTATGTTCAGTTTATATCTCGATATTGCTCCGAAACTCTTGGACTCTGTTGCAATATAGTTAACAGCTCGAGGTGCAAAGTGCCACATCATAAGCAAAAGCGCTGAGTTTGATCATAACCTCATTTGATGCAACCACTGATATCTCTTGACTATTGGTTAGATGGCAAGTATAAAGCCCAAGATGCATTGGATATAGCCAACACCCCCTACTGTATGCCCTTAAATATTCTAAACAGCTTAGGCTTTTGCCCTGCTCCGAACAGTCTAGCTATGGGAATTTGATACAGTCTTAACCCATTTCAAGTATTTTTTCCTAGTAGCCATGTTGTTATTGCTACCCAGAGATATGTTAATGAGATCCCGTTGAATGAATTTTCTGTGTCTGACAGTATCATACACACATACTGGCCAGCAGCATGAAAAAATTCTATTGGAACATTTGTGTGATTAGTAGTGTCCCTACCTGGAATAAGCCTACGTTGTTGTGGGCTCACCAAATAACGGGTAAATGAAGCAATATGGTTGCTAATATTTTTGCATACATTTCTGAATCGGAGTGAATTGAGGAGCATCGTCCTCAATATTAGGTGTACCCAGAGCTGTAATTCTTGACTGCCCTCCACACATCTATTAAGCCATGTACTCTGATTATACACGTTTTAGAATGTCTTCTCTTGTTCATACATGAAGTAGTGGGAGGTTAGTATTGCCACATTTATAGCTCATTATGGTACTAAAATCTATTAACTAAACATTTGCTGGCCCATCTTGCCAGGTACACATTAAACATATGAAATATCGCAAGTTCAATGGTATTTGTGCTACCACGTAGATCTGGTCTGGTCTGAATATCATTTAGACCTATGAGCCTAAAACCAAAAATAATGACCCCTCATATTGGAATCGCTGTGTTGAGAATGCAATTAAAGTATAACCTACCTTGAGGAGTAATGAGTGATTTTCAAAGGCCAGATAGGTTTCAATTAGACAAACTATTTGGAGCTTATACATCCATACTACCTCCTTTAGCAGTTGTCTGTCCAAGCTTCGATTTAAACCTGAAACATTCCAGCTCATTATTTTAAACTTATACATTATTAGATGCTAAAGACTATTGTTTTGGTGATTTCTCGTAGTTTCTTAATCTTAACGTGTCATTACCCGTATGTTTACCTTGACTGATATCAAAAGAAAACCACATTTTGGTGACAACATTGAATCATTTTTACCAATCTGCTAGGATACGGCCAGTTATGTGAACATGAAAATCCACAAAACAATCCATCTTACCCCTGCTCCTGGACACTCCCGCACGTCCGAGCTGTTGGGAAAATAAAATCATCCGAATACTTTCATTGTGAGCTGACCTTGACAGCCCAATGTGACCACTGCCTCCGGCTTACCAAGTGCTACATAGGTTGAGTCATTATTCTGCTAGAAAGTTACAGTTATAGTTAAGCTTTTCTGAGAAATCTGAGGTACTTCAAAAAATATTTTATTTTTATTCACCATCAACAAGACCAATATTTCTTATGCCACTGGTTCAGAATGGCTTTTGATCTCGTTCAGTGAAGTAGAGCGGAGTTTTAGCATTCTCTGAATTTTGAATCAAGCTGGTTTCTGTGGGAACAGATGGGACCCTGCTGCCTCCAAGAGATCAAACATTTGCCACAATCACCATCTGTGATTTACAGTAGACTTACAAAAATTAAAGCATACAAAGAAGGAAACCGAGTTGACAGCTAATGGAGCAGAGGGATGTACTTTTATATAAATTGCCTGGTGCAGCAAAAACTTCACTTATGTCAGGAAAACTTTTATCAACTTTTTAAAGTTCTTCCCTCAGCAAAAACTATTCCCCTTTTTCTTGTACCCACTTTGGTTGCAGCGGTGTCCTCATTCCCGGTGGCTCTTGAGGAGGCTGTTTTTATAACTAGCATATTCAGGTTTAACTGCCACTCAAGATGGTGGCCGCAAATCCTTGTGAGGTCAGCGCTCTAGTGTTTCTAACTTACTCTCTTGCTGGAGCTTCCCTCCAGCTGTTTCTCTCTGGGAGCCTTGCACTTCAACTGTCATCCTGAGGAGAATGAGCAGTGTTACTGAGGTTCTTCATTTTATAGAGAATTCTTTCAGTTTTGAGTAATTCATTCTTTTTCTTGTTACAGCGTGCACACCAGCTACTTTTTCCCTTTTGAAGAAGCTCAATGTTTTCCTTCTTCCAACAACTGGCTATCAGCAGAAAGGAATCCTTTGGTATGATTTCCAGACTTGCCAATATACATTTATACAGATAAATTCTAGAACTCTTTGCTTTGCAGACTTGTCCATCTTAGAGACAAACCTCAGTGCTCAGACTAATTCCTGGAGACTGTGATTGAGAAAACTGAACCTTGAGAAGGAGTTTTTGTTTACTGTAAAAGACATTAGTACTTAGTATATTTATGAACTTTCTAACTGTTCTCCAGAGAACCTTGTAAACCTCTGTCTCCTGGAGAAAAGAAGATATTACATTAACATTGTTCTCTTAGAGAGAGGCTAGTCTCTCAAAAGATCCAGGTTAAGAGAATGATAGAATGGGTGAATTTGAATGGCTGAACAGTTGAATGCACAGTAGGAATGCACTTATCTATGCTCTTATCACCCGACTGCAGGTCCTTCCTTTAAAGAAATCCCAATAAGAAGAAAGGTGCAGGTTTTCAGAGACATACACTGAATATCCTATCTTCAAGTGGGAAACACAGACTGGAACTGGATCTGGAGGACGTCTCTCTTTTTCTATTCCCATTCCCCTTTCCGCCTAGCGGATGCAGGGTTCAGATAATCAGTTAAAGTCTGAGCACGCATCTGTTGGAGATAGTTGGGTAAAAGGCATCTGCTCCTATGGAAGTTTGATTTAATGGGTAATCTTCTGACAACTTATATGAATACATATTGCTGTGGTCAATTGCCTGAAGATGTGATCTGGGACAAAGAAAGATGATGGTAGGCTGAGGCTGCTGCAAGTGCTTAGCTACACCCCTCCACTTCTCAAGAGCTCAAACCATTTGCAGATGTTCGGCTAACTGACTTAGAAATGTACTTAAAGGTAAGCTTTCCTACTGCTGTGAATCCTGCATCTACAAGATTCATCTGCCATCTGAAATGTTACTGTTATGGTAAATACTAAGGTGTACAGTGCTCACAGTGGATGATGAGCATGATCAATACAAACCTATTTTCAGAGTCTAGTTCAAAGTGTACCTGCTGGGTCACAGAGCAATCCAGATGGTGATGAGAGAAGACCAGCAAGCTCATAATTAGGCAGGCTGGCTCAAACATATCTGGTGACACAGTTGGGCTCACTTACTAGAGTAAAAACTGCTGTATCAACTGTGTCTACTTTTTCTGAACTGCTGATGGATGCCTTTCAAGATAGTAGTGTCTCTATGCAACTCTCTCAGCTCCCATCTTCTGCTGCAGAACCAGGGAATTCAAGAAAACAAGAACATCTCCATGCAGTGAGCACACCTCTGGTGCAGAACTATTGGAAGAAACCAATTAAAATGAAACTGGAGGTAACAATGTTGCTGGCTATATGGATACTGTTAGACCTGACAGCCTTAGGGTGGTCACCCCTACCTTTTTGCCTGCCTCCCTCCACTTTTTAGATACTGTTTTTGCTGGTTTTAAGACCCTGCACACTTTACCACTGCTAACCAGTGCTAAAGTGCATATGCTCTCTCCCTTTAAACATGATAACATTGGATCATATCTAAGTGGATTATTTAATTTACCCATAAGTCTCTAGTAAAGTCCACCATATGTACCCAGGGCCTATAGATTAAATGCTACTAGTGGGCCTGCAGCACTCATTGTGCATCCCACTTAAGTAGCTCCATAACCTTGTCTTAGGCCTGCCATTGCAAGGCTTGTGTGTGCAGTTTCACTGCCAATTCGACTTGGCATTTAAAAGTACTTGATAAGCCTACTCCCCTTTTTCTACATAAAAGTCACCCCTAAGGTATGCCATAGATAACCCGTAGGGCAGGGTGCTGTGTAGGCAAAAGGAAGGATATGTACCTATGTAGTTTACATGTCCTTGTAGTGTAAAACACCTAAATTTGTTTTTACACTGCAGTTAGACCTGCTCCCTTCATAGGCTAACATTGGGGATACCCTCATATACTATTTGAGTGGTAGCTGCTGATCTGAAAGGAGTAGGAAGGTCAAATTTAGTACGGCCAGAATGGTGATACAAAATCCTGCTGACTGGTGTAGTTGTATTTAATATTACTGTTTTAGAAATGCCACTTTTAGAAAGTGAGAATTTCTCTGCACTTAAATCCTTTTGTGCCTTACAATCCACGTCTGGATGGGTTCAGTTCACAGCTCCCTTGTGCGTTCACTCAGACACACCCTAAACAGAGGATACTCAGCCTCACTTGCATACATCTGCATTTTGAATGGGTCTTCCTGGGCTGGGAGTGTGGAGGGCCTGACACTTACATGTCAAAGGGCAGTAGCCTGCCTCACACAAAGGACTGCCATGCCCCCTACTGGGACCCTCGCAGACAGGATTGAACTGAAAGGGGACATTGTGCACTTCTAAGCCACTCTTTAAAGTGCCCCCCACTTCAAAGGCACATTTGGGCATTTAAACAGGGCCTCTGCCCATACCAACTCAGACACTTCCTGGAGAAGAGAACCTGAACCAGAATCTGCAATCTGCCCAGATGAACTGCCTGGCTGCCCAAATGACTCACCTGACTGCTTTCTGTGAAGGACTCCTGCCTTGCTTTCGCTCTGCTGCCGTGCTGCTCTCTGGCTGTGCTGAGAAGTGCTCTCCAAGGGCTTGGATAGAGCTTTCCTCCTGTTCCCTGAAGTCTCAGGACCAAAAACACTTCATCTCCACAAGAAGGACTCCTTGTGCAGTGAAAATCAATGCACAGCCTGCCAGAAACGACACATAACCTGCATTGTGGTGAAAAATTCACTGCATGCCGAACTGAAATGACGCAGCCCGACTTTGCAACAAGAAGATAGATGCAGCGCCAGCGTAGTGACTGGAAATTCGACGCAGAGCCCACTAGATCGATGCACAGCCGAGCCAGAATGAGGCAGCCCGACTTCAAGAGAGGAATCGATGCAGCACTTGCCTTGCGGTAGAAATTTCTACGCAACACCCACAAGATCGATGCAGCCCCTGTGACTTCGTCCAGTCAGTGCCGGAAATCCATGCATCGTCCCCGGGGCGTCCGAAAACCCCGCAACCTGAAGAGGATCCACAACCAAGCACTGGAAATCGATGCACAGCCGTCCCTGCGTGAAAACTAAACGACGCACCACCATGTACGCCAGAGAAATCAACGCACACCTCCATGTTTTCCACGCATCTCCTCCTCTGTGGTTCTTTGCTGAGATTTTGAATGCAAACCAGGTACTGTGTGCTTGAAAGAGACAATTTTTGCTTTTAAAAGACTAAAGACCCTTTATATCACTTTTACAGTGATATCTCAACATATTCTTATTGCATTTTAATCGTTTTAACCTGCATCTTATCAGATAAATATTAGGTATTTTTCTAAACACTGTGTGGTGTATTTTTGTGGTCCTATACTGTGTTATTGCATGATTTATTGCACAAATACTTTACACATTGCCTTCTAAGTTAAGTTTGACTGCTCAGTGGCAAGCTACCAGAGGGTGAGCACAGGATAATTTGTATTGTCCGTGACTTACCTTGACTAGAGTGAGGGTCCTTGCTTGGGCAGCGGGTAACCTGACTGCCAACCAAAAAACCATTTCTAACAGATACTTTTTCTGTAACTTGTCTGTGTGATATGCCTGTTTCTATAGTCCCTGCTGACTTAGTCAAAGCTTTAACTGTGCTACCAGCTTACTCAAAAGACTTAAGCTTAAGGAATTGTAATTCTTTCACAGTGCCAAATACCTCTGACACCTCTAAAAAGACTAGTCATAATAGTAAAACCAGAGAAAAGGTAAAGGAAGCTTAGAGAGTGATGTCTATTGGAGGTTCTCTGCAGACTAAGGATATATGCCAGCTCAGTGAATCTCAAATGAGCACTATAATATGCTCAAACTAAGGAACCTTATTGTGCCAATAGGATATATAACAACCCCAGATGAAGAGTGCAGCTAGAGATTTCAGCCACATCGCCCACCAGAAAATAGGGTCCAAACACTCTGACCTTGTCAAGGGGAGGACGGTAACAATGAGGAGCAAGAACATGTTCGAAGGCACCCATATCGCCACAGTTCCTAACCAGCAACTATGAAAATGAAATAAGTCAGGAACTAAATGTTTGAAATTGGGTCTCTAGTTGGCAGAGGTATGCCCCCTGTCCAAGTAGAGACCACAATCCTAGTCAGAGTAAGCCATATACAGAACCTAAATTAACCGGTGCAAACTTCTTTGTATCTTGGCACAGAATGTTGAAGTGAAAACATTATTAATAAAATTGTGTCACTTCAACATAATGTGAAATAATGTACATTAATAGGCCTAAATGAAAAACGTGGGTTTTGGAAAATGTGATAACACTGGTGTTAGCCACAATAAAGTTCCCATAAAATTAAATAATGACTAATGGAAATATATTTTGTTTGATAATAATTAAATATACTGACAGGATGATGATTAACATGTATGAAAAGGTTATTGGTTTAAATTGAAATAAATAGTTTTATTCTACATGCTTAGCATTAGTTTAAAGGCCTCATTTTTTAGTACTTTTTCACAGGCACAATGTTTAAAAGAATGTTAACTCTGCAGAATAATGTTTCTTCAAACATCCTGTGTGACTTGTACAATGGAAAATTCTGTTATGCTTTGACTGTTCGTGTTGCATATATCCTTGGGATAAAAACATTTTTAACAAAGAGCCTCAGTGCTCAATGGTGTTTTTATGTTACATATTTGTCCTGTTAGAGTTTCAATTTTGGCAGGAAGCACATGTAATGTTTTTACGTAGTTTTAAATGTATTTTTTGTATGGAAGCTGATGTCAGGAGACGAGAGAGAGAAGTGACAGAGTAATCCAATCCTGGCTGCAGAAAACATGAAGAAATTACATATGATGCGCTAATTATGTTTATTGGCTGAAAACTAAACCACCCAATAGTCTCTCCAATGGAAGCTTAGTTAGTAACATTGTGACTATAATATAGCAATGTTTTAGGTGATTTAATTCAGTTCTCCATTTTCCAAAGCTACGAGTTGTTGTTTAGTTCTTGCCTATGATTCTAACAGTTCAGA
Source organism: Pleurodeles waltl (assembly GCF_031143425.1). Taxonomy (NCBI): domain Eukaryota; kingdom Metazoa; phylum Chordata; class Amphibia; order Caudata; family Salamandridae; genus Pleurodeles; species Pleurodeles waltl. Next base: position 1,028,142,802 of record NC_090448.1, on the reverse strand, counting down.
TATACTAGGCCCAACTTTACTGAACTGTTTCCCTTTCATGTTCTGATGCTAAGTAATGAAGACTTGATGTTTCTGTGTTGTGCTGAAGAAGATTCTGCTTATCGTTGATCCATTTAATAGCGGTATAACCAATGTGCATTTGTGTTTCCTTAGCAAATCCAACTGCTTATTTTTGTTAGCGCCATAGTTAGATGTTTTCCAAATACATTTTTGTCTTGTTTTTCTTTTCACATTAAGCCCACACATGCTTTCTAATTGAAATTAATATTAAGAGATGCCTGATCCAGTATCTAAAATTGACTGTTTATTAATTGATTTTAAATATTTCAACTGTGCAAACTAAATGTATGTTGTTTCTATTTATCACTTGAATTTGTTTTTATTCCGTATTGTTCTTTTGGAATGTTTAATATGAAATACTTTAGTTACATTGAGATTTTTCAGACCTTTTGGACAGCATGTGATGTTTCTGTGTTTCTGTCATTTGGTCTTGCGCATGATTTACATCATCTTAGCATTGTTAATTTGTGGGCAATAAATGTTTAAACTTTATTAAACTGGTGTGGTGATTCATAGCCACATACTTCATGGTGTGTTAAAAGTACTAGCACCAATTGATTATGTTGATTATTTGATGTCATATTTGATGTTTATTAGTTCACAGTATTTGATTGGATGATTTCACACTCCTGTCTGAGTCAAAAGGTCCTAGTCCACCTCTGAGGGTAATTGATGTTTTTCCCTATACGTGTTCTCTTATCACAATATTATTAAATAAAATAAGTTCTGGCATGCCCACAGAGCAGTCAGGCTTAACTTAAGAGGCAAGGTGTAAAGTATTTGTGCAACACTTAAATTACAGCGACAGTGAAAATACCACAAAAAGACTTTACACCATTTTAGAGAACTAGAGACTATTTATCTGAGTAACCCAAAACCAAGACCAAAGCAACAAAAATCTAATAATTGGAACTCAAGAGATAATTTTGTGAATAATAAACAGCATTACAGTGTTTAGAAATCAATAGCACCAAAAGATTACTAGAAGTCGTTCTAGACCAGGGAAAATCCAAAGTTCAGGCAGACCATGACGGACGACAGGCTGGCTACAGGACTGACGCACGGCCCCCTGTAAAGAATCTTGGTTGGAAGGTTGCGTCGATGTCGAGGAGGTGCTGTGAAGACAATGATTCTGTTCCGATCCACGCAGTTCAGGGGGATGCGTCGTCATCAAGCCACAGAGTCATAGAAGCAGTGTCCTTGAAATGTGTGTCGAACCCTCCACCATGGAGTCGCTGTTGATCCATGCTTCTTAGGCAATGAGCCAGAGCTGGTAGAGATGCATCAATATGGAGCCCACAGTCGACGATGCAGAGTCCTTGTGGCTGCGGCGATGTGTCGGCGTTGAGGGAAGATGCAGCATTTCCAGTCTGCATGAAGGTCCCCTATTAAGGATCAGGCCTGCATTAGTACCTCTTGGTGGGACAGGACTCACATTTTGCAGAGTCCAGCAGCTACAGCTTAGTTGGGGTAAGTCTTTGATGGCCCTCAGACTACAGAACATGAGGTAAGCTAGCAAGCCCTTGAAGTCACCTGGTTCTTGTGAGGATGTAGAGAGTTAAGTCCGGTCCGTCTCACTTACAGGCAAGAGACAGCAGGCAGCAGGCTAACAGAGCAAATCAGTTCAGTAGAGTGGCAGTCCCTCCTGGCAGCATAGCAGTCCTTCTTCCTGGCAAAATATCCTCAGATCCAGAGGGGAAAGATTTTATGGGGTTTGGGATCTAGTACTTATACCCACTTCAGCATTTGAAGTGGTGGAGACTTTAAAGAGAGATCTTTGAAGTGCACAAGGTCCCTACCTTTCCTTCCTTGGCTCCAAACACACAAGGGGTTATGCATCTGTTTGTGTGGGGACAGGCACCGCTCTATTCAGGTGTAAGTGTCAGCTCCTTCCTCCCACCTAGCCCAGGAAGGCCCATCAGCCTGATGATGGACAATTTTGCCGCAAATGTTACACCCCAGATCTCTTTGTGTGTGACTGGCTAGCAGCAATGCACAAGCCCAGCTGTCACCCACCCCAGATGTGTATAGCAGAGGCACAGAATGGTTAGAGTAAGAAACTACCAACTTTCTAAAAGTGTCATTTTCAGACTTACAATTTAAAATCCAACTTTACCACATGTTGTGATTTCAAATTGTGAGTCCAGAGACACCAAACACCTAATTCCTGCCTTTTGCCATTTGGAAGTTATACTTAAAGGCTGCTTCAAAGAAACCCTCAAAGTTACCCTATGGGAGAGATAGGGCGTGCAATAGTGAAGAATGAATTAAATGGTTTTTCACTACCAGGACAGGCTAAAGTTAAAAACACATGTCCACCTTTTTGAATACATTCCACCCTGCTTAGGGCTAACTAGAGCATTCCTTAAGGGGTGACCTATATGAAATAAAATGAAAGGTTTGGTTCTGGCAAGTCAGTGCACTTGCCATGTCAAAATGTCAGTTTAAAACTGCACACACAGGCTCTGCAGTGGCAGGCCTGAGGCATGTTTAAATGGCTACTGTAGTAGGTGGCACAATCAGTGCTGCAGACCCACTAGTAAACACAAACACAAATGATGGACAAAATGCAGAACCAATCAAACATTGACCCCCACTCACAGATCTGGGTTTAATCCATCAATTCTTTTGTTCGCAATTCCACCCCAGTTTGTACCCAGCCATATGCAAATCAGTCTTGACCCTGTTCCCCAGGTACTGGCAGAGGAAGTCTTTGATGGCGCTGAGACTTCAAAATAGGAGGCAAGCTCAACTCAAGCCCTTGGAGATTCTTCTCAAGCAGGAATGCACAAGTCCAATCTTTGTCCCCTTTCACAGGCCAAAGCAGCAACTGCAGAATAACCCAACAAAGGACAGTCACAGGCAGGGGCAGCACTTCTTCTCAGCTCTTCATTTCTTCTCCTTGGCAGAGGTGCCTCTTGAATCCTTGAAGAAATCGGATTTTCAGTGTTTTGGGTCCAATACTTATACCCCCTTTGCCTTTGAAGTTGACAAACTTTAAAAGGAAGTCTCTCTTGTTTGCAAGATCCTGTCTTGCCCAGGCCAGGCTCCAGACTCACACCAGGGGGTTGGAGACTGCATTGTGAGAGAGCAGGCACAGCCCATTCAGGTGTAAGTGACCACTCCTCACTCTACTCTAGCTCAGGTGGCCCATCAGGATATGCAGGCTACACCCCAGCCCCCTTGCCTCACTGTCTAGAGGGGATTCACAAACAGCCCAACTGTCAGTCTGACCCAGACAGGGAATTCACAAATATGCAGTGTCACAGAATGGTTTTAGCAGGAAAATTATCACTTTCTAAAAGTAGTATTTTCAAACTGACAATTAAAAGAACAACTTTACCGAAAGAAGAATTTTTAAATTGTGAGTTCTATCTACTCCCAAAGGGAATCTGCACTTAAAAGTGATTCAAAGGCAGTGATTCATAGAGATAGGCCTTGCAATAGTGAAAACTAAATTTGGAAGCATTTCACTGCTAGGACATGCGAAACACATCAGTATATGTCACACCACCATGCCCATTACCTAGGGCTTACCTTAGGGGTGCCTTGCATGTAGAAAAAGTGAAGGTTTAGGCCTGGCAAGTGGGCACACTTGCCAGGTCAAGTTGACAGTTTAAAACTGCACACACAGACACTGCAGTGGCAGGTCTGAGTCATGTTTACATGGTTACCCAAGTGGGCGGCACAGTCAGTGCTGCAGACCACTGGTAGCATTTGATTTACAGGCCCTGGGCACCTCTAGTGCACTTTACTAGGGACGTACTAGTACATCAAATATGCCAATCATGGACAAACCAATCACACATGCATTTTACAAAGGGAGCACTTGCTCTTTAGCACTGGTCAGCAGTGGTAAAGTGCCCAGAGTACCAAAAACAGGAAACAGAGTCAGCACACAGTCAAAACATGGGAAGCAGAGGCAAAAAAGACAGGAGAGACCATGCTAAGGATGTCAGGTCTAACATACAACAAACAACTTAGTAATCTGAAGTGACTGTGATTATTTCAAACATTAAACTCATTACAGTTTTGTTTTTAAGTGAGCTGCCCTTGGTACAATGGGTAATAATAATAGGTGTAGGTTCTGAACATACACCAGACGACTCAAGCATTCTCACTGATGAGGATTACATTGGTGGAAACCAGTGTGTAGATGCTTCTACCCATGTCCCTGTACTGGCAGTTTGAGCTGGGCTCCATATAGGGAAGCACAGTGGGTAAAAACATTGCATAGGCAGTTGTGAAGACAGTCCACCTGATTACATTTATGAGGAGTTTCTGAAATATTTAAAAATCCTAGTGACTGAAGAATCCTTTCATCTTTTTTACCTACCTTAGGTAATCTTATTCAAACCTGGCAAATGCTCAACAGACCAATCCTCCTGCAGAACTAAAACATTGCTAAATAAATACTAAAAAACTAGGCCAAAGTTTCTGTTAGGTAAATTACCAACCATCATTTTCTTTGATGAATCCAGAGATGTGTCCTTTAAATCTCATATTCCAGCAATTATAGTTCTCCATCTTACAGAAATATTGCAAAGAATAAACTTTCCCTCCCAACTTGTAAGGTCAATAGCCTCATTGTGCCAATCTAATTAATTTTATAAAGCAGGGATGAGTTATATGAGAGACCTTTCAGTTGACGAGCAAGTACAGCTACTTGATTCAGTTTAATGTTCCAGTAACAAATTCATTGGCACTCTTTTATCATATCATCAGCTCTGGAGTATCCTCATGCACTGCTTTCCAGACTTAGGGGCCAGATTTATTAAAGTTAAGTGTCACTCTTGCCCTACGTAAAGGGGTTCAAGGGAGACACAAAACATGAATGAGATTTACCAAGCCATGTAAGGCCACCTTGGGTGGCCCTGCATGGCTTGATAAATCTAGAGTAATGAAAGGCAGCACAAATCACTGGCTTGCGCTACTCTGCCCCAGGGAGGTGTAATGTGGGTGGAGGTGTTACCACACATCCATCATTGCATTTAGGTGCATTCCCAGATTTACCATTAGTGTCAGAGGGGAGACGCAATGAGGAGAAATATGTTTATTTCACCTCAGTTTCCTCTTCCTACTTGTCCTGCATTTTGCAGCACGCATAGAAAGAGAAAACTGCCTATCTGGATTGTTTTTGTGCAGGAAAGCACAAAACAAAAAAATGACAGGAACAGGCTATATATTGTTAAATATGGTGAAATCCTGCACTTTCCATTTCAGACAGGACAACGCAGCAAGGTGGCTTGCTGCGTTGCTCTGCATGGAAACATGATAAATATGGGCCTCATAGTTTCTGATAACATAACTAGAAATCTGGTTTCAGGTTGAAATATTTTATATGTGTAGTACAATGGTTCTTCTCTTGAAGTCCGGAATTATGAAATTCTATGCAGGGCATACTTAACAATTGCATTAGGAAACAGGTTTATTAGTCTCAAAAGAAATATAGAAATATACTTGCAGGTCAAATTGCAGTTGTCTTGGAAGCGTTAATCTAAGACACATTCAGCCTTATGGAATGTGACTTCTGCACTGTACCCATATGCTTTAGCAAAAGAGCAATTCTAATATTTAGGATAGCTGACCTAGGTGAAATGATATGAGTACAGGTGACTGTTTCCTTAGGGCCTGATCTGCCCCACACTATGAGGCCGCAGAATTCATTTACATACTAACGGCCATTTATACATCAGAAGTACATCAGTAGATATAAGTGTGAGTTCCAGTTCCCATGCAACAGTTTAAGTGGTCAAGAGTAAAACATGGGAAGTCATAGTTTCTCTTTCTATTTTCAAGGAATTTTGTAAGATTTGTTATCCCTAAACATCCCCTAGCATTTTACTTGTGCGGTCACTATTATTGGTATGTTGCTGGTTTCTCTGCCTTCTCCTCATAAATTAAAGTTGAGAATGTGTATTTGTCTACATTAGTGTGTGAAACTGCCTATATTCTGAGATTTTCAAAAAGATTGATAATGTCGCAAAATGCATGAATGGGAGACTTGGCATGATATACTATTGAATTTCCTGGTCACCAAATTAGAGATTCATAAAATCGCAAGGATTGTGACTGCAAAATCCAATGTCAAAAAGTAGATATGGTCCATTGGGATTTGCAAATATGCTTATGAGTGGTAATGCAACATTTTTCTCATCATGCCATTTTTTCTAACTGCAGGCCCTAGTCCTAAAAGGTCTTTCTCAAATAAGAAAGGAACACAATGGCATTTTATATTACAGAATGCCACAATATATGGCCGCTGTGGGCCCCTCTTCACTGCATTACTATGCCTTTAGTCAGAATGCATTGAGAGAATCCTGCAAGATCAGTATCAGTGGCTCATCATTGTGCAAATCCCACCAAAATTCCAGTTTACCCATAATGAATCAGTGCAAATGTTGAAATGCAAGGAGGGGCCAGATTAGAAAGTATGTGTTATGCATGTACAACAATCACTTCATGACCATGGGCTTTATAAGTCAGCCATTTGGGTCTACCCACTGTTGTAATGATCTATGCAGAGATAACAAGTCAGTGCTAGAAAAACATATTTCTCAGTCATGTTTCCCCATCCTTTCTAATCCCTTTTCCCTATCAGGATTGTCGTTCATTTCTAAATAAACCCCAACTGAACATGAATATGGAAGCTCACCAGCCAAAGGTAAACCTCTCAACTACTTCCTAGACTATGCAGCTTCCCCTGCGGGAGGGAGGCACACTCCCTTTCACCACCAAGCATTCCAAGTGATGCGGGAAAGAACACTACTAATGCATACAAATGTATAAGAGACTGACAAGCAATCCACATCCACATTCTTGAAGGAGACTATCACAACATAGATGAATGGGTTGCTGGTTCCCACCATATAAAAGAAGCACTATAAAAAATACAGGATTAATATTCCACGTTGCGTAATTCTGTCAATTTCAGTGGAAATTAATGGCAAATCAACCAAAGCCCTGTCCAGTCTGTGAGACAGTAGCCTAGATGCAATAAGAATGAAAAAAAAGAATCTCAAAGGCTGGCAATCCCTTTGCAACATTTATTAAGATGATATACGGATTAAACATTAGCAAATTCAGTCTTCCAAATGTAAAACAATGGAAACCAACCTATAATGATGAATGAATGTTGTCCCCTGGGTCGACGGGTGTGAGGCACAAAGACGACAACGTTAGATATAAAAAACAAAAACGAACAAACAACAATGGGATACAAAATACTTAAGAAATTCTTCTTGGCCTGCTTCAAGTGAACATAAAAAGTACAAAAGAAGCCCCTTATTCAAGCGTTGGTACATATTTATAGGGCTAATGCTGAAGCTGAATAAGACGATCCTATTGATGAGAGGACCTAAACAACACAATGGGTGGCCTGATAAATGAAAGGTGGTAGTTTTCAAAGACACTGGAAAAATAAGAATCGGAAGACCTAATTAACAAAACATTCTAAAACGAATATAGTGCAAGAGTGACATCCAACCCCAAAGAATGTGCAGAATTCAAACACAATGATTCATTAAACGCACACGAAGGCCAATCATAGCATTCAAGAAGAAAATAGGCAAGGCCCACCAATTTACCACAGATACATCATGACTGAAATTTGCAGCAGCACACAAAGCATAGAACATTAGACAATGATGATGATTCATTGAAAACGTAAAATATGACTGAGTGGATGACAGATGCAGTTTCTAATAAATGGACAGAACAACTAAAACGGAGCTCACAAAAAGACGTGAAAAAGAGGCGAAGAAAACAAATAATATAAAGACAAAGTTAAAGGTCACAAAGAGTATAGGAGTCAAGAAACAAACTCTGCACATATTATGGATTTAGTGATTGAAATTCAACTGAGAGGGTTAAGCGTGTTGTATTTTGTGTTTGTCATGATTTAGGGCCTGATTACAACTTTGGAGGAGGTGTTAATCCATCCCAAAAGTGACAGTAAAGTGACGGATTTACCACCAGCCGTATTACGAGTCCATTATATCCTATGGAACTCGTAATATGGCTGGTGGTATATCCGTCACATTTGGGACGGATTAACACCTCCTCCAAAGTTGTAATCAGGCCCTAAGTCTTCATTGAATGTGAAAACTATAGTCTAATTGTTACGTGTGTTAGCCTATGGAGGGATGATTGTAGTATGGAGGGTGCTGAACTATTCTGAATTTATGAACAGATTAAGCTTGTCACTATTATCTTCCTTTCTGGCTGGTAATGAAGTGACCCTTAAAGGGAAAGGGTGTGAGTGTTATTGCAGTGATTGTGCGTAGAGAGTTATTTTACCAGTGATGGGTGGACTGAGTGAAGTGACTGCAATTTATTTTGGAAGATTACAGGTGGTTCATCAGCTGCAGCTGATCCTTATGGTAGGGTCATAACGAGGAAGGCTATAACACTCACAGTCATTCAGTGATTCTGTGGCAATAAACGCCAGCTTAATAAAGGGTAATCATCAACTTGATCAAGCCCATAAAAGGCAATGAATCATGCTCTGTTCTGTCCCTCTTAGACTTTCTACACAGAAATGATTTTGGGGAACTATATTGAAGGCATTCTCTTATAAAGAAGTTGGCTCTGCCCAGAATGTCTTCATACTTTTCAAGCCACAGATTTCTCCATTCGTTCGGCTGAAATATTAATGTGATTTTGTTCTGCTCATGTTGAACCCGAATTGGGTCCTGTATTGTAAATCTACTATCATTATTTGTGTCAAGCCCATGAGTGGCCTTCAAGAGAAAATAATCTTTCTGTAGTTCTGAAATCACCAAGTGCCAGATTTACAAGATCCTAGCTCCTCCTTGCACCACACTAGCAAATGTTGTTTTTACGCTAATGTGGCTCAAGGAGGCAATTTTCACTGCTCCATATTTACAAAGTGGCACAGTGCATGCAGTGCTCCATTTTGTGATCCCTTGTGCCACATTATCCTGCGTCAGTCATGCTGTACGCAAGGGGAGCTTCCGGCATTAGGATGCCCGCAAATATGGTGCAGTGAAATCTAATCAATTTCACTACGCTATTGTTGGCATCATTTTTTTTTTAAGGTCTGCTCAGAGCAGGCATTAAAATGCAAACCCATATCAACCTATGGGCCTCTTTACACTTTGCTCCACTAGCGTCAACATTTTTGATGATAGTGGAGCAAAGCACCACAATAACGTAAACAATTCTGACGCTATTGGCATAACGACCAGCATGGTGCTCTGTATTATAAATACGGTGCACACATGGAGCCTTATTTACAAGAAAGTGGTGCATCACTATTGATTTGTCACTTTTCTTATGGCCCCCTTGTGTTCCCTAATGCCACAATTGTAGCGCAATATTTACAATACAACGCATCATGGTGCCTGATTGGGGAAATAGCATCATTTTTTTATGCTATTGTAATGCTATACTGCATTAGCGTAAAACAAATTACGCTAATCGAGTATAGTGTTAAGAGGCCCAATGAAATCAATGGGAGCCTCATTTCAATACCTGCTTTAAATGGCGCAATGCAATCTTGTAGATTCCATTGTGCCACTTTTAGCCACGGGACGCCCTCTTTGCATACATCATGCATATATTATCCATGATGTGGCGCACAGGGTTTACAAGATGTTGCAAACTTAGTTGAACTTAGTTTGCACCACCTTGTAAATATGGAACTGTGGTAGTGGCCCTTTAGCATCATATTTTCTGTATAAAAGTTGCCGCAAATGTGGTGCTAAGGTGTGCAAGGGTTTTGTAAATCTAGTCCATGGTGTCGCTAGGTGACGCAAGCAAACTGGTGCATCAGCACTGATTCACCAGTTTCTTGTAAATTTAACCCCAAGATCCTTTGGTTCAACCACAGATGCAGCAATGTAAAAAAAAAAAATCTACAATAGCAAACCAAAAGAGTACAAAATCGGATTGTGAATCAATGAACAAATCCAACTAACTCCTACTATAGATCCCCTGAGCTCAAAAGCGAGACATCTGTGTCCAATTTGTGAATATTTATTCATCCATCCACCCATGCATCCATCCATTTAGTCAAAATAACACATTATGCTTTGTCCCATTACATACATATTAGGGTTAATAATAAATGTAAAACAATGCTGCAGAACTTTGAAAGTGTGAAACTTGTAGTCATTTTTGTAATTTAAATATTGTTTACTTGTTTTAAATCTTGTTTACTTGTGTAACAAGAACTATGCTAAAATGCTAGAAAAAGTTTTTTGGTACAGTTGGAGCGTTCTAAGATATTTTTCAGATTATCGAAGTACTGCTAATACTTAAAGGGTGTAAAGAACACGAAAACAGGAAAAGCAGCTTAATTTGGTCATACATAAATATTAAATATGGGGCATATGGCTTTATCATACAATTTACTGAAAAATAACCCGGTTTAATCTCGCTGCCCAAAAGATGAACAGGCCTGGTAGCATTAAGGAAGTAAATCACAATCCACCTAGCTAAAATGGGAGGACTAGTTGTAAAATTGCAAAACTCAAAGGCAGATTTAAGAGCCCCTTAGCGCCGCCATAGCGTCATTATTTGATGCTAATGCGTCTTTTCCACGCGCCACATTTACAAAGTGTCCGCATGCATGCATTGCGTCACTTTGTAAATCCTTGTGCCAGCTTACGCCTACACCAGGCATATTGTATGCAAGGGGGGGGGCAAACAAATGGCGCCAGGGAATCAAAGAGATTTCCTTGTGTCATTTTTTTCAACACTTATAACGCCTGCTCAGGGTATGCTTTAAAAGGGGACATACCACTATTTAGAATAGGCCCCTATGTACTCTGCAGGAGTAGTACCAAGATTTTGGTACTACTCCGGCAGGGCACATCAATGGCGTAAAAAAATGGCGCAATTGTCCCCTACCCTGTGCCATGGTGTGCCATATATTAAATATGGCACACACATGGTGGCGGTAGGCGGAGCTAAGGGGGTGCAAAGAAAGTGGCGCTGCACTAGGTGCAGCGCCACTTTTCTTAAATCTGCCACCCAGTTGTTTAGGATCATTAAAACGTATTTGCAATGGCCACAAACAAATAAGAATGACACCATCCACAGATGTTTAAGAACTTTGTGACTTTCGGGACAATGTAATGCACTGCTTGAAGTGAATTAAGGAACAAGAGATGACCAAAGCTCTTACAGAGCACTGACAGAAAGTCAATAAAATGTCTGAATTTGAACAGATGCCTTCTGCATTCTGTTCACAGTTAGGAAACCTACATCATACCTGAAAAAGGCCGCACTGGAGAAGTAGTTACTGAAAAAGAAAATTCCCTAAGCTCTATTTCTCAGCATTTCATTACAGTCTGCTTTAGCCACAACTCATACCTGACTCTTTTAGGTTGAGACTGAGTAAAAAATCCAGGACCCTTTTCAGTAATCTGTCCCTCATTGGAAATCAGTGCCATCTTAATGATTTTTGAGGCTCCGGGCAAGACATATTTTGATGTCCCCATTTAACAACATTGAATAGGTCACCCATTTTCAGCTCTTGATTCCAAAAAGATTGAATTGTACATCAAGGGGAAGATTTATGGAAAGTGGCGCTAAACCGAGTGCAGCGCCACTTTCCATGTGCCTGATAGCACCCCCCTATTGCCACCAAGTGTGCCACGTATGTAAATATGGCACACCATGGCATAGGTTAGGGAACAATAGTGTCACTTTTTATGATGCTATTGATGTACTCTGCAGGAGTAGCGCCAAAATATTGATCGAACCTGTTTTGGGAGATTAAAGCTCCTGGGCAGCTACATAGTGCTAATTTATACAGGGCAATATGTGAATGTAGGTGACAAGATACCAATAGAAAATTCGAACACATCTTGATGAATAGCGATGAAGCCATTTTATTTTTTGCTGAGATCTGGTTTTTGTCTTGCAGTATTTTACCTCGAGTGCAATGTATGGAGTAGTACTGGTCTGTTCCTCCTGTTGTAGAAACGACAGAGTAAGAAAAACGTGGTGGATGATTATTGGACTAGTGCTTTCGCTAAATACATGTGTGATATACCTATAATTCTTTCCAAGATTCCTTCAGTGCTGGATATTGCTAATCCCAAATAAATTCTTTTTCACTCTTGGCTGCTCAGCGTAACATTGAAAATCAAAGCACTGCTCTGAGGATTTTCATTATTCTGTTCTATGCAATTTGAACATTTTGTCCTTACCACAGTTCACCAACGTTCCCCTGTATTGTCCCTCCTCTCTTTTGTCTATATGTACACTTCTTTGCTTAGACAGTGACCTCAACATATGCATAATATAAATGGGAGAGGGAAATAGAGAGGACAAGGATAGAGAAGTAAGAAAAAATGGTATGCAAGAGAGATAAAGTAAATGGAGAAAGGGGAAACAATGAGAATGAGACATAGAGGAGGTAGGAAGAGATATAAAGAGAAAAGCGTGAGGTAGACTTAGAGAAAGATACAGAAAAATAGAAAGAGAAAGAGGTAGTAGAGAGAGAGGACAGAGAAAGCTGAGGTTTTAGCATGAGGTAGGCAGAGCTGGATATTTGTACATTGTAAGAAATTGTGTTATTAATTGTGAGGGGTGGTGTTCCAAGTTAAATATTTAACACAATCCTTGTCAGGATGAACCTTAAAAGTCACCAAATAACCTGTGTGTTGGAAAATGGGTTATTGGTAAGGACAGGTAAGTACCTACACTTAGCAATAGGCCACCAACCTCCACTTAGGTCCAGTTAGCTTTCAGTAAATTAAACCCCGCTCACCCTTGGCAGCTTGGCAACGAGTGACAAGCCTTAACTTAGGAAAGCATAAAGCATTCAACTATCACAAAACAGTAATTAAATAAAACACAGGAAACAGTTTAAAAATCCAAAATCAATTTATAAAAATAGGAAACATTTTTGGCTTTAAAATGACACCAAAACAAATAAAATCGGATAAGGGGAACCGGAGATATGAAGTTTCAAAGAATTATTGCTTTCTAGCACATAGAGACAAAAAGCGCAAATCTGGTCATCTGGTTGCACCTCGACCGGGGCAAAATCAAAGTTTAGGGCTGACCGCGATGGAGCCCGGCTCGGCTACAGCCTGCGGGAGGCCTCGTTCAAAAGTTTACCTTATGACTTAGTCGTTTTTCTGGAGATTTTCTTCAGCGGGACGAAACTGCCAGTCCAATCCAACCTTCTGGAACTCTTCCTCGGATATGCATCGCAGGAGCCTTCGGTGGAGATTTTTACCTTCGGATAGTAGTTTTTTCGCAGTGAAAATCCTTCGACCAGGGCAAATCTGATTCTTGATCCGACGTCCTTGGAGCCCTCCTCGGATAAGCTGGTTGGGAGGTTCCGGTCAACTTCCTACATTCAGACTTAGTCACTTTTTTGGAGATTTTCTTCACTGGGACGAACCTGCAAGTCATGCCGGGTCACAGTTGAGGCAAGCTAGCTAGAGTTGCCGCAGCGGGTCGGTCCCTCTAGGGAGCTTTTTTCCAAACGTTCTCCAAACTTCTCCAAACTTCTGGATCTTCTTCCAGATGTTCTATTAAGGTTCTCTTGAGGTTCACAGCTCACCCCAACGTTCCAGAAGCTCTGAGATGCTCCTTGAGGGTGCGGACTACAACTCCCAGAATGCACCTGACGCAAACTCTTTTTTGGCCACTGGACAGTGGTCAGCTGATTGGTTTCTTCAGGAGTTCTTGCAGGGGACTCTGGTTAGCAATTTTTAACCTGAAGCAAACAGGGAGTCCCTCCTTGAACCAGTTGAAGTCAGGCAAAGTCCTTCTTGTGGGGAAGCCCAAGTGTGCAGCTGGTGCAGTCCTCCAGAGCCTAGTGTCCAGGTGCAGGTCAGGGGTCCAGCAGGGCAGTCCTTTTTCTTCTGTAGTTCTTTCTGGTAGAAATCTGGTAGGGAACTGAGGTGTGGGTGCAGGTCTGTCAGTTTTATCCTTGCTTCTGGGTGAAAAACAGGGGTGTCCTGATTCTCCAATCAGGGGCAGGGTCCTTCCCCCTGTGATGACCACTTCCTGGGAAGTGCGACAAAAATCAATCCCAGGGAGCAACATTCCTCAAAAATCCAGCATGACTGAAAGTGATTTTTGGAGGTTACATCTGGCTGAGCCCACCTACTGGTGTGGCAAAAAATCCTAAACACACCCCTCTCCTGCCCTCTCCAATCTAATCATGGGGCACCTAATTGTCTGGGTTTGCAGGATCTGAGGCTGTTGCTGGGTTGCTCCAAATGACCTTCCTTGCCTTTGAAGACCAGTTTGGCAGCCCTCCGCCCTTCCTGATTCCCCATCTGCTGAGGGGAGATCTCCTCCCCGAGGCACATCTCTTTGTGTTGGGCCAGGCCACTTCACACCTCATCAAGACAGCCTGGCCAGGCTGCCAAAGGCTGGCCAATCAGGGCAAAGCGGCAAAAACACAGCAGGGCTGAAGTTGTCAACTTTTCAGGTAAAGTTTAAAACTCCTTACCTGAACAAGTGATATTAAATCCAACAACTGGAAGTTGTGGGATTTATTATAACAATTAATTTGATACCAAACTTGTAGTATCTGTTACTTAAGGGGACTTTTAAAATTAAAATAATGCCTCCCCATTGTAGCCTATGGAGGCTATTCACTACAATGAGGGAAAAACAAATGTTTTACCTCACCAGGGCTTATAAAACTATTTCTCTCAGGTCCTTGCTTATAGTTACATGGCACTCAGCCCTAGAGGCACATAGGGCACACCTTAGGGGTGACTTATATGTAAACATAAGGTAATTTAAGGCTTTGGAACTACTTTTAATTCCAAAGTCGAATTTGCATGTAACTTTAATTTAAAAGCAGCCAGCAAGGCAGGCCTCTCTTTAAAATGACGCTGGGCACCTCAGCAGTGCACCTATGGGTGCACTACCTATGCTAGAGTCCCTCAATCTACATGTCCTACCATATACTAGGGACTTGTAGGTAGGTTGACTTAGCCAATTATAATTAGCCTAATTTGAATACTGATTTTACACAGAGCACAGGCCCTAGGACTGGTTAGCAGTACTCAGGGCACCATCAGAGTCAGGAAAACACCAGCAAAAAGTGAAAAATGGGGGCAAAAAGTCAGGGGGCCTCTGCAATCAGCCCTGTTTTCTCACACTGTGCTTAACCCTGGGAAGTGTGGCACAAAAGCAGTCAGGCTTAACTTAGGGGTAATATGTAAAGTATTCATGCAGCACTCAAACAGTAATGTGGTGAAAATATAACATAAGAATAATCCCAAACCAATTTAAAAAACAGAGTAAATTTTGTTAACTGCATCAGCTCCAAAAAGACAAAAATCCAATAAGTAGAACCAGAATTATGAAGGTTCAATGTTTCAGATAATAATAGGGCGAAGATGCAGTAGACGTCACTCAGTTATCTGGGGTCTCAATGGACCGGGTAAAAGTCACAAGTCCAGAACAACTGCAATGGGGTGCGGGTTGAATACAGGGAACAATTCATCCTGGTGGAAAGTTTACCTTTTCACACAGTCCAGTTCCCTATGAGGAGCCTCAGAGTTTCACATTGGTGGGACGGCAAGGAGATTGTTGTCGGAAGGTAGAGCCAATCGCCATCAGATCATAGCATTAGAAGGAGATGCAGGCAGTCGCTCACAGCAGGTCGCTGCTGGAGCTTCTCATTAGCAGTAGGCACAGGTGGACTTTTGTGATCACTAACAGGCACAAACTCTGGCTCTTCATCTAGATTCCATTTCTTGCAGTTGTCAGACAACAGCCAAGGGGCCATGTCCTAGAGGAGCCACCTCTTGGTGGTCAGGAGTCACTCTGGCAGAGGCCAACAGCCAGGTCCAAGCCAGGTCCAGTTGGTACTGGTCAGCTGGGCAATTGCATGAGAAGCCTCTGAAAGCTTGTTGTATCCCTGTAACTCAAACAGAAGATCAACCGACTGACACTTGTAGTCACTTCTGAGATCCTGGGTTTGAAGCAAGCAGGTCTAGTTTTCCTTCTTTAGGCTGAAGGACAGTGTTCTTCTAAATTATTGGATTTGTCCCTCTCTGCAATCTCACCACCAAACATTTTACACTCACCCCTCCTTTTTTTGGTGAAATCATTTATGTTGGCTCTAGGACTCTGTGCACTTTACCACTGGTAACCTATGCTAAAGTGCTTGTGCTCTCTGACCTAATCATTGTAGAATTAGCTTATATCCCAATGGCACATTTATTGTACTTGTATTTCGAGAGTATAGTGGTACCCGATGTACCCAGGCCCTCTAAATTAAATGCTATTAGTTGGCCTGCTGCACTGATTGCATCACCCACTTAAGTTGCCCAAAACACTATTGAGATTTTGTGAAGTATACCTAGAAAGACTGTTGTTAACTGGCTTTCTGTTAGACACTGTTAGGAGTCATCTGGGTTTTCCACTTGGTCAGTATGACTCAGAGGGTCATTCTGACCCTGGCGGGCGGCGGGAGCCGCCCGCCTGGCGGGAACCGCCAAATGGCCGCTCCGCGGTCAGAAGACCACGGAGGCCATTCTGGCTTTCCCGCTGGGCCGGCGGGCGACCGCCAAAAGAGCGCCGCCGGCCCAGCGGGAAAGGCCCTGCAACAAGGAAGCCGGCTCCGAATGGAACCGGCGGAGTTGCAGGGGTGCGAAGGGTGCAGTTGCACCCGTCGCGATTTTCACTGTCTAAGCAGACAGTGAAAATCTTTATGGGGCCCTGTTAGGGGGCCTCTGCACTGCCCATGCCAGTGGCATGGGCAGTGCAGGGGCCCCCAGGGGCCCCATGACACCCGTTCCCGCCATCCTGTTCCTGGCTGTAAAAACCGCCAGAAACAGGATGGCGGGAAGGGGGTTGGAATCTTCAGCCCATGCAGGGGAAATCTGGCGGGAAACCGCCGGATCCCCTTTTCTGACCGCGGCTTTACTGCCGCGGTCAGAATGGGCTGGGAAGCACCGCCAGCCTGTTGGTGGTGCTTCCGTGGTCCCCAGCCCTGGCGGTCTTGGACCGTCAGGGTCGGAATGACCCCCTCAGTGTCTATTTTAATTTGTCTCTGTGATGAGGTTTCCCCTTGGTCTCTAGCACATTTTTTTTCTTCTCAGAAAGCATTAGGTGTTTCCTAAGTGCAAGTTTGTAGTCACAATTCAAATGGATTTTATCAGTACAGACCAGCAATTTGCTTTTTCTGTATGTCATCTACTCACTAGGTGTGTCCTTCAGTTGTTTTAAAATGTGCCATCCATTTATGAAATTCAATTAATTTTATGGGAAAAATGTTTGTTAACCAGTATGTTTTCAACAATTACATGAATTTTAAATCTCTTGAGCTCTATTACGAGGTTTCTGCTTTAATGTAATTTTGTTATTGATTGACTGATTGATTAAAGTAGCCCTGTAAAACAAGTCTCGGATCTGCCATTTCAGACTGTGTTTCCAGTTTTAAACTGCTATTATGACCCATACATCTAAGTCACCCCTAGAGAATGCCATGAACAGTTCACAGGGCAGGGTGCAGTGTATTTAAAAGTGGGGCGTGTACTTTCAGGTTTTACATGTTCTTGTAGTGCAAAAATTAATTTTTCAATACAGCAAGGTCTGCCTTCTCAAAGGATAAATATGAGTGTCCTGATTACATTTAATAAGTGGTAACATTGTTTGGTAGTGGCACTTAGACAGCTTGAAATTGTAATTAAAACACTCTTTATTGGTAAAAATCTGATTTGGATTCACACTTCTGAAGAATGCCACTTTTAGTTATTAACCAACAAGAATGAGCACCAGTGCCAACACTGCATTCACATCAAATTATTTGTGCTTCATGGCAACACAAATGAATTACTTTTAACGATCACCTTTTATTTTACTTACACAGTATTTTAGATGCTCATTTTTTTTAGAGTAAACCTTTTTACAGTCATAAACCATGGAAACAAACTCAAAGAAAACAAAGTTAATACGTCAAAATTAGATGACATGCTTAACAAACATCAACAAAATAGCAAATTCATAAACAGTTACATTCCAAGACAATTTTACCTCATTGCCCCATGAAACCTTAACCCATAATGTAATTTTTCCACTTTCTGAAATTCCTTGCTCAAAAGAAGGGCTCCTATGGTTTATCAGTTAGTACATGGCCCTCATCGGCTTGAGTTGGTCACCAGAGGGTGATGTAAAAGTTCATATTATCACTAGCTAATCACAGGAAAATGTCTATAGTTCCATCCAAAATTCCCCTTGTGCCAGTATGTCGTTTGGTATGTACTCCCTGGTGTAAAAAAAGGTGGCAACACGTTTAGACCCTTCTACTTATTCCAGGGAGTCTCCTCAGGACTATGAATTGGAATGAGCTACAAAAGCTAACAATATTACATATGAAATTAATTGTGTCACCTGCCTTTTTAGTAGGCTTATTACCAAATCAAATTAGGGCCTTCACTTTTTCACGTACATTCACTTCCCGAAAAACGTTTCAATGAGGTTCCAATACAGTCATTGTGTATTGTGCTGGGAACTGCTCAGTGGGGGACTTGGCACATAACAACAGTTTCTCCAATGCCCATTCTTGGTTGCTTAAGTTCAGAATGGTGGTTGTTCCTGTAAATGGGCCAAGGAGAGCTTTACTTGTCTTGCAGACTAATCTGTGAGCGAGAATGAGGCTACAATGTATCACTGAGTTCATTGGGTATTCGGCTGTGACAGCAAATTATTTAGGCTCTGGGTACAAAGTATCCTATGTGTCCTAGTTGCTGCATGGCTCAAATTTGGACAACTTCATCAAAAACCATCCCTGGTTGTTTCAGTTTTGATTGACAGTAATTCCTATGTACAAGCAGGATAGAGCTTTACTGGTATTATAATGTAACTGCGAGCGATTATAAGACAATAATATATCACTGAGTTCAGCTTTGGCAGAAACTCACTCTAACAAAAGGCCACATTTACGAGGCCCTACCAGCTCTCTGTGCCACCGGAGCGTCAATTATTTTATGCTCCGGTGGCTCAATGGGCCAGCCCATATTTACAAGGCCATGCAAAGCCACCTTGAGTGGATTTTCATGGCTTTGTAAATATGGACCTCTTTCACGCATAACACTGCATGAAAGGGGCATTCCATGGGTTTTGCTTGAGGTGGTCCCATGCTGCATCCATGGAAGCCAAAGGAAACTAATGTATTCCCAGATTTACAAGTGTGGAAATGCTTCACATTCCTACTCCACCTCAAGGGTGGTGTAAGAGTGACACAACAGGGAGAAAGCACCTTGGGCCACAGGCCTTGTAAATGAGGCCTTTAGTTTAATAAGTATCCTGTGTGTCGCAGTTACAGTGCAACTCAAGATAAGAAAACTAATTGAAGCTTGCTGTTGCCCTGAAGTGGGTATTCCAATAGTATGCTAAGTGAAGCAATCTGCTCCCACACTTACTTATTCCAATAGAAATTAATCTTCCATAAGAGATCTTGTGGTGGTCCACCAAAAGTTTTACGGAGATGCACACGGGTTCCTGGGAGTAATGTAGTTTCAGAGTGTTCGGTACTGGTGTCAATCAAACACCAATCAAACTTTGGTGTGAAACATGCAACCTATTTCTGGCCTACTGAGACATGATGGGACTTGTAGTTCCACTGGCATCTCAAACGGTAAAGAATTGTATGCAGTATATGTTTGAAGAAACCAAACTCATGGTCATAAATGCTGAGTGTTGATATTTCAAAATGTGTATTCTGAGTTGTTCATAGTACTAAGATATGTCCAATAGAGCTGGGGTCGATCACAAGTTTTTCAGTTTTCTGTCTCTGTGCCCATCTGATAAAGTTTGCCATTCACCATTCTGTCGAACTGCTAAAACCCAGTTATGTTGTTTTAATAGATTATGCAGTTCAGATATTTCATTCAGGTCATTTATGACTATGATAAAGGTAAGTATCAAGTATGCTTCTTTTTGTTATAAAACTCTATCTAGATTGCCTCCTCTTGGAACCAATTGGATTGCCGCCAACACAGTCAATTTCAAATCGTTATCTTCATGGTGTTTTTCCATCCAGTGATTCACTGTTGGAGCAGTTACTACCTTTCGTTGAATTTGCGAATTATGTTGAGCCATTCTTTACGTGATCTCTTGTTTATTTTCCTGTATGTAGTTTGTTACAAGGACAAAGTACACCATAAACCAATTTTTTAGTCTTACTGTTTGCAAACGTTTCATGTTTCTATCTAGTGTTGATGTAAGTGAATTAATTTCCTTCGATGGTATGGTTACATCTGGTGCATGTTGAACATTTATGATGTCCTTCCATGGATTTCGAGTTCCAAAGTTCCCTCAAACTGCTCTTCACTGTTCCTAGTGGTGTGTAGGCTCTAATGATCTGATTGCCAATATTTTGATGTTTTTTTAGGGCAAACAAAGGACTCTCAAAAGATTTGTCCAGTTTGGAAGGTAGGGGGCAGTTTTGTAACATACATATTTTTAAATGGTTGCCTTGTGGGCAGAA
This sequence comes from Pleurodeles waltl, assembly GCF_031143425.1. Taxonomy (NCBI): domain Eukaryota; kingdom Metazoa; phylum Chordata; class Amphibia; order Caudata; family Salamandridae; genus Pleurodeles; species Pleurodeles waltl. The sequence continues at coordinate 1,028,122,293 of NC_090448.1, read as the reverse complement.
TGATGTCACACACATGCCTCCATTCCGAATAATACTGCTGCGGCCGGTGAGGAAGGAGCAGCATTGCATTGAGATGTTTCCTGACTGATGTGGAAGATTGCCAGTGGATCACAAAGGACTGAGCTTTGAACCAGCAAGTTCCTTTCTTTGCTTAAATTTCTTAATGCACAACCATTGCTCGAGACTCGTGGCGAGATACTTTTCTGGTATACTCGTTTTGTGCATTTCGTTCACGGCAACCACGTTCTATGTGCTATTGCCCTGGTAACAGGTGCCGCCGATCTTACTCGCGCTGATGCTGGTTTGCCTATGATTCATTTCTATCACGTCCTACGTATTGTTGTCCTCGCAACAGGTGACGCTGGGTCCATCGTGCAGTTTTGTTGTCTTTTCTGCAATCCTCCCCAGAAATGTGTTATGCAAGGTTGCCATCGCAACAGGCTCATTGCCACCTGATTGGATTCTTCACGATTTACATGGTGCACGCATATGTAACTCCTGGTCCTTCCTGACAAGTGCCCTTTTTCTGCAGGTCGTTACATTTCTTCAACGATGATTCGCACACCAATTTCAACGAACTTCCGGCATATTTCTCTGCTTCAACAGGTATTTCCCATACCACATCTGCATGTGTCTCTGCTTCAATTGTTTCGCACAGCAGTGAACTTCTGCTTCAATTGCTTCACCAACCATAAGACAAAATAAAATATTAACTCTCTCTTAGTGTGTATTACCTGTATTTGGAATAGTGCATCAATCAATTATGCCTCCAGTTCCATTTTTAGCATCTCCTGGTTTACCCTCTATTGAGTGGGAACAATGGAAGGAAGGCTTTGAAGCATATTTAGAGGCTATTGAAGGGGAAGTATTTACACAAAAAAAGAAATGTGCATTATTGAGACATTTATTAGGAATGGAGGGGAGAAAGGTATTAAAACACCTGTCTCAAGTTTGGGTTGCAGTCGAGGGTGATGAGTTAGATGAATATGAGTCAGCTATGAAAGCACTGGATGCGCGTTTTAAGAAAAAAAATGTTATAATGCAGCGTCATAAGTTCTATAAGAGATAACAAATGCCAGATGAGTCAATAGAAAGCTTTGTGGGTGATTTAAGGGTGTTGGCTTCAACGTGTGATTTTAAAACATTTGAAGATGAGATAATACATGATCAAGTGGTTGAAAAGGTCTAACAATATGAAAATTCAGGAAAAACTATTGACAATCTCACCTTGGTAAAGGCAATAGAAATTGCTAGCACCATTGAATCAACAACTAAATTAATGGAGCAAATGAGTGCTAAATCTGAGGTACATAGTGTACAGGTGCAGAATATAAGCAAACATATAGATAAAAAAGCAACATCATCTAACAAAAATAAAAGGAAATCTATGGAGTGTTATTGCTGCAAAAGGCATTAAGGGAATTCTCAATGGTGTCCAGCGCTAGATAAATTTTGCAACAAATGTAGGAAAGTACTAGTAAGTGCTTAAGTGACTTAGATTAAGACAGTGTAGTATATGTAGTACAAGAAAAAGAAGAAATAGTCTATACAAAGAGAAAAGAAAGTGTTGCTATGGTGATGGAAAAACCTGTCAAGGAACCTTTGTGTTCCATTGCGATCAATGGGATTATGTATGACATGATGGCTGACTGTGGGTCTTTGCTTACAGTAATCAGTGCTGATGAATGGAGCAAGACACAAAAGGGTGAATTAAAGAAATCTAAAGTGAAGCCAATAGCTTATGGGGGCAAATCTATTGATGTTATAGGTGAGTTTGAGGCAACTTTGGATTTCAAAGGCAATCAAACAATGTCAACAGTCTATGTGGTACTCAATGGGGGAAATTTATTGGGGTGGTTGGATCAACTAAAGTTGGAGATCATTTTAGATCCTAACAGCCCGGAACAAGTGTTATTACGAAAGGACGTAGTTAGTTCAGTGTGAGTGAATCACTGTCCTTGGGTACAGAAATTTCCGGAGATGTTTACTGACACTCTAGACAAAATCAAGGGATTCTGTCGCAGTATTCAGTTGAAGACAGGAGTGGAACTGGTTGTTCACAAACTTAGACATGCTCCAATAGCAATGAGGGAAGAATTAGCTAATGAGTTACAGAGGTTGTGTGATCACAATATCATCTAATCCATAGAGGGTCCTGAGTGGTTATCTCCAGTGGTTCTGGCTAGGAAATCTAATGGAAAGTTGAGAATGTGCATTGATCGAAGAGATCTCAGCGAGAGAATTTGGGTGGATAGGCATCCTTCACCTAATGTTACGGTGATGTTATCCAGTTTAAAAGGAGCAAAGGTTTTTACAACCCTTGACTTGTCTTCAGCGTATCATCAAGTGGTGTTACACAAAGATTCATGTTATTTAACATCCTTCATCACTCCTAATGGGGCATATAGATTCAAAAGCATGCCATTTTGTTTGGACTCAGCTTCATCTGTATTTCAAAGGATAATGGAAGTGATGTTTAAAGGTATTGATAAAGTAAGGTGTTTCCAGGATGATATTTTAGTGTGGGGACCTGATCTTAAAGAACATGATAAGACCTTACTTAAGGTAATGATGATTTTGAAGGAAAAAGGAGTAACATTAGAAGCAAGTAAATGTCATTTTGGAGTGAAAAGTGTGGAATATTTGGGCACAAATTATCAGAGAGTGGAGTAGAACCAAAAGAGAGTATGTTTAAAGGGTTTCCTTCTCCTCAGAATAAAGATCAATTGAAGTCCTTTTTTGGACTATTGGAATTCTATGCACGTTTCATTCCAAAATGTGCTGAATGAACTAAGGAGATGCGATTGTTGTTGAAAAATAATGTCAAGATTAAATGGACAAAGGATTGTGATAATGAGTTTAATATGATGAAACAAGATGTTGCAGAGGCTGTTCCCTTGAAACCATTTGATACGAAGGATCAAAGTATTGTGGTGACTGATGCTAGTCAATTTGGTTTAGGAGCTGTATTGATGCAATCCAGGAATGGTAGAGAAGAAGTGGTTGCTTGTGCTTCTCGTGCATTGAGAGGGGCTGAGTCAACATATTCAGTCATTGAACGGGAATCTTTGGCATGTTGGTGGGGTGTGAATTATTTCAGAAAATATTTAGGGGTACTGAATTTGTATTGCGAATGGATAACAAACATTTATTGAATCTATTGTCAACCAAGGGAGCTTCTGAAGCAACTCCTAGGATTGCCAAGTGGCATAATAAGTTGCAATAATTTCAATTTCATATAAAATATATTCTAGGAGCTAAAAACATTTATGCAAATTGTTTATCTCGTCTGCTGATGAATTCGGATGTGGAAGAAGTGGATGATGATTTTTCTGTCATGGCTTGTACAATGACAGATGAGGAGGAATGTATGATGGAGGAGGAATGGAAAGAGGCCGCGCTAAAGGATAAAGTTCTACAAGTATTGAGCAGATCATTGAATATTGGATGGCCCAAAACAAAGGTGGATGATGAACTAAAGGTCTACAAGGACATTTTTCAGGAATTAAGTTGTGTTGGGGGTGTTTTGAGGAGAGCAAATTTACTGGTTGTACCTCAAGTCATGTTTGGCAAAGTGATGAATTTGGCTCATGAAGGTCATATTGGAAGGAGTGCTATGAAAACAAGGATCAGGGAAACTTTTTGGTGGCCAGGCATGGACAGGGACATTGAGCATTGGGTTAGGAAATGTGTGTCTTGTGCATGAAGTGATAAGCCACAAGTAACCATACCCCGTCCTGTTGAAGCAGTTCCTGTACCAGATAAACCATGGCACAAATTAGGTTTGGACATTATTGGACAAATGAATATGCTTAACAATAGTCTTAAGTTTGGTATTGTGTTAATGTATTATTATTCTTGTTGGCCTGAGGTAAAGTTTGTTAAAACGGCTGACACCAAGGCAGTAATAATATTCTTGTGTGATTTATTCATGAGGGAGGGGGTTCCATGTCAAATTGTCACTGACAATGGTGTGCAATTCACGTCTAGGAAATTCAAAGAATTCATGTGTAAATGGGGTGTGGAGCATGTTACCGCCTCTCTATATCATCATAGGAGCAATGGCCTTGTGGAGAGGTATAACTGTGTGATAAAAGATAATGTTCAGTTATCAATGGTAAATAGGTTGGGCTGGAAAAAAGAAGTGGGAGAATTGATTTAGGCTTTACGCACCACTCCTAATGTTGTTATGGGAGTGTCTCCGTTTGCGTTGCTCAGAGGAAGGGAGACAGTAAACAAGTTGGTTCGTCCTTGGATGAATGACTTGGTTGTGTCAGAGCAGAAGAGAATAAATGTGATGGAAAGACGGGAAAGTGATTAGAGTAAATATGTGTCAGTGAAGGAAGGGAAACACATGAAAGTGAAGGAAGGGGATTGGGTGCGAGTAAGATTATCAGGAATTATAGTCAAAGGAAATTCTAGAGTTTCTTCTCCCAAAAAAGTGGTGTGTGTAAAAAGATGTGTGGTTAAATTGAGTGATGGTAAGTGGTGGAATAAAGAAAGATTAGCTGTGCAACGCAATTTGGGTGTCACTCAAGAAAATGACAATATGAATGAGGCAACATGTACAATAAGAAGGGACAAGACAAATGATCCGGGACCCAGTAAAGACTCGGATTGCAAAAAGTCCTTAAGGAGAAAAAATAAACCAGCATGGTTGCAAGATTATGTAGATAGGTTTGTTGTAAATCTATACTTTGTATATAGTTAGCGCTGTATCTATACATATTTATGTTAAAAATACATTTTTTTTTTAATATGTTCGGAGCGCAGTAATATTTTGGCTGGATATACAGCTTTAATTTCAATGGTTTGTTAACATTTATTCTTTGTTGAAAAAGGGGAAGATGTGTTGTATAAGGATTAGTAGTAGGAAAAAGAATGTCTAGAAGGAATATAGAAGGTTGGTGGGTTGAATGCTGGGGGCTGGAATGAACTGGCAGTTGCCGTTCTGTGCCCTCCTTGTTAAGATGTGTACCTCTTGACTAAATCATCCTTAATCAAATCCTTCCCTGTGGGCCGACTTACTTCAGTAGGTTTTGTGTATAACATTGTTATCAATTTCCCTTCTTTATCATGAACTTTAAAGTCCAGAAAGGTAAAGATAACACAATTACTGTGCATACTGAACTTGATGTCTGGGGATCTGTTATGCAACCATTAAAAAAATGGTTCGAAAAATCCTCTTGCCCTGTCCAGAAACAGAAAATATAATTGATGCATCGTAACGAATTTGAGATTTGGTGAGAAAAAGGGTTATTATGGTAAGCAAATCACTCCTCAAATTGCACCATGTACAGGACAGCTGGCTCTGGAGCAAAAGAACAACCCATTGTAGTCCCTTTAGTTTGAACAAAAAAAGCTTCAGCAATATGAAATAGTTCTTCTTTAGAGCCAAATTAGCAAGTCCAATAATACATTTTGTTAGAACTCGGTGTGACCTGTTTTTCAGATATACTTCAATTGTTTCAAGTTCATCCTCTTGTGAAAACTGGGCATACAGAGATATCACATCCAACGTAACTAGTCTCGGTGTTGTGGGACAAAACTCTAGATCTTCTATTTTAATACTGAAGTCCATTGCATCTGTGAGGTATGATGGAACCTGTTCAATGAATAGTTTTAAAAAGAAATCCACATATTTGGCAAAGGGCTCGAATACAGAATCACAGTCTGACAGTATGGGATGTCCTGAAGGTCATACTTCATGTTTGTGTATTTTAGGAAGGTGTTATAGGACTGGTGTTCGAGGGTTGATTTTATTCAAGAAATCATGTTACATAGATCTTAATTTGCTCTCATCCAATGCTTCTCTCAAAAGTGTGGCAACTTGTCCTTGAAGTTCTTTAGTAGGATCATCTTGGATTTTGCAATAGCAATCAGAACCAAAGACTTGTCTGTGATCTTCCTTATCGCAATCTTCAGCATACCAAATCGCTATTACTCCTTTTTTGCTTGTATTTGACAATATTGTTGGCTGTTTATAGACTGGTTAAAGCCAGTCTTTGGACTCTTGTAATGTTGTGTTTTATTAACTTCTTTTTTTCAAGTTAATTTTTTATGGCAGTCAAACCTGTTTGCTCTAATATTGAAACGTCCTGTGGAAAGGAGTTGTGTGGAGGGCATAAGGTGGATTTATTCCTTAGGCCTGAGGTTTCACAACCTTGTGGTAGATCGTGCGCCGGAAAAAATATTTGCATCCATATTTGCATCAAAATTCAAGTGTTTCATTCTTTAAGTATGCAAAATGTGTATATCTTGCAGGAACAAATGTCAAATAATGGTTCAGAATACTTTCTGCGGCTGATGAGAGCGGTCTTTTGAAAGATTAAAATTGACTTTTGTAATGCTGTCTGCAAGTTGTCATTTCCCATGGCTGGTTGCTGTATCTGTTTCTTCTTTTTCCTCTTTGGTGGCCTTTCCCTAAAAAAGTCGGCTGATTGCGTGGCTGCAAGCTTTGGTTAGAAATATCTTCACCTGAGTCAGATTCTCCTGTAGATGAAGAAGAAGTCTCCAAAAAGTTGTATAATAACGTCTTTATCTGCATTGGTATTAGGAAAGGAATCTTATTGAATCTGGACGTGTTAAAAAATCTTCCTTCAAGTAGGGATATATTGTTTCAAAGTTTAATGATTTTTTGTCTTTTATAAATTTGTTAGGCTTCTCATTAATAGTGAAAGCTGAATTCAGCAATCTCTTTTTCTATTTTTTCAACGAGAGATTTAACTTCAGCTGTATTTTGATTATCCTTAATTTCCTGCCCCAAAAAAAGAGTCTCCTCCAAATGTTTCTTTGAAAGTCTTTAAGCGGTTTCAATTGTTAAAACCATCAAGTCTCTGCCCGTTTTGTGCCAGTACCGTTATAACCTTTACAGTATTCCTGATCCTCATTAACAATCATAGGGGCATTGCATATTTGAAGTCCCCACGGATCTGTGCTCGCTTTATTATGCTCCAAAAGGAAATGCCCATGCAGTTCATTGCATATTTGTTTCTTTTTAAGTTTCAACAACCTCTCTGATTCATTTTGCTGTGTAGCTGAGGAACGTAATGTAAGATAAGTGAAGAGGGAAGGTGTGGCTCTCAATCTTTGAATGTGGTCCTCTGTATATAACAGTACGTCTTAGTCAGATATACTAAACACAAGACGTGTGGGTGTAAGAATGGAACCCCATACTCTGCCAATATTTTAAATTGAAGAGGCAAAGCTAGAGGGAACTGTTTGCCCTATGAACCCTGGTCGTTGTGTATTTCTTCCCGACAGTGAGACAAAGGGAAGATAGGTGTAGACAGGAAGGGCCACTTTGACTTAACGATGTGGTTGAACTGTCACCTTCCACTTTTGCACATCACAAAGGCCCTTTCTGAATATACCCATAAAGTGTTTGTCACTAGTCTTTTGTGTCCTCAGACAAGCTGGTCCCAGGGCAGGGAGGAAGGGGATGCCTGACCTCAGGGGGATGTAAACCCTCAGAACCTTCTCCTACTTCAAAGTGAGCATCAGTTATAAACAATGGACCCTCAGACCCACCTCTTCAGTACACATCTGGACCTGTGACATACTCAGAAGAAATATTGCTGTGCTGCTTTGTTGCAGCAAAGACTGCCACCTTGCCACCCTGCCACCCTGCTGCCCTAGTGTACTTCTTTTCTGCTCCCTGTCTCGCTGCCTCCATCCTTCCTGAGTGAAAAGGACCGGACCTGCATGTTGAACCAAGGACCACAAGAGTGACTCCAAAGGCTCCTGGTAGGAGCCTCGGGGAGACAACAGAATCCATTACCTTGGACCCAGCACCAGGACTCTGCAAGCTGTGAGTCCTGCCCTTTCAAGTGGTATCACCCCACTTCTGGACCCTTTGAAGTGGACCTGAATGTACCTCACCAGCCCTGCTGTGGTCCCATCAGAACTGATGCAGCACAACACATCACCTAACAAAACTTTGAGTCGAAATCAGAGTGCAATGCATTGCCTCACAAAACTCTGCATCCGTACCACTGTGCAATGCTTCCCAATGCATGCCTTCACATTGCAAGCCCCTCGATGATGGCATCCTCGATGATGAAGCAGGACTCCATATCAGAACCATGCAACTTATTTGGAACTAGCCAGTGCGTGACAAATCTTCAACACAGGACTTTGCATCGGGAGCGTTTTGTTGATGGCATCCTTAACAATGATGCAAGGCTTTATTTTAAAGCCTTAAAGCTCCTACAAAACTCATCTGCATGATGTATCCTTGACACCAAAATCCACATCGCTCTGCAATCAGGAGTAAAGATACTTTGTCCACAAAGCCTAGTTGGGTCACAGTAGCTGGCCCGTGCTCAATCCGGTCTATTTGAACTTGTGACTTTGTCCCCTTCTAATGTGACCAGATCACCGCAGTTGGTGCTATGTGCTTTTTTGGCACACTATTCAGTTAAATCTTTAAAATTGCATATTTCGGGTTCTACTGATTGGATTATTTAGTTTTGGTCTGAAATTATTTATTATAAATTATGTTATGTTTCTAAATTTGTAAGGGAGTTTTGTTGTTACGCCTGATTTCTCTGTGCCAAGCTACCAGAGTGTTGAACGCGATTTAAATTCAATTTAATTCAATATTGTTTATGCAACACTAAGGGGGTCATTCCGACTCCCGCCGGCGGCGGTAACTGCCCTCCCGGCGGGAGCCGGCGAATGACCACGGCGGCCATTCTGGCTTTCCCGCTGGGCTGGCGGGCGACCGCCAGAAGGCCGCCCGCCAGCCCAGCGGGAAAGCGCCTTCAACGAGGAAGCCGGCTCCGAATGGAGCCGGCGGAGTTGAAAGCGTGCTACGGGTGCAGTGGCACCCGTCACGATTTTCAGTGTCTGCTTGGCAGACACTGAAAATCAATGTGGGGCCCTGTTAGGGGGCCCCTGCAGTGCCCATGCCATTGGCATGGGCACTGCAGGGGCCCCCAGGGGCCCCACGACACCCGTTACCGCCATCCTGTTCCTGGCGGTGAAAACCGCCAGGAACAGGATGGCGGTAAGGGGGTCGGAATCCCCATGGCGTGGAGGATTCCCTGGGGCAGCGGGAAACCGGTGGGACACCGCCGGTTTCCCGTTTCTGACCGCGGCTGTACCGCCGCGGTCAGAATGCCCATGGAAGCACCGCCAACCTGATGGCGGTGCTTCCGCGGTCCCCGGCCCTGGCGGTCATGGACCGCCAGGGTCGGAATGACCCCCTAAAAGCCATAAAAGCAGGGGAGGCTCCTCCACAGTGGTGGAGGGGCGTCGCTCCCTTGGATGAGACAGCAGATGAAAACTAAAATGATAGCTAGCTATTGTTTTATTTTTCATTTTTCATCTGCTAGCTCAGCCAGTGTGTGCAGGGAGGGGTGGGACTGCGCCACAGGGAGGTGGGAGCGTGCACTAAGGTACATATTTATATATTTTTTGAACTGCATTCCACACTCAAGCCTCCAAACCAGTTAGGATAAAAGGTGATTACACCAACATGAACATTGAACTCTGACTCTACAGGAAAGTCGTGGAAACAGATCTTACCCCTTTCGCTCAGTTACTCACGCATGCCAAGGCTAGGCACAAGATGCAAAATAAGTTTTCATACTTTTATTGAAGCAATCTAAATCTGGTACACAAATCATATGCTGAGATAATTAGGCAGATATAAAAGAAAAATAACCAATATTACGATCAGTGTGAAGAAAATAAACAACCCCACATGTTGTGTATAGTTCTAGATGTTCTAGAGATTCCTACCTAACACTGTCTAGGTTACAGAGGAAAGTGATTGTAATTCTCTGCCTTGCCCGATCTAAGGAATCAGCCTCAGCCAATTACCTGGATAGAATATCAGGAATGTGCCTGTTGTATAGATGTCGATACTCTCAGGAAGCTGGATGTTCAGCACAAGCAAAACTGTCTGTCATGCAGTACGTGTCCCGGGATATTCATGACAGTAATGCCCGCTACTATCCTTGGGTGAGTGTGTAGTTTATATTATAACTCATGTCACATTGGCACCACAGTTTTGATGTAATCAGTGTTTCAGAGATAAAATCTGACTCCTGGATTGGCAACACAAATTAGCATATCATGTGCTTCTTATAGCAGCCTTTGACAAAGAGTACAGATTATATGCAGTGCAATGGCTGATTAAATGAACAGCGCATTCCTTGTCTTCCTAGAATGAAGCAGCTGATACAAATGTGTAAACCCCATCTCTAAAAGCAATCTCGCTGATCATGAATAAAAATGCGTATAACATGTGAATAAGACACTAACTATAAAACTAAGCTAAAACAGGGGTGCTCAACTCAGGTAATAAAGGGAACCTCATAACATGGTCCGACTCAGGTAATAAAGGGAACCTCATGACATGGCCAGTCCAGAACTTTATTGCATAGTTCCTCCTTGAATTCAGTCCGTCCCCTATGCAAAGGGGGTACTTTAAGCAAAAGAGCCACATATGGACATACAATTGGTGGGAGGTTAATTTTGGATTGGCTTATTACCAGATTGTGACTCAATTCACAAAACACCATCCAAACACAGGTTTACCAAAATGACAGCACTCCCTTTGATCAAACCCAACCTGTTTCAATAGGGCAATATCCTGAAGAAGCATTGTCTAGGGGCTTCATGACAGTAAGGCTATTAATAGGCTGGTTGAGGGGGGTCCCACCAAGTGTCCTGAAGTAGGTGAGATCCCAGAGCTAATTGGCAAAAGCAAGCATGTATTGACGTCCTTGTGAGAATCTGCTCTTTGGCTGACAGACTCCTGTTTGCTATGATTGACCAACATGGAAGCAATCTGCAACTCAATAGCCTTGAGCTGCTCAATGAGTGAGGAGAGTTCAGTATGGAGAAGCTCCTTGATTTTGTTACACCAGATAGCCATGATTCCTTCAACACATGGTAGGCCCAGAGCTGGGGACCCCAGAACTCCTAACAAAGGAAAAAAGAAATGTAGCAAACAAATTGCTGGTGATGAATCCCTCTACACCCTCTGCACCCTCAGTTTGGCTGGCCAGGGGACTGTGCCTAATGTTGTCCTATATTTTCCATGAGCTCCCCGCTTTGTATTCTTGATTACGACGAAAGAAGAACTAGGTATGTGGTCTGAAATTAGGGCAGAAGGATCATGGGTGCCATTAGACCCAGATGTTGCCTTATGGTCAATTACACCATTGCTAGGCAAAATATTCAAGGAGGACATAGCAAGGGAGTCTTCCAAGTCCACCTCACTGTGCCAATATTCAGTGAAAGCCTCCTCTCAGTGAGTGTGATTACCATGCTGATTACCCCAATGGCCCTCTCCAGCTTGCAGTCAATTGGAGTGCTTTTCAGGGGAGGGGTAGGTACCATTTGAGCCTCTTTCCATGGCGACAGACGAATGGCCAGCAGAACACCCTGATGAAGAAACAAACCAGAGTGAGCTTAAAGTGTAGAAGTCAGGGATATTAGCAGAAAGAGCAGGAACCGGCTTCAAGAAAATACCAAACCGATCATAAGATCCACCAGTACCTTAACAAAGGGCCATTAGGGGTGGCCTAGGCCAGCCTTCTCTGGGCTCTGAAGGGCATGAATGGGCCTGCCCTTAGCCCGGGCTTTGCCCGAGCAGCACCCTGGCACATCCCGCACTGCAGGGCGTAGAGGCTCTTTTTATGCACCCTGGCCGGTGCATTGCAATTGGGTCACACCTCCAAATTGTGAAACAGGGAAGGACTTGAAGTCCAGGTCCCCAATAAGGCCACAGTTCCTCCTTTGTGGATCCTGTGCTGCGGGGTGTAGTGTCTCATTTTATGCCCCCCAGCTGGTGGTCTGTGATTGGGCCCCACCTCCAAGTGGTGAAGCAGACTGGGACTTGACATCCTGATCCCTACTCAGGCCCCTCTCCTCTATTGTGTGTCCCACGCTGAGGAGTGTAGTGGCTCTTTTTATGCACCATTGCCAGTACGCTGTGATTGGCCCCTGCCTCCAAGTGGTGAAGCAGGCTGGGATTTGAAGTCCTGGTTTCCACTTAGGCTGCTCTACTCCACTGTGCTCCCCACTCTGCGAGTGTAGTGACTCATTTTATACTCCGTGGTCATCATGTTCTGATTGGGCCCCGCCTCTAAGTAGTGAAACAGGCTGGGACTTGAACTTCTGGTCCCCATTTAGACCCTTCTCCTCCATCGTGCAATTTAAGTTGGGGTTTGCTTCTGACTTCACTCTGACATGGATCATGGCTGTTGCTTTAGTAGGATTTTTAATCTTCAACCAGCAACCTAATATCGTACATGAATCTTCACAGGTCTTGCACTGTTCTATCTCTCAAAATAAAGTGATCACTTATTAACTGTAAGAAGGTAACCCAAAGCATAGTTAGCCATGCTACAAATGAGGAACGACTTTGGGAGTTTGGCCCTGTCAGGACATGTAAACGTAACTACACATGTCCAATTTTTTTAAGTAACATGCAGCCTGCTCTGCGAGCCTTTAGGGCATACCTTAGGGTGATTTATACATGTTATAAAGGAAGGTTTGCACCTGACAAAAGTGTTACATAGCGCGGTCAACATGGCAGTGTAAAACTGCCCTGTGGGCTACAGTGGCAGGCTTAAGGCATGTTTTGCAGTGCTACTTTAGTGGGTGGCAGTATGAATGCTGCAACCCACTAGTAACATTTCATTTAGAGGCCCTGGGTGCATGCAGTACCAATTACTAGGACTTATACGTGAGTTAAATTTACCAATAAGGTGTATATTATTTCACCATGTTTTAAGGGAAAGCACAAACACTTTAGCACTGGTTAACAATAGTAAAGCACAGTGAGTCCTACAAGTCAACAAAATGGATTCAGCAAAGGAAGGCAAAAACCTGGGATGACTCTGCAGATATGGTCATGTCCAACAGAAATGCAGTTAGACAGAAAGAAGTTAATGCACTGAAGGGTGAGGTTGGTTGAGTGTGAGAGTTTCAGTAGCAAAACAGATAAGTTAGGAAAACTTTCTTAATGTCTGCTTCTGCTCCAGGGATCACTGCTCCTAAAGTAATCAAAATACAGTGCACCCAATTCATATAAAAGTGTACAAGCAAGTTGAATACTTTTATTGCTGCAGATTCAGAACTTTCTGATGTGAACAAGTGTGTCCAGATTATATAAACAAAGATTTTTCAAGCCATCTTGCTAAGCACACTTTAGGAAAGGAGTTGGGTATTGGCATTTGTGTCCCTGTAATTGTACATTATCTAATTGTACGACTATAATGATGTCTTCAGAGATGCCCAATAATCATAATCATCATCAAACAAACAGTAAATATCTTTGCAGTCAGTAATTATCAAGCACCATGACCCATTTGATCACAAATAAAAACACCTTTACTATAAATTAGAAAATGTATTTCCCTACGTCAATAACACTAATCTCACATAGATTGGTCTCAAAACCATCTGATAAACATATCAAAACAATGCTGGTGGACCAAATCTTCTAAAGAATCTCAATTTTACTAAAGCCTTGATAACTAATCCTTTTAGTGCCACAGTACAAATTAACAATAAAATTAACTGCACAATGGAAATAGCATACATTTGAGTTTGGCAACTGAGTAACATCATTAGCAGTTTTAGTTGATGAAGTAAACCTCACTAACATCAGATTAGAATAGCATTTTTAAGCTTCATGCAAAACATTTTAGTCAACACAAATTTGGAAAGCATCTAACTATGGCTCTGTCAAAAGCAGTAGTTGCTACCTAGAAATAAAAGACAAATGTTCAACAAGAACATCAACATTTGTTATGCCTCTCCTCGTACAGATCGGCAAGCTGTGATTATCTTTGACAGTTGGACATGAGCTCGAACAGCATCAGCAACGGGACCTGAAAGGGGATGGTTTGAAAAATGGGGCTCTAAGCCCTCCAAGCCATTAACAAGAAATGTGTAAGGGATAAGGCATTTAGCATCAAAGTCTAAGTAATAAACTATCAGGATCCATTTGGCTTCTCCGGGAGGGCAGAGAGAGAGAGTAAGAAGAAGTGATGTTAGTCTTCTTGTGCAGTCCGGTTAAGTTAAAATCACCTAAAGAATTTCCCACATTGCCATTGGTCAAAGAATCATACATTTTTTATTAGTCCAATAAAAAGAAGCATTTAAATGTAATATATAACTAAGCAGTCTTTCACACGTCGATGATTGGCTCCTCATCTCCTGCTTCCATTGTTAGAGTTGTCAGGTAACATTTTGGTATCCATCTGTACCCTGGTCAGTGCATCCTCTGTTAGTTCCTGTGAACACCGCTGTCTCACGTTTCAAGTTAACATTTGTATCATTTTGAGAACAACACAATTCTACAAGCAGTTTCTCATGAGAAATCTAAAGACTTCCGATAGTGGAAAACAATGCATTAATTAGTTCTCTGACATATGTTTTCACAATTTATTAGAACAGAACAGTTCAAAATAAGGCAGTGCAACTATTCCCATTCCTTGCTTAAGGTCTACATCGTATAACGTGAATACATACTGCAGATTCATTAGTATACCCTACTACTGCATTTTCTTAACATAAATACTTCAATTAATATAAATGAACCTATCAATGCATATCAATGAACCTATTAATAAAAATACTTTGTGATTAATGGTGGTCACTCAAGTGGGCACATTTTCAAGTCACACAATATTTTCCTCTGTTAATTGATTACTATGCAGAATCATAATCAAATACACATCAATCAATCAATCAATCAAGGATTTATAGAGTGCACTAATCACCCGTTAGGGTCTCATGGCGCTGGGGCGGGGGGAGCTACTGGTCGTAGAGCCATGTCTTGAGGCATTTCCTGAATGTCAAGAGGTCTTGGGTCTGGCAAAGGTAGAGCGGTGGGAGTTCCAGGTCTTGGCAGCTAAATGAGAGAAGGATCCTCTTCCGGCAGTGGTGCGGCAGATGCGGGGGATGGAGGCGAGGACGAGGCTAGAAGAGCGAAGATTGCGGGTGGGGGTGTGGAGGGTGTGTCTGTCATTGAGGTAGGTTGGGCCTGTGTTGTGGAGGGCCTTGTGTACGTGGATGAGGAGTTTGAAGGTGATCCTCTTTGATACTGGTAGCCAGTGAAGGTCTCTGAGGTGGGGGGAAATGTGGTCGCAGCGTGGGATGTCCAGAATGAGGTGGGCGGATGCGTTCCGGATTCTTTGCAGCTTTATTAGGAGTTTGGTTGTTATTCCTGCATATATGGCGTTTCTGTAGTCCAATCGGCTGCTGACCAGGGTGTGGGTGACAGTTTTCCTGGTTTCAACAGGAATCCACTTGAAGATTTTGCAGAGCATGCGGAGAGTGTTGTAGCAGGAAGAGGAGATGGCATTGACCTGCTGAGTCATGCTGAGTGTGGAGTCGAAGATGAAGCCTTGGTTGCGTGTGTGGGTGGTGGGTGAGGGCGCGGTTCCTAGGGAGGTGGGCCACCAGGAGTCATTCCAAGTTGAGGGGTTGGTGCCAAAGATGAGGATTTCTGTCTGGTCTGTGTTTAACTTGAGGTGGATTGATTCCATCCAGCTGGCGATGGCGTGAAGTCCATTGTGGAGGTTGTTCTTTGCAGTTGTAGGGTCTTTCGTGAGCGAGTGGATGAGCTGAGTGTCGTCCACGTAGGAAACTATGTTGATGTGGTGGGTTTGTGCGATGTTGGCGAGGGGGGCCATGTAAACGTTGAGGAGCGTGGGGCTGAGCGAAGATCCTTGGGGAATGGCACAGATGATTCTGGAGGCTTCTGACAGGAACGGTTGGAGGTCGACTCTCTGGGTTCTGCCTGAGAGAAATGACGAGATCCAGTCGAGTGCCTTGTCGCGGATTCCAGTGTTGTGGAGGCGTGTGCGGAGAGTGTGATGACATACCATGTCGAAAGCTGCGGAGAGGTCCAGGAGGATGAGTGCTGCTGTTTCTCCTTTGTCGAGCATGGTCCTAATGTCGTCTGTGGCAGCAATGAGTGTAGTCTCAGTGCTGTGGTTTCTGTGGAATCCGGATTGAGAGGTGTCGAGTACCTTGCTGTCTTCCAGGAACCGGGATAGTTGGCTGTTTACGATTTTTTCGATGACCTTGGCTGGGAAGGGGAGGAGGGAGATCGGCCAGTAGTTCTTGGGGTCGTCTGGGTCTGCCTTTGGTTTCTTTAGAAGGACGTTGATTTCTGCGTGCTTCTATCTTTCTGGGAAGGTGGCTGTTGATGGTTTTGCAGAGGTGGGGGGCGATGATGATGTTTGCCTTATTGAAGATATGGTGTGAGCAGGGGTCCGATGGTGATCCGGAGTGGATGGAGGCCATGGTGGTGGCGGTGTCCTCTATGTTGACGGGGGTCCAGGTGTGGAGGAGGTGGGTGTTGCTTGGAGCGTTGGCTTATTGGGTGTTTGTAGTCAGCTGGTGGGTCTGGGGTTTGAAGCTATTGTGGATTTCTTCTATCTTTAGATGGAAGTGGGTTGCCAGTGAGTTGCAGAACTCCTGTGATGGCGGGGTTTCGTTGGAGCAGGTCCTGGGGGTGGAGAGCTCATTGACGATGCCAAAGAGCTCTTTACTGTTGTGAGCGTTGGCATTGATGCGGTTTTTGAAGTGGGTCCTTTTGGTGGTGCGGATCAGTTGGTGATGTTTGCCTAGGGCATCCTTGAAAGCGATGTGGTTGGAGTTGGTAGGGTCAATGTGCCAGGTTTTTTCCATTCTGCGACATAGCCGTTTGGATTCCTTTGTTCTGGGGTGAACCAGCTGGCCTTAATTCTGTGGGAGGGTTTTTTTTTTTTTTTTTTGTGGTGTGAGGGTGTTGGTGCAATTTTCTATCCAGCGATGTAGGTTGGTGGTGGCAATGTTGAGGTCCGAGGTCCCAGGGGGTGAGGCCCAGACGAGAGCGGAGATCAGTTGATCCGTTCATATTTTGCTCCAGTTGCGTCGGGGGGTTGTGTGCGGTGGTAGTGAGTGAATGGTTTTTGGTAGGAGAAGTGGATGCAGTGATGATCTGTCCAGTTGAGTTCGGTGTTGTGGCTGAAAGAGACGTGGTTGCTGGCTGAGAAGATGGGGTTGAGTGTGTGGCCTGCGGAGTGGGTGGGTGTGGTGGTGAGTTGCTTGAGGCCGAAGTTGGCGAGGTTGTCAATTAGATTGGTGGTGTTGATACCATTGTTATTTTCCAGGTGGAAGTTTAGGTCACCGAGGAGGATGTAGTCTGTTGAGGCGAGGGCTTGGGACCTGATGGTGTCGGCGATGTCATCGCAGAACTGCGGTCTGGGTCCAGGGGGTTTGCAGACCAGTGTTCCTCTGAGTGTGTTGTTGGCATTGATGTGAATTTTGAAGTGGAGGTGCTTGGCGGAGTTGATGGTGTCGTGGGAGTTGGTGGAGACTCTTATGGTGTTTTTGTGGACTATGGCGATTCCTCCTCCTGATCTGTTGATTTGATCTCTTCTGGTGATCTTGTAGTTTTCTGGTATGGCTATGGCTACGCCTGGTTCTAAGGCCGAATTTATCCAGGTTTCGGTGAGGAATGCGACGTCGGGCGAGTATGTGGTCAGGAGGTCCCAGAGTTCAATTGCATGTTTGTGGACGGAGCGGGTATTAAGTAGGTTGCATCTTAGGCGGTTGTCTGTTTTGATTTGGAGTTTGGAGGTTAGGTTGCAGGTGAAATTGCAGGCTTTGCAGGAGAAGGGTCCTTTGATGCACGTCGGTGTGGACTGGAAGCAGATGGAGGAGCGTCCTGGATTAAGGGCGTAGAGTTCATTGGCAGTGTAAAGGTGTTCGGTGGCGCAGGAGGCGTGTTGGCCAGGGGGTTTAGCGCTGAGTGCGGTCTTGGCACGGACGGGCGCAGACGGGCTTGCCTTTGGCGTGCCTTCGGTGCGCCAGCGGATGCGCTCATGGTGAGCCCGCTGCACGCATCCGCTGCGCATCCGTGCTGCCGCCGGCATAAGAGGGGAGGTGGGAGGGAGTGGCAGCTGGGAGGAGGGAGGGAAACCTCCAATGGGAGTGCGGGGAGTTGGGGGCAACAGGAGTCAGGAGCGGGAAGAGCTCCGAGGAAGAGGGAGGGGGGCGGAGCCTTCCGGGAGAGGAGAGGCCAAGAAGCCTAAACGAGCCCAAACAAGCCAAGACAAGCCCAGACAAGCCCAAACAAGCACAAAACAATGGCAGCACTTACCGGAGCAGTGGTGAGGAAGATGCGACCTACCTGAATATTTTATTAGTAAAAGTTCAGCATTCATAGAGTTTAGCACATTCAAATTTATGATATGCATCAAGTAACAACAATCTCAGTGGAACCTAATCCTGGCCAGGTCATGCTTCCCCCACTCATGAGGAGGCTTAACATCAATGTATATGAAGTTCTAGGATGCAGGTCTGATCGTCACAAATTCTCCCAAAGACCATCCACGGGGGACACAAATATTACATAAATCTACCTCCGGAAGCTTGCTTATGTGTAGGTGTCCTTGGTAACGTGTTGATGCTTGTGCCTGCTGCCACAAAGACTAATGCCAATCTCAAAAGCATTGTGTTTCATTGACTTTCTATGCACACAAATTTCAATGTGGCTGATTGTACCAATATTTTATTTTTAAGAAGGGTGAGTTAAAAAGCTCCCATGAGGAAGAGCTTTAGCGGGGATTGTGTGGTCATCAGTTTTAGATAATCTGCTCTGGCTCATTACATTCTATCCCATCGGGCAGCAGAAATGTCCACTAGACACCAGGGAGTTTGCTTATTTCTGTTTATGATTATAAGGGGAGTGACCCCTTGGGACAGGGTTGCTCCGCAGGGAGGCAAAATATTTTAAGAGCATTTCCAACCCCCCACCAGGGACAGATCGGCTATTGTAATTAGGCCGATCTGCAAACATGGGGGACAGAAACCTTTAGATAACAGAAATAATTTTTTTCTTTTTTTAAAAACTTTTTTACACATGGTGAGCAACCCCTTAGGCAAGGGTCGCTCCCTGGGGGGCAAATAATATTTAGGCCATTTCTACCCCTCTTTGGGCAGATCGGCCTATTTTAATGAGCCCGATCTGCCCCCAAGGGGGACAGAAACCACTAGGCACCAGGGATTTTTTTTTTTTACAGATGGGGAGCGGTCCCTTAGCCAAGGATCGCTCCTCTGGGGAGCAATGTTGTCTTAGGCCATTTCTACCCTCCTTGGGGGCAGACTGACCTATTTTTATTAGGCCGATCTGCCCCCAAGGGGGGCAGAAACCACTAGAAACCATGGATTTTATTTTTGCACCAATTTCACGCAAGGGGAGAGACCCCTTAGGCAAAGTTCCTTCCCCTGGGGGGAATAATTTATTTAAGCATATTTCTATTAGGCCGCTCTGCCCCCAGGGGGGAGCAGAAACCACTTAGGCTCCAGGGATTGGTGTGTGTGTGTGTGTTTTGTTTGGGGGGCAGCCCCTTGGGCAAGGTTCGCCCCCATGGGGGCACATTACTGTTGGACATTTCTGCCCCCCTTGAGGTCAGATCGGCCTATTTTTCTAAGGCCCATCTGCCCCCAAGGTGGGGAAATAGCCCACCAGAAACCAGAGAAGATTTTCTTTTAAAAAAATGAGGGTGGATGCATGGCCATACCCCCATCCTAATAGATGGAGACAAAGTTGTTCTGCCCACCAGTGGGCAGATGGGGCAAATACCCCTGATCCACTCCCTGGGGGGGCAGAAAGCCTACTAGATGCCAGGGAATTACAAAAAAAAAATAGTGGGGTGGTGGCTACCAACAAGTATGGGCATTGTTATGCCACCACCCCAACTGAAGGGGGTAACAGTCTTTCAGCTCTCCCCCGCACACTAAAACATTTTATCACATGGCAAGCAAGAGGACATTTGATTATTTGGGGTTTTGGTTTTACATTTGTCTAACTCTCAAAATCGCCCCTCTTGGAATGGTGAGTACTGCACTTTTTGGACTTTGGGACACTGCCATGTAGAAAAATCTACTAGAGCTAGACACAGCTGAAAACTAAATATCTGGTTGAGTCCAGGGTGGTGTGCTTCACATGCACCCTGCACCATTTTCTTACTCACAATGACCAGCAAACTTCCGTCTTTGCTTGAAATCACACATTGTCCCCACATTTTTCTGATGGAACCTTCCGGAAACTGTAGGAATCCACAAAATTCCTAGCACCCAGCATTGTCACATCTATACCGATAAAAAATCTGCCCCACTTGTCAGTTTTTTTTCCAAACTGCCCTTTTGGACTGTTTGGTTCCTCCTCATTTTTGATGTTTTTGGCTCTTCCCTCTCACAGGCACTTGGCCTACCCACACAAGTGAAGTACAATTTTTATCGGGAGACGTGGGGGATTGCTGGGTAGATGGAACTTTGTGGCTCCCCTCAGATTCCAGAACTTTGCAGCACGGAAATGGAGGTAAAAAGTGTTTTTTTTGGCCAAATTTTGAGATTTGCTAAGGATTCTGGGTAACAGAACCTGATGAGAGCACCACAAGTTACCCCATCCTGGGTTCCCCTAGATGTCTAGTTTTCAGAAATGTCCAGGTTTGCTAGGTTTTCCTAGGTGCCAGCTGAGCTAGAGGCCAAAATCCACAGCCAGGCCCTTTGCAAAAAACATTTCAAATTTATTTGGGAAAATCTGATTTGTCCTGTTGGAAAATGGGTTATTGGTGAGGGCAGGTAAGTACCTGCACTTAGCAATAGGCCACTAACCTCCACCTAGGTCCAGTCCAGGACAAATTACTCTAATCAGGTTTGCGACATGGAAAAACATCGCAAAACGGAAATGCGCCATTTTTCACTGCAATAGCGTCAAAAAGTGACGCACATGCAGCACACAGCGCTAAGGAGCCCCAAAATGGATCTCAAAAGCCAGAAGAGACCCCAGGGAGACTTCAGTCAACCAGGAAACAGCCAGAAGGACACAGACAAGACCCAGGGATGAAACAAGAAGCAGAGGAAGTGACGCTTCAGCCCAGAGGAGCATGAAATCCTGGTCAGAGAGTTGATGGAGCATCAGCATCAATTATTCATCACCTCAAAACTGCCAATTGGAAGGAGAGAGGCAATTTTGCAACAAATTGTGGACAAGATTAACAGTGTGGCAGAGGTCAGGAGAACTGTCACCGAGTGTAAGAAATGCTGGCTTGACTGGAAGCGCAGGACAAACGAAAAAATGGCAAAGAACAGGAACAGGAAGGCAGCACTGCAGACCGGAGGTGGGAGTCCAGCGCTGCAAGAGGACCTGGACGAGATAGTTGCAAGCGTCATCCCAGAGGAAATCATCACAGGAATCGCAGGAAAGGACAGTGCAGACTACCAGAAAACAACATATATGCGGGGTAAGTTGCATGGGGGACAAAAATGCCTAAATGTCAAGTGCAAGAAGGGGAAGGCACATATCTACTACGCAATGCATGCCAGCCCTGAAAATCAGGCAGTGGAAAGGGCACAGGGACACAACATGGGTGCATGGGCTGTGCAGAGGCATCCAGGGGCACAGCACAACACCAACAACCTTTGCATGGGGTACATTGCCATGCCAAGGCTGCTGGAAATGCTGAAGCAGAACAGGAGGGTAGGAAATAATGTAAAACTGGGCTGCTGTCACAGGACAGCTGGCATTGTCAGAATGTAAGCAGATGACAATGCCCAGTCTCAGGCCATTGTCTCAAGCAGAATTTACAATTGACAACGCTTGCCACTACTACCTGGGCTGTGTGTGCTGGTCAATTAGGAAATGGCAGTTAGGTGCCCATGGCACAAACACACTCAAAATGAGGGATCAGCATGACTACGTGATCAGTCTCCATCAATCCCTACACAAGTACAAATCCTGTCAAATGCTCATGTCCATAGACTCAATAAACATCAGGCATTGTCACATTCATTATGAAGTACACATACCCATGCTGCCCATTCCAGGGTCTACCCCTGTGCCTGTGTCACAATAGCTGCAATGCCACCACGCAACATCTCAGGTGTTATAGTGCTTAGACAACTGCATTGAGGGGAGGACATAAGTTGTAGCTAGGCAAACACACCCGAACAGTCATAAGAGGAAATGGAACTCTGCCATGGCCCATCAGTGCAATGCAACGTAGCACACATATGCAAACATCAACATGAGAAACTACCAATGGTGACACCTCTATTGTTCTATGGAAATACAATACATGGGATGGTGCTAGGTCTCAGCAACCTATAGGTGTATGTGACAAATTATAGACTGGGACAGGGCCAAATTGTTATGTGTGGTGCATGTGGCATCAGCACACCAACAAGCATTGCAAGGCCTCAACATGCTAATGGTAGCAGAGGGAGGGTTGATTAGGACAAGAAGGTGGCAAGCCACAATTTGGACAGAAACCACACCTAGAAGATGTGACGCAGACAAATCCTCCAACTCTCCACACTGCATGTGACATGCAGGTGGGGCATGTGCCTGAGAGACTGCAAACATTAATGACAGGAAGAACGGATGGAACCCAGATTACAATGTACCACCAATAGGAAGTCAGTGACGTCACATTACAACTGGCACAAAACAAACACACTAATTGTACAATATCTCATTGCAGAGGACAATGGCTCTCCTATGGATCTGCCTGTCCTGGACTACCCTGATAGCATGGATGACCAGCTGACAACCATCTGCTAGGAAACACTGCAAGATGTCCTGGGAACCTTCCAGACACCACCTCCAGCCGTAAGGAGGAGAACACATGTAGCAGCCATCCCAGAGGATCCACCCACCACCCCAATTGTACGACCTGCCAGCTCAAACACAACTGAGGACTCTGATGACACTGGGACCACTTTTGAGAGGACAGTTGTGGGAGTACAGCGGGAGCTGGCCAAGAAGGTGTGGGTGGGGATGCAAACTATGACAGCCAGCCTTGAGGAGATGCACAAGTGCATGATGACATCCGTAGAACAGTCAGCAGCCATACAAGTCACCCAATCACAACTACAAGGAGTCCAACAGTGTATGAGGGACTTCACCACTGATTTGAGGGAGTTGCAACAACACCTGTCCTCCCAATCTTGCAGCTGCATGCATGACAACATGCTTGACTCCCTCAGGGCAGACATGGCGGCCTACAACAGGGATGTTGCTGTCAAACTGAATAATCAGCAGCTCCTCCTTGCTGCAGTTATGCCATATCTAGTTACAAAGAAGGAAGCTACCAAGAATTTGGAGTCTGGTTCTCCAACCACTGAAATTTGTGTTGCCCCCTCAAACCCACCACCACCACCATCAAGGGCAGAGGAGATGACATAAACATGAGAGGATGAAGATGTGGAACAGATCAACTTCACCCGTAGGAGTACCCGGTAGCACCAGCCCATGTCACATGGGCACTGTTTTTCATTTGTCCTGTGCTTGACAACATGCCAGTGTTGCTACAGTTGGTGAAATGCACTCTTCACCCACACACTGTTAATCTTACCACTAAGGACTGCAATTGTCTCTCTCTACCCAATTGGCAATTCATGTTCCTCTGCACTGAATGACACTTCATCTCAGCATGTCCAATGACATGTCCCTCAACCTTGCACTTGTGTTGCATCACAATAGAATGCTGTACCCCAATGGGTTCAGAAACCTGAACTATGTAAATATTGCACTACAACACTTTAAAATAAACAGCACCTACACAACCACTTTGTCTCTGTGTAATGTGACACATCTACTTTGCAGGAGATTTTTGATGAATGTAACATGTCAATGGTCACAGAGTGTCAATACCAGAGTGCAGAAATAATGTGGGCATATATTTACGCACAAGGGCCTGGACTTCTAAATCTTCTGTGCTGCCAGTGCCTCACTTCTGAAGTAAAAGCAGCACAAACTTACAAAATATCATTGTAATTTGTAAGTTTGTGCTGCTGTTGCATCAAAAAATTAGGCAAATGCAGTGTAAAAATAGTACATTTCAGGCCTTAGATATCTACAAGGTGGAACTCAATGCTGGCCACATCCCCTACAAGACAGTCATTGTATATGTAACATTTGCCTCAAAACATGCATGGCACACCCACAACATACAGCAGGAATAGCTGTGTAAGAGTGTTTGGCCAATAACGTAAGCTTGGAGTACAATTACCTAGGTGTGAATTTTGTATTCATGACCTCATCAGAAATTGACACCACTCAATTTAGCAGTGTTCACATGAACATCAGGCTGCAGGCAGAAGTCCCACTGTGCCCAAGATTCAAACACAGGACCCAAACGATGACAGCTTTAAAATCACACCTACCTGTCCAATACATGGGAACCATTATCACCCTGAGTGGTGGGTACAATGGATGGCAGATGCATCAGGGATTTAGCTTTGTTGTAGCTGCCAATGTGACAGCTCAGGTCGAAGTGGGAATTAAGATGTGAAGAATGGGATGTGGATGCAGGACGGAATACACAGGCCAACAGAAAATTGGTATTGTACACTCATTTAAAGACCCAGATCCCCAAGCATATGACACATGCTGTAAAGGAGTACCTAAAACTTTAATAACTCAGAAGAAACGAGAACTTAAAACTATGTCACACACCTATACTAACCTAACCTATCCTAACCATACATTACCCACAACTGGCTCTAACTACCCTATGCTAAACTTACTTACCACATTTAACTAAACACTCTAAACATGTACCCCCCAACCCCCTTATATGACGAGATACAAGTAGGACAACATATATTAACATAAACAGATACTAACTAATACTAAACAAATATATATTTCTTTGTATTTTTTTTAATTTTTGTTAGAATACACAAAAGCACCAACATTAACCCCCAAGCCCCCAACCACCCACCCTCAAACTATCAACCCCCTCGCCCAACCTACTTATCCTATCTAAACTACTAGCTCACTCTAACTTAGCACTAAACCCACTAAACCCACTAAAAAAGTGGATAAGGAAAGAGGAGGGAGAGGACGGAATTAGGGGTGAAGTAAGGCAGGAGTTCCGAGGTTTTCCCTCTTCACAGTTTATTTAATTTACTTTAGCCTCTAGCTATTACTGTTCACGTCCCTCTGGAGGGTGTCAATCTTCTTTAGGAGTTTTCTCATGTCCCTCTGTAGCTGTGTTATTGCGCCCGGTCCAAAACAGCTGCTGTGGTGGTCTGTGTCCCGGACTTAGTTGCTACTACAGGTGCCATGGTCGGGGTGCTGTAATTGAAGGTGCAGCAGGTGTTGTGGCTGTTGCTCCCAAGGTTGAGGGTGCAGCAGGTGGGGTTAATGTACTGGTGGCCACTGTGACACTGGCTGCAGTCGTGGTGGTGGCTACACCAGCTGTGGCCAATGCCGGTCCCCCTTGGTTGAAAGCCCGCCATGCTCCTGTGGCTTTCTCCCTATGATAGCGTCTCGTCATCATTCTGAACTCAGACTATATATCCAAGATGTGCTTGTACCTCACTGCCCACCTCTAGAACTCTCGTATCTCTGCTGCATTCATGTTGGCAGCTGTAAAAATGAGAAAGGCAACCATTATCATTGTGTGATGCATGTACAGATGATAATCTAACACTCTCCCTCAAATTGCGCATGCAGTCCAAATCACAGTACGGATGATACATTGTTCCTGCGGAATGACATGGCAACACGGCCTAACCATCAAGTATTTAACAGCACAGCAAAGCACAACAAGGTGTGTACCAAATAAACTGATCTGTGTATTTATGTAGTGCAATGTGTCACAATGCACATGCAGCAAGTACTTAACATATGCCAGGCCAACTAATCCCAATCATATGGATCACATTCAAGGCACCTAAGACCAGTGATTTGTATATGTAATTGGCAGGATGGTATGCAGTTGCTAATCATAAGGGGCCAGTGTTGTTTGGCATGCATGCTTGAATTAGATGTCTGTCATCTACACTATGACCATCACACCTACCTACATATATATATGTTCTCCCCCTACCCCTGTGCCTCAGGGGGGATGGGCATGCAATACATCATCACAACTGTCATGACAACCACGAAGCCATGTCTACCTGTACATGAATTTAGTGAGTGGAACACATGTGAGGAAGGCTGCCAACTAGGAGTGACGTATCCATTGGTCAATCACATCTACAGTCATGTTTACCTTTGTGTTCAACCATCAACACCTGATCTGCCATCACATTTCCAAATTCACCCAAATTGACGCCAGCACACATCTGGCCTTGACCTCCATGCATGCCTATAACATACCACATAAGTTTCATGTAAATGGAGTACAACATATGGGGCTATATGCTGGGGGTCAGTTACCCATACAGTCCTACATGTACATTACAACACAGGGATACACAATTTTGTGCGGAAAACTGATGCATCACTGTCTTGTGTAAATGCGGGTATGACTTGCTGACAATATTCTGACACTGGAGCACTTTCAAATCAAAAGTGGGCCTATATGTGGCTACTAATCACCTTGTTCACATGCTGCTGCCTAATACGCAGCACAGGACTCCAAAGATATGACTCTCTGCCTGCGAATGTCTAACTCTTGCATGGAACACTATGTCAACATCCAGTCAAGTACTATATCATATCACTTGCCAGCTCATCATATCTTGCAATGAGTGCAACACACAAGAGTCACTCACACAACAGGTGCAATCACTACACAGGACAGACATTTTCACACTTACTGGATACGTCTGGGTCCTCAAATTGAGCCACTTCCCCGATGGTGGAGGGGGCCGGTCCACCTGTAAGACATGGAAAGGAAATATATGCTCAGTGTCTGATCACTATACAAACATGTGAACAGCATATCACAGTGTGTGACATTTTATATGAGTGAGCTGCCAAACCTGCATGTAGACACTCCAACAGACATACCACTGCAAACTTGCATTGACACTGACACTCCAGTGAGTGATAGACACACATATGCACATATGCACTGGACCTAACAATCATGTGGTGCTAAACCTGACTACAAAGATTTATGGCTAATCCATTTCATATGGTACTCCATGTTATGATTTGCAATTAGGTGACAATTGCAATAGCACTACCCTGGTGCACTGCAATACAAGTGACTCAGGTATTGTGGCTTATGCATCAAGGGACCATGATTAACTTTGTGATGGCCATGTGGGTCATTTTCTGTAAGCGATTGTTGTGCATTCAGTGGTCCATAACAGATATGGCATAGTTGTATGTAGGTAACAAATGTCCCATTGGCAGTGGCCCCTAAGCCGTATATGCCCCCTATGCCAACATGATGGCAGGCTTCATGTGTGTGTAATGATGACAATGTAGTGCTAAACATGGATAGCCCACTTAGCTGTCCAAAAACGGTGAAATATGGCATGCTGACAGTGTCTTAGGTGATCATCATTGATAGAATGCATGGACACAGGAGTTGTCATTGCACCTGAAATGTGTTACTCTGGGCCACATGTACCAAGATCAGTGTTTGTGAGTCACACATTGCAAGATGTAGCAACTAGCAATTAGCAAGTTGGATTATCTGAGGTAGAACACTCTCAATGACACTTTTGCCATTTTCAAAATTGTGTAGCAAATGACCTACCTCATGAATAATGATGAGGTAGGTCTCATTTTGCAAACCCCTTGGGAATGGCGGCACTCACAGGGATGCTGGCCTGCTGGGCTCAGCAGACCACCATGTCTGTGCTGCTATCAAATAGGGATGTAAATATTCGTTTAATTGCAGCCTTACTTCAGCAGGGGTAAACAGAAACAATTTCAAAAACCTATTTTATGACAGAAAAATATTTTTGGAAGCAGTCAGTGGACCGTGACACAACTTCCTGATCAGAATCCATTTTTGGCCATATATTCACAAAGGGGAAGGGATCCCATGGGGACCCCTCCCTTTTTGCAAATGGTTTAGCACAAACTTGAAATGGATGGTAACTGCAATTGCTTAGTGCCAGCATTTGTGCCCAAGAAAAAATACAATCGGCAGCCTGGGACTCGATAATTGGATTGGAACGCTCATTCCTAAATGCCACTAGGAAACTCTGTTTTGGGATTGTGCACACTGTCACTGTTATGCACTAATGACTACATGAAAACTAAACAACGGATGGGGGCAGGGTTAGACTCCTGAAAACCAGGTGCCAGAACAAATACAAAGTTAAACAATTCTATACAGTTGAGGACTGATAGTACACTTATCAGACACAATACCCCAAAACGAAACAGAGGGCAAGGGAACCAACTAGGAGGCAAAAGCAGGCACAGGGAACAGGCTCTGGTTTACGCAGAGACTGGAACAGGTCTGGGTAACAGAAAGCAGGCTCTGGCAGAAACAAACATGAACAAGGCTAAAAAACAGGGAACAGAGTCCGATTTGAACAAGCAGGAACAGCACTGTGTAAATAGAGAGCAGTTTCAGGCATAATTAGGACTGTAACACAATCCAGCAAGGGCTCTGGTACACAAACGAATTGTACTCCAATGCACGACAAGGAGCTACAGGGAAAGGCAGCTTCTAAGCAGTTCCAGGCAGCAGCAAGGCCAGGACAGAGTCACATGGCTGGGCTGCACGAGGGAGGCTACAGGTGTGTGCAGCTTCAGTCTCTCACAAGTCCTGGAGGAGAAAATCCAGTATTAGGGGACAACCAGACTTTTCCCATAGGAAGCTATGGGCAGAAGATTACAGGTCTTACGGACTATCAGGCAGTGCATTATGGGATCTGAAGTCCATGCAGGCTAATGTAGTTCTTCTATAGCATGCCATATGGAAAAGGGAAGCAAACAAGAGTCAGAAAGGAAGTCTGGGTGAATGTTAATGATGATTCCCATGGTACAGATAGTCCATTTACAGCACCCCCTAGATACGGGAGGGCAGAAACGTATCGCATGGCAGTGGCAGGACTTATTACCAGGGATGGACAACGCAGGGCTGTGAGCTTTGCTTGTCATACCTGGGACACACATGCTATCCATTTTCAGGATTGATGCACCTCTTGTTACACAAGCCCCTTGAAAATATAGCAAATGTCACAGTTACGAATGTCAGGGAACGATCCTGTTACCACTGATATTTCACATCAACTGCCTCATGTATGAGGTGCTTTTTTACCTTTGATTAGAGATGTCATAGTTGTGTGTCATGTGCTACAGTAGACCATGTTGGCAACGTGGATGTGTGTCATATGCTGAGGTCCTATGATTTCGTGCTTCATATGTGAAATTGAAAAGATGTTTTCTTTAAAAAACTGTCTGTGATGTTTGTTGTACAATCACACGCATCACATTTGATGTTGCATCAGAAGTAGTCAGATTTGTCTTTGTGACATTCTCCCTGAGGTAATACTCACATTCCTAGAGAACATGTGATGGAAAAATAAGTAACCAGAGCAGGATTGTGTGATAAAGTGAAGTGTTTAATTACATATGCTAACAATGTGTTTCCAGTGACTATTGGTGAAAAATGTTTTGAACAATCTGCTGTCTGCGACGCATTCCTTCAACTATGTTTGGATGTTCCGCATCATTTTCCCTGGCACCATCCCCCTCCTCCTCCTCCTCAGGCAGTTTTTGTTCAGGGTCATATAGGGGGATGTTCCTCCTAACACAAATGTTGTGCAGGATGGCACAAGTCAATATGATCTTGCAGATGATTACTGGGGAATATAGGAGGCTGCCTCCTGTGATATCCAGGCACCTGAATCTGGACTTTAGGATGCCAAAGGTCCGTTCCACAATGGTGCGTGTCCTCCAATGTGCCTCCTTATAGGCACGCTCTGCTGCTTTGCTTCGGTTGCAGAATGGGGTCATGATCCATGGCTGGATCCCGTAACCCTGATCAGCTGAAAAAGAAAATAGGAATACGTATTTTGTTAGTGGTTGCACCAGGAATGTCATGTGGAATGGCAGTTGAAATCTTGTGTCGTCTGTGACTCAGATGTGTTTGTGGCATTGTGTGAGATCCTGGGCTTCTGTGAGGTCCTTTCTACATTGGGTTGTTTGACTTGACAACTTGTGTTTGGCTCATTGACCTGATATCTATGGTTTAGTTTCCAAACTGCTGGTCAGTATATATGTACCATGCGTTGTGTAGTGAGCAACATGTTTCAGTGTGCTTTGACTGGAGGGGACACTGGATACTTCCACACACACAATAGATTCCAATATGGTAGAAAAATGTTTGCACTACATGGCCTGGACATCCCATCCACTTCAACATATGTCATTGCTGATGAAATCGAGAAGTGAGGCACTTTGATTAGGCTTGGTGACTATGCCCAACACATCTCCCTAAGTTAGGAGGACAGAGGTATTCAGTATTGACAATGCATAATTGTCTCATTTGTGACTTGGTTCTATGTAGACCTTTGTGGTTCCCTCTGCCAGTGGCTCATGTGCACCCGTGCACCTACACTACAAAACTTGCTCCAGGTACCCTGGCTAACTGCCTTGTGGAGCTGGATGTATCTGTGTTTGAAGGGCCCTCTCCCTGTACATCTGTTATTTTTATGGACAATTGGCTATTTCAGTGTGTGCAGCAGTGTGCAGTGTGCAGTTTGCATTAGTGGCACATCAACAAGTGTTCATAGCACAGTCCTCTTACTTATTGCTACCTGGCAATGTCACCCAAGGAGTGATGTGTGATGTTGGGACTGCCTCAGTATTTCAATGTCACCTACCTGTAAATCAGCATCATCATGCTATGTGTCTCATGGTGTTTGACTTGCAGCATCACACATTACACACCCCTTCCACAGTACTTATTGCTTGGGAGGGTGTGGGGTTGACTATTTGGCCTTATGTAATAGTAAATGGTTCATCTTCCAAATTGTACTTACAGGGCAGGCCATCTCATTGTCACTGTGTGCTTTGACAGTGGTCCCTTGTAGTTCTAGAGTAGCATCCATTGTTATTGGCAGCCATCATTTGTCTATAGGTGTGTATCCCATTGTGGCCGGGTGCACAACATAACTACATGATTTACACCTCAGTGTCTTCCTGCCCATGTGTCAATGTAGTGGTGTATGTATTGTGTGTTCTACAGGGTTGCTGTGGCATGTGTATATTGCTAGGTTTATGGACTTACCGACAAGAAGGCCATTGCCATATCGACCATCCTGGAAGTGCTGATTGATGGTGCTGTGGCGGAAGATGAAGGAATCATGTGCACTCCCAGGATGCTTGGCTAAGTTTTTGGGAAACAATCCATGGCGGTCAACTATGTTCTGCACATTTATGGAGTGGGTGTGCTTTCTGGTGGTACAGTCCGGACATGGGTGCTAGCACATGCGGGAAGACATGTATTTGGTAAAAACTCTGTTTGGTCCCCTGCTGCTTCTGCTGTATGTTGGGGAAGCTGATGTGGCGGGGTGTGAGGGAGATGATGGCATATAGGACCTTGGAAGGAAGCCAGAGAATGAGGGCTGTTACACCCCAGCGACCAGGGCGCCCGTTGTTTGGAAGGTGCCACTTGCCAACATGTGCAGGACAGCTAGCTGCTTGGTCACCGGTGGTATATTGTGTGGTGTCTGCAGGCTGGCTGTTATCTGTGGTTCAATTTGGCTCAGCAGCTGCTGTATGGCTTGCCAGTTGAGTCTGTACCTTGGGATGATATCCTGTTCCCTGAGGCCCTAGAGGGTTGTCCTGATCCTGAAGACCCTCTCCTGCCTTCGGCATTGCCTTTGGGGTCCACATTGGGGTGGTGGTGGCTGCTGCTGTTGTTCCTGTGCTCTATGTCATCTGGCACGCTGCATCAATAGCACCTCCATGTTGTCCTTCTTGAGCAATGATGTTGCTTGTGTGTGTTTTCCTTAAGTAGTGGTGT
The DNA here is from genome assembly GCF_031143425.1 of Pleurodeles waltl. Lineage (NCBI taxonomy): Eukaryota > Metazoa > Chordata > Amphibia > Caudata > Salamandridae > Pleurodeles > Pleurodeles waltl. The sequence continues at coordinate 1,028,090,581 of NC_090448.1, read as the reverse complement.
GTTTGCCCATTTGAACGCCTGCCCTGACCCAGGCATTAAACTTTGACGCAAATAGGGATTAGCATCATTTTTTGAGTCCGCATCCAACCCGTGCCTCATTTTCGCCCTGTTGGAAAAAAATATGGCGCTAGGGTGTGTGAGTCATTTTTTGGATGGGAATGCCTGCCTTGCATTTCACTGACTAAAGGCAGTTTCACGCATCTTTAAAATGACTCGAACTCCAACATTTTGACGTTAGACGAGTTTAGCATCAAAATATAAAGATGGAGTTAAATTTGCACTGGATTTGAATAAAGAAAAATGATGCAAAACTGGCACAGACAGAGTATAAATATGCCCCTAAGTCACTTTTTCTGAGATTTTCTTCACCGGGACGAACCTGCAAGTCAGGCCGGGTCGTGGTTGAGGCAAGCCAGCTAGAGTTGCTGTGGAGGGTCGGTCCCTTTATGGAGCTTTTTTCCCAAAGTTCTCCAAACTTCTTCACACTTCTGGATCTTCTTCCAGATATTCTTTTACGGTTCACTTGAGGTCCACAACTCACCCAAGGTTCCAGAAACTCTGAGATGCTCCTTGAGGGTGCAGACTACAACTCCCAGAATACACCTGACGCAAACTCAAATTTGGCCACTTAACAGTGGTCAGCTGGTCAGTTTCTTCAGAAGTTGGTGCAGAGGACTCTGGTTAGCAATTTTCCACCTGTAGCAAACAGGGAGTCCCTCCTTGAACCAGTTGAAGCCAGGCAAAGTCCTGCTTGTGGTGAAGCCTAAGTGTGTAGCTGGTGCAGTCCTCCAGAGTGCAGTGTCCAGGTGCAGTTCAGGGGTCCAGCAGGGCAGTCCTTCTTCTTCTGTAGTTTTTCCCTGTTGGGTTCTGGTAGGGATCTGGGGTGTGGGTCCAGGGCTGACAGTTTTATCCTTGCTTCTGGGTAAAAAACAGGGGTGTCCTGGTTCTCCAATAAGGTGAAGGGTCCTTTCCCCTGTGATAACCACGTCCTGGGGAGTGTGGCAGAAATCAATCCCAGGGAACAACATTCCTCAAAAATCCATCATGGCTGAAAGTGATTTTTGGAGGTTTCATCTGGATGAGCCCACCCACTGGTGTGGCTAAAAATCTTAAACACACACTTCTCCTGCCCTCTCCTAATCTAATCAGGGGGGCACCTAATTGTCTGGGTTTGCAAGATGTGAGGGAGGTGTGGGGCTGCTCCAAATGTCCTTCCCTGCCTTTGAAGACCAGTTTGTCAGCCCTCCCCCTTCTTGCCTTTCCATCTGCTGAGGGAAAATCTCCTCCCCCGGGCACATCTCTTTGTGTTTAGCCCAGGCTACTTCACACCTCATCAAGGCTGCCAGAGGCTGGCCAATCAGAACAAAGCACTACAGGGCTGACGTTGGTAACTTTTTGGGTAAAGTTTAAAACTCTTTACCTGAACAAGTTATATTAAATCCAACAATTGTAAGTTGTGGGATTTACTATAACAATTAATGTGATACCATACCTGAGTTATCTGTCACTTAATGGGACTTTATAAACTAAAATAAAGTCTCCCAATTCTAGCCTATGGAGGGCATTCACTACAATGAGGGAAAAACTAATTTGGCTGTTGTGCCTCACCAGAGCATACAAAACTATTTTTCTAAGGACCATGCTTATAGTTACATGGCACCCAACCCTAGGGGCACATAGGGCACACTTTAGGGGTTACGTACATGTAACAATAGGATAGTTTAAGACTTTGAAATACTTTTAATTTCAAAGTCGAATTTGCATGTAACTTTAATTTAAAAGCAGCCAGCCAGGCAGGTCTCCCTTTAAATTGACACTTGGCACCTCAGTAATGCACCTATTGGTGCACTACCTATCCTGGAGTCCCTGACCCTACATGCCCTACCATATACTAGGGACTCATAAGTAGGTTAATATTGACAAATATAATTAGCCTAATTTACATACTGATTTTACACAGACGACAGGCCCTGGGACTGGTTAGCAGTACATGTCTCCTGAATAGGTTCTCAGTGCGTTCAGCTCCCGGATTCTTGTTTAAGGTGTTCCACATTCTAGGTCCTTGATTCTTGATTACGGCATGCCCTCGATCAAACAGTGAAACCTTAATCCAGCCACAAATTAAAAGGACAACTCTGAATCTAAAATGAACACTGCATGTGATTTATAACCATTACTGGGGAAAAATGACACTATTTGTCCAAGGACAGGGAAGTATAAGATAATTTGGGTGCCAAAATAAAAGAATATTGTGAATAACTTTGCTTCAGCGTGATAAATTATTCCTGAATACCCAAAACAAAAATGCCTGTTTCAAGTGGATGTTTGGCAAGTGAGGGATAAAAGCAATTGCATTAAAAAGGGATGCACTTAATTTGGTAACAAGACATCTTATTGATATGATCTATCAAATGTAAAATGACTGGCATAGGTCAATTACTTTTAGGTTTTATTACAATTCAGACTACTATATAATACATAGGGATTACAAACAACACAATCAATTGATTACATTAAACATATAAATGAGGGGGTGGCGTTACAGAGGATAATTAGTCCTCTTCCTTTATATACTTATGTGGCTTCTGAAAAGGAACCATAACACAAATCCTTGCTCTAGAGTATGTTTTTGAGTATCATTAACTATTTATAGAAACAAAACATGCAAATGCCATTCATTGTGGGTAAGCGTGTTTCCAGCTTTGCAGAACAAAGCATAAATGAAATGATGTCCTTGAAACAATGGGGTTAAATGAGTTCAGTTACTAGGCTGCAATTGTTTCCCTTCAATTAAATACATGACTGATAAATACATTAACACATGCATAACTATCCTAGGTCAAGAGGGCATTATTCCAGAAAACATATTGAGTGATTAATTTATTATTTACACCTACATTATAGTTAGCAGTTAAAAAGGGACAGTGATCCATTGTTCTCATGTCTCTTTTTATTATGAAAGATAGTTTTGTTAAATAATTTTTAGTGAGAATTCAAAGAGCAATATCAGAAGAAATAACATTTATAAAGAAAGTCATACATGAAGTATTACAATGATAAAGATACATATTTATGTAAGAGAAAGATTGTTTTGAAAACAAGAACGGGGCTGTAAGAGGGGAAAAGAGATTAAGAAGAGCAGCAGAACGGAATGGGAAAGGGAAAAGAGATGAATAACGGAGATGAAGAGAGGAGTTGATTAAAGTGCTGATGAAAGCGAGTAAAGGAAAGTAGTGAAAGGTAACTAATGTAAATATGATTTAATCTTCTGATATCATGAACGCAGAAACAGTATGCATTCTATATTCATCACACACCATGTTCCACCATGTTAACATAGATAGTTTAGAGATATCTTTCTAACAAGAAAGTATTACTTTAATAGCAAGTTCAATCAATCGATCAAACAGCAGAGGTTTAGTAGATAAATGCTCAAAGCTAGATGCTAAGGAACCTAGAAAAAAGTTTGGGAAAGTTAACAGTATATTACATTTGAAAATCTTTCAAAATGTAGACAAAATGGAGTTCCAGAACTTATTAACATGAGGACAATAATATAAAAAATGTGTTAAAGAGTCGCTGAATATGGAGCATGACCAACATAATGAAGAAGCAGATGGGTCACATTTAGAAATACATTCTAGGGAAATAACCACCCTATTGTAAACAAAAAAAGGGACTCAGTACTGTGGGCAGCTATGAAGGTATTATATATATATTAAGCCAAATTCTGTCCCAGAAATGTCCAGCAAACAATAGGGATAAATCTGCTTTCCATATTAATTCAAGAGAACTTTTAAGGGCATATTGAAGAGCCCCTAGCACCACCGGAAAGTCACTTTTTCTGATGCTCAGGTAGGGCTAAGCACTGCTCCATATTTACAAGGAGGTGCAATGACACTTTTTTAGATACATGAGAAAATAAAATTCCTTTTGACCTGATGTCCAAGTCCACGGATGGTCCATAAAACAATATTAAACTCATTGGATGTGCAAGGATCAGGGTACACAAACATATGTGACAAGTTGCAAAAACAGAAAGGGAAACAAAATTGCACAATATATGAAAAACAACATGAAACATGACTGAGGTGACATAATCCTATTGTTTGACCTAAAAGCACTTACATAATAAAAAGAAAAAGAGAAACAGGCCATAAGACAGAAAGAAGATATAGGGAAGTAGATGAAGAGTCAGACCAAGGATAGTAGTCAAATTTTAAAAATAAATGTACTGAGGAGGAACACCATATGAAGAACAACAGCAAAGAGAGAATAAATATAATTATGAAGAAATAATCAATATGTTCAAAAAATTCTACGAAAGATAAAGAACAAATGCAAGCCAAAACTTCCAAATACTGGTGTCTATAGTATGAAAAGTAATAGTTTGAAGAAACTCCTCTATTTTAACAGGATTAATGAAAGATCGGGTGGTGACTTCATATGTAATTTTTCATGTGCAGAGATGGATAATTATGTATCAAACATTTGGCTGTTTAATTTGAGGTCCTAAACCAAGGAACTCCTTTCATCTGGCATTTGTTGCAGTAGAAATGTCTTGAGAAATTGATATAATGTGGCCAGACCAGACAAGTTGTCTTTTTTTCGTGGCAACTTTCAGGATGCTTAGACGGTCTCTATATTCAAGAAATAGCATAATGAATCTTCTAGTTTTATAAGGATGAGGCCAGCCTAGACAATGTGCTCACTGGATTTTGATAGGAGGAGCAGTAGGAAGTCCAGGATTAGGGAAAAATCTCTTCAGGAATCAATGTAGGTGAGGACCCTCAAGACCTTCCGACAGACCATATATCCAATGGTTATTGTGTTGATTCCTGTTTCCAAGGTCTTCCATATGTAGTATGAGTTTTAGGGTTTCCTGTTCAAGGAAAGGAATCTTAGTAGCCACATCTTGCAGAGAACTAACATGTTCTTCAATTTCAACCATTTTACCCTCCATAATAATGCAGTGGTCCTCAAATTGTTGAAGCTTTTTATTGGTGGCACACATAAAAGATTTTAATCCCCTTACCTCATCAAGAATAGTGGCTAAAACTTGATTATGAGATTACATAATTTTTTACCTGTGTAGGCTAAGGCCCTCATTACAACCCTGGCAGTAAAGTCCACTGACCGCCGTTCTGACGGCTGCAAACATACTGTACCTGCGGCAAAAATCTTCTACGGGTCTTATGACCTACACTTAGAAATCTTCCACAATACAGACACCCACACAAGTCTGCCACACCAAAGGTCAGTGATAAACTGGCGATAGCAAAACCCACACCATTATGCCAACAGGAATACGCCCATACATTTACGAACCACAACCACATTGGACAATTCAAAATTCACACACCTGATACACATACACACACCACACCCACACACTCACACAAATATAAAACACACACCCACAGTACCCAACCCCTTACAACGACATTTGTTGAAGAAGCAGAGAGACAGAAAAGCTACGACAACATCAACATCCAGAGGCGCACAACACCATCACTCGTACACCATCCACGCACCTCAAAGAATACACCCCAACACATCACCCCACACATCACATCAACCATCTCCTCACACATCACCCACACCACATCATGGCACCTCAAAGACACCCCAGGTTTTCTGAGGAGGAGCTCAGGGTAATGGTGGAGGAAATCATCTGGGTAGAGCCACAGCTATTCGGATCACAGGTGCAGCAGATTTCCATTGCAAGGAAGATGGAGCTATGGTGGAGAGAGGGACAACGCAGTGGGACAGCATCCAAGAACACAGGATGACATCAGGAAGAGGTGGAATGACCTACGTGGGAAGGTACGTTCCGTGGTATCCAGACACCACCTCCTCCTCCACAACTGAAAACATGGGAGGAGCAAGTCTTGGCGATCATGCATCCTGAGGACCTCGCAGGAGTAGCAGGAGGACTGGACTCTGGTAAGTCATAGCTTTACTATTATATCACCCCCACTCTACCTGCATGCCATCACAAACGTCTACCCCTACCCTCAAACCCATCACCCCAGCACCTCACAGATACCCCACTATCACAAACCACACATCCCAATACCAAGCCCTGCATGTGATAACAATGCATGGACACCCATCACAGACCTGCATGGACACCCATCACCACAGCATGTCCAGTAGAGAGACTCAGCCACTCACACAAGGGCCAAGGTGATAATGCAAGCACAGAAGTAGAGGGAAACACACCCATTGCACAAGATGACACACACAGATACAATAGCTATGTATTTACACTCAAAAAGGACCCCTACCCAACGTCACCGGACAGGAGGTGCCAGCCATATCCAGTCCCCCCACAGAAGAGGCCCACAGTGGCGACAGCAGCTCTGCACGCCTGGATCAAGATGACCAGCCCGGCCCATCAGGGACCTTTGGACAGTCAGTTCCCTGCCACAGTCCCAAACCACCATTGAACCTCGCCCCTTAGGAAACACCACCACAGCACCCACCCAGCTGGCCCATGCCAATGTCCCCAGGACATGGCAATCACCAGTGTGTCCACCACTATAGGGACCCCAGGCAACCCCACTAACCGAGGAGGATCAGGGACCTGGGGTCAGTGGCAGTGGGCACACGGTTCAGGGGACAGAGGCACAGGACAACAGGGAAGCTGAGAGGACTGCTGTGCGACAGGAGGAGGACAGGCCCAGGGAACCCACTCTCTACCAGGCACTCTCCAACGTCATGGGAGCATACCACCATTCCCAGGAGACCATGGGCATGGTAATGGGCAAGTTTCAGGTGACCCAGCGTCTGCAGGAGGAACAGTACCTGCGGATCAGGGAGGACTTGAAGTCCATTAACACCACCCTGGTCACCATTGCAGGGGTGCTGGCAGACATGGCAAACACCATGAGGGAGACAGTGGCTTATCACCGGGCCACTGACACCAGCCCGAATGATGAACAGCCCTCCACGTCCGCCGGCGCTAGTGGACAGGCAGTCCCGCCACAGGAACAACAGGCCACCACACCCCACCCCCTGCAGAAGGAGAACCACCCCGAAAACGTTCCCTGCGATCCAGGCACAAGACAGAGGACATTGCCAAGACCCACGCCAGGAAATAAGACTCTCCTGATTGTCACCCTTCTGTCCCACTATGTCACCCTGACCACCTTGAACTGACATTGCTCCAATTCCTATGCCCCATTGGACAATGCACCTGTGATACAAAGAGACTGGTCTCTACCATGGATATTCCTCCACCATCACCCCAGCCTATTGCACACCCCCCTCCACTTACTAGTACTTAAATAAACACCCTTGAATCACAAAACAATCTGGAGTCAGTCTGTACTTTCACAAATGTATTATTACAACCTCTGTGACAAATAGCATTGTATATGTTCATTTGCACATACCAAAGTATGACAGTTGTTGGGCAGCAGTAAACATAGCAGAAGGCAAAATGTGGTACCCAGATCTGTGAAAAGGAAAGCCATAGTGAACTGTCAGGGTCCATGCACAGAGGTAATAAGGCAGACTTATACAATGTCCTAAAGTAATCTAAAATGAGATGAGCAGTGCCAGTCTGTTACTTGTGTCTCACTGGAAGTACTGCATGATGATGTTTTTTCTGTCAATATCTTCTTCCACCTCCTCCTCTTCCTTACTGTCCACAGGCTCCACAGCTGCCACACGACCAACAACAGGCCCATCCTCCTTCAGAAAAGGCACCTGGCATTGCAAAGTCAGGTTCTGCAACATACAGCATGCCATGATGATCTGGCACACCTTCTTCGGTGAGTAGTATAGGGAGCCACCTGTTAGATGGAGGAACCGGAATCTGGCCTTCAGGAGGCCGAAAGTCCGCTCAATAATCCTCCTTGTTCACCCATGTGCCTCATTGTAGCGTTCCTCTGCCCTTGTCCTGGCATTCCTCACTGGGGTCAGTAGCCATGAGAGGTTGGGATAACCAAAGTAACCTGCAAATGTCAGGGCATATCTGTTAGACATACAGCAACCTTTAGGGACTATCTCATACCCAGACACCTATTCATACTGTGTTGGGACCTGGGCCTCACCTATTAGCCACACACGGTGCCTCTGGAGTTGCTCCTTCACATAAGGGATGCTGCTATTACTCAAAATGTAAGCGTCATGCACAGAGCCAGGATACTTGGCATTCACATGAGAGATGTACTGGTCTGACAAACACACCATTTGCGCATTCGTTGAATGGTAGCTTTTACGATTTCTGCACACCCGTTCATTCCTGCTGGGGGGACAAATGCCACATGTGTACCATCAATGTCACCAATGATGTTGGGGATATGTCCCAGGGCATAGAAGTCAGCTTTCACTGTGGCCAAATCCTCCACCTGGGGGAAAACGATGTAGCTGCACATGTGTTTCAGCAGGGCAGATAACATTCTGGACAACACGTTAGAGAACATGGGCTGTGAAATACCTGATGCCATGGCCACTGTTATTTGAAAGGAACCACTGGCCAGGAAATGGAGCACTGACAGGACCTGCACTAGAGGGGGGATACCTGTGGGATGGCGCATAGCTCACATCAGGTCTGGCTCCAATTGGGCACACAGTTCTTGGATTCTGGCGCGATCAAGTCTGTAGTTGATAATGATGTGTCTTTCTTCCATTGCTGACAGGTCCACCTGGGGTCTGTACACCAGAGGATGACACCATCTCATCATTTGCCCCAGCGGATGTGCCCTATGGAGGAGAATGGTGAGCAGAGGGTCATGTACCACATAGGTTGCACAAGGGTTTTTGCACTAATGTGATTTAATCGGTGTGTGGCGTTGTCTGACCGTATTCCTGCCCAAATGTGCTCTGACGCAGTTAGGTGCCCTGCCATGTGCCACCCTGAAATGGCGGCTGCCTGACCTGTAAGGAGGGACAAGGGGAAATTAGGTAACTGCGCTGGCATTGTGCAAATCAGCATTGGTTATCATTGGGCCCTATGGGTTCCAGGAGCAAATGACGTTGTATGCCAGTGGTGACGGTACGCACCGCTGCAGACGTGACTGCCATATTCTAGCTGTTCACTCACTTGATACCTGACCTTCAACAGGAGAGGACCTACACTGCAAGTGCTGCTGTGACCTCAGTCTGGAAGCGACAATGGCTCGAGTGTCTGGGGAAAGGGCCCCTGCCTTCACTTTGGAGGAGTTGGCGAGACTAGTGGATGGGGTCCTCCACCAGTACACGCTACTCTACTGTGCTCCAGACAAACAGGTGAGTAAACTGTGAGCATGATGCATGGGACATAAATGTATGGAGTGGTGTGGATGGAAGATGCATGTTGGGGGGCTGAGGCCTGCATGTGAGGATGGTGAGTGTATGTGTGTCAGGACATGGGTGAGAACTGGTGTCCAATGAGTATGACAAACCGGATGGGGGAGTAAGTTCCTTTCTTACTTTACCTTTCCTTTAGGTCAGCACCCACCAGAAGAAGGGTATTTGGCATGCCATTGCCAAGGAAGTGCAGACCCTGGGGGTCTATCATAGACGGAGCACCCACTGCTGCTGGGAGGACCTGCGCCGCTGGAGCAAGAAGATGGCAGAGGCCCAGCTGGGGATGGCCTCCCAACGTAGAAGGGGTGCCCGTCGCACCATAACCTCCCTGATGTTCCGGATCCTGGAGGTGGCATATCTGGAGTTGGATGGGCACTTGAGGGTATCACCGCAGCCACAAGGGGGTGAGTACAGTCTCAGTCAGCTGACTCTGCATGCTTTACGAGGTGCCTGGGCGGGGGATGTGGGCTGTGGGTTCACCTAGGCCAGGGCGAACTTGCTAGGGTAGGTCCATTGTTAGGCAGGCTCTGTGGCACTCCAACCCCAATAGTGGTAGTGTCCATCTACAAACAGTCAGGCTCCTGTGGGTTCCAGGTGTGCAGCAAATGGGGTTAGGCATAGTCCCCCATGGGCAGGTAATTTTCAAACAAACTGTTAGTACATGCCCTAGAGCATAGAGCTGCTCCCTGTGTGTTGTGTCCATCAACGGCAGTGGTGTTGCTGGCATTGACCATGTGTCTCCTCTGTCTTCCCCCCCTTTTTGTTTTGTCACCCTGTCCTTGTGTGCATTAGCATCATCTGGAGCAGGAGGGAGCTCCAACCCGCATGGCCCAGGAGGGTGAATGTACAGAGTCTGAAGGCACCAGTGGGACGGAGTGCGAGGGAGCTCCACAACTAGGACAGAAGGGGACAGCAGCGACAGCGACTCCTCCTCTGAGGGGAGCTCCCTTGCGGTGGCAGGCACTTCTTTGTCCACCGCAACAACAGGTACAGCCGCCACTCCCCCTTACCAGCACCGCCCTCCCAGCAGCCCCTCAGTGTTTTTCCCATGCCCGCTCACCCAGGACGGTGGGCATCTCCTTCGCCCCAGGCACCTCAGGCCCTGCCCCAGTCAGCCCTGCTGCCCTCAGTGAGGAGGCTTTTGACCTCATGAGATCCCTCACTGTTGGGCCGTCAACCATTTTGAATGCCACCCAGGGTGTTGAGAGGCATTTGCAGCAAACAAATGCATAGCTGGCGGGCATTCAATCTGGTGTGGTGGCCCAACAGAGAGCATTTCAGGCTCTGGCCTCAGCACTGATGGCCATTGTCCCTGTGTCCAGCCTCCCCCTCCAACCTCTACTACTCGGACCTAATCCCCTCTATCTCAGCCTATCCCAAGCACACAATCAGACCAGCATGCCCACACATCAACACACAAAAGTGGCTCAGGAAAACATAAGCTCCACACATCCCACAGGCACTCACACAAGCACCATACCCATGCAGACACACCAACATCCACTGACTCCAGTGTGTCCCCCTCCTCCACGTTTTCCACCTCCCTACCAGTCTCGTCTCCACTCACACCTGCATGCACTACATCCTCAGCCACTACCTCCATCACCAGCACGCCCATCACCACACACCGCTCATGTGCAATCACCACCCTCACTACCTCACGTCCCCTGTGTCCTCTCCCAGTGTGTCTGTGAGCCCTCCTCTCAAAGTACACAAACGCGGTACACACCCACTCAACAGCCATCCACCTCACAACAGCCTTCAACCCATGCACCTTCACCCAAACTCAGCAGACGTACACCTCCTACAACCACTACCTCTTCCTCAACTCCCAAACTCCCTCCATCTTCCCATCCCAGTGTGTCTTAAAAGCTTTTCCTGGCTACCATTGACCTCTTCCCTACACCTTCACCTAGGGCCAGGTTGTCTAGAGCCCTGACCAGCACCTCAGTCACCAAATTCTCGTCCAGTGTGGTCCCTGCAAGTCCAGGAGGATCGTAGGGGGCACTCATCAGGGCTGCCAGTGTGCCACCTACTGATGCCAAGGACCACCCTATTCTGCCACCTGCAAGGTAAAGAAGGGGCCAGCATGCAGAAGAGAAAAGCCGCACCACCCACCCAGCAAGGCCTCATCCAGAAACAAAGAGGACAGTGCCAAGGTCCAGCAGCAACTTCCAAGGTGGGGAAGGGACACAAGAGCAAAGGGAAGTCACCTTAGGGCACGGAGCCTTTGGGTGAGGGACTGGTGTCCCACCTTTCGCAAGACAGGCCAGCAACCTGTACCCCGGTGAGCACCGCCACAATGACCGCCACCTGCACCGCCATCTGCACTGCCACCTGCACGGCAGCTGCCACAACTACAGTCACCAGCATCATCCCCAGTGGGCAGCCTTCCTAGGCTGCAGGAGATGGCCTGGTGTCTCCCTCCACAAGTGCAGATACCAGAACCACCTGCAGCATCTCTGCTGCAGACACCGCCGCAGCTACCCCCACCTGCCCCGCGACATGCCCAGCCAGTGCCGTTCAGCGGACATCAGCATCATCCCCAGTGGGCAGCTGTCCGAGACTGCAGGAGACGGCCTGGTGTCTCCCTCCACAACTACAGACACCTGCACCACGGGCACCACCAGCAGCATGTCCGCCGCAGACACCGCTGCAGCCACCGCCACCTGCCCCGCGACATGCCCAGGCAGTGTCACTACAGCGCATATCAGCACCATCCCCAGTAGTCAGCCATCTGAGGCTGCAGGAGACGGCCTGGACCCTGCACACACTACATGAGGAACCACCACCAGCACTGGTACTACCAGCAGTTTGCAGCCTAAGTTGTCACAGGGAGGAGTGTGGCTCTGCCTCCATGGCGTATCATGCTATCTGTTACCAGAAAACCGTGTGGCTCAGACACGTAGGTGAGGGAATGGGAACTGCCACACCCCTGGTGCAGCATCACTGGGCACCAAGCCCCCTCCAGAACCAGTGGAGAAAAGCATCCACTAAACCAGTCCTTGGCAGGATGAAGCACTCTGGGCACCAAGCCCCCTCCAGAACCAGTGGAGAAAAGCATCCACTAACCCAGTCCTTGGCAGGATGAAGCACTCTGGGCACCAAGCCCCTCCAGAACCAGTGGACAAAAGCATCCACTACCCCATTCCTTGGCAGGATGAAGCACTCTGGGCCCAAAGTCCCATCCAGAACCAGTGGAAAAAAGCATCCACTAACCCAGTCCTTGGCAGGATGAAGCACTCTGGGCACCAAGCCCCCTCCAGTACCAGTGGAGAAAAGCATCCACTCACCCAGTCCTTGGCAGGATGAAGCACTCTGGGCACAAAGACCCCTCCAGAACCAGTGGAGAAAAGCATCCACTTGAGATACTGTGGCCTTGCACGCCCCAAGACCAAACAGTGGGCAAACCACCCACTTGAGAGACTTGTGAGACTGTGGCTTTGCACTCCCCAGGACCAAGCAGTGGGCAAACTACCCACTTGAGAGACTTGAGAGACTGTGGCTTTGCACTCCCCAGGACCAAGCAGTGGGCAGTGAACCCACTTGAGAGACTTGAGAGACTGTGGCTTTGCACTCCCCAGGAGCAAGCAGTGGGCATGGAGCCCCCTTGAGGAGCACTGGCGTCGTCGCATCATCCGGCTGAGGTGCCCCCCTCCCCTTCCCCCTGAGGTGCCTGTTTTATTTCGACCTGATGCACTTGCAGTGTTCTCTCCGTTTTGAGGCAGGTGTCATGTGTGGGCTTCGCCAATGCTTTTTGGGACCACTGGTCCACGGACATTTAATGGGACAGTGTAAGGACTTGTGTACTTGCTCTAAATATTTGTATATACTGATGATTTAAAGTTATATTGGTCTATCTGATAGTTCGATTATTACACTCGTTAAACTCATTTCATTTGGTCCTTGCGTTCTTCCAGGGGGTGACGGGGAGTATCTGTGATGTTAGTGGATGTCTGTGTGTGGGTGCGTTGTTGTGGGTGGGGGTTTATGGGTGTTTCATGCATGTGTCACTCTCTTTTCCCTCTTCCCCTCCCCTCCCCTGTGTCCTAGGTGCAGTACTCACCATCGTCGCCGCCGTCTTTGATGTTCCTGGTAGATGAGGACGTAAACCATCGTGGGCAGGACCTGTAACTCGGGCTCCATGTCGTCCTGGTTCCTTGTTGGGTGTCGAGAGGTGATTGGTTTCCCTTCCAAATACAGTTTCCGCTGTGCTTTTGATGGCGTTGGTACTGACCTGGAAAAGCTGGCAGATTGGTGCAAAGGAATAGTGTGGGCGGTACATTGACTTCCGCCTGTCTGTTAGTGGTTACCGCTGTGGTGTTTGTTTCTACCGCCGTGGCAGTTGGGGTGTTAAAGTGGCTGTCTGTGTTGGCGGTTTCTGCCATGGTCGTTATAATAAAAAAATCCGCCGGCCTGTTGGCGGTATTACCGCTGCTTTATCACCGACTGCCAGGGTTAAAATGAGGGCCTAAGTGAGGAGGCTTTAGCAGATGCAAGAAGGTCAATGGTCATCTTTGCATAATGTGCTGTCTGATGATGAACACTTACAATATCTTTGGTACTGCATATTCAACAAAATAATGACTGGAGTGTGTGTATAGTTAGAAAATGTGTGTCAGGGACCTTACTGTTAGATAATGTATGAACTTATAGCAACAATAAAAGAATAGCCTACAGGTATAACTAGGTATGTAAGTCATTCTATCGAGTCGCGTTAGTTCTACGAATCACCTAAAACAGAGCTTAAAAGGCAGCCCTTAAAGTAAGTTGATATGAGAGAAATATTGCATGTAGGGCTGCCCTGAAGAAAATCAACATGTAGCCAATCTGAAGAAGGAGCAATGTAAGAGGCAGAAGATATATTGCAAAAGTGGGTGACATGCTTAGAAAATGGCAGCGACCTGCACTATTTCCAGGAGTCACCGCCTTAGCACCAGGTCATAGCAGACAATAGAAATAGGGCCTAGAGGACTGAAGTGTGGCTAGTCTGAAGAAATAGCAAGGCAAGAGGCACAAGATTTATTTCAAAGTGGACAACGTGCATACAAAGTGGCAGCTGCCCATACTTTTTCCAAGATTTAACTCCTCAGAACCAGATCACAGCAGGAGATAGAAGTAGGGCCAGGAGGGCTGTCTGTAAGACAATCAATATGTGGCCAGTTTGTAGAAGTAGCAAGGCAAGAGGCAAAAGATAGATTTCAAAAGCTGGAGCGCGCATACAAAAAGGGGGCTGCCCATGCTTTACTGAAAATCACTGCCACAGGACAAGGATTTCCAGGACACTTTGAAGGGAGAGAGTCATAGGTCTTCCAAGTTGCGGAGTGCAAGCGGAATCCAGAGGGTTCTCAGGAATGGCAGTGCATCTCAGCAAGATGACTTTTAGAAGGAAAGTAGCTTCATGATGCGCTGGAGCCTCAGGGAGGTGCCACCATCTTGAAAGGTGCATAAGCCTCGCCCATTATGAAAGAAATTGAACAGTCACTTAAATTATATTACAAGTTCCGGCAAACATAAAAACATCTATTGGGAGACTGCCTGTACTAAGGACATCTTTTTATTTCACATTTTCAATAGTTGACAAAACGTTTCAAGGTTGATAAAAATATCTACAGAGGTCAGCATCAACATTCTCCAGACTGGATTCTCAGAAGTAATTCGATCTACATTTAGAAGTAGTAAATGCTTTCTCAAGGTATGGCCAATGCTGTTTTCAATTGGCCTGTAACTAGGTCCTTGCCTGAGAGGTGATGTAAGTCCCCCTGAAGGTGGTCTTGTTTAAACATTGAAGGCATATATGCATTTGTTTAATGTGGTGTAACATTTTTGTGGTCAATACACATGATGACCTTGTTATGCCTATGCATACTTTATTTAAAAAGCTTATGAAAGTCCCTTTACCTTCCTTGGCATGTTGTTTGGCCTCCTCCTACACCAGAGGGACCTTGGTGTTCCTGTTAAATAGACAGTCATTGAGTGACCACAATGCTAGTCAAGACAAGTCAGATGCACAACCTAAATTAACCTGTGCTCACCATCTGATAGGTTTGCACAGAGCAGTCAGGCTTAACTTAAGAGGCAACGTGTGAAGTATTTGTGCAGTCTCTAAACTATAGTAACAGAATGAAAACACCACAGATAGACTCCACACCAGGTTAGAAAAATATAGAATATGTATCTGAGTAAAACAAGATCAAAATGACAAATGTCCAATGAGTAGAACTCTGAAAGGTAATTTTTAAAGAGGAAACTGCAATATAGTAACTTGAAGTCAATAACACCAATAGATTACTTGAGGTCACGCTAGACCGGATAGAGCCAAAATTAAGGCTGTCTGGGATGGAGGGTATGCTGGCTACGGGACCCACACAGAGACAGCTGAAAAGTACCTTGGATGGAGGGCTGTGTCGATATTGAGGAGACAATGTGAAGGCAACGCATTGATTCGAATCTGCATAGTCTGGGGGATGCATCATCATTGAGCACGTGGTGAAGGCAATGTGCTTGAGTTTGTGGTGATGCATTGATCCCAAGTCTTCAGTCAGTGATGCAGAGTCCTCGCCCTCTTAGTGGACAGTGGATTCTGGTTCCAATCAGTACAAATATGTTGATGTGTTGTTTTTTGCTGAAAAACAGCTGCATAGTCCCCTTTCAAGGCCCAGGACTGGATTAGCACTTCTTGCCAGGACAGGACTCACAGTCGGCAGAGTCCAACAGCCGCATCGGAATTGAGGGGAAACTTTGTTGACCCTGAGAATTCAGAACAGGAGGCAAGCCAGCATGTCCATGTAGTCACATGGTCCTTGTGAGATTATAGAGAGTTAAGTCCAGTCCTTCTCACTTCCAGGCAAGAGGCAGCAGGCAAACACAACAAAGTAGTTCAGCACAGTGTCAGTCCCTCCGGGCAGCACAGCCATCTTTCTTCTTGGCAGACTGTCCTCAGACCCCGAAGTGTAGTGATTTGTTGGGGTTTTGGTCCAGTACTTATACCCAGCTGAGCCTTTGAAGTGGGGGATACCTCAAAGAGAGGCCATCCAAGTGTACAATGTCCCTGCCCTTCCATCCCTGGTCCAGTCACTTTAGAGGAGGGTATGCAGCTCTTTGTGTGGGGGTGGCACAGCCCTCATTCAGGTGTATGTGTCAGCTCCTCCCTCCCATCTAGCCCACGAAGGCCCATCAGCCTCGTGATGAGCCATCGGGATATAATGTGACACCCCAGCTCCCCTTGTATGTGACTGTCTAGCGAGAATGCACAAAGCCCAGCTGTCACCCACCACAGACATATTTAGAGACAGTCAGAGGCACAGAATGATTGAAGCAAGAAAATGCCAACATCCTAAAGGTGGCATTTTCAGACTTCCAATTTAAAAATCAACTTCAAGATAATAATTTGTGATTTAAAATTGTGAGTCGAGAGACACCAAACTCCAAGTTTCTATCTTTCCCCAGACGGAAGTGAGACTTAAAGGCTGCTTCTCGGTAACCCCAAGGTTAACCTATAGGAGAGATAGACTGTGTAGCAGAACATGTTAAACTTGAAAGTACATGTCCAACTTTTTTATTACATTGCACCCTGGTCTTGGGGCTAACCAGGGCCTGCCTTAGGGATGACCAATATGTATTAGCACTGGTTAGCAGTGGCACAGTGCACAGAATCCTAAAGCCAGCAAAAATGATGTCAGTAAAACAGTGAGTCAGAAGGTACAAATTCAAGGGAAACCATGCCAAGGATGACAGGTCCAACAAGCGTACCCCCCAGCAGAATGTTGCGAGAGTTTGCCAACTCCTTGGGAGTTTTCTTCACTAAGGCAGAAGAACTTGGAGAGACCATCAGCATTGGTGTGGTTTGTTCCATGACAGTGGTGCACTGGAAAATCCTTGTAAAGTCCCTTGCCTGTAGGGAGGTGGACCACCTTAACAGTCTGGGACTTTCCTCCCACACCTGCATTAACCATCTGAGAGGCCTGTGGTTTGTTTGATTCCAGAAGTGAGTGACTAACAGGTATGGCCATGGACCACAGCAAAGGCTTTCCTTTAATCTGTGTTCCACCTCTGTTCCCTGGGAAGTAACCTCCTACTAACAAAGGCTACAGGTTAATCCGGGCCCTCTTCATTTAGCTTTGAGAGCACAGCCCCTATTCCATGCTCAGGAGTCTGTCTACATCATGAGTTCTTGGCCGAAGCTGGAGGCTTTGAGCACAGGTGCTGTGCACATGGCCTGCTTCAGGGGAACAAAAGCTGACTCACACCTATAAGGAACTTCAAAATATCAGATAAGACTACCTCAAACACTGCTTGACTTTCTATACCCCTGACAGGCAACTCCGATCCTCCCACTTCGCTCATAAAGCCATCCTCAGAATCCAGAAAAGCACAGCTGGAGGTAGCTCCTTCTCCTACCTCGCACAGAATACTCCCCCACTCAACCGCAGACAGGCCGCATCACTGAAGCAATTCAGAAAGGATCTCAAGACCTGGCTCTTCGAGTGATCAGCTCACCCACAACAGACCCTTGAGATCCCACGGGTGATAAGCAGCACTCTACAAGTACTGATTAATTGATTGATTGACTCCATCGTAACAATGGGGGAGAGGTAGAGGAGAGAGATGGAATGTCCATTTGTAGCTGAGGAGAGGCTCAGTTCAAGGATTCACTCTACTGTTTGTGATTCTCCCTTTAAGTAAGCATTAATCAGCAAGGGACCCCAGAAAAGGAAAGTGATGATGGATCTGCAGCTTTCTGAAGGAGACGTCAACACTGTGCAGTCAACTGAAAAGTCAAAGATAGGCATGAGATTGGTGTTTTGATAAAAACATGATGGGCAGAAGCTTCTAAATGCACTGTTTATAGGTAATTAACTTTTTTAATATGTTCCAATACACACATCTGTAATTGCACAAAAAAAGGGAAATAGAGATTCACACAATTTCAGACTCATGCCTTACAAGTCCAAAATACAAAAAATATTCTATGAGTGGATGAAAGACAGCATTGGTGTGATATATGAATCATTCCTTAAGACTGCACATAACAAAACAAAAAAGCTTAGTGTGTAAATGTCCCTCTCTGTATTGTCCTCTCTTGAGTGAACTGCCTTAAATCTCTAGCATGTGTGCAGTAGATATAGCAATTACAAAGGGACATATCAGATAGTGTCTGTACAATTTATAGAATGATTTACAGTAGCTAACTCATCTGCATTGCTCTTTTGGCTCTTGGTCATGAGGGAAAATGTAAGCATTCTCTTTCTCAGCAAGTTTACCCATGTCAGAATTATTCATACACAATTACAAATGTTTGCAGGCTTTTCTCCATCAGGGTCAACGTTTGCTACATAAATTGTCACAAAGGCACGCTTTTCCTACACATTTGGAGAAATCTTACAAATGAGGTAATGCAATTAAAAAGTCTTGGAGAAAAAAGTCTTTGCAAATTCACCAACTAGTATAGAAAAGGCTGTTGTTTAGTGGCTCAGGCAAATTGGAGACAGGAAATGCAAATTTCTGCATTTCACATTTCCATTGGTTTGTCAGATCCCTCTTTAAATTTATTGACGTTTCTAGGTCCACCCTAATTAGACTCCCAACAAGGTAATGAAAAATACCTCCCCATACACAGGCTATTGACTTTGCTATGGGAGCACCTACTTCGTACCTCATCGATGCTGGGCATTTGTAGGAAAGCTAATGCAAATTTGCTTACAGCAGCTTCACTCAGGGTAAAGGTTACTTTCTAAAAAGTTACTCTTCTTATATATTTAATAAAAGCTAACTTCACTATCAGATTGGGTTTTTAATAAATATAAAAAGAATCCTTTGTAGTCTGTAGCTGGGACAGGTCAAACAATACAGATTAAATTGTATAATCTATGATTTAAACTTGCCTATGTGCCAGTTAAAGCCAGTCTTGTTTACGGCCTAGTCACTAGAGGAACATGCCACTTCAAATGCCACACATGTCCATTTCTTACATATTATGCACCCTACCAAGTGGCATAGGAGTTTAGGGATGTATTTCTATACCATATGCTATGGTCCTACAGAAGAGTTCATTGTGCCAATCAGATTAAACCTGCTCCTGTTTAGCAGGTGTAAAGTGCACATAGGTCTAAAATCAGCAAAACGTAGGGTCAAGAAAAAAGGTGAAAAATGTGGAGTGACAATGCAGGAAAGGTGGATATCCTACAATATTTGTGTAAGTGGTAGGGTACTAAATTTACACATGCCACCCATCATCCAGTTTTGGAAGTTTGATCGGGTTAGTAATTTCATATGTTTCACAAATGTAAGAATTATCTTCTTGTTTTTGTTTGATTATCATGAATTAGGAACTCTTAGTTAAAGTGTTATAATTCCACTTTTCAATGATTTGTAGTAGTTCTTGGGGTTTCTTTGCTACCTCCTGCTTAAAAATTTGGCGCAATTTGATGAATCTTCTCAAACATTTCTGAAAAGGTGCTACTATTTGACTACTTTGCACATGAACAGTTTTGGAGTGACCCATCAAGTGGGCACTGAGAAAAAAAGGGGTGGTCCCAAAACTCAAAGTCCTTGTGCATCACTTATTTTGGCAATGCTAACAAAGAAGACTGCTGAATAGAATCATACTAAACCTGGTAGAGAGCTAAATCATGGTTTGCAGATTGTGCTTTTTGTAATTGGTGTAAATCTGTTCAGTAGTTTTTGAAAAATTAGGTTTTATATATATTTGTATATCTGGTCAATTTGCTTCGAAGGACTCTTTCACTGGTATGGCCAGCTTGCTTCCCTTGCTGCTTTCCCTTCTGCGCTCTGTTGTCCATGTGCATCGCCCTGTCCCCTTCCTATTGTGTTCCATGGTCCATTGTGCTGCACTGCCGTCCTACATTCCCTGTGTGGTGTATTGTGCTGCTACAACCTGGATGCGTGCCCTGTAAGGTCAGTTTGGTGCCCCTGCCTAACTCCCTCCTGCCCTCTGGTATCTGAGTCCATGTTCCTACACCATTCCTTCTGCCCTCAGTGATCCAAAGTACCATATTTGACAACATTTTAAACAAAGTAAGAGGGTGATTGAAAATAATTCTTTGTGAAATAATTACCAAATTGACTAACATTGGAAAATAGGAGATTTTAGACAAGAGACAAATAATATAAAGACCCTTTGGGATTAAAAACATTGGGAGTTTCCTGCCTCAATAGGGTTTTTTGGTACATATGGTTATATTGCCATTGCCTCTTACTTCTACTCTCAATGATCTATTATATTGCACAGCCTCTGTTGCCTGTCCTGCATGGTTGGTTTGTTGCAGCTGCCCCTGTTTCTACTGCCCTCCATGGTCCTTAGTGCTGCCACTGCCCCTCACTTGTTCCCAGCGTGGTCAGCATGTTGCCTCTGCACCCTCCTCCCTGTCCTCAATTATCTGAGTATGTGCTCTGACATTTGCCTCCCAACAGTATTCCAATGAACAACTAAATTGCTAACATTCTATATTTATTACAAAAGTGTGGCACGCCTGATGTCTTCTTGATGTAATCAGACTGTAACACCTAAAACATTTCCTTTAGAAATGATAAAAATGAGAGGGACTTATTCCCATGCAAATTAAGATTAGTGCTCTAAAAATAAAAATGGTGATATTTTCTAAGTTCTCAAATATCCACAAAGCACTTTTATATTATTTGCTATCTTGATTTTTTTATCCAGTTGATCACTTTATTATATGTTGCACTTAGCAGAAGGAATGTGGCTTTACTGCCAGAGCTGCAGACTTTGCAACTGGGAAACCAGGTTCAAGTTTTAGCGTCAACCTGGCATCCTGTGATTCTGGGAAAATCCCTTAATCTCCCCATGCATAAAGCCCAAAAGGAACGTGTTGTTATATAATGTAACTAATGCCCATGTAAAGCACTCCAATACCCTTGGGTCAAGTCTGCGCTACATAAAACAGAAAAAATAAATAAAACTATTATGGCCCAGAATCTCAAAGGCTTAGCGTTGGGTTTGCGTTACCGACGCTAAATATTTTTTGGGATTCGCAAACCAACACAAATTGGTATTTGCATTGGTTGTGTGGCAAAGTAATGCAAAGCAGCATGAAACACTGCTTTGCACTACTTTGCATCGAGGGGGCGTTACATGGGGTGGGCTGAAACGCAGGCATTCAACGGAGAAATATTTTTATTCCTACTTTGGATGTGTGCTGCACTAAACAGCGCACATGCAAACTAGGAAAAGTACTTCCACTTGGCTATGTATAGTGTTTGTTATAGGAAGGGTACCCTTCCTGTACAAAACCGGATAGCTTTTTACATTTTGTGAGTTCTGATGAAGGAAAAACAGTTTGATGTGATATATGATGTGTCTTCTGAAGTCATGACTTATATCAATGACACCTTAGTTGTCACTTAAGAATTCATGGGCCAGATTTAAGAAAAGTGGCATTTCAGCCGGCGCAGTGCCACTTTTATAGCGCTCCTTAGCACACCCTAACGGCACCATGTGTGCGTCGTATCTAAAACATGGAGCACCATGGCGGTGAGTAGGGAACTAGCATCATCATTTTTTATGCTAGTTCAGAGCTTTGCACGATTAGCGTAAAAGCTGTTGACACTAGTCCTGCAAAGCCCATTGAAGCCCATTGTAAAGAATGGTGTGCCTTCTTTTAACACCTGCTCTGTGCAGGCATTAGACGTGCCGCAAAAATTACACAAAGAAATCTCTTCTATTTCTTTGTATCATTTAAGTCCCCCTAATGGGGGGAAAACCCTGGTACCTGGTGCAGGCATAATGTAGTGCAAAGGGTTACAAATTGGCACAATGCATGCATTGCACCTCACCTCTTTGTGAATTTGCCACAGTGATTTTAGGCTTGTTCGGCCACTTTAGTGTAAACAAAAGTGGCACTCATGTAGCACAAGGGGGCGCTAGGGGCTGTTAAATCTGCCACCAGGTGTAAAAAAATAATAAATGCAACTATCCAAATCATACTCTAATAAACTGCCATGTGCAGAAAAGAACTCACACAAACAGAACTTTGATTCAGAAAATTATCATTTGCTGGATTACAAAAAATCTAATTTGGTGCTAATTGATTATAAGTGTTAATTATGGATTCATGATACATTGTAATAATATTCTGTTTTGCTTGCTTGCTTTGTGTATTGGCCAGAGTTGTTTAGCAGGAGCAAAATTCTTTATTAATTTTGTGGCTATGTAAAAAAGCACTTATTCCCACAAAAGGACATATAGTAAACAAACATGATGGTGCAATTTTGGGCAGTTTTAAATTTTATGATGGTGGTGCTCTTTTGATAAATGGAGTTTTGCATACATCCTTGTTTTGCATCAAGTATTTTTTCTATTCAGTTGGTTTATGTAGATAAAATAATTTGCCCTTTGATGTTTATGATGAAATGCAGACATAGATTTTGCTACAGCAACACAGTTCTGGCAGCTGCAGGTTACCACACTCTCACAATAAGTTAAATGAAAATAAGGCCAATATTTAAAAGAAAATGAAGGAGTGCGATGCTGCACCAAAATTGGCAGTGCAGCACTCCACAGCACGCATAGAAAATGCAAAAAACGAGGAGAAATAAAAATATTCCTCCTCGTTGCGCCTTGTTAACGCCACCCCTGGGGTGGTTAGATTTTGAAGCTGCTTCAGGTTTGTGAAATCTCGTAAATCTAAGGCAGTGTCAAAATGCCTTTGGTGTTGCTGTGGCACACCTACAGCAACACCCATTGCATACCCCTCTGCCCCAGAAACTGAGTCGGAGGGGCCCATATTTACAAGGAGACGTAACGCCACAAAAAGTGGTGTTACAACGCTTTGTAAATGTGGAGCAGAGGTGAGAGCCACTGGAGCGCCGCGTAAAGTGACGCTCAAGTGGCGCTAGAGGGCTCTTAAATATGGCCCTAAATATAACTCTGTTAATTTCAAAGCTGGGTTTTTAATGACAAAATTGTCACTAAAGTATAACAAGATGATAATAACACATATTTTATTATATTGTAATGTCCTATGGCTATCATTAATATGTAAATGCAATACTAATGATATCTGAGAGAACATGTGAATTAATCTCAATTTGGAAATTTTACTTGGAAACGCACTAATTTTCCCTGTATAAATACACAATAGGGATTTGTCATATATTGTGAAGGAAGCTGCTACACCAGGTAAATGGAAATGAAACTGGATAACACAGTGTGGAAGGCAATTACAGTTTGTTCATGGAATGTAGATAAACAACTGTTAAACAACATTAGTCAGCATCCAATAACATTTTCAGTCGCCTAGCGAAGTACATATAACACAACTGTTTATTAACTAGATTGGTGAAAAATGAGAAACTAAATTGCAGCTGCTTATCATGCTTAAATGATGGTGAAGGAGCAGACACTTTAATAGAATCACCTACGTTTTCCAATCAAAACACACTCTATATGCAAATGTTTTACCACTTCACTGTTTTAATTCTTATGGTAATAAAAGTTCTGGAATTTAGGAAACACCAACTATAAAAAAACAGGAAATGAAAACAGACAATATGTAAGCTAATAATGGGTAGAAGAAACGTGTATGCACATCTGCTGCTTATGGAAAACCAAGCTTCTCATTTCATTTTCAAGATTTTTAGGACAGTTCTTTGCACTTCATTTAAACAACTAGATTGTCAGTAAAATATGATGGGCTTGGTGTACAAAAGAAGCTGGTCACTGTACAATATCCACCATCCCCGTGAATATTAATGAGGCAGGAGTTGAATTGTGATACCTTGTGAAACGCAGCAAATTCTAGGACGGGTGCCTAAATGAGTGATCATATCGCCCAACAAGCAAAAGGGGAAAGCTGTTTGCATTGTTGCATTGTGATTCTTAATACAACCTTTAGGGCATATTCATGAGAGACTTGTGACACCGGATCATCACTTTTTTTGACACTCTGATGGTGCAAGTCTCTCAGCCATATCTAGGATGCCACGCAAAGCCACTTTGCATGGCTTTGCATGGCCTCATAGGTACGGGGTAAGACACAGCAGTGCAAGTCATTGAGTTGCCTTAATCTGCTCCAAGAAGGCATTGCATGGACGATGTAGTGTTTTTTTCCATGAAACACCTATGGATTTTGATGCTGCCCCAGATTTTCTGAGGGAACGCCAAAACCTCATGCCTCCCCAGAGCATGCATAACTAGGAGAAATATTTTCATTTTTCCTAATTCTTTCCACTTTCCATGTGTGATGCATTCTGCTGCACACATAGAAAAAGGAAATAGGCTCTTCGGATTGCTTATGTGCAGGAAGGTGTCACTTCCCATCACAAAACAATCCTGCATGCAACACAGGGACCCTGGCACCATGCGGCTTGAGTCCGCGGTGTTTATGTTGTCCCAAGTGATTGCAAGGCGGCAGAGATTCCTTGAAGCATTCCATCCATCCATCACATTGCATCATCGTGTTGTTTTGCATTTACAGCCCTAAATGCACCGGGCATCCTCAGAGAAGGTTCAGGGGCTCACTATGCCACTAGATTTGATGAGGGGTGATACCTTGAAAACAGTTCCAGGATGCTAATTTCCAGTTCAGGGAGGACCTGGTGTGGCCATTTGGGCTGGACTGTTCCCATAAGGAGCAAGGTAAAGGATGATTTGCATATTATTGGGTCCGAACTGGGATAGCATGGTGCGGAAAAACATGATGAATTGGAATGTGGCGCTGAGCGATCACCAGTGGCTGACATTAATTCAAGCATTCCATCATCACTTTGATGATACATATATATATATATATATATATATATATATATATAAACAAGGTAACTCTTTAGACACACCTGCAGCCTGAACCCTAGGAACCACCACCTCACTGGGCCTATTTTTAGTAAGTCTGTGGGGGAGGGGAGAACTTCTGCAACAAATGGCCAAGCAGGATGGCGGAGAGTGGCCAAACTGGTTTTCAAAGGAGAGACAGCCACCTGGGACAGAAATTGGACCTCCCCCATTTTCTGTTGCCCCAGGCAGATGGAAGCCCCAATAATTAGATTAGGAGAGGGGCTGGAACACCAGAGGGTGGCACCCTACAATCCATAGGTCAATGACCTCCCCACCTTACCAACTCAGGAGCAAGGATAAAAATTACCGAGTTGCCCAACAATTCAGATCCGTGCTGGAAGAAGATACCAGTGAAGATAGACTGCCCTGCTGAACTCGTAGTCTACATCGGAAGGACTGCACCCACAAGGACTGCACCAGCTGGACAATTTGGGCTTCACCAAGTAAAGGACTTTGTCTTGAGTGGACTCCCTGTATGCAACAGGTACAAAGGAGCTGACCAGAGCCTCCTGCATCAATTCCTGCACGAAGAGCCTAGCTGGCCAGCGTTCAGTGGCCATTTAAGGATTCTGACCAGGTGCATTCTCAAACTGAAGTCCCAACTTCCAAGGAGCAACTCAGAGCTTCTGGAACCTTGGAGCATGTTTGTGCACACTTTGAGGACCCAAAAAGTACATCTGGAAGAAGATCCAGGATTTTGGAAAAATTTGGATCACCTATGGAAAAACGCTCCATAAATGGACCGACCCAACGTCAAAAGTCAAGCCGGCCACTGTCAACTGCGACCCAGCCTGAATTTCAGGTTCGTCCTGCTGAAAAGCTCCAGAGACCCAGGAATGGAGCACCACAGGGTCAACAGTAATTCTCATGCAAGGTCCACCATTGACCCTTGTGTGATCCATATTGTTATGGGCACTTGGACCAGACACACCAGTGGGGTAGTGTTTTTATTGGGACAAGTTGGGGAAGACTGGATGGTAGGAAGTTTGTGGATCCCTGCATATTCCTGTGCTTTAGATCACAGAAATACAAGGAAAATTGTGTTTTTATTTAATGTTTCACTTTTGCAGGGTATAATTTGGGGAATCAACACAAGTGATACCTCCCTGGACTCCCCTCGATGTCTACTTTTCAGAAATGTATAGGTTTGACATATTTCCCTACATGGTTGCTGATCCCAGGACTAATTAGTACACCCCACTTTATTATCATTATCACTACAATAAGTTTTGGGCCCTTTCTTGTCATTGGTACTTGGCCCTCCCACACAAGTGAAGCACGTTTTTCCGGGGACACTTGGGGGAATGCTGGGTGGTAAGAAATGTGACTGCCTGCAGATTCCAGAACCTTCCATCACAGAAAAGTGAGGAAAATGTGTTTTTAGTCAACGTTTGAGGTCTGCAAAGGAGTTAAAAAATGTGGTGAGAGCCACACAAGTCCTCTCATCCTGGGTACACCTTGGTGTCTATTTTAAAAAAATATACAGATTGACTATGTTTTCCTTGGTGCCAGCTGAGCTAGGGTCCAAAATCTTGAGCTATACACATTTGGAAAAAAGGTTCCATTTTTGTTTGAAAAATGCACTGCATCCAAGTTGTGTTTTAGGCCATTTTCTGCCACAGGCACTAGGTTTACCAACACAAGTGAGGTACCATTTTTATCGGGAGACTTGAGGGAAGGCCAGATGGAAGGAAGTTTGTGGTTCCCAAAAGATTCCATAACTTTCCATTGCAGAAATGTGAGGAAAATATGTTTTTTTTAATCAAAGGTATAGGTTTGAAAGGGATTCTGGGTAAAAAAAAAATGTGACAAGAGCCACGTAAGTGAGCTCAACTTGTATACACCCAGATGTCTAGTTTTCAAACATGTTCAGGTTGGCTATGTTATACTTGGTGCAAGCTGAGCTAGGGTCCAAAATATCAAGCTTGTGGGGCATTGAGTAGTAGAACATTTGTTATTACCTATCGGATTTCACTGCATTTGTACTTTCAATGTAAGCCAATGTACCCACAAATTCAGAGATATAGAAATGACCACTGCTCCTAAACACTATATCATGTGACCATTTCAGAAGTACATGTTTCCTTGATTCCCATTTTCCACTCTGCCTATTTTGCTATAAGATTTGGTCTATACTCGGTATGCAATGAAAAATCATTATACAGTGCAGCGCAGATGTTGTCTCTGGGTACCTTGGATTCGTGAAGTACCTACAAACTATATATATCCCTGCAACCACAAGGGTCTAGCGGATGTAATTGTATATTTCTTCTGTCAATCGGTCATTGTGACAAAATATAACAGATGAAAATGTTGTTGTAAATGCCCATTTTTCCAAATCATTTTCAATATTTCTTTATTATAACAGTCCTTTTCCTTAGCAAAACCTTGAAGGTTCTGCATGAATGACCCCTTGCTGAATTTGAAATTATTTCAACTTTCAGTTCTCTATAGCTTTTCTGGATTACCCAATGTTTTCACAGTGGTTTGCACCACAAACTGTAAGTAGGTTGAGAGCCCAAAAATAGAGACAATAGGCTACCTCTTAAAAAATGGCAAAACTGTGGTACAAAATTAGGTTTTTAGTTTCAGCTCTGCATGTTCCTAAAAGTTGGGAAGATGGTGACTTAAGGACAGCAAACCATTTGTGAATGACACTCTTAGGTTTTACCTAGAGCACTTTTCCCCTATTATTCTCAAAAGTTTGCTATATTTTGCCTATTTTCTCAGTCCACTCCAGTGCCATCCACAAACTCAGGGTACTCTTACAATCCCCAGGATGTTAAAAAAAAAAAGCAAATTTGGCATGGATACCTACTGTGGAAAAATGTTATGGAGCCCTAAGCACAAACTATCCCAAATAGCCAAAAAAGCACCCAGCACTGGGGAGAAAAGGTCCAGCAGCTAAGGGGTTAAATAGGTGCTTTGTATTGTTAGGTGACCATGCACAATTGTTATTGAATCACTGCTCTATATTAGACTCTAAATGAGTCTCCAGTGTTATTGATGTTGTTATTACTGTGTGCCAGTTGTGATTTGTTATGTATATTGTCCTGGCAACCTGGTTGGTTAAAGTGGGCTGCTTATGTTTCACGTTAATATTAAGGTGCATAATCTCAAACTTCATGCCAAGCTTCTTGACCAGCCTAGGTGGGGGTTGTGTAGTGTACCAAGATTCCAGGTACCAGGCTGAGGGTGACTATCACCACCTGGTAGCAGCATCAAGGTCCTTTGTGCAGTTGCTATGTACCCAGGTGTTGATGGAAGATGTATACTTGCCTTTGCAGGCCACAGTAGTCAAGATGTTCCAGTCAAATCGCAGTAATGCTATTTAAGCAATGGGTGCAAAAAAGGAGATTTTATAAAAATGGACTGAATTGGACAAGGGGAACACCATGCTCCTGCTCCTCAAAACCCTTTCTGGACCTGTGGTTGAACGGAAAAGTACTTAATGTTCAGTCTGTATCCTGTGTGGAGACCTGAAGGTCTGGACCTGCTCCCACTTGTACCGTAGAGTAAGAAGTGTATATGAAGGGTCAATTTTCTCACCTCCTACATGAGTAAATGGACATTAAAATCTAAAGGAGGCCTTTTGCTTGAAGTGACTAGTTGACTAGTAACAAAAGCTCTGTACTGTTCCTTAGTGGTGGCATTTGGCAGACCATGCCCTAGGCACTGTCTCTGCGGTCCTGGGAGCCTGTGAAGTGACAAGGTGGAATGGCTCTAATAAAGTCCTAAGTGCTGGAATTCCAAGACCTCTGGAGCTTCAATAGAACATTATGGCAAAAGTGTGTAATTTCTAGAGGACCTCAGATACAGCTTGATGCTTTCCCCTTGAAAAGATTTTGAGCACTAAAAAAGAGTCTTGCCTGGATGAAGATGAGAAAAATATCCAACCAACAAGAGGACTGTGGCAGGCACAACATTTAAATATTTTTGCTCTTAACTTTCCTTGCAAAAATCATCACCTTCAGTAGCCCCTTGTACAGTGAGTATCCAAATCTGAGAGAACTTCACCTGAATCAACTTTTCACCTTGCCAGATTGGAGGACTTTAACTTTCATTTGAAAGGTTACCAAACACATTTATAGTTTGGTGGATGGTCACTCCGTTCACCTTATGCCACGTAATTTAGGATATCCTTTTGATGGAATGCCCATCTTCTAAACGCTAAATCAGGCCCTAAATCAGAAATATAAAAGCTTTGACTGGGATGTGCCATGCAGAGGATCCAACCTTTTCCTTCTCAGTTGGCCTGAAATTGCACCAAGGTCTGGTCAGCTGTGAACAGTAATGTATGACTGCTGCTTAATTTTTCTCGTACATTAAAATGTTCCCTATGATTAGATATTGTTTGTGGATTTTTATTGAGGTTATGTTTTGTGTGTAAGCCTGTCCGACCTGTGTGTTATCTACCAGTGGTTAAGACCAATTTTAATTATTGAAACAGTATTTCTGGATTATTACTAGGGTAGGATTTACATCCTCCTAAACTAATAATCTATCTTCTTACAATTGATCTATCCATCTATCCATTTATCTATCTGGATGTCTACCTGTTTATCTATCTATCTACAAAGTATATATGCACTTAAAGAGGTGATAAGACTGTCATGCTATGTATTTAAGGACTTATTTTGTTTTCTTAGTAACTTTGGCACCAATTAATGAATCTGTAATAAGCTTTATAAACATAAAAGGTACGTCAGCATCAGTTTTTTCATGGCAATATTCATGCAGATCTGGGTGGGCTAAGAATAAATCGATTTTATTATTTGCTCATCCATACATAGAAAACAGATGAGTAGAATTACACAAATCGTATGCATAAATAGAATTTTACACAAGGAGGTGCTCTGTTTGGTGGAAATACATTTAGTAAAACGTGTTACACTCAGTGCATGAGGAAGTTGAAATGTACAGCTATAGGGAGAGTTAGTTGTTCTCTGCAGATTCACAAATGCACAGAGCATTTTTTAATCCAATCCAAAAAATGAAGACACACCATTGAATCAAAGAGCAATATCCACAACAAATCTGCTGTGCTCTTACTGGTTGACATCACAAACAAATTTCAGAGGAAGGGGGTAAAGGGTCGGTGTGAACCTGTCCTGACCCTCAGGAAAAACAGCTATGCAAACCATAACTCACACACCATATGCAATGTTAATGACTTCAGAAAACACATGAAAGCTAAATATATTTAGGCAACAAAACATAATCTTGCCAATAAAGATTCTACATTTATAGCCATCTCTTTCAAAGTGGTAAGGATAATGTAGATGCAATCTCATCAGCATATCATTTACAGCATTTGCAACTGCATATATTACATTTACTGTAAAGCAAGTGCTGTAGTGGACCCAGAAGCATAGACTACCCATGTAATAGACCAACACAAAACTGAGAAAAAGGTGGAGTTGTTTGAGCTGCTACATTATGTAGTGGATTTACCTGCCATTTTGTGAAACGTGGATACTCTTCATGACTTTCTAAAAGCAAATAATTGATTGATACAGAGGGGATGTGGGGATAGAATGAGGGAAAGACAGAGACAGAGAAACAAATGCAGAGTGAGGAAGAAACCAAGGCTATCTATAACTGATTTAATGTGCAACAAAGTTGGGGTCCTACTGCAGGTAGGGTTCAAGGGCTGGCTGTAGGCCGCAGGCTGGATCCAGTGACCAAACTGTTCTGTGCATGCCTAAAAGTGTATGTGCACTTGCGCAGTACGGTTTTAATCATTATTAATCTTACTTCAATTTATGAAGGTTATTAAAATGTTTTCATTTTACATATTTATTTTATTTGTAACTGTTTTCAATATTTTTATTCAATTTTGATTCAATTTAACTTTATAACCTGTGAGGTTTAAGTCCCTACCTCTATCTCCATATTCTCTATGGGAGGGTATTGCATGTCATGGTCCCAGCTGTGAGCAGGGCTAGTCATGCCTTACTCCCCTCATTATGAGGGATATCAGAGATGTTCTTTTCTTTTCATCACAGTACCAGTTTGAACCATGTTATGCCTTTAAAACTTTGTGTAAATGGCAACTCAGTTGTGAACATAATGGAAAGGTTTAAAGCAGATCTAGACAAATGCTTGTTGTCAAGATAGCTTCTGAACACCTCGGCCTCACTCAGGTAATCCAGGAAGCAAATGTACAATCACCTATGCCTCTGTTGACAACTGCCAGTTCTTTAATGGATCCTCGTAATGAAAAAAGACAGTTGAGAAACATGTGCAATTACAATAATGACTAGTGAGTTCCTCTGCTTTCCCCATGTGTTTACTTCCACCTGGTTCAGGGCTGGCCATAGAAGCCAGCGTTTCAGACTAAGTGCTGCTTAGCATTGTTTAACTTGGAAGCTACGTTTACCTGTTTTCAGTCTTCAGCAGCCTTTCCTTTGCAGCAGCAGGCCTCTGTTTGCAGCTGCATCCATACCTTCACAGTGTCAGGCTTCTCCTCATAGCGACATGCTTCCCGAGTTCCAACCTAGTATTTCTGATCTTCTCTGCAGTTACCACAGTACATGTAAAAGGTGGGCAGCTTGCAATTCATCTCTTGCATCGCACTTTCTTGCACTGGCAAAAAAACACAAGTCATCCAAAATAAGGTAACACAGGTTTTTCTGTTAATTTGGGATCTTGATCAGCGCTAATTATTCAAACTTATCTCGGTTCAATCTTTTGACTAAAAAGACATAAGAGAAAAGTCATAATTCCTGTAATAGCTGTGTCATCCTGGATCTTGTGCTCATAGTTGGCTTTCAATCTGTGCTTTCTTTATCAGAATCTGATGTTGGTGTTCTAAAGACTTTTGGGACAATTGAGAATTATAATCTGATTGCATATTTGCATAGAGATTTGATCTTTTGAGAATCTTGAACTACTGAAGAATTTGAAGTGGTTTTTTGTGATTAACCCTGTTATTTTCTCCCAGAGAAATCCTTGTACATGATAATTCCAGTTCATTATAATGTCAGGAAAATTCTTGAATCACACTGGGGCATGTTTCTAGTGTGAATTATTGGTATTTTGATTTGACTTTAGATAATGTGAAATATCTGTTTAGTTTTTCCTGTTTAAAGAGTGGTTTCATCACAGGGAAATCAAAGCCTTGTATCGGAGTAATCCTGATTGCCAGTATCCTGAATCCAGAACAAGAATCCAGTTATCCATGAGCCCAGCAGTACCCAGAGTAGAGAAATCTGAATTCACAAAAGTCCTGGTATTTCTCTCTTTCTCTCTCTGGAAAGTGTATGTAGCACATGGTTTTGGCTAGAAAATGTGCATGAAAAGCAGTATTTTAAGTGGACTTACCTGCAGGGTTTGAAAAGGACCTGCAAAGTGTGGATCGAGAATGTTAGTATACAATAAGATTCTGACTTCAGGAGCAGCTCCCTGCCCACCAGCCTGTGCTTAGCATCACATGCCCCTTATATATACGTTTCTTACTGGTTGTGGCTGCTATGCTCTGATTGGTTACTAAGGGTAGGCTTTCTAATGACTTAGGGTTAGAGTTTTGTTTGGTCATCTGATCTGGGGTTCTGATTTGTTCCTAGGGATAGGGTTTCTATTGGACTTAGGGTTTGGGGTTAGAGCTCTGATTGTCTGATAGGTATGGGGTTCTAATTGGTTTCTTTAGTTAGGGTGTCTATTGGACATAGGACTTAGGGTTTAGCTTTGGATTGGCTAATAGGGCTGTGATTGAGTGAAAATGCCAGGTCTTCCATTGGTCATAGGGCTTATGGCTAGAGTTCTGATAGGTTAGCGGAGGGGTTTTTGCACAATATAACCTGTCCTAGGGCTATTTGATCTTATGGCTCAGGGCGTATCAGCTAGGGCATCGAGGCTAAAGGTGGCGAGGACAAGGGCAGTTGCCTATATGGCCCTGTTCAGGCGGGACAGGCCTACGGTCAGAAATGCTGCCCTTTTTGCCATTCCCTAGCCACCACCTTAAGTCATCATGAGCGTCAAACATAATAGCACACTCTCAGTAAATTCACTCAACTTGTTTACTACAAAAACACCCTATCCACATTTTAATGTCACAACAACCACTACAAACCCCCCAAAACATATACACCCTTCTACATCAACTACCAAACAATGATGCCTTCACTCTCACACAAAACACCACTCTGCCCTATAACACTACACATTAACACAATACAAAGCCACATTATGCATACTTTTAAACCATCCATACACACACTCCCGGTCCATACAAAATACCAGCTCTACCCTCTATAAGCTCCTAATAGATCGCTTTCTGTCACCACTAAACCTATACTCAGTCCTCCATCATATCATCTACCAACACCCTCCTCCTCCTCTTTTTCCTCAAAAACACACACCAACATACAACAAAACAATCTGTACACTCCATTCCACCATACATATTCTCTCTTCCAGCTATCAAATCTAAAATAAACACTCATAACTTCTGCCCATCCCCTCTCACACACCACATATACTCTTTTCCAAATCTTATCACCATCCCCTTTACCATTCAACTTCTGCTCACCAACAGTACATTTATACAAATCATTCTAAGAAAACCACTATATCAAGATCTCCTCTCACTGCCCTACAAATAAAAAAATAACAAACAACTACACATTAAAATCACACACAAACACATAATTTCTTAATACATTCTGTCATAAATTAGAAACATACACCTAATCCCACCCTCCTGACAACACAAATAATGCTTATCCTAAACGGAAAACATCCATAACCACACGTTGTGAACAATGCGAAGTTTCTTAACCAAGCTGAATCACGCTTACCTGAACAATAACTGCCTTTTTCTGTGCCTTAACTATGCATGTGCCAAACTATGCATATGTGTGGTTAAGTCACAGAAAAAGGCAGAGAGCAGGAGAGGACACAAAGAGGTTATAATGGCTGGGGCAGGGTTGAGGGGTAGTTTGTAGGGGTAGGGTGGATTAAAGGCTTGGGGTTTCGGGCAATTTTTTTTATAGAGATGGAAGGGGGGGTGTTTGGAAAAGTTTAGTTTTTAGGGCTTACAGTGGGTGGGAGGACTGATTAGGTTTTTTAGGGATGGAAGTGGGGGATCAGGGTAGTTTTTTATGGCTTAGGGTGGGGGCTGGGTAGTTTTGTTTTTTAGGGATAAGAAGGTTTTAGGTTTCAGGGCAGGTGGGGGTGTTGGGGTGGTTTAGATTTTAGGAGCACAGTTGGGGGTCATGGTAGTTTTATATTTTAGGGCTTAGGGTGGGTGGGGGTTTTTGGTAGTTTAACTATTAGGGGTTATTTTTAGGGCTTAGGGCACGTGGAGGGTTGTCAGGGTGGTTTAGTTTTGGGGGGCTAGTGGGGTTTGGATAGTTCTGGTTTTTTAGGGCTTACGGTGGGTGGGGTTTGGGGTAGTTTAGTTATTATGGGTGAGGGAAGGTTTTAGGGCTCAGGGTGGGTGGGGCTGTCAGGGGAGTCTATTTTATGGGCGAGTGGGGGGTCAGGGTAGTTTTATTTTAGGGTTTAGGGTGTGTGGGGGTCAGGATAGTTTTGCTATTAGGGCTGGGGGTAGTTTTGGGTCTCAGGGCGGGTAGGGTGTGTTGGGGTAGTTTAATTTTTAGGAGTGAGGGTTGTGAGTCAGGGTAGTTTGTTTAGAACTTAGGGTGGGTATTGGGGTCGAGGTAGTTGAGCTATGAGGGATGGGGGTAGTTTGAGCCTCAGGCCAGGTGGGGGTTGTATGATAGAACCACAAGCCGTTTCCATGCTTTTACAATGAAATTCATTGTTAAGTCATGCATGGTAAAGGCATGCGTGGAAATGATGCGGTCGTGGTTCTGACCGCGTTGTTAAGGCATGTGTGGTTCTGTCATACAACCATTGTAAACCATCTTCAGTTCCAAATGTTTTCCCTTCACCAAAACCTAACACAAATACTCCAACACAGCAACTCCTATTCAACCATCTCGCATCCATTGCACAATTTAAAGCACTAAAACATGACCCACATGCTCCAACACCCCCCTGACTCAGACACCTTCCACTATAAATGGATGCAAACAAAATGAACAACACGCCACTCTTCACAACTTTGCATCTCTATGTCTATTACATAAGGATACTCTACAAAAAAAACACAGCTCAATAACTCAGTCTCTACTACCATCTCCACCATCTACACATGCAGACCCATCAAAATGCCTTCTGAGCTTGCTGGACAAGGAATACTGTATAGAAAAACAACACTATTGCTATCCTCATACAGCTTACACCAGCACTAATGACACACCTGCGACAAGATTAAAAATTACTGCTACCTCTTTTACAAAACAAAGTGACACCATCACCAAAACACAGCCTCCTAACTACCTAGTATTAAATGTTCAATTACTCTCTAAAAACAACCACCACATCTACAACTTACTCATCAACACACAACCGGACTTACTAGTCCATGGTCTGGAGATGACATGACCACAGTATTGCATGAAGCTGTTCCTCCAGTCTATCAAACTATCACACAAAACACTAACCCAGCCTCTGACTTCCTTCAAATAAATATTTCAAGGTGAATTTATGTATCTGGTCAAAGAAAGCAAGCCAGCCCGTTGCTCTTCTGAAACTTGTCCACTACAACTCTTCAAGAACATTCTTGTAGCTACCTCTGCTGCCACACCAGTAAGAAGAATCATCAATAATTATTTAACTACTGGAATCTTTCCTGAAGACCTAAAAATAACATACATATGTTCATTATTAAAGAAAACAAACCTGGATCCCAACAACCATAGACCAATTACAAATGAGCCTCTCCTGGGCACACCGATAGAAAGAGCAGCATTTGCCGAGATGTCACAATTCATTGAAGAAAACTCCATACTTTCAGATTACTAACCAGGATTCCACCCAGGAAGAGGCACAGCATCTGCACTAATCCATCTGGGATGACCTTAAAAACACAGTAGACTACAATGGGATCACTGCACTACTTATCCTGGGCCTCTTGGCTGCCTTCAACATGGTTGACCATGACACTCTAATATAAAGACTCCACAAAACCAGCATAGAGGGGACTGGATCACACCCTACATTCAAAACAGAACAACTGCCATCTACATTTCCCCTTTCTCATCCAAACAATCCTTCACAAAATAAGGGGTTCCTCAAAGCTCTATCTTCTCACCCATGCTTTTCAACTTGAATTTCATCTCACATTCCATAACTATGCAGATTACACACAAATACTCCTTAAACTGGAAAGTCTCAAAGACATTTGAAACTCAAAAATATGTAGTTTCCTCAGAGCTCTTAATCAGTGATTCCAAAAGGGAAATACTCATGTGGAGAATGGAACAATTATTACACACTCTGCGCCTGCCCTGACGATTTGTGATCTCCTCCTAAAGTATCTTAGAAAGTAAGAAACCTTGGAATTACCATGGACGCCAAGTTATCAATAAATGTCCAAGTGAACAAAATAGCAAGATCAAGCTTCTTCACTATGAAAACTCTGTGATGCATCTTCCCTCACCTGTGATTTCCACTAAAGGTCTAGGCTACACCCTCTCTTCTAATGTCTAAGCTTGATTATGCCAATGGTCTCTGCCACAGATCAAACAATTCAGAACTCTGCTGCCAGACTACTTCTACATGTAAAGGCACAAGCCCACATCTACCCTGTCTAGAGGGCCCTACATTGGGTACCAGTTGCCAGAAGATCCTCCTCCAAGCTGCTTTGTATCCCCCAAAAAGCAATCTACGGAACAGGATCACTCTTCATCAGGAATAAAATCACCAAATACATCCAACAAAAGAACCTCCACGCCAGACTCGTAACTCACCTCAAAATCCCACCCTACAAGATAAAAACCAGAGGTCGGACATCCTTCTCTGTTCAAGCCACCAAACTATGGAATTCATTACCCCAAATACAAGATCCACTAACAAATAGCTTATCTTCAGTAGACTACTCAAGCATTGTCTCATTCCTACAAAACCACTCAGAAGAAAAGTACAGCATATCCCTGTGTATATAAAAATGTACAATTTGATTACATGCATGTACCTAGATATGTGTTAAAATGTATGAACATGTATATATATTACTCTATGCCTAAAATGTATTTAGGTCACTGTATAGTTTTCATATAAGTCATTTGAATAAATGCTTATCGGTCTCTGTTTTAGTTATCTATCACAGTATGAAAATATTATCATAACTATTTTATCTACAAGTGCTTCACTATTTCAATATAGAGGAAAATATAAAATTTTAAAAAATGTATAAAAGTACACAAATAAATTAGCCCATAATACAGCCACATTTGAAAGTCCGAGTTCATAAAATATAACTTTAAACTTCAATATATTTTCTTCCTCATAAATGTATAGCCTCTCTATATACTTATGTATCTAAATACTCATTACTTTACTCCAACTGTAGTAAAAAAA
The DNA here is from genome assembly GCF_031143425.1 of Pleurodeles waltl. Lineage (NCBI taxonomy): Eukaryota > Metazoa > Chordata > Amphibia > Caudata > Salamandridae > Pleurodeles > Pleurodeles waltl. The sequence goes on along the minus strand of NC_090448.1, from coordinate 1,028,053,035 downwards.
ATCTGACTCTCCCTAATTCACTACTCTTTGTTTCACCCTATACCTCTCCAAATATATCCTCTACCTCTACTCTGATTTATCCCAAACTTAAGTCTACTACTGTGATCTCCAAAATAACACTTTCTAGACTCTTCCCTCCTCTATCCTTACTTGGATCACCACAAAGCTCATCTTACTACTATCTCCCTAATCAATTCCTAGAGACTCTTCCCTCCTCCATCTCTCCTTTTCCTCATCCCACACCTCATCTTACTATTAACCCACAAAGTGCGGGTGTCGGCCACTGACCGACGCCCGCACTACCTCCCTGGTGCGGGTCACGACCAGTGGCCGACACCAGGGAGGGGGATAAAAAAATCAGAGGATTTTATTTTTTTTGCGTAGGAGACGCAGAACAACTTCCTTGTGTCCCCCTGCCCCCCTCCCGACCCTTTGCCCGGCGCGATGACGTCGCATTTTTCCCCTCCGGAGCAGCAGAGGAGCAGTTAAGCGTCCTCATCTTACTCCAGTGGCCAAAAAAAGGCCAAAACGGCCTCCCAATATGCCAGGGAGGCATTGATGGAAAGGGGAGACTCTCCCCTTTCCATCGATGCCTCCCTGTCCCTGGCACCGTTACCTGGCAATGGATCTCAGCGCAGCTGCGTTCCATGGCCAGGAAACACCCCTAGCTACCAGTGATCTTCTTTGGTGGGGTCAGCCCCCTAGTAAATGGGCCACCCCCCCCCCCGGGCACTAATTTGAAAAAAATTATGTTTGGGTTGCTTTGAGGGGCGATCACGCCCCCAGATAAAAAAAAAACATTAAATGTTAAAAAATAAAAATAAATAAAAAACAAAATGGCGGGGTCGGCCCTCCGAACACGGGCCGACCCTGGGGGATCAAAAAATAATCTAGTTTTCCCTGGTGGGGGCGATCAGGCCCGCCGAGGGAATATAAAAAAAAAAATAGAAAATGCTGGGGGTCAGCCCTTAGGCTGAACTCCTATGGGGCCATTTCTTTTCATACATGTGTGCTTTTCCAAGGGAAAGCAAACATATATGAAAAAAAGTTATGTAGAGAGTTAGTGTCTTGCTCTCTCTCTCTCTCTCTCTCTATATATATATATATATATATATATATATCTATATATCTATATATATATATATATATATATCTCCAACACCAACAATTGCAAAACAATTGATTTGTATTCACTCCAGGAGAGTTTTATTGCTTCTATTCAAGAAAAGTGTAAGAAGACACAATTGTTTTGCAATTGTTGGTGTTGGAGATTGTGGAGGAATGGTTCTTTCCTCACGTTTGCACCCGTGAAATCTGCGTGCCACAAGGTGGACCTGTGGATGATGTAATATATAAATATATATATATATATATATATATATATATATATATATATATATATATATATATATATAAATATATATGTATATATATATGTGTGTGTGTGTGTAGTATATATATATATATATATATATATATATATATATATATATATATATTTTCTCTTCTATTTGTTGTTTTTCTGGAGCCACAATTGGCCCCCCAGGGAAACCACACATATATAAAAGTGATATCTATATATATATATATATATATATATATATATATATATATATATATATGTCTTTTGTTTAGTGGCAGTTGCCATAAAGTAGCACAGATGGTTTATTGTCCTGCTGCAAAGGATATATATTTATATGTATTTAGTTGAGTGGAATGGTAAAGGCAAGCGTTACCTGCGCTTTAAAACAAATGTTATGCGAGGGGGACTATGGAGATATGAGCGGCACCTTTGTTGGGTAGCACTGAGGGAATTAGATGAGTAGGTAATGGGAGGCAGAGCACCAAAAATGACTGTCGCACTGTGTGCCACCAGCGCTAAAGGCTGTGATGATGGGTATGCGGTAAGGTGAAGTAATACATTCTTTTTTGTTTTTTTCAGTGTTTTCAGAGAATCTGCCGAATTGGAGAAGAAGCGAAGGTAAGGTGACGACATTTCCTATTAGACACATCAAACATACCCATGAGCAATTTTGTGATTATCTGCCTTCTACGTAGGCTAGTCATTTAGAGGGACAGTTTAGCCAGTAGCAGAGATGGCGACTCGTTGGATGACTGCTGATCAAGCCCTAACTCGGATTATGGAGGACAGTTCTGATGTAGGCTCAGAGACTGAGACCACAGATACTGAGACAACATCTGAGGGAGAGGACAGTGGGGCAGAATCTGGGAGTGATTTTTCAGTCAGCGAAGTCCCATCCGACGACACCTCTTCCAGTGAGTCTGAAGGAGACAATGACAACAGCCGTGCTGTCCCTTCGCAAGCACATTCTGTGCAGCGGGACAACATTGGGCTAGTCAAACCCAGAGAGCAGGTGCATACTGCCGCAAGCTCGGAGAGAGTGCTCTCTTAGCAGCCCCTCTGTTTAGTTTAGCCCCAAATTCCAACTTTTATTGGTGATGCTGGATGTAAAGTCGATACAGCTAACTTTTTGCCAGTCGACTACATCCATCTATTTTTGGATGTTGACTTCCTTCAGAAAATTGTGCAGCAGACAAATTTGCGTGCAGACAAATTTCTGAGGGAACGTGGAGGCACTCTAGGGCCCCGTTCTAGGGCACACCAGTGGACTCCCACTTCACTGGCAGAGTTGAAGATATTTTTGGGCCTTACGCTCAAAATGGGGTTAGTGCAGAAACCCACCTTGCAGTTCTACTGGACGACTTGCACGGTTTGGGTAACTCCCATCTTCGCACCATACATGAGCAGAGATCGTTTTTTGCTACTGCAGCGCATGCTGCGTTTCAATGACAATTCTGCTGCATTGCCCCGGGACCGTCCAGACCATGACAGGTTGTTCAAAATTCGGCCTGTCATGGAACATTTGTCTGCCAGGTTTCCAGAGATCTATACTCCTGGAAAGAATATAGCAGTCAATGAGTCCTTGATCCTGTACAAAGGACGGCTGCTTTTCAGACAGTACATTGTGAGCAAAAGAGCTCGCTATGGCATAAAGCTGTACATTCAGTGTGAGAGCTCTTCTGGCCATGTGTACAGCTTGAGAGTGTATACAGGGAAGGATTCTACCCTAAACCCTGTAGGTTGCCGTCCCGCGTTAGGGGTCACAGGTAAGATTGTATGGGAACTTGTCCAGCCACTTCTCCGCAAAGGTTATAACCTTTATGTGGACAATTTCTATACAGGAGTAGAGCTGTTCAGTGAGCTCTACAAAGCTGGCACTGTGGCCTGCGGTACAGTTTGTTGTAACCGAAAAGGATTCCCGCAAGAGTTTGCAAGAAGCTGCAGAAATACTGCATTGCATTCTAACGAACTGCTCGCAGTCAAGTTCTTGGATAGGCGTGATGCATACGTGCTCACTACAATTCATGATGAGAGCACATCCCACATCACGGTTTGGGTTCAGATGGCCGAAGTACACAAGCCCATCTGTATACTTGATTACAATAAGTACATGGGCGGAATGGACAAGAACGACCAGGTTCTTCAACCAAACAATGCGTGTCGTAAAACTTGCACTTCGTACAAGAAACAGTTTACCCACCTGATTCAGATGGCAACATGTAATGCGTATGCTGTTCACTGTCAGACAACCACAGGAAGACTCATGACTTCCCTTGACTTCCAGTTGTCTGTAATTGAAAGCCTCACTGCTGTTACAGAAGAAGCAGCAGCCTCCACCTCATATGTTCTGGAGGATGTGACAAGGCTGCAGGAGTGACACTTTGCTGATCGCATTCCTAAAACACCCAAAAAGGATCGTCCATGTCTTCGCTGAAAAGTGTGCTCGAAGCATGGAAAGCTGCAGGAGAGTCGGTATTACTGTCCCCAGTGTCCATCACAACCAGGCCTCTGTATCCCTACTTTCTTTACGTTGTATCATACTAAAGCAAAGTTCTCGGAAATCGACTGAGGTTGAGCTGCCGTTGGGTAATCCTTTCAGTGGCAGTGCATGGATACCGAACGTCCATGGGCCACTGCTTCGTTAGGCAAGGAGCCTCAGAATTTTATTTCATCATGGACTTCCTTTTTGACTGCTTGAGAGCTAAATCCACCGTCAGAACGTGGTAGGTGTTCTGTTCAATTAACATGCATTATATTCCCCCTACTGCATATACCAGTGGACAGAACATATGCCACATTGTCATGGAGTACCATTTCTTCACCAGCATGTCTACCTTACTTTCAACGGTAGATATGTTCTCTCAGTTCGAGGAATCACTTTGTACCTCATACTTGGAAACCCCCAACTTGCACCCACAAACTAGTATAGGTTCACTTGGCAATTATACAGGATTAGTCAGGACTCTGGTGAGAACAGAGACATGAATGGGTAATATGGTAGGTTTGCCTTCACAGAGATATTTCACAGGTAGAAGGCAGATAGTAAAGGTAGTACAGATGTACAGCATCTATACCTATGGATTCAAACCCATTTATGCCATCCCATCACTGAAGGACAATGAGTTGTATAGGTCAGTGTTTGACCTGTTTTTCATGTTCATCCTCCATCAGAACTTAGTAGATGTTCAGTTTGCTGTATAAGTGCATTACAGTCACATCACTGCACATAATGTTGGCTGGGACATATGCTACGTTGCCATGGACTCCCCTGTGTGCCAAACACTACCCTTTTTAATAGTCTATGACCTTCTCTTTCAGGAACATCATGAGAAATCCCCAGCATGTCTCCCTTAGTTTCAAAGGTAGATATGCTCCTAAGTTCGATGAATCGCTTTGTACGGCATACTCAGACAGCCCCAACTTGCATCCACAAACTGGAAAGAGTTGGATTTAGCAGAGTGATTGCCTTAAAGGAACATGAAAAACATGTCTTCCTGAGGCTCACGTGGCTGTCACAGGAGTCATTAGTAAAGGTTTGTTACGCATGCATTTGGTAATGTGTAGGAAGAAGGAGATAGTTACTTGACAGGTGGTAAAATGTAGTCAAACTTATTCCGTTCTGTGGCGTGTGAATGTGATGGGCCCGTGTCTGGCAGCGGTAAGTTAATGTGAGTGCAGTGTTTGGTTGGATTGGGCCTGTGGCCGGCGGTATGAAAGGGTTGTTTGTTTGCGTGAATGGCATGTGAATGGACCATAAACAGGTTGGTGCCTGGACGTGGCTTTATGGCCTACCTTCAGAAGGCTTAGTTTCAATATTCAGATACTTTGAAGTATTCATGCTTTGAAACCATAATTTCTGGAGGTGCTAAAACCAACTAGTGTGAGTGGTGGGTTAACTTTAGCAAACTAGTACCAGGAAAGTCCAAAGGTGCAGTTTTCCTTCACCCAGAATCCCCTTGAAATCACAAAATGTGCTTAAAAACACATTTGCCTTGCATTCCAATGAGCAGAAGTCCAGGGATCTGCAGGGAGCCACACATTTTCTACCACTAGGTGTTCCACTAAGTCTCCAGTGAAAAACAGCCTCACTTTAATGAGTAGGCAAGTGACCACAACAGGGAAGTGCCCAAAACGGATTGTGGAGACATTAAAATAACCTACCACAAAACAGCCTCGTTATTTAAGACAGTCACCTAAGTATTTGATCCTGGGCTCGGCAGCCATATAGGGAAACCTACCAAACGCAGACATTTCTGAAAACTAGACACCCAAGGCAGTCCACGTAAGTGTGGCGTGTTTGGATTTCACAACGCTTTCTTACCCAGAATACCCTGCAAAAGTGAAATGTTTATTAAAACCACTATTTTTCCTTCCTTTTTTATCACAGAAACTACAGGAATGTGCAGGGATCATCAAAATTCCTACCACCCTGTGTTTCTCCACTTGTCCTGATAAAAACACAACCCCGCATGTGTGCCTGCGCCTAGTGCCTGCGTCAGGAATGGATCACTCCAGGGTTAACAGTAGCCCTCATGCAAGGACTACCGTTGACCATTGTGTGATCCATTCCTGTCACGGGCACTAGGCCTAACCACACAAGTGAGGTACCATTTTATCGGGAGACTTGGGGGAACGCTGGGTAGGAGGAAATTTGTGGCTCCTCTTAGATTCCAGAAGTTTCTGTCCCCGAAATTTAAAAAAAAGTGTTTTTTTACCAACTTTTGAGGTTTGCAAAGAATTCTGGGTAACATAACCTGGTGAGAGCCCCACAAGTCACCCCATCTTAGATGAACCTAGGTGTCTAGTTTTAAAAAATGCACAGGTTTGGTAGGTTTCCCTAGGTGGCGGCTGAGCTACAGGCCAAAATCCACAGCTAGGCACTTTGTAAAAAACAGCTCTGATTTCTTTTGGAAAATGTGATGTGTCCAAGTTGTGTTTTGGGGCATTTCCTGTCACGGGCACTAGGTCTCCCCACACAAGTGAAGTACCATTGTTATCGGGAGACTTTGCGGTATGCTGGGTAGGAGGAAATTTGTGGCTCCTCTCAGATTCCAGAAGTTTCTGTCACCAAAAGAAAAAAGTGGGTTTTTTTTGCCAACTTTTGAGGTTTGCAAAGGATTCTGGGTAACATAACCTGGCGAGAGCCCCACAAGTCACCCCATCTTGGATTCCCCTAGGTGTCTAGTTTTCAAAAATGCACAGGTTTGGTAGGTTTCCCTAGTTGGCGGCTGAGCTACAGGCTAAAATACACAGCTAGGCACTTTGTAAAAAACAGCTCTGATTTCTTTTGGAAAATGTGATGTGTCAACGTTGTGTTTCGGGGCATTTCCTGTCCCGGGCACTAGGCCTGCCCACATAAGTGAGGTACCATTTTTATAGGGAGACTTGGCGGAACACTGAGTAGGAGGAAATGTGTGGCTTCTCTCAGATTCCAGAAGTTTCTGTCACCTAAAAGTGAAACAAAAGTGTTTTTTCTTACCAACTTTTGAGGTTTGCAAAGGATTCTGGGTAACAGACCTGTGAGAGCCCCACAAGTCACCCCATCTTGGATTCCCCTATGAGTCTAGTTTTCAAAAATGCGCAGGTTTGGTAGGTTTCCCTAGGTGGCGGCTGAGCTACAGACCAAAATCCACAGCTAGGCACTTTGTAAAAAACAGCTCTGATTTCTTTTGGAAAATGTGATGTGTCCACGTGGTGTTTTGGGGCGTTTCCTGTCGCGGGCACTAGGCCTGGTCATATAAGCGAGGTACCATTTTTAGTGGGAGACTTGCGGGAAAGCTGGGTAGGAGGAAATGTGTGGCTTCTCTCAGATTCCAGAAGTTTCTGTCACCGAAATGTGAGAAAAAAGTATTTTTTTGCCAAATTTTAAGGTTTGTGAAGCATTCTTGGTAACAGAACTTGGTTAGAGCCCCACAAGTCACCCCATCCTGGATTCCCTTGGGTGTCTAGTTTTCAGAAATGCACAGGTTTGGTAGGTTTACCTAGGTGGCGGCTGAGCTACAGGCCAAAATACACAGCTAGGCACTTTGTTAAAAACAGCTCTGATTTCTTTTGGAAAATGTGATGTGTCCATGTTGTGTTTTGGGGCATTTCCTGTTGCGGGCACTTGGCCTACCCACACAAGTGAGGTACTATTTTTATCGGGAGACCTGGGCGAACGCTGGGTAGGAGATAATTTGTGGCTCCTCTCAGATTCCAGAAGGTTCTGTCACCGAAATGTGAGAAAAACATGTTTTTTTTGCCAACTTTTGAGGTTTGCAAAGGATTCTAGGTAACAAAACCTTGTGAGATCCCCACAAGTCACCCCATCTTGGATTTCCCTAGGTGTATAGTTTTAAAAAATGCACAGGTTTGGTAGGATTCCCTAGGTGGCGGCTGAGCTACAGGCCAGAAATCCACAGCTAGGCACTTTGTAAAAAACAGCTCTGATTTCTTTCGGAAAATGTGATGTGTCCACGTTGTGTTTTGGGGCATTTCCTGTCGTGGGCACTAGGCCTACCCACACAACTGATGCACAGTTTTTATTGGGAAACTTGGGGGAATGCTGGGTAGGAAGAAATGTGTGGCTCCTCTCAGATTCCAGAAGTTTCTGTCACCGAAATGTGAGAAAAAAGTGTTTTTTTTGCCAACTTTTGAGGTTTGCAAAGAATTCTGGGTAACATAACCTGGTGAGAGCCCCACAAGTCACCCCATCTTGGATTCCCCTAGGTGTCTAGTTTTAAAAAATGCATAGGTTTGGTAGGTTTTCCTAGGTGGAGGCTGAGCTACAGGCCAAAATCCACAGCTAGGCACTTTGTAAAAAACAGCTCTGATTTCTTTTGGAAAATGTGATGTGTCCACGTTGTGTTTTGGGGCATTTTGTTGCGGGCACTAGGGCTACCCACACAAGTGAGGTACCATTCTTATCGGGAGACTTGGGGGAATGCTGGATAGGAGGACATTTGTGGCTCCTCTCAGATTCCAGAAGTTTTTGTCACTGAAATGTGAGAAAAAAGTGTTTTTTTTTGCCAACTTTTTAGGTTTGCAAAGGATTCTGGGTAACATAACCTGGTGAGAACCCCACAAGTCACCCCATCTTGGATTCACCTAGGTGTCTAGTTTTAAAAACTGCACAGGTTTGGTAGGTTTCCCTAGGTGGCAGCTGAGCTACAGGCCAAAATCCACAGCTAGGCACTTTGTTTTCTTATGGAAAATGTGATGTGTCCACGTTGTGTTTTGGGTTAATATCTCCCAAATAACACTTTCTAGAGTCTTCCTTCTTCTATCCCTCCATTATCTTTTTCAATCCAACTAACAGACTTGCATGTCCACTTCTCAAATAAACTCATATTTTCCTATACTAATCCACTTTTAATTCTGTTTGGGTTCTGGAGTACTGTGTTACTCACCAAAACGCACTTTGATGCCTTGTCTGGGGTAGTAAGTGCTTTATAAATATAATTACGACTACAAAGTGTAGGTTTGATAGGCTTCACTGTTCGATTCACTCCTGCAGCCTGTTTACAACCACTGTTAGCAGGGTTATGATTTCATTCTGAGCTTTGGTTTTCTTCACAGGACAGCTACTGCCATTACTGCCTAACTGTGAAGTTAAATATGGCAATATGGAGGTACCCAATCTGCACATATACTGCAGACTGGACAGCAGTGCCCCAGGCACAGATTTCAAGAATCATAAGTATCAGTCTCAAGGAAATGGGGGTGACCACACAAAAAGAGACACTTTCTGACAGACTTTGCAATGTAGTTTTTATCTTAAGAATTCATGATGCAGTGTCGCAGAGATGGAGGGTTCCATCTCCTCAACGCCCTACCTGACTTCTAGGAATCAAATGAGATAGCCTGGAAATAATGGACGAGGGAAAGGTCTTCAGCATAGTCATTTCTTGTTTCATCCGGTGTTGACTTTTTAAACAGAGGAGCCTGATTACTCTGATGTCCTAGGCCTTGCTAATGAACTTTCCTCCTCTATTGTGGTTTGTGTTCCCCACTACGGTGCATGGGTGTGTTCAACTGGAAAGGTCCTTTAGCTTGATGGGTATACAGGCTTCTCTGAGTCCTTCTAAATTGGTTGTAGAAGTGCATGATTATCTAAGACCATATGTTGCATGTAATTACTTTTCTCCCATACGTTCTTTACACTCATTACAATAGCCTAGTTTAAGAAACCATTGCCAACTAATCACTTATATCCATGAGTTCTCGTAAACTCTTTTCATTTATAGGGACATATTTAAGAAAAGTTCACTGTACACAGTGCAGAACCACTTTTCTTCTGCCCCTTAGCACCCATCTAACTCCACCATGTATGTGCACATTTAAAATACGGTGCACCATGGCGGTAGTTAGGGGACTGGCATCAGAATTTTTTACACTAGTCTGGCGCTTTGCAGAACTAGCATTAAAAATGCTGACGCTAATCCTGAAAAGCACACAGAGGGCCATTGTAACCAACGGAAGCCTCCTTTTAACGCCTGCTAATGTGGCGTTCTAATGGCGCTAGGGGCTCTTAAATATGCACCATAGTTCCTTAAGTTTTTCATCTTTGTGGTGTTGTTAACACTATCGCTGGGGCTGGCTTGTACTTTCACTGAATTGGGAAAGTTTCAAGATTAAGATTTTCTTTTGTTGAGTTAACCTACTGAAAGTTTCTTTTGATCTCAGATTTTCAAGTTTCCCTATATCAAAACTTTTCTATTGTTAATATTGGGTAAAGGTTAAATTGTTACCTTTAGTTGTTTTGATGTTAGTAAGCGCTTAGTTGTCTGTGGTTTCATTCTTTTAGGCTTTTGCAGCAACGAGGTCTGGATTCGGTTGAGGCGGAGATCAGGGGCCGAAGGTAGGTGCTTATTAGTTAGTTTCCAGAGAAAACCGCGTGTTGCTACTCGGGCACGATTTAAATAAGGCTTCCCCCAGCTGGCACCTGCGATTTGCAAAATCTTGCAGGACTTCGGCAAATCTTGCGGTATCTCCTAGAAGCGATAGAAGCAACGTGTGTACGCCACAAATGAAAAACATGGCAACGCAATAAGTTACAAACACATTTGTACTTGGGGCTGAGATACTTAACATGGGAACTAGTCAATAAAATGTGATTACAGTGCTGTTGGGCTGAAACGACCATTATGTTGTTGTGGGAATCACAGCGCCCCTTGTACTAAGCCATGAGTGATGGTCCCACCGGCTAACCTCACGGTCTCTAATCTCCTGATTCCTACGAGCTCAAACACTTTCTCACAGGAGGTAAAGAAGCAAAAAGGATTCAGTTTGGAAATGTGGGTTACATACATTCCTATATTTATAAAGAATTAAACATTAGGAGTCAGGGAACACTAGTTCGGTTATTTTTAAAGTAAACAATAATTTAGATGTGGGGACAGCTGTTCCAGTTTGGTTGCAATCTAGTGAGAAGTATAGAAAAAGCCCTTTTAGGGCTTCTTAATTTCACACTGAATTTGGTGCACCCCTGTGTTTAAATTGTTTCACAGTGTTCGAGGGTATATGCTTTTAACAATGCTAGTTACGTTTTAGGGCGGAGAGTAAAAAATATACAATAGAAAAAAGGCTGTTTCATAAAATATCACACCTTGTCCATTCTGGTATTTCTTCATTGCAGATTAATAAAAACCGTGGTAATTATAAACCACTGTTATAAAAAACAACATCTAAAAAACAAAATTCCAGTAAATGATGAGAGATAGATGTTAAAAGCCTAATTCACTCCTGAGTGCCTTTGCCATTATATATTGCAAAAAACGATATTTAAATGAGTGAACCACTCGTTAAGACAACTTAAAATATGATCCAAACATGTCATGAATGTATGCATAATCATAAGCCCTTAAATGTCCGCCATGACTGCCCACTTAGGTGCCAGGTAGACTGTGATAGAGCGTTCCGTACTAATAATTTACCTGTGTTTGGACGCTCTTCGGGTCGATGAATCTTTTGGCTGAGTGAGACTCTCTTCACCCGAGATCAATCAATTTAATCTAATCAATAATCAATAACGAACATAAGCAATACCCTGATCAACATAACACTTAACTATTAATCCAGAATACATTTCGACGAACCATGACCTTTCGGCCATGAATAACCACACCAGTTTATTCAAAGTTAATGAATTTATTTCCCTATATTAACAAAGCTAGCACAATATAGATGTGTCTCAACACCAATTGATATATGTAAATGAACATTAATAGCTGTCCATAACGGCGGAAAAGATGCAATCTATGCAGTATTTGAATAACAATGCATTCGATAATAGCAACGCAAACCACTAAAACTATAATCTGTAATGAGCTAATTGAATACATTAGTCAGCATAACAAGGTCTCAAATTGCATCGTGCACCAATGATTCCTCATCTAACCTCGAATTAGCATCTGCATGTGGGACTTCATGCAAAAGCAATTTAGTAACATTAATTTAGAAAACTCCTAGCTAGGGCTCTTATCAAAATCAGCAGTTGGTTACCTAAAAGAAACACAATGCAATTGTACAATTTCCTTTCATATTTACCAATTACAATCAGCATTCAAGGAAGTCTTCGTCTCACAGGTACCGGTTTTCCGATCAGCATGGATACCGGTTTCGATCAGCATGGGACGGGGCAAAGGGGCAAAGTGGACGGGGCATTCGCCTCTCAGCGGCAAAGGGACAAAACTATTACTTCATGCAAAGGGACGAATCAAAGTTAAAGTCTCTAGGGCGAGAATTTCTTAAAGTCTCTTTCTCTCGATTAGAGAAAGCATCAAAGTCTCATTCAAAATGGCGTCGCAGCAAAGTGGGCCATAATAGCTGCAAAGTCCTGCTAATGGCGGGCAATGGCTGGTAATGGCTGCTTTCTTCTCGTGCACCTGGTTTAAATAGACAACAGTTCAAATCCAGTAGGGTCTTCCATTGGAGGGTTCATAGGTTGGCTTCAAATTGTCCAATCAAAAACAACAGTTCTCAAGCTTCTACCTAGGCATACATTATCCTTGGAGACGGGTACGTAAGTTGCAACATATTATACCAATTAACTCACTTTCAGAGCTTCCATTGTCCGCACCTGCAGATTGACCTTGGAGCAAAGAAGAAGATGCCAGGCTGGCACGAAACCTTATAGATAAGCATGTGAACGATCTCAGTGGAAAAGTACAGCTTCAAGCAGAAATACACGTTTATTAGCACATTTAGAAAAAAACACGAGCATCTAAACCGTGAGACCAGGCAACTAGGCCAAAGCCTCCACTAAAGTTATGCTAAGCTAAAACATTTCAAACAAGCAAATCATAGCACACGTTTACGATTATGTCAGATTCGTGCAATTCTAATACATCACGTTATATAAAGCAAGCTTATAAATGTTGGCAAACTACTCTGAGGGCACATTTGTCCCCGTACAATCTTTATTATTTCGATTAAAGTCACACTTGATTATTGCGGCACTATGTTTAAGCGCTAATAAATGTAAAACCTTCATTTCTGCGTCATCAATCCCTCCTCTGATGACTACTTGTCATCACACAAACTATTCCCACAAATTTTATTCCATTAAAATTCTGTCAGTTCTCTTTTCCTTTTAGTTCCCCTTTTTCTCTCTTTGTATTCTTCTGCCATTCTTTTCATCATTTACTCTTCCTTCCTTCTCTTAATTCTTTCCATTATCATTATTATTCCCCTTTTTATTCCCCAAATCCCAAAGATGCAAATTATTACTATTAGTATTCCCTGTATTATTTTGAGTAATATTCCATTCCAAATGCCACCAAGCCAATTTCCCACTGAAGCAATTCCCTTTCCAGCCTTCTCCCACACTCCTGGTTCCTTCAATTCCTTCGAGTATGCACTCTCTTTTGTTAGATTAGCAAGCATTGTTTTAATCTTTACACTGTTGTCAGGAATATACGTACAACAGTGACGCGCACCAAGCATTTTGCAAACGCCGCCATCTTTTGCTGAAAGGATGTCTAAGGCAAGCCTGTTTTGAAGAGTCATAGCTCTTTCTGCTGCAAGTTCAGCATCCATCAGGATCATAGCACCTGAAAACTTTGTCAACATGTTATCCACTATAGTAGACAACTTTCTTATTTTGATGGAATTCAACACAACTCCCAATGAAGGAATCATGGCTCCAAATATATCTCCTACCACAGCAGCTGCGGTCTCTCTTTTCTGGATACGATGAGATCCAGACGTCTTTGGAATCATCGATAGGTCATCCAGTTGATAAACCTTTGGGAACACTATACCCAAATAACATCTCCCCCACCACCCTTTTGGAAGACGATAATAGGCATTATACCCACAAATGTAATATACACCTGGTATGACAGGGTCAAGTCCGTTCATCATGAATGTCCATTTGGCTTTAAAGATAAACGTATGTTTACACTCACTCGCTCCCACAAAAATGTTGTCATAATAAGATTCACCACGATATATACAAAATTTCCCTACATGCCAAGCATATAAAGCTATTTTCCCTTGTGTTTTTATTGCGTCAAAATCATAATGATCTACTGAAGTCCTCTTACTTAGCTCTTTTTCTAATTTCGCATTCATTTGTGCCCTTCTATCATCTGTGCGATCTAAAAAGCTTATTTCTACTGCAGAGAGCGAGCAGGTAAGGTTTTCCCTATGTGCGTGAGCCGTTTCAAAAGGTTGCATTGGCTCGAAAAATTCCCTCATTATTTTAGCATCCCAATCTTTAGCAATCTGGCTTAGCTGCACTATTATAGGAACATATGCAAAGGTAACATCATAATTTGAATAAAAATACTGTATGTTTGTCTGACCATAAAATCTAGAAGTTACTATACTACATGTAATCCCGTATGTAAGAGGCATGTGGTGATAAGTCACCCCTTCCTTTACTGATGTCGGTATCTGTGTGCACACATAACAATCTTTCGCATCCATAGTCTCAACATATTCTGTTAGCAAGCGATAGAAAACGTTATACGAAAGTTCCTTCTTATCATGCAAGTGTCTCTCATCTAATTCTAATCTTTTCAGTGCAGTTAGTTCAGTGATAGTAACAGGAGCAAAAGTAGAAGCATCAATTTTCTCATTCTCACCCTTTCCACGTGTTGCAAGCACTATTGCCATTATTATTAGTACACATGCAGTTATCAAGCCTATACACGCATATTTACAATATTTCACTCTACTGTTTTGTGTAGCCATGATCTGTATAGAATCAGAGAGCTAGAAGCACCTATAAAAAAAAACAATTTAGCAATTTGTTACAAAGCTGAACGAGCGCAATGTTCACACAGTTTTCTTCAGGAGCCCAGTCACTTATCGGTTAGCAGCGTTTGTTTCAATTCGGCAATAACTCAGTCTTTATCAGTTAGCAACGTTGTCTCAAATCGGGTTTAAGAGTCAATCAGGTTATCAAAGTCTTATCAAGTTAGCAAATGTCTCATCCAGTTTAGCAATGTCTCAGCTGGTTGTATCACGTTAGATTGTAGCAAGCAATGTCATTTATCACCCTTTCAATCAACAGTGTCCATAAAACTTTTCTTTTCTATTGGTATCTCTTCTTCTTCGTTCTCGAGGCTAAGAGATACAAATTCGTCAGTCCAGTCGTCATTGATTGCATATGCCCATTCTGGACCGGAATACCTCCTGTTTGGAATTCTTTTCCTTTTCAATTTTGCCTCTCTCTTTGATTCTGCCTCACTGGTACTTTCCTCTTTGGCAAAGTCTTTTTCTTCACTTGGTGTTGGTACCACGACAGACACTTCCTTTCTTTTCTCTTTCACCTTTGGCCCTTCACTGTCGTTCAACTTTTCTCTAGTCTTTGCTTTCACTGGTGATATACTTGGTCTTTTCTTTGCACTGTGTCCACTTGACGGACCTGCGATCTCTTCTGAGGAACTTTGAACAGTTTCGTTCTGTTTTGCCTTGTCCCCTCCTTCTGGGGAGTCAATCAGGTTTTTCTTTTCCTTTTCTGTATCGTCTGCTTCTGGGAAAGCCCTCCTCTGATCAGGCTCTCCTGCTTTTTCACCTCTTCCGAGCCCTTCGTCACCGTTACTTTCTTCAGGCTCTTTATCACTTTCAGCTGCTTCAGGCTCTTTGTCACCTTCAGCTGCTTCAGGCTCTTTGCTACCCTCAGCTGCTTCAGGCTCTTTGTCACCTTCAGCTGCTTCGTCGCTGTCTGAGGTTTCTCCTTGGTCTTCCCCAAGCGAATCTGTTGTTTCGTCCTCAGAAAATATTTCTCTCTCTCCTGTTTCTGCCTGTTCGCTTCTACTTCTGTTTTGCTCTGTCTCAGCGCTCGGCACTGTGTTATCAGTTACTGGCAGTTTCAGCGCTTCAACTTCCTCATCTGTGGGACACAACACCTTCTTTGTGTGACTGGCGTGAATCCAGTTGGGAACTCCCGCACACTTCACAGCGGTAGTGGTCGTCAGGATCACTTGGAAAGGGCCTTTCCAACGGGGTTCCAGACACGACTTCCTCACGTGCTTCTTTATCACGACCCAGTCACCTGCTTTCAGTGTGTGTCCTGGACCTTGGATCGGTGGCAAGGTGGTTGCTTCCACCTGGTGAGAGAAAGAGCGAACCACGTCAGCCAGACCTTTGCAGTAGTCTAACACCATATCATCTGTAATATTCAAAAGCGCGTTTGCGGGAATTGCAGGAAGTCTCATGGCCCTGCCCATGAGAATTTCGTGCGGGGACAATCCAGTCTTTCTGTAAGGGGTGTTTCTCATTGACATTAACACCAAAGGCAACGCGTCAGGCCATTTCAAGTTTGTCGATGCACATATTTTCGCCATTCTTGATTTCAGGGTACCATTCATCTGTTCCATCAGTCCTGAGGCTTCAGGGTGATAGCTACAATGCAGTTTTTGCTCAATGTTCAGTGCTGCGCAAAGTAACTTTATCACCTCGTTATTGAAGTGACTTCCTCTATCTGATTCTAAAGAGATCGGGAATCGGAAACGTGGTATTAACTCCCTCAACAATAATTTTGCAACTGTAAGGCTGTCATTCCTACGTGTGGGGTATGCTTCAATCCAGTGACTAAAAATGCACACAATCACCAACACATACTTCAGACCTCCATGCACAGGCATCTCAATAAAGTCCATCTGCATTCTGCTGAAAGGGCCACTTGCCCTGCCAATGTGGCCCATGTTCACAACCGTTCCCTTCCCTGGGTTCATCTGCTGGCAAATGACACATCGATGGCAAACTGCTTCTGCAGCTTGACGGAATCTGGGGTTAAACCAATCAGTTTTGAACAATCTTATCATGGCATCTCTCCCTAGGTGAGCCTGCCCATGATAGAACCGCGCTAGCTGCGATAAGAGACTATTTGGCAAAACAAATTTTCCCTCATTTGAAACCCATAACTCATCTGGTCTCTTTGTACATTGTGACTTAATCCAGGAATCTCTTTCATCCTCCCTGACGCTATTCTGTAATGTTTTTAGTTCATCCATTGTATCTACGACCTTCAAGGCAAATGCTTCAGCTGGTTCGAGTTCTGGTTCACTTATCGAATTCCATTCATCCCTGAGTAATATACAGTTCAAGGCACAAAATCTTGCGACTTGATCCGCATATGCATTTCCCAGAGAAACATAGTCCTGTCCTTTTGTATGCGCACTACACTTTACCACTGCAACTTCGGCTGGCATCTGAATGGCGTGTAACAATTCCCTTATTCTCTCCCCGTTTTTCACTGGGGATCCTGAAGAGGTCAGAAAACCTCTCTGTGACCATAGTTGCCCAAAATCATGCACAATTCCAAACCCGTACTGACTGTCAGTGTAAATGGTAACCTTCATCAATGTAGACAGTTGGCATGCTCTTGTAAGTGCTACAAGCTCTGCTACTTGTGCGGAATAGACTCCTTGAAGCCAGGATGCTTCCAAGACACCTGTTACAGTACATACAGCATATCCTGCTTTCAATATTCCCAATGCATCTCTTAAACATGATCCATCAACAAAAACAATTTGGTCATTTTCATCAAGCTTAGTATCCTTAATGTCAGGTCGAGGTTTTGTGCAAAATTCAGTCACCTGAAGACAGTCGTGCTCGACGTCCTCAGCGTTCTCAATTTCAGCATTTTCACCGGGAAGCAATGTTGCTGGATTCAACGTAGTGCACCTTTTCAGCTGCACATTCGGTGAGCCCAAAATTATCGTTTCATACCTTGTGAGTCTTGCTCCAGTCATGTGTTGCGTTCGGGAGCGGGTCAAAAGTATTTCAACTGAGTGAGGGACCATGACTGTTACTGGGTGTCCCATCACTATTCCTTCACTCTGAGTGAGGCTGATACCAACTGCTGCTACGGCGCGCAAACACCCTGGCAGTGCTGCTGCGACCGGATCCAAAGTAGCTGAAAAATACGCTACTGGTCTGTTTATGCCACCATGGGCTTGAGTCAAGACAGACAAAGAACATGCATCACGTTCATGACAAAACAATGTGAAAGGCTTTGTGTAATCAGGCATACCTAAAGCTGGAGCCCTGCACATGCATTCTTTCAATTCAATAAAAGCATCCATCTCATCTCCTTTCAGCTCAATTTGATCCAAGGCATCCTTCTGGGTCAGTTTCAGTAGAGGCTTCGCTAGAGTTGAAAAGTTGGGGATCCACTGGCGACAGTAGCTCACCATTCCCAAAAACTTCCTCACCTCCCTCCTCGTCTTTGGTGGACTCATTTGAAGTACACTTGTAATTCTTTCCTTCATTATTCTCCGTGACCCTTTCTCTATTTGATGACCCAAGTATTTTACTTTCTTCTGACAGAACTGCAACTTTGAAGGAGACACCTTGTGTCCATTCCTTCCCAAATGGTTCAGTAGAGCAATGGTGTCGGCTGTGCAGCCACTTTCTGTCTTAGATGCAATCAATAAGTCATCGATTTACTGTACTAGGGTTGACTCGAATGGCAATTCTAACGCTTCCAAGTCTTTCTTTAGAATCTGATTGAAAATTGACGGTGACACCGAAAACCCTTGAGGAATTCGACACCAACTGTAGACTCTGTCTAAGAATTTGAAACAAAAGAGAAATTGGCTGTCCTCATGAAGAGGCACCGAAAAGAAAGCTTGTGACAAGTCAATGACTGAGAACCACTCGGCATCGCAAGGGACTTGGAACATTATCACAGCTGGATTGGGTACGACAGGGCAGCATTTGATTATGATGTCATTTATTTTCCTCAAGTCCTGCACTATTCGGACCTTCCCACTCGGCTTTATTAGTCCCATGATTGGTGAATTACATGGACTGCTTAACACTTCTTTCAGTACTCCCTGTTTTACAAACTCGTCAATGAGTTGGGCGACTTTCATGAGGGTGTCTTGTGCCATGTGGTATTGTGGGGTCTGGGGAAAGATTGCATTGGGTTTTACAGCCACTTTCACTGGTTCCACTCTTTTCATCAATCCCACCTCTTTCCCTGTCATATCCCACACTTCCTTTCCGACTGTTTCTCGTAATTCAGTTGGAATATCTTCTTCAGTTATCATCGGAAAAAGGTTAATCAGAGGATATTTTTCATCGACAGTTTCCATCTCATCCCCTTCTTCACTGTCCTCTTCTTCCCCATCACTGCTCGTCTGAATTCTAATTCCATCGTTCGAACACATAATCGAACATCCCAATTTGCACAATAGGTCTCTCCCTAACAGTGCTATCGGGCTTGAGTCACATACCACGAATTTATGTAACCCTTGGTAGTTACCAATGCTGACTGGTACTGGATCTGTGATCGGGTTCGTCAGGTGCCTGTTTGCTACTCCCACCACTTGGACTGTCCTCCCTGAGAGTGGCAAATTTGGTACTTCAATGCTCCTAACAGTTGAACGTGTGGCTCCTGTGTCGACCAAGAATGAAACGCTATGACCCATAACTCTTCCCTCCACATATGGACCCTTTTGATCAACTTCCAAGGATGCTGCAAGCACACAATTTCCCTCCTCATCTGAACTTTCACTCTCCCATACATTGTTTATTCCACTCTCACTGTGTAATGGGAACTGTTGTACGGTGCCATTTGTACTCATTACCTGACCCGAGACCTGTGGAGGAACCATCACTTGCTGCTGACTCACTGGTGCCAAAGGTATTTGCATTTGCTGATTAGGTACCATGGGAAACTGCTGTTGCATTGGCTGCATTTGCGTCATCTGCATACGGGGCATCTGCATCTGCTGCGGCTGCATGGGCTGTAATCCCTGCAGCTGATTTATGGTCTGAAAATTTGGGTTTGGACCTCTCATTTTCGGTCCCCTCATTGTCTGGAATGCATTGACATCATTGTTTTGCTGACCAACACCTGCACCTTCCTGCACCACCATCGGGCACTCGCGTTTCCAATGACCGACGATTCCGCACACGTGACACGGCATCACCCTTTTCATTGCCTGCACACCATTCGGAATTACAACAGTGTTCAAATCCGGACCATTACTTCCAAAACCTCCTCTGCCTCTGCCTCTCGCCTGTGGCTGAAACACCATATTTCCCTGCGGCTGCGGCTGCGGTATCTGCTGTTGGAACCCTTGCAACCCTTGCAGACCTGTCTGAGCTGCTTTAAGTTGCATCATCATCACTTTCTCCTTCAACCTTTTCTGTTTCACTTCAATTTCGTCGCTACAGTATTTCGCGTAATTCAACACCTCATCAATAGGTTTCGACTGCCAACAAATCAAATGCGTCTTTATCATCTGACTTATCTCTGGTCTCAGCCCTTCCACAAATCTAAACACAAAATGAAGCATGTCCTTCGCCTCTATTGTTTCCGTGCCACTGTAGTTCTTGAACGCCTTCAACAACCTCTCATAGTAACCATGAATCGACTCTTTAGCCTCTTGGGCAGTTCGATCAATCTTCTGCCAATCCACATTTTTCGAAGCAACTTTCGTCTTCAAATGCTCAATCACCTTATAGTACAAGCTCATCACCATAGGTGATGGTGCACCCGTATCCCTGTCTCTCTCTGGTTCACTTGTCGGCCAACCTACAGCCCTTTTGCAATCCTCCCACAAATCTGCCGGAACCACAATCTCAAAGAGGGTGTTCAGGTCTTCCCAGAGACATTTTGCAAGCTTCACAAACCTATCAGTCTGTTGATACCATTCTATCGGTTTCTCTCTCAGTTTGGGAAAATCATCCGTAAAAGACTGAATGTCGCTCCTGTGCCACGGTACATGTATTAATTTTCCCCCTGCTGTCTCCCTCATTGGTAACATGGTTATTGCATCACTGCTCTGTGGTCTTTTCTCGTTGAGCTCTGGGACACTGTCTTTCCTCTTTTCCTTTCTCTTTACCCATCTGCTTTCCCATTTGTCTAAGCACCTCCACACTTGCGCACTCTGCAGCAATTCTCTAAGGTGTGTCTTCATGCCTGCTGACCTCATGTGTTCAAAGTCTGTGGTCCCAAAATCCAATCTATAGCTCCTGCTCAAGTGTTTCGTCTTGTCTATCTCAACCCCGTTTTTGTCAGCTATTTCTTGCAACCTTCTATGTACCTTGTTCACTTCTCTCGTAATCCTGGGACATAGATACCTCAACTCTTCTTCCGAGTAGGACTCTAACCTATTCACGCCCATAGTCCCTTCCACCAATTCTTCTGCTTCCATGTTCAACCTCATCCTATTCAGATAATCTTCTCCCTTCCCACTGTCTGAGCTTTGTGTGGAATTCAGACTGTTGAACCACTGTGTCAGCTGTTGCGCATTCAACCCCATCAGTGTAGCATTCACATCGACTGCCATTGATGGTTGCAGCAACTTTTCAGTGTTTGATGATAGCGGTATCATCAGTGGGGGACTCGACCTCACCATTGTTGACTGAGCACATATGGGACTGAACTCCATCAAGGACCCAGATCCAGTTGGCAGAGCCGCTATCGGAGTTGTCTCTGGAGTGTTTTGTATGCACCTCCTTTCCATTCCACTCTGCACCATTGATCCTTGACCGCTCGTACCTGAATTAGGCTGAATGTACAAAGGTACCGGTGGACCTACAGTAATGGGTAGGGATATCGCATCTACGTTCTGTCCATTCCCCATGTTCTGAGGCATGTTCATTCCCACACTATGGGTCATCATTGCCGGCATGCCCATCTGACTCCCCGTCATCTGAGCATGTGCGGTTCCCCCCTGCATCTGCTTTTGAGGCATCAAAAACTGAGTTGATTCAGCTTGTGCCAATGTTGGGTTGCGACCAGTCTGTACTCCCATTACAGTTGGATCTAGGGTCATTCCCGTACTGTTGTCACTGCTGTAGTGCCTTGGGACCTGCGGCTGATAATTTTCTGCTGTTTTCAGTATAGGCACATCTGGATATATTCTCCTAACCTGCGGTATCTGCGGGGTGAACAGTAAACTCGGGTCCTTAGATCCCGATGGCGTTCCTGAACTCGGGGTTTCATTATTCTGTACCGGTGCCTGAGGGGCAGAACTGGTACTTGGACCTTGTCCATTCTCTGCATAAGGTGGCGGACGGTCGTTCAGCAATTGCATTATTAACTCCTCATCCTCTAACTCCTCTTCTCTCCTTAACTTTTCCTCGTCCTCTCTATCTTTGGAACACCTCCTGTTTGTCTTACAGGTAACTTTCTTGCCTGTCGCCTCTTCTTCCTTAGTAATTGCGGGAAACAATTTTATCCCCTGCAATACATCTGATCTCCACACCTTCTGTGCATTATCCCACCTAGCGTCCGCTAGTGTCTTTTCTACCTTCCTTATCCTGGTCTCGAACTTATTTTGCTGTTGCTGTCTAGCCATTAGTTCCCAAATCGCTAGAGCCTCAAACTGTGCTGGCCTTGGAGGTACCTTCATGTCGTACATCGCGAATCTCAGATTCTCTAGGATCCTTATATTGAATGTCCCATGGATCGGGAACGCTACGCTCCCATGTTTCTCTGTCAGCTTGTGCCATTGCTTTAGCCAAAGGCACGGAGCTACCCCTTTTTCCTCCATTACAATGTAAGCTGGTGTACCTTCGGGCGGCGTCTCCTCTCCTACGCTCGCTTTAATGTAAGACTCCCCCTTCATCGCACTCTTAAATGCTTTAAAAAATTTCATTTTCTCGTCTTTTATTTCACAAAGTTTGTAATCGATAAGTGACTTTAATTCCCGGAATACTCTTCGCTTGCCTTTCCCCTTCCAATCGAGCCCCACGGACTGCGTCCAATCCGTGCGCGACCCTTCTCTGCAACCAACCTATCCCAGCGCGGCTCCTAGTGACGTCACACTCACACACACTGCGGCTGACAAAGCCTCGCGGCTTGTCCTCCTTCACTCAGCTCCTCTCGTAACAACTTCTGGCATATATTGCGAGCTACCAAAAAAATAATAATAAAACAGATCTGTCGGTTTACTACAGGAAGGGTAACACAATCGCTTCAGGACCTTAGGGATTTTTCACTAGCCTCGGCAGTTATTCCATCTTTCTCGGTCCCCACTTTCGCAAGCAAATCTGACCCGCAGACTGCTCTCAACTTGTCAATGATCTATTCTAGTGCACTTAGAATTTGTCAAAGCCCGAAGTCGAAGTTTTCTTTCACTCCCTTAACACACGTACCGATTCGTTGACCACGCCCGGTCAACCTACTAAACCGACCAGACCACAACATAAAACAAGTGTCTCATACACTTTTCAACATACTCCGGAGTCTCTTGACCTCGCAGGGCCCGTCTCAACAACAACAACCACGTGGACGTTTTTCTGCACAAAGCGCCACACGCACATGAAGTTCGACGACTTCCCTACTCTCACACTCGGAGTCGCACCTCAGCTATTTTCTATGAAGTTCGACGACTTCCCTACTCCTACACTCGGAGTCGCACCTCCGCTATTCTCTAAATTCCTCGCAACCTTTTCAAATAATCTGCGGCAATAAGCTGTGCAAGCGCAAAACCCTGACTTCTCTCATACCGTCACTAGTACCGCCAACGCTGATTTCACACCTCCATTCTCTCCATTCGCAAGCTCCGAGATCCCGGGAAAGTCGCGGGGGACTTAGCCCATCATCATTCTCTCAATCTGTTTTACCCAAGAAAAATCTAATTCAACACCATATACCTTTCGAGTGGGGTCTCAAAAGTCTAAACCGTCCTCTGCTACCATCTACTGATAGAGCGTTCCGTACTAATAATTTACCTGTGTTTGGACGCTCTTCGGGTCGATGAATCTTTTGGCTAAGTGAGACTCTCTTCACCCGAGATCAATCAATTTAATCTAATCAATAATCAATAACGAACATAAGCAATACCCTGATCAACATAACACTTAACTATTAATCCAGAATACATTTCGGCGAACCATGACCTTTCGGCCATGAATAACCACACCAGTTTATTCAAAGTTAATGAATTTATTTCCCTATATTAACAAAGCTAGCACAATATAGATGTGTCTCAACACCAATTGATATATGTAAATGAACATTAATAGCTGTCTGTTGGACTTTTGCTTATGCAGGGTCATCCCCAGACTTTTTGCCTCCTGCCTCCTATTTTTTTCTGACATGTTGCTGTTGGCTTTTCAACTCTGAGCACTTTACCACTGCTAACCAGTGCTAAAGTGCATATGCTCTCCTGTTTAAATTGTATGTAAGTGGTTTATCCATGACTGGCATATTTGAATTACTAGTAAGTCCCTAGTAAGGTGCACTAGAGGTGCCAGGGCCTGTAAATCAAATGCTACTAGTGGGCCTGCAGCACTGGTTGTGCCACCCACATAAGTAGCTCTGTAATCATGTCTCAGACCTGCCACTGCAGTGTCTGTGTGTGTATTCTTACACCGTAAATTCGACTTGGCAAGTGTACCCACTTGCCAGGCCTAAACCTTCCCTTTTCTTACATGTAAGGCACCCCTAAGGTAGGCCCTAGGTAGCCCCAAGGGCAGGGTGCAGTGTATGGATAAGGTAGGACATATAGTAATGTGGTTTATATGTCCTGACAGTGAAATACTGCCAATTTCGTTTTCACTGTTGCAAGGTCTGTCTCTCTCTCATAGGATAAAATGGGGGCTACCTTTAAATATGATTAAAGTGTAGATTCCCCTAGAGAGTAGATGGACATGTGGAGTTTGGGATCCCTGAACTCACAATTTAAAAATACATCTTTTAGTAAAGTTGATTTTGAGATTGTGCGTTTGGAAATGCCACTTTTAGAAAGTGAGCATTTTCTTGCTTAAACCATTCTGTGACTCTGCCTTGTTTGTGGATTCCCTGTCTGGGTCAGTTTGACAGTTGGGTTGTTTTTCACCTCCCACCAGACAGTGACACAAAGGGAGCTGGGGTGTGATCTGCATTTCCTGATTAGCCATCTCTGCTAGGAGGGAGGGGTGGAGTGGTCACTCTCATCTGAAAGGACTGTGCCTGCCTCTGACAATGCTGTCTCCAGCCCCCTGGTGTGTGTCTGAGGCCTTGCCTGGGCAAGGCAGGATTTCACAAGAAGGTGTGAGTCCCCTTTGAAGGAAGGTGACTTCAAAGACTAAAATGGGTATAAGAAGGGCACCCAAACTTACAAACTTTAGAAACACTTCTGGAATCAAGAGGAACCTCTGCCTGGAGAAGAGCTGATCGCTGAGGAACAAGTGCTGCCCTGCCTGTGACTGTGCTTTGTGGAGCTTTCCTGCAGTGCTGCTTCTGCCTGAGTAAGAGGGCAAAGACTGGACTTTGTGTGCCTTCCATCTTGAAGAAGAAATCTCCAAGGGCTTGATGTAGAGCTTGCCTCCTGTTGTTGAAGTCTCAGGGATAGCAAAGACTTCTTCCTGCCAGCACCTGGAGTCTCTGGAGAGACCCCTACTCTGCTCTGTGGTGCCCTTCCAGTTCCTGGGACCCAGAAAGGAGAGGCTGGCAGCCTAAGGACAAAAATACACGCACCGAGCACCGTGCGGAGAAAAGATCGACGCGAATCCGATCGCGGCTGAGAAAACGACGCGACGCCGGCTCCGCAGCTGAGAAACGACGCCGCAGGAAACGCGACCGGAGAATCGACGCCCGGAGCAGGAGAAACGACGCGCAGCATCGCTGACGAAGGCTGAGAGATCGCAACCAGCGCCGCGGGACTTTCGGACCGTCGCGTGGCTGGCTTTTTCGACGCGCCTCGCCGTGCCGAGCTGTTTTCGACGCATATACCCGTGCAGGGTTATTTTCGACGCACACCGCCCGTGCGGGGTTATTTTTGCCGCAAACCAGGTACATTTTCACGCTAGCAGCGCTAGTGTGTTGTTACAACTACCTAAAGACTCTTTTTATTTTAAACCTTTAAAAAATCATAACTTGACTTGTGTATGTTGGATTTTTGTCGTTTTGGTCTTGTTTTGTCTAGATAAATATTTCCTATTTTTCTAAACTGGTGTTGTGTCATTTTGTAGTGTTTTCATTAAGTTACTGTGTGTGTTGGTACAAATACTTTACGCCCAGCACTCTGAGGTTAAGCCTACTGCTCTGCCAAGCTACCAAGGGGGTAAGCAGGGGTTAGCTGAGGGTGATTCTCTTTTATCCTAACTAGAGTGAGGGTCCTTGCTTGAACAGGGGGTAACCTGACTGTCAACCAAAGACCCCATTTCTAACATTGGTGACCAGCGGTCGGGATTGGACTTGTATTTGTACTTGACATACAGTAATTAAGTGTACACTACTGTCTTGATCTCAGACCACTACGTGACCACATACTACTTGTCTTGTGATTCTGCTTTTTGTTCTCTGATGTCCTCCTGGAAGTATTGATAATATTTTTGGACTTTGTTTTTGGGTTGTGAAGCCTTTGCAGAATGGAAGTCAATTTCTGGCACCTATTTATGTATAAAAAGTGGCAGCTTAAAGCATTCTGCATGGAAAGGGGACTGGCTGTGAACAGGAAATCCAGAAGGGAGGATCTTGAGTCAGCCCTGTTTCAGTATGAATTGAAACGTTGTCAGGCAACACCACCAAATGAGTCTGAGGAGGATAACTACTCTGAGGAGGAGGATAACTACTCTGAGGAGGAGGAAACAGAAAGAGATGAGTGGCTCCTAGCTCGAATCCGGAGTCTGGAAGAGCTAGATGCAGAGCTTGAGAGGGCTGAGGAGGAGAGAGCCTTAGTCCTAGAAAAAGAAAGGATTGCAGCTCAAGAGCTGAGCTGTGAAGAGCTGAAGCTGGAGGCCATGAGGGCTGAGTCCAGTTCAGATGGTGGCAGCAAAAATCTTGTATCCAGTACTGCTGAAGAAGTACACATGCCCAGAGATGTGGTGCCCTACTTGAAGGAGGGAGTTAACACACGCCAGGAGGTTCAGGGGTATGAGGTAGCTCCAGTGATGCACAGGGTCCCTGAGGTGGATTGGGGAACTGGCATGGGGAGTCATATTCCTACTGGTGGGAGGGACACTCTACTGACTCTAGTTGAGAGTGACAGGGAGAGGGGTTCCCCCCAGGTAGAAGTCCTGGTTATGGAGTGTGAAGACATCCCAGAAGAGTGTGGGTTGAGTGTCAGGGACAGTCAGGTACTGTCTCACCAGTCTCAGGAGGGTGATGTGGGGTGCTTTTTCAAAGCAGAGTCACTGGATGGTTGGGTGAAGGGTACTTTGGTTAATTCATGTGAGGGGCTGAGTGATGTAATTGCTGGAGAGCATATGTCTAGTCCTTATTTTCCAGAGCTATGCCAACACCAGGTGGAGTGTGAGTTCTCTGACCCCAGGGAGCTTACAATGGAGGCAGACTTCTGGGTGAGTACCAGAGAGTCTGAAGAGGCATTTGGGGGTGCTCCTGAGAGGAGTGGTCTAGGTAGTTCCCAACCAGGTGAGGTAGGGAAGGATTGTAGTGTCCCAGGTAGGTCCCAGTGTAGTGGGATGGGTGAGGGACCCCATGTCCAGTCTCAGAGGAGAGGGAATGGGGATGGGTTGAGGCCCAAGGTGCCCGAGATCCGGTCCCAGGTCCTGGAGGGTTCCCTGCGGGAACCCCAGGAGGGGAGCCTAGCCTGTACCATAGGACCATCTGTTGAGGGAGACCCCACAGTGTCAGGAGAACTTGGGGGGGCGGCTGTAGCCAGCGTCCCACCAGTTCTGGTGTCTGGCAGTACCACTCCTAGTGAGGGGTTGCAGAAGTCCAGACAGAGGGTTGAGAGGGGGTTGCGGACCCCAGTGGAGAACCTGGAGGGTCAGGGGTCAGCTCTGAGTGCAGGGCCCCCCAGGAATGACCTTGGTGAGACCATTTCTGGGCTGGGGGGAATCCAGACTCTGTCAGATGGGCAGAGGTCAGGAGACCTGCGCCAACCAGACTCTTGTATGGCCCTTGGGGAAAGTGTTTCCCTTGTGGGGGGTAGGTGTGCCCCCCAGGAAGTCCTGGTGCGCCAGGCAGTGGTTCAACCGCAGGGTGGTGACTCTGGGTTGAATGATCAGGTTCCGGGGGTAAACTCTGACCTGGTGGGGGGTAAGTGTGCTCCCAAGGAAGTCCTGGTGTGCCAGGCAACGGTTCAACCGCAGGGTGGTGACTCTGGGTTGAATGATCAGGTTCAGGGGGTAAACTCTGACCTGATAGGGGGTAAGTGTGCTCCCAAGGAAGTCCTGGTGTGCCAGGCAGTGGTTCAACTGCAGGGTGGTGACCCTGGGTTGGATGACCAGGTTCAGAGGGTAAACTCTGACCTGGTAGGGGGTAGGTATGCCCCCCAAGAAGTCCTGGTTTGCCAGGCAGTGATCCAGTCTGTGGGTACAGACCCTGGATTGGGAGGCCAGGTTAAGGGTGTCCCCCCTGACCTGGAGGAAGGGGCTACTGCTAACAGTGCCCCTACCATGTTGTCTTCTGGGGGGGCCACTCCTAGTTGGGTGGTTCAGGACCCCAGAAGAGAGGGCAGGGGGAGGGAAGCCTCACCCCTGGCCCTGGTCCAACCTGAAGGTACAGACCCCAGGTTGGAGGATCAGTTGCAGGTTAACATCCCTGCACTGATGGAAGAATTGTGCAGGACTGCTTCTACAAGCACCCTGACAGTTTTTGACTCTGGGGGTGCCGCTTCTGCAGGGAGGGTACAGAGCCCCAGAGGGGAGGACCAGGGTCAGGTTGTCATCCCTGACCTGGTGGAAGAGAGAGTGGTCAAAGGGTGCCAGGCACCTGGGGCTACCACCCCCCACTCTCCACAGTCACAGTGGTTAGAGAGGCCTGAGGTCGGGCTCTCATCCCTGACAGTTGTCTGGGGCCACTGTGGCTTGCTGTCCTGGTGGACAGAGTTGCCCCTGGGGGGGGGAGGACGAGAGTCACACCCCGGGGGTGGAGTGGGCAACACCACTGTGTTGGCCCTGGTGGTACTATCTGCCCATTGCAATACATCTGTGAGCAAAGTAAAGTTAGGTGTTGCACAGATGGTGTCTGTAGATGTGGAGAAGGGTTCCCCATGGGTTAGCTTAGTGGGCCCTGAGAGTATGGACAGAGGGATCCAACTGGAGTCAGGAAGGCGTAGAACTGGAGCATGCCCCTGCTGTTGTGGGCCTGGGTCCCTGTTCTATCGCCCCAATCAGGGAAGTACATCAAGGTATTGATTGTTCTCCCCTGGCTTTAGGCTGGTAGGGGGTCGTGTTGGACTTTTGCTTATGCAGGGTCATCCCCAGACTTTTTGCCTCCTGCCTCCTATTTTTTTCTGACATGTTGCTGTTGGCTTTTCAACTCTGAGCACTTTACCACTGCTAACCAGTGCTAAAGTGCATATGCTCTCCTGTTTAAATTGTATGTAAGTGGTTTATCCATGACTGGCATATTTGAATTACTAGTAAGTCCCTAGTAAGGTGCACTAGAGGTGCCAGGGCCTGTAAATCAAATGCTACTAGTGGGCCTGCAGCACTGGTTGTGCCACCCACATAAGTAGCTCTGTAATCATGTCTCAGACCTGCCACTGCAGTGTCTGTGTGTGTATTCTTACACCGTAAATTCGACTTGGCAAGTGTACCCACTTGCCAGGCCTAAACCTTCCCTTTTCTTACATGTAAGGCACCCCTAAGGTAGGCCCTAGGTAGCCCCAAGGGCAGGGTGCAGTGTATGGATAAGGTAGGACATATAGTAATGTGGTTTATATGTCCTGACAGTGAAATACTGCCAATTTCGTTTTCACTGTTGCAAGGTCTGTCTCTCTCTCATAGGATAAAATGGGGGCTACCTTTAAATATGATTAAAGTGTAGATTCCCCTAGAGAGTAGATGGACATGTGGAGTTTGGGATCCCTGAACTCACAATTTAAAAATACATCTTTTAGTAAAGTTGATTTTGAGATTGTGCGTTTGGAAATGCCACTTTTAGAAAGTGAGCATTTTCTTGCTTAAACCATTCTGTGACTCTGCCTTGTTTGTGGATTCCCTGTCTGGGTCAGTTTGACAGTTGGGTTGTTTTTCACCTCCCACCAGACAGTGACACAAAGGGAGCTGGGGTGTGATCTGCATTTCCTGATTAGCCATCTCTGCTAGGAGGGAGGGGTGGAGTGGTCACTCTCATCTGAAAGGACTGTGCCTGCCTCTGACAATGCTGTCTCCAGCCCCCTGGTGTGTGTCTGAGGCCTTGCCTGGGCAAGGCAGGATTTCACAAGAAGGTGTGAGTCCCCTTTGAAGGAAGGTGACTTCAAAGACTAAAATGGGTATAAGAAGGGCACCCAAACTTACAAACTTTAGAAACACTTCTGGAATCAAGAGGAACCTCTGCCTGGAGAAGAGCTGATCGCTGAGGAACAAGTGCTGCCCTGCCTGTGACTGTGCTTTGTGGAGCTTTCCTGCAGTGCTGCTTCTGCCTGAGTAAGAGGGCAAAGACTGGACTTTGTGTGCCTTCCATCTTGAAGAAGAAATCTCCAAGGGCTTGATGTAGAGCTTGCCTCCTGTTGTTGAAGTCTCAGGGATAGCAAAGACTTCTTCCTGCCAGCACCTGGAGTCTCTGGAGAGACCCCTACTCTGCTCTGTGGTGCCCTTCCAGTTCCTGGGACCCAGAAAGGAGAGGCTGGCAGCCTAAGGACAAAAATACACGCACCGAGCACCGTGCGGAGAAAAGATCGACGCGAATCCGATCGCGGCTGAGAAAACGACGCGACGCCGGCTCCGCAGCTGAGAAACGACGCCGCAGGAAACGCGACCGGAGAATCGACGCCCGGAGCAGGAGAAACGACGCGCAGCATCGCTGACGAAGGCTGAGAGATCGCAACCAGCGCCGCGGGACTTTCGGACCGTCGCGTGGCTGGCTTTTTCGACGCGCCTCGCCGTGCCGAGCTGTTTTCGACGCATATACCCGTGCAGGGTTATTTTCGACGCACACCGCCCGTGCGGGGTTATTTTTGCCGCAAACCAGGTACATTTTCACGCTAGCAGCGCTAGTGTGTTGTTACAACTACCTAAAGACTCTTTTTATTTTAAACCTTTAAAAAATCATAACTTGACTTGTGTATGTTGGATTTTTGTCGTTTTGGTCTTGTTTTGTCTAGATAAATATTTCCTATTTTTCTAAACTGGTGTTGTGTCATTTTGTAGTGTTTTCATTAAGTTACTGTGTGTGTTGGTACAAATACTTTACGCCCAGCACTCTGAGGTTAAGCCTACTGCTCTGCCAAGCTACCAAGGGGGTAAGCAGGGGTTAGCTGAGGGTGATTCTCTTTTATCCTAACTAGAGTGAGGGTCCTTGCTTGAACAGGGGGTAACCTGACTGTCAACCAAAGACCCCATTTCTAACACTGTCCATAACGGCGGAAAAGATGCAATCTATGCAGTATTTGAATAACAATGCATTCGATAATAGCAACGCAAACCACTAAAACTATAATCTGTAATGAGCTAATTGAATACATTAGTCAGCATAACAAGGTCTCAAATTGCATCGTGCACCAATGATTCCTCATCTAACCTCGAATTAGCATCTGCATGTGGGACTTCATGCAAAAGCAATTTAGTAACATTAATTTAGAAAACTCCTAGCTAGGTCTCTTATCAAAATCAGCAGTTGGTTACCTAAAAGAAACACAATGCAATTGTACAATTTCCTTTCATATTTACCAATTACAATCAGCATTCAAGGAAGTCTTCGTCTCACAGGTACCGGTTTTCCGATCAGCATGGATACCGGTTTCGATCAGCATGGGACGGGGCAAAGGGGCAAAGTGGACGGGGCATTCGCCTCTCAGCGGCAAAGGGACAAAACTATTACTTCATGCAAAGGGACGAATCAAAGTTAAAGTCTCTAGGGCGAGAATTTCTTAAAGTCTCTTTCTCTCGATTAGAGAAAGCATCAAAGTCTCATTCAAAATGGCGTCGCAGCAAAGTGGGCCATAATAGCTGCAAAGTCCTGCTAATGGCGGGCAATGGCTGGTAATGGCTGCTTTCTTCTCGTGCACCTGGTTTAAATAGACAACAGTTCAAATCCAGTAGGGTCTTCCATTGGAGGGTTCATAGGTTGGCTTCAAATTGTCCAATCAAAAACAACAGTTCTCAAGCTTCTACCTAGGCATACATTATCCATGGAGACGGGTACGTAAGTTGCAACATATTATACCAATTAACTCACTTTCAGAGCTTCCATTGTCCGCACCTGCAGATTGACCTTGGAGCAAAGAAGAAGATGCCAGGCTGGCACGAAACCTTATAGATAAGCATGTGAACGATCTCAGTGGAAAAGTACAGCTTCAAGCAGAAATACACGTTTATTAGCACATTTAGAAAAAAACACGAGCATCTAACCCGTGAGACCAGGCAACTAGGCCAAAGCCTCCACTAAAGTTATGCTAAGCTAAAACATTTCAAACAAGCAAATCATAGCACACGTTTACGATTATGTCAGATTCGTGGAATTCTAATACATCACGTTATATAAAGCACGCTTATAAATGTTGGCAAACTACTCTGAGGGCACATTTGTCCCCGTACAATCTTTATTATTTCGATTAAAGTCACACTTGATTATTGCGGCACTACGTTTAAGCGCTAATAAATGTAAAACCTTCATTTCTGCGTCATCAACTGGAACCAGGTCTGTAGCCAAGGTAAGCCTAGTTTTGAAATATAATGAACTACAAGTTGCCTTAAGGGCTACTTCCTGGTTTGCGTTCGGATTTATGTAATCATGCCTCTATGGAGGGTCCATGAACTACTTTAGAAATGTGCAACTAGAAATTAAACAAAACCTACCAAATAAAAATTGCTGCAACAACCTGGTACTAACGCGCAATACCCTATGCCGAAAGCCTGGCTTATAACATGTTTAGCTCACTTCTAGCTTAACAGCCACTTTATAGCCATTGATTTAAACCTGTTTTATCATCCACTAATCAATAATCGGTGAAGTGCTCGGTATCAGTTCTCGATAGAATGCCGTTTTAGACATGATGTTAACATTTTACAATTTAAAGTGCTAGCAACTAAGGACAATTGTTAAGTGCAAACTTTCGCTCAGTACTAATTTACAGAAAATGCCCTTTAAAACGTGCTGTAAATATTTGACAATGTAAATTTGACCATTTATGTTTACTGCACCTGAAGACACTTGCTAAAGTGCAAACTTCAGTACAGTATCAAACTTCGGCTCAGCGTCAATGCTTGAAATGTGCCCTTTAAAACATGATGTTTAAATTTGACAATGTAAATTAGCAACAGCTAAGAACAATTTCTAAAGTGCGAGCTTCAATACAGGGGACTCATTTTTAGGTTCAATCCCCAATCATCTTACTCTAAACTAAGTCCCACTCTAGTCAGCTCTTGTTGAAAATTATGAAGTAGTGCTTTAAGTACTGTCACATAGCCGACCGACAATTGAGCTGCATGAGCCTGGGCTGCTTGCATTACAAGTAGCTTCCTCACTTGCACTAAAAATGTGGTTCCCCGGCAGGCGAGCCGAATATTATGCCTTTTTAAAAGCGCTATGACTGCAGGGTGACAAGAGTTCATCTGGAGCAACCTCAAGGTGGGAAATATCAGCTACTCTCTCAGACGAGTGACCATCGGACAAATGCACAGGAAATGCTTTTTTCAAGTAAACCACATAAACGACGATAAGGATTTGACCAGGTTTGCTTCCAAGTTGGAACTTGGTCCTTTGATGGAAACACCCCCATAAGAAATAAGAGCCGTGAACGTTGGATAGATGCTGAGATGTGGTTAACAAGACATGGTTGAGGACTCCGCAAAATGCAACCATGCCTCTCTCTGGCCAGCTCGGATTTATCTGATGTCCATGAATGCAGTTTGAAAGCCTTATTGATGATGTATTCAAACCTTACCCATTCAGTTTGTGAATGCCATGCGTTATTCATGCCTAAGGTGGTCAATGAGTGTTGGATTACTGTTAGCCATGTTTTTTTTTTTTTTATTGGAGGGGGACTCCAGCTGTTGGAAAGTAGATTATTGGTAACGGCGGGTAAGTACCCACACTTAGCAATAGGCCACTAACCCCCACTAGGTTCAGTTAGGTCTAATAAATTAACCCCAGCTATGTGTAAATATGAAGTAGTGTAAGACTTTGGAAGTACTTTTAATTCCAAAGTCGAATTTGCATATAACTTTAGTTAAACGTAGCCAGCAAGGCAGGCTTGCCTTTAAAATGGCACTGGGCACCTCAGCAGTGCACCTGTGGGTGCATTACCTATGCTGGGGTCCCTAAACCTACATGCCGTACCATATACTAGGGACTTATAGGTAGGTTAATGCTGCCAATTATAATTAGCCTAATTTGCATTTCCATTTTACACAGAGCACTGGCCCTGGGACTGGTAAGCAGTACTCAGGGCAGAGCCAAGAGTCAGCAATCACCAGTACCTGTCCAAAAAGTTTGGGAGTGACCAGGGCAAAAATTAGGAATTTCCTACACCAGCCAACACTGGGCGGCCAGTGGGTGTGCTGGTGCCGATCTAAGCTTCTGGCACAATTTTAGAATTGCTCCCAACCTGAACAGGACTTGGTGAAAAAGGCCAAACTCCAGTCTCACCTGTGCTTGTGAAATGTGCTGTAGGAGGTGGAATTCACGTTTAAACAGAGCCAATTGAAGCTGATTTAATATGGATGCATCACACCCTTTCATTAATTCAGATCCATAAGCAAGAGAGGCAAAAAATGTGGCCCTAATAGCTTGGAGGGGATAGTTCTGAGATGTGCTTCCAAACTTTTTATGTAGTAAGCTGAAGGCAAATCGTAACTTCTTGGCCGATGCTCTTCTGTGATTAAATGTACCTTATATGATAATGTTGCATCCAAGACCACTCCCAGGTATTTGTAAGATCTGGCCGGCTCAAGATAATTCCCTGCAATTTGCAATCTGTATTTGTTATGGGTGACACACAAATAAGCTGAAAAGCGGATTACTTTTATTTTATTGTAATTGAGTTCCAGGCCCACGTCATCAATATCTTCGGACAACTTAGAGATTAAATGAAGAAGGCAGATTGGTGTCTGACTTAATAGCACAATGTCATCAGCATATTGTAGTAAACTCACTGGCTTACCTGCTAACATAGGAGGATAACTTATAACTTCTCAAAAAGTGTAGATATTAAATAAGGTTGGTTCAAGAATGCACCCCTGCTTAAGGCCAGTGTACATTGCTATCTTTCTGGTGGTTCTATCAACCTCCCCTATTTTTACCTGTACCCAGGTGTCTGAGTACAGAATAATCACCACCTCCAGGACCTTAGATGGAACTCCCCAACTGTCCGTCATTCAACTGTGAACTCAAACAAATGGTTTAAAAAAGATAAATAAATAACATTGTGCCAAAACATTTGTTTCATTTGTCCTCAGAGGAGGATGAAAAAACACACAAAGAAGGCTTGCATACCGAATTGGCAAATAAAATGTTCCATAATTACAGCCCAATTTCTTTTCCAGTATATCTTAAAGGGTAACCATATTTTGTCAAATGTTTGCATTCTATTTATAATGTCTACCAATTGCTCCACAGCATACATTTCTTCCACTGCTTAAACACTAGTATGGCAGACTTGAATTTTCTGGTATTCCCTATGGTGACCTCAACCGTCAGATGCAGGTGTATGATTAGCATCATGGCCGACTGAGAAGCATTAAATCTTAGATAGAGGGACAACAAGCAATTTCTGTTAAAAAAGCATCAGTAAGGGTACAGAAATTTTGGGCTAAACATTTGCTAGGTGCATTGATTTCATCTCATTAAAAATGAAAAATATCATTTAAATACTATGCTTTCATGCTATGTTTTGCCTGTCGCTTTGCTTTTGTTGTGACATTTACTTCTGTGAGTACTGTTGAGCGCAATTGTCCTGTAATTGATCCTGTACTCTTTGTTTGGGTCATGCCTGTAAGTGAAACTATAGATAATACTTAAAAGACGCATACATATTCATCTTGTAGAGTGATGTCTAAGTTCTGAGAAAGGTAAAGAGAAGAATAAGAGGTGTCATGTAGCCCAAAGTGTCATACCCACAAAGTAGACACTCAATGACCCATGCTCTAGTGAAGTGGTATCAGCAGATAATAGAATAGAAGAAGAAGCTGGCGTCCTTCACGTTCTCCTGCCACATATTCTACAGATGCATTATTCATTGCCACTTTTCTGGGGACTCTGTCTGAGGAGTGGCCTTTTTTCTGCCAACTTGTGGTAGTAATGACAAGTGAAGCTGAGGTTGCATGCGCTTTTGGAATCTCGATGACCATCTTGGTTCTTGAGCCTGTAGAAAGCCCTTCCTGAGATTCATACTCTGTTTGGAAACCTTAGCGATATACCTGAAGCATCTTTATGGTTGACTTTTTTCGCAGTCAATGTCTTCTGGTTCCAAGAGGTTAGGCATTCTAGTGTGTGTTTTCTGGTGCAAAAATCCATCTTCTTGTAAAAACAGATATCTTCCTGACTCTAAGCCACCAAAGATGTAAATACGTACAGAAAAAGCAAACTGTTGAAGATCAGGCTATATATTTGGATGTGAAATGTCTTACATAAGCATGCATGCAAACAAACAAACAAGGCTTGAGTGAAGTAACAAGATAAAAATTAAAGAACATTCATTCACATCAGAAGATGAATACTTATGGAGTATAAGGATTGCATCTTGGTTAAAAACAAAGGGCCATGTGTATGAACACATTTTCCCCATAGACACAAAATGGGTGAAACCCTTTGATATATCTTGCCCAAAGGGTCTAATTTAGATGTTGGTGGTATTATTGCCAAGCCACGTCGGCTGTGGTCCTGAAAAGACCCTCACATCGGCCGTCTCCTGCACACTGTGTTTGTGGTTGGGAAACACACTGGTGTGGTGGTGGTTTCCCATTGCTGGCCGATTGGACTCCAACAGATGGCCAACCTGATTTAGATGTTCCTGCTGTATCGATGCTGCGATGGCAGCGGTTTAGCGATGGAGGAGGACTGTCCCACTGGACAGATGTGTTGATATAGGTGTGTTGCATACAACGTATGCAACAACTTACTTCAGCACATATTCCAACCCCAAGAAAAAAAAAAACATATTTACATGTATGTTTATGGTCGGGTTGCGTTCAACAGTGTAGTGTCACCCCTTCATGTACATGTCCCATGTACTGATCACCTTTGTGTTCGGTGACAACGGGGTCTATGTCCTTCATACTCAAGTGTTAGCAGCATTGGCAGAAGTCCTCCAGTCCTGTTGTTGTGGAAAAGGTAAAAGAAAATGGGGGAGTAGGAGGGTTTTCACCCCCTTTCTCCACAACTCTGCAAGACGTGGTTTGGAGGTATTCCTGCCACAGTCGGCCTGGCGGGAAGGCAGATCAGAATCTGCTTGGGTGGGAACAGTGGCTGCTGTTCCCCTGCAAGCCACTGTTTTCAATTTGCTGTCGAAGCGGGATTCCAAGCCTGGCAGAGTCGGTGGGACTGTGGCGGTCTTTCATTGACCGGTCCGCCAACATTTAAATGGAAATCTGACAAAAAAGCGACGGAGAGACGGTTACAGCCAACATCTAAATCAGGTCCAAGGATCATCAACAGTGAAGAAATAGAAGTTATTGATAATATTATCTTAAAGGGCATTTTCATGAAGAAATAGAAACCACATTTGAAGGGAAACAGGTGTCTAAATTATTTCAACACTGCACACAGGTACACATGCGGGTTCCTTGTTATTGAGTTTCATTGTGATTAGTGTTGGTTGTGTGCTTTCTCAGTATTTGCAATAGAAACTGTAGGAAGATCTGAGCAGAGCCCGATTGGGAACCTGAAGCAGCACTGGCAAATTTTGTGCCCCCTTTCAGTCCATAGGTAGCAAACCTGACCACTACAACAGGGCTTGTGGTGGGGTGCTCCCCCACCAAAGAACATTTGGGAAAAAGGTAAAAGTGGTGCATTCCTCAACACGTTTTCATTATATATTCAATTGTATTCATTTTTAAAGCATAATAAATGATGGGCTTGTAATGCAGTCTTAACTGGGCCTCTTCCATGAGTCCCTCACCATCACCTTCCAACACTGCCTCTCATCTCTCCATAGCCCCACTCTCACTTGTATTTCATTTGTTTCAGTGCCTCTCTTACCAGCGTAGGATATTGGAGAACTTTACATCACACACACATAGAGACAATGAATCATACATGTAATTCAGTGTTACATAAGACAAAGGGGACTACAAGGTATAGGATTCACATGGGTAGTATGATGGAACAATGCATGCACTTATCACGTATGCCTTTACAATGTGTTAAGTACAACACATGCATCATTATCACGCATGTACTTACAGCAAAAATGTTTTGCCATGCATATGCCTTTACCGTGAAAAGTTTGTGTGTGTGTATATATATATATATATATATATATACATATATATATATATATATACATATATATGTACACATATATATACACATATTTATTATATATACATATGTATATATATATATACATATACATACATATGTACATATACACATATATAATCATATATATTATATATACAGACATGTATATTATATATATGTACATATATACATACACATATATTTATTTCAATACATATATATATACATACACACACACACAATTCCACCCAAAATCCTACCCACCATAAAAATTCCCTTACTACCCAAAAACCCATACTCACCCTTGAGACCCCCTTACCACCCCAAAACCCATGCCCACCCTAAAAATGCCTGTACACCCCAAAATCCCATACCAACCCTAAACACCACTTACCACCCAAAAACCTATGTCCACTATAAACCCTAAAATGCCCTTACCACCCCATACCCACCCTAAAACCTAAAAATGTCCTTACCACCCCAAAACCTATACTCACCATAAAACCTAAAAATGCCCTTACCACCAAAAAACCCATACCCACCCTAAAACCTAAAAATGCACATACCACCCCAAAACCCATACCCACCCTAAAACCTAAAAATGCCCTTACCTCCATAAAACTCATACCCATCCTAAAACCTAAAAATGCCCTTACCACACCAACACCCTTCATACTTACCTGTACTTTCCTTTAAAACCTTTAACATCCATGCCCTTACAACATTTAAAAAAAATACTTAACTGTAGAACCTGTACCACGCACACACCTTTACCATTCATGCCGAATTCGTTGTAAAGGCATACATGGTAAAAGTATATTTGAGGTAAAGTCATGGATGGTAAATGCATATGCATGGTAAGGGCATTGTGGTAAATGACTTGTGTTGTATTTTCTAGAGCAAGGTACCTTCCTAAAGATAAAATCTTTCAAAAGGAGATGCAGAATACTACATTAAAATGGGTTAAATTGGTTAGTAAAACATTTATTGATATATGTCATAGGTAATGAATAACAGGAAATGTTATTCAAATACACAGACTTAATAAAGGTGAGCTCTGGATAATAATAAAAAATATGGCAAGGGTAAACAATGTAAGATACCTAGAAAATAGGAGATATAGGTGGCCATTACAACCCTGGTGGTCGGTGTTAAAGCGGCGGTAAGACCGCCAACAGGCCGGCGGGAAAAGAAATGGAATCACGACCGTGGCGGAAACCGCCAACAAAGACAGCCACTTTAACACTCCGACCGCAACGGCGATACAAACAAACAGTGCGCCCGTCACCGCCAACAGACAGGCGGGAGACAATGTACCACCCACAGTATCACAACCTACCAATCTGCCACCTTTTCCGGGGTGGATTCACCGTAAACAAAAACACGGCGGAAACAGGACTTCGAAGGGAAAACGCTCACCTCTACACACCCCACGAGGAACCAGGATGCCATGGAACCAGAGCTCAACATTTTTCCATCCTTTATCTTCTTGCTCCTCTACCAGGAGCACGAATGCTGGCGGCGAAGACCTCGGTGAGTACTGCACCTACGACACATGGGAGGGGGAGGAAAAAAACAGGGACACACACAGGCAACACGCAACACCCCCACCCCCACCCTCACCCACGACAACACACACACTAATACAGAGTGATACATTACAGTTACACCCCCAACCCCTCCGGAAGAATGCAAAGACAAAAGAAAATGAGTGTAACCATTGTAATCTATTAAAATCCAGTACGCAAAAATATTTATACACTATAAACAAATATATACACCAAGAATAGAAGTCCAGTTATTGCACCATTTAAGTCAGTGGACCACTGGGCCCACACTGCATGGGCGAGGCCCACACAAGATACCCGAACATGACGGAGAGAACACTGCAGGGGCATCAGATAGAAATAAAACAGGCACCTCAGGGGGAAGGGAAAGGGTGGGCACCTCAGCTGGTTGAGTGCATGACGCCAAATCCACGAGGGGGCCACATGCCCACTGCTGTATCCTGAGGAGTGCAAAGCCACAGTCTCACAAGTCTCTACAGTGGGTGGTTTGCCCACTGTTCAAT
The DNA here is from genome assembly GCF_031143425.1 of Pleurodeles waltl. Lineage (NCBI taxonomy): Eukaryota > Metazoa > Chordata > Amphibia > Caudata > Salamandridae > Pleurodeles > Pleurodeles waltl. Next base: position 1,028,012,904 of record NC_090448.1, on the reverse strand, counting down.
CCTGGGGAGTGCAAAGCCACAGTCTCACAAGTCTCTACAGTGGGCGGTTTGCCCACTGTGCAGTCCTGGAGAGTGCAAAGCCACAGCCTCTCAATTCTTTACAGTGGGTGGTTTGCCCACTGCTTTATCCTGGGGAGTGCAAAGCCACAGTCTCTCAAGTGGATAACTGTCTCCACTGGTTCTGGAGGGGGCATTGTGCCCAGAGTGCTTCATCCTGCCAAGTGCAGAGGTAGTGGATACCTTTCTCCACTGGTTCTGGAGGGGGCTTTGTGCCCAGAGTGCTTCATCCTGCCAAGGACAGAGGTAGCGGATGTAAATCTCCACTGGTTGTGGAGGGGGCTTTGTGCCCGGAGTGCTTCATCCTGCCAAGGGCCGAGGTAGTGGATTTAAATCCCCACTGGTTCTGGAGGGGGCTTTGTGCCCAGAGTGCTTCATCCCGCCAAGGACTGAGGTAGTGGATGCCTTTCTCCACTGGTCCTGGAGGGGGCTTTGTGCCCAGAGTGCTTCATCTTGCTCGTGGCGGACTCAGTAGTGTCAGTGCTTTTGGCGCTCATGGGCCAGCGGTGCTTGTGGCGGTGGTGTCCTTGACAGCTGTGCTTGTGCAGCGGTGTCCTTGGCTGCGGTGCTCATGGCGGTGGTGTCCTTGGCAGCAGTGCTGGTGGCGGCGGTGTCCTTGGCAGCGGTGCTGGTGGTGGCAGTTTCCTTGGCAGCGACTCAGCTGCTGGCGGTCCTGTCTGGGCCTGCAGGGCTGGTGCTGGCGGTACTGTCTGGGCAAGCGGGGCTGATGCTGGCGATCGCCTCCTGGACAGCGGGGCTGGTGCTGGCGGTCCTGTCTGGGACTGCGGGGCTGGTGCTGGCGGTCCTGTCTAGGCCAGCAGGGCTGGTGCTGGCGGTCCTGTCTGGGCCAACGGGGTTGCTGCTGGTGGTCCTGTCTGGGCCAGCGGGGCTGGTGCTGGCGGTCCTGTCTGGACTTGCAAGGCTGGTGTTGGTGGTCCTGTCTGGGCCAGCGGGGCTGGTGCTGGCGGTCCTGTCAGGGCTAGCGGGGCTGGTGCTGGCGGTCCTGTCTGGGCAGCGGGGCTGATGGCGGTCTTCTCCGCTGTGCTGCTTTTCCCAGAATTGCCGGGTTTCTTGTGCCCCTTCCCCACCTTGGAAGATGTCGCACCTGACTCCACACTCCCACCTGTACCCCTGAGAGCGGCTTCGTGGCTGCTGTCTTCCCCCTCTCCGGCCAGGCACTGGCCAACTTTTGATGCTTGACAGGTGGGGGACTGTCTGTGCTGTGGCTCCTTGGCACACTGGCTGCCCTGCTGCCTGGTGCACTCCAGAATCCGGTGACTACTGGCACCACTGGTCCCGCCGCTGTTGTGGCTGAGGTGCTAGGTCGGGACCTGGAGAGGGAGGTGAGGGAAAGAGGTCAAGGGTGGAAAGGAAAAGTTTTTTAGGAACACTGGGACAGGTAGCTGAAGGGGGTTTGGGAGTGGAGGAAGAGGTTGTGGTTGTAGGAGGTGTCCGTTTGGTGACTTTGGGTGAAGGTGCATTTGCTGGAGGCTGTCGTGAGGTGGATGGCTGTTGGGTGGGTGTGTGGCTGCGTTTGTGTACCTTGGGAGGTGGCGTCACAGACACACTGGGAGAGGACACAGGGGATGTGTGAATGGTAGTGGGGGTGGTGAGTGCACTTGAGCAGGGTGTGGTGGTGGGTGTGCTGGTGATGGAAGTAGTGGCTGTAGATGTAGTGCATGCAGGTGTGAGTGGAGATGAGACTGGGAGGGAGGAGGGAGACGAGGGGGAGGGGGACACAGTGGAGGCAGTGGATGTTGCTATGTCTGCATGTGTGTGATGCTTGCGTGAGTGCCTGTGGGATGTATGGTGCTTATGTTTGCCTTAGCTTCCTTTGTGTGTTGAGGTGTGTGCATGCTGGTCTGATGGTGCGCTTGGGGTAGGCTGAGATACAGGGGATTGGGTCTGGGTGGAGAAAGTTGGAGGGGGGAGGCTAGAGACAGGGACAATGGCTGCCATCAGTGCTGAGGCCAGAGTCTGAAAAGCTTGCTGAAGGGCTGCCTGACCAGAATGAATGCCCTCCAGGAATGCATTGGTTTGTTGCAACTGCCTCTCTACACCCTGGATGGCATTCAAAATGGTAGACTGCCCAACAGTGAGGGACCTGAGGAGGTCAATGGCCTCGTCACTGAGGGCAGCAGGGGTGACTGGGGCAGGGCCTGAGGTGCCTGAGGCGAAGGAGATGTCCACCCTCCTGGGTGAGCGGGCACGGGGCAAAGGCTGAGGGGCTGCTGGGAGGGTGGTGCTGGAGGGGGAGTGGCGGCTGTGGATGCGGGGGCACAGATGGGACCGCCACCACAAGCAAGCTCCCATCACAGGACGAGTCCGTATCACTGGTGTCAGCTCCTGTCCCCGCCGTGGAGCTCCCCTCGCCCTCCGTCCCACTGGTGGCTTCAGACTCCATTGTCTCGCCCTCCAGGGCCATGTGGGATGCAGCTCCCTCCTGCTCCGGTGCCACTGCTCCTCCGCCTGATAATGCTAATGCACACATGTGCAGGGAGACCACAAAAAGGGGGAGAAGACAGAAGAAAGACATGTTCAGTGCATGCATTACCTCTACCGTTGGCGGACATGACAAACACAGAAGCCCCCTGCACTACGCTGCGCACTTGGGGTCCACTATACAATCCCTGGGACATGGCCTACAAGGCTATGGCTGATATCTGCACACATGGATGTCACAGGAGCCTAACTAGGTGTAGATGGCACTGTACCCAGGTGGGGTGGGGTGCCACAGGGTCTGCCTGAAAAAGAGGACTTAACTAGCACACTCGCCCTGGCCTAGGGAAACACACAGCCCACCTCCCCCACCCAGACACCTCCACTGCGCGCTGAATCAGCAGAATTAGTGTGTACTCACCCCCTTGTTGCTGCTGTGATGCCCTCAACCGCCCATCCAACTCCGGGTACGCCACCGCCAGGATCCTGAACATCAGGGGGGTCATGGTGCGACGGGCACCCCTCCCACATTGGGAGGCCATCCCCAGCTGGGCCTCCGCCGTCTTCTTGCTCCAGCGGCGAATGTCCTCCCATCTCTTACGGCAGTGGGTGCTCCATCTGTGATAGACCCCCAGGGTCCGGACGTCCTTGGCGATGGCACGCCAAATATCCTTCTCTCGTGGGCGCTGACCTACATGAATTGTACAGGGGAAAAAGAGAAGTCATTACCAATTGCACCGTCACAGTCATTGGCCCGCATCCCTATCCTTGCCATGTGGCACATGCACTCACCGCCGTTTCATGCATGCATCATTCTCCCCACCCCTATCTTTCATCCGCACCACTCCACACAGGCAGTGCCCATACAGCATGCTCCCAGTGTACTTACCTGTTTGTCCGGAGGACCATAGAGTAGCGTGTACTGGGGGAGGACCCCATCCACGAGTTTCTCCAACTCCTCTGTGGGGAAGGCAGGGGCCCTTTCCCTAGACGCACGAACCATTGTCTCTTCCAGACTGATGTCACAGCAGCACTTGCAGTGTAGGTCCTCTCCTGTCGAAGATCAGGTATCGAGTGATTGAAAACATAGAAAATGGCAGTCACGTCTGCAGCGGTGCGTACCGTCACCGCCGGCCTACATCGTCAGTGGCTCCTGGGACCCATAGGGTCCAATGTTAACCAATGCAGAATTGCACAGCGGTCTTCAACCTCCTACCGCGACGGTGTACAACGCCAGCGCAGTTACCTCACATCCCATTGTCCCACTTTACAGGTCAGGCAGTCGCCATTTCAGGGGCCCACATGGCTTTATTTTGACTGCGTCACACATACCTAGGCCTTGCCTCAACACTCATACAGGCAAAAATCGGGTTATGAATGGTTTTCTGAGTAAGCTGTGTTTATGTACCTCTGAGTTGGTTGACTCGGTGTTCGCTGTTGTCCTTCATAGGCACCGTCTGCTGGGACATGTGAGGAGATGGCGGCATCCTCCGGTGTACAGACCGCTGGTGGACCTGTCGACGATGGAGGAAAGACATGTAATCATCACCAACAGGCCTGATCGTGCCACAATCCTGGAACTGTGTGCCCAGTTGGAGCCAGACCTGATGTCAGCTATCCTCCATCCCACAGGAATCTCCCCTCAAGTGCAGGTGCTGTCAGTACTCCATTTCTTGCAAGTGGGTCTTTTCAAACTACAGTAGCCATGGCATCAGGGATGATACAGCCTATGTTTTCCAATGTGTTGTCCAGAGTGTTGTCTGCCATGCTGAAACACATGCGGAGCTACATCGTTTTCCCTCAGGTGAAGGATTTGCCTACAGTGAAAGGTGACTTCTATGCCCTGGGACATATCCCCAACATCATAGGTGCCATTGATGGGACACATGTGGCCTTGGTCCCCCCACGCAGGAGTGAACAGGTGTACAGAAACCGGAAGAGTTATCATTCAATGAATGTGCAGATGGTGTGTTTGGCAGACCAGTACATCTCCCATGTTAATGCCAAATTCCCTGGCTCAGTGCATGATGCTTACATCCTGCGGAATAGCAGCATCCCTTATGTGATGGGGCAACTCCAGAGGCACCGTGTGTGGCTATTAGGTAAGCACCTGGAAGCAAGTCAGTGGGAATAGTTGTCTGGGTCTGGGGCTATCTCTAAGAGTTAGTGTGTGTCTAACAGTAGTCCCTCGCCATTTGCAGGTGACTCTGGTTACCCCAACCTGTCATGGCTACTGACCCCAGTGAGGAATCCCAGGACAAGGGCAGAGGAACGCTACAATGAGGCCCATGGGCGAACTAGGAGGATTATAGAGCGGACCTTCAGCCTCCTGAAGGCCAGGTTCCGGTGCCTCCATATGACAGGTGGTTCCCTATTCTACTCACCAAAGAAGGTGTGCCAGATCATCGTGGTCTGCTGTATGCTTCACAACTTGGCTTTACGATGACAGGTACCTTTTCTGCAGGAGGATGGTCCAGATGGAGGTGTTGTGGCAGCTGTGGAGCCTGTGGACAGTGAAGACAAGGAAGCAGAAGAAGAGGAACTCAGTGATCCTGCAATACTTCCAGTGAGACACAAGTAAGAAGACAAAACTGCCTACTACATGTACTTAAACACTACTGCCTCTCTACTGTCTGTCCTTTTCACCCAGTGTATGGTCACTGAGTTGTCACTTTCCCTTACGATTTCACCAACATAACATCCACGCACCCCACACAACACACCACTAAATATCACCACACATATCACAACACACACCACCCCACACATCACCCACACCACCCCACGGCACGGCAAAGACACCTCAGGTTTTCTGAGGATGTGCTGAGGGTCATGGTGGAGGAAATCATCCGGGTAGAGCCACAGCTATTCGGAGCACAGGTGCAGCACACCTCCATAGCTAGGAAGATGGAGCTATGGCGAAGAATAGTTGACAGGGTCAACGCAGTGGGACAGCACCCAAGAAATAGGGATGACATCAGGAAGAGGTGGAACAACCTACGGGGGAAGGTGCGTTCCGTGGTCTCAAGACACCACCTTGCGGTTCAGAGGACTGGCGGCGGACCCCCACCTCCTCCCCCACAACTAACAACATGGGAGGAACAGGTCTTGGCTATTCTGCATCCTGAGGGCCTTGCAGGAGTAACTGGAGGAATGGACTCTTGTAAGTCAAATCTTAACTACTATATCCCCCACTCCAACCTGCATGCCATCACATACCCCCACCCTCACCCTCACCCCCATCACTCCTACTCCTCACAAATGTCCCAATATCACAAACCACACATCCCAACTCCAAGCCCTGCATGCAACAACAAAGCATGGACACCCATCACCAAAGCATGGCCATTGCACATACCCATACACCCCCCTAAACCATCATCACACAAGGTCCCACACAGGAATGCAAGCACTGGGGTACACGGTCACCCACCCATTGGACACCATGGTACACACAGATGCAATAATCATGCTTTTACACACCTACAGGACCCCTACCCAACGTCACCGGACAGGACAGTCCAGACATGTCCACACCACCAACAGAAGAGGCCCACAGTGATAACAGCAGCTCTGTCCAACGTGATCTAGACGACCAGCCCAGCCCATCTGGTACCTCGGGACAGTCGGTTCCCCTGACACAGTCACAGGGTACCACAGAGCTTCCCCCTCTGGAAACATCAGCACAGCACCCACCCAGTGGGCCCATACCTCTGTCCCCAGGACAAGTCAAGCAGCAGTGTGTCCACCACTACAAAGAACCCAGGCTAACCCACCACCCCAACAACAACAGGGACCTGGGGGCAGTGGCAGTGGGCACACGGTTCAGGGGACAGAGGCCCAGGGAAACAGGGGAACTGGGAGGGCTGCTGTGTGACAGGGGGAGGACAGGCCCAGGGAACCCACTCTCCACGAGGCCCTCTCCAACATAATGGGAGCCTACCACCATTCCCAGGAGACGATGGCAATGGTACTGGCCAAGTTTCAGGAGACCCAGCGGCTTCAGGCGGAACAGTATTTGGGCTTCAGGGAGCAACTCAAATCCATCAATTCCACCCTGGGCACCATCGTAGGGGTGCTGAAGGAAGTCCTCAACACCAGGAGGGACACTGTGGCACAACAAGGGGCCCCTGACACTAGCCTGGACTATGAACTGCCCACCATCTCTGCCGGCGCTAGTGGACAGGAGGCACCACCACAGGACCACCACACCAGCACCTCACCCCCTGCAGATGGAGAACTACCCCGCAAACGGTCCCTGAGATCCAGGACAAAGACAGAGATCTTGTCACCCTGTCCATCCTCAAACTGCCCAAGCTCCACTTCCTATGCCCCTTTGGACAATCCACCTGTGAGACTAATAGCTTGGACTCTGCCATGGACATTCCTCCACCATCACCCCTCACCATTTTACAACCCCCTCCAATATTGAGCACTTAAATAAACACCCTTAAAGCACAAAACAATCTGAAGTCTGTCTGTGATTTCAAATTAGTGTATTAGCAATTACAGTGACAAAATGCTCTTTCAAATGTAAGGTCAACATACCTATGTCACACAGCTCTAGTCCATGAGGAACCAAAGCAAATGTCACACAGTGGGACCCACATCTGTGAAATCGTAAGGGAAAGTGACAACTCAGTGACCATACACGGGGTGAAAATGACAGACAGTAGAGAGGTAGTAGTGTTAAAGTACATGTATCAGGCAGGTTTGTCTTCTTACCTGTGTCTCACTGGAAATATTGCAGGATCACTGAGTTCCTGTTGTCGATGTCCTCTTCTTCTGCTTCCTCGTCTTCACTGTCCACAGGCTCCACAGCTACCACAGCACCTCCATCTGGACCATCCTCCTGCAGAAAAGACACCTGTTGTCGCAAAGCCAAGTTGTGAAGCATACAGCAGGCCACGATGATCTGACACACCTTCTTTGGTGAGTAAAATAGTGAACCACCTGTCAAATGGAGGCATCGGAACCTGGCCTTCCGGAGGCTGAATGTCCGCTCTATAATCCTCCTAGTTCGCCCATGGGCCTCATTGTAGCGTTCCTCTGCCCTTGTCCTGGGATTCCTCACTGGGGTCAGTAGCCATGACAGGTTGGGGTAACCAGAGTCACCTAGAAAATGGCGAGGGACTACTGTTAGACACACACTAACTCTTAGAGATATCCCCAGACAACTATTCCCACTGATTTGGTTCCAGGTGCTCACCTAATAGCCACATACGGTGCCTCTGGAGTTGCCCCATCACATAAGGGATGCTGCTATTCCGCAGGATGTGAGCGTCATGCACTGAGCCAGGGAATTTGGCATTAACATGGGAGATGTACTGGTCTGCCAAACACACCATCTGCATATTCATCGAATGGTAACTCTTCCGGTTTCTGTACACCTGTTCACTCCTGCGGGGGAGGACCAAGGCCACATGTGTCCCATCAATGGCACCTATGATGTTGGGGATATGTCTCAGGGCATAGAAGTCACCTTTCACTGTAGGCAAATCCTCCACCTGAAGGAAAATGATGTAGCTCCACATGTGTTTCAGCAGGGCAGACAACACTCTGGACAACACATTGGAAAACATAGGCTGGGACATCCCTGATGCTATGGCCACTGTTGTTTGAAATGAGCCACTTGCTAGGAAATGGAGTACTGACAGGACCTGCACTTGAGGGGGGATTCCTGTGGGATGGCGGATAGCTGACATCAGGTCTAACTCCAACTGGGCACACAGTTCCTGGATTGTGGCACGATCAAGTCTGTAGGTGATGATCACATGTCTTTCCTCCATCGTCGACAGGCCCACCATCGGTCTGCACACTGGAGGATGCCGCCATCTCCTCACATGCCCCAGAGGACGGTGCCTATGGAGAACAGCGAGCACAGAGTCAACCAACTCTGAGGTACATAAACACAGCTTACTCAGAAAACTATTCATAAACCACAATTTGCCTGTATGAGTGTTGAGCCAAGGCCTAGGTATGTGTGACGCAGTTAAAAATAAAGCAATGTGGGCCCCTGAAATGGCGGCTGCCTGACCTGTAAAGTGGGAAATGAGATATGAGGTAACTGCGCTGGCGTTGTACACCGTCGCGATAGGCGGTCGAAGACCGCAGCGCAATCCTGCATTGGTTAACATTGGACCCTAGGGATCCCAGGAGCCAATGACGATGTACGCCGGCGGTGACGGTACGCACCGCCACGGACGTAACTGCCATTTTCTATATGTTCAGTCACTCAATATCTGATCTTCGACAGAAGAGGACCTACACTGCAACTGCTGCTGTGACCTCAGTCTGGAAGAGACAATGGCTTGTGCGTCTGGGGAAAGGGACCCTGCCTTCAGCACGGAGGAGTTGGAAAAATTTGTGGATGGGGTCCTCCCCGAGTACACGCTACTCTACGGTCCTCCAGACAAACAGTTAAGTACCCTGTGAGTATGCTGTATTGGCAATGCCTGTGTGGAGTGTGGTGGATGAAAGATAGGGGGGAGAATGAGGCGTGCATGAAAACATGGTGAGTGCATGTGCCACATGGCAAGGGTAGGGATGCGGGCCAATGACTGTGACGGTGCAGTTGGTAATAACTTCTCTTTTTCCCCTGTACAATTCCTGTAGGCCAGCACCCACCAGAAGAAGGATATTTGGCGTGCCATCGCCAAGGACGTCCGGACCCTGGGGGTCTACCAAAGACAGAGCACCCACTGTCGGAAAAGATGGGAGGACATTCGCCGCTGGAGCAAGAAGACGCGGAGGCACAGCTGGGGATGGCCTCCCAACGTGGGAGTGTTGCCCGTCGCACCATGGTCCCCCTGACGTTCAGGATCCTGGCGGTGGCATACCCGTAGTTGGATGGGTGCTCAAGGGCATCACAGCAGCAACAAGGGGGTGAGTACACTCTCATTTAGCTGATTCAGCGCGCATTGTAGGTGTCTGGGTGGGGGAGGTGGGCTGTGGGATTCCCTAGGCCAGGGCGAGTTTGCTAGTTAAGTCCCCTTTTTCAGGGAGACCCTGTGGTACCCCATCCCACCTGGGTACAGTGCCAACTACACCTAGTCAGGCTCCATTGATATCCATGTGTGCAGAAATCGGCCATTGCCTTGTAAGTCATGTCCCAGAGATTGAATAGTGGACCCCAGGTGCGCGGCGTAGTGCAAGGGGCTTCTGTGTCTGTCGTGTACGCCAACGGTAGCGGTATTGCATGCACTCAATATGTCTTTCTTCTGTCTTCCCCCCCTTTTTGTGGTCTCCCTGTACTTGCGTGCATTAGAATCATCAGGCGGAGGAGCAGTGGCAAAGGAGCAGGAGGGAGCTGCATCCCACATGGCCCTGGAGGGCGAGACTACGGACTCCGAATTCACCAGTGGGACGGAGGGCGAGGGGAGCTCCACAGCGGGGACAGGAGCTAACACCAGCGATACAGACTCCTCCTCTGATGGGAGCTCCCTTCCGGTGGCGGTTTCATCTGTGCCCCCCACATCTACAGGTACAGCCCCAACCCCCCTCCAGCACCGCCCTCCCAGCAGCCCCTCAGCCTTTGCCCCGTGCCCGCTCACCCAGGAGGGTGGGCATCACCTTTGCCCCAGGAACCTCAGCCCCTACCCCTGCCACCCCTGCTGCCCCCAGTGAGCTCTTCAGGTCCCTCACTGTTGGGCAGTCTACCATTTTGAATGCCATCCAGGGTGTAGAGAGGCAGTTGCAACAAACCAATGCATTCCTGGAGAGCATTCATTCTGGTCAGGCAGCCCTTCAGCAAGCTTTTCTGACTCTGGCCTCAGCACTGATGGCAGCCATTGTCCCTGTCTCTAGCCTCCCCCTCCAACTTCCTCCACCCAGACCCACATCCCTGTACATCAGCCTATCCCAAGCACACCATCTGACCAGCTTGCACACACCTCAACACACAAAGGAAGCTCAGGCAAACATAAGCACCACACATCCCATAGGCACTCATGCAAGCATCAGACACATGCAGACATACCAACATCCATTGCCTCCACTGTGTCCCCCTCCTCCTCGTCTCCCTCATCCCTCCCTGTCTCGTCTCCCCTCACACCTGCATGCACTACATCTTCAGCCACTACGTCCATCACCAGCACACCCACCATCACACCCCGCTCACTTGCAGTCACCACCCCCACTACCATTCACACATCCCCTGTGTCCTCTCCCAGTGTGTCTGTGAGCCCACCTCCCAAGGTACACAAACGCAGCCACACACCCACCCAACAGCCATCCACCTCACGACAGCCTCCAGCCCATGAACCTTCACCCAAAGTCAGCATACGTACACCTCCTACAACCACTACCTCTTCCTCCACTCCCAAACCCCCTCCATCTTCCCGTCCCAGTGTTCCTAAGAAACTTTTCCTGGCCACCCTTGACCTCTTTCCCTCACCTTCCCCACCCCGTCAGTCTCCTAGGGCCCGACTCTCCAGGTCCCAACCTAGCACCTCAGCCACAACATCGGCGGGACCAGTGGTGCCAGTAGTCACCGGATAATGGAGTGCACCAGGCAGCAGGGAAGCCAGTGTGGCAAGGACCACAGCACAGACAGTCTCCCACCTGTCAAGCATCAAAAGTTGGCCAGTGCCTGGCGGGAGATGGGGAAAACACCATCCTCCAAAGCCACTCCCAAGGGTACAGTTGGGATTGTGGAGACAGCTGTGACACCTCCAAGGTGGGGAAGGGGCACAAGAAAACCGGCAAGTCTGGGAAGATCAGCACGGCGGAGAAGACCGCCATCAGCTCCGCTGCCCAGGAGGCGACCGCCAGCAGCCACACTGCCCCAAACAAGACCTCCAGCAGCAGCCCTGCTGCCCAGGAGGCGACCGCCAGCAGCCAAACTGCTCCAGACAGGACCGCTAGCAGCAGCCCCACTGCCCAGGAGGCGACCACCACCAGCCCCACTGCCCCTGACAAGACCGCCAGCAGCTAAACCACTGCCAAAGACACCGCCACCACAAGCACTGCTGCCAAAGACACTGCAGCCACAAGCACCGCTGCCAAGGACACTGCTGCCACAAGCACCGCTGCCAAGGACCCCGCCGCCACGAGCACCGCTGCCAAAGACACTGCCTCCACAAGCACCGCTGCCAAGGACACCGCCGCCACAAGCACCACTGAAAAAGACACTGCCGCCACAAGCACAGCAGGCCCATGGGCTCCAAAAAGCTCTGACGCTTCTGAGGCTGCCACAAGCAGGATGAAGCACTCTGGGCACAAAGCCCCCTCCGGAACCAGTGGAGAAAGGCATCCACTACCTCAGTCCTTGGCAGGATGAAGCACTCTGGGCACAAAGACCCCTCCAGAACCAGTGGAGAAAGGCATCCACTACCTCAGTCCTTGGCAGGACGAAGCACTCTGGGCACAAAGCCCCCTCCAGAACCAGTGGAGATTGACATCCACTACCTGAGTCCTTGGCAGGGTGAAGCAGTCTGGGCACAAAGCCCCCTCCAGAACCAGTGGAGAAAGGCATCCAATACCTGAGTCCTTGGCAGGATGAAGCACTCTGGGCACAAAGCCCCCTCCAGAACCAGTGGAGAAAGGCATCCACTACCTCTGTCCTTGGCAGGATGAAGCACTCTGGGCACAAAGCGCCCTCCAGAACCAGTGGAGAATGTTATCCACTTGAGAGACTGTGGCTTTGCACTCCCCAGGATTGAACAGTGGGCAAACCACCCACTGTTGAGACTTGAGAGACTGTGGCTTTGCACTCCCCAGGAGATAGCAGTGGGCAAACCACCCACTGTAGAGACTTGAGAAACTGTGGCTTTGAACTCCCCAGGATAAAGCAGTGGGCAACCCACCCACTGTAGAGACTTGAGAGACTATGGCTTTGCACTCCCCTGGATTTAACAGTGGGCAACCCACCCACTATAGAGACTTGAGGGACTGTGGCTTTGTACTCCCCAGGATTGAACAGTGGGCATGGGGCCCTCTCGTGGATTTGGCGTTGTGCACTCAATCGGCTGAAGTGCCCACCCTTTCCCTTCCCTCTGATGTGCCTGTTTTATTTCTATCTGATGCCCCTGCAGTGTTCTCTTCGTCTTGTTCGGGTATCTTGTGTGGGCCTCGCCCATGCCTTTTGGGCCCAGTGATCCACGGACTATGACGGTGGACTCCCTTGGACTTGTGTTCTTGTTGTATCTAATTGTATATAGTATAAATGTATATATTTGTAAATATTTTTGATGTATGTAATTGAATATATCACAATAATTCGACTAATTTCCTTTTGTCCTTGCATTCTTCAAGGGGGGTTTGGGGGGTGTCACACTGTGATGTATCATGATGTATTAGCGTGTGTGTTGTAGTGGGTGAGGGTGGGGGTGGGGGTGTTGCGTGTGTGTATCACTGTTTATTCCCTCCCCCCTCCCCTGTGTCGTAGGTGCAGTACTCAACGTGGTCTTCGCCACAGGCGATCGTGCTCCCTGTAGAGGAGCAGGAAGATAAAGGCAGGAAAAATGTGGAGCTCTGGTTACATAGCATCCTGGTTCCTCGTGGGTTGTGTAGAGGTGAGCTTTTTCCGTTCGAAGTCCTGTTTCCGCCGTGTTTTTGTTTGCGGTGAATCCGCCCCGGAAAAGGTGGCAGATTGGTGGGTTGTAATACTGTGGGCAGTACATGGTCCTCCGCCTGTCTGTTGGCGATGACCGCCGCTGTGTTTGTTTCTACCGCCGTGGTGGTCGGAGTGTTAAAGTGGCTGTCTATGTTGGTGGTTTCCGCCACAGTCGTAATTCCATTTTTTTTACCTCCGACCTGTTGGCGGTCTTACCGCCGCTTTAACACCAACCGCCAGGGTTTTAATGACCACCTTTGTGTTTCTGAACTTAGATGCTGAATCCTGATGCCTTGCTGACCAAACTGATATCCTTATTGTTGGACTTTTGCTTTTGCAGGGTCATCCCCAGACTTTTTTGCCTCCTGCCTCCTATATTTTTCTGACATGTTGCTGTTGGCTTTTCAACTCTGAGCACTTTACCACTGCTAACCAGTGCTAAAGTGCATATGCTCTCCTGTTTAAATTGTATGTAAGTGGTTTATCCATGATTGGCATATTTGATTTACTAGTAAGTCCCTAGTAAGGTGCACTAGAGGTGCCAGGGCCTGTAAATCAAATGCTACTAGTGGGCCTGCAGCACTGGTTGTGCCACCCACATAAGTAGCTCTGTAATCATGTCTCAGACCTGCCACTGCAGTGTCTGTATGTGTATTTTTACACTGTAAATTCGACTTGACAAGTGTACCCACTTGCCAGGCCTAAACCTTCCCTTTCCTTACATGTAAGGCACCCCTAAGGTATGCCCTAGGTAGCCCCAAGGGCAGGGTGCAGTGTATGGATAAGGTAGGACATATAGTAATGTGGTTTATATGTCCTGACAGTGAAATACTGCCAATTTCGTTTTCACTGTTGCAAGGTCTGTCTCTCTCTCATAGGATAATATGGGGGCTACCTTTAAATATGATTAAAGTGTAGATTCCCCTAGAGAAGAGATGGACAGGTGGAGTTTGGGATCCCTGAACTCACAATTTAAAAATGCATCTTTTAGTAAAGTTGATTTTGAGATTGTGAGTTTGGAAATGCCACTTTTAGAAAGTGAGCATTTCCTTGCTTAAACCATTCTGTGACTCTGCCTTGTTTGTGGATTCCCTGTCTGGGTCAGTTGACAGTTGGGTTGTTTTTCACCTCCCACCAGACAGTGACACAAAGGGAGCTGGGGTGTGATCTGCATTTCCTGATTAGCCATCTCTGCTAGGAGGGAGGGGTGGAGTGGTCACTCTCATCTGAAAGGACTGTGCCTGCCTCTGACAATGCTGTCTCCAGCCCCCTGGTGTGTGTCTGAGGCCTTGCCTGGGCAAGGCAGGATTTCACAAGAAGGTGTGAGTCCCCTTTGAAGAAAGGTGACTTCAAAGACTAAAATGGGTATAAGAAGGGCACCCAAACTTACAAACTTTAGAAACACTTCTGGAATCAAGAGGAACCTCTGCCTGGAGAAGAGCTGATCGCTGAGGAACAAGTGCTGCCCTGCCTGTGACTGTGCTTTGTGGAGCTTTCCTGCAGTGCTGCTTCTGCCAGAGTAAGAGGGCAAAGACTGGACTTTGTGTGCCTTCCATCTTGAAGAAGAAATCTCCAAGGGCTTGATGTAGAGCTTGCCTCCTGTTATTGAAGTCTCAGGGATAGCAAAGACTTCTTCCTGCCAGCACCTGGAGTCTCTGGAGAGACCCCTACTCTGCTCTGTGGTGCCCTTCCAGTTCCTGGGACCCTGAAAGGAGAGGCTGGCAGCCTAAGGACAAAAATACACGCACCGCGCACCGTGCGGAGAAAAGATCGACGCGAATCCGATCGCGGCTGAGAAAACGACGCGACGCCGGTTCCGCAGCTGAGAAACGACGCCGCTGGAAACGCGACCGGAGAATCGACGCCCGGAGCAGGAGAAACGACGCGCAGCATCGCTGACGAAGGCTGAGAGATCGCAACCAGCGCCGCGGGACTTCGGACCGTCGCGTGGCTGGCTTTTTCGACGCGCCTCGCCGAGCCGAGCTGTTTTCGACGCATATACCCGTGCCGGGTTATTTTCAACGCACACCGCCCGTGCGGGGTTATTTTTGCCGCAAACCAGGTACATTTTCACGCTAGCAGCGCTAGTGTGTTGTTACAACTACCTAAAGACTCTTTTTATTTTAAACCTTTAAAAAAATCATAACTTGACTTGTGTATGTTGGATTTTTGTCGTTTTGGTCTTGTTTTGTCTAGATAAATATTTCCTATTTTTCTAAACTGGTGTTGTGTCATTTTGTAGTGTTTTCATTAAGTTACTGTGTGTGTTGGTACAAATACTTTACGCCCAGCACTCTGAGGTTAAGCCTACTGCTCTGCCAAGCTACCAAGGGGGTAAGCAGGGGTTAGCTGAGGGTGATTCTCTTTTATCCTAACTAGAGTGAGGGTCCTTGCTTGAACAGGGGGTAACCTGACTGTCAACCAAAGACCCCATTTCTAACATTGGTGACCAGCGGTCGGGATTGGACTTGTATTTGTACTTGACATACAGTAATTAAGTGTACACTACTGTTTTGATCTCAGACCACTACGTGACCACATACTACTTGTCTTGTGATTCTGCTTTTTGTTCTCTGATGTCCTCCTGGAAGTATTGATAATATTTTTGGACTTTGTTTTTGGGT
Organism: Pleurodeles waltl; assembly: GCF_031143425.1. Classification (NCBI taxonomy): domain Eukaryota; kingdom Metazoa; phylum Chordata; class Amphibia; order Caudata; family Salamandridae; genus Pleurodeles; species Pleurodeles waltl. The sequence continues at coordinate 1,027,997,229 of NC_090448.1, read as the reverse complement.
TGTGAAGCCTTTGCAGAATGGAAGTCAATTTCTGGCACCTATTTATGTATAAAAAGTGGCAGCTTAAAGCATTCTGCATGGAAAGGGGACTGGCTGTGAACAGGAAATCCAGAAGGGAGGATCTTGAGTCAGCCCTGTTTCAGTATGAATTGAAACGTTGTCAGGCAACACCACCAAATGAGTCTGAGGAGGATAACTACTCTGAGGAGGAGGATAACTACTCTGAGGAGGAGGAAACAGAAAGAGATGAGTGGCTCCTAGCTCGAATCCGGAGTCTGGAAGAGCTAGATGCAGAGCTTGAGAGGGCTGAGGAGGAGAGAGCCTTAGTCCTAGAAAAAGAAAGGATTGCAGCTCAAGAGCTGAGCTGTGAAGAGCTGAAGCTGGAGGCCATGAGGGCTGAGTCCAGTTCAGATGGTGGCAGCAAAAATCTTGTATCCAGTACTGCTGAAGAAGTGCACATGCCCAGAGATGTGGTGCCCTACTTGAAGGAGGGAGTTAACACACGCCAGGAGGTTCAGGGGTATGAGGTAGCTCCAGTGATGCACAGGGTCCCTGAGGTGGATTGGGGAACTGGCATGGGGAGTCATATTCCTACTGGTGGGAGGGACACTCTACTGACTCTAGTTGAGAGTGACAGGGAGAGGGGTTCCCCCCAGGTAGAAGTCCTGGTTATGGAGTGTGAAAACATCCCAGAAGAGTGTGGGTTGAGTGTCAGGGACAGTCAGGTACTGTCTCATCAGTCTCTAGAGGGTGATGTGGGGTGCTTTTTCAAAGCAGAGTCACTGGATGGTTGGGTGAAGGGTACTTTGGTTAATTCATGTGAGGGGCTGAGTGATGTAATTGCTGGAGAGCATATGTCTAGTCCTTATTTTCCAGAGCTATGCCAACACCAGGTGGAGTGTGAGTTCTCTGACCCCAGGGAGCTTACAATGGAGGCAGACTTCTGGGTGAGTACCAGAGAGTCTGAAGAGGCATTTGGGGGTGCTCCTGAGAGGAGTGGTCTAGGTAGTTCCCAACCAGGTGAGGTAGGGAAGGATTGTAGCGTCCCAGGTAGGTCCCAGTGTAGTGGGATGGGTGAGGGACCCCATGTCCAGTCTCAGAGGAGAGGGAATGGGGATGGGTTGAGGCCCAAGGTGCCCGAGATCCGGTCCCAGGTCCTGGAGGGTTCCCTGCGGGAACCCCAGGAGGGGAGCCTAGCCTGTACCATAGGGCCCTTTGTTGAGGGAGACCCCACAGTGTCAGGAGAACTTGGGGGGGCGGCTGTAGCCAGCGTCCCACCAGTTCTGGTGTCTGGCAGTACCACTCCTAGTGAGGGGTTGCAGAAGTCCAGACAGAGGGTTGAGAGGGGGTTGCGGACCCCAGTGGAGAACCTGGAGGGTCAGGGGTCAGCTCTGAGTGCAGAGCCCCCCAGGAATGACCTTGGTGAGACCATTTCTGGGCTGGGAGGAATCCAGACTCTGTCAGATGGGCAGAGGTCAGGAGACCTGCGCCAGCCAGACTCTTGTATGGCCCTTGGGGAAAGTGTTTCCCTTGTGGGGGGTAGGTGTGCCCCCCAGGAAGTCCTGGTGCGCCAGGCAATGATTCAACCGCAGGATGGTGGCTCTGGGTTGAATGATCAGGTTCAGGGGGTAAACTCTGACCTGATGGGGGGTAAGTGTGCTCCCAAGGAAGTCCTGGTGCGCCAGGCAGTGGTTCAACCGCAGGGTAGTGACTCTGGGTTGGATTGCCAGATTCAGGGGGTAAGCTCTGATCTGGTAGGGGGTAGGTGTGCTCCCCAGGAAGTCCTGGTGCGCCAGGCAATGATTCAACCGCAGGATGGTGACTCTGGGTTGAATGATCAGGTTCAGGGGGTAAACTCTGACCTGATGGGGAGTACGTGTGCTCCCAAGGAAGTCCTGGTGTGCCAGGCAATGGTTCAACCGCAGGGTGGTGACTCTGGGTTGGATGATCAGGTTCAGGGGGTAAACTCTGACCTGATGGGGAGTACGTGTGCTCCCCAGGAAGTCCTGGTGCGCCAGGCAATGGTTCAACCGCAGGGTGGTGACTCTGGGTTGAATGATCAGGTTCAGGGGGTAAACTCTGACCTGATGGGGGGTAAGTGTGCTCCCAAGGAAGTCCTGGTGTGCCAGGCAGTGGTTCAACCGCAGGGTGGTGACCCTGGGTTGGATGACCAGGTTCAGAGGGTAAACTCTGACCTGGTAGGGGGTAGGTATGCCCCCCAGGAAGTCCTGGGTTGCCAGGCAGTGATCCAGTCTGTGGGTACAGACCCTGGATTGGGAGGCCAGGTTAAGGGTGTCCCCCCTGACCTGGAGGAAGGGGCTACTGCTAACAGTGCCCCTACCATGTTGTCTTCTGGGGGGGCCGCTCCTAGTTGGGTGGTTCAGGACCCCAGAAGAGAGGGCAGGGGGAGGGAAGCCTCACCCCTAGCCCTGGTCCAACCTGAAGGTACAGACCCCAGGTTGGAGGATCAGTTGCAGGTTAACATCCCTGCACTGATGGAAGAATTGCGCAGGACTGCTTCTACAAGCACCCTGACAGTTTTGGACTCTGGGGGTGCCGCTTCTGCAGGGAGGGTACAGAGCCCCAGAGGGGAGGACCCGGGTCAGGTTGTCATCCCTGACCTGGTGGAAGAGAGAGTGGTCAAAGGGTGCCAGGCACCTGGGGCTACCACCCCCCACTCTCCACAGTCACAGTGGTTAGAGAGGCCTGAGGTCGGGCTCTCATCCCTGACAGTTGTCTGGGGCCACTGTGGCTTGCTGTCCTGGTGGACAGAGTTGCCCCTGGGGGGGGGAGGACGAGAGTCACACCCCAGGGGTGGAGTGGGCAACACCATTGTGTTGGCCCTGGTGGTACTATCTGCCCATTGCAATACATCTGTGAGCAAAGTAAAGTTAGGTGTTGCACAGATGGTGTCTGTAGATGTGGAGAAGGGTTCCCCATGGGTTAGCTTAGTGGGCCCTGAGAGTATGGACAGAGGGATCCAACTGGAGTCAGGAAGGCGTAGAACTGGAGCATGCCCCTGCTGTTGTGGGCCTGGGTCCCTGTTCTATCGCCCCAATCAGGGAAGTACATCAAGGTATTGATTGTTCTCCCCTGGCTTTAGGCTGGTAGGGGGTCGTGTTGGACTTTTGCTTTTGCAGGGTCATCCCCAGACTTTTTTGCCTCCTGCCTCCTATATTTTTCTGACATGTTGCTGTTGGCTTTTCAACTCTGAGCACTTTACCACTGCTAACCAGTGCTAAAGTGCATATGCTCTCCTGTTTAAATTGTATGTAAGTGGTTTATCCATGATTGGCATATTTGATTTACTAGTAAGTCCCTAGTAAGGTGCACTAGAGGTGCCAGGGCCTGTAAATCAAATGCTACTAGTGGGCCTGCAGCACTGGTTGTGCCACCCACATAAGTAGCTCTGTAATCATGTCTCAGACCTGCCACTGCAGTGTCTGTATGTGTATTTTTACACTGTAAATTCGACTTGACAAGTGTACCCACTTGCCAGGCCTAAACCTTCCCTTTCCTTACATGTAAGGCACCCCTAAGGTATGCCCTAGGTAGCCCCAAGGGCAGGGTGCAGTGTATGGATAAGGTAGGACATATAGTAATGTGGTTTATATGTCCTGACAGTGAAATACTGCCAATTTCGTTTTCACTGTTGCAAGGTCTGTCTCTCTCTCATAGGATAATATGGGGGCTACCTTTAAATATGATTAAAGTGTAGATTCCCCTAGAGAAGAGATGGACAGGTGGAGTTTGGGATCCCTGAACTCACAATTTAAAAATGCATCTTTTAGTAAAGTTGATTTTGAGATTGTGAGTTTGGAAATGCCACTTTTAGAAAGTGAGCATTTCCTTGCTTAAACCATTCTGTGACTCTGCCTTGTTTGTGGATTCCCTGTCTGGGTCAGTTGACAGTTGGGTTGTTTTTCACCTCCCACCAGACAGTGACACAAAGGGAGCTGGGGTGTGATCTGCATTTCCTGATTAGCCATCTCTGCTAGGAGGGAGGGGTGGAGTGGTCACTCTCATCTGAAAGGACTGTGCCTGCCTCTGACAATGCTGTCTCCAGCCCCCTGGTGTGTGTCTGAGGCCTTGCCTGGGCAAGGCAGGATTTCACAAGAAGGTGTGAGTCCCCTTTGAAGAAAGGTGACTTCAAAGACTAAAATGGGTATAAGAAGGGCACCCAAACTTACAAACTTTAGAAACACTTCTGGAATCAAGAGGAACCTCTGCCTGGAGAAGAGCTGATCGCTGAGGAACAAGTGCTGCCCTGCCTGTGACTGTGCTTTGTGGAGCTTTCCTGCAGTGCTGCTTCTGCCAGAGTAAGAGGGCAAAGACTGGACTTTGTGTGCCTTCCATCTTGAAGAAGAAATCTCCAAGGGCTTGATGTAGAGCTTGCCTCCTGTTATTGAAGTCTCAGGGATAGCAAAGACTTCTTCCTGCCAGCACCTGGAGTCTCTGGAGAGACCCCTACTCTGCTCTGTGGTGCCCTTCCAGTTCCTGGGACCCTGAAAGGAGAGGCTGGCAGCCTAAGGACAAAAATACACGCACCGCGCACCGTGCGGAGAAAAGATCGACGCGAATCCGATCGCGGCTGAGAAAACGACGCGACGCCGGTTCCGCAGCTGAGAAACGACGCCGCTGGAAACGCGACCGGAGAATCGACGCCCGGAGCAGGAGAAACGACGCGCAGCATCGCTGACGAAGGCTGAGAGATCGCAACCAGCGCCGCGGGACTTCGGACCGTCGCGTGGCTGGCTTTTTCGACGCGCCTCGCCGAGCCGAGCTGTTTTCGACGCATATACCCGTGCCGGGTTATTTTCAACGCACACCGCCCGTGCGGGGTTATTTTTGCCGCAAACCAGGTACATTTTCACGCTAGCAGCGCTAGTGTGTTGTTACAACTACCTAAAGACTCTTTTTATTTTAAACCTTTAAAAAAATCATAACTTGACTTGTGTATGTTGGATTTTTGTCGTTTTGGTCTTGTTTTGTCTAGATAAATATTTCCTATTTTTCTAAACTGGTGTTGTGTCATTTTGTAGTGTTTTCATTAAGTTACTGTGTGTGTTGGTACAAATACTTTACGCCCAGCACTCTGAGGTTAAGCCTACTGCTCTGCCAAGCTACCAAGGGGGTAAGCAGGGGTTAGCTGAGGGTGATTCTCTTTTATCCTAACTAGAGTGAGGGTCCTTGCTTGAACAGGGGGTAACCTGACTGTCAACCAAAGACCCCATTTCTAACACTTATGATGAAGACTGTTTTAGCTTGCCGATCCAATTGAGGAGAGGTATTATTGTACCCATGTGTTTGTTATGCCTATTTGCTTTTTCTTTCTAGGTACCAACCACACTGTTTTGTTACTAAATTGTTTTGCATGAAGCCCAACATGCTGATGCTAATCTGATGTTAGATAAAGATTCTCACTAATGAAAATCTGTCAATAGGGAATAATGTTTGATGAATTTCTCTGCTGAATCTAGATGTATGTGATATTGTTTGTGCAATTGTTCTTGTTATTAATTTGTATCTTAACCTTAAAATGTGTGATGGTTCAAGCTTTGATTAGATTGCGTTTCTTCTGTCACTTTGGACAGACAGTGTTGTTTCTATATGTGTATCATTTGATTTTGAGATTAATTTACGTGACTTTAGCATTCTTAATATATGGAAATAAATATTCTAACTTTTACTAAAAGATGTGGTTATTCATGACTGAAAGGTCATGGTGTGTAACAATTACTGACTCCAATGATTATTAATGTCATTGATTATCATTGATTATTGATGTTACTGATTGATCATAGATTATTGTTTTGCCTGCATAGGATCCATGGTGGGAACATCTTAATTGCGAGTCAAAAGGTTCATCGACCTATTTGCGTCCCCTTGTAAGTTTAATTAATATTTTCAGATGCGTTAACAGAAGCTCCACCTGTACTTTACTTTTCCCTAATGTAACATGGTTTAATGTCCTTGACGTCATTACATTTCACTAGAGTGGAAGATGAGACATCTAAAAAAGAGCAATGTTTATGTTTTTTGATAATAACAGTGTCCAGGTATATCTGCTGACAACATGACTTCTTTCAAACACAATTTTTTTTCCAGTAGCAAGATCACAGACTATTTTTGTTCTTTATTAAAAACTTGAAAGTATTTAGTGTGCACAGTCTAAGCTATGTCACATTCGTCAGGGACCTGTAAATGTTTTTGGAAGAGAGATGAAGATTGAGAATTTAAGGGAAGAACAGAGGTAGAGCTGAGCTCCAGCCAAGCCAGCAAAATCATTTTCAAGCTGTTACAGGCGTAAGGATATATAGGCAGAGTGAGCTAACTGGCTTGTAATCCAGGCAGTTACAGTGAGGTATATGACAAACTAGTGACTTTGAACCAGCCCTAGTTCCTTTTCACTTAAGCCTGTAACAGCATTAGCCCTCTTCCGCAATGTGCCTCTCAGCCCCTGTCCTTTCTCTCCATTTCTTTTATCACTGACAATTTTACTCCCCATTTTTCAAAATTGCTCCTGCAGCACACTAAAACCTGTTTCCTCCTCTCTACCTTGCCTCTTTCTACCATTGTCCATCTTCCTTTGCTCTGCCTCCCTTCTTCTTCCCACTAATTTCCTCATCTCCAGTCTCTCTCTCCCCTCTTTATAACTCAGTCTATGTACTGGAGAAGTGAGTCACTCCCCCAAAACTCAGCTCAGCTAATTTGAGACTCAAGGGTTTTATAGGCCCTCAAACTAGAGTCAGCCATGTGGCTCAAGCCAGGCTTGAGCTTTCAGTGGCTTTCCGAAATCTAAGTGTTACACATGTCTAGACCTACATCTAATATTTATTCTTCCTCAATCTTATTATTGAAATGTGATTTAAAGTACTTTGCAGTGAGTTTCTTTATTGTTCATGCCCACATATGTTCTTAATGATCTTACCCATAATTTCTCACAGTACTGTAATTTTTACTTTATTATAAACATGCGTGTTGTAATAGTCCTGTGTTCACATGAATTTTATGTTCTAAATGCACATGCTCTTCATGGCCCTTCTAAAAAGTGGTGTAGTATTAGACTGTTTTCAGAAGTTGTGGCCTTCATTTCATTTATCACGTATGGTAACTACATGTCAAACATAAGAGATTTTTAAACGCTCATCCTTGTTTCTTCTCCATGAAGTCATACTATTTCAAACAATTCTTAGTGTATTGTCTAGATCGAGGCACAACTTTGCAACAAAAATGTGTATTTTTGCAGCCAGACACAGACCATTGTAGACTAGTGTTAGAACAAATGCACCTGTTTTTCAATAACAATAAAAACAACAAAGAAGAGCATAATATTTAACTGAGGATCCTATCCCAGACTGGGATTTAGTGATCGGAACTAGACAGTGGATTTACTATTCAGAAGCACAGATTTTACATTGTATCCTAACTAACATGTATTCTCACTAAGAGTGTACACCAAGGGTCAAATGTATCATTGGATTGTGTTGCATTTGCGTCACGCATGGTGTTGCAAGACCAACACAAACCTGAAGTCAGATTTCTCAAGCAACTCAAGGCCACCTTGCATAGCCCTGTGTTGCTTGGTAAATCTGAAGTAACACAAGGCAGGAAAAGTCACTGCCCTGCGTTTGTCTGCCCAAGGAAGGATTTCCATAATCTAAGCGTGGTTGTTCCCACACATCTACCCATGGATTCTAGTGCATTCCCAGGTTTACCAAGACTAGCAAACCTTCGAATGAGTCAAAATGCTACATCTTCCAGATAGAGTCACAACAAGGAGAAATATAATTATTTCTCTTTGTTGTGTCCCTTTTCTAAGTATGTTGCAGTACCCTCCAGATGTCTACCATCCAACAGCACTTACTCTGCAGAGCTGAAATAACCAGAGGTGTGGAGTGGCCAGATGAGAGGAAGGGTTTGAAGGAGAGCACTGCCAGGAGGGAGATTCGGAAAATAAATGGTATACTCATAGCCTATTTGTCTGAGATAAGAAGCAATATAGTACAGTCATATAGCCTAACTCATGAGCATGAGCAAGTTACTCCAAAAAGAAGGACAACAATCGGAACAGTGCCTGGCTAGCAACAAGGCTCTAGCTGTGAAACCTTCAATCATCAGTTTCCAAGTCATACCAGTTTGATGTAACTACATAGACTGACTATAATGTGCCCTCCTGCTTTGGCTATGAGTAGATCTATGTTGATGATTCCAGCTCTTGAAGACCAAGGGCCCTCTGTATGCCCATTTCATTTGGCGAGTATCTAATTATGTATTTTTGTGAATCACAATTAAAGACTCGTAAAATGATATGTACAAATCTGTCTCAGACACATTTAGGTGGTCATTACAACCCTGGCGGACGGTGTAAAAGGTGCGGTAATACCGCAAACAGGCCGACGGACAAAAAAAGGGAATTATGACCCTGGCGGAAACCGCCAACAAAACAGCCACTTTAACACACCGCCCGCCACGGCGGTACAGACAAGCAGCACAGCGGTTACCGTCAACAGACAGGCGGAAGACAAAGTACCGCCCACAGTATCACAACCCGCCAATCCGCCACCTTTTCCAGGGCGGATTCACCGTGGATAAAAACAAGGCGGAAACAGCTTTGGCAATGGGAAAACGCTCACCTCAACACATCCCACGAGGAACGAGGACTCCATGGACCCGGAACTCCAAATACTCCCTGCCCTTGTCTTTCTGCTTCTTTACGACCAACAGCTACGTAGGTGCAGAAGATACCGGTGAGTACTGCATCTACGACACGGGGGAGGGGGGAGGCAAAAGTCAGGGGGACACCCACAAAACACCCCCACCTCCAACCTCGCATTAGACAACATACACACCAATGCAGTCACAAAAATCACATTAAGAATGCAAAGACAATGCGAAATTCGGCAAAACATTGTAATGTGCCAATGAACATGCCATACAAAAATATACAGATATATATCTCTAAATCACTCCTATTTACACATACAATCCGAGAAGTAGTGCAGATATGTACACAACAATGTCCGTGCACCAACAGTCCAAAAATGCATGGGCGAGGCCCACAATAGATACCTGACCAAAATCCAAGAGAACCCTGCCGGGGCATCAGATAGAAACACTACAGCCACCTCAGGGGGAATGGAAGGGGGGGCACCTCAGCCACATGAATGCGGAGCCAGATCCACGACGGGGCTCCATGCCCATTGATGTATCCTGGGCAGTGCAAAGCCACAGTCTCACAAGTCTCTACAGTGGGTGGGTTGCCCACTGTTCCTTCCTGGGGAGTGCAAAGCCACAGTCTCTCAAGTCTCTACAGTGGGTGGGTTGCCCACTGTACCTTCCTGGGGAGTGCAAAGCCACAGTCTCTCAAGTCTCTACAGTGGGTGGGTTGCCCACTGTACCTTCCTGGGGAGTGCAAAGCCACAGTCTCTCAAGTCTCTACAGTGGGTGGGTTGCCCACTGTACCTTCCTGGGGAGTGCAAAGCCACAGTCTCACAAGTCTCTACAGTGGGTGGGTTGCCCACTGCTTTATCCTGGGGAGTGCAAAGCCACAGTCTCTCAAGTAGATGCAGGTCTCCACTGGTTCTGGAGGGGGACTGGTGCCCAGACTGGATGAGTCTCCCCGTGAAAGTTCCTGTCCTGTCACTGTCCCAGCTGCACATGGGATAAGGATGCCTGATGTGGCGGTCCAGTCATTCCTACACGGTGCATGCCCTGTTCAGTGGTGCTTTGCCATGGCGGTTCAGGAATGTTCAGTGGTGCTTTGCCATGGCGGTCTTTGCCCTGTTCAGAGGTGCTTTGCCATGGCGGTCTTTGCCCTGTTCAGCGATGCTTTGCCATGGCGGTCTTTGCCCTGTTCAGCGGTGCTTTGCCATGGCGGTCTTTGCCCTGTTCAGCGGTGCTTTGACATGGAGGTCTTTGCCCTGTTCAGCGGTGCTTTGCCATGGCGGTCTTTGCCCTGTTCAACGGTGCTTTGACATGGCGGTCTTTGCCCTGTTCAGCGGTGCTTTGACATGGCGGTTCTGGACTGTTCAGCGGTGCTTTGCCATGGTGGTCTTTGCCCTGTTCAGCTGTGCTTTGCCATGGCGGTCTTTGCCGTGTTCAGCAGTGCTTTGACATGGCGGTTCTGGACTGTTCAGCAATGCTTTGCCATGGCGGTCTTTGCCCTGTTCAGCGGTGCTTTGACATGGCGGTCTTTGCCCTGTTCAGTGGTGCTTTGCCATGGTGGTCTTTGCCCTGTTCAGCGGTGCTTTGACATGGCGGTTCTGGACTGTACAGCGGTGCTTTGCCATGGCGGTCTTTGCCCTGTTCAGCGGTGCTTTGCCATGGTGGTCTTTGCCCTGTTCAGCGGTGCTTTGACATGGCGGTTCTGGACTGTTCAGCGGTGCTTTGCCATGGCGGTCTTTGCCCTGTTCAGCGGTGCTTTGACATGGCGGTCTTTGCCCTGTTCAGCGGTGCTTTGCCATGGCGGTCTTTGCCCTGTTCAGCAGTGCTTTGGCATGGCGGTCTTTGCCCTGTTCAGCGGTGCTTTGACATGGCGGTTCTGGACTGTTCAGCAATGCTTTGCCATGGCGGACTTTGCCCTGTTCAGCGGTGCTTTGCCATGGCGGTCTTTGCCCTGTTCAGCGGTGCTTTGACATGGCGGTCTTTGCCCTGTTCAGCGGTGCTTTGACATGGCGGTCTTTGCCCTGTTCAGCGGTGCTTTGCCATGGCGGTCTTTGCCCTGTTCAGTGGTGCTTTGACATGGTCGTCTTTGCCCTGTTCAGCGGTGCTTTGACATGGCGGTCTTTGCCCTGTTCAGCGGTGCTTTGACATGGCGGTTCTGATACTGACATTGGTGTGTGGCATGACGATCTCCACACTGGGCATTGGTGTGTGGCATGACGATCTCCACACTGGGCATTGGTGTGTGGCATGACGATCTCCACACTGGGCATTGGTGTGTGGCAGGACGATCTCAACACTGAGCATTGGTGTGTGGCATGACGATCTCCACACTGGGCATTGGTGTGTGGCATGACGTTCCATCATTGGCCAGCGGGGCTGTGGCATCCTGTCCCCTCCTGGGCTGTGACTCCGGCAGTGGTGTCTGGACCAGTAACGATACTTGGGCCCTCCTGGGCTGTGACTCCGGCGGTGGTCTCTGGACCAGTAACGATACTTGGGCCCTCCTGGGCTGTGACTCCGGCGGTGGTCTCTGGACCAGTAACGATACTTGGGCCCTCCTGGGCTGTGACTCCGGCGGTGGTCTCTGGATCAGTAACGATACTTGGGCCCTCCTGGGCTGTGACTCTGGCGGTGGTCTCTGGACCAGTGATGACGGTGCTGGCGGTTGTGTCTGGACTGCTGGAAATGATGGCGCACTTCTCCGCCGTGACACTCACAACAGGCTGAGGAGACTTCCCCACCTTTTTTGGAGTTACAGCTGACTCACCAATCGCCTTCGATCCCATTTCACTTGTTGTCCCACCAGGAGTCTTAAGTCGGTCCCGTCGTCCACTCTCCAATTTCAGAGCCTTTACAGGGGGTGGGCTGCCAGTGCCTTGGCTCCGGGTCCTACTGCCTGCCCTGGTGGACGGTGCACTCCAAAAACCTGGAACACGCACCACTGGTACTGCAGGCTTTTTGGCTGAGGCGCTACGACAGGACTGATGAATTGGAGGGGGGGTGGTGGCAAAAAGGTCAATTGGACATAGGGACAGTTTCTTACGGACACTGGGATGGGTAGCTGGAGGGGGTCTGGGAGTGGAGGAAGAGGAGGTGGTTGTAGGAGGTGTCACTTTAGCTGTTTTGGGTGCAGGTACTGGAGGCTGTCGTGAGGTGGATGGATGTTGGGTGAGTGATTGCCGGCGTTTGTGTACTTTGGGAGGGGGCGTCACAGACACACTGGGAGAGGACACAGGGGACGTGTAAATGACAGTGGAGGTGGTGAGTGCAGGTGAGCGGCTTGTGGTGCTGGGTATCCTGGTGCGAGTCCTAGTGTCTGTAGATGTGGTGCTTGCAGGTGTGTGTGTAGACGAGACTGGGAGGGAGGAGGGAGAAGAGGAGGAGGGGGACACAGTGAAGACAGTGGATGTTGCTGTGTCTGTATGGGTGTGATGCTTGTGTGAGTGCCTGTGGTGTGTGTGGTGCCTATGTTTGCTTGAGCTACTTGTGTGTGTTGACTTGTGTGCATGCTGGTCTGTGGGTGTGCTTGGGATGGGCTGGGGTACAGGGGATTGGGTCTGGGTAGAGGAAGTTGGAGAGGAGAGGCTAGACACAGGGACAATGGCTGCCATCAGTGCTGAGGCCAATGAATGCAGGGTTCGCTGAAGGGCAGCCTGACCAGAATGAATGCCCTCCAGGAATGCATTACCGTGTTGCAACTCCCTTTCTACACCCTGGATGGCATTCACAATGGTAGACTGCCCAACAGTGAGTGACCTGAGGAGGTCAATGGCCTCCTCACTGAGGGCAGCAGGGGTGACTGGGGCAGGGCCTGAGGTGCCTGGGGCGAAGGTGATGCCCACCCTCCTGGGTGAGCGGGCACAGGGTGAATGCTGAGGGGCTGCTGGGAGCGCGGTGCTGGTAGGGGAGGTGGCGGCTGTACCTGTAGAATTGGGGCGCACAGATGGTGCCGCCACCACTGGGGAGCTCCCATCGGCGGACGAGTCCGTGTCACTGGTTGGTGATCCGGTGGCCGACGTGAAGCTCCCCTCGCCCTCCATCCCACTGGTGCATTCAGAGTCTGTGGTGTGGCCCTCCATGGCCATGTGGGATGCAGCTCCCTCGTGCTCCGGTGCCACTGTACCTCCGCCTGATGATGCTGATGTACAAAAGGACAGGGAGAGCAGGAAAAGGGGGGGAGACAGAACAAAGAGAGTTTTAGTGCATGGCATACCGCTACCGTTGGCGGACAAGACAGACGCAGCAGCCCCATGCATAACGCCGTGCTCCTGGCCTCAGCACATGCAATTTCTGGGATATGGCCTACATGGCAATGGTGGACATCTGCGCACATGGATGCCACAGGGACAACTATACATCAATTTGGCACTCTGCTGAGGTGGGGTAGAGTGCCACATGGCCTACATTACGGAGGGACCTTGCCTACCTAACTCGCCCTGGCCTAGGGACACCCACAGCCCACCACCCCCACCCATACCCCTCCACTGCACGCAAAGTCAGCAGAATGAGGTTGTACTCACCCCCTTGTGTCTGCTGTGATGCCCTCAAGCGCCCATTCAACTCCGGGTAGGCCACCGCCAGGATCCAGAACATCAGGGGAGTCATGGTGCGACGGGCATCCCTCCCACGTTGGGAGGCCATCCCCAGCTGAGCCTCTGCCGTCTTCTTGCTGCAGCGGCGAATGTCCTCCCATCTCTTTCGCCAGTGGGTGCCCCGTCTCTGGTGGGCCCACAGGGTCCGGACCTCCTTGGCGATGGCACGCCAAATGTCCCTCTTCTGGTGGGCGCTGACCTACATGACATGCACAAGGGAAGAGGAACAGTCATTACCCACTGCACCGTCAATGTCAGTGGCCCCCTCCCATCTCTGACCATGTGGCCCATTCATTCCCATGCATTAATGTACTATAAACTCTGGCCCCTTCCCTCTTCCACCCAGCCCTCTCCACCCAGGCCTAGCCCATACAACGTGCTCCCTCTGTGCTAACCTGTTGGTCTGGAGGACCGTAGAGTAGCATGTACTGGGGGAGGACCCCATCCACAAGTTTCTCCAACTCCTGTGCAGTGAAGGCAGGGGCCCTTTCACCAGACGCAGCAGCCATCGTTGCTTCCAGATCGAGGTCACAGCAGCACTAGCAGTGTAGGTCCTCTCCTGTCGAAGGTCAGGTATCTAGTGAGTGAACAGATAGAAAATGGCGGTAACGTCCGCGGTGGTGACGTCCGCGGCGGGGCGCATCATCACCGCCGGCGCACCTGTTCATTGGCTCCTGGGACCCATAGGGTCCAATGTTAACCAATGCAGCATTGCGCCGCGGTCTACGACCGCCTACCACGACGGTGTGCAACGCCAGCGCAGTTAACCCACAATCCCATTGTCCCAGTTTAGAGGTCAGGCAGCCGCCATTTCAGGGGCCCACATGGCTTCATTTACGACTGCGTCACAGATAGCTAGGCCTATACTCAATACACATACAGGAAGGCTTTATTGTCTGGTGTAGTCTTGTGTGTAACTGTGGGTACATACCTGGAGGAATAGTAACTGTTTCTTCGCTGTTGTCCTTCTTAGGCACCGTCAGCTGGGACATATGAGAAGATGGCGGAATCCTCCGGTGTACTGACCGCTGGTGGACCTGTTGACAATGGAAGAGAGACATGTCATCGTGACCTACAGGTTTGATCGTGCCACAATCCAGGAACTATGTACCCAGTTGGAGCCAGACCTGATGTCACCAATCCGCCATCCGACTGGAATCCCCCCTGACGTGCAGGTGCTGTCAGTGCTCCATTTCCTTGCAAGTGGGTCATTTCAGACAACAGTGTCCATGGCATCAGGGATGTCCCAGCCTATGTTTTCCAACGTCTTGTCCAGAGTGTTGTTTGCCCTGCTGAAACACGTAAGGAGATACATCATTTTCCCTCAGGTGGAGGATTTGCCTACAGTGAAAGGGGACTTCTATGCCCTTGGACATATCCCCAACGTCATAGGTGCCATTGATGGGACACATGTAGCTCTGGTCCCCCCCGCAGGAGTGAACAGGTGTACAGGAACCGGAAGAGTTATCATTCGATGAATGTCCAGATGGTATGTTTGGCAGACCAGTACATCTCGCAGGTAAATGCTATGTTCCCTGGCTCTGTGCATGACGCCTACATCCTGCGGAATAGCAGCATCCCTGATATGATGGGTGAACTCCAGAGGCACCGTGTATGGCTATTGGGGGACTCTGGTTACCACAACCTTTCCTGGCTATTGACCCCAGTGAGGAATCCCAGTACCAGGGCAGAGGAACGCTACAATGAGGCCCATGGGCAGACTAGGAGGGTGAACAAACGCACCTTCGGCCTCCTGAAGGCCATGTTCCGGTGCCTCCATATGACAGGTGGATCCCTATTCTACTCACCGAAGAAGGTGTGCGACATCATCATCGCCTGCTCCATGCTCCATAATTTGGCATTGCGACGCCAGGTGCCTTTTCTGCAGGAGGATGATCCAGATGACGGTGTTGTAGCAGCTGTGGAGCCTGTGGAGCCTGTGGAGCCTGTGGAGCCTGTGGACAGTGATGAGGATGAAGCTGAGGAAGAAGAAAACGACAACAGGGAGTCAGTCATACAGCAATATTTCCAGTGAAACACAGGTGAGTACATTTTCTGTTTTAACATTACATTAACTTTCACACGCCTACCTCTATCCTGTACCTACATTTCACTCACTATTTGGTAACTGAGTTGTACCCTTCCATTTCAGTTTCACAAGTGTAGTAACCTACGTGTCAACTGCTTGCATCCTTGAAAGGCCTTGTGATGTGTGACATTGGTATGTTAGCCTTCCAATGGGTAACCCATTATGACACTGTAATTGATAATACAAAGTTCCAAATCATAGACTGACTCCAGTTTTTTTAGTGTTTCAAGGGTGTTTATTTAAGTGCTCGATAATGGAGGGGGGTTGTAAAATGGTGATGGGTGATGGTGGAGGAATGTCCATGCCAGAGTCCAGTCTATTAGTCTCACAGGTGCACTGCCCATCTGGGCATAGGAAGTGGAGCTGGGGCAGTTCGAATATGGACAGGGTAACAAAGTGGGACAGTGGGAGAACAATCAGGGTGGTTGTATTTCCTGGCGGGGGTCTTGCCATCTTGCTCTGTCCTGTTCCTGGATCTCAGGGACCGCTTGCGTGGTGGTTGTCCGTCTGCAGGGGATGGGGTGCTGGGGTGCTGGTGTGGTGGTCCTGTGGCGGGGCGTTCTGTCCACTAGCGCCGGCGGAGGTGGTGGGCAGTTCATCGTCGTGGCTAGTGTCAGGGGCCCCTTGGAGTGCCACGGTGTCCCTCAAGGTCTTTTGAATGTCCGTCAGCACCCCTACGATGGTGCCCAGGGCAGAGTCGATGGTCCTGAGCACCTCCCTGAACCTCAAATACTGCTCCTCCTGCAGACGCAGGGTCTCCTGCAACTTGTCCAGGATCGTTGCCATCGTCTCCTGGGAGTGGTGGTAGGCTCCCATGATGGAGGAGAGGGCCTCTTGGAGAGTAGGTTCCCTTGGCCTGTCCTCCCTCTGTTGCACAGCAGCCCTCCCAGTTCCCCGGTGTTCCTGTGCCTCCGTCCCCTGGACCGTGTGCCCACTACCACTGCCCCCAGGTCCCTGTTGTTGTTGGGGTGGTGGGTTACCCTGGGTTCCCTGTAGTGGTGGACACACCGCTGATTGACCTGTCCTGGGTAGGGAGGTTTGGGCCCGCTGTGTGGGTGCTGTGCTGGTGTTACCAGAGGGTGGAAGTTCGGTGTTGGGCTGTGGCTGGGCAAGGGGAACCGACTGTCCTGAGGCCCACAATGGTCCGGGCTGGTCATCAGGATCCAGTAGGGCAGAGCTGCTCTTGTCACTGTGTGCCTCTTCTGGGGGTGGAGTGGTGTTGTTTGGACCCTCTGGTGTGGTGACGTTCCTTCGGGTTCCTGCAGGGGTATAAGTACATGATTATTGCATGTGTGTGTTTCATGATGTGCAATGGTTGGGTGTGCGTGAACACCAGTGCAGGCATTCGTGTGTGGGGGCTTGTGTGGTGATGGTTGTGGGGGTGTTCTGGGTATGTGCAGTGGGCATGCTTTAGTGCTGGGTGTCCATGCTTAGTTGTGTCATGCAGGGCTTGGGGTTGGGATGGGTGGTTGGTGTCATGGGTACATTAGTGAGGAGTTTGGGTGATAGGGGAGCAGGTGAGGGAGGGGGTGTGTGATAGCATGCAGGTAGGGTTGGGGATGGGATAGTTAAGATTTGACTTACCAGTGTCCGTTCCTCCAACAACTCCTCCGAGGCCCTCAGGATGCAGGATGGTCAAGACTTGCTCCTCCCATGTTGTTAGTTGTGGGGGAGGAGGTGGGGGTCCGCCGCCAGTCCTCTGTACTGCTATGTGGTGCCTGGAGACCGTGGAACGCACCTTCCCCCGTAGGTCGTTCCACCTCTTCCTGATGTCCTCCCGATTTCTTGGGTGCTGTCCCACGACGTTCACCCTGTCCACGATTCTTTGCCATAGCTCCATCTTCCTGGCTATTGATGTGTGCTGTACCTGTGAGCCAAATAGCTGTGGCTCTACCCGGAGGATTTCCTCCACCATGACCCTGAGCTCCTCCTCGGAGAAGCGGGGGTGTCTTTGCCGTGACATGGGGTGGTGTGGGTGATGTGTGGGGTGGTGTATGTGGTGATGAGTGTGGTGAGTGTAGTGGTATGTGGTGTTTTGTGCTTGGATGTTGTGTGGGTGATGATGTTGTGTGCCTCTGTGAGATGGGGTTGTCAATAGCTATGCTCTATCTCTCGCCTTCTCTCATAATTTCAGGTTGTAGAGGTTTTTGGGTGATGTGGGTGTGTGTTTTATATTGTGTTGGGTGTGTGGAAGTGGTGTGTGTATGTGTCTCAGGTGTGTGTATTTGTAATTGTCCAATGTGGCGGTGTTTTGGAGCTGTGTGTGTATTTTGAGCGCGGCGGTGTGTACCGCCAATGGAATACCGCGGTTGTAAGACTGCCGCGTGGATTCGCGTGTTTCTGTTGGCGTGGAGGATTTGTTTCTGCATGTTTATCGCTGACATTTGGTGTGGCGGTATTGTGTGGGTGTCTGAATTTCGGCGGATTCCAAGATGTGTGTCATAATAGCTGTGGCGGTCTGCCGCGGCGGTGTATTGGCGGTCTTCTGCACGGCGGTAAGGGCCTTTTACCGCCAATGTTGTAATGACCACCTTAGTGGTTCCCAATGGGGTTGCAAGGACCTACTTCATCAGTATTCATGAGGTATGTCTCAATTTGGGACCCCATCAGGAATGGCCACATTCACAAGGATGGTGGCCTGTTGGGGACAGCAAACCACCATGACTGTGACTGCTTTTAAATAAATCATTTTCTTTTTAAATTCAGCCTGTTTTCCTTAAAGGATAACAGGAAGTATTTGAAACCAAAAAATGACATTTTCTTTTAATTTTTTCAGAGTAGGCAGTGGTTCATGGGATCACTACCTGCTCTGAAAAATATTTACACCCCCATTCACAAAGGGGAAGGGGTCCTTGGGTCTCCCTTCCTATTTGCGAATGGGTTACCACCAACTTGAAGCTGATGGTAACTGTGAATGTTTTGCAACTGCATTCACAGTTGCAAAACATTCCTACATACCAGTGCGATTCAGTATTAGGAAAGGACACCCTAAACCCTTCCTAAAACGGAATTGCAAAAGCAAAATGCGATTTGGTAAACAAGTTAACGAGTCACATTTTGCTTTGGTACAGACAATGCTTCGTACATCTGGCCCCAGACCTGCTTTATTATAACATGCATCACAACATAACATCCAGGAAAAAGTCTTACTGTGATTCAGCAGTCGACCTTGCAAGAGCAGCAAAAGGACTAGATTGCCGACATTGAAGCACTACCTAATTCACATTGTATCACTGTGCTCACAGATTGATGTCTCTGGGAACACCAGCAACTGAAGCTCCTCTGCTCTGAAATGCAAAATAAAGAATGTGTAGTTGGGTCATGCAAGCAAGAAACAAAGGACCAGAAAGCAAAACTTCTTGTGGCAGAAGGAACAGTTAAATAGTACAATGGTTCTCTACTAGTAGTTTGAACCTTTTTGCCCTTGAATGATCGAGATGTTTTTTTTTACACTGTTATGTGTACTACAAACCAAGGTACATGTAAATCCAGGATGCTGTTGATGAGCACAGCATGGGATAATTTGTGGGGCAATTCTATGTGTTCATCATATCACGTGAGCATGGGTAGTGCCTTGTGCTGTTGAAAGTAAAACCCAAGTGGATAACTGTGCGGTTGTTAAAAGACCTCATGGAGAAAATTTCAGAGTTGACTAATGAAGCAAGGAGAGAAGGCTGGATACATAAAAAGGAGTTTGAATTCCTTAATAACCAAGGACATTAGTAATATATCTCATGTCTAAGATTCATAAAGCTATAGGGCCTGATTTAGAGTTTGGCGGATGAGTTAATCCGTCACCATGCTGACGGTTATCCCATCTGCTGAAATATAAATCCCATAGGATATAATGGGATTTATATTTCAGCAGATGGGGTATCTGTCACAATTGTGATGCAGTAACCACTCTGCCCTGTATGCGGAGATACTACTCTGCACCCAGAGTGTAATCTCTGCACTCATAGGGATAGTTTGGTTGCTTCCTGATTAGAGCCTCAGAGACAGAAAGGGTTCCAACCATATTGAACCCCCACCTGGATCCAGCATGAGTGAGCCCTGATCATCCAAGTTGTGCCCCTCCAGTGATGGCCCATTGGAAGTGGTGCTAAATGTGGCCAGATAGCCCAAATTCAAAGCTTGTATCTTAAAAATCTTTCAGTCAAAAAGTGCTCTGAGAACCTAGTGGATACCTAGACCTACCTGCTCAACAATCATCCCAAGATGCATTGCAGGCCATCCTGACTTCACAATAGGTCCTACTACATTCTTCTACCTAGCAGCAAATCTTTTTCATTGGCTCCTCACAGAAGGAGTATCAGGCCTGATGGAGGACTCGTCACCTGCAGCCTGCAAATTCATTCCGCTGGAGATATTCAGCTTCCAAAAAAGAGGTTTATGGCCTGTTTAGAGATTGGTGGATGGGGTTACTTTGTCACAAACGTGACGGATATCTCGTCCATTGCATTACATTTTAATGATGGTATTATGGTAATTCTAATATGGCGGACTTGATATCCGTCACATTTGTGATGGAGTAACACGACTGCCAAACTTTAAGTCAGGCCCTAAGTCTGAACATAGAAATCTTCACTGCAACTTCATCCGTTGGCTCCCCGACAATGATACCTCCTCCTTGGACATTGCCTTTGAACTCTACCTGCTCAGACATTTATCTTCAATAATTCTTCTTAGTTTGAATGTATATGGAGACTGGGCTCAATACATTTTGTGTATTGAAACCATGCTCCATTGCGGTAAGCCAAACCCTTGGATTTTGACCCAGTCTTGCATGACTAGATGTCCGTGGTTGTCCCTTTGATCTTTTTGCCAATATTTTAAACCTTACAAATTCATAACTCTGGTTCTACTGATTGAATTTTTTTTATCTTGGTGTCAAATAATTTATTAAAGTTCATTCTGTTGTCTAAATTAGCGTAAGATTTTTCTTGTGTTATGTTTTCACCTTATTACTGTTTCTGTAGTTATACTTTACATATTGTCTCTAAGTAAAGTCTCACTGCATTTGTGCCAAGCTACCAGAGGGTTAGCACAGGTTAATTTAATGTCTTTTTGTAGATCACCCTGACAAGGATTGTGAATGTTCCTTGAGAAGTGCGTACACAGTTTTCAACAAACAATCCAATTTCTCACATGCAGGTCCACAGTTTTTCTGGAAACCCTAGTATATCTACTGATATCATAAGGCCAGTATATAAGGTGTTAAATGTACTGGCAAATACAGGGAAATACACCACCATTCCTATAAAATTAGAGAAGATCGGGCCCAGCGTATGGCTCATATTGTGCGTTGGTGCATGTACCAATTGGACACACTGAAGAGCCTCTAAGTCCTGAAATAGAGTGGCAGCTGACTTACAGCTCTCATCTTCAATATGAAGATTAAGATCAGCCAAAACTAGAAAGTAGATATAGCACAATAAGAAAGGAGGCAGCACATGAACCAGAGCAGTGACAAAATTGGAAGTCAGACCTGGTGGTCTATAAATCAAGAACCCCACTAGGGTAAAATTGCTACATAGAGCCAAAGTAAAAAAATAAATAAATAAAAAGCTGCCTCACAGCCGCAATATTAATCTCTGGGAAAGTGCAATGAAAATTTTGTCTAAAAATAATGTCAATCCTCCCCCCTTTGAGTCTGTCTGTCATCGCATAGCCATGCAGAAAATGATGGCATAGCCATGCGGAATAGAGGCTAAACTGCCCGGTGCCAACTGTTCTGTTAGCCAGGTCTCAGAGAGGAAAGGAGCTTCTGGATGATGGTTTACCAGAAAGTCAAAAACCTCAGCTTTGTGCTTAACAAGAGAATAACAGTAAAGCATAAAGCAGTGTGCCCAAGATGGGGTGGGCTGACTCTCAAGTCTGCTTAAGAGCCCTAATGGTGGAGTGGAACATAGAAATTCGCACCTACCATAACCCCTGATACCAAGAGAAACATCCAGTGTATGTCAGCAGTCCTCAGAAATATTCGGGGCTGCACACCTAATTTCACTCGCTGAGTAACTCCTGATGTCTGTCTCCAACTGGGCAAGGGGTCCTGGTCTCTGGTGCTGTCCAGGCTTGCTTATTCACTTTAGTTTCCCCTTTTCTCTGAATTCATTATTTCCTTTGTTGCACTCCTTTTTCTCTTTCCTTCACTGTGTTTGTTTTCCTGCATTACTTAATTTTTTTCTTTAGTGTTTTCTCTTTTTGGTTTTATTTTTCCCTCCTCCTTGTCTGCTGTGTTCCATATTTCCTTATCAATTTCCCTCCTTCATTTCCTTTTATTCTCACCTTTGGTCTTTATTCCCATGTCCACTCTTCTTCCTGACTCCTGGCTTCCCCATTCCTTCTTTAATTGCTCTCCTTTCTTCTTTCCTTTCTTTTCTTCTTCTTTCTCTCTCCTCCCTTCCTTTATGATCTTCTCTCCTTTATTTCTTTTCTTTATTGCTTCCTTTCATACCATTATTCCTTGCTCTCATTACCTCTTTCTTTCTCTCCTTCTTTTCTTTATCCCACCATATTTTCTCCCTTTGATCCTTACTACCTGCTTATTTTCATTTCTGCCTCCCTTCTTCATCTTTGGTCAGCTTCTCCTTTCTTTTGTCAGATGGGAACTAGTTGTGCAGACTCAAGGGCCTGAGAGATTACACTTGTTTGCTGAATTGGAGGACATCACTAGAAACTGTACAATGTTAGTTCCACACAGTTGTTAATGATGGATGTCACTTTAAGGATCAATGTGGTGCTCACACCCTCCAAACTGAATCATGTCTATCAATCACAAGAAACAGAAATATTAATATATGGTGTACCAGTTTGTTTCCATTCACAAGCCTACCAGTTGATACCACTGAAGCTCCTATCAGGAGAAAAACATTGGCACTCT
The DNA here is from genome assembly GCF_031143425.1 of Pleurodeles waltl. NCBI lineage: Eukaryota > Metazoa > Chordata > Amphibia > Caudata > Salamandridae > Pleurodeles > Pleurodeles waltl. Next base: position 1,027,974,998 of record NC_090448.1, on the reverse strand, counting down.
AATACAGTACACCTATGAAACATATCAGTTTAGAAATTGGCCAGATATGTGAGCTTTGTTGGAGCACTGTCTTTGACCCCGTTTTCATTCCTCTAGACGTTATCCCTGTAGAGATGTGTCATTTTTTCTGTGTCATTGTACTTTGATGTTTGTACCCTGTAATTATCAAGTATGAAGTTTAGAAATGTCACCTCTATTCTTTGAGAGGAATACCTCCAGAAACATTACTATATCTAGAAATAACCTAGTTGTAAACAAGGTAATTACATAAAAAATAAAGTCATGTGAGTACCAACTAACGACAGTTAGGAAACTGCTGATTTGAATTCAGTTTAACAGCCTGCAGGTTAAAGGTTAAGGGTTTGAAGTGATTACTGTACTTGGAGATATGTTGCAGGCTTCGCCATAGGTCATCAGAATCCATAGAGAACATAAAGGACTATTGACAAACTGCATTTTATAGTATGTTTTATAGTACTACAGTAGTACCACAAAAGTACTACAAATGTTATTTACACATGTACGAATTAACATTTCCACCGCCACATGTCTCCTATCTTTTCTATAGGGAGATCTTTGCACATTTATATTTACTACATAGTAGTAAATGCAGAAGGGAAAGTAGTTAAAAAAAGGGGCATACTTACTACAAAGTGAAAGGTGTTTAGGAAGGAGAAAGGAAGGTATAGGGATTGTCAGGAAGAGTTTTAGGGAGAGGCATCCATCCACCCACATAAAAGTAAGCTCATTACTATCACAAACTGTACTTTCATAGTTATTACAATCAACAATTACCCAAAAACATAAGTAAATTACTCCAGTGCTTAACTTTTGTAAGTCTGGAACCATACATGGCCAACCACTGGTATTTCAAAACTCTACTAAGAAAATAAGGTAGGTGATATGCAGTGGTTTCTAAACCACTAAGGGGCATATTTATACTTGTTTTGCACTGAATTTGCATCATTTTGTTTGACGCAAATTTGGTGCAAAACTAAGTCCATATTTATACTTTGGTGCTAGACCCATCTAGCACCACATTTATAGAGTTAATGTCATTTTTGCGACGTGGAAACCTACTTTGCGTCAATGAGATGCAAAGTAGGCGTTCCCATGCAAAAAAAATAACGGGGGGAGGAGGGGTCAAATAATAGTGCAAAGCTTGCTTTGCATCATTATTGAACGCTTGGGTCAGGGCAGGCGTTAGGGGACCTGGAATACCCCCTGGAATAAGCCCACAGATGCCCTCCCCAGGCCCCAGGGACAACCCCACCCACACCAGAGGGACAGCAGAGGATGGGGGACCCCATCCCAGGTAAGTACAGGTAAGTTCATGTAAGTATTTTTTTTAAAGTGCCATTGGGGGCCCTGAAATGGGACCCCCTACATGGCACTGGGTGCATGGTCATGCCCAGGGGACCCTGGTCCCCTCTGCTGGCCACTGGGGTAGTGGGCATGACTCCCGCCTTTTTTAAGACAGGTTTCAAGTGGTATAGATGGTTTTGCATCAGAAAATTACAATAGGCTGGTTAGAGTCATTTTGTTTAATTCTAACCTCCCTAATGTCATTTTTTGGGGCAAAAGCCCCTTATTACATACTGCCAGCCCCACCCGGCTAACGTCATTTTTTTTACGCTAGCCTACCCTTTGCACTGGCTTGCACCATTCCATAAATATGGTGCCCGGCTGGTGCTCAGAAATTATGCAAGATGGTGCTAAACGTTTTGGAGCAAAACTGCGTTAGTGCAGTTTTGCACCAAAAAGCAGAAATCAGGCCCAAATATCACCAAACAGTGCTCTTACTTATTCTGCATTGATCAAAGTGTTTAATCACTACAGAGTATGCAAGGGTGCCAAGTGGTATTGGCTGCACTATTTTCTTAGTTCAAAATACATCCTTGCCTCCACTTCTGGACACAAGGGTGTATATTTGGCTAAGAAAAATTGTGCCAAATGCTAACTCCTATTGGTCATAAAATTCAGCAAAATCTAGTGGAATTATTTCATGCTATTCCGCTGAATCAAACTGCGTGCATTTGGCTTACTCCTAAAGGTGAGTCCAACATGTGGTGTTGAGTTGAGTGGAGTGCCGTACAGTACTGTGGAATGTTGTACACTGGCGTGTTGTAGAGTTGACTGTCATTGAGTCTTGCATCATTCAGTCAAGTGTTTTTCTACTGAAATATGCTTGGACTACTGTTATTAAGTGTAATACAGTGAGTACCGTACTGGAGAGTGAAGTGAAGTGAAGTGAGGTGACTTATAATACAATAGGGGTGTCACATAGTGTGTTACAGTGGAGGGGCTACGGATGAGTACCAAAAATTGGACAAAGATGGTGTAAAGCAGAATGGCATGTGGTAGAGTGGAGTGATGTGTCATACACCTGAGTGCCATTTCACACACTGGAGAAGATAGTCATGTTATGCAGTGGCACACAGTGGCATAGAGTAGAGGGCATACCTAATTTTGATTTTGTAAAAGATAATTGTTTTGCATTTCTGGGTTTGTAATACCATATTTTATGATGTTTCATCTCTCGATATTGTATGAAATAGAGTTGAACATCCCTTATACCATTTAAAAGAAATTAGGGAGATTGAAAGTAAAAAATAGGTGTTTTTAACCTTTCTCATAAAAGATACACACCTGGAATTGGTTTAAAGGGTGACATTATACCACAGTAGCACTGTGATATGTCAATGAATCTTATAAGGATATTATCAAATGACATTTCTGTTACTGAAGTTAGGGCCAAATGTACTAAGCCAGTTTGCATTTTTTAACGGTCCGAATCACTATTTCGGGCTGTTAAGAAATGCAAAGTGGTCTTTTCTGATATACAGAGCCCTTTAGGGAATCGTAAATAGGGTTCACCTATTTGCTATTCCTATTCAGATGTAGAAAACATTTTCTAAAAGCGAGTTGAGCATTTAGGAAATGTAAATACCATAGACTCACAACAATGGTAATCATATGTAACTTAAAAAAGGCTCCCCAAAATGTTTTTCTTAAGTACAATTGAGCACACTCATGTCCCCTGGGAATATCTGTGCTCTGCATGTGCCCCTCTATTTTTGGGGTGCATTTCGGAGGGCCTTTTGCCTATAGATATGCTTGGTTTTGCATTTCCCAAATAGCGATTTCCTAATAGGAAATGCAGAACCTGCCCATGGTCACAAATGGAATGGGATTTCATATTTGTGATTTCCTAATAGCAAATCATACTTCGTAGGAATTGCTATTATGAATTCTGTATCTTGGTACATTGCATGTTGCATTTCTTAAATAGCAATTTCTAAGAGGTAGCTATTTAGAAAATGAAAAATTGCATTTTAATACATCTGGCCCTAAGTCACCATTTAGAAATTTTAGAGTTCAAGATGACCATATGGTAGTAGTCATCATGAAGCATTGAGAAAAATAAATCTATTGGTTTGTGAAAAAGTCACTTTTCTATTCAAGTAATGTGATATACGGCAAATGATAGTAGACTTCAATACTTAGAGTAGATTTATGAAAATGTCATCAACCATGGCAGGCCACATAATGACATATCTACAGAATGATGTAAGTCTAAGTCTAAACTTGCTTTGTAACTTTATAACAATGGTAGCATTAAAATTAAAATTCTAGATGTAAAGTTAGAAGGTAAATCACCTGCAATTGTTTGGCAGCCTGTGCTTAATTAAGCATAACAGTATTATCATCACATTCTGTAACACTTGTGTTTGTACTTCTAGTAGATGATATATTGTCCTTATATTTTGTGTTAGTTGAATGAATGAATACATCTTTATTGCATAACTAATTAAAATCATTACAGTAAGTTACAATGCAATTAAAAGAAAGCAAAAAAACAACAAGAAAACACTCTTCGTATGCCAAAGCTCTTAACCAGCATAATCCCACCTAGGACCTATAAGGGTGCATAATCATAAAATCTTCTAACTGAATACAATAAAATACCAACAAAAGAATCCAATCATGGAATCCCCGAAATTCAAACTATTGCTCAAGGTAAGCGACCATTGTGCCTCCCTGTACGGGTACCAACTAATTGTTCAAACATTGACCCAATACCATATCTAACATTCCCCAAGGCCCTCTATTGGCTCATCTTTTAAAGATAAAAGCACACAAAATGCATTCAGTGGGCCCTACATACATACCACAGAGCTTTGCCAGACTCAATGGAGCTTGCCAGATAGCCACTAACTTCTCAGGTCAATGAGCTATATCAAACTAACATAGAAAACAATACAGACTCCACTGGGCCACTTAGATCATACTGAAGGAGTACAGAAGCCAGCGACCATGAGCTGGAACCTGCTATACATAGATTACCTTTCACAGCTCGACATCCAGGGACATTAAGTAGAAATGTGGGATAGCTTAAGTGATAGGAGCCATTTCGTCAGAGCCATTTCTTTATAGGCACCCCCCTTCTGCAAATACCCATACTAATTTGGCTTCTTGCCTGATGTAAGGCTAAACACAGCTTGTAAAAAACATTTGCGAAGCAGGCAAATTCCATGGGGACCACTGCAGTAAATATGAGTCTTAAGGCTTCATTACATGTTCTCACCCCATGCTTTGAGAACAGAGGTTTTAAAGGTTGATGTCTTTCTGAAGCCAAACATGGGCAGCATCATACAAGGTGTATTATAGATTCAGTATGGTAATTACAAAGTGTGCATTCATGCACGTGCCCCTGTGCCATCTTCCACTTGTGTCGATAAACCCAGGCAGGTAGGGTTAAGAGGCGCATCTGCAGTATGTTCTGGAACACTCTCTCTCCTAAGGGTTTCAGTAGGGCTGACCTTTGGTGGTTGCATAAGATTAAAGCAAGCCATCGGCTCCACTGATATCCCTGACTATTGAGATATCTTTGTCTCTGGAGGCTTGCATGCCTAGTTCTTTCAATTGTTTCTTCAGCACCACTTTTGTAATTGCGGGGTCTGTAGTATAGGAGGGGCCAGGTTGAATTGTTCCTCAGCCTGTGTCAGGTAGATGGCCTAACTACTTGTTTTATCTTTGAAGATTGCTTTCAAGTTCCCCCTGCTTTCAAATACAAGTTCCTGCCTCCGCCTTGCAGACACTCTGATGGAGCTTTATCATATCAATTTTGCACGTTACGTCCATGCTTATTATGTTTAATTCCAGACATATCCCTGCATGCCTTGTTAGTCTGGGGATCTTGAGGATCCTTTTGTAAGCTCTCAGCTGGACATTCTCTAATGTGGTTGTCAATCTACCCGGGAATGCCAAATGGCCATAGGTAATTGCAGGTAGCAATTTTGAATGTATCACCCTCCTTGATGGCTCCAATCTTGGTGCCTTAAGCCGCTGATGGAGTTTTGCTAATGCATAAGAGATTTTCACTGCTTTAGAACTCAGTGCTGCTGCCTGGTGTGTCATTCTCCCTGTATTTGTTAAACAAACTCCCAGGTAGTGATATTTATCTTCCACCTCTATGCTTAATGGCCCAAGTTTCCATATTCTATGCAGATTTTTTGTTTGACGGCTGAAGACCAGGACTTTCGTTTTTTCTGCATTTGCATTTAAGGCATTTCTTTCATTGTAACCGTGCAGTATGTCAAGACCCCTTTTAAGCCCAATCCGAGTTTTGGCAAGCAAAACTAAATCGTTTGCATATTCCATTATGGGGAGCACCGATTGCCCCCGATCTCTGAAGAAACGTGTTTCCTCTGAGCAACTCGGCTACCAGGTCAGCTGTGTATAAGTTAAAGAGGGTGGGTGCCTTGACAAAGCCCTGTTTTAGGCCTTTTTTGGTAAAAGATCTTCCTGCTCACACACGTTTACGTAGTTTTTATTCTCACCCAAGTGTCAGAATATAAAGCCATTATTGATGCAAGCAGTTTCCTTAGATCCCCCAAGTCGCAAGTTTCTTCCAAAGGATGTGCCACATCACCCCATTGAAAGCTGCGCTATAGTAAAAAAACTCGCGCAAAGAGCGGGGGAGATGTTGGTTTCAGTGCTTGTTGCCCAAGATATGAAAGTGCCAGGACATTGTCTGAAATGGAAGAGCTAGGTCTAAAGCCTGTTTGATATGAAGTGATGATGTAATTTGCTGAGATCCAATCTTCTAGCTTTTGAAGCAACACCCTTGCATAAGCTTTGCCATCTACATCCAATAAGGCTATCAGGCTATCATTTTTACGGCAGGTGGTACCCCCTTTTTTATAAATGGGTTGAAGTACTGAGCCCTTCCAAGCCGCTGGAACCACTGAAAAGTGTAAACAGGCATTAAATAGAGCGGTCAGGGGTTCATCCCAATATGCTTTATGATCTCTAAATCTGTTCCCTGAAAGGTCTTTAAGACCAGGAGCCCCATCCTGCCTCCTTTTGCCAAGGATCGTTTGCACAGTTTCAATGGTGACAGGAGCTGTTTTTTCATCTAGCGCATCTATTTTGTAGAAATCAGCAGCAAGTTCTTGATTCCCTGCATATTTTGGGTCCACATAAAGATTTCCCACATGCATTTCCCAATCGCTGGCAGAGATCACGTTAGTGCTGGTTTGAGATGTATAGAGCAATGTACTAATGAAGTCCCAAAATTCTCTGCTTTTATTAGGTGGCAGCAAAATAACCAGGCATTTCCAGCATTCACTTTTACCTTCAATTATCATAATGCTCTTTTGTACTCTTTCTTTGCCAGACTGCGTAGGGCATCTGTGGCCAGAGTTTTGTTCCTCTTATAGCACCTTTCTGTTTGCTGACATCTCCTTTTATACTGTTTCCATTCCTTGGTTGCTGGCTGCTTGTCCACCCTTTGTTTTTTGCCTCCAGTATGACCAGCCTGCGCTCTGTTCTTAAGCACATGCCCCCATTGATCAGTTATTTGGCCTGCCCCCTGGTGGAATTTAAGTGGGCTGTTTGCCTGTTTCCATGCCTCACATTTTGTTTTGCAGGCGGCAGTCCATTTAATACATTTTGTCAATGACCCTTTGGTGAATTGGCAGCCACTAACTTTATACAGATCATGTCTCATTGCCCCCAGATCAACTTCTATTACCACCGGATTATGGTCACTTTCAGTTCTATGAACCACCTTGTGGCTTAAGCACCTGCACAGAAGTGCTGGGCTTAGAAAGATATAGTTTATTGGGGATATATTTCTGAAAGTAGGAATGCATGTATCTGCTACTAAGCTGCTACGATCCATTGTTTTGTGGTCATGTTGATTAAGGAAATATTGTATGGCTAATCTTACTGGGTCTCAACAGAGCCCCCATTCCTGGCCAATCTGGTGAAGGTTAAATTGCCTGCCAACACATATTCAATCAATCAATCAATCAAATAATTTATTAAGCGCAGTACTTACCTGGTAGGGTCTCAAGGCGCTGGGGGGAGGGGGTTACTGCTTGAAAAATCATGTTTTGAGGTGCTTTCTGAAGGTTAGGAGGTCCTGGGTCTTGCGTAAATTGGTGGGGAAGGAATTCCAGGTTTTGGTGGCGAGGTGGGAGAAGGATCTGCCGCCGGAGGTGGTGTGTTGGATGTGGGGGACTGTAGCGAGAGTGAAGTCGGCGGAGCGGAGCTGTCCAGTTGGTTTGTGGAAGGTGATTAGTTCATTGAGGTAGGCCGGTCCAGTGTCGTGGAGGGCTTTGTGAGCATAAACAAGGATTTTGAAAATGATCCTATTGGTGATGGGCAGCCAGTGCAGGGTTCTGAGGGGGCAGAGTTGTGTTCATGGCGAGGGAGGTTGAGGATGAGACTTGCGGCTGCGTTCTGGATTCTCTGGAGTTTTCTCTGAAGCTTGGATGTGGTCCCTGCGTAGAGGGCATTGCCGTAGTCCAGTCTGCTGCTTATGAGGGCGTGGGTGACTGTTCTTCTTGTTTCTAAAGGAATCCATTTGAAAGTCTTGCGTAGCATGCGAAGGGTGTTGAAGCAGGAGGATGATATGGCGTTGATTTGCTGAGTCATGGAGAGAGATGAGTCCAGTATGATGCCAAGATTGCGTGCGTGGGTGGTGGGTGTTGGGGGTGGTCCAAGGGTCGTCGGCCACCAAGAGTCGTTCCATGCTGTCATGTTGGGACCAAAGATGATGATCTCTGTTTTTTCTGAGTTCAATTTGAGGTGGCTTGCTGTCATCCAGTTGGCGATGGCGAGGAGTCCGGCGTGTAGGTTATTCTTGACAGAAGCTGGGTTCCTAGTGAGGGAGATGATGAGCTCGGTGTCGTCAGCGTATGAAATGATGGTGAGGCCATGGGGGAGGAGGATATTCTTGACCTGGATGTTCGTAAACAAACTCCTTCAGTAGGACTAGTATAGATTTAACCATCATCTGTTTCTTTCCTTGATGTGAGTTGATGTATATGTTTACCACTGTTACCGGGGAAGCCATGTATTGTAATCATTTTCATGTTGCTCATAGATTTCTCCCACATTGCTAATTTAATAGCCAAGTGTATCTTAACGTATGTAGCAAGACCTCCAATGAATCTTCCAAACAAGTTTTTTTTTGTAGGCAGGCAACTGAAATGTTGTAAAGCCCTCTATGGTCAGGGGTTCTGCCGTCCATGTTTCTTGGAAGCACATAATATTTGCCTTGTTTACAAAGCTCTTAATGCTAGAGCTGGCAATTAGAGAAGCCACGCCGGCCACGTTCCAGTTAATTATTTTGATAGTTTTAAATTTGGATTTTATAGAAGGCCTTTCAGAGCTAAATACACATCTTCGTTTTAGTGGACAAGGCTGCAGGGAGCCATTCCCATCCTTGCCCCCTCACAATACCATGACAGTCATTTTTGTGTTAGTTGTATTTATATGAAATGCAACCAAATGTTAATATTACCTTTACTTCTCAAACAATTCTGACCTTGTTCTTGCAAAAGGTTCTTGAAAATCGGTTCACCTTTTACTGGTGTTAGTTGTAGTAATCCTCCAAAATCAATGACATGGTTCCTTCAAAGAGAACATCATAAAGCTTCTCAGCACTTCTTGCCTATGCCAGCATCATGTTTGAAACCTTGCTCACTTTTTCTATGATCAAACATTTTAAGGACCCTCCAAGTTCTTGACACATTTCAGTAGTTAATGTTAACTATTCCAATTTGTTGTCATTCTCTACAGCAAGTAACAGTAGACAATATAAGGTAATCATTTTTATATTGTGTGCTATTATGCCATAAAAAGCAGTATCTTCACAATATAAATGTGAAGTAATAACTTCATGCATATATGAAGCCATTACTTTTATTGAAATGCGTTTCCCAGTTACAGCTTAGCCACTCACATATTGGAATCTAGATTCAAAAGTAGGTCATTCAGCCAACACATTTTCATTCTGAAGTCTATGATCTACTGACTGTTTTCTATCTTTGTTTATACATATTTCTTCAACATTTAATTGAGATACTGAGAAATCCAAATTATCGACATACTCTTTCACTTTGTAAATTGCAAGTTAATCTCGTCTATGGCAACCACAACTTGATTTTCAATAATTGGTTGTCCAAGTGGGCCACCAGTTCTGGAAGTGGAAGTGTTATTCGTTGATGCAGTAGTCCTTTTAATTTCTGTATTAATATTATTTTCTTCCTGCATCTCTCATTCCAACATTTGTACATAGGTCTGAAACTGAGGCAATGTGATTTCATTTTTATTAACATTAAATGTATCTTAATAGGTTTCAAAGGGACCTATGTTGACCTCTTCTTTGCACCATTTTAAGTAGTTAAATAAGTGCTAAATAGTAGAAATATTTATTTTCTCCTGTGTGACAATGCTTCTTCCAATTATTAATAAGAGGAGGTTTAGAATGATATCTGAATCAGACATTGGCCCCTTCCACTGAAAATGTTCCTGCGTTGATGTCTTCTGCTAAAAAAAAACAAATTATGTGTAGAACTGAGGAAGGTCATACAGTGATCATTCTTCTAACAATTAACTTCTGTTTGGGTAATACATGTTTAACATTTTTGTTATCACAATATCATTTTTATGTGATCAAAATGTACAGGGTATTTAATTACAGTAAGGCTTTTTAAAATTGTCTAGCTTGATGATGACAAGCCTAAACTAAGTCAAATTATTACCCCTGATTTACCATATAAACTTGAGGAACTCAAGCGGTGACATACTTCATAGCTACCAACCTCACAATGAGATTGCATTTGGCGGCTAAATTTGCATAATTTTTTTACTTAACAATTGTTTAGCAGATATTTCTTCCCATACTTACTTAATATCTGTTTTTCTTTTTACTTTGTAGGTTGCAACTGCTGTAGAGTTATAAGCAATAATGTTTAAATCCATGTTAGTATCCCACACATAGAATAAAGGATTTTAGTCATAGATTCATTATGATGCTTGTAGTCTATTAAGCTTGAAAGTGTTTTTGGGGATTTCCCAGAAACTGCATGTCTTATAGATGACATTAAATTGTTTCCTCCTTCCTTTTGTAGAATTACCATGGTAATCCAAAGCAACATTTTGAGTAATATTTTAGTTTGTTCTGATATTTTCTTAAGCAGTGTTTTCCATACTTATGTGATTGAACGTGTAAAACTTGTTCAAATAGTTTGACATAACATGCAATAAAATGTAGGATGGCTTCATTAGAATTGTATCCAAACACAGATGCATCCAAACACAGATACACGTCTTCTTCAGCTGCCTCTAATAACGCCTGGTACCACAAAGAAACTTCTTTATGGATAGATATCTGTGATAATTTCTCCTCCCAAATGCTCTTCCTAGTTACTTTTACCTGAAGAGTAGTGAGCCAACTTGCCAAATGGTAATATTTTAATTTAGAAATCATATTTCCTGTTTGTTCCACAAATATGGCCAATGTATCAACTTGAAATCCTCTATGATTTGCCCCCATTTTGTCACCCCATTAGCCTTTAATGGAAATGATAACTTGTCTACAAGACATTCAGGGGTGCCTGGTGAATCCCAAATGGGGGCCAAACAGCTATAATAGCTATCCCTAAGGTGACTCGAGTCTGTAACCAGATCCTGCATTCATCTTTAAGAATCTTCAGGCGAACCTTTTTGAAGTATTTCAGGTGGCCACATTTATATAAAATTAGTCACCCGCCCTCAAAAGATGCTGAGTCATTGCTTTCCAAAGGGAAGTATACTTAGATCTTTTGGATAAAAGAATCCTCACATTCTTTAACTGAAAGGCAAGATACTTTACTGACCACCTAAGATTAGAGGGCTGTATATTGAGACCAAAATGTAACTTACCCGCTGAGTGATCCGAAAGATGAGCTGGAGCATGCCCTACATAGTTAACCTTTCCACAAAAACTATTATGCGCTAAGAAAAAATCTATCCTAGACCGATGGCTCATACTTCTTATTATTAAACATAAATCTAGAGCCTTCTCCCTCTTTCCATCCCAAATATCCACTAGACCAAAATCCACCATCTCCTGCTTCACCCAAGGTTATGTTTTAGGGGCTTTAACTGTTCCTGTGGGGGTAGATTTATCCAACACAGGATCAAACAATACATTAAAATCTCCTTCCATCACAATTGGGTATCTTGATGTTATTAAATGACTATATAAACCCTGGCCAGGTTCCGGTTCATCTGTTTTTGGAACATAATATCCAGCTATTGTAAACCAAAACCCATACAGACCCACTTCCACAATCAATCATCTACCTTTGGAATGTACTGTTACGTTGCCCACTATTACCTTTAAAGATCTTTTGATAAGAATTGCCACACCTTTAATAGCACAAGATTGATTTGTACTTGCATTATAACCCACCCAATTTATTTGCTTAAAAGTGTCTTCCCACTCCTCCCGTAGTAAATGGGTCTCCTGAAGGATAACCACCTCTTCTGCTATAATTTTCAAAAATTCAAAAATCTTCCTCCTTTTCCCCTTAACCCTGAGACCATTAACCTTCCAGGAAAGAATCTTCAACTGGGCAATCTTGTGTCTACTCATTACCCATAAAAAAAGAATCCAATGAACCCCTGGCTAACCTAAATGTAGACACTTATATGTTTTTCTTTTTTCTCAGATGCTCCCACACCTAGCGCAAAAGAATACCCATAAAACTTTTAGAACCCACTTGCTCCATCCCCCCTTCCCGGGGGACCCTCCAATATTTCTTTAAGGGAAACATGAAGTCGCCCCATTTGAGCTCTCTTCTGGGCAACTCAAACTCAAATTAACGCAATGCCTTAATCTGTTCTATCGAAGCACAAACTTCAGTGGGATCCCTGATGTAATACATCCTATTGTTCCACATAATCCTTAGGGTGGCTGGATTTGAACTGTTGCACCTAAGGACCTAAGTTCCTACATAACATTCCCCAGCTCCCACTGTCTGTCCAATGTTGCCCTTGAAGCTTCAGATTGCATTAAAAAAGACCCATTTGAGAAACTGCCCACTTTAAGGGCTTCTGATAGAATTTTCTCTTTAATGGAATATGTTGGCAAAGTTTATAAGTAGTTTCCTGGGAACTTTCCTCCTGGCATTTCTTTTAAAAGGGTCTCAATTAATTATTTTAATGTCTTCTTTCAGATTTAGATGAGATAATTTTGGAATAAACTCTCTGATCAGAGAAATTACATAGGCCTTAGTATCTCCTCCTTCCTCCCCCTTGGGGACATTCAGCAGTCTGATGTTATTCCTCCTTAAGCTATTTTCCAAAGTTTCTAACTTCTCCTGAAGAGCTTTTTCCCTTGGTTTCAGTTGGGAGATATATTGGCTATTTGCAAGCACCCGTCTGTCTTGTTCTACCACCACCACTTTCAATCTACCCATTCTTTCTGTTAATGTATTTATCTTGCTCTCCAAAGCCTCGCATACTTTCCTAATTTTGCCTTGGTTATGTTCAGGGACCTCAAACTTCTCTCTAATCCCCTTTCATTAATTAAATTAAAAGGTCCTGAACAGGCGGGCTGTGAGGCTGCATGGGATCTACCAGGAAATCAGGTACTGGCGAACCTGAAGGAAGTGGGTGTGTAGTCTCTATTTGCCCCCCAAAAAGTGCTTGAGCCAAATCCTTGTCGCTGTTTTCTAGCCCTTGCTCCATCAGTGCTAGTTCCCCCGAGGAGGGAGGGGGAGCAATTGCTTCTTGTAAAGCCTGCAATCTCTTGTCCCCTTGAGGAAGATTTTAAAGAAAGACAAAAGCAGTAAAGCTCCCCTACACCCCTCTTGTGAATGTTTTAAAGGAGGAACTCCCTTTTTCAACCTTCAAGTAAGAACAATTTTGCTTGACAATTTCCTTTACAAATCAAAGTCTGGCTGCTGGTTTTCTGGACAGGCACACGTTTTTGTGGTGCTGTTTGCCAGCCCACTCCTCTCACTTTCTCTCCCCGTCTTGGTGTTCTTAATTGTCCCCGTTCTCCTGCTTTCTTAATAGGTGTGGCATCAAATATATCACCAATGCCCAACTCCTGGGGACCCACCTTACCTTTAAGTGGACTTTGTACTTGTGAGTTAGGGGCTGACGGGGGGCCTCTGGAGCCTGCACAGGCCCACCGTCTGACCAGCGTCATGTGTATCAAATCCTCTGTACTATCAACGCGCACCGCCCCCGGCTGCCATAGTCTTTCCATTCTCGAGGGAAAAAGCCTCTTGTGCTGCTCATGCCACCCGCCCCAGAAGGCTGCAATGAGAGGAGTAGCGTCTCCCACAATGCACACTCCAAGCAGCCTGAGCCCAGACACTTGCTCCCATGAAGTTCCTTCTCTGCATCCTTCCTGCAGCCCTTCCTTAAGCCACGTGGCTGAGACCGATGCTGGTCCCATCTCCAGCTTTGGATGCATACGCTCTGGGTAAGAGACAACTAGTCTTTGCACATCAGTCGTAACATATGCCAAACAAAGACAGAGACAGGCACGTGCTCGTTGCTGCAATCATCAGGAAATCAGGAGAGCTTTTGGCCACGCTCCTCAGCCGGCCTCCATGTTCCCAGTCTGCCTGATCCTGAATGGAAGAGTCTATTAATAGGTTTTATGATTCATTCTGAGTGAAGACAAACTCTATACAAGTATTGTTGTCAGAGGGTGCACCAAAGTATTTAGGTTTTATGTAGTCTGTAAAAGTGTTGACTTGTGGTGGATTAGAGTGAAATAGAGTATATTGAGTTGCTGTAATGATGGTGGTTTCACAAAATATAGGCCCTCATTACAACATTGGCGATAAGTGCCGCTTACCACCATGCTAACTGCCGCCAACATACCGCAGCGGTATACCGCTACCCGTATTATAACCCACACAGAGAAATCTGCCACTGTCCAGACACACACACAAGTCTGCCAGCCCAAAGGTCAGTGATAAACTGGGGGTAGCAAAACCCACACTGTTACGCCAACAGAAATACGCCCACAGCATCATGACCCATGAATCACTGCAGCGGTCATTCAACCACTGTAAACCATTGGCGGTACACACCGCGGCACTCAAAATACACATACAAAACTACACCACATTAGACAATTCAAACTACACCCACATGACACACATACACACACCACACCCACACCAATATACAACACACACCGATACTACCCACAACCCTTTACGACCCAAAGATTTTGGCAAGTGAGAGAGAGACAAGCCAGGAGCACCCACTGAATCTGAGCCACAACCCCAGCACATCACCCCACACACCCTCACACATACCACTCACACTACACCCATGGCACCTCAAAGACACCCCAGGTTCTCAGAGGAGGCGCTAAGGGTCATGGTGGAGGGAATCATCCGGGTAGAGACACAGTTATTCGGATCACAGGTTCAGCAGACATCTAAAGCAAGGAAGATGGAGCTCTAGCGGAGAGTCATGGACAGGGTCAACGCCATGGGACAGCACCCATGAACAAGGGAATACTTCAGAAAGAGGTGGAACGACCTATGGGGAAGGTACGATCTGTGGTTGCAAGACACCAGATAGCTGTGCAGAGGACTGATGGTGGACCCCCACCTCCTCCCACACAACTAACAACATGGGAGGAACAAGTCTTGGCGATCATGCATCCTGAGGTCCTGGCAGGAGTAGCAGGAGGACTGAACTCTGGTAAGTCAACTCCTTCCTACTTTATACCCACCCTCCCTGCATGCAATTACAAACAACAACCCCTACCCTCACCTCCATCACCCCACCACCTCACATATTCCCCACTATCACAACCCACCCATCCTAATACCAAGCCCTGCATGCAACACCAATGCATGGACCCCCATCACAGACATGCTTGGACACCCATCACCACAGCATGCACACTAGTAACAATCACTTAGCCAAATCAACCACAACGCACACAAGCCAAAACTGCCTTGCTAATAGCAACCATAGAGGGAATCATACCAATGCACAAGATGGCACACGCAGAAACAATAACACTGCATTTACATCCCCACAGGACCCCCGCTCAACGTCACTGGAGAGGAGGTACCAGCCACATCCAGTCCCCCCCCAGAAGAGGCCCACAGTGATGACAGCAGCTCTGCACGCCTGGATCACGATGACCAACCTGGCCCATCAGGGACCTCTGGACAGTCATTAACAAGGCACAGTCCCAACACACCACAGAGCCTTTCCCCTCAGGAAACACCACCACAGCACCCACCCAGCGGGCCCATCCTCAATCAGTAGTGTGTTCACCACTACAGGGAACCCAGGCAATCCCACAAACACAGGACGATCAGGGACCTGGAGTCAGTGGGCACACTGTTCAGGGGACAGAGGCACAGGACAACAGGGAAGCTGGGAGGACTACTGTGCAACAAGGGGAGGACAGGCCCAGGGAACTGACTCCCCACGAGGCACTCACCAACATCCTCGGAGAATACCACCATTCCCAGAAAGACCATGGGCCAGATACTGGCCAAGTTGCAGGAGACCCAGCGGCTGCAGGAGGGACAGTACCTGGGGATCAGGGAGGACCTGAGGGACATCCACACCCCCCTGATCACCATTGCAGGGGTGCTGGCAGACATGGCCAACACCATGAGGGAGGCAGTGGCACACCAACGGGCCCCTGACACTAGCCACACCGAAGAACAGCCCTCCACCTCCGCCAAAACTAGTAGACAGGAAGTCCTGCCAAAGGAACAACAGGCCACCAGCACCCCACCCTCTGCAGAAGGAGAACCACCCAGCAAATGGTCCCAGCGATCCAGGCAGAAGCCAGAGAACATTGCCAATACCCCCTCCAGGAAATAAGACTCTCCTGATTGTCACCCATGTGTCCCACTCTGTCACCCTGTCCACCTTAAACTGCCATTGCTCCCCTCCCTATGCCCCCTTGGACAATGCACCTGTGATACAAATAGACTAGACACTACCATGGACTAACCTCCATCAGCAACCCAGCCCATTGCAATAACCCCTCCACTTATTAGCACCTAAATAAACACCCTTGTAACAAATTCAAAAATGGAGTCTGTCAATTGTTTGACATATGTATTAGTTTCACAAACTGTAAACATTGCAATTCAAATGTACTGTAATATTTACATAGGTATGACCTGTAGTGGGCAGCAGTAAACACACCAGGAGCCAGAGTGGGGCACACAGATCTGAAAATAGAGATGCAAAAGGGTATAGTAAGTGGCCATAGACATAGGGAAATCAGGCTGCCGTGTTCAATGTCAAACATAGAACTGCAATGGAAGGTGAAGCTACAGTGTCTTACCTGTGTGTCATTGGAAGTGCTGTTGAATTACTGTAGTTCTGTTGTCTACATCTTCTTCCTCTGCCTCCTCTTCATCACTGTCCACAGGCTCCACCGCTGCCACACGACCATACCCAGGCACCTGGCGTCTCAAGACCAGGTTGTGCAACATGCAATGATGATCTGGAACACCTTCTTGGGTGAGTGGTACAGGGATCCAATTGGCAGATGGAGGCACCAGAATCTGGCCTTCAGGAGGCCAATGGTTTGCTCAATGATCCTCCTTGTTCACCCATGTGCCTCATTGTAACGTTCCTCTGCCCTTGTCCAGGCATTCCTCAATGGGGTCAGTAGCCATGAGAGATTGGGGTAACCAGAGTCACC
This sequence comes from Pleurodeles waltl, assembly GCF_031143425.1. Taxonomy (NCBI): domain Eukaryota; kingdom Metazoa; phylum Chordata; class Amphibia; order Caudata; family Salamandridae; genus Pleurodeles; species Pleurodeles waltl. The sequence goes on along the minus strand of NC_090448.1, from coordinate 1,027,957,990 downwards.
TGCAAATATCAAGGGATACCTGTTAGCCACACACTCACCCTTAGGACCAAACCCACACCCATATACCTACATCAACTGGGTGGGGACCCTGGGCTCACCTATTAGCCACACCAGGTGCCTCTGGAGTTGAGAGATCACATATGGGATGCTGCTTTCCTCAAGATAAAGGCATCATGCAAATAGCCAGGATGCTCTGCATTGACATGGGTGATGTACTGGTCCGCCAAACACACCATCTGCACATTGAAAGAGTGAAAGCTTTTTCTATTTCTGAACACTTGTTCATTTCTCCTAGGGGGGACAAATGCAATATGTGTACCATCAATGGCACCAATGATGCTGGGCATATGTCCCAGTGCATAGAAGTCAGCCTTCACTGTGGCCAAATCCTCCACCTGGGGGAATATGATGTAGCTGTGCATGTGTTTCAGCAGGGCAGACAACACTCTGGTCAGCACGTTTGAGAACATAAGCTGTGGCATCGCTGATGCCATGGCCACTGTCGCTTGGAAGGAACCACTTGCCAGGAAATAGAGCACTGACCTGCACTAGAGGTGGGATAACTGTGGGATGGCGGATAGCAGAGATTGGGCACACAGTTCTTGGATTGTGGCCCTATCAAGTCTGTAGTTCAGGATAATGTGCCTGTCCTCCATTGTCGCCAGGTCCACCAGGGGTCTGCACACGGGGGGATGTCTCCATCTCCCATTCATCCTCAGTGGTTGAACTCTAGGGTGAAAAACGGTGAGTAGAACGTCATATTCACACAAATTTCAACATTAATATGCAATTTTTGCTTTACGGAAACAGTATGTGAACTCGTAAGTAAGTTGTTGTGCCAATGTCTGCTGTGATGCAGTTAGGTTCCATGGCCTGTGCCCACCTGAAATGGCAGCTGCCTGACCTGTGAGGAGGGACAAGTGGAAATGAGATAATTCCACTGGCGTTGTGTGCCGTTGCGGTCGGCGGTCGATGACCGCCATGCAACACCGCATTGTTTATCATTGGAGCCTATGGGTTCCAGAAGCCAATGGCGATGTATGCCGGTGGTGACGGTACGCACTGCCGCAGACGTGACTGCCATTTTCTATCTGTTCACTCACTTGCTACCTGACCTTCAACAGGAGAGGACCTACACTGCAAGTGCTGCTGTGACCTTTGTCTGGAAGCGACAATGGCTAGAGTGTCTGGGGAAAGGGCCCCTGCCTTCACTTCGTAGGAGTTGGAGAGACTGGTGGATGTGGGCCTACCCCAGTACCCTTTACTCTATGGTCCTCCAGACAAACAGGTGAGTACACTGTGAGCATGATGCATGGGGCATGAATGTATGGATTTCTGTGTGTGTAAGCCTTGTGTGGGGGGGGGGTGTCTGAGGGGTCCTGGACAGAGTGCTGCTGTTTTTTTTTTTCTGCAGGTCAGTGGCCATCAGAAAAAGGGGTTTTGGCATGCCATCGCCAAGGAGGTGCAGACCCTGGGGGTCTTTGACAGGCGGAGCACCCACTGCTGCAAACAGTGGGAGGACCTGTGCCGCTGGGCAAGGAAGACAGCAGAGGCCCAGCTGGGGCTGGCCTCCCAACGAGGAAGGGGTGCCCGTCTGTGGCGGGTTCTTTTTATCCCGAGCCGAGGGGATGCTGGAAGAAGGTGACAGACGCGACGCTGAAGGGTGTAGTACGTTTATTTACATGTTCGTTGGAATTGTAGCCCTAGCTTTTCCGCCAAAGGGTGATATTCCAGTACAAAACTAATCTATAAAGTCCCTTTTCTTTCAGGGTTCCTTGATGCTCCCGGGATGGGCTGGTCTGGTCCGGAGGGAGAGGTCTTGTTCAGCCGGCTCTCATGGCCCCAGGATTTCCCCAAAACAAAGAAGGAGAAAGGAACAGGTAAGTGGGGAGATTTATTTATATACGGTTAATTGGGGTTAGTAAGGTGTGAGATGGGGGGGGGGTTGTGTGGAGGTGAAGGAATGTGGGTTTGCACTCCTCTTGTGTCTTTCTTTCGTCGTGCCCTGTTTGTGACCCCCTTACAGTTTCATTCACTGGTCTGGGTATGGCCCTCGTGGGGTTATCCTTCGGTTTAACCGTGGTCCTGCTTAAATAGGCTCCCCTTCCTTACACGACCTCAGTCCTCCCTTCTTAACCCCCTAAAAACCAGCCAACCACCCAGAACCCCAGTCCCAGCCCCGGTACGCTCGTACCTGGTTTGGCCACGCCCCTCCGGGGACGTGGCCGGCTTGTAAGCGATCTCCCGACTTTGTCTCGGCAGGGCCGGGAGGCGCCCAAGCGTTTCTGCTCTCCACGCGTTGCTCCTTCTCCGCAGCGGGGTTTGCCTTCTCTCTGTGTGGTCCGCGGCGTTCTTCTCTCCGGCTTTCCTCGACGTCGGCGGCTTCCTCTGGGTCGCGCGGCGCTCCTCCCTCTCCTTCGGTCCTCCTTCCGGCCTCTATCTGACGGATGACGTTGGACGTCATCGCGTCAGGAATTCCTTGGGTGCCCCCGGGTTATCCTCCGGCGGTCGTTCGCTCCGCCCAGGAACCGGCGTCCGGAGGCGCCCGGTTACACATCCCCTCACATGAATGGGGCTGATCGAGCCCCATCAGAACCGGAACCCGGGACAAATAGTCAGCCTGACCCATAAGGTCACCAGGGAGGTGGCAAACCTGGAAGGAGAAAGGTTGGAGCTCCATGAACCATCTCAATATACGATTGTTGGTATTCTTATATCTTGAGAGCCACGTAAGGGGTGCATGGTCCGTATATAGTAAGGAAGGTCTGCCCAAAAGATAGTATTGGAGACTTTCGATAGCCCATTTAATGGCAAGACATTCCCGCTCTATAATGGGGTATCTTTGCTCCCTGGGAAACAGCTTACGGCTAATAAAGACGACGGGATGGCTCACTCCGTCTTCATCCTTTTGAAAAAGAACGGCTCCTACCCCCACGTCGGAGGCATCCGTTTGGAGATGAAAGGGTTTGTCAAACTCAGGACATTTCAATATCGGTTGAGTGGTGAGACACCTTTGCAAGGTATGAAAACTATGAAGTTGAGTCGGGTCTAGTCCTGGGATATTGTTGGGCTGTCCTTTTCTTAAGAGATTGGTTAGGGGGGCAGCTAAACTGGAATACTGGGGAATGAACCTTCGATAGTACCCCACTAGACCTAAAAAGGAACGAATTCCCTTCTTCGTGGTGGGAGCACTGGTGTGTAGATTGGCTTCGATTTTATTTTTTTGGGGTCGCAGTATACCGTTGCCAATGTGATAACCCAGGTATGAGATCTCACTAAAAGCCATTCGGCTCTTGGCGGGGTTGGCTGTCAATCCAGCCTTCCTTAAAGCCGAGAGGATGTGGTCTATGTGGACCACATGGTCTTCCCAGGTCTCACTGAAAATAACGATGTCATCCAGATAGGCCGCCGCATATCTGGTATGAGGTCGTAATATGGTGTCAATGAGACGTTGGAAGGTGGCGGGGGCGCCATGTAACCCAGAAGGGAGAACCTTAAAGTGATACAATCCTGAGGGAGTAGCGAAAGCCGTCTTTTCCTTGTCTTCGGGATCCAACGGGATCTGCCAATATCCCTTGGTCAAGTCAAGGGTAGACATGTACTTCGCTTTCCCCAGTCTTTCTAAGAGCTCGTCTATCCTAGGAAGAGGATATGTGTCAAATTGTGATAGGGAATTGACCTGTCTAAAGTCGATACAAAAACGTATAGACCCATCAGGTTTGGGTACCAAAACCACGGGCGAACACCAGGGGCTTTGGGAAGGTTCTATGATGTCTAGATCTAACATCTTCTCAATTTCGTTTTCTACGAGGGTTTTCCTAGCTTCAGGGATACGATAGGGTTTTAATGGCACGGTTTTCCCAGGTGGTGTGAGGATTTGATGATGTACCAACTGTGTCCTACCGGGTACCGAGGAGAACACCCGCCCGTTTTTATCAAAGAGATTCTTCAATTGTCTATTTTGTTGAATCGAGATCTCTGTATTAATGATAGGAACCTCTCTCTCGCCAGGGGGATCAGTGGGGCACCACCCTATCTCTAATTCCTTAACGGTATTGACTAGGCAGCCGTGCCTTGGGTCGTTCGGAGGTTCTTCCCATCTTTTTAATAAATTAACATGGAAGATCTGTGACCTAGGGGGAATGTCGTTAAGCTGAATTCTATACGTTACGGGGGTTACTAGTCCTGTTACGGTGTAGGGTCCCTGCCACTTGGCCAACAATTTGTTGTCTGAACTGGGAAGAAGAACTAACACTTTATCTCCTAGGGAAAAGGACCTCAATTGGGTATTCCGATCATAATTCCTTTTCTGTTTGGTTTGGGCCCTCTCCATGTGTTCCCTTACGCTTTCCCATACTGTATGCAGGTGGGTTTTTAACTCACGGACATACTTTAGAATGGTTTTTTCCCCGTCTTCTTCTTCCCACATCTCAGCGGCCATATCTAGTAGGGTCCGTGGTTGTCGCCCAAACAACAGCTCAAACGGACTATGGCCCGTGGAGGCTTGTTCGTGTGTCCTGATTGCGTATAATACTAAAGGGAGTTTCTTATCCCAGTCCTTACCAGTCTCTGAGATAGTTTTCTTTAGTAGTGTTTTGAGAGTACGGTTGTATCTCTCCACCAAACCATCGGTTTGTGGATGGTAGACTGACGTCCGTAACTGTTTAATCCCTAATAGCTGACATATTTGCGTCATCAGGTTGGACATAAATTGGGTACCTTGGTCCGTTAGGATTTCTCGAGGAAACCCAATTCGGGAAAAGAACCCTATCATGGCGTGTGCGACACTCTTGGTGTTAATACTAGAGAGGGGAATAGCCTCAGGGTATCTCGTGGCGTAATCTACTAGTACCAATATATAACGATAGCCTCTCGACGAGGGCAGAAGAGGGCCAACGAGGTCCATCCCTATTCTAGAGAAGGGGACATCAATGATGGGGAGGGGTTGTAAAGGGGCCTTTCTCCGCGAGCCTGGGTCAACCAATTGGCATTTTGGGCATTGTTGACAGAATTTCCTAATCTGGGAAAATACCCCCGGCCAGTAAAACTTCCTCAACAAATATTCCTCTGTTTTCTCCCTCCCATAGTGTCCACCCCCGGGCTGGCTGTGTGCTAAGTGTAGAACTTGTTGTCTATAAGCTTCTGGAACTATCAACTGTTTCTTCTCGTCTTGGTCTTAACTATGGTGAACGAGGGACCCTTATCCTGGGGGTTCCGTGGCCGTGCACTTTTCCATGCATGTATTAAACTAGGGTCTTCTCTTTGCGAAGTCCGGAAGCTGGGAAGGGCAGTGAGGGCGAGGACCTTTGTAATTACCCTGTTGGAGCGGCCTTGGTTATAGGCTTTCTTAATAATTCTTTTCTCCTTCCGGGTGAGTTTAGGTCGTACCCTCGGAGGTGATAGAGGCATATTGGAGAAAGGAGCGTCCTTCCACCAGTTGTTGGTTTCTTCGAGCTGTCTAAGGCTGTCTAAGAGTTGCGGGAACTCCGAAAAGTCAGTTCCTATAATAGCTTCTTCAACCAGTTGCTCTACTAAACCCACTCTTATGGGTATTTCTTGTCCTCCCCAGGTGAGGGTGGTCCAGATTAGGGGATATTCTCTGGTTTCTCCATGAATACAACAGATTGATACCGTGAATTCCGAAGTGTAGTAAGGTGCGTCGAACAACCCGGCCCTGACCACAGATTGGCTACACCCTGAATCGATGAGGGCTACTGTGCTTTTCCCATTGATAATCAGTCTCTTTTTATAAGGGGTGTCTCTTCTTCCTGTATAAAAGACTCTTCCCCTAGTGACCCCTATTTCCATGGGTTCCGATTTTTCTGTTTTCAGGGGGCAACCTCGAGCTATGTGGCCCCATTCCCCGCAACTGAAACACTGAGGTTGTTGTATATATGGCCTATCTAGTCCCCGGGATTTTCCTATGTCATCATTGATTCTTCGTCCCACCGTCGAAGACGTTCCCGAACCCAGACGCAGGGGACCAGGTGTTGATCGGGGGGTGGTTACTTTGAATTCAAGGGAGCGATGAAAGGCACAGGCCAACTCAATGGTAGTACTGGTATCCGGGTTTGGATGTTGTTTGATCCAGTTGCGTGTAGACGGGGGCAGGTATTGCTCTAAGAGCACGATCTCGATAATGTCTTCCCGATTTGTCCCTATGGGTCCCAACCATTTGAGGCCCAGATCTTTGATCCTAAAATATAGGGCCCGGGGATTTTCGTTGGGTCCCCACTTCGCTTTTCTAAACCGGACTCGATAATGTTCAGAATCAAACCCCACTCGTTCTAAGATGCTCTTTTTGATATCGTTATAGGGGGTTATTCCACCGGGGTTTACCGCTTGATAGGCTGCTTGGAGAGTCCCGGTCAATAAGGGGGCGATATATTGGCCCCATCGCTCCGGAGGCCAGGTAGCGGAAGTAGCAACCCGTTCAAAATTGGTGAAAAAGGCATCGGGGTCTTCACCTTCTTGATATCGTTGTAAGACCGAACTGGGCACATTCGGGTGTACACGGGTAGCAGCGATAGTATCTGTGAGATTCTTAATGGCGGTTTCATGAACCAACTGGTTGTTGGCCATTATGGTGGCCTGACTCTTAAGGGCATTTTGTAGTGCCTCCCTTTCCAATTTGGCCTCTTTTTGTTGCTCTTCCCACACTAATTGTAGGTGTCTTTGTCCGGAGGCCAACTGTTGCATCATATCGGATAGGGTACACTTCTCCTCCATGGTTGGGGAGTCTCTGTCTCCTATTCCAGCATCCCACTTCTGACACCACTGTGGCGGGTTCTTTTTATCCCGAGCCGAGGGGATGCTGGAAGAAGGCGACAGACGCGACGCTGAAGGGTGTAGTACATTTATTTACATGTTCGTTGGAATTGTAGCCCTAGCTTTTCCGCCAAAGGGTGATATTCCAGTACAAAACTAATCTATAAAGTCCCTTTTCTTTCAGGGTTCCTTGATGCTCCCGGGATGGGCTGGTCTGGTCTGGTCCGGAGGGAGAGGTCTTGTTCAGCCGGCTCTCATGGCCCCAGGATTTCCCCAAAACAAAGAAGGAGAAAGGAACAGGTAAGTGGGGAGATTTATTTATATACGGTTAATTGGGGTTAGTAAGGTGTGAGAGGGGGGGGGTTGTGTGGAGGTGAAGGAATGTGGGTTTGCACTCCTCTTGTGTCTTTCTTTCGTCGTGCCCTGTTTGTGACCCCCTTACAGTTTCATTCACTGGTCTGGATATGGCCCTTGTGGGGTTATCCTTCGGTTTAACCGTGGTCCTGCTTAAATAGGCTCCCCTTCCTTACACAACCTCAGTCCTCCCTTCTTAACCCCCTTAAAACCAGCCAACCACCCAGAACCCCAGTCCCAGCCCCGGTACGCTCGTACCTGGTTTGGCCACGCCCCTCCGGGGACGTGGCCGGCTTGTAAGCGATCTCCCGACTTTGTCTCGGCAGGGCCGGGAGGCGCCCAAGCGTTTCTGCTCTCCACGCGTTGCTCCTTCTCCGCAGCGGGGTTTGCCTTCTCTCTGTGTGGTCCACGGCGTTCTTCTCTCCGGCTTTCCTCGACGTCGGCGGCTTCCTCTGGGTCGCGCGGCGCTCCTCCCTCTCCTTCGGTCCTCCTTCCGGCCTCTATCTGACGGATGACGTTGGACGTCATCGCGTCAGGAATTCCTTGGGTGCCCCCGGGGTATCCTCCGGCGGTCATTCGCTCCGCCCAGGAACCGGCGCCCGGAGGCGCCCGGTTACACCGTCATACCCTGACCCCTCATGTTCCGCATCCTGGCAGTGGCCTATCCGGAGTTGGACAGGCGCTTGAAGGCATCACAGCAGCCACAAGGGGGTGAGTACAGATTCTGAATCATGACTTTGCACGTGTTAAGGTATTTCCTGGGTGAGGGATGTGGGCTGTGGGTGCCCTTAGGCCAGGGCAAACATGGTAGGGTATGTTCAATGATGGGCAAGCTCAGATGCACTCCAACCCCTATAATGTTAGTGGGCATCTACTACTGGGCAGGGTCCCTTGGGTTTCAGGTGTGCAGCTAATGGCGTTAGGCATTGTACCCCATGGGCTGGTGACTAGCATTGTTACTGGTAGTGCATGGCCTAGTGCATAGAGCTGTTCCATGTGAGTTGTGTACGCCAACAGTAGTGTTGGTGCTGGCATTGACCAAGTGCATCCTCTGTCTCCCCCCCTTTTTATTTTGTCACCCTGTCCTTGTGTGCATTAGCATCATCTGGCGGAGGAGCAGAGGCACCAGCAATGGAGGGAGCTGCATCCCACATGGGCCTGGAGGCCGAATCCACTGACGGTGAGGGCACCAGTGGGACTGAGGGCGAGGGGACCACCACGAAGGAGACAGGGGGGGACAGTACCGACAGCAACACCTCCTCCAATGGCAGCTCCCTGGTGGTGGCGGACACCTCTGTGGCCACCCCAACTACATGTACAGTCACCACACCGCGTACCAGCACCGCCCTCCCAGCAGCCCCTCAGCATGTTTCCCGTGCCCGCTCACCCAGGAGGGTGGGCATCTCCTTTGCCCCAGGCACCTCAGGCCCGGCCCCAGTCAGCCCTGCTGCCCTCAGTGAGGAGGCTATTGACCTCCTAAGATGTCTCTCTGTTGGGCAGTCAACCATGCTGAATGCCATCCAGGGTGTAGCAAGGCATTTGCAACAAACACATGCATACCTGGAGGGCATTCACTCTGGCGTGGCAGCCCAACAGGGAGCATTCCAGGCTCTGGCCAACTCACTGATGGCAACCATTATCCTGGTCTCCAGCCTCCCTCCTCCAACCTCCTCTACCCAGTACCAATCCCCTCAACCCCAGGTTATCCCAAGCACACCTTCAGACCAGCAATCACCCAAATCAACACACAGAAGTAGTTTAGGCAAACACAAGCACAACACTTCATCTCATAGGCACTCACACAAGCACCATCCAGCTGCATTCCACTGAGCAGCCGTCACTGCCAGCGAGCAGTGTGTAGTGGTGACTACATGGGCTGCAGTGCGTCCTGGTCCCTGCAACACCTGTCGATGTGACACACAGGTGAGAGACTGTGACCTTGCCCCATCCAGGATGAAGCACACTGGGCACAGAGCCCCCTCCAGAACCAGTGGAAGAAGGCATCCACTCAGTCTCTCCGTGCCAGGATGAAGCACACTGGGCACAAGTCCCCCTCCTGAACCAGTGGAAGAAGGCATCCACTTGAGAGACTGTGGCTTTGCACTCCCCAGGACCAAGCAGTGGGCAAACCACCCACTTGAGAGACTGTGGCTTTGCACTCCCCAGGACCAAGCAGTGGGCAAACCACCCACTAGAGAGACTGTGGCTTTGCTTTCCCCATGACCAAGCAGTGGGCAAACCACTCACTAGAGAGACTGTGACTTTGCACTCCCCAGGACCAAGCAGTGGGCACACCACCCACTAGAGAGACTGTGGCTTTGCACTCCCCAGGAACAAGCAGTGGGCATGGAGCTCCCTCCAGGCCAGTGGCGTTGTAACATTTTCCGGCTGAGGTGCCCCCATTCCCCATCCCCCTGAGGTGCCTGTTTGTTTTCGACCTGATGCCCCTGTAGTGTTCTCTCCGTATTGAGGCAGGAGTCAAGTGTGGCCTTGGCCTATGTGTTATGGCCCAGTGGGTCACGGACATTTTGGAGTGGGCATTGTCCCTCCTTTTGTATATATTGTACATACTGTTTATTGTTTAAGGACGTATATATCTAAAACTGTACTATTACACTCATTTTACTCCATTACTTTTGTCCTTGTGTTATTCCTGAGAGCTACGGGGTGTCTATGTAATGTTGTTTGTGTGTATGGTGCTGGGGGTGTGGGTGGAGGTGTTGCGTGTTGCGTTTGTGCCACTCTCTTTTTCCTTCCCCCCTCCCTTGTGTGCTGGTGCCATACTCACCGTGGCCGTCTTCGCCGGCGTTCATGTTCCTGGTGTATGAGAAGGTACACCAGTATTGAAAAAAAGTGCAGCTCGGGCTCCATGGCATTGTGGTTCTTCCTTGAGTGTCGAGAGGTGAATCGTTTCCCTTCAGTGTTCTGTTTCTGCTGTGCTTTTGATGGTGTTGGTACCACCCCAGAAAAGCTGGCGGATAGGTGTTTTGTAATGCTGTGGGTGGTACATTGTCTTCCGCCTGGCTGTTGCCGCTTACCGCTGCGGTGTTTGTTGCTACTGCCGTGTTGGTCAGTGTGTTAAAGTGGCTGTTTGTGTTGGCGGTTTCCGCCGTGGTCATGATTCCATTTTTTTTACCGCTTGCCTGTTGGTGGTGTTACCGATGCTTTATCACCGACCACCAGGGTTGTAATGAGGGCCATAATGTGCACACAAATAGTTTTCGTATTGTTAAATGATGCATGGAGAGTATTTTCATATGATGAAATATGATGTCACAGATGACATTTGTGAGGCAACCTAAAGAATCTCCTTGGACATTAGTAATCTCTCCAAAATGGGCATACGTCAAAGCTTTGAAGTATTTTTATCTTTTTAAGTTGTGAAGACAGTCCATAGGTCATTAGAAATGCCTTTAGCTTCTGAATGAATATACATGAACCTTACAAATAGTAGTGTAATTCCATTCATGTACAGGTTTTTTGCTTTCCACCTGCAAATCATCAGAATGCATAGCACTTTTTGTAATATTTGTTATCTTTCCCCATAATGTTTCCATGTAATACTACACCAGGCAGAGAACTTCAGCATTTATAGTTAGAGTTATTTCAAGTAACCATAATTTGCGGCCTAATATGTTTCATTGATGTTAGAAATGGGGTCTTTGGTTGGCAGTCAGGTTACCCCCTATCCAAGCAAGGACCCTCACTCTAGTCAGGGTAAGTCACACACAATCCAAATTATCCTGTGCCCACCCTCTGGTAGCTTGGCACTGAGCAGTCAGGCTTAACTTAGAAGGCAATGTGTAAAGTATTTGTGAAATAAATCATACAATTACACTATATAGCAACACGAAAATGCACCACACAGTGTTTAGAAAAATATATAATATTTATCTGGATATCTGCAGATCAAAACGATTAAAGATGCAATAAGAAATTGTAGAAATATCACTGAAAAGTGATATGAAGTGTCTTAAGTCTTTAAAAAGCAGAGTCTCTTTCAAGCACAAAGTTCCTGGTTTGGATTGAAAAATCTCCGCAGAGGGCCACAGAGGAGGAGATGCGTGGAAAATGGTGTGTGCGTCCGTTTCGCCCCTTCACACACGGACTTGCATCATTATTTTTCACACAGGGAAGACATTGCATCGATTTCAGGTGCGCGGTCAGTCTCCTCTGTGGGTTGCGGGGTTTTCAGACGCCCCAGGATCTGTGCGTGGAATCCTGGGCTTGTTGTCCGGCTGCGCATCGTTTCGGTGGGCTGTGTGTGGAATTTTCTCCCTCACGGCAGGCGCTGCGTCGATCTCCTCTCTGGAAGTCGGGCGGCGTGGTCCAGCCGGGCCGTGCGTCGAAGTTCCGGTCGCACTGCAGGCGTCGCATCGATCTTTTCCTCGCGGGGTCGAGCGGCATCTTTCTGGGTCGGCGTGCAGTGAATTTTTCACCGCGGAGCAAGCTGTGAGTCGAATTTTTCACCGCACAAGGAGTCCAGTTGAAAGAAAGACGTTTTTTTGGTCCTGAGACTTCAGGGAACAGGAGGCAAGCTCTATCGAAGCCTTCGGAGAGCACTTCTGCAGCAAGGCAAGAGTTCAGCAAGGCAGCAGGCCAACAGCAAGGCAGCAGTCAGGTGAGTCCTTTGGGCAGCCAGGCAGTTCTTCTTGGCAGGATGCAGGTTATGGTTCAGGTTTCTTCTCCAGCAAGTGTCTGAGGTGGTAGGGCAGAGGCCCTGTTTTATACCCAAATGTGCCTTTGAAGTGGGGGAGACTTCAAAGAGTGGCTTAGAAGTGCACCAGGTCCCCTTTCAGTTCAATCCTATCTGCCAGGGTCCCAGTAGGGGTGTGTGGGAGTCCTTTGAGTGAGGGCAGGCCCTCCACCCTCCCAGCCCAGGAAGACCCATTCAAAATGCAGATGTATGCAAGTGAGGCTGAGTACCCTGTGTTTGGGGTGTGTCTGAGTGAATGCACAAGGAGCTGTCAACTAAATCCAGCCAGACGTGGATTGTAAGGAACAGAAGGATTTAAGTGCAAAGAAATGCTCACTTTCTAAAAGTGGCATTTCTAGAATAGTAATATTAAATCCAACTTCACCAGTCAGCAGGATTTTGTATTACCATTCTTGCCATACTAAATATGACCTTCCTACTCCTTTCAGATCAGCAGCTACCACTTCAATAATGTATGAGGGCAGCCCCAATGTTAGCCTATGAAGGGAGCAGGCCTCACAGTAGTGTAAAAACGAATTTAGGAGTTTTACACTATCAGGACATGTAAACTACACAGGTACATGTCCTTCCTTTTACCCACACAGCACCCTGCTCTAGGGGTTACCTAGGGCACACGTTAGAGGTGACTTATATGTAGAGAAAGGGGAGGTTGAGGCTTGGCAAGTACTTTTAAATGCCAAGTCGAAGCGGCAGTGAAACTGCACACACAGGCCTTGCAATGGCAGGCCTGAGACAAGGTAAAGCGGCTACTTGAGTGGGTGGCACAACCAGTCCCTATGGGCAACCCCTCTAACCAGCCAACCCACGCTGTTCATGGCCTTTGGCAGTATGTAGTGGGAGTTGGCTACAGGGCCTGTCTCTCTGGGAGTGTGACTAGGCATGAGAGGGAATCTCAGTGTGTGAGGGTGGATGTGAGAGTGTCTGTGGGTGAGTGTGGATGTAAGAGGGTCTATGCAGATGTGAGAGTGAATGTGAGAGTGTCACTGTAAGTGGGTGTGTAAGAGTCTGAGTGGGTCTGTGAGTGGGTACATGAATGTCTGAGTGGGTCTGTGAGTTGGTGCATGAGTCTGAGTGGATCTGTGAGTGAGTGGGTACGTGAGTGTCTGAGTGGGTCTGTGAGTGGGTGTGTGAGTCTCTGAGTGTGTCCATGAGTAGATGAGTAAGTTCTAACTGTGACTGTGATTGGGTGTAAGAGTTACTGTGCGGGTGTGTCAATAGTTGTGTGTGTGACTCTGCCACAAAAAGAACCTCATCTGCCCTTTTATCCAACAAGAGTCCACATCTTTGCATGAAATATCTACCCAAGTAGAGTTCTTTCTGCCTCTTCGGTCATGTGTTCAGTACATATTCAACACTACAGCTGTTTAATGGAGCAGAAGGAAAAATCACCAGTGGCCTTGAGTATATTTGGCAATGTGATTGTTTCTCATGCATCTTTCTCCAGAATCCTGTGATAAGATGAATCCTCCTATGGAGTAGCCAACAGGGCTACAAAGACATCATTCTCCACTAAACCCGAGTCATGCTTCACTGTTTTGTGGAGAGGTCCTCATGTTGCTCGGCAACAAGAACGCGCTACCAAAATCTGTGTGAAACAGACTGAGGGGTCCTCTGGTAAGCTGTCCATCATGCTGGTAAAAGGAGTTAAAACATGCATACTACTAGGTTAGATGGTGCGGGACCAAGCAAACAAAGCTACCAGGTGATTTACACATTGCATAATCTCACCACTTGAAAGGGAAAACCATAGGGAAGGGGGGCTGCACTCATTCCCTGTCTGATTTTGGCCCTGGGGACCCCATCTCCCAGGGCACATCAATTTCCATGCACCCCCCCACCCCACCTTCCCTGACCAATTTCAGCCCTGGGGATACCTTCACCTATTACATGGTTGATCTCAGCTCCAGGGACCCATCCCTGGGGACCAGTGTTAATTAAATCCCCCTAATAGCAGGTTCACAAATTACAGCTTCCTAATTGTTATAGGGCCATCGGTCAAACCCTCACACCAGCACCAGCTTCAGAGCGCATCATAAGTAGAGATCAAATTGTTTTTTTTTGTTTTGATGTAAATGCGTTCAGTCGTTTTTGAGAAATGAAGGAGAAAAATTGTATGAATAGAAACAAAAAGGATTCACAACTTCTCCTGATCGTGTGCTGAAATCTGGGACTTGGGACTCAGGAGCCAAGTGCCAAAAAAAAGGGGCCAGGGCACAAACACCTTGACCCCTTAGCTCTGGAGGTGGGTTCCAAGAGGAATCCCCCGAGGGCTAAAAATCATTTTATTTAAAAAAAAAATCTTGGATGTACAGCTTGCATATCCAGGGTAAAAAAATTCTAAATCTCCAGGTGGGCCAAGTCCCAGGCTCATTCTTTTATAGGAGTGTTGGAGGCCTGTCTGGCCCCCCACATCCCAGGGATCACCAACTCCCAGGGTAAATTAATTACGGGTGTGGGGCCTCCCCCAAAGCCCCAGGGACCACCACCTCCCTGGGGTGTCCCTTTTGCACCAGGGATCACACCTCCCTGGGGCTTCTTCAAAGTTGGAGGGGAGCCGGATGGCCCCTCTCGAGAAACAACTAATGACCCTGTCGAACAGGTCCAGCTATCAAAAAGCTTAATTTTCATCTCTGTTCTCTGCATGCAGATATTTATGTAGGGAACAGTGATGAAAGCTTTGCTCCAGCAAGCATGGTACTGCTACTTAAAGCAGCTGCCTACTTGCTGGAGCAATAGGACCACGGGAAGGTTACAAACGTTTCCCTGTGGTCTAAGATAACCTGTAAAGGGAAGATTATAAAATAAAAAAACTATCTGCAAGGACAACGGGGAAGCCCTTGAGGGCTTTCCCACAATCCCAGATAGCTAATTAAGGGCTAAAAAAGTATTTTAAAAAAATCAATAGCTCAATGGATGGTCACAGACCTTGCAACCAAGAGTTCTGGATTTGAGTCCAGCTGGACTTGTTTCCTGTGTTTATTTTTTTAAGTAGAACAGTTTAAGACTCATATGAAATGTGATCTTACCCCTAAATAAATGACAAATACATTTTATTCTAATTTTTGCTACAATATCTCATTCTAGTATATCATACATCTCACCCTAAAAAAGTCTCTATTTCTTTCCCTCTCACTCATTCTCTCTCTCTCTCTCTCTCTTCCAATCTCATTCTCACACATCCTCCCAACACTTACTCACCCACTCACAGACCCATTCAGACACTCATGCACCCACTTGCAGACTCACTCAGATGCTCGTGCACCCCAGTCACAACCCCAGTCAGACTCTGACACACCCACTCACAGACCCACCCAGACAGTTATGTACCCACTTGCAAACCCACTCAGACACTGATGCACCCAGTAAAACACTGATGTACGCACCCTCACTC
Source organism: Pleurodeles waltl (assembly GCF_031143425.1). NCBI lineage: Eukaryota > Metazoa > Chordata > Amphibia > Caudata > Salamandridae > Pleurodeles > Pleurodeles waltl. Next base: position 1,027,942,760 of record NC_090448.1, on the reverse strand, counting down.
CCAGACAGACAATCTTACAGCCACTCTCAGCCCCAGATACACCCTCTCATAACCATTCTCACACCTGGGGAGGCCATGGCCAAATCCCGCTAAGCACGGCCAAAGGGTGAAAGGTTGGGTGCTTATAGGGTGTTGGCTTCAGGGTATGGTCAGAGGTGAGGCCCTGTGGCCAACGGCTGCAACGCATGGCCAAAGTCCATGTGTGACGGTGGTTGGAATAACGTATAGCAATGAAAATTACTGTACGTTAGAAAAAAACATAGAAATTCACTTAAGGATCCAAAGGATACAGCAACCATATAATTTGGAAATAGAATTTATAAAAACCAAAGGTTACAGGGACGGTCTAGTTAGGCTCAGAGTTTAAACATAGGAAACCATAGAAATTCACCTGTTATAAACTATAATTTGTGCCCTGAGGTAAATATAACTCGCACCCTCACCATGCACTGCTAATTACCCCACAAACTATGGCACACATGACATCTTTGATAGCATGATGGATAATGTATATATATATTATATATGTCATTATATATGACCCTCCAGCTTTGGTGAAAACACGATTTTAGCATGAAATATGAGGAACCATGCAATGGTTACTATTTTCCCTGTATCTACCTCGAAAAAACATATTTGTTTTATCAATACAAATTGTGAAGGAATTCACCAATCCCACTGCCACCGAGAACAACATCACTCCCTCCCACCAGGAACTGTGTGAAAAACTCAGCTATCTGTGAAACCTTTGAATGCCAACCCTCAGCTACAGACAGCATCAACTAGCTCACATGCAAGAGCATGAACCTACAACACCTTCTCACCCTCTGAGACCTCCTCACCATGCAAGACAAACTCCATCATGATCTCCATCCACTAAGGAGCACCCAAGGACCCTTGCCCCCACCATTTCTTCAACCTCAGAAGCAAGACAATTGGTGAGCAGCTAAGCAAAGTTCTAAATACCTCCATCACTGCTTCCTCCTTCCTGCAGGTCTAGAAACACACTGAAGTGGAGCCGCTTTTGTAAAAACTACCCGCTGAATTGAAGAACTACCATTCCATTTCACTGCTCTCCTATCCAGCAAAAGACCACTAGAAAGTCCCCATCCTGGATTTCCAGCTAACCACAGCACTGACACAACCCTGATTGCAGCCACATATGACATCAGAGCCCTGCTGGACTGTGGGGAAGCAGCAGCCCTCGTCCTTCTGGACCTGTCCGCAGCTTTTGACGCAGTCTCCCATGACTTCCTAATCAACAGACTCCACCACATTGGGATTCAAGGAAACACCCTCAAATAGATCACCTCAAACCTCACTGGCAGATCCTAAAGGATCAGTCTCCCATTGTTAATTTCAGAGTACAAGAGGATCATCTGTGGAGTTCCCCAAAGATCATGCCTCAGCCTTACCCTCTTCACCACCTACATGACACCCAGGCCATCACTGTCAGATCACACAGACTCAACATCATCTCCTACACCAATGACACACAGCTCATCCTTTCCCTGTTTAAATATACTTCCACTACAAAAGCTTTTACAGATGTATGATAAACGTAGCAGACTGGATAAAGGACGACTGTCTCAAACTCAACACTGAAAAAACAGAAGTCCTCATCTTTGGAAACAGCACCTCACCATGGACTGACACATGGTAGTTCGCAGAGCGTAGCTTTGCCGCCATCCCAACAGACCCGCCCACAACCATTGCATCATGCTGTACAACAAACTATCCATGAAGAAACAAGTAGATACAGTCTCATCTACCTGCTTCCATACCGTTCCTATGCTCTGCAAGCTCTTCAGGTGGCTCCCAGCAGACTTCAGGAGGACCGTCATGCAGGCCCTCATTACCAGCTGACTGGACTATGGAACCATACACTACGCAAGTATCACAGCATGCCTCCTGAAGAAACTCCAGACAATACAGAACTCAGCAGCAAGACTTGTACTCGACCTCCCCAGAAGGACCCACATCACATCACATCACAGAAAACTACACTGGCTCTCAATTGAGAAGAGATGCAAGTTCAAGGTGCTGACCTTTGCCTACAAGGCCCTACACAGTGAAAGCCAGCATACATGACAAAATGTCTGACCTGCCACCAACCAAGGAGACACCTCCAATCAGCTTCCCTCTCCCTCACTAATACCCCATATATCTGTCGAGCCAACAGCAGAGGATGCTCCTTCTCACCCCTGGCAGCTAAGGCTTTGAACAACTTCCCCCTACACCTCAGGACAGCACCATCACTCCAGCAATTCATAAGAGAACTGAAGACCTGAATTTTTGAATGATCATTCATCTATGCAGCAGCATACAGCTCCAGCACCTTGAGATCCCCATGGCTGATTTGCTGCGCACTGTAAATGTTTGATTGGTTGATTGATCATTGTAGCTGACCTTCTGCCCTCGGATGGGATAAATCACAATCTCAGAACCTGGCAGAGAGCAGCAATGTGGCATTCTCCCCCCATCCTCCTCTCTGCTGCAGTCATTGGGAGCTAGAGTGAGGATTCTAGTGTGTCTCAGAGATACAGCTTGGAATCCAGGCCTCTTATATCTGTGTAGCAAATCTTGCTGGAATGAATGAGTTTACCCAGGTTTTCAGGTTGATTTGTGCAATTCAACCATTGCATGGGTATCTCTCTTTCTTGTTTTGCAACTAAGGTTAAAGCTTTGGCATAAATTATTTATTTATATACATCCTTTAGTTATTTTTATTTATGTATATAAATTATTTACATGTATATATTCTTTCACCATTAGGTAGTTATTGTTAGGGCATAGTTTGTATAACAAAAATATTTTTTTGTTTTGCAAATGGATTTGATCTTCACAAGATTTTCCAATAAAATATAATGCTCACTTCAGGGTCTATCTGGAAAGTTTTGGTGTGATCCATCAAGCGGGGCTAAGATAAAGGGGGATCCTAAAACAGTTTTTCCCCATACATTTGTCCATAGGGATTTTGAACAGGAATAGCACCCTAACCACTGAACAGAATTACACACAATTTGGCAAAAAGGGAGCACTTGGTCCATAAAGTGCCCTTTTTGTTAGTTGGTGTAAACCCATTCAGTAGTTTCTGAGGAATTAAAGAAAAACAAATTAGTATACAAAGGCACACAAAGGCTCACAAGCCCTCCAGATCTTGTCCTGAGATCTGATTGGCTGCCAACACTTCAACAAGGAAGTGCTGGCAGCGATGTTGGGAGTCAACTTCAGCCAAGTCCCAGAGAAAAAGATTTAAAAAAAAGAAAAAAGGCCCAGTGTAAGGAAACCCTGACCCATTAGCAATGATTCTGGGGTCCCAGAGGGACCCTCTCCAGAGCAAAAAAAAACATTTTTGTTTTCATTTTCAGTGGGAGACAAGGCAGATCCACGGATCCACCTTAAATGAAAAAACAAAACAAGTGTGGGCTCTTGCGATTGTTTCATTGAAGCCTTTGGGTGGGCCAGGTGCCAGGCACATGTCAAAGTTTGAATGCAAGTGGGGTGCAACCCCTGGAACTGCCACCTCCATGGGGCCAAATAGATTATGAACGGGGGCATGCAACACCCCGCCCCCAGGGACCACCACCTCCCCAGGGCTAAGTGAAATGTTGGACAGGGGCTGTACGGCCCCCCTAAAGGAGCCAGTAACAGCAAGGGGGACCGCCACCTCTCAGGGCTGGCTTCTGCTATGTTCCTGGGTACCGCATGCGCATGGAGTTAGAATAGTAAATACACACTTCATTTTGGTCAATGGCCATATGTGTGTGTGTGTGTGTATGTATATTTATATATATATATATATATATATATATATATATATATATATATATATATATATATAGAGAGAGAGAGAGAGAGAGAGATAGGTGTGTGTGTGTGTGTGTACATAGATATGTATACATATATATATGTGTGTGTGTGTGTGTGTATATATAGAAATGCAAAATAAATAAAAAAATAAACACTAGCATGCGTCTCATTTACTGCATTTACTATACTCTGTGAACTCTTGTTTCTGTTGTTTAGCAATAAAGAAAAAAGAAGGGCATCATTACGACTTCGGCGGTCCTTGCACAGGACGGCCAAAGCCACTGCAGGCAAAAGACCGCCAGTAATGGAAATCTTTTTCCCACCCTATTAGGACATTTCCTCTGGGCCAGCGGGAAAAAACAGCGTTTCCGCCCGCTGGCCCAGTGGAAAACTCACCACAACATTGACACCGGCTCGTAGTCGAGCCGGTGGCAATGTTGTGGTGCATCGGGTGCAACAGCACTCGTTGTGCATTTCACTGCCCATAATTCAGGCAGTGAAATGTGCAACGGGGCTGTCCATGGGGCCCCTGCACTACCCATGCAGCGCTGGCCTGGCAGATTACGACTGGCTAGGCTGCCAGGCTGTTGACAGGGAGCAACCTGGCGGTCAGACCGGGGCATATCTGCCACGGTCATAATAGGGCTGTCAGACCGCCCTGTCTGAGGCGGTCCGACTGCCAATGCGAATGTGGTGGTCTTGAGACTGTCACACTCATAATGGGGGCCTAAATGTTTGGTCCATCAATCAGTTGTAGAACTTCGCACTTCATCAGGGTCCTGGAAGTCTTTGCCTGGCCTTCCAAGCCAGAACACACAATTAGTGGTATGATTCTATACTTTTCTGTTTGTACATTTGCTAAAACATATATATTGCGTTCTTATTTCTTAGTGCTCATCACAGTGAAAAATTACTTTAACCTTGATCTGCCTAACAATGCTATGCAAGTCTTTGTACATAATTTTGCCCATTTAAATTAGAGATCAATGCAGAATGCATGATACATATATAAATTATAAATTACACTTTGAAAACTGACCTCACAATTTAAAAAGGAAACCCGGAGGATGCATGTGGTTCGCATTTTAAAACAATTAAGGAACATCAGATAGAAAACACCCCACAAGCCATTAGGATACTCAGGAGAGACTAGAAATACAAAAAAATACTGCAGCACAAACAGCTATAAAAATAAATGAAAATAATAAATGCTAGAGCATTAAAACACATGCCAGCTTATAAAGGCCACTCTTCTCATAATGAACCATAAAAGATGTATGCAATAAGGCCAAAGGAGCAGATTTGTTTAAAATTATAAATGTAAAATGCAGAATATAATAAGTAGGTTTAGAAACTATATTGTTATGTCTGCGGTTTTGTTTTCTTGAAAGTTTTAACTTTACCTTATCTTTAGAGTCAAGTTTTTATACATAGTGGTTGTTTTCATTGTATTCATTTTGTTTTTTCTTCTGAAGCACACCATCAAAAAATTGTATTCTGACACTAGTATCCTTAAGATGACATAAAAGATACCAGGTGGGGGGGACTCAACAAAAAAGAGAGTATCAATAGACATTTATAGAGCACAACTTATCATAGGAGGGTCTCAAGGCACTTGCCTGGGAACATGGGTCAGTTGGAAAGCCAGCTCTTGTGGTCTTTCCTGAACTGAGTCAGCGAGGGGGGGCTGCCTGAGGAGGAACAGCATCCTGTTCCAGGTCTGCAGGGCGAAGTGTGAGAAGGATCGTCCTCCAGCCATGTTCTTCCAGATCCTGGGGATGTTGGCGAGTGCCAGCTGAAAAGAGCAGAGTTGCCTGGAGGATGTATAGAAGGAGAGGCTGTGGTTGAGGTGGGCAGGTGCGCTGTTGTGAAGGGCCTTGTACACATGTGTTAGGAGTTTGAAAGTTATGCGTTTGTTGATGGGGAGCCAGTGTAGATCTCTCCAATGGATGATGTGGCTGTGGTGGGGGATGTCCAGGATCAGTCTGGCCAATGCATTCTGTATTCTCTGCTGTCTTGTTTGAAGTTTCTTGTCCATTCGGGCATTGAGGGCATTGGAGTAGTCGAGTTTACTACTGATGAGTGCTTGGGTGGCTGCTCTTCTTGCGTCAATATGGATTCACTTGAAGATCTTCTGGAGCAGGAGGAGAGTGTGGAAGCATCAGGATGAGACAGCGTTGACTTGGTGGGTAATGGATAGTGATGAGTCAAGAATGATGTTGAGGTTGCTTGTGTGGTCAGTAGGAGATGGGGCAGTTCTGAAGGCACTTGGCCACAAAAATGTATCCCAGATGGTAGTGGTCGGGCCCAAGATGAGGATCTCTGTCTTGTCTGAGTTGAGCTTGAGGCAGCTGTCTCTCATCCAGTTGGTGACTGCCTTCATTCGGTAGTGAAAGTTCTTTTTGGCTGTTGATGGTTCTTCTGTGAGAGGGGGACTGAGCTGTGTGTTTTCTGCGTATGAGACAATGTTGAGCCCATAGTGCCTGGCGATGGTGCAAGCGGGGTCATGTAGACTTTGAAGAGGGTGGGGCTCAGGGAGGAGCCCTGGGAAAACTCTGCATCTGTTTTCCATCCATCAGCTTTGAGGTCAAAGGTGGGAGCCTGACTCTCTACGTTCGACCGATGAGGAAGGAGCAGATCCACTCCAGGGCCTTGTCGGGGATGCCAGTGTAATGTAGTCTGGTGCACAAGGTGGTGTGGGAGACAGTATTGAAGGAGGCGGAGAGGTCTATGAGGATGAGGGCAGCTGTTTCACCATGGTCCAGTAGGGTGCGGATGTCATCAGTGGCTTCTAGGAGTGCAGTTTTAGTGCAGTGGTTGCTCCTGAATCCAGATTGGGAGAGGATGAAGATATGGTTGATCTCAGTGAACTCGGTCAGCTGTGCATTAATTGATTTTTCAATTACCTTGGAAGGAAAAAGGAGCAGTGAGATTGGTATATAGTTTTTCAGCTCTATTGGGTTTGTGAAGGGCTTCTTCAATTAGGGGTTTGTGTCTGCGTGCTTCCAGGTGTCCAGAAAGGTGGCAGCCTCGATGGAGCAGTTGATGGTATGGCATCGTTCAGGTGAAATGATGGTGTTAGCTTGATTAAAGATGTGGTCGGGGCATGGGTCTGAGGGTTCTTCAGAGTGGATAGTATTCATGGGCTTCAGGGTGTCCTCTGAGGTGAGGGGGGCCAGTGGTTCACGATCCGTTGGTGGTCGGAATCCATGGTGTTGCTAGTGGATGGGGGATGCACATTTGTTTGCAAATCCTTCAAAGATGTCCTACATTTTCTCTTTGAAGAAGGTGGCAAGGCTGTCGCAGAGGTCTTGAGAGGGTGGGATGTCTGTAGTGTCTGTGCCAGGTTTTGTGAATTCCTTGACTATGGTGAAAAGTTCCTTGCTGTTGTGTGCGTTTGTGTTGATTTCCTCCTGAATGGCTAATCTGATGAGCCTGTGGTGTGATGTGACAGCGTCTTTGAAGACTTTGTGGTCTTGAGCTCTTACTGCTTCTCCAAAAGCGTAGTCACGACCATAGTCTTCAACCTCTTCCTGAACGATCCAGGGTTAAACCTGAACCACTTCCAAAATGATAGCTCACTGCAAGGCTGAGGTTAAAGAACATAAAAAACATTTCCTGTACTCTTGGCAGTACTTAGGTGTTGGATTTGAAACAGGACTTGAGAGCTGGACCAAAACATATCTAGGTGGCATATTTACTGCCTCTCGTTTGGACAGAAATGACTATCCAGTTTTGGAACATGCCCAGTGGACCAAGCAAAGAGCCTTAAAACAAATCCTCTGTTTAAAATTGCACCAGTGGGGCGTGGGACAGATGAGCATGAGATCGCAGCAATTACTCCAGCTGTGCCCTTGCATCAAAATAAAACCAAAATTGGGACACCATCAAGTACTCCCCAAAGTTTCAAGGCAGCAACAATTTGACTCATCTCCCACAATGGAGGCACTGCAAGCCCATTGTAGAGGAGTCACTGGAGCAGCTGCCCTCTTGGGAGAGCTGTGCGAACTGTAGCTTCAGTGTTCAATACCTTCAGCTTTGTGGACACCAAATGACATCTAATGCCAAGAGCTCCCCCTTGTCCAGGGGTGACACCTGTAATTTAGAGGTTCATCTCCTGACATGAGCAGCACTGATATGGAGATGCTGGCAGCCCACCTTAGTGGAGCTAGGGGAGCAATCATCATCTTAGGGGAACTCTATCTATAGCTTTCTGTACATTAAACAACACCTTTATTAGGGATACTATTGTATATCAAGAGCCTTCCAAAGTTCAGGGGTATAACCAGCCTCAATGTGGCTCACCTCCTGACAACAGCATTACTGCTAGGGAGACACCACAAATCCATGCTAGAGTAGTCACCAGAGTGGCAGCAATCTTGGAAGGAATGCTGGACTGCAGCAGCTACAGCTTGGTGGTCAATCCAGTCATCCAAACTGCATTGCTTTGGGGGAGGTACCACAACTTGTTTGCACAAAGGGCCTCACTGGGAAGAGTTGGCTGTGGGGAACTCAGGAGTGGGTCTCCGGTGATGACCAGCAATGTGGAGGAGGCAAGTCATTTACAACTGCCAGAGCAGCTGTACAAAACTCCAAGAACTAACCAGCTTTCAGCAACCACATGGCCCTGGTGCCTCCCTGCTTCCGCCTGGCCCTTATTTCTGATGTGATTGTTTTAGTCATCTGTAAGGATAATCGTTGATCAGGAAATCATCCTCTGGTAGGGCTGCTTCTGCTCCTAAAACAGAGCATGAACAAAAGAAAATGCAAAAACTACCTTTTGTAGAATCTTGGATATCATTATAGCTGATGCAGTGTAGATCCTGGAGGAGAGCCATAAACAATATTGAAGCTCAGCTGATCTGAAGGGATTGGGCTCGGTCTGCTACTTGAGTAGCCAGGGATGTAGCTATAGAGACAGCAACAATCAAGGGGCCCGATCCAGGTATATCGATAGATGCCCAGCCCATGCGAGTTCCTTGTTGGACCTTCCTGAGATCATGGATCAATAGGGAGGCTTTGATACCCATGAGTGACAAGATTCAGAGCATCCCTTGAAGCTGCCTGCTGAGACAAACAACGACGTTTGTAAACGATCTAATGTACACCCCTTGACTCAACCAAAACATGAAGAAAGAGTCTCTAACTAAATCCCTTAACAACAAGTATGGTTGGAGGATGTGCTGGTAAAATATACACATTAAAGTATACGAAAAAGTGATAGATGGATTGCTTGAATTAATCTCAGCTACTGGTAATTTATTAAACCAAACCCCAATCTGTCATTATCTTACATACAATGGTATATCAGTTCAGATGGGGCCATATATCAAACCAGTCTTGACCCTACTCCACCGAAACAGTCCAGCCTCCTCATTCTGCAAGGTCCTCCCAGAACCCAACCATAAACAATGTAGGACTGGTTTTGTCCTAATTAGGGCTCATCAGTTGGGTAGCTTGGTATCAATGACAGTGACAATGACATCTAGGTACACCATCTCACTTAGAACAACACATTAAAGTAGTCAAAAAGTGATGGATGGACTCCTTGAATTAATTTCAACCACTAGTAATTACTCGGCCACATCACGTCTCTGTTAAACCCCATATGCTCACCAGACCACAGTAGCATCAGGGCCAATCTTGTAAAATCCTCTGCATAGTCAAGCCCCAACTCCTCATAGACAGATAACTATGAAGCATTAGTGGAAAGGCCCACCAGCCGTCTGCCAAAAGGATCCTCCTCCTGCTAGATTGACCTACAGTTCTAGTATCTCCAAACGGCAGAACTATACAGGAGCACTGGAAGATATTTCAGCTTATAAACTTGCAATAGATGAGCAATGGGTCTATTTCCTATTGCCTTGGAAAATCTAAAGCACTACAGAGCATTACAAGCCGAGGAAAGCCAGTTACATCCCTTCGATATACATGCTGACCAACTGTTCTGATAATCAAATGGGATACCCAGATGTGGAAACTCAGGTGCCCTAGAAACCATGCTCCCTTTAATAGTAAATACCCTACTCCTGGGGGGTTTCCTCCTACAAACCATATAATGTGTTTTGCTACTGTTCACCTCTAAATACAACTCATCCATAAAATTAACAAAAAGGTCGACAAGTAGCTAAAGCTTGTTGGCCACATAGAGTAAAGAGGCCAGTGGAGTTGACTTTACCACAGGCAGATCTTTCCCATAAGCAACCAGATCTCTATTTAGACCATTTATATACAATAAAAAAAGGAGTGGGGCCAACACACACCCCTGTCTAACTACTTGTGGCAAGGTAAACAAATCTGTGCATTCACCCACTGAGCCATATCTTACTGGTGCATTCACATGTGAGTGCAGGACCCTTACAAATTAGCCAAGGTGTCCAGTAACCCAAGCCCCCTCAGGCTATTCCACAATTTTGACCTCTTGATCCATTGAAAAGTGCTGCTCAAGTCCATAAATGCCAAAAAAAGACACCTGCTCAGCATAAACATGCTTCCCAATCAAAAGGTTTAGATTTAGGCACTGCTTCATTGTGCCTATACCTTTGCTAACCCCATATTGGACAGGACACAAAATATTATGAGATCGAGCCCAGGTTTCCACGTGCTCCAGGATAACGCATTTAGCAACCTTCACATGATGCTTACAGCAACCTTAGAATAAATGAGCCTCTTTTGGTATTGTGGAGCCTGCACTGTGTTCCTTAGGAAAATGAGATGCAGAAGAGCTTTGTTGCTTGTATTTAAGACGACTCTATGTAGGATAAAAATAATGCAAATTAAAACCTCCATTTCAGGTGTTTGTGGAAACCTTCGTCTCACTGAACTGTAGGACTCTCCCACCATCTTATTCTTGGAATAACCCCCTTCTAAAGATTTGTGTGGAGATGTTGTTAATCTTTGTGGAGCAATTTTGTTAATAGCTCTTCAAAGTTGTTTCAGCCCCATTTAGGACAATAATATATTTATAATGAAGAGGCACCTATGTTATATTATGTCCTAATGAAGTGGTGCCATTTTCTATGGTGTAGCATTGTGCACTGTGACATAACAGTTCATGCTCCGGTGATAAGATAATGCTTGTTTTCCTTGTCTAAATGCTTATTGCTTTTGAGTCCTCAGAGAGGAAAGGGAAAACATTCAGGAACAGCACCTCTTTTCTAATAGCTAGGAAACAAAGGATCATCATAAACAATTCTGCAAATATATTGCAGTAAAGACCAATTTTCACAAGCACAAATACTATAATATAATGCAACAAATATAATTGTTTAGAAGGGAGTTCACTAAAATGTGTAACAAAACAATTATTAAAAAAAAGAACCTGATCATAAATAATGCCTACAATCGTTTTCCGATTTATCTGATTCCTCTATTCAGTTATAAAGTGTTTTTTGCTCTATGCCCTATTTATTTTCACCTGTGGCACAGTCAGGCCGAGCACATCAAACTTCTATTTTTGCGATTAGCAGTTGGGCCACTAAGAACTTGGGGTTTCTAGCACTTTAAGTGTATCTCAAACATGACCCATAAAAGAAACATTACAGCTACAAACATCAAGATTCAAATCGTATACTTTTGTGAGAAAGTCATCCTATTTGTCCTGATCCCTCCCTTTTTTCACCGATACTGGTGGTTACTGACTCTAATTGTGCCCTGGGCTCTGCTAACCAGGGCCAGTGCTCAATTTCAAAGGTATATGGTAATTAGGTGTAATTACAGTTGGCTCTGACAACCCACCAATAGGTTCCTACTATATGGTAATGCATGTAGGTTTAGAGACCCCAGTATGTTTAATGCACTTAAGTGTGCACTGCAGGTGTCTGTGTTTTTTTAAAGCCAGTTCTGCCTCCTATTCTATTTGTAGTGTCTTGTATAGCATGCAGGTACTCTGAAAGGCTTCCTGGTGCTGAGACAAATAGATAGAGGAATCTATCCTCAACGTAGAATACATGGGTCTTTATTTGTTTCCTGAAGGAGGTTTTTTGCTGTACTTGTATTTGTTTGAAGAGGAAGACCATTCCACAATTTGGCAGTGAGAAAGGCAAATGAACAACCACCGCACCTGGCTTTCCTTATTTTAGGAATGGTCAACAAAGAAGAAATCTCATAGGTACAGATGGGCACAACTTTTTACCTTGCAGGCCTGTGTTTACAATAAACTGTTTCCAAGTTCGGCTTTGGAATTAAAAGCACTTCCAAAGTCTAAAACTAACTTTTAGTCATATTTAAGTCACCTCTAAGGTCTCATTAGGGTTGTAAATAAAAGCAGGGACATTATGAAATATGTTTTATATGCCCTGGTGAGGGAAAAGCTATTCATTTATTTTTTACCATTGTAGCACAGCTAGCTCCATAGGCTATCATGAGAAGTGTGAGAAAACAAGGCTGATTGCAGAGGCCCCCTAACTTTTTGCCCCCATTTTTAACTTTTTGCTGGTGTTTCCTGGCTCTGATGGTGCCCTGGGTACTGCTAACCAGTTCCAGGGCCTGTACTATGTATAACATAAGTATGCAAATTAGGATAATTATGATTGGCTATGTCAACCTACCTATAAGTCACGAGTATATGGTAGGGCATGTAGGTTTAGGGACCCCAGCATAGATAGTGCACCCATAGGTGCACTGCTGAGGTGTCCAGGATCATTTTAAAGGCAGGCCTGCCTTGCTGGCTGCTTTTAAATTAAAGTTACATGCACATTTGACTTTGGAATTCAAAGTAGTTCCAAAGACTTAAACTACCTTATTTTTACATGTACGTCGCCCCTAAGGTGTGCCCTATGTGCCCCTAGGGCTAGGTGTCATGTAACTATAAGTATTGACCTTATAAAAATAGTTTTATAAGCCGTGGTGAGGTAAAACAGCCACATTTGTTTTTCCCTCAAAGTAGTGAATGGTTTTCATAGGCTATGATGGGGAGACTTTGGGGGTTATTCTAACTTTGGAGGAGGTGTTAATCCGTCCCAAAAGTGACGGAAAAGTGACGGATTTACCACCAGCCGTATTACGAGTCCATTATATCCTATGGAACTCGTAATACGGCTGGTGGTATATCCGTCACTTTACCGTCACTTTTGGGACGGATTAACACTCCTCCAAAGTTAGAATAACCCCCTTTATTTTAATTTATAAAGTCCTGTTAAGTGTCAGATACCTCAGGTTTGGTATCAAATTAATTGTTATAAGAAATCCCTCAACTTACAATTGTTGGGTTTAATATAACTTGTTCACGTAAAGAGTTTTAAACCCTACCTAAAAAGTTGCCAACTTCAGCCCTGTTGTGCTCTGCTCTAATTGGCCAGCCTCTATAAGCCTTGCCAGGCTGCCTTGATGAGATGTGAAGTAGCGTGGGCTGAACACAAAGGAATGTGCCTGGGGGAGGAAAACTTCCCTCAGCAGATGGAGAAGCGGGAAGGGGAGAGGGCTCCCAAACTGGTCTTCAAAGGCAGGGAATGACATTTGGAGCAACCCAGTACCTTCCTCACATGGTGCAAACCCAGACAATTAGGTCCCCCTCTGATTAGATTAGGAGAGGGCAGCAGAGGGGTGTTTTTAAGATTTTCCGCCACACCAGTGGGTGGGCTTAGCCAGATATATTACACTCCAAAAATCAATTTCAGCCATGATGGATTTTTGCCACACTTCCCAGGAAGTGGTCATCACAGGGGGAAGGGCCCTGCACCTGATTGGAGAACGGGGACCCTCCTGTTTTTCACCCAGGAGCATGGATAAAACTGGCAAACCTACAACTCAGTTGCCTACCAGATCCCTACAAGGAAGAACATCACAATGAGGATTTTGCCTAGCTTCAACTGGTTCAAGGAGGGACTCCCTGTTTGCTACAGGTACAAAGGAGCTGCCCAGAGTCCCCTGCATGAAGTCCTGCAAGCAGTGCCCAGCTGTCCACCATCCAGTGGCCATTTGAGGATTCTGACCAGGTGCATTCTGGGAATTGTAGTCCCAACTCCCAAGGAGCAACTCAGAGGTTCTGGAACCTTGGATCAAGTTGTGGATACTTCAAGGACCCAAAAACGACCTCTGGAAGAAGATCCAGAAGTTTGGAGACGTTTGGAGCAACTCCATAAGTTGAAGCGGTGCATTGTGGGATTTGTAGTCCCAGACCCCAAGAGGCAAACCAGAGCCTCTGAGCCCTTGGCTGGTGCTGTGGACCACATTCCTGAATGAAGAAAAACTTCTGAAAGTAAGTGTAATAGTGTTACCTCATGGGTGGCCTGAACTCTGGACTTTTTCCCTGTCCAGTGTGAACTTTTTTTAACCCTTTGAGTGCTACTTGCTTCTATGTGTTCGAAAACATTAATTTTTTTAAAATTCAGATATCCGGTTTCCCTTATCTGATTTGAATCATTTTGGTATAATTCTAAAGATAAAAATATAATCTAGTTTTATAAATTGGTGTTTTGTGTTTTACTTATTTAATATTTTGTGATTTTTAAATGCTTTACACACTTGTTTCCTAAGTTAAGCCTTGTTGCTCATTGCCAAGCTACTAAGGGTTGAGCTGGGTTTAATTTATTGAGACTAACTGGACCTAAGTGGAAGTTAGTGGCCTACTGTTAAGTGTGGCTGCTTACCTTCCCTTACCAATAATCCATTTTCCAAAACAAAGTCTTCATTCAACTTTAATAAAGTCTAGGTTTTGACAGGAATGAACTATAACAGTGATTCAGAGTATCAAAATAATAGTTACAATAAATCAAATGGCCTGCCAAGGTTAGATATTAAAACTATTACAGGAAAGGAGAATTGTTTTAGTAAGGTTAACTGAAAGTGCCCTGTAGAAGCCTGTTCCGATTTGTCATCCTTTGACAGGCTGAGCCAAGCTACTCTGATTAGGTCTGAAGTGGCCTAGGCTGAAACAAAGGGACCATCTGGTGGGAGAAGATTTGCTGCTGCAGGTGCCAGGACTGGAAGGGGGCTGGGTAGCCAAACTGGCTTTGAAGGGGAGAGAAATAGATGGTAAAGGATCCAGGCCCACCACCACTTCATGTACCCCCTGCCAGATGGGAGTCTCTCTAAACAGATTAGGAGAGGGGCTGGAAGGGGAGTTTAGGGAAAAGTTAGCCATAACTGTGGGTTGGGTTAGCCATGCCTGCGCACCAAGGAGAGATTTTCTAAATTTTTATTATTGATTAAATGTACATTCTTGGACAGAAATTTGCCACACTTTTCAAGAAGTGGTAATCACAGAGGGTGGCAACTAGAGCCCCATTGGTTGGGGGTGCCACCCCTTGCAAGCCCAGAATGAATAAATATCAGAGAGCAGAACAGCACCTCAGATCCCTGCTTGAAGAAACCTGAAAAAGAAGGACTTCCCTGCTGAACCCCTTCTCTATACTAAGAATGGACTGCACGCACAAGGATTGCACCTGCTGCACACTCTGATGTTGCCCTATTTCTAAGACTAAGGAGTAGACTCCATTAACGTAACATGTAGGAAAGAGCTACCAAGAGTCTCCTGTATCAATTACTGCAAGGACAAGTCCCTCTTGCCAGTTCAACTGGACTCTAAAGGATTTGCCCAGGTGAATTTTGGGAATTGTAGTCCCATCCCTCCAAAGAGGCAAGTCGGAGCTTCTAGATCCTTGGCTGGTGTGGTGGACCTTCAAAGATGCAAAGGAGACCTTCTGGAAGAAGATTCAGAAGGTTGGAATCATTTAGATAACTTTTGTCATAATGCTCCATAAGTTCACCAACCTTGAGAACGAGAGTGAAGCCGGTGACGTTGATCCGTGACTTGGCCTGAGCTGCAGGTTTGCCCAGTTGAAAGCCCTGGAGCTCTTCGACATTGATGACAAGGACAAAGTCCTCCAAGGGTCACCAAGGCATTGTGCTGAAACAAGCCGCTGTCGGATTGAAAGCTGGATTTCCGAGGAGGACCGTTTGTTGTCAAGAGAAAAAGCTCCAAAAAGTGATTCATTGCAAAAGTAAAATCTTGACCGGCACAACCACTATGTGACCCGTGCTCCATTGCGGTTGGCCTGAAACTTTGACTTGCTCCTGATTGAGCACAACTAGATAGCCGTAGTTGGTGCTTTTCACTTTTAGGCACTAGAAAGCAAATTTTTTATCTAATCTCAAAAAATTCGTAACTCTGGTTCCTACTATGAAATTGTGTCATTTTGGTGTTATTTTGAAGATAAAAATTGTCTCTGTTTTTATAAATTCATGTTGGATATTTATTGTTTTGTTGCTATTAAGTGCTTTATACATATGTTTCCGAAGTTAAGTCTTACTGCTCATCACCCAAGCTACCAAGAGATGAACAAGGATTAATTTATTGACACTTTGACTGGACCTTATTTGTGATTATGGTGTTATTACTAGCTGTAAGTACCCCTCCGCACGTACTAATAAACCACTTTCAAACATTTGGGAACAAAAACTTAGGGGCATATTTATACTCTGTTTGCACCGGAATTTTTTTGACGCAATTCCGACGCAAAACTAACTCCATATTTATACTTTGGCGTTAGACGCGTCTAGCGCCAAAGTCCATGGAGTTTGCGTCATTTTTTTGCGTGGACACCTACTTTGCGTTAATGAGATGCAAGGTAGGCGTTCCCGTCTAAAAAATTGACTCCGAGGCATGTGCGCCGTATTTACACTCCCGGGCAAAATTCACGCCTGGGAGTGGGCGGGTCAAAAAAAATGACGTACGGCCGCTTTTGCGCCGTTTTTTTTAGCGCCTGGACAAGGCAGGCGTTAAGGGACCTGTGGGCTCGGAAGGAGCCCAGAGGTGCCCTCCCATGCCCCCAGGGACACCCCCTGTCACCCTTGCCCACCCCAGGAGGACACCCAAGGCTGGAGGGACCCATCCCAGGGACATTAAGGTAAGTTCAGGTAAGTACTTTTTTTATTATTATTTTTTGTGGCATAGGGGGGCCTGATTTGTGCCCCCCTACATGCCACTATGCCCAGGGGACAGAAGTCCTCTGGGCATGGCCATTGGGCAAGGGGGCATGAATCCTGTCTTTGCTAAGACAGGAGTCATTTCTATGGGGGTTGGGAGTAGAAATAAATGGCGCAAATCGGGTTGAGGCGAAAAATTTGCCTCAGCCTGACTTGCCCCATTTTTTGACGCCCAAGCTCCATATCCCCCTACGCCAGCGCTGCATGGTGTACGTCGTTTTTTTTCACGCACACCAGGCAGCGCCGGCGGCTAACGCCGGCTAACGTCATTGAATAAATACGGCGCCCGCATGGCGCTTCAGAATGGCGTTAGCCGGCGCTAATTTTTTTGATGCCAAACTGCGTTAGCGCAGTTTTGCGTCAAAAAGTATAAATATGGCCCTTAGTCTTAATGTCTTAGCTATTAATTGAACTGTAATTTTAAGATGTTATTCAACCTTTTATGAATGCAGGGAACAAATTCGAGTATTGTGTCCTTTAGCAATTAGGATCTACTGAAAATCTTTTATACTCTTGCAGTCATGAAAGGATATGTTTGCAGATATCTACGACAAGACCATTCTTTATTTAGACCCAATTTCTTAATAAACATCCATATTCTTGGCCAGCAATGCCCTTGTCGGACTATTAAAAATAATGCTAAACAATCATATCCAGTGAGTGACTCAAAAAGAAGACAATATTACAACAGAAGGTAATGATAATGGATATTTGGTCTTGCATGTGTCCCCTTGCCAAGAAAGTGTGGCCTAGCATGTTGGGTGGCATTGTCTTAAGTGGGGCAGAGCAATCAGGTTTGAAAATGAATGTGCTCATTCAAGTGACATAGGAAAAGCATGAATTATAGTGACAAAGGTACCACTTAGGCAACACTTAGGGCCTCATTACAACTTTGGCGGTCTTTCACAAAGCTGCGGGCGCCAGTATACCGTCAGTGCAGGGGACAGTAAAAGTGTAACCGTCTGCTGGCCCAGCGGAAAAGTCACATCAACATTGCAGCCGGCTTGTAATAGAGCCGGCAGCAATGTTGATGTGCAGCAGGTGCAGTAGCACCCGTCGTGCATTTCACAGCCCGAAATTCGGGCAGTGAAATGCGCGATGGGGCCATGCCTGGGGGCCCCTGCACTGCCATTGCCAAGTTCATGGGCAGTGCAGGGGCCCCCTGGGGCACCCCAAGTCCCCCTTACTGCCAGCCTTTCCATGGCGGTGTTTACTGCCTTGGACAGGCTGGCGGTTGGGGATTATGACCGCGAGGCAGAAGCCTGGTGGTATAGTGGAGGGGCCGGCGGTATTACCACCAGCTTACCGCCGGCCGCCAGGGTCATAATGAGGCCCTTAATGTGCCTCCCCTTTGACTAGGGGATATGGCTCAACATCTTGAAATTTTCTTCTAGTTTTCTACCATATATTTCCCTAATTATTCATGAAACCTAATCCTTGAGTAGTGTACTAAATTTGTACCAATCTCACTTTTTAAATTCTGAGGACAAATTGCTCTTGAGGCTATATCAAGCGATGCCTTGACCATGATCATCTCATATCCAGGTAAGACACTTTAAGCTTTGAGTAAGTCACAGTTTAACCTTAAACCTTCCTTTTAATAGTGTCTGCCACTACTTTATGATGTAGAGAACATTTCTGGCTAATAGTTTAATAACATAAAATTGGAAAACATTAAATGCCTTAATTTTCCCCATTACAATAAGTGGAATGGCCTAGTTCGACAGGTGACACAAGTCCAAAAATTTCACTTCTATGCAAGAAATAGTTTTGTGGAAGCAATTTTTGACCTCTAGCAGATAGCACTATGCCTTATTAGGATGGCTCTGTTCATCAGTGCTAACTAAACGCTAAATGAAATAATGTGCATTAAGATTTCAATATCAGATTTCAGTAGTGGAATAAGTCTCTAATAACCACATTATTTGGTACCCTTATTGGGTTGAAAAAACCTACTAAGAATCCATCCTAAAATGATTTCCGAGAAGGTCTACTCAATAAAAGATAGTAACAACAAGAAAGTATTGGAAAATGAACTTTGACAAACATTTATAGACCTCATTCAGGGATTTGTCTTCCTTCAGATTTTTGCAAGAGGAAATACATCTTGAAATTTCTCTTACTTCCTCCTATATATGTGGTATTTGTGTAGCACAAACTTACCTAAAAGGCACAAGAGTGCTGTACAAGGTCAAAAGCAAGCATGTTTTTTGTGTTTGTGTTGACTAGGAGCATGAAGTAGCCCAAGAGTAAGGTGGGTGAGTTGGATGGATGAGATGGTAAGGAGTCCAAGAATACGTCACTGAGGAGTCCCTGTTCTGTCTAGGATATCTGTGAACTAGATGGAAGGTGGTGATATGTATTATAGAGGGTGGGAAGACGTCTGTCAGGAACTTGATGGAATCAAGTGTTACTTTTTTACCAAGAGAAAAAGACCAGGAAGACTTGCAAATGACAGCAAAACCTCCTCCCATCTTATGTCAATGGTCCAGACAAAAGATGTGGTGGGAAGAATGACATCTACGATGTTTGAGAAGATGGCAGTAAGTGATGTCTCTATGATTAAGTTGGTATAAAGCTTGTGAGAGAATATTCAAGGACTTGGGGGTGGGCCATGTCTCTCTGATCAAGCTTGTGATCGATGTGTTGTGAAAAAATGGGTTACTGGTTGACTGGGGTGTGAGCCCTGGTTAAGCAGCAACCACAATCCTTGTCATGGTAAGGCACAAGCAAACCCAAATTAACCTGTGCACACCCCTCTGGTAGCTTGGTACAGAGCAGTCAGGCTTATCTTGGAGGTAATATATAAAAGAATTGTGCAACACTTTCAACAGTAATAAAGTGAAAAACACTACACAAAAAGGATCCCACATCAAGTTAGAAAAATAGAGCAAGATTTGTTAAATTAAACAAGACAAAAATCCAATCAGAAAGAACCGGCAATATAAATTTTATAGAATTTAGTGAAAATAGCTAAAAAAAGCACAAAGTGCCAACTCAGGATATCTGGTAAAGCTGGACTGGTCAAAGTCACACTTTCAAGCGTTTACGATGAAGCACAGGATAGATTTTGTCACCAGATTTGGCTCAAGGAGGTTAACCTTCTGTTTATGTTGAACAGTACTCTGAGGAGCAGAGAGGCTATCGATAAAGGCTATTGGTGTAGCACGAAGAGCTGGCCAGCATCACAGGCGGGTGCTGCTGGAGCTTTGCAATGGAGGAACTCGTGAATGGTTGGTGCTGGAGCAAGAAGATATGGTCTGACGGATCTTCGTGCTGGATTGCAGTGTGAGCGTGGAGGTCTTGGTGCAAACTAGCCTGTTTGCAGTTGCGAAGAGCCCAAATACTTGATTTCATCTCACTGAGCCACACCAAGGGTTTAGGCCCTGAGGGGCAGCACCTTTTAATCAGGAACTCAGTGCAGCTGGGTCCAGGGGCTTGTCTAGGGAGCTGTAGAGCATTTCATGTCCCTGAGGCTCAAATCAGAAGGCCAGCAGACTAACCCTTGAAGTCACTCTGGTGTCCTTTGTTCAAGATGAGGTTTCAGGTCCGGTTCTTTTTCCTCTGGCAAGAGAGCAGCAGGCAGAAATTCAGCACAGCAGAAGAGTAGTTGTTTCAGAGCAGCTATTCAGCAGAGTGGCAGCCCTTTCAGCATCACAGCAGTCCCTCTTATTGACAGAGTATCCACAGGTCAAGAAGTGTACTGAAGAGTTGGAGTCTGAGGTCCAGTATTTAGATACGGTTGTGCCTTTGAAGTGGGCTTCTAGAGGCTTGTCTCAGAAGTGCACAGATCTCCCGCCTGCCTGGCCCTCACTCCAGACTAACTACAGGGGGTATGCAGCCCTCTGTGTGGAGACAGGACACAGCCTATTCAATCATAAGTGGGGGTATGCCCAGCTCCTCCCTCCCATCCTGTCAGTGATGGCCCATCCAGTCACACTTATGCTCCCATTGTGTGTGGATGTCTAGGAGGAATACTCAAAGTACAGCTGTCCCCCATACCCAGTCATGTGACCAAGATACAGGATGTAGGCATCAAATGGCTAAGGTCAGAAAATACCAAGTTTCTAAAACTGTAATTAAAATCTGACTTCACAATGATCTAGGATGTTTTAATATTCTAGATACTCTTCCCATTTGGAAATTACACTTCAAAAATGTAATTGGGCAACTTCAATGTTATCCAGTGGGGGAGGTAGGCCGTGCAGTAGTGAAAAATAATTTAAGAGTTTTTCACTACCAGGATATGTAAAACTTAAAAGTAAATGTCCAACTCTTTAAATACTTTGCACCCCACCCTCTGGGCTGTCCAGGGCCCTAATGGTGACTTAAATGTATTAATAGGAAGGTTTGGGTCTGACAAACGATTTATTTTGCCTAGTTGAGATGGAAGTTTAAACACTGCACATACAGGCAGAAATGGCTGGCTTGAGACATATTTAAAGGGCTACTCTAATAGGTGGATAATCAGTGCTGCTGATCTACTAGCAGCATTTAATTTACCATCCCTGGGCACTTGTAGTGCCACTTTACTATGGACTTTTAAATATTCAAACTGGGTATCAGCAAATGCTACCATGTTTTAAACAGAGAGCAAAAGCACTTTAGCACTGATCAGGAGTCGCAAAATGAGCAGAGTCTTAAGGTCAGCAAAAACAAAGTCGGAAAAAACAGGTTTGAAGGCGAAAAGTTAGGAGGGAACAACACTGTGGATGGCAGGTCCAACATTGGTGATGAGGTCTGAGATGTCTTGGGTGTGGAATGCAGAGCAAGTGTTAACGAGGATGAGTTTTGAAAGAAGTTGAATTAGTATTTGAGGTGGGTTATTACTCACCTCTAGCAATAATCATAACCCTTGTTAGGGTGAAACCTCAAAATCACTAAATTAACCTGAGCTCTACCCCTGGTAGCTGTGGCACAGAGTAGACTGGCTTAACTTATGGCAATGTGTAAAGTATTTATGTAGTACCAAAACAGTAATAAAGTCAATCTGCAAAATAATGAAAATCACAAATGAAAAAAGAAAGATAGAGGTGAATTAAGAAAGAATCAAAATGACATCAAAATGATTTAAATCCAATATTGGGAACAGGATATTTTAGTAGGACTAGCACCATAAATCCTGAAGTGCCAATGATAGACAATGGAAGTGATATACTGGGACCTAGGAACAGTTGAACGCTGACCATGATGGAGTGTGGTTCAGATGCACCAACTAGATTTGTAATCATCAAAGATTTTACCTTCTAACTTTAATCCTTCAAGTCTCAATTTACCAAAGGGGTACACTTCTAAAGCCCCCATAACCTCAACCAAAGAATTTAGAGACTCTTAGTCAGGTCCAGGACTGTTCTGTAATAGGTGAATGGATGTGACATATTTATCTGTGGCATGAGCTAGTGATATGGAATGACTTCTGGGTATAGCCTAACCAATGAAGTAAACGTTCTCAAGTCCAATCCTATTCACTATGGGCATTTTCTAGATGGCAAAAGTTTACAACCACACAAAACTTCGGGTCTGATGGCAGGGTGTGTGTGTGGTTGATGGACTATTGTAATCCTAGCTTCCTCGCACATCTAACACTGAAGTCATTTGGGGGCAGACACTGTACAGAAAATAACCAGGAGACAGAAGCTTAGCAGCAGAAGTGTGGTACAACAATACTGCCAACAAGGCACTGTCCAGTTTTAAAGGTTACTTTCATTATCAGAGCAACAGAGGTTTTTTGATTGATTAATAATTCATAATTATGGCAAGCCATGTACTAAGAGGAGTTAGCAAGCAGTATGAAATATAAACATCCTTCATTTAGGCACTGCTGAGCCAATTAGTGTAGTTTAAAAGAGTTACATGAACCTCTTTAATCACAGCATTGCTAAAAATGTGCTTTCCCCTTATTCGCCAGTTTGTCAGAATGTAAATATTCTTCACATCCAATTAAATTAGGGGTGAGTGGTAAACTCTGCTCTGCCAGTACAGTGCACAGGTTTTACCACTTCGTGCTCTGCTTCGAGTGCAGATTTCAACATTAACTCTGACAACCGCTGCATGGCGAAATTTACTGGCGCCCACCCCTTCCTTATCATCATGGGAGAGTAATGTTGTACAATTAGAGTGGGCTTCACACTGTACATATTGATAATGAATATGGGACAAGAATTCCTCTGCACAGCAAGCGCGCTGGTGTCACTGTCAGTATGATAGTATCCTTCAGCAACTCATGCCTGAGTAGTGTGGTGTGAGGGAGTTCAACGCGAGACCTGCAAGTAGGGTGACCACCCGTCCGTAAATTTCACGGACTGTCCGTAATTTCGCCCTGCCGTCCGTTGTCCGTGATGAAAGTCTTCACGGACAGCATTTGTCCGTAATTTTAGCCTTTCACCTAAAGGACAAAGGAGGCAGGGCGAAATTATGGGCAGATCAGTTTCCCCAGCTGGGCTGGAAGGCAGGGGGGTCTCCTGTGCTCTGGTGGAGGGAGGGGAAGACAGATAAGAATCAGACCTTCTTGCCAGGGGGTCTCCTTCCCTAAAGACATGCAAATGTGCCCAACTGGTAAATCTGCAAATACAAAGGGGCTTGAAAACCTCCATTGACTTTACTAAAAGGAGTCACTTGAAGTTTTCTGGTGGCAAAGATATTTCTTTTAGAGAGGTATTGTAATGGTGTTCCAAAGTGAGCTGTGGGGTGTGTGGTTTTAATGGAGTGTTATAACATTTTTTAGTACTAGGTATAAACTGTATATTATTCAAATCTGTATTTGAAAAGCACTTTTTTTTTATTTAACCGAAATGTGTTTGCGCATTTTGTAGCAGCCTTTATTATGATGTAATTGTATTTTTCACAGTTCTTTCAGGTACCTCGGTACCTCATAGTACTAACAAACATTGGCAAAGCCAATAGATCTCATCTACGAAAGAGTTATTGGCCTTGCTAATGTGTTTTAGCCCTTAGAAATGTTGTACACCAGAGTAGCTGCTGTTCAGCATGGCTTAAAGTTAGTGGTATAGTTGTGTGGAGTGGAGTACAGTGGCATAGGAGCAGTGGTGTAGAGCCCCGTGGTGCAAAGTATAGTGCAGTGGGGTACAGTGCAGTTGTTTAGAGTGCCTTAGCGTAGAGTACAGTGGTTTAGAGTGCAGTGGCATGGAGTGGCGTGGGACAGAGTAGAGTGGCATAGAGTGCAGTGGAGTAGAGTGGCATACAATGGAGTAGCAGAGAGAGCAATAGTGTAGAGTGGTGCAGTGGCATAGATTGCAGAGTAGACTGGCGTTGCAGGGAGTACAGTGGCGTAGTGTAGAGTGGTGCAGAGTAGAGCAAAGTGCAGTAGAGTGGAGTGATGTAGAGTGGCATAGAGTGCAGTGGTATAGAATGCAGTAGTACATTGGTGTATAGTACAGTGGTGGAGAGTGGAACGCTGCAGAGTAGAGTGTCAGTGCAGTGATGTAGAGTGGCACAGAGAGCAGTGGCGTAGAGTACAGTGGTACAGAGTAGAGGGCAGTGGCGTACAGTGCAGTTGTTTAGAGTGCATTGGCGCAGAGTGCAGTGGCATAGAGTGGCATGGGGTAAAGTGGCATACAATGGAGTTGCAGAGAGAGCAGTAGTGTAGAGTGGTGCAGTGGCATAGATTGCAGAGTAGACTGGTGTTGCAGGGAGTGCAGTGGCGTAGTGTAGAGTGGTGCAGAGTAGAGCAAAGTGCTGTAGAGTGGAGTGATGTAGAGTGGCATAGAGTGCAGTGGCATAGAATGCAGTAGTACATTGGTGTATAGTACAGTGGTGGAGAGTGGAACGCTGCAGAGTAGAGTGTCAGTGCAGTGATGTAGAGTGGCACAGAGAGCAGTGGTGTAGAGTACCGTGATACAGAGTAGAGGGCAGTGGCGTACAGTGCAGTGGCATAGAGTGGCATGGGGTAGAGTTACATAGAGTGCAGTGGAGTAGTGTGGCATACAATAGAGTAGCAGAGAGTGCAGTAATGTAGAGTCTTGCAGTGTCAGAGTGCAGAGTAGACTCATGTGGCATAGAGTGCAGTGGTGTAGAGTGGTGCAGATTGGAGTATTGTAGAGTGGTGTAGAGTAGAGTATAGTGCCTAGAGTGCAGTGGCATAGAGTAGAGTGGTGTAGAGTGCAGAGTAGAGTGTCAGTGCAGTGGTGTACAGGTTCTGGCAAGGCAAGAGAAAGCTGTGCATGATAACCCTGAATGGTGATCCGTAGAATGGTCAGTAGGAAACAATGAGCAGTGCATTAAGCCTTTCTTAAAAGTCTTTACTGGTAAACCCCATCTCATGCAGTGAGGTGGGCAGAAAGCCAGCCACCCATTGGACCTGTGCAGCTGAATAATAGCATTCTAAGTCCAGAAGACCTAATCCACCCGCAGTCACAGTTAGCTTTAGAATGGAAAGAGCTCCGGATGGTGCCGCAGTGACCAAATCAGATGTGTGGCCAGTCTGAAGAAGGAATGAAGGACGAGCAGAGGAAGGTTTGCAAAATAATACTATCATTGGGGTAGCACACCATCTTCACTAGTGCCACATGGCCTCTACAGAAAGCAGAAGAGAAGACCAAAAAGCAAACTGGGCTTGGAGGGACCGTTCGCTCTGCCGAAATTTTTTCCTGGAAATCAGTGTAAGAATGGTAGATATTAATCATTAGGTATCAAAAGGTAACTGGTTCCCAGTTCAATCTGAGATCTAAATGTATGTAACGGCAAAAACAGTGCCATATGTCAAAGAAACACTAATAAAAATTTAACATTTGTATATTGTGTTTGTGCAATTTACATCCCAAATATTTTGAAGATTCTATGTGTACTTGACACTTAGGGATAACCCAGATCTCTAGTTTGCCTTTTGCTCAATTTCAAAACCATATATAGACATGGACAAAGCGGGCAATTGCCTTGCACAACCTTGCAAGGGGTCTGGCCCCTGCTCACCCTTCAAAAGCACTAACAGCGGACCATTGCACCAGAAGAGTTTGCCAAGGTGGATGGGTGTTGCTTGTTCAACCACTTGACAGTGCCCCTTCTGTTTCGCTCCTGTGTGCAGAGACAACTCCCCAGGTTCCCAATACCTTCCGATAGTCCTGGTGGACACATCTTGTCTGATTTTAGGAATTGTCCCACCTTGTACTTATCTTCCTTATTTACCCAGTTCTTGGCAACAACCCTTTGAATTACTTGCCGTGGATCTCCCATTTGCTCTCAATTTCATCCTCCTCTTTTATTATCTTTGGTTGGTAGTCCGGGCTCCCATTTCTGAGATAAATGTAGAGTCCCAGACATACACTCTAGTGCTGTGAGACCACAGACAAGTTATGGGTACATCACATCCTGACATTAGGTGTGAGACTGTCGCCCACACCATCTGCCCTGCCTCGTTAAGTTGAAAGTCCATGGGCGGTTGGGGTAAGCCAGATGTTTTTGTTCAATTTGTTTAAACTAGCATAAGGTTAATTACCTTAATGTTTCCCAAACTGTTTGCCAGGGGTTTTAAAATGTTCAGAAACATAATCAAAATTTTGCTGTTACTTTCTCTTCAGGAAAGATCGTCTAGATTTGGGTAGGGGTGATGGCCTTGCCGCAGTACTGAAGGGCATTAATTTACTACTGAACAAGGACGTAATGCGACACCTGAATGTAGCATACCAGGAGGCAATCACAAAAAGACCACAGTGAATAAATAGTGCTATGTTAAAAAAGAGTAAATAAATGCACTGACAACATAGTGAGGCATGGCCTCTCTTGCGTGTGTCTGTAAAACTGACGTTTGTTCTTGAATTTTTGTCCTGAATTTTGACCCTTTGTCCTGAATTTTTGTCCTGAATTTTGACCCTTTGTCCTGAATTTTTTATAGTCCTGTCCAGAATTTGCCTCAATGCCAGGTGGTCACTCTACCTGCAAGGAGCATGGATGTGGGAAGGCTCAGGCATTTTCTTCCCATCTCAACTATGCGCTTGTCAGTGTCAGCCAGGTAAACCCCGCTTTACAGAGGTCTTGCATGTTTTCCAAGGGCATCTCTGAAGCTGCAGTAAGTGCTGTTTACTTCCAGGTCTACCTGGTCGCTGTGTGGGGGTGGGCTGGGCGGGACAGACACGCCCCTTGCAGGCCTGAGAGCTCTACTGAGTGCTTCGAATCTGGTCAGAAAGCAGATGTTTAGGGCTGTGATGGTGGCTGCTTACTAGCATGGCGTCCTGCGTCCCCTTGCAAACCCTGTCCCTTCATCAGGCAGGCAGTGGGGAAGGAACTACCATCTTTTTATGGGCAAGCACAAAGTGCTCCGTCCATTCTGTAATCTCTCTTTGGGCTTGAAACCACCCCCATGCCACCTCAGTCACTTACAGTGGTTGGTGGGCTTGCCTTTTAAAATCCACTTGTTTTCATTTGTGAAAGGAATGCATAGGTCATGTAGCCCACCTACACAGCACCGGTAAAGTACCAAAAACATACGAGGTTTGATGGAGTACGGACTACTTTATCTGTTTATTTTCCACACAGCGAGATTGCGCTGCATGTTACAAAGCGCGATCGCGCTGCGGTTTTTTTTGCTTTGCAACGCTATTAGCTCTAACTCGAACAAATGCGAGACCCGCTGCATTGAAAATGCTTGTTTAATCTATCGCTGGCTCCCGCAAATTCGCAGCACTGCAAACAACCACTGTTGAAGTCAGCATGCCTGGGTTCTTGTTGATAAAAGTGCTTTGTAATATGTGTCCGACTTTATGTGTGTTGCCCCCAGTAGTCCTAAAACAAATCCCATTTTTGGCTACACAAATATGGAAGACGATAAAGGATGTTTTCCGATATTTGCTACTGCAACTTTCTTTTTTGTGTTTTTGCTATTGTTTTACCTGGTTACTGCTGTACGCGACCTCTTCATACGGCCTAACAACGTTAGTATTTATTGTCATGGGCAAAGTCACAGGGCCATAGCAGTTAGGGGAGACTGCCATGATGTTCAAACCGACACCAATGTGTACAAGCAGCTTGTCAGCAATGGGACTAAGGAGGTCTGTTACTCACCCTCTGGGTAAATTTAGGGGTGGGCCTCTTGCAGAGTTTATATGTAACTCCGCAGAATACCAGGGAGTAAAACTCCAGGAATTCCGCCCGCCCCCACAGAGTAGTATATATGGTTTGAGACTTTCAGGCACAGTTTATGTTTCGTGTGTCACTCATGTAGCAAGGGTACATACATAAAGGACCTGACTCTGAGTGTGTCTGTGTTTTCCTACCCCTGCGCAAACCCCTGTCTGTGCAGGGATCAGAATTGGAAGTTGAGTAGTATTTACTGCACCCGGTAAATTACTGGATGCGTGAATTACATCACAATTGCTCAAATTTCAGCTGGTCAATGACGCTGCCGAAATTTAACAGGAAAAACCAATACTGTATTTGCCCAGACATTCTAATTTTAATACAGCATATACTAATATTTACATGTAATTACCAACTCCGAATAGGTGCAATACATTGCTTCCAATAGATTCTGAACCCCGAGGAATCAGATTTCTTGTATGTTCTTTTACTTCTTGGCTCCGCCTCCAATCCAGCATTGCCTGTGAACGATGATTATGCTGACAGTTTTGGATATTCAAGCAGGATGTAGACCAATGGCCAAGAGGTAATCGTATTGATTTCTTTTCACTGCAGCAGCACTGTGCGGTGTCCAGCTGCTACAGCTTCTGCAAAATAAACAAAACCTCAAACACACGACAAACAGACTGCGTTTGCCCCTCTTAGGGATAGATCACAGCAAGTTTTTTTGCTAAAAATAATAGAATCAACAGTGAATGGAAGAGAGTGAGGGAGAGGCACTAGTGAGCAAATAATGCGGAAACAAAGAGTTGCTTACACTTATTTTGTAAATTATGCCAAATAAAGATGGACGCTTTTGGGGTGTGATTGCACAAACTGCCAGGTTGTGCTAGTTTGTAGAGGTCGTATTTAGCACAACAGTTCATATTGTAACTTTGTGTTAATCTGCTTCATTTTCTTGTGCTTTATTCAATGAGAACTATGGCTGTTAACAGTCAATGTCTGTATTGTGTCTGCACTGAAGCAAAATTAATGTTTGCTGTCTTGTAATAACAGTAAGTGCAGCTACAAAAGTAAGTTTCTACAATATTTAATATGGTGCCAAAGAGCACCCCAGTGCAAGCTAGGTGCATCCAAGTACTTTATGTAGGAGACAGTTATTTCAGGGTCCCTAGTTACAACGACATTATCACCAGATATATTTTAATGGTAAAAAATATTGGGGCACTGAAGCACAAATGCAATTGCTTAAATACATGTTAACTACATGCTGTATTGCAGATGTCTTTCCCGAGGAGTGTAGTTTAGGGGAAAGGGTTAAAATGCCTGCCATAGCAGGTTAGAATGAAAAAGAAATTACCAATGTCTTTGACAAAAAAGTAGCTCCCAATTCAGAGAATGCGGAACTATTCCCTCGTAGGCCCACCAATTCTGAGAGATTCAAAGGATGGCAATGAATATGCCTTGGTGATGCATGCCATGGTCAAGTATTCTTATTATATTATACTGCTCACATGGCAGAACTTAGTGTTAGGTATGATATCCTTGGCTAGTATGATTCCTCCATACTTTTTGTCTTCACTCCATCACTTTACTGAACTTATTTTTGTTGGCATTAGTACTGTGCACTTTCCCCTGCTAACCTCTACTAAATTGCTTGTGTGGTCATCTTAAAAAAGGTAAAATTGGACTACACCTAATTGGCACATTTAATTTACTTGTAAGTCCCTAGTAAAAGGTACTACAGATACCAGGGCCTGTAAACTAAGGAGCAGATTTAAGAAAAGTGGTGCTGCACCCAGTGCAGTGCCACTTTTCTTGCACCCTTTAGTACCCCCCACTGGATGGTTAAAATGCCTACCTTAGAAGGTTGGAATGAAAACCAAATTACCAAGGACTTCGACAAAAAAAAGCTCCCAATTTACAGAGAATGTGTAACCATTCCCTCATAGGTTTACACATTCTGAGAGATTCAAAGAATGGCAATGAATATGCCTTGGTCAAGTATTCTCCGTATACTGCTCACATGGCAGAATGCCAGTGGTAGACATGTTATTCTTGGTGTGGTATTCCTTAACACTTTTTATTTTCACTCCATCACTTTACTGAACTAGTTTTTGTTGGCATTAGGACTGTGTACTTTCCCCTGCTAACCACTACTAAATTGCTTGAGCTGTCATCTGAAAAAAGGTTGATTTGGACTACACTTAATTGGCACATTTAATTTCTTTAGTAAATGGTACTAGATGTACCCAAGGCCTGTAAATTAAATGCTACTAGTGGGCTGAAGCACTCATTGTGATACCCACTAAAGTAGTCATATAAAACATGTCAAAGGTTTGCAGCTGCAGCCTGAAGTGTTATTTTTAAACTGCAATTTCAATCCGGCAAAATAGACCTTTTGCCAGTCATAGACCTTCTTTTTCATAAGTCACACCTAAGGTGGGCCCCAAACACTCACATGGCAGGGTGCCTGGTATGTAGAAAGGACATGTGTGGTTAATGTTTACATGCCCAAACAGTGAACAACTCCTAAAGTTGTTTTCACTAATAAAACAAAAAAATTGTGAAGCACTCAAAGTCTCTATGAATCATTCATATGGTAGCTAATAAGGCTAAGTCAAAGATATATGACTTTGACTTTGTGATTTTGCACAAGATAATATCACGGGATATTTGATCAATAGATGATCTGTACAGTTGGCCTACAAATACTAATTGGGTATTGGAAAATTCTCTGAATTAATAGACATGTGCAATATATGATAACATGTTATTTTCTTGTTTGATATCAATATTTTATCAGCCTTGAGAAAGTCCCAGAATGGGAAGAAACACGTGTCGGCAAAGGCAAAAACCTTGTATGGGCTGAATCTCTTTTCGAGTGGTGGAAGACTCATAAAGATTGAAGATCAGGGCTCAACAGTCAAATGGACTCTTGGCTATAACGTTGCATGGATGGAGGATTACTTTAAATGTCTGAAGATTCACAAAGAATGAACTTTTGGGTTTAATTTATTAAGTGGATCCTCACATTAACGGACAGTAATTCCTTGTGCAGTATCTAAAGAATTTGTATTTTAGTATTGTTTTATGTGTTTTTATGGTATTATAGATAGGATATTCCAATACATCACACGTTTAATGTATAGATAATGCATGATTAAAATTGTTGATGACACATACAATATCAACACCCTATTGTTTCTTTTTCTAATTGTCCATGTTTTCCCATTTGGTTACACTTTGATATAATTCCCCTTTTTAGATGGCCTTATTGACTGCCATATGAATGATTCATAGAGACTTTGAGTGCTCCACTCTTTTTTTTGTTTTGGTCATTAACTGGTTTATTTGT
Organism: Pleurodeles waltl; assembly: GCF_031143425.1. Classification (NCBI taxonomy): domain Eukaryota; kingdom Metazoa; phylum Chordata; class Amphibia; order Caudata; family Salamandridae; genus Pleurodeles; species Pleurodeles waltl. The sequence goes on along the minus strand of NC_090448.1, from coordinate 1,027,911,634 downwards.
GATTTCAGGTTACACATGGTGGCAACAGCTGTGTTGTAGTGTTTGATCACCATGTATTGACATTTGAATACTTTGCGGCTAATCTAAATCATTGTTGCCATTTTGTTTGTTGTTTTCACTATTGCAAGGTCAGTCATTCCCACAGACTAACACTAGGTTAACATACTACATTTTAATGAGTGCTAGCTTCAAATTGGAAGCAGCTAGAGAAATTATGTTTAGACTTGAATTGTAATATAAACTCTCTTTCAGAATAAAGTCAGATTTTAATTCACAACCCTGAAAATGCCATTTTTTAGAATGTTGGCATGTTTGTGCTCAAAACCACTGTGCCTTTCTGCTAGTACACAGTTTCACATCACTGTGGCTATCTCTCTTGCAGTGGGATGTTGATTCCTTCCAGACATGGGGACAACGGGGCTTAGGTGTGGACAGGAATGGACATCCTGTCAGGGTTACTGGGGGAGGGCTGTAAACAGCCCCACTTACACTTGAAAGGGCTTTGCATAGAGCACACACAAAGGAACCTGACATCAGGCATGCACTTGCTTTTCTCACCCTACATAGTAGAGAAAAATAGGAAAGGGGAACGGGTTAGAACTATTTTAGGAGTGGGCTAGGGTTTGACCCCTACTTAAAGGATGGCACTGAGGATAAAAGGTTGCACTCCCAGACCCCACATCAGAATACTCCTGGACCTGTTGAAGATTACAAAAAAAAGACTTCTCTGCTGCCAGAAGGACCTCTCTGATGCTTGAAGGAATGCCTAACTTTCGGGTGAAGGAAGATTGGAGCTGCTTACACTGATCCCAGTTGTTAGACATGGCATCCTTGGCGTGGTTTCCCCTAAATATTTTGTCTTCTGACCTCTGATTTTGTTTTTCTGGCATTAGGACTTTGGTAACTTTACCACTGCCAACCAGTGCTAAAGTGCATGTCTTTCCCTAAAACATGTTACCACTGGCGTATCCACAATTGTCATATTACATTTGCTTATACATTGCTAGTAAAGCACAATACATGTGCCTAGGGCTTGTAAATTAAATGCTACTAGTGAGCCTGCAGCACTAATTGTGCCACCTGCTTATGTAGCCCTCTAAACTTGAATCAAGCATATTATTAGGAAGTCTGTGTGTGCAGTTTTGAACTGCCATTTCAACATGACAAGTTAACCCACTTGCCAGGCCCAAACCTTCCTTTTTATTATATATTAGTCATCCCTAAGGAGGGCCCTGGACAGCTCTAAGGGCAGGGTGCTGTGTATTTAAAAAGTTGGACATGTGCTTTTATGTTTTACATGTCCAGGCAGTTAAAAGTGTTTACATTTATTTTTCAATACCTCAAGGCCTATCTCTCCCACAGGTTAACATTGGGTTTGCCTTATTCACTTTTTTAGTGTAATTTCCAATTGGAAAGATATGGGACCCCCAAGTTAGGTGTTTCTGGAATCACAGTTTGAAATCACAACTTATGGTGAAGTCTGAAAATACCACTTTTAGAAATTTAGCATTTTGTTTTACTTTAAATCTTCTAAGTGCCTTCTGCCTGTCAATGAAAACACATCTGGGTGGGTGACAGCTGGGCTGTGGTGCATTCTGTCCAGACCTCCACACAACCACACACAAAGGGATCTTAGATGTGAGAAAGTGTCCATCTCTATGTTGATGGCCCATCCTGGGAAGGATGGGGGGAGGAGCTGACACTTACACCTGAATGGGCTGGGTCCTGAGCCCACACAAAGGGCTGCATATTTCCCTGTAGTGTCTCTGGAGTCAGGGCAGAAAGGGGGGTTATTTTTGCATTTCAAAGGTCTCTCTACAATGTCTTCCCCAATTCAAAGGCACTACTGGGTATAAAAACTGGACTTCTGATCCTACCAAATCAGTACTCTTCTGGACCTGAGGGGATTCTGCAAAGAAGAAGGACTGTTGTGCTGCTAATAGGACTGTCACTCTGATGGAACTCTGCTGAACTTTAATTGGACTTCTGCTTTGTTGTACCTACCTGCTGCCTGCTGTCTTCCTTTCTGGGAGTGAAAAGGACTGGACCTGTATCCCCAGAACCAAAGTGACTCAAATGACTTGCTGGCTTGCCGCATGTTCTTAAGTCTCAGGGACATCAAAGACTTCATCCACCTTTGCTACAGCTGCTCGACTCTGCCAACTGTGAGTCCTGTTTCGAAAAGTAGTACCAATCCAGTCCTAGACCCTTGGAAGTGGGTTTCCCTGTGCTGATCCAGCAGAATCCACGCATGGCTGTCACTGTGCTTATTGGAGCTGTTGCATCTTGCCTCAACCCCAATGCATCCTAAAAGAAAAGGTGAAAATCCTGAAGTGTGGACTGTTGGTCACCTTGAATGGGCCAGTTTGCGCAAAGAAACTGTCCCCTCAATGACATCAATGCAGAGTTCTAGTGGGACCTGCTCTTAACTCCGACAATGAGAGTTTGCTACAACTGGCAACACTAGTCAAGGGATTTGCACTGACCATGCACGACTATATAAAAATCCTCTTTCAGTGCATTGAGAAATATAAGGAACAAATCATTTTGTGTCACCTGGCACTGTCAGGGGACAACCGTTGTAATTGCCCTAATGGTGATTACAGTAGGTTAACTACAGTAAGTGGCCCCCTGACAGAGCTCTTCAAAGGAATTCCCTAATAATGGAGCTTGAGTGCTCCAGGAGGACTCTGAAGATGGGTTCTGCACACTCACTTTCCTGCTAGAAAAGTTGCTTTGATTTGCTCTTTGTGGGGTTGAGCAATTATTTTAACTTAACAGCGTTATCATTAGAGCAAATTCATTGTCCAGCACCACACAGTGCACATCAAAGCAACTGTGCTCTTTGGAATTGTAGGAAAGTGGATTATTATGTGGACTGGGGGTTAATCATCACCATGTAATACTCTCACAATACCGCAAAAATGATCTTTGCATTCACACTAATGAATCCTTAGCTCAGTCCTGGTAGTGCAGCAAAGACCAGTCAGGCTTTACTAAAGGTGCATGTGTTAAGCATTTCGGAGCACCAACATGAACAATACGTAACTGACACCACTCAAAAGAAATCTAACAATAATTTATAAAAACATATCTTATTTTTATCTTCATTTAAACACCAAAATAAATAGAATTGTATCAGCACAACCATAGTTATATATTTTAATGTCAAAATTAAAATCACAGCAAAAATGACATGTTGAAGCCAATGGAGAAAAAACACTAGTGACAAAAGACTACTTAGAGGTCGAGTTACGTGGAACCCTTGCAGGGTTAAGGTTGTGTGGGCCCTAGGGCCCGGGCACAGCAGTCAGTACAGTTTTACCTGGCTTGTGGCGTTCAGGTACAGAGTTGTCCTGGCTGTCCATGGTGCTGAGCGGGACTCGCACTGGTTTTGATTTTACTGCTTACATGATGTTGCAGATAAGGAAATATGTAAGCTGAGCCAGGCCTGGGTTGTTGCAGTCGGATGCAGGCTGCATGATGTGCCCTGCAGTTGCAACATAGAGTGTGGGTGTCAGTTACCAGGCTGGCAACCAACAAGCCTTGGGAGCAGTAAAGGTGATGAAAAGCTTTGGGACCCTCACCGTAGTGATGTAGTGTCCTCAAAAATTGGGGGAGGCAAGACTTCAACTCCAAGAAGACACTGGACACCCTGGATTTGGGCAATCCCATGGAGGGCACGTTGGACAGTGAATCTTCTGATCCTGCAATTACCTTTACCTCAGTTTGCAGGGGACAAGTGCCACTGATCCAAGGGAGAGAGAGGGTGCATCCACCCTCTGGATGGAAGTTCTGAGTTTGAGCCAAGGATGAGGCTCGTTCACACAGTTCCCAGTCTGTTGCATCAGCGACAGCGTACTCTTCTTTTGCTTTGTTGCAGTGGGCAAAGTCCAGCTTTCGATGACGCAGGGCTTCTCTTGGTTCTTCTCTGAAGTCAGTTGTTGAGACCTTAGGTTCTGGTGTTAGGGATGTCCCTAAAATCATGGATTTAGGGAACGTAAAGATGTTGAGGCCAGTGGCCAAATGGTTGCTAGCTCATGAAACTAATCTGCCCCTGAGGTGACCATATCCAGTGGTGGGGTAATGTTTTGCTACTCAGAACACACCATTCTGCCATGCTGAAGATGGCAGAAATCAAGATTTAGTGCACAGAGTGAGCTTCTTACCCTAGAGGTGTGGTCAGACTGCTGGGGATGTGCACTACCCTGCACACCTAATAACCCACCTGTCTATGAGCAAATGTGTCTCCTCCTCTGGGGTTCATCACAGATGGTTATCAGGGGTGGTGAAGCTCACTGCCTGAAGTGCCCCTTCGATGTCCTGGCTAGGAGGTGTGACCTCCTTCATGCCTCAGCCTTTGTCTCTGACTCCTGGGAGTGTTTACAACACCTAGCAGGAGGTCAGAACCCTGTCTTGGCAGCAGCAAGTACAAGTGTGGAAAAGCATGGGCGGAACAGCCATAATACAAAAGAAGTTGGGGCAGACAGGTAGGTAACCTCTAAGACACTACCTGGGTACATGCCAGATGTCCTTTGATAGCAGATTCATGTCAGGGGAGAGAAGGAACATTGTTTGACACCAAACTCGACATGTCTAGGTGGTAACATAATGGAGCTAGCAACCCAGGTCTGCATGGGTGTAAGTCTCATGTTGTGCTATGGATCGGCTATCACTTACAGTGTAAATTAAAAGAAAAGAAAAGAAAAGACACTATAAAGACATATATCTTTGTGCTTATATGCCTGCACCTTAAAAATAATGCACCCTGCCTCATGGGTTGCAGAAGCCTTCCTTAAGGTTTTCTGACACACATGTAAAGCAATGCATCGATTGAACTGTGCCACTCATAGTGAGGGTACAATAGAACTCAAGCAGTTTGCACTGCAATGGCAGACCTGCCATCAATAGTTTCTTTAAGTCCCCCAGGATGGCACATTCTGGTGCTGCAGCCCTGGGAACCCCTTTAGCACCTATGCCCTCAGTGCTATGGGTACCATTTACTAGGAGCTTATGGGGGAGGTTAAAGCCTTTTCCAATTAGAGAATTACCAGGTCAACAACTTTATTTTAAGAGAGAACACACACACTGAGGCCTGGTTAGGAGGCTCCAATGCAATAACAGAGGGCCTGATTTAGAGTTTGGTGGATTGGGTTACTCTGTCACAAATGTGACATATTACAAGTTCCTTAGGCTATAATGGAATTGCAATACAGCTGATGTCACTTTTTCTCCATACACCAATTGTATCTCTTAAACTTTATACCAGCAAGAACATGTATGAATTATATTCAATACTAGTTGTGAAGATGGCAGCTTTTGAATAATTGTCCTACAATATTGATTTAATGTGTCAGTCATATCTCAATTTTTTATATACATGTACTGACTTCCTTTGATCGATATGGAAAGGCACCTGATCTATTATTGCCATTTTTGTCAAGGAACAATTGTCTTTGTTGGAAGGTGTGCATTTAAGAGGCATGCAGTATAAACATCTTGCTGTGTTCATTGTATGTGTTTCCTTGAAAGAATTTTACAAGATAAGACCTTCTAATCAATTTTTACACAGCTTGCTTTCTCTACTTATGTCTTAGAAAGTGCACTTTGCCTGAGTTTTGTATTTCTGAAAAGAATGAGGGAATCTTCATGTTATTGTTCCTTCTTGTGCAACAGAAGTAATTTTGAAGTCATTCTTAATCAATATTATGGATTATTGAACTGGACAGAAAAGGAATATTATTTTTTTCAATGACGGCTAGCAATCTTTTTTTTGTTGTGTTTTGCATAAGTTAGCTGATTCTCGATTCTGTGCAAAATTCCTGTAACTGCTGTATGTTCATATATATACCATGAAAAAATAGACCAGCAAGAACTATCCCCAATTCTACTCGCATTTACAAGATTCCCTTCAACAATATTACACTTTTCCAGGGCAACAGTTTGCTGTTTGTAAAAATACAATGTAGACAAACATAACAAGATGGATAGATATACTGCTGATTTTTCACGTAATATAGCACAGCATATTGCACACACAGCATGCTAATTTGCTTCCTTCGCTATTTCAAATTTTACAAAGATTTTCCTGCTGCTGTGTCATCCCTTGTGCTGGGGCTCAAACAAGGCTGAAAGATTACTTGGGGTGGATGTTTTTATAGGGTTTCCAGTCATCCAATCTAGATACTGTTAGAAAATGGGTTATTAGACAGGGAGGATGTGGGTGGTGTCTGAACAATAAAACCACAAATTGTGTAAGGACAACACACAGTTTCAATAATTGAAACCTTGGCTCAACCCCTGGTAGGATGGAGCAGACACTTTCCATTTAAGAAACTATGCAAAGTAATTAGCAATACTGTTGGAGGCTGGTTGCTAGTAGACATAAGTTTACACCTACCACTAGCATTAGTGCCCCCAAGCCAATGCTAGTTCCAGTCAAGGTCTCAAAACATCAGTCCCTAGCTCAACCCCTGGTAGCTTGGCAAAGAGCAGGCAGGCAGGCTTAACTTAGGAGAGAGGTATGTAAAGCATTTAAATACACAAATACAGTAAAAAAGTAAGGGCCATATGTACGAACACTTTTTCCCATAGACACAGAATGGGTAAAAACCTTTGCTACATCTGGCCCTAAGACACAACACACAATAAAAATCCCACACCAATTTATAAAAATACTAAATATTTTTATCTTTAAAATGACACTAAAATGACAAAAATGCATTATAGGGAACCAGAGTTGTGAATTTTAAAAAATTAAATAATTTTGTTTTGCTTTCTAGTGCTTAGAAATCAATAGCACCAACCGGGGACAACTGGTCATGCTTGACCAGGACACAGTCAAAGGTTGAGGCCGACCGCAATGGAGCCCTCCTCAGATATACTGAACGGGAGGCCTTGATAACATTTTTACCTGTGAACCTAGAAACTTTCCAGGAGATTTTCTTTCTTGACAATGTGTGGTCCTCCTCAGCAAGCTGATTTCGATATGATGTTGTCAAACTGCTTTACCACAAGGCCCTGGTCAAATCCTGAAAGTCTGGAGCTCCAGAGCTTTCAGTGGGATGAAGTTGAAACACTGGCTTGGTCGAGGTTGAAGGTAGTCAACTTGACTCACGACATCAGGTGACCACTTATGGAGCTTTTTTAAAAGTTGCTCCGAACTTCTGGAACTTCTTCCTGAAGGTTCCTCCTGAGGGTTCAGGGTGTGCCAAACACAGATCCAATGGTCTAGAAGGTATGAGATGGTTCTTGGAAGTTTAGGACTACAGTTCCCACAATGCATCTGGCCAAATTCTTCAAAGTCCACTGGACGCACTCCAGGTGAGGGACTTTTGTGATAGTTGGTGCAGGTAAGCTCTGTTAACCTGTTGCTTTCAGGGGGTCCAGCTGAAGTCCTCTTTGAAACAAGGCAAAGTCCTTAGGCCTGCTGTTCCAGTGTGCAACAGTAGCAGTACATCAGTGTGAAGACTTTGGGGTTGCAGACCAGGGTTGCAGCAGGGCAGTCCTTCTTCTTCATGTGGTTTCAGGCAGCAGATCTGAGTTACAATGCAGCTCTGTCACATTTATTCAATCCTCCTGGAGGACAAGCGGGGGGGGGGCACCCCTGCCCAATAAGATGCAGTGTGCCAACCAAAAGGATGACAGCTTCCACTAAAGTGTGGAATTTTCTTGTCCCATAAACCACTGCACTTTAAATTCCAAGATGGGAGATTTTTCTCCAGAGGCTCAAGATCTGGCTAAACCAACCTACTAGTGTAGATCATTGCCAATAATACTCCTTCTCTAGACATCCGCAAATTCCCTGCCTGCACCTACAATTTTTTATGTGGGGTACAGGATGAGATGGCAGGCCTGGCTTGCATTCCTTTCTCTTCTACTTCCTTTGAAGCCCAGTTTGATTTACCCAGTCCCCTTCTTGGTCAGGCCTCTGCAGCTGCAGCTCTCACCCCATCAGATAATCTCTGCTCATTGCAGGCCACTTATCACCTCATTAAAGCAGCCTGGCTAATTCTGTTAAGAGACCAATAGCAGGCTGGAATTTGGCTTATAAAAAAGGAAGTCTTATAACTTCCTTTCTGTATTAGATATTATAAATTCAACAGCGGCAAATTCTTGGATTTATCAACACCAATATTTTGAGTCCTTACATGACACATTCAGCTTCTTCCTAGCAATACTTATGCTTATGAAAATATTCCCATGTTAGCCTATGGAGCTGAGTATCTACAATGAGGACAAAGGAAAGGTATAGTTTTTCCCTGTCCAGGGCATGAAACACATATTTTATAATGTCCCTACTTATAGTTATGTGGCACCTTACCCCTGGGGCACCAAGTGGAGACCTTAGGGGTGACCTATATGTAACAATAAGGTAGATTATCTCTTTGGAAGTACCTTTAATTCCAGAAGTAAAATGTATACACATTTTACCTTTTACAGACAGTCTGCAAGACAGAGCTGCCTTTAAAAATGACAGCAGGCAGCTCAGCAGTGCACACTCCAGTCAGGACATCTAAGGGGCCTCTAACTATCCCTGTCTTAATATATACTATCATATGCTGGGGACTTATAGGTAGTTTGAATCCCCCTTGCACTATTATCTACTAGAGACCTTCAGGAGTCTGTCATTTCTAATTGTAACTGTACATTTTTTGCCATATACCTTTTATTCAGAGCACGGGCCCTGGTCCTGTTTTAGCAGAGCCCAGGGCACAGGCAGGGCCAGTTACCACCAGGACCACTCAGAAAACATGAAGATGAACATGCCTAAAGGATGACTTTCCCACAAACACTAATACAGTCAGAAAATACAAATAGAACTCAATACAAATCCCATTACCAAATTAAGAAATATTAATAGGAATTACAACACCAAAGTGACAGAAAGGGGAATCAGAGATACTAACTTTTAAAGTTTTAAGGTGAAAAGCACCAATATCATGTAAAGGCTTCAGTAATTACTTACACAGAATTTCCTTTTTATCTGCACACATTCATCCTTACACCTTTAAGTGCTTTGGAGCAAGGCTTGAACATAGCCAACGAAAGAGTGAGACAAGGATATTTTAATGAGTGCTTGTTTTACCAATGAACTGCTTTGCTGACCAGATTATAATGAGAACAAAGTAAAGTATGTTAGACCACTCAATGGTATGTCTGCTGGATGATTGATTGCTTTCAAAATCATTATCATAATCAAAGTTTATTCAACATTCTCTGGGGTGAGACACGATTAATACAGTGGAGCCAACACACTTAACAAAGTTTAAAAATGGATATCATGAATAAACCGTTCATTAGTTCAAACCCAGACCATTATTTAAAAACCATCAATGGTAATCAATCACATATCCAGATCATAAAAATAACTACAACTGTAACTAAAAATGCCCAGGCCTCCAGGCATGCCAATTTATAGTTATTCATGGTTGCATGTAGCATTATCAGTTACCAAATTATTGTGTGCAAAATGTGGAACTCAAATATATGTAGTTTCCGTACTTCTAATGAAATATTAATAAGTAATTCAATTCAGTTGTTGGTTGATTGGGATGTGAGCCCTGGTTATGCAGCAGCCACAATTCCTTGCAGAGCGAACCACAAAAAGTTACTAAATTATCTTGTTCTTAACCCTGGATAGCTTGGTACAAAGAGCAGTCAGGCTTAACTTAGAGGCAATGTGTTAAGTATTGTGTTAAGGTGAAAACACAATGCAAGAAAAATCTCAAACCCAATTTGAAAAATACAGTGAATTTGAATGAAGTATTTAACGCCAAAATGACAATAATCAAATCAGTAGGACCAGAGTTATGACTTCTTTAAGTTTAGGGCTCAACATAGCACTTAATTTAGAAAAGTGGCAACCACTAGACCGATGCAAGCACTAGACCGATGCAAATTCAAAAGTTAAGGCCGACCCTGCTGAAGTGTGGTTCCGATACACTAATTGGATTGTGCCCAGTCATCACTTACCTTCAGACTTTGAACATTTTTGAAGAAAAAGTATCCAAGAAGGTAGACGTTTAGTGGGGCAAGGCTGCAGAAGTGTCCACGGAGGGATTGTCATTAGTGGATAGCCATGGATCGGAGCTGTGGTGGAGATTTTTACCTTCTCACTTAGTTTCAGAAATGGAAGTCGAAAATCTCCAGTGGGCTAAGCAGAAGGATGTAGCCAAAGACAGTTTCACTTGGTCAGATACCTCTTTGACAAAGGACCACTGAAACAGATATGCTGTTGCAGAGAAAAACATACCAGGAGCAGCTGCAAAGTCAATGTGACAGGCTATGCACCTTGGGTGGATTGGAGAAGAGGTTGGTTCCGGTATCCTTCTCATTCTCAGAGCACTTTTGGGCCAAACTTTGTTTAAGTTCTCAGTGTTGGAAATTGGCCATCTGGGCACATTTAGTACCACAAACAATAGCCCAAGAGTGGATGGAGACCTCTTTGGGATTCAGGACTTACCTAGATGGGCCCAGCTGTGGCTCTGAACAGGAGGCCAGCAAAGTAGCTCTTAGAGTCACTTCTTTAAGTCTTGGGTGCAGGTGAACATGCAGGTTCCACAAGTAGGGCTTGACTTTGAGGGTTCAAGGCAGGATCCACACAGCAAAGCAGTTCTTCCAGCAGGCTGGCAGAGTTTACAGCAGGTAACAGCAGCAGACACTCCTCTTAGAGTTCTTCCACAGGTCTAGTCGTGAACTAATGAGTGGGTCTCAGAGCCCTATTTTTATGCACTGATGCCCTTCTCCTAGAAGGTGGGAGACATTTTCAGAAAGGTTCTTTGAAGATCTGGGGATTTCCTGACTCTCCTGCCCTGACTCCAAGCTGGCTGCTCTGACAATACAGGGCAGTTAAGCCCCATGTGAGGAGAAAGGGCACAGCCTTTTCTGGTGCAAGCAGGGCTGTGCTGATCTCCGTCTCCTATCCTTCCAGTTGATGGGCCTTCTCAAGCTCTGCTAATCCCACTATTGTGTGACTGTCAGGGTGGAATTCACAATATCCCAACTGTCAGCTACACCCAGTCACATGACCCAAGACAGATTGCAGACAGAAAGGGCTGACAGCAGGAAATTAACAACTTTCTAAAAGTAACCCCATTAAATAAAATGATTGACAGAGTGTTGAAGGTTTTCAAACACTCATCCCAAGTCAGAGATCTGGGTTTAACCCATAGTTATTTTGCTTGTCACCTCACCCTAGTTTAGACCCATTCATATGCAAACCAGTCTTGACCTGATCCCCATGGGAACAGCCCAGCCCAAACTGCCAAGTCAGGTCCTCACTGGACCAGAAACAAACATCCTGGGACCAGTTTCAGGGTATCACCACTTATCAGCTTGGCTAGCTTGAATCCAGAGGTGCACTAAGCAAGGGAGCCAAGGCTGGTCATACCCTTGCCCATAAGGGAGCACATAGCTACATCACAAAATACAATTGTGGACAGAGTGTTGAAACCTTTCAAATACTGACCCCCAGTCACAGAGTTAGGTTTAATCCATCATTATTTTGCCCACTAGTTCATCCCAGTTTGGACCCAACCATATGCAAATTAGCCTTAACCCTGCTTCCCATGGGAACAGTCCAGCCCTGGAGACTTGGGAGAATGCTGGGTGGAAGGAAGTCTATGGCTTCTTTCAGATTCCAGAACTTTCTATCACAGAAATGTGAGATAAATGTGTTTTTGGGCACATTTTGTAGTTTGCAAGGGATCCTGAGTAACAGAACCTGGTGAGAGCCACACAAGTCACCCCATCCTGGATTCCCGTAGGAGTCTAGTATTCAGAAAGGTGCAGATTTGCTAGGTTGCCATAGGTACCCGCTGAGCTGAGATCCAAAATCTAAAGCCAGGCACATTGCAAAAATAGAGTGTGTTTTGGGTGCGAAAATGTGATGTGTCCATGTTGTGTTTTGGGCCATTGCCTGTTGCGGGCACTAACCCTTCCCACAAAAATGAGGTACCATTTTTATAAGTGGACTTAGGGAAATGCTGGGTGGAAGGAAGTTTGTGACTCCCCTCAGATTCCAAAACTTTTCATCACAGAAATGTTAGTAAAATGTGTTTTTTAGACACATTTTGGGGTTTGCAAGGAATTTTGGGTAACAGAACCTTGTGAGAATCACACAAGTCACCCTATCATGGATTGCTATAGGTGTCTAGGTTTCATAAGTGTACAGGTTCAGTTTTCAGTGGAAAAATGTGCTGTGACTATGTTGCATTTTGGAAAATGTCCAGTTACGGGCACTAAGCCTACCCACACAAGTAAGGTACCATTTTTACTGGGAGACTTAGGTGAACACAGAATAGTAGAACAACTATTATTGCCAATTTTTTTCTGTGCATTAGTCCCTTCCAAATTTATCATTTGAAAAATGCCCTCTAATTCACATGCTAGTATGGATATCCCTAAATTCAGAAATGTGCAAATAACCACTGCTTGTAAACTCTATAACTTGTGCCCATTTCAGAAATATATATGTTTCCTTGACACCTATTAATCATTCCTTATATTTTACCAAGTTAATAACTGTATATCTGGTACACAATGAAAAGCAATTGCAAGGTGCAGTTCAGTTAATGGCACATAGGGCTCTTGGTGAATGTACAAGCCCTACATATCCCCGCAACCAGAAGGGTCCAATGGATGCAACAGTCTTTTGCCTTCAAAATGGCTGTTTTTACAACTCAATTTCAATATTGTTTATTTCAACTGTTACTTTCTTTAGGAAAACCTTAAAGATTTACACAAATGAGCCCTTGCTGAATTCAGAATGCTGTCTACTTTTCAGAAATGTATAGCTTTCCGGGTCCCACCATTGGTTTCACACCCATTTCTACCACTAACTGGATTGAGGTTGAAAGCACAAAAACTGGGAAAATGGGCCATGTTCCAGTAAAATGGTAATTTAGGTACTGCAAACCCTTTGTTGATGGCATTTGCAGGGAAAAAAGATGCTTGCTTCTGTAGCTCTTTTTTCCCACTCCCCCCCAAAAAAAACACACAATTTAGTTGTATTTAGGAGACCCTACAAATCCTGGGTACCTTTAGAATGCACAGGATGTTGGAAATAAATGACGTAAATTTGGCATTTATTTTAGTGAATGCCTTATGTGGACAAAAAGTAATGGGGGCCTAAGTGCAAACTACCCCAAGGAGCCAAGAAAGGCTTATCACTGAAGGGGAAAAGGTATAGCAGCAAAAATGTTAAGCATGTTTTATTTTTTACTGTATTCAAGAAAGTGGACTATTATTTGTGGTAGGCAAACACCTGCTCTATGAAATAATTAATAACACTGTCGCAGCAGGTTAAAAAATACATGTTTCACAAATAAAGGGTCTGTTTGAGTAATTTAAAGGTTTCCAATGACAAGTGCTTGATGTACTGTATTGTGCATTGAGGTACATGGCTTTTAAAATGGCACTCTGGATCATAAACTGAAATCTGGTTCCTAGTCATGTTAAACATCCTTTAATTTTATGAGGACCAGGAGACACAGGTTTGGTGACTAGGGAAATTGTTATCACTTCTTCCAATTAGTTTCCATGCTTGGTTATTCCTGATTATCATGAACCTTTCCTTGTGTTATATGGCTGGGAATAACTGGTTCCAAAGGGCTTGAGCAACCAGTTTAAGTAGCACTTTTCTTTTCTAGCTTTTATTGCAAATGCCAGTATGTTCATTTCAGAATTACAACAAGAGGTTTAACTATATATCCTAAGAACTTTTACCGATGCTCAGGATCAAATTCTGCTTATATAGGATAAATCTAAAATCACATTCACTAAACAATTCAACCAATTATCTCTTTGCCACTGTCACATAAAATAATTGAACATTTCCCACGGTGGGCATATGTTTTAGATACATTCTAATGTACCTAATTATGAATCTATTATTTTACTTTTGAACATCAAGGCAGGCAGTTTAACAACTTACAGCAAAATTAAATTGTGGATAAAGCTCTACCATGCCCCTATTTGGACAAGGCCATCGTATGACGCATAATCTTTGAGCTTTATAAATATTGGTGTGAAGTATGTAACATTAAAGCTTAGCCACACTTGTTTGTAAAGACTAATTTTGATCTAATGAAAACATACAAATTATGAACTATTTTGTGTTCCATAGTCCATAGACTTATTAACTGCTGAATCAATCAATCGACCAACAAATTAGACAATGTCAAGTAGAGGCTTGTAAGAGAATTGTTTGATGATTTTCAGACAGCAAAAAGTGGTGAGTGTCTGCTCATTACTGCTCTTGTGACACAATTTGCTAGAGACCTAGACAAAGTTGCATTGGTCAATGATTTTCAATTGAACAAGGCCTCCTAGAATTGGCTATGGAAGATATTTGACACTGTTTGCTCCAAACTGGGCCTAATTATCAAGGATAAGTACCTTAAATCCTGGTTTGCAGTGCTGCAAGGATCCACAATGAAGATGCATTATGCAGCCAAAGGGATGTGTGGGTTCTGAGATGCAGCAAGTTTGCAGTACAGCCCCCTGAAACATTAATGCCAAAGATCCTGATTATGAGGGTGTTTGATGTAAGTCTGGAATTAAGGGTGTGTTGTGCAGTCAGTTCAAATGACCTGCAGGGCTGTGATGTGGAGTTCAGCTTCATCATGAAGGCTGCTGTTGACATGGCATGCGAGGGCCTGCACTAAAGATATGTCATACAGTGACGGTTCCAATGCAGCTACGACCTGCGATTTGATGCAGCTCTTAGCAACACTTCCAATCCATGTAGCAGGGGGGGTGCAGGAGTTCTGCTTAATTTGTGCTGCAGAGCATATTTGAAGCATTAATTCTGCTGGACCCACAGAGCTGTCAAAGCACCTTAGGCCCTCTTCCAAGAGTCTAGGACTCGAGTGGCATCACTTGCCAAGGTAGACGCACAGATGGTAGAGCTTAGGTGCAGATGGAAGATAACTGGAGCCTTCTGTCCCTGAGGCTCAAGTAAAGAGGCCAGTCAACTAACCTTTGAAGTCACTCTGGGGTACTGGGTTCAAGAGATGCAGGTCTAGTTCTCCACACCCAGGCCAAAAGGCAGCAGGTTTGCAAGGCAGCAGCACAGCATGACAATGGTCCAGCAGGACAGCTGTCTGGCAGAGTGGCAGTCCTTCAGCAGCTCAGCAGTCCTTCTTCCTGGAAGAGTATCCACAGGTCCAGATGTGTGCTGAAGAGCTGGTGTCTGAGGTCCAGTATTAATATCCAGTTGTGTCAGCTACAACCAGTCGTGTAACCCAGGGACACGCTATAGACACTAGAGGGCTAAGTCAGGAAAATTTAAACTTTCAAAAAGAAACATTTTCAAATTTGCGATTTAAAATCCTACTTTACCATTCGAGTAAAAGCAAACTTATTCCCATTTGGAAACTACACTTATCAAATGTAATAAGGTAACTCAAATGTTAGCCTATGGGAGAAGTAGACCATACAGTATTATAAAACATTTAAGAATTTTTTACTACCAAGATATATAAAACTCAAAAGTACATGTCCTGCTTTTTAAATACACTTCACCTGACCTCAGCGCTTTTTAGGGCCTACCCAAGGAGTGACATATATGTATTAAAAAGGAAGATTACGACTTGACAAAAGGTTTAATTTGCCAGGTCGAAACACAGGCTGCAATATCATGCCTGATACATGTTTAAAGGTCTACTTAAGTGGTTGGCATACTCAGTGCTGTAGGCCCACTAGTAGTATTTCACTTTCAGGCCCTGGGTACATGTAGTACCACTTTACTAGGGACTCATAAGTAAATTAAATGCTAATTGGGTATGAACTAATGTTACCATGTTTTAAGGAGGGAGCACATGCACTTTAGCACTGGTTAGTGGTAAAGAGAGATGAGTTCAAAGGCCAACAAAACAAGATCAGCAAAAATGGAGGAGGAAGGCAAAACATTTTGGGGAAGACCACCCTAAGGCTGACAGGTCAAACACTCCCTTAGGGTACAAATGGTTCCTTGAGGGACACCAGCTATTATTTATGTAATTCACTAATTTGATTTTTGTCATTCAAATCAAATCAAATCATAAATATTTATAAAGCGCGCTACTCACCCGTGCGGGTCTCAAGGCGCTAGGGGGAAGGGGTTACTGCTGCTCGAAGAGCCAGGTCTTGAGTAGTCTCTGGAAAGCGGAGTGGTCCTGGGTGGTCCTGAGGATGGTGGGGAGGGAGTTCCATGTCTTGGCCACCAGGTAGGAGAAGGACCTCCCACCCGCCGTGGTGCGGCGGATGCGAGGGACGGCGGCGAGAGCGAGGTTGGCGGAGCGAAGAGGATGGGTGGGAGTGTAGAAGCTGAGGCGGCGGTTGAGGAGTCGGGTCCCTTGTTTTGGAGGGCTTTGTGTGCGTGGGTGAGGAGTCGGAAGGTGATCCTTTTGTTGACGGGAAGCCAGTGCAGGTGTCTCAGGTGGGCGGAGATGTGGCTGTTGCGGGGTATGTTGAGGATGAGGCGGGCGGAGGCGTTTTGAATTCGTTGCAGATGTTTCTGGAGTTTAGCGGTGGTTCCTGCGTATAGTGTGTTGCCGTAGTCCAGGCGGCTCGTGAAGAGGGCGTGGGTCACGGTCTTTCTGGTGTCGGCGGGGATCCAACGGAAGATCTTTCGGAGCATGCGGAGGGTGAGGAAGCAGGAGGATGATACGGCGTTGACTTGTTTGGTCATGGTGAGAAGTGGGTCCAGGATGAAACCGAGGTTGCGTGTGTGGTCTGAGGGGGTCGGTGCGGTGCCAAGGGCCGTGGGCCACCAGGAGTCGTCCCAGGCGGTCGGGGTGTTTCCGAGGATGAGGACTTCTGTTTTGTCTGAGTTCAGTTTCAGACGGCTGAGTTTCATCCAATCTGCGACGTCTTTCATTCCATCTTGCAGGTTGGTCTTGGCGCTGGTGGCGTCCTTGGTAAGGGAAAGTATCAGTTGAGTGTCGTCGGCGTAGGAGGTGATGATGATGCTGTGTTTGCGTAGGATGTCGGCGAGGGGGCTCATGTAGACATTGAAGAGTGTCGGGCTGAGCGAGGAGCCTTGAGGGACGCCGCAGATGATCTCGGTGGGGTCTGAGCGAAAAGGTGGGAGGTAGACTCTTTGGGGGCGGTTGGAGAGGAAGGAGGTGATCCAGTTCAGGGCCTGTCCTTGGATCCCAGTGGAGCAGAGGCGGGATATTAGGGTTCGGTGGCAGACGGTGTCGAAGGCAGCCGAGAGGTCGAGGAAGATGAGGGCGACTGTTTCTCCGTTGTCCATCAGGGTTCTGATGTCGTCTGTGACTGAGATGAGGGCGGTTTCTGTGCTGTGATTGGCTCGGAATCCGGACTGAGAGGGGTCAAATAGGCTGTTGTCTTCAAGGAAGTTGGTAAGTTGCTTGTTGACGGTCTTCTCTATGACTTTGGCGGGGAATGGGAGGAGCGAGATGGGGTGGAAGTTCTTCAGGTCGCTTTGGTCCGCCGTAGGTTTTTTCAGTAGGGCGTTGACTTCAGCTTGTTTCCAGCTCTCGGGGAAGGTAGCAAACGAAACCGAGCTGTTGATGATGGTCTGGAGGTGCGGGCGATGATGTCGTCGGCTTTGTTGAAGATGAAGTGTGGGCAGGGGTCCGAGGGGGCACCGGAGTGGATGGAGTTCATGGTGGCTCTTCCGTGTTGATGTGAGTCCAGGCGTTGAGGGTGATGGCTGGGGTTGTAGGTTCTGTGGTGGTTGGCTGGGTCTGGTGTCCAAAGCTGTCGTGTAGGTCGGTGATCTTACGATGGAAGAAGGTGGCGAGGGAGTTGCAGAGGTCTTATGAGGGCGTGATGGCGTTGGCGTTGGCGTTAGGGTTGGAGAGCTCTTTGACAATGTTGAAGAGTTCTCTGCTGTTGTGGCTGTTTTTGTCCAGTCTTTCTGTGAAGAAATTTCTTTTGGCGGCGTGGATCAGTTGGTGGTGTTCGCGGGTAGCATTCTTGAGGGCAGTCATGTTGTCTGCGGTGTGGTCCTTGCGCCAGGCTTTCTCGAGGGTGCAGCAGGTTTTCTTTGATTCTTTAAGGGTGTCGGTGCACCTCTCATAGGGTACCCATGGACCTTAAAGGGATAACAGCAAATACTTTATTAATTTATTCAATGTTTGCCTTTCTCCCACCCTTCCTCCCCTAGGGTGCCCATGGGCCCTTGAGGACAGCTGAATGTATTTAATTAATTAATTTGATTTTTCCCTCCCCATCCAACACACAGGAGTCCTATGAGCCCTGGAGGGGAACAAAGACAGCTGTTCCTGGATGAGATATATATATATATATATATATATATATATATATATATATATATATATAGTAATAAATGGCCAGTTTAAACATGGGAACACCATTTTATACATTTGTGAGTATGACTGATGATTTGTATTACATGAGCTAGATTGCCCAAGTTTCATTGATGTTGTGCTTCATTTGTGTTGTCTGCAGGAGAATACATCATCAAATCATGCATAATATTGAGACGAAGAGATGCCTGCAAATTAGCTGACTTCAACTCCATAATCCTGTCCTAAGTGCTTCTAACCCATAAAAGAAGATGCCTTCAAAAAAGGACATTGCTGCCAAGAATGTGGCAAGAGAGGAAAAAATGTCTGTTGCCAGAGCCATCATTGGGTCAAGCCCTCCTCTTTTTTGTGGAAATGTGACAAATCCACCACACCTCCATATGAAAAGGAATATGCTGGGAGGAAGATCCCCCCTGGATCAGCAGCACTGTCACCAACAAAAGCATAGGTCATGGCTTTAAGTGCTATAGAGACTGCCATAATGGAGAACAGACAGTCTGAAATAGAATTGGCCCAGGAGCAAACTCAATCTTCATGGGAAGTGAAGAATAAGAACAACAATCAGCAACACTTGTATCATGTGAAATATGGGCACATTAGAAACACACCATAGAAAATGTATTTTGCAAAAACAAGTTTGTTTTGATATTTGATAAGCCAGGTGGACATTATGGTAGCTAGGCCAACTGGTCCATATGAAAAAACATCACAGAATTGTGCATGTAAAGCACCTCAAAAAGATGGCTGGTGGTGGTGAGAAAAAATACATTCACCTGATGGAAGGAAGTAGTGAAGAAGAGGAAGAGGGTGTATGTACCATGTGAAGCAACCATGTGACTGTTGCACTAGCTATGCAGTTCTCACCAGCAGCAACTTCAGGTTGGCACAAGGGACAGAGGGACACCATTACCACAAATTGGCCAAGCAGTAACTTCAGAATGGCACAAGGAACAAAGGGATGCCATCACCACAAAACACCCAAGTAGCCAAACTGCTCCCGACAGTTCATGAGTAGAGGTATCACAAAGAAGACAATCAAAACAACAAACTATCAAGGTTTGGAGACAAATGATTTACCGTACTACTGAACCAATTAAATGTTAATTTATAGAATGGGAAGCTGGCAAAAATAAAAGTGCTTGAGATCCTCCCTTTTCAAGGAGGGTGAAGGATTGTTTTAATTTGTGGAGACCTTCTGATCAATAGATAGATAGATAGATAGATATTTAAATATACATATATATATATATATATATATATATATATATATATATATATATATATATATATTCAACACAAAACACTTTCTGGGATGGAGACAACTCTGGGTAGTTCCCAAGTTTAGTTGGAGAGCAGCTCCAGTAAGGAGCACCCTGCAACATCAGTGACAAGTATATATATGTTACATTACCTGGTGGTGGTCTCCACTAAGTAGTTATAGTTAGGACCATGTTTTCTTAAAAAAGTGTATTTTTGACTTCCCTATATCTTTGGCACCGTTTGTCGAATCTTCACAAAATTCTTTCAAACAAAGTGCCCCGATGATTGTTGTTGCGCATAGAAAGTTTGGGGGTGATTCGTCAAGCGTGGGGTGAGAAAATGGGTGGTGAAAAGAGTTGTGTTTCCGATGTTAATTCCCATTGGACTTTTGAACACGTCTACAGCCCAAACTGCTGGACGGAATTACACCAAATTTGTCAGAAAGCTATCTTTCGGTACGTAGATAATGCTTTCACTTTTCTGGTGTAAATCTGTATCAGTAGTAAATTAGTAAGTTAAATTAGAACATTAGCAAAATCAGTAGTTTTGGAGATATAAATGGAAAAATACATTTGTATGTATAGGGCTGCAGATCCGTTGCAATGATTTTGCGGTGATCGCAATGTATTCTTGATTGCACATGGAAAGAGAAATGGTGTGATTGGCTGGTGGCAACCTTACTAGAAAATTGTGGCCACCATCTTAGAAAACCAGGCAGAGTCCCTGGGGCTGAAATTTGAAATGAAAAGTCTTATAAGCGGTCAAGATAGAATTATCGTGACCCCAGGGCTGTTATGTACAAGAGTGTGGTGATCGAATTATGACTTTGAAACTAGTTTTTTTCACAGCTCAGGATATTCATGAGTACGTCGCGATGCTCAACGCAGCCCCCGTGTAACATTGCGATGAATCCGAAAATATTGGCTACAACAACAATCTGAAGAGTCACGTCTTGAGCTTCTTCATGAAGATGATGAGCGACAGGTTTTGTCTAAGGTGCAGGGCCCGGTTGTTCCAGCTCTTTGCTGCCGTGTAGGTGAAAGATTGTCATCCAGCGGTGGTTTTGCAGATGCAAAGGATGGTGGGCTGTCCCATCTGGGCAGAGTGGAGGGATCTGGTGGGGTGTGGACAGAGACGCGGTTGTTCAGGGAGGCTGTTCCTACGTTGTGCACGGCCTTGCACGTGTGAGTGAGAAGCTTTAAGGTGATTCGCTTCTCGACAGGTAGCCAGTGGAGTGTCCACTGGTGTTGGGAGATGTGTTCTCGCCGAGGAAGTTCAGAATGAATCTGGTGGTGGCATTCTGGATGAGTTGAAGTTTTTTGATGTTCCTAGTTGAGATGCCAGCGTAGACGGCTTTTCCGTAGTCGACCTTGCTTGTGACTAAGGAGTGGGTGACTGTCCTGCGACAGTCTGTTGGGATCCATCTGAAGATCTTCTGAAGTTTGCGGAGTGTGTGCCAGCAGGAGGAGGAATAGAGTTTACCTCGCGGATCATGGTTAGGGAGGAGTCGAGGATGATTCCTAAGTTGCTTGCGTGCTCAGTCGGTGCAGGTGGGGTGCTGAGGGATGTGGGCCACCAGGAGTCGTTCCAAGCTGAGGTAGCGTTTCCAGAGCTGATGAGCTCCATCTTGTTGGAGTTGAGCTTGAGGCAGCTTTCTCTCATCCAGCTTCCATTCCTGCATGAAAGTTCCTTTTGGCCATGTCCGGGTGTTCGGTGAAGGAAATTATGAACTGTGTGTCATTTGTATATGACACGATGTTCATACCGTGGCTTCTAACGATGGAAGCAGAGGGGCCATGTATATGTTGAAAAGTGTGGGACTCAGTGAGGATCTTTGGGGGATTCCGCAGTTGACTCCTGAGGGTCTGGAAGTGTAGGGCCAGATTCAGACCCTCTGCGTCCTCCCAGGGAGGAAGGAGTGGATACATTCCAAAGGCTCTTCCGCAGATTCCTATGTCCTGGAGTCTGGTGCACAGTGTGCTGTTGGAGACCATCGCGAAAGCTGTTGAGAGGTCGAGGAGTATGAGTGCTGTGGTTGGCCATTCAGACCCTGATGCATCCACTCAAAGACCCACTCACCGACTTAAACACCCAGTCGCATACCCATTCAAACACTCAACCACCATGACAGATCCATTCATACATTCACACACACAGTCACAGATCCACTAAGACACTTACATGCTCATTCACAGACCCATTGAAATGCTCATACATCCACTCACAGACCCACTCAGATACTATTGCACCCATTCCCAGACCCACTCAGAACCTGATGCACCCACTTACAGACTCACTCAGAGACACATACACCCACTCACAGACCCACGCAGATGCTGAGGGACCAACTGACAGACCCTTTCAGGTAGTCATGCACCCACTCATATACCCAGTCAGACTCTGACGGACCCACTCCTAGACTCTCATGCTATGAGTCACAGAGCAACTGAGACACCTAATACCCACATAGACATTTACACACCCAGTCATAAAGCTGCTCAGATGCTGACATGTCCACTCACATACCCACTTGTACACTCACACACCAATCCACTCACATACTCATGCGCCCATTTACAGAATCAGTCAGAGAATCATGCATCCACATACAGATCATTCAGAGACACACATGGCCAGTCACACACCCACTCAGACACTAATGCACTCATACACTCATTCAGACAATCATGCACTGAAATAGAGACCCTGTAACATCCTCATGCACCCAGTCACAGACCCACTCAGACCCTTATGCAAGGAGTCAAAGACCTACTTAAACACTTATGCAGTCACTTACATACCTACTCAGACCCTTACGCACCCAGTCACAGACCTAATAGGACACTAACACAGTTACTGACAGATGCAGTGAAATAGTAAGATACTCATTGACAGACCCATTCAGACCCTAATGCACCTACTCACAGACCCACTGAGGTCCTTATGCACCCACTGACCCTGATGCTCCTATTGACAGAGCTAGTTAGGTCTTCACACCCACGTACAGACTGACACAGACCCTCATGCACCCAGTCTCAGATCCACTGAGTCTTTTATGTACCCACTCATAGACTTGCTCAGACACTGACGCAGATACTCATAGACCCATTTAGATCCTCAGACATCTAATCACAGACTAAATCAGAACCCTTATGCTTTGATTCACAGACCCACTCACAAAATTATACACCGACTCACATACTGTCTCCAGTCTGATGTACCCATTCAGAGACCCATTCAGAATCATATGCATCTAATCACGGATCCACTCAGAACATTACACACCAACCTATATATGCACTCACAGACTTCCGCACCCACTCACAGACCCACTCAGACCCTTGCGCACACACTTACATATCCACTGACACACTGATGCTCTCAGTCACAGAATGAGTCAGGCCCTCACACCCATTGACAGATGTACTCAGACTCTCATGTATGCACTCATAAAGTGACTAGGACATAGTGTAAGACATATACTGAAAGAGGTAGTGAGCCATTTATGTACCACAGATAATTGATTGAAGCTTGGCTGATTTTGAAAATGTATTTTATATTTACTTATGATTTTTAAATGGGCTGGTATGCATTGAAGGCCTGCTTTTGTTTTCTGTTTTCGGGGCATAGTCACAAATATTGCAATGCTGTTGAGAATAAAATTAACAGGAGCTTTGGCCAATAGGGTGGCCCTGAAAAGAGCCTTTGAGTTCATTGTAAGTATGTTTTAGCTACATGTAAGTGCAGATGCAGAGTTTTAAGTTGGATAGAAAAACTCTGCTGCCTTCATATGTGAAATGGACACCATCACTTTTATATATACTATCCATGTCAAAGCTCAAGTTGTTGTTATACATGCCCCCCATGTTATGGTCTTTGAGGAATGAAGAAAACATTTTATTAACATGTTTCCTGGGTTTGTCAATCTATGGACTGAACTGATTTGACTAATTCCATTTCTGCCTTTGACATATGTTGGAGTACACACAGACAGTGTGAGGGAAAACTCTTATCAATTGTTCAAAGGTAGCCTTCATTAGGATTTCCAGTCCTACCTGAGTCAGTGTTCCCAGGTCATTACCCCCACACTGTTCAATCATGAGGTCAGGGTAGTTGGTACTCTCTAATCCTTTGAACCACAGGGAGCAACTGATTCCACTTTTGCCCTCCCTGGCCAATCTATTGAATGCACGCATTAGCCAACCCAAGTCCTTGTGAATCCCACTCTTTCTAGCAGCCTCTCTCAGCCCAAAACACATATCTGGACCCAACAATCCACACACATTTTGAAGTGAGGCAGTCTGCAGAAGGCTGGAGCTGAATGAGGGAGACTTCAAAATGGGATGCTGTTAAAATGGAGGTGAGCACCTGGTTTAAAAAAATATCATTTTGATTGGGTACTATAAATGTTCTGGTGATTGAAATTAGGTGGTACATGGAAAGGATATATAAGTAGTGTTTGGATTGGCTGTAGTAAAAATAAAATGTGTACTGCAGTCTTAGATATAGTGTTTATTCTGTACAGAAAACCACACCTTCTGCAGCTCATTTTATAACTAATATGCTCATTGTAGAATGTGGTGTGAACTTGTGACCTACTGGTTCCAGGGAGCTGCTATGTACACTGTGCATGAGGGAAAGGTTTTTAGGGAGAGCTCTGTCTTTTTAAAAATTAAAAGTGTTTGTACTGATTTTTGTGGAATACAGTGTTAGTTTCCCAGAGAGGCATTTCTAATGAAGTATAGTCTACTCTTCTACTCATAAAACTACCAAGCTAAATATGTTTTCGGACACCCATTTTTTTCGCAAATATGTTGCGATGATCATGATTAACTAATGATTATAGGTAAAAGGCCTAGCATACTAGGCACCTCTAGAAAAGTGTATGGAAGGGTTAATATGTGCTAACCATTCACAACAGGGCTTACAAAAGTAAAAAAATGAATGGTGTGTCTTTATTTGCTAGTTTCTGCATTATCACATAGTGCAAAGCTGAAAATGTTGCCATTTATGGTTCCTATGTGTAAGAGTGCTGACCCATTTATATGCTCTAACAATTTCTGAGAGCATTGAATCTATCTGATGAGAGCCAAAAACAAAAACTTCAGGTATGTGAACTATGTTTAACTGTGAGATGTAAACTGACTTCAAGTATGTATTTGTATGTTTCAGTGCTAAAATAGACTATTTAATATATAGTACAGTATTGAAACTAGCTGGGATAATGTATGAGTCGTAGTGTGAGCAGTTATATATATATATGTATTCATAGGTAACTAACACACAGTTTAGCTGAGGAATAGAGTACATCCATGACTCCTGAGTTTATAATGTGTTTCCATGCAAATGTATTAATTTACTGTTTATCTTATTGGTAAGAGAATGTGCATGTTACGTTTTAAAGACAAACAGAGTGTATGAAGATATGAAAGTTTTACATGTTTATAAAGAATGTATTTCTACCCTTTCTGGGATTTGTAGTCCTACTTATTGCATTTTATTATTATTTTGACTACAAGACTAACAATTGAAAGGGAAAAAATGTACTACAGGTGTATGTGAATCAAACATTCTGAAAACTGCATAGCTTTGTGTTACATACCCTTTAGGATAGGCATTGCTAAATTGCAAGGCAGGTTTGTATTTGCTTAAATGGAAGGATTTGGGGCCTCATTGCGGGTTTGGTGGTGTGACCACAAGAACCGCCATGTTAGATGCCGCCAAAAGACCGACATGCTGGCAGTCATACAGACCACCATATTACACAGGCCCGCCAAAAGCAAGCCAAGATTCCGACCCCACCAGGACTCTGGAGGGCAGGAAATAGGCTGTCCAATCACCCCAGCCCGTCAACCAACCATTGAGTGTATTACAAGTCGAAAATCATGATAGCCATGGTGGTCTTCCAATAGTGGTGTGAACTGCAGCAGTTGGCATTCACCACAGTAATCCACAGTGCCTTTTTGGCTGAATTTGAAAACAACACAGCTGATACACATTCACACACTCTACGCACCTACAAACCACACTATAAAACATGCCCCTTTACACACCACAATCCTTTGCTTCTCCATGCTAAACACCAGTCAGAACAGTGCCCCAAAACTTCACCAACCATGGATTAGGTGCCCCTCTAACTTGCACCAAGCATACATCCAACACCCTCAACACACACCTACCACACATATTTGCACCTCTACACTCCATGTACGCACATCACCTCCTCATTACACAGTGCCTAACCAGTATATCTATTTTTTAAGTTTATTTTCAGCACCATGTCATCACAGAAATATCCCTGATTTACAGATAACAAGTTAACAATCATGGTGTATGAAATTATCCCAGTAGAACCACTATTATTTAAGCCCAAGTCCAGCAAACTACTACTGCTAGGAAAATGGAAATGTGGCAAAGGATGGTCAACAAAGTGAACTCTTTAGGCAGCTATCTGCGCACAAGGGACAACATCAGGAAAAGGTAGAATGATCTCACGAGGAAGATCCTTACCATGGATTCCAAGCACCAGCTTGTGGTCCTTAAGACTGGCAGTGGTTCCCCACCTCCTCTCCTACAACTAACATCATGGGAGGAGAAGGTCTTGGCCCTCTTGCATCCTGAGGGCTTGACAGGAATACCTGGGGGAGTGGAGTTCGGTAAGTCACAACAACAAAAATGTGTTGTCATACATGCTCACTGATCACCTCTTGCCACCTACTGTGTCACCTCACTTAACAGCCCAGTGTCTACCTGTCCATAGACCCCTGCTGGACTCCAACATATCAAGTAGACCCAGCTGGGGGAACAACATATTTGTATAGTGGGTGTAATACAGGGATTGAGAGTACTACAACTCCCAGCAGGCAATGTTCCACTATCACTAAAACCAGAAATATGTAGCCTAACAAAATTACCTTGTTTGACAAACCCTATTGAGTGTACTCACCTGAGGGGATCACAAATGTACAGTGTGTCGGTAGGACAGACAATTAAAGAAATGCTAAGGCCAGTAGGCACTGGGACTCCCACTACACTCAGCCACAACTGTGTGCTTTGCCACTATGAGCATTCTCCATTTAATCAGCCATACAACTGTACTCACCTGAGGGGATGACAAATGCACAGTTTGTAGGTAGGACAGGCAATGATAGGAATGCTAAGGCCAGGAGGCATTGGGATTCCCACTACAGTCATCCACAACTGTGTGCTCAGCTACTATGACCATTCTCCATCTAATCATCCATACAACTTTACTCACCTGAGGAGATCACAAATGCATAGTGTGTGGATAGGACAGACAATAACAGAATGTTAGACTTTTCATCCTTGGCGTGATCTCCCTTAACTTTTTGCCTCTGTTCCCCAGGTTATTGATGTGTGCTGGACTCTGATTTTGCTGTTTTTATTACTCTGGGCACTTTACCACCGCTAACCAGTGCTAAAGTGCAAGTGCTCCTGTTTAAAATGTGTATGTAATTGGCTCTCCATGATTGGCATATTTGTTTTACTGTTAAGTCCCTAGTAAAGTGCAAAAGAGGTGCCCAGGGCCTGTAAATCAAATGTTACTAGTGGGCCTGCAGCACTGGTTGTGCCACCCATACAAGTAACCCTGTAATCATGTCTCAGACCTGCCACTGCAGTGTCTGTGTGTGTATTTGTACACTGTAAATTCGACTTGGCAAGTGTACCCACTTGCCAGGCCTAAAGCTTCCCTTTTCTTACATGTAAGGCACCCCTAAGGTAGGCCCTAGGTAGCCCCAAGGGCAGGGTGCAGTGTATGGATAAGGTAGGACATATAGTAATGTGGTATATATGTCCTGACAGTGAAATACTGCCAACTTCGTTTTTCACTGTTGCAAGGCCTGTCTCTCTCATAGGATAATATGGGGGCTACTTTTAAATATGATTAAAGTGTAGATTCCCCTAGAGAGTAGATGGACATGTGTAGTTTGGGGTCCCTGAACTCACAATTTAAATATACATCTTTTAGTAAAGTTGGTTTTGAGATTGTGTGTTTGAAAATTACACTTTTAGAAAGTGAGCATTTTCTTGCTTAAACCATTCTGTGACTCTGCCTTGTTTGTGGATTCCCTGTCTGGGTCAGTTTGACAGTTGGGTTGTTTTTCACCTCACACTAGACAGTGACACAAAGGGAGCTGGGGTGTAACCTGCATTTCCTAATTAGCCATCTCTGCTAGGAGGGAGGGGTGGAGTGGTCACTCTCATCTGAAAGGACTGTGCCTGCCTCTGACAATGCAGACTCCAACCCCCTGGTGTGTGTCTGAGGCCTTGCCTGGGCAAGGCAGGATTTCACAAGTAGGTGTGAGTCCCCTTTCTGAGTCCCCTTTGAAGAAAGGGGACTTCAAAGACTAAAATGGGTATAAGAAGGGCACCCAAATCTACAGACTTTAGAAACACTTCTGGAACCAAGAGGAACCTCTGCCTGGAGAAGAGCTGAATAGCTGAGGAAGAAGTGCTGCCCTGCCTGTGACTGTGCTTTGTGGAGCTTTCCTGTAGTGCTGCTTCTGCCAGAGTAAGAGGGCAATGACTGGACTTTGTGTGCCTTTCATCTTGTGAAGAAATCTCCAAGGGCTTGATTTAGAGCTTGCTTCCTATTGTTTGAAGTCTCAGGGACAGCAAAGACTTCTCTCTGCCAGCACCTGGAGTCTCTGGAGAGACTCCTGCTCTGACAAGTGGTGCCCTATCCAGTCCCTGGGCCCTTGAAAGGAAAGCTGGTGGAAATCCAAGGAAATTGACTTCGGACGACTCCGGACCGACGGCGCTGCTGAATCCGGTGACGCCGCCTGCACCCGACGCCGTGACCTTCGCTGGAACGCGACTCTCTTCTCAGGCCCGACGCCGCTGCAGCCGTGCTGAAGTCTGCGGCTCCATGGAAGTCGCCGCACCACGTCGTGACCGACGCCGGTCGAAGCGCGTGGATTCAACGTTTTCGCACAGACGCCGCGATCCCCGACTTCGCGCCTCAGCTTGTTTTCACTCTTCACCAAAGGCACTGTACTTGGGGGTCTACGCGACTCTGTGTCCGGCGCAGATGGTGTCGGCTTGTTGGGAACTACTCCATCACGACGCCGTGTTAACATCTCATCGAAGCATTTTTGTTTCTAAGCGCTATTTTTGAGTTTAATCTTTAAAAATTCGTAACTTGAGTTGTGTATGTTGGATTTTTGTCATTTTGGTCTTGTTTTGTTTAGATAAATATTTCCTATTTTTCTAAACTGGTGTTGTGTCATTTTGTAGTGTTTTCATTAAGTTACTGTGTGTGTTGGTACAAATACTTTACACCTAGCACTCTGAAGTTAAGCCTACTGCTCTGCCAAGCTACCAAGGGGGTAAGCAGGGGTTAGCTGAGGGTGATTCTCTTTTACCCTGACTAGAGTGAGGGTCCTTGCTTGAACAGGGGGTAACCTGACTGTCAACCAAAGACCCCATTTCTAACACAGAACTAATAAGGGCAGGAGGCACTGGGACTCCCAGTACACTCAGGTACAACTATGTGCTCTGCTACTATGACCATTCTCCATCAAATCAGCCATACAACTGTACTCACCTGGGGGATCACAAATGTATAGTGTGTGGGTAGGACAGGCAGTGACAAGAATGCTAAGGCCAAAAGGCACTAGGACTCCCACTGCAACTCAGCTACAACTGTGTGCTCTGCTACCAGGACCATTCTCCATCAAATCAGCCATCAAACTGTACTCACCTGAGGAGATCACAAATGCACAGTGTGTGGGTAGGGCAGACAATGAGAGGAATGCTTAAACCAGAAGGCACTTGGACAGCCACTACACTCAGCAACAACTGTGTGCTCTGCTACCATAACCACTCTCCATCTAATCAGCCTCGAGGGCCTTGAGACCCGCACGGGTGAGTAGCGCGCTTTCTAAATGTTAATGATTTGATTTGATTTGACATGTACTCACTTGACAAGAAACAACTCTAAAGTGGTGTCTGGAATACCATAGAAATGGTTAGCACTCATAGGAGGATCCCTTACCCCAACTGCAAGCAACAGTGCACTGTACATCTGCAAAAATACATTTACCTGAAAACACACTTATGACCTGTAAACACCTGAGACAGTCTAATTGAAAAAACTGCATGCAGTACAGTGAGTCACATGATTGCTGATGCCAGGAGGCTCTGTCCACCCAATCCAATTACTAGTCCCCTGTGCATATGGTCAATTATCCCTGTTGGTATACTTACTATGAAAGTTCACTCACCTCTGAGGAAGGACAATGTGAACTGTGAGTTGTGTCAAGGGTAATGTCCGAATAAATTCAGGGAGGATCAGGCCATGCTACCCCAAACACCAGCCAACTGTCCAGATGATATTGTGTCATAGTCCTTGAACCCACAATGAATGTTATACATCTGGGAGGGACAAGGATACAGATACACCTTATGATGTGGCAACAAACCCACTTCCATCTAGAGCTGTCATGCAAGGATGAAAATAGCGTAGACAGGAAAGATAGCTCAAAATGTCTGGTAGAAACTCCCTACACAGATTAAAGGCCCCAAAATTGCCAGCAGTCACTTCCACAATGCACTGACCACAGGATGACACCTATCACACATCACACAAGTTTCTAACAGTGCCTGCATGACAAACAAATATCTTTCAAGATGACTCAAACAACATCCTGCCCAGCCAATGTCCGGCCTGCACTTCTGGCAAGACATGAGTCTATTACCATCCCTTCAACAGCTAAGGATTTCAGACAGTCTGAGGTACAAAGGTTGGAAATTATAACAGAGCTGAGATCAGCTAATCAGCTCTTATTCTGAAATAAGGGATACATGAAACCAAATGTGCTTACAACTGTTTTCCTTTGAGTAAATGCAAGACTTCATAGAAAGGATTAGAAAGTTGATATGATGTACCATCAAGGTTTAAGCTCTTTAAGTGACAAAGTACTTAGATACATAATATGGAAAAGTAATTAAGGGGAAACTGAGAGATGTATTTTACAGGAAAAAAAACTACAGTGTTGGCAGTTGCTAAACGTTGGTAGTCATTATTTAAATTCACACATGAATTAACCATACAACTGTATATTTTATTTAAAAAAATGAAAAAATATATGCTACATGCATGTTTCAGGTAAATTCAAATGTACCATGCCCTACTAAGAGTCACACTCATGGGCATGTTCCAGCACATGACCACTCACCCAGACACTCAGATACTCAGAGTTCAGAACAAGTACATTGTCACTGACATACAACAGCCGTTTGAAGGCAAAGGACCTCTGTTGTAGCCGGACACATAACACAAGTGGATCAGTGGGTCTCACTCAAGATAACCGATGAGGTTAAAGTACATGTCAATCTTGATCATCAACAAAAATCACAATTTTGTTCTTCTTTGCACATGGTGCTAGAAAATCAGTCAGTAAAGTGCACAGGGTACAGTTCTTATGAGTGCAATGGTGAAATATTTAAAATATGATACATATGTACATCGTGGATATCCACAATTCAGAATTACTGGTCCAGCACAAATAGTGATCCATAATAAGCATTTATTTCATATTAGATGACCTCATGTTACTGTTGACTTTTCAACCTTCAAATTATTTATAGAGGGTCTTCGCAGGGTGAAAAATCCATCTGATCAATCACCAAGGAAAATGAATCGTAGGAATTTCTATTAACCTTATAGACTTATTAGTTATATTTTATTTTCCAACACTTATGACTGCATCAATTGAAATCTTTGCAAGAATAATATCAAAAATACAAGAAGACTCAGGAGGGAGGAAATTAGAATAACTTCAATGGAGAATGATTATCACACAGTCGGTCTGTGTACAAAAATGAACCCACACACCTAACTAATTAACCACATACCTCTCAACTGTTTACATCTTCCATTCATAGAGGCCTCGACTAGTTTCAACAGTGCTATCTTTTGTAATAAATAAACAAATGTCAACCATATTGTGTCACTGTAACTACATTTACAAGCGAGTTAATCAATAATCTATAATAATCTATAATATGCATGTAATGTAACCCTTTGTCATCTCCTATATATGCACTGCAATAACCATTCTACATCTCTTAATGCTCCTCATATAGTGAATATATGGTGTTCCACTACTTGTTAGATAACAACACTGCACAGCTACTCGACAGTATGAGCAGCCTCATATTGACCCAGATCGTCCACAACCCTAAGCACACTGCAGGACACACGCTGGACCCTATTTTCACCCCCAGAAACTGCATCAAATACACTCATACTACAGAACTCACATGGACCAATCACTCCATCTTCAACTTCAGCATCTCCAGACCCTGCACTTCCACACCCAAATTGAGCAGTACCCTCCACCGGAGTTGGAACAAAATCTCAGAGACCAGCTGGGCGAATGGCCTAAACGCCACCAAAACCGCTAGCCCCACCAACCCCGAACAGGGAGTGAAAAATATTGGATGACCAATTGAGCCAAACAGCATTGTCCACATCAAGAGCAACATCCAGAGAAAATCCTCCAAAATACCCAATAACTCACAGAACTAAAACAAGACAGCAAACAGCTGAAGGGGAGATGGTGTGCCAGCAAGGACACCTCCGACAGAGCATCCTTCAAGACTTCAAGATCTCTTTCAACCTGTACCACCACCTGCTGAGGGCTACAAAGAAGACAGCCATTGTCACACAAATCGAAACCAGTGCCAACAATACCAGGGAACTTTTCAACATCATTAAGGAATTCTCCAACATGGCTGCCAGTGAAAACAACATCACACCATCACAGGAGCTGTGTGCCAACCTTACCCACTTCTTCCATGACAAGATTGCAATTATGTGCAGAAACTACAAACCCCAACCTACACCTATGGACTTCCTCGACAGATTCACTACCACCGCAGTTGACACAAACCACATATTGACCACCTGGAATATCACCTCCATCGCAAAATGCATTGACTTGAGAGCTCCCACAGACCCATGCTCGCACTAACTCTTCAACCTTGGAAACCAAAAGATTGAACAGGACCATACCATTGTTGTGTAGCCATTTTTAGTTATAACTTCATACACGTTATTTTAACAAACTAGGCCTGCTGCTGTGCACTTTAACCTCAACATATTTTATACAGCTTTGTTTTATTATTTTAACAATAGCCACATTTGCGGTCTTGTTTTATTTTCTCTGTCTAGCTGTTCTTTGCCTAGGCCTGCACTGCGTTCTTAAACAAGACATTTCTTTCACTCTGTGCTTTTCTCAAGGCTGCAGTAAAATAGGTTGCTGTTAAAAATGGCAACGCTTTGTCTCTGGTGTTCATAGAAACATACACACTCTTACGTGGCGATCCTTTCTGGGAACATCAGCAGTTTTATTAGAAAAACACTACTTTGACCCAGGTACGTTAGAGTGAGATTCCAGCCAGATGACCACAACTGTATGCTGATTGCTGAGTGCTTCGCTGCAGCTGCTTATGCAGACTACAGGCCTCTTGCTCAGGTATGAGGGATGATGTCTTCCCAGGGGAACCTGAAGGGCAGAATTAGAGCTTAACATGCTGTGCTCTAACATAGCCTATGTAGGAGCTATTTTTAACGATTCTAGTGACAATATGGTAGCGTTATTTTTATGTTTCACTCTCCTTGTCACAATTTTAATCTTGTCATGCTTCATCGTCCTAGTTATTCCAGTGCACGCTTTATTATCTAAGATGCACTTACTTCAATAAAACTTTGTTTAACTCTATTCTGCCTCTGATTGTCCTTGTATATGTGAGACTAATGTAACTGAGAGAAATGGACGAGATCTGAGTGACCACGATTTCCCTGAGGAGTCAATTGTGTCATGCGCTTGGTTGCCCAATCATCCCTACTTTTGAGTGGAGATGAGGCACTGCTAGTTAGCCAGAGCAAAACCTGGATTAGGCCGACAGCTGTCACCTGTAGTGGGTTCAGACTCAGTCCCCCACAGTGCAAGTGATTCTGCCATCCAAATCCAGTAGTCTCATTAGGATAATGAGAGCCTACCCAACACCATCCTGTTCAACACCTCTATCAACAGCGCAACATTTCTCGATGCCTGGAAACACACTAAGTCAGACCACTACTAACAAAAACCTCCACTGACCCCAGCGAACCCAAAAACTACCGACCATTCTCTTTGCTCCCATTCCCAACGAAAGTACCAGAAAAAATCATTAACAAGCAACTCATAACATACCTGGAGCAGAAACAACTACTTGATGCCTCCCAACACCTCAACTGCCCTGATCGCAGCCACTGACGACATCTGAACTCTCCTCGACCGAGGACAAACAACAGCTTTGATCCTCCTCAACCTCTCGCAGCCTTTCGACACCGTATCCCACCACAAGCTGACCGAAATACTCAACCACATCAGTATTCAAGGGGACGTACTCAGATGGATCACCTCCTTCCTCACTGGAAGAACCCAGAAGATCTACCTCCCACCTTTCATTTCTGAATCCAAGGAGATCACCTGCCGTGTCCCTCAGGCCTCCTCCCTCAGTCTCACACTCTTCAAAGCAGATATGACCGCCATGGCGGTCAGAGTGGTAAATTGGTGGGTTGGCTGCAGCCAACCCGCCAATGTCATAATGTGGCGGTATACCGCCAGCCTGTTGACGGTACTACCGCCACATTATCACCTACCTCCGGGGTCATAATGACCCCTTTAGTATTTTTCAGAAGGGCCCTTGATACTGCTATAACTTTTCAACATTACCATAATGCTTACTTAAAGTGTTGGTTCTTATTTGCACACAGACCACCTGTCTGATAATCATACTCTATGGAAGTTATTCTAATTACTTCCCTGTTGAGTATTTGTGTATTTCTGGTATTATTCTTTCAAAGGCTCTGATTAATACAGTCATAAGTGTGAGAAAATACAATTATCCTAATGAAAGAGGTCTTCAATAATTTAGACACCTTGGGGTACACTTGGAGACCAGAACAAGTACACTGTCAGTGAATCCATGACAATCTCACGGGGGTGAAGGCAATATGATGTATTTAGTGTCACACTCAGGGACATGTGTCAGTGCACAGTCACTCTCCCAGAGGTGCACTCAGAGAAAAGAAGAAGTGCCCAGTTCCGTGGAGGAAAAGGCATTATGAAGTCATTGGAGTCATACACAGGGAAATGAGTCACCAGACTGCGGTTCATCCACTTGGGGCACACTAATAGAATTGAACAAGGACTGACTGCTCATGGCCAAATGCAGTTTGCAGAAGGACATAGTGATTGGGCCACAGGGCCTGGCTGGAGATTAGTCTTTGCAGCTCACCTGTGCGGCGCATGGCTGAAGGTCGTGTACAGCTTTCTCAGGTGCCCAAAAAGATTGTAGGGAGCAGGGTCAGACCAGAAACTGTATCCAACCACTCACTCTCTCATGTGTAGTCTTTGGCCTTATGCAGTAGACATTAGGTACTTGAAATGGGTGGAGTGCAATTTCTCAGCCTTACTCAAGGTTGGTGTAGAAAACCTGGCTAGGCAACACCCACTGCACACAGTCTTAGTCTATGTGCATCAATGATTTTCACCTATTGTGTCCAGATCATTAATGCAATCCAGGGTCTGTAGACAAATACTACAGTACAATCCCTCAAACACCTTTAAAAAGTTCACTGACTGCCATTTTCAGTCAGTCATTTCTCCTCATGTACATTATTAAAACTGACTCTCATTTGAACTCACTGACATACACAACAAAATATTTTTTATCTACTTTTAAACCATATTCATATTTACTCTAAAAATAACAATTTTTTTATTTTTTTATTTTTACTTCTTTTGGAACAAAAAAAAGAAAAATACAACTGTAACAGTGAAATATGAAATTAAAATATAACAAATGTATATTGTTTGCATGTCAGTTGATGGGTCAAGACTTGATTTTTCCATGCTCTCAGAATGGAGATCACAAACCCACAGATAGGACTGTGCAAGCCAAGAATGGAGAAGGAGTGACACTTTCCTTTCTGTCCTGATCAAAGGCGGCTTGTATGGCAATTTGTTGCCATGAGAGATAGCATGCTGTAATATGGTGGCAGAAGTCGATTCTGGCTGTTTAGAGTCCCTCTCGATTTGGCTACATTATATTACCTTTGATGCCAAGTTTTTAGATGCTTGTGCATGGATTGATTCTGAATGCATATTTCCCCCCACTGCCCTTGTTGATTTACTTGTCACATACTGTGCATATAATACATTTCACTGACAGTTTCTTTTCTCAAGAAGCAATGGGAAATAATGGCCACTCATAAGACTCAGTTGAAGACCTGAGGGTATTACATACTAAGTGCACACGGTCCCGGTTCGCTCTGCAGAATACCTTTAACAAATTGGGCACAAACAAAGTCAGGACACCCAGTTTATAGTGTATATAATGAGCTGCTCTGAGGACAGTCAAGCGGTGAGAGGAGGAGAGGCTGTAAAAATCAACCACTCCATCCTTCACCGTGCCGATAACACTCACCCTGCACTTCAAAGGGGAACAGAAATACCCCTGTAGGCAGATGCCTTGAATAATTGCAGTGGTCTGCAGGGGGATGCGTTGGAGGTCCATAAAACCACAATTTTAGATGGCACCATTGGGAATGGCACTGACTGTGCTACATTGTTGTGGCACACAATGAGAGTGCCCACATATAGCTTCTTTGCCTCTGTGCCTGATTCCAAAATAAGGCATGGGCACAGACTCAAAGTGTTTCCCTCCATTTCATGTTAATGGGGCCATGCAAGCATCTGTGGCCCAGACATCTGTTGCTTCTGCCCCAGCACTTTGTGTAATATAGCCACTGGTGTTGCTAGCCTCATTTTTACTGATATCCTAAGCAGCTTGCTCTGGATTTGCCCTTTGCTGATCATCTTACCCAGGATCCATAGATACTAGTGAAAAAACAGTTTTAGCCCCCAAAAAACTAACAACAGCAAAAATAACCAGCAAGTCTATCATGAAGCAAGGATTGCAGTTATGTATAATAATAACAAATGTTTGAATGTGCAATAATGTCCTCACAGGAACAAATTAAGTATTTACAATGGTGCCCAAGGATTTGTGAGTTCACTGCAACTCTGAGGGGCATATTTATGAGCCCCCCACGCCACTGGAGCATGACTTTACGTGACGCTCCTTTGGCGCTAACCTCTGCTCCATACTCACAAGGAGGGGTAATGTCACTTTTGTGGCATTACACAGCCTTGTAAATATGGGCCCCTCCAACACAGTTATCTGCATCAGAGGGGTGTGCAATGGGTGTTGCTGTGGGTGTGCCACTGCAAAACCCATTGCATTTTGACACTGCCTCAAATATATGAGATTTCGTAAACCTGAGGCAGTGCCAAAATCCAACGCCGCCCTCAGGGGTGGTGTTAGCAAGGCACAACAAGGAGGAATACTTTTAATTCTCCTTGTTTTTTGCTTTTTATATGCCTGCTGCATTCTGCAGCACACATAGAAAGAGCAAAATGCCATAAATTATTGTTGATGTTTGGGAAGGTGTCCCTTCCTGCACATAAACAATCATTTGAAAATGACGCTTTGGCACTTCTATGAGTGCTGCATTCTGCAACACACACAGAAGTGCCAAAGTGCAATTAGTGATTGTTTGTGTGCGGGAAGGGACAATTAAACCTTTCAAAGAAGACATCCTTGCACAATGGTGCAAGGATGCCTGCGTGGGCGTTGGCAGTAAAATTTAGCACCAACGCATGGGACAACAAAGGGGTGCGTTGTATTCACTTAAATACGGTGCATCTCTGCATTGTGAAAATGACAGAGAGGGGCTCTGCCAATTTTGGTGCAGTGTCATGCTCTGTCCTTTTCCCATTAATACGGGCCTAAGTGAGTTCCTGGAGTTTTGATACCAGTTCCTGTTACTGCAACTTCCAAGACGCTTAAAATTCAGAAATACAGTTCTGAGTTTCAATTTACCCAAAGCAAACATCTGACCTTAATCAATTGAAATGTGCCCACTCACCTGCTCTAGCATCTGGATACCCTCATGTAAACTCTCTAAGTCTACCTAACATAATAAAACATAACATAATATCATTTTTTTCTCTCTACAAACACAACTTTATAATCTTTATGAAGTTAGCAACTTTTTGGGAGTTGTAGACCCTTAAAACAAGTTCCTTCATCCTGTATTCATGAGTCATAGAGTAACACTGTTGAATTGTCTTGTTGGCGTCATGAAGGATCCACAAATCCCACAACACTTAAAAAAAATATGAAAAGCTGCTTTCTAATTGGCTAACCAATGCACATAAATTAAAAAACAAGCACACGGCCTCTAGAGACAAAATTTGCCCTTTACAGGACATTAATTTGCATTCCTCTTTTCAGAGTCAGACTTACATTTGGAATCCAATACCATCTTTTCTTCTAAAGATACTGGAGCAAGACAGGAAGCACTCTGGGGCATATTTATACTCTGCTTGCACCGGATTTGCGTATTTTTTTTTAATGCAAATTCAGCGCAAACCTTACACCATATTTATACTTTGACGCTAGACCCTGCTAACGTCCAGATATCTCAGTGTGCGTCATTTTCTGGATGTGTGAAACCGCCTTGCGTTAATGACATGCAAGGCAGGTGTTCCCGTTCAAAAAATGACTTAAACACCCATGCGCCATATTTATCCAACCGTGCAAAAATCCCGCACGGCTGGGAGGCGGAAGATGTCGCACATCCCAATTTGCATAAAAAATTTACGCCTGGGTCAGGGCAGGTTTTAAAATGGGGCAAACACACCAGTACTTAAGGAAAACCTACAGAGGCAACATCAGAGCTCCAAAAGGAAGACATGGAGGTACTATTGATCCAGCATGCACAAAGACGCAGAGCACAGGACCAACAGCAGCAGCTTTCACCACATCAGCAGGGACCCCAAAGGCAACGCTAAAGGCAGGAGAGGATATTCTGGACCAGGACAACCCTTCAGGGCCTCAGGGAACATGACATCATTCAGAGGTACAGACTAAACTGGCAAGGCATACAGCAGCTGCTGCGCCACATTGAGCCACAGTTGGCACCCAGCTTGCAGACACCCCACATCATTCCACCAGAGACCAAGCTGCTGGCTGTGCTCCACATGTTGGCAAGTGGCTCTTTACAAACCACTGGTGCCCTGGTTGCCGGATTCTCACAGCCCTCATTCTCTGCCTTCCTTCCCAAGGTACTGGATGCCATCATCTCCCTCCCACCACATCACCTTCCCCAACACACAGCTGAAGCAGCAGGAGGCCAAACAGTGCCTCTACCAAATCAACAGCTTCCCACATGTGCTTGGTGCCATTGACTGCACACATGTACGGATCGTGCCACCTGCTGCAACCGAGCATCTATACCGCAACAGGAAGCAGACACACTCCATCAATGTTCAGGCCATTGTGGATCACCGGGGATTGATCATCAACATTGTGGCAAAGTATCCTGGGAGAGTACATGATTCATTCATCTTCCGCCACTGCACCATCAATCAACACTTTCAGGATGGACGATATGGAAATGGCCTACTTGTTGGTAAGTACAGATACCTAGTTATATACAGACTGCACAGCAACCCTGCAGGACACACAACACATACATCACTACATTGACACGTGGCTAGGAAGACACTGAGGTTGTGACACTGCTAGTCATGTTTGATATCATGACCCAATGGGATACACACCTATGGACAAATGACAGATGCAAATAACAACAGATGCCACTCCAGAGCCACAAGGGACCAATTTAAAACCACACAGTGACAATGACATGGCCATAACTGGCAGTACAACTTGGAAGATGAATCTTAAAATATCACATCAATAACACTCAATCACACACCCTTTCAAGCAATACGTACTGTGTAAGGGGTGTGTAATGTGTTTCGCTGCAGGTCAAGCACCATGAGACACATAGCATGATGATGATGATGACTTGAATGAAGGTGACATGGAATAATTGGGGCAGGACCAACATCTCACATCACTCCTGGGGTGACATTGCCCGCTACCAATAAGGAAGTGGACTATGCTAAGAACACATATTGATTTGACAATATTGCAAAGTGCACATTGCTACACATACAGATTGAGACAATTACACATATACACAACAGATGTACAGTAATATCGACCTTGTAACACTTAAACCTTCACCCCCACAACCAAGTTAGCCAGCTTACCTGGAGCAGGTTCAGTTGTGTAGGTACACGTTTGCACATGAGCCAACTCGATGAGGGCACAAAAATAGAACGTGTCACACATGGGATATTTGTGCATTGTCAATTGTCAACACTTCAGTGCTGCAAAATTATGGCGATGTGTTGTACATTGTCACCTAGCTAAATCAAAGGGCCTCACTGTTGTTTTTCACATGATATTACTTATGTTGAATTGGATGGGATGTTCAGGCCACACAGTGCAACCGTGTTACCACCACAGTGGAATCGATTCTGTGTGTGGAAGTATCATGTCACCTCCAGTGAAGGCACATGGACACTTCTTTCACATGACATAATGCATGGGAGATACACAATGAACAGCAAGTTTACAAATATACCGCTGATATCAGGTCAATCAGCCAAACACCAGTTTAGTTTAATAAACAACCCAATGCTGATAGAACATCCTAGAAGCCTAGGATCCCACACAATAACACAAACACAGATGAGTCACATACGACACAAGATAACAACTGCCATGCAAAGTGATAATCAAGGTGCAACCAACATCCAAATATTTACACTAATTTTCTCTTTCAGCTGATCAGGGTTATGGGATCCAGCCATGGATCATGACCCCATTTGCCAACCCAAGCACAGCAGCAGAGCGTGTCTATAATGAGGCACATAGGAGGACACACACCATAATAGAGAGAACTTTTGGCATCCTGTAGTCCAGATTCCGGTTCCTCAACATCACCGGAGGCAGCCTCTTATATTCACCTGAAAAGGTCTGCAAGATCATTTTGACCTGTGCCATCATGCACAACATTTATGTAAGGAGGAACATTCCCCTCTATGAACCAGACCCACAAATGCCTGAAGAGGAGGAAGAGGAGGATGCTGTCGTCAACATGAGGGGAAACATCCAAACACTGCAGCAGGATTGCATCTGAGACAACACATTGTACAAAACTTATTTTAAATCTAGTCACCATCACCAATTTCTTACATATGTCATTAAACACCTCACTTCATCACTCAATCATGGTCTAGGTAATTATTTATGCCTCACATGATCCCTAGGAATCATGATCAGAGTTTAGCCTCTTGGAGCATTGCAGAAATACAGATTAGGTTACTGAAAATGCCACATCACATTTGATGGGTATGAATGTGCAGCCAACATCACACACAGTGGAAATGACATATGTCCTGTCTATTTCACATGTGAAGGGCAAAATCAGAGGACCACAGCTATGAGACACAACCATGTTGCCAACATGGGCCATTGCAACACATTACACACAACTAAGACACCATCAATCATAAGGTAAAAAAGTGTTTCATACATGAGTCAGTGGATGTGCTATTGCATTGGTAACAGGAATATATGGCCAGGCCCTTGACAGTAGTAAGTGTGACATCAGCTATCTTTGCAAGGAGCATGTGTGACAAGAAGTCCATCTAAGTTGAAAATGGATAGCACGAGTGCCCCAGGTATGACAAGCATTTCTCACAAGACATGCCCTGGACAGTCCTTCCCAGGTAATAAGTCCTGCCACTGCCATGTTTTCAGTCTCCCCCACCCTTCTCTAGAGGGCCCTGTAAATGGACTATCTGTATCCTGATAACCTTCATCTACACACACCCAGACTCCCATTATGACTCCTGTGTGCTTCCCTCTTCAGTATGGCATGCCATAGTCTTAGTTCATCAGTCTGCATGGACTTCAGTTCCGATAATGCACTGCCTGGTAGTTGGTAGGACCTGTAATAACTTGTCCATTGCTTCCCATGTGAAAGGTACTGTTGGCCCTTTGAACTTGATTCTCACCTACAGGACTTGTGAGAGACTGAAGCTGCACACACCTGTGAGCTCTTCCATGCATACCAGACATTTGAACCTGCACTGCCATTGCTGCTGCCTGGAACTGCTTAGAAGCTGCCATTTTCTGAATATCCTTGTTGTGCATTGCCGTATAAATCACTTGTGTAACACAGCCCTTGGGGGATTGTGTAACATTGCAGCCCACAGCACAAGTACAGATTTTAGTTCCCACAGTGTTGTTCCAGCTTTTCCCAGTCAGAGTCTGCTCACTGTGTATTTGCCTTGTTCATTTTTGTTCCTGACAAACCATGTATCCTGTTAGCCTGACTGGTTCCTGTCTTTGAATTACCATAGAGGTTCCCTGTGGCTACATTTGTCTCATAGTTGCTTTCCATGCCCTCTCTTTCCTCCTGGGGTACTGTGTCTGGTCTACGATGAATCCTCAAATGTATAGTATAGTATAATCAGTTTGCTTATCGTATCATGGTCTGGGACATGTATTCAAATTGCATAACTCAGCCCCCATCCCTTGTCTGGGTTTCATGTATTCATGAGTGCCAAACAGTGACTGTGTACTATGGCTGTATGCATGGATTTTGTACGGTGCCTCCAGCACAACAAACAAGGGTTGCTAATGTGTATGTAAGGACAAAACATGTTTGTGCCCTGACGGTCCAGACACAGATTCACTTCTGTCGCCATCTTTTGATGGGGCTTGCGTGGTGACTAGTTGTGAGATTGATCAGCACAGAGGCGCTGATGTTCCCCGTTGCAGTGGGAATGTTAGAGGCCACCCTGTGTACAAATGTTGGGATGAAACCTGCCTGTTTTCTATTACTGATCCCTAAAGTTTGTGAGCACACCACAGTTGCCCTGCTGTCAGCCTTAAAAAAGTTCTGCAGTGCCATAGCTAGACTATCCCCATGTGTGTCATCAATTTATCTTTGGCTTAAGGTCAATTCTGCTTTGAAGGATACTCTGTTAATGCATAGAATGGCTCCACAGACTCATGACTAGACCTGCACGTAACTGTGACAACATGAATGCCAATACTGACACAGGGTACACATGCCGACACACTTGAACTGGACACCTTTGTGCAATAAACCAATGGAAATATGTGATCACATGCAGCATGGTCTTCTGGTCCTCCACTGCCACAGGAGAAACATAGGCCATTTATAAGACTCAAACTGTGGTGTAACATAACTTTTTAGGATTGGTGTTGGGACTCTATGTCACACACACTGTACCTGCCTAGCATGTTCAAATGCCTGACTCATGGGTAGTATACAAACAAGTGACTAGGAAGTGGTAGCCAACATTCGACTACATGTGATGGCTTACACTTGTAACATTGCCATTATCAAACGTACTCTATCTATCCTGTGCATAGTTTGTCATGGGAGATGTTTTGTTCCCAAAGTCAGGGACGTTCACACATCATAAGAACACATATCCTGACTGATGTACCTCAATGAATGGCATCTGATGGTTATCCACATTTACAACACATGCATACAAGCACATTATGCAAAACACGTCTTGTGACGTTCACACAGAGGCACAACAACAAATGAAATAGTCAATTCACAGACATAAACACACAGGCCATGAGTGAATTTTTAAAGTTGTGTAGCCTTGCTATCCTCTATTGACGCACCGCCTGCTCAAACTAGGGTATTGCAATTTTTATTCCAAATGTTTGGTTTGCTTTTGCGTCTGTTAAGAGTGCTAATCTGCAACAACAACATGAGTATCATGGTCCGCAGTAGTGTGGTCTGCCACATGTGCCCAAACACTGGAACACACATAGCAGGCCCTAACAGACTATCTCCGTATAATTACAGCTTTCATGTACTTTACAAATGAGAAAAATTACACAAACACAGTTAAAGACAGATATTTTGACGCAAACGCGTCTAAAAAGACACATATGCATCAGAATATGCCGCATACGCGTTGAAAAATTATGCTCACAGCCATTATACATCCGTTGGTCCCTAGAGGTAATTCCAACACCGCACCCCATGAAATTGGTTATCCATGAAAAATATATTGATCTTTGAATGCGGGGTAATTTTTAAACATATGCATCAAAAAATATTGACGCAAAGCCCATAAGCGTCATAAAATGTTCATGCATCATAATAAACACGCACTGCATTTTGAGACAGCAAGTGATGTAATAGG
This sequence comes from Pleurodeles waltl, assembly GCF_031143425.1. NCBI lineage: Eukaryota > Metazoa > Chordata > Amphibia > Caudata > Salamandridae > Pleurodeles > Pleurodeles waltl. The sequence continues at coordinate 1,027,867,881 of NC_090448.1, read as the reverse complement.
ATATCCTGTTTGCAGAAATGGTACAGTGGGTGCACTTTCACTTTCACTTTGCAGTCTGTGATTTTTCTAGACTGTGTGGCTGTGTTGAGAGTTGTGTTTGTCCAAATTGTGCTTTTGTCTCGGGGAGGAGCCAAGATGGCGACCGGGAAGGACGCTTGATTAAGCGCTCCTCTCGGGCTCGCCACGGAAAAATTTGTGGGGCGCTCCTGGGGTGCCGCTGCCACATCCCTGCGGTGGGATCTGCTTCTGCAGCCGCTCTCCACTTGCTGGCGGCTCCAGGTGTGTTTGGGCGGCCGGGCGGAGGTGCTGCCGCAGAGCGGACCGGAGCAGAAAGCTGCGGCCGCCATCTTGTTGGCCGCGCCGGGCTGGTCGCGGCCCCGGAATCTGGAAGAGAGGTGGGTGCGCGGAGCCGGGAGCGACCCACCTCGCGAGGGCGTTAAGCCCATATTCTGTCTCGGTTCCGCCCTGGGCGGCCCCCCCCTCCTCGCCAGGATATCGGACATCGGGGCTCTCCCCCCCCCTCCGCCGGGCGTGGGGAGTTCCGAGGCACAGCGGCGAGCCGCGGCTGGGAACGAGCAAGGAGACGCACTTCCCCCCGCAAAAGGCCTTGTGGGAGTACAACAATAGGCCAGGGGCAAATTCGCTCCATGAGCGGGTCGGGACCCGCTCCATGGCCCCCCCCCGGATGCTTCACAGGGCTGTGGAGCCTGCCGGGCGGCTGTGAGATCGGCCACAGCAGTCGCGCCCTCTCCAGGAGGCTGCTGGCGTTGTCTTCCCCTGAGGTGGGGTTTTGCACCAGATTGGAGGTCCTGACGGTGAGACGGGTGCACGGCGAGGGGAACTGGGAGTCATTGCCTTTGCCCTGTGCCGACTACCCCCTCCCGCCCACAAGGGGGGATGAAGGACGGGTGACGAATCCTTACGTGGGCCACTGGGGGTGCCTTCTTTATCTCATGTCTGATGGCACGGTGCGCCCGCCCCGGGAGTCGTCTCTGAGCCTGCAGCTGGATATCGAGGCCACCACAGACGTGGTCCGTGCAGGGTCAGTCAGGATCAAGCTAAGCCATATCCTCTGTTAAATGGTGCTGACCTGCACCACAGGGTGGAATAGCGCTTAAAGAACTGTGCGGGCCCGTAATACACTAAGCTCGGGAACGCCACTCCCCTACTCCACACCGAAAGAGGACCTAGAGCCTGGAGCTGGCTGCCGACCGGGGGCTTGTGACACGCGTGTGGAACTAGCGACGGGAGGTACTGGATCGCCTGAATAAGATCTCGCTTAGAGGACCATCAGCAGGGCCGAAGCCTCAAACACTGAAGTCTGCACTGGCGTGGCCCCGCGGGGAATTGTATGCCCTCCTCGCTTGCAAGGCCCAGAGAACGCAGCCGTGCGCGTGATTTTAGGAGGAATCAGGCCGCAACAGATAAGTCAAAATGGCCGGAAGGCCCAAATCAGCTAAAAACCAGGATCGGAGCACGCAAGGCCAGGCACCCGGAGATCAGCAGCATACGCCCTCTCTGCAGTCATTGGAGTCCACGCTCATGTCCCATTCCTCACAATTCGAGAAAGTTCTGCAAGCAATCATGGACACTAAAACCTCACTGGAAACCAGGATAGACACGGTATCGCAAGATCTGAACATCCTCAGAGTAGACCATGGCAAACTATCTGATAAAATGAAGACAACGGAGGCGGCGCTAAGTGAACTGGCCCCCACGGTAGCGGATAACCAAAAACAAATTCTCCGCCTAGATGCAGAAGTTAAGTCACTGCTGGGAAGAGCAGAGGAGGCGGAGGGCAGATCCCGCCGCAACAACATACGGTTTCTCGGTTTTCCTGAAAAATATCTGGATCAAAGCTCAGAGCTCCTGTTGGAACACTGGTTAATTAAAGAGGTCTTGAATGGAACTCCATCCAAATTCTTCTCAGTGGAAAGAGCATACAGAATCCCCGGACGCCCCCCGGCACCGGGCCAACCTCCGAGACCACTGATAGCTAGGTTCCTAAACTTCAGGGACCAGGACACCATACTCCAACAGTTCCGCAGCAAAGGCCCATACAGGTATGAGGATTCGACTGTTCATGCTTATCCAGACTTCACTCAGGATGTGCAAAGGCAACGCAATTCCTTCACCCAAGTCAAACAACGCTTACGGGAGTATGACATAAAATACGCATTAATGTTCCCCGCTAAACTTCGCGTAATAACAGATGAACGCACCCATGTGTTCACCTCTCCGGAAGATGCCTGGACGTGGATGCATGCCAAAGGCTTCGCCCAACCACGCGAGGCAGCCGGTGCTGACGAGAACTGGTCAACGACGAAACCTAGGAAACGATCTAAGAGGCACGCCAGGGGTCAACCCACGGAGGAACAGGCTGCAGAGGAGTGAGCCAGGGCCCTTAAAGAAACTCCCCTACTAACTCAGAACTCCTTTGAGACGCTTAGGTCCCATCCAGTGGAGGGCTCGGACTCGGACTCGATCAGCTCGGACTCTACATTAACGGAGGCATTTAGAGGCCCGGAGTTCACCCCCAGGTCCGCAGATGCACTCTGAACAAAAACCACCGAACTATCCCCCTAGGGGGGTCCAACCGCCACAGCCGGAGCACAGAACTGAACTTTGCTACTTCCTCCTGAAATAGGTGATCATATCACCTGAACTTCTGTATCCTTACACGTTTGCTCCTGGAGATAACTCCTTTATTCATATTGTGCGCAGCTGGTGGCGCAGAGCGGAGGGGGGGTGGGTGGAGGGCCGTGCCCTGGGAGCACCCCAAACTAATTGCGGACCGTGTCTGCAGAAGGATGCGAGCCCCTAAAATGAGCCGCATCTGGATAGTATTATTGCTCCCCCGCAGATATCCATACGGATACACCTTAGCCCGCACCCACTATGGGTGTGTGGCCTGTTGCAAGTTCACAGTTGGGGTTGGGATCCAGTTGGGGAGGGTAAGAGGGTAACTATTAGTTCGTGCACTACCGGTCTGCTCACAACACTGGACAAATGCCCGGCGGTGTGGGGCCCGCCCGCGGGGGCGACGGGGGCGGTGGGGACCCAATGGAGCTTCCTGGGTTCCGGGGAGCAAGACACACATTCACAAATTGAATATGGCCCAATCCACAACCCATAGCACATACAAATATGACATAATCACCTGGAATGTCAGGGGACTGGGGACTCCGGGCAAGAGGGCCAGGGTGCACACACGACTCAAACGCCATGGCACACATATTGCAATCCTACAAGAGACTCACTTGCGGGACCCAGACCTGCAGGATCTACGTAGTAAATGGGGAGGTCAGATTGTGGGCACATCCTATTCATCCTTCGCGAGGGGGGTACTCATATGGATAGCAGGAAGTGTCCCCTTCACTCAAACATCGCACAAGATAGATCACGAGGGCAGGTATGTGGTGGTGGAGGGTAAGCTGGACGGCAAACAATTGTCAATTATAGGGGTATACGCTCCCAACAGCGCACTGCCTGAGTTCCTGAGTACACTCACTCCAGCGCTATTAACGAACCCCGAAGCACCCGCCATATGGGGAGGAGACTTTAATTGCACGCCAGATCCAGCATTGGACAGGTCAAATCCCCCCACACATTCAATAGTCATTAGACTCCTCAGCCGCCCATTATCGACATGGGCTAGTAACATGAGCCTTCATGACATATGGCGCATGAAACACCCACGACACAGGGAGTATTCATTTTACTCAGCACCACATAAGGTACACACTAGGATAGACTTGATGTGGGGCACTCAGGAGATCTGCACAGGGATCAGCGGAACAGAATATCTAGCCAAGACACTATCAGATCACTCACCGCTTAATATAGCCTTGGACTGGGGCAGGAAGCGCCAGGCTATTCCAACATGGAGGCTACAAGCGGAAGCATTACATGACCCTGCATTTACAGACTCACTGAGAACAGCGCTAAAACAGTACTGGGAACTAAACACCGGCACCACAAAATCAAGAGCAATGGAGTGGGACGCACACAAAGTGGTGATTCGTGGACATTGTATTTCCACTACATGGGGGGTGAGGCGCACACTTCACGCAGAGGTTAGCAAGCTGGAGAAGAAACTAAGAGTACTAGAAAACGCGGTTGCTCGCAATGAAACGCCATACACGGCTCTGAAGGAAACGCGCGCGGAACATGCAAAGGCTGATGTCACATTACGCCTCCACGACAACAAACACCACGTGGCTAGGCTACAGTCGGAAGGCGACAGATCTGGTAGGCTGCTCACGTGGCTGCTGCGGGAGGACCGGCGGTGCCCTCCAATAGGGGCAATAGGAACAGGCGCAGGCGCAATAGCTACTACGCAGGTCAATATAAATGATGCGTTTAGGGAATATTATACACAATTATACACCAAAAGCACATCAAGCACCATTCAACAGCTTGTGTCCTTTCTAGCAGACTCTCCTCTGCCCCAACTAATGCACGTCGACAGAGAGACACTAGAAGCCCCCATCACATTAGGGGAACTTAATAAGGCCCTCGAACAACTACCTAGGAATAAAGCCCCAGGTACAGACGGCTTGCCATCAGAATACTACTCCACTTTTGCGACACACCTTAACACACATCTCCTAAAAACGTTCGAAGAAGCAGGGATCAACGGTATCCTGCCCCCCTCAATGAGAGAGGCAATGATAGTGGTCCTTCCAAAGCAGGGGCGCGACCCCACTGACGTCAGGTCTTACAGACCTCTCTCACTATTGAACCTAGACTGTAAGATACTTGGCAAAATCCTGGCTAATAGACTAGCTCCCTACATGCATATCCTGGTACATGATGACCAGAATGGATTCATCCCGAAACGTAACACCTTCCTAAATATTCGGAGGCTGCTCAGTGTGATGGGAGATACCTCCCCGACCGCACTCGAGGAAGTGGTGATATCGCTTGACATAGAAAAAGCGTTTGATACATTAGAATGGGACTTCCTGTTCGCCACCATGCAGTTATTGGGTATTGGTCCAAAATTCATAAACTGGGTACGTATTCTGTACACTGCCCCACAGGCTAGGGTGAAGACGGGAGGAGTAATATCAGAAACCTTTCCGATTAGCAGGGGAACAAGACAGGGCTGCCCCCTCTCCCCCCTCCTGTTTGCTTTAGCGATGGAACCACTAGCTGTACGCGTCCGGGCCAAAAAAGAAGAATGGGGGGTGTCAAGGAACTGTACTCTCCACTCCATATCATTATACGCAGATGATGCCTTGATATACATACGCAGAGTGGAGAATTCGCTGGCACCAGTGATGTCGCTACTATCTGAGTTCGGAAGGGTATCTGGTCTAATAGTTAACTGGGGGAAATCCTGTATATTCCCACTAACCAGCTGGCCCCCTGCGAGGCAAGAGAGCGCCCCATCAGGCCACCTAAAATGGTGCTTCGACACATTTAAATACCTAGGGATCAACGTCTACCACAAGGCGGAAGATCTAAGGGATGGAAATCTGGGGAAAGCGGTGTCCTCTGTTAAGAGCTCAATACGCTTCTGGAATAAATTACCACTCTCACCACTGGGTAAAGTAGCCATAGCAAACATGCTGATATTACCTAGACTGTTGTATTATTTTGCGGCCCTGCCAATCAATATCCCCAAAAGCTTTTTCGTTGGCTTGAACTCCATCCTACTACAGCTGGTGTGGGGTGAGGGCAGAAGGCGGATTGCACTTACCACGCTGCATCATCCGGTAGCAATGGGTGGACTGGGCGCCCCAAACTTTGAGCTCTATTCTGCGGCCGCACAGCTGCAGTGGATCTTAAATTGGCTCCATAGACCCAGCTCGGCAGAAACCATATGGCTGCAATCCCGACTCCAGGGCGCTCCCGTACTAGTGTGGTTGCTGGACAAGCAGACTAAAAGCACATGCACAAATCCATTGATGATAGTGGCACACACATATTGGAAGAAGTATATCCAAAAGGGAATTAAAAAGCTACCCTACTCACCACTCCTCCCATTGGATCGGCTCCACGGGTGGGTGGAAGCCGGCTCATATTCACCTACAACTTGGTCAAACGCGGGTATAAGCACAGTAGGAGACTGTTTCGAGGAAGGGAAATTAATGACTTTCGAAGCTATACAGGCCCTCACAGAGATCAATCCGGGGCAATTCCTGGCATACCACGCGATATGCCATGCAATCAGGAAAACGTGGGCATCTGGCGACGCAGAGCCTGATATCTCAGTCACCCTGCACCACATGCTGAACTGGGATCCCCAAGGAAAAGCAGTCTCAAACCTTTATAAACTTCTGAACAGACCCCCGGAAGACAACCTGCAGAAAGCTAGAGAGAGGTGGAATACCGTATTGCCCACTCCGATCTCAGAGACAGAATGGCCAAAAGCTCTGTACCACACACGCGAGGTCTCAAGAAACCCCAGATTCAGATACACACAGTTCAATTATCTACATCAGACATATCTGGTGCCGGCCAGGATTAAGCGCATGTTCCCCGGATCGGACCCAGCCTGTCCCAGATGCAAAATACCAGCAGCACAGTTCTATCACATGGTCTGGGAGTGCCCGCGGTTGAGGGGGGGTGGGGGGGGTGGTCACAGCCTTTGCGGAAATCATGGGGCTCAACCTGGACACGAATCCCAAATCCTGTCTACTCGGACTAAGGACAAGGAGGAAAAGAAATAAACACTTGCACAGGTTTGTGGATCTAGCGTATGTAATGTACAAAAGACTGATAGCAATGAACTGGAAGGCTCGCAACACACCTGACTTAAAAGTCTGGCTCGCCCTCACGTTACGCTGGGCTCACGCTGAGCATCAGGTATTAACAAATTTAGTTTGTACGGGACTGCGACAGGCGGACTGCGAGACCTGGGGCGTCTTAGTGTCCAGGCTAGAAGCCAAAAACTATGAAAGACCCCCCTGAATCACAGACGGCTGCACCCACCTGGAAGGCTATGGGCCTACCCCCCGGCAGAAGGACATCACCACATCTGGGGACGCATATATATCCATCATTAATGCCTCGCCAACATGGATAGCACAGCAGCCCCCCCCTCCCAATGCATGCATGCCACAGCACTAAGAAGCCTGCACACTCAACCAATAGTCACCAGCGCTACGCTCCACTGTGCCATTCCCCTTCCCCTTGCCCCCCTCCCCCTCCCCCCTCCCTAGGCTCCTCTGACCCCCCGCCCTCGCCCGTGTGGCGATGCGGGCCCCTGTCACTAGTGGCAATAGAACCACATTGCAATTGAACGCCTCGTCTTATGCGGCGGCAACTTCGGAAGTGATGGGCAGAATAAACATACCGGGTAGTGCACACAAGTTCTTAGGAGTTTTGTTATATATATCGTTCTTAATACGGGAAAGCCAGACGGCAAACTGTAACCAATGACAAATCGTTATTAATGTCTGTATATGCAAGAAATGTATGGCTTTTGTTTTGAAAAATCAATTAAAATATATTAAAAAAAAAAATTAATTGTGCTTTTGTCTCCTGTGTGCCATTCTAATTGTCATCTGTTGTTTTTGTAATTGCCTCAGTAAATCAGTGTAAGTGTGTTTTTGTCATTTTTGGTGTCTAATTTGGTTTTCGTACTGTTGGGAGTGTGTAGTGGGTATTGTTAGTTGAAGTATTGTTGGGCTGTTTGGGGGTTCGTTAGATTTCATTTTCCTAGCTTCTTTCCCTGTATTTTCCTATTTTCCCTTTCCTATCCCTATAATTTTTGTCATGTTGAGAAGGCCACGTCTGGGGAGAATGGGTGAGGAGGAGCTGGGGGCTTTCATTTGGCTTGTGTGACACTTCCTACCCCTGATGTTAGAGGCTGGTGGCAGGTTGATACAGGGGTATCACACCGAGGCGAGGATGCTTAGGTGATCCAAGGTGCTGTTCCATCTGAAGAGAATATTCAACACCCAGCGCAACGACTACCAAATCAAACATCGCTGGGCTGACCTTGTGGCCAGAGAGCAAGACCTGCTGGACCACCTGGGTGAGGTGATTGGTGGCCCTGTTGATGAGTACAAATCAGACTAATGTGCACATTTAAATGCTCTGTAGTGACAGTAGCGGATTTGTTTACATGCTGCATGAAATGTTTGTGGATATGTGGAATGCAAGTTAAATATACAGTGCCCCTGTTTTATACAATATTTGCTACACATTGCCATCATTTGCTGATGCAAAAGCTGCACAAACTTACAAAACATAACTTGATCTTGTACATTAGTGCTGCTTTGATGTCAATAGATGATGGTAATGCGGCTCAAGCATATGTTTTATTCATGGCCTATGAGTGTACCAGGAATGAGATGTATTTCACACGCTAAAGCAAGGAATGCATGTAGTCCCCAATTATTTTTAATACATGTCTGAACTGTATTCATGGCCATACGTACAAAGTTCTTCCTAACCTCTGGTAATATCTTAGGCTAATACTTTGATTTGCTTTGTGCAGCATTTAAATTAATTATGGATGGCAAAGTAATGCACACTGGATAATATCTAAATGTTTGGTGCTACTTTCCATAGCTGTAGCGTAAAAACATGAAGCAAATGCTACACAATTAAAAAAAGAGAATATCTGGTCCTATGTTCATTGTTCCTGGGTGTTTTAAATTGCCTTCGCCACAATTGCTGGTACACAGCTGATGCATTTGCCATCTGTGTCACTTTATAGCCAAGCAATTTTCATAAGTTCATGGGTCATCATGGGATCCCTGAACTTTGTGAATGCATTGTCACAGATTATTTATCTGCATGATGGTGTGCAAGAGACCCTTGACTGCTTCCATCATACATTTAAAGTGATGAAATAGTTTGCTAGTTTACGTTTGGTACACCTCTGCTGATCTAGTGCAGCATATGTACAATTGTTAACTTCTCAGTCTGAAGGCTATCACAGACATGGGTGTAAGCTAGGATCAGCAGACCAGCATTCCTGCGACTGCTGCCATTCCCAAGGTGCATACAAATTGAGACCTATCTCATCAAGATTGCCACATTTGCTAAACCCTGTTTCAATTAGGGGACAGTGTCAGTTTGTTGTATAACCACAGATCACCCAACTTGGCAAATGTAAGATAATGAATGTGGCTAACTGTGATCTACAATACCAGATATAGGTACACAGGGCCCTGAGTAACACATTTCCGGTGCAATGACTACACCTGTGCCCATGCATTCTATCACGGATGATCAAATTAGACACTGTCAGCATATATTTCTTTGTTGTTTTGATTTGGATAAATGGCCAATCCATGTTTACCGTAACATTGTCATCAAGTAACACACAGGATCCATGCCATCAGGGTGTCATAGGGGGCATATACTGCTCTGGGTACACTGACAATGTGGCGTATGTAACCTACAGACAACACAGGCCCACATATAATGGACCATAGAAAGCACAATAATTCATGAGCTAAACTCAACCCACATGAGCATCACACAGTAACTGATTGTTCCTTGATGCACAAGCCACAATACCTGAGTGACTGGTATTGCAGTGCACCAGGAATGTGGCATTGCATGTCTCTCATAACAACAAATAAAGAAATGGAGCACCCTCTATGAATAATACAGCACAAAATTGAATAATCATGTTTGTCACCACATGATTGTTAGGGCCAGTGCATGTGTGCATATGTGTGTCTATCACTCACTGGAGTGACAGGGTCAATACATGCTTGCAGTAGTATGTCTGTTGGGGTGTGTACATGCCCGAGGTGCTTCTCTTTCATATAAAATGTCACATACACAGTGATTTGTTGTTCCAAGTTTTTTTACAGTGAGCAGACATTGAGCCTATTTCACCCTTCCATGTTTCACAGGTGGACCAGCCCCCTAGCCAATTGGAGAAGTGGCTCCATTTGCACACCCAGACATATCCAGTATGTGTTGACATGTTTGTTCTGTGTTTGCAGCTGTTGTGTGATTGACTCCTGTGTGTTTGACACATAGCAAGGTATGATGTGCTGGCACATGATCTGATATGCGACTTGCCTGGACTTTGACATTTTGTTCCATTTTTGAATTGGACAATCTGTGGCGGAGAGTCATATTTTGGGATTCTAGTGCTGCAATGTAGGCATGGGCAGGTGATTAGGGTGATATTTCTTGCTACATTTATGACAATGAAAAATTGGGAGGTAGCCATGTTCATTATTTAGTCAGCAAGTCATACCCTGATTCACACAGACCAGTGGTGTAGAAGTATTACCTACAGACGTCAGCCTCCCTGTGAATTAATGAACATGTAGGACTATATGTTTGACTTCCTAACAGCATCTAGCTCCACAAGTTGTGCTAAGTTTATGCTGCACTTGAGTAGAATGTCATGGGTGTGTATGCAGCTCAAGCCCAGATGGTTGCTTGCATCTGTGTGCTTGTTTTTGGAAACGTATTAGTGAGATCAAATGATGCTGACAATTGTCCGCTATTAGGAACATAAATGTGGACGTGATTGTCCAATGTTTGAGTCTATCCTAGTTGGCAGACCTCCTTACCTGTGGTTGACTGACTAAACCCATGGACAGCTGTCCAAAGCTTCCTGGCTGTCCTTGATGTTTGAAAGTATGAGTTGCATGTCCATCACCCCCTGAGGCACAGGGTTAGGATTATGAAATATACGTACCTAGGTGTGAGGATCCCGGTGTTGAAGACAGACATGTAATTCCAACATTCCTTTGTTCCAAACTAGGATACACCCTCATGATTAGCAACTGCATACCATCCTGGCAATTCCATTTCAAATCACAGTTCATGTGGGCCTTGATTGTCATCCAAAAGATAGTCATTAGTTGGCCTGTCACATGAGGAGTACTTGCAGCATTTCTTATGTGACTAATGGCAGAACAATGATGCACAGATCATTTAAGTAGGTACACACCCTTTTGAGCATTGCTGTGCTGTTAGACAGGAGATGTGTAGGCTGCGTTGGCATGTAATTCCTCAGGGACAATCTATGATCTGTACTGTGATTTGGACTATTTAAGCTAATTTTGAGGAAGTGTTAGAATATCATCAGTAGATGTATCACACAATGATGTCACTAATGATTGGCTTTCTCTATTTTGACAGCTGCCAACATGGATGCCAATCAGATCCGAGAATTTCAGAGGCGGGCGACGCTTTATCGCCACATTCTAGATGTGGAGTCTGGGTTCCGCAACATGGCAGGTGTTATCGCCATGAGAGAGCCATAGGGGTCTGGAGAGCATTTGTCCAAGGGGGGCCATCGTTGCACACAATAGCCACCTCCACCAGCACAACGGCTCCAACGACAGTCACACCAAGGATGACAGCCACTGTTGCAGGTCCCTCTACCTCCTCAGTTCCAGGCCCACAGACAGCATCTCCTGCACCTACCGCTCCAAGAACGGCACCAGCACAACCATCCACTAGTGGCACACAAACAACCCCTGCTGAAGTCATAGACAATGCCGATTTTATGAACATGAGACGTGACATGCAACAGATGTTGCACAAGATGGACAGGCTGCTGCAGGAGGTGTCCCGCAATAGCAGGAGACTGCGTGGGATAAAGAAGATCCTGTGGAGGGCAAACTTATGACTTTGTGACCCTCAGGCATGATTCCCTCGCTTCCCTCCTCTTTCCTGGTTCTTATATTTAGTGGGTTTAGGGGGCTTAGTGTTAGGTTAGAATAGGCTGTTAGTTTAGTTAGTATAAGTGGGTTGGGGGTGTAGGGTATTATATTTTTACATGTGTTTTTTTGTGGGTGGGTGGAGGATGATGTTGGTGTTTATGAGTATAAAAATAAAAAAATATATAAAAATAATTTATATAAAATAAAAATACCAAAAAAATATATATTTGTTTAGGATAAGATAGTATGTGTTTAGGTTAGTATATTTTGTCCTACATGTGTCCCGTCATTGAAGGGGGGGGGTATTGATGTTTAGAGTGTTTAGTTAAATGTGACAAGTAAGTTTAGATTAGGATAGTTAGTGCCAGTTGTGGGTAATGTGTAGCCAGGATAGGTTAGGTTAGTTAAGGTGTTTCTCCTAGTTTTAGTATCCTTTTTTTACTGTTAAATAAATTATTAGGTACTCCTTTACAGTATGTGTCATATGCTTGGGGATCAGGGCCTTGGCATGGGTGAACAGTGTCAATCTAGTATTAGCATTTGTGTTCCATCCTGCATCCAAATCCCATTATTGACATGGTTATTCCCAATTCCAATTGAGCTGACACATTGGCAGCTACACCAAAGCTACTTCTCTATGCATCTGCCATCCATTGCACCCACCACTCAAGGTTACTATGGTTCCCAATGTGTTGTTAAGTTTGGATGTGTGTTTTCAATCTGTCATCGTTTGAGACCAGATTTGGAATCTTGGGCACTGTGGTCCGTCTGCCTGCAGTCTGATGTTCATGTGAACTCTGATAAGGTGAGTGATGGTATAATCTTATGTAGTATTGTATACATAACTCACACCTATCATTTCTTACATTGTACTGCCAGGTTACATATTTGTCCATACACTCATACACATTCATTCCTGCTGTATGGTGTGTGTCTGTGATGAAAGTTTATAGTCGGATGTCACATACATAAAGATTGTCTAGAAGGGAATTTTGAACACATTGATTTTTGCTTAAACATCCCTTGAAGCGGACTTTTTCAGTCCAACACAGCATTATACTGTTAGTTTTCTATTTACTTCAGAAATAACCCTCAGGAAGCACAGATGATGATACAATCCAGACCCCAGTGCATAGTTATCAGCCCACATTCTTTCAAGGCAGTTGTATTGACATTCTATGGCCATTGACATGTGATATACAGCACTAATCTACACGGTTGATGTGTCACATTACACAGAGACAAAGTGGTTGTGTAAGTGTTATTTATTTTAAAGTGCTGTAGTGCAATATTTAAATAGTCCAGGATTGTGAGTCCATTAGTGTGATGCATTCTATTGTGATTCTACACAGGTGCAATGGGATATGTCATTGGACATGCTGGGGTGAAGTATCACAGCGTACAGTACAGAGGAACATGAATTGCCAATGAGGTAGTGAGAGACAATCACAGAGCATAGTGTCAAGGTAAACAGTGGGCTGGAGAACAGTGCATGTGAGCAGCTGCTGCAAGGCTGGCATGTTAACAAGCACAGGACCTAGGATATAAGTGCCCATTTGGCATGGACTTGTGCTACCGGGTACTCTTACGGGTGAAGGTGATCTGTTCCACGTCTTCATCTTCTGATGTGTATTTCGTCTCCTCTGCCCTTGGTGGTGGTGGGTTTGAAGGGGCAACACACACTTCAGTGTTTGAAGACGTGGAGTCAGAAATCCGGTAGCTGCCAACTGTGGGGCTTTTAAGGGCAGTACTGCAGCAAGGACGAGCTGCTAGTTCTTAAGTATAGCAGTTACATCACTGTGGTAGGCAGCCAGGTCGGCCCTGAGGGGGTCATTATTGCATTTGTGCACGCAGTGAAAGGTTTGGTGTGTGAGGTGTTGTGGCAACTCCCTTACTGCAGTGCTGATTTCCTTTACACTTTGTTTAAGTCCTTGCAGGATAGATGTTCGCGCTTGCATGGCTGTTGCCTGTTCTGCAGATGACATAATGCACGAACGCACCCTCTCAAGGCTGGCTGCCATATTGTGCATCCCCACCCACACCTCCCTGGCTAGGTCCTGCTGTACTCCAACTACAGTCCTCTCAAAGCTGGTGCCAGTGTCCTCAGAGTCCTCATCTGGGTTGCAGCTGGCAGTTTGTACAATTGGGGTGGTGGATGGTTCCTCTGTGATGGCTGCTACTCTGTGCTCCTCCTTGTGACTGAAGGTGGGGTCTGGAGGGTTCCAGGGACATCTTGGAGGGTCTGCTGGCTGATGTTTGTCAGCTCGTCATCCATGTCATCAGGGAAGTCCAGGACAGGAATATCCCCAGGACAGCCATCGTCCTCTGCAATGAGATATTGTACAATTAGTGTGTCTGTGTTGTGGCATTTATAATGTGACATGCCTGACTTCCTATTAGTTGCATATTGTGATCTTGGTTCCTGTTCATTGTTCCTGTCATTAAGATTAGCAGTCTCCTAGGCCTATGCCCCACCTGCATGTCACATGAAGTGTGGGCAGTTTGAGGATATGTCTGCGTCACATTCTCTAGGTGTGGGTTCTGCCCAAATTGTATGTTGCCACCTTCTTATCCTACTCAACCCTCCATCTACTTCCATTATCATGGTGTGGCCTTGCACTGGCTCTGGGTGTTCTGATGGCACTTGCACCACACTTAACAGTCTGGAACTGACCCAGTCTCTGATATTTCACATCCACCTATATGTTGCAAGGACCTAGCATATACGATGTATAGCATTGGCATAGCACAGTACAGGTGTCAGCATTGGTAGTGTGTACTGCTGATGTTATGCAATGTGTGCTACATTGGATTGCACTGATGGTCCTAGCAGTGTTCCATTTCCTCTTATGACTGTGCGGGTGTTGTTCATTAGCTGGAAATATATGTCCTCACCCTCAATGCTGTTGTCTTAGCACTATGACACTATGACACTTGAGATGTTGCATGGTGGCATTGCAGCTATTGTGACACAGGCACAGGGTAGACCCTGACTTGTGCAGCATGGGTATGACATTACTGCTGTGTACCTCATAATGTTACATACAATATCTGATGTTTGTAGCGCCTATTGGCATGAGCATTTGACAGGATTTGCTCCTTTTTATTCATTACTGGCGATTGATAATGTTGTCATCCTGAACCCTCGAATTTGAGTGTGTTTGATCCATGGGCACGTAACTGCCATTAGCTACTTGACACAGCAGAGGTGGTAGTGGCAACCGTTGTCATTGGTAAATACCTCTTGTGGATATGGCCTGAGACTGTAAATTGAGCCCTAGTTCATATAGCGACAATACCAGCTGTCGTGTGACAGCAGGCCTGTTTTACGTTGTACCCTACCCTCCTGGACTGGCTTTGCTTTTCCAACATCCTTGGCATGGCAGAGTACCCCCATGCAAAGGTTGTTGGTGTAGTGTTGTGCTGTGCCCCAGGTTTGCCCTACACAGCCCATGCCCCCTTGCCGTGCTCCTTTGCCCTTTCCATTACCTGATTATCATGGCTGACATGCTTTGTGTAGGAGGTATGTCCCCTCCCTGCTTGCAATTAACAAATAGGCATTTTTGATCCCCATGCCACTTACTCTGCATCTGTGTTGTATCCTGGTAGTCTGCGCTGCCACCATCTCCTCCATGTGGTCCAGGGCCACCTGCGGTGCTGGACTCTCACCTCCAGTCTGCAGTGCTGCCTTCCTGTTCCTTGCCATTTTTTCCTTGGTCCTGTGCTTGCAGTCATGCCAGCGTTTCTTGCACTCAGGGACTGTTCTCCGTACTTCTGCCACACTGTTGATCTTATCGACAATTTGTTGCCAAATTGCCTCTCTCCTACCAATTGGCAATTTAGAGGTGACAAATAGTTGATGCTGGTGTTCCGTCACCTCTTTCACCAGTATTTCATGCTCCTCTGCACTGAACCAACACTTCCTTTTCTTCTTCTCCCTCTCCTGGGTCTTGTGTGGGTCCTCCTGGCTGGTTCCTGGTAGGTTGTCATCTTCCTGGGGTCTGTCATGGCTTCTGGGATCCATTTTTGGGGCTTCTTTGCAAATTTTGCTGTGTTTGTGCCCCTTTTTGATGCTATTGCAGTGGAAAATGGTGCGTATCCGGTTTGCGACGCTGTAAACCAGATTAAAGTCATTTTCACCGCAGTAACGTAGTTTTTCTTTATGATGTGGCGCATTGGTTTGAGTAAAAAAAAAATTATTCTAACGAGTGGTTTGTGCCGCCGAGCGTCAAAGTATAAATTTGACGCCCGGGTGGCGCAAGGAAATAAACTTTTTGACGCAAAACTGTGTCTGCCCAGTTTTGCGTCAAAAAGTATAAATATGGCCCTCAGTGCTTCAGTTGGACCACTATCTGCACCACCACACTAGGACGGTGGTGTTGTGGAGATCGTTTCAATACCCACACAGCACACAGAACCCAGAGAAAGAAACTTTGTTGTGATAATGTTTACTCTCATTGAAATGCAGAAGAAACGTAATCTCAATAAAGTCACATATTCAGTGTGTGACCAAGTTTTAAATAGAGGGCATAATGGAGCATACTTATTCAACACAAGCAGCATGAGAAAACATCTCTTTGCCATGCACACAAATGAGTGTTCATGGGCATAGGTGCAGAGGCAGAGTCATGAGGAGGGACTGTCACCCCCGAAGTACAATTGAGGAAGAGGAAGTTTACCAGTTGCAGTACTTCTTCATGTACTGCAATCAGTGCATAAAGGCTACTCTTCAAGGAAGAGCAACAAGTTAGTTATTTCTTGGGCAATGTATGCCCATCTTAAGAAAGATCGTAAAAATGTAAATCAGTTTAAAAAAATAAAATAAGAATTAAGACACAGTTTGAAAGTAAAGTTCCAAAAATGTTTACCAAAAAAGGACATTTTTTAAAAAGCTTGACCAAAAAAAACAATAAGAACCCATAAAAAATGATCAAAGACAAACAACAACAGAAAAATGTGGCTACCCATTGGCTGCCCATAGTGGCACGTATGTCTGCTGAGTTTTTGCATTTGTGTTGTTTGTGGGCACATACAATACTAAATCTAGTCCAACTGGAAATGCCAATGCTTTTCCTTTTGCGAGCACCACGAGTGGAGAAAATGTATATAGTTTGTGCAACTCTATTCTAACCAATTACATATTAGTCTTAAAGTTGCATTAATTCAAAATGTATAAATATTTTAAAGGCAGCAGAAAATTGTTTCCTCCCAAATGTTCCAAAGAATGTTATCTGTTGTTTACACTCACATTTTATTCCAAGGTCATCGTCAAAGAATCAATGTTTCTGCTATTTTTGGGAATCACGATGTCAGGAGAAAACAATGTTTTGTTATAAACTTACAAAAATGTTTAATCTCATCTTTCTGATTTGAATTATGTTGTGAATTAGGTGTGCAACTATTCACCTTTTTTGAAGTCATCGGGCTGGGTAGATTATTGGCCTGATTTAGAGTTTGGCTGAGGGGTTACTCCGTCACAACTGTGACGAACATACCTTTTGCTGAAATATATATCCCTTAGAATATAATGGGATTTATATTTCGGCGGACAGGTTATCCATAACCATTTTGACAGAGTAACCCCTTTGCCAAACTTTATAGCAGGCCTTTTGTCTTTTATAGGTTATACAGTAGTTAGTCTAAATCTTTTATAGGTTGTACTGGGGCCTGATTCAGACCTTGGCGGAGGGATTGCTCAATGACAAATGTGACTGATATCCTGTCCACTGTATTACGATCCCCATAGATATATTGGGATTGTAAGACGGGGGACAGGAAATCCGTCAGGTTTGCGGCACCAGTGAACAGACCCACAATACTAAGACCCAAAATACCAGTTCTCTATATTTATTTATTTATTGAAATTCATTCAGTCTAGAATTCTAGACCATTTAAAATTACAAAGATAACATTCTTTCATAATAAATAATATGTGTTAAAATTCATGATAACAATACAAAGTGCTAATAAGACCAATAACAATCGAAGAAATATAACTGTAAAATCCACAAGACTAAGCTTTTGATCATGGGTAAAATACAATAAATGAGACATAAATAGGATAGTAAGGATAATAAAAAAGGAAAAAGCTATGATAAAAACTTATGTCTATCATACCAATATGTGCAGCTATTTCTTTTCATAAGGCCTGGCCTTCGCCAATCCAAAAGACAGATAAAATTCCCTTCCAGATATAAAATATTTTGTCGAAAAGCATGTCAAATTTCGAGTGCAAAAATGTCTCTATAAACTTATGCAATCTCTATTGGTCATATGAAGGGCCACTAGTTCCTAATGAAATTCCTGCTAAAACTATATAAAGAATAAGGAGAGAGGCATCGATAACAATTGAGTCTCCCTCTGTGGACTATTGCCAGGTTAACTCAGATGCCCTTTGCTACAATAAACCTACGGCGGATAGACCAGGCCTCCGATAGATATTTGGTAACTGTAGTAGCTACCAGAGAAGATGTATCATATGTACAAATTCTGGTGGCGTTAGCTCTGTCCTGCAGTAACAAATTTTTGCAGAGGGGAATGATCCGCCTCCCTCTGGGACTCTTGTACAAAGGGCAGAAGAATAATATATGCTCTGTTGTTTCTTTACAGTGTTGGCAAGAAATACATCTATCGGTTGAAGGGATGTCAGATGGCCAGTGGGCCGTAAAACTTTTGATGGGCAATGTACCATATCTTAGCTGGAGATATAAGACACGGGCATACGGAGGCAAAGGAAGGTTCAAAAAGTTCTCGGGCCAGGGCTCATGCTTAAGTTGAAGAAATTCCATTGTTAGCCTACCTGCCCCCTTTTGGTGCAAGGAATCTTCATTAATTTTCTCCCAATATCGTCTTGTAACAAATTGCCTTGCATTGTTGGGGATTAGTTCTGGATATTTCCAGTAATGGGGGAGTCCTATTATATCCCAGGCAGATTTCATCTCCTTCAACCAAAGGATTTTTTCCAGGGCCTGGGGGACGGGTATGAGCTCCCTTATCGCCAACCTATATGGTTCGAGTTCAACAGTTTTCCATAAACCAATCCAGTAGGAAAGAGGTCTTAGGGCCGCTGTGGTTTTGATGTTATTTAAACCTAAATCAAGCCTAAAAGGGGTCATTGGTGTGCCCATACCTAATCGGGACACCTGTCTGAGGAAATGGTTTTCTTTAATTTGCAGAAGGTCCAAATTTTTGTTCGACCCCCAAAGTTCCGCTCCATATAGGGCCGCCGCACGGATTTGGACATTGTAAATCTCCGCAAGTATGATCAAGGGGGGGCTCGGAGCCTTTCTAGACCTACGGACAAGGGCCCCACCTCTTTGGCTTATAATAAGAGCCCCTTTATCAATAGCTGCCTTCCATTTGCCTGTAGTCGATAGTCTGATACCCAAATAATCGAACTCTTCCACTTTTTCCAGTGGAATTGAGTTCATTTCTATTCTAACGCGCAGTCGTTTCCTTGAAGTACTGTATATAATGAGTTTTGTTTTCTTGACATTTACGTCCAGACCATAGTCTTTACAATAGACACAGAATTGATTGATCAAGTTTTGGATTCCCATTGGCGATTTCAATAGCAAAATTGTGTCATCTGCATATAGCAGACACAGGATTTTTTTACCTACCAATTTAGGTGAATCATTTATGCAATTCTCTAAGTAGTGAATGCAGTTATTAATATAGAGCAGGAAAAGAGTGGGCGCCAGGACACATCCCTGTCTAACTCCTTTTTTAATAGCTACGGGGTCAGTCAACTCGCCCCCCTTACCACATCTATTTTGAGCAAAGGTACTATCATGCAGTTGGGCAATGAGTTTCAAAAGACCTGATGGCACCCCCATATTTGATAGTGTTGACCACAGCAAGTTCCTGGGGATCAGATCAAATGCGGCTCTAAGATCTATAAAGACCACATACAGATTACCTACCCCCAAGTCAACATTCTTCCATTTAATTGACAGGAATCTCAGGGCTTGGTCTATGGTACTCACTGCAGGTCTAAATCCCGCTTGTAGGTCAGAGAGAGCTTCGGACTCCAAAATACATTCATCGAGATGGAGCAAAAGATGTTTTGCATACATTTTTGGGGAATTATCAAGAAGACAAATCGGACGATAATTGGCGGGGTGTTGGGGTTACCTTTTTTTAAAATGGGTACTATTTCAGCCCCTTTCCAAGAAGGTGGAGCAGGAGCCCCCGCTGCAATTTCATTGCAAATAAGGTTAAGATATGGTGCTCATACAGTATATCAGGTCTTGACTTATATAGGTCGCCTGGAATCTTATCTGTGTCTGGAGCCTTTCCCCATTTCAGTGAATCTATTGCTGCTCTTGTTTTGGTTAGAGTAAATATAATCGGGGTGGTCTCTTGGGGTATTGAGGCATCAGGTGCCCAAAAAGATGCTTCAGATGGTCCTTCGTATAGTTGCCCAAAATGCTCCACCCATGATGCAGAGAGAATTGAGGAGCCAGGTGCGGCAGGGGAATCACTGCAATCATCAACTATTAGCTTCCAAAACCTGGATGTATTGTTGGATTTGGCAGTCTCCAGGATAGTGGCCCATCTGGCCTCTTCCCAGCTTCTGCGTGCTTTGGAGCATTCCTTCCTATAATCCTTCCTGGCTATTCTTAAAGACTCAGCATGGCCTTCTTTTATCACTTTCAAAAGAGTTAGTTGAGCTTCTCTGCAAAATTTGTTGAACCAGGTAGCGCAGTACTTTTTATTTGGGTTGTTGATAATCTCTTTTGTGAAGAGATGCTTTAAAGATTGAAACAATTCAGTGTGGGCTGCTAAGAGTCTGTCGCCCTCATCCTCCTCGTTAAGCCAAATCATACACTCCATTTGGTTGGCTAGCAGATTGTATATAGATGCGAGGTGTTTAGGGGATGAAATAACAGATTCCCATTTTAGGTTGCATCTATTGTTTGTGAAGGCCAGCAGAAGGGCATAAGCCTTAGAGTGGGGAGCTTTGAGCGAGGGGAAGAGTCCTCTGGTCAATAAAATCAATGGGTCGTGATCACTCTCAACATGCTCATGGACCCTCATGTCAAACATGTGGCTCCACAGTCGGATGTCAAGAAGTATGTAATCAATCTGACTACTGTGCCCTCCGCGCCTAAAGGTGGCTTGCAGATTAGTATCTGAGCGCGATCGGCCATTACAGGCTCGGAGGCCATGCGCTAGTGTAATATCAGCCAGTAAGTGCGCAGATTTACTCAGCCTTGGTCTTTTGTTAGAGACTAGCTGAGGGATACCCCAATAGGCGTCCTCTTCTTTGCATATCCCTTGAACCAAGGGATTGGGCTCGAATGTGACATTAAAGTCCCTTCCAATCAAGACAAAGTAGGAAGAATTATTTTTAAGAAAACTATCCAGAATAGACAGAGCATCAGAGTCGAGGTGGGAGCTCGCATTCCTATTATAGATATTAATTAATAGTAGGGATCTCTCTTCAGAAATCGTTATTAATAAGGCTTGCAAATCAGGGCAACCCATATCTATTCCTTCTATCTACCTCAGTTCTCTATAATTACCTTTCACCTTCTTAACAGATGTTTTAACAAAGAAGTTTCAAGTGTTAATGCGCGAAACATTTCACACATTGCACAAGTACATTTTTGGTGATTCTATGCATGCTACAATGGGGAGGATGTTGCATGAAAAATAGGGAAAGTGAAATTCTTTTCATTGTCAAAACCCCATTTTCACCATGTCTTTTCTTCTATAAATGATCTTGTGTACCATTTTCTCTCAATTTTCTACTGTCCCGATTCTTGTAAATTTAGTGGTGCAGTTTTTTAGTACAGCACTCGGGAAACACATATAGTTTCACAGTTACTATGAGTGTGTTTTCTCAAATCAATTTTTAAAGCGAAAGCTGCACAATCACCATATGTGTATGAACATTAAAAAAATCAGGCCACTGTTACGGATACAATAAATCGAATACTTTGGATCGTTTGTAGATTATTACTGCAGATCATGCTACAGTAAATCACATTGCCTACATGCCTACTCACAAGTCAGAATTGTTTCACAACTGGCGACTATATCTAAGATAGTTGTAATTGATGTGAGGTCAGATGTATCCACACTTTGTGCCAGTGCAAAGTCACAAAAGGGGTTGCGATCTAGTGCAAAGTGCTGCTTAATTTTTTTTATTCCAAAATAAAACTATGTTTGCACTTTAAAGTAGCCCTAAAAGTGACACTAACTGAATTTTGCACTACTCGAAGTCAAGGGGACATCACCTCGGTGGAACATGGCCTTACCTAGACTACCACCTATTGTTTTTCTTATGCCAAGCACTAACTAAAAAACTGGGAGACCGAGCTGTGCACAAATAACACCACCTCAAAGCAAAGTTAACAATGAAAAATGTTTTTTTTATTTATGCTAACTTTTTAAACATGACTTGTGTGCTCCACTGCAAAGCACACATACAAAGTGGAAAACATGCTAAAGTAGGTGTTAAAGTATGTCTAAGCATAGTATTTTGCACTGCTTAATTTGTTGAAAGAATGTGTGTCTGTGCCCGAAGCTCTACTCGGAAGCGGTGGCCAGAGCAAAAAAATGTTGGTGTGCTGAATGCTTAGGCTGGGAGTCTTTAAGCCACTACCAGATTACCCTGCCTCCTTTTCTCGCTCTTACAGATTCCTGCTTTCTCCCTTTGAGCTGACTTTGCGGTTGCACTCTTGCTCCGGCTTTCCAATATGTGTATTGTTCCATCTCTTGCGCTCAGTAAATAAGTGAAAAATAAGTGCCGGTCCCCAAAAGTAAGGTCAGGGGGCCTCGACCGGCAACTACAGGCTCAAATTAAGTGCTTGTGTTTTGTACTGGAAGGGTGCCCTGCCAGTGCAAAACTTCTACTAGACCTCAAGTACAAACCTTTGCAACATGCAGAAATGGTGTTTATGTGTTCAAAAGTTTCTGCGTGGCGATAGTGCCTTGTAAGAGCACGAATGCATTGGAAGAGTGCAGAAATGTACATCCCAGTTGATATGGTGCTGTCCTGCTCCACGCCTATCGCTGCACTACATTGGCTATAAATGAGTGTGGCTCCCCGCTCAAGGGATGCACACATGCAAGAGCTTTGAGCCAGGACAGCTAAAGGAAACCTTGTGTCGTGGAGCGTGCCATCGCTAACTCTCTAGAGCCAGGGCAGTACACTTGGGCCACGCTGAATGGTCTGACAGGGTAATTAGTGTGATCCTGGATTGAGTTAAATGCACTAAGCTTTAGATGCTGACCTATAATTACCCATCCCGTTTTGTTAAAGCGCCATGCCAGATCATTTCGAGGATGGCAAGGAGATCCTAATTACATTTTGAAAGGAAGAGCAAATCCCTTCTAGCTGGTATGATTTCTCCCCTGGCAAATGCAAAACCATTAATCTTCATTGTACAGTACATTTCATCTGTCCATGACTAATTAGATTATATCAGGTGATTCAAAATTGCCCAAAATAGTGATTTCATTCAGAGCCATTCATGAAACGCACTCCAAATTGTTGAACTGATACAATGCATAATGTTTTTCTCAAATAAACAGCGCCTTCATTATCCTTACATTCTATATTTAGGTATGACAGACTATAAAAACAACATGTCATTTTAGCCCTCTACTTTTTGTAAAACAGTTCTTATTCCAAAACTGAGTTGTATCAGGCACCTAATACATCAAGTAACATGACATTTTTATTGGGTCTGATTTTGCACACAATTTCTTTTGCGCTTCATAATGGGTATTATTATATGAAGTCTGTCTAACTATTCTTTTTGCACCCTTTATTACCAACTTTGGACTGTTTTCTCTATACAATTTTCTCCAGGTCGGTCCTGCTTTAAAACGAGATTTCATTTTGCTATATTTAGGACCTTATTAAAACCAGGCGATATCACTAAAATGAGCAAAAATATCAGTTGTGCCGTTTTAGCACTAACTACATTTTAGACTTCATTTCAAACTTGCTGTTTCACTGTTTGTGGTGGAACATATAAAAAGAAATAAAGGACAAGTGGTCTGGCCCTGGAAAGTTGGTGCAATAGTTGCTTCTCTTTTTATTTTTTATTGTAAGCATATGCTACAAAAATATGAAAACATAAAAGACGCCACTGCCTAAATGTGGCTGCCATGTGCTTGGAATTAAATGATTAAGTAAAAAAAAAAATAATAATAACTTGTGCATATGGTTTAATATAATAGTACTGGTGCTTCCAATCAGACAAGTGAACCTAAAAAAGGTAAATTAACCATTTTTATTTTTTAAAACATGTCTCAGGAAGTATGATTTTATTGTGTAATAAAAAGGTACAATTTGCATAGACTTACTAGAGCCGAAGACTTAGTTTAAACACTCCGGCCCAGACTTAAGAAGCTCTAGTGTCGCATTAGAATCCTTTTTTTACGCTAATGTGGTGTTAGGCTTCAAAAATCGCTGTGCTAGATTTACAAAGTGTTGCAATGCATGCATTTCATCACTTTGTAAATCCCCTTGTGCCACATTATTCCTGTGCCAGGAATAATGTATGCAAGGGGGGTGTTCCCCATTAGGGCAGCCAAAAAAATGGTGCAAAGAATTTAAACGCACAGAACAGGCATTGAAAGGAGGCACACCATTATTTATAATAGGCCTCAATGTGGTTTGCTGGATTAGCGTCAACATGTTTTAGGTAAATCCTGCAATGCTCCAAACTAGCATGAAAAATTGTGATGTTAGTTCCCTAACTACCGCCATGGTGTGCTGTATCTTAAATACGGCGCACACCTGGCGGCATTGGGGGAGCGCTAAGGGGCGCAAGAAAAGTGGCTCTGCATTGGATGCAGCACCACTTTTCTCAAATCTGCCCCTCAGTGGCATTTATGAGAGAGGTGCATTTTTGTGGCTCTGAGTGGCTTCAAAAATATGAAGTAATGCAACACAGCACAAAATGCATTATGTTAGTGAGAAGGTTTTCGATGGGCAATGCGTGAGTGTTCCCTTGCAACTCCAATGGACTTTGACATACCCCCAGATATGGAAGAACTTGTAAACCTGGGAGTGCACCAAAAAGATAAGTGTCACCGTGAGAGGCATAATGAGGAGAAATTTCTTTATTTTTCCTTGTTACTTCATCTTTCTATGCAGCACACATAGAAAGAGGAATATGCCTCCCAGGATTGTTTTGCGCAGTTGGACTCTTGCTCTTAGGCAAGACTGCTAGTTTAAGGATGACAGTACTTATGTTTGTAGGCGACTATGCCAATCCTACAACAAAACGCAACTGTCGTCCCAACCCTTTCGGCTCACAAGCAGCACCTCACCTAAATGATTACTAACAAAATAAAAAGGAATAAAGAATGGAAGAAACAGAATTAATAAAGTAAATTATTAGCCCACCAACGCTGGTACTGTAGTGCACTGGGTTTTAGACAGATGTGATCGTGTTCCAAAAAGGTGTTCTCTCGCAATACAAAAGAGCCAGTGGTTGAAAAGGGGTGATGCACCCTCTGAAGCAGCATGCTGTGGGTGGCAGGATTATTAAATATATTTTTTTTATTAAATATCATTTTTGATGACATGAGCATGTAACAAAACTAATGGAGTCTCGAGACCAGAATTTAAAATTGATAAATAACGTACATCAATAGGTGCAAATGTATTTTCTGGTCATTATTCCCTATTTATTCAAGCAATGTAGCTATCTTTGGAAAACTCGGAAAACCTCTAACATGAATGTTTTTGGGCTCTATAAATTGTTAGACCCATTTTTTTGGGCAAACTTTGTTTGACAGTCTTATTATTTCGCTGACAGTTCCGGTAAGTTTCACTTGTCAAAAAGGCTTGAATACTGATACATTAATCTTGATTCTCAAAATGAGACCTTTCTGAGAAATTTACCGATTTTTAGGCATGGCACAATGCATTAAGCATGTTTCTATAAGGGAAAGCCTGGTGTGAATGTTCATTGTAACTTATTTGTTGATTTTCTTCATTTATGCACCATCTATGTTTTTTATCCTAGTATAAAGGATGCTTCACATCTTGGTTTACTTCAGGACCAATCTGTCTGAACTCCCTTTTTATGTGCAGGTTTCCTCTCCGGCAGTTTCTGAAGTCATTGTCCCTCCATTCCCATAAATGTGAAATTAGCTTCTTCATCAATAAAATGCTACTGATAGAGGCATTATTCCATATAAATCAGCACAAAACTTCCAAGTATAACATTTCAGATATATAATAAAGAGCTAAAAACTGACGGGCTAAAAAATATTAATCTGCCGAGTAATGTTGTCGAAGTTTTGGTCAAGTATGGTGCGAACTTTAAGTTGAACTCTCATCTTTCCGAAATAAACCGAGGGTCTTGCATGTACCTAACCTAAGGAAATATTTTTCAATTGGATCTGTTTTCTTCATGTGTTAAAAATGTCATTTATTTACGCTAACATCATTACTTAACTCTAATTTTCCATCATCGCTTTCAACAATATTTCAACATTTTGTTTGCTTTACCTATAGAGAGATCAATAGCCTCGATTCAACAGAATATGACCAACACCTTCAAGCCTCGGTAATCGGGATTTAGGCCAAATGAGAGTTTACACCCGAATCAGGAACACAAGCACACTTTTTCCTCACACAGATTTCTCTAGATAAAACCTACTAAAATATCTTCTTGGCAAATACCAGACATGCGAGTTTCTTAGCTCAAAACAGAGAAAATATGCACAACTATCATAAGAGCAGAGGAGCGTTGCCCCCAACACTGCTGCAGAAATAGTGAAAATGAAATGGTATTAACATGATTTTATTACCCTTTTATTTTGTACTATCTGCCAAGCAGAGTGTGGGGACCATGCCAGGAGTGGCACCTTTGCTTGAAGTGCACATGTAGGTTTGGCCGGCTACCTTGCTGTGGTGAAACCAACATGTGCAATTCAGACCTCTCAACCCAGCTGTCTAAGAGAGCTGGGTTAGATAACAGGCACAGGGCTCCAGTGCCTTTAGAAGCACTGGGCCAGCCTGCTCTAGCCAATCCAGATGCTTCACTCATCCTGTTTAACATCATGAGCACAGTGTCTGGTTTGGAAAAGGTAGTTGGCTTTGTGATGTCACCTCGTGCTTCGAGGAGTCTGAAGCCGGGCCTAGAGAGCATCAAGGACGTGCTGCAAGATAAGGTAAGTGAAAGTTTATTTTTCTCTTTGTTAATGGTTTATTGTAATGTGTTTTGTGTAATGTATGTAATGTAAATGTATGTAGCGTCCCAACGGTTTTGAATACCACCAACTGCCATTGACTACTGTGGGCGTGTCCAGCCTTATATTTCTTTTGATAATGTATTTATAAGGTGACACATATAGGGCAACCATCAATTACCCTTAGTGGTCGACACAAATCTTTTCACTCAGATAGGAGTGAGATACCATCCTAACAATCAATATCAATAAGATAAACTCAATAAACATCACTTTCAATATTGGAGTCAGTTATTTACATGCACCTATGTGGCCATGAATCATCATATCAGTTTAACAAAGTTCAAATATATATTTCTACTGAGATTAACAATGCTAAGATCACGTAAATCAAATGCAAGACCAAATTATAAAAGTACAGAAACAATACAGGCTGACCAAATCTTTGAAAGAATCATAACATAGACAGAATATTTATCATTAAACATTCAAGAACCACCATACAGACTAACAGCAATGACAGATGAATGATTGACATAGAATACATGTAGTTATCGCAGATTAATTATTTACAATCATTTATATGAAGAATCGGATTTAGGTGGTGGCCTCCTTAACCTTTCCTATAATTTGATAAGCAGGTTTGGGCTTCATACAAAAAGAAAATAAGACAAACATTGATTTGGAAAACATCTGACTATGGCACTAACCAAAATAGCGGTAGGTTTTTCTAAAGAGAGAAAAAATAAAAATCTGCAAGAAAGACAAATGCACATTTAGTTATGCCTCTCCTAAATGGATCAGCAAGCCACAATGTCTTCATCAGTGGAGCATCTTCTGATCTTCATCATTGGGCAATGGCATAATAGAGAACAGTTCAGTAATGTTTGACCTTAATGCATCTGAACTGTGAATAGCAGAAAGCTAAAGACACATCACGTCATTACACTAGCTTAGAAAGTAGAACTCTGCAGACAGCTGAGAACTGCTTGGCACTGAAAGGAACTGAACTTATATCACCTAGGGCCAGATGTATCAAGGTTCGCATTTGCAAATACCAAATAGTGATTTTTACTATTTACTATTACTATCGCCAACTGGGATTCGCAAAATGCGGTGTAGCAACACAATTGCAAAATGTTTTGCTCTTTCTTAAAATTCGCAATCGCAAGTAGCAAGTAGCAAATAGAGATTCGGTAAAACAACAAATCGGTATTTAGAAATCACATATTTGTATTCTGTAGCAGCTTGATGACATCACAATCAGGAAGTGAGTCAGTGCATGCAGTTTCCAGGAGCAGGCAGAGAGACCCAGCACAGCACCAGGGAGGCACTCAGGAGAGTCAGCCAGGTCCAGAAAAAACTATGGCCACTGATGGGAAAGTGAAGGACAAAGAAGAGAGAAAGTGTAAACTGAAATTCAGTGAGCAAGAATTGGAGGTGCTCACATAAGAGGTGGTCAAGAACCATGACCAGTCATTTGGCAAATCCTCACTACAGGTCCCAGAAAGTAAGAAGAGGAAAATGTGGACTTGCATCCATGCCAAAATATGCGCAGTGGGTTTGTGCAGCATTCCATTGGGGAGATATGCAAGCGCTGGTACGACTTACGATCACATGCCAAAGAGAGGGCAGCAAGCAGGCTGAAGGAGACACCATCCACCCCCATGGAAGACAGGGTGGAGTCAACACTGCTGCCTGAAGCTGTTAGTGATGTCACTGACATTGACACCTCAGGCACACCCGGCACCAGCAAAGGTAAGGGGAGTAATGATTTGAAACACCATTTGTGCATTTACAATTGCCCCTTAGAAAATTGCAATGGCACTATGCATAATGATAAGTAATCCATGCCACGTATTCCACTCAAAACGACAATGCTCTATGAGAGTGGTAGTCCATACCCCCAAAGTGCATCTACTACATAAATAGCAAGATAGTGTAGAACCAAACAGATAAATAACAGACAATTAGAGACACTATGACAGGGGAAATGTTCATCATGAAAATAACCGTGAGATTGCAAATCCAAAGTGAACATCCGGAATGACATGCTGTGCTTGTTGTGGCAGATGTTCCAGGCCCTAACACAGCAGAAAGTGGAAATGGGGGAAATGACGAAAGTCAGCCACAGTCCGATTCAAACACCAGTACGTCCATCGTACAAGCACCAACTAGATGCAGGGCAAGAGTGCTACCCCTCCCTGAGTTTAGCCTGGACTCTGATGAATTGCAGAAAGAAGTACCCACACCACCTCCAGAGGTTAGACGCACCGACAGACAGCAGTCCCTGTTCCAGCGTCAGTCTACTCTCCTCAGGAGGCGCAGTGAAGAAGGCAGACAGTGAACAGAGGAAGGTGAGGTCCCATCACTATTTGGTGGCCTTGAGGCATCCATGCTGAAAGTGCATCACCTGCAATGTAAACACATGAGATCAATGCACAGGCAGTTGGTGTCTATCGATCACAACATGGGATCAATGCACAAGCAGTTAGTGTCTCTTCATAACAACATGTGCAAGCTTCTTGAGGTACAGCAACCTACAGCAGAACACGTAAGGGAGATGACAAATTCCATTAGGGAACTCTGCAATGTAATGCAGTAGGAGCATGTCACCCACCTTAGGTGCCATCACCAATTGATGGGCAGGTTGGGTGGGTTCAGCAGATCTGTCAATCGGCTCTCTACCACAACTGCTTTGGTGTCATAAAGTGCTGTGGGCATGCAAGCGGAGATGGCACATTGCAGTCAAGACATTGCAAGAGGATTGGTGCAAGTCACCAATGTATTGGAGACAATGCAGACAGCCCAGAGTGCTACAAACATCAAACTGGGTGGTGGGGATAGTGAGGAGCTCTCTAGCCTCAGCAGTGTCACAGCCTCTGTGATGGATCCTAGGCATCGCATTTCCAGACACAGTACTGTCTCTGAATCCACAACAAGAGGTGCCACTGTGACCACTGAGCATTCAAGTGGAGTGTGTGGACATACAAAGTAATGTGGAGAAGTACAGGGGACTTGCACATCATGTTGCAATGCATTGATACTAATATGTCAATAGTGTCACACTGTAACTGGGACCTGATTGTGTATTCTGTATACCTATGTCTTATTCACACATATTTTAATTGAAGTCAAGGCAATAAATGTGATACCTACAACAATAAATGAAAGTAGACGTGGTGTTGTCATTACTTACATCAGAAATAGTTGCACATAACCTCAGAACGTCTTTGTCTGCCCTTTGCTGCACTGGTTCTGTCTGCGGGGTGAAGGGGTAGGAAGGGGTCGTCATCCGCATCAGAGTCTGGCTCTGTGGGTTCCACTGGTATGCCTCTTGTTGTTGCGATGTTGTGCAACACTGCCCATGTGGCCACGATTTTGCAGGTGGTTTCCAGACTGTATTGCAATGCGCCCCCACGCTTGTGCAGGCATTAGAAATGACTCCTCAGCAGGCCGAAGGTCCCCTCAATCATGCTACTTGTCCTCCTGTGTGCTGCATTGTATCTCCTTTCACTTGGCATGCCAGGATTGAGATAGAGTGTTAAGAGGAAGGGCCACACTGCATATGCACTGTCTCCTAGAATGACAGGAGAGTGAAATGAGTTATTGTTATCTGTGACATCACATAGACGTTATGCAACATTGTTCACTGTTACATTACCAAGTAGGTACCCTTTGCCAAACTACCCAGTATTCCACTGTGCCTGAAGATTTAGGAATCATGTGTGCTACCTGGGTATCTGGCCACAAGATCTGTTATTATTTTGGAGGCATTGCATATGACCTGGATATTCATGGAATGTGTACTCCTCCTGTTCTGATATACATACTCTGTGGCAGATGATAGACAGATTGCTACATGTGGCCCATCAGTGCAGCCAATGACATGAGGAAATTGTGCCTCCTGATAGAAATCAAATTTGGATTTTTGCTAATCATATGGGGTATTGGGGAATTGTACGTGCAGATGGATTTTGGTTAACATGGCATTTAGGAATGGATTATGAAAGCATGAAAGCGCACTTTGAGATACACCTCCAGCTGCTGCTATGACCCCTTGATAGCTTCCTGAGGCTATGAGGTGCAGAGAGCATAATACCTGCGCATGAGTGAGTATGGCATTGGTTCTGTGTGTGTGTTGCTGCAGTAGGGGTTGTAAATCAGCTATCAAGTCAAGTATTATGAGTTCAACCTGTACTTGTCAAAAATCTCCCCCTCTGTTCAAATAGGGTATTGCACACTCTAAAAATGCGCTCCTGTCTCCTGCTCCCTCTCCTCAAACCTACCAAGATCCTCATCCTCCTCGCCATGACATAGAGTGCAGTCATTGTTGAAAAGAGCAGATGCCTTCTGGGTCTCTTTATATAGGTTGCACCTGTTTACCACCTGATTTCAATTCGTGGTAAACTGCACATGCAAAAACCCATTTTGCGACTAATCGCAGTTTATGAATGTTTGATACATTGAATTGCGATTTGCTGTTTGTGAATCGCAGTCTGCAATTCACAAAATCTAGTCGTAATTTGAAGGAATCACTTTTATTGTGATTCCTTAATATTGCACTGAGAATGCCTTTCATACATCGTGAAAGGCGATTTTGCTTTCGGAAACGGTGTATTTTACAGATTCGCCCCATTTGTGAATGCAAAATCCTTTGACTAATTTTGTTATATTAAAGTCAATTACATTTATTCCACATTTCAGAATTATCTTTTCTCCATTTTCTGCATTCACGATTGGCTCATTATCTCTCACTGCAGTCACCAGTTTCGGCAGTAGAATACAATTGTTGCAGGTTATACATGAGCACTGAAGACTATTGTTCCTGGGTACACGCTATCTCAACCCAGGAAGACAGACAAATGTTACAACATAAGAACATAACTTTTCCACAGTGTAGGAGCTACACAGGATGCTTAGAGAAACAACATTTGCAGCATTAATATTTTTTAACATGGCCTCTGGAAAATGACTAACACGTGAGGCCTTTTTAAAACCAATGCTAAAACATGAAGAATAAAACATTTCATAATATTTAAACAAATAATTATTTTAGTACATATTAATATTCATTTTTCAATCTAAAGAAACAAAACACATTGCATTGGCTAGTTATTTTCATAATAATTTGCATGTGGCTTATGGTGTCCACCATAATAATTACACGTTTTTATTTATTACTACACAATCTTCAAATAATCTTTCATTCTATGCTATTTCACACAATATGTTAATGTCACAATTTTTATTAATAATGTTTGCACTCCAACAATCCCTCCTCTGATGACTACATGTTGCATCACAAAATATACTTATTAATACATGTATTAATACGTGTGAGTCATTTCAAAGTTTAGTTTGTCTAGAATATCTATTGGTTCTTGGTTTTCTCCAGTTTTCAGATTTTCTCAGGTCATTAAAGTATCTGCTTCTCATCTTTTCTAGTTTAATTTCTTCCCTTTGTTCATTTTTCAACCTCTGTCTTTTAATCAGTATGTATAGTTTGTAAAATCAGATTATACAGATAACACAAACAACCACAATTAATAACGGTTTCAATATTTTTTCCACAATACACTGATCAAGATTACGCAGCCAATATTTCACTTTAGTAACATCGTTGCCAATATTTTCCATACTCCTGGTTCTTTCAGATCTTTTAAGTCTGAATTTGAATCTGTCAGGTTCTTAATAACATTTCTAATTCCTTTACTATTGTCAGGTATACATGTACAACAATGTTTCGCTTTCAGCAACTGGCAGACTCTGCCTTCCTTTTCTAAAAGTATAGATAATGCAAATCTGCTCTGGACAACCATTGAACAGACCGCAGCCATTTAAGTATCCATTAAAATTATAGCTTCAGTTCGCATGTTATCCACACTAGTAGAGAAATTTCTAATTTTGAAAGCATTCAGAACAATTCCTACGGAAGGAATAATTGCTCCAAATATATCCCCAATTATTTCAGAATAAGTTGTTCTTTTTGATCTTTGTCTTTGCAATTCATTTGTGTCATGTGTGTCATCCATATTGTCAATATGGTACATCTTCAGGAATACAACTCCCAAATAAATAGTCCCACATCATCCCCTTGGGAAACGATAATAAGCATTATTTCAACAGGTGTAATATACCCCAGGAATCACAGGATCTTGTCCATTTAACATAAAGTCCAATGTATTCTTAAAAAGAAATACATGTCTGTACTCACTCATTCCCACAGACTTAGTATAAGCTCTGGTTTGAGGTCTATGAATACAAAGCTTTCCTACATGTTGAAAATCTAAAGTAAGCTTCCCTTGTGTTTTAGTTTCACTAATAATTTTTAAATGTCCTTTTCACTAACCCTTTCAAAATTTTCTCCGTCAATGCTTTTCTACTGTCATCAGTTTGATCTAGAAAATATTTTTCTACTGGCAAAAGCAAGCATGTAAGGTTGTTCATTAAGCATAAGCAGTTCTATATGTTAGTGTAGGCTCAAAGAAACCTTCCACAATATCAATATTTCTCTCTTTAGCTATGTTGCTCAAGTGTTGGTGAATCGTAACAAAAGAAAACACTGAATCAAAATTAGAGTAGAAATATTGTATTTACTCTTGATTATAAAGCCTTGTTAGTAAAAGACTATCGCTAATTCCACATGTTAATGGCAAACTATGGTAAGTAATTCCTTCCTGCACTGATGTAGGAATCAGGTTCAAACATAACATTCTCTTACATCAGATCGTCTCAACATATTCATACAGCATGCAATAGAAGACATTAGAAGAAAGCTCTCCTTGTGAGTTGTGTAAGTGCAAGTATTTTTCATCTCTGTTAAATATTTCTACTTTTCAAAGTGTAGTAATCATTGAAGAAGGTGTATAATTGTTGTCAGCTTTGCTAGAAACACACATACTCACAATCAATAACAAACTTACCAGCATACATACAATTCCTAAACAAATACACATACATTTGCAAAACATATTGTTTTAAACGCAATTGCGATTGGAATCCATGACCTGTAAAGAAACGGAAAGTGAAAGAAAAAAAAAATATTTAACTATGCAGCCAAAAAAATCAAAAACAAATATAGGGCCTCATTACAACATTGGTGGGCGGCTACCGCCGCTCGCCAAGCTGTAACCGCCGTGCGGCCGCCAATGCGGCCGCACTCCCGCGGTGCCCGTTTGGACATCCCCGCTGGGCCGGTGGGCGGAAACCAAGTTTCCGCCTGTCGGCACAGCGGGGATGTGGGCCGCAACATGGGAGCCGGCTCCAAATGGAGCCGGCGGTGTTGCGGCCGTGCGGCGGGTACAGTTGCACCCGTCGCACTTTTCACTGTCTGCACAGCAGACAGTGAAAAGCCGCATGGGGCCCTGTCAGGGGGCCCCACAACTCCCCGTACCGCCAGCCTTTTCCTGGCGGTTCAGACCGCCAGAAAAAGGCTGGCGGTCGGGGACTCGTAATCCCCTGGGCAGCGCTGCAGGCAGCGCTGCCCTAGCGGATTACAACCGCCGGGGCCATTGTGGCTGAAAACCGCCGGCCCCGGCGGTGCGACCGCGGCGCTACCGCCGCGGTCAAAATACGCCGGGAGGCACTGCCAGCCTGTTGGCGGTGCTCCCGTTGTTTTGGCCCTGGCGTTGTAATACCGCCAGGGTCATAATGACCACCATAGTGTTTAATATTCTTTGCAGTTATTAACAGTAGCTTTCAGACTTTACTTTAGAACTTTGTCAAAAATCAGGTTTTCAAAGTCTCTTTCAGTAGAGCATATTCTATTGGACAGTAATTATCACTTGTAGCATGTACTGTCTCCCTTGTTCAGTGCCAATGTAGTTTCAAATTGCAGTTCAAAAGCAATTTCAAGTTCTAAAATTTTAAGCTATAAATTCACGATCAAAACAAAAAACACAGAAATTCACTTTGCAAGTCATCTGAGTTTCTTCAACTCTTTTCCTCTTAGAACTCTCCTTCACTCAGATCTTAATCCATATCTGCTCTTGTTGGTGTATCTAGCTCTTCATTTATGGTTGACAGTACATCTGGAACCTTTTCATTTGTCTGCAATTTGGGCACTTGTCTTCTTTCACAACTTTCTTTGACAGTGTCATTTTCAAAACTGGTCTTACAACTCTTCTCGGTTCAGCAGGATTTTGACTGTAGTTAGATGAACCTGCAACATTAGCTAATTCAGGAGGAGCCAAATCTGAATAACTTTGAAGGCAATAAATGTGATACCTACAACAATAAATGAAAGTAGACGTGGTGTTGTCATTACTTACATCAGAAATAGTTGCACATAACCTCAGAACGTCTTTGTCTGCCCTTTGCTGCACTGGTTCTGTCTGCGGGGTGAAGGGGTAGGAAGGGGTCGTCATCCGCATCAGAGTCTGGCTCTGTGGGTTCCACTGGTATGCCTCTTGTTGTTGCGATGTTGTGCAACACTGCCCATGTGGCCACGATTTTGCAGGTGGTTTCCAGACTGTATTGCAATGCGCCCCCACGCTTGTGCAGGCATTAGAAATGACTCCTCAGCAGGCCGAAGGTCCCCTCAATCATGCTACTTGTCCTCCTGTGTGCTGCATTGTATCTCCTTTCACTTGGCATGCCAGGATTGAGATAGAGTGTTAAGAGGAAGGGCCACACTGCATATGCACTGTCTCCTAGAATGACAGGAGAGTGAAATGAGTTATTGTTATCTGTGACATCACATAGACGTTATGCAACATTGTTCACTGTTACATTACCAAGTAGGTACCCTTTGCCAAACTACCCAGTATTCCACTGTGCCTGAAGATGTAGGAATCATGTGTGCTACCTGGGTATCTGGCCACAAGATCTGTTATTATTTTGGAGGCATTGCATATGACCTGGATATTCATGGAATGTGTACTCCTCCTGTTCTGATATACATACTCTGTGGCAGATGATAGACAGATTGCTACATGTGGCCCATCAGTGCAGCCAATGACATGAGGAAATTGTGCCTCCTGATAGAAATCAAATTTGGATTTTTGCTAATCATATGGGGTATTGGGGAATTGTACGTGCAGATGGATTTTGGTTAACATGGCATTTAGGAATGGATTATGAAAGCATGAAAGCGCACTTTGAGATACACCTCCAGCTGCTGCTATGACCCCTTGATAGCTTCCTGAGGCTATGAGGTGCAGAGAGCATAATACCTGCGCATGAGTGAGTATGGCATTGGTTCTGTGTGTGTGTTGCTGCAGTAGGGGTTGTAAATCAGCTATCAAGTCAAGTATTATGAGTTCAACCTGTACTTGTCAAAAATCTCCCCCTCTGTTCAAATAGGGTATTGCACACTCTAAAAATGCGCTCCTGTCTCCTGCTCCCTCTCCTCAAACCTACCAAGATCCTCATCCTCCTCGCCATGACATAGAGTGCAGTCATTGTTGAAAAGAGCAGATGCCTTCTGGGTCTCTTTATATAGGTTGCACCTGTTTACCACCTGATTTCAATTCGTGGTAAACTGCACATGCAAAAACCCATTTTGCGACTAATCGCAGTTTATGAATGTTTGATACATTGAATTGCGATTTGCTGTTTGTGAATCGCAGTCTGCAATTCACAAAATCTAGTCGTAATTTGAAGGAATCACTTTTATTGTGATTCCTTAATATTGCACTGAGAATGCCTTTCATACATCGTGAAAGGCGATTTTGCTTTCGGAAACGGTGTATTTTACCGATTCGCCCCATTTGTGAATGCAAAATCCTTTGACTAATTTTGTTATATTAAAGTCAATTACATTTATTCCACATTTCAGAATTATCTTTTCTCCATTTTCTGCATTCACGATTGGCTCATTATCTCTCACTGCAGTCACCAGTTTCGGCAGTAGAATACAATTGTTGCAGGTTATACATGAGCACTGAAGACTATTGTTCCTGGGTACACGCTATCTCAACCCAGGAAGACAGACAAATGTTACAACATAAGAACATAACTTTTCCACAGTGTAGGAGCTACACAGGATGCTTAGAGAAACAACATTTGCAGCATTAATATTTTTTAACATGGCCTCTGGAAAATGACTAACACGTGAGGCCTTTTTAAAACCAATGCTAAAACATGAAGAATAAAACATTTCATAATATTTAAACAAATAATTATTTTAGTACATATTAATATTCATTTTTCAATATAAAGAAACAAAACACATTGCATTGGCTAGTTATTTTCATAATAATTTGCATGTGGCTTATGGTGTCCACCATAATAATTACACGTTTTTATTTATTACTACACAATCTTCAAATAATCTTTCATTCTATGCTATTTCACACAATATGTTAATGTCACAATTTTTATTAATAATGTTTGCACTCCAACAATCCCTCCTCTGATGACTACATGTTGCATCACAAAATATACTTATTAATACATGTATTAATACGTGTGAGTCATTTCAAAGTTTAGTTTGTCTAGAATATCTATTGGTTCTTGGTTTTCTCCAGTTTTCAGATTTTCTCAGGTCATTAAAGTATCTGCTTCTCATCTTTTCTAGTTTAATTTCTTCCCTTTGTTCATTTTTCAACCTCTGTCTTTTAATCAGTATGTATAGTTTGTAAAATCAGATTATACAGATAACACAAACAACCACAATTAATAACGGTTTCAATATTTTTTCCACAATACACTGATCAAGATTACGCAGCCAATATTTCACTTTAGTAACATCGTTGCCAATATTTTCCATACTCCTGGTTCTTTCAGATCTTTTAAGTCTGAATTTGAATCTGTCAGGTTCTTAATAACATTTCTAATTCCTTTACTATTGTCAGGTATACATGTACAACAATGTTTCGCTTTCAGCAACTGGCAGACTCTGCCTTCCTTTTCTAAAAGTATAGATAATGCAAATCTGCTCTGGACAACCATTGAACAGACCGCAGCCATTTAAGTATCCATTAAAATTATAGCTTCAGTTCGCATGTTATCCACACTAGTAGAGAAATTTCTAATTTTGAAAGCATTCAGAACAATTCCTACGGAAGGAATAATTGCTCCAAATATATCCCCAATTATTTCAGAATAAGTTGTTCTTTTTGATCTTTGTCTTTGCAATTCATTTGTGTCATGTGTGTCATCCATATTGTCAATATGGTACATCTTCAGGAATACAACTCCCAAATAAATAGTCCCACATCATCCCCTTGGGAAACGATAATAAGCATTATTTCAACAGGTGTAATATACCCCAGGAATCACAGGATCTTGTCCATTTAACATAAAGTCCAATGTATTCTTAAAAAGAAATACATGTCTGTACTCACTCATTCCCACAGACTTAGTATAAGCTCTGGTTTGAGGTCTATGAATACAAAGCTTTCCTACATGTTGAAAATCTAAAGTAAGCTTCCCTTGTGTTTTAGTTTCACTAATAATTTTTAAATGTCCTTTTCACTAACCCTTTCAAAATTTTCTCCGTCAATGCTTTTCTACTGTCATCAGTTTGATCTAGAAAATATTTTTCTACTGGCAAAAGCAAGCATGTAAGGTTGTTCATTAAGCATAAGCAGTTCTATATGTTAGTGTAGGCTCAAAGAAACCTTCCACAATATCAATATTTCTCTCTTTAGCTATGTTGCTCAAGTGTTGGTGAATCGTAACAAAAGAAAACACTGAATCAAAATTAGAGTAGAAATATTGTATTTACTCTTGATTATAAAGCCTTGTTAGTAAAAGACTATCGCTAATTCCACATGTTAATGGCAAACTATGGTAAGTAATTCCTTCCTGCACTGATGTAGGAATCAGGTTCAAACATAACATTCTCTTACATCAGATCGTCTCAACATATTCATACAGCATGCAATAGAAGACATTAGAAGAAAGCTCTCCTTGTGAGTTGTGTAAGTGCAAGTATTTTTCATCTCTGTTAAATATTTCTACTTTTCAAAGTGTAGTAATCATTGAAGAAGGTGTATAATTGTTGTCAGCTTTGCTAGAAACACACATACTCACAATCAATAACAAACTTACCAGCATACATACAATTCCTAAACAAATACACATACATTTGCAAAACATATTGTTTTAAACGCAATTGCGATTGGAATCCATGACCTGTAAAGAAACGGAAAGTGAAAGAAAAAAAAAATATTTAACTATGCAGCCAAAAAAATCAAAAACAAATATAGGGCCTCATTACAACATTGGTGGGCGGCTACCGCCGCTCGCCAAGCTGTAACCGCCGTGCGGCCGCCAATGCGGCCGCACTCCCGCGGTGCCCGTTTGGACATCCCCGCTGGGCCGGTGGGCGGAAACCAAGTTTCCGCCTGTCGGCACAGCGGGGATGTGGGCCGCAACATGGGAGCCGGCTCCAAATGGAGCCGGCGGTGTTGCGGCCGTGCGGCGGGTACAGTTGCACCCGTCGCACTTTTCACTGTCTGCACAGCAGACAGTGAAAAGCCGCATGGGGCCCTGTCAGGGGGCCCCACAACTCCCCGTACCGCCAGCCTTTTCCTGGCGGTTCAGACCGCCAGAAAAAGGCTGGCGGTCGGGGACTCGTAATCCCCTGGGCAGCGCTGCAGGCAGCGCTGCCCTAGCGGATTACAACCGCCGGGGCCATTGTGGCTGAAAACCGCCGGCCCCGGAGGTGCGACCGCGGCGCTACCGCCGCGGTCAAAATACGCCGGGAGGCACTGCCAGCCTGTTGGCGGTGCTCCCGTCGTTTTGGCCCTGGCGTTGTAATACCGCCAGGGTCATAATGACCACCATAGTGTTTAATATTCTTTGCAGTTATTAACAGTAGCTTTCAGACTTTACTTTAGAACTTTGTCAAAAATCAGGTTTTCAAAGTCTCTTTCAGTAGAGCATATTCTATTGGACAGTAATTATCACTTGTAGCATGTACTGTCTCCCTTGTTCAGTGCCAATGTAGTTTCAAATTGCAGTTCAAAAGCAATTTCAAGTTCTAAAATTTTAAGCTATAAATTCACGATCAAAACAAAAAACACAGAAATTCACTTTGCAAGTCATCTGAGTTTCTTCAACTCTTTTCCTCTTAGAACTCTCCTTCACTCAGATCTTAATCCATATCTGCTCTTGTTGGTGTATCTAGCTCTTCATTTATGGTTGACAGTACATCTGGAACCTTTTCATTTGTCTGCAATTTGGGCACTTGTCTTCTTTCACAACTTTCTTTGACAGTGTCATTTTCAAAACTGGTCTTACAACTCTTCTCGGTTCAGCAGGATTTTGACTGTAGTTAGATGAACCTGCAACATTAGCTAATTCAGGAGGAGCCAAATCTGAATAACTTTGATTCAACTGATCTTCCCAGTCGTCTGCTCCCGGGAGAGTCCTCCTCTGACTTGACTCTCCTGCTGTATTGATTAATGCTTCAGCAACTTCAGAAACATCTGCTTCATCACCTAGAGGTGTACCTGGATCTTCACCAGTTTGCACTCTCTGTTTCTGTTTTTACAGACTTTCTACTTGCTCCTTGAGGCTGTATAGGAGTTGCTGGTGCTCTCAACAACTCTTCTTCCTCTTCCAGAGGAGAGGGCACTTTTCAAGTGTGGCTGGCATGAATCCAGTTTGGAATCCCAGCACACTTCTCAGCCATCGTCTTAACTAGTTTGACGAGGTACGGGCCCTTCCACCTGTTTCTTGACAACCACCCAATCACCAGCTCGCAGACTGTGACACTGGTCTTGGGATGGCAGCACAGCTGTAGCTTCCATCTGGTGAGAGAAAGAGCGGACCACATCAGCCAGACTTTTACAATAATCCAGCACCAAGTCATCTGTTATATTCACAAGTGCATTTGCAGGAACAGCTGAGATTTCATAGGGGAAAAAGTTCACTCTTTCTATCAGGTGTGTTTCTCATGCTCATCAGAACCAAAGGCAAAGCATCTGGCCACTTCAGATTTGTAGATGCACACATTTTTGCAAGTTGTGCCTTCAGAGTGCCATTCATTTGCTCTACCAAACTAGAAGTTTCATGGCGATAGCTACAGTGCAACGTCTGCTCACTGTTTAAGGTTGCCCATGGTAAGTTTACCACCTCATTATTGAAGTGGCGATAGCTACAGTGCAACTTCTGCTCACTGTTTAAGGTTGCCCAAAGTAAGTTTACCACCTCATTATTGAAGTGACTTCCTCTGTTTTATTCTAAAAAGGCTGGAAACCCAAAGGATGGTATTAACTCCCTAAGTAAAAGCTTTGCTTCTGTGAGACTATCATTTCTACTTGTAGGGTAAGCTTCAATCCAGTGACTTAAGATACAGGCAATTACCAATACATATCTCAGAGCACCACACACAGGCATCTCAGTAAAATATAATTGTATTCTCTTAAATGGACCTCCTGTTCTTCAAACATGACTCAAATTGATAACTGTTCTTTCCCCATATTCATTAGTTGGCATGTTACAAATCTGTGACAAATTGCTTCAGCAACCTGTCTAAAGTTTGGTTTGAACTAGGACTGTTTAAATGTTTGAATCATTGCATCTCTGCCAATGTGTGCTTGACCAAGATAATATCTTGCATTTGCATCAGTAAACAGTTTGGCAAAACCACCTGCCCTTCATTTGAAATTCACATATCATCAGCGTCCCTTTGAAAACTGTGAATTGTATCCAAACTTTATTTTCATCCTTAGAAACATTTTCTTGCAAACATTTGATCTCCTCCCACTGTTAACATGTTACTACATCATCATTTATTTTGTTCCATTCTTCATTAAAGGAGATGCAATTCAGTGCACAAAACTTTGTGACTTGATCTGCATAAACATTTCCACTGATTTCCATTTGATTTCGGGTGTGTACTGAATTTAGGTAATTGTAGGGCTTGTAACAAATCATGAATTCTATCACCATTCCAAACTGGTGAGCCAGAAGAAGTCCTGAATCCTCTCTGAATCCTCTCTGTGACCTCAACTGACCAAAGTCATGGACAACACCAACTCCATTCTGACTGTCTGTGAAAATTGTAACTTTAAGCTGTGTAGAAATACCGCATGTACTAGTAAGAGCCACCAATTCAGCCACTTGTGCAGAAAATACTCTTTGAAGCCATGAAGCTTCGAGTATTCCAGAAATTGTGCACACAGCCTATCCAGATTTTAATGTTCACACATTATCTCTTAGACAAGGACCATCAACAGAAACTATTTGACCATTTTCCACTTAGAGAGTATCCTGAATATCAGGTCTGGGTTTCATGCAGAATTCAGTAACCTCCAGACAATCATGTTCAGCTTCTTTCAGTTTCTCAATTTCAACATTGTCTACTGGGATCAAGGTTGCAGGGTAAAGTACTGTACACCTTTTTAGAGTAACATTTGGAGAGCATAAAATTAAAATATCATATCTAGTAAGCCTTGCATTTGTCAGTTATTGGGTCTTTGTTTGGGTAAGCAAAACATCTATGGAGTAAGGGACTAGGAAAGTTAAAAAATGTCCTATCACAGTATTTTCACATTGAGTGAGTGACAAACCAACTACAGGCACAGTCCCTAAACAGCTACGTACAGCTGCTGTGACTGGGTCCAGAGTAGAAGAAAAATATACTACAGTGGATTTACACCTCAATTTGCCTGGGTAAGGACTGAAAGAGCACATAAATCACGTTCATGACAAAACAATATAAATTGTTTTGTGTAGTCAGGCATTCCCAAAGCTGGTGCTCTGCACAAACTCTCTCGGCCCAGTGAAAACTTTCATACAAGGTTCATCAGAAGGCACAGGGTCAGAAATATCTTTGTGGGTCAGTCTCTACAATAGCTTTGAAATAACAGAAAAATTAGTAATCCATTGGTGACCGTAACTCACCATTTCCAAAAACATCCTGATATGTTTTTGTGTAACTGGAGGAGTAATTTGCAAAAATAGCTGCAACTCTTTCTCTGGAAACTTTCCTTGCACCTTTTTCTATCTGATGTCCCAAATATTTCACTTCTGTCTGACAGTATTGTAATTTTGCTGGTGTGACTTTATGTCCATTCTCACCCAAATGATTCAATAAGGCAATAGTATCTTGCCTGCATGCTTCCTTTGTCTTTGATGCAACCAAAAGAACATCAATGTACTGAACTAATGCTGATTGAAAAGGCATTACCAATGATTCCAAATTATTTTTCAACACCTGATTAAATAGGGACGGAGACTCTGAAAAGCCTTGTGAGATTCTGCACCAACAATACACACGATTGCAGAATTAAAAACAGAAAAGAAATTGACTGCCCTCATGAAGAGGCACTGAGACAAATGCTTGTGATAAGTCCACCACTGTGAACCATTCTAAGTCACATGGGATCGGAAACAAAATCACTGCTATATTTGGTACTACTGGACAACATTGTACCAATATGTCATTAATTTTCCTCAAATCTTGTGCAATTCTAAATTTCCCACTTGGCTTTCGCAATCCCATAATAGGAGAATTACATGGGCTGCTCAGCATTTCTTTTAGAACTCCCTGCTTCACAAAATCGACAATTAAATGAATAACTCCTTCAATTATATCTGGTGACATATGATATTGAGGAGTTTGCAGAAAAAACTGCATTAGGCTTGACTGTGACTTTACTGGTTCAACTCCTTTTATCAGACCAATGTCCTTTCCTGAAAGATCCCAAACTTTAATTGTAACTGTACCATGAAAGTCAGTTGGCAGATCTTGTACTGTAAG
This sequence comes from Pleurodeles waltl, assembly GCF_031143425.1. NCBI lineage: Eukaryota > Metazoa > Chordata > Amphibia > Caudata > Salamandridae > Pleurodeles > Pleurodeles waltl. Next base: position 1,027,824,441 of record NC_090448.1, on the reverse strand, counting down.
TACAGGATAGAAATTATTCAGTAAAAATTCTCCTTTAACTGAATCACATTCAGTTTGCATTGATGAATCATTATCATCAGCACTAATTGTCTGAGTAGCAAATTCCATCATTTGGACAGGTAATTGACCATGTTGTTTTGCACAACAGAGCTCTTCCCAGGAAGGAAACTGGACTTGAGTTACAGACTACAAAGTTGTGCAAACCTCCAAAGTATCCAATTTTAATAGGAACTGCTTTAGTAATTGGGTTTGTGAGTAATTGATTTTCAACTCGTACAAGCTGCACTGTTTTCCCAGAAAGTGGCACATTAGGGACTTCTGCAGTTCTTACTGTAGAGTATGTAGCTCCTGTATCAACTAGAAAAGGTCGTAGTTTGAGTCTTGCTCTAGGCAAGACTGCTGGTTTAAGTATGACAGTACTTATGTTTGTGGGTGACTATGCCAATCCTACAACAAATCGCAACTGTCGTCCCAACCCTCCTGACTCAGAAGCAGCGCCTCACCAAAAACCCAAACAGTAAAAGGTGATTTGAGGCAGCCTTCATGTATGGAATCAAGAGTGCAACATCTCAGGGAGTGTTGTGGTTAAACGGAGATTACCCCTTTCTCACATTAACAACATGTCTCATTCAAACACAGGCAATAAAGAAGATGTAGTAAGACTTCAATAGGTTTTATTTAACATAACTGCAATCTACAATAAGTTGCCTGGGCTGCAATGATTAGGATAATGAATAATGCAAGAAACAGAATGGTAAAGTCAAGAGTCATTAGTACGAAGACCCCCACCACCTTGCAATGACATGAAATGACATGAGATGTGAAATATATCTTAATACACTAATGCCATGTACCTAATCTCTAAGCTAAAGGAGAGCTAGGTGTATTAAACCTAATCTGCTAATGCCATGTCCATGAGAAGAGACACCCCAACCCTTGTTACCTTGGAATGAGGTCTCTAGCTCAGACTCCATAGGAACACAAAGACTGGGTCAGCATCAAAGCGACATGCAGCATCGATAGCAGTGATGGCATCTGGTCAGAATCCCTCTAACTATCTGTCTAAGTGAGGTGCATTTATCCAGATCTGGTCGGACCCCTAATGTAGGTATGTTCCCAAACAATAGATATCAAGACATGCTTGGGACGGTAATTTATATAAACAATTCCCTCAAAGGCATGAAGAGGGAAAGTACCTAATGCGGCCTACTTTAGGGGGACTTAGAAGTAGAAAAGGGGAGTTTTAAGGCTTGAAAAATAGATTGAAATGCCAAGTCAAAGTGGCAGTGAAACTGCACTCACTGGAATTGCATTGGCAGGCCTCAGACATGGCTATGGGCTACTTATGTGGGTGGCACAACCAGTGCTACAGGCCCACTAGATGTATTTAATTTACAGGCCCTGGGCACATGTAGTGCACTTTGCTAGGGACTTACAAGTAAATTAAATATACCAATTTGGTATGAGCCAATGTCATCATGTTTTAGGGAGAGAGCATATGCACTTTAGCACTGATTAGCAGTGGTAAAGTGTGCAGAGTCCTAAAACCAGCAAAAATTATGTCAGAAAAAGAGGAAGAGGAAGGCTAAATGGGGGTGACCCTGTAGAAATTCAATTTCCAACATATCCCCCTTCCAGCCTAAAGCCAGGGTAGGCTAATCAACACTCTGATGGACTTCCCTGCTTAAGGCAATAGAACATGGACAATGGCCCACTACTGCAGGGGCACTTGCCAGTTATATGCCTTTCTGAACTCAGTGAGGCTCCTCTGTCTATACTCTCTATGGCCACTGAACTGACCATAGGGACCCCTTCTCCTCACCTGAGGACCCAATCTGTGAAGCTCCTAACCCTAATTTGCTCACAGATGCAGCTAGGTATGCAGACAATACCACCATGGCCAACAAAGTGATGTAGCATGTACCACCCCTTGGATATGACTTCTGTCCCCAGCTCAGGGAAAGTTCTGTCCACAAGGAACAGCAACCAAAAGAGGCCACTGACAACTGTCAGTGTCAGGAGCCAGGCCCCAGACCATCCACTGCTAAGTAGAGGCCCTACGCAGGGCCACTGGGCAAGCTTCTCCTCCAACCTTGAAGCTGGCAGGGAATTCTCTAGGGGCTTTTATCTGACCTCTGAGGTATCTCGGAATGGGGCGCAGTAGCCCCAGGGGTCTTGTACCCCTTCTCCATTATACCTCTCACCAGTTCAGGGGTGATATCCTGACACTGGTCAATCAACCCAGGGTCTGTACCCTGAGGCTGGACAGGGGACAAGGGTGAATCCTTCCTCAACTTGCCCCTACATCTGGGCTCACAAACCCTCCTCTGGGGAGTGGTACTGCCAGATAACTGAGCTGTCAGGGTACCCTTAGGGGTCATCCCTCTCAGTTCTCCTGCCACTAGGGGTAACTCATTCTCCAGAATGCATTCAATGGGCATCTGGGGACTAACTATGACCCGCCCCTGGGTCACCTCCCCGCCCCACTCTAGGGATACCAGGGCCATGGGGCGGACAAAATCCATCCTAGGGCTGGAGTCATCCTACACACCGACTGATGTATTGCTCTGGGGATACTAGTCTCTCTACCATCATGGTATGTCTAGCCACTGTGTCCCTCAGAGCGGTGACTGGGACCCCATTCACTCCAACCTGGTGGAGGTGAGGACTCTCACCCTCAGGGATCGAATCTATCTCCCAACTGAAGGAGATGAAGGCATGGTCTACGACCTGCCCTTGGGGACTACGTCCCCCTAAGGCCGCATGGGACACCCCTGTTGAGGTCCCACCGGTGGGTGATTTCATTTAACAGAGTCCCCCTTCCTGTGCCGTAGCTAGGAGCACTCAAAGCAGCGGGGTTGGGAATGGGATTCTTTGGGCCTCTGCCCACCAGAACCACCCTGTTTCTCAGATTGGGCATGGGAACCCTTTCCTCCCCCTTCTCTGGGACTTGTCTTGGCCTTCATTAATCTCCCCCTCACTCTGTTAGGGGAACTGAAACCACCCTTCTTGGGGTCACTCCCAGGTACCTTTTTGGACACTCTGGTGCTTCTACCTCCTCAGCAAGCTTCCTAGGATCAGTCAGCTTACTGTCAACCAGGTGCTGGTCCAACTCTATACAAAAAGTACTGAGCATATGCTCTCTCAGAATTAAATTACATAACCCTGTGTAATAGTTTACTTTACTGCCCTGACCCATCCATTCAGTGCCTTACCGGAGAAATCAAAAAGTTCTAACCAGTTCTGTGTGGAAAGTTTGGTGCTGTTCCTGAACCTCTGATGATATTTCTCAGGTGTCAGCCCAAACTTGGCAAGTAAAGCAGTTTTCATGGGTGCATATGTGTTTTGATCCCTTGGATCCAATACAAGGAGTGTGGCCCTCCCCACTACTGGTACATACCATCACAAGGCTGCCCCCCATTGCTCTTCAGAAACCCCATCAGCCCTTAGTGCAACTTCATAAGCAGCCAACCACTTATCAATGTCATCTCCCACCACATAACTTGGAACCACATTTTGGGGTATACGAACCTTCATTTCCCCAGCAGGTCCTGCATGTATGCTGCCACCATCACTGCTGATCTCAGACTGCCTCGCCTTGACATCCAGCTCTTTGAGACTCAGTTCATGAGCCAGAAGAATCTTCTTCTCAGCCAAAGCCCTTTCAGCCTCACCTTGTTTGGCTGCTCTCTCAGCTTCATCCTGTTTGGCTTCTCTCTCTATCCTCCTCTCCTCCCGTTGAGCTTCAATTTATAACCTTGGTATTTCCAGTTGAAATTCTCTCTCTTCCCTCCTTTCCTCTGCGGTCAGGCCATGGCTAGAGACAATGCGCCCTGGTTTATCAGGGAGCACAATTCCAGGGGTAACATCACCTACTGCTTGCAAAAAATCCTCTGGGGGGCCATCCCCTGGCTTCTCCTCCTCAAAATTCTCCTCTGAATGGCCTTCTGTCCAGCCCCTCGGCGCCTTTTGGTATTCCTCCTTTCTGGAGGCACCCCGGGTAGGTACTCCCATCCCCCTACAGAACCCCTTCAGCTGATTAATAGTGTATGTCTCCGGCTTGGCTAGGTCAAAATCTTCAGCTCCTCCTTAAGACCCAGACAGAGACAGGTTGAATGAGGATTAAGTTAAAATGTCAGACAGAAATCAAAATTGCAGAGAAAGATAAAAAATCAAGTTGACCTTCAACTGTGGGTAGGTAGTGTACACGTAGCTGTTGTATGTCAGTGCACAAATGCAAGTCCTATCCTCACTACTGATCACCAATGTTAGAAATGGGGGTCTTTGGTTGGCAGTCAGGTTGCCCCCTATCCAAGCAAGACACACACAATCCAAATTATCCTGTGCCCAACCTCTGGTAGCTTGGCACTGAGCAGTCAGGCTTAACTTAGAAGGCAATGTGTAAATTATTTGTGTAATAAATCATGCAATAGCACAGTATAAACACCACAAAAAATACACCACACAGGTTTAGCAAAATATTTAATTTTTATTTGAGTAGAATGAGGTCAAAACGATCAAGATTTGATAATTACAAGTTGAAAAATCACTTTTAAAATGATCAATAAAGTCTCCAGTTCTTAAAAACCAATAAGTGTCTCTTGCAAGCACAAAGTACCTGGTTTGTGTCCCAATTATCCGCACAGGACTGCAGAGGAGGAGATGCATGGAAAATGGGGAGGTGTGCGTCAGTTTCTCTGGAGGTACATAGACGATGCATCAATATTTTTCTATGCAGTAAGGGCTTTGCACTGATTTCGGGCATGCAGGCTTGGATCATGTTTGGGTTGTAGGGTATTTGGATGCCCTGGGGACAATGCGGAGAAATCATGGGCATGCACAGCGTAGTCACAGGAGCTGCGTCGATCCGGTGGGAGATGTGGGGAAATTTCTGTTGCACGGCAGGCGCTGCATCGATTCCTCTTCGCAGGAAGTTGGCTGTGTCATTCCAGCTCGGCAATGCATTAATCCAATGTGCTGTGCGTCAACCTTCCGGTCCCAACGCTGGCGCTGCGTCAATCTCTACTCGGTGAGCTGGTCATTTCAGTTCGGCGTGTGGTGATTTTCTCACTGCGGTACAGGCTGTGCGTCGATTCTGGAAGGCTGTGCATCGATTTTTCACCACACAAGGAGTTCTTTGCAGAGAGGAAGTCTTTTTCGCTGTGAAACTTCGGAAAACAGGAGGCAAGCTCGATCCAAGCCCTTGGAGAGCACTTCTCTGCAGAGCCAGAGAGAGGCAGGGCAGCAGTGCAGCAGGGCAGCAGGGCAACAGTCCTTCTCAGAAAAACAGTCCTGGTGAGTCCTTTGGGCAGTCAGGCAGTTCCTCATGGTAGGTTGCAGGTTCTGGGGAAGAGTTTCTGTCCCAAGGAGTATCTTGAAGTGTCCAGAAGTGTCTTACTTCAGAAGTGTCTGAGTTGGTAGGATCAGAGGCGCTGGGTAAATACCCGAATGTGCCTTTGAAGTGGGGGAGACTACAAAGGGTGGCTTAGAAGTGCACAAGGTCCGCTTTCAGTTTCATCCTGTCAGTCCTGGTGAGTACTTTGGGCAGTCAGGCAGTTCCTCTTGGCAGGTTGAAGGTTCTGGGGAAGAGTGTCTGTCCCAAGGAGTATCTTGAAGTGTCCAGAAGTGTCTGACTTCAGAAGTGTCTGAGTTGGTAGGATCAGAGGCCCTGGTTAAATACCCAAATGTGCCTTTGAAGTTGGGGAGACTACAAAGGGTGGCTCAGAAGTGCACAAGGTCCACTTTCAGTTTCATCCTGTCTGCCAGGGTCCCAGTAGGGGGCTTGGAAGTCCATTGTGTGAGGGCAGGCCACTGTCCTTTGACATATGAGTGTCAGGCCCTCCAAAACCCAGCCCAGGAAGACCCATTCAGTATGCAGATGTGTGCATGTGTGACTGAGCATCCTGTGTTTGGGGTTGTCTGAGTGAAATGCACAAGAGAGCTGTCAACTAACCCAGCTAGATGTGGATTGTAAGGCACAGAAGGATTTAAGTGTAGATAAATGCTCACTTTCTAAAAGTGGCATTTCTAGAATAGCAATATTAAATCAAACTTCACCAATAAGCAGAATTTTCTTTTATCATTCTGGCGATACTACATATGACCTGGCTACTCCTTTCAGATCAGAATCTACCACAAAAACCAAATGTGAGGGTAGCCCTGATGCTATCCTATGAAAGGAGCCGGCCTCACAGCAGTGTAAAACAAATGTAGGAGTTTTACACTACCAGGACATATAGAACATACAAGTTCATGTCCTCCCTTTTACACACATAGAACCCTACGAATGGGCTACCTAGGGCCCACCTTAGGAGTGAGTTATATGTAGAAAAAGGGGTGTTTAAGGCTTGGCAATTACTTTTGAATGCCAAGTCGAAGTGGCAGTGAAACTGCATACACAGGCCTTGCAGTGGCAGGCCTGAGACATGGTTAAGGGCTACTTATGTGGGTAGTACAACCAGTGCTGCAGGCCCACTAGTGGTGGGCACATGTAGTACACTTTGCTAGGGACTTACAAGTAAATTAAATATGCCAATTGGGTATATGCACTTTAGCACTGGTTAGCAGTGGTAAAGTGTGCAGAGTCCTAAAACCAGCAAAAATGAGGTCAGAAAAAGGAGGAGGAAGGCAAAAAGTATGGGGGAGAGCCTGCAGAAAGGCCATTTCCAACACATGGTGAATACCAAAAGAGTAGAACACTAGAAGAAGTGGCCACCCAAACCAAATAGTGTTAAGTAAAACAGAAAGATAGTTGGCCTTACAGGAGGGGTGACCGTATGAGGGTTTACAGTGTATAGTGATAGTAAGACCACATTGCACACCACCTTTTTGAGAACATAGCATTCACAAACACATGTGGAGCATTGTATGGAGTTAATTTAACTCAAATAAGTGTCTGATGTCTGCAGAGTTATGTCAGGGGGAATTTGTGACCTTTGCACAGAAGGCCATGTAGTAATAGAGCTCTCTCCATCTGAGGAGGGGGATCCGAGGACGTCCGGACTGGAGCAGCGCCCAAAGCCAATAGTGCGGCTGCCTGTTGTAAGGCATTGCACAGCTTTTGGATTCTCTGTTCCAGATCTGGGACTGCAGAAAGGTCTCTGTCTATGCGTGGCTTCAGCCTACGCTGCCCCCGACGGCCCGCCAAGAACTGTCCTCCCTTGTCTTCTCCAGTTGTGCTGAGCGGGTGGTACAGCCATCAGCTGTCAATGCAGTGCCATGCTACCTCAGGAGTGGTAAAGAAATGTGTGGTGTTGTCAGCTACCACACGAAGTTTATCTGGGAAGAGGAAAGAGTAGTTAAATCCCATTTCATGTAGTCACACTTCACTGCTAGGAAGGTATTACACTGTTTCTGCACGGCAATCGCATAGTCCGGAAAGGACATCACTTTGGCGTTGTCCACCTGCATATCTGTTAGTGAGCATGTCTCTTTTAACACTATGACCCTTATTATGACATTGGTGGTAAATCCCACTTACAGCCACGCTGACTGCTGCCAACTTACCGCAGTGGATATCCGTCTACCATATTATAAAACACACACACTAATCTGTCACTATTCAGCCACACACACAATTCCGCCACACCAAAGGTCAGTGATAAAGTGGCGGTATCAAAACCAACACCGTTAGTCCAACAGAACAACGCCCATCACATTATGACCCACAAATCACCACGACAGACATTCAGCGGCGGTAATCTATTTGCGGTACATACCGCCGCGCTCAAAATACACACAAAACAACACCACATTGGACAATTCAAACATCACACACCTGACACCCATACACCCACACCACTATAAACACACTCCCACATTATCCACAACCCTTTACGACTACAAACCATTAGCACGAGACAGACACCAAGACCACAGACAAAACCAGAGCCACACACTCCGTACACCTATACACCACCCACGCACCCCACATCACACACCCCAACACATCACCCTACACACCTCACACAACACACATGGCACCACAAAGACATCCCCGATTCTCAGAGGAGGAACTAAGGTCATGGTGGAGGAAACCATCAGGGTAGAGCCACAGCTATTTGGAGCACAAGTTCAGCAGATATCGATAGCTAGGAAGATGGAGCTATGGCGGAGAATCGTGGACAGGGTCAACGCCGTGGGACAGTACCCAAGAACTAGGGATGACATCAGGAAGAGGTGGAAAGACCTACGGGGGAAGGTACATTCCATTGTGGCAAGACACCAACTCGCTATACAGAGAACTGGCAGTGGATCCCCACTTCCTCCCCCACAACTAACAACACGGGAGGAGCAAGTCTTGGCAATCATGCATTCTGACAGCCTGGCCGGAGTAGGAGGAGGACTGGACTCTGGTAAGCCAACTCCCTACTACTACTACCACCCTACCTGCATGCCATCACATACCCCCACCATCACTCCCACCACTTCACTCCATCCCACACACCTCACTCATCCCAATGCCAAGCCCTGCATGCTCTACCAATGCATGAACACCACTCACAGCCCTGCATGGACACTCATCACTAAAACATGCACACTAGAGAGAATCAGCTATCCCACCACACACCAATGTACACAAGTGAAAGCTGCCAGGGCAACTACAACCAAAGAGGGCAAGCCACAGATGCACAATATGTCAGACACAGAAACAATAACACAGCATTTACATCCCCACAGGTACCCCAGCCAATGTCAGTGGAGAGGAGGTACCAGCAATATCCCACAGAAGAGGCCCACAGTGATGACAGGAACTCTGGTCTTCAGGATCTGAATGACCAATCAGGGACCTCTGGACAGCCGGTTACTCAGGCCCAGTCACACACCACCACAGAGCCTCCCCTATCAGGAAACACCACCAGAGCACCCACACAGCGTACCCATACCTCTGAACCCATGACATGTCAATCAGCAGTGTGTCAACCTCTACAGGGACCCCAGCGCACACCTCATACCCAAGACAATCAGGGACCTGGGGTCAGTGGCAGTGGGCATACGGTTCAGGGGACAAAGGCACAGGACAACAGGGAAACTGGGAGGAGTGCTGTGTGCCAGGGGAAGGACAGGCCCAGGGAACCGACTCTCCAGGAGGCACTTGCAGAGATCCTGGGAGCATATCAACATTCCCAGGGCACAATGGGCCAGATCCTCGACAATGTGCAGGAGAACAGGTGGCTGCAGGAGGGACAGTACCAGGGGATCAGGGAAGACTTTCAGGCCATCAACAACACCCTGGTCTCCATAGCAGGGGTGCTGGCAGACATAGCCAATATTATGAGGGAGGCAGTCTCACAACAGCGGGCCCCTGCCACTAGCCAGACATCTGAACAGCCTTTCACGTCCACTGCTGCTAGTGGACAGGAGGCCCCACCACATGACCAACAGCCCACCAGCACCCCTCCCCCTGCAGAAAGAGAACCACCCCATAAACTTTCCTGCTATACAGACAGAAGCCAGAGACACTTGACAAGACCCCCGCCAGGAAATGAGACTCTCCTAATTGTCACCCTTGTGTCCCACACAGTCACCCTGTCCATCTTGAACTGCCATTGCTTCCCTTCCTATGTCCCCTTGGACAATGCATCTGTGCTACAAATAGACTGAAACAATACCCTAGACTTTCCTCCATCATCACCCCATCCATTTGTACTTGCCCCTCTTTTTCCTAGAAGTTCAATAAACACCCTTTGAAAAAATAGACGTATGGAGTATGTCAAATTATTCAAATATGTATTCATTTAACCAGGTGAGGCACCAACATCTGTAAAATGAATTGCTAAAGGATACAGTAAGTGGGCCTAGAAGTGGGAAATATAAGCATGCCAGTGCCACAGAAATTAAAAATAATTACAATGAAATGTGAAGTGACACTGTCTTACCTGTGTGTCATTGTAAGTATTGTCGGATGACTGCTGTTCTGTTGTCTTCATCCTCATCCTCTACCTCCTCATCCTCACTCTCCACAGGGTCCACTGCCGCCACACAGACATCTCCAGCCTCCTGCACAAAGGGCACATGGCTTCTCAGGGCAAGGTTGTGCAACATGCAGCATGCCACTATTACCTGGCAGACCTTCTTGGGTGAATTGCACAGGGATCCACCTGTTAGATAGAAGCACCTGAACCTGGCCTTCTGGAGGCCAGAGGTACGTTCTATAATTCTTCTGGTTCACCCGTGTGCCTCATTGTAACCTTCTTCTGTCCTTGTCCTGGCATTCCTCACAGGGGTCAGCAGCCAAGATAGGTTGGGGTAACCAGAGTCACCTGCAAATATTGAGGAGCAGCATTTAGCCACACACCAACCCTTAGGGCCAACACCATACTCATACACCAACATATACTGGGTGGGGACCAGGGCTCACCTATTAGCCACACCCAATGCCTCTGTAGTTGGCCCATCACATTTGGAATGCTGCTATTCCTCAGGACAAAGGCATCAAGCACCGACCCAGGATGTGGGAGATGCACTGGTCCACCAAGCACACCATCTATACATTCATAGAGTAGATTTCTGAACACCTGTTCATTTTGACAGGGGGGACAAATGCAATATGTGTTCCATCAATCGCCCCTATTATGTTGCGGATATGTCCCATTGTATAGAATTCGGCCTTCACTGTGGCCAAATCTTCCACCTGGGGAAATACAATGTAGCTGCACATGTGTTTAATCAGGGCATACAACACTCTTGTCAGCACTGTTGAGAACATTGGCTGTGACATTCCTGCTGCCAAGCCCACTGTCACTTGGAAAGAACCAGTTGCCAGGAAATGGAGCACAGAACTTACACAAGAGGGGAATCCCAGTGGGGTGACGGATAGCAGATATCAAGTCAGGCTCCAATTGGGCACACAGCTCTGTGATTGTGGCCCTGTCCAGTCTATAGGTGAGTATTATGTGCCTGTCCTCCTTTGCCGGTCACAAACTGAACAATGGGGCTACAACAGAACATTGCATGCTTTTAACTTGTAATGGGTCAGTGTGAATTGTCCTGTATATCCAAATTTAAACAGTGACAAAGCAATTATTCAGAGCAGGGCTTGCCCCCCACCCCTGAAATGGCGTCCGCCTGTCCTGTGTGGAGGGTAATTCCGCTAATTCCGCTAATTCCGCTGATGTTGTGCGCCATCGGGGGAGGCAGTCGGAAACCGCAGTGCAACTCCTCATTGGTTATAATTGAGCTCCATGGGTTACCACCACCACCACTGACCAGCCATCCGAGGGTGCAGAGGATGGGCAGGAGCCTCCCCCCCAGCAGCAGCATCACCCCCACCACCACCATTGAGCAGCTGTCTGAGGCTGCAGGGGATGGGCAGGAGCACAGAAGCACCACCACCACCATTGAGCAGCCGTCACCGCCAGCGGTCGGTATGTAATCCTGCCTACATGGGCTGCTGTGCAGCCTGCCCCCTGCTAATCCAGTGGATATGACACCCACCTGAGAGACTGTGATCTTGAACTCCCCAGAATCAAGAGCACAGGGCACAATGCCCCCTCCAGAACCAGTGGGGAAGACACCCACCTACCTCAGCCTCCCCTAGATCCAGAGCACAGGGCACGGTGTCCCCTCTAGAACCAGTGGGGAAGACACCCACCTATCCCAGCCTACCCAGGATCAAGAGCACAGGGCACAATGCCCCCTCCAGAACCAATGGGTAAGACACCCACCTATCCCAGACTCCCCAGGATCAAGAGCACAAGGCACAATGCCCCCTCCAGAACCAGTGGAAAAGACACCCACCTACCCCAGCCTCACAGGACAAAACACAGGGCATGTTGCCCCCTCCAGAGCATGTGGGCAAGTCACCCACCTGAGAGAAAGTGGCCTTGCACTCCCCAGGACCAAGCACAGGGCATGTTACCCCCTCCCAAGCCAGTGGTCTTGTTCCCTCTGCTGGTTGAGGTGCCCCCATCTCCCGTCCCCCTGAGATGCCTGCCTATTTCCAATCTTATGCCCCTGCAGTATTCTCTCCTTGTTGAGGCAGGTGCAATGTGTGGCCTTGGAATTTGGCCTGTGGCCATGTGGACAACGTACATTGTAGACTGGGCTGTGTTCCTTTTTCTGTAAATATATATATATATATATATATATATATATATATATATATTATCTTGCCTCGCTTATTTTTCTTGATGTGTTGCTCTCATTACATTCACTTTTTCTAAAATGTTTTGTCCTTGTATTATTCATCCGAGGTAGGGGGTAAAAATGTTTTAGTAATGCAGCTGATTGTGTGTATGGTGTTGGGGGTGGTGTGTGTGCGTGTGTGTGTCACTCTCTTTTTCCTCCCCCTCCCTTGTGTGCTAGGTGGCTGTCCTCACCATTGTCGTCTTCGTCGGCGTTGGTGTTCGTGGTGGAGCAGCACATAGAAGACCACGGGGAAGACATGCAGCTCAGGCTCCATGACGGCGTGGTTGTTCCCTGTGTCTCCAATGGAGAGTCCTTTCCCTTCTGTGCTGTTTCCACCAGGCTTTCCTAGGTCATAAGATGGTGGTCAGAACATTGAATTTCGCCTGGCTGTAGGCAGTTACCACCATGTTGCCTGTTGTTTTCACCTAAGTGGTCGGTGTGGTACATTGGCTGTCTGTCAGAGATAACACCGCCATGGTCATAATTTGGCGGTAAGTACCGCTGGCCTGTTGCCAGTATTACCACCACTTTTACACCAACGGCCAGTGTTGTAATGGCAGTAATGGAGAAACCTTAGCACCAGGTCGTGGCTTGGTGCCCTTCGGGGCCACCTGGCAGGGACCCAATGCGCCTGTTTGATGGAGAAAAATTGTGAAAGCGTGTCTGGGGGTGGAACAGTGTGCAACCAGTTCTCAATATACTTCACTGGGTCCTGTCCTTCAGCACCCTCTGGTAAACCCAACAGTCAAACATTATTTCTACAGGACCTGCCCTCTGCATCCTCTGCACGCAGCTCCAGTATCCGTACTCTGTCCGTTAGTTCCTTCAAAGACGTTTCCAGGCTTGTCGTTCTAGGCGGCACTGTCTCAACAGTTTTCTCTACCAGTGCCACCTTATCCACCAGCTTTCTGTTATCTGCATGCAGTAGGCAACTGTGTCTATTTTGGACTTGAGTGAGGTCCGCATGTTGTCGATTGCCAACAATACAACATCTAATTTGTCCTCCAACGTGTTGGGGCATACCACATTAATCATAGCATTCGTTGATTGTGACATGGATGCTCGAGACTGGGATGCGGCCGGCTGTCCCATAACTCGGTGGCGACCCATGGCCTATGGTGCATCGCTTTTTAGGAGCAATGAAGACTGATGTCCGCCAGTCGGCACCTAGGTGACTTGCAATGGGTTATGCAGTTGTTATTCTGGTACCAAAAATAGCTGGTCTGTCACTTATACGCCCCACATGCCAGGCACGGTCGTACAGAATTGCAAACAGTGTGCCTCTCATCCAGTCTCGAAAGCATGACTCATCCCATTGCCACAGCACAGCGCCCCAATTCTATCACATTCCTTGCGTTACCATTTCATGCGCTGCTTCTTTGATGGCATCAGGTAGGACAGAGCATGTAGCACTTTTAAAATAACCTTGCTCCGAGGGTCTCGTTCAGTGGCTGCGCGGTGGGATCTAGTGCTGCGCCACAGTGCTTACCCACTGAGTCGTCATCACTATACCTCCGATAGGGTAAATTAGGGCATCCAGAGCATAGAGGTGCACAGGCTTGGAACACAAAATGCTCCTCCCACACCAACAGCTCCATTCCCAGAGCCCCACCACAGCAGGTTTGGCAGCAGGCCACAGTCGGCTGTGCCCCACAGGCATGGGGTCTGATCTGGCATCAAACACGTCAGCCAGCGCCTCATTACCTGCCATCGCAACAGATCTATCGATCTCTGATCAGCTTGCTCCTAGCCTCTACGCGGCCTCACATCCATGGTCGTGGCCCATTCCATGAAGGCTTCACTGATCACACATCTGTGGCTCTCCACTTGTCAGTCATGCCCCAACAGTCTTGCATGTGATTCTCTGACACCTGTACAGGTGTCTGGTTGTGGGGTCGGCCCAGGTTCACCTCCGGACGGCCCGTAGTTTGCCATGGCATTTTGCTTCCTGGGCCCGTTGCTGTTTTGGGATGACCCTGCCATTATCAGCGGCTGAAAAAGAGATAGTGCCCAGTGCCACATCCTCTCAGCGGCTCATGCATGCTGGTGTCGGCGGGCATCGCCTCATGATGCGGTCACATATATTAAAATAAGTTGGTGGTGTAGCGGATCTCCTCTAACTTGCGTCTACCATGTTGGCTCTTCAAGCGACAAACCCCCTACTTCATATTTCTCTGCAAGTTAGGCTAATTTTTGCTGTACCAATCCTGCTCTGTTTGCAACATATTTACACATGAAGCGTAACTCATCTTCATTAAATGTGTCAATTCTATTTAACTCAAGTATTCCCTCAATCGTTTAATTTAATTTTAATTTGTCTTGCCAGATTCAATAAATTTCCCTCTTCTTCATTTGTTTTTGATCCACTTTTTTTCCTAACCAGTCTGTTAACTGCTAAGCTGTCAAACCTTGTAATGATACATTATTATTTACATTGGTCATACTCGGTGGAATAATACATGAAGTCTCAGGAGTCATTAGAAACACATTTTAATTCAAATCTCCAAATTCTGTGAAGTCCTTGAATAGTTTAAGTCAATCAGTGGACCTGTCTTGTCAAAACTCTAATTCACTGGAGGCATGTCTCCTGCAGTAACATTGAGTCTCTCCATTTCTGCATTTGAATTAAAAATATTCTGTACATCACTCTCATTCCCTGGGCAAACAATGGTAAAACAGGACTATCAATGTTTCTGGACTTGATTAAGCAGTCTGATTACTCCAGAACTCTAAACTGACAGCATTGAAAAATTAGACTGTCATAATGTTACAGGTGTATATCTCGGCATTGTCTGAACTTGAACAGCAGCCATTGAACTAGGTATAGACTCCATCTGAACCATCATTGGTTTCTGGTAAACCTGTGATGTCTGTGATTGGTGTATAACTGTTACTGTCATGCTCAGTGCTGAACTTACAACAGGAATTATAGGATAAACTACAGGTAGCGCAACTTGAGTCACACGTGTCTGAGTAACTGTAAAAGGAGGAACGATAGTTGCAATCTGTACTTGATTCTCCGCTACTACAAGTGCTACTGGAGCACATGGACCAGTACTAGTACCTGGACTGCTCTCTTGTGCTGCATATGGTAGAGGATGACTTCTCAATAACTGCATTATAAATTAATCATCATTTGAGTCAATATCATAGGTCAATGGTTTCTTAGCCTCGTCTGGCTGTGACTCATCTTCTTCTGAAGAGGTCTCATTCTTTTTCTTTGTCTTTTGCCTGACACTGCTCTTTTTCTCTTATGTAACTGCAGGAAACATTTTAATACCCTGTTAGGTTTCAGTGCTCCAAAATGTCTGCTCACTATCCCACCTTGATTCTAATAATGTTTTCTAAACTTTTTTCACTCTCCTCTCAAATTTTAATTTCTCTTGTTGTCTGGCCACTAACTCCCAAATGGCTAAGCTTCAAATTGTGCTGGTCTATGAGCATGTTTCAATTCACACAGCACTTTCCTCAAATTCTCCCTTAAATTATCATATTGAAAGATCAATAGACAGGAAAAAGTAAGCTCTCTCCAGTCCCCATAATTTTGCACCACTGTTCCAACCAAATACATGCTGCGGTACCCTTCTCTTCATTTACGATATATACTGGTGAACCTTCTGGCGGGGCAATTTGTCCTATGCTAAAAGGAATAAAAGCATCTCCCTTGAACACACTCTTCAACACTTTGAAAAATGTAATTTTTACTTTAATCAGGTTTAAAACTACAAATTAAATTCAAAACAGGAAGTAATTCAATCGCAAAATTATTTTCGCTTGCTTCTCTCAACCAATAATGCTTCATGGTTGTCCACTAATCTGTTCGAGACTCCTTATCACCAACTGACCTATCCCAGCATGGACATAGTGACGTCATAATCACAAAGACTTACAGCTTGTCCTCCAAAGCACGATTCACACAAAAACTAATGCAAAATATTGCGAGCACCAAAGAAAAATCAACATACCAACTTGTCTGAAACTTGAGGTAAGGTGGGATAATGAGGAAACACAATCACTTTTGGAAACTTCAGGAATATTTCAATTGCAGCTTTAAGCTCTGACAACTATTCATTCGATCTTTGCTTTCTCTGATTCACAAGTAATATCTGACCAGCAAATTTCACCCTTGAATAATATCAGATTCTCCTTGTGCACTCAGGAATCACCAGTATCTGTCAAACTAATACTCCCTTTAAAACACACTCTAGGAATACTATTTGACAACCACGCCCGACCAAACAAACAGACAACCAAGTGTCTTCTACACTTGTACAATACTCCGTAGTCTTATGCCATGCAGGATCCGTATACCAACAATCACATAGGCAATTTTTTAGCACAAATGCCACACCCAATTGCAGTACAATGACTTCCCTGCATACAACCTTTGGAGTACGCACACTCCCTAACAAACTACATTGGAGTACGCAAACTCCCTAATTCAAACAAACCTCACAATTCACCTGAGATTTGCTTAAGCACTGCAAGCGCAAACCTTAACCCAAACGCAAATCACACTAGGAACACTGGGAACATCTCCAAACAAGCATTGGCAAAAACAAAATTCATCCAAAGAAGCATTGGCAAAAACAAAATTCATCCAAAGAAGCATTGGCAAAACCAAATTTCAAAATTTCCCATTTTATACAAGCACTGGTAAAACAAATTCTCCCAATTCTTTCTGAATGACATGCAACTATTAAAAACAGGACAATACCCTCCTATTGAGACATAACGATCAGATGATACCCTTCTATTGAGACATAACCATCCCCTGCTACCAAAGTTGTGGGCGTGTCAAGCCTTATCTTTCTTTTGATAATTTATTCATATGATGGGACATATAGGGTAACCATCAATTACCCTAAGAGATCGACATAAATCTTTGGACTCAGATAGGAGCGAGTTACCATCCTAACAATCAGCATCAATGAGATCAAATTAATAAACATCACTTTAAATATTAAAGTCAGTAATTTATACTCACTATGACCTATGTGGCCACGAATCACCACACCAGTTTCATAAAGTTCAAACATTTATTGCCCTTTAAATTAACAATGCTAAGATCACGTAAATCAAAAGCAAGACCAAATGATAAAAGTACAGAAACAATACAGGCTGGCCAATTATTCGAAAGAATCTTAACCTAGACAGAATATTTATCACTAAACATTCAAGAACCACCATACAGAATAACAACAATAAGAGATGAATGATTGAAACAGAATACATTTAGTTATCACAGATTCATTCTTTACAATCATGTTAAATGAACAGTCAAATTTAGATTGTGGCAACCTTAACTGTTACTCTCATTTGATAAGCATGTTTGGGCTTCATGCAACAAGAAAAGAAGGCAAAAATTAATTTGGAAAACATCTGACTATGGCACTAACCAAAATAGCTGTTGGGTTTTCTAAAGAGAGAAAACATAAAAATCTGCAAGAAAGACAAAGGCACATTTGGTTACACCTATTCTAAATGGATTAGCAAGCAGCGATGTCCTCATCAGTGGAGCATCTTCTGGACTCCTTCATTGGGCAATGGCATAATAGAGAACAGCTCAGTAATGTTTGGCCTTATCACACCTGAACTGTCAATGGCAGAAAGCTAAAGACACAGCATGTCATTACACCAGCTTAGAAAGTAGAACTCTGCAGACAGCTGAGAACTGCTAAGCACTGGAAGGAACTGAACTAACATCACATTATTTTGTTATTTTAAAGTCTCTCACTGCAGTCACCAGTTTCTGCAATAGAATACAATTGTTGCAGGTTATACATGAGCACTGAAGACTATTGTTCCTGGGAACACACTATTTCAACCCAGGAAGACAGACAAATGTTACAACATAAGATCATAACATATACACAGTGTACGAGCTACACAGGATGCTTAGAGAATTAACATTTGCAGAGTTGACATTTTTAAACATTACCTCTGGAAAATTACTAAAACGTGAGGCTTATCCTTTTAGTACATATTAATATTCATTTCTCAGTACATTTAATTATGAATAAACAAAATACATTTCATTAGACAGTTATTTTCAATATAATTTGCATGTAGTTTATGGTGTCTACCATAAGAGTTGTACATTTTCTATTTATTAATACACAGTCTTCAAATAAAC
This sequence comes from Pleurodeles waltl, assembly GCF_031143425.1. Taxonomy (NCBI): domain Eukaryota; kingdom Metazoa; phylum Chordata; class Amphibia; order Caudata; family Salamandridae; genus Pleurodeles; species Pleurodeles waltl. Next base: position 1,027,806,176 of record NC_090448.1, on the reverse strand, counting down.
TTTCATTCTGTTATTTTACACTATATTTTAACGTCACAATTTGTATAATAATGTTTGCACCCCAACACTACTATAGTGATTTCCTCCATTCCAGTGTGGGAAACTGAGAATGGGGAGGTAATATGCCATGCTGTGGTATCAGCATTTACAGGGTGGAGTACCAGGGACTTCTTAATGATTTTGGGGGCCCCGGGCCAAACATATTTTAGGGGCCCCATTTCATGACATCTTCGAATTGAGCTCTTTTATGTCCTATTTGCAAGGTCCCTGACAGTGCACAGCCAATTTGGTCTAAATTCTAAATGTGTTTACATCTAATATTCAGGGATATTGACATTTTCAATATTGTAATACAGCATCAACTCATTAAGGTGATTGAAAATATTCTCTATGATCCTATTTCGCATATGTGAAGTCCAGTTTTGATCTAACAAATCTTTGTATGGATGTTGCAAGGTGTTGAAAAACAAAAACACAGTATTTCGCTGTAAAATACCTGTAACAGACTCCTGCATATCAGTTTGATTAAATCTTTAGAAGAATCATTCAAGGTCATCAGGGCAGTACTATCCGCAGAACAGAACTGACTCTATTACAGGACCTCCTGACAGGCTGGATCCCTGGACCAACACCCACTTTGCCCATACCTTATATGTGTATGTACTCTGTGCAGTACTATAGCATCAAACAGTGGGGCACTCTTTGCAATGCCTCATACTTCAGTTTACAGTATCACGCATTATTATAGCACTATGGACCACAGTATAAGTCCATAGTTATTTGGTGTGGTAATAGACCACTTGATAAATGCTTTCTTGGCCAGTTGCAGTATTTAACAGGGTCTTTGCTGCACCCTCCTTCCGAGTTTCACACTTAGGAATGTAGGAGAAGGCAGATATACTGCCACTTTCTCCAGTTACATACTGTAGAAGTGGGTTATAAATGCAGTAGCCAGTAGTTCCTTTTGGGTCACTTAAAATTAATCTAGATCCAGGAACACCTAGGGTGACAAAAGCAAACAAACACAAATGATGAATGGCCCCTGTTCCCCAATCAAACCATGGGGAACAGGGGCAAGGCTGATTTGCATATGGCTGGGTCCAACATGTGGTGGCTTGGTGAGCAAAAGAATTGATGGATTAGACCTAGATCTGTGACTGGGAGTGAATGCTTGATTGTGTTCACATTCCATCCATCATTTGCATTTGTTTGTGTTTATCGCCTTATGTGCACCGGCTATGCCCAGACATGGGTCCTGGGCTCACTATGCCTCTGGATTCAAGCTAGCCTGGCTGGTGAAGGGTGATAACCTGAAATCAGTTCTGGGATGCTTGTTCCCGGTCCATGTAGGTACTGGCCTGGCAGTTCAGACTGGATTGTTCCACTAGGGAACGGAGTCAAAAATGATTTGCACCTGGCTGGGTCCAAAATGGGGTGGCATGGTAAGCAAAAGAAATGATGGCTAAACCCAGATCTGTGTCTGGAGGTGAGTGTTTGATTGGCTCTGCATTCCATTTATCATTTGTGTTTGTTTGCGTTTGTCCCCCTAAGTGCATTGGGTACCGGGTAAAGACTGATTTGCATATGGCTGGGTCCAAACTATAATGGCATGGTGGGCAAAAGAATTGATGGACTAAACCCAGATCTGTGACTGGGGTGAATGTTTGATTGAGTCCACATTCCATCTACCATTTGTGTTTGTTTCCAAGTGTTCAAAGGCATATGCTGCCTCTCCACTTTGTTTGCTTCACTATTGGTAAGATGTCATTTTCATTCCACTATCCAAAGTGCAACTAATCTGCACATCTCATGAAGTGCTTGAGTCAAATAGTTTAGGCAAACTTCTCACATGTCATGCTAAACACTCCAATACCATAGTAGATTCTACTCTTCAACCAGTAACAATGTACTTCCTTCATCAACAGATCGTGCTGTCACTAGGCACACAGAGGACACCGACAGACACACACCACCCTCTTGGATGAATCCCTCAGTGATAATGACACTCCAGGCCTCCTGGATTTGTGGACATGGAGGATGGTCATGGTCCATCCGGGCATCCTGGTCAGGCGGCAACAGTGATTCTCACTGTTGCCACAACATCACCACACAGCGTCAACATTCTAGGCACCAATACATCCCCCAATTTGCGCACCTAGCACAATTTCCACTATCTTGTGCTGGATCCTAAGGTGTAATTCAACACTTCTGACACTGGGGGTCCAGGACCAGTTAAAGAGGGCACGCTGTATCAACGGCACAGGCTTGTGAGGGGTTGGGTGCTGTGGGCCAGTGGAGTGAGGCTAGTGGGGCTACTGTCTGCCAGGACACCATCAGCCATCTTAGGGGTCTATCAGGACTTCCAAGGTGTGATGGGCCAGATGTTCACTGAACTCCGGGAAATTAAGCTGCTTCAGAGGTTTATAATAGAAAACATGGATGTCCATCATGACAAAAGGGGCACCTTAACAGGGGTGCTGAGGGAAATCAGCACCACCCTGAGCAGGGCTTTTACCCCACCATCTAACCCTTCCTGTGTGGCAACTACATAATGTCAAGGTACATCTGCAGTAGCCCAACCACCCTCAGATACCCCTGCCTCTGCAGAAGCTGATCCCCCCTCGCATGTGGGACATCCAGCAAAGAATCAAGGAGGTGAGGATAGCAAGACACCTACCACTGCCAGCAACAAACTTCTTCCTTAATGTCCACCTTTGTGTCACACATACACTTTGTGGGCAGATACTGAACCACATTCCAATTCCAATAGGAGAAATACTCTGGACTTTGGACTTCCAGTGGTGTTGCATCTACTCCAAAGATTTCATTCACCATGGCTCACCCCTTCAATTTACATGTTTGTTTATTTCTGTCACAAATATTTTCTGTATGTAGTAGCACTGCAATAAATTCACCTATCACAAACTAATTATCTGCTGTCTTACATTTCACATTTAGTCATGTAAATATGTCAGACCATGTGAATTATACGATGATAATCCAAGGTACTTGTACAAGCAGGGATATATTGCATGTACACAGTGGCCAGCTCAGGATTACAACCATTCCACACAAACACATCCATACATGTGACTTGTTAAAGGAGAAATGTTATTACATTGTTCAGAGCATAGGCTGTCAACGTATCTGAAACATAGCAAATCCTACATGATTGAATTATAATGGGTAAATGATCAAATTTACATGTACAGTCCTCCAAACCATAGAAGGAAGTGATTTATCAGACATTGTCCTGTAGAATAGTCAAATATTAAAGCAGTTGATGTAACCATATCGACTACCACACAATAGTAATCCAACTTCTTATAATGCAAGACTCGGACAGATGGCAGTACAACAGTTTCTTATTACAGAGTCATTACAATCCAGTGCTTCAGCATCTGGTGATATGACACAAACAAATGTCAGTGATATGCCACAGACACTATCTCAGTCTTTCTCTCTCATCAGTCTGCATCAAAGGCCATTGTTTTGATTTTCAACCTTGGTGCAAGACGAGAAAGACCACCAACAGACACAGACAAAACAGACATGACTCAGGGATTGCAGACCAACTACCATTTCAATAATTACCTCCCAACCCCAGAATCTACGCCCCTAAGAATAGCTACGTCCAGTTTTCCACACAATATCTACCTTCATTTAGTGACCCAATCACCTAAAAACTTCAAATTTTATAAAGAAGGACTCTCAGGAAGGTACCATGCGGAATGGCACAATGCCTCAGTCTGTGCAGGGCACACCCTCAAATGAACATGCTCAGCACAGACGAGAACTGAAAGCCATTTCACAAAGAAAATGAGCTCTGCCATGCAGGGTCTGCTTTAGTGCTGGTGGCTCCCGGTGCTACAAACATTTTTAGCACACCCTCACCCCTCATGACCTCCTTCTTGGATTCCCTCACTACCACCCAGCAAAATTGCCCCTCAACTCCCCATACCCCCTCTCTCACATACTTTTCATTTGTTTAAAAATCCTGGCAAAAGATGACTTTACTATTCCACTCAGCTATCCACATAACATACAGATCTGCTCTTTGCAACAGGTATATTAACCCTCTGTGCTACTTTATTCAGAGTCAAAACTGCCACTAGACAAAACTCTGATCTTTATCTCTAAGAGTTCCATTAATCACAAGAGTTATCTTGACATTTTTATTGTTGCATGAAAGTTGGACACACAAGGAATTCTGCATAAGGTGCTTTTAAATTGTTAAAATGTTATTGCTAAACACAGCACCCCTCCCTGAGGGCAGTGCCCCCTCCAGGTCAGCACCCAATACAGCCGCACCAGCTGCACTCTAAAGCCGGCCCCGCTCCCAGGAGCATGTGACCTACACCTGCACTGATGGATTGCAGAAGTAAAAGTGAAGCACGCATATTTAACTGATTGTCCATCTTTAGGGCAGAGTGCCCAGACGGGATTCAAAGGCACAACTAGTATTCAGTAAATGATACGCACAGTATACGGATGCTTTTTGCCTGTTCGGAGAGGACCTAGGTGGGCAATTCCAGTTGGTCTGTCCCTATTAGTGCTTGATTTGCATGAGGGGGTGCATTTGTAGAGTGGTGTAGGAGACAAAATAATGATACATAGAAATGATGGGGTGTAACCAGTAGCTTAGAATTCCACCCTGTTAGACCTGACAGCCTTAGGGTGGTCATCCCCCCAAATTTTAGCCTACCTCCCTCCATTTTTCTGCTGGATTTAGGACTCTGCGCACTTTACCATTGCTGACCAGTGCTAAAGTCCATGTGCTCTCAACCCTAAACATGGTAACATTGGTTCCTACCCAATTCACATATTTAGTTTACTTGTGAGTCCCTAGTAAAGTGAATTAGAGGTGTCTAGGGCCTGTGAATTAAATGCTATTAGTGGGCCAGCAGGACTCATTGTGCCACCTACATATGTAGCCCGTTAACCATGTTTCAGGCCTGCCATTGCAAGGCGTTTCTGTGCAGTTTCCCTACCACTTTGACTTGGCATTTAAAACTACTTGCCAAGCTTAAATTCATCTTTTTCTACATATAGGTCACCCCTAAGGTAGGCTCTAGGTAACCCATAGGGCAGGGTGCTATGCACATGTATTACATGTCCTGGTAGTGAAAAACTCACAAATTCGTTTTCCACTTCCATGAGGCATGTTCCTCTCATAGGCCAGCATTAGAATTGCCCTGATATACTTTGAGGGGTTAGATTCTGATTTGAAAGGAGTAGCCGTGTCATGTTAGGAAGGGTGGAGAGACTCTCTCTTACACTTCAAAGGCCAGTGGTCTGCCCTTGCCTCCCACAGGGATGCTGGAAGCCAGGACTGGGCTGAAAAGGAAACTTGTGCACTTGAAAACCACTCTTTGAAGTTTACCCTATTTCAGAGGCATTTTTGGGTACATGTACATATACTGCGTCTTTGGCTCCACCAAATCCAACACTTCTGACACTTGGGCTCTGTCAGAGGGACTGTCTGGCTGCCCAAAGGACTCATCTGGACTGCTTTGCTGGCTGGACTGCTGCCCTGCTTGTTGCACATTGTTGCCTGTTGTGACTGAGTCTGGTCTGCTGGAAGGACTCTGTCTTACTCCACAATTTTCCTAAGGGGCTTGGATTGAGCTTGCCTCGTGTTCTGAAGTCTCTGGACCAGCAAAGACGTCTTCTACCAGCTCCTAGCTAGTTCACCAAGTCCAGCGACTCCAACACTGACCCCACACCGCTGCCGCTGCACCGCTGCCTGCTTCAGCTCCATGGTCCTCAATGAACGCAATGATCGTGGGCTGCAATGTAAGTATGACACAACTGACGTTCCACGGTGTGATCGCAGCACTGTGAAGTCGACACATCACGCCTTGACTGACTGGATTTATCGACATTGACGGGTCAGAAGGAACCGATGCCTCGCCACTGATGTCGCATCAGCTCCCCTGCAACTGGATGGAACCAATGCCTCCCCTGCCTTGCGGTACGTAACCGACGCTTCACCTCCCCGGTCGCCATAAGCAACCGATGTTGCACCGGCTACAGGAACGTCTCACCTCCCCGACTCTGTACAATATCTTTGTTTCATAGCTTTTAAAGGTACTATGTCTGAGAGTCAGTGTGACTGCATGATCGGTGCCAGTGGCCTCGGACTGTTAGGAATGACTCAGTCACTGACGTTGTGAAAGCCCCAGTTGGAGCTCTTGCATTTCTAAGTGCTTTAGTATGATTAAATTTTTAAAAACGTGTATCTTGGTTTGTACACATTGGATTCTTGACATTTTGACCTTATTTTATTCAGATCAAGATGATCGACTTTCGTAAACTGGTGTGGTGTACTTTTGTGGTGTTTTTACTGTGGTACTGTATGAGTTATTGCACAAATACTTTACACATTGCCTTCTAAGTTAAGGCTACCTGCTCTGTGCCAAGCTACCAGAAGGTGAGAACAGGATAATTTGGATTGTGTTGTGATTTACCATGACTAGAATTGTGGTCCATACTTGGACAGGTGCATACCACTGCCCACTAGAGACCCCAATTTCTAACACACCCATTATTCATTTTTGTGCACCACCATAAATGCAAAATGTATGCCTAGACATGGATTTCATGCTCACTATGCCATAAGTATCAAGGTGTACCTCACTGATAGGCTCGAGCAGGCTTAAAACATAGAATTCAATATATGACTGCACCCGTCTGTGGACAGATGCCTGTGACCCTAAGCAACTACCATCCCCTGTCAAGTGGCTCCCTCAATGGCTGGCTGGCTTTAAGGGGGTGCAACTGGTGCAGCTGCACTGGGCGCTGACCTGGAGGGGGGCACTGGCCTCAGGGAGTGGTGCTGTGTTGAGAAATAAAAAATTTAACGATTTAAAAGCACCTGAAGCAGAATTATTTGTGCGTCCAGTTTCTGCTTCCTATGTGGAACAGCCACTGCAACTCCTTTTGGCTTGTTGGCTGCTGCGCTCACACCTGTTATACAACACAGGTGCAGCAGTAAAGGTGTTCTCTTAACTGCTCCTAATGCAGATAGGGTACTGCCCTGTTGAGATCGCGCAGGTGTAAATTGCCACCTGCAAAATTTGTATTAAAGATGTTCTCACTAAAGCTTCTATGGCCCAATGTACGGTACGGAACTGCTGTCCAGCCTCTCTCATAGAGCTGCCTTGATGTTGAATTCATACAGCATTTGCCAATGCAAATCTGCAACCAAGTTGCCTTCCAGTTACGGCCATGCAGTTCCAAATCAACTTCTTTTACTAGACCCTCTTCAACCTGCATTTACTCAGATATGTTGATGCACCACTGTAATTGGGCATGCACAGTAGCAAGGAATTTGACAAAATAAACAGCTAATGATGTGGAGAATGTGGGTAACTGATAATACCACAACCTTTTGTAGCACTCTTATAAACGGACTACAAAATCTTATCGTTTTTACATGTCTTTGGATATGCCATTAGAAACTGACAGTTTTCCGTTCTAATTTGATTAAAAAAAACAAAAAAAAAACTAGAAACATATTTTGTGAAATTCATTAAGAAAATGTCATCGAAAAACAGCTGCTGATAGCTATTTCCTTTTGCTACAAAACGTGTAATTCTTTGAATCAACCCGACCCAAGACTTAGGCCCTCATTATGATATTGGCGATAAAAAACGCCTACCGCGCTGCAACAGCTGGCAAAAGACCTTCGCCGCGGCTACCAGCTGTCTGCCATAATATGACCATAGCCAGATTTCCGCCAGAGGGATGGCGGAAATCCGTCTGTGGCCATGCCGGCAGATGGTGGTAAGGTGGCACATGCCAGTAGACTGCCGCCGGCCGTATTACGACCCATAATACGGCCTGGAGGTGTTCTGCTGGCAGACGCTGCTGTTGGCAGCAGGGCCCTGTCGCGTCTCAGGCCGGAGGACCCCCTTTCTATAGGTAAGTCGGATTTCCCAACAGGGGAGGGGGTTGGGGGGGTTGTGTGTGTGTGGGGGGGTGTATGTTTGTGTGTTCGTGGATGCGGGGGGGTGTTGCGTGATGGATGCAAGTGTGTATGTATGAAGGTGTAAGTGCGTATGTGCTATTTTTTGTGTCTGCGTGTCTTGATGTGTGTGTTTGACAGTGCGTGCGGGTGTGTGTGAGTGGATGTATGCATACGTGGATGTTTGTGGGAGGTGTGTGTGTATGTGTGTGTGTGTGTAAAGGGGTGTGATTGTAGGGGGGTTAGGGGGCTTTGGCGAGGCAGAGGGGGTGGGGGGTAACTGGAGAGATAGGGTGAGGGGGGAGACCCCTATCAGTGACAGGGAAGAATTTCCCTGTCACTGATAGTGCCTACCACCATGGTTTTTGTGGCAGTAAGGAAGCCAAGAAAACCATGGTGGTAGGTGGGGTCATAATCCCGCAGCCCGAACAGTGACGGACACCAGGCTGGAGATAGCTATCTGCAGCCTGGCGGCTGTCACCACCATGGCGGTCGGAGTGGTACATTGTCAAAATATGGTAGTAGGTACCGCCATGTTACCAAAAACCGCAGGGGTCATAATGACCCCCTTAGTCTGCTTCGGTTACGTGGGAACCTTAGCATCAATTACACGATGATGTTGAAAATCCTTTTGGCCTCTTTTCTGCAGCATGAAATACCAAGTAAATATATAGACTTAATCTGTGTTGTGGTTAGAAGCAATGCGATTTTCATGAAATACTCTTTTAAACATGTGATAACTTCATTCCTGTCTCCTCTGGGCAATTAATCTGCCCTTTCCTTGCGGGGTAAACAATTTACCAATCAATAGTTGTACTTCCTCCTGTGACCATTTGTCATACCACACAATTTCGACTTCATTTGCCTTTTCCATGGAATGTCGATGGTGTGTCATTGTCTGTTTCATTCAGGGGTTTTGCATGGATGTCAATTCATCAAAATGCCAGGGGTAGCGGAGGTGACATCACACACACTCTGACCTCCACTTTCACTCATGCACACATAATTATACATACATACAAATTTACACTTACAAATACTCTTCCTCACATAAACACACTATTACCCTCAAGCATCCACACAATACATATGCAAAGCATTTTTTACTTACCTTACCTGCAGTGGGAGAGCATATTCCACTTAATTGTACTCCATTTTAATTACACTGATAGTGAATAATATATTACTATTCACCATTAGTGTAATTCAAATTGAAAGAAGACAAAGCTTGGAGCCCCAACTGACGTCCATAAGGATGCAATGCCACTGTGTTCCTGGCACTGAATTTGCCACCTCTGATGCCAGGGATCACAAAGGCAGCACCAGGGGTTGCCAGGGGCAAGCCAGGGTTTGAAACGGTGACCCCTAAATTACGTCTATGGTGTTTTATGTATAATTACATTTGCTTATAGTCTGCCATAGAGACTTTTAGATATCTAACAAAGCAGGTGCTTGAAGTCCACTGGGGATTTTTTTGTGGAAGCTGGCTCGGACTTTAAATATTACGGCCCAAATTTAAGAGGGCCTAGCACCTCCTTGTGCCACATTTGTGTCATATTTTATGAGGCTAATGTGGCCCAATGAGGCCAAATTTGCCACGTCATATTTACAAAGTGGCGCACTGCATGGTTTGCGCCACTTTATAACCCTTTGTGCCGCATTATTCCTGCGCCCGGCATAATGTACGCAAGGGAGGCGTTCTCCCAATAGGGGGACCACAAAAATGGCGCAGTGGAATCTAAGACATTCCTCTGAGCCATTTTCAGCAGCTATTTTTAATGCCTGCACAGAGCAGGCGTTAAAAGGGGGCATTCCATTGTTTTCAATGGGCCTCGATGTACTCTGCAGGATAAGCCCCAACATTTTGGCGTAATCCTACACAGTACATCAATAGCATCAAAAACGTTGACGCTATTACCCCTATCTTGCACTATGGTGCACCGTATATTAAATACAGCTGAAATAAAATACCCAGATGAAATAATGAAAACAAATATAAAACAGTACGTAACAGCAGCCACCTTGCTCCTCTTCTCCCCTCCCAATCCCAGACTCCCCACAGTCCACTGGCTGGTGCACACTGCGCAGGCTCCCAGGTGCCAACCCAGCATGAGAGAAGTGCAGGATTTGGTCTGAGCAGCCTGGCATGGTGCTCAGACAGGGCCTGGGAGCCTGTGCCTGTTCTTCAACTGGCTGTGCAAAACAGCTTGTGTTGGAAAAATGCTAAATGCGTATGTTGGTTTGGCCTTCCTGAGAAAGCCAGACAAACCAACATGTGCACTAACAGTGACAACCACTTCTCCTCCCAGAAGCTGAGGATGGTCCCACCCCACCCTAAGATTCACTGGCACAGTGAAAAATAAAATTGTTTTATTATCATTTTATTTTTCAACTTTGTCTTTGCTGGCTACCAGCAGTGGGGCAACACTCCTCCGCCATAACGGAAGATGCACTGCTAGGTTAATGTGATCAGGGTTGATTTTCTAAAAAGCAAAAATGACAGTTATTATCAAGTCACAATCACAATTTATCTATGGTGAGGACATTCAATGGAAAGAAAGGCACCATGAAATGGCTACATGTGTAGACCACCCTTAACCTGTTGTCCATCTTTAAAACTTGAAAAGACATCACACTATTCCACCACACCTCTGAATATAGACAGATCCCTTGAAGCTCAGAGTGCCTTTAAAAATTCCCACTTGTTCCTCTCAGCTTTGATTTTCAAGGAGCCTTACTCAAGATCATCTGGTGAAAACAGACCTTTCAACTTTGATGATTTCAATATTTTCCAGCAACAGCCTGCAGCCATGCCAAGCTGGAGGAAATCCAAGCTACAAAAAGGGAACTAACTGCGAATGAAGTAATCTTGACTGGGTTAAGTACCTGACCAGAGAGGACCTCTATGGGGCTAGTCATTTTAAATTCTCCCTCTCAAAGCTTTCATGCCAAAAAACAGAATCTTCACCAGGACCTCATCCGGCAGCTATCTGATATTGTGAAGTCCTCTTCATCCACAGCCTACTACCGTGTCATGCCCAAGACATTGGAGTTGCAATTTTGCCACTAAGTCCCAAGGTAAATCTACCAACAGGTCGAACATGATACCTGTATTTGACCTGGGCTCAATCATGGTTTGTCTCAAACCCCAGCAAGGTGTTGGTCTATCAGTTGTTGATGGTTGGATCTTAGTTCTTTTTGGTGCTATTTGTTTTCAAACTATAAAGATTCATACCTTCATTTTGTCTTTTTGGATTGTTGCCATTTTTTTCTCTTTTCACATTAAAATATTCTCAATTGTTCTAATTCAGCTTAGGATAGTTATTGTGTTGCATTTGATTTTATTACAGATTTGGTACTCCCTAAATGCTTTACACATTACCTCTAAGTTCTGCCTGTCTGCTTCGCACCAAAGCTACCAGGGGGGTTATGCAAATTACAGGTTAATTTTACTTACTTTAGTGGTTCACTCTGGCAAAGAGTCTGTTTATTATTTGGGTTGAATAGTCACCTTCCTTAACAAATAGCCCAATTTCATGTATTGGTGTACAGCATTGCTTTTGAGGATATGTTTTTGCAGTGCCACTCAGTGATTTAAGATGAATGAAAAATGCCTTGTAAATTGACAGCAAAAATTGGCTTTTTAGACTTTTAAAAGCTTTTGATTTTTATTGGGTCATTTTTGACTTTTCCTAAATTTACTTAGTGCCCAGGGCAGGGTGCAGTGTATCAGTTCAAGGTTTGTTTTATCAGAGTTTAAGGATAGACAGGCAGACATGGATTTGAAATCGCAGCTGTCTACACTCACCTTCAAAGAAAAGAAGTTGGCCCTGGCTGTTGAGGAGAAAAAACTGGCTGCTGAATAAAAAAGATGGCCCTGCCCTTTGAGGAAAAGAAGGCATTGCTGACCCATGAGAGGAGCCATCACAAGAATGACTTGAGGTCCTGGAATACGTCTGAGTCCACTGTTGATCTTGGCAGTGAAAATAAAGTGCCTATGAGAGGTAAAAGAGTCAACATTCACAAAAACCCTGTGTCTAGATATGAAGGTGGGGCTGCATAGTTAAGTGGTTTGTAGCATATGAGGTTGCCATGCATATGCATAGAGATCCAGAAGAGAAATGAGGAGCAGATTGCAATTGCTAGGAGGAATACACTATTGGGTCTAAATGTAGGTAACCAGATTAAGTATGCTCCTGTGAAGGAACCCTTAGCCGTAAGGTAGGTTTGACCCCTGAAGAAAATTGTTCTCAGGGATAGCCGAAACCACACTTGCTATGGGTAGATTTTATGAACTCATCTAATAAGATACTGGTCTGTTGAGTGAAGGCAGCAAAGTAAATGATTAGGATACACTGAGTAATTGTTTTATGGAGTTAGGCCAGTATCTAACACACCAGGCTCACTATGCCCAGAGAGTTCATGAGAAGAAGCTGGGTGTTCTATAAAGGCCACTAAAAGAGTTCCCAAGGAAGGGAATCCCATTCCTCTTCAGACCATTGAAAGGGAGGTTTTAGTGGGTCAGCGTTAAAGAGCTATACTAGCCCATGTTTTATGACTGACTCTAGTCAGAACAAAAGATCTGCCACAAAAAGAAGCATGGTCAGGGTTTGGAGTTGGTTTTGACCTGGGCCGGATAACCAGGGAATGAGCACATCTGGTTTTCCATTCATTGAAGTTAGAAATGGCATGGGTTAGGCTAGTGAGTTAGGGGGTGCTGCAACGAGTTTGTCATCAGTGATTTCGTGCCATGAGATGGTTTGGATTTTGGCAGGCTTCACCTGGTTGGGTAATTGGAAGTTGAATTGGATGAGGTAGTGCTAGGTGAGGGGTGGGTGTGTCCAATGAGATTTTGGTAAAGTTGATGAAGATGGAGTCTAAGACATAACCTGCTTTGTTGGGCCACTGGCTCTTTAGATAAGGCCCAGGGTCTAGGAGTTTGGCAGAGTTGTTGTCACTCTAGTCATCTAGGTGGAAGATAATGCCACAGAGCAGGACTAATGCATTGGATGCTAGAATCCATGGGGGGGGGGGTTATTGAGGACAGGGCTGAAGTTGGATCGGGATCCAGGTAGTCAAAAGAGGAGGGCTCTACCTATGGTAATGTTGTTGGGAGTGTTAAATTTGAAGGTCATGTGTTCCTGTCATCTCTAGCTTTTGCAGTGTTTGATGGCTATGTTCTCCAGTTTTGTTGGCATATATCTGTTTGGTCATTTTGTAGCCAAGGTAGTGTTGATGGCTGTGGCTCGGACAGTTGTATGGATGACCCAGGTGTCTGTGAGAAAGAGCAGATTGGGAAAGTCTGTTCATACGAGACAAAAGAGCAGGTGGTAAAGTAAGAGGCATTTGAGGGAGTGGTGTGTTTTGTGGACTGTGGTTCTGAGGCCACAGGGAGTGAGGTGTATATTGATGAAGATGTTGTGGGCAGTGCAGGAAAATTAGCAGTTAGGTAAAGAGAAGGTTCTAACTCTCCAAGCGGGGATGGTGTAGGAGGCTGGCCTGGTTTGTTGTAAGTACTGAAGGTACTTACACCTTATACAAGGTCCAGTTATCCCTTAATAGTGAAATGTAGGCAGTGTCTAGCAGCTTGGGCTATCTAGGGGTAGTTGTAGCAGAGCAGCCAAGGCTGAACTAGGCGATATGCAAAGCTCTTGCAATGCCACTATAGTTACACAGTACTTATACACAATAAAAGACAATACTGAGTGTTACCAAAAATAAAGGTACTTTATTTTAGTGACACAATGCCAAAAATATCTTAGAGGCAATACTCCTTCTGGAGATAAGTATTATATACAATATATACACTAGTAACCAAATCAGGTTAGTAAACAGTCATAAAATAGAGTAAACAGTGAAAAATGCAATAAGTTGCAATGGACCTAGGGGCAACACAAACCATATACTAAAATAGTAGAATTGGAAAGTCGGATTCCCCCCTAGGCAAGTGTAGTGTGTGGAGGGGCACTGGAAGTATAAGAAAACACCAAAGGTAAGTAAAATACCCCACCCCGGAGCACAGGAAAGCAGGAGTAAAGTACAGCAAGTTTCCTCAGAACACACTACAAGTCATGATGAAGAATTATGCAAGAACCAAGCAAGACTGCAATCAACCAGTGATGGATTCCTGGACCTGAAGACCGGTGGAGAGAGGTGACCAAGTCCAGGATTCGATGAAGAGTCCAGGAAGAACAGGAGCCATTGCCCACCTGGAAGAAGGTGCAAAAGTGGATTCTCAAGTTGGAAGAAAAGTACAGAAATGCACTAAAGAAAATGGCTGCGGGTTCCTGCTTGGTGCAAGAGATGTCCCACATCTAGTCATTGGATGCAGACTGTTTGCATCACTGGATTCCTCCAACAAGCCTTGGTTCACGCAAGTAAGCGATTTGTGTCAAAGAGTGGCTGCCCGGACCCAGGAGGGATCTGGGGGTCTCAACTCAGACTGAGGAGACAGAGGGGGCTCCCAGCACTTCATAGAGCCCTCGGAAGACCAGGCAGCACTCACGGGACACAGAGACACAGGGACAAAGGAGTTGCAAAATACGGTCATCGCAGCACTACACAGGAGGATCCCACACTGCCGGACAACATCTCAGAGAGCTGTGTGTCACAGGATGGGGTGCTGGGGATCTGGGCTACGCTGTGCATGGAGAACTTTTGGAAGGAGTGCACAGAAGTCCAAGGAGCTGCAGAAGACATGATGCACAGGGGTACTATCTGACATGGGGAGGCAAGCTCTTACCTCCACCAAATTTGGACACCCCACCCTCTGGACAGTCAGGGCTACTTCAGTCCACCACCTGTGTTCCAGGGATCACGCTGACAGGAGAGGAGTCCCAGAGTACCGGTTGTCATTGCAGAGAGGTGCCTGCTGAAGCAGGGAAGTGACTCCGTCACTCACGGGAAGATTCCTTCAGTTCTTCTGGTGCAGGGTGAAGACAGACAGTTCTCAGAGCGTGCACACCTTGGAAACTGTTGCAGTTGCTGGCTGGAGCTAAAGTTGCAGGTCACCGTAGCCTTCCTGAATACTTTGTTGCAGTTACAGCAGTTCCTGGAGCAGTCTGTGGTTGATCCGATGGTCAGAATCTGAAGCAGAGGATGCAGAGGAGTCCAGGTGGAGTCTTGCAAACCAAATCTGAGGAAACAGCCAGAGGAGAGACCCTAAATATCCCTGAGAGGGGGATTGGCTACCTACCCAGGCATGCACCTATCAGAAGGGTCTCTGACACAACCTGCTGGCACTGGCCACTCAGATGCTCCCAGAGGGTGCCCACACCTTGGAATCCAAGATGGCTAACACCAGGGACACTGTGGAGGAGCACCCCTGGGGTGGTGATGGGCAGGGGAGTGGTCACTCCCCTTTCGTTTGTCCAGTTTCACACCAGAGCAGGGACTGAGGGTTCCTGAACTGGTGTAGACTGGATTATGCAAGGAGGGCACCGTTTGTGCCCTTCAAAGCATTTCCAGAGGCTCTAGGAGGATACCCCTCCCAATTCTTTAATACCTATTTCTAATGGGAGAGGGTGTGACACCCCTCTCCTAAAGGAAATACATTGTTCTGCCTTCCTGGGATTGAGCTGCTCAATCTCCAGGAGGCTGAAACCTGTCTATGAGGTGGCAGCAGCTCGGCCTGCAGTGGAAACCTCAGAGAGCTGGTTTGGGGGTCCATGGTGAAGCCCCCAGGGTGCATGGAATTGGCCCCCAATACCAGATTTGGATTTGGGGGTTCAATTTCTCAATCTTAGACACTTCACATGGCCCTATTCGGAGTTACCTTTGTGAAGCTACATATATGTATTGACATATGTAGTGCACGCTTATAATGTTGTCCCCGCACTCACGAAGTCTGGGAATTTGGGCCTGGACAACGTGGGGCACCCTTGCTAGTGCAAGGGTGCCCTCACACACAGTAACTTTGCACATAGCCTTCAGTAACTGAAGGTTAGACATATAGGTGGCTTATAAGTTACCTGGTGTAGTGGAAAGTGGCTGTGAAATAGTGTGTGCACTATTTTACTCAGGCTGCAGTGGCAGTCCTGAAGGAGTGTTTGCATGAGCTCCTTATAGGTGGCAAAAGAAATGCTGCAGCCCTTAAGGATCGCCTGGAACCCCAATACCCTGGGTACCTAGGTACCATATACTAGGGACTTATAAGGGGGTCCAGTGTCCAATCAGAATTGGATTATGGATTCACTAGACTATAGTGTCACATTTGGTAAACAGAGAGAATAAGCACTGGAGTTCTGGTTAGCAGACCTCCAGTGACACAGTCAAGCATACTGACAACACATATAGGCCACAAACTATGAGCAATTGGGTCCTGGCTAGCAGGATCCCAGTGAGACAGTAAAAACACATTGACAAATAGGTGTCACACTATGAGCACTGGGGTCCTGGCTAACAGGATCCCAGTGAGACAGTAACAAAAACACACTGACAAACATGCCAACATTGGGGGTAACCATGCTAGAAAGAGACTACTTTCTCACAGATGGCCTTTATGCATTGTGGGGAAGGGCACCCAGGGTTGAAGAAGTGGAATTTGTGAGCTGAGTAGCAGTTTCAGGGGTTGATATGTGTCGCTCGAGAACCTGGTGTTCTGGCACTGGGCATGGTGAAGCACAGATGAGCATATGGCCTTGCTTTTGGCATGCCTTTGCCACGCAAGCAGCATACCAGCTGCATCCATCTGTGCTGTAGCTGCACTTTTGAAGGTAAGTGGAGAGGAGAGGAGATCCCAAGGAACTTGGGTGGCACAAGCACTTGAAAGGAGTGTAGGTGGGGGGCAGATGTCAGGTGGCAAAGGCAGAAAAGGCAGTGGCTAAAAGAGTGAAAAGGTAGCAAAAACAACCGAAAAATTAATAAACAAAAGAGAGTGAGTAAGACAAAAGCATGGAAGGAAAAAAGAAAATTGTGCATCAAACAAGAGTCAAAAGAGAAGCAAACAGTTAAGCATTTGAGAGTGAAAGAGTGACAGAAAAATGGGATAACACAAGTGAGAAAAAAGAGAGGGAAGGAGAAAAAAGAGAAAAGAGGTAAGAGTAAAAAAATGCCGGTGGTAGAGAGGTATAAAAGTAAAAAATAAGCAAAAAGGAGAAGGCAGGCAGGAGTCTGGTTGGCTACAGACATGCAGAAGGAGGTATGAAAGGGCCTAGACCTGGTCTGAGATTTAGGTTTGTACAAGACATGTGTTACCAGATGTAAGAAAGTGGATTATTAGACATGGAGGATATGAGTCTTACCCAAGTAATAAGTACCAAAATGCATTGGGTGTCATGAACCACTCCTCCTGTGTGCTGTGCAAAGGTGGCATTGTCTCTTCCTTTTCCTTTCTTACCTTCCATCTCACTTCTATTTCTGTCACCTCCCCAATGTTCAAGTGACTCCCTGAACTCTTCTATCACTTCATTCACCCCTCCCCAAACAAAGAGGGACACAATGGTGTAATGCATTGCCCCTGTCCAAAGAAACAAACTCCGTTGCCCTCATTTATGACCCCCTGATTCATCCCTCTTCCACCCTTATGAATGACCTCCTCCCTTTCTTCAAATCAGCACCCTAAACGTGTTTCCTTGCAGTCTAGATATCTCACAAGACCTTGCACACACAAGATTTGGCGGCCAACTTAGGTCTCAGGCTGATGAATAGTGCACCACTTCTTGCAGACCCCTGCTTAGCTCCAAGAATCAAGGGAGAAGGGATCCTCTGTGTTTAAGTCTTACTTGTGCTTACCTGCACGCTGGGCTGCGTGACACTTCAGCTCCTATTTCCCGGGCTCTTCTAGTAATTAGCAATGGACCTTTTTAATGGAAAATCAGATAACTGCAAAAGAAAAGGAAACATTGTATAAGACAGGATGCTTTGTTGGCACTGAACCAAAAGTATGAACATTATTAGTGAGCAAACATGTATAGTTTTGAACTGAGAGACTATATAAAGACTTTGACATCAGTGATGTAAAGTGAGACTCAATTGGAAATTTTTTGACTCACGTTCCTAGGATTAGAACCAACCAGATCTGCTGGACTTTGGGTACCAACCCTATTGCCTAAATAGGTGAAACTAACAACAAACCTCAAGTGCTTGTCATTGGGTGAGTTCCTAATGGAAAAGTTGAACAAGCAGCATTAGTCTGAGAGAAGTAAGTGATTACAAGCCTACCACAACAAGTCAACCAGGGTTCATGACCCAGTGAAGTGGTGAAGCCGAAAACATCAGCAGAAGCAGAGAAGCCTGTGAATCTGAACCAAGCCATTACTAGACGTAGGAGTACTTTGGACCACTCACTTTTCTCTGTCTTTCATCCTAAAACCCCTTTCCCATGGAGGTTAACCACCTTCATCAAACCATGTGTTAAGGGTTAACCTGGATGAGATTGAAAGAACTTCATTTGCTTCTGCTGAACCTGGAACTTCAGGTGAGTGGAATGTGACAATAAGGTCAAACACACAGTTCAAATAATTTAAAACTCAGCTGAGTTCCTGGTAGCTATGGCACAGAGCACACTACCTTAATTTAATAGTTTGTGCAAAGTATTTAGCAACACTAAAGGAACCAAGATCTCAACATACAACTCAATAAAAATCACAAAACCATTGCAAAAAATTAAGAAACCATTATGAGATAAATGACACCAAAACTACTAATGTCCAATAATAGGCCCCAGAGATGTGAGGTTTTAAAGCTCAAAGGCAAACAGTGCCAAAAGAAATGAAGGCAGCAATCAGAAGTCACTGTTTCCAATTGACTTAGACCTAGGTGAAATTTCAGGCCGACTAGCAGTTATAGCAAGAGTGTTTTCCTGGTCAAAGATTTTTCCGTCAGTATAAGTCTTTTTTATGGAAGTTAAAATCCTACAGTGCAGCTAAGTTCAAGGCTCAATGCTAAAAAGTACCCCTGAAGCCAGATAGCTACTGGATTAGTTCCCATTGAACCTATTGGTTCCTGCGGGAAACACTCTGAGCAGAAAAAATATTTTTTTGTAGCCAATGAATCCTCTTGCCAGTCATATACTTCTCCCTTCTATGTCTGCTCAAGATTTTGACCTTTAGATAGTCTCCTTTTTAAAGGTCAAAATGTTCCAGTAGAACACGCCTAATGCTATGTCCATCAAAGTCCTCTCATAATTATACACCTTTGCTGCAAGGTGTTGCTGAAACTTTGGAGGTCTTAGAAGTCCAACATTTTTCCAAGTCCTAACTTTTTTGGACTTTCTGCGGCACTTCCTCTTAGTCTTTTTTAAGGCTCCCAGGACCTCAGAGACAGCATGTAAGGGGCAGGATACACTCTCTCTAAAAAAGGCCACTGGTCCTCCAGATGTCGACACAGGTTTCAATCCTATCCTGGTCTGCCACAGGTCCAGAAAATCAATTAGGAGCTTGAGGTAATGTGGTACTTTTGTTCACTTCACTAGCAGAAGGTGGTGAAAACTCATGTACACTCCCAACCAATGGGCAAAAAGTTCCACATACAAAGCCTTCCTACTTTTGTAACAGATCCTGTTTGCCTCACGGAAAACTACCCCACAGTGGACCTTCTCAATAAACTCCAAGATGGCAATTTGTTTCCGCCCTCGAGGTAACTCATGGCACACCTCCAAGTGTGTTTAAGGTAAGTTGCATTCTCCATTCACTCAACAACTCCAGACTAGTTCTGGGCCCTGCTCCCTCCTCCAATGATAATGAAGCCCAAAGGCTAAATTTAATGCTTTTAAATGAAAATACCCTCCTTCTTCAGGCTCACCATTTTACTAATTTATAATAGTACAAATTTCCCAAGTCTCTTTTGTTAAACTGGAGTTCCTTAGCATGCCTATGTCCTGCAAGGTTAACATTTTTTATGTATTCATCAAAACTCTGACTTTACCATTGAATTGGAGTATTTAATAGATATTAAAAACAATGGTTGAAACAACTCTGTGGCACATTCCAAATGAAAGTACAGAAATATGCTATAGTCTGTAGTTTAGCTTGTCCACAAAGTATAACCCTAACAGAGAAATAGCTTTTGGGGGCTTAGCCACTATAGGAACATGTTAAGAATGCATTTTTATATATTCCAAATTTTAAAAAACAGATACCCTACCTTGTGTGAACTAGCCTAATTGTGGGGGGTTAACTTACTAAATATTTAACATTTAGGGCCACATTTACAAAGTCTCTGACGCAGGGCGGCACAGTAAGTTCTTTGCTGCACCACCCAGCAACACCAAGAAAGGGCAGAAATGCATCATGTCTACAAGATACAGCACAATTATGTCCTCTCCCCCCGTGCTGGCACACAAATTGCTGCCATGAGTCAATGCAGGACCCATTGCACCATGGTGCAAGGGTGTCTGCATTGTGTGTATGATTGTTTTTGTGAAGGAAGAGACACCTTCTTGCCCAAAAACAATCACAAGCACACATAGAAAGTGGAAAAAGCAGGGTAAAATGAAGATATTTTTCCCAGTTTCATCACTCTTATGCCACTCCTGAGGTGGCCTAGGAATCTGGGACATTCTGAGACTTGTAAATCTAGGACTGTGTCAGATTCCTTCAGCTTTCATGGGTGGTGTGTGGTAACACTCCTAGTGACACCCATGAGATGACCCTTTCATGCATTGCTATGCGTGAAAGGGGTCCATATTTACACAAGGTGGCTTTGCGTGACCTTGTAAATACATTCTGAGACTTGTAAATCTAGGACTGTGTCAGATTCCTTCAGCTTTCATGGGTGGTGTGTGGTAACACTACTAGTGACACCCATGAGATGACCCTTTCATGCATTGCTATGTGTGAAAGGGGTCCATATTTACACAAGGTGGCTTTGCGTGACCTTGTAAATATGGGCTGGTAGACTGCGCAACTGGAGCACAAAATAAATTACACTCCTGTGGTACAATGTGCCGCTAGGGCCTCTTAAATGAGGCCCTTAGTGTTTCCCTCCTGCCAAAAGGTTTACTTTGACACGTCTGCCTCCAAACCTGCAGGAGAAAGGTTAGGCATGTACACCAGAAGCCATGCATTCTTTGTAAGCCTAGTGAATGACACAATAGGTGCAGCAGTCGAGAGATTACATTTACCTTTCCATGCCACTGATGTGTTTCCTTAAACCATATACTATAGCCTTACTGGAAGATAAAATAGGTAGGTTGAGGATTAACCCATTTGACCATATTTTATGGGTCAAAGCACATACACTTAGGACTGGAAAGCAGTACCACAGTGCACAGAGTTAAATAAACAGCCTTAGCAGTTCCCAAAAACTCAGGTGACCACACAAAAAGAAGGCCCCTGTATCCAGGGATTATAAATTATCTTTACTATGTTGAATGTTATATGGCAGTTGATAAATGTTCTCTTCCAAGAAGAGAAAATAACCTGTAGCTACAGGCTAAGCTACACAATGAAAGGACTGCAATCTTCAAGGTAAATTCTGTCAAATTATGTGGAAGTGTTATTTTATTTTAAAAGAACATTCTTGTGGGAAAGTCCTCCTTTTTGCCCTGGTTACCCCTAAACATTTGGACAGGTGCTGGTAGTTACTGACTCTTGACTGTGCCCTGGGTACTGCTACCCAATCCCAGGGCCAGTGCTGCGTTTAAAATTGATCATGCAAATTAAGCTATTTATAATTGGCTGAACCAACCTACCTATAAAGTCCCTAGTATATGGTAGAGCATGTAGGTTTAGGGACCCCATCATTGGTAGTGGACCCATAGGTGCATTGCTGAGGAACCCAGTGTCATTTTAAAGGCAAGCCTGCCTTGGGTGCTTTTAAGTTAAAGTTAAAACAAAAATCAAGTTTGGAAATAAAAGTACTTCCAAAGTCTTACACTATCTTAAATTTACATATAAGTCACCCTAAGGTGTGCCTAGGTGCCCCCAGGGTTGGGTGCACCATAACTATAAGCAGGGATTTTATAAAAGATGTTTTATAAGCCCTGGTAAGGGAAAAATAGCTAAATCAATGTCTTCCCATTGAAGTGAAAGCGCTCCATAGTCTAACATAGGGGAGACTTTAATTTAAGTCAATAGAGAAGTAACATCTGGCATGTTTGGTACCAAATTGAAAGTTATCGTAAATCCAACAACTTGCCACTGTTGAATTTGGTATAACATGCACCTAGAAAGAGTTTTAGACCTCTTTCTAAAAGTTACCAGTTTCAGCTCTGTAGGGCCCTTATCTGATTGGCCAGCCTCTGGCAGCCTGGCCAGGCTGCCTTGATGAGGTGTGAAGTGGCCTAGGCTGAACACAAAGGAAGTGTCTGGGGAAGGAGAACTACCTCAGCAGATGGTGATACAGGATGGGGCACAGCAGCAAAACAGTACTTCAAAGGAGAGAAGGACATTTGGGCCAGCAGGAAGACCTCCCCATTCCCTGCAAAACCAGACAGCCAACTGCCCCTTAATTAGATAAAGAAAGGGCTAGAAGGAGGTGTGCCAAGGGAAACGTAGCCACACCAGTGGGTGGGCTCAGCCAGACCAAACGCCTGAGATTTAATTTATGCCATCTTGGATTTTTGGCAAATGTTGCTCCCTGAGATTGATTTTTGCCACACTTCACAGGAAGTAGTCACTCAAGAGGGTGGTGGCCTGCATGTGATTGGACAAAGGCTCCCCCTGCTTTCCATCCCCAGGATCAATGATAAAACTGGCAGAGCTGCACCTCACTTCAGATCCCTACAGGAACAAGACAAGAAGAAGAAGGGCTGTCCTGCTGGACCCCTGACCTGAACCTGGACACTGCACTCTGCAGGACTACACCACCTGCACACTTGGATTTCACCACTAAAAGGACTTTGCCTGTCTTTAATTTCTTCAAGAAGGGACTCCCTCTTTGCTACACGTTAAAAATAACTGACCAGAGTCCCCTGCTTCAAGCCCTGAAGAAACTGACCAGCTGACCAGTGACCAGTGGTCTTTTTTGGATTTGAGCCAGGTGCATTCTGGGAGTTGGAGTCCTAACCCTCAAGGAACAACTCAGAGTTTCTGGACCCTTGGGGTGAGTTGTGGACGTGTAAAGGACCTTCAAAGCCCTTCTGGAAGAAGATCCAGACGTTTGGAGAAGTTTGGACCAACTTTGAAAAAAGCTCCATATGTATACCGACCCGACATCGTGAGTCAAGCCAGCTTATGTCGAACACAACCCAGCCTGACTTGCAGGTTTGTCCCTCTGAAAAGCTCTGGAGCCCCAGACTTCCAAGGTTTCACCGGGGGCTTGTGGAAAGGCAATCCGACGACGTCGACTCAAAATTGGCTTGTTGTGGCGGGTCGTCCGGCATCAGAGAGTAAAAAGCTCCCAAAAAAATTCTAAGACCGAACGTAAAAAATTGACCGAGGCTTCCTACGCAGCATATCGAAAGAGGGGCACCTTAAATTTCAAGTTTCTCCCAGGCGAAGATTTCCATCACGAAAAATTGTCTAATTCCGAAAGTATCTGACGAGGGCTCCAGGGAGGTAGGATTGGACTTGTGATTTCATCTCGGTGAGAAAAATCTTTAAAAACAAAAATTAAGGGGCATATTTAGGAACCCCTAGCACCACTCGAGCGTCACTTTTTCGTGAAACTCCGATGGTGCTAAGCACTGTTCCATATTTACAAGGAGGTGAAATGCCTCTTTTCGTGGTGTTGCCGAGGTGATTGCAATGGATGTTGCTGTCAGCGTTCCACTGCAACACCCATTGCTTTTGATGCTGTCTCAGATTTATGAGCTGTTGTAAACCCGAGACAGCGCCAAAAGCTAACGCCACCCCACGCATGGCATTAACATGGCAAAACGAGGGGAATGCTTTTATTCCTCCTTATTTTTTGCCTTTTCTATGTGTGCTGCATTCTGTAGCACACATAGAAGAAGCAAACTGCCATGGATGATTGTTTACGTGCAGGAAGGGACACCTTCCTGCACATAAACAATCCATCAAAATGACGCCTTGGTACTTCTATGTGTGCTACATTTTGCAGCACTCACAGAAGTGTCAAATCTCCATTACAGATTAATTATGTGCAGGAAGGTTCACCTCCTGCACATAATCTATCCCATCAACGCAGACACCCTTGCACTATGGTGCAATGATGCCTTTGTTGGCGCTAGGCCGCTTAATTGAGCACCAGCGCAGGGGAAATGCAGAGGTGCGCTGAATTCCTCTAAATATGGTGCACCTATGGAACTCAAAAGTGCTGCAGTGCTGCTATTTTTTAGTGCTGCTATTTTTATGTCCATCACTGCTGGGGCATGTGGCACTTCGGCGGTGGTAGCGGACGTCTGCCAGGGGCTGCGAATGCTTTGTACTCTCTCGTAGTGCCTCATGTGGCACTCATGTCCTTTTCCTATCTGTGCAGCTTGGCTGGCGCAGCTGCAGTCATCTCCGATGTGCAGTGGTTGCACACGTCCCTTTCTTTTCTGCGCCGTTTCTGTCCATGGGCGCGCTGCTGGTCTTGCAGTTACTCTCTGGGGGTGCTGCTGTCAACTTGCTTTTGACAATGCTCATTTCCGTTTTGAAACAGAAAAAGGGTGCACTACCTTTCTTTGGCCATTATTTTTTCAGCTCAAGGACAGTCTTTCTTCCCACCGGCCTCGTTGATTGAAGCAGACACCGGTGAGGAGGCATGCTGCCCTGGACGAGTTCGTAAGGCTGGTGGGGGCCTTTGCTGGTGTCCGGAGCTGCAGGTGAGTGCAGTTTTCTTTCCTTTTCCTTTCTTCTTCATTCACACAGACGCATGGCAAGAGGAAGGCAAACTGCACAATGCTCGGTGGCGTGCGGTCCTGGGCACTTTGTTGGTTCTGTTAGTGCGTGGCAGCACCTCTGCCCCTCTCTGCACGCAACCGCAGCAGCCTTTAGTTACGCTGTGGGCCTTCCCAGGCTGTTCACTGAGTATTGCTGGGGGGTGAGGAGTGCTTATCACTTCTAGTGCGTGACTGCACTATCGCGCTTCTCCTTGCAGCTGCAGCAGTCCTCTCAGCGCTGCGGGCCACCATGCTGGTAGCTCTTTGATGGTGGGGCGCCCCAGGGTGCAGGTGGAGACGGGGGCTCTTTTACAGTGTCCGTCGTGGGCGTCAGGGGATTCGCGCTTCCACTCAAAGTGGTACTATTTGGGATGGTACTGTGGACTCCAACCAGACACAGCTGCTCACCACGCTTCTCTCCCATGCCGGGGTGCAAGCGGCATTGGGCAGGAAATTACCTTCAGCATACCCATGCAGCGTGCCACTATGCAGGTACCAGCAGCCTTCTTAGCGCTGTGCCACCCTGTCTACCCCCCTTTTGATTTCTTCCGCTGTGGCTGTGCCACACGCATCTGCAGGGCTCACCTTCTGCCTGACGGGCCAGTGGACAATTCTTCAGACCACTAGTGGTTTAGTGGGATCTCGGCAGGCTGGAAACTGCAGGGCCTGTAAACCGGATGGAGTCCTCTCTGTTCACAGGGCGGCCTTCATGCTGGCAGCACGGGTGGGGTGTCATGAGCACAGGCTACTCTTCCCCCATGGAACAACATTGAAGTTGCTGCCAGTGCCCACGTGGGGTCATCGACCTTTGTAACCATTGTAGTGTTTGGGGGCCCTAGGCCCTCATGCTACTAAATGAATGTGACACAGGCACAGTGGTATGGTTCTGGTAACTGGCCACGGGCACGTGCGCCCGGCCCTTATTATTAGAACATGTCAAGCAGGACACTACAGCCTCCACAGGGCCAACTGTTGGCAATATTTCATTCATGTTCTCATGGTAAGGAACAATCGACTAAAAATATTACTGAGTTTAAAAGGAAGGCGTTTTCTTGTTTCTTTGAGATATCTTAGGTTTATACATTTCCGTCTGCGAAGAGACTTCAAATGCTCTGTTATTGTGGTGTTTAAATATGTGTTACATCTATCTTTTCAAAGTAATCTGCCAGCACATAGCCCTGCCCTGCATCTGAAGCAACTTCCTGTGCCTGCGCAAGTTCCATTCCTTATATACCGGTAAATGGCATGCTGTTGCACTCTCATAATCATTTAATGACGTTCCTGTTTGAGGCGTATTTGTTAATACTTTGTGTAGTGATTTCATTTTTATTTACTCTGTTTTAATCTTGAGTCATGTTAAAATTGTGTGCTACCATGGTACAACTCCGAGCCACGTGCATGCTTTGTTCGTATTAAATGAAAGAAAAACAAATCAGAGATAAAAATAAACGTTGTCTTACTTCCGCAAGACCCACTGTGTCTGACGAATACATTTTACTGTTCTTAAAATCAGTTAAGATGTTCAAACTATATTAGTGTGCCTTCACCCCCACGCCCCTGGTTTGACTTCCTGCCAAACAATTATTTCAAGATTCCCTAATTATTATTTTTTTGTTCTTGTAATCACTTTCTACCACTACAATCAATAAAATACAAATTCGGTCTTCTGTACAGAGTATAATTGATGTCCTTACTAACATGCCTTTTCCAATCAATAGATTTTATGAACCACCCAAAAAATGTATTGCATTGTTGCAAATACTGCATTGAGGATGATGCAGTTTGAGAGGCTTTAAAACAAGACATATCAGGCATTGTGATGTTCAGTCATCTTTCAATAAACGTTTCGATTAGATAAGAATGTGTGAGCACTGATTCATGCATTACTTGTATGTGCCACTTTTTACTTACAATATGATCTATAGTCAAAATGCCAACATCATACACAAGTTGTACATTGTAAGTGCCCGTAATAAACTAATTTCTCGGAACGATTCTGCATGCATTTAAAGTGAGAATTGCCGCGCAGGTTGTTCTCAATACAGGTCTAAACGTATGTATGTGTGTAGACATGTTTTCCATTGTCCTCAAAGGGATAAACGCTGCTTTTGAAAAGTGGATGTACCATAAACCTTTAAAAAACACATTGCCTTTTCCAATAATAATCAACTTCTTTTGTGCAGTTCTGTAATTGATTTCCTTTAAAAGTAACCTTAAAAAATAGCCTGTGCAAGTACAAATGGTAATTAAAGAATTGTTAGTTGCTAAGTGACTGGTATATTTGTAATGAACGTTTATTCGTGCGGATCCAGAATGCCTCTTGCGGATGCATTCGACCTGTAAATTCCCCTTGACATTCAATAGAAACATTTACATAAAGAAAATCTGTCATTTCGTTGTAGGGCTGCTTGTTTAAATGTATTACAAAAAGTCTCAACCCTCAGCCTTTTACATTGATCTTTGCCAATAGAATACCCAAAAATATTGCCAAATGGGGCAAACGAAGCAACTACACCATTTATTGTTTAACTATGCGAGATTATGCAAGTTTAGGATAAAATGCCACACATGTTTGATTCACGTAAAATCAGGAAACCCACGATTTAGTGGGAGAGAACCAACATTCTTAACAAGAATTGACATCAACAAGTGATTTTTTTTAGATAAAAAAACCTTGCGACTACTATGTATACACATTGTAAAATTATATGTACATTTGCCATTCCATACAAGCACAAAAATAAACTTTATCCAACTATGCAAAGAAAAAAAATCTAAATTTTTTACATTTATTTCACACAAATTGTGCAAATATTATTGCAATATTGTTAATGGTCCAGTGCAATCTGTGTCATGCAGCACGTTTTACTTATAATCTTAAGCACAAATGTAATTAATGATGTAACCGTTTTTAATGATATTTGCAGTACACTGGTACTACCTTTTTATTTAAATCATATCTGCTGATTAGTTGTATTTGTTCACATTAATTTCCTTGCAAAGACAACGATGGCAAAATGCATTCCCCATCCATGAAGACCACCCTGTTTCCCTTGGAATTTATTGTGAAGCAGATCATGAGTTTTCCAAGTCTAACGATTTGCAATGGGCATATGCTTATTTTGATGAACTAAAAGGTAGCTAAAAGATATATTTGGTATGTGTTGCTGAAACTTTATACATCCTTTGGCAAATGTCCAAAGTTCCCCATATACACTACAGCCAGATCAGGAAGGATCATTTGTAATCTCCAAGCCTCTTCTGTGTTTGACAAACAGTCTATATTACTGCTGCTTTAATAAGACTCTCAGGGTTATTCTCAATGTTAACTTACACTGGTGAGTAATTTACACGTGTAAGTTTATTATTACACACTTTATAGTAAATTTACTACTTTAGGGTATTTACAAAATCTGAGTGTAAAGTTACTAAAAATTCTCGACCTAAATGCTCCCATTCTCCGAATTAGGGAGGAAGGTTGGGGTTGTCAAATTCAAGAAAACAAAGTTATTGTTGCCCAACAACAGAAGCAGTAAGTCCAGCACCACACATGGCCAAACATAGATACTCCAACACCCTCTCATACAAAATAACAGAGGCAAGGACCTAAAAGAGACTTCCATATGTAATTGATTACATACATTAAATTATTTAAATTGTTTTGGCATATTGTATTTACCATTTTTAATTAAAAATAATTAATTATTTAATTCAATATAATTAAAGTAGCTTCAATTATTTTCAAAACATTACTTTAAGTAATGAATAATACACAATAAATATATATAAAATCAATGTACATTAACTTTTAACATAAACATATTTTTACTATTCTTTCTTAGCTCAATAAACTGTAAAACATTTGCTGAAATCTATTCTGCAAGACGTTTCCCTGTGGGAAGGGTTACAGAGCCTCTGTTTGCAAAATCTATCACAGACCAGGGAAGCCACAGCACATATTAAAAGAAGCGGATGGATATCCTTGGTTACTAAAGTCCACCAGGGCTGTATCTAAATCCTTTGTATGTTATTTGATTCACTAACATATTCTACTAACCTGGGACCATGTTCCATTTACAATACTTGTTTTAGTTGCATTATAGATATGAAAAGATTGTATTGTAAAATATCAGGCCAGCCTTTTATCACCTACTGGGACTTGTAACTAACCATTGATCCTCAAAGAAATCAACAACTGTTCCTGTTAGGTTTATGTGTTAAAGGCATGAGAAGAAGCCATGGATGCAGAATGGTCCATCCTTAGGATAAGTGGTGGTTCAGGACCAGCTTCATCAACTACATCAATATTGTGCATTCTTTTCAATAAGGCTACTTTCCCCTTGCTGACAATACATAATTACATAACCTAATTCTGAAAAAGTAACTGTCAAATGCTACTGTCAAATAATGGTGGGCAGAGCTCATGGAGTTCCACTCCACAGAATTCTGCGGAGTTATCTAAAATATCTGTGAAATTCTGCTGAGATCTGCGTGCTGTGGAATGCCGCCTGGTCCAGTAGACATCGAGCAACACATGGACATCACAAGAAGTGCAAACAGTAGGAATGCACCACTGCAGTGTCTGCACCGAGACATCCCAGCTACAAAACCAAACTGCACATTGGAGCATTCCAGAAGTGCACACAGAGCGACTGCAAGCTGCTCAAAGGCACAAAAGACACAAACGGCATCACAGTGAAGCAACCTGCACTGGACTCTGCTTACACACTTAACGGGCAACACAGCATGCACTGTGCACACAGAATGTACACAAAAACCCTTGCAAAAGGTTAGGCTCTGTCCATTTTCTCATTTCAGCATGGGGGGAGCTCAGCTGCTTGTCTGCCCTGTACTTTTTAATGGACAAACGTCTCCTGCATACCTCAGCCCTTCTCGCACTGCTCCTCCGTGCAGCAGATGTACCAGCGTGCGGGTCCCAGGCTCTTACCTGCAGTCTGCACCCCTGCTGCAGTAAAAGGTGTCGCTGAGCCCATTGAATGACGGCCAGACCGAGCTCTATGTGCACTTTACCAGGCAGCCCAGGCTCACTGTGCCCACAATTGGTGTCTTCCAGTGACAGAGACAAGGGGAGGGGTGTTCTGTGCAGAATGCACTCAATTTGGGTGGGGGGGGCAGGATATAAAGGGCTTGCAGTAGGAAGTGCAGCAGATCTGTAAAGTCATCCCCCTATGGTTTTTCCATACAGGACACCAGGTGTAAGTGAACAATTACTTGGGTCCACTGAGCTAGGGATCTAGTCTTTATTGCTAGCCCACCAGCCTGGGTTATTCCTGGATACTTCTCGCTAAAAACATTTCTCTTGAGAGAAGCGATGATTCACAGTGGATCTCCACTTTTGGCCATGTAACTTTTAAGGGTGGGTCAGCGGCGCACCAGTGAACTCCACTCTGCTGCCTGCTGTCGGAGTTTGCTAAAGTCTGCGCTCCACTTGGAGCACATAGTGCCAAAACTCTGTGAACTCCGCCAGCAGAGCAGAATTGACC
This sequence comes from Pleurodeles waltl, assembly GCF_031143425.1. Taxonomy (NCBI): domain Eukaryota; kingdom Metazoa; phylum Chordata; class Amphibia; order Caudata; family Salamandridae; genus Pleurodeles; species Pleurodeles waltl. Next base: position 1,027,775,995 of record NC_090448.1, on the reverse strand, counting down.
ATCCACCCCTACTGTCAAACAGAGACTGACTTAGCAGACTTCAACATCTCCAAATTTCTATAATTGTGTAAATGGTGATCAGATAATTGATGTCCATTAGAGACTATGGCAATTTCCTAAAGGACTTCCTAAGTAACAATATATTGGTAAGGAAACGATGACTCTCAGAGGTAGCTAATTCCTTATAAAAATAAGCCACAGGAGTAATTGTCCTGTTAGATGTTGCCTGAGAAAATTCCGGCAGTTTGAAATACAACACCTCAACCTCTACAGTGAATAGAAATTCTCTATTTGGGTGTCAATGGGTTGACATAGACATGAAACTTTACTTCAGAGATTTGGCTGATTTTTCAGCTTCTGATCCATGACAATCGCTTATGTAGCATCTTGATGATTGTATGGATGTACAGGAATATTGTGAGATAGACATGCAGTAAGTGGCATGAAAGAAAGCTCTGTATATTGATAACATGAGATGATAAACATGTATGTGACACATTTTGGTTTATATCAATCAAGCAACAACATTGGTTTAAATATGAAACACATTGATTGTTTCTGACCTTCGCTGGTTTGCATGCACTCTGCTGGTTGATATACACTTACGCTTTTTTAAGGTATCACTATGTTGGTTAATGCAAAGGTAACTATGGAAACACCAATAAAGCACATTATTTATGCAAGAAAACATCATTTATAGTGTGTCATTTTTAAACACAACATATTGGGGAGATTGGCATAGAACACATGTGTTATTAGACTGCAAAGACTTCTCATTACTAAGGGCGTGTCCATATGCAAAGGCAGGTCACCACACAAGTAGAAGTTGGCCTTTGAGACGGACTAACTTGGCTCCACTGTGCATTTGTGATGAAAACTACCATTAGAAATCCCCACTCATGTCCACAACACAAAACATATATGATGTACTATCCAAAGAAGCACAGTGTTTAATTTACATTATTTGAGTTTGTGCTTGCTTATCTTCTGCCCCATATCCAATCAGAAGCTTTCATCAGCAGAGTGCAGGATCAAACGTATTTCAGCTTCTGAATAGGTAGAGGTGTATAGGCTAGGCTGGAACAAACAAAGACTGTCATTCTTCATAGATTCTCCTTTAACCAACTACTGTCTTAGTTTAGAAAGCCTGACATCTTTCAGTGTCTGTCTAAGCCTGAACCAATGTTTTTGAAGTTATGTGTGTGCAACTTTAATTGGAGGATGTAGATTTGCTTGTAGGGATATTAAGTCTGATGGCATAATGTTGACCATCCTCCACATATCAGAGGCATTACGGACCTATCGTAACTGTTCTGTGCTTGACATATTATGGGAGCACTTGACACATGTGTATCTATCTTAATCAAAATGATAGCTCTGACCAAATGTTGCCAATACCATACATAGTGGGAACATTCCAGGCATAATTTTTCTCTATCGTGGATATATTCTTGGGTCTGGCATAATGGTACTCATGTACAAAAAATAATGACAAGTTGGGAAATACTTTTGACTTTCAATGGTATCATAACGGTCTTGCCATTGTATTCCTGTCATGGCATTGTGGGCATTTTAAGCTAAATTCTGTCTATCTGACATTCTTGGGAGAATGGAGTTAGGTAATTGGGAACTGTGAGAATGAAGGGAGCACACAGAACCACTCCTTTGTTTCACTATGATTTTTGTATAAGGAATATAGTTCAAAGTGTTCTACTTTTGGTAGCAGTGATGTCCTGCTTGATGTTTTATGGAAAGATTCTATATCCTAGGCCTGATTTAGAGTTTGGTGAAGGGGTTATGCCATCACAAAGGCAACAGATATCGCATCTGCCATTTTATGATTCCCATAAGATACAATGGAATTGTAATGCAGCTGGTGGGATATCCGTCACGTTTGTGGCAGAGTAACTCCCTCCCCCAAACTCTAAATCAGGCCCTTAGTTTGTTTCTTTACTTGCTTTTCTATAGCTTACTAGTTATATATTTTGCACTGAGTCATGTGAGTGTGACTGACACTGGCACTCAGCGTTATGTGAGCATATTCAAACTAGTGTACAGGTACATAAGAGTACATCCAAATTGCATTCAAATATTAATCCCTTATTCAATTAGTGGTGCCTCCACCATAAAAAGCCAATAGTTGTTTAAGGTGATGACCCACAGAAGCAAAGCATGCTGAGCTCAAGCAAATACCCTATTTTTATTAAATACTGTGAGAGTTATTTATAAAGGTTTCAACTGGTGCATACATATTAAAAAGCAGTGCAAAGCATTGCCTTGGTTGACATACCGTTATCAAAAACAGACCATGGGAAAACCATGGGAGCACAATAAAATTGCACACAATCCTGCAAACTTTAGTAAATACCACCTTATGAGTCCCACAATAACAAAACATACTTTTATGGTAATCCTGTGATACTTCCACAGTGAGAACTTCTGTAATTGGCATAGTGCTGCCAGTTCCGGTAGCAATGAGACATGTGTTGCATGGTTCGCATAGTATCATGCCAGAGGTGAATTAGCGCTTTGGAAAGTGAATCCTTTGTTTATGGTGCACTGTTGAATATGACCTTTTCCTTCTCACTTATATTGCTATCTCCAGCCCTTGGCCTGTACCATGGATGGCAGTGATACAAGCATAGGGGAGTGCACGACTCCACATCATTTTACAACATCCTCCTTAGATATACTCTGCTTAAAAATGAGCATACATTTGATAAAGAATTCAATATAACCTAAAACAAAACGTAGAGCTTCTAATTCATTTTGATGGGTGGGTCACCGGCAGTGGAGACAGGGTCTTTAAAATTGATATATATTTTTTGTATGGTGAACCTTCTGATCCTATGATTTATGTTACGGCCACTTCTTTGAAACACACCATTCCCACCTGAAATCCCAAATAAAATATTGTTCAAAATGTACCATATTTCCTGAATTTCCATGGTCCTACGTTTTATGTCAGTGTAAATACCTGCATATCCTGATTCATTAAATCAGGATCATGAATTATCTAACTGCAGATGGATTTCTACCTAGGTTGAATTAGTGACACCTTTATCTGGTTATGGTCAAGTATAAGTTTTTTTCCCTTTTTCTTTCAACACTACACAACCTAATCATGCTTTTCATACAGAAAATACAGCTTTGGTCCTGAAGTTAAAGTCCCAGCTACTCAGAATAGAGTAAGCAATTGGCTGAAACATGTTACTGTTTGAAAGAATGTAATTATCCCCCTTTATAATACATCATACAAGAATGCAAATAAACGTTTTTGTTCACCATAAAGCATTTTATACAGTATAGTGTTTCTATACTGTGGTGGTACCAGAGACAACTGCTCCTCCACCATTTAGAAAGGTTACCCTCGCCACACCGACTCATTATAGGTCCTCTTTTGTTTTACATCTATAAGTGGTTCCCTGTTAAATAGGACTGTAGCCCACACCAGTGACTGATGAGGAGGCCCTATGATGAAGCATACCACAAGTGGGTGAGGGTTTGTGGTAGGCTATCGGTGGTACTGAGGACTCTGAGCCGTAGGTATGGTGAGTAAATCTTTTTTTATTACTACTTTAAGAAGGTTTAAGGTAATGTAAAGGTACTGTGGTGACAACAAGCCTTGTTGGCTCTTCCTTGTCTTTTAACCGTCTCTGTTCTTTATCTTCCTCTAGGTCTGGAGGGCGTCAGCTCATATAGGGGGTCATTCTGACCCCGGCTGGAGGGAACCACCAGAATACCGCTGCGTGGTCAAAAGACCGCAGCGGTTATTCTGGGTTTCCCACTGGGCTGGCGGGTGACCGCCAAAAGGCCGCCCGCCAGCCCAGTGGGAAACAGCCCTCCATGAGGATGCCGGCTCCGAATGGAGCCGGCGGAGTGGAGGATGTGCGACGGGTGCAGTAGCACCCGTCGCGAATTTCAGTGTCTGCTGAGCAGACACTGAAATTCAAAGTGGGGCCCTCTTACGGGGGCCCCTGCAGTGCCCATGCCATTGGAATGGGCACTGCAGGGGCCCCCAGGGGCCCCACGACACCCCTCACTGCCATCCTGTTCCTGGCGGGCGGAACCGCGGTGAGGGGGTCGGAATCCCCATGGCGGCACAGCAAGCTGCGCCGCCATGGCGGATTCCCATGGGCAGCGGAAAGTCGGTGGTACACCGCCGACTTTCCGTTTCTGGCCGCGGCGAATGCCCAGCGGAGCACCGCCAGCCTGTTGGCGGTGCTACCGCCGACCCCGGCCCCGGCGGTCCTTGACCGCCGGTGTCAGAATGACCCCCATAGTCTCCCCGTTGGTACCGGAAAAAATAACACAGGGGTACAACAAAGGTAAGTTGGTTGTGGGGCTCTTTGTGTGGTTTTAGTGTTTTGGCATGCAGGGAGAGAGGGTACTCTGGAGTTAGAGGTGGAGGGATAGAAAGATAGTGTCTAGAAGTGAGGGTGCGGGTCTCGGGGTACTTGTGGCAGGCTCTCTCTCTCAGTGCTCTGTCCAAGAATTTACTCTCGAGTGCTGTCCCCAGTGCACCCTTTTTCCTGCCCCACCTCAGTCCCTCCCCTCGTTTCCCCGTTCCCCTTCCCTTGTGCTTTTAAAGTTACTCTAGGTTGTTGCTGTCCTAATAAGGACCGTACCTTGGTGAGCCACGACCCTCCAGGGTCGTGGCGGGAAGTGCAGGCCTTCGAGTCTTGGCTTCGTCTCGGATCTGCTCCGCGGGTCTCTGTAATCCTCTCAGGTCCGTCCAGTTCCTCCTCGGTGCGCGGCATCTCTCTTGCTTCCGTCTTTTCCCTTTCGGTAGGAAACTCCTCCTCTTCTCTCGAGTCCGTCCTCTCTTTTGGTGGGGAAATCTGGAAATCCAGAAATCCGGGGTCGGAGCGTCTGGAGGGGTTCCCATGGTAACATGGGAACGCGGGAGTTCTTCGAGGGAGGCGCGCGAAAGGCGCCAGCCCGAGGAGCTGCAAGATGCGGTCGTGGAGACCCGTCTACAGGGTTCTATCCTTAAAATGGGTTCCCTTTCAAAATGTCCTTAACTAATTCATTCACCCACCTGGTACTCATGATTGATATTCTACTACTAAATAACATAGCTTAGTGTGTTTGTTTCCACCACTTCCCCTCTTGTTGAGTAAATGGCCTTGTGCAGTACCTGGTGACCTCAGACATTTGGAAGGGGTATAATTTTCTCTGTTGTATTGACTTTTCTTCATATTAATACTTTGTTTCTTACTTTTTTAACTTTTCTATCTACCCTGATGTAAACATTTCTCTTTTGTGCTATGCATTACCTGGAAAATGTAATGGTTTATTTTTGTAGGCTCAACATTACCTAGTGTAAGAAATTGGGTTATTGGTTGAGGGGGTGGAAACCCCACTCAGGCACCAACCATCATTTTTGTCAGGAGGAATGACAAAAGTCTATACGTTAACTTGTGCTTAACCATCCGGTACCTTGGCACAAAGCAGTCAAGGTGTAAAGTATTTATGCAGCTCACAAACAGTAATAAAGTGAAAACACAGCACAAGAAAAATCCCAAACCAATTTAGAAAATACAAAAATCAGTAGAGTTGGAGACATTTAATCGTAAAGTTTTTAAGTGAAATAGTGCCTAAGAGCACAAAGCTCCACTCATGGTCACCTAGTCGCTCTGGATTTGGGGAAAGTCATAAGGTCAGGCCAACCTCAATGGAGCACGAGTCGGATACAGAGACTAAGTTAATACCACTGAAGAGTTACTTTCAGAGTCTGGTGGTGGAGTTTGTTAGGGTCAGGGAAAACGTTATGGATGTTCGTCGCTGTAGTGCAAAGAGAAGGTGGGAGTCACGGGCTGTTGTTGCTCTAGTACGGAGAGACAGATGTGTGCTTTGGATGGTCGTTGCTGAAGCTATGCATTTATGGTCATTTCTGTGGCGAGGAGTGCAGATGTGGTGTTGCTGGTCGTTACTGGCTTTAACATGAAGAGGAGGTCTCACCTGAGATTCACATTGACAGTCCTTATAAGTAGTCTCAGCACGAAGGGGCCTGTTTGCAGTCATGGAACCCAAACTTTAGAATTACACCCTTTCTACTTTGCGTTGGAGGAGCTCAGACTTATGTCAGCCTACAATCCAGGACCTGGGGGGTGTACCTCTTCGGGATCAGGAACTTATTCCAGTAGAGGCCAGCAGAGCTCGGGGAAGCCCAACTGCATATTCAGGCTTGTCTAGTGTAGCAGGTCAGGTGGGAAGTTGCACAGTGGATTCTGTACCTTGTTATCTCTCTGTAGTTTTAACAGAATGTTAGCCAACTGACTCTTGGAGTTACTCAGATTGGCCTGTATGAAGTTAAGCAAATCCAGTTTTGCTTCTAAGGCTTCTAGGCAGCCCTGAAGAAGCAGGACCTCTGACAACAAGACAGTCCTTCTTCTGTATTGTCCACAAGTCCACAGGTCCAGTAATGTTCTGAAGAGTTGTGCAGAGGATCCAATTTGTATACCTAGTGTCAGCCTTTATGTGAGGGGACATACCCTATCAGATCCTCACATCTAATTCTGGAAAGATCTTCATTTCCCAGATCAAAGCTTCATACTGTCTGGGGTTATAGTAGTGGTGTTGCATAGGTTCTCATTATGCTTGAGGCTACTGGATTTGGGAGACAGGATCACATGGATTGTGGCTACTAAGTAGAATTCCACACCACATGACACCTGTCGGCCTAATCCGGGTTCTCCGGCTAAATAGCAGCGCCTCATCTGTGGCCGAGATGATTGTGGCAACTAGGCGCATGACAAGAAGACTCCTCAGGGGAATTGTGGTCGATCAGATCCCATCCCTTTCACTCAGTTACCAAAAAGTCTCATGCAGGCAAAGGCAACGAGGCAGAATATAGTTCAATAAGGATTTATTTAAGTACCTGTATCTTAGATGAAAAAGGCATGTATTACAATAACTAGGATGATTAAACACAATAAAAGCAAGCAGGTGACTAACAGAATAAAACACAAGAATAGTCCTACAATACTGTCACTAAGAATGATATAAATATATATTTCTTCTTCCTATGCTATGTCTGAGCACCGCGTAATAAGCCTAATCTGCCCTTTGGGTTTTCCTCCTGGGGGTACACCATCCCTCATACCTGGAGAAAGAAGCCTGTAGTCTAGAGGGACACTGTCCCCATCTGGATCAGGGGTCCGGTCATCTAGGCAAGTAGCCGCAGCAAAGCAATCAGCAATCAGCATACAGTCATGGTCATCTGGCTGGAATCACCCTCTAATGTGTCTGGGACAAAGGGGTGTTTTTATAATAAAACTGTTGACATTCTAAGAAATGGTCCCCACGTATGAGTGTATGTTTTCTGTGAATGTTGGAGACACAGCATACCACGTTTCTCGGCATCCCTATCTGACTGTAGTCTTGGAATAAGCACAGAGTGAAATAAATGTCCTACTAAGAACGTAATGCTTTCCTAGGCAAAAGTACAATGAGATAAAGAAAATAAAACAGAACAGCAAATGTTGGCATTGCTAGAAAAATAAAGCAATGCTGAATAAAATGTAACAGGGTTAAAGTGCACAACGGCAGGCCTAGTTAGCATAAAGCAACATATCTAAAACATGGCTAAAATAGCTATACAACAGTGGAATTCTCTACTATCTCTCATTTGAACTTAGATATCTATCTTCTGGCATCAAACAATAAACATGTATATGTATGCACCTTGGCTCTTGCCTTCAAATGTTTGTATCATTGCAGCTTTCGATACAATGTACTTTATTATGTAAATCCCAGCATGTTTTCTGAGTCAATTAAGCACAGGTGTCAAAACTATATATTTCTGTTTCTGCATAGCTTAATTATTGTATCAGTTGGTTGGTACTTCATGTCTTAATGGCTGGGTGGAAATGTGAGAAAATGTGTTCCTCTTTTAATGTGTAAAGAAATACATCAATAGACACTTTACATGAAAATGTGAGTGTGGAAGTAGAGCATAGATTTGGACTTCTGTTTCTCTAAATTGTGTGAATTTGAGGGATGTATAGATGTGCATTATGGCAAATAACTCCAATAATGAATCAATATTGTTTGACTGTTAGATGTTTTAGTTTGTTTCAGTATTCACAGTAATAACAATGTACTCACTATTTTGTATTACTTCTTTTATAGTGCTATTCATTCTAATTCATGTGTCAGAGCGCTTCATATAACATGTTCACATTATACATTGACAATAAATCCTATAAATGTGTAAATCAAAATGGAGGATAAGTTACATAAGACAGTGAGGGTTATAAGTAGCGCTGGCTGCCGCTATTGTGGAGGAGCGTCACCCCCCCACCAGCAGCAGTAGCTGCAAACTTGTAAAATAAAATGATAATAAACTATATTTATTATCATTTTATTTTTCGGGCACATGGCCATGAGGATGGCAGGCACCAGGGGGAGTGGTATGTGCACTCCCCTCAGTGCGCATATGTTTTTGGCTGTCAGTCTCAGGAGAGCCAAACACACATGCGCACTGAGCTGTCTCCAACCCAGCACTGTGTTAGAGAGAGCAGGCACAGGCTTCCAGTCTGACTGGGAGCGCAAATCGAGAGTGCCCAGGTCAATCCTGATGCTACTCTCATGCTGCCAGCAGCATGAGACCTGTGTTAGTATTGGCTGCAGTAATTGCAGTTGCCAGACATTGATAATGTATCAATGCATCAAAGGAGGTGGTGTCTGGTTCATAAATGTGAAGCTGTTGCAGTAGACATCTTCCCCTTTGGGGATTGTGACAGTGGACATCGGGGAACGGCCAGTGGTACCGAAGGCCTCTGCATGCTCTTCCCTTATCGTCTTAAAAAGGGATCATTGGTCCCTTTAATGGACATGGGCTGCTGTCAAAAACTATACTTCCAATTTAGGAATTTGCATGCTGAGATGGAAGTCTACTGTCTCTTGTAGGCCTTCATACCAACAATGACAGCCAAGAACAGGGAGTCAAAAACTGCAACCTGGCTTCTTGTTATTCATTAGACAGGTTATTTTGTGACTTTCTGCAAACATACAATATGCAATACAACCTAAAAGTTGATAGGATGTAATGCAAATTATTTCCCCATTCTTACGCTAGTGGCTGAGGGAATTTCCCATCTTTGGTTTGCAAATTGAAAGGCTGTAGGAGAGATCAAACATGCATATGTGTGAGAACATTCCTCCTTTAATATAATAACCTCATTTTTTGCTGACTGATAGTGCTGGATTTTTAAGCTCTCCACACTAAGGGCCAGATGTACGAAGCCTTTTGCATGTCGCAAACTGCGAAAAACGCAGTTTGCGGCATGCAAAAGGCTGAACGCGATGCTCATCCCCAAATTGCGAGTCGGTACCGACTCGCAATTTGGGAATGCGACTCGCAAATAGGAAGGGGTTCTCGCAGTTACCACCAGTGTCACACTGGTGGTAACTCATTCGCAAAAGGGAAGAGGTCCCCATGGGACCCCTCCCCCTTTGTAAATGCCGAAAAAAACGAAACCAAATGGTTTCGGTTTAGTTTTCATTTTGCAGCTCGTTTTCCTTTAAGGAAAACGGGCTGCAAAATGAAAAAAAAAACTGCTTTATTGACAAAGCAGTCACAGACATGGAGGTCTGCTGACTACAGCAGGCCACCATCCCTGTGAGCAAACTGCGATCCACCTCATGAATATTGATGAGGTGGGTCTTTGCGACCCCATAGCGAGTCGCAGAAGGTGTCTGAGACACCTTTCTGCATCCAATTTTGCGAGTTGCAAATTGCGAGTCGGTCAGACTCGCAATTTGCAAGTCGCAAAATTGGAGTTTACTACATCTGGCCCTAAGTCACAGCTGTCCAGTTACCAATAGGTTCCTACCCTAAAAACAAGGTCAACATGACTAATCACTAATTGGCATGTTTCACTATTCATAAGGCCCATAGTATATGGTACAGGAACATACACCAATGGCATGGGAAGTTAATTGTCACCTAGGCTGACAAGGAAAACATGGGTTTAAGCCTACATGTGTAGCCTGATTGTTACAATTTTTGAACCTACAGTAAAAACTGTCAACAGTGCTCTTTGGACTGGAAGGAATCCTAGTTTGAAATATTAAAAAGGTCATCCTTAAATTTGCTTTGCACACCACAATGTAGGGTACCTAGTATTTAAAAATGTAACTTGTATGAAATTTAAGTTCGCATGTTACTACAGTGTTTCATTTCCAAAATGTATTTTCACTGTAAAGAGCTGTAACTGTTTCTATGAGAAAAAAACGAATGACTAAAGATCAAATAAAATACCATTTTGCTAAATTTGGTTTTGGATAAACTGCAGTATAAATTGTGAGGGTGGATTTTTGATAAATATGCTGGAAAAGTACCTTAAAAAAATTAGACTGCTTGCTTGAATCTCCTGTAGTTAGTTCATATTAGCCTACCAGCAGGCAGGTTTTCACCTAATGGAGTATGTAAACTACTCTCAGAGCAGAAACAATGGCTTAGGCCTTTTAACCGAAGCTCTGGGTGTGTAGTATGTGACCCCTCTCAGATCAGGCATGGCAGTTGGGGAGGGTTCTGTAGCTTTGTTATCTTGAATGGGAAGAAAAGCCCTTTGATCACCAGATACAGTGTGGAGGGAGGGACAATGTTCCAGAACCAGTTTCATGTGGTTAAGGAGGAGGTGACTGTGCATCTAAACAGGCACATCCCTGGAAGGAACATCAGCCACCTCCAATGGCTGAAATGTCCTGTCTGATTGGATTTAAATTAGAATAGTACAATGTTTAATGGTTTGTATTTGGGAAAAAGGGATGTGCTGCAGAAGAGGGGGGTGCAATTAGGAACATTGTGCTCATGGGATTGTGAGTGTTCAGAAGCCACTAACTAATACATTCTACAACAGTGACACCTCATCACTAGCTCTTCAGAACACATCTGGACCTGTGGATTACAAAAGTAGACTGGACCTTCTGTCTGTGACCTGTGTGGAGGACTGAGGGCTGGCTCTGCTAAAACTTGTACCCAAGACTGAATAGAGGACTGCAAGGGTCAGTTCACTGACCGCTTGTGTGGCTACAGGGACACAATAAGTTTCAAGAGGAATTTGTTTCCTGAAGTTATCTGTGGGTCAGTAGCAATGTATCGTGGTCTGAACACTGCTTATAGCCTCTGCTGCCTTGAGTCCAGGCCCTAAAATACTGCCCCCCTGGCCAAAGTTAAAACCATCATGGTGCAAAGATGTTAAAAGTACCTGACTAATGAGAGGATTTTGGCAAGTGCAGAATTTGGATATTCATGCTCAGTGCTTTCTCTATAAAAGCAACAACTTCAATTTGGGGTCGTCCAATAGCTAGCCGTCCAATGGAGGGACTTTGCTGAGTACACCCATTACCTTTGTGCCACTCGACTTCCATTTTGTAGACTACGGCCCTCATTACAATCCTGGTGGTCAGTGTTAAAGCGGCGGTAATACCGTCAACAGGCCGGTGGTTGAAAAAATGGAATCACGACCATGGCGGAAACCGCCAACACAGACAGCCACTTTAACACTCCGGCCGCCACGGCGGTAGAAACAAATACCGCAGCGGTAACCACCAACAGACAGGCGGAACAAAATGTACTGCCCACTGTATTACAACAGGCCTATCTGCCACCTTTTGCGGGGCAGTACCAACGCAATCAAAAGCACAGCAGAAACAGTACTTGGAAAGGAAACCATTCACCTCTCGACACCCAAGGAGGAATCAGGTCGCCATGGAGCCCGAGTTACAGGTCCTGCCCATGTTGGTTTACCTCCTCTTCTACCAGGAGCAGCAAAGACGCCGACGACGACCACTAAGTACTGCACCTAGCACACAGGGGAGGGGGGAGGAAAGAGAGAGTGACACGCACACATGCAATAAGCAACACCCCCACCCTCACCCAGAACAACATACACACAAATACATGCAGCAACATTACATTTACACCCACTCAACCCCTGGAAGAACGCAAGGACAAAATGAAATGATTGTAACAGGTGTAATCATCAAAAAATCAGATAGGCCCAGATAACTTTAAATCATCAGTATATACAAATATGTACAGCAACTACACAAGTCCGGATAGCGTTCCAATCATTGTCCGTGGACCAGTGGTCCCAAAATGCATGGGCAGAGCCCACACATGATACCTGACTCGAAATGGAGAGAACACTCCTGGGGCATCAGGTCGAAAAAAACAGGCACCTCAGAGAGAGGGGGATGGGGGCACCTCAGCCAGATGAAGGGACGACACCACTGCTCAAAGAGGGTGCTCCATGCCCACTGATTGGTCCTGGGGAGTGCAAAGCCACAGTCTCTCAAGTCTCTCAAGTGGGTTGTTTGCCCACTGATTGGTCCTTGGGAGTGCAAAGCCACAGTCTCTGAAGTTGGTGACATGTTCCACTGGTTCTGGAGGGGGCTTTGTGCCCAGAGTACTTCATCCTGCCAGAGACTGGGGTAGTGGATGCCTTTCTCCACTGGTTCTGGAGGGGGGTTTGTGCCCAGAGTGCTTCATCCTGCCATGGACTGGGGTAGTGGATGCCTTTCTCCACTGGTTCTGGAGGGGGCTTGGTGCCCAGAGTGCTTCATCCTGCCAAGGACAGAGCTAGTGGATGCCTTTCTCCACTGATTCTGGAGGGGGCTTTGTGCCCAGAGTGCTTCATTCAGCCAAGGACTGGGGTAGTGGATGCCTTTCTCCACTGGTCCTGGAGGGGGCTTTGTGCCCAGAGTGCTTCATCCTGCCAAGGACTGTGTTAGTGGACGCCTTTCTCCACTGGTTCTGGAGGGGGCCTGGTGCCCAGAGTGCTTCATCCTGCCAAGGACTGGGGTAGTGGACGCCTTTCTCCACTGGTTCTGGAGGGGGCTTGGTGCCCAGAGTGCTTCATCCTGCCAAGAACTGGGGTAGTGGATGTCTTTCTCCACTGGTTCTGGAGGGGGCTTGGTGCTCAGAGTGCTTCATCCTGCCAAGGACTGGGGTAGTGGATGCCTTTCTCCACTGGTTCTGGAGGGGGCTTGGTGCCCAGAGTGCTGCACATGCAGTGTGGCAGGTCCCATTCCCTCACCTGGGCGTGTGTGCCACGAGATTGCCTGGGAACAGGTAGCATGATACTCCATGGAGTCAGAGACACACTCCACCCTGCTGCGACTTTGCTTCCCATCTGCTGGTACTAACAGTGCTGGGTGTGGTGCCTCATGGACTCTGTGCAGGGTCCAGGACGACTCCTGCAGCCTCAGACGGCTGTCTACTGGGAATGTTTGCCATGTCGGCTGTGGTGGCACTGTCTGAGCACGTCGTGGGGCTGGTGGCGGTTGTTGCGCCGGTGTCTGTGGCGGAGATGCTGCCGGTGGTGCATGTGTCAGCACCTGTGGAGGGAGACAGCAGGACGTCTCCTGCAACCTCAGACGGCTGCCCACTGGGGACTGTTGCTGAGGCAGCAGACGTGCAGGTGGCGGTGTCCACCGCCGTACAGGTTGCTGTTCTGTTTGCCAGAAGAGGTGACTCTAGTCCCTCAGCCGGAGGCTCCGTGCCCTGTGCTGACTTCCCCTTAGCCTTTTGTCCCTTCCCCACCTTGGATGTCGCTGCTGGGCCCTTGGCACTGTCCCCTTTTGGCTTGGAGGAGGCCTTGCTGGGTGGTTGGTGTGGCTTTTCCCTACGGCATGTGGGCACCTTCTTCACCTTGGCAGGCGGCGGAATGGGCTGATCCTTGGCCTCACTAGGTGGCACACTGGCAGCCCTGATGGGTGCCACCCACGATGTTACAGGACTTGCTGAAATCACAGTGCTGGAAGATTTGGTGGCTGAGGTGCTGAGCTGGGACCTGGACATCCTGGCCCTAGGAGAAGGACGGGGGGAGGTGTAGGGAAGAGGTCAATGTTAGCCAGGAAAAGTTTTTTAGACACACTGGGACGGGAAGATGGAGGGGGTTTGGGAGTGGAGGAAGAGGCAGTGGTTGTAGGAGGTGTACGTCTGCTGAATTTGGGTGGAGGTGCATGGGCCGGAGGCTGTTGTGAGGTGGATGGCTGCTGGGTGGGTGTGTGCCTGCGTTTGTGTAGTTTGGGAGGAGGGCTCACAGACACACTGGGAGAGGACACAGGGGATGTGTGCATGGTAGTGGGGATGGTGAGTGTACATGAGCGGTGTGTGGTGATGGGCGTGCTGGTGATGGAGGCAGTGGCTGAGGATGTAGTGCATGCAGTAGTGACTGGAGACGAGACAGGGAGGGAGGAGGAGGACGTGGAGGAGGGTGACACAGTGGAGGCAGTGGACGTTGGTGTGTCTGCATGGGGATGGTGCTTGTGTGAGTGACTGTGGGATGTGTGGTGCTTATGTTTGCCATGTCCACTTTTGTGTGTTGATGAGTGCGCATGCTGGTCTGATGGTGTGCTTGGGATAGGCTGAGGTACAGGGGATTGGGTCTGGGTAGTGGAAGTTGGAGGGGGGAGGCTAGACACAGGGACAATGGCTGCCATCAGTGCTGAGGCCAGAGCCTGAACTACTATCTGTTGGGCCACCACACCAGAATGAATGCCCTACAGGTATGCATTTGTTTGCTGCAAATGCCTCTCGACACCCTGGATGGCATTCAAAATGGTTGATTGCCCAACAGTGAGGGATCTCAGGAGGTCAATAGCCTCCTCACTCAGGGCAGCAGGGCTGACTGGGGCAGGGCCTGAGGAGCCTGGGGCGAAGGAGATGCCCACCCTCCTGGGTGAGCGGGCATGGGAAACTCGATGAGTGGCTGCTGGGAGGGCAGTGCTGGTAGGGGGTTGGGGCTGTACCTGTTGTTGCGGTGGGCACGGAGATGCCCGCCACTGCAAGGGAGCTCCCATCAGAGGAGGAGTCGCTGTCGCTGGTGTCTGCTCCTGTCCCCGTTGTGGTGCTCCCCTTGCCCTCCGTCCCACTGGTGCCTTCAGACTCCGTAAATTCACCCTCCTGGGCCATGTGCGTTGCAGCTCCTTCCTGCTCCGGTGCCAATGCTCCTCCACCAGATGATGCTAATGCACACAAGGACAGGATGACAAAACAAAAAAGGGGGGAAAGACAGAAGAGACACATGGTCAATGCCTGCAACACCACTACCGTTGGTGGACACAACACACAGTGAGCAGCCCTATGCACTAGCCCATACACTAACAGTGCAGGGGAAAAGCACATACCCGTGGGATACTTTACCTAGACCCATTTGATGCACAGCTCTGCCCTGGCCTAGGGGAACCCACAGCCCACCTCCCCCACCCAGACACCTCATAAAGAGATAAAGAGACATCTGCCAAGCAATCTTTAACTAAAAGGCTTTATCGATTTAGCCTTCAAATACTATCTCACAGAGAGAAGAGCAGTTAGAGGAGTGGGACAGTTTAAGTTCTTCAAAGTTATATGCTATAGTTCTCACTATTACTTTGCTTGTTTTAGGATAAGCATCCTCTCAAAGCAGAACCTTAAAAACTTTGATAGAAATTGAATAGCTTGCTCATTTTGAGCCAGAGAGCAAAAACTTTGTAAAAACTAATTTGTTGGAAACTTACTACCCTAACAGAAGTC
Organism: Pleurodeles waltl; assembly: GCF_031143425.1. Classification (NCBI taxonomy): domain Eukaryota; kingdom Metazoa; phylum Chordata; class Amphibia; order Caudata; family Salamandridae; genus Pleurodeles; species Pleurodeles waltl. Next base: position 1,027,760,463 of record NC_090448.1, on the reverse strand, counting down.
GTTTATTGGGACAGGTATCACTATATGAAATAGCTACATTTTATACTTACAAAATATTGTTGTGCACCATGTTAACAGCTGAATAGTTCATGTTGATGGAATAGACAGGCTGCTTAATACGTCATTCAAAAACTGCAAAAATTAATGCTGATACTTCCTGTGTATTTAAATATAATCGTTAAATAACATTCTCCTTCTCTCGGAGAATATCCAGTTGTGTCTAAATCTAAAATCTATATCAAAAGAAAAGAAAGGTTCACAATGAAGGAGCCTTTATAAAACACACAACCATGTAAGAAAAAGAAAAAAGAACACCACCTTGAAATTTTAGACTTTCAGTTCAGTATTACAAATTGTATTGACTGCTATAGTAAGGTGATTGTTAATTTTATTCAATATTTACATTTAGTAAAAACAATACTTCTACAACACACACATAACCTTATTGAAAGATTTTAAGTAATTTGTTTACGCTACTTCAATCTAAAAAGCAAGTGTGACAATCGACAAGTTGTATTAGAGATATTGTTGATGTTTCTATAGAAACAGTTCACTTCTCTATAAATCAACAAAATGCACAGGAATTCTGTGTGGCTGTTCTTGAATTTATAGCTAATGAGCCACATAAGGATCTTTTGGGCTGTAAGGTACTCTTGGGAACATGAATGTTTCCAATAATTTAATGCTTTCTCAACAGCATTGGAAAGATGTGTATGCCTTCATATTCCTGACTGTAAATTTATATTGTTTAAAAAGTAATATAGAAAACTGTCCACTCTAACTTTTATTCATACTGTGCTTCGAAGGTTGTGTCTACACTTTGGTTAATTATAGCAAATAAGGGCAATATTTATGACACAGTTTGTGTCACTCTCCCACCATGCAATGGAGAACAAGAGTGACACAGAACTTATGTCCGATTTTTGAAGCCACGCACAGCCACTTTGCTTTCTCTGAGTGGCTTCAAAAATCTGGAGTAAGGCAACACAACAAAGTTTTTTGCCTTGCCTTTCTCTGCACTAGGGAGGCATTCCATGGGCATTGCATGGGTGTTCCCAGACAGCTACCATGGATTTTGATGTTTGATGCCTCACTAGATTTACAAAAACTTGTAAAGCTGGGAATGCACCAAAATCTTACACCTCTCCAGGGTAGGCATAATGAGAAGAAATAGCTCTATTTCTACTTCTTTTTTCCTCTTTCTATATGGATTGCATTCCACAGCACACATAGAAAGAGGAATATGTTTCCCAGGATTGTTTTTATGCAGGAAGGTGTCCCTTCCTGAGCAAAAAACAATCCTGCATTCAAAACAGGCACTCTTGCACCATTGTGCAAGGTTGCCTGCATTGACGCTAGGTAGCCCATTGTGCGCCAGTGCAGGGGAAAGGACAGGAATGTCTCATATGCATTAAATATGGTGCATTGCTGCCCTTTTCCTGTCATGAAGTACAGGGCAGGAAGGGTACTTACATATTAATATGACCCCAGTATTTATATGTAATTATACAAATAAGTGCTCCAGATAATTTCCAAATGAATACCTTAATTACTAATTTCACTGTTAGCCACATTTCCATTCCTGGATGCACTTTCACTTGCACTACCATTATTTTCCATCATGGAGAAAACACTATTTTAGAACATTATACTTAAGGAAAAACACAGGATGGACTGAATGTGATGGCACTAAGTTAACCTATAAACACAGATTACCTAACAATTTGCAAAACTCGCACCCTCTTATTTTAACTCCAAATTCTAACTGTGGGTACCTATGTAAATCAGGAATATAGACTATAGTACATAGGAGCAATCAGTAGATATGTCATTATGTGGCTGAGCATGCATGATGACTTTAGAAAAATAATCTACTGGCTTAGGTAAGAAATTCAGTTGCTTACTATTATTTTCTTCAGTACATTTAGTGACAGTTGAACAAACACAGCATTTAAACAGGGTTTGTCACATTCCATGTGATTTGTGTTTTCCCCAGTGTTTCATGATTAGCACAATATAATGCTTATCTCACCCTATTAGATGGTTATTGATAATGTTGCTCAAATGTGAATTTCCCTTGAGAAAAATAACAAAAGATGAGGCATTTGGCAAAACAGGAACAGTTGGTTTAATTTAACACTACGGCCAGGAGCACAGTTAAAGAATGGGGTCTGAGCACTCAAAGTACAATTGATCTGAGTGGTGTTTTGTGGGATTTTTTGGATAGTTCATGAGGGGTGTACTCACTAATAGTGATGCAACTTCAGTTTTATATAAGAATGTATCAATGCGTGCATCAACATTGACTTTTCCATTATTGCCATTTTCCCCTGCAGTTGAATTTTCACCTCACTATTTACCCCATACTTCATGACAGTCACATTACTTAGGGCTTCATTTTTTACTATTCCTGCTTCCCTAGCTACTTGTATTCTACTCAATTTGAGCACTGTGTTTTTACAGCAGGAAAGCCCCACTTGCAGAAAACCACACAAAAACAATAATACTATGAACATGGATAACAATGATGTGCACAGACCGGTCAGCCACAGAGGAAGCCAGGAGAATCAATTTGTGAACCTCTCATGCTGAGGGGAACCTTCCTCCTCACTCATGTCTCCTTGTAAATGATTGATTGAGTCAGAGTCCCAGTGTCCATCTTTGTACAACCCCACCTTACAATGCAGTCATTAAGTCCAACACATATCTGTGTTGCATCCCCATGAGGCAGATGTCTCTCAGTTATTCCTTGATTGAATTCAGGCTGAGTTCAGTCCTCTTCATCATATTAAGCATTTCCTACCTGGTTATTTGCAACCAGCAGGCGTTTGCTTTTGTCTGCGTGGTAAAGGAAGATATGGACCCTCCTGGTGATATTTGTGTGGCAGAAAACAATCTGAATTCTTCCAGAATGTCGTGTACTGATCCCAGGCCAGCCAAAATAATCAGCATTTTTTTTCCTCGAGCCTGATGCAACAGAGTAATCTTCTTCCATAGCGGGTGTTGGTACAACCCTGACAGATGTTCTCCAGGAATGACTTTGGCAGGGGTATGTATGGTGATGAGGGAGCCGAGGCCATGCCGTTCAAGGGTGAACTGAGTTTAGGCAAACTTGCTGCATTGCCATTAAGTGTCCATCAGCGTTGAGGTGCCTGTTGCATGTCCGGAATGTGCAGGATTGTGCCACAGTGTTTGTTTGTTCCCAGTGGAACTTCTTCCTTTTCCTCTGAAACACAAGGAATACAGTATAAGCATCTGTACATTTAGGGGTCGCCCTTCCCTTCTAAACATGTAGATCTATCTATCTCAGTATCCCAGGTTTCCAGACATGAGGTATCTATGCTCTTATTCATCTCTCCCCTCGAGCTATGCTGATTTTTCACTGAGTTCCTGATTTCCTCAATCCACCGTAGAGAAGACTTTGCTTGTGTGTGCAAGGTCGGATTTCGGTGCTCTCTCATGAGCACCACAATACTCCTGCTCTGCTAACGAGCACGTGCAAGACTTTGCCTTCAATCGTGCTGTTTCCAGCCATGCGTATGAGACTTGGCATTCACATATGCTGCTTCTGGCCGCAATGATGGCCAAAACAGTCCTGCTCATGAGCGCAATGCACCTGAAGTAGATTTTCTACTCCAGATACATCTAAATCTAGTCAAAAAGTATTTTTTCAAGTGGATTTTCTACTCCAAACTCCAATTGACCCTTCAAGCTGTTTTTTAGATTAAGAAGCTTTTTTTCAAACAGGAAGGAAGTGCCCTAGAGACTCTTACCTCCTGCTACTGTCCAGCAGGCTTCTCTACTGCTTTGTCCCTCTCCTGGTCACTGTTCACTTGGATTTCGAGGTGGAAGGACCACTCTCTTTGTTTCCTGGATATACCTTTGGATTTAAGGACTTTGTTTTTGTGAAATCATACAAGTAAATTCCAAAATTATTGAATAAAGGTGCTGTTTATTTGCTTGGGCATGCACCAAAATGTCCTTGTACTTTAATTTGATTTTAAAAATGTATAGTGGTAGGTGGCCTGGAGTTTAAGTATGGGCCTAATTATTTATTTTGCATTTCATTAATTTGTCATCTTTTATAAAGAAGAATTGCTGCACAGCTCAACACCTGCCCTTTTCTACTTATTTGTAACATGTCCAATATTATATTACTATGTGGCCTAGATCTCCAAAGGGCCATCTAGCCAGTAGACCCACTTCTAGTAGTGGTCAGTGCATGAAATAAATATTTCAGTGGTATATGTTTTTGAAACTTCATATAGGGCAGGGATGGCATTGGACTGAATAAAAAATGTTGCTATTTTTTGCATTTCTTTTTTTTTTGCAAAACATATATTTTGTGTGGTTACATGTGATGGCATAAGAGGATGTGTTCACTGTTATTGTGAACTTTTTATAGGTCAGTTAATTTTCATTTTTTGCATTGCGGTATTAATGTTAGTATTTTCTTCACTATGACCACCATGCCTCCTAATGGCCAGTGTGTGTGTGTGTGTGTGTGTGTTTGCCATCGTCCACTATATGTCTTTATTCTCCATGCCATATGGTTGGGGGTGATTTTTTGTAGTCTATGTTCACAGGCTTGCATGTGTGTTTTGGTCTCCATGACTCCTTGGTCACAGCTGTTGTTTGACCATGTGGCTGGTGGCCCTTTTCTGCATCCAGCCAGTGTGTTGTTATCCAAAGCTTGCATGTGTTCTTCTTTATTGACCTTGCTCCTTGTTGTTGTTTTATCATGTGACGATTTTGTCCATTTCATTTTTTTTCAAAATGTGGATATGTTGTGTATATATATATATATATATATATATATATATATATGATGCCATAGGAGGGTATTTCAATTTTTTATTTTTTGTTGTTTTTATTTCAGTCATTTTATTTTCATTTTTATTTTTATTTTAAATGTAAAATCTTTATTTTCATGTTTAATATTTTTTTTTTATTTCTTGTTTTTATTTTGATATGTATTTTTTTATTTTTTATTTTTTTAGATTCCTTTTTTAAAAATGTTTATTTCATTCTATTTAACTCTGCATTTTGCCTTGATCCATCCAATTATCCACATCCATTCTTCCATCCATCCATCCATCCATCCTTCAAAGGCACATAGCCGCACTATAGCATTTGGTTTCTTTAGGTGTATAATATTTCCATTTCCTCCTGGATACCCTCACTGCATCACACTGCAGACAAATCAGCAGCATACTTCATATATTAATGACTGTTTTATTTACCCTGGACCAACTTGCCGCCATAGGTTTGTTTAAGGATTATTCCATTTACCCATGCACCTCTCTCAGAATACCCCAGGTGTCTCCTTCAAAACAGATGGAGATAAAGTAAAAAGCTATATCTTCATGTTGACTACCTGATTTGAAATGAAAAGTTATGGTGTAGTTTGACTTTACACAATTTGATTAAATTGGTCTTTATTACCTAAGTCAACAACAACTCTATGATTGCATTTGTTCGTACTATTTCAATCTGCAGCAATGCCATGTTTCATTAACTTAAATACATGTTTTTTTTGCTTGATTGCTTTTAGATGCACAATAGAAGAGACCTCACATCATGTGCAATACTGCCAAAGAGAAGGCCTTACAGTTACTTCAGCCCTCCAAACTTTTTTGCTTGTGCATCTTAGTGCCACTGCCAACTTAGAGCTTAAGATAGCCCCAAATAAAGTTGCTCTTAAGAAATTGGTCAGTGAGAAGAAGTAGCTTTACAACAGTGACGTTCCAACCACAACCTTTTTCGGGAGACAGGTGCCTGCCATACCAGCCTCGGGGAAGGAACCTGGGAGCAGCACTCCCCCGTAAACAGCACCACTGCAACATAAGCCCAGGACCATGTCTGTCCATGAGCTAGCCACTGCAATCATGGCAAAGCCAACAAGCAGTGCCACTGCATTTGATCTGTGCCTTTCACAAAGTAGTACCCAGTTTTATCAGGAGACAGAGTTAAGTGGACAGCACCAATAGTAGATCTTCTTGAAGTTGGAGCAGAATAGGCGGTTGAGCCTTCTGCCGAGCAAGAACCCCCTTAATAGAATCAATACCTCCCAGATCTCCAGGAAGAAAAAGGAAGAGTACTACACCCCCATCTGCCCCAAGCACCACATCTGATGACACTGATAGGGACATAGAGTGGACCCCAGCAGAGTCTGGGAGACGCCAGGAGAGGCAAGGGAAAAGAAAAGTTCCAGAAAGCTTTAGAATCATGGAAGGAGATGATGATGAGGAGGATTAAGACTATAAGCCAGTCATTGTGGAAGCTGGCACATAGGAGTCTGACATCACTATCCAACCTGCTCTGAAGGATATGGCACAGACAACACCACCAGCTCTCATATTTGTAAGGCCCTAGCAGAGACCTGCACCAACCCGTACCTCAGTAGAAGTATGCACTGCAGAGAGGCACTCAACACCCACCTACCTCCAGTTCTTCTGCAGGCACTGGCCCAATAATAAAGTATTCCTCCCAGGTTGGGACTTTTTTACGATTAGCAAACAGGAGGAAAACATTGCAATATGCTCCATTTGCCACACAAGTATTATTCGAGGTAAGCTTGGTTCACATTATGGTCCTGGAAGCCAGATGACCCATATGAAAAAGCATCACACAATCCAGTGGGAGGCGCACCTTAAAACAATTCCTAAATGTGGTCATATTGGTGAAGCTGAGGAGAGCCATGAAACATCTGCTACAACTGGTCAAATCACGGTGGAAGGTGAGGAAGAAGAGGGTGACCTCTTCATCCAAAGCAGCCCTTTCCCCAGCAGTGCACCAGAATTACCCACTTCAGTTACCTCCCAATGGCACAGGAACACTCAGAGTCAGATGGGGACACCACCTATACGGTGACTGCACCACAATGCACATTGAGACTATCACCACCTACATCTCAAAATAAGTAAATCCAGGGCACAAAACAGGCATGTTTAGGGAGAAGAGGCCCTACAACCGCAACCACCCAATGTCATGTTTGTACAATGGAAAGCTGGCAAAAATGTTAGCATTGGATCTCCTCCCTTTTCATTTTATGGAAGGAGTAGGATTCTCAGAGTATGTGGCAGCCATCTGCCCAAAATGGAAGGTTCCAAGTTAGACCAATTTTGACAGAGTTGCTGTTCCAGCACTGCATCATGGTGTGCTGCAACTGGTTGACAAGCTTTGAAGCAAAGTCTTGTCCACACTATCCACTTGACAGACATGTGGTCTCAATGTCAGGCGGCTGATTAAATGTGCATCACTGCACACTGGATCTCTTTTGTGGGGGTAAATCAAAAGCTATCTACAGGTCTTGGCCCTAAAGAAAGTTTACAAGAGTAGCCATGTTCACCATGGAAAAATCACACACAGCTGCAAACATCTTGGAAAAATGTAATAACAAGGTGTCTAAATGGCTGCGGCCCAGAGGTTTAGGAATTGGATTTGATGTCACAGACAATGGCAGTAACATAGAAAAGGACATGGCAGATCGCGGCTATTTCAGGTTCCTGTGCTTGGCTTACTACATCAATCTGGTTGTGCAAATATTTCTTAATAAAGAAGAAATAGGCCCTCAATACGACCCTGCCGGTTGGTGATAAAGTGGCGGTAATATCGCCAACAGGCTGGCTGTAACTACCATCAAATTATGACCACGGTGGAAAGATATACGAAATACAGCCAATGTCCCACACCGACTGCCAAGGTGGAAACAACAGGCACCACGGATGTAGCCGCCTACAACCAGGCGGAAGACAAGGTTCTGCCCACCATATTACAACAACATGATCCGCCACCTTTTCCGGGGCGGTACCAACAACATCAAAAGCCTGGCGGGAACAGACCTTAGAAGTGAGAGGACTCACCATTGGAGACACAGGAAAGAACCACGCCACAATGGAACCCAAAATGAAAGTTTTTCCGATTATATTCTACGTTCTGCTCCACCACGAAAACCAATGCCGGCGAAGACAACGACAGTGAGTACAGCCGCCTAGCACAGAAGGGAGGGGGGAGGAAAACAAGAGTGACGCACACATGCACATATACACCCCACACATACGTACCATACACACAACCAGCTGCACAAGAAAACAAGTTAATCCCCCTAAATCAGCTGAAAAATGCAAGGACAAAATGATTTTAGATCAACACAGTAGAAATGATGATTTAGGCAATATAACAGATATATAAAAATTTATAGAACAAGGGACACAGCCCAGTCCTCATTTTGCGTGGGCCACAAGGCCACAGGCCAAAGTCCAAGGCCCCACTTGTCACCTGCATCAACACAGAGAGAACACTGCAGGGGCATCCGTTGGTAAATAGGCAGGCACTCCAGGGGGATGAGGGGGCACCTCAGCCAGGAGCTGAAAATAGACCACTGGTGCTTGGTCCTGGGGAGTGCAAGGCCACAGTCTCTTGAGTGGGTGTCTTGCCCACTGGTTCTGGAGGGGGCAACATGCCCTGTGCTTGGTCCTGGGGAGTGCAAGGCCACAGTCTCTCGAGTGGGTGTCTTACCAACTGGTTCTGGGGGGGGCAACATTCCCTGTGCTTGGTCCTGGGCAGTGATGGCCCATAGTCTCTCTAGTGGGTGTCTTTTCCACTGGTTCTGGAGGGGACAACATGCCCTTTGCTTGGCCCTGGGGAGTGCAAGGCCAAAGTCTCTCGAATGGGTGTCTTGCCCACTTGTTCTGGAGTGGACAGGCCGCACAGCAGCCCATGGAGGCAGGATTATATTGCATCTGCCGGCAGTGTGGCTGCACTGTGATGGTGCTGCTGGTGGTGGGAGGCTCCTGCACATCCCGTGTACCCTCGGACGGATGCACTGTGGTGGTGCTGGTGGTGGTGGGATGCTCATCCCCATCCCCTGCACCCTCAGATGGATGCACTGTGGTGGTGCTGCTGGTGGTGGGAGGCTAGTGCACATCCCCTGCACCCTCAGACGGATGCACTGTGGTGGTGCTGCTGGTGGTGGGAGGCTCCTGCACATCCCCTGCACCCTCGGATGGATGCACAACCATGGGCTCCTTGCCCTTCTTGCCTGCTGGTGCAGGCTCCTTAGCCTTTCGGGTGGCAGGTGCAGGGTCCTTGCCCTTCTTGCCTGCTGGGGTAGGCTCCTTCCCCTTTAGGTTGGCTGGTGCAGGCTCCTTCCCCTTCAGTAAATGTGGCCTGGATCCCTTTCCACCATGAGTGGGTGCGGATGGAACTGGGCCCGTGGACTGTGTGGCTGAGGTGCTTGTCTGGGTTCATGATACCCTGGCCATACGTGCAGGATGGGGGTAGGGGTAGGGAAGAAGTCAATGGTGGATAGGAACAGTTTGTAGGGACATTTGGGTAGGAAGAGGGAGTGGAGGATGAGGGAGTGGTTGTTGGAGGTGTCTGTCTGCTGGATTTGGGTGCAGGTGCATGGGTGGTATGCTGTTGTGAGGTGGATGGCTGTTGGGTGTCTGAGTGCTTGTGTTTGTGTACTTTAGGAGGGGGGACAGACACAGTGGGAGAGGACATAGGGGATGTGTGCATGGATGTTGTTGAGGTGTTTGCCTGTGGGGTGTGTGTTCTGCCTGGTGTGGTGATGATGCTGGTAGTGGATGATAATGTAGTGCATGCAAGTGTGAGTGTGGATGTAACTAGGTGGGAGGAGGAAGAGGAGGAAGAGGGGGAGACAGTGAAAAGAGTTGATGTTGTTGTGTCTGCAACTGGATGGTGTTTGTGTGAGTGCCTATGGGATGAAGTGTGGTGCTTGTGTTTGCCTGTGGCACTCTTCGGTTTTGTCTTGTGTGCCTGCTCGTCTGTATGTGTGCCTGGGATGGGTTGGGGTTGAGCAGAATGGGACTGGGCAGTGGAAGTTGGAGGGGGGATGGTAGAAACAGGGACAATGGCTGCCATCAGAGAGGAGGCCAGAGCCTGAATCCAGTATGAGCCGCCAATCCAGTATGAATGCCCTCCAAGAATGCATTAGATTATTGCATCTGTGCTGCCAGCCCCTGGATGGCATTCACAATGGTTGACTGCCCTACAGAGATGGATCTCAGGAGGTCAATAGCCTCCTCACTCAGGGCAGCAGGGCTCACTGGGGCAGGGCCTAAGGTGCCTGGGGTGAAGGAGATGCCCACCCTCCTGGGTGAGCAGGCACAGGCAACTCAATGAGGGGCTGCTGGGAGGGCGGTGCTGGTACGGCGGGTGGCGGATGTACCTGTAGCTGGGTTGGTCACAGAAGTGTCCGCCACCACCAGGGAGCTTCCATCGGAGGAGGTATCTGTGTCTGAAGTGTCCCCTCCAGTCTCCGCCGTGGTGCTCCCCGCGCCCTCCGTCCCACTAGTGGCCTCACAGTAGGTGGACTCTGCCTCCTGGGTCCTGTGGGATGCAGCTCCCTCCGTCGCCAGTGCCTCTACTCCTCCGCTGGATGATGCAAATGCACATAAGGACAGGATGACACAACAAGAAAGGGGGGAAGAGACAAAGGACACACTGGGTCAATGGCTGCTCCAACACCACAGTTGTCATACACAGCACACTCACACACAGGAAAGAGGCCTACACGCTATACATTGCACTACCAGTGATATTGCTAACCACCAAGACTTGGGGAGGGGCACACACCGGCATATGCAGCACACCTGGGACTCACACAGCCCTGACCAGCAGTGGATGCCTACAAGCTAGGGAGCAGGATTATCCCTTCAGAACCCTAGCCACCAGGAGAACTACGCTGCAATGTCAGGCCTGGACTAGGGGCACCCACTGACACACATCCACCACCCGGATACCACCCTACCATGCGTAAGTTGTAATGATGGGCGCTCTTCTCTGAGCTGGCATTGAGCGGCACCCACTAACTGACAGCCACTACCAGGTTCCTATGCCACCTAACAATCATAGTTGTAACGCACACTGTACTCACTCCCTTGTGGATGCTTTGATGCCCTCAAGCGCCCATCCAGCTCTGGATAGGCCACCACCAGTATGCGGGCCATCAGGGGGCTCAAGTTTTGACGGGCACCCCTTCCTCTTTGGGAGGCCATCCCCAGCTGGGCCTCTGTCGTCTTCCGTGCCCGGCGTCTTAGGTCCTCCCACCGTTTGCGACAGTGGGTGCTCCACCTGCCATAGACCCCCAGGGTCCGCACCTCCTTGGCGATGGCACGCCATATACTTTTCTTTTGATGGGTGCTGACCTGCAGAGGCAATACACACAGGGAAATATCAATAGACAACGAGTCCAGCCTGTTACACATATGGCCCACCATACCCGTTTGCATCACCATTGGCACACACATGGCCCAGCACACAACCTGTACGCTGCCAAGAGAACATCCACCCACCCCCCTTAAACAAGGCCTTTACACACACAACTCCATGCATCCATGCCACATGCATTGTGCCCACAGTGTACTCACCTGTTGGTCTGGAGGTCCATACAACAGTCCGTACTGGGGTAGGACCTCATCTACCAGTCTCTCCAACTCCTCCGAAGTGAAGGCTGGTGCCCTTTCCCCGGTCACACTGGCCACATAAGGCTCCAGACACAGGTCACTGCAGCACATGCAGTGTAGGTCCTCGCCTATGGAAGGTCAGGTAGCAAGTGAAGAATCAGAAAGAAAATGGCAGTCACGTCAGCAGCGGTAATTCGGTCACCGCCGGCATAGATCACCATTGGCCACTGTACCCCATAGGGCCCAATGTTAATCAATGAGGAGTTGCACAGGAGTTCCCGACTGCCTCCCACAATGGCGTACAACGTCAGTACAATCACCTCACTTCCACCTGTCCCTCCACACAGGATAGGCGGACGCCATTTCAGGGGGTGTAGGGCAGGCCTCTGGAATAATGCTGTGTCACAAGAGATATTAACACAATACTGGACACATCACCCTGACCAATGACATGTTTACAGGATGCAAACTACTGTTGTAGCTCCATAGTTTAGTTTGTGACCAGCTCCTCACTCTTCTGTCCCTTAGAGTCCTTCTGCTGCGGATGAATAGGAGAAGAAGACATACATCCCTTGTACAGACCCCTGGTGAACTTGGAAACACTGGAGGACAGTTACATTAACCTCACCTATAGAACTGACAGGGCCACAATCACAGGGCTCTGTGCCCAATTAGAGCCTGGCCTGATATCTGCTGTCCGTCACCCAACTGGGATCCCCCTTCTTGTGCAAGTGCTATCAGTACTCCATTTCCTGGCAACTGGTTCTTTCCAAATCACAGTAGGCTTGGCAGCAGGAATGCCACAGCCAATGTTCTCAATAGTGCTGACAAGAGTGTTGTCTGCCCTGATAAAACACATGTGCAGCTACATTGTTTTCCCCAAGGGTGAGGATTTGGCCACAGTTTATGCAATGGGACATATCCCCAACATAATTGGGACAATTGATGGAACACATATTGCATTTGTCCCCCCCCCCGGCAGAATGAACAGGTGTTCAGGAATTGTAAGAGTTTCCACTCCATTAATGTTCAGATGGTGTGCTTGGCAGACCAGTGCATTTTCCACGTCAATGCTAAGTATCCTGGGTCCGTGCATGATGCCTTTGTCCTGAGTAATAGCAGCATCCCAAATGTGATGGGGTAACTACAGAGGCACAGGGTGTGTCTAATAGGTGAGCCCTGTTTTCCACCCAGTATTTGCTGGTGTATGTCTATGGTGTTAGCCATATAGGATAGTGTGTGGCTAAATGTTGTCCCTCAGTATTTGCAGGTGACTCTGGTTACCCAAACCTATCATGGCTGCTGACCCCTGTGAGGAATGCCGGGACAAGGGCAGAAGAAAGTTATAATGAGGCACATGGGCGAACCAGAAGGATAATTGAAAGGACCTTTGGCCTCCTGAAGGCCAGGTTCCAGTGCCTCCATCTAACAGGTGGATCCCTGTGCTACTTACCCAAGAAGGTCTGCCAGATAGTAGTGGCATGCTGCATGTTGCATAACATGGCCCTCAGATGCCATGTCCCATTTCTGCAGGAGCAGAAGACTGGAGTTGTCTATGTGGCAGCAGTAGACCCTGTGGACATTGAGTATGATGAGGCAGAGGATGAGGATGAGGACAACAGAACATCAATACTTCCAATGATACACAGGTAGGGCAGTGTTAGTTTACATTTCAATGACTTTGGTTGTAATCTGTGAAGCAATGGCATGCTGACATTTACCACTTCTATGCCCTTTGGCAATTCCTTTTGCAGATGTTGCTGACCTGACATATGCTCCTGGTGTGATCACTACAGTCAGCAACAGCTCGTTAATCTATGCTCATTCTCTGTACAGCTAATTTGCATTGTTTGCACCTGTTTCAATAAATACATATTTGATATACATGACATACTCAAAATGGATTTTTTTCAAAGGGTATTTATTGAAGTGCTAAAATATAGGGTAAAAGTACAATAGAATAGGGTGATGATGGAGGAAAGTCCAGGGTATTGTTCCAGTCTGTTTGTTGCACAGGTGCATTGTCCAAGGGGACATAGGAAGGGGAGCAATGGCAGTTCAAGGTGGACAGGGTGACTGTGAGGGACACACGGGTGACAATCAGGAGAGTCTAATTTCCTGGCGGGTTCTTGGCAAGTGTCTCTGGCTTCTGTCTGGATCTCAGGGAACGTTTGCGGGGTGGTTCACCTTCTGCAGGGGCGCTGGTGGCCTGTGAGTCCTATGGCGTGGCCTCCTGGCCACTAGCGGCAGCTGAGGTGGAAGGCTGTTCAGATGTCTGGCTAGTGGCAGGGGCCCCCTGGTGTGAGACTGCCTCCCTTATAATGTTGGCCATGTCTGCCAGCACACCTGCTATGGAGATAAGGGTGTTGTTGATGGCCTGCAAGTCCTCCCTGATCCCCTGGTACTGTCCCTCCTGCAGCCACCTGTTCTCCTGCACGTTGTCCAGGAACTGGCTCATCGTGCCCTGGGAATGTTGATAGGCTCCCAGGATCTTGGTGAGTGCCTCCTGGAGAGTTGGTTCCCTGGGCCTGTCCTCCCCCTGGCACACAGCAGTCCTCCCTGTTTCCTTGGTGGCCTGTGCCCACTGCCACTGACCCCAGGTCCCTGATTGTCTTGTGTGCGAGGTGTGGCCTGGGGTCCCTGTAGAGGTGGACACACTGCTGATTGATGTGTTCTGGGGACAGAGGTGTGGGTACCCTGGGTGGGTGCTGTGGTGGTGTTTCCTGATAGGGAGGCTCTGTGGTGGTGTGTGACTGGGCCTGGGTAACTGGCTGTCCAGTGGTCCCTGATGGGCCAGGTAGGTCATCCAGATCCTGAAGACCAGAGTTGCTGTCATCACTGTGGGCCTCTTCAGTTGGAGTACTGGATAGTGCTGGCACCTCCTCTCCGCTGACATTGGCTGGGGTACCTGTGGGGATGTAAATGATGTATTATGGTTTCTATGTCTGACATATTGTACATCCCTGGCTTCCTCTCTATGGTTGGATTTGCCCTGGCAGCTTTCACTTGTGTATGTTAGTGCATGGTGGGATTGTTAGTTCTCTATGGTGTGCATGCTTTAGTGATGATTGTCCAAGCAGGGCTGTGAGGGGTGTCTATGCATTGGTACAGCGTGCAGGGCTTGGCATTGGGATGAGTGAGTTGTGATGGTGGGATGTGTGGGATATTATGCAGTGATGGGAGTGAGGGTGAGGATATTTGATGGCATGCAGGTAGGGAGGTGATAATAGTGGAGAGTTAACTTACCAGAGTCCAGTCCTCCTCCGACTCTGGCCAGGCCCTCAGGATGAAGTATTGCCAAGACTTACTCCTCCCATACTGTGAGTTGTGGGGGAGGAGGTGGGGGTGCACTGCCAGTCCTCTGGATAGCGAGCTGGTGTCATGCTGCTATGGAACATACCTTTCCCCATAGGTCGTTTCACTTCTTCCTGATGTCATCCCTAGTTCTTGGGTGCTGTCCCACGGCATTGACCCTGTCCACAATTCTTCATCATCTCCTGGCTCTTGATATCTGCTGCACCTGTGCTCCAAATAGCTGTGGCTCTGCCCTAATGATTTCCTCCACCATGACCCTTAGCTCCTTCTCTGTGAAACTGTGGTGTCTTTGTGGTGCCATGGGTGTTCTGTGAGGTGTGTTGTTGAGGGTGTGTTGGGTAATGTATTGGGGTGTGATGTGGAGTGCGTGAGTGGTGTATAGGTGTGAGTAGAGTGTGGCTCTAGTTGTGTCAGTGGTCTTGGTGTCTCTCTGGTGGCAATGGTTTGTATTCGTAAAGGGTTGTGGGTAATGTTGGTCTGTTTTATAGTGGTGTGGGTGTGGTGTGTGTATGGGTGTCAGGTGTGTGTTGTTTGAATTGGCCTTATGTCATGTTGTTTTGTTTGTGGGTGTCCACTGTGAGCGCGGCGGTATGTACCGCCAATGGTTTACCGCCATTGAATGTCCACTGTGGTGATTCGTGAGTCGTAATGTGGTAGGTGTTGTTCAGCTGGCGTAACGGTGTGGGTTTTGATACTGCCAGTTTATCACTGACCTTTGGTCTGGCAGATTTGTGTGTGTGGCTGTATTCTGTCGGATTGGTGTGTGTGTGTCATAATATGGTGAACTGATATCTGCCGTCGCCGCAGTAAGTTGGCGGCCGTCAGCGTGGCAGTAAATGGCATTTACCGCCAAAGTCATGATGAGAGCCATAGTCAGCAACATACTGACCGCCTCAGCCGAATCTGCACTCTTTTCAGCCAAAGCTGGGATACAGTTGCAGATTATTCAGTGTGGTAACAGAGTACCTGTTAAAGCCCTGATACAGGAGGTGCCAACACGCTGGAACTCAACCTGTTATATGTTGCAACATCTGATTGAGCAGGACAGAAAGATCAATGACCATGTCATTACAAGAGGATGGGATGCTATTGGGAAAGCTGTGACCATGGATGTGGACAAATGGGGCCTAGCCAAATGCCTGACATAGAGGCTTCTCCCTTTTGAGGTTTTCACAAGGGAAGTTAGCAAGGAAGACAGTGCAATGGGCCAAGCAATCCTGCTGTTTCATCTGCTACAGGATCAGCTAAGGAAGGTGTCTGAAAGGCTTGGTTAAGAGCCAAAGCTATTGCTTGACTTGTAATGCAAGGTCGCAAAATTATATCATCAAGTCCAAAGAGTACATCTGTGCCACCCTACTTGATACACACTACAAAAAAAAAATTCCTCTTTACTCCCTTTTCTGAAGGGGATGTTTCAAGTTAAAAGAAGTTGATTGTTGCTCAAGTCAGAGATCTGAAAGAAGAATGACTGGAACTTAGAATCCCACTCCTTAGGTCTGGTGTGCTGCCTTCAACTTCCAGAGAGAGCAGTCTTGTCTCAAAGGAGCCAACACCAGTAACAGGAACACTGGCAACAAGAGCATCAGAAGAATTGGACCCAAACCTCTGCATTGGCTTGATTTCAAGTGACAGGTCTTCAGTCCAGTGCAGAGGCAAAGGCAAAAGTGGTCAACCAAGTGGAAGCACCAATGACACTTCAGAGGATGTTCCAGGAGAATCTGAATGACCCAAAAGAGGTATATCTGGATCAAAACCTGTTGGTGTATTAAAGATGCACTAAAGTCCAGAGCTCAGCAGGCTGGCAATAAAGTATCTGGCTTGTCCTGTAGCCAGCTTGTCTGCTGAACGTATGTTGGATGTATGTTCAGTGCAGCTGGTGCAGTTGTTAAAGTGAGAAGGACCAGTATCTCACCTCAAACATGGGAGATTAACCATGATCAAAATGAACCAGCACTTTATACCACCTGGCAGACAGTCAGAAGCGCGACGGGTGCTGCTGCACCCGCGCACTGCCACATTGCTGCCGGCTCCATTAGGAGCCGGCTGCAATGTTACGGCCCAGTGGGGAGGTCCAAATGCAGCCGGCGGGTTTCCAGCCGCATGGGCGGCCAACTGGCGGTTCAGCCTAGGCAGTCGGCCTCGTCCGACCGCCAAGGTTGAAATGAGGGCCAAAGTAAGCAAAGTATGTGAGCAGCATGCCCCTCTACAGAAGAGCTCCCTTGTTTATTCATCCTAGGAACAATGTAATCATTCTTCCTACTATATTGACCCACAGTCACCATGATTTAAGCATTACTTTCTCTCATCCAGTCTTTCACTAAAATTCACAATCCACTGTCCATCCATTCAGTATCCACTATCCACCTTTTTTGCTCAATCAACCCTTCACTCATCCATTCATTTTCTAGGGGTGGGTGGAGGTCACTGAGTTCCACTCTGCAGAATTCTGCGGAGTTGATGAAAAACTCTGTGGAATTCCATGGAGGTGGAGTTCCGTGAGCGGCAGAGTGCCACTGCCACCTGCCCTAGTTTCACCCTGTCCTGAATGCGCCCAATTTTGGAAACGCAAATAGGGTTGGACCTGGTTAACAAGGCCTGACCCTGCTTAGTGCTGCTGAGATCGGGCACATCCAGGATACGGCCATAGGCAGCAAAAACTGCAGTTTCAGGCCTCTTGTGCACAGCGTCCACAGAAGAAAAAAAACTAGGATTTAACTCGGTCCCCCCAGTGGGTCCTCGTTGCCAGCAGCCAGGCTCTTTGCCTTCCCCTGCCCCCTGATCCCAGGCTGCTGGTGGAAGGAGGCCTGGATCCGGAGCTGGCACTGGCAGCAGCTCCATGCTGATGACGTCGGACCGAGAGTGCACACTGCAGCCCAGTTATGGACCACACAGCACAAGTGCAGACTGTCTGCACTTGTGTTGTGTGAGCCATAACTGGGTTGCAGTGCGCACGCTGTAAGCTCCACTCTGCTGGCAGGGCTAGCAGAGTTCTGGTTGAATGTCATTCTCCAAGCAGAGTGCAAAAAACTCTGTTACCTTTGCCAGCAGAGTGGAGCTCACAGCCCAACCCTACCATTTACCCAATACTCACCCACGCATCCTTTCACCCGCCCATGCATCCTTTTCATTCATTCATTTAAACAATCCTTTCTTTTAACCTTTCTCTTTTTCCCATTTTCATAAAGCCATCTTTTATTTTTTAGCATACATTATGTGTGCTTTTGCTGAGTTGAAGATACAGAGGCCACAAGGAACCTAGCCACCACTGTATCTGTAACGCAGAAGGTTCATGATCACGGTGATGCCCTTGTAGCTAGTGAGGAATAGTAATGGTCAATAAGCAAGCAATGTGACTTACCACCACAAGTTCCTGCCACTGTTTCTCCCCCTGCTTCATCTGGTGCTTCAGCAGAACTTGAGCCAGCTCCACTGGTGGTCAGTGTGGCTAGAATAAAACATTAGACAGTTTTTAGATGCCAGGTACATATCCCCTTAATTTTTTACTCAGAAAAATGCACCAGAGGTACATCATTACAGTTCAGTTAGCATTGCAGTATCTTCTATCAAAAATATCATTCTGGGCATTTTGTTGGTTCACAATGTTCAAAAAGCCATGTAGTCATGCCAACCAAAACCTTTGAGTAATGGAGGGGGAGAGCTATAGCCTATGATGATGATGACTCTTAATCACTGAAGCACCAGGAAGGGGTGGAATAAAAATGATCAATGAAAGACAGAAAAAAAGATAATGCAGGTATAACATGAATTAAACAAAAAAAAAGATGGGGGCTGGGAAGAAAGGAGACATAAAAAATGAAACAAGACAAATTGAAAGTATTGTAATGGTGGGCAGAGTTAAAAGTTAGGGAAATGATAATAATATTAAATAATAGAACTTACTGGAATGAGCAGGGCCCTCAGTGTTGGCACTGTTGGTTGGCATCTCCCCAGCTCCTGCCGGACCTGTTTCTGTGGTGCCCGTATTCCTGCCCTTGTGTGCTGATGTAAGAAATAAGGAAAATAAAAAGAAAATAGATTAGTGGTACAGTTAACCCCCACCAAATTATTATATAATAGTCAAATGCAATAACACTGTACTTAAATCAGATCACATACGGTACTAGTATAATCGTCTATCATTCGGGTGTCTAAGCTTCTAAAATCCCTATTTAAAATGTCCTTAACAAATACCACATTTACAATGAATGATCTTTTATTCTATTCTCATTTCTCAACTCCGACCAACTCAGTCTCCCTTTTTTTGCAATGCATACATGCATGCTAGTACTACACATCACTGTATGAAATAGTTTCAGACTGTATGAGCTACATAAAGAAAGTAACAGAGAATGCTAACTAATTGACATCACTAAAACACTATGGTGACAGGGGGACAGAAGGTGTCTTCATTGCAATGGCCTCTTAAATAAATGTAGCACTGTTCACTTTCCTAGCTCTGAATGGATCACATAATACGTGAACTAAACATAACTTACCTCTGAATGTGAGCAGCGTGCTATTGAGAAAAAAAAATAGTATTGTATAACAATGATATAGTTAATACTCACCGAGCCCCAAAACCTCCATGCCTAGCAGGTCAAGCAGCTCCTGCTCGCGGTCGATGATATCCACCCAGTGGTGTATCAGCTGCTGGGTGGTGCGCTGGACCTGGATGGTGCCTCAGACCCATCTGTGCACCCTAGACCAATGAAGCCAACACTTTATTAGGGGATAAACACTCCCTGGCCTGCACCTGCTTCCAGTTTGGAGGGGAGGTGGCGCTGCAATTGTAAAACCACTGCTGCCACCTCTTCCTCACAAAAGATGAGTTGGGGCTGCACCCCTTGGCTGGGCCACCACCCACAAGGTAAGTGGCTGCTGCTGGCTGTCCAGTGGGCCTGGCGCTGTAGCTTTCTTGTTCTCTGGCGCCACCCTGCTCTACCATGGCACTGGGTGGTAGGGTGAAGAAAGGAAACAGATGAAAGGGAAGGAAGGAAGGAAGGAAGGAAGGAAGGAAGGAAGGAAGGAAGGAAGGAAGGAAGGAAGGAAGGAAGGAAGGAAGGAAGGAAAGAAAGAAGGAAGGAAGGAATAACTTGAGAAGTGAAGGGAAAACTAATTCAAAAATAGGAAAGTCACTAAAAGCACATACAAAATAAAAAAGGTAAAAATACATAGACATAAAAGACCACTAATATAATAAATACAAAGGAAATTAGATAAATTAGGAGGGTTGAGGATTGAAAAGATTATTAAGGGATGAAAAGACCGGCCCAGGGCCATAAACAGAGTGAAAAACAAGATGGGAAGCGCATGGTGCCGTTCGTGTGTGATTTTGAACGCAAGTATGTACTTTGCATTGCGTTTGACGTATAACGCACACAAATGGGCACGACAAGGAACTCCATTTTCCCGCAGAACTTTGCATAGCAGGGCTGAGTTCTTTTTCCAATCTGCAGAGTTCCGCTTAGTGCAACTCTGAGCATTCTGCCTAGGCCTGCCTCAGACACGCGAAGGGCCACCCTAGGACCACAGATGGAAGCAGATGTGTTTGTGCACTGGTTTTATGGTTTTGCTTCCTCTAAGAATCTCTTTTTTCCTGAAAGTCTCAAGGCCAAACAGTATCCTCCCTAATGATGCCCTTCCTGGGCATCCCATCTAGCTTGGTTTAGATCTCACTAGGCTCAGTGAGAAGGTAGACTGATGTGGAATTGGTCTCATGTCAGGTTAATTCATTGTCACTCTGGGGTTCTACTCTGTGGGATTGTATCTTGGCCCTAATCCTACATAGATATAGATGGAAAAGGCATTTTTTTCAAGGCCTGCCTTTTGGGACAAGTAAAGCCTGTCTGTACCTACTGCATGCCGTATCAGTGAACAGACGTAACATGACCTGGCTGATGTCTTTGAACCCATGTGCTGATACCATGTGTTGTGTAAGAGATAGCTGTTTAGTGTGTGTGAAATGCTGGTGTTGGGTGCCGTATAATTACAGATGACTTGGGAAAGGTCCCTACACAAGGGTCGTGACAATTTCTGGGTAGACTCCTTTTGACTGCGCAGTTCCTTTGCAATGAATGGACACAGCTGCACCAATGATAAACAGAGGGTATACAAATGTGTAACAATACATAACCTATTTAGCATTTCTGGCCTTGAGATGAATCCAAGAAGATGACTGTAGTCCTCTTGTGATTGGGGGTTTCTTATTTTTCAACAGTTTAAAAAGGTTCTTGATCCTGTTGGTATTGTGAATGTGGTACAGTTTCAGATTAAAGGTGACAGTGCAGATGATCCTGTTGTGATTACTGATGTGGTCACTGAAAAGGTCTGTGTTGGAAAATGTCCCTCTCTGAAGGGTCTCCCAAAACTTTTTGCCTTCCTCCTCCTCTTTTTCTGACCTCATTTTTGTTGGCTTTAGGACTCTGGACACTTTAACACTGCTAACCAGTGCTAAAGTGCATGTGCTCTCTCCCTAAAAACATGGTAACATTGGCCCATACCCAATTGGCATATTTAGTTTACTTGTAAGGCCCTAGTAAAGTGCCCTACATGTGCCCAGGGCCTGTAAATTAAATGGTACCAGTGGGCCTGCAGCGTTGATTGTGCCACCCCCATTAGTAGCCACTTAACCATGTCTCAGGCCTGTGTTTGCAGTTTCACTTCCACTTCGACTTGGCATTTAAAACTACTTGCCAAGCCTTATACTACCCTTTTTCTCCATATAAGTCACCCCTAAGGTAGGCCCTAGGTAACCCATAGGACACGGTGCTATGTAAGTAAAAGGCAGAACATGTACGTACGTGGGTTTCGCATTGATGGGATACAGCAGTAGCACTTTTTGGACCAGATTATCCTTATCATGGATTGTAATGATGGACAGGTTATGAGAGATCTGTGTAATGGACTAGTGAGAGTCTTGAATTTACCTTCTTCTTTAAAGGTTAACCATATCACAGGGAAAATTAACAGATAAGTGGAACTCTGTAGTGGTATATTGGGCATTTGGATCAACTATAATTTTAAGCCTTGAAGAAGAGACTGTGGGGGTCATTCCGACCCTGGCGTGCGGCGGGCGCCGCCCGCCGGGCGGAAACCTCCAAAAGACCGCACCGTGGTCAAATGACCGCGGGGGTCATTACAACTTTCCCTCTGGGCCGGCGGGCGATCTCCAAAAGATCGCCCGCCGGCCCAGCGGGAAAGCCCCTGCAAAGAGGAAGCCGGCTCCGAATGGAGCCGGCGGATTTGCAGGGGTGCGACGGGTGCAGTGGCACCCGTCGTGATTTTCAGTGTCTGCAAAGCAGACACTGAAAATCTTTGTGGGGCCCTGTTAGGGGGCCCCTGCACTGCCCATGCCAGTGGCATGGGCAGTGCAGGGGCCCCCAGGGGCCCCACAACACCCGTTCCCGCCAGCCTCTTCCTGGCGGTGTAAACCACCAGGAACAGGCTGGCGGGAAGGGGGTCGGAATCCCCATGGCGGCGCTGCAAGCAGCGCCGCCATGGAGGATTCCCTGGGCCAGGGGAAAACCGGCGGGAAAACCGGCGGGAAACGGCCGGTTCCCCTTTTCTGACCGCGGCTTTACCGCCGCGGTCAGAATGGCCCGGAAAGCACCGCCAGCCTGTTGGCGGTGCTTCCTCTGCCCTCCACCCTGGCGGTTTGAAACCGCCAGGGTCGGATTGAGGGCCTGTGTCTCAAAACACGTATTGGCTGTTGGTTTTCCACATTTCTGTGAGTTCGGAAGCTCTGCACATTTTTTGGATCTTCTTATCTGTGTATATGCAAAATTGGATGTTCAATGAAAAGTTCAAGAAATAAACAACAACAAAAGAAACTTAGCATTGATTATGGATATATAAAAACCATTATTATTATTATATCCTCTCATATAAACTAGTGTGTGTGTATATGTGTTTTACATGTCCTTGTAGTGAAAAACTCACAAATATGTTTCTCACTACTGTGAGGCCTGCCCCTTTCATAGGCCAGCATTAGAACTGCCCTGATACATTTTTAAGTGATAGGTTCTGATCTGAAAGGAGTAACACTGTCATGTTTAGTATGGCCAGAATGGTATTGGAAAATCCTACTTACTGGTGATGTTGGATTTAATATTACTATTTTAGAAATACCTCTTTTAGAAAGTGGGCATTTCTCTATACTCACTGCCTTCTGTACCTTACGGCCTGTCTCCAATCCACGTCTGTGCTATGCTGGTTGACAGTTCCCCTTTTGCATTCTACCCAGACAGTCATAAACAGAGGATACTCTGTCACATCTGCATTCATCTGCAAACTGAATGGGTCTCTCTGGGTAGGAAGGGTGGAGGGGCTATCTGTAGGAGACTGGCCCTATATGTAGTGTACAAAACAAGGCACACTGTGCAGGGGGTCCAGGAAGCCACACGTTGGTTTCCAGAGGTAAAAATTAGACCACCTAATGCTCCAATTTTTAAAGTAGTTGGTCGAGCAGTTAGGCTAATCGAGGAGATGTTTTAAGTACTTGCTGTACTCACAAATCCAATCATGAACCACACACACTCAAAGAATAATTCGAGACCAGAACTTATAAAAATAGTTCGGACTTTTTTATACATTTTAAGAACAAGATCTTTAAGATACATTAAGTACTTTTTGAGGTATGACTTTTTAAAGTTTGAATAAAGTTAGTCTTTCTGTTCCTAATTACGCACCATAGGAATGTATAGGCCGTTACTTTAAAAATGCATTTCAAATTGTACAGTTGAGTTACCAGTCTATTCTTTTGCAGGGTAGTCGAAGTAGTTGTTTGGCACACTGTGCCAGCTTGAGAGCTTTGGGTTGCTGCCGGTTTCTGGTGGGAGCAGCGTTGGAAAGGCTCTTGGCACAGGCACAGGGCTACCTGGAGGGGCCACTTGGAAAAGGAGCTAGTTTGCAGATTTAAAGATGATGCCTTGGGGTCCCCTTGGGCTGTTGAGGTCGAAAAGGGGTTGGGGACTCGTGGCACACAGCAGATCCCGTGATGCAGGGCTAAGGGGAGCCGGATGCAGGGTGAGTTGAAGGTCTTGGATGCTGTGCACCAAAGGGACACTTTGGAGCTGGAAGTAAGCCTTCTTCCGTGGGCCTTGCAGAATGTCGTGGGTGCTATGGTGGGAGGTCCAGGGTGTCAGTGAAGTCCCTCAAATGGGGCTTCCACCTGGTCAAGTTGCAGCTCTGGGTGTGCTGTTTTTGAGGTTGTCCAACATGAACTGACCAGTACCTGGGGTATTGGCACAACTGGGCCATGGGAGGGTGCTGTGCCACCAATGTTGGCACACTTGCAGGAATCATCTGGACTGTCATTGGTGTCTCATCAAGTCTGGCTGCACCTTCTGGTTGTGGAGATATTGTCAGGTTGGTGAAATGACCCTCACCGGTTTGCTAGTTCCTTGTAGGTTTCTTTAGTTTCTTGAGTGGTGCCTCTACTCAGGAGGGAGATCTCAGGCTATTTGCAAAGTCTGGAGGTCCTTGGGGCTTTTTGAGATCAGTCCAGTGGCCACCTCCTCCGCAGCGGCGATTATTGGTACTCTGGGGCAGCAAGCAGGGGTCTTGGAGCCTCTTATTGTGCAGCAGGTCCACTGTTCTCGTCCTGTCTGGTTCTTCTTTTCTTCCAGATGAATCTAATTTCTTGGTCTAGGGGAGCCCAGTAAATACTCAATTTAATGGGCATTTTAGGGGGAACCTGGTAGTGTCCAGTGGGACACTTACCCTTGGGTGGCTACACCCACTACAGTGACTACTTCCAGTGGGAAGGGTCACTTCCCTAAACCTTATTGGATATTTTTCTGTCATCCAACATGAAGGAAAATGAAATGAGGGGCCCACTTCACCTGCAAGCTCCTTGGGGTGGTGCATGCTCAGTGAGAGCCCTCCTCCTACCCTTTGTGTGGTTTCCCACCTTTTCTCCCACCAAAAGTTGGGGTTGACAAAGGGGGAAGTGATATGCTAGCAGCAGGCCTGGATCTCAAGTTTCAAGGGTGGTAGCCCTTTGAAGCTCACCGCCAGGAGATTGCACATTCCTGAGGGAGGGGGGTTAGCTCCTGCACCCAGGAAGGGTATTGTTTAACAAAACAGAGATCCTTAGCTCTCCCCCAGGTTTATATATTGGCTGTCTGGAAGTGGCAGGCCGAATGGAACCAGTCGGCAACTATGTCAGTTAGGTTAGCTTTTACAGGGGGCACTTCTAAGGTGACCCCTGGGTACTTTTCTTGTTAAATCCAATACTGATACCAGTTTGGATTTATCATCCTGAGCTGTTTGAAAGCAAATAACCCAAGGTGCAGAGTGGCCATCAAGTAGCTGGGGTACTTGTGTTTGACCAGTGTCCAGTACATGCACTTAAAATGACTGCTCTGTTCACTCACTATGTCCCAGGCTTGGCAAGGACACAGTGGGGACACTGCCAGCCCCCCAGTATCCTAGTGTGTGCATGGGGGTGTCATCAGTGTGGGTGGTGTCCTTAGACCTACTCATGCGTGGAGTGATGTATAAAGTGGGGGGCATTTCACAACTGAATGTGTTTTATCGATTGCAACGTGCCCTGAGGTCACATGTATACCCCTCTAGTCCTGGCATGTGGTGTACAACATGACTTTGCCTAGTGGCACCAGGTGTTTTGACTACACCCTTTTCCTGGAGACTTCTTTTGGGCTAGCTTTGGGTGTCTTTTTATCGGTCTTTGGTCTTCTTTTTATTGGTCTTTGAGTTCTTCCTTAGATCTTCACATGATCTGTTATCCTAATTGTTGTGAACTGGAGGGGGTCAGAGAGGTGTTCCACTCCCCCTTGTGCCTGAGATATTGCAGTGTCCGAGATTTGGACTATTGCTTCCTCCCGACGGTCAGTGTAAGTTCTTGCTTGTTGGCTGATTTCTGGGGATGACATTGGGTGCGCTTATTTCTGCATTCTATCCTCACTAGGAATTGTGATGGATCTTTTCGGACTCCCTTTCCCTGGCACCCCCCTCTCCCTCAGACCACATCTTTCCCAGACTTGGAAAACCTTGAGGGAAAGGAGGAAGCAAAATATTGGTATAAAGAGGGTCGGTGCAAGGCCAAGAACTCACTGAAATGTGCCTAAATGATGATAATGAACAAGGACATCTCTTTGTTCTGGTGAACTCTCTCTACAGACTTAACGCCATGTGGTGTTTTACAATCTGTCAGATTTTGTGCGTGTGCTGTGGAAATTATAGGGTCTTCACTAACCCAAGCACATGGGAAACCTGCCTCCTGACACAGGAAGACAGCATCATTTTGAAGTCAAAAAGGGGGCAACCGTTTAGCTGGAGGCCACCATTGCTGTTAAGACTACATGTCATAAAGACACTTCGCACCCCTGACTTGGTGATTGGAACCTGTATCATTTGACTAGTGAGGGCACCGACCTGGGTCTCTGTTTTTAAGCACATGTTGGGGACTTGCTTTGCCCCCCCTCTTCAAACTGCCCTCCCCTTAGGGTGTGGCCAACCAACTCCGTACTGGAGGATCAGTAGCAGAGTGGCGCCTAGGCTCCTGCAGGCACCCTGTATGGTGGACTCTAGTGAGGATATCATATTGACAGAACACGTACAGAAACCCTGAGCTTCCTGATCGTAACTAAATACTTGAACCCCTAATGTTGTCTCGTTTGTCCTTCAACTGAGTTTTGGTACAGTGAGTTTTGGATTGTGCATGAAATGGATGCTTCACATTGGGGGTTTTAACTTACTGCAC
Source organism: Pleurodeles waltl (assembly GCF_031143425.1). Lineage (NCBI taxonomy): Eukaryota > Metazoa > Chordata > Amphibia > Caudata > Salamandridae > Pleurodeles > Pleurodeles waltl. The sequence goes on along the minus strand of NC_090448.1, from coordinate 1,027,733,991 downwards.
ATTTGGGTTTTGCGTTTGTGCAAAAGCATTGCTTCCCCAAACAGTTATCCCTCCCTGACATGGTTCTGGCCCTGGTCTTTGCTAAGCTGGGCTCCCTGTCTGTGGTTGGTCTTGTCACATGTTGTCCAACCACCTGACCCCTGTTGCGGTGTTGCAGTGGTGAACTGACTTCCCTGTGGCTTTGCGTAAGATGCATTCGGGTTAGCCTGGTAGGGGGACTGGCCCAGCTCATTGATATGATTGTGCTGTTATCCTCCATCTGTCAGCCATGTGGCACATTCTGTGGTATTAGTAACATTCTCTTGGCTGCTTCCAACTTTCCTTGTATATTCTGTTACAGCTAGGTTAAAATCCTCTTAGGTTTTTGTGGTGGAACTCCCTTACCTTGGTGGAGCAAACTTATGCCATTTGCAGGCTTGCAGCAAATGCAGCACCCTTGTGGGTGGTGTTTCTCAATTTGTATTGGACCAACTTAGCAGTGTTTCTCTGGGCTTGCTCCTGTCTTTCCCTATCCTTTTCTTGTTTCTTTTTGTGAGAATGTAATATGTGAGCTTGTATCTCTCACCAGGGTTTGGTGTCCAGCCCCACTACGCTGGCCAGCACACTTTGTATCTCAATGAGCAGCCTTTTTTGAGAATATTGTAGAAGAATATAACATGGGCGGACATATGAATACATGGCTTTTCTGTCTCTTGTCCCGATCATTCCTTCATCCTATCCAGAAAATCGGTTATGGTTTCCCCAGGTTTGGTAGTTTCTGCCATTAACCCTCCTACATCTGGGCAGCCAGGGAACATTTCCCTCAGAGCCGTCCATATTTGGTGCCTCTACAAATTTAATGCAGCCCTGTCGTGCTCAGTGTTTGTCGACATGATTGCTGGGATGTGATTTCAGGCAAACAATGTGTTAGTCTTCTCTCCAATAAGACTACGTAGCTGACTATTGACATCGCCTATCGCTAGGTTTGTTCCTTTAGTGTTCTTCTAAAAAAATGAGATCTATTTCCCCTTACCACCCAACAATGGTGGTGTTTGATCTTTAGCCCCTTACCCATCTAAACCCATGGCACACAGATGGTCCCTGATGTGACCTTCTGCAGTGACGGGTACACTTTGGCATTGGATAACTCCACTGGTTTCTCCTCAACATAGTGCTCCCATCTTCTTAGACAATCCTCCATGTAGGGGAAGCTCCATTTGGGAACTCCCCCTCTGTGCCGGATGCAGTCTTCCGCAATATTCATGTCCTCATCAGGCCAGGGTCTATCGTGCTGGTCTCTTCCCTAGGTCCAGCTGGCTAGCAGGTGACAAAATGGCCATGCAGAGAATTTTTCTTCCTCTGGGGCCACTGTCTCTCTTGGGGTTAGTTTGTTTGCCCTGCACATTCAAAAGGAGCAGCGGATGTCTTCATCCCTGCTCTCCTCGTGCTCGTGCAAAGGTGCCATCTTGGTTCTCCTGCGTCTAAGTTGAGTTTGAACCAGGCTGTGTTGGTCTCTTATTTCCTGGTCAGTGCCTCTCCTACATTGATGATCCCATGAGGCTCAGCTCCCAGCCAAAAGCCTTTCTTCTAGTTCTGCCTCAAGCTCTTCCCTGAACGGGGCTCTGTACTTAACTCCTCAGGTGGAGGGCACGCTGCTCGACTTTCTCATTGTGCTTCCAGGATGGAAGCTCTCTCTCTCCCTCCTAAGATTGCACATTTCTTCTAAATCTCACCTAGGTTGCCTCCTTATCTCTGAGCCACGTGCTTTTCTTTTTGATCAGGACTTCAAATTCGCTTTCTGTTGTTTCATCGCCTGCTTGAGGAAACCATGTGGCTCCTCCCTCATCATTGGATTCCAAGGGACTGGGACCCCTTTCATCACCCCCACTAGTTGTGTCGTAAATCCAGAACCACTATGAATCTCCCTGTCACTCAAGTGTATTCACAGGAACTGGTAGTAGTGCATGTTACCCATGCTGCTGGGACTCGATGGGCTGACTGCAACAAATGAGTGGGACCAACTTTAGGGGGCTCTAGCGCTGTCCTGGGATGATGCTGGGATTACCTGGGCCTGCTGGTCTGTTAGACGTTCATACCTGCACCTAACAGTTTATTGTTCGGTAGTGGACTCTCTTGCTCCCTCGACCGGTGGATTGGTATAACCTAATGCAGGGTTAGCAGGCATCTGGGAGAGCACCTCCATTCCGGCATATGGCGGGAGGTGCAGACCCCTTGTTTGCTGACTTTCTGGTAGTGTTATTGGTCTGGGCCTACTCAAAGATGGCCCATAATTTTAATAGTGCTTCTCTCCTATCCTTCTTTTGCCCTACGTATTTTGTCCATGTGTGTCCTCATGCGTTCAATTATGTAAGTGTCAAAGGTTCCCTCCTTTGGTCAGAAAACGCGTGTGCCTTAGTATGTATGTGTGTGTGTGCCATTCGTGGTAAAACTTGCTAAGTATGTTACCCTGTGTGGGGAACCTGGTTTGCATGTGTTTTAGTGGTGACTCCTTGATGAGTTGGGCACTTTTTAAGGAACCGATAAACCTCTAGCTTTTTGAGTTTAGATATCCTTCAATTCTACTCTCGTCACGGGGAACTACATACTTAAGGATTGTTAGTTCTACTCTGGTAGTGGGGAAATATATATACAGGGATTGCTAGTTCTAATGAGCTCAGTGTTATTAACAGATGCATCAACATGAATATTTCACAAACAAAAATAGCAATGCATATGAAGGGTCACAACATAGAAGAAAGTATACTTGTTAATTCAACGTCATGACATTTGGCTTCAAATAGTAGCCTTTACTTTGGTATTAAAAATAGCAATTGGGAGCAATAGCAACACCTTCATATAGCACATGAGTCATCAACAAACACAACACTCAATGCAAAACACTGTTGTATCAATTTTTCCAACACCACACCATCAAAGATACTTCAATTGTTATTAATTTAAAAAAACTGAGAAAACTGACAAAAATGCTTTTTTGGCTGGTGGATGGATCCCACATCATCCACTGGTAGGCACACTCTAGGACCTCCGCCTTGCTATATATTGGGGAAATATGCAATTTGCACAGTGACAGTAAAGTGTCTCTGCTGAAGATCCAGGTGCATAAGGGAGCAGCCAGGTGTCTCACTGCGGTAAGTGAAAGCCTCGTTGTGAAAGCCTTGTACGGTCTCTAGCCTGTGGTTGAGGATCACTGGGTCAAGCTGTCTCTTATACTATTCGGTGACTCATGTGCAAGTTCTGGCAAGCTGCTGGAGAGCATGACAGCCTTATGTTTGTGAATTTTCTTCTTTGGCAGGAGAAAATTGGGATGGAATATGCGGCTATGCGGCTGCCGCATGGTAGGAACTCCAACCCTGCAACTGCTAATTGACCCCCGCAGCTACAGAAGGACAAAGGGAAGTTTTTACGACCTCCTGTACATCTTAAGGAGAAAATAGCCAGCAACATACAGTCAAGGAAAATTTCTAAAACAGCTTAATCTATGGATTTAGTGACCCAGATGGTATGGGATGGTGATAGTCCAGTTAATGCACCAACAGGTAAGGAGGACAATCAGGGAAGTAAAACTCTGGATTGGAGGCAGGCAGCAGCAGTGCCAACAGTGGTCACCAATATGACAATGGTAGGGGCCATTAAGTCAGACGCAAGATGATCTGAATGTTGAGAATGCCTTAAGCACTCAAAGAACATCAAAAGTTTTACAACGGTACTAGCACTGGTGGATGTAGATGTTGATGTGGCTAAGGGGATGGGACTTGGCGAGAGCCAAGAGCTCATAATAGAGCTTGTGATAGAACAAGTACTAGAGGATTTGACGAGACCTTGGAACCCAGAAAGACAAACGAAGGAGCAATTGTCGGAGAATCAACTATCAAAGTCACATCCTGAGCAAAGTCAGTGGCAAGGAGAACAGGGTGGTGACCAGGCTACTTATCGGATTGGGCTTAGCACCAGCCTAGTGGAGAGATCTAAAATTCTGTAAGTGCAAGGCAAGGTAGATCAAGCCAGGATACAGTCACAGTTCTTACTTCAAATGATCTTGCATGAATTACAAGAGCTGAGGGAAGCACAAAGCAAGGAAATAGCTGTCATTAATCAGAAGCTGGAGAAAATAGAGAAGGCGACGGGACAGATTCCGGCACAGAGTCAGGGCAAAGAGTGTTGGATCTGGAAAATTGCTCCCTCGGTTGGGATAAAGAGTTCAATAAAGTACAGAAGATGCTGAGTGAATCCTAGAAAAAAGTTGAAAACATGGAAAACTATGCCAGGCGGTCAAATCTCAGCTTTATGGGAGTACTGGAAGGGGCAGAGAATAGGGGCAACCACCATGTTGCAATTTATGGAATCATTGATTAAAATTTACATTTTGGAAAACCCGCCAGATGATTTAACAATCATGAAAACCCATTGTGTTTCCACTCAAAGGTCGACAAATGTGAAGTATCTGCGTGCCATCATTGTAAACTTTGTGGACTACAGAATAAAGGAACACATTCTTGCAAAAGCAATTCAAAAGACATCATACTGTCTAGCAGAGAAGGACAATGTTCGAGTGCGCTCTAACCTGTTAGTGGCATCAGCATGTAGGAGTGTCTGGATTGGACAGATAAGCCAGTTCAGGGCAGTTAGGGCTCAGGCCTTCATAGTGTACCAGTCTAAACTAAAAGTATTTTCTAAAGGTCAATTATTTCTATGTTCATCACTTGAAGAGGCTCAGAACCTGTTGAGGATGGTGCAGTCCAGCTGAGGGTTGGATGGAAATGATGAAATGTGTTTGGGAGTATACAGCTTAAATGTCTGTGTGCTATACGGTTGATGACAATCACAATTAGATCTAAAGTAAGTGGAGGGATGGGAGATACTTTCTCCCTTCTAAGCATGCCAGGGTCCTATTCCAGGACACCAAAGCTAGGAAAGGATGGCTGTGGGTAGTGTGGAATATTCCCCCTCCAAGGAGGGTAAGGTTGGGGGTGGTTGGGGTTCTGGTGGAGTTGTTCTTGAGGTGGCTGAAAATTAAAGAAGAGCAGATCTGCCAGCAGGAATTTGTGTGTAGTTATAAAACGAGTGGGAGAAATTTTTTAGAAGTCGAGATGGGGAGGAAAATGGTCCAGCATCAGCTGTCTTTATATAGTAGTAAGACTAAGGTAGGGTAAAGGAGAATTTTGTCATGCAACATAAATGACATCCTAAATAGGCAAAATTACGGGGCTGAAATGAACTGACTATCTATGTTTAATCCTGAAGTTATATATTTGCAGGAGACCCACCTCAAAGATAAAAACCCCAAAATGTATATCCCTAGAAACTTTTTGCATGCTTTTTTGTGTGAACAGGGTTGGCTGTTCTATGAGTGGCTATCTACCTTTCCAGATCAGTGGATTGTGAGATAAGGTAGGTGATAAGGGATTTAGGGCCAGATGTAGCAAAGCTTTAGCGACTCGCAAGCGGCGAAAATCGCTGTTTGCGAGTCGCTAAAGACACTTTGCTATGTGAAATGCATTTTGCGAGTCGGAACCGACTCGCAAAATGCATTTCCAAGTCGCAAATAGGAAGGGGTGTTCCCTTCCTATTTGCGAGTCGCACTGGTATGCAATTTCATTTGCGACCGCGATTGCGGTCGCAAATGAAAGCGCAGTTACCATCCACTTGAAGTGGATGGTAACCGAGTCGCAAACGGGAAGGGGTCCCCATGGGACCCCTTCCCCTTTGTGTCTGGACCAAAAAATGATTTTTCAGAGCAGGCAGTGGTCCAATGGACCACTACCTGCCCTGAAAAATACCGAAACAAAAGGTTTCGGTTTATTTTTCAAAGTGCAGCTCGTTTTCCTTAAAGGAAAACGGGTTGCACTTTGGAAAAAAAAAACTGCTTTATTTAAAAGCAGTCACGGACATGGAGGTCTGCTGACTTCAGCAGGCCTCCATCCCCGTGAGTGCCCTGAATCACTATGGGGTCGCAAATTGCGACCCACCTCATTAATATTAATGAGGTGGGTCTTTGCGACCCCATAGCGACTCGCAGAAGGTGTCTGAGACACCTTTCTGCATCCCAAATTGCGACTTGCAATTTGCGAGTCGCAGGGACTCGCAAATTGCAAGTCGCAATTTGGGAATTTGCTACATCTGGCCCAAAAAGTGTAGTTGAAGCTGGTTAAAAAATTGGTTCCAAGCATTATCATTTAGTCTCCTTATTACTATGGCCCGGTGCAAAATTAAGATTCTCCCTTGAGGGAAATATTTGCTGTTGAAATAGGGGAAGAGGAGCCTTTAACTTGGGGAGGTGATTTCAACTATATACAATACCTCCAATGGGACACTTCTAAAGAACTGTTGTAGCCTAAAACTGCTTGGGTTTTCGACTCAATAAAATATAACTTAAATCTGGTCCATCCGTGGTGCTTAGATTATCCGAAACAGGTACAATTTACGTATTTTTTGAATTGATATAACACAGCTTCACAACTGGGATTTTTTTAATCTCAAATTCTTTGGAATAGAGCAGAACAGTGATTTGGGCTAATGCATTCTTGAATCACTAAGTGGTAGATGTCACAATAGAGATTGAGGATTTTACGATACCAAGGGCACAATGGCAGTTTTACAGGCAGTTTTACAGGATGCTTTTGGTGGACCAGATCTTGTACCACAAGTAATTTCATACAATATTTTTTTTAGATTAATCTAGGCACTTCCTTTCCCTTTGCAATATGGGAATCAATAAAAACAACATTTAGAGGTCAACTGATTGCGTATATGTCAGTTCAGAATAGAGCTTGGAAAGTTTGAGTCAAGGAGCTACAAAGTACTCTTGATCATGAACACAATTTATTAGTCAGGCGGAAGATAGAACTGAAAACAGAGCTAAAAGAAAAACTTGACCAGGCCAAGCAAACACAGGGATTTGTTTTATTCTTGAAGAGATCAATAGTGCAAAAACTTTTCAGCAGAAGCAGTATGAGGAAAGCCAGCCTGTGGACAGGGTGTTGTCCTGGTTGACATGTCTTAAGCAAGATGCATTGTGTATTGGGGAAATTAAAGATCCCAACTCAATTGTAGGGCAAAAAGATGACCCTAAAATAGCACAGATAATTCTACAGCATTATAAAAACACCTATGGGAATGCCTACGGTGTTTCCAGGTCGAGTCTTGAGGAATTCTATGAACAGATTAGGCTCCTGTGCTTGACCGAGGTGCAGGTAGAGACATTACTTCAGGCTGTCTCACTTGCCGCTTCGGTGTTACAAGAGATGCCGAATGCCAAGGCTACGGGCATTGACGAAATCCCAACAGAAGGATGTAAAGTAAGTCGTAAAGAATTACTACCTCATCTGGTGCATATATTTAATGAAATACAAGGCAATCTGGACATTCCCTTAACTTTCAAAGAGTCAGTAATGATAAGTTTCCTAAAATAAAAGATTCTTAATGCTGATTACAAGTTATTTACAAAGAATTGGGAATCACGCATAGTTGCGGTTGGGCAGACCCTGGTCAACAAGGAGCAGTAGAGAATAATAGCAGAAAATAGGTAGTACCTGGTTCAAGCTATAGAGTTTTTCCCGGGGGCCATGATAAAGCTGCAGTTGTAATGGGCGGTGCCAAGGAGGCATTCGGCCTTGTCAATGCTTATTCGGCCTTCGGCTGCTAATATTGCTGCCCCACTGCAGGGGATGTCCAAACTTAAGTTGTTTGCTGACAATATTGTCTTGTATTTAAGACCAGATCAGGTTGATATAAAGGGTGCTCTGAATATTATTCAAGAATATACCCATTTTGGGGATACAAGGTTAATCAAGATAAAGTCAAGACTTTGCTTTAATGTCCATCCATCGGTCCTGCCTGTGGACAGAATTAAGAATTATAATAGTGCTCATCCTATTGGTTATCTTAGGATCTAGGTGATAAATAAATATACTAACCTGTTCAAGTTGAACTACAAGAATATGATGGAGATGGGCCTTGTGCCTCTCACATTAGAGGTGAGAGTGTCATTGGCAAAAATGTCTATCCTGCCCTTGTTTTTTTTCTATTTGCAAAACTCCCCACAAAGATCAATAGGGTATTTTTTAAAGAGCTAGATTCCCTCATCATTAAATATCCATGGAAAATAAAAATTCAAGAGTTAGATACTCAATTCTCCAGCTAGACAAAGAACAAGGTGGCCTGGCTCTTCCTGAATTCCTTTTGTACTACAAGGCCACATGGTTGGATATTTTGATGAGAATGAGTACAGTTTAAAGAGTTCTCAATCTCTTTCCTCCTATTAAGAGGATTGTGCAGGAGAGTAGAAGCAACTTACCAGTTCTTTTAATGATGGTGGGATTGCTGAAAAGAATGCGATATAAGGTGCAAGGCACAATTAATTTGATAGCGAAAAAGCTTTTTTTAAACTAGATAAGTCTTGGCGTGCCATTATATGATAATGCAAAAAAAACAGTTGATATGGTAATGCTGCAGGACTGTCAGGGGTTAAGTCTAGTGACATCAAATGCAATTGGATATGGAACTCTCGAAGGTATTGGTCACTAGGCAACTTCTATTTAGTAATTTGGATTGCAAACTGGGAGGAAATACAGCTACAATACAGCTCTGAGTAAGGACAGGACACAAGAACATGTGGCACAACTTTGTTAAGATTAAAGGCTTGATATAAAGCTGTCTGCAAGAAATTAACCATTCCACAGAGGTGTTGATGAAATTATGGAATAATTATGGAATAAAACCCAATTGATGGGGATAGGGAATTGGTGTAGGTCTCTTCAGAAGTACACAAACACCTCATTGATTGAAGATCATCTGAGAAAGATAGAAAAGGAGACAGGATGCCAGCTGGCAGTAGAAGAAAGGGAATATATTTCAATACTAGGGTATAAATGCTCTAGGGCAGCTTATTTCAAGAGAATTAGTTTTTTATGACAATATTTGGCTTATTATACTACAAGAGTAATCCATTAAATGTATCCATCTGTCCCTAAAAAATGTTTTAGATGCGCTCAAGAGAGGCAATCTTCCAAGTTCTAAGTCAGGGTGTCCAAGCTGCATTACAGCCACAAGCAAAGCTGGTACTGTTTGTGGTATCTAGTCAAACTATTCAGCTAGGTACTCAACCTTCACTGTGGCTAGATTGCTGCTATTACAATGTTGGTGAACAATCACGATACCGACTTGTAAGATGTGGCTAGTGACGCTACAAAGGACCGGGCTGTTAAAAGAAGCATATTCCAGGAACATGGGCAGCTTAAAAAACATCGTACTGTATGAGCACCACTGGAGAATATGTCCCAGCATATAGCAACATGGTAGCATGGGGGTTCCAGTGGTGTCCTTCCTTGGTCGATTGCTGGTGAAGATTGCTGTCCTGTAGCGTAGAGGTACTTATTAGGATGCTGAAGTTAATTTAGCACGGTAGCATGGTAGCACTTTTGAAAATATATAGAGTGCAATATTTTACGTTGCTTCAGCCATTAATGCATTCCTCTAGTAAAGCACTATAGCACTTTAATAATGAAGAAAGAGAAGAATGGGGTATTGGGGGCCCTTTGAGATGCACTTTTATTGGGTATGTGCCGAGAAGTGAAAAGAAGGTTGTTATTGGTTGTTATTTGCTTGTTTGTTCTTCTCTTGCACTTTGAATGAGGAATCTACACTTGCACTATAACAAAGTGGGATGATTGTTTGTGTCCCTTCTTTGTTAGCACCCTGGCATGTTAATGCAATCTAACTTTAGCAAAGTGGAATGTTTGTCTGTGCCAGTTTTTCTGTTAGCACCACTTTATGTTAATATGATCTAATCTGGTTCAATGTACTTCACTAAGAATGTGGCCATGCTTGGTCTATTGGAAATAGTGTTTGCTGACATTTGGGTCACAAAGAAATATATATTCTGAATTGCTAAAATATGCTTTCTGCTATATGTAGGATAGGTGGTTTTGAAAAGCATTTTACTTACAATTTATTCGGTACTATGGCAATCTGCTCAATAAAATGTTTAAATCCATCCTGTGACCAAGGGAAGCTCTTCGCGGGACATGGGACTAAGTGAGCCCGGTAGTCTGTCAATATCGGCTCAGAGACAAAGATAATAACGTTTTAAGCAGAGAAGAGGAAGAACTTGACAACCACAGGCTCTTCTTAGCCAAACACAGGCTACACCTAATCTCCCAGATCTGAATCTTTTTCCCTGATGTCTTAATCACACCCTATATCAGATGTTGGGGTCATATGTACAATCTGTGTCACGCCCAGCGGTCCAAGCGAGCAACACCTCTCACTTCATTGAGATACCAACAGTGTTAAGAAACCAGTGGCACGGAGAAACCCTTTTAGAATAAAAAGTAAGATTGAGGTGCGGGCCCTTTGTCACACCTAGGACCTATGGGTATCATCTGTGTCATGCTCAAAGGTCCAGTGGTGGACACTGGTGAGCTATCACTTGCTCCCTATGCATATTGAGATCACTATCCCCCAAAGCTAATACTGTTTGGCAATCCAAAAGTATGTTACTCTACTGGCATACAGCTCCACAATATGCTGGTCAACCAGTGTACTGTGACCACCAAATCAGGCAGTGGAATGGAGGGTGCTGTCAAGCCACTAGATGTTGATAGAACAGGAGTCTGGATGCCCGAAGTGGACGGAGATGCACTTGAGAGTTCAGCAGTTGGTGCGGATGCAGCATTTTTCAGTTCTGCTAACTCTAGGCCTCTTTTTCATTCAGCCTGAGCCAACTGTGTGGAGTGTATGGCACAACGGTGCTTGTGCAGGGGAACACCCTTTTTTACGACTTTTTTTTCCCGAAAGTCGTGGTTAACGAAAGCGCAACAACGCTTTTTTTAACCACGACTCCGTTTTTTTGTGCCTTAACTACGTATGTTCTGAACAACGAACATGCGTGGTTAAGGTACAAAGAAGTGAGTTGGCGAAGGTAAGTGGTGGGTTTAGGTTTTGGGGAGGGGGTAGGGGGTCAGGGGGTTTTAGGTTTTGGGGTGGGGCTTTTTTGGTTTTTTGGGAGTGGGTGGGGGTCAGGGGGCTTTAGGTTTTAGGGTAGGGTTGGGGGGGTGGGGTGTTTTTGGTTTTGGGGAGTGGGTGGGGGGTCAGGGGGTTTTAGGTTTTAGGGTGGGGTTGGGGGGTGGGGCGTTTTTGGTTTTGGGGAGTGGGTGGGGGGTCAGGGGGTTTTAGGTTTTGGGGTGGGGTTGGGGGGGTGGGGCGTTTTTGGTTTTGGGGAGTGGGTGGGGGTCAGGGGGTTTTAGGTTTTGGGGTGGGGTTGGGGGGGTGGGGTGAGGGATGTAGGGTGAATGGTGCCTATTGCTAATGATTTTATCAGGAATGCCTTTACAACGAAATATCGTTGTTAAGGCATTCGTGGTAAAATCATTAGTAGTAGCAACGAGGTCGGTGTTCCGACCTCGTTGTTAAGGCAGTAGTTGTTTTTGAAGTCGTTGTTTCGTCGTACAGTCGCTTGTGCATGCCAGTAGTACCTAGAGTGTACAGCTGGCCACTCCTATGGGAAATCACCTTGTGACATAAGGTGCATATCACATGCTGTGCATTCACCTTCTTTTCCTCAGCTGGTAAATAAAAACAAAACTCCACACTATTGACTCCTTTAGGTACTTTCTTCTCTCAGAGTTTCATCCTCCTGGGCAATAGCCTCCTCTTCCTCCTCCATTGCAGCCAGGTGAACAGCACTACACTTTCTTCCTTCTGCCATTCCTTTAAAAAAATCAGTGTTCTGAAGAATACCAGAAGAACACCAAAATCAAAGGACAAACTATTATGATTCCGGTGGGCCCAGAAGCACAACAAACAGACCCAAAAATAAGTGACCTTTCTATTGGTCCTATCAGAAGCCTTGTTTCAATCTCAAGGTATCACAGTACTACTGATATAGTACTGTGGTACAGCCGACAACACCAAAAACACACTTACAACAAAGCAGACTTACAACACACAACCCCTCCCCTTACAAACACATATTTTTTGTCAGTTATACTAAGTTTTATAGTTGGAGGTGTTAAATTTATTTTATCTACTTATGAGAAAGTATGCTACAAAACTATATCTCAATGTTACAACTACAGTTTGGCTATATATCACTAAAGTACCCCTATATTAAAACCTTTAATTAAATACAATTGCTATTTTTTACACCTATGTCCATTGATATATTTTAGTTATACAGTGCTTTTCGAATATGAAAAATATATTCACAAACACCTTTCTCTTTTATCAGATACATACAAACCATATATAAGAATGAGGCCAAAAAATGGGTCTATTATATTTCATATTTTTTAGGAACTCATACCTTACAGAAAGGCTATTGTATAATGTAATCTGATTCTTCTAAAAACCCAAGAAATTAGCAAAAAAAAACAAAGGTGGTTACAAGTCATTTTTTGTCGGGGTTATTATATCGTCCCATTATTACAACCCACATTTAAAATACATAAAAAATACAAATACAATAGTTACAGTTATTCCTTTTTATTATTTATTCAAACATTACTTCTCTGTGTTATACAACACCCCACAGCGATTCTATCAATTTGCAGCGTCTCATACAGTGGAACAACTATAATTTTCCACATTTATATGAAGTATTTAAATAATGTATGATATTGTAGGTGTATTTGCCATTTTTTGTTTTGTTTTGCTGAAAGAGATAATTAGAATAAAGAATGGATATGAAATGGGCAAGTTATAGTTGTTTCACTGTATGAGTAACGCTTATGATTATAGGGTGGATTCTGGCAAACTAGGTGTGGGGGGAAGTGGTATCCTGGCGAACAGGATAGGAGCAAAGATTCCATGAATAAGTTAGCCGAGGCTGTGCACTAATTGACAGTGTGCGGGCTGTCCAAGTCAATAAGTCTGTTGCTGGGGCGAGGACTCTAGAGTTGGATCAGTGAGTATGGCGGTAAGTAAGAGTCAAGGGACACGCCAGTCCACTGTTGAAGAACACAAATACAAGTATATTCTTTCTACAGTCATCATTCATATCACTGGAAAAATAAAAAGTAATGACAAGACCAATAAAGTCAGATCGTTGTCTGTGATGTCTACTGGTATTTTAGTCACTTCAAATCTTTATTTGGCAAATGCCACAAAAGTTATAAAATGCAAGACATAAACGGTAATAGATATTAAAAAAATTGAAATTTCCCAAACAATTCAGCAGAAAATAAAAACATCCAATTCATAGACAGGCAGGACAACAAGATTAGATCATATGTAAAACTCTTCAGATTTTCCTAATTACTAATGCCATCTTAATAAAATTCAACACTGAGTAACAAATGTCTGATGTAATTAGCTGCCGCAAAAATTCCAAACTGGTGCTGTCTCATGTTTGGTCTACACAATATAGGAACCAGAAGAGAGGACGGAGGTGCTGAGTATAGTGGAGAAAACAATTTAAGGGTGACTTATGCTCTGTTTCTAAATGTTATCACAAAGACATGGGGATAAGTCCTGCTGCCAAGCAATTTGCAACAGAACAGTAACTTTAAAATGCATTATCTTCAATCTAAAATTGGTGAGATAAAAGTGATGGATTGGGTTTAAAAAACTGAATAAATATGGTGTAAAGGTCCTGGTAGTTGACACCGATGAGTATCTTGCTACTGGCTCCAGGGCCTGGGCTTTCACCAACCTTACTTGCATATAATGCTCGAGATAGCGCTGCTTGACTATCTTTTTACAATTAGATTGCCCCTATAAACCCTAACTTCTCAATCTTTATCTTAGGTATGTGAACCAAGGGATCCGATTGACCTTGTCTAGGGATACATTATCAGAAATGCAAGTTCTGACTAGGGCTGCCTCCGGGATTCTCCAGCACATAATCCACAATAGGATTGGGTCTAGCCCAATCAGGTCCTCTACATAAGGTAATCCAAATTCCTCATGGCAAATAAAGTGGCAGTGCTTTTAGGAACTGCAAGCAATCTACGAGTAAAGCCATTTTATATTCATTGGATGGCTCCCATGCTACAGTAGCCCTGCAAACCCGCAACATATAGGCCAGCTGAAATACATTTTCTTTTGTATAGGTTTATCATCTCTTTTTTAGATTTGTACTATAATTTCTGTGCACATTGAAAAATGCCCTCGATAATCCTACCATTGCTGTGTTCTAGCTGTTACAAGAGATTTCCAAAGGAAGGATAAGCTAAAAAAATCCCTAAATAGTTAAAAACATTTCCCTTATCGAGGAGTATGCCCAACTTTGCAAAATGTTTTGTTTTTGTAATAGGATGCAGAGAGGCCACAATATACATTGTTGAATAATTTACTTTTAATTTTATGGGCCTGAATACAACTTTGGCAGTCTAACCATCGGACCGCCAAAGCCGCGGGATGAGGCCACTTTCAAGTCAGCAGCTCACTCCTAATTGTATTACGATGTTTCCATAGGGCTGACCAGCGGAAATGTTTTATTACGATGATTCCTCCGGTCTGCCCGGTGGAATCAGTGCAGCAGCTTTAGCCTTGGCTCCCTTGGCTCCCTTAGGGAGCCGAGGCCAATGCCATCACACACCAACACCTTCAAAATGCGCATAGTTGTGGGCAGTGCAGGTACCCCCCTGCGGTGCCAAGCACTTTTTTTTAACCAGATTTTTTATGGCAAAGACCCCTCCATGAAAAGGCTGGCAGAAAGTGAATTTGGGATCAGCACAGGGGTGGCACCATAGTCACCGCCGTGGCTGACCACGACTTCGACAACCTCCAACCCGCCAGGATCCATGATCCCAGTTGTGGCGGAGGTCTCCTGGTGGTCTAACCAACAGGAATATTATCTGCCAGTCGGACTGCCAGGAGTGTGGCAATCTGACCCCTATTACGAGTTTGGCAGGACTCATAATCAGGTCCTTAATCTTTCATGTAGGACAAAAAGGAGTCCAGAAAAATATGAAGCCCATTTGCAGTGTGGGCAATCAAAACCATATCATCAGCCTATAGCAGAATAGGTATGGGTTGATTTTCCATACTGAGCATATCCTTTCCTGTCCCTCTTAAGTACGTACTATTCCCATTTACATAAAGAAGGAAAAGGAAGGGAACTAAGATACACCTCTGTCCCACACTCTGTGTAAATCTAATTTGGGAGGTGTTTTCACCTTGTTGGCCAAACTGGGCTGCAACTGTTAGGTCCTGATGTAGACCTTTTATAAGGTTAAGAAGTTCAGTGTTGACTCCCATGTTCTCCACTATTAGTCATAACTTTGATTGGTTGACTAAATCGAAAGCTCTTGTTAGGTCAAAAAATACCATATGCTGTGTTCCCTTCCTAGCTTTGACATATTTCCCTACAATTAAGTAGATATTTAAGGACTGTTCCATTGTTCCAATTCCTGGTCTGAAACCGAATTGAGCATCAGACAAAATCTTTTTTTTTCACTCCAGGTTTCCAAATGGGACAGAAGCACTCTACCCAGAATCTTAACCTTTGAATTTAACAAGGAAATCATTCTTTAGCAAGTCGGTGGAGCTCTGAATCCTTTTTTAAATGTAGGTACAATGATAGCAGGCCTCCAGGAGTCTGGAAGACGACCCACAAGTAACACTCTTTACTCTAAGATTTTCAGTGTAGGAGCCCATAAATGAACAGCAAATAATAAAAATCAGCAGTAACCTCATCTGGGGCTGGTGCTTTTTCTGGAGCACATTAGTTGGTGGCCAGTGCTACTTCTCCTATTTTTATGGGGTTAAAAAGACCCTTTGTTATCTGAACCAAACTATAACCACTTTTTGGATCATGAAGAGCTTGTAACAGCTCATTTCCACATTGAAAGATTTGTGAAAAACACCCACTGGCCTGCCTGGATCAAAGATTCAAACTTCAGACCATCTAAGCCTTAGACAAACAGATTATTTACTTCTGCCCAGAATTTATTATTCTCCCTTACCCTTGCTGCAACTAAGAGGTCTTTCCAAGTTTTGCTTCTAATCTTGTTATTCCTCTCCCCTAGCGTGATTTTATATAAACACCTTGGGGCATATGTAAGAAAAGTGGTGCTGTATAGTGCAGCGCCACTTTTCTTGCGCCCTTTAGCTCCCCCCTACCGCCACCATGTGTACACTGTATTTAAAATACTGTGTACCGTGATGCAGGGTGGAGGGTAACAGCATAATTTTTTTCACGCTAATGATGTACTCTGTAGGAATAGCGCAAACATGTTGGCACTCCTGCAGAGTAGATAGGGGCCCATTGTATTCAATGGCATGTCCCTTTTTAATGCCTGCTCTAAGCAGGTGTTAAAAGTGCCAAAAGAAATGATGCACGGAAATCTGTTAGATTTCCTTGTGCCATTTTTTTGGCCCCCTGGTGCAGGCATAATGTAGCGGAAAGGGTTACAAAGTGGTGCAAAGCATGCATTGAGCCACTTTGTAAATATGGTTCAGAGTTTTAGGACTTCTAACGCCACATTAGCGTACAAAAATGACGCTAATGTGGTGTTAGAATGGCGCTAGGGTCTCTTACATATGCCCCTTGTGTTTCTCTCATCAATTGCTGAGTATTGGTTAGATTTGACGGTGGCCTTCAAATTTTTATTAGCAGCTGTGTAGGCTGAATTAAATTATTTATGTAATCGTCCCTCAAGTGACCCTATTTCAGGTCAAAACCCTGCTAATATCGAAGTGCAATTCAAATTCTCCAATAAACAGGGTAGGACAGATTCCATGTTCTTTTTAAGGATCTTTTGATTAAAAGACATAGGGTTAACTTTGGCCCATTTTATTCTCAGACCTTTGTTTTTTTAATAGTCAATCTCAGCACCTTTGTTCCTAGTACTCTTTTCCATGTGACAATTTATTATGATGGGCACTAATACACATACAGACAACTTTAAAATTAGAAAGAAAGAGTGAGAATGCTGATACCAAAATAAAATCAGCCGTACTGCCTGCACAACTTCCCATTAAAATAGTGACCGTTTTTCTCCCGAATTAATTCATACTTCCATATAAGCGTATTTAGAGCATTGCCAAACACTGTATGCTTACAATGAGGTCTATGTTTGTCATTTCGTTCTAAAAACTGCACAATTGTCTGCCACTGAGATGACATAGAGGTATATTAAAATCCCCAAACCCATGTTAACACTTTCTTGCATGTCAATTGCAGATAAAAATCCTCCAAGAAGCAATCAAACTCATCTGTTACATTACACACTTTGATTAAAAATATTATAATAAACATTTATCAGTAAAATATCAGGCTCCATGGGAAAAGTAAGCAAAGATACCAAAAAAGATTGGAGGGGACCATACTACCGAAGTTTGGAGAGCTGGGAATTAGACAGATACAAAAGTAGCAAGGCCACCCCTATCCCTTCCGGCTGGTGATGGAAAAGCTGGTTCTGCCAAGGCATAGTGGCCGGATATGAAATGATTCTGTCACTGAATATTATTGGCAACAAATGATGTCAAAAGTGGTCATGAGTCCCTAGCCAATCAAAGTGTTTTTTTATCTTTGAATGTGTACCTGTTATTTTCCAGGAAATCAACCTTAAGCTCTTTGATGACAATAGGGATTCTAGCCCTACATCGGGCTGACCTGGCAACCATACCAGGTCCCTGTATCTATGAATCAGAATCAATCAAGATATTCATCTCCCTGGCTTGCATAATCACCTTACCCTGTGGTTGCAGTCAATCAATCGTGCCCACATCACTCATTAATTAAAATTGGTTGTTCACAGGGACATTAAACTGGTGTTGTACATGTGGATAAGGAATTGGGACTTTCTGGACATTTGGGTAGTTGGCTGCACAAAAATTTGCAGGTTTATAGGAAAAGACAAGTGTGTGGGCTCAGGTTCCCTCTTGATTTTTGGCCAGGTAGTTTAAACATTCTAATAGATTATGGGCAAGCTCTGGGTCTCTAAAATTAATCACTACACCGTTCCCTTCTGAGGTCGTAGTACATCAACCAATCCAGCTCATCCTCCAGGAGTAGAGGTTCTTACTATTCAGGCTGTAAGGAAATCTGACTTTTTTCCGTATCCAGATGTGCAGTCCTGCATTTTAGTGCCTCATCACCTTCAATCACCCCAGGACACAGCGGGGGAACATTTTCTAATACAATCGCATAGGGGATGCAGTCAGGTGGCAATTACAAGGGCCATTTACTGATACATTCTTTATCAATAGTAAGTTCTGGACCATTATCCTTAGACAACCCCTTACGATTAGCTACAACTCTAACTTGGCCAGGGTAGGTAACTATTTCCTGTAAATTCTCACAAATCACTTCTTCATCTGTTGATTTAGGGGACATTGTAACAAAATTACCACTTCTGCTACCTCCACTCTGGCACTAGCAGGCATTGTTATGCAATTAGATAAAATCATAAAGGTGCCTGTTTCTGCCTATGTTTGATTAATGTTTTTATCTTAGATTCTAGCATTTCACAAAAATTGTTTAATATGAGTTCGGTTTTATTTATGTAATGTTCCAATGACTCATAAATTTATTGTTCTCTTTTATTACATCCACATTTTTGAGACTTTGCCCCTGATTTATACTTTTTTTGCTCCACATATGCGTAATTTTTTGTATTTTGTGCGTCAAAAAATGACGCAAATGCAGTGCAAAAAAAGTATAAATCAGGGCCTTTGTTTGGGCTCCGCAATTTGGTGCTCTCTGCGCTGCTTTGCTCCATGTTGGCTAAGGGTCTGTTCTTCGCATCCCTTCTTTTTTTTTTGGAGTGGGGACTCGCTACTCCTGTGGGTTCTTCAGTATTACTACATGCATGTGAAGGGACATGGGCCACTTCTCTCTGTGGTAGGGCTAGACCCACTCCCTACTGCCACCATGTCTGTCCAGTGTGGGGGTCAGCAAATTGGGTCCCCCATTAATATTAATATTCACCTCCAGTTCCAGAGGGTTTTTTGGGACAACTTCTGTACTGCTTCAATCTTCTCCTCCACATGTTCTATTTCTGATGAGATGTGATGTGAAAAAAGTTTTGTTACATCAGAATAATCATAAAAATCTCAGTAATATTATGTTTCTATTTCGATGCAAAATTATTACAAATTGGTGATTATGTTTGTTTGTGAACAAAAAATTCTACTACAGGAGCCCAGAAACATTGAATTTAGCAAGCGTGAGAGGCTGATGCTGTCTGTGTTCTTTTATATTTGGCACTATTTTCTTAGCACGAAATGCATCCTGGGGTCAGTTTTGTATGCAAGAGTGCATTTTCAGCTAAGGAAATTGCAGCACGTGCTAGAATATGTTCCAGGCTTAGGTATTCATAGTCTGGTGTGATTTTGCTGTAACTTTGCATAATAACAGGCACCGTCTTGGTTAGTAGTCTAATCTTTCATCACACACAGTTACAAAAATCCTGGACACATTTAATAGCAAGGTGTCTGACTGGCTGTGACCCAGATGTCTCCAAATTGGATTTGTTGCCACAGACAATAGCAGTAACATAGTCAAGGCCATGGCAGATGGTAGCTATTTCAGGGTCCTGTGTTTGGCGCACTGCATAAACTTGGATGTGCAAGACTTTCTTAAAAGCAAAACATAGTCAGCAACATACTGTCCACCGGCAGATGACTCTGCACTCATTTCAGCCACTTTTAAAGCCTGGAAACTATTGTGGATTATTCAATGTGGCAAAAGGCTACCAGTTAAAGCCTTGATACAGAAGGTGCCAACACGTTGGAACTCAAACTGTTATATGTTGCAATGTCTGTTTGAGCAGTACAGACAGATCATAGAGTATGTCATTGTAAGAGTAGGGTATGCAATTGGGAAAGCAATGACCATAGATGCATACAAATGGGGCCTAGTCAAATGCCTCCTACAGATGCTGCTTCCTTTTGAGATTTTCATGTGGGAAGTTAGCAAGGAGGACAGTACAATGGGCCAAGCTATCCCATTGTTGCATGTGCTATAGGACCAGCTAAAGAAGGTGTCTGAAAGGTTCACACTCAGAGGTGTGAACGAAAATCTAGAAGCGCATGCCTTGGTTGACTATAGCTATTGCTTGACTTCTAATGCAATGCTGCAAAATGACATTATCTTGTCCAAAGAGTAAATCTGTGCCACCCTACTTGACCCATGCTACAAAAAATTATTTTGTTCCTTTTTCTCAAGGGGCTGTTTCAAAATACAAGAGGTGAACTGCTGAGCAAGCCAGAGCTGAAGAAGATTGGCTGGAACTTAAAGTCCAACTATGCAGTTCTGAGGTGCCACCTTCAACTTTCTAAAAGTGCAGTCTTGTCTCACAGCAGCCAATACCAGCAACAAGAACAACGGCAACAACAGCATCAGAACAATCAGACCCAACCTCTGTATTGTCTTGGTTTCAAGTGACAGGTCTTAAATCCAGGAGTATCTGGATTACCCAAAAGAAGTGTGTGTGGATCAAAACCCATTGGTGTATTGGTATGGGAAGATGTGCCAATTGGCAGAGATTAGCTGGTTTGATGTAAAGTATCTGCTTTGTCCTATAGCCAACATATCTTCTGAACATGTGTTCAGTGCAGCTGCTGTAGTTATTACAATAAGAAGGACCCATCTCACCTCAAAATGTGAATTGATTAACCATGATCAAAATGAACCAGCATTTTATACCACCTGATTACACCAGCTACTACCTATCCCCCTCTTAAGAACCCACCTTGGGAAAAACCCTGCAGTAAAACGAGTCCCTCACTTCATCTATTCATTTAAGGAAAGAACTATGGATTGAAGTTAACTTGTTTAGTTAGTACTTAACTCGTACTGAAGAAGATGTCTGCGTCTATCTAGGTTTTTGCAGGTTAAATTGGCCATGGCAAATACACCCTAGTGGTCAATATAGGTGCAGAGGGCAGTAGTGCAAGACTATTCATAAATTACATCCACTTTTTATGGCATTTTTAGAAATCAGACTACACTAAAAGATAGCACTGCAAACTAAAACACCTAATGACCATTTGAGGCATAAATCAAGTAACATAAGTGATCCCCATTTTCATTTTTAACAACAGACCCACCCCTCTCACCAAGCAAATAGCCCGTCCCTATAACTTCCAACTAAAGTCCAAAACGAAGCCTGGTCACAACTCCCTCTTCACCCTTTTTACCCACAGCAAATTCCTCAACACAAAAACCAACAATTACAAAAAGGCTTAGGAAAGGGCATTGTCCACATGGGTTTGTAGCCGGTTCAGACTCTTTCTCTAGGCTCCTTAGCCAGCTTTCAATGCAGTTGACCCTTTTCCTCCTCCAGGACCCCCAGCTGCAGGTATTTGGCCTGGATGTGCTCCACATACTGCCACCGCAGAAGGGCCACTATCTCCTGCCTGTTTGGTGTCATCCAGCAGGAGTAGCTATATCAAGAAAAAACAAAAAGACAAATTATAAACAATGCTATGAACAAACACTCATTCAAAAGTAGGTAGTGGGTGGCATAGTAGCACTATATTGCTGGTCCTTAGGGACATTGGAATTTGATATGACTATGATTAGGTGAGTCACAGGACCAATTTTATTTGTTTACCCACATGTGCCAAACATAAAAAGCACTGATTGGTAGAAAAGAATTAAGGCAAAATAACACCAGATTAAAAAAACATTGATTTTCTACTAGCTAAACAGGCATTTTTAGTGGAAAAATAAAGATTAATTACCTCTTTTTTTTGTGAGTAAGGCATTATGCACAATGGAGTACAGGTTTTTGTGCCAAATTAATGGAGGCATACTAGCCAGTGCTTTGAGTTCTTTGCTACAGCCTGCAGCTGTGGCAGATTTGTTTTTTAATTCCAATGGCCCTGGTCTTCCCCACATGCATTTCACTTAGTTTATAACCTGACTCCAAAGAAGCAGATGAATAAATAAGATACATCACACATTTCATGTATAAAATGTGGATATATTATTTATTCTATCTACCGTAAATAGAAGGTGGGGAAAATGATGCATTTCTCTATAGGGAAAGGAATAGGCTATATAGATTGTGTGTGGCACATGTATCACAGAGTATCCTTTACACCACACTTGAAATCAAATCGGGCACTTATTAGTCCCACCTGACTCACTGGCCTCACCCACCACCACAAATTTCTTCTAGCAATTAATTTGCTAGTCAGTTAAGAAAAGAAACAAATTACTCTACTACAGAATAAGACACAGGGATTATGTGGGTAGGTAGAGCTTTTGCTATTGAATAGAGAGGTGTAAATGATCATCAGATTCATCATGTGCCTAAGCTTTGGCTTATTTGTCACTTTGTAGATCAAAGTCTAAAGGGAAAAATTTGAACAGGCATAAAATAAATCTGTTACCGAAAACCATGAAAAATATTTTGAAAACACTTCATATAGCCATAAAAATATGGCATATGCCAAGAAAGGGTTTTTCAATTTGTTTTTCGTAGGACAGGAAGGAAGAACTTAGGAAAGAATAAAGGAGGGAAGTACTAAGAGGTGACCGAGTGGGTAAAGGGAAAACAACACACCCTGCCTGTTTGGTTTGTAATACATTGAAAACTTTGTAAATGCTACATAAAATGAAGCAGACTCACATTGCAGAGCCAACACTGCAGGTACAAATTGAATCATACTGCTGTTCTTTGGTCATTGGTAGCAAACTGCCCTGGGCAGGGAGTGGGGTTGATGAATGATGATGGATACATATCTGCCTTGTTTAAAAAATACAGTAAGATAAGGAATTAGAACACAAATTAATTTATCTCGCACTTTGAACTATAACTTTGAAAACCATATAACATAATGTAAGCAAAGTAGGTGAGCAGCATGCATTTCTACAGAAGAGCTTCCTTGTTTATTCATCCAAGCATCCTTAATCATCCTTTTGTTCTTCACATTATTTTAATCACCCATAACCACCATGATTTAAGCTTTGCATTCTCTCATCCACTCTTTCACTAAAATTCACAATCCATCATCCATTCATTTATAATCCACCCTTTCTTTCAATCATCCTTTTATCCATCCACCCATCTACACAATACTCACCAACCCATCCATTTACTAGCCCATGCATCCTTTCTCTTTGCTCATTTCACCCATCCTTTCTTTTAACCTTCTGTTCTTTCCCACGTCCATCAAGGCATCATTTTTAGTGTACATTATGTGTGCTTTTACTGAGTTGCAGATAGAAGAGGCCATACGTTATCCAACCCCGCTGTAACTGTAATACTGGGGTCATGATCACGGTGATGTCCTTGTAGGTAGTGAGGAATAGTAATTGTCAATATGCAAGCATCGCAACCTTCCACCGCCCATCCTTGCCACCAGTTCTCCCCATTCTTCATATGGTCCTGCAGCGGAACTTGAGCCAGCTCCACTGGTGGTCGGTTTGGCTAGGAAACATTTTACAGTTTTTAGATGTGATCCCTATTTCTGAAATCTACAAAGTCCAAATCCGTGCTGCTGCCCTGTATGGAGCGGAACTTTGGGGTTTATACAGACAACTGGAAACCCTCCAAACTAAAGAAAACAATTTTTTTAGACAAATATCTAGGCTAGGGAAGGGCACGCCGATGCTTCCCCTAAGATTAGATCTGGGTATAAATAGCATCAAAGATACAGCGCGCTTAAGGCCACTTCTATACTGGGTTCGACTATGGAAAACAGAAGAACTCGAGCCCTTTAGGACAGCAATCAAAGAACTTATACCACTGTTTCAGGGATGGGAAAAAGTTCGCTGGTTGAGGGAGATGAAATCAGCCTGGGTTGAACTGGGCTTTCCCCACTATTGGGAAAATCCTGACACGATTCCCGCTAACGCCAGATTGCTGATTAAAGAACGATACTGGGGGAAAACCTACGAGGAGTCCTTCCATTGTAATGGGTCACGTCGGTTGACAGCAGAGTTTCTGCTGATCAAGCACGAACCCCGGCCCGAAAACTTCCTGGATCTCCCCATACCAGCACGTGCCCGAGCCCTATTCCTTCAGTTCAGATACAGAACATTAGCAGTTAACAGTTTCACGGTCCCTTGGTCGACCAATACTCCTAGGTCTGATAAATGCATAAACTGCCATTCTTGCAAGGAAATTCCGGAGCATGTCCTATTTTATTGTCCCTTGTATAAATGCCCCAGAGGAAAGTGGATTATTCCCTTGTTGCTAGAGGACGGTTCTGACCATCAGGACTGCCCTGATTTTGCGATTTTTGACCACCTGGTTTTTGACTGTTTACTGTGAGGAAGCCTCCTATGAGGTGACTCCCGCACAATAAACACATGGTAAAATGGACTGCATGTGTTTACCACTGGTGTTGCCATGCTAAGGAAAGGCTGCGGTGGCGCAGCAAGGCAGGAGGCCCCATGCAGGTTACATGTGATCATGTGTGCGCATGGATGTGCACCCATGTGAGGGCTGTGAGAGGAGGATTCCTAGTGTGCGCAGCCCTAGAACTGCGCTTAGGTAGTCCTGGTGCAGGAGGAACTATGCAGAGTGGGTGGTGACCTGGAGTAGGTCTCATGAGAGGGGTGTATACATGTGAGGGAGAGTCAGTGTGCTTACTGTCTTTTCACTGTAGAGACACCCAGTTTAATGCCAATGTCAGGGTACTTAAGATCTTTGCATTGGAGAGATACTCCATTGAATGTCAATGGGAAAGGAGGGCCTAGGGTGCAACTCCAGTTCTCTGGGGTCCACCGAGACCAGAGTCACACCAAAGTACACTGTAACCTGTAAGAAAAGAATGATGCAGTAGGTTACAGGAGCATAGTTGCACCACTTATGGGTCATCCAGGGATGTCATATTTCTCTGCCTCAGCTCAGGATTAGGGCCAATTACTGCTCTGTCCAGTTGCTGGAGCAGGGCCTAGCATCAATCAGCCAGCTGTCATTCAGTGCCAGGAGCAGGCTGGAGAAGCCCTGCGAGGAATGTCAGGAAGGAGGGGCTGAGACTTTCAGAGCACATGTGGCAACTAACTCCTGGAGGATGCCATCTTGAGCTATCCCAGAAGACTGTGCAAGAAGGAGGGGATGGGAGCAAGGAAGTGATGTGGCACATCTGGATAGGCCAGAGGTGCAGACCTGCTGGACACTTCCGCCCCCACTTAAAAGTTCCTGCACAGGGGAGAGCTCTCTCTCTTGGCTGTGCTTCACTGCTGGACACTGGGACTGCAGACGGGCGTCCTGGACAACTGGAAGGAAGAACCTCCTGACTGCCCATGGGGCAGGGACTCTGCCCCTGAAGGATCCCAGGCCAGCGAGGCGAATGCCAGGGCCAGGCAAGCTGGCCCCCTTACCCCCCCAGAGGACTAGTTGGGGGAAGGACTGGGCTGGCGCAAGGAGAGCGCGCAGCCCAGAAGGAAAAGAGGGCACCCAGAGGAAAGAGTGGCGCAGGAGTCAGTGGGACTGGCTCCGAGGATCTGGGACCCTTCCAGGCCAGGAGGCCTAAGGAGAGTACTCCTGGTGGCAAGGGCTTGTCACCAGGAGCGGAACGACGCAAGAATGAAGAAAATCGGCCCTTGGGGGCCCGAGATATCACAGGACAAAGAATGGCGACCTTTGACCTTTGTGAAAGCAGCTACGAAGCGAGTGGAGCTCTGCAGCTGCTTGAGACTGTGCCCCCAGGGTGGGCCAGGGCCTGGGGGCTGCCCAGGAGAAAGAGGAGCAAGGGGGGTGCCGGCGCACTCCCCCTCGCAGAAGAAGAAGGGACCCCGGACCCCATCCCGGGGCCCCGTGAAGCCTGGTCCATGGGAGGTTCAAGAAGGGGGGGTGCCATCGCGCACCCCCCTGCCGCTGAGGAAAGGGGACCCCGGACCCCATCCCGGGGCCCCCGGCGGCGAACACAAGCCGGGGAGCGCCGTCGCGCTCCCCGTGAAGAAAGGGTGAAATGGGGGGGGCGCCGTCGCGCACCCCCCAGCAGAAGGGAAGTCGGGGAGCGCCGTCGCACTCCCCGTGAAAATGGTCCCCTGGGGCCCCGGACCCCATCCCGGGGCCCGAGAAGAGGCGGGAGTGGGGGTGCGCCGTCGCGCACCCCCAGCTGAAGAAAAGCCGGGGAGCGCCGTCGCGCTCCCCGTGAATAGGGCCGAGGGGCCCCGGACCCCATCCCGGGGCCCCGCGCAGAAGAGGGCCTGGGGGAGCGCCGTTGCGCTCCCCCCTATGGAGGAGAGGGTCCCCGGACCCCATCCCGGGGCCCCGAGAAGAGAAGGACTCCGGGGAGCGCCGTCGCGCTCCCCGTCGTGAGGAGGAGGGGCCCCGGACCCCATCCCGGGGCCCCGACGACGCCAGGAGGCAGGGGGAGTGCCGCTGCACTCCCCCCCACGCGGCCCGACAGCCGCCAGCATCCCGAGTCTGCCCGCTGGAGCGGGCAGACTCCAAATCAGCTGGCCGGCTCCCGCGGCAGCACCCGGAGGTGCTGGCCGTGCGGGGAGCCGGCGGGGGGCGGCCAGGGGTGGGCTCCCTGAGCCGCCCCCCAACGAGGGATCCGCTTCTTGGCCTGGGGGTGTCCGGGTGGGACCGGCACCCCCAACATAAAAATCAAAAACAAAAGGGAAAGAAAGGAAAAGAAAAGGCATTGCGGCTCTCCCCAGCACAGCGGGAGAGCCGCTCATCATTTATGCAGCCGCCCCAGCATGCTTTGCGGGGCAGGGGCTGCTTTTTGAGCCCTCAAAACACCTGTGGTGGTCCCATTGAGATGGGGGCCACCACCAACGGAGAACTAGGAGGCTGGGGGAGCTGCAGGAGCAGCGCAGCCTCCCCCCAACATCTGTTGGTGTCCCCACCCTTTGTGTGGTGGGACACCTGAGAGATAACCCCTCAAGGGTTAGATGGATTATTGAAGCACAAGCTTCAGTGAACTTTTGTTCCTGTTTGTGCCAGGGTGCCTACTATAGGTGTAGGTTGGTATGGCCCCATGTATTCTACTGTTATTTTATGGTTTAGTAAGAATAATTCAAAAGTAATCCCAATGGTGATAATGCTAGAATTTGGTCTCTTATGTTCCCTGATAATGCTAATTTGAATAATGATACTGACAGTCACATCTTGGCAGGATGAAAGTATTTAATCACAAATGTAGGTGTCATCATTGCACTGTACTGTTGAATACTGTCAGAATGTTCCAATGTCGCACAGGGGGGCACTGGGATTGTTTTGCCATGCGGGTTTAAGGAGACCTGAACGATTACATACTGTTGGTCCAGAGTGATTTCATCACTTTGTATATATTTGTAGATTGTTGCATAGTATTGAGTAGTGTGTGTGAATAATAAATGTACTTTTGCTTTATCAAAAGAAAAAGCACAGACTGGACATTCATTTATTAAGAGTCATGCTTGCGTGCTTGTGAATGCGGATTACTAGCCCACACCACCTCCCTTGAGTAAGCCTTGGACTGCTCTGCAACGCTACCCTATGAGAGTCAAGCGCTACAATGGGGTGTTTGGTTCCCAGTGGCGGTCGTGTGCGGACTCGTTACTTGTGCAGGCCACACAACTAATGACCCACCTTCCAACATTTGGTGTTCAGCGGCGGGAAACATAGTATCCCATTCCAGTATGCATTCATGGCGCTTCATAAGTCCAGTTTTACCACACATTGCCTATGCAGTAATGAGCAAATATGAGAGCGTAAGGCTCTAAGAAGGGTTCAAATGTTTGGTCATGTGAACTAGAGGTATGAGAAGGGAAAGCCCTGTGCACACATATGTCAAGTGAGAAAATGAAAAGTAAGGGTTTTAACTGTGTTGTTAGGACTAGTTTGTTTGCACAAAGTGACAGGGTGCCGGGAGGAAGCTTTCCAAGAAATGTTCACAAAGTGTTGTAGGCCATAGGTTATCCTTTTGAACCCTTAACACTACACATACTGGACCCGCACGAGGGGGGGTTTTCTCTAAAGGTTTAGGGACAGCAACTGATACCCACATCACAGACTGGGATGGTAGGGTGGCCTGACTTCGTGGGTTAGGAAATGGTTAGGGGGGCCCCGGGAAATTCTTATGCTTGTTGAGGATAAGACCTGTTTCCAAAGGGAGGGGGCCCCAGCTAGTCAGTCTTCCTGAGGAAATTTTGTTTACCCGCCATTGGCGCAGGCTAAATCCACCGGAAGAGTGGAGGCGGAAGATTTCAAACCCACAGGTAGTGACACCCCCGAAGAGTTCCCAGAGGAGGGAACCCAGACAGGTGTTCTCATAGTGGTGGGAGGGTGCAAGGAAGTTGTGATTCCCTTGATCCCCCTAGGTTATCTGGTGGGGAGGGTGAGGGACCCCGGGGTGACCCATGGTAATTGGAGGCCCCAAAGGAAGTGCGGTGTTAGCCCCTAGGTTCCCTAGGTGGGCTAGGTGACTAACCCTGAAGAGTCAGGGGGAGTCAGCAGTGGACCCTGAGGTGTCAGGGTAGGGTAGGAGACTGCCCAAGGAAACGGAATGATGTCATCCTGGAGTAAGGCGGGTTGAAACCTGAGGTGGTGGTTGGGGTGATGCTCAACTGCCTGACCAGTCAGGTAGGTCCTGTGGGGTCAGGCCCCGGGACAAGGGAAGGGGGCAGGGAGCCACGTCTGTTAGGGGGCGTCTGAGCTGTCGATGAGTGACGGGCGGCAGAGGCCTTTACTTAGCGGACCCCTGCGTGGTACACCGTTGGTGTCCCAGCCCCAGGGTGCGTCCTGGGGTCCCGTAAGGTGGCAAGGGCTGGGGAGGGTGTCCCCTCAGCCGGGTGCCACGGGCGGGTCCGCCTGCCGTGGTACTGTTAGCTGTCACCTGGAGCCAGGTGGGGCCTATCTTAAGTGAAGGGACCCTGTGCTCCCGTGCAGGGTGGCGCTAGCGAGCCAGGAATCTGGAGGGTTCCTGGGAGGTCTCCTGACTTGAGGCTGGGAGACGTGGGAGGGCCCAAGGAAGTGGGCCTGGGTGAAGCTGACCTAGGGCTCACGGGTCCTCCAAGGGTGCTCTAGGGGGTAGAGCTCATTCCTTGGAGACGGCGGGGGCATAGGCCCTGTTCTCATGGAGGAGAACAAGGGTAGGGCCTAGGTTCTCGGGTGGGTTCCAATGCGGAGCTACCAAGAGGGGAGGAGAGACCTGGGGGTTGCCTGACGAGGTACCTACAGTGCTCCTCCTCCAACGCTACCCGTGCGGTAGTAAGGACGGACTGGTGACTTTTCTGGGAGCCAGACCCGGGCCAGTGGTGCTTCTCTGTGAGGGAGACGTACCAAGAAGTTCAGAGTGGGCTGTTCTTCCACGAGGGAAGGCAGTCGTCCCGAAAGGGTGGTGGCAGCAAAGACCCCAGCTGCATGCTGAGGGAGAGGGTCCGATGAGTCTGCATTTTTTCAGGATGCAGAGATCCCAAGGAAGGAGGGCACTGGGTGGACTCCAGAAGGGGGACCAGCCAGTGGCCCGTGGAGTAGGCTCTACACCTACTCAAGGTGGAGGCCGCAGTGCTGAGGCAATGTACCCTTGTCCAACGGAGTGAGGGGCGTAGTGTTGCGTGACCCCGGGCAAGGGTAGGCCTAGTGTTGCCCTGACCATGTAAGGTGACCTCATGGTTGGGCCAAGGAGGTGGTCCTAGTGGCCGATGACCAGCATCAAGTGTTAGAGGTCGCGGACAGTTGGCGAGGAGGGTGTTTGGTCAGAACTCCTCGTCACTTGTTATCGCTGACCAGGTGAAGACTACCCACGTATGGTGGCTGCGTCTTCCCCGTAGGAATCAGCTGGGCGCGGCGTGTGTTAGAGGACGGTTCTGACCATCAGGACTGCCCTGATTTTTTGATTTTTGACCACCTGGTTTTTGACTGTTTACTGTGAGGAAGCCTCCTATGAGGTGACTCCCGCACAATAAACACATGGTAAAATG
The DNA here is from genome assembly GCF_031143425.1 of Pleurodeles waltl. Lineage (NCBI taxonomy): Eukaryota > Metazoa > Chordata > Amphibia > Caudata > Salamandridae > Pleurodeles > Pleurodeles waltl. The sequence goes on along the minus strand of NC_090448.1, from coordinate 1,027,704,224 downwards.
GACTGCACGTGTTTACCACTGGTGTTGCGTGCTAAGGAAAGGCTGCGGTGGCGCAGCAAGGCAGGAGGCCCCATGCAGGTTACATGTGATCATGTGTGCGCATGGATGTGCACCCATGTGAGGGCTGTGAGAGGAGGATTCCTAGTGTGCGCAGCCCTAGAACTGCGCTTAGGAAGTCCTGGTGCAGGAGGAACTATGCAGAGGGGGTGGTGACCTGGAGTAGGTCTCATGAGAGGGGTGTATACATGTGAGGGAGAGTCAGTGTGCTTACTGTCTTTTCACTGTAGAGACACCCAGTTTAATGCCAATGTCAGTGTACTTAAGATCTTTGCATTGGAGGGATACTCCAAACACAGTAACATTGAACTTATCTAAATCTGACTGCCTACAGTACTAGTATGATCGACTATTGTTGAGTTGGCTATACTCCTAAAATCCCTATTCCAAATTTCCTCAACAAAACTACATTTGGAACTAATTCATTGCATTGATTGACCTTTGACTCTATTCTCATTTCTCAACCCCCTAGATGGACCAACACGCTCTAACTTTTTGCAATGCATAGATATATACTAGTCCTACACATCACTGTGAAATGGCACTGTACTAGCTAGATAAAGAAGGTCACAGAGAATGCTAAATCACTGATATCACTAATTCACTATGGTTACCATAGGACAGAGAAGTATGCATTGCAATGTCTTCTTGAATAATCAGCCAAAGTGAGCGCTGCCGAGTACGATTAGGTAGCACCAAGCTGCTGCCTAGCTCAAACTGAGGGCCATATTTATACTCTGGTTGCGCCAAATTTGCGTCGTTTTTTTCGACACAAATTCGACGCAAAACCAACGCCAACTAACGCCATATTTATACTATGGCGTTAGACGCTTCGGGCGCCAAAGTGCCCGGAGTGTGCGTCATTTTTTAGCGTGAACCCCTTCCTTGCGTTAATGAGATGCAAGGGAGGCGTTCCCGTCTTAAAAAATGACTCACAGGCCTTTACGTGGTATTTATACTCCCGGGCAAAAATGACGCCCGGGAGTGGGCGTGGCCGCTTTTTAACGCCTGGGTCAGGGATGGCGTTAAGGGACAAGTGGGCTCAAAATGAGCCCACAGTGCCCTCCCCTGCCCCCAGGGACCCCCCCTGCCACCCTTGCCCACCCCTGGAGGACACCCAAGGACGGAGGGACCCATCCCAGGGACATTCAGGTAAGTTCAGGTAAGTATTTTTTTTTATATTTGTTTACTTTTTTTTGGGTGGCATAGGGGGGCCTTATTTGTGCCCCCCTACATGCCACTATGCCCAATGACCATGCCCAGGGGACACAAGTCCCCTGGGCATGGCCATTGGGCAAGGGGGCATGACTCCTGTCTTTACTAAGACAGGAGTCATGAAATGGCGTCTGGGCGTCGTAAAAAAATGTCGCAAATCGGGTTGAGGCGATTTTTTTGGCTCAACCTGACTTGCCCCATTTTAAGACGCCCTAACGTCATTTTTTCCCAACGCCGGCGCTGCCTGGTCTACGTGTTTTTTTTCCACGCAAACCAGGCAGTGCCGGTCTGCTTGCGCCGGCTAACGCCATTCCATAAATACGGCGCCCGCATGGCGCTTCAGAATGGCGTTAGACGGCGCTAAATTTTTTGACGCTAAACTGCGTTAGCGCAGTTTAGCGTCAAAAAGTATAAATATGGGCCTGAATCACATAATTATATTCTTAAAGTAAACTAAACATAATTCTCCCCTGAGTGTGAGCAGCAAGCTATTTGGAAACATTTTTTGCATTGTAGAACACAAACACAACAAATAGCATAATTAATACTCACCTAGCCCCGGAATCTCAATGCTAAGCAGATTGAGCAGGTCCTGCTTGCAGTCAATGATATCCATCCAGTAGTGTGTCAGCTGCTGGGTGGTGGGCTGGACCTGGGTGGTGCATCAAACACACTGGAGCACCCTAGCCCAATGCAGCCAATGCTCCCACAGGGGACAATTGCTACCAGGCCCTCTGCCTGCTATCAACATGGAGGAGTGGTAGCGTTGCATGTAAAAAATCAAAAAAAGTGCTGCGACCTCCTCGTCACTAAAGAAGATCCGAGGCTGAACCGCTTGGTGGCACTGCCTCCCACAAAGTAGGCAGCTGTTGCTAACTGCCTGGGGGGGCCTGGCCCTGCCACCTTCCTGTTCATTGGTGCCGCCCTGCTCTGCCATATGACAAAAAAGTAAAACACACTAATTCAGAAATAAAATGGAGGTGTAGATTAATCAGAAGGGTGGAGGATTGAAAAGATTAATGAGGGATACAAAAATACAAGGCCAGCACCATAAACAGAGTAAAAAACAAGATGGCTGTGCCCATGTGAACCACGTGGCATGACGGGGAACTCTGCCCGCAGAACTCTGCATAGTATGGTGGATTTCTTTTGCTACTTTGCAGAGTTCTGCATAGCCCACTCTGCCCACCCCTAGTTAAGCGCAAGTTAATTTGGTTACTTTTTATGGTTCACCCTGTCAAGGTTTGTGGCTGTTGCTTGAGTAGCATTTCACTCTGCCTAACCAACAACCCAATGTCTCTAATTGGTGCTCAGTTATGGGATTCAGTACTTGTCTTTGTAAAGTACTATACAGTGATTATTCTAACACTAAAATCCCAGTTAAATATTTTGACCCTAGTTTTGGCCTCCTTTAAAATCCTCTTTAGTTTTTGATTTGATATTTTTCTCATGTTTCCAAATTTGTTTTCGCTACCTTTTTTTGCTACAATGGAGATGGAGTTGATCAAGATTGATGACTCCAGCATGGCTGAGCTGCAGAAGCTACACAAAAAGAGGGAGCTAAGCGTGGAAAGGGAGGCCAAGAAAGTGGACTTCCAGGTATCCCTTTGTGCTGATGAGGAGGTCAAGCGATGTAGTTCACCCCAGAGGAGAGAAAGGATGACAAACCTGAGGTGGTGGGAATGGATTAGGGTAGGATAGGAGAATGTGATCACAGAGGAGGTCTGGGAAGCCAGCCTGTGGAAACACATGCTCCCAGTGGGGATACGCTCCTTACATTAGAAGAAGGAGGGTAGATGAGATATAATCCCATAAAAGCCATTCCGCTCTCCAAGTTTTAGCTGTGCCCTGAGAACTATTACATGAGGTGCAGGGACAGCCAAAAACTTTCAAGCCAGTCTTGGGTTGATTTCCTGGACTACACCAGCAAGGCACTGATTGGTTGGGTGAGGGGCAGCAAGGAGAATGATTTTATTGGGATGTGCAGTCTAATTTTGAGAGAACACATGCTCAGTATCTGATTTATAGAGCTGTGCCAAAACCTGGTTTATAGTAAGCTCTCTGACTCCAGGAAGCTTGCTAAGGAGGCAGACCTCTAGGGCAGCACTAGCGTGTCCAAAAAGGCATCTGAGGGGGACTCCCAAAAGGGTGGTCAGAGTTCCTACTAGGTAAAAATAAAAGGAGTTCTGTCAATATACCCAAAATAGTTTACAGGGGAAAGGTGCACAGTCCCAATCTGACCAGAGGAAACATTTGTTTACAGATAAGAACACTGCAATGTTTGGCCGCAAGGGCCAAGAATGGTACAGGTACAAGCACTCTAAGGGGGATCAAAAGTACCTCATGAGGACACAGCCCACCACTAGTGGGCAGACTCAAGGGTTGCTTGGGGTGAAGTTGGCCCCAGTTATAATAGGGGGTACATCAGCGGTTGACCTACTGTCCCTGGATGACAAGGAGGTGGTGCTCAAAGCCGATGTGTCTTCTAATACTTCTAAGTATAGGCAGTGGACTACCATCAATGGACAGAGGATGGAGGTTCTGAGGGACACCGAAGCCAGTGAATACTGGTATATGTCATCTGATGTCCTGAGAGAAGGTGCTATTCAACACATTTCACCAAGTTGTAGAAAGAGCTTACACGAGACTCGGTACCAAGAGGCTCTGGCCCCCTTGAATTGAGGGAGTCTCAGGTTGTCTTAATGTAGCTGTGAGATTGTTGGTTAGGCAACTAACCTAGAGCACACTATATGGAAGGAAGTGGAGCTCAGGTCAAACCTAGAGATGTGGGAAATCAGTCCCTGACCCTCCTAAGTCCAGGTTGATGAGGCACCTGAGAAAGTTGCCCCATTGCCTGCCAGGGAGGACTTGCTGTCCTGGGAGTCCTGCCTGAGCTTGCTGGATGGCAAGCTAAGGATGGGCCCACCAGGGAGGAGTTCTGTAAGGCATAGAAAGAGTGCCCAACCATAGAGGGCTTGAGGTGACACTGAGGCTCAGGCGGCTGGTGACACCTCTAAGGATCACCTAATTTATTGGGAGAGTGACATCCTATAGAGTAAGCCAGGGCGCAATGAGCTTGGGGCAACACGTGTTGCTGGTCCCCCAGCACTAAAGGGTCTTCCTATTGGTACTGGCTCATGATATATGCCTGGTAGGACATCTAAGACAGGACAGGACCCTTGCAAGGATTGTCACACACTTCTATTGACCCTGGAGGAAGACTGCCTCAGACACATTCTGCAGTTCATAGCCCACCTGCCAGGGGAAAAACAGGGAAAAAGCTCAAGGCACCCCTGGTGCAGTTAGTACCCCCTTTAAAAATGCTGGGCATCAATATTGTTGGACCCTTGGATCACAACCGTACTTTAGGAATCAGACTTATCCTGGTTTTGATGGACTACGCACCAGATACCCAGACCACCCCTCTGAGAACAGTAACTGTACTTGTAGCAGCTAGGGCCCTAGAAGGGATTTTTACCCAAGTGGCTTCCCCAAGGAAGTGGTATCTGACAGGGGCACCTGCTTCATGTCTGCATATATGAAATCCATGGGGGAGGAATATATATATGTATATATATACATATATATATATATATATATATATATATATATATATGTGTGTGTGTGCGTATATATATGTATGTATATATTTATATGTATGTGTGTGTGTGTGTGTGTGTGTATATATATACATTAACGTTTTATGACCGAAGGAACATTAACATAGTTTGTCTCATTTTGATATCACTTTTCATTTTTCTCTTGTTAGAACAATTAGACATTATGAATGTTGAGGTCTCTACTTGTGATCCAACGGATACAATATGTCCACATTAGGTTCAAATTCTCAGCAAAATTTATCATATGAATTGATGAATCAATGTAACATCTATAATATTTGACATTATTAGGAGTTTTCCAGTATATTTTGAAAAATGGATAGTGATTGTTTACATTTTTTATATTAGTGATTTAACTGATGATGAATGTCGAAAAACTTTTTCATTGATAATTATATTTTTAGGCAATATGTGGATAATTATTAATAACTTAACATTCTTATTAGGTTTTTAATGCCAGTATTTATAGTTGATATTATTTGTAAATGTTCAAAATAGTGCAATAACAATATTTAGGAATTATTTTTATGTATATTTAAAATACATTTATTTAACATCGATTGTTATGACGTATTAAAAATATCAAGAGTATTGGAAATGTTTTAAACATTAGGATATAAAATATAATAAAATATAATAACAATAATAATCTTTGATGTTTTTGGTATTTTTAATATTTTTAATATTTTTGATACTTTTGATATATTTAATATATTTAATATATAATGGCATTTAGTTAATGAAGATAGTTGCTGTGTTGGGGGCTTTGATTATCAAGTTGGATTGCAATCTAAATGAATTGGAGTTGATTGCCACTTTAGATTTTGTGATCCTGTTTTTTGCTGGCATTTTTTACCATCAATGAAGGCGTTTATAATGATCAGTCGCCACATTTTGTCGAAATTGTGAATAACAACAAGTGCTTTTTAATGTTAAGACAATGTCCTGTCTTGTATATGCAGTATTATTTAAAAAACGTTTAAAAGCAATTAACAGCATTTGCATGTTAAAAGATGGCCGCACCATTAGTCTGCACTAGTATAGCATGGAAACAAATGATGGTATTTTAATTATGTATATAAATTGCCGTCTTTTTTATGGCTAAGTTTGTCCTGTAGAAGGCGTTTGCCGAAACGCGTTGACATTGCAAGATTTTGTGCAGGAAACTGTGAAATAATCGAATGGAATAAAATTGGTGAAACTTCACTTACGAACATTTCTTTTGTCCGTATGAGACGGCCGAGGGATTAGTGCAGTCGTTTGGATTGATATTGCTTCATCTGTTTTGGAGTATATATATATATATATATATATATATATATATACAAATCTCACCATGCCGATGCTTCCTTACATAGTATACATCCACACACTTGCAGTCTCTCATAATGAGCACCATGTATTCCCAAACGACAGGACGCCACAGGATCAATCCAGCAGTTTATTGATCAAAAGTGCTTCACCACAACAGGATGTTGACATGTTTCAGCTACATGCTTTCTCCAGACAATCCTCCACCTAACATCCACCAAGTTTTAGACGTGCAGTCTCTTCTCTCTGTTTACACTTCCCGTCCCACAGGACAATGCCTGATCTCCCTATCTATGGAAAGCGCCATCTTCAAGTGTTGCACCTGTATTCATTTGAACATTTTTCACACATGTTCCCAGCAATCTTATGAAATATGATTACCAATCTCTGCCACCTATTTTCCACATCTCTAAAATATCCTTAGACCAGCACTGAATACAGCATTCCATTATGTTATTATAGAAAAAAAAACACGTTTGTGAATACATTTCCATATAAGAGCCCTGAAGTGGCTGGCTGCATATATGTCCAGAACTTCATACTGTATTTCATATTTAGCACACCTCCATGTATTTAAATAGTATCCCCATATTCCTATTACATACACCACGGCAGTGAATGGAATGCTATTTGCAAATAAATATAATGCAATTGCATGTTTACATGATGATCAACGATGTATCACATCTCCTCGTGTCTTATCCTCTTCTTTTTCTCTCATCCATGTGTAATAATCAAAATAAGCAATACATAGCAATGTTCTATTATGTATGTCCCCATCTACGCATCTGAGGTATTATGTGCTCATATTGTTATGCAAATTACATCGTCACATGTTGTCTCCTAGAGACATTGCAATTTAATAATACATAAAGTGACAAGTGCAATGCAAGCCATTTCATCGTCATGGCTATGTTATTACACACATTGGATCATCCCCTGCTATCTCCTAGAGACATTGCAATTTTATAATACCTAAAAAGACAAGTGCAGTGCAAATAATTTCATCATCATTTCTCGGGTAGCACTAAATGCACCAATCTTGTTATATAAAGATTCATAATTATCCAAATTAAAACATCAACTGCTAACCCTAAAAACAATAAACACACATTATATTATAGAATGACAGCTAATGTGTGGTACATAAAGTGAGAAGTGCAGTGTAAACCACTTCATCATTATCTCATAAGCTGCTAATAGCTACATACAAGGTGCACCCCGAATGAAACTCCATCATGTCATCTAGATTTCACCTTATTCTTAAGTCATGTTAACAAAACAGGTGCATGGAGACTCCCTCTCTAGGTATGAGGTAACATTATCTTAGTGCAATGTATGTAATAGCAGAAAAATCTCTCCCCCAGCTGCAATCATCCATTTATTCACCAATCGTATCCCTGCATTTTTACGTTTTATATCAAGATCGACCAAAAGCTAGGAAGCTCCCATACCAAACCTCTTGTCTACTTGCTACACCTGTGCTGTACAACCCTTGTATCTAACCACTGACAGGCATATGTTAAGATGGGTGCGAGTGAGACAATCTTAAAAAAATCACACATCTTACCTTCATGTGCAAATAACAATCTCATCTAACTAAAGTGCTAATCAAATAGCAGCATACTGCTGAATCAAAACGTTCCATATCATGGCCAGATCACATGCCCTCCCAATTCCAGTCATGGCATTTCCAGACAAATATCTAAGCAGCATATTGCAGACTATAAGGCAACCAACTATGTGAGCCCTAAACAGATGTACCTAAGGTCTTCTCAATATCTTACAGTCATATGGCTAAGGTGCACACCTATAGTGACAGCATATTGTAAACTAAGGTATGACAAGTTGGACAAGGACGTACTGAGGATGTAACTCAAGTTTTTCAAAATCCCCACAGTGTATTATATATAAGATGGGGCACACTGAGATGAATACCCATGTTGATTATCGCAACCCACTCCCTTAACTTAGGCATCCTGTTACCTTATCTATCTATAAACGTGTATCTCTGCATCAAGGTTGTGCCCCCATGGTCTTTAAGTTCCCAATGAGAGTATCATCTTGGACTCTGTTCTCCTCAATTCTGATTCTCGGACTCCTCACCTTGGGTCCAACTTAACATGTTTGATGCCAGAAAACTCTAGACTACCGCAGTAGCCATTGTGGACATCACAAAATTGTTTAGCCATTCGATATGGTAAATCATGAATTTTTATAACTTTTAGGTGTTGCAGGAATCAAACCTTAATGTTGTAATCCATTAATTTGCGTCGAAGAATATTGAATGAGTCAAGCGCAGCTCACGAAATTCACCCTCCAGTGTTACATTCTTTTGCACCTTAATGATTCTCTTTGGTTGGGAAAACTTGCTACCATCTCTTCTGGTGGGTTCGGGAAGCTTAACTTTAACCCATTGCCCAACCCTCCATAGTCTCTTTTTGGTACACAAACGGTCACCGTACCACCTTCTGTATTTCTCTTGATGTTGCCTGACATTTGCTGCAGTTTCCTCCCACTGCACAGAATGTGGTGCCCCCCCCTTAAGCCAGTTAGGATTAAGCTTGGTACCCGGATGCCTTCCTTTAAGTGAGAAGAATGGGGAAATTCCTGTAACTAAGTTTGGCGTGGTATGATATGACCACAACATCTGTTTAAAAGCTATTTCACCTAGGATGCTGATGCCATCTGCAGATGCTTAATCATCCTGTTAGCTCTCTCGACTAGGCCATTCGCTCGGGGGTTGTATAATGCAGATCTAAAATGGTGTACACTACACTTCCTCAAAAACTCTCTCTTGGCTTCTGAGGTAAACTGCACACCATTGTCGGTCACTAAGGTGCTGGGAATACCTTCCCTCATGAATGCCTCCGTTAGAAAGTCTATTACATCTTGGGTAGTCACCTGATTCACTATTTTGAACATCATCCAGTGTGAGTGGTAGACCACCAACACAAATATGAATCTGCCCTTGACACCAAATTGAGATTTGGGTCCCAAAATGTCTAATCCCAACTTATCCCACGGTTTAAGTGGGACAGAAATAGGGGACAAAGGAGCCCTTCTTGTAACGTTAGTCTTGTTGCTCAGTGCACAAATAACGCAATCTTTCACTGCATCCTCCATCAATCCATCCATGATGGGAAACCAGTATGATGCTCGGAGTCTACTCTTGGTAAGGTTCCTTCCTAGATGCCCTTCATGAGCTAGACCAACTAGTTTGTTCCACAATTCACATGGAGGTATGATTCTTTCACCCCTCATCACTACATCCTCAGATATGTGGAGTTCCGACCTCACTTCCAAAACCCTTTGATTTCTTCTTCCAGAGACCTAGATCTCTCTGGCCAGCCTTTGACAATTTTTTCCTTAAGAAATCTTAAAACTTGGTCATTTCTGGTTTCCTCTACCCATTCATCCCTGGTAAGGCCAGCCAGCTCTACATGCAGCACTGGTTCAAGAGCGTTACTCTCCTCCTCCTTCTCTCCCTCCCTTGGTGATATGGATAAAAAGTAATCTGCTATATTTCTTTTGCCAGGAACGTACTCCACCCCAAAATTATAACCTTCCAAACCTAGATTCCACTTAGCAATACACGGGGTGGCATGTTCTCTTCCCTTGGTGGTTAACACACAGGTGAGGGGTTTGTGATCTGTTCTGATAGTAAAGGGTAGACCCCATAAGAAGAACTTAAAATGGTTGATGGCCCAATAACACGCCAGCGTTTCTCTCTCTATGGTGGAATAATTCACCTCTGCAGCACTGAGAGACCTGGATGTGAATGCCATGATCCTTTCCTGCCCTTCTATGACTTGGGAAAGGGTAGCTCCAAAACCCTTCTCACTGGCATCAGTATTAACCAAAGTTTTCCTCTTGGAATCAAAGTTACCCATATTTGGAGAATTGACAATAGCCTCCTTCACCTTGACAAAAGCCTCATGGCAATCCATATTCCATTAAAATGGGACATTTTTCTTTAGCAATGTTCTCATTGGAGCTGTAACCTCGACAAAGTTATGCACAAACTTTGCCATGTACTCACCTAACCCTAGAAAGGATATGAGTTCCTGCTTATTGGTGGGTGCTGGAGCCTCTTTCACAGCCACAACCAGATCACATTTTGGTTCTACACCATCCTTTGTTATTTCATGTCCTAAATATTCAACTGACTCCATCCCAATTTGGCATTTGTCTCTACGAATAGTCATGCCAGCATGTTCCAACGCCTTAAACACCTTCCGCAAGGTAGTGTCATGCTCGTTCTCAGTAACAGCATATATTAGAACGTCGTCCTGAAAACACATTATCCGGTCTATTCCTTGCAATATACTTTGCATGATACACTGAAACACGGTTGCCGCAGAAGCTAAGCTGAAAGGCATTCTGCAAACTCTGAACGCTCCATATGGGGTGATGAAAGAGGTGCGAGAATGAGAGGAAGGATGAAGCTCTACTTGATGGTATGCTGAGGACAAGTATATCACACTGAAGTATTTAGCTGGGCCCATGGTGCTCAACATTTCATTTATCCTGGGTAGAGTAAATCTATCCACCCATATGCTGTCATTGAGATACCTCAGGTCAACACATAAACGGATACCCCATTCCACCCGGTTTATTGGTAACTACAAAGGGGGCCAACCATAATGAGCTTTCAATGGGTTCTATGACCCCTAGTTCTTCCAACTTGTTCAACTCTTGTTTCAAGGGTTCCTGCATTAGGTACGGAATGGGTCTGACCTTATGGAATACCGATGTAGCATTCTCCTTTACCTTTATTTTATGTTGGTAGTCCCTCAACAACCTCAATCTGTCTTCAAATAAATCTGGGAATTCTTCACATATACTCACCCCACATCTAGATTCACCCACCTGTAGTACTGGTTCTTCTTTGTTAGGGTCTAGTTTGATTCCTAATTCCCTTTAATGTTTCTAACCTAACAGATTGGAACCCTTGTTCCTAAAATACACATTACCTTTAGTATGGCGATCCTTAAAGGTTATTTGAAGACTTAACATGCCTTTCAAAGGTATAGGATCATTGTTGTAACCAAAAGGAGAGATGACTGCAGGTTGCAATTTATACCCCTTATTTTTTAAGTTCTTTTCAAATACGCTGTAATCCATAAATGTAAACGGAGAACAAGAGTCAGCAAATACCCTTATACACATACCATCCAGCTCAATATCACACGTAGGGTATAAGTTATCCCCCTGTCTAATCTCATCCTTCAATTGCAGCACAAACGTATTCTTTATATCTTGGGTATCTTCAATTTTATGTACAGTTTTTCTTTCATTACATTCACCCCTCTCATTCTTGCACACCCACGCATAATGCCCTCTGGCACCGCATTTTCGACACACGCAGTTGCGAGCCAGACACATGGGATTATTGGCCAGATGTCTGCTGTTACCGCACCTAAAGCACTTACTCTTACCCCCATCTATGTTACTTGTGGTATTTTTCTTGAGAGAAACTTCATGAATCTCACAGTCTTCTTCCTGACTTAGTTCCCTGTCCCCCTGTTTAGAAAATACCTTAGCCTCCTTTACCTCTTCATCCCCAGAGGTATGTTTAATTAGCTTCATGCACTCTGCTGTGTGTTCTATACTCTTTGCTATGTTTACAGCCTCCCTCAGGATCAGATTGTGAACCAACAATTTTTCCTGCACTTTTAGATTACTGGTACATCTTACTAGCTGATCACGGATTAAGGAGTCTTCAAGGCTTCCAAATTCACAAATGTTGGCCAGGCCCCTCAAACACGCAATACAACTGGACACTTTTTCATCCTTCCCTTGTGTCGTACTGAAAAATGTATGTCTCTCAAGGACTACATTGACTTTCCGTCCAAAATGGTTTTCTTACTTTCTGACCATTTTTTCATAGTCATCTAAACCATCCCCCTCATCCTCCTCTTCGTCGTCAGGGTCCGTTAAACTTTCATACACTTTTCGCCCACGAATTCCCATATTGTGCAACAGAATATGCTGTTTTCTCAAAGCTGAGAATGTTTCCCCTCCAATAGCTATCAGATATGATTTAAATAATTTTTCCCACTCCCTCCAAGGTACTTTACCTTGGAGGGAGTGGGCAAAATTATTTAGGTTCACCAATTTCATTCAAGAATGGAGGGGGCTGTGACATGCTAGCTGCCGCCATGGTATAACATGCTAACGGCAGTTCAACCCCAGGGAATCACAAGTGTATATTTCGACACTCACAATATGTATATCTTCCCAACGACGTTACCTAGAAAGTATCTTGTGTGATGCATTCACAAGTTACATATAATTAAAACTAGACATTGGTTTAAGAGATATTCAAACTATCCTAGAAAGCTATACCCCACATCCCTCTATTGATTTTCATCATTCAAGAACCAAGAACCAAGGTGTGGCATTATATCAAAAAATCTTCTGTTACCTCCTATGACACATGAAGGAAGGATGCGTTACCTGAAGGAATAACTGATGTTAACAGTCACTAACAGTTTTTAAAACATGATGACTGTAAGTGCATCCAGTAACACAGTACTCCAAAATGCCTTAATGTGCCCACTTATCCACCCCAGCCATCACTTATTATGGCTGGCTGATAGTTAAAACAGAACGAAAATAATGTTGTTGTTTTTTTTTTTCCTTCTGTGACGACGATAGAATCCCCAGCAGTCTAACAGGAACTAAAAACACAAAATACATCTTCCAATGGAGCTGCGCGTCACCTACAGTCTAAGTATGATCAGGGGACGTGCGCTAGCTCTTGCCACACACCGCTGAGAAGACTGTGTGGTAACTGCCTGGATCCGTGACGCCGGGCTCTGCGTCAATACTGGTCCTTGATGAGGAGCGACCCTCAAACCTGCCTGAGGGTCGCACTTCCCTTCCTCACCACAAAAAATATCATATGACACGCACTAGTAGCGTGACGCTAGAGCTAGGCACCGGAATTAAAGGCAGGAAGGGGAGTAGGACTACGCCTACCCAGAGTTACCCTCCCTCCCCGACTGTGCCTTGTAAAAGAACACTGCCCCCAAACTTCAGTGCTGGTTACACATTCCCCTCGGAGGGGACTTGGAATACCATGCTTCAGGACATCCGTCTCATTCGCAGCCGTGCACTCGATGGACGCCTCCACAGAAATCCTGTTGAGGGCAGGAAGTCGGACTGGCCAATCTGCAACACAGGTAAGGAGTTTCACTGCCCCCTGCACAGCATCCCATCCTCGTCGCCATAAAAGGTGTTGTAATCCATGAATTTGCATCGAAGAATAATGAATGAGTCAAGCGCAGCTCAAGAAATTCAGCAGTTTATTCGGGGAAACTCTTCATACACCATCTCACCACTCCAGCTGTCAACTATGCCTCACCAACATTCTAAGGCGAGCTCCCGGGTGTTCCAATGCCCAACATTCTTAGGAGCCACCTGGAATGTACCATTAATAAATATATTGCACTATACATGTACACAATAAATACCTATGCCAAATAAATGTCTTTAACATTTTGATACACAAGAAGAAGAACTATACTACAGGTTTAAATAAATATATATATTTATATATATATATATATATATATATATATATATATATATATATATATATATATATATATATATACACATACATTATACATGGTTATAACACTTAAGTTTGTGAATAGTTCTCCCTACATATTTTTTCTGGCATTCACATTGGAGGAGGTACACCACAAAATCATTTTCACATGTAATTCTTTCTGTAATAGTATACAATCTACCCAGACTCATTTTTGTCAGCCATGTTGATTTATCATTTGGCAGAAATAGACTTTTAGTTAAAATGTCTCCTAGTGATCTCGTCCTCCAAAAGGTTATCCAAGAAAAATCTAATGGTTGCTGTTTCCACCACCTGCTGGTCCCGGGGGGGGGGGGGTTATTTTACCATGAACTAGGTCTTCTCTTTTTTTATTTTAACTCAAAGGCATCAAGTAAAACCTTCTGCGAATGCCCTCTCTCCATGAACCTGTTCATCATCATAAAGATTTATTTTTCAAATACCAAGTCATTGAAACAGATCCTCCCCACCCTCAGAAATTGACAGAAGGGAATGCTCCACCTAAGAGCTTTTGGATATTCACTATTACCATTTAAAATTGAAATGCAGGCTGTGGATTTACAAAAAATACAGGTTTCTAACACTCCTTCTTTTATTTCTAGTAGGACATCCAAAAGTTCAATCTTGCTTTTACTCCAGGTCACTGTAAGCTGAATATTTAAATCATTTTCATTCAGTTGTTGCACATACCTTGTAATTGTCTCTCTTCTCCGTCCCTTATAAGAAATACATCGTCAATGAAGTGCACTCATAACACCACTTTTTCTATATAATGGTTATACTTGTCTGACCATGCAACCTTCTTTCACACCATCCCATATAAAGGTTGGTATAGGTTAGTACAAATGAAGCCTCCATAACTAATCCTTGTTTCTGGAGGTAATATTGGTTGTTAAACAGGGAGATGTTATGCGTCAGACAAAAGATAACATGGACATGAGAATCCCTGTAAGCTGTGTAAGTTCGATGGAGCTGTCTCTCAAGAAATATTTGCAGGCCTGTATACCGAACTCATGCTTTATGGATGGATTTTGATTGGATTCCATTTTAGCTTCTCATAATTATCTTATTTTTGCAATTGCTTCTTGGCTTCTTTAATATATTGTACAGTGTCCATAATGACAATGTTCCCACCCTTATCAGAAGGCTTTATGATAATAGACTCTTTATTTCTAAGTCCATTAATTTCAATCCAATCCTTGGTAGTGAAATTCCCTCTACTCTTGGTTCTAGTTCCATTCATAGTTTATTGTTATCTCCCAGTTCATGAAAGATAAACACTAGATTACTACTGGCAAATTGAGGATTGAATTTTCTGGAGGGTTTCACATGACTATCAGGAGATGTATCTGTGACAAAACCCATAAGATCGAGTTGCCCAGCAATGGCATCTTCCTCTTCCCTCTGAGGTGGTACATTTTGTGTCCCCACTGTGTCCAATTCGTGAATGTTCAACAACTCAGGAAAATCGTCTATGGAGAAGCCAGAGAATCTAATGTCACTTGCTCCCTGCATCTCCATGTAATTTGGGTGTTTAATAGCATAATATTTACAAAACCTGAATTTTCTCACAAATGTATATCCTTCAATTTGAATCTTAACAAAATCCAGAGTCTTAGTGGAGCGGAAACTGAGACCTAGATTCAGGATTCTCTATTGATTCCTAGTTAGTGTGACTCCTGAAATGTTCACAACCCTGATATCAGACTCAGAATCTTTTTTGAATTCTGAAGATCCAGTTGTTCCTTGCTATCCTTTTCTTTTTCTCCTCCCCCTCATTGTCTTGTGCCACCGCATCCTCGACCTCTTCCTCTGGATATTTGTGGCTGGCCATTTGCAATAATTTAATCTGTCCTTGAAAATGCAATTTATGGCATGGAGCTTAATCTGCTGAGGATGCTGGATCTGAGCTGACGTCAGTATCAGTAGTTGGTACATTTGGTTCCACCACAGTGTTCAACCTTTCTTTGGACCTTAAAGTATCATATGTTTGGGGAAATGTGTGTATCCTGCCCTTATCTCTGTTAAATTTAGGCACTTTACGCGCACTTGTCACCTCCTCATGTATAGATATTCATTCTTGCATTTCCATTAGAATCGCTTTCATTTCTTCTTTATTAGGCACTAGTTCAAGTTCCTGCTTTAACTATTCAATGACCTTAGTATGATGTTCCATGTGATGTTGTTCACGCGAGACTAGTGTCCCACAAGCTGTAATGAGCACTCACCTGTATGTGATTTCCACTCCTCCAATAAATCAGGATCCATAACACCAAATGTGGGTAATATCAGGATCTGTACACCCCGTGGTATTAAACATATAGTTAATGATGTAATCTCCCATCCTTTCTTAAGTTCCAAAATTATAAATCCTTTATAGTTATCAACACTGTCCTTGGGACTGCTTTAGTAACTTTTTTCTTCATGTCTTGTTTACTGGTGTTTATATCAAAAACATCAACTGCTGCTTTCTCCCTCAGACCACGTCGATCTGCCATGACAGAGGTACAATTCAGCACAGTATTGACTTCCCAGGTTTGTATTTAAATGCAGTGTTGCTGCTGTTTGTTTTAAAATTGTAAGTGACTTATTTTTTATTCAATGTGAATGTACATCAATCCTGTATTTATAAAATTGTTAATGTCACTTTAAATTGTGAAGCCATATAATGAAGCACTCCTTTTATCCACTGACTATTGCGTCCTGTTATCAAAGTTTGTATGTATTTATGATGTTTTAGTCCCCTATGGTAAAGAGAACTACCAAAGCTGTGCCGCTCCCCGGTCATTCACTCTCGCTTAATCTTTGAAATGCAAGAGGATTGGGCCGAATGCCAAAGTCTGAAAGTAGACGCATGCCTGTTGAGTGTCCCAGGTGGCAAGCGCTACTCTTGCTGTGGGCACCCCCCACACTCCCCACCAGGAAGGTTAACACTTACCAACCACCATGCACTCAGCAGTTGTGGTGACCATTTCCCAACTCAGCTGGAGTGCTGCATGTTTTGTTTACCAAACACCATTCTCCCAATTCTTCATACATGCGCTATCCTTAGCGTACTGGCTGTTGCGCGCATGGGATACAATGGAGATTTTCTTAGCTTTCAGTGAAAGAAAGTCTTGATTTTATTAAAGACACAAAGGCAAGTATTATGCTATCTTCTCTTGCTTTTAATTCAACAGCAGCCGAGATACAACTACAACTCCCAGCATTGCTAGCTGGAAAACTACAAAACATGTCATAAAGGAAACAGCCATTAAGCACACAATATGAGTATAAACATCTTGACTGAGAGCAACAAGTTCTCTTTTCTTGTGAGAGCAGTTAATAAACTCGGAATAAAGGAAAAATAAGCATCAAAATGGAAAAAGCGAATAAAATCGTAAAAAAGCTTTCCAAGCGATTAATAACTTTGAAAGTCTTTACGGGAACAATATCCTTGTGCCGATCCATGAACGACAACTTGTGAGCAGTCGCAACCGAACCAGGAGGAGGACAGAGGCGAGGATGGATTTCCTTCTTAAGACATCTGGTTAGGAGTAACCGTTGTACCTGATAAACAAAGGGAGGGTTAATGAAAAGTGGAGGGATAATACTCGCCTCTGTGTCTTTAATAAAATCAAGACTTTCTTTCTCTGAAAGCCAAGAAAAATCTAAATTTTATCACAAGGCACAGAGGCTCCTATTGTGCTAGTTCAAAGCATAGAAACTAACGAACTGGCTACATGATACACTGGTTTACAATAAAAAGTTCTAAAAGTTCGAACATTTGACCAATCAGCCGATTTGAGAATGTCAGCTAAACTCCATCCTGCCCATAAGTCTTTGGCTGCCATAGCGGCTCTGGTAGAAGGTGCCCCAAAAACAGAAATATCAATCCCTGCCAAATTCATAATCCATTTTACCCAATGGGCTAGAGTGGTAGAAGAAACAAGATTATGCTGGGTTTTAAAAGAGATTAGGAGTTGAGGTTCTGTTGACTTTCTCAAATCTTTTGTTCTAGAAATATATTCTCTCGAAAAGCTTCCCACACACAGATTTGGATGATCCGGGAAATACGGATAAAATACAGACATTAAATTTGTTTTTGTTCTTTTTCGAACGTGGAAGAAAACACCTGCAGCAGTATACTGTACAGAGGAGACATCTAGAGCTCTAACATCTGAAATGTGTTTTAAAGATACTAGGCACAGGAGCATAGTCAATTTAGCAGAAAGACATTTCAGAGACAAGAGGGAATTAGCTGGTTCTTTTAGAAAAAACTGTAAAATAACATTAACATCCCACATAGAACTATACTTAGGTAGAGGAGGTTTAGAAAATCATACACCCTTCAAAAAACGGCATATTAGTGGATGTTCTCTAACCGGTTTATCGTTGACGCTAGCATGTTTGGCAGAAATTGCTGAACTATACATATTAACCCTTCTGTACGCTCTGCCCCGAGAGGCTAAGGAAGCCAAAAAATGTATGATCACAATTACATCCGCTGAAAAGAGATTGGCACCCCTGTCCATATACCAATTATACCACACTCACCAGGCTGACTTGTAAGCCTTGGTTGTTCCAGGTGCCCAGGCTTGTCGTTTGAAGCTTGCAGCTTCCTGCAAAATTCCTGGGGTTCTCCAGGAAGACTCAAAACCATCCATGCTGCTAGCCATAGCGATTGGTCGATGATTAGATTGTGAGGCACACCTAGAGGGTACAGAAGAAGGGAAGGAAATTGTGGGAGAAGGACTGGAAAGTCTATTGACAATTCCAGAGCTGACGTGAACTAAGGTTGACCTTGAGAGAATGGGGTGATTATCAAGATCTTTGTAGCTTGGCGTCTGATCTGATCCAGAACTCTGGATATCATAATGAAAGGAGGAAAGGCATAATTTGTCTGGTTGGACCAATCTTGTAGAAATGCGTTGGTAGCTAAAGCTTGCAGGTCCGGTCGCCAACTTCAAAAGAGAGGGAGTTAGGTGTTCAAACAGGAGGCAAAATGGTCAACAGAGAAGGGACTGAATCTGGAAGAAAGATTTTTAAAGATCGAAGGATGAAGATGCTAGTCGCTGGAGTCCCACAGATACCTGGAGCACCAGTCTCCTATCATGTTCATGTTTCCCAGAAGGTATTCTGCTTAAAGGGAAATCTGATTCTGGAGGCAGAAGGTATTCTGCTTAAAGGGAAATCTGATTCTGGAGGCAAAAGGCTCTTTGCTAATTCGGCTAATGGTTTGGATCTTGTGCCTCCTAAATGATTTATGTACCGAACCGCTGATAGGTTGTCCATTCATAGGAGTATAGTACAACTTACCTTGTCTTTAGCAAACGTTCGGATCGCAAAGGAACCTGCAAGAATCTCTAAACAGTTTATATGCAACGATACCTCCTCTTTTAACCATACCCCTCCAGTCAAGAACTGACTACATCTTGCGCCCCAACCAGTCCGACTTGCAGTGGACTCTAATACAAGTTCTGGTGCTGTAGAGAAAATTGCTCTTCCGTGTTATATTCTTATGGGGTTATGTCATCGGGATTCCGATCGTCCGATCGTCTCCCAGCAACAGTGGTATCTTCAACATAACATTCCGTTCCAGGCCTCCAGATGATCCAGCCACCACTGGAGTTCGATGCGTGATTCCTGATCTAAGGAGACAAGGTCTTCGTAACCGCAACCTTTGCGAAGATGATGGATTTTTAGACGCTGAAGAGCTCGGTAATGGAGAGGACCAGGAAAAATAGCCTGAATGGAAGAGGCTAGAAGACCTAATATGCACTCTAAACACTTGAGCGGAAGCACTGACTTGTTCCAGACATGGAGAATCTCGTTCCTTATATGAGAAATGTTCTTTGCCAGAAGCTGGAGAATTGATTTGTCAGAATCAATAAGGAATCCTAGAAATTCCATCTGACAAGAAGGGTTGAGATCCGATTTTTCTTTGTTAATGAGAAACCCCAGACTCTGCAAGAGGGAAATAAAACTTGTTAACTGTTCTGTCAGGACAGCTCTGTCCTGGGGCAAGATTGGGAAATCTTCCAGATAAGCCAGAAGTCTGACACCCTGAGCTCTCTTATGCGTTACAACTGGCTTCAGAACCTTGGAAAAGCACTATAGAGCTGAAGAGAGGCCGAAGGGAAGGCTTTTGAAATGGTAGAACTGGTCCTTCCATTGGAATTGAAGGAACTTTCTGAAAGACTGGTGGATTGGAATAGAAAGATACTCATCCTGGAGATCTAAACAAACCATCCAATCTTTCTCGAACGAGTCCCTGAGATGTAAGATAGCACCCATTTGTAGCACCCACTGATCTGCAGTTATCTTTTGCCAATTCGGTAGAAACAAACTTGTCTGCCCCGGACTAACAACGGGCCAGAACACGGATCTCTTACCTCAATTTTGGAATCCTCTGGCTCTGTATTCACGTTGTCTGAATAAACGATCCCTCTGTGGATAGAATTGTGTCTTGAAATCTTGCTGAGATCCAAAGGAGCCACTGGTCTGATTGACCACACCTCTGTGGCCAACTTGGCCAGCAAAGCGGCTCCTACCTTTGCTGGCCCTGCCAAAAACACAAGAGTGAAATATTTTTTGCAATGAAGTCTTGCCTTGTCAATGGATGCAAAAGTGGCCACAAATTTGCTCAGCTCCTTAATAAAGGAGTCGCCAAAAAGCAATCTGTTAGCATCCTGACCCATCTCTTTAGAAGCTAAGTTGCTTAGTTTCGGGTCAATTTTCAAAAGAAGGCTCTTCCACCTTTTTCGCCGGATCAAACATCAGTTGACCTGAAAAGTCTAAAATAGATTCATTAGTATTAGAAGCCTTCGAGGACTCTCCCAATTCAGAAAAATACATTTCTACACCTCTTCTCCACAGGTCCTAACCAGATCATTATGTCTGGATCATCCTTATCCTTGTCAGAATCATTCAAGTCATCATCTGTGTCTCCCAACCTTGTGATATGTAGAGGAAAACTAAGATTAGTGGATGTACCAGGCTCAGAGACAGAAAACTTTGAAGGAGAGTCAATATTTGTACAAAAATTATCTGACAATCTTTTCTTGTTTTCTTTAGAATCAGTTCCAGAGGTATCCAATGTTAGTATTTTTTTTTACGGAGGCCTCAAAAGATTTGGAAAAATCTGCCATAGAGTTTGACACAGCTTTTTGTACAGAGTCCGTAATGAAGGAATCCAAATTCTCTTTAAATAATTGTGCTTCTTCTTCAGAAAAATTTCCGTGTTTATTTGATTATAAAAATGTAATTATTGAAAAAAAAATGTTGAAAAGGATGCGGGCACCAAAGAGTTAACAAATTGAAAATGGAAAGAATAACCCACCGGAATTGGAAGGGTTAACTTTCCTGTAACCGCCCAAAAGCAGGGAGTGTTAGTTGCAACTGAGAAAAGGAGGAGTGAATTTGCACTCCGAAGCAGACGGAGGCAAGGCACTACCTGACCAGGATAAGAAAAAATAAAGCTTAGCTATAAGCGCAGGAAACAGGAAAGGAGCCGGTAGCTGCCTCCACAGGATGCAACACACAGAGGCCGGTAAGAGTGTCACCCTTGGAAACAACGGTTGGGGAAGCGCGCGCTACGAGACAACAACACTCATTATAGAACGTTGCGTTCAGACAAGCAGAAGCGGTTTAAACCAAACGCATAATAAAATACCCGCAATAACCATACACAACTATCTTAATAATAACTATTAAAAGCATTAAACACTGTAAATAAATTGTAATAATGTATATGAAGAAAAGTGGTAGTTATCTAGACTGCGAGCAGCAAGAAAAAAGAAGACTTGAGGCTCTTAGTCAAGACGTTTATACCCATATCGTGTGCTGATTGGCTTTTTTCTTTATGACATGTTCTGTAGTTCTCCAGCTAGCAATGCTGAGAGTTGTGGGTGTATCTTGGCTGCTGTTGAATTAAAAGCAAGAGAAGATAGCATAATAGGAGCCTCTGTGCCTTATAATAAAATCTCACCATGCCAATGATTTAATTACGTCATATACAGCTACACACTAGCACTCTCTGATAATGTTGGAGGACCATGTATTCCCAAACAGTAGGATGCCACATGATCAATCCAGCAGTTTATTGCACAAAAGTGGTTCACTACAATAGGATGTTGACGCATTTCGGCTACACACCTTTCTCCAGACAATCCTCCACCTCACATCCACCAAGTTTTAAAAAGTGCAGTCCCTTCTCTCTGCTACAGTCCCAGTCCACAGGGCAATGCCCGATCTCCCTGTCTATGGGGAGCTCCACCTTTCAATGTTGCACCAGTAATCATTTGAGCATTTTGTCACACACGTTCTTATCAATCTCATGAAATATGATTACCAATCACTGCCACCTATTCCCCACATCTCTATAATATCCTTGGACTAGCACTGAATACAACATTTCATATCTTAATGTATAAAAAAAACATATTTGTGAATGCATTTGCATATATGAGCCCTCAAGTGGCTGGCTGCATATATGTCCAGAACTTCATATTGTATTTCGTATTCAGCACACCTCCAGGTGTTTAAAATATTATCCCCATATTCATATTATATACTCCATTGTGGTGAGTGGAATGGTATGCGCAAATAAATATATTGTAATTGCATATTTAACATGATGATCAACAGCTTAATTTAAAAAAAAACTTACATCCAATAAGTATCACATTTCTTATGCTCTTATTTTTATCTCTTGAGTATCTATGTATATATATATATATATATATACATGTTGAAATGTGAGCCTCACAATTACATCCCTGTAACCTTTGGTGGACGTACCAGTAAGGCTCACGTTTTACACATAAAAAAACAAAGAAATCCAACTGTTTTTTCAAGTGTCTATAACTCTCACCCTAAGGTAACTATAACTCGTGCCCCTGCCATGTACAGTTTTTTATGAATAATATTAAACAAAACTTACAATGATTGTGGGAAAGCTCTCCTTTTTGCCCTTGTCACCCCAAACATTTTGGACAGATACTGGTGGTTACTGACTCTTGGCTGTGCTGCTAACCAGTTCCAGGGCCAGTGATCTATGTAAAATGGAATATGAAAATTAGGCTAATTATAATTGGCTGTATGAACCTACCTATAATTCCCTAGTATATGGTAGGGTATGTAGGTTTATGGACCCCAGCATAAGTAGTGCACCCATAAGTGCACTGCTGTGGTACCCAGTGTCATTTTAAATGCAGACTTGCCTTGCTGGCTGCTTTTTAGTAAAAGTTAACCCCAAATTTGGCTTTGGAATTAAAAATACTTCTAAAGTCCTAAGCTACCTTATATTTAAATACAAGTCACCCCTAAGGTGTGCTCTACGTGCCCCCAGGGTTGGGTGCAGTGTAACTAACAGCAGAGAATTTATGAAAGATGAATAAGCCCTGGTGAGGGGAAAATAGCTAACTTTGTTTTTTTCCCAATTGTATTCAATGGGCTCAATAGGCGAACATGGGAAGACTTTATTTTAAAATAATAAAGTCTTATTGTCCATAGAAATGAGCTAAATATGGCATGATTAGTATCAAATCATACATTATAATAAATCCATTAACTTGCCACTGCTGGATTTACTTTAACTTGCACCTAGAAAGAGTTTTAGAAGTCTTTCTAAAAGTTACCAGTTTATGCTCTGTAGTGCCTTTCTCTGATTGGTCAGCTTCCCGCAGCCTGAGCTAGGCTGCCTTCATGGGGTGTGAAGTGGCCTGGGCTGACAGAAAGGAAGCATCTGGTGGGAGGGGATCTGCCTCAGCAGATGGTGGAACAGGATGGGGGGAGAGCAGCCAAATTGGTCTTCAAAGGAGAGAAGAACATTTGGGACAGCAACTGTGCCTCTCCCATTTCGTACAAACCCAGACATCCGGTGACCCATGATTAGGTTAAGAGAGGGCTGGAAAGGGGTGCAGCAAAGGAAACCAGGCCACACCAGTGGGTGGGCTGAGCCAGACCTAACCTCTGATATTGAATGTTTGCCATCTTGGATTTTTAGGGACTGTTGCTCCCTGGGATTGATTTTTGCCACACTTCCCAGGAAGGGGTCACTCAAGAGGGTGGTGGCCTGCACATGATTGGAAAGAGGCCCCCCACTGCTTTCCCACCCAGGGGCAAGGATAGAACTGGTAGAGCTGCACTCCACCTCATAGCCCTACAAGGAACAAGACAGGAAGAAGGACTGCCTTGCTGGACCCCTGACCTGTACCTGGACACTGCAGTCTGAAAGTCTACACCAGCTGCACTCTTGGGCTTCACCACTGAAAGGACTTTGCCTGTCTTCTATTGCTTCAAGAAGGAACTCCTTGTTTGCTACAGATAAAACATAGTTGACCAGAGTCCCCTGCATCAAGCCCTGAGGAAACTGACCAGCTGAGCAGTGGTCATTTTTGGATTTGAACCAGGTGCATTCTGAGAGTTGGATTCTTAACCCTCAAAGAGTAACTCAGAGCTTTTGGAACCTTGGGGTGAGTTGTGGCTACTAAATGGCCTTTGAATACCTCTGAGAAGAAGATCCAGAAGTTTGGAGAAGTTTGGAGCAACTTTTGAAAAAAGCTCCATAAGTAGACCGACCCGACGTTGGGAGTCAAGCCGACTTACGTGAACCGCAACCTGGCGTGACTTACAGGTTCATCCCGCTGGAAAGCTCTGGAGCCCCAGACTTCAAGGATTTCACCAGGGGCTTGTGGAAAGGCAATCCGACAACATTGACTGGAAAACGGCTTGCTGTGGAAGGTTGCCCAACAGCAGAGAGAAAAAGCTCTAAAAGTTGACTGAGGCTTCCCACGCAGGGTATTGGAAGAGGGCTCCAGGGAGGTCAGCTTCAATTTCAAGTTAGTCGCAGATTAAGATTTCCATCAGGAA
The DNA here is from genome assembly GCF_031143425.1 of Pleurodeles waltl. Classification (NCBI taxonomy): domain Eukaryota; kingdom Metazoa; phylum Chordata; class Amphibia; order Caudata; family Salamandridae; genus Pleurodeles; species Pleurodeles waltl. The sequence continues at coordinate 1,027,679,567 of NC_090448.1, read as the reverse complement.
AAATTGTCCAAGTCCCAAAGTGGAATCCTCAACCGAGGTCTCCTGTGATGTGTATCGGAAGAGGGCTCCAGGGACTTTGGATTCAACTCATGACTTTGTTTCGATCCAGAAACACTTCAAGAAAAAGACTAAGTCCAAAGGTAAAACTTTGACAAGGCCACGCACTCACTATAGCCGAGCAAGGCTCCATTGCAATCAGCCTCAAATTTCGACATTGCCTAGGTCAAGTCCAATCAGATGTCCAGATTTGCGCTATTAGTTTCTATGTGCTTAAAAACATATGTTGTTTAAAAAATTCATATTTCTGGTTCCCTTTATTGGATTTTTGTCATTTTAGTATCAATTTAAAGATAAAAATATATTCTATGTTTATAAACTGGTGTTGGATTTTTATTGTGTTTTGTTTTTTACGTATTACTGTTTTCTTATTTGTAAATGCCTTACACACCATGTTTCCTAAGTTCAAGGGTTGAGCTGGGATTAATTTATTGAGACCTGACTAGACCTAGTAGGGGTTAGTGGCCTATTGCTCAGTGTGGGTGCTTACCTGCCCTTGCCAGTAATCCTCTGTCCAATAGTGTTATTATAAATGATGTTATAAAATATGTCATGATTGCTGTAATATCAGGGTAACTAGCAGTGCAAGGCAAGGGCATGAAATATCGCCACCTGAGGCCGTGAGTTATAGTTATTTGAAATAACTCTAAGTAGAACAGGTACATTTCTGTGGTTTTGTAAGTGAAAAATGTGAGCCTAGGTATAATGTCCCTGTACCCTTTATTTTTTTAAGTGAATTTCTATGTTTTTTTAAATTCTATTTCCTAACTATAACTTGCATGTAACCTTTTTTCTGTGAATTTAAATTTTTTTGTAACGTAAAGTAATTTTCATTACTATACATTAATCCAGCCACCACCATCTATGGCCTTCGGATGTGTGCGGTGGCGGTTGGTTCCAGGCCCTGGCCTCCAGACAGGCCCTGTGGCCAACCCCTAAAACAACCCAACCCCGTGCTGTGCAAGGCCTTTGTCCGTATGCAACAGGGCTTGGCAACCAGGCCCTGTGCCCAATACCTATAGCCACCCAACCCCGTGCTGTACACAGCCTCCAGATGTGTGTAGCCGGTGTTTGGTTTTTATAGGGGATGGCCAAAGGCCAGGACCTGCGGGCAACCGCTACAACCACCCAACCCTGCAATGCACATGGCCTTCGTTCAGCAGTGGCATTGTAACAGTTTAAAATGCTGCTGAAAATTGCTTGCATACAGTGTGACTGTCTCAGGATTTTAGAGCGGAGAATAGGAAGAGAAAAACTTGGTTTGTGATGGCCAAGGCAGAGTGGTAAGCAATGGTTTGCAGTGGGTATTAGGGGAATACTAGTTGGGGTGCCTCGTCTCGGAAGATACGTGACAGAAAATTTCTCTGAGGTGAATCTCTGAAACCACTTGTGGCCCCAGTTGAACCACCACAGATGTGCTGTTCTTTAATTGTGCCATGATTTTATCACATGTCAGAGAAGACGGAGCAGGACAGCTCGGTGAGCTTGGCAGTAAAAGGCATATGTGTGTCTGCTAAACTTGAATGACTGATGAGAAAGGGAAGCCAATGAGTGAACACTGATTAGCCTTAGTAGTTTTTTTAATGGTATGTGTAGTACAATCACCTAACACTACCAAACGGACAAAAAAGTGACAACAATCCTATTTAAGAGTGCTGTCAAAGGAATATAAATGAGCTACAGCAATCACCAGTAAGATATGTATATGGCTCCCCCCTAATATCAAACAGTGAAAAAGATTTGATTGAAATACGAGCGGAAATCACATTTAAGTAGAGCACTAGCATGTCAGGAGAAATTGATGAACGAAAACGTTGTCAAGCCAGGACATTTTACGGCCAATGCTGAAGAGATCCATTAAGCCGTTTTTTTGCCCATGAAACAAGACTAAAATGAAGATGTGTGTTTCATGGATTTCACGTGTAATAACTGGAAGCAGACATTTCTGTAAATACAATTAATCTCCAAATAATTATTAAGTGCTGAACACCTGGGTTCAGTTAGAGTTCAAAATGAATATTTTTGTTTTTACATTTTGGTGAGATTTGGGAAACACATGGACGATACAAACATGGTGGGTAGGTTTGCCAAACGTGAACAAGTATTGAAACCCCTATTTGATGATCAAACAGAGACTGTTAGAATTTAAGGTGCACCTGCAAGAGAGCAAGAAATTCCACCTGAGAAAATATTGAAAGAAGTAGAACAGGCACCCATAAAGGAGGTGAATAAACGGTGGTAAATGGCTTCATTGAAAAAGCATATAGAATGTGGGCATATTCAACGTGGACTTAGGATTTTTGATCTGCCCACTTTAAAAGATATGGATCAAGATCTCCTAAAAATATGTCAAGTGGGTACAACATAGTGTTCAACAAGGCTCATGAACACTCTAATTATACATGCTGAATGGAGGATACAACAAGCTTCAGAAAAGATTAAAGAAACAGAGAAGTCCTTTGAATCACTTAAACTAAATAAGGAAATAAGTAGTGCACTAAATGAAATGGAGAAAAGAAAAGAAAAGAAAAAAATGAAAAGGAAGTGCAGGCAAAGAAAGCAAAAAATGTAATTGTGATCAATTTGATTATGCACCCTGTCAAATCTACACATTTACTAGAAGATTTGGTTCCTTATATAACAGACGGACAATGGAGAAGGTATTGGAGAACGATTATGTGCCATTAAGTGCTGATATCTCTGAGGTGAATTGTGGGGACGAGGCCCCAACTCTGACCCCGATTAGACTTCACAGGGGAAATGAGACTCTAACAGATGCAGACACTGAAAAGAGACAAAGGAAAAGGAAAGAGGAAGCAACAAGATCTGAATTTGATGGATGACAATGTGGCAATCAATTTCTCCTAAAAAAAAAAAAATGGAGAAAAAACACATGGAATTACTGAATATATGGCTTACCATCTGCCCATTAACATCAATGGATATAACTACAGCAAGAATTAATTTGTATTAATTTTCGAGGAAAGTAAAACTCAAAAACTTCTTTGCCATAAAAATAAGAAAGGAAAAATGGTGGAACAGCAATAAATGTATCCCATGACAACTGCAGATCTGGCTGAATATAGAGCACTAATTGAGTTGGCAGTAAAGACAGAGTGATCAGAAGCGTTCCCAATGACTGATGAATTAACACATTTGGAGCACTGTGCAAGTATCGCGATTCCCGGAGATGAAAATATTAGTAGCAAATATAAAATGAGCTCAAAGTTTTGCCCACAGTTACTGCCAGGAAACAGATGTATTTCAAGAGCTCATAAATGAGGGTGTCTGCAAGATAACGCAAAGAGTGTATAGAGGAAAGGAAATGAGGCACCAGCATTCCAATATGACAAAAGCAAATTGGGATACTTTGAAAGATCAACAAGATGGCAACTTGATTATTCAAGCCTCCGATAAGGAGGAAACATTGTTTCATGGATCGGAACAATTACATCAAAGAGGCAAAAATGCAAATTTATGATATGGAGAATTATGAAAAATTTAAACATGATCAAACTGATGAGCATATGACAATCTATCATTATAAATTGTATAATTGGCATCAAAGAGGTTTGCTGGATGATGAAGAATATAAATACCTGTGAAAGGATAATCTGATTATACCAAAGAGTTTCTTATTGCCTAAAGTGCACACATATATTTCAAACCCACCTGCAAGACCTAGAGTGAGTTCAATTGGTTATTTGTAGGAGCAAAACTCAAGGTTTATTGATATATTTTTGTTCCTATATGAACCTACTTTACCCTCATATATCAGGTACTCTACTGATTTTTTAAACAGAATCAATTGAATTCCATGGCAAGAAGGATAGTTGATAGTGACCATTGATGTGGTTGATTTATCCACATCTATTTAACATAAATATAGTGTGCAAGCTTGCAAGTATTTTCTAAGGCCCAGGTCTGTCAGCCCACTCAAACATACTGAAATGCTGATAGAGATGTTAGAATTCTGTTTTAGCCATAATGCATTTTCTTTTTGATGATGATTTTTATCTTCAAAAGAAAGGGACAGCTATGGGCACATGTTTTGCTCTCATAATGGCAAACCTAACAATAGGGGGTGGGGAGGTGGAGACATTCTGGACAGAACAGAATGCTGCAAGCTTGGAACATGTGATTTTATGGGTTCGTTTTATTGATGACTTGTTTTTAATCTGGGAGGAGGTGAAGAAGAGATCACTATTTTCATTATATCATTGAATGATAATCCCCTAAAATTAAAATTTACCCATGAAATTCACGATGCAGAAATAACATTACTTGTTGTGAAGGTATACATTGAAGGAAATCAAATCTGCACTCAGCTCTACAGGGAGCCCACTAGCACGAATCGTCTGTTTTGTGCACTCAAGTGGAGCACACCTTTTGGCTAATTCCTAAGAGCAAGATGGAACTGCTCAGAATATCACGATTTTGCAGAGTAGGAAGAGGATATGTTTCAGCATTTTGTGAGTAGAGGATATCCAATATCACTAAAAAGGGCTTGGCAGTGAAAAAGAACAGAACATTTATTTCCTAGAGCCAAACAGAGTACAGAGGAACAGGTGACGACAGACATAAGGTACATCATGAATTTTAATGCATCTGGTCATGAAATAAAGAAATTAATCATGGAAAAGTGGAAACCTTTGAAGATGGATGAAGATCTCAATAAAAATCTTGCCAGAACATCCCCAAATAACATACACAAGGACAGCATCCCTGGGTGATCTCCTAAACAACAGCTTTATGGGCAGCCATGACAAAAGATGCTCAAATTGGCTGACAGAAAATCAGAAAGGCTATTGGCACTGCTAAGTTTGTTGTCATGGGCAAAATAGAAGTTCGTTCATGTTGCACAATGGGAAAATAGAGCAGATTAGAGAGAAAAGAACATGTGAGACAACTTTTGTGGTCTATATCCTAGAGTACTGGATTTTGAAATCACCCAAAGGAGGTAATCAGGAGCTATCTTTAAGGAAAGCTGAGTCACTTGTGACCTTAATGTAGATGTAGAACTTCAAGTACATTGAAACTGAGGATGCAGACTTCAGGTTATTGGGATATAAACCAAGTGTGGACTTAGATATTAGGCAGTTTATCTTTGGAGAGTTTAACAGAATGTAATTTTGTAAATTTCGATCATTAAGGGGAATTACAGTATGACATGATTTAATGATAATATATGCTTTGCATTTGAAATAATGCTCATGACCTGAGAGCTTTGCTATGTGGTATTGTGAGGAAAATAATCCAATATTTAGAAGCAAAAGAACTATTAGACTGTTTGCGTGTATAAATTCAAGATAGATCAACTATGCTGATAATCTTAAAATGTTATTGGCAGGATTAGGTTTGGCACTGCTGCACCTTATGGTTGTGATTGCACTCATATTGCCCTTTGTTGCAATTTACACTTAATTCTATGTTGCATTTTAATGTTGCAGGTTGCACTTTATGGTGATTTGTACTTTGAGATTTTTGAAGGGATCTTCTTTATGTCCCCTTTTTTAAATGAAGAGGATATATCAAATGGGATATGATGAAGATGTTATTATTGGACTGGACTAATAAACAGGGCAGACCATGCTGGTGTCACTAAAAATATTGGAGTTAATTGAGTATTTGTCCCCTCAGGAGTTAATATTTATCTGACCCGTTTTGAATGGAATACTAATATATACTTTCAGATGATGATCATTGTTTTGGTTAATTGCAGTATGATTGCTTGGCCCCAGAGGAAGATAAAATGATTGTGTACTTCTTAAGAAAAAATGAAGTAGGGCCTTTGAAGAATGTATCATCAAAGCACGTATGTTCTTAGTTAGTGCAGAAATCCTTAACACTTATATATTAATAGTCCTGTGAAGAAGATGTCATAAGAATTTTTACATGGAAATGAAGAGCTATGACTAATAACACTCAAGCAAGGATTCAGCACTTTACGAAAGTAAGCTCCATTGAGTTTTAATTAAAAAATATAATAAGCAGTTTAAGAAGCGTAATTGCTATAGGACGGCATTAGAACAGAAAGGAGCAGGTGCATTCTAGTTTCAACTTATATCTATCTCATAATAGCGAAGAAATTCTGTAACAAGTCAGTAAGCATGTAAACTAAAATAAAACAAAATATGAGGTAAGATAGTGCCAGATGACATCTTGCATATATAATGGTCAGGCTCTTTCTAACATGGGAGAGTTGTTAAGACATTATATTGCTTGTGTGTTTCCCGGTTCTTTGAACATTGGTGTTTGGATGAGGAGCTTGTTCTCCTTTGAGAACACTCGGTACCCTGTAACAACTCTATGGCCATTTGAAGGCTACAGCCGAAACGCGTCACCACTCATGTTGTTCTTGCACTGGAGATTGAGAAGAAATAAAAGGAAATACATGGATTACAGTAATAAGACTGGTTCTGCTGCCGGTTCTTTTTAACCAGACCTGGATCTTGAAAGTTGAAATATATGTTACACCTCCAGTCTCCTTCTTCAAAAAGACCAACAGACACTCTGTAGAAGTGCAAATCAGCAGTTGATTTTAGTGATGAAAAACACAGGAATGCTTTTCAGAGTTCCTATAATCTTTTCTAAAGTGATTCACTAAACCGGGCATAATGATGACACCTCCAAAGCCTAATCTATATATCCCCAAATAAACACTCACATACATATATATAATTCACTGAAAAAACTCAAGGTTACAAGGATGTTATAGTTAGATTCATACTGCAAATGTACAAAACCATAGAAATTCACCAGTAATAGAGTTATCTCAAGTAACTAAAACGTGTGCCCCAAGGTAACTATAACTCGCGCTCCTGCCATGCAGAGTTTTTTGTCAAAAATGTTACTGCAAATATTATAATGATATTATCAGTGATGTTATCAAAGACATCATGAGTGCAGTAATTTGTGGGGTAATTAGCAGTGCATGGTGAGGGTGTGAAATATAGTTACCTTAGGGCACAAGTTATTGTAACTTGAGATTACTCTAACTACAACGGGTGAATTTCTATGGTTTCATACATCCAAAATGTGAGCCTAACTATAACGTCCCTGTATCCTTTATTTTTGTCAGTGAATTTTTATGTTTTTTTTTTTACGTATAGTAATTTTCATTCTTACATGTTAATTCCACCACTACCGTGCATGGCCTTGGGCTGTGCATGGCAGCGGTTGGGCACAAGGCCCAGCCTGCAGCCAGACCTTGAAGCCAACGCTCTATAGGCACCCAACCTTGCACAGCTTTCACCCATGCACAGTGGGGGTTGTCCGCAAGACTTGACCTGCAGCCAGTCCCTGCAGCCAATCCCCTTATCCACCCAACCCAATGATTCGCACAGCCCTTTGGCTGTGCACAGAGGAAGTTGGGTGTGGCCTTTCTCTATTTGAGAATAGGTGTGAGAAGGTACATCTGGGGGTAAGAGTGTCTGGCTGGGTATCAGATTACGTACTTCAGTCTTTTAGTGGGTGCGTCAGTGTATGCGTGGTTCTGTGAGTCGGTGCATTAGGGTGTCAGTGGGTCTGTGAGTGGGTGCATGAGTGTCTGAGTGGCCATGTGAATGAGTGAGTAAGTGTCTGAGTGGGTGTATGAGTGAGAAAAAGAGAATGAAAGATCGAGGGAGTGAAAGAGAGGAAGAGAGATATAGAGTTTTTTAGGTGTTGATGTATTTTATACTCAGAATGAGACATTTCTGCAAAATTTAAAAATAAAAATGTGGTTGTCTTTTAAAAAGAGTAACATCACCTTTCAGTGTGAGCCTTAACCATTTGCAGTTGAAAAAAAGATGGAGTTGAACCCTAAACTGTCAGTGTGAAGGTCCGTGACCTTCACCATTACGCTAGACTTTTTTTTTACTTTTCGATTTTTTTAGCCATTTATGGGTTATCTGGGACCACGGGGGAAAGACTCAAGGCCTCCCCCGCGATCCCTGCTGATTATTTTTTTTTAATTATTTTTGGCCATTTATGGGCTATCTTGGACCGTGGGGGGACCTCAATGACTCCCCTGCGGCCCCATTGTTCCAGCAAGCTGCTTTTAATAGCAGCTCCCTGCTTGCTGGGGCAATGTTTTCATCTCTCTTCCATTCACACATATCTGCGTCATTGGGAGTTGGGACTACAATTCCCAGAATGCACTTGGTCAGAATCCTAAAATGGCCACTGAATACTTGTCAGCTGGACTCTTCTTGCAGGACTTAATGCAGGGAACTCTGGGCAGCTCGTTTTACCTGTAGCTTATAGGAAGTCCATTCCCAGAGTCGCAGAAGCAAGGCAAAGTCCTTTTCTTGTTGAAGCCCAAAGTGTGCAGCTGGTGCAGTCCCTGTGAGTGCAGTGTCCATGTGCAGGCCAGGGGTCCTGCTGGGCAGTCCTTCTTCTCCGGTATCTTCTTCCAGAAGGGATCTGAATTGTGGGGCAGCTCTGCCATATTTATCCTTGCTCCTGGGGGTGGAAAACAAGGGGTGCTCCTGTTCAATGGGGTGCAGGTCAACACCCTCTGGGGTGACCACATCCTGTGAAGTGTGGCAAGAAACAATCCAAGAAAGCAACATTCTTTAAAAATCCAACATGGAGGAAATCTCTCATGAAAGGTTACTTCTGCCAGAGACTACCCACTGGTGTGGTCATATCCCCCTACTACACCTACTCCAGCCCCTGCCTTAATCTAATCAGTGGGGATCCTAGCTGTCTGGGGGTGCAGGAAATGGGGGAGGTCTAGTTTCTGTCCCAAGTAGCTTTCCCACTTTAAAGACCAGTTTGGTTACTCTTCCCTCATCCTGCTCTGCCATCTGCTGTATCAGTTCTCTGCCCCCAGATGCTTCCTTTGTATCAGTGCAGGATGCTTCACACTTCATTAAGGCAACCTGGCTCAGGCTGCCAGAGGCTAACCAATCAGGAAAGAGTGCTACAGGGTTGAATTTGGTAACTTTCAGAAAGAGTTCTAGCTCTGCTAGTTATATTAAATTCAACATTGGAAAGTTGTTGGATTTATTATAGCATTTAGGCCCTCATGACAACCATGGTGGTGGTGTTAAAGCAGCGGTAATACCGGCAACAGGTTGCTGTAAAAAAAATTTGATTTTGACCATGGTGATTACCGCCATCCAAGACTGCCACATTAACACACCGACTGCCAGGGTGGTAACAGCCGCTGGCCTTGAGACTGCGGTCTCCAGCCCGGCGGCCATCACAATCCCACCCTTGGGATTACTACCTGGCCTACCGCCATGGTTTTTGTGCCAAACTTACCGCCATGAAAACCATGGAGGTAGGCACTATCAGTGCCAGGGAATCCCTTCTCTGTCACTGATAGAGGTCTCCCCTGGCCCTTCCTCCTCCCCCTCCCCAGAAGCCTTCCCCACCCTCCCCCTCCTTCTCCTGCCCCCGCACCTATACACACCCACACGTGCACCCATATACACACATGCACACACGCATACCCACCACAACCCTCGCATGCACACATACATACCCACACACAGCAACACACACCAACATACCTTGTCACACATGCATTCACAACACACAACACTCATAATAACTCATTTATGCATGCATCCTACGTAACTCACACCCGCATGTACGCATACAATAACATACACACTCCCCCCCCACATACACACAGCACCCACCACCCCCTTCTCCGGTAAGAGAACCTGACTTACTTGCTTGCAGGGGATCCTCCAGCAGGAGACGGTCCGCGGTGCTGCTGTCAGCAGCAGCGTCTGCCAGCAAAACACTGCCAGGCCGTATCATTGCTCATGATACGGTCGGTGGTGTTTAGCTGGCGTGGCGGTGCTGCTGTCAGCAGCGCCCCCTTACCGTCGTCCGCCACCATGACCGTCGGCGGTGTTCCGCCAGCATTCTGCCGGAATGCTGTCGCCAGTCATGATACGCGTAGATGGCTGGTAGCCACGGCGGTGGTATGTTGGTGGTCGTCACCGTGGCGATAGGCAGTTAGTACTGCCAATGTTGTAATGAGGGCCTTAATTTGGTACCAAACTTGTTATATTATGTTTAAATAGGGCCTATTGACTTAAGTGGGGAAAAACTAATTTGACTGTTTTTCCCTCACCAGGGCTTATAAAACATCTTTTATAAAGTCACTGCTTATATTTACACTGTTCCCACCCCTGGGGACACTTAGGACAGACCTTAGGGGTGACTTATATTTAAATGTAAGATAGTTTAGGACTTTGGAAGTACTTTTAATTCCAAAGTCGAATGTAGGGTTAACTTTAAATTAATAGCAGCTATCAATGCAGGTCTACTTTTAAAATGACACAATGGACCACGGCAGGGCACCCAAGGCTGCCCTATCTACCCATGGGTCTCTAAACCTACATGCCCTATCATATACTAGGGACTTATAGGTAGGTTGTCAGAGACAATTATAATCATGCCTCATTTGCATATGCAATTTAACACAGAGCAATGACCCAGGACTGGTTAGCAATGCCCAGGGCACAATCAGAGTCAGAAAACACCAGTATCAGCTAAAAATGGTGGGAAAAAGAGAGGGGGCTTCTGCAAGCGGCCCAGTTTTCCGACATGAGATCATGCTGAAAAATCCCAATCAGAGATTAGTTTCTCTTTGAAATAAGTAAGACACTGGCTATGCATCCTAGCTAGAAGATAAAGTTTGGCACTTGGGCCACACTGCGTCCTCGTGGATTAGTCGTGCCGTTGGGCGTAAAGGGCATATGGTTTGCGGAGCGACTCAAACGGACGCGAGTCTCTTTTTTAACCAAAGGCCTGTCAGTAGTACCTGGGACTAGAGCAGCATTTTAAAGGTCCATGGAGCCTAAATGCCTGCAGGGTCTAGGAGTGGGAAAGGAAGAAATACAAGTAATAGTATTTATATGAATGTTCTAAAGAATGGAAAAAAATGAAATTAAAATGAATGATCCATGGAGGATTGAACCGTGAGTGCTAAAGTGTTGGGGAGCTGCCGAGGGATCTGTTGAGCCATTGTGGTAAGGAAAGTCTGCTGGAGTGACCAAGTATGTGGAGGGACACCCAATGCTGCAGACAGTAAACCATCATTCAACAAAAATGACAAACACAAAATGTACAATACAAAATGCAAAACAACACAAATAAAATGACTCTGAATCAAACAAGTACGTCTGCAGTGGAAAAGATTTTTGTTTTGGTTACCTATTACCTCAAGAGTGATAAATCAACATCCCAAGAGCAGAGTTCAACGATTCAATCTTAGCTGGAATAAAAATGTAGTCCAGAGTCATAGCTTATGTTGCACCAGCCACACCAGAGTTAGCTCATAAGAGCAATGAATTTGTGCCACTCTTCTATGGTGTTGAGTCTGTTCCTTATTGACTCACATTTGTTGGTCCATTTACACTCAAGCCTTTGGAGAGTGTACCATGTGTCTCCATCTCTTGGAGATGGTAAGGCCAGCTCTTTGACCTGTTATCTCATGTTGTCTGCTGTGTGGTCCTTCTCCAGACAGTGCTGAACCATGGGAACCATTTTAATCGACCAGCGGATATGACTTCTGTCGTGGCTTATCCTGGCTTTGAATTTTTGAGACGTTTGCCCAATATATATCTTGTTACATGGACAAAAAAACACAATAAATTACATTACTTGATACACAATTAGTATGGTGTTGCAAAGTGGTCAGGATGTTCCCATGTGTAAAGTCTGAGTGTTCATTGTGTAGTGGCATGAGCATAACCTGATAATTAACTGATTTCTGCAGGAAGTTCAATGTCGAAATCCCCTTGATCATAAGGATCGCATGGAGTAAGAAATTATATTGCAGTACTGAAATTAACTGCAAACTCTATCTTCATTCCACATTGTATGAAAGTGGAGTGTTATAAGGTGATGCTGGTTCAGCTTCAATATGGAATAATCTCACAATACCCCAAAGATGGTCCTTTGGATTGACAGGAATAAATTGTTTAGCTCAGTCCTGGTAGTTTGGCAGGCATAGAGCAGCCAGTCTTTACTAGAGGAACATGTGAGTACCAAAATGGATGCTGAGTAATTGACACAACTCAAAGGAAATCCAATACCAAATTATAAGAATGAAGCAGACTTTATATAACTTTATACACCAAACACAGTAGATGAGATATGTATAACCGTAGTTATGGATTTTAGAGTCAAAATAAAATCAGTACATTCACAAGCTGTCAAACATTACCATTGCATTCAATGGGGAAAATCATTGGTGGAACTTGGACACTTGCGGGGTGATTTCAGAGAAACCCAATCATAGTTAAACTTGTGCTGGTCCCAGGACCAAGCTGTGACAGTCAGACAAGTTTTACCTGGCTCATCGGACCTGGTTGCAAAGGTGTACTTGTCTGTCTTTGGTGTTGAACACGGGAACTGTGGGCGCTGCAAAAGTGGTACTCTTGACACTCTGGCCCTCATTCTGACCTTGGCGGTCGGCGGAGAGTCGGCGGTCGGACCGCGAACAGACCGGCGGTCAAAAAAATGGCATTCTGACCGCGGCGGTCACCGCCGCGATCGACCGCCACTTCCCCACTCCGACCGCCACGGCGGTCATGACCGACGGGCTGGAGTCTGCGCACTCCGGCCCGGCGGTCGACCCAAGACCGCCAACGGTATCATGACCCTGCTTACCGCCGTGGTTTCTGGCGGTCAGGAACCGCCATGCGAACCATGGCGGTAGGCACTATCAGGGCCAGGGAATTCCTTCCCTGGCACTGATAGGGGTATCCCCCACCCCCCACTGCCCCCCGAGTCCTCCCCCCACACCCTCCACCCCCCTGCCACCCCCCAGAGGTGGTACGAACCTCCTCCCCACCCCCACCCCGACATGCACATACACGCATCCCGACATGCACACACCCCCAACATGCACATATACACACCCCCTACACACACACATACACAACGGGGACACATACCCGCATACATACATGCCGACATGCGCACCCGCCGAACTACACACATTGCCCATAGGCACAGCAGCACCCCCGCCCGCATGCATGCACTCACACACCCCCTCTACACACTCACACGCACACCCCCATGCACGCACACATCACACAACACCCCCCCACCCCCTCCCCTCACGGACGATCAACTTACCTTGTGCGTTGGTCCTCCGGGAGGCGACAGGAGCCATGGGGAGGTGACCGCCAACAGAAGACCGCCAACAGAAGACCGCCACACAGAAATGTGGGTCGTAATTCTGTGGGCGGTGTTCTGCTGGCGTGGCGGTGGAGGTTGACCAGTCTCCACTTTCCCGCCGACCGCCAGTGTGGCTGCTGGCGGTTTTCCGGCGGAACGCTCCCAGCGGTCGGAATGCGCACAGCGACATACCGCCGCGGTCGGCGGTCTTCACCGCGGCGGTAACTCGGCGGTCTTGCGAAAAGACCGCCAAGGTCAGAATGAGGGCCTCTGTCTCATACAGGTTGAGTTTGTGGGAGCCCCCTTGGGGTTATGCTTGTGTGGGCCCCTGAACCAGGATTCACCAGGCAGAACAACTCCACCTAGTTTGGCCATCCTGGTTGTGAAGGTGTGCTTGGCTATCCTTTTATGCTGAATGTGAACTACATTTGCTGGTTTTACCACTGCAACATTGCAGGATGGGGGACCAAATGCAAAAACTGGACAACGGATCCATCGGTGATGCCAGATGAAAGTGTTACTGTGTGCCCTCAAGTTGCAGCATTGTGTAAAGGTGGTGATGACCGGACTGGCTACCAACAAGCCTTGACAGTGGTAAAGTGGAGGAGAAGCTATCTTTCTTCCGAAGGTCCAGTGAAAAAAGTAGTGGCTGTAACTTGGCAGGGAGCTGGACTACACTTCCCATAATGCGCTGGACCACCTGTCTTTGGGCGATCCCTTCAGATTCAGTAGGTTTGGTTTTACCTGCCGTGGGCAGTGGACTTGTGTCACTAATCCAGGGGAGTCAGGTCTGACCTTTGGCTCACAAAGGGTTCCATTTTGCTGGGGTAATCCATTTTTGTTCCAGGATGAACCACAGTTGAGCAGTTCCAGGAACATTGCCATAAGTTTAAGGTATCACACCTTTCATTAGTGCAGGCTCCTGTTGTCATTGATGCATGTCTTCTCTTGTTCTTTCTTCACAATTTGTTGCAGATCTGAGGTCTTGGTGTCAGGGGAGTCCCCTGAATACTAGATTTAGAGGCAATAGGGATGTGGGTGCAAGTAGACAATGGACTACTAGCTCCAGTGGGTAATCTGACCACATCTTGTGGGTTGTGGCGCATTTTCTGCTCAGAACATTCTATTTGCCACTTTTCAAGATGGCAGAAGTCTTCCTCAGCTGTATAGACCAGGCTACCCTCCCAAGAGGTGTGGCTAGCCTTCTAGGGGTGTACACCTACTGACTAACTAATTTTCCTACCTGCCCTGGTGCAAATGTGCTTGGGGCATGGAGAAGGCTTTGTCCCCCTCTGGGGGTCAGCTTGCTTGCATATCAGAGGTGGTGTGCTCTTTAAAGCTCACTGCCTTGATATACGACTTCACTAGCCTTCCTTAGAGGGAGATAGATGTAACCTTCTTACCATCCAGGCCATTGTCCTGACACCTGAGAGTGTTCAAACTTCTGCTCAAGAGGTCAGTATCCTGTTTTAGCAGCACCAGTTGCGAGCTGGTAGTCAGAGCACAGGAAAGCTGGGGGAACTCAGTGGGCAACAAGGTTGCTCTCTGGGTAAACATGAGATTCATGCCAAGGGTGAGAAGACATGTTGCATGTGGAGGCGTGGTCAAGATGGCGGCTGCTTAAGATGTCTTATCGTGAGCTCCACGGCTAGCCCGTAAACATTCCTACCCATCTGTAGAAAATCCAGTGCGGTCCCTGTGGAATACACATTAGGTTGCCCTCTGCAACTGCCTGTCTACGATCCACCATGCCTTTGAGTCTCAACCTATTCTGAGTGACTGAGTTGAGCCGCTGGCATGGCAGGCCTGGTGCATGGCCTAGATCCTGTAGCGTGTGAGCCTGCTATATACCTGTAACAGGGAGAATTGGGGGCTTGGTGGCTAGCAGATGTCCGTGGGGGTGAGGAAGCAACTTGCCTCTTGATGTTGCCATAACACCCAGGCTGCGGGAGCTCCTCTTTGATCGTTGACCTGCCTCTGTCACCTCCCAGGCCAAAGTGCGACTGAACACAAGCAGCAGTGGCCCACCCGCCACCTTCAATAATAGCAACCTTGACTTCCTCAACCAGGTATGCACTGCACCAGTGCGTGTCTGCCACTTCGTGCCCCCTAGCGCTCCCCTGAAGATGGGCAGAAGACGACTGCTGTGAGGCCCCTGGGCACCAAGATTCTGCAGGGGAAAAGTGGAAACTTTGCAGGACCAAGGACCATCTTTCTCAGCATCTACCCCTACTAATCGCCCAATGCTGCTTGGAGCACCCCATCTCTGGCCTGCAATGACTTCTGCTCAACAGCACCACTGGGAACTGTAACCCTGGCCCTTTGCTTCCCATGACCCAGCAGTTGTCTGCAGATGATTGACCCATTTATAACACCCAGATTCCTCGGTTGGGACTGCAGAAGTGGACCACTACTGACTCCTGAATGTGATGCATGCTGCGACCTCCATAGATGGAACTTGTATTTTCCCCCCTAGCTCCCTAATGGGCTCATAGGGGTCCTATAGAGACACAGGAGTCCGGCAGCCCCAGAAAGTTGACACCAACTAGAGGAGACCTTTGCCACTCCATTGTACTTGCTACAGCTGGGGGGTCTTTGCTGCATGGCATGATACCCCGCCTGCTGAAACTGAACCAACAAGTGACATGTGCACAATTTCAAATAAACACAGTGCCAGGATATTGGTATTGAACACACCATCACACGCATAGGGAAGGATACTTGCTGCCATGTGTTCTTTTTGCCCAAAGACACATGGACCTGGTTACACACTAAAAGATCCGCACATGCTCCCTCAGAGAAAGCAGGCACAGGAGAATGGCTTGTACCCAAGCCGCATAAATGTTGACCCATCTCTTCGAGGCCATCCCGGGCGGAACAGGCCTGAGCTGTTAATTAAGCCTCTGAGCACAACATGAACACCTTCATACTACCACGCATGAATAGACCACAAATACACCACCAGTCCCCAAAAAGGACATTGATAATTGATGGCATCTTTGGCAGATCTTTTTTAGGGCCTGTGAATTATGGAAAAAGCTGTGGATGACCTATGAAGTAAGCAATGATGGCCTGCCTGACCCGATTGGGCATGTGCACTGATGATCCTGGATGTCCCAGCGGGTCAGCAGAGAATTTTGAGCAGGTTGGAGGGAGACTGCTGGGTGTCTGAGGCTTCCTACAAGACACCCAGCTGTCACCACCGTATAATACACAATTATTATGATAACACTTTTCTTGCCCATAATGTGGAGTTGATGCCCTAATGCTCTGATAGGGGGTGATTGCCTGAGTCTCCATGAGATGACTGCTTAGAGGAGGTGCTGGGGGTTGGATGCACTGTGGACATTGGATGGGCTCCCACATGGCAGACCTAATGGTCCAATAAGCTTGAAATACTCTATGGGGCCTGTTCTTTTCTAGGAGGTAAACTGCATCAGCAGGGAGGCACAGATGCCCTACTATCCAGAATGGGCTTGGCTCATTGCGTCACAATGCACAGGCACGATTTATATGTTCTACATTCACTCTTGGCCTGCTTTCCCAACAGACAGATCTGCAGGGACATGATAATGTTACAGGCATTAGTTACATGCCAGTTACACTGTTCAAGGGATTGTGGCATGGAGCCGGGAGGCGATCAGGCCAGGGATAGGGGATCTGGTTTTTGTAATTGAATGTTCTTTTGTATCTGATTGGGTAGGGGAGTGGCTGGGGGGGATGCCACAGGGTGGATGAAGGGTCAGGAGGGACAATGAGAGCCCCGCGCTCACTACTTGGTACTCGTAGCCACTACACTTAGGGGCCTATTTATAGGGCCCTAATGCCACCTTACGCCACATTACCATAATTTATTTTGACATTAATGTGGCCCAACAAGGCCAAAGTCCCCGTGCCATATTGCATGCATTGCGCCACTCTGTAAACATTTGCGCTACATTACGTCTGAGCCAGGCATAATGTGTGCAAAGGGGACGTTCCTCCATTAGGGGAGCTGGAAAAATGGCATAAGGAAATCTATCAGATTTCCTCACGCCATTTTTTAAGGCACTTTTAAAACCTGCTCAAGAGAAGGCACTAAAAGGTGCCTTCCATTCTTCATAATGGGGCCCTATGTACTCTGCAGGTGTAACAATATTTTGGTGCTACTCCTGAAGAGTACATCAATAGCTTCATGAAAGATTACACTATTGCCCCCTACCCTGCGCTATGGTGTACACAACGTGGCAGAAGGGGATGCTAAGGGGCGCAGGGAAAGTGGTGCTGCAGTCAGTGCAGCACCACTTTCCATAAATCTGCCCCTTGTTGCCTTAACCTGGAGTATACAGGGCATGAAAACCCCCACTAGAAGACAAAGAATATTTCATACCTGCGCCATAGGCATATCCACCTGGCTTGTCTGCAGAAGACTCAATTTACAGCAGGTGAACTTGACAAATTAAAGAGAGGCCCTGGAGTAGTCAGGTTGATGGTACAGGCTACTTAACCTATGCCCGGGGGGTACTCATTCGGATTGCCCCAGAGGTGCCCTTTGATCAATCCAGAGTGCTAGTTGAGAAGAAAGGCTGGCATGTTATACTAGAGGGAACTCTAGATGGTCCTCCCTTCTTTATGGTGTCCTTTTATGTGCCCAATGTTGCCCAGGGCACGTTCTTAGACTCCCTCTCCTTGACTATGCTACTAGATCCTTCAGCCCTTGGACTATTGAGAGTGGCTACTTTAACTGCACACATGGCACTTACATTGACCGATCAATACCCTGCTCCCGGTATGCTGGGTGTACAAGCAACAAGACATTTTCAATGGTGGGCCAGGCAATCCAATTTGTATCATATCTAGCGAATAGGGCACCCAGGGGACATGGAATATTCCTACTATGTGCCGGGCCACCAGGTACACACTCGAATGGATTACTTCTTTAGCAATGCAGACTGCTGGCCCCTAATACGTGGTTCCGAATACCTAGGCAGGACCCTCTCAGGCCACTGTCCACTACAGGTTCCACTCCAATAAGAGGAGACAAGGGCCCCTATTTCAAATGACAGCTGTGCACGGAAGCTCTACAGGACACAGCCTATGAAGATACCATAGCCAAAAACCTAATGAGGTATTTTAGGCAGAATATGGGCCTGCAGGGTCCCATGGGCTTGAACGGGACGCCATGCAAGTGGTCATAAAGGGCCACTGCATCTTTCCAACATGGGGAGCTAAAACAGTTCTTTCTGATACTGTGCTAGACCTAGAGACGCGTAGGCGGACCATGGGGATTGAGATGGTGCAGGTACCCAGGGCACAACCCCATTTGGCAAATGTTCGTGGACAACACCAAGAGGGGGTGCAGTGGCTATGTGCCTTGGACTATAATTCATTCCTGGCATGCTAACATGCCAACGGTGACAAGCTAGGACATATTCTAGCATGGTTGCTGTTGGCTTAGACCCCCAAGACACTGACAGGAGCCATACACGATAGGAAGGAGCACACAAGAAACACTCAAGTTGACATTAATGAAATATTTACATTATTCTATGAGCATTTGCATTCCTCCCCCCGCCCCCACTGATGCACCAATGTTATTATTTGAGGGCAATTGCACTTCTCCCCCTGCTTCTACTACAATTGTTAGTTAGGTGTAGAACAACCCCTCCAAAAAGAGGAGATTAACCTGACCATCCAGCAGATGGTGTGCAGCAAAACCCAAGGTACCGATGGGTTCCCTGTGGAATTTTATGTCACTTTTCGAGGTACCCTGGACCATTGCTACTTGAGGTATACTAGGAGGCACATTGGCATGGTTTTTTGCTAAACTCCCTTGGTGAGGCATTTATAGTAGCACTTCCAAAACCAGGAAGAGATCCCCCAGAAGTGAGCTCCCTTCAGCCTCTTTCAATGTTGAACATTGATTACAAAATATTAGGTCAGATTCTCATAAATAGGCTGCTCTCAATGCTCAACTCCCTTGTCCACTCAGACCAATGTGGTTTTGTATCCCGTAGGCGACGCACTACAACATCTGGCATCTCTGTCACATCGTGGATGTGATAGCTGAGGAGACCAACCCACAGGTGGCGGTCTCCTTAGAATTTGAGAAATTGTGTTCGACACGCTGAGCTGGCCCTATTTACTACAAGTCCTCAAGGAGTTCGAGGTGGGCCCTAATTTCATAGGTTGGGTCAAATTACTCTACACTGCTCCGTAGGCGCGGGTCATTACTGGTCATCAGATCTCACGCTCACTCCCCATCGGTAAAGGGACCCACCAGGGGTGCTCTTTATCCACAGCATTTTTCACACTAGCCATGGAACCAGTAGCAGTTATGTTGCATGCCAGAAGACCTGCTTGAGACACTAGAGTGGGATCAGAATGGCACACTGTGTTCCTATTTGGTGACAATGTACTTGTGTATCTACAAGATCAATCTGCTACGCAACCAGCCCTCTATGATGTACTAGACTGCTTCAGAAAGCTCACCGGTCTTAAGGTCAACTGGAGTACGTCTTGTCTTTTCCCCCTATATCTGATTGTTGCAGAACCCCGAGCAGTGCCAGGATCAGGGCGACTTCCCTGGTCCTTTGATACCGTCCGATACCTCTGCGTTATTATTTATCACACTGAAAGGATTTGCTCGATGGCTACCAAGGCAAGGCCTTGACATTGATTCGCTAACCCATGAGTTTCTGGATGCGACTCCCTCTCTCGCCTCTGGGCAGAGCCTCGGTGGGAAGAATAGTAATCCTTTCACGACTCCTCTACCTCCTTACAGCCTTGCCAGTGATACCAGCTTGACCCTTCTTTAAGACTTTGAAGAGTCTAGAGTCGTAGCTGGTTTGGGGACAGCAAGGAAGAAGATTGCAAATCACGTGCTTCAGTGCCCTATTTCGCAGGGGGGTCTTGCAGTCCTGGACCTGGAGCTGTACTTTGCTGCAGCATAACTGCAGTCGGCCATGCAATGGCTAGTTGGGGACAAAGCAATGGAGGGTGACTAGGTTCGGGAGTCTTTGGAGGCATGGACACAGTAGAATAGCTATTCATGCCAGGGAAGCCGGTCGGAAGACTAGGTAGACTCACACAGGTGGCCAAATTAGTATGGAACTGCTACATCTAACCCAGACTGTCCCTTTGCTCCGAAGTTGCCCCTATGGTGCGTACTGACCATAAAATGCCTGCTAACTGCACTTGACCCTTCTCAATGGCAGGAAGCTGGTAACGCCCAATTACGCGACAGAACGCTGATCTCCTTTCAAGGACTGCAGGAGCTCAATGGGATTGGTGCAGGTCTTTTTCTGTTCTACGCTGCAATTAGTGCGGTTATTGGAAAGGTGTGGGCATCGGGACAGACTGAACCGCCGTTTAACCTTAGCCTGCAGTGTCTTTTGACACACAGGATGGGTCAACAAGCAGTTTCAGTCCTTTATGCTGCAACTACAGGGAGGGGACAGTGAACTGTCCGTCCACAGCAAATGGAAATTAGATGCCTGCTTGAACACAGAATTGACTGCCAAGCAGTGGACCATGTCACTGAAAAAGGTGAAGTGAATTTCAAGAAACACCTGACTAAAATGTACACCATATCATTAAGTGCACCAAACTTAACTTACGCCACATCGCCTACACAAGATGTTACAGATGGCCTCACTGGCATGCCAAAGATGCCACATTTTTTCATGTGGTCTGGGAATGTCCTTCGTTAATGCACACATGGAGCTGGTGGAACATATATCTGAGATCATTGATGACAGACTCCCCCAACCCCCTCCTCTGCTTGCTGGAGATCACGTAATGAACCAAGCACAACAAACACCACATGAAACTGGCTTTTTTAAAAGACTCATCATCATGGCATGTGAAGCTGCTCAGCCACCCACCCTTGAGAGCTGGCTTAACATGACCCACAAAAGGACCCTAGCAGAAGTAGATGCCATGTCATGAGATTGCTGGATACGGGAGGAGCTGCCACAATAATACTAAGGAAAGCATTTGTGCTCAAACTGTTCGATAAACTAAATTCACCTTCACCTGATGGCAACAACAACCCTGGCGTGGCTGAGGACTGATTAGACTGCCTTCCCGAGTCTATAGTGCATGTAAATAAGTCCATCATGACCAAACACTCATCTCAATCTTGAGTACCTCATCCCTGCAGACAACATGTTCCCCAACCCCTCATTGGCACCACGCTGTCATTTTGAGACCTAAACATATATCACTGTCCTTAATTAACTGTGTCTGTGTGATTATGTGACCACCCACCACTATACCAGCCAAAGAACACTTAAAGCTACTGTTTTTGTTTTGGTTTTACTTAGTGACACATACTTATTGGTTCTGCTATCAACAAGACAGGACACAAGGCTTAACTATTAATGTTCTTACTGAAGTTGTTCATTTCTGCTCTCTCAATTTACTAATTCCGCATGTTTGTAGGCTATGCTACCAAACTCTAGTCATTGCTGATATGGATGTGAAATGTCAACTTACTCACTTCTTGCAAATGTGGCTTGTTACATCTTGTCCAGTTTTTGGTGAATGTGCTAAATACCAATAAATAAATTAAAAAAAAATGCCACGTTGTTTTTTACCAAATATGACCCATTTTGGCTATACCATAATGGAGCTGGTAACCTCAAGTTTGCCCGTGTGCCAACACATGTTATCTTATGGACCGTTGTGCACTTATGCTAGCCTTTAAAGCAAAAGACCACTATAGGGATACATAAGCTTCCACCTAAGTGTCCACATCTTTGATATATTGCACCCTGTTTTCTGTGTTCAGGAGACCTTCCTTAGGTGTGACTAACATATATTAAAGTAGTTCACTTGTGTCACTAAGGGTGGCAGAAGCATTGCTTCAGGCCTAGGTGACCCCTTTAACACCCATGTCCTGGGTACCACTGGTACTATATACTAGGACATTATAATGGGGTTAGAAATTGCCACTTGGTGATGACAATTCACATATACCAATTTAGGGAGAGAGTACTGGCGTCTGGTTAGCAGATTCCAGTGCACTTTCAGGGTCATAATCAACAGCATCTAGAGCAGAAAGTATGAGGGTGACCCTCCAAAAAGGTACTTTTCTACACCACCTTTGAATTACTTTAGAAGATAAAGGCCCTCATTACATCCCTGGCGGTCGGTGTAAAAGTGGCCGTAATACCGCCAACAGGCAGGCGGAAACAAAATGGAATTACAACCATGGCGGTTACTGCCATGCAAAACCGCCACTTTTACACTTCGACCTCCAGGGTGGTAACGACCGCTGGGCTTGAGACTTCGGTCTGCAGCCCGGCGGCTGTCACTAGACCGCCGGCTGTATCAGGACCCCGCATACTGCCATGGATTTAGTGGGGTTTTGTACCGCCATGAAATCCATGGCGGTAGGCACTGATTGGGGTCTCCCCCCTCCCAGAGTCCTCCCCCAACACCGACGACCCCCCTACCACCCCAAAAGGTGGTAGGACCCCCTCCCCACCCCTACCCTCCGCCCCCACACAGAAACACCCACACACACCCCCCACACCCTCCTGCATTCACACCACTCATACACATACATGCACACAGACTTATAAGTCCCATTTCCCATTAACACAATACACCCCCTGCATGCATGCACACACTCACACAACCCCTCTACACACTCACACGCACACCCCCATGCATGCACACAACACACAACCCCCCCCCACCACCACTCCCCTAAGGTACGATCACCTTACCTGTTCCGGTGACCCTCCGGGGGGGGGGGACAGGATCCATGGGGGCTGCTCCGCTGCCAGCACCCCATCACCAGAACACCGCCACGTCGAATAATTTGATGACGTGGCGGTGGAGGTGGAGCAGCCTCCACTTCCCAGCCGAACGCCAGTATGGCTGCTGTCCGAAAAAGGGCGGAGGGCTGCCAGCAATCATGATACGGTTGGCCCAAGACTGCCACCACTGGCGGTCTTTGGCCTGGAGTAACCTCGGCGGTCTTGGCAAAAGACAGCTGAGGTTGAAATGAGGGCCAAAGTCTGTTTAAACATTAAGTAGTACTGGCAAGTACTCCAATTTATAGAAAAAGTGATAAATTGAATGGTAAATGCACTGGTAGAGAAATAAGGAATTTATTTTACGATTTAACTCTAGATCAGCATGCCAACTGATACACTTTCTCCCTTTGAATGTATTGAAATACCACCCATGGTTTACGCTAAGCTGTAGAAACGGGAAAGAAGAACATTGTCACATGGAAATATATCTCTGAGTACTGGCCCATTGCTCAGATTTTTAAAACTTTTTAGGTACAGCGACACAACTGATATCAGCACTTTTCATCATCTTCACTGCTGCTTTCCTCTGTGTTGTTGGATTTCCATTGCTTACTCATCTGTTAAGAACAGTTATATTGCCTGCTCCTTTGTGATACGGCAATCAGGGGGATTGTATTAGTTTTCATGTTCAGCTCCCTCCCTTGAAGGTTAAATGGATTTTACAGGATTGTTTGGGTTATTGTTCTGTCTAGGACATTGGAAGGGCTGATTGATTGCCAGCAGCTCTTTCAACAGATTGAGGAACCCTCGGAGGCGCTTGACCGTGGTTATCGCGTGCACGTTAGTCGATTTAACACATCCTAATAGAGTTTACTATGCTTGACAGGAATGAAAAAATCCCCTTGCTGATCAAGGAACTATCAGTGCCAAATAAACCAGTGTTCATGCTTTCATAATTCTAAGGGCTGGCCAGGTAGCTCTTTCAGGTATTACTCATTATCTCTACTACTTTTCATTGTGAAAACCTTTTTTTGGAACTAGAACATGGCTTTTATTGCACGCTTGGACCAATTCTTCCTATCAAAAGGGATTTCTCATTTACGGCAGATATAAATGTTCAGTAAAACTACATTGAGTTGAAGGATTTGCTTAGAGCTATTGTATTTACTAACATTAAGGAATGATCGGATACTACTGCCTTATAAGCAGAACCATTAAAAAACTTTAGACTTGAAGTAGTGGCATTGTCAAAGGTTTGTAGTTGCCGACATCGGAGCATTGTGGCCTTGAAAAAGCAGGGCACAAGTTGTGAAAAGGTTCTAATGCAAAAAAGGTTTGATGAGCTATCAATATTTACACCACGACTGCCAGGTCAACATTTATGTTATGTGAAACTCACGATTTATTTTTAGTAGGCTATGAGAGACAGGGGTTGTCTATATATATATATATATATGGGCTGTGATGCAGGCAATTGATTACCTGTAAGTCGGCAGAGGAAGTTTACACAAGTCCATTTAGGGCTGTGCACCGGAATATAGCCGTTGAATCGTTATCTCATTCCTAGCGACCTAATTTGGGCAGTACAGATCAGTTTGCTCTTTATAGTGGTGCGCTTACATTTTTTATGTCATTCTGCACTTAAGGCGCATGCAAATGGAACTCTCAACCACAGTCTTACTTTGTCAAGACTTCTTTTGGAAAACAAGGAATGATGTGTTTAGAAAAATTATGAAATAAGCTATCCACGGAAGAGGTTACCCTCCTGAAAGGAGCCGTGACCAAGGCCCTCATTACAAGGTTTCTGGGAATACGGTGGGGGTATTTATTGCAAAAAGTAAATACCATCACCCCAGAGTGAGGTATTTAGCACGAGTTGTAAATATCTCATATTCCAAGTTTTCAACAAGAAATGACGGCATAATATGGAACTGGTACACTGAGTTCTGCATGTTTTTGTCTTTTTTTCTGAGCCTTTAGCCCCAGTAAAAGTGGCCAGTTTGAAACTTCCAGCGTGTGTTAATTAATTGTAATTCCGATCCCTATGCAAACAGCAGGTTTTCCATGAGTGTGGTCACGTTCAAGCAGTGGCAACAATTTCAAAGTGAAGAATACAACACAATAAAATGCTCAACTTCTAAAAATAGAAAAACGTTAATGAGCACAATTACATCAAGAACATTAAAATAGCTTAAACAAGGCCAGAAATATGACTCTTTATGTATTACAATACGCATCAAGTAAAGTGCCACTAAAACCACTGTTCACAGATGACTGGGATATAGGAATGATTTCAGGCCACCCGCAATGGAGCAGAGGTTTGATACATGAAGTAGATTGTCAAGCTCTTGCTGATCATGTTAGTTTTAGCACCATAAGCTCTGATCAGAAAAAAACAGAATTTCATACCCAATTCATGGGTCAGATAAATTTGCTGACTCACCCTGAGCCAAGGCTTTCAATTAGTCACCTTTTTGGAAGTAAAAAGCATACCTGGAAGATATAGCCACACAGGGCTCCACAAGGCCAGATATCTTCACCACGAAGTCCCGCTAAAACAGTTTTCAGATCAGGTTTATTGCCCATCTTGGGTTTGACCTGCTATGTTAAAACTCAGAACCTCTGAAGGCTGGAAAACGACAAAAACTATTAAGACCCTCAATTTAACTTTCACATATGTAACTTCCTCTGTCAGAGAGGCGGAGGACATTACGGCCACCATTACCACCACTGTGAAAGTAGTTCACTTCAAAATACAAAATGGTTGGTGTATGGCCACCATGGGTTTTGACTGCCATCATTAAACTTTGAATTTTTTTTTGTTTTTCAAAAACTATCTTCCAAAGTGGAAGTTTGTTTTCAAAACAAAAAGATAATATCCCCACATTTTGGGGGTTTTCTCACAGGGTATAGGGTTTTTTCATTTTCTCTGGATTTTCCTGGCGTGATGGACTGAAAAGCAAAGACATTACACTGCCCACCTGAATAGCATGGGAAGTGAAATGTTCTTTATATGAAGGGTCATACTCCTGTGGTCCATCATAGGAAGCCTTATGTCAATGCAGCCAACAGGGGCTCAGTCAATAGAAACATTATGGTTCTCCAGATTCTAAAAGAGGTGGGCAAACTGAAAGTTTGGCCGATGGATACTTGGATGCATTTGCAAAGGAGTAACCTGTCCACCAAAATCTAAATCTGCCACTAATGCTCTTTTTTCACAGTGCTGGAAAGGTTTGTTATGTTCAGCCTTGTAGCCCGTCTCTCTTCAGGGCATGCTTTTAGGTGCCAAGAAGTGGATTGGAAGTTTGGCGGTCAGAAAAACTCAACCACCAAATTCCCAACAAGGAGACTGCCACAGTGCTGGTGGTCTCCCCACTGGCCCCAATATGAGTTTTCCATTCGGTCTGGTGAGAAATGTGTGGCAATATTGGACTCAGCTCCACACGGAGCTGAGTACTATGCAGTCACACAGGGGGCCTCCCTAGCACCCTTGGAATGTGCACTGCCTGCACAGCAGACAGTGCACATTCTGACAGTGCTGGGGAGGGCGGGTCCCCGCACTTGTTCTCCACTAGCCTTTTAATGGTGTTTGAACCGCCATGAAAAGGCTAGCAGAGAACATAGTTGCAATCAGCACAGAACGCTCACTTCAGCTCTGCGGTGGCTGATTACAACCACGACCGCTGTCATCCCATCGGGATCAAAGATCCTGCCGGAAATGATGGTCTTTTGTCAGTCCAATTGCCAGGATAATAATGTGACGGTCAGACCGCCACAGCCACTGCAGTCCAAAGGCCACCAAAAGTCTGGCGGTCTTGTGACCACCAGACTCATACTAGGGCCTTAGGTCTGTCTCCAGGGTTGTATCTTGAAGGGTTGAATCCTCTTTGGTCAGCTGTGACCTCCTAGAGTTGGGAATTCACCTGCTTTATGTGTCCCTGAAGCATGCAAATAGTAGGCCAACCACTATACTCTTGGAGGGCAGTTTTAGCCATATGTGCCAGCAAAATGTAGTTGTTTTCGAGGGTTTGAGCACTTCAGTGATTCATTTTCTGTCAGCAGGAATAAGGAGTCTTTTTCCAGCCAGGACTTATTAATCAGGTGGAGTCTCCAAAGATGTAGGAATATTCTGAGGAAGTGCATGGGTTTAGGTGGCAGATTTAACCCGTACACTAGCCAGTGTTTTGAAAAACTCTGCATTTTAATCCTATTTTCCCAGGGTGTTCCTCCTCCCTTCTCATTTCCTCCTCTTTGTCTTATTGTAGCAGTGTTCAGATGGACCTGTTATGGCAGAACCTATCCGCCACTAGGCAGGCCTGATTTAGCCTCTTGCCTATTTAGATGAGCTTTACCTATCTGACTGGCACACAATCAGTTCCTTCTCCTACTGTGAGTGGACTGTTGCTGTTTGGAAGGGTCATGGAAATGAATAGGAGAAGTCTTCCATTCCATTTCCAAATCAAAAGACATAGGGCCTGATTATGACCCTGGCGGACGGCGGAGGCCGTCCGCCAAGGTACCGCCGCTGAATGACCGCACCGCGGTCAAAAGACCGCGGCGGCCATTTAGACATTTCCTCTGGGCCGGCGGGCGCTCTCCAAAAGAGCGCTCGCCGGCCCAGAGGAAATGCCCCTGCAACGAGGACGCCGGCTCAGAATTGAGCCGGCGGAGTTGCAGGGGTGCGAAGGGTGCAGTTGCACCCGTCGCGTATTTCAGTGTCTGCTTAGCAGACACTGAAATACTTTGCGGGGCCCTCTTACGGGGGCCCCTGCCGTGCCCATGCCATTGGCATGGGCACGGCAGGGGCCCCCAGGGGCCCCCCGGCACCCCCTACCGCCATCCTGTTCCTGGCGGGCGAACCGCCATGAACAGGATGGCGGTAGGGGGTGTCAGAATCGCCGCCATGGGGGATTCTAAGGGCAGCGGTAAACCGGCGGGAGACCGCCGGTTTGCCTCTTCTGACCGCGGCCGAACCGCCGCGGTCAGAATGCCCTGCGGGGCACCGCCAGCCTGTTGGCGGTGCTCCCGCCGACCCTGGCCCCGGCGGTCTTAGACCGCCGGGGTCAGAATGACCCCCATAGTGATAAAGTTGCACTTTGTTGCTGCCCACTCCCAATTACAACTAACACCTACTAGGTAGGCAGTAGTTACCACCCATCTGCGCCTACCAAGCTTAAAGGCAGGCTTCTGTCCTCAGACCCAGGATTGTGTACTATCCTAGCCAAGGTTGTGAACTCCAGCTCTGGAAAGCCAGAGTGCAAAACTGGCATTACATTAGTTTTGCCTTAGGCAACGCTAAGCACTTTTTTAAAATAAAGTTAATCTTCCACTTGGTTATCAAAATTTCACCCTTAAATCAGATTTTTAAAATTAAGAAATAACTCAGATACACTTTGCCAGCATTTCTCTAAGCAGATATAGGAAATAAAGATTCATATCCCATCTAGACCAGAGAAGAGTCTAGCACTGTCTGCAAAGTAAAATAGATTGTGGTGTTTACTCTACTGTGAGACCACACTAGCCTAAATATAGATTGTGTTCTATTTTTATGTATTAGCACCTTGCTATATTGGCTTACAAGGCACGCTTTATATTCACATTATGAATATACATAAAATAGCCCTTTTCTGCATGGGGAAGGCACTTTTCCCTGCTAATTGTAACAACAGCCAGCAGAGCACAGTGGTGCTCCTGAAGGATGTTTATTTTCATATACATGGGTAGAGCCAATACACGCTGCAACTCACACGTGACATTTCACTTTCACATAATAGGTGCTCAATGTTCTTAAAGAATAGTGAAATAGAGAAAAGCAATTAACCAATGTTACCAGTATCACTTATGGTCATAGCACATGGAATGTGGCACTGAACGGCAGCAACACAATGCATAGAATCCTTATACCGCAAAAATAGGCTCCAGGTAAAGGTGGACAATCGGGGGATCACAAAGAAAAGGCACATTTGCTACATTTTTTCTGATCAAATATTTTCTCTTCAGTCTTAGAAACATTTCTGGTTGTCAATGAGCTAGAGATTGGCAATGCAACTGTGTTTGTCTTTTTACCAAAAAGAGATTTCATGAGGTTAGGGTCTTGATAATCAGTGGCATGTAGGATTGCAGAACTTTGAGCTGAAAATGTAGTTACAATTCCCTATTCAGAGGTTACCAAAAACGTTCCCATGTAAAAGAGACTGATCCATATTGTTTAGAGAAAATGTATCACTAAATATTCCTTTACAAGAAAATGTGGGGCATATTTTCAAGCCCCTAGCACCACCTTGCACTGCCATAGCGTAACTTTTTTTATTCCAAGGTGGCGTTAAGGAGGTCTTTCTCCTGCGTCATAGTTACAAAGTGGCACAATGCTAGCATTACCCCACTTTGTAAACCCTTGCAACACTTTATATCTGCGCCAGGCATAATGTATGCAAGGGGGGCGTTCCAATGCAGGGGGACCTAAAAGATTGCACTGTGAAAATTACATTTCACTGAGCTATATTTTCAGTCATTTTTAATGCATGCTCAGAGCAGCCGTTCAAATGACACACCCATTTTATTCAATGGGCATCCCTGCGCTTTGCTACACTAGCATTAACATTTTTTATCCTAGTGCAGCAAAGCACCACAATAGTATAAAAAAATTTGACGCCATTGTCCTAATGACTGACATGGTGCACCATATTATAAATATGAGCAACCATGGTGTTGTTAGGTGGGGTAGGGGTCGACACAAGAAAAGTGACACATCGTACCAGTGCGCCACTTTCTTGTAACATATGTCTCTAAGTTTACACCTTCCTGAACAAAAACAATCCGAAGAGGTGTTTTCCTCTTTCTAAGTGTGCTGCAGAATGCAGCACCCATAGAAAGAGAAAACAGCTGTGAAAAATAAAGATATTTCTCACTGTTACATCAGTCTTGTGCCACCCCTAAGGTGGCGTAGGAATCTTACACATTCCCAGACTTGTAAATCTGAACTGTGTCCAATTCCTTCAGGTTCCATGGGTGTTGCGTGGGAACACCCCAAGCAATACCCATGGAATGCCCCATTCGAGTTATGCGTGAAAAGGGGTCCATATTCACAAGCCCATGAAAAACCACACAAGGTGACTTTGTGCAGTCTTGTAAATATGGGCCTGCACACCGCGCCACTGAAGCATAAAAAAAAAAAATGATTCTCCAGTGGCACAGTGTGCTGCTAGGGCCTTGCAAATGAGACCCATAGCATCAAATTCACAAAGTGCCTCAGTAGTCATGGAGGAGGCCCCACAGTCATAGCAGGGGTCCCTGCACTCGTGGTGGAGCCTCCATACAGCACTTTCCCATTGTTGAGGGCCCATCACAAGTGTGGGACCACCACTGCAACCTCAGGGCCCCTTCCATGACTGCAGAAGCCCTTTGTGAATTAGGCCCCATGGTACAATAAGGACAAAGGTCTTATCCCAGAAGCTCTTTTCAACATTATGCACAGCCTAGCATTCAACTAACCCAATGTTTTCAGAGGTGTACAAATATTTGGAAGATATTTGAGCAGCATACATTTTGTTAAGGGATTCACTAGTTCCCAGACAAAACTGACATTCTTATTGAATTTCAGGAAAGCCTGAAAGATTTATCAAACTTATGCTGTATAGGTTTTTCTCATTAACAACAGTTGAAGTCGCAGGCAACAAAAATAGAGGTGAAAATAGATCCTTATCTTATTCCAACCATTTCCTTTACATACTTGTATCGTTGGTCCTGATGCATATGTATTGAGAAATATCGTCATCCAGCAACTTGCTAATACCATACAACATTTCTGCTAACACTGTCAAAAATATGCAATTTTTATTAGTCTTGTATTGTGTAATTATTTTAGAAATCTGGTACAAACAAATGTTCATATGGTGTATGGCAAATAAATATTTTTAAAACAAGGTAATGGCATTCTCTTGAAGAACCATCGTAAAATAAAAAGCCCACTATATAATGCTTTTCAAATACAACCTTTAAAGAGCTCTCAGAGAGCTTGGGATGGGAAATGGGAAAGGCAATTGTATTTGTAGTTTTACTGAAAAGGGATTTCATGCGATTACCCTCTTGATAAATAATGCCATTGAGGGCTGCAAAATTTTAAACTGCAAATGTAGTCGCAATCCTCCTACTATTCATCGTTTAGCAAAACCTTTCAAAGTAAAAGAAATGTTCCGTACTGCTCAGAGTAAATGTAGCAGTAAACATTCCTTCACAGGAATACGATTTTGTGATGAAACATATGCAATGAGACTACTAAAACACATCACCTGTGCAGAAAACCTATGTGGGCCCATTTAAAAAGGCAACTACACCTGTGCATATTTACTTATGTGTATATTTACTTTCAAACCCAGGTGTAACTCTGTGAGAGCATTGAACCTCCTCCAACATAATTTATAGGTGCAAGGTTACTACTACCATTTTTCCACACATAGTTGAAGACCTCTGCAGCAATGGTGAAAATCTTCTTATAGAAAGTATGGGGGGAAATGAAAGGTTTATTATTCTTTAAACAATGAATGAAAATATGTAATGTTAAATATAAATGTTAATACTTTTTTTTTCACTAGAATTTATCAAATGTTGCGGTACTTTAACTCATCAATTAAATTAAATATTTAAAATTTATTAATTTAATATATAAATAAATACAACTGTTTGAACAATAATTACTAAAAACACACCCCATCACAGTATTTGTTTTTATTTAATGTATAGTAATTTAAAACGTGTTTTTATTTTTAATTAGTTTTATTTTTAATTAAATTTTGCACTTAAAATAATGACACAGTGGGCTTGATTCACAAAGGTAAACTTATAAGTTTGAGTAAGTTTAGCCTTTTCTGTATTAAAAAAAAAAACTGCATTTAAGTAGAAAGTTTATGAGTCCAGAGAGTCCTCCATGTGGGCGGAGAACTCCACACATAACAAGAAGGGCATGTCCTATCTTTTTATAGGTAGAGTTCTCTGGCCCAAATGCAGAGTCTCCACACTCTTGAACTTACTATTAACATGCAGTTTTGCAAAAAAGTGTAAACTTACATAAACGTGTAAGTTTACCTTTGTGAATCATTCCCACATATTTGTAATCTAGTGCACACTCTCATGAAGTGACCAACGAAACACAGAAAGAGAACACACTCCAGGGTCTGCAGTAAAGTGCTTTCTTTACGGCAACATGTTTCAACAAAATGGTCTTTGTGAAACCCAAACAATACAAGTGCCCCATTGCCTTTAAAAATAAAGTGAAACCTCTGACAAAGAAGCAATACTCAGCCTGTTTTCATCACCAGACCCTGTGACAACTATTGGAAAGTGTATTATTAGTAGGTGCAGGTAGGTACCCACACAGGCCCCAATTTCACATAAGTTCTAGTCAAGGTCTCAATAAATTAATCCTTGCTCAGCCCTTAGTAGCTAGGCCCACGAGAAGTTAGGATTAATTTAGGAGACAAATGTGAAAAGCATT
The DNA here is from genome assembly GCF_031143425.1 of Pleurodeles waltl. NCBI lineage: Eukaryota > Metazoa > Chordata > Amphibia > Caudata > Salamandridae > Pleurodeles > Pleurodeles waltl. Next base: position 1,027,647,134 of record NC_090448.1, on the reverse strand, counting down.
TAATATCAACAAAACAGTAAACAGTAAAACACAACACACAATAAAAATCTATCACCAATTCATAAAAGTAGGAAATATTTTTTTCTTTAAAATGACACCAAAATGACAAACATCCAATGTAGGGAACCATAGATTTCAATATTTACAGAATGAATGTAAAAATGTGCTTTCTAGTACCTAAAAGCACAAAGCATCAACCACAGACATCTGGTCGTGATTGACTAAGGCAACGTCAAAGTTTGAAGCTGACCCCAATGGACCCCAAGTCAAATGTACTGGGTGGGAGGCCTTGGTCAAAAGTTTACCTTCAAACTTAGTACTTATCCTGGAGTTTTTTCTCTCACCGTCAAGCAAGGGCCCTCTCCAGGCCTGCTTGCGATGTAATGTCATTGGTTTGGCTCCGTGCAAGGTTCTGGCCAGCTCCTGGAACTCTCATTCATGGGGAAAAGCTCCGAGCTCCAGCGAGACAATACTGTAATTTAGTCTGGGCCATGGTTTGATGTCGCCGGCTTGACTCTCATCAATGTGGCGATCACCCTATGGAGCTTTTTTTCAAAGTTGCTCCAAATTTCTGGATTTTCTTCCAAAGGTCCTTGTTGGGGTCTTGCAGCATCCACAAACTTGCTCCAAGGTTCCAGAATCTCTGAGTTGCTCCTTGGGAGTTGGGACTACAATTTCCAGAGTGCACCTGGTCAGAATCCTCAAAAGGCCACTAGGCGCTGATCACTTGGGCTCTTCTTGCAGGACTTGAAGCAGGGGACTCTTGGAAGCTCCTTTGTCCCTGTTGCTTACAGGGAGTCTTTAGAAGCAAGGCAAAGTCCTTTCTGTGGTGAAGCCCAGAGTGTGCAGCTGGTGCAGTCCTTGTGGGTGAAGTCCTTCAGGTATAGCCCAGGGGGTTAGCCAGACAGTCCTTCTTTTTCTGGTCTTCTTCCGGCATGGATTGGTGTTGCTGGGCAGCTGTTTCATATTTATCCATGCTCCTGGGCTGGGTGGGGGCACCCATTAATAGTGAGTTGCAGGGTGCCAGCCTCTCATGGCCACTTCCTGTGAAGTGTGGCATTTTTGCAATCCCAGAAAGCACTAGTTCACAAAAATCCAAAATGGAGAGAATCTCTCCTAAAGGGTTAGGTCTGGTTTAGCCCACCCACTGGTGTGACTAAGTTTCCCTAATACTCCCCTTCCAACCCCTCTGGAAATTCAGTTACAGGAGCTCCCATCTTGCTGGGGGTACAGGAAATGAGGGAAGTCTGGTTCTTGTCCCAAGTGTCTTTCCCTCCTTTGAAGACCCGTTTGGCCACCCAGCCTTCTTCCTGCTCTGCCATCTGTTGTTGCAGATCTCCAAACTCCAGATGCTTTCTTTGTTTCAGCCCGGACCACTTCACAACTCATTAAGGTAGCTTGGCTCAGCCTACCAAAGGCTGACAAATCAGGAAAGGCTACTACAAGGCTGATTTAGGTAACCTTTAGAAAGAGTTCTACAACTCTTTCCCTATAATAGTCATAATAAATCAGGCAATCTTGGCAAGTTGTGGGATTCAGTCTAACTTAATGTATTATCTTGAATGACATATTTAGCTCACTCCTATCACAAATAACACCTTATTAATGTAAAATGAAGCCTTCCAATGTAATCTTGTGAAGCAAATGCACTACAGTGGGGAAAAACGAAATTGACAGTTTTTCCCTCACCAGTGCATATAAAGCAACTTTTATAAAATGCCTGCTTATAATTACACTTCAACCTACCCTTGGAGAACCTAGGGTAGACTTTAGGGATGACTTATATGTAACAATTAGGTAGTTTAAGACTTTGTAAGTACTTTTAATTTCAAAGTCGAATTTGGGACTGCCTTTAAAATTACACCAAATACTACAGCAGTGCATCCATGGGTGCCCTAACTTCACTGGAGTCCCTAAACCTACATGCCCTGCCATACACTAGGGACTTACAAGTAGGTTGTCGGAGCCAATTATATTTATGCCTTATTAGCATATACCTTTTAGACAGAACACTGGGCCTGGTTAGCAGAGCCCAGGGCACAGTCAGAGTCAGTAACCACCAGTATCAGTCAAGTAATGACAGTGATCAGGGCAAAAAGGATGACTTTCTCACAGTAACTATACCGTTGTTTTTACATATGGTCTTTCAAAAAAAACAATTATCAATGCACACATTTGTATTCTTAGATAGATGAAATTGTAATGAGTTCATATTATACAAACAGATGTAAAGTAATAAAAAATGGTCACCATTTCGGATCTGCAATCAGTAGCATTCTGGTTTCTGTAAGTGGCCCACAATTGACTTTGAAGCTGTTATGTTGGCATTTATTTAACCTCACCAGTGGTTTTTTGTGAAAGGCGTTAACAATTATAAGCACAAGTCCCTGATTGCTCTGCTTATTGAATCCTTAACATGTGGTGTTGCAATTGTGTTCCATCGATTCAGTATGCCTGGATTTTTTGCTTTTTGGATCTCCCGGTATTAGACTTCGGACTGTGTCTCACCCATGGTAATCAAATGGCAAATGGACTGAGCAGGTTTACTGCCAGTGTCCAACTTTTAAGAAAAGACCACTGTGATGCAGCAAGGGTAAGGGGCACTTGGCTGGTTACATGTGAACATTTGTGCACATGTGAATGGGCTGCATGTTGGAGACTACAGGTGTGTGCAGTCCGGTAACTGCTCACTGCTACCCTGGCGCAATGGGTACTCTACAGGATTATCTATTCACCTGGGATAGATCTTATAATGTTAGTGTACACTAATAGGAAATGTCAGTCTGATTTACTGTTTTGTTTACAGAGACAATTTATTATACACAAGGAGAGAATTGGCTTAGAGTGCAGTTTTGCTTTGCTTTGACCTACAGAATTCATTGACTTTTTGAATTAGAGTGTAATCTGTGGGAAAATCAATTCTGTAATTTCCAAGATGATATCTGTACACTTTATCGGCTATCCAGAATTGGCATAGTCCTCTGGCTCAGCTCAGCATCAGAGCCCAGGCCTTCTGTCACCCTGCTGTACCAATCGTATTTCTCTCCAATGGCAAGAACAAATGGCCCCTCCCCCCCAAAGGGGAGTAATTCACTGTGCTTCACCCAGCTCCTGAGAAGGCAAATTGTGAAGTGGAATGATCATTCATTTAGCTGTCACACTGTACTAGGTATGTGCTTGTCCAAGCCCACTGAACAAAGGAAAGAGCCCAGACAATGGGAGTCAACTAAGGAGAGGGGCCCTCTTTGAACTTTAGGTGTGTAAGACCCTGGCAGTCATTTCAGTAAGGGATGGAGCTGAGACCTAAGGAGCAGATGTGGACAGTGACTCATGGATGATGTCAATTTGGACTGACCCAGCATGCCATGCAGGAGGGTTGGGACAGGGGTGGAGGGGTGACGTGGCACACTGGGATTGGGCAGACGTGTCTGCCTTTTTTAACCTTTCTCTCCCCTTGCACAAGAGGGAGACTCTCTTCGGCCTGGTGGTTATGCTGTGTTTTGCTGCTGCCGTCTTGGACTTCCATGGAGAACTGCAAGGAGGAACTCCCTGATGCCCACATAGGACTAAGGGCTCTTCCCAGTTGACCCCAATACCAGTGTGTCTTCCCAAGGGCCATTGAGGCTTGCCCCCTTACACCTGTGTAGGAAAATGGCTCCCTGTTGCAGTTACCCCCCACTTTCTTCCTGATGTTGATGCTGACTTGACTGAGAGGTGTGCTGGGACCCTGCTAACCAGGCCCCAGCACCAGTGTTCTTTCACTAAAAATGTACCATTGTTTCCACAGTTGCCACACCCCTGGCACAGAGATAAGTCCTTTGTAAAAGGTGCCAGGGAAGGTCCCTAAGGGCTGCAGCATGTGTTGTGCCACCCTAAGGAACCCCTCACCTAACATCAGGCACACTGCCATTGCAGATTGTGTGTGTTGGTGGGGATTAAAATGCAAAGTTGACATGACATCCCCCTCAGAGTGCCATGCACACAAAATACTGCCTGTGGCATATATAAGTAACCACTCTAGCAGGCCTTAAAAGCCCTAAGGCAGGGTGCACTAAACCATAGGTGAGGGCATAGCTGCATGAGCAATTTGCCCCTACAGCATCTAAGTCTATTCTTAGACATTGTAAGTACAGTGTGGCCATATTAAGAATATGGTCTGGGAGTTTGTCAAAAACGAACTGCACAGCTCCACAATGGCTACACTGAATACTCAGAAGTTTGGTATCAAACTTCTCAGAATAATAAACCCACACTGATGCCACTGTTGGATTTATTAAAAAATGCACACAGAGGGCATCTTAGAGATGCCCCCTGTATTTTATCCAATCCTTCAGTGCAGGGCTGACTGGTCCGTGCCAGCCTGCAGCTGAGAGATGAGTTTCTGACCCCATGGGGTGAGGGCCTTTGTGCCCCCTGAGGCCAGAAACAAAGCCTGCTTTGGGTGGAGGTGCTTCACACCTCCCCCCTGCAGGAACTGTATCACCTAGCAGTGAGCCTCAAAGGCTCAGGCTTCATGTTACAATGCCCCAGGGCACTCCAGCTAGTGGAGATGCCCGCCCCCTGGACACAGCCCCCACTTTTGGCGGCAAGTCCAGGGGTGATAATGAGAAAAACCACCAGTCAGGACAGCCCCTAAGGTGTCCTGAGCTGAGGTGACCCCTGCCTTTAGAAATCCTCCATCTTGATTTTGGAGGATCCCCCCAATAGGATTAGGAATGTGCCCCCCTCCCCTCAGGGAAGAGGCACAAAGAGGGTGAAGCCACCCTCCAGAACAGTTGCCTTTGGGTACTGCCCTCTCAGACCTAAACATACCCCTAAATTTAGTATTTAGGGGCAATCAAGAACCCAGGAAACCAGATTCTTGCAACCTGAACTAAGAAGAAAGACTGCTGACCTACAAGCCTGTAGAGACGACGGACGACGACAACTGCTTTGGCCCCAGCCCTACTGGCCTGTCCCCTGAGTTGAAAACCTGCATCCAGCGATGCATTCATCAGGGACCGCGACCTCTGAAGCCTCAGAGGACTGCCCTGACCCCCAGGACCAATGAACTCCCGTGAGCAGCGGCTCTGCAACAAACTTGCAACTTTTCTTCAACTTTAAAGACCTCACTCTTTCCGCTGGAAGCGTGAGACTTCATACTCCGCACCCAATGCCCCTGGCTCTAGATCCAGAGAAACAACACCACAGGGAGGACTCCATTGCGACTGCGACCCTGAGACGACCCCCCGGACCCCCACAGCGACGCCTGCAGAGAGAATCCAGAGGCTCCCCCTGACCGCGACTGCCTGTAACAAGGGACCCGCAGCCCCAGGACCAGAAGGAACCGAACTTCATGGCAGGAGTGACCCCCAGGCGACCCTCTGCTTAGTCCAGGTGGTGGCTGACCCAAGAAGTCCCCCCTGTGCCTGCCTGCACCGCGAGAGTGACCCCCGGGTCCCTCCATTGATTTCTATCACAAAGCCGATGCTTGCTTTGCACACTGCACCCGGCTGCCCCTGTGCTGCTGAGGGTGTGTTTTGTGTGCCTACTTGTGTCCCCCCTAGTGCTCTACAGAACCCCCCATGTCTGCTCCCCAAGGACATGGGTACTTACCTGCTGGCAGACCGGAACCGGTGCACCCCTTTTCTCATAGGTGCCTATGTGTTTTGGGCACCTCTTTGACTTCTGCACCTGACCAGCCCTGAGCTGCTGGTGTGGTAACATTGGGGTTGCCCTGAACCTCCAATGGTGGGCTGCTTATGCCCAGGAACTGGGACTTATAAGTGTCTTACTTACCTCACAATCTAACCAATACTTACCTCTCCCAGGAACTGTTGATTTTTGCACTGTCTACTTTTAAAATAGCTTATTGCCATTTTAACAAAAACTGTATTTGTTATTGCTCTAATTCAAAGTTCCTAACTTACCTGTGTGGAGTACCTTACATTTTATGTATTTACTTCAAATCTTGAACTTGTGCTTCTATTAATAAATTAAGAAAATATATTTTTCTATATAAAAACTATTGGCTTGGAATATGGGGCCAGATGTAGGTAGCGTTTTGCGTGGCGCAAACTGCGAAAATCGTAGTTTGCGCCATGCAAAATGCGCATCGCGATGCACATTCACATTTTGCAAGTCGGTACCAACTCGCAAAATGTGAATGCGCCTCGCAAATAGGAACGGATGTCCCCTTCCTATTTGCGACTCGCACCGCAATGCTAAATTGCTTTGTGACCACTAACGCGGTCGCAAAGCAATTCGCAGTTACCACCAGTGTCACACTGGTGGTAACCCATTAGCAAAAGGGAAGGGGTCCCTATGGATTCCAGTGCAGGGTGAAGGCAGACAGCCCTCAGAGCATACACCACCAGGAAACAGTCAAGAAAGCCAGCAGGATTAGGCGCTACAATGTCACTGGTAGTCTTCTTGCTACTTTGTTGCAGTTTTGCAGGCGTCCGGGAGCAGTCAGCGGTCGATCCTTGGCAGAAGTCAAAGAGGGAGATGCAGCGGAACGCTGGTGAATTCTTTCAAGTCGTTATCTGAGGAAAAGCCCACAGGAGAGACCCTAAATAGCCCTCAGAGGAGGATTGGCCACCTAGTGAGGTAAGCACCTTTCAGGAGGGGTCTCTGATGTCACCTGCTGGCACTGGCCTCTCAGAGGCCTCCATTGTGCCCTCACACCTCTGGATTCAAGATAGATAGCTGGGACACACTGCACACACTGCAGGAACTATGGGCACCACCCCTGGGGTGGTGATGGACAGGGGAGTGGTCACTCCCCTTTCCTTTGTCCAGTTTTGTGCTAGAGCAGGGACTGGGGGTTCCCTGAACCGGTGTAGACTGGCTTATGCAAGGAGGGCACCATTTGTGCCCTTCAAAGCATTTCCAGAGGCTGGGAGAGGCTACTCCGCCCCATACCTTAACACCTATTTCCAAAGGGAGAGGGTGTAACACCCTCTCTCAGAGGAAATCCTTTGTTCTGCCTTCCTGGGACTGGGCTACCAAGACCCCAGGAGGGCAGAACCCTTTCTGTGGGGTGGCAGCAGCTGTAGCTGCAGAGAAAAACCCAGAGAGCTGGTTTGGCAGTACCCAGAGTCCATAGTGGAGCCCCAGGGATGCATGGGATTGGCACCCCAATACCAGATTTGGCATGGGAGCACAATTCCATGATCTTAAACATGTTACATGGCAATATTCGGAGTTACCATTGTGAAGCTACATATAGGTATTGACCTATGTGTAGTGCACGCGTGTAATGGAGTCCCCGCACTCACAAAGTCTGGGGAAATTGCCCTGAACTATGTGGGGGCACCTTGGCTGGTGCCAGGCTGCCCTCACACTTAATAATTTTGCACCTAATTCTCAGTAAGTGAAGGTTAGACATATAGGTGACTTATAAGTTACTTAAGTGCAGAGTAAAATGGCTGTGAAATAACATGTTCGTTATTTCACTCAGGCTGCAGTGGTAGTCCTGTGTAAAATTTGTCAGATCTCCCTATGGGTGGCAAAAGAAATGCTGCAGCCCATAGGGATCTCCTGGAATCCCAATAACCTGGGTACCTAGGTACCATATACGAGGGAATTATAAGGGTGTTCCAGTGTGCCAATTAGAATTGGTGAAAATGGTCACTAGCCTATAGTGACAATTTTAAAGGCAGAGAGAGCATCAGCACTGTTGTTCTGGTTAGCAGAGCCTCAGTGACACAGTTAGTCACTACACAGGTACACACATTCAGGCCACAAACTATGAGCACTGGGGTCCTGGCTAGCAGTGAGACAGGCAAAAACAAACTTACATACATGTAAAATTGGGGGTAACATGCCAGGCAAGATGGTACTTTCCTACACAAAGACAGACAGAGAAATGCAGGATAGGTTTCAAAGAATGTTTTGAAGCAACTATATTCTATGTAAAAAGGCATGAACTGCAATTATTAGGAAAATAAAACACAATGCTGTTATTATTGTGATCATTAGAGTAAAACAGATAAACAGTCCCAGCATTCTGGCATAATCATAAGTCTTCCTACCTACACTTCTAGCATATAACATTAGAGTATAGCAGTGTTAGCCCTTCTGTTAGTACTAGTCCATGGAAGCACCTCCCACCTCCATAATTGTAGAACAAGCAGGGTTCCGCCTGTTGTCTTGTGCAGTCCTTCTGGTTGGCTAGAGAGACAAGGCCACGATCAGCAAAGCTGCGACGAAGTACTGCACAACATAAGATAGTTGGCTGGAATATTCCCTTTAACCTTCTTTGGCCTGTGTAGTACTTTTATAACAAAACATGCTGTGTTCTGAGAACAGGCCTGAGAAGATAATATGTTCAGGTTTGGAAGGTTATCTCTGTACTCTTGGGCAGGCAATACTAAGTAATGTCATGTATAGTCTTGAGCAGAAGCATCGGATGAAATGTCATAAAAAGGAACTAACAACAATGCTTTCTCAGAAAAAGCAGCCCTGCTAAAAGCAAGCCTTGCTGAAATATAATAGAATGAATAATAAAATATGTATCTGAGTAAAAGGGCACAGGCCACAGGCTTGCAGCTAAAATAAATGTTCCAGAGCAAGGCGCTAAGATGAACCCACAACACAATGTTTGAGGGCCAGTTGGGGGAAAGCCCTGGACTTTTGTGTGCAGAAACCAAAATCCTGAGGAGAGCTGGTCCAGGGAGCCAGGAGACCCACCTCCTTGAGGACCGCTCCACTTTTGAGGTAAGGAGTGTTGCTGCAACGCCCCATGGTGGTTAAGGCTTGCCACTAGGACTAAAATAAAAGATCGTCATAATCGGCCCAACAGACCCAAGTAATGAACTTTTTAATTTTGCTGACCTTTTCTTTGCACTGGGTGAATAGGACTCCGCTACCTCATCCTGTAAAGCCCCCAGGGGTGGGCCAGGGCCCGGGGGTCAGTGCAAAGGATAGCCAACATTATTTCTAGGGAAGGGGTGTGTGGGCCCCTCCCCTGTCTCTTCTCTCTGCCAAGGTACCACATCCCCCAGGTGTGCTCATCTTCTGGGGCTGGGAACCCATTTCCAAACCCATGATGCTGGCAAGAGGTGGGGAATTGCTGTTGCTCAGAGAATGCGAGTTGGGGCCTAGAACCCTATCCCTGGGTCAGGAGAAAAGGAGACTGTTGGAAGAGTGCTACTGCACTCCCAGCAAACTTGTTAGGTCTTTTCATCCCCATGTGCCCATGACTGGGGAGGAGTGGTAGGCCGCAACAAATTGTTATGCCCAGCTTGCAGGAATGGGCAGGGCAGAAGAGTCCTGGCACCTCCCACAGCAGCACAAGGGAGTGCTGCCACTGGGTCACCACCAACAATGTGCACAGCCTCCTTCCAAAAAAGAAATTGAGAAGTTCCTACCCTAAGTTCGGAGGGACTCAAAAAGATTAACCTCTGCAGGATTCCCTAATAAATTTCAAACACTCCAACAGCTGGAGATTTTGTTCTACAACTAGGAGTGCTGTGCCATTTATGGGCTATGTTTACAGTTGTGGTGGCCTGAAGGACATGAAAGTGGTTAAAGAAGGTGCATGTCTTGAAGCACCATCTAGTGGCCAAGTTTATGGTGGCAATGCAATTTCATTTCAATGTGATGTCCTCAAGGGGCTGCCTTTACAATTGTATTTTTATGACTTAAAAATGTATACAAAATACACATACACACACTTTGCTTATTATAAATGCTTTATTGGTTTCACATAATGATGACAATGATTATTTCTCCTAGTGTATATGTTTTGTTAGCATTTACATGGCAGTATTGTTTAGAGGTTTGCATGTATGTGTGAGATGATGTTTTAAAATGTAGTTTCTTGCTCTTGAAACTTTACAAAACCAATACACTCACTTGACATGTTTGTGTGACCCATTTAGGAGGTCAAAGGTGGTTGTACAATACCATCTACCAATGTACATAACTGTAAATTATTGCATAGCTTTTAATAGTGTGGATTTGTGTAATAATTGCACTACTTTTTCTAAGGAAAAAGTATTGACTGGACAATCATTTATTGAGGGTTATTTTTGTGTGCCAGTGAATGGTGATTACTAGCTCACACCACCTTCCCGGAGTAGGCCTTGGACTGTTTTGCTTCGCTACCCTGAGAGAGTCAAGCGCTACAATGGGGTGCCTGGTTCCCACTAGGGAGAATGGTGGACATATTACTTGTGCAGGCCACCCCATTTCCTACAAGTAGTCTACATCCTCAACTCTAGAATAATTCAGCAATGATAGCTCTGTATCAGATCAGAAAAATGCTCATATTGTCATCTAAGTTTTGCGGAAGCAAAAAGGACACCCTAAAAGTGTGCATAAAACATCTAAGTGCAAAAAATAAATATAAACCTAGATCATGGTGTAATACAGCAGTGAGTCAAAATCCAATTAATTCCACAAATTAAAAAACATATTTTTAGAGGACAGTTAATAAACTGGAAAACAACTAATTATATATATATATATATATATATATATTCATATTCATTTGTATTCTTTGCATTCAAACCATTTGGTTGTTTTTGATATCCAAATTTACAATGTGCTTTTCTCATGATCTTTACCTCTGGGCCCCATGTTAGCCATGTCAATATAAAAAAAATGACAATAAGTCAGGGTTCTGGTTATGTTTAGTTTATCAATCTTAGGCTACTGGGTAAGTTTGATCCCCATTTTTGATTGTTCTAAAATGTCCTAGAGCCCCTTCTTGATAGGAAAAACTAATCATGTGCATCACAGATCATTTATGTGCTACAGGGTCCACGCAGATTGTGGTGCCTAGGTACTACTAAATATCCTTCAATAGAACTTGGTAACTATATAGAGCTAGGAGCCATCTAGTTAAATGAAATACCAAAAATGGAATGCAACAAATCACTAGCTAAATGCTTCTGGCTGAAGCTACAAATTGCCTGATAGACTTGCCTTCAAGTAATGATTAGTTGAAGTGAATCATCAATAATAAAGAGTACATTTTCACAGTGTAAAATATGTTTCAAATAATAAAGATTAAATGGGATAGAGAGAGTCGGAGACTTGATAAGGAAAAAAGTTCCTTTCATGCACTGCTGTTTATGATTTTTGCCTGAATTACACATATTTTAACAGTTTTTTTTTGTATTAGTAAACTGCATTTCCCAGAATGCACCATAATAGGAGGAGCTGGGAAATGATATAAGGTAATACTACAAAGGACTTACCAGCCATAATCAAGACCTTGCGGTTGAAAAGCGTTTGTGATTTGCTGTTTGCTCTCACTTTTGTATAATTAAAGTCCCTTTAATTATGGCTTCTGGATTGCTGCATATTTTTAGAAGATAATAATGCAGGAGTTGGATGGCCCTCATGCGAGCACCTGGATGTGTGCACCGTTGTAATGTTCTACAACATTTTTAGATTTCACAAAAATTGTTGTTTCTAGTGCTAAAATTAGAGAAAAAAACTTTATGAGAATGTACTGGATAGTTGGCATTTTTTACCAAATAATTTAGAAAACCTTACCACATAACTTGGTCCTCAATGCTGCATATTTCTGATAGCTCGAACAATGGTAAAGTTTGCACTGTGGTTTTTATGATGATAAAATTCCATATTTGACTAATCAGTGTGTTTCATCTAAAATTTTGAAATAATTTGTCAATTTAATATGAACTCCCATTTGTTATTTTATTTTCCTTGTTCTGTTTTTTTCTGTGGGACTCTGTGGCAGTACCCCTGGTGCTTAACTTACTCCACGATGGGGATAGAATATTTTTCCACCTGTTTGGACACCTTTGGGGCTGTTGTACCTTTACAAGTGTAGTTTATGAATAGCATTGGTTATTCCCTTTTGTAGGGGTGTGTTTGCTTTAGCAAATCATTTCTAGGCAACTCGTCACATCACATCTCATCACTAAGCTTCCCTGATTTCAGGGTATTGTCCATTTTCTAGCTACACTTTTGTGGGGATCTCAGCACAGAAAGGAAAGGGTGGGCTGAAGCAGAGGCCTACACCCAAAGGTTTGTGAACAGTATCTTCTAGTAATGTAATACTACTTGATATATTAGAAAAGGTAGTTGGTGAACAGGACCCATAAAAATACCATTCCTCATCCATACCATCATTATGAAGTATCCCACAGTTTCTTCCACTTCCATCAAGGATTACCAACAAATAGGAGTGCTGCAAATTATGTTCTTTGATAAACTGCTTGTGTGCTGCCCTGATGTGTTTTAGCTACCCTACAGCTTGATCACATGCAACAAGGCATCATTTTGACATATCTAACCATGCAGCATGAATACATTTTCATTTGCACTGGACGCATACTTTTCACTGAACTGAAGATAAGAACATATTCACTTTTTCATCCTTTTCTTGAGATCGTCAAGGAGGGCCTCATTGATCTACTGGAAAAGGTTAAATTGGGCTCCCCTAAAGATACATGCCCCCTGGATATACTAATACTGTGTTCACAATCTTTCCTGAAACAGTGCTTTCCTCCTTAATTTGTCCCTTTCTCAAGTAATAGTTCCTTGTTCTTTTAAAAAGGCAATAGTAATTTTGCAAACAAAGTAGGTGAGGACTCAATTGAATTAAAATACTACTGTCTGATCTCCTTACTCTCCTACTTGGCAAAAATACTTGTGGGGATGTAGCTTATAACTTCTGCTCCTTTCTTGAGCACTCCGACTTCCTTGATCAGTGCCAAGTGTGTTTTTGGCCAGCGCATTCTAGAGAAGCAACTATTCTCACTGTAGTGGATGACATGTCGAACGAGGTGGATAGACGCACCACTCAAGCCCCTGTCCTCTTTGATCTCCCAGCAGCCTTTGATATAGTTGGCCATAACCTTTTGGTTGACCATGTCAGGTGCATGGGACTATAGGACTCAGCAATAAATTGGATCATCTCTTTTTTAAAAGAAAGATCACAGATGGTCAGACTCCCACCTTTAAGGCTTCTAAAGTACAAGTGAATTGGGGGATGCGTTAATCTTCGTCTCTCTCCTTCCCCCCATTTTCAAACTATGGATTCAATCTATTGGTTCACTCTCTCAAAAGCATGCAAGTTTAAATATATAGTTATGCTGATGACCTACAACTTCTTTTCATGATTAGCAATACCCCTAATTCCAAGAAGACACCAAGCTGTTCATCCCAGATTGGAAGAACAGCAACCATCCAAAACTAAACTCTGATAAAATGGAGATTGTAATTACCAAAAATAAGCTTAGTTTCTGGAGTCCTTCTGCTTGGCCTACTGAGATGGGTATTTCCCTCCCTCCAAAGAAAGTGATAAAAAGTATTGGATTCATCATAGATGATGTCTCTCTCTGAATTTGCAAGGGTATGCCCATACGTGGGTCCCTGGCTCACTGTGCTGCCGGATGCAAGCTAACCTGGCTGATAAAGGGTGATACCCTGAAATTAATCCCAGGATGGTTGTTTCTGTTCCAGGGAGGACCTAGCCTGGCAGTTTGGGCTGGACTGTTCCCATGGGGAACAGGGTTAAGACTGATTTGCATACGGGTGGTTCCAAACTGGGGTGCCATGGTGAGCAAAAGAATGATGGATTAAACCCAGATCCATGACTGCGGTGAGTATTTTCAAAGTTTCAACACTCTGTCCATCATCCCTTTGTGTTGCTAAAGTTGCCCTAAGTGGGAAGGGTATGCCGAGACATGGGTCCCTTGCTCACTGTGCTATGGATTCAAGCTAGCCTGGTTGATAAAGGATCATATTCTGAAATTGATCCCAGGATGCTTGTTTTTTGTTCAGGAATAACCTGGGCTAGCGGTCTGGGCTGGAGTGTTCCCATGGAGAACAGGGTTAAGATTGATTTGCATATGGCTGGGTTCAAACTGGGGTGGCATGGTGATCAAAAGAACAATGGATTAAGCCCAGATCAGTGACTGTGGTGAGCTTTTGAAAAGCTTCACCACTTCATCGAGCATCCTTTTGTGTTTCTAAAGTTATCCTAAGTGGGATAGGTATGCCCAGACGTGGGTCCCTTGCTCACTGTGCCACTGGATTCAAGATAGCCTGGCTGATAAAGGGTAGTACCCTGAAACTGGTTCCAGGATGCTTGTTTCTGGTCCAGGAAGGACCTGGCCTGGCATTTCAGGCTGGACTGTTCCCATGAGAAACAGGGTTAAGACTGATTTTCATCTGGGTGGGTCCAAACTGGGGTACCATGGTGAGCCAAAGACTGATGGACTAAACCAATACCTGTGACTGGGGGCGAGTATTTCAAAAGTTTCAAAACTCCGTACACCATCCTTAGGGGGAGTGGATGCATTTCTCCACTGGTTCTGGAGGGGGCTGTGTGCCCAGTGATGCTGCACCTGGGGTGTGGCAGTTCACATTCTCTCACCTGGGTGGCTGAGTCACGAGATGTGTAGGGAACAGGTAGCATGATACTCCATGGAGGCAGAGCCAGACTCCATCCTGCGGTGACGTAGGCTGCAAACTGTTCGTAGTGGCAGTACTAGTGGTGGTGCCTCAAGTGGTGGGTGCAGGGTCCAGGACATCTCCTGCAGCCTCAGACGGCTGGCCACTGAGGATGCTGCTGATGTCCGATGTAGTGGCACCGGCTTGGCATGTGGCAGTGCATATGGTGGTGCAGGTGGTGGTGCCTGCGGCGGTGTCTGCGCTGGACATGCTGCCGGTGCTGGCCGTGGTTCAGGTGCTGGAAGTTGTGGAGGGAGACGCTAGGCCGTCTCCAGCAGCCTCGGACGGCTGCCCATTGGGGATGATGTTGCTGACTGCCATTGTGCCAGCGGCGATGCAGGGGGTGGTGCAGATGACGGTGCAGATGGCTGTGCAGGTGGAGGTGATTGCGGCGGTGCTTACTGTGGTACAGGTTGCTGGCCTGTCAGGACAAATGGTGGTCACCAGTCCCTCACCTGGAGGCTCTGAGTCCTGAAGTGCCTTGCCCTTGCTTTTTTTCCCTTCCCCACCTTGGAAGATGCTGCTGGGACCTTGGCACTGTCCTCTTGTTGTTTGGATGAGGCCTTGCTGGGTGGGTCATGCATCTTGTCCGTGCTGCATGCTGGCCCCTTCTTAACCTTGGCAGGTGGCTGAATCAGTAGGTCTTTTGCTTTGGTAGGTGGCACACTGCCAGCACTGACGGGTGCCCACTTCGATCCTCTCGGACTTGCAGGGACCACAGCGGACGCCGAGTTGGTGGCTGAGGTGCCGGCCTGGAATCTAGACATCCTGGCCCCAGGGGAAGGACGGGGGGGAGGTGTAGGGAAGAGGTCAAAGATAGCCAGGAAAGGTTTTTTAGTCACACTGGGACGGGAAGATGGAGGGGGTGTGGGAGTGGAGGAAGTGGTTGTAGGAGGTGTACGTCTGCTGAGTTTGGGTGAAGGTGCATGGGCTAGAAACTGTCGTGAGGTGGATGGCTGTTGTGTGGTTGTGTGCCTGTGTTTGTGTACTTTGGGAGGAGGGCTCACAGACACACTGGGAGAGGACACAGGGGAAGTGTGCATGGTTGTGGGAGTGGTGACTGCTCATGAGAGGTGTGTAGTGATGGGCGTGTTGGTGATGGAGGTAGTGGATAAGATGTAGTGCATGCAGGTGTGAGTGGAGACGAGACTGGGAGGGGTGGACGAAGAGGAAGAGGGGGACACGGTGGAGGCAGTGGATGTTGCAGTGTCTGCATAGGCATGGTGCTTGTGTGAGTGCCTGTGAGATGAGGTGTGGTGCTTATGTTTGCCTGAGCCACTTTTGTGTGTTGATTTGGGCGAATGCTGTCTGATGGTGTGCTTGTGATAGGTTGGGGTTGAGGGGATTGGGATTGGGTAGACGAAGTTGGAGGGGGGAGGCTAGACACAGGGACAATGGCTGCCATCAGTGCTGGAGCCAGAGCCTGAAATGCTCTCTGTTGGGCTGCCACACCAGAGTGAATGCCCTCCAGATATGCATTTGTTTGTTGCAAATGCCTCTCAACACCCTGGATGGCATTCAGAATGGTTGACTACCAAACAGTGAGGGATCTCAGGAGGTCAATAGCCTCCTCACTGAGGGCAGCAGGGACTGGGGCAGGGCCTGAGGTGCCAGGGGCAAAGGAGATGCGCACCCTCCTGGGTGAGCGGGCACGAGAAACACGCTGAGGGGCTGCTGGGATGGAGGTCCTGGTAGGGGTTTGGCGGCTGTACCTGCTGTTGGGGTGGGCACAGAGGTGTCCGCCACTACCAGGGAGCTTCCATCGGAGGAGGAGTCGCTGTCACTGGTAACCCCTCCTGTCCCCGTCATGGAGCTCCCCTCTCCATCCATCCCACTGGTGCCTTCACACTCAGTGGATTTGCCCTCAAGGGCCATGTGGGATGCAGCTCCCTCCATCCCCGGTGCCCCTGCTCCTCCGCCAGATGATGCTAATGCAAACAAGGACAGGGTGATAAAACAAAAAGGGGGGGAGAGACAGAGGATACACTTGGTCAACGCCAGCAACACCACTACAGTTGGTGTACACAACACACACTGAACTTCCTATGGACTAGGCCATGCCCAACCAGTCACTAAGGTAGTCACCAACCCATGAGGTACAATTCCTAATGCCAGCATCTGCACACCTGACACCTACAGGACCCTGCCCAGTAGTAGTTGGCCACTTGGACCATTGGGGTAGGAGTGCTTCAGAGCCTGCACACAAGAGACCTACCCTTCCATGATCGCCCTGGCCTAGGGGCACCCACAGCCCAAATCTCCCACTCAGCTAGTGCCCAAAGCATGCAAAGTCAGGAATCAGAATCTGTACTCACCCCCTTATGGATGCTGTGATGCCCTCAAGCGCCCATCCAACTCCAGATAGGCCACGGCCAGGATGCGGAACATCAGAGGGGTTTTGGTGCGATGGGCACCCCTTCCAGGTTGGGAGGCCAGCCCCAGCTGGGCCTCCGCCGTCTTCTTGGTCCAGCGGTGCAGGTCCTCCCATCTCTTGTGGCAGTGGGTGCTCCGCCTGTGATAGACCCCCAGGGTCCGCACCTCCTTGGTGATGGCACGCCAAATACCCTTTTTCTGGTGGGCGCTGCCCTGGAGGGAAAAAATAGCGGAAAATGTAATTACCCACCCGTCCGGACCGTCATACTCATTGCCCACCAGTTCCCACCCATGCCCTGACGCACATACACTGACCACCTCTCATGCAGCATTCAGGTCAGGATGCCTTTGCACCCCCAACATGTGGCTTACATCCACACCACTCCAAAGAGGCATTGCCCACAGTCATGCTCACATTGTAGTCACCTGTTTGCCTGGAGGACCGTAGAGAAACGTGTACTGGGGGAGGACCCCATCCACCAGTTTCTCCAACTCCTCTGCAATGAAGGCAGGGGCCCTTTCCCCAGACACTCTAGCCATTGTCGCTTCCAGACTGAGGTCACATCAGCACTTGCAGTGCAGGACCTCTCCTGTTGATGGTCACGTAGCAAATGAGTGAATAGCTAGAAAATGGCGGTGACGTCCGCAGCGGTGCGTACCGTCACCGCCGGCATACATCGCCATTGGCTTCTGGGACCCATTGGCCCCAATGATAACCAATGCGGAGTTGCGCGGCGGTCATCGTCCGCGACGCAGCACAACGCCAGCACAGTTACCTCATTTCCCCTTGTCCCTCCTCACAGGTCAGGCAGCCGCCATTTCAGGGGGGCACATGGCATGGCACCTAACTGCGTCACAGCACATATTGGCACATCTACTGACTCTCGAATTCACACGCTTCTGTGACATTACCTTAAAAACAGTTGTGCCATCTCTGTGGAACATGACCTTCTGCTCACAGTTCTCCTCCATACGCTACAACAGTTGAGGCAGATGATGATATGGTGCACAGACCCCTGGTGGACCTGTCGACAATGGAGGACTGACACATTATCATCACATACAGACTTGACATTGCCAAAATCCAAGAACTGTGTGCCCAATTGGAGCCAGACCTGATGTCAGCCCTCCACCAGCTCACAGGAATCCCCCCTCTAGTTCAGGTCCTGTCAGTTCTCCATTTCCTGGCAAGTGGTTCCTTTCAAACAACAGTGGCCATGGCATCAGGGATGTCTCAGCCAATGTTCTCTAACGTGTTGACCAGAGTGTTGTCTACCCTGCTAAAACACATGCGCAGCTACATCGTCTTCCCCCAAGTGGAGGATTTGGCCACAGTGAAGCTGACTTCTATGCCCTGGGACATATCCCCAACATCATTGGCGCTATTGATGGTACACATGTGGCATTTGTCCCCCCCACAGAAATGAACAGGTCTACAGGAATAGAAAAAGCTATCATTCGATGAATGTGCAAATGGTGTGTTTGGCAGACCAGTACATCTCCCATGTGAATGCCAAATATCCTGGCTCAGTGCATGATGCCTATGTCTTGAGGAATAGCAGCATCCCTTATGTGATAGGGCAACTCCAGAGACACCAGGTGTG
The DNA here is from genome assembly GCF_031143425.1 of Pleurodeles waltl. Classification (NCBI taxonomy): domain Eukaryota; kingdom Metazoa; phylum Chordata; class Amphibia; order Caudata; family Salamandridae; genus Pleurodeles; species Pleurodeles waltl. The sequence goes on along the minus strand of NC_090448.1, from coordinate 1,027,628,736 downwards.
GCTATTAGGTGAGGCCAAGGTCCCCTCACAGTATAAGTTGGGGTCTGAGTATGGGGTTGTCCGTGAGAGCTAGTAAGTGTCTAACAGCTGTCCCTCGATATTAACAGGTGACTCTGGTTACCCCAACCTCTCATGGCTACTGACCCCAGTGAGGAATTCCAGGACAAGGGCAGAGGAACGTTACAATGAGGCACATGGGCGAACAAGGAGGATTATTGAGAGGACCTTCGGCCTCCTGAAGGCCAGGTTCTGGTGCCACCATCTGACTGGTGGATCCCTGTACTACTCACCCAAGAAGGTGTGCCAGATCATTGTGGCATGCTGTATGTTGCCCAACCTGGCCTTGAGACACCAGGTGCCTTTTCTGCTGGAAGATGAGCCTGGTGATGGTCTTGTGGCAGCGGTGGAACCTGTGAACAGTGAGGAAGATTAGGCAGATGAAGAAGATGGGGACAACCAAACAAACATTATACAGCAATTCTTCCAGTGACACACAGGTAAGAGACTGTAACTCAACTTCACATTTCAGTATACTTTTGGACATTGTACATGGCTGTCTCTTACCCTCTGTCTATGGACACTGACTGTTCCCTTTGGATTCCCTTTTTTCAGTTCTGTGTTCCCCATTCTGGATCCTGCTATATGTACTGCTGCCCACCAACTGTCATCCTGTGGTATAATTATTTGAATATAGATGATGCAATGCTTTGAGAATGTTGTAAGAATACATATTTCCAATCATTACACTGACTCCAGTATGATTTATATTTCAAGGGTGTTTATTTTTTGTGCTAAATAGTATGGGTGTAAGTGCAAGAGGCTGGGGTGATGGTGGAGGAAGGTCCAGGGTAGAGTCCAGTCTCTTAGTATCTCAGGTGCATTGTCCAATGTGGCATAGTAAGTGGAACAATGGCAGTTCAAGGTGGACAGGGTGACAGAGTGGGACAGAAGGGTGACAATCAGGAGAGTCCTGTTTCCTGGCGGGGGTCTTAGCAATGTTCTCCATCTTCTGCCTGGATCGCAGGGACCATTTCAGGGGTGGTTCTCCTTCTCAGGGGGTGGGGTGGTGGTGGCCTGTTGTTCCTGTGGCGGGGCCTCCTGTCCACCAGCACGGGTGGGGGTGGAAGGCTGTTCCTCGGTTTGGCTAGTGTAAGGGGCCCTTTGTTGTGCCACTGCCTCCCTCATGGTCTTGCCCATGTCAGCCAGCACACCTACTACGGTGACCAGGATGGTGTAGATTTTTGTGAGGTCCTCCCTGATCCCCAGGTACTGTCCCTCCTGCAGCCTCTGAGTTTCCTGTAACTTGGACAAGTACCATGTCTATGGTCTCCTGAGAGTGGTGGTATTCTCCCATGATGTGTGAGAGTGCCTCGTGGAGGGTCGGTTCCCAGGGCCTATCCTCCCCCTGTCGCACAGCAGTCCTCCCAGCTTCCCTGTTGTCCTGTGCCTCTGTCCCCTGAACCGTGTGCTCATTGCCACTGACCTCAGGTCCCTGACCGTCCTGTGTTTGTGGGGTTGCCTGGGGTCCCTGTAGTGGTGGACACACTGCTGATTTACGTGTCCTGGGAACAGTGGTGTGGGCCCGCTGGGTGGGTGCTGTGCTGGTGTTTCCTGAGGGGGGAGGCTCTGTGGTGGGTTGAAACTGTGGCAGGGTAACCAACTGTCCAGAGGTCCCTGATGGGCCAGGTTTGTCATCGTGATCCAGGTGTGCAGAGCTGCTGTCATCACTGTGGGCCTCTTCTGGGGGGGGTGGATGTTGCTGGCACCTCCTCTCCGGTGATGTTGGGTAGGGGTCCTGTTGGGATGCAATTGCATTGTTATTGTATCTGTGTGTGCCATCTTGTGCAATGGGTGTGTTTCCCTGTATAATTGTGCTTCCCCTGTCGCCTTGGCCTTGTGTGAGTGGTGATTATGTGGGCTGGGTGAGTCTCTCTACTGGGCATTCTGTGGTGATGTGTGTCCATGCATGTCTGTGATGGGTGTCCATGCATTGTTGTTGCATGCAGGGCTTGGTATTGGGATGGGTGAGTTGTGATAGTGGAATATATTTGAGTTGGTGGAGTGATGGGAGTGAGGGAAAGGGGGGGGGTATGTGATGGCATGCAGGTAGGGTGGGGGGGATAAAGTAGTTAAGGCTTGACTTACCAGAATCTAGTCCTCCTGCTACTCCTGCGAGGCCCTCAGGATGCATGATCGCCAAGACTTGCTCCTCCCATGTTGTTAATTGTGGGGGAGGAGGTGGGGGTCCACCGCCAGTCCTACGTACAACAATCTGGTGTCTTGAAACCAAGGAACACACCTTTCCTCGTAGTTCGTTCCACCTCTTCCTGATGACATCCCTTGTTCTTGGGTGCTGTCCCACGGCGATGACCCTGTTGACGATTCTCCGCCATAGCTCCATCTTCCTTGCAATGGATGTCTGCTGCACCTGTGATCCGAATAGCTGTGGCTCTACCAGGATAATTTCCTCCACCATGACCTTGAGCTCCTCCTCAGAAAACCTGGGGTGTCTTTGAGGTACCATGGATGTGGTGTGAGTGATATGTGTGTGGATGTGAGAGGTGATGTGTTGGGGTGTATACTGTGATGTGCATGGATGGTGTATGGCTGATGGTGTTCTGTGTCTCTGATTGAGTGTGTGCTCTTTGCTTGTCTCTCTGTGCTTGGTCTCTTTTTTTTGCTGTAAGGGGTTGTGGGTAATGTGGGTATGTGTTTTATAGAGGTATGAGTGTGAGGGTGTGGTGTGTGTATATGAGTCAGGTGTGTGTATTTTGAATTGTCCAATGTGGTGGTGTTTTGTAAATGTGTGTGTATTTTGAGTGCGGCGATGTGCACCGCCAATGGTATACCGTGGTTGAAAGACTCCTGCGTTGATTCGTGGCTTGTGATACTGTGGGTGTATTCCTGTTGGCGTGACGGTGTGGGTTTTGCTATCGCCAGTTTATCACTGACCTTTGTTGTGGCGGACTTGTGTGGGTGTCTGTTTAGTGACGGTATTCTCTATGTGGGCCATAATACCGTGGCGGATTACCGCCGCGGTGACGGTATCTTGGTGGCTGTCGGCACAGCGGTACGCAGCATTTACCACCAGGGTTGTAATAAGGGCCTATGAGTCCTATACAAACTGCATTTTGTAGTATGTTTTGTAAATAGTGCACAATGTACTACAAAATTAGATTCAAAGACTCATGTCTGGAGCCCCCACCTCCGTAAACGGTGACCACAGGGAGACTCTGCAGTTAGGCAGAAATATCCATCTTGTAAAGAATAGGGAAAATATCCCTATACTTTATGACAGTGACATCTTCATCCTGGTGATGGTGGTCTCTGCATGGTAGATTTCTAAGTAGATAATTTGCATGGTGTTGGTTTAGTACACATTCTTGCTTCCCATGTATTCCTCCCATTAAGAATTGTCTTTCTAGCATGAACATTAATTGTATGGCCTAAAGTATTTTTTTAAAGGCCATTGCTGATCTTTGCCCCATAATGCACATTCTGTTCTGTAGAGGAAAGACTATAGTAATGCCCTGTTGACAGATCTTCCAAAATTCAGCTTGGACCATATGCATGTTGTACAGAAATCAGCAGCTTGAGTAATATGAGCCATTAACACTCAGCTGCAACGCATTTGCTATCATCTCTTCACAGAAATACCAGACGGGCATATAAAAAGATCTGCCTCCTTTAATTAACAGTGCAGTACTAACCTCTGTGATACCTATAAAATACACTCACAGTTTACAGATGCAGCTGGAAACCATCAGTTCAAGAGGGACTCCATCTGGAAATAAATGAACATACGGAAAGTGAAAACTTTAAAAATATCCGAGAGGCCTGATTGAGTCACCTGCAGCAGTCCACCTTCCTGCACTTCAGAATCAAACCACCAAGCACCCATTTTAAGAGATAATGCACTACCCCTTGGACCCACTGCCTCCCTCTACACCACATGGTAAGCTGCAGATGGAGACAACCATGTTCTGGAGTGCTCACTGGTGCAGTTTTCTGGCATCGCTTCCATGACAATGATGCACTGTTTTGTGACAATATGACTTTGTTTCCCCCTCCCATCTTCATGGCAGGAGCCCTCTATTAGAGAATTTGGCATGGGTGATGAAAGTGGTGCTCTGAATTTTGGTGAAGGCATGTGAGAGTGAATGGAATGTCAGCAAAAGCCAGAGTGTTGATGTGTGGAGGAACATAGAGAGGCTGATTTGACTACCACAGCACACATACGCCCAGATTTAAGAGGACCTACCTTGTAACCCCTTGTGCCATGTTATGCCTGTGTCAGGCATAATGTATGCAAGGGGGGAGTTCCCCCATTGGGGGGGCGAAAAATGGGGCTAAATAATGTAAAGATTTCTTTGTGCCATTTTTTCTGCCATTTTTAATGCCTGCTCAGAGTAGGCGTTAAAAGTGGGCACACTATTGATTGCAATGGGCCCCTATTTACTGTTTAGGGCTAGCTCCAAAATGTTGCCGCTAACTCTGAACAGCACATCAATAGCGTCAAAAATTCTGATGCTATTGCCCCTACCCTGCGCCATGGTACGCCAATATTTAAACACAATGCACACATGGTGGCAGTAAGGGGTGCTAAAATGTGCAAGGAAAGGTGCGCTGCACTGGGCGCAGGACCACTTTTTTCAAATCTGCCACTTAGTTACTGCCTGGCCCACCCAAACTCTCCAGCTCATCTAATCACTCAAAGCCCTTCATAGTCCACTGTTTCTGAAAGCCAGCAGTGTGTGAAAAAAGAGAGCTTGTATCTCTGATATCCTTCTGCTGCTAAAGCTACTCCAGGGACTGCAGGCAAGATAACTTAAAGCACCTCTAATAGACCAATTCTGAGGACAGTTTAAAAGTGGACAAGAGAAAAACAAAATGTTCTGGAATTAGCCTTCAGGGTTTGAAAGGTTATCAACAAGCAGTACAGCAGTACAGCTCTATTACAATGAGCAGTCTGTACCACCCCATGCCACTGGCCAACATATGCACATGTACAATGAAGCTAGAGCCCTGTCCAAGGGCTGAAAGAGTCCTGTTACAAGTCTAAAGAAACACATCCAGATACCATGGGCCAGATTTAAGAAAAGTGGAGCTGCACCAAGGGCAGCGCCAATTTTCTTGCACCCCTTAGCGCCCCACCAATGCCACCATGTGAGGTCTGCTTGGAGCAGGCATTAAAAGTGCCCAAAAAATGATGCAAAGAAATCTGTTAGATTTCCTTGTGCCATTTTTTCGGCCACCCCTAATGGAGGAACGCCCCTTTTGCGTACATTATGCCTGGCTCAGGCCTAATGTAGTGTAAAGGGTTACAAAGTGCTGCAATGTGTGCATTTTGCCACTTTGTACATTTGGCGCCGCATTTTGGCCTCGTTGGGCCACATTAGCATAAAAAAATACGCTAATGTGGCGCAAGGAGGTGCTTGGGGCTCTTAAATCCTCCCCCATATCTTTTCCAGGTGACATGATGCTTCCCTAAAGATATGTTTACCCTTCATTAAAGGTATAAGCCAAAGCCACTACCCCAATCCATATCTCAGTTAAATGGAGATTTTGGTGGCGCTACAAAGTAGAGGACTGACAAAGTATCAGTCCTCTACTTAGCGCAGAGGGCTCTTGGTCAGTTTTGCCAATTCTTTAGAGAGGCAAAAGAAGAAGGTGGAGACCTAAATTTGAGAGAAAGAGCATTGGGGGAAAGAATAAGCAACACTGACCCAAATTTGGCAGGTAGATCATTATTAGACTCCGCCAGCGACAAAGCGCTGCAATGAAGCACAAATCATGCCATAAGTGATGATGAAAGCATGCCTGAATGAGGAGACCAGCATCTTCACATAATCTGACTGATTTGATTTTTGGATTTTTAATTTATATGTAATTAACAAATGCATGCATTGCGCCACTTTGTAAATTTGCCACTGTGATTTTGGCGTTGTTGGGTCACATTCACATAAAAAAAAATTATGCTAATGTGGCGCAAGGAGGCGCTGGCCCCTTAGTGTTTATTAATTCAGGGCAAAGGTACTGTTGGAAATTAGATTGACCTTCAGTCTAATGATGTACCTTCTGAGGGGGATGATGCCGGCTCTCCCTTTATGGGTGAGTACACCATGTCCACAACAAGATGGGAAATACAAGTTGGCTTCTATACATCGTTCATCCCTTCATAATGCTATCATGGGTCTCTAGATGCGGTAAACTGTTTCCAAAGGTGTGACCTCTGAGTTGAATGGTTGGGTTGGCATCTCTTTTAAGTTTAAAGAGAAAGTTTATTGAAAGTTAATAACATTTTTAAAAGATCTAAATACATTTGATGACATGAGTAAAATAATATGATAGCAGTTAAATTTCATGAAAAATGCTTACTGAGTAAACGCAATAGATATATTAATACTTGGAAACATAAGTGTATATGTAAATATTAAATATTCAAAAGAGAGGCAGTTATAAACAATATAATTAAGTACAGTAAAAATGCAAAGAAAAGTAATTCATGGTAGTTTAGAAACCTCCTAATTTCTAGAAAAATGATTACATGAAGAATAAGCCAAAGAGTTTAGATAATTTGTACCAGGTAACCATAACGTATCTCTTTTAATATCAAGGGATACGGTGGAAACATTAGCCCTATCCAAACTATGAATATAACATATAGCATACCACCAAGCTTGAAAGGATCATTTAGAGGAGTCCTTCCAATTTTTCCTATTTTGTTGAAAAGCAACAGCCAATAATAAATCCAAGATTAAGATATTACTTTTTGGATAGCAGGACTAGGCGTCTGCGAGACTGCCTAAAAAAATGTTTGTAAAAGTTAAGGTAACGTGAGTTTGAAAAATAGTGTTAATTTGATTCCATACTTTAACCCAAAATTGAAATGTATATGGACAATCAAAAAGCATATTTAAGGGTCTGAGACCGGCCCATTACAAGTCCAACAAGAAGACTGAAGGTTAGAGTTCATTGTATGTAAAGATGAATGTGTAATTAATAACCTATTATATATAAAAAATAAAGTTTGAATAGCATTAGCTGCTCTGGAGGATTTTCGTATTTTAATCCACACTTTATTCCATGAAGAAAGTGAAAGTGAAATATCCAAATCTTTATCCCATTGTAATTCTATTGCATGATTAGGTCTATCATCAGGAAGAGCTGTAATTGTTTCATAAATACAAGAGGCTGATGTCGACTGTAACAGCAGATTCTTAATTGGAGAAGGACGGACCAAAAGTGCTTGCTAAACTGGAAAATATTGATAGGAACTATTTACAACATGTATTGGAGCATCATATTTTGTATTAAAGAGGTTGGAAACGAATAAAGAAATTATGCCTGTACAAAAGAAAGAGGGGAATCATTTTCAAATAATTGATTCACCAATCTTAACCCCCTCAAATGCCACGATTTTCAGTAGATGGTTCTATAATTCATCTTGATGAGCTTATTGTACCAAATTGATGAATTTAGAAACTGTACTCTATCTTCATTGTATGAAGCAAAAATAGGCTGCAGAATTCTGCATGAATTGTTCAAAATTGGGAGGGAGATAGATGTTGGCTTATTTGAGTTAATACCTCCAGAAATGTAAAGGGAACAACAAATGAATTTTCAACTTCAACCCATAAAGCTAAAAAAGCAGAACCATTTTCCTTCAGTAAACAAGAAGCTTGCTTAAGAGAAAAAGCCATATATATAAGATTAGAGATTCAGAAAGTTAACCTCTCTGCAGCTTTGTGGCCTCAATAATTTTTGGAGGGTCATTCTGGGTCTCTTCTTATTCCATAAGAATTTAGTTAAAATAGAGTTCAGTTTCTTAAAATAAAAACAGGGGCTATTAATTGGAATGTTTGCTAAATAAAAGAGAATTACAGGAAGTAACATAATTTTAAGAAAATCTAATCTACCCCACCAGGATAAAGATAAAGGGTTCCATTTAAATATAAGAGAATCAAGATCAGAAAATAATTGCAAAAAAATTACAAGAAATTGTATCTTTAAAAGAAGGTTTAAACAAAAGACCTAGGTATTTAATTTTATCAGTGTTCCAGTGAGAATTTGAAGATTTAAAATCTTCAGGAAAGCAGAATGTATTTAAGGGAAGTATTTCACACTTATCTTTATTTAACTTATACCCTGATATAGAAGCAAAATTCCATACTTTGAATATAAAGGAAGGAAGTGAAGATTTTGGATTCAATATAAAAGTTAAGATGTCATCAGCATAAGCTGAAAATGTTATCTGTCTCTCCTCATATTGGAAACCATGTAAATTTGGATTAGCTCTAAGTGTCACTAAAAAGGGTTCCAAGGCAAGAACAAATAAGAGCGGTGACAACGGACATCCCTGACGGATTCCTCTATAAAGCGAGAATGAGGGAGAGATGAGACCATTTAGAAAAATAGTAGCCTTAGGAGAAGAATATAATAATATTAGATTTATGAATTTAGTTCCAAAGCCAAACCATGAAAGCGTTGAAAAAATAAAGAGCATATTAACATGTTCAAAAGTTTTTTCAGCGTCTAGAGCAATTGCAGAGAGTCCTTATACATCACAGACTTACTTAAAATATTAAAAAATAATCTTGTGTTGTCAGATAATAGACGTCCTTTAATAAAACCAGACTGCTCTTTATCAATTAATTTAGGGAGAATCAGTTCCAAACGGATAGCAAAAATTTTAGCATAGATTTTATAGTCTAAATTCTCTGGAGATGTAGGTCTATAATTCTTACAAAGCTTTTGATCCTTGTTTTCTTTTGGCATAAGAACTATCAATGCCTCTTGAAAAGATTCACCAGAGGGTTTTGCATTAACAAAATAGGTAAAAAGTAGAAACAATCTTGGAATTAATAATTTAGAAAAATGTAAATAAAATTCAAAAGTAAAGCCATCTGACCTGGAGCTTGAACTTTCTTGATAAGATTTAGAGCATTGAGAATATACTTAATGGAAATACCATTATCAAGAGCAAAAAACGCAGAAGAAGGAAGTACAGGTGGATTAATGGTAGACAAATATTTATCAATAAGCTCCTGTGTGGGGTAAGATTGATGAGTATATAATTGTGTGAAAAAATGAACACATTCACCCAAAACTTCTTCATTCTTATGTAGTAAAAAATTGGAAGAGTTAAAAATAGAATCTATCTTTGTTCTATCTTTTTTAATTTTAAGATAATTTGCTAAAAGTTGTCCTGATTTGTTTTGGCCTCCATAGTACTTAGCACTAGATTTGAGAAGATAAGAATTAGCAATATCAGTTGAATTGTAATTGAAAGTGAATTTAGCTTGAAGTAATTCATTGAGGCAACTTGTGGACTTGGAAATATAATATTTATTCTCTAATTGTTTGATACGATTCATCAAATGCTGTAATTTTTTAGTAGCCTTGTTCCTTTTATTGGCAACATAAGAAATAATAAAATCCCTAGAGGACGATTTGAAAGTGTACCAAATGATTTGAGCAGATTACTGAGGGGTATCTTTTTCTACAAAAAATTGTGTTGCAAACTTCTTAAAAAGCTGAATAAAATTAGTATCAAGTAGTAATGAATGATTAAATCTCCATCTTTACTGGCTGTTTATGTATGATAACATCAAGGTCCATACTCACTGCAGTACAAAATTAATATAGACCCAATTTCAGAACCTAAAACATGTTGTACGAGATGGTGTGAGACAAATAAATAATCAATCCTTGATTGGAAAGAATGTGCAGAGGAAAAAAAGGAAAGTTCCTGTTATGTGGGGTCACAGAATCTCCAAACATCCATTAATGCTATTTGTTTAATCATAGAGGTAAACTGTGAAAATACAGTGGATGGTACACATCTAGAGTTGGATTTACGGTCAATAAAAGGGTCCATAACCATATTACAATCTCCCCCAAAAATGAAATATTTATCTGAGAGATTAATTAACTTAACTAATATTTCATTCCAAAAAGATTTATCAGGTTGGGTTGGATCATAAGCATTAAATGTAGTTAAAGGTACTTTATTAATATCACATTGAAACTATAACCCATCTACCTATCACATCAAATTCTAGAGAACTATCTGAAATATTCAAAGCTTTATGGTGCAGTATAATAACTCAGTTTCTCTTCCTGTGCCCAGAGACGAAAAAACATGACCTACCCACTGTCTTTTAAGTTTGGCCACCTCATTGTCTAATATATGAGTCTCTTGCAACAGAGCAATATCAGCTCTCAATTTTAAAATATGTGTTAACACTCTTTGACGCTTTATTGGGGATCCCAAACCTTTAACATTTCATGGAAGAACTCTAATTGTCATTTAATATAAAGAATAAATAATATAACCATGAATTAATGCAAATACACTAACTAGTATTATAGATGGGTTGGCATCTCTAATGTAAAATAGATGGGGAAATGATGAAATCGTTTTTAGGCTTTTCGTACTGCTCAATACATAGCGTTTGGGTGACAAAGTCAGTAGAGTTGGCTATTAGTGAGGATGCAGAAAGGTAGCTTCTGTTTTGTTAATGGTAGGTCTGGGTGGTTGATTCAAATGTTATTAAAAAATTTACACTGGTCATTTAACTTTAAAGATGTACCGACTGGGCATTTCCTTAACTTAATTAGGGCTCCTCTAGTCCACAATCATTGATATATATTTTACCTAGAATGACAGTAATTGGTCAGATTACCATAAAAGCTTTAGGTAATGGGTCAGTAACAACAGTTAGTGGATGAAATGAAATTCACAATGATATACCTACTATTTTGTAAAACAGCTTTGTCACTTCGAAGTTGGGCCCATATATATACTTTTTTAGCACTGCCTTTGCGTCATTTTGTGACGCAAAAACAGCGCAAACTTACAAACGTACAATTGTATTTTGTACGTTTGCGCCACTTTTGCATTAAAAAGCGGCGCAAATGCGGCGCTAAAAAAGTATAAATATGGGCCTTGGTCTCTTGCTGCACGTGATGTGTTGAGTGAGGAAGGACAGAAAGTTCCTGAAGTTGACTAATCATTGAGAACAGGAAAGAAAGGGGGGTTATCTACTAATGAGCAAGGTGCAGAGGTCAATCAAATTCTGAAAAAAACAGGGGAAGCATAGATGAGTTAAGATTCCAGAATGATCCAAAAACTGTATCATCATTGACTGTGGAACAGGAAACATACCTGAATGTGTATGAAGCAGGAGAAATTCTGAAATGCCTTCCCAATGAGAACCATTTTAGAACCAACTATAAGTTCTACTTAAACATTTTCGCATCACAAAGACCTCACTTATTGATGATGAGGAAACTATCCTTTTCTCTTGCCGTTTCTTGTCTTGCCTCATCTTCCACCAGCAACTTGTAGGGGAAAGACATGGATGTAACACAGGCACAGTGGGTGTTTGGGTCAGTCCCTTCTGGGGGCCCACAACCCCTCATAGAGTTCCTACTTAGCCCAAAGCCCATGGATATTTGTGAGATATAAGAGATTCGGGCCCCTTATCACATTTTGCAAGTGTTCTCCATCATTTGGCGTTATGTCACTGGAGAAAGGCACGACTAAATGTTGTGTTGATAGATGCATTTTGTTTTACCAGACTGTTTTGCCTGATTTTCTACCAACGCTGAGTATGAGGAAGGCATGACTAAGTCGCGCTCAGGGATGTTTTTTTTATTTTAACCACACTGTTTTTTTCCCCAAATCGAACGTTCAGCTTTCTGTGAGGCAATACTCTAGTGCCAAGTGAGGTACTGCTTTACTTTTCTTTTCCTTACCACCCGCCATTCCCTATTTTACACTTTATATGTGTGGTTTTAAATGTTTAAATTGTAATTAGTGTAAATGATTTTGATAAGACTGTTGCGCAAAAGTGTTAAATACATTTCTGGAAAAGCCTGACGTTAAACTCACCAGTTCCGAGTCAGTAACTGAACTTCGACAGCTTTAGGACGATATGACTCGAAAGCCTCTTTGTTCACCTATGTAGTGAAACATCTATAGTTAAACATGGTTTAATAATAAAGCTACTCAAATAAATGTCTAACTGTTTCCACAAATTTAGCAGCTGTTTGCTTGTTAACAAGCTCAACATCTCTGGGGTAGCACCTTGAATTATTGTGAACAACAAAATGAGTGCCAATTTTTAATATGCCTGACATTCAACCTGTTGCACACTCTTAAATTTCATGCGTTTTTATAGCATCACTGAGAAAATAGATAATTTTATGCATGAAGTAATGTGAAATTTATTTGCAAAAATACATCAGAAGGTCTTTTTAAGTAGTAAATGTTCAGATCACCAATTCGTTCCTTCCTTAATAGGAATTCATAAAATCAACATTGGATCAATTGAATTAAATGCCATAATAGTATAAGAATGAAGTCCTTCTTAAAAACACTGCATCTGAAAGATGGGGGTTATTCGATTGTTTATAGTGATTTAGCATGTTAAAGCAAAGATATATTTTCTAGTGAACATTTTGGGCCAGATTTAAAAGGCCCTTGCTCACCTTAGCACCACTTGTGTGACAAAATGTTTGCCGCAAATGTGAAGCTAACTGGCCGCTACCATAGCACCATATTACAAACTAGATTTGGCTATGTTGTAAACCCTTTGCGCCACATCACCCATATTATATACATGATGTATGCAAAGGGGGCATTCCCTCATTAGAGGGTCGCTACAAATGGCACAATGGAATTTACAAGATTCCATTGCACCATTTCTAGTGTCAATTTTAACGCCTGCTTGAAGCAGGCTTTAAAATGACGCTACAATTGATTTCAATGGGCCTCTTAGCACTATACTGGATCAGCGTCATTTGTTTTGACGCTGATCCAGTATAGCAATAAAATAGCATAAAATAAAACTGACCCTATTGCCCCTAAATTCGCAATGGTGCACCGTATCTTAAAGACGGCGCTACTATGGTAACTATAGGTGATGCAAGGGGGCCACAAGAAGAGTTCTTATAAATATGGCCCTATATGTGAAGATACCACCACCCTACCACTAAAAAGGACAGTAACCTGTTCACCGAAATGCGCTAATTGTATTTTGATCTCCAAGCTCTCTCACCTGGATCATACCACCTCTGGTGCATCTACATCTAAGCTATATGTTATGTGATTTGCATATAAATGTTTCAAATTTTTCTCCCTTCCCAAGGAGCAGACATTTCTTGTTGCCCCACCACCCCTCCTCACTGTGGACGTTACCATTTCTGAACAGAACCACAACAAAGGTTTCACCCCAAACAAAACATATTCCTTCATTATCAGGTGGATGGGCAGAACAAATAATCTAACTCGAAAAATAGATGAGAATTTCTAGGAATCCCCTTACACAGCATCCTCAATGTCTTTAAAAGGGTCTGAAGCTGTATCATGATGGGATATTTGAAACAGTGCAGAGTAAAGTGCCTCTTAAATGCACCTGTAGGGTGTAAAGTGAATAGACTTAACCTGATAATTCTTTGAGTTAGAGCTAAAGCTTGAAAACAGTGGGCAAGGTTTGCCTCTTCCTGTTTTTAAGCAGTGCTGTTGGAAAATAAATCACTATCTCAGAGAATTATCAGGTTACATATATTTACTTTATACCGTACAGGCGCATAAAGCAGCTGCTTTGCTCTGAACTGTGCCAGGAAAGCCCTCCATGACACAATGGCATGATGAAACTTGAGGATGCGCTCTTGCAAAGTACATAGAGGGGACCCCCTTTTCCTGGGGCCCACTTCCTAATACCCCACAGACCCAGTCAGTGTACTGTGCTGAGGGGGGCCCCTGGAACTCACCACCCCCACACACACACACAGCGCGGACTGTAGGGCTAATGTTACACCACTGCCAAGAAAGGGCCCTTGATCTTTTAAACATCTCTTTACACAAGAAGACTTAAAAGAAGCAGTACAGCCACTGGGCATGTCTCAGGGAGATTTTGTGACTCCTTTACGCTCAGGCCTCAAATGTTCCACTTAAGCCCTCTTAATACTGTATTCAACACTCCTGCTAGCTCATATCTGACACCCAAAGATACAAACACGTCTCAGTGCTTTAATCCCCTCGAGGCATGGTGCACCTTTAAATCTGCACACATTACATGCAAACATTTACATTAACAATCCTACAGATCTCACAAAAAATCTCACTATCACAAGCGAGCACCAAAAGAATGCTCTGCAGTAACTTAACGTTCTACCCTCAAAGTCCTAGATCTAACAAAAACAAGCATTAATAAAGATATTAAGCCTGGCTTTAACGTGTTAATGCATGTTCATTCAGTCATGCAGAAAGGCTGTTTGCATGTGTTTTACATGTGCTGTATGCATAAATTTTGTTTGGTAAGTTAGACCGAGACCTATTGGTTTTGCCAATAATAGGAGCTGGGTCAAACAGCAAAAAATGATTAATTACTGAATATCATACAAATAGAAAATAAAGATCTATATATGACAAACTGTGATTATTGAATGTACTTTTCAGACATAAAATAGTGTCTCAACAATTATAAGGAAAGCACATGGTGGTGAATGATACACCATGTGTCAATAGCATGAGGCGAGTGAGAAATCCTCCTCAGATTAGAGCCAGAGCCGACTCTATGCATGTTTTAAAGATTTGATAACAACTGGTATTCAGACAGATTTACTGTCATGGCAGTCCCAAGAAACCTTAACCACTTATAGCCCCATTAACATCGGACAAGGATGTGCCTCTCCCGCATTCAAAGGAAGCTTCATAGAGCCTACTAACAGTGATTAAATATTGCACGGATTTACTACACTTACACACTATGGCCCAGATTTAAGAAGTCCTAGCGCCTCCTTGCGCCACATTAGCATAATTTTTTATGATGCTAATGTGGCGTAACGAGGCCAAAATCGCTGTGCCAGATTTACAAAGTGGCGCAATGCATGCTTTGCACCACTTTGTAACCCTGTGCACCACATTATGCCTGTGCCAGGCATAATGTATGCAGGGGCAGCATTCCCCCATTAGGGGGACTGCAAAAAGGGTGCAGTTAAATCTATGAGATTCCACAACACCATTTTTGGTGGCTATTTTTAATGTCTGCATAGAGCAGTTGTTAAAAATGGGGGGCACCATTATTCTTAATCAGCCCCTTTGTACCTTGCAGGATTAGCGCCAACAATTTTTGCACTAATCCTGCAATGTATTACAATAGCTGTAAAAAATTATGATGCTATTGTCCCTAACCTGTGCCAAGGTATGCTGTATGTAAAATATGGTGCACACATGGTGGCGTTAAGGGGCGCTTAAGAATGCAAGAAACGTGGCACTGCATATACAGCGCCACTTTTCTTAAATTTGGGCCTTTGTGTTAGATGCAAAATAAGATTTATTGCAACAGTGTCGCTCAGTGACACCAAAGAAATGTCCTACTCATCATATCCACTCTCTATACCTACCCATTTGTCTATAAACAGCCTCTTGATTTTAGTTATCCTGTGCTTCTAATTCATCTTTCACCTCCAAGACCCTCTGCCATCCCTCTTCTCTTCTCCCTCACCCTTTTTTAGTACATCATCCTACACATCCTCGCTCCACTCCTCCGGTACCTTCATTGACTCTTTCTCTCCCTATTTACTCCTGTCTTTCACCCCTTTTTCTTTGAAGTGTGCATAACAAGGTTGCATTCTTGTTGCAATTCCCCAGTGAACTATGCACCTCAGAAACGTGCTCTTGTTCAAGGGCATAGTCTGCTGGGCAGTGGGAAACAGACATCTGTGGGGAGAGCCAAACCAAGGGGCATATTTAAGAGCCCCTAGCACCACCGGAGCATAATTTTTAGTGATGCGCTGGTGGCGCTACACACTGCAATGTATATACAAGGTGGCGTTAAACCACCCCTTCAAATACAGCCCTTTGTGTGGAAGGGGCGTGCAATGGGTGTTCTGTGGGCATGCCATAGCAACACCTATTGCATTTTGACACTGCCCCAGATTTTTGAGTTTTCGTAAACCTGAGGCTGTGCCAAAATCTAACACCACTCCAGGGTGGCATTAGAGTGGCACAATGAGGCGAAATTATTTAATTTCTCCTCGTTTTTTGCTTCTTCTGTAGAAGTAGCAAATCGCCAGTGAAGATTGTTTTTGTTGAGGAAGGTGTCCCGTCCTGCACAAAAACAATCCCCCCCTCAACGCAGCCATCCTTACACTATGGTGCAAAGGTGGTTGCGTTGGCGCACAGCAGCACAATAAGTGCTGATGCAGGGGGAATTACAGGGGGTGTGCCGTATTATTGTAAATACAGCACATACCTGCAGTTTGAAAATGACGGCGCACAACACTGTCAAATTTGGTGAAGAGCACCGTAATTTTCACTTAAATCTGGCCTCAAAAGTCTAAATTGGCTCTAAGAGCTAATGAAGGAGTTGAGACATCAAAATATGATATCAGGCAACAAATGCCATGAAAAAATATGGTAAAGACTTCACAATGACAATAAAATAGTTTTGACATTTTCCATTTTCTCAATTAAGTGCAAACGAATTATCACCAAATTGAATTTCATTTATTAAAATGATATTTTTATACAAATACATGTAACATTCAGGAATAACCCATGTCATGCCGATATTACCTAAAATTATCCAAAATGTGTCAGTTTACGTTCTCTATCTAGTTAACATATATCGTTATTAAATCTGATGTAAGATTATGTTAACCATGCATAAGGGATTCATTATTCTAATGTGCTCTCAAATCTGGATGGGTAAGGAAAGTGATACATAGTGAAGTAAAGAGATGGGCCATGGACCGTACATTTTTGGACAAATAGCAAACCTAATATTTGAGTCCAGTATTGCATATTGTTCAGTTCCAGACACTGTTGGTTTACATCCGTCTCTCATCCATTTAACACTAAAAGGTAGTGCTTAGTAGTGTTATTCAGTTAGTAGAATATGTTCAATAAATGCATGTATCATACCTAAAATAAAATTGGCACTATGCACACATATAAACATGTATCTAATAAATAGTTTTTCACCTCCAGATGTCCTCGATTAGTGACTAAACCCCAAATGAACATGCACTTTCCGTTTTACTGACTGACGAGTCAACCACAGGATTATGTCATATGTAGGCCTGTGTTCTAGAAAACGACAAACGAATGAATACGTATGATCGGTGCTTGTACATGCTCATATATGAATTAGAATATCTACCATGCATTTTACTTTGCATTCTCTCGAACACAACTCAGTATCCTTATTTAAATTTCTGAATAGGCCCCATCGATCCAGCAGGAATAGAGATATTGGATGCATTGACCATTTACTGATAATTCATGGTCATACTATCATACAAAGACAGTTGCATTTGTTATTCTTACCTTGTTTTACGTTATTCACTTTGTCTCCTGCCGCCATCCCCATAGCACCCTGAGGTTAAATAAACCTGTGTTTTACAAAAAACACTGGGGCGGATTTAAGAAAAGTGGTGTTGCACCTAGTGCAGCACCACTTTCCATTCGCCCATTAGGGCACTTCTATCGCCACCATGTGTGTGCCGTATTTAAAATATGGCGCAGCATGGTGCAGGGTTGGGGGCAATAGCGTAAGAATTTTTTACGCTATTGATGTACTATGCAGGAGTAGCGCCAAAATATTGGTGCTACTCCTGCAGAGTACATAGGGGCCCATGCTCTGAGTAGGTGTTAAAAGTGCAGAAGAAAATGGCACAAGGAAATTCCACAGATTTTCTTGCGCCATTTTTTCGGCCTCCCTTGCATACATCATGCCTGACGCAGGCAAAATGTACCATAACGGTTTAAAATGTGGCACAATGCATGCATTATGCCAACTTGGAAATATGGCGCTGGAAAAATGCCACTTTAGCACTGCCTTAGTGTAAATAAATGAGGCTATGGTGGTGCTAAGGTGGCCCTAGGGGCTCTTAAATATGCGCCACTGTTGCATACTTAGGGATAGATTTACTATTCTTTCACACAACGCAGGCCTCTATAAGAAGATATAGCATTTTGGTGCATTCCCAAATTTACTAGCTTTTCTAAATCTGGGAATGCACCAAAATCCATGGGTGGATGCATGGCAAAGCCCATACCCCACCCTCTAACTCCTCCTAAGTTAAAAGGTATGTAAAACAACACAAGCGGCTGTATTGTGTTACATTAATTTACAAAGCCACCCACAGCCACTCAAAGCAGACCTTGTATAGCTTTGAAAATTCCAATTAAACCTTTGCTTTTCCCTGTGTCTGTTTCCGTTACACAAAAGCACTGCAAAGGCTTGAAACGTTTTGGCCATAATCTCCCAAACCTATCTTTACTGGGTGATCAAGCTCGACCATAGGAGAGTACCTGGAATTTTCTTTGGAAAATCACAAATGTGCCAATGGAGCATAGAGAAACCACCATCTCAACAACTGGTAATGCCAAGAAGCAGTTAGGAGCATATATTTAAAATCACAGCCTCTGAAAGCTTGCAGTCTTTTTTAAAGATGACTGTTTCAAAACCAATCTATTTCCTGTGCATTGTTTTCACCAGGCGTTTGCTCAAGAATTAGAGCGTGGTAAATGTGAATTATAGCGTAGTGAATTGTAGGTTATAGCTCTTCTTGTTAATTACATTGCTTGGGAAACGGTAGGTCGTATATTACAGAAGTGCTTCAAACTAAATACTGATATGCTTACGTGGGCGTAGCAACATATATCATATAATGGACATAAATTAAGCATATTGGTGAAAGTACTAAGGGCCAGATGTATCAAAGAATTTTGCATTCGCAAACGGTGCGAATGCAAATTCACCTTTATGAATGTAAGAAAGGCATTCGCAGTGCAATTTTAAGGAATCGCTAAAATAGCGATTCCTTAAAAATGCGACCCCATTTAGAGAATCGCAATTTGCGATTCTCTAAATGCGGCATCGCAAATAAGGAATCCTTATTTGCAATTTCTTAAGCACATGCATGAAGCAATTCCTTAATGAGAATTGGGCATTAAGGAATCGCTATTACCACCAAGTTGAACTTTGTGGTAACCATGTGCAAATTTTAAAAATGCATTAAAAATGCATTTTTAAAATTGACATGTAACGCACAGATGCCATTTTGGCATGTGTGCACCTTACATGTCTTCCAAAATTGTTTTGGGGTGCAGCAGAGGGGGCTTTAGGCCCTCAGCACCCTGGAGTTTGCATTTCCCAAATTGCGAATTCCAGTTAGGATTTCACAGTTTGGGAAATGCAAAACATTTGCAAATATGGGCCGACAGGCCCATAGGTGCGAATGGGGGCTGTATCGCAATTTGTGATTCGGTATTAGCATTTGCGATTTTTAAGAAATCGCTATTATCGAAACGCAAATATGATACATAGCATTTTGCAACTCAGAAATAAGGATTTCTTAAAAATTGCTATTTCTGAATCGCAAAAGGCTTTTTTGATACATGTGGCCCTAATATTCCATCTAATAGGTTATTTAATGTGACGCTCAACACAGTTTTCTTGACTGTATGCCGCAGAAAATGGTCATGTGGTACATTTTTCATTAAAATGGGTCAAAAAAATGGAAACTATGATCCGCGTGAAACCATTCTTTTCCAAAAGCAGTTGTTAAAGCTCTGAAAGACACTTTACTAGTGCCGAAGGGAAAGCACACACGTGAAGTTATTGAGTAGTCATCCCTCTGTCGTCGTAAACTCTCTTCCATCGCACCTACGGCCCAAAAGAGCTCAAACAGAGTCAAAGACTGAGAACCTGGATTGCAGAAAGAAATGTGTTTCCACATTATATTTTGCAGAGCTCATCACCATGGAAACAGGACAGTGAAACCGACCTTGTTAGTGTGCTGCTGGATTCCGTTTTGCAATGTGTGTGGATTTAAGCTAGTCTAGGATTTGATTTAAAATCCAAGATAGAAGTACTCAAATAACAGCAATAACACACCGAATTTTGATACAGGAAGAACAATTATATATGTTGCTAATGAGATGACAATTATATTACGATATAACCAACGGGAATACCTTTTAATGTGCAATCTCATACTCTCACATTCTTATGACCTCCATCACTTCCCGTGCTAATAATTATGGGGCATATTTATCATTAAATCACACACTGCAGCAAGTCACCTTGCTGCGCTGCACTACGCTGCGAGATAGGGAAAGGGCAGGAAAACACAGTACTTAATGTTGTACAGCGCATTCTTGCCCTTTCCCAGCCCTGGTGCGCAATGTGCTGCCTAGCGTCAAAGCAGGCACCCTTGCACCGTGGTGCAAGGGTGTCTGCATTTAGGCTGGATTGTTTTTGTGCAAGAAGAGACACCTTCCTGCACAAAGAGAATTCTGGGAGGCATTTTCCTTTTTCTATGTGGGGTGCAGAATGTAGCACACATAAAAATAAGAAAGAGAAATAAAGTTTATTTCTCCTCACTACGCTTCACATGGGGAGGCATAGGTTTATGACATATTCCCAGGTCTACCAGTAATGGTAAATCTGGGCATGCCCCAAAAATTAATGGGTGGATGTATGGGAACACCCACGCTCCACTCACAGAATGTCTTCCCAGGGCAGAACGCAGACATTTGTGCTTTTCTGTGGTACTCTAGATTTATCAAGGCAGGCCAGTCCAATCAAGGGAGCCTTGACTGACTTGATAAATCTAATTTAGGAGTTGTGTTACTCTTGCACCACATTGTAACTCTTTGATAAATATGACCCTATGTGTGTGTGTGTGTGTGTGTGTGTGTGTTTGCGTGTGTGTGTGTGTGTTAGTGTAACGTTATAGTTAGGTGAAAATGTCAGTAACAACATCAATGGTTTTAACTGTAAAGCAACAGAAATTCACCTGTTACTGTTAGCAGTGCTAACTATAATATGCGCCCTCACCATGCACTGCTTATGACCTCATATATTTAATCACTCATGACATATTCTATGACATAATTTATTACATCACTGACGCTTCTCAAATGACCCCAGAGGACAAAAAAATGCTTGCAGCCTCCCTCCTTGAGCCTAATTCGAACCCTGCGACCCCATCCCCCAGGGCCAAAATATAAATAAAAGTGGAGAGAGGCAGCGCTGCCCACCTCCCTGACTCTTTAAAGGCCCATTTTAAAAATAAAAAAATAAAATGGGAACCATCTTTTTGCAAAATATATATGGGGAGGGGCGCATCAGAAGTACCCTCCTTCCTAGTCCATTTAAGGCCCGAGGTCCTCATCCATGGGGGGCTGAGTATTTTTGCAGCCACAGCCAGCTCCCTGCATGGTGCAGGAGCCAACATTGCTCCTGCCTGGAGAGAGCAGCTAATCATGCTGCGCCCTCTGGGCTGGGGAGCAATCTGTTGCTCTTTTTACCTGACTGCATAAGTGCAAAAACTTGCATAGCACAGCCATTGGCTGTGAGCGGTATGGTGTTAGCAGCTGGGCCTTGCCAAAAGCCAGTCCTACACCCAAACACCTGTGGGTGGCCACGGACGACCATGTGATGTTACAATATATATGCTGGTATTTTTAGTAAGGCAGACCTACTGACTTTGTCGAAGGGTAAGAACACCAAAATAGAAAACATGGGCCTTATTAGCTTCATCAAGGGGTCACCATATTAACATATATAAAGTAGACCTATTGTCTTTGTCAAAAAGTCACTGATAATTATAATTAAATGTATATTACGTACATGCACACATTTCAACATTTTATAAAAGTGAATATTGTAATTGTTTAAATAAAGGCTTCGAAAACATCAACATGTCTCTGAGTCTTTCTTTTAATATTCTTCAGTCTACAAAGTGCAGCCATAGAACCAAGCACCAATGTTCCCTGCACTCCAGCTGAAGAGCATATAGCTCTGGCTTGGAGTGCTTTAAAAAATATGGTAAGCACTCCTGATGTCATGGATTTACTGTTGTATGTCTCAGTAGACCTAGGCCCTCATTATGAACAC
Source organism: Pleurodeles waltl (assembly GCF_031143425.1). Taxonomy (NCBI): domain Eukaryota; kingdom Metazoa; phylum Chordata; class Amphibia; order Caudata; family Salamandridae; genus Pleurodeles; species Pleurodeles waltl. The sequence continues at coordinate 1,027,606,810 of NC_090448.1, read as the reverse complement.
GGCGGACCGTACCGCACTGCCTGTGGTGGCGGTAAAAACCCGCCCATTAAATTATGAACCACTAGTCCACCGCCAGTTCCGGGGCGGGAACCACCTCCACGCAAAGCCAGGCGGAAATTAACCAAATCCAATGAAACACTCACTGGAGGCCCACATAACGTGACGAAGCAGACATGGATAGAGAGCTGCAGATCATGCCAGCCCTGCTCCTTGCCATATACTGCCATGACCGAGACCGCCGACGAAGATGACGATGGTAAGTACCGCAACCTACGAAACAAGGGAGGAAAGGGCACAGTTCCATACCCACCCACTTCACCCACCCCGCAACGCCCCCAACCCTTCCCAGCAGCACAAGTATTACACCCCACAGCAAGAGGTACTTATCTGACACAAAGCAAATCCAACTTGACCATAGTACATACAAATGCCCCACACCCAGGGTGCAACAGTGTGCCGCCAAAACACAGGCCACACAGAAATATTTTATTAAAGCTCACAAAGCCAACTACTTAAAACAAGGCCAATGGCCAGTCCGTAGCGCTACAAGTGCCACAGGCCACAACGGACCCAACCTGACTCCGAAAAGTGCACGGTACTCCACCTAATGGGGCAACAAAGGGGCATCCAGACACCTCATCGAACGGGGGCAGGGGGTGGTGGCGGTGGTGACTTGCGACGGGGATGGGGCTTTGACTTGCGCTTGGAAGGCGGCAGGGGTGTGGGTTTGTCCTTTGAAGGATGGGGGGTTGCTTTGAGCAGGTGGAGCCAGATGGACTTGGCTCTGCACAGGGCTTCTTCTTCTCTGGAGAAGGGGCACAGGAATGTGAGGGGCGGACAGGGGTGGAAAGGGAAAGGAGGTGTGCACGCTTAGGGGCAAGATGGGGTGGGCCAGTGGGCTGGAAGAGGTCAGCACAGGAGAGGAAAAGTTTCTTCAGAGCAATTGAGGTGGTCCTGGATGAGGGCGTGGGAGTGGAGGCAGAGGCTGTGGATGTATGTGGTGTAGGGGTGTGTGTAGTGGGTGCAGGTGAATGGACAGTATGCTGTGGTGTGGTGGATGTGTGATGGGTGGGTGTCTTGGTGCGTTTTTGTGTTTTTGGAGGGGGGGTGGACACAGTGGGAGAAGACAGGCTGCCAGTGTGGATGTATGTTGTGTGGGTTTCTGCAAGTCTGGTGAGTGTGCTGCATGTGTCAACTACAGTAGTTGTGGTGAGTGCAGGTGTGGTGTCTGGGGTGCATGTATGGATGTCTGCTATTGTGGTGAGTGCAGTAAGAGGAGCAGCAACAGTGACTGAAGGTGCAGTGCATGAGGGTGTGGATGTAGAGGGGACAGACAGGGAGGCGGAAGAGGTGGGCACACTGGGGGAAGTGGATGTTGTTGTGTGTGCATGTGTATGTTTGCTGTGTGAATGCTTGTGGTGGGAGGTGTGGTGCTTGTGTTTTGAAGTGTGCTTCTTGTGTGTTGATGTGCTTGACTTCGTGTCAGATTGTGTGCTTTGGACGGGTGAAGAGAGTGGGGTGCTGGAAGTGGTAGAGGAGGTTGGGGGGGACGGAATGGCCAGGGAAACTGGCTGCCGTCTAAGAGGAGGCCAGAGCCTGAAAAGATCTCTGTAGGGCAGGCATGGCACTGTGAATGCCACCCAGATAGGTATTTGTCTGCTGCACCTCTGATGCTAGCCCCTGGATGACATTGACACTGGTTGTCTGCCCTACAGAGATGGTTCTTAGGAGGTCAATAGCCTCCTCTGTGAGGGGCAGGGGAGGAGGTGCCTGGGGCGAAGGAGACGCCCACCTTTCAGGGTGAGTGGGCACGGGCAAACCCGGTGGGGAGCAGAAGGGAGGGCGGTGATGGAATGGGGGATGGCAGAAGATGTCACTGTTTTGGTGTGGCCACTAAGGTCCGCCACCGCCGGGGAGCCGCCATCGGAGAAGGTATTGGAGTCACTACCTCAAGTGGTAGTTGCCTCCCCTGTGGTACTCCCCTCGCCCTCTCACCCACTGGTCCCTTTGGCGTCGGATGTCTCTGCCTCTGAGGTTCCGTGGGCCGCTGCTTCCCCCCTTGCCGGTGCCTCAGCTCCCTCGCCAGATGTTGCTGCTGTACAAAACCAACACAAGAGAACAGGGATGGGGAGAAAAAACAGGAGAGACACTTGTAAATAGCTGACTGGAGGTACATAGTGGCCAGACATACACCCACCAAGAAAACACCCAAAAGGCAGCGCCGTTCAATATGCTCATGGCCATGCCCCTGACTACTGACCAGAACACTGCTCTACACCCATCCCCTGAACTACCTAAGGAGGTGACGTGTGGGAGACCTGACAAAGACACCCCTACACCTTTTGGGGACTATCATGTAAATGGACACCAGTCAGAGTCCCTGCCTCTAAGCAGCATGAACCCTAATGCACACACAGACATCCTTCCAGCCTTAAGTTTGTGATATGAGCACTCACCCCCTTGTGACTGCTGTGCAGCCTTCAAGCACCCATCCAGGTCTGGGTACGCCATCACCAGGATACATTGCATGAGAGGGGTCAGTGCCGGATGGGCACCCCTTCCACGTTGGGAGGACTTCTCCAGCTGGGCCTCACAGATATTAGACGCCCAGCGCCGCAGGTCCTCCCACCTCTTCCTGCAGTGGGTGCTCCACAGGTTGTGGGCCCCCAGGGTCCGCACCTCCTTGGCAATAGCATGCCAAAGTGCCCTCTTCTGGTGGGCGCTTACCTAAAAGGGTGACACAGAAATGGAACACAGAGGTCAAGCACTTGCAAGATAGGTACAGCTGGCTATTCGTCTACTATGGGACCAACAGTACTGTCAGACTTACAGGGCATACGCAATCAGCATGCCATGCACCATGGCCCATGCAGGCTCAGAGGTGCACACATATGTCCTTACAACACCATCGATTACACCCAAAGAGTGCACCCCAAACCCAGATTCACCTATACCTCTGGCCGTCCATAGAGTTTTTCATACAGGAGCACGACCCCTCCCACTATCCTCTCCAGTTCCTCCTGGGTGAAGGCCGGAGCGCTTTCCTCTGCAACACGAGCCACATCCATGACCAGAGGCAGGACACAGCGGTACACACAGTGGAGTACCTGTCCGCACGAGATCAGGGAGTCAAGTGAAGTATAGATGACGAATTTGTGTACGTACCGCAGTGGTGTGCACCGTCACCGCCGGCGACGATCATGATATGCCAGGATTCCCCATCGGCATCCATGTTAACCAATGACGGTGCGAACAGCGGTGAACACCGTCTTGTGCTGTTACGTCAACCGCTAGTGGTATGAGGTCACTTCCACAACAACAGGCCTGGATTACAGTGGGCAGACATTTTGGCAGCAACTACACATCTATAAATAAAATTGTGCACAATGCAGGCCCTACTTGCCACATGAAGCAGCTATGCATGTGACCATTTCGTAATATAACACACATGAAAAACACTGTTCCTTCATTGAGATGTAGCTGTAGATCTGTCAAGAACTTGTTACTGTTGAGTCACTACAATGAAGTATGCGTTACACAATTGATGACAATGTGTGCCTATGTATGTGTGTTCATCACACCTTTTTGATATCCCTCGTAGGTACCACCATTGTGGCGAGGAAGGGCACCATTGGTGTACAGACCACTTGTACATATGAGGACCATGGTAGAGCCTCAGATCATAATCAATTACAGACTTGCATGTGCAACAATTCAAGAACTTTGTGCTTTACTAGATCCTGCACTAACTCCAGGAAATCGTAATCAGCATGCCATCCCTATTGAAGTGCAGGTGCTCTCCGCACTCCATTTCCTGGCCACAGGCTCATTTCAAGTGACAGTGGGCATGGGTGCTTGATTTTCACAGCCAATGTTCAGCATGGTATTGACAAGATTTCTGAATGCATTTGTACAACACCTGCAGCCCTATGTGAGGTTTCCCCAAAGTACTGACCTCCCTGTCATCAAGCTGGACTTCTATGCCTTTGCCAACATACCCCATGTGATAGGTGCCATCGATGGTACCCACATACCGATCATACCCCCAAGAGTCAGTGAACAGGTGTACAGAAACAGAAAGAACTTTCATTCCATGAACATGCAATTGGTATGTACTGCAGACCAGTACAGCTCACATGTGAATGCCATGTTCCCAGGTTCAGTCCATGATTCCTTTGTGCTGAGGAACAGTAGTGTGCCACAGAAGATGGAACAACTCAAAGAAGACAGAGGGTGGATCATAGGTAAGTGTTTCTGTCACTGACTGTCTGACTAAGGGGCTTAACAATGACCACTCTGTATTGCACCTTTTTCTAGGTGATTCTGGCTATCCAAACTTGTGTTGGCTCCTGACACCAGTGAGGAATCCTAGGATGGATGCAGAGAGGAATTACAATGAGGCCCATGGACATACTAGGAGGGTGAGAGTGCACAATAGGTCTCCTGAAGGCTAGATTCCGTTGTCTACATATCTCTGGGGTTCCCTGGCCTATCGGCCTGAAAAGGTGTGGAGAATAGTGGTGGCCTGCTGCATGCTGCACAACGTGGCAGTGAGAAATTCTATCCCCCTCTTGGAGGTAGAGGGTGCTGTATGTCCTGACCAGCTACCTCAGAGATGGGAGGAGAGTGATGGTGATGATGAGGAAGGGGAAGATGTCAATTCCAGAACACAACTGATACAACTCTACTTCCAGTAACTGTGCGGGACATAGGGCTGCATCCAGTTGCATCCATACTTCACTTTGTTTACATTTTAACACAGGGGACAGTGTTACAGGTGTGATATGTGTTTTATTGGTGGCAGGGAGTGAATAGTGTTATTTACAGTGATGGCAAGTCGTTATGGGTGGGTGTCCTCAATGCCAACATGGTGGCAGCCTTGTTGGTAGTATTGATGGTTCCATCATTTCTCACATTAGTTCATATTGCCTCTTAGCAATGTGTGGTGGTTGATTGAGTGGGATGGTTGCTGTGCAGATTGTTGCTGAGTTACTTCTTGAAGGGGGCCTTGTTCTTTTCTGGAGTTCCAGTGCCATATCTTGGCCTGAGGGTCCGTTTGGGCACCTGCTGTTGATATTGAGGGGATGACATGGTTGGCCCTTGGGTTTCCTGTGGAGAAGTGTGGCACAATGGTTAGAGCGGCAGACCCTGAAGCAGAGTTCTGGCTCAAGACCAGGGTTCAAGTCCCGCTTCGGCAGGTCTTGGGCTCAGTTCCCTTGGACCAGATAATTCTCGCCTCAGTGCCTAATCTAACTAATGAGTCCCACTCTGCAACTCTGGGCAATAGCTTGCTTAATCTCCACACCGGCCCCAACAGCGCTTGGATGCCTGGCTTCACCCTGGGGGTGCCCAGGAGTGGGCACCTCACAGGGAAAAGCCAGGAGGGGTTCCATAGCGGTATGGGTACAGCGCCTTGAGACCCTAACGGGTGAGTAGTGCGCTATACAAGTGCAAAGTTTACAGTTTACAGTAGTTCTTGGGATGTTTCTGATGATGGTGTAATTGCCAGGTCGGTGTCCTGTGCTGTAGTGGGGGTGTCCTGTCCTGTGTGAGTTTCAGACTGGGTATGTACCAGCTGCAGTAGTGTTCCTGCTATGCTGGCCATTGTGGCTTTGTGCTGTTTCCACTTCTCCATGGCCTGTTGGTGGTGTTCCTGCTGCATCCTCTGACTGTGCTCCAGGGTGGATATTATCTGTGCCAACCTGCCATGGGTGTGCTGGTAGGCCCCTAATACCTCAGATATCACGCCCTGGGCTGCTGCATCCATCCTGTGGCCTCCCCATGGCCCATTGAGGCCCTAGCACTTGCCCTAGCCCCCTGTGCCTGTGTCCCCTGCACAGGTCTGTCAGTACCACTTGTACTGGGGCCCTCGCCTTCTTGCATGTTGGGAGTAGAAGACTGTGGCCTCTGTACCTGTGTTCCACCAGTCTGTGGCCTGGATACACTGGTGTGAGGATGCTTGCCCTGGGCTGCTGGTCTTGACTGGGTGGTAGGGGTGACAGTGATATCCTGGGTGGGGCTGCTGCATGGTGACAGTCCAGGACTGTGTGAGGGGCCTGCCTGCTCATCAGTGTCCAGGGATCCTTCCCCACTGTCCTGTGAGGTGCCACTGTCTCCATGGGGGGCACTGGCACTCCTTGTCCCATCCGTGAGGGTGGCATGGGTGGTGGTGCCTGTTGAGGGACATAGACATGTCTGTTACAAATGCATGAACATTTGGGGTGCACAGGACTGGGCTATTTTGAGCTGGTGATACTTTCAGTGGCCATCCAGGGTGCATTTGTGAGGTTTACACTACATTTTGCTTTGGGTGTGGGGTTGCATGGGGGGGTGTAGTTACATTGTGGATCCTTGCAGGGGTAGGTGGCTGTGCACAAGGGAAGAGATGTGGGCCTTTTAGTGGGTTTGTGGTCATGCAGGGGGGTGGATTCAGTGGCTGTTGTCTGGGTGGGGTATTTGGTCCTGGTGGGTGTGGGTGGGTTGGGGTTGGTGCATGCATTACAGTTATGGTATATATGGGGGTAAATGTGGATGACTTACCCAAGTCCATTCCTCCAATGAGTCCAGTGAGTCCCTCAGGGTGCAGAATGGCCAGTACCTTTTCCTCCCAGTCTGTGTATTCAGGTGGTGTTGGTGGCGGACCTCCCCCAGTCTTCTGGACTGCAATGTGGTGCCTTGATGCCATGCCCCTGACCTTCCCCCGAAGGTCGTTCCATCTCTTCCGGATGTCATCCCTGGTGTGTGGATGGTGTCCCACTGCATTGACCCTGTTCACAATGGTCTGCCATTGCTCCATCTTCCTTGCGATGGGTGTGTGCTGCACCTCAGCCCGAATATTTGTGCCTCTACCTTCAGGATCTCATCCACCAGGGTCTTTAACTCCCTTTCTGTGAAGCGTGGATGTTTGTGGGGGACATGGTGAGTGTGGTGAATGGTGTTGGGGCTGGAAATGCGGTGAGGGTGCTCTTCTGTGGGTCAGTGTGTGTCTTGTGTATGGTGGCATTCGGTGTCTGCTTCTGGTGCTCTCCGTCTTCTTTGGCCTGGTTTCATTGCAAAGGATTGTGGGATGTGTCTAGGAGTGTTTTATGGGGTTAGGGATGTGTGTCAGGTGTGTGGGTTTCACGCTTATCCAATGTGTGCACTTCTTGCTGTTAAGTCGATTTGCCACCCGTGGCGGTCAGCACCGCCAATGGTTGTCCGGCCTCCACTGTCCGCCAAGGTGATTTGTGCATGATTATTTGGAGGGTGGGATGTGGATGTGCTCGGCGGTGGCGGGGTGGGGAGGTCCAGCATTCCCGCTGAGAAGGTCATAGCGGGGACTGGTGATCTGGTGATTTTTGGCGGGGTCAGGATTTTCGTTCATTATATGGCAAGTTTCCATTCACCGCCAACGGTGGGCTTCTGTTCACCATCGCCACGGCGGTCTGCAGTGTTTACCGCCGTGTTCATAATGACCGCCTTACTGTGGCCTGGGGGGCTGCAGGGAGTGCATTAAAAATGTCTGGTGATACTAAAATGTAAACAAAAAACACTCACAGTGCATTATGGGGTGCTCCTTGTCTGGAGCAGTGAATAATAAATGAGAAGCTCCTGCCACGTATTAAATAATTTTTTTTAGGTTTTTTGGGTGCCTGGGGGCCCACCTGGAAAACCCACACCTTTTTGAATGTTGGACACCACATCGGTAAAGGCCCGCAGCCCTTGTGGCTTTCTCCCAAACCTGATGGTGGGGGCAGACAATTCTTCTACTGTGGGTGCCCCGGTGCCCACTTTGGCACCCACATCTTGCTAATAGTTGAGGGCTGCTATAACACCCCATGGTCCCTGCCCAATCACCAGCCAGTATCCATCCTGGGTGCCGGAACAGGCTAGCTAGTATTTTAATGCAGGTCACCCCGGTGCCTACTTGGGCTATCTAAAACAGCACATTAATTCAGGGCCCTGAGGACCCCTGCCAGTTTCCCAGCAAGCACCTATTGTGGTTCTGGTGGGAGCCGGCTTAGTTTCTTTGCTCCCATCCAGGTGGGAGCAGGTCCTTTATGTGCTCCCATCTGGGCGATAGCAAAGCACTGCTCCTGCGCAGGACAGTGTGGGTCACCAAGGCCTTTTAGAGGCGAAGGGAGGTATGCCGCCAACCCCTCACCAAAAAGCTAAGTTGTACTTCCCCTGGAGACTAATTGAAGAAGGGGCAGGACCCTGCCATTTATTCATCATTCATATTGGAACTTTAGATTTGATTTTCTACTGTGGAGCCACAGGCCCTTTGAAGGGGGTCCCTCTGGGAATCCCCCCCCAGCCATAGGGTGTCCTTACCCTGCCTCCATATATTTGTCATATATGTTTTATAAACCTTTTTTAGGACAGAGTTCCCTAGTTCTAAAATGGCTGCCACCACATCTTTGCAGGTCTTATCATTAGAATTGTTGAGTATGCATGATTTATATATATATATATATATATATATTAAATCTTAACTTCTCAAAAACTACTAAATGGATAAACATAAAATTATGAAAAGCACACTTTCTGGACCATCATCTAGCCTTCTGCCAAATTTGGTGTAATTCTGTTCAGCAGATTTTGCTGTTTAATTTGTTTATGGAAAAATTAATGGCGAAAATGCATTTTGGGACCCCTGCCTTTTTCTCAGTCACCACTCTCAAGATCACCCTGAAACTTTCTAGGAAAATGTCTTGAAGTTTCATCCAAATATATAACTATATCTCTTAAGGACCCCTTTCTGTTTACAAATGGGTTACCACCTCCTTAAAGGAGTTGGAAAAGTATAAATCTTTAACAATCACATTCTGGTCGCAAAACATTCATACATGCCCTGTGACTCGCAATTAGGAAGGGACGCCCTTCACATGCACCTTCCTAATAGTAACTTGCAAATCCTATTTTGTGAGTTGGTAATAGCTACCAACTAGCAAAATAGGGTTGGTACATGGCAAAATGCATTTTACTAGTCGCAAACGACCCAACGGGTAAAATGCGTCAGACATCTGGCCCTAAAACTAGTACACTAAGGCAACTATAGCTCACACCCGCATGGCCAGTGTAGGAAAGTACCCTCTTTTTGGCATGGTTACTCCCACTTTTTGCCTGATGTCAGCATGTTTGGACTGTGTTCACTGGGATCCTGCTAACTAGGATCCCAGTGACCGTGCTGTCTTCCTCTAAATTTGGTTGCTTGGACTTCACACACCCCACATTTGGCATACTAGTGCCCCCATATAAGTCTCTAGTATGTGGTATCCAGGAACTTAGAGCACTAGGACATCAAGTGTTCCCCATGGGCTGCAGCATGTATTATGCCACCCAGGGGAGCCCAGGGGAGCCTTTCATGCAGGCCTGCCATTGCAACCTGCATGAAAGGGTGCATGCAACCTTTCACTTCAGGTCACTGCTCCAGGTCACTGTAAGTCACCCCTTTGGTATGCCCTTCTAGCCCAGAGGGCAGGCTGCAGGTACCTACAAACTCCAGCTCCATCTCCTGGACTTTATAAGTGCGGGGAAGCCATTATACCCATGTACTGGACACAAGTCACTGTGCCCAACTACATAATGGTAACTCCGAACATGGGAATGTTTGACATCAAACATGTCAGAATCATACCCCAATACTGTTGCCAGTATTGGTTGTATGATTCCATGCACTCTGGGGGCTCCTTAGAGGACCCCCAGCATTGTTCCTACTAGCTTTCTGGGGTTTTCCGGGTAGCCCACACTGCTGCCCCCCCCCTCCTTAGTTGGGTTTCTGCCCTCCTGCTGCTTGACCAGCTCAAGCCTAGGAAGGCAGAACAAAGCATTTCCAATGGGAGAGGGAGGCAACACCCTCTTTCTTTGGAAATAGGTATTACATGGCTTTTGAGGGGTAGCCTCCCTAAGCCACTGGTATGCTTTGAAGGGCACATTTGGTGCCCTCCTTTCATAAACCAGCTTGCACCAGTTCAGGCACCTCCAGTCCTTGATCTGGTGCAAAATTAGACAATGGAAAGGGGAGTAACCACTCCCCTGTCCATCACCACACCAGGGGTGGTGCCCAGAGCTCCTCCAAGTGGCCACTTGATTCTGCCATCTTGAATACAAGGTTGGCAGAGGCCTCTGGGAGTATCTGAGGGGCCAGGTCATGCAGGTGACTTCACAGCCCCCTCCTGATAGGTGGCCACCTTGCTAGGTGACCAATCCTCCTTCCAGGGCTATTTAGGGTCTCCCTCTAGGGTGGGTCCTCAGATTTGATGTGTAAGACTCCATCAGGATTCCTCTGCAACATTCACCTTGAATTCTGGCCACTGGAATCATAACTGGACTTCATAGGGACCTACAATCTGCAGCTAGAGCGATGACTGAGCTCTGCAACATTGTCTCTCCGGCTCCTGCCAGCAACTACAACATTTCCCTGGCTGTGCATCCTCTGAGGGTGATGAGTCTTCAGCCTGCACAAAAAGCAAGAAGGAATCTCCCTTGGAGTGAAGGGGTCACTTCCCTGCATGCGCAGGCACCAACTGCAATGACGACTGGCTGCGTGGACCTCCTATCCTCCAGAGTTGTGTGGATCCTGCTTCACGGGTGGTGGTCTGAAGTGGTCACCTTGGTCCTCTCTGCCAGCTGTCCAACTTCAGAGACAGTAGGTTCTTGCCTCTCCACGCAGGACAGCACCCCCATGCACCACATCTCTTGCAGCTACCAAGGCTTGTTGGTATCTCCTCCAAGGGATCTTCAGGCTCTGTGTAGCTGCAGCCTTCAGTACTCCTCCCTATGATGCACAGCCCTCTGTGTGCGTCTCCTGCAACGTGTGACTCCTTTTTAGGTGTGCTGTGTGGGCCTCACCTCGACTCCTGTACTTGCTGCCTGTGGGTCACCTGTGGGGATTGCCTCTTCTTCCTGTGACTCTCCTCACTGCTGAGGGTCATCGGGGACTCCCTGTAAAGATTGTTGCCAATATAAAGATAGGATTCCAGTAAATATTTTCTTTTACCTTCTTTATTTTTCATAAGACATCTTCAGCAGAGCTCCACTGCTCTTCAACCCTCTTGACTTCTACCCCCAACCTTCTCGATCCGGTGTCAATATTCCCTCATTGCATTCCAAACATACCCCTGTTTATACTAAACAAACATATATTTTAACAACAATAAATACTTACTACTAATTTATCAAACAATTAATACGCATGGGTTGTCACTTTAAGAATATTAATAGAAGCTGTGATTAGCACAATTATCTTATCATTTTTTAACTTAACATACATTTCCTATGCTCCATGTTGCTCCATTTTGTAGAATAACTACATTCCCCCTAACTTCCTTCACTCTTTACAGAGCAGAATGCATACTATATCCTTTGTGAACAATGCCCTCATTTCTTAGAGCAACACAATCCCCACTTTGCACACTACACTTTTTAACACTCTTTCTTTTGTTATAATATTGTAAATGTTTTTATTGCAAATGATTAACCTTTTGTTTTACTCTCTCATGATCAACCTTTATTAATTTCATTTCTCTCAACCATATAAGACACTCTTTTATCCCTGATTCCCTTCCTTTCAAAGACACAAAGGGTGAAACTCCTGTTACAGAATGTGAGGTTGTTCTGTGTGGCAACATCATCTTCCTTAACTTAACTTTTTTTCCATGAAAGTTGATTTGCTAAAGATAATTGAACATTTTCCATTATAACACGATTTATTCTTTCTACTAAGCCATTTGCTTGTGTTCGGAATAAAGCTACTCTTCATGTGTTATTCCCATCTTATTTAAATAATCAGTGATTTCTTTGGATACAAACTGTACTGCCTTATCAATAATTTTAGGTATTCCTTCCTCCATAAAGACTTCTTCCATAAATTCAATTACGCCTGCTGTATTCATGTGTTCCATTGCCTTTATCACAAACCACTTAGTATGATAATCCACTAAGACTACTATGTATGTATGCCTTACTCCTAACCTAGCAATTGGACCTATAAAATCAATGGCCAACTGTTCCCATGGTCTTTCCGGAAAGTCCATCACTGCTAATGGAGGTTGTCTTACGATTTTTGTTTTGTCACTATTTGCATATGCTACTCAATGTCTTCCCGTTTCTTCTATTTCTTGATCCATACCAGGCCACCAATTGCCTCACCTTCCTTTTCATTACCCCTTGACCTAGATGTCCTACATGTGCAATGTCCATAATAGGTCATAGAACATCCTTCGGAGGAACTAATTGATTCCTTTGTTTCAATTTATTATTTAGTATACTTAACTGTTCCTTTACCTTAAAGTAATCAGCTATTTCGCTGCTTGCTCCATCCTCCTATTTCCAACCACTCACAACTCTTTCCTCAACCTTTTTCAAGACTAAGGCCCTCAGTACAACCCTGGTGGTAAATTCCACTTTCTGCAGTGCTGAAGACCGCCAACATACCATTGCGGCGGCGGAATACTGCTACATGTATTACGACCCACATTTCGGAATCCGCGCAATACAGACACCCACACAAGTCCGCCACACCAAAGGTCAGTGATAAACTGGTGAAACCAAAACCCACACCGTCACACCAACAAGAATACGCCCACACTATCACAACCCATGAATCAACGAGGTGGTCTTTCAACTGCGGAAATCCATTGGCGGTACAGCATCCAAGAACACAGGATGACATCAGGAAGAGGTGGAACGACCTACGGGGAAGGTACGTTCTGTGGTATCAAGACACCAGATTGCTGTACAGAGGACTGGCGGTGGACCCCCACCTCCTCCCCCACAACTAACAACATGGGAGGAGCAAGTCTTGGCAATGATGCATCCTGAGGGCCTCGCAGGAGTAGCAGGAGGACTGGACTCTGGTAAGTCATATCTTAATTACTTTACCCCCCCACCCCACCTGCATGCCATCACATACCCCACCCTTACCCTCACCCCATCACACCATCATTTCCATATGTCCCACTATCACAGACCACACATCTCAATACCAAGGCCCTGCATGCAACACCTATGCCTGGACCACCGTCACCAAAGCATGTCCAATCCAGAAACCCACACAGACCCCAAAACAACTATCACAAAAGTGCAAACACAATTAAGCAAGCACAGGAGTAGAGGGTACCTCACACAATGCACAAGATTGCACACACAGATACTAAAACTATGCATTTACACCCCAACAGGACCCATACCCAACGTCACCGGACAGGAGGTGCTAGGCATATCCAGCCCCCTCACTGTCCCCAGGACACGTCAATCAGCAGTGTGTTCACCGCTACAGGGAACCCAGGCAAACCCACCAACCCAAGACAATCAGGGCCCTGGGGTCAGTGGCAGTGGGCACACAGTTCAGGGTACGGAGGCACAAGATAACAGGGAAGCTGGGAGGACTGCTGTGCGACAGGGGGAGGACAGGCCCAGGGAACCGACACTCCATGAGGCACTCTCCAGCATCATGGGAGCTTACCACCATTCCCAGGAGACCATGGGCACGGTACTGGCCAAGTTTCAGGAGTACCAGCGGCTGCAGGAGGAACACTACCTGGGGATCAGGGAGGACTTGAAGTCCATCAACACCACCCTGGTCACCATTGCAGGGGTGCTGGCAGACCTTGTCAACACCATGAGGGACACAGTGTGACACAAACAGGCCCCTGACACTAGTCTGGAAGATGAACAGCCCTCCACCTCCGTGAGGCACCACCACAGGAACAACAGGCCACAAGCACACCATACTCTGCAGAAGGAGAACCACCCCGCAAACGGTCCCTGAGATCAAGGTACAAGACAGAGAACATTGCCAAGACCCCTGCCAGGAAATAAGACCCTCCTGAATGTCACCCTTCTGTCCCACTTTGTCACCCTGTCCACCTTAAACTGCCATAGCTCCACTTCCTATGCCACATTGGACAATGCACCTGTGAGAATAAGAGACTGGACTCTTCCATGGACATTCCTCCACCATCACCCCAGCCAATTTCACAACCCCCTCCACTTATTTGCACAGAAATAAACACCCTTTAATCACCAAACAATCTGGAGTCAGTCTGTGCTTTCACAAATGTGTAATAGCAACTTCCCTGGAATATGGCGATGTCAATGTACTTCTTCACATACCAATGTTACACAGCTGTAGGCCAGGAGAAAACATAGCAGAGGGCACAAATGGGGACTCAGATCTGTGAAATGGAAAGCTAAAGTGACAAGTCAGGGTCCATACACAGAGGTAAAAAGGCAGACTTATGCTAGGTCATACAATAGAAAGAGATGTGGGAAGCAGTTCCATCTTCTTACCTGTGTCTCACTGGAAGTATTGCATGATGATGTTGTTTCGGTTGTCTACATCTACTTCTTCTGCCTCCTCTTCTTCACTGTCCACAGGCTCCAGAGCTGCCACAAAACCAGCAATATGCCCATCCTCCTGCAGAAAAGGCACCTGGCGTCGCAAAACCAGGTTGTGCAACATACAGCAGGCCACGATGATCTGGCATACCTTCTTCGGTGAGTAGTATAGGGATCCACCAGTCAGATGGAGGCACGGGAATCTGGCCTTCAGGCGGATGAAGGTGTTCTCGATTTTCCTCCTAGTTGGCCCATGTGCCTCATTGTAGCGTTCCTCTGCCCTTGTCCTGGGATTCCTCACTGGGGTCAGTAGCCAGAGTCACCTGCAAATATGGAGGGACAACTGTTAGACATACTCCAAACATTAGGGAATATCCCATACCCAGACACCTATGTCAACTGTATTGGGACCTTGGGCTCACCTATTAGCCACACCCAGTGCCTCTGGAGCTGCTCCATCACATAAGAGATGCTGCTATTCCTCCAAATGTAGGCATCATGCACTGAGACAGTATACTTGGCATCCACATGGGAGATGTACTGGTTGGCCAAACACACCATCTGCACATTCATGGAATGGTAGCTTTTCCGGTTTCTTTACACCTTTTCATTCCTGCGGGGGGGGGGACAAATGCCACATGTGTACCATCAATGGCACCAATGATGTTGGGGATATGTCCCAGGGCATAGAAGTCACCTTTCACTGTGAGCAAATCCTCCACTTGAGGGAAAACGATGTAGCTGCGCATGTGTTTCAGCAGGGCAGACAACACTCTGGACAACACGTTAGAGAATACAGGCTGGGACATCCCTGATGCCATGGCTACTGTTGTTTGAAAAGACCCACTGGCCAGGAAATGGAGTACAGACAGGACCTGCACTAGAGGGGGTATTCCTGTGGGATGGCGGATAGCTGAAATCAGGTCTGGCTCCAACTGGGCACACAGTTCCGGGATTGTTGCACGATCAAGTCTGTAAGTGATAATTATGTGTCTCTCTTCAATTGTCGACAGGTCCACCAGGGGTCTGTACACAGGAGGATGCCGCCATCTCATCACCTGCTCCAGCGGATGTGCCCTATGGAGGAGAATGGTGAGCAGAGGGTCATACAACACTTAGGTATCACAATGCTGTTTTGCAAAAATGTTACTTTTTCTCCATATGCCTTTGTCTGTCCGTATTCCTAGCCTAAATAGGTGTGACACAGTTATTTGGCCTGCCATGTGGCCCCCTGAAAGGGCGGCTGCCTGACCTGTAAGGTGGGACAAGGGGAAATGAGGTAACTGCGGTGGTGTTGTACACCTTTGCGGTAGGCGGTTGATGACCGCAGCGCAATTCAGCATTGCTTAACATTGGGCCCTATAGGTTCCCGGAGCCAATTACAATGTACGCCGGCGGTGACAGTACGCACTGCCGCGGACGTGGCCGCCATTTTCTAACTGTTCACTCACTTGATACCTGACCTCCCACAGGAGAGGACCTACACTGCAAGTGCTGCTGTGACCTGTGTCTGGAAGCGACAATGGCTACAGCATCTGGGGAAAGGGCCCCTGCCTTCACTTCGGAGGAGTTGGAGAAACTAGTGGATGGGGTCCTCCCCAGTACACGCAACTGTACGGTCCTCCAGACAAACAGGTGAGTACACTGTGTGCATGGTGGATGGCACATGATTGTATAGAGTGTCGTGGATGGAAGAGGAAGGGGGGGACAGGCCAGCATGTGAGGATAGTGTGTCTGTGTATATGTCTGGGCCAGGGTGGGAGGTTTTTAGGCAATGTGTGAGAAGAACTGTACGGGACAGTAACATCCATTATTACTTCATTTTTCCTCCAGGTCAGCGCCCACCAGAAGAAGGGTGTTTTGGCGTGCCATCGCCAAGGGAGTGCGGACCCTGAGGGTCTACCATAGACGGAGCACCCACTGCCGGAAAAGATGGGAGGACCTGTGCCGCTGGAGCAAGAAGGCGGCGGAAGCCCAGCTGGGGATGGCCTCCCAACGTGGAAGGGGTGCCGGTCGCACCATGACCCCCCCTGATGTACCGGATCCTGGCGCTGTCATATCCGGAGTTGGATGTGCGCTTGAGGGCATCACAGCAGCCACAAGGGGGTGAGTACACTTTCATTCAGCTGACTCTGCGTGCTTGACGAGGTGTCTGGGTGGGGGTGGTGGCCTGTGGGTTCCCCTAGGCAAGGGCAGATGCACAAAGGTAGATCCATTTTTTTGCAGCCTCATTCCCACTACAATCCCAAAGGGGGTATTTGTCCTCTACACCTAGTCAGGCTCCCATGTGTTCCAGCTGTGCATGAAATGGGTCTAGACAGAGTCCCCCTTGGGCATGTGCTTTTCCCCTGCACTGTTAGTGCATGGCTTAGTGCATAGGGATGCTGCCTGTGTGTTGTGTCCGCCAACGGTAGTGGTCTTGTATGCACTGACCATGTGTCTCTTCTGTCTTTCTCCCCCTTTTTGTTTTGTCACCCTGTTCTTGCGTGCATTAGCATCATCTGGCGGAGGAGCAGTGGTACCGGAGCAGGAGGGAGCTGCATCCCACATGGCCCATGAGGGTGAATTTATGGAGTCCGAAGGCACCAGTGGGAAGGAGGGCGAGGGGAGCTCCATGACGGGGACAGGAGCATACACAATGACAGGGACTCCTCCTCTGATGGAGCTCCCTTGCGGTGGCAGGCACCTCTGTGCCCACCACATCAACAGGTACAGCTGCCACCCCGCTACCAGCACCTCCCTCCCAGCAGCCCCTCAGCATGTTTCTCGTGCCCGCTCACCCAAGAGGGTGGGCATCTCCTTCGCCCCAGGTGCCTCAGGCCCTGCCCCAGTCAGCCCTGCTGCCTTCAGTGAGGAGGCTATTAACCTCATGATATCCCTCACTATTGGGCAATCTACCATTTTGAATGTCATCCAGGGTGTTGACAGGCATGTGCAGCAAACAAATGCATACCTGGAGGGCATTCATTCTGGGCAGGCGGCCCAACAGAGAGAATTTCAGGCTCTGGCCTCAGCACTGATGGCAGCCATTGTCCCTGTGTCCAGCCTCCCCCCTTCAACTTCCTCCACCCAGAACCAATCCCATGTACCTCTGTGTATCCCAAGCACACCATCAGACCAGCATGCACACTCATCAACACACAAGAGTGGACATGGCAAACATAAGGACCACACATCCCACTGGCACTCACACAAGCACCATGCCCATGCAGACACAGCAACATCAACTGCCTCCACTGTGACCCTCTCCTCCACGTCCTCCTCCTCTCTCCCTGTCTCATCTCCACTCACACCTGCATGCACTACATCCTCAGCCACTACCTCCATCAGCAGCACGCCCATCACCACACACCGCTCACGTGCACTCACCACCCCCACTACCATTCACACATCCCCTGTGTCCTTTCCCAGTGTGTCTGTGAGCCCTCCTCCCAAAGTACACAAATGCAGGCACACACCCACCCAACAGCCATCCACCTCACAACAGCCTCCGGCCCATGCACCTTCACCCAATTCAGCAAACATACACCTCCTACAACCACTACCTCTATCTCCACTCCCAAACCCCCTCCATCTTCCCATCCCAGTCTGTCTAAGAAACTTTGACTGGCTAACATTGACCTCTTCCCTACACCTCCCACTCTGTCCTTCCCCTAGGGCCAGGCTGTCCAGGTCCAGCCCAGCACCTCAGCCACTAAATCCCCAAGCACAGTGGTCACAGCAACTCTGGTCTCATTGCGGGCGCCACCCATCAGGGCTGCCAGTGTGCCACCTAGCGAGGCCAAGGAACAGGCCATTCTGCCACCTGCCAAGGTGAAGAAGGTGCCCACATGCTGGAGGGAGAAGCCGCACATACCAGCAAGCAAGGGCTCCTTCAAACCAAAATGGGAAAGTGGCAAGACACCAGCAGCAACATCAAAGGTGGGGAAGGGACACAAGCCGAAGAGCAGGTCAGGACAGGGCACAGTGGCTCCGGTTGAGGGACCAGAGTCACCTCTTCTGTCAACCAGTACATCAACCTGTACGGCGGTGAACACCACCACCTGCACCACCACCTGCACCGCCACCAGCGCTGCCACCTGCACGTCTGCTGCCTCACCAACAGTCCCCAGCATCATCCCCAGTGGGCAGACGTCCGAGGCTGCAGGAGATGTCCTGCTGTGTCCCTCAACAGGTGCAGACACATACACCACCGCCAGCACCTCGCCACAGACACCGCAGCAAGCACCGCCACCAGCCCTGCGACGTGCTCAGACAGTGCCACCACAGCTGACATGGCAATCATCCCCAGTGGGCAGCCGTCCGAGGCTGTAGGAGACGTCCTGCTGTGTCCCTCAACAGGTGCAGACACATCCACCACCGGCAGCACCTCTGCCACAGACACCGCCGAAAGCACCGCCACCAGCCCCGCGACGTGCTCAGACAGTGCAACCACAGCTGACATGGCAATTATCCCCAGTGGGCAGCCGTCCGAGGCTGCAGGAGACGTCCTAGACCCTGCCCAGCATCCATGAGGCATGCCCCCAGCACTGTTTGTACCAGCAGGTGGCAGGCGAAGTCACAGCAGGGTGGAGTGTGTCTTTTCCTCCATGGTGTATCATGCTACCTGTTCCCAGGAAATCTCGTGGCACACACACCCAGGTGAGGAAATGGGACCTGCCACACTGTATGTGAAGCACTCTGGGCACCAAGCCCCCTCCAGAACCAGTGGAGAGATACATCCACTAACACAGTCCTTGGCAGGATGAAGCACTCTGGGCACAAAGCTCCCTCCAGAACCAGTGGATAAATGCATCCACTTCCTCAGTCCTTGGCAGGATGAAGCACTCTGGGCACAAAGTCCCCTCCAGAACCAGTGGAGATTCACATCCACTAACACAGTCCTTGGCAGGATGAAGCACTCTGAGCACAATACTCCCTCCAGAACCAGTGGAGAAAAGTATCCAGTAACACAGTCCTTGGAAGGATGAAGCACTGTGGGCACAATGCCCCCTCCAGAATCAGTGCAGATTCACATCCACTAAACACAGTCCTTGGCAGGATGAAGCACTCTGGGCACAAAGCCTCCTCCAGAACCAGTGGAGACTGACATCCACTTGAGAGACTGTGGCTTTGCACTCCCCAGTATAGAGCAGTGGGCAAACCACCCTCTGGAGAGACTTGAGAGACTGTGGCTTTGCACTCCCCAGGATAAAGCAGTGGGCAAACCACCCACTGGAGAGACTTGAGAGACTGTGGCTTTGCACTCCTCAGGATGAATCAGTGGGCAAACCACCCACTGGGGAGACTTGAGAGACTGTGGCTTTGCACTCCCCAGGATGAAGCAGTGGGCAAACCACCCACTGGAGAGACTTGAGAGAATGTGGCTTTGCACTCCCCAAGATGAAGCAGTGGGCAAACCACCCACTTGAGAGACTTGAGAGACTGTGGCTTTGCACTCCCCAGGATGAAGCAGTGGGCAAACCACCCACTGGAGAGACTTGAGAGACTGTGGCTTTGCATTCCCCAGGATAAAGGAATGGGCATCCCACCCACTGGAGAGACTTGAGAGACTGTGGCTTTGCACTCCCCAGGATAACGCAGTGGGCAAACCACCCACTGGAGAGACTTGAGAGACTGTGGCTTTGCACTCCCCAGGATACAGCAGTGGGCATGAAGCCCCCTCGTGGAGCACTGGCTTTGTGTGTTCATCCGGCTGAGGTGCCCCCCTCCCCCTGAGGTGCCTGTTTATTTTCCATCTGATGCCCCTGCAGTGTTCTCTCCATTTCGAGTCAGGTATCTTGTGTGGGCTTCGCCCCTGCAATATGGGACACTGATCCACAGACGATGTTTGATTAATATCCGGACTTGTGTAGTTGGTGTACATATTTGTATATACTGATTTTGTAAATTGCCCTATCTGAATTTTATTGATTACACTTGTTACAACCATTTCCTTTTGTCCTTGCATTCTTCCAGGGAGTGAGGGGGTGTATATGTAATGTTGCTGCATGCATTTGTGTGTATGGTGTTGTGGGTGAGGGTGGGGGTGGGGGTATTGCATGTTGCGTGTGTGTGTCACTCTCTTTTCCCTCTCACCCTCCCCTGTGTTGTAGGTGCAGTACTCACTGTGGTCGTTGACGGCATCTTTCCTGCTCCTGATACAAGAGGAGCAAGACCAGCATGGGCAGGACCTGTAGTTCGGGCTCCATGGCATCCTGGTTCCTTGTTGGGTGTTGTGAGGTGAGTGGTTTCCATTCCAATTCTTGTTTCCACCGTGCTTTTGATAGCATTGGTACCGCCCCGGAAAAGGTGGCGGATAGGCCTCTTGTAATAGTGTGGGCGCTAAATTGTGTTCTGCCTGTCAGTTGGCGGTTACCGCCGCATTGTTTGTTTCTACCACCGTGGCGGTCGGAGTGCTAAAGTCGTTGTCTATTTTGGAGGTTTCTGCCATGTTCGTGATTCCTTCGTTTTTTCCGCCAGCCTGTTGGGGGTATTACCGCTGCTTTAACACCGACCGCCAGGGTAGTAATGAGGGCCTAAATATTTTTCCTTGGCAAGATCCCATTCCTTTACAGCCATCTGTACTGGATTCATTCTTTCTTCTTCTGCAATCACATCATCCACAACCTCCTCTACAGTAATTGGCATTCTGGATAAATATTCTGCTACAACATTCTCACTGCCTTTGACAAATTCTACTTCAAAATTATAGTCCATTACAGACAATAACCATCTTGAGATTTGTGGAGTAACATTACACTCCAAACCTCTCCCTCCTATAAAAATATATGTCTGGGGCTTATGATCAGTTCTTAATCTAAAAGGTGTACCCCACACATACAATTTGAAATGATTGATTCCCCAACAACAAGCCAAGGCCTTCCTCTCTATCACAGAGTATTACATTTCTGCTCCCTGTAATCTTCTAGATTCAAATCCAACTACATATTCTTTGACTTCCTTTCACTGCGCACCAATACCAACATTGCTAGCATCTCTGGGTATGCATGTTTTCCCTGTAACATCAAAATGCCCTAATGCATTGGATTTGAAGCTTGAATTATACATTTCTTTATTGCTTCAAATCCATGTTCACACTCATCATTCCAAATACATTTCACCCCTTTCTGCATTAACTTTCTTAAAGGTTCAGCAATCCCTGTGAAGTGTTTTACAAACTTCGAACAGTATTCCACAAGTCCTAGAAATGACTTCAACTCATCTTTAGTATTAGGCTTTGGTACTTTTTCTAGGGCTTTTACTATGCTCCTATTGGGTTTGATTCCTTCACTGTTTATGGTATGTCTTAAGTAAGTTACTTCATGTTTTCTAATTTAACACTTTTCTTTCTTAATGGTTTATTCATATTTCTCCAACTTCTGCTTGAGATTGTCAAACAACAAATCATGCTCATCTACACATTTCCCTATAATCAATATATATTCTTGAAAACACAATACTTGTGTCATATCACCAAAGATATTTTCCATTATTCTTTGAAACACTGCAGAAGCCGAGGCCAAACCAAAAGGCATTCTTGTGTAATGAAAAGGTCCCAGTGGTGTAACAAAAGATGCAAGATGTCTGGATTGTTCACATAAACTAACCTGATGATATGCCAATGACATATCGAGAACACTATACATCACTCCTTTTCCATCCACCATTAAAAAGTCAGATATATTAGGAAGTGGATGTCTTTCCACCCAAATGTTTATATTAAGATCTCTAAGATCAACACACAATCCAATTCTTCCTCCTTCTCTTGGTACAATTACAACTGGTGTGAGCCATTCCGAGGCCTCAGTAGGTTCAATAATATCTTGTTTCAGCAGCTTATCCAATTCTTGTTTGGGAGGATCTCGCATCATATTGAGAATATTTCTTACTTTGTGAACCATCGGTTTTGCTCCTTTTTTCAATATTATCCTATAGGAAAAATCTTTTAACAAACCCAACTTATTTAAAAATATTTCTGGATATTTCTCAAACATTCTGTTTTCAATCCCTTCAGTTGCTTCTCCTATTTCCTCCTCTTCCGATAACATAACCAGTTCTTTTGCATTAGGATTTATTATTAGACTTTAATCCCTTTGGTGGCACCACCCCAGCAAATCTGAAACATAGGGGGTCATTCCGACCCCGGCGGTCAAGGACCGCCGGGGATGCGGGAGCACCGCCAACAGGCTGGCGGTGCCCCGCAGGGCATTCTGACCGCGGCGGTTTGGCCGTGGTCAGACTAGGAAAACCGGCGGTCTCCCGCCGGTTTTCCGCTGCCCTGGGAATCCCCCATGGCGGCGCAGCTTTCTGCGCCCCCATGGGGGATTCTGACACCCCATACCGCCATCCTGTTCCTGGCGGGTCGCCCACCAGGAACAGGATGGCGGTATGGGGTGATGTGGGGCCCCTGGGGGCCCCTGCAGTGCCCATGCCAATGGCATGGGCACTGCAGGGGCCCCCGTAAGAGGGCCGCACTTTGTATTTCAGTGTCTGCTATGCAGACACTGAAATACGCGACGGGTGCCACTGCACCCGTCGCACATACCCACTCCGCCGGCTCCATTCGGAGCCGGCTTCCTCGTGGGGAGGGGTTTCCCGCTGGGCTGGCGGGCAGCCTTCTGGCGGTCGCCCGTCAGCCCAGCGGGAAAGCCAGAATGGCCTCTGCGGTCTTTCGACCACGGAGCGGCCATATGGCGGCTCCCTCCACGCGGGCGGCGGTCGCCGCCCGCGGGGGTCAGAATGACCGCCATAATCTATAATG
Organism: Pleurodeles waltl; assembly: GCF_031143425.1. Classification (NCBI taxonomy): domain Eukaryota; kingdom Metazoa; phylum Chordata; class Amphibia; order Caudata; family Salamandridae; genus Pleurodeles; species Pleurodeles waltl. The sequence goes on along the minus strand of NC_090448.1, from coordinate 1,027,583,745 downwards.
TATATCCTTCCATAAACAGCTCTTCTCTTAAAAGCAATTGTCATCCATTTAATTCCCAATATTGTTATTCTTTTTCCTGCATATCCTACTGCCTTCATATTTGCTTTACATAGCTGAGAATATTGTATCCCCACCCACTTGGCCTAATAGGTTTCATTTGACATAAGAGTGAATAGGCTCCCTGAATCAATGAATACTTTTGTGGGTATATTGTCCAAAACTATTTGACAATGAGGTTTCTCTAACTTATTAGTACTCTCTGATTTCACGCTTTGTTCTCCATCTATCATCCCACTTTTATATCTACCAATTTCATTTAACTGTTCTAATTTCTCATTCACAGGTAAACTTACCTCATGAATTCTATCTTGATCTTTATGATCTACTACATGTATTTTGTTTAGTCACTTTGAGTTCTAATTACCTTGGCAAAATACCCTCTTTCACCATACTTTCTACAGATAACATTCCTTGCTGCACACATTTTACTAGATGCAATATGATCTGGAGCATTACAACTAAAGCATTTCACCTCTCTCCAGCCAAATGTCCTCTGGTTCTCAGCTTCTAGCTTGTATGTTTTCCTATTTTCTTCAATATCTTCATCTTTTGCCTTATGCATCTCCTTTCTGTTCACATTTTTCACATCATGTATTGTATCATATTTCTTTTCCTCATTACCCATTTTGTCTATTTCTTTATTGTCTTTATCGTTTGCCTTATAAATCTCCTTTCTACTCACATTTTTTACATCATTTATTGTATCATATTTATTTTTCTTATCACCCATCTTGTCTATTTCTTGTAACAACAATGCTGTATGGTCCATTCTTTTAGCAATTTATATAGCTTCCTCTAAATTAGGATCTTTCATGAATAATTTCTCCTTTATTTTCTTGCTGTACTCACACCTTACTATTTGGTCTCTTATCAATGAGTCAGTTAATTGTTCAAATCGACAAGACAAAACAAGGCCTCTTAGTGCTGATACATATGATGCAATAACTTCATCCTCCCTCTGAATTCTGATAAAGAACGTCTGCCATTCCAGAACTAAGTTACTTTTTGTAGTAAATTGAATGTCAACATTTGCACTGACATATCAAATACATTAGCAGGCTGATCATCACCCATTCCCAAGGATATTTCTGGTATATCTTCATATATTCTCCTTCTTTCAATACCTAAATGATGTAGTAAGATCTTTATTTTTGATGAGACATCTTCAGCAGAGCTCCAGTGCCCTTCAACCCTTTTGACTTCTACCCCCAACATTCTCTCCCTGGTGTCAACATTCCCTCATCGTATTGCAAACATACTATGGGCCATATTTATACTTTTCGACGCACAACTGCGCCAATGCAGTTGTGCGTCTAAAAATGTTACGCCGGCTAACGCCATTCTGAAGCGCCATGCGGGCGCCGTATTTATACAATGACGTTAGCCGGCGTTAGCCGGCGGCGCTGCCTGGTCTGCGTGAAAAAAATGACGTACACCAGGCATCGCCGGCGTAGGGGAATATGGAGCTTGGGCGCCAAAAAATGGGGCAAGTCAGGCTGAGGCAAAATTATCGCTTCAACCCGATTTGCGCCATTTTTTCGACTCCCAACCCCCATTGAAATGACTCCTGTCTTAGCAAAGACAGGAGTCATGCCCCCTTGCCCAATGGCCATGCCCAGGGGACTTCTGTCCCCTGGGCATGGTCATTGGGCATAGTGGCATGTAGGGGGGCACAAATCAGGCCCCCCTATGCCACAAAAAAAAATAAAAAAATTACTTACCTGAACTTACCTTATGTTCCCTAATAGCTACCTTTCTTCCAAATTTGGTGTAACTCCGTCCAGTGTTTGGGCTGCAGGTGTGTCTAAAGAGTCTAGGGGAATTAACATGGGAAACAAACTTTTTCTGACCCCCACTCTTTTTCTCTGTCCCGGCTTGAAGGATCACCCTGAAACTTTCCATCACTGTCTCTCCTGACTCTTTATATCCCCTTATGCCCCCCCACCAACAACCCAACCAATCCTGTCCTTGTTGCTCCTCCCCATAAAGAATACTGGGGGAAGACTATTCTTCGACCAGCTTCCCCCAGGACTCTCCATTATGAGGCAATCACACCGAACATCAATGATTTGTGTAAAAGGTCAATTATTAGGCCAGGATAGCATAAACATTTTAACATGTAACCAAGACAACATTCTGAAATCATTAACATATTAAACTTGTTTCCCCCTTTGTCCAACCCCATTATTCCCTCACCATAATGCATCATGCATTCTTTGCGCCTTGCACCCCATCACTTCCTCCCATCCCTGACATCTTATTAACTTCCTTTCTGAAACATCCTCCGAAAACCTTTTCTTACACCTGTTCTAGGCATCCTACCCTAGATCTTCTTTCACCTGAACTCTTTTATTACTCCTTCCAAGGTCTTGACCATCCCACATCTGACTCTCCACCCCCATGTACTACCATCCAGGAAAGCCTCAGAGGGTGTTTTTGTGCCCCACCCCCTTGTACCTCCGACTACTGCAACACATTCACTCCCAACAACTCCTCCCACACCATACCCTCTCATTCCAAAAACCCCACACATCTCATAGTTCCAAAATGTAATTAGAATATACCAAGTTAGAAAGGTGCACTCCTTCTGAACACAAAAAAAAACCTTCCTCTTTCTTTATACCTCCATGTGCCACCACTTTATTGTCTTTTCCTGCAAAAAAAACCCTCATCGCTCTGTTGACCTTCCTTGAAGCCTTGTCGATGGCTGCATGTTTGACTGCTCCCCTATGTTTCCTATGCGCCACAAATTCCGTCCACATCAAACATGTTCTAGACAGTCTGTACTTTGCTACCTCCAAATCCCTCTGCATGTTTTGCAGTAGTGTCAGCCCTCACATTGCACCAAATCGTTTACCCAAAGTGTAACACCAGCATGTCTGGACAACCCCATTTGTGTATAATGGTAGCTAGGAACAGTGGTAGGCTGCCCCAGCTCATACCACTCTATCCCCTCCAAAGGACCTCATGCCTGCTGCTAGGCAGTCCAGATTTACGTCTGTCTGCCATTCAGCAGCTGGAATGTCACCCTAAAAACACCAAAGCCCTGCGCAGGACCGCCAAGAGCTAAAAAGCGGTGACCTTGTTACCATCCTGATGACAAAACACCGTCTCCTGCCTGCATCCCAGCCAAACATAGAACTTCTGCCACTCACTCAGGGGACACACTGTCACACACCCACCTTCATTCAGCCAGATCTTCCTCCCTCTCCCTGCTCAGTCTGTTTTCAATTTCAACAACCATATCCCCACACACCCTGATTTCAGATGTACCTCATCATATTGTACCCCTTCTTCACTGCCTAATCCTAATACTTTAGACACCCTAAACACTCTGAAAAACATCCATACTGTACACAGACAGAACAACTCTACCTTAAACTTGTCATAACAGCAATCAGTTAAGCAACCCAAGATCCCACAAAGCAGATCACACTTAATGGCTTTCTTCAATCCCTTCTAGGTCACATCTCTCTCCATCCCCTAGCCCTTAAGTACCTTACCCATTATCTCCCAACCTCGCGGTTCAAAACCACACAAAAGCTTACCATAAAAAGACAAACCAGCCAGTTGGCCTCCAATTGTTGGGAATGGCAAACCCTTGTCCATCAAAGCCAAAACAAAAAGCATCACTGTTCCTTCCCTATCATTGTGTTCATGTCTCACAGTCCTCCCTGCTCCACTTAAAATGCCTGAAATTCTCTCCATGCGAGCTGATAATTCATCCTGGTATATTACGCTAAAGTCATCTCCACCAGCCTAAGAACTTTCATTCCCCCCATTCCCAGAGTTCTATATGGAATGTCATTTTGACTTCCTCTGCTCCGGGTGCCAGACTGCAAAAGCGGTGCCACTGTGAATGAGACAACGAATCAGCTATAGCATTGTTCACTACGGGCCCAATAGGAGCCTTGAAGACCATGGGCCAGATGTATGAAGCCAGTTTGAATTTCTTAATGAAACAAGTTGCTATTTTGGGCCATTAAGAAATGCAAAGTGGGCTTTCCTTAAGTACAAACCCTTTAAGGGATCACAAATTGTGATTTACCAGAATAGGGATTTCCTACTTGCGATTCCTATTCTGATATACCATTCATTTCCTAACTGCGACTTGAGCATTTAGGAGATGCATTTACCATAGACTTGAAGTCAATGGTAACAAGGTGTAATGTTAAAAAAGTACACCAAAGTGCTTTTTTCATTGAAATAGAGCACACACATTTCGATTCTACTAGTCAACTGTCGCTCGCTAGGGGCCCATATAATGGATATCCACCTTTTGGTGGAACAAAAAAAAACCCTAGCTCTGTTTCTCACTGAAACCTGGTTGAATGAAAGCTCTGGCCCAGATATTGTTATGATGCTTCCTACTGGATACAAACTCAGCAAAATTGATAGACCCTCTTGAGGTGGTGGTATCGCAGTTATATATAAAGATACATGTGGGATAACAATAGCCCGACAGCAATTAAAGGAAGTGAGAGTATGTATTTCTCCTTTAAGGTTAACCCTCACTATACAATTTCTGGGGTCCTATCGACCGCCTGGTCCTAGTGGAGACTTTGTGACCTCACTCGCTGAGACTATCTCTCAATCGTTTTTTACTAAATACAATTTTCTACTATTGGGAGATTTCAATCTACATGCAGAAATGGAAGATAAAGCCTCTACCAGGATGTTAATAGCATACATGAATGCCTGCGATTTAGTGCAACTGGTGCAGGGTCCTACGCACAACAAAGGCCATACACTTGACCTTGTTTTCTCCAACATACCAGAGCTAGAATTTCTATCCTCCTACCCGCTAGCCTGGTCAAATCATTCTCTGACAGAACTAGAGTTAACTATTGCTCGGCAGAAACACTGGTCTTGCAGTCCCCCACTTTCTAGAAGAAAATGGCACAAATTAGAGGCCGCTGAGTTTATTAAGGTACTAGGAAAGAGGAAACCAGGAAACTTAGATTCTAAAAATATAATTGATCTCACCTGGTTAATAGATAACTGGATAGAGGATAGTTTGGAGGAAATCATACCACTCTCTACCTCTAAAAACCCTCCTCGCAAGAAATCAGCCCCTTGGTTCACTACAAGTCTTCTTGAGATGAAAAGGGAATGCAGGAAGCAAGAAAGAAAATGGAGGCTTTCCTTAGAAGACTTATTGAAAAAAGAATATAAGGATATGATCCGAGCATATCACCTAGAAATGAAAAAGGTTCAGGCAACATATTACACCAACAGGATTGAAGACGCCACAAACTCCCCTAAGGTCATTTTCAATGTTTTAAAAGATCTGATTCATCCCAAGGAGGAGCTAGAAATCCTAGATTCCCCGCAGCAACATGTGGAGAATATGGCAAGCTTTTTTTTAAGCAAAATCCAGGACATTTACGTCTCTTTTCCTGACTCCCTGATTAATGACCAGGTGGTGGTTGACCTGGAGGTCAGGAGAGAAACTGAAGATGTCTTAACAAATTTTACCCCTATTAACCTGGACATAGTGACGAGATTACTAGGCTCAACTAAATCAGGCTCCCCTCTCGACCCTGCCCCCCTCAGATTCTCTGTATGGGAACTCCAATACTAGGTCTGGCAGTCACAAATCTTATTAATACCTTGCTAGCCTCCGGTATTGTACCTGATTCGTGGAAATGGGCTATTGTTAAGCCTCTTCTGAAAAAAACTAATCTGGACCCAAAGATACTGTCCAATTATAGACCAATCTCCTTGCTACCGATAATGTCCAAAATAACAGAAAAGTATATACATACTCAGTTATCTACCTTTCTGGAAGAAAAAAAAATTCTGCATCCTACTCAGATGGGCTTTAGACCACTACATGGGATGGAAACCGCCTTGGTAGCAATCACAGAAGAAGCCAAAATGAGGATGGATAAAGGAATGGAAACTGCAATCATTCTTTTAGACTTAAGTGCAGCGTTCGATACTGTTGATTTGAACATTCTCAAAGATAGATTACAACGATGTGGCATTTTAGAAGTAGCATTGGAGTGGATTCTTTCGTTCCTCCATGGAAGATCTTTCCAAGTCCTTGACAGATCATGTACCTCTAGGCGCACTTTCAGCAGCTGTGGAGTCCCACAGGGCTCTGCTTTGAGCCCATTACTTTTTAATGTTTACATGCAACCTTTAGCAGAAATTGTCGAATCATATGGACTTAAGTTGGTGTCTTACGCAGATGACACTCAACTACTTGTCTCCTTTTCTAATTCCTATCCGGACATGGACACAGCAGTGGGTCCGTGTTTAAAAGCAATCGCGACTTGGATGTCAGGAAGTAAATTAAAGCTTAAGGATGACAAGACAGAGGTCATGTTCTTTGGATCACAAAAAGCCTCCTCCATCAATCCAAGATCATTGAGTGGAGATCTTAATCTTCCTCCCCCTAAATGTATTATTAAGAGTCTTGGAGTATGGTTAGGTCCTCAACTTTCCATGTCACTACATGTCAATAGAATAGCTGGAACTTCCTTTGCTCTGCTCAGAACCCTGAGGAAGATTATAACAATACTTCCCCCTTGTAGACGGGTCTCTGCGACCGCGTCTTCTCTCCCTCGTAGCCGACATCATTCCACAAGTTCCCTCGATACGGATTTGCGTTCTCATGACAACGAGAGAACGCTACGTCGCGTCACCAGCAACAACTTCCTGGTTTCAGAAGTACAAGAGAAGACGGACTACATTCCTGGGGAGTCGAACGCCACGGAGAAGAACCCGGCCGGTGGAGTTGTAGTGTCGGAGACAGCGGTGCCGAATACGGACGAGTCCTCCTGCGGAGCTAACGAAAAGACACCGATTACAGCGGACAAGGAAACGACGAGGACGCGAGACGCCCGCCACGACCCCGGAGGGTTGTGCCTCTCGAAGGTACGGTCCCTCCTAGGGGCAAGGGGGTCACAGGGAACCACGGGCACCGGGGAAGGGAACCAGGGAGTCGGGAGAGGGGAAGCAGAGGGGCACTAAACCACTAAAGGGGGGCGAGAAACCGAACGGGCACCAGCAATAAAACCCTTCACAGTGGAATATCCTCACCAACCCACCCTGCTTGCTCCCTTGCCCCTTTGAATAGAAATAGCAGTACCCAGATCCCACAGAAAGACTTACCTGCTCTTTCTCTCCCTGCTCTTCTATGGTCCCGGAAACTGCCCGAGTGGTCCACCATCCGACACCGTCACAGCAACCCTACGAAAGGACATAAGAAGAAAGAAGAATAGTAACAAAGAGCAAAAGGAAGAATCAATTACATCCACGTCAGAAATACGGAACACTATACTTTCTTTATAGACATTTAACAAATAATAAAAGCATACGATAATACCCAAGAACCATACTTATCCGACTCAGTCTTTCTACGCTCGTGCACCACCACAGCCTACCACACCCCTCTTGCTAGGAGATTGGTGATCCAGGCACTGATAGGCTCTCGTCTGGACTACGGGAATGCTCTGTTTGTAGGAGCACCAAAATATGTCATCCAGAGACTGCAGAGGGTGCAGAATGCAGCTGCACGTTTGCTTTTGAATACCCCTAAACATCACTCTATTCGGGCTGCAATTTCATCCCTACATTGGCTGCCAGTGGATAAAAGAATTCAGTTTAAGACGTTATGCCATTTTCATAGATCTATATTTTATCATGGCCCTCAAATGCTCAAAACCCTGGCATCGATATATACTCCGACCAGACCACTTAGATCTTCTTCAGCGATGCTGGCCACTGTACCTAAAATAAAGAAAGTAAGATGGGGAGGAAGATCCCTAGCCTATCAAGGTGCCACTCTCTGGAATAGCCTTCCATTTAGTATTAGATCGACATCCCAAGAGACCTTGTTTAGGAAGGCCTTAAAAACGTGGCTATTTAGAGTCTAATCTCCATTGGATTGTAAGATGATGACACCGTGCCGCTATGTATGTAAAGCGCTACGAGGCCCTCGGGCAGTATTTAGGCGCAATATAAGCTGTTATAACATAACATAACATAACATAACACATGCCCCTTGGGCAAATGTGTGCTCTACATGTGCACCCCTATTTTTGGAGTGCATCATGGGGGCCTTTTGCCCATTGCCATCCTTGGTTTTGTATTTCCTAAATAGCTGTTTCCTAATAAGAAATCACAGTTTAGGAAATGCAAAACATGCCCATCGACTCAAATGCAATGGGATTTCTTAATAGTGATTTCCTAGTAGCTGTAGGAATCGCTATTAGGAAAGTGATATATTAGTACGTTGCATTTTTCATTTCTTAAATAGTGATTTCACAGGCACAACAACATGAATCGTCGTAGCAACCTCAGTACCCTCAGGTCCCGGGCCCTCTGTCTGGTCACTAGCTTCACCACTGTCATGCTATCTACATGAAACATCACTGTCCTGTTTGTCACCACAACCCTAGATCTACAAGTAACGGAAAAACTCCAAGAATGCAATACTACGCCTTTCCTGCAACCATTACAGTGGCCAACTTTCGGCACACCATCTGCCACCCCAAAATAAATGAAAGCCATGAGCCCCTGCAGCATCAGAAAAAAATTGTACATGCCACACTATCCTCTCCTCCTGAAACCACATTGACAGGCCATCAAATTCTTCCAGAAAAGAGTGCCAGATCCCCAAATCCACCCTCACTGCCATGGAAATCATATTGTGTGGTAACGTGTCACAAGAAAGAGCCATGCCCAACCGTATGCAAAATGTACAAATACCCCCCCTGCCCACTCCCCCCCCGGCATCACTCTGCATGCAACATTTTGGAAGCCCAGCAATTTTTGCACCTTTCGGAGTTCCACGCATCTTTCACCCATAACTTCTTCCAGAAAACACTGCATCTCTTGCACCTTCTTCAGCAGCTATCTTGCAATCATGTTAACTGTCTCTAGTTCACTACCCAGAAAATGCAATACTGTAATGGGGCTTTCCACCTTTTCAGGTGCCAGAGACACCCTGAAAATATCTGTCATGCGCACAAACGGTTGCAAGGCTCTGCTGCAATTACCCGATCCTGCCCTTCCCACAAACAAGAAATCAAGCAGGAAGTGGGTTTCCTCCATATGCTCACTCAACTTTGTGAGAAACCATTGAAGAAAGGAGCTGAAAGCTGCAAAAAGGGCACAAGAGGTAGTATAACCCATCAGCAGAACTCTGTCTACATAGATGTCTCCCTCAAATTGCATACCAAACACAGGAAAATCCTCTGGGTGGACAGGCACCAGATGAAATGCCGACTTGAAATCGCACTTAGCCAACTGCGCCCCTTAACCACACTGATTGACCAATCTGATGGCATCATCAACTGAGGCGTGGACCACCCTAGTATCCTCCGTAGCTATCAAGTCATTTACCAATGCACCTTCAGGCCAGGATAAGTGATGTATCAACCTGTATTCTCCCTCCTGCTTTTTAGGTACAACCCCCAAAGAATATATGAATAAGTCAGACAAAGGCCAGTCAAAAAAAGGGGCCCACAAACCTGCCCTCATGGACCTTTTTGTGCAATTTCAGTATCACCACATCTGGAATTTCCTTGGCTGACCACAAGTTGTCAGCCCACCTGTGACCTCCCTTGATATCCTACCCGGAAACCCTCAGAAAACACCCTTTCCAGTCTCCATGCTGCTTCAACATCTGGATATTGTTCCAGCCACAGTAGTAAAGTTTCCAATTTAATTGGTGTAGGAGCCCTTTGGACCAACAGGGCCCTGTTACCCTCTACCCCTACCCGCCTTCCACTGTTCTGATATGCTGGCCAATGTAAAGCATTGTATGATGTGATGTTGGCCCGCACATTTGGAGCACTCATGCTTAAACTTGCAAGGGTTCTTGTTGCAAAATACCTTGTTAAAATTCTAACATGTCCCTGAGGTGTTCCCCGTGGCAACAGTTCTGGACATGTTACTTGATACATTACCCGCTCCATGTTGAGAGGAATGTGGCTGAAAGTACTTTTAAGTAGTGGGCAAGCCACTAGCCATATGAGTAAAGGCCATAGATCGTGTAAAAGACATATAGGGCCTGATTATGACCCTGGCGGACGGCGGAGGCCGTCCGCCAAGGTACCGCCGCTGAATGACCGCACCGCGGTCAAAAGACCGCGGCGGCCATTTAGACATTTCCTCTGGGCCGGCGGGCGCTCTCCAAAAGAGCACCCGCCGGCCCAGAGGAAATGCCCCTGCAACGAGGACGCCGGCTCAGAATTGAGCCGGCGGAGTTGCAGGGGTGCGACGGGTGCAGTTGCACCCGTCGCGTATTTCAGTGTCTGCCTAGCAGACACTGAAAATACTTTGCGGGGCCCTCTTACGGGGGCCCCGCGGCACCCCCTACCGCCATCCTGTTCCTGGCGGGCGAACCGCAGGAACAGGATGGCGGTAGGGGGTGTCAGAATCCCCCATGGCGGCGCAGCAAGCTGCTCCGCCATGGGGGATTCTAAGGGCAGCGGTAAACCGGCGGGAGACCACCGGTTTGCCTCTTCTGACCGCGGCCGAACCGCCGCGGTCAGAATGCCCTGCGGGGCACTGCCGGCCTGTCGGCGGTGCTCCCGCCGACCCTGGCCCCGGCGGTCTTAGACCGCAGGGGTCAGAATGACCCCCATACTGTATCCATAATGCGGAATCAACATCAACCCAGGGCATATCAGTATTTGTGCTCACTCTGGCTCTAAATTCCCCATCATAACTAAGCTAAGCAGACCCCAGAAGTGCATATGTGCCTCTAAATAATGACCATGTACTTAAATAAAGCAATGGCCCTGTCTGGTTATTAATCACAGTAAACACTGGCATATATAAAAAATGCCGACTTCCAGTTTTCCATGGTAATGGGAACTCTGGGTCTCCTGGCTAGCTCCTACACTTCTTCCTTCAACTCTTTCTTAATCTGAATCTCCCTGTGTAGACGTTTAAACACATCCACATACTCGTGTTTCCATATCCTGTCCTTTGTTTTTTTTCTGCTAAGTCCGACCACAGCGGCATGGCTAGCCCCATATAGTGAAACTGCTTCCTGTGCCCAGCCCATTCTTTTGTCTCCTCACTCTTCCCATCCTCTGTGTTTGAGGAATCCACCTTCACCCCCACACTGTCCTACACTTTTTTGCTAGCATTCTCTTTCCAAGGCTCCCCATCCCACATACCAATGGATTAACAGAACATCAACTCAGAACCACTCTTCTATGCATCCCACATGGACCACCAGTCCTTCTTACCTGCCAGCACGCCAGGGGCATTCCTACTATGTTGACTGGTCCCCATGCATAACTGCTTCCCTTGCCGTTGTATACCTCCATCTTCTGCACTTGACTCCTGCAAGACACCAACTCTTGCAGCCTTTGTTGCACGTACCGAACCGGCCATTGCCTTCGGGCCTTCCCCCTTATCATTGCACACTCATCACTCCCTTCCTCGTAGTTCAGCTGCGGCTCATCCACACACTTGATCACATCATGCATAGCTCGTTCCATCATTCTTCCCTCTAGAGAATTAAGCATGGTCCCCTCAAGGGCTGAGCATGCCTTAGGCTGAGGGTAATGTGAATGCTCCCACGGGGTAGAGAGGGCTGCAGAGAACCCCACTATTTCTTCTGACCAACATCTTGGGCCATTGTTGCCCCTGCTGGTGTCACCGTTTGTCTGCTAGCCTCATATGTTGGCTTTGGCTCCCTGTCCGAGAGGCTGTGCCAGCCTGGCACATCGCCGCTGTCACCAGGCCCACGAGCTGCACCTGCTCTGGCTGCCTGACCTCTCTCCATCTTCTCTCCAGGTACCCACAGCTAATGTCCCCCTGAACTCTGACCCTCCTCCACAACCCTGGCCTCACCCTTAGCAGGGCCCCCTTAACCTTTTTTTATCTGCCATACCTAGTCTACCTCAAGATCCCTAGATCTATATATCCTTTCCCACAAGACCTCCATTTCCTCTGCCGCCCTGTGATGTTCCCTCATACTGGCCTCCAAATCCACCACCTGCTGCCTGCTGTACTGGCCACTCACTATATTGACTAGCCCCACCTGCCCATCACCCAGTCATCGGTGAGCTACAGGCCCCCACTTGTTGCACTACCTCCTGCCTCTAAAATGTCTTCCCCTTGACTCAGAAGGCAAAGGCCTGCCTCAGCACCAGCCTGTGGTTATTACTGTTGTCCCCAGTCTGTTTCCTTTTCCCCCTATGCTGGAAGCCTGTGTCCCAGTCTCCAGTCTGGTCCCTCCACCTGCCATCAGAGATAAATCCAAAGGTGCCTCCACCACTGGAGTCCCAGGTGTTCCCTTGCCCCCTACCAAGGACGTTTCCTCACTATCCTGCTGTGTGCCAGGCCCCACCCCACCTGCCTCCAACTTGCCCCTTTTGCTCCTACCTGGGTCCTCTTGAGATGTGGTAACAGGAAGGCTCTTATGTCTCCATCCCTGTTATTTTTTGGCCAATGTCATCTGGGGAAATGCTCCTGCTTCTCCTCGCCTCACCCTTGGCCTTTCCATTGCCTTCAGGCATGCTGCAGGCTGCGATTGCAGCCGCCACACAGCTCAATGCAGCCTGCGTTGGGTGCACCATACCCACCCAGGCTTGCTCCAGCACTCCCAGCCAGAGCAGATAAGTGGGCCTGGTTTCCCCCAGGGTGTGCAGTGCCACCTGCACCGCTTCCGCATCCTGCCGGCCCGATATTGCGGCAATACCCGGTCGCTCAAGTCCCTCTCCCAACACCAACTTTCTTGCCGGTGGAAGAGGAAGTCACTTCCTCTCATGACTCTTTATAGCCCCCCAACTTAACCCATGCCCCATACCCGCAACCCAACCAATCCTGCTGTCGCCCTCCTTCCCACAAAGAATCTCGGGGGAAGACTTCTCTCCGACCAGCCTTCCACAATACCCTCCATTTACAAGTTATTTAAATTCCTTAACTCTCACGATAAATTATACATTTAAATCTAAAGTTGAAATGTTACCTTTATTTTACTAAATTGCTTCGCTTTGCCAATGCTGTTAAGATGCTTTTATGAAATATTTTATTTGTTTTCAAATAATAGGTATAAATAGCTTGTATCTGTGATAATGTTTCACGAGAATGTCAATTATACAAGTTAAATCAGTGGTCTCTTATTGCTGTCGATAACATGCCCCAATTCAGTTTTCCCTTTGCTGTCTCTGAGGTATGTATGCACACACACTGCAGTGTTGATTAATGGTTTCCTGAGACCCCTTTTTAAAGTTCAGAATATGTTTGAATAAAATTGTATATTTATACAGTTTAAAGCGCATTTGCATTCGTATTTGTAGAACGGCATCTCGATAGTTTGAAGCTATTTATCATGTGACATTAAAACATTTTAACATTTCTGGCACATCGGTTACAGTCATGTCCCGTGTGACACATGCAAAGGGCAGTGTTGTGAGCCAAGCCTCACAAATCTGCTTATAGTACCAGGGTGCTTCTCTCTTAGCCGACAAAAATGCAACAATGTAATTATTTATTTATGGTCACTGATCCTTAAAGTAATAAAGTATGATGCTTTCAGAGTGTAGGATTTCTATTTCAAAATGTTGGTTTCATTGCAGAAATTCCTGCTTTTACCTTCTCCATCACAGTTGAGTCACACAGATAACTTGACATTGATCTTAACTGTATTCCCTCCCTGAAAAAAATATTGAGCTCTGCATTCCACCTCTATCTCCCAATGCCATCACTCTTTGATACATTGAACAAAAAGCTTTCTACCAAATAGATTCTGCTAAATGTCAGATTTCAAATTGATGCCCAGTCTGGTAGCTTGCAGGAACCCCCAAAACCTACATGATTACTGACAAGATGTGTCTGTACTGCAACTTCTTAAACAGCGTGGCCTGGTGCCAAAACCCCTAGAGTTCCTCCCCACCAGCATTAGCACAAATACGTGAAGGACAGAAATATAATACTGTGATCTCAGCAAGCAGTGAGCTCCACAAAAATGACTAGCTCCGTTCCATCAGAAGCATGCTGTGTTAAAATATACAACTGTAACACATCCAGCCAGCTTTTCAGCCTAATAATCAGTGTGTTGCTCCGCTCAACAGTTGCAGCTATATTTGCCTTCATTCGTTTAATTTCTTATCTTTGTTCCTTCAATATTTCCTTGGGCGATAGCTACGTCGGTTTCACAACTATTGCAGAACCTTTGCTGCAAATCTTTAACCATAGGTAGGCTAATACAATGTAGCCCATCCTTGAGGATTCTTGCTACCATGAGATTAGCGGTGCCCTTGTCATTCACTGTAGGCAATGTATGCCTACCAAATTCATAGTCATGCAGTCAGGCAGCAGAATGAATTTTAAACCTCTACTTGACTGCTATTTCTTCACAAATGATGATCAAGCCTCCTAGAATCTTCTTCTCCTACTGAACTTTAAATAAAAAAGATCGGATTTCAAGTATAAGCGGGCATACATAGTTTACAGAGTACATATGTACCTTGTGGGCTAGAGGTAGAGACAAGCAGGTTTCATTGTTAAATAACTTTAAGCATTTAATACAGACAGCATAGTAAAACAAGAGGCTGATTTGTCTTTGGTGGCTAAACAATTTAGCAGCTGGTGTGATGCAGAAAATAAAAGTGTACATTTACCTTTATGAATCAGACACAGTAACAGCAATCAAACACACAAGTATGATAGGAGGATACGTCTAACCAATAGCAGTCACTCAGGGTAGCACTTCAACCCATTTTTCTTTTGTGTGTTTGATGTACCACCCTAAGTGGCTAAGGGTATGCATAGACATGGGCCCCTTGCTCACTGTTCCACTGGAATCAGGCTATACCAGACTGAAAAGTCACAATCAGGACAAATTGGTCTTGGGTTGCTTGTGTTCCAGTTCAGAAAGGACCTACCTTGGCATTTTAGGATGGACTCTTCCTATTGGAGCTGGGTCAAGCATGAGTTGCTTGTGGCTGGGTCTAAGGTGGCATGGAAGGTAAAAGAACAAATGGTACCCCTTTGCTTGCCTTTTTCAGGTACAGATGTATGCTAATTAAACTCTAATGATGAACATTACATGCTAGGCACACAACTGTAAATAAAAATTAATATGATACAAAGTGAAACTATTGAAGAAAAGGTACAAGACATTGACATTCTGGCAGTTTCTCTTTTAGCTCATAAATTATACCAATAAAAACCGTTTACATTAAAAAATACCATCACATAAGACAGTGTCGACTGTACACTCCTATAGTGTAGCAAAAAAAGAAAAGAGCAACAATTTCAAAACACAGCTATCTCCAACCACCTGTAGATATTCATCTGCTCATGTTCCTTCTTGTAATAAACAACAGCTGAGAAATCCAGTGCGGACAAGGCATCGGGAACATATTAGGTAGATCAGAGGAAAAAACACTTTAGTTAAATTTTGTACACTTATCTGATTAATGTGCACTAAAAATGTGACTACATATTTATGAATATGAAGAGTCCATTTTACAGTGATTTAATAAACACGGCCTTGTCTTTTTAATGTTTTATATGTGAATTACATCTGAATATTACTACACACAAAATACTTCGGGGCATATTTATAGGTCCATGTCGCCACCTTGCGCTACATTAACGTGATTTATTTTTATGTTAATGTGGCCCAAGGAGGCCAAAATCCCCGCGCCGTATTTACAGAGTGGCACAATGCATGCATTGCGCCACTCTGTACCCTTTGCGCTACATTATGCCTGTGCCAGGCATAATGTATGCAAAGGGAGCAGTCCCCCGTTAGGGGAGCCGGTAAAATAGTGCACGGAAATCTATGAGATTTCCTTGTGCCATTTATTACAAGGGCAGGCGTTAAAAGGGGGCTTCCATTCTTCAGAATGGGCCCCTATGTACTCTGCAGGAGTAGCGCCAAAATTTTTGTGCAACTCCTGCAAAGTACATCAATAGCATCATAAAAAAATTACACTATTGCCCCCTACCCTGCTCCATGATGCGCCATATTTTAAATACGGTGCACACATTGTGGTGGTAGGGGGTCCTAAGGGGCGCAGGGAAAGTGGTGCTGCACTTGGTGCAGCACTACTTTCCATAAATCTGCCCCTTCGTTTGTGTAGTTTTTTTTTTAATCCAGGCATAAATGTGAATCACACATTCACTTCTAGGGGCAAGATAAACTTTTTCAAGAAAAAATGTTAATGAATAAAAATTCATTTTTCTTCTGATGATGAAATGTCTCTCTATTGTCAGTCTAGTGACTGGAGAAGGAAAGGCTATAAATAAATGGATTCTGTTAACAAAATTACTTCCACCCTACATGTATCCTTGACTGAAAACACATAATTTATTCCTGTGGAACTTCATGAAAGCATGACCGACAGGTTTAAACAGATTTAGACTTTCAGTCTTCTTTACCACGTGTACAGAGAAACCCACAGTAGTACATCCAATATAAAAGGATAGAGAGATTTTGGGGTTACTGGGCATCATTTGTCCTTAAAAGTTTGTGAACGTCCACACAATGAATGCTTGTGACCTTTCACAAATTCTGATCTGAGCCTTTGACAGCGGGAAATCGTCAAAAAGCTACTCCATCTTGGGTGGTCTACCTCCCCTGGCCGGACTGTAATTGGAATAGACCACATTCTCTGGGGGTAAAAAGACAGATCTTTCTCCAAGGCGAGAAAGTATTTGCCCCCCAAGAAATAAATGTGCTTTCAGCCAGTGACCTGTATTTCCCTAGTGTTGAAATCTATACAAAGTAGATTTCCACAGTGAGGAACAGGACATTCTAAGTTGAAAACCTGCTCCTGGTGCACTTTCCAGGAATACTTCAGCGAAAGCTTGTGAATTGAACAAAAAAGAAACTTAAAAGCACGTTCAGGCAGATATGTAAATCTCTACTGATACTTTTACAGTTTTTTGTAACTCAAGCCCACTTAGTTGTGAGGAAGACATATACAAGAATATGTGAGCATTTAGAGAAATGTATCAGACCTCTGCATTACTCAGTGATGATCTATGTTTCTGGATTTAGAAACAATTTAATCTGGCCATAGTGTGTGATTTAAATGATTGTTTCTACTAAGGAAGCATGGGTTGACACGAGGATTGTCATTGGTTTACCATTTACTGCTACACGGACACTTTGATGAAGGCGTTACGATCATGCAGGACTTATCATGGCCCGCTGACCTACAACTTACTGAACTAACATTTGGCTCAACTCACGAAGGATATACTCACTAGAACTACAATTACCTTTCGTGCTCTACCCACACATGGGTCTCTTAGTTCTATGTGACTAGATAACAGTATATTACACCACTATTTAGATGGACATGGTAAATGTTGATGCATTATTTAGCCTTGAAAAAGTCACTGTGTGATGAAACACGTGTTAGCTGTGTTTTACTTAAATAAATCATCCTTTGGAACATCAAGAAGACTCCTGTAATATACTCTTTGGACCTTCTACACCAGCTTTTACTGGTGCACTATATGATATTGACTTTTATGGGTGCTGTGGTCTTATCTGTACATTGGTTTAGGGAGGTAGTGGCCTGTTAGATATCTGGGAGTTGCATATTCACTATTCATTGGTTTCGGTATTATTTCATTTCCAAACTCAGTCAAAGGCATTTGGGCCCATACTTAAGAAAAGTAGCTTTGAGACCTTTTTTTGTTTCAAAAGTGGCGCTAATCTAGCGCCATGTTTATATTTTGTCGCTGGACCCGTCTAGCGACAAAATTCCTGAGTTAGCTCCATTTTTTGGTAGTGCAATCCTACCTTGCATCATCTTGCGACAATGATATGCAGGGTAGGCGGTCCTAGGATGCTTGATTCTGGTCCAGGGAAGAACTGTCCTGGCAGTTTGGGTTGGACTGTTCCCATGGGGAACAGGGTCAAGACTGATTTTCATATGGCTGGTCCAAACTGGAATGGCATGGCAAGCAGAAAAGCGAATGCATTAAACACAGATCTGTGACTGGGAGTGAATGTTTGATTTGCTATGCAAACCGGTCCTAGGATGCTTGTTTCCGGTCCAGGTAGGACCTGGCTTGCCAGTTCGGGCTGGACTGTTCCCATGAGGAACAGGGTCAAGACTGATTTACATATGGCTGGGTCCAAACTGGGGTGGCATGGTAAGCAAAAAATAACTATGGATTAAACCCAGATCTTTGTGATTCAGGTGAATGTTTGCATTGTTCAGCATTCCGTCCATCATCTGTTCTTTTTGCATTTGTTGCCCCAAGTGGGAAGGGAATGGCCAGATGTGGGTCTCGCGCTCACTGTGCCAATGGATTTAAGCTAGCCTAGCTGATGAAGGGTGATACCCTGAAACCAGTCCTAGGATGCTTGTTTACAGTCCAGGGAGGACCTAGCTTGGCAGTTTGGGCTGGACTGTTCCCATGAGAAACAGGGTCAAGACTGATTTGCATATGGCTGGGTGCAAACTGGGGTGGTGAGGCAAGCAAATTAACGATGGATTAAACCCAAATCTTTGTGACTGGGCATGACTGTTTGCATTGTTCAGCATTCCATCCATCATCTGTTCTTTTTACTTTTTAAAAGTGGCATTTTCAAACAAAAAATCTAAAAACCAACTTCGCTAAAAGATAAATTTTCAAATTATGAGTTCAGAGACCCCAAACTCCAAATTTCAATCTGCTCTGAAAGGGAATCTGCACTTTAATAATATTTAAAGGCATCGCCCAAGTTAATGTATGACAGAGACAGGCTATGCAACAATGAAGACTGAACTTAGCAGTATTTCATTGTTAGGACATGTAACACACATCAGTACATGTCCCACCTTTAACTCACACTGCACCCTGCCCAGAGGGCTACCTAGCGCCTAGCATAGGGGTGCCTTACATTTATGAAAAGGGAAGGGTTAGCCCGGCAAGAGGGTACAGTTGCCAGGTTAAATTGGCAGTTTAAAACACACAGACACTGCAGTGGCAGGTCTGAGCCATGTTTACAGGGCTACTTATGTGGGTGTCACAACCAGTGCTGCAGGACCACTAGTAGTATTTGATTTACAGGCCCCGGGCACCTCTAGTGCACTTTACTAGGGACATACTAGTGTTAGACGTGACAGCCTTATGGTGGTCACTCTAACCATTTGCCTGCCTCCCTCCACTTTTCGGACACTGTTTTTACTGGTTTTAGGACTCTGCACACTTTACCACTGCTAACCAGTGCTAAAGTGCATATGCTCTCTCCCTGAAAACATGGTGACATTGGTTCCTACCGAATTGGCTTATTAAATCTACTTGTAAGTCCCCAGTAAAGTGCACTACATGTGCCCAGGGCCTGTAGATTAAATGCTACTATTGGGCCTGCAGCACTGATTGTGCCACCCACAGAAGTAGCCCCTTAACCATGCCTCAGGCCTGCCATTGCAAGGCCTGTGTGTGCAGTTTCACTGTCATTTCGATTTGGCATTTAAAAGTACTTGCCAAGCCTGAAACTCCCCTTTTTCTACATGTAGGTCACCCCTAAGGTAGGCCCTAGGTAACCCATAGGGCAGGGTGCTATGTAGATAAAAGCAGGACATATACCTGTTTAGTTTATATGTTGTGGTAGTGTAGAACTCCTAAATTCATTTTACACTGCTGTGAGGCCTGTTCCTTTCATAGGCTAATATTAGGGCTGCCCTCATATACTGTTTGAGTGGTAGATTGTGATCTGAAAGGAGTAACAAGGTCATATGTAGTATGGCTAGGATGATAATACAAATTCCTGCTGCCTGGTGAAGCTGGATTTGATATTACTATTTTAGAAATGCCACTTTTAGAAAGTGAGCATTTCTCTGCACTTAAATCCTTTTGTGCCTCACAATCCACATCTGGCTAGGTTAGTTGACAGCTCCCTTGTGCATTTCACTCACACAACCACAAACACAGGGGCCCATATTTATACTTTTTGACGCTAAACTGCGCTAACGCAGTTTAGCGTCAAAAATATTTGCGCCGTCTAACGCCATTCTGAAGCGCCATGCGGGCGCCGTATTTATGGAATGGCGTTAGCCGGCGCAAGCAGACCGGCGCTGCCTGGTTTGCGTGGAAAAAAACCACGTACACCAGACAGCGCCGGCGTAGGGGGAAAATGGCGTATGGGCGTCTTAAAATGGGGCAAGTCAGGTTACGTCGAAAAAATCGTCGTAACTCGACTTGCGCCATTTTTTTTCGACGCCCATCCCCCATCAACATGACTCCTATCATTGTAAAGATAGGAGTCATGCCCCCTTGCCCAATGGCCATGCCCAGGGGACTTATGTCCCCTGGGCATGGTCATTGGGCATAGTGGCATGTAGGGGGGCACAAATAAGGCCCCCCTATGCCACAAAATTTTTTTTAAAATAACAAAAATTATACTTACCTGAACTTACCTGTACTTCACTGGGATGGGTCCCTCCATCCTTGGGTGTCCTCCTGGGGTGGGCAGGGGTGGCAGGGGGGGTCCCTGGGGGCAGGGGAGGGCACTGTGGGCTCATTTTGAGCCCACTTGTCCCTTAACGCCATCCCTGACCCAGGCGTTAAAAAGCGGCGCAAATGCGCCGTTTTTGGCCACGCCCACTCCCGGGCGTCATTTTTGCCCGGGAGTATAAATACCACGTAAAGGCCTGGGAGTCATTTTTTAAGACGGGAACGCCTCCCTTGCATCTCATTAACGCAAGGAAGGTGTTCACGCTAAAAAATGACGCTCACTCCGGGCACTTTGGCGCCCGAAGCGTCTAACGCCATAGTATAAATATGGCGTTAGTTGGCGTTAGTTTAGCGTCGAATTTGCGTCGAAAAAAACGACGCAAATTCGGCGCAACCAGAGTATAAATACGGCCCAGGATGTTTAGTCACACCTGCACCCACCTGCATACTGAATGGGTCTTCCTTGGCTGGGAGGGTGGAGGGCCTGATGACACTTACATTTGAAAGGAAAGTGGTCTGCCCTCACACAATGGACAGACAGGATGGAACTGAAAGGGGACCTGGTGCACTTCTAAGCCACTCTTTGATGTCTCCCCCACTTCAAAAGCACATTTGGGTATTTAAACAGGGCCTCTGACCCTACCAACTCAGGCACTTCTGGACAAGATACCACTGGTGAAGAAACTGAACCAGAACCTGCAACCTGCCAAGAGGAACTGCCTGGCTGCCTAAAAGACTCACCTGACTGCTTTTCTGCAAAGGACTGCTGCCCTGCTGTTGCTCTGCTGCCTTGGTGCCCTCTGGCTCTGCTGAGAAGTGCTCTCCAAGAGGTTGGATAGAGCTTGCCTCCTGTTCCTTGAAGTCTCAGGGCCAAAAAGACGTCATTCTGCAAAGAACTCATTGTGTGGTGAAAATTCAATGCACAACCTGCCAGAAACGACGCACAGCCTGCATCACGGTGAGACAAATCATCACACGCCGAACTGGAACGACGCATTCCAGCTTCCAGAGAGGAGATCGACTCAGCACCAGCGTTGAGACCAGAACTTTGATGCACGGCTTACTGGATCGACGCATAGCTGAACCGGAACAACGCTGGCCGACTTCCTGTGAGAAGAATCAATGCAGCGCCTGCCGTGCAACAGAAATTTCCCCCCTTGACCACTGGATTGACGCAGGTCCTGTGACTTTGTCCTGCATGCCCAGGATTTCTCTGCATCGTCCCTGGGGCGTCCAAATACCCAGCAACCCAAAGAGAATCCAATTTTTCGTGCCGAAAATCGACGCAAGGCCCAGACTGCGTGGAAAAATATTGATGCATCGCCTCTGTTTGCCTGGAGAAACCGACGAACACCTCCCCGTTTTCCATGCGTCTCTTCCTCTGCAGCCCCTTGCGGATAATTTAGACGCAGACCAGGCACTTTGTGGTGTAAAGAGACACTTATTGCTTTTTAAGAACTTAAGACTCTTTTTTATAATTCTCGAAAGTGATATTTCAACTTGTACTTATAAAATCTTGATAATTTTGACCTGCACTTAACCAGATAAATATTGTATATTTTTCTGAACACTGTGTGGTGTATTTTTGTGGTGTCATCCTGTGTTATTTGCATGATTTATTGCACAAATACTTTACACATTGACTTCTAAGTTAAGCCTGGCTGCTCAGTGCCAAGCTACCAGAGGGTGGGCACAGGATAATTTGGATTGTGTGTGACTTACCCTGAGTAGAGTGAGGGTCCTTGCTTGGACAGGGGGTATCCTGACTGCCAATCAAAGACCCCATTTATAACAACTAGTAAATCAAATATGTCATTCATTGATAAGCCAATTACACATATATTTTACATAGGGGCACTTGCACTTTAGCACTGGTTAGCAGTGGTAAAGTGCCCGGAGTATCCAAAATGGCAAAAAAAGAGTCCAGCATACATCAACAGCCTGGAAAGCAGATGCAAAAAGTTTGGGGAGACCACTCCAAGGATGCCAAGTCTAACACCATACTAGTGATGCCATCACCAACTACATATCACCTAAACATACCAGACATACACATTGGGGGTGATTCTGAGACTGGCGGGCGGCGGAGGCCACCCGCCAGTCTTCCCCCGACAAAATACCGCTCTGCGGTCGCAAGACCCCTGAGGGTATTTTGAGATTTGCCCTGGGCTGGCGGGCGGCCGCCAAAAGGCCGCCCGCCAGCCCAGGGCAAATCTACCTTCCCACGAGGACGCCGACTCAGAATTGAGCCGGCGTAGTGGGAAGGTGCGACGGGTGCTGTTGCACCCGTCGCGTATTTCAGTGTCTGCTTTGCAGACACTGAAATACTTTGTGGGGCCCTCTTACGGGGGCCCCTGCAGTGCCCCTGCAGTGCCCATGCCATTGCCCAGTGCCCATGCCCAGGGGCCCCGCGGCACCCCCTACCGCCATCCTGTCCTGGCGGGAGACCCGCCAGGAACAGGATGGCGGTAGGGGGTGTCAGAATCCCCATGGCGGCGGAGCGCGCTCCGCCGCCATGGAGGATTCTCCCGAGCAGCGGAAAGTCGGCGGGAGACCGTCGACTTTCCGTTTCTGACCGCGGCTGAACCGCCGCGGTCAGAATGCTCGAGGGAGCACCGCCAGCCTGTTGGCGGTGCTCCCGTGGTCGGTGACCCTGGCGGTCACCGACCGCCAGGGTCAGAATGACCCCCATTGTGTGCACCTTCATCTGTCTGGTGCATTGTGCCGCAAACATAGGCATACAACATTACAAGCAATGAAAGACCATGGGATAGGTATATGAAAAGTGGCACTGTACCTAGTTCAGCACCACTTTTCTTCCGCCCCTTAGCACCCCCTAATGCCACCAATTGTGTGGGTCATATACAATAAACAGCACACCATGGTTCAGAGTAGGTGCAATAGCGTCAAGATGATGGATGTCATAGTAGGACTCTATAGGAGTATTGAGAACATACCTGGCCAGTTTATGCACAGTACATAGGGACCCATTCACAGCTATGGTGTGCCCCCTCCCAACACCTGTTCTGTGCATTTATTAAAAGTGTCAGTGATAAATCATGTCTAGAAACCTTGGATATTCCACTGCATTAATTTTGCTACTCCTATTGTGTGAATCTCACCCTTGTACACATGATGGCTGGCACAGGCATAATCTGCCACAAATGGTAACTAAGTGTTGCACTGCATGCGTAGTGCCACATGGTAACATGGAGGTGTGAGTTTGGGCATGTAGGGCTACCATAGTGTCAATACAAATGACTCTATTGTGGTGCAAAGGAGGTGGTAGGTTCCACTAGCACTAGGACACATCCTTAAATATGGACAACACAACACATATTTTGCATGGTCCAACTGTCAGCCCAGATTTAATTTGACAATTACCAGGTCCCTGAGCCACAACCCATGATAGTATTGTCCACCACCACACACCAATGCAACCAGTCAACAAAACAGGAACACACACAATACCAGTAGCAAGTCTGAGTCACCACTCCATCTAAAAATAACATCTGCCATGGCGCATACAAAATCACTAATATGCATGACCAACATGTACTCTCATTCCTTTGCAGCCGACCAAGGTTACACCACCCAGCCATAGGGGATGACTCCTTTTGACAACCCGACAATGGTGAAAGAGCAGGCATACAATGAAAGACACAGAAGGAAACAAAATGTGTGGAGAGGGCATTTGGGCTTCTGAAGTCAAGGTTCGGGTACCTGGCCCTGACAGGAGGAAGCCTGCTGCCTGTACCACCCCTGGTATGCACGATGATCCTTGTATGAGCAATCTTGCATAACATATGTATTCAGACTAATGTCCCATGGGATGAACTGTTATGTGTCCCCAATGAGGAGGAGGATGACAATGGTGCAGCACAGGCCAGGGGGAACAACAAAACACTGCTGCTGGAGTTCGCAGGAGAAAACAAATTGTACAGCGCTTCTACACCTAGACACTGTACAACTAATATCAAATTGTACATATCACCATTAAATCACTTTGCACCAGATTATCCATGGTGTAATCATTCTCTACTACACATACCATTGGAATGTTGCTCAGACCTCAGAGAGCACAAAAAAAGACAACAGTTACAAAGGTTGTTGAACATAGGTTGTGATGTAAGAGGGTCTAGCGCCTCCATGCCACACATCAGTGTCACATAACTCATGCTCAAGTGGCTCTTGAGGGCCTAGATCCACGCACCAGAAAAAGTAAGTGGTGTTAAGTAGGCACAGTACAAATTCCTACCCTTTCACTACACCATGGCTATGCCAGGCAAGATATATTCAAGGGGGGCGTACATACAGTAGGGGCTGTTTCCAAATAGTGGATTTTAAAATAGGGAAATAAACAGTGTCACATCTCAGCAGGAAACTGTTACACCAGCACTGAGCATGTGTGACAAAGGAGAATATTATTGGTATCAATAGACTTTCATGGACTGTACAGTGTTAGGGACAAAGTTTTGAGCCTAGCCTTGCACCACATATCAATGGCGTTATGTTCCATGAGCGCTATTGGCCTCAACTCTGCCACATGGTGTGCTGTACCTCAAATATAGCACATACATGTTGGTTGTGGAGTGCGCTAAGGGTCGCTAGACAAGTGAAGCAGCAATGGGTGCTGATCCATTCTCCACACATATGCCCTATAGCCAGGAATGATCAATAACATGCAAGAATGCACCACCACATGAATGTGTGGGTGAAATGTAGTCAGAGTCAGTAACACTTCTTATGGACATTCTAACACACATGTCACACAATTGTGCTGTGTTGTCATATGCCTGCAGCTAATCCGGAAATACATGTGAAGACTGATGTACCTGTGTTCTTGCCTAGGTAGGAAAGGGTTTGCAATTACCTACAATGGTTGATATGTGTTAACAAGGCAACCCAGTATAGTCTGTATTACCATAAAATGTCTAGGTCTCCCACATGCCAATCTGGTGTGGGATGTGCATGTAAGTCTAGCAATGTCCAAACATGTCACAGACCCACCCAAAAGTGTATGGGTAAAAAAGGAGCCAGATATTTTGCATGTGGCAAATCAAAAGTTCATAGCTGAGATGACTTCACACACAAACAAGATATACTCATGGTGACAATGACATAGGTTATGGAATGCAGATTTGAATGCATGCTCATGTACACCAAATGATGTTGTAGAACAGCTAAAAGACACTTTGCGATATAAAAAGGGGAAGTCACTTGGACACTACACAGTGCTGTGGCTGGTGTACTGTCAAGTGTGTATGGAAGTCATGTAATCTCGCAAAGCCTGGAAATTGAAGGGAAACTATCATGTAACGAGCAGTGGAAGTTGTGTACATTTTCAAACTACACAAGTCACACGTAGCATCCAGTCCATGTATGACCGGACAATGTTGCAGTACAAGATGTGTACAAAGTGTAAGCAGCCTAAAGAATGCCAACAATGTAGCACACAAAGGCCCATATTTATACATTTTGATGCAAACCTGCGTTAGCGCAGGTTTTGCAGCAAAAAAGTGTAGCGCCGGCTAGCGCCATTCCTGGACACCAGCCGGGCATCATATTTAAGCTATGATGCTAGCTGGCACTAAGGCCCGGTTAGCATAAAAGATTTGGATTCTAACCAGGTAGGGGAGACGTAGAGAAAACTGGAGGTTTTATGGGGAAAGAATGGCAATAGTCAGGTTAGAATCAGAAAAATTACTCTAACCTGACTAGCATAATTTTATGACACACAACCCCAATGGACATGACTTCTGTCTTAATAAACACAGGAGTCATGCCCCCAAGCCCAATGACCATGCCCACGGGACCTATGTGCCCTGGGCATGGCCATTGGGCACAGTCCATTGTAGGGGGCCCCAAGTTACCCCCCCCCCCCCCACCCTCTGCACTTTAGAAAAAAAATAAAAAATCTTACCTGGACTTACCTGGAATGGGTCCCCCCATCCTTGGGGGTCCTACAGGTGTGGGTGCGAGTAGTTTGGGGTGTCCCTGGAGGCAGGGAAGGGCACCTGTGAGCTGGTCCATGGTCTTTGACTACGGAAATGAGTCCACTGGTCCCCTAACGCCTGCCCTGACCCAGGTTTTAAATAATGGTGCTAAGCAGGCTTAGCAACATTATTTAAGGCACTCCTCCTCCTGTGCGTGATTTTTGCATGGGAGGATAAATAAGGCTTTAGGGACTTTGAGTAATTTTTTGCCTGGGAACACCTACCTTGCATCTCATTGACGCATGGTATTTTTCCGCAGTCAAAAAATGACTTTTACTCCAATATTTTGGCACTAGATCTAAATGTGGAGTTAAGGTTGCACTGGATTTGTGTTAAAAAAATAGGCGCAAATCTGGTGCAAACAGAGTATAAATATGCTGCCCCAAAGTCCACAGGAGCAATGATGACTAGGGCAACATCATTGCCTGACTGGAACCCTGCTACACAGTTGTATGCCATTGTACAGAACAGTCACATCAAACATGTTGTAATAGATTGCATGTACCTAGTTTCAATCAATCAATCAGAGATTATAAATCAGAACTACCTACCTGTTAGGGTCTCAAGGCTCTGGGGAAGGTGTAGCGTGTACCGGAGGTGGATTAAAAAAGCCATGTCTTCAGTTCCTTTGTGAAGCTGAATAGGGAGGTGTTTTGTGTGATGTGGATGGGTAAGGCATTCCAGATGGTGGCGGAAAGGTAGGAGAAGGAGCGTCCTCCTGTTCTGGTTTTCCTGATGTGGGGTACTTCTGCAAGAGAGAGCTTGACTGGGTGTATAGTCCTGTGGGGTACGTGGAAGATGAGTCGCTGGTTAAGGTTGGCAGGTCTGGTGTTGTGGAGGGCTTTGTGTGTGTAGGTGCGGATTGTGAAAGTGATTATTTTGCCAATAGGGAGCCATTGCAGTGTGCGTAGGTGTTGTGAGATGTGGCAGTGTCGGGGTAGGTCAAGGATCAATCTGACGGCGGCGTTCTGGATGTTTTGCAATTTGCGGGTGAGTTTTTTGTTGATTCCAGCATAGAGTGCATTGCCGTAGTCCAGTCTGCTGATGATGATGGTGTGTGTGACAGTCTTTCTATGCTCGAGGGGGATACATTTGTAGGTCTTGTGTAGGAGGCGGAGGGTGCAGAAGCAGATGGATGTGACTGAGTTGATCTGATGGTTCATGCTGACGTCTGGGTCCAGGATGATTCCGAGGTTGCGGGCGTGGCTGGTGGGGATGGGTGGGTTTCAGAAGGTGGGTGGCCACCAGGAGTCGCTCCATGCGTTGGGTTGAGGGCCCAAGATGAGCACCTCTGTTTTGTTTGTGTTGAGTTGAAGGCAGCTATCTCTCATCCAGTTGGCAACTGCTTTCATGCCCTCATGGAGGTTGTGTCTGGCCTTGTCTGGTTTGTTGGAGAGGGAGAGGCTGAGTTAGGTGTTGTTGGCGTCTGAGATTATGTTTATTCTGTAGCTTCTGACGATGGTGGCTAGCAGGGCCATGTAGATGTTGAACAACGTGGGGCTGAGGGAGGATTGTTGGGGCACTCTGCAGCTTGTGGGTGTGGGTTCTGAGAGGAAGGGGGCGAGTCTCATTTGTTGCGTTCTGCCGGAGAGGAAAGATTGGATCCAGTCTAGGGCCTTGTCTCTAATGCCATATTCGTGGAGTCTTCTTATCAGGGTGTGATGGGAGACTGTGTTGAACGCTGCAGAGAGGTCAAGTAGTATGAGTGCAGCCCTATCTCCCTTGTCCAGTAGGGAGCAGATGTCGTCTGTTGCGGACAGGAGGGCCATTTCGGTGCTGTGCTTTGACCTGAATCCGGATAGGGAGATGTTGAGGATGTTGTGGCTTTCTAAAACCGTGGTGAGTTGGCTGTTGACTGCTTTTTCTATAACTTTCCCAGAAAATGGAAGTAGGGAGATGGGCCTGAAGTTTTTGAGGTCGGTGTGGTCAGCCGAGGGTTTCTTGAGGAAGGGGTTGATCTTAGCCTGATTCCAGTTGCCGGGGAAGGTGGCGGCAGCTAGTGAGCAGTTGATGGTGAGGTGGAGCTTGGGGGCGATGGTGTCTTCAGCTCTGTTGAAGAGGTGATGGGGGTGTGGGTCTGTGGGGGCCCCGGAGTGTATGGACTTAATGGTTTTCAATGTATCTTTGGTGGAGAGGGGTGTCCAGGTGGAGACTGTGGGTTTGTTGGTTTCGGTGGTTGGATGGGGGGTTCTGCGTGTGGGTTGTCCTTGTTGAAACTGTTGTAGATGGTCTTGCTTTTGTGGTGGAAGTAGGTGTTGAGTCTGTTGCATAGGTCCTGTGAGGGTGGGATGTCCATTGTTTGTGCCTTGCACACATATGTCTGATTTCTCTGCACACATGTACCACGTCAATGGTACTGGCCTGGTATTGTGTATTGGAGTGATATACAAAAGTCTACTTTCCACTCATGAAAATGTTTTTGTATCACATGACCATACAAAGACTTAAATGATCTTCAGATGTGCTCCCTCACTCAGAAACAGGTGGCACTGATATGACTACACAACCATCAAACAATGTCCAACATGTGTCCATGCAGGAAGATAGATTTCTGAGGTTTCATATCCTATTAATACACTGCTTTGCCATTCTTTCACATTTTACACTACTTATGTCTTTCCACACACACGTCACATACCAGCCTTCATTGACACATGTGAGTGCACCATCTCCTACATCATAGATGCATGGGGAACCATATGTTACATATGTAGCATAGGATCATGAACCCTGAACCATACAACACACCACAGTGTGTACAAGGTTGCATTCACATAGCCATGGGTTATGCAAAATCAATGTAGCCATAGTGCACTGCATTGTCTAAGATCAAATGTCAAGAGTATCACATGCATGAGCATGTATTGGACATCGCCCATTATATCTAATGTGTTGTTGTCAAAGGTACATCTGGAAATCAGACATGACAAAGTTGTAGATCCAAAAATATGTGTTACATCAGATATGTACACTCCCAGTACACAAGTAGTAACCTGTATGTAGAAAAAGTCTACCGTCACATGCACATCCAAACAAAGCGGACATAATTGCGACGCGCTTCTAAAGGCTGGTGCACATGTAAGGGATGGACCTTCCCTTCTTCATTTTTCAAAACCAAACAATTGCAAACAATTGCAGATCATTGCACTCCAGGAGAGTCATTCACTTTATTGTAATAATGTACAACACCAAAGCCACCACCAACGCATTTCAACCACAAGGTCTTGTTCACAAATGTAAATGGTATCAGTCATCACATGCATCACACACACATTCAAACGTATGGTAACATGTTCCGATGTTACCATTACAATATGAATGCACATACACACACACGTAGCCATACCATAATGACTACATAAATGCATAGCCCCTGTGACATGGTATGTGAATCTGGGTGCACTGTCACCCTATCCAACAAAACCCACACATTGCTGTTATGCATAAAAAAAATTTATGCAAACAACAATATTTCTTAATATGCTATTCCAAAAAATGACACCTGGTGCCTGCCCGTCAGTCATCAGTCGACAGGCCTAGTCAGCCTTCATGGGGAAAAAAGCATGCATGACCGTCATGCATCAAAAAAACAACGCATATCAGAAAACGTGACGCACACGCCCAGGAATGATGGAACTGGACTTCCATACTGCATACATGGTACAGTGATTTCACTTTTACTTTGACTTTGATTGTGATAGGGTGTCTGGAGATGGTTCTGGTCAAGGAGTGGTGGTTAGTGAGAGTTTGATGCTGTGTCCTGTTCCTGTCCTGTGCATTTTGTCATTTTACTGAGTCTTGTGTAGTGTATTTGTTCTGTTATTGTTATTGTATTGTGAGGTGTTTGTCTTGGGGTAGCGTAGTTTGCTGGGGTATTTGGGATCAGGTGGTGTAATTTATTATTTTATTTGGGGGCTATTTGATTTGCAGTGGGGGAAACTGCAATATGTCTGGGAAAGGAAGAGCACAGAGGATAAGTGCTGATGAACTGGAGGGTTCATCTGACTGGTGAGACAATATCTCCTCATGATGTTAACTTTGGGGGGGCCGGGTCATACAGGGCTACCCAACAGAGGCACTTAAGCTGCGGTTGGCCAAGGTGCTCCACCACCTACGATGGATATTTGGAGTAGTGCGAACCGACCGCTAGTTCAAACACCATTGGGCAGACCTGATTGCACAAGAGCAAAGTCTACTGGATCACCTGGGGACTCAGATTGGTGGACCAGTTGGTAAGTTCCTCATTTGCATTGCAACATCTTCATGCATGTGCCTGACAGGGGGACCTGAGGTTGACTACAGCATGTTTTGTCAAGGGTCAGTACAGGAAGAATTGGGGCAGATTTAATTTTTACTCTAAAGCGGTGCTAAAATGGCATTTTCCCCACACCATAATTACAAAGTGGTGCATTGCATGCATAGAGCCAATTTATGAACACTTGTGCCACATCATGCCTGCACCAGCCCATCTGTATGCAAGGGGGGCATTCCCCCGTTAGGGGGTCCAAAAAACTGGCTGCTCAGAGCAGGTGTTAAAAGGGGGCATACCATTATGTATAAGGGGCCCCTGTTTACTCTGCAAGAGTACCACCAAACTTATGGCACTACTCCAGCAGAGTGCATCATTAGCATAAAAAAAAGAATGACACTATTGTTCCCCACCCTGCACCATGGTGCGCAGTATTGGAATTATGGCACACACATGGTGGCGGTAGGGAGGGCTAAGGGACATAGTGAAGCACCACTTTTCTTAAATCTGCCCTTTGTGTCTTATAAAATACCATTTAAGTGAGCTTAGCTATGCATTGGGTGCAGACTACTTGCACATTCCTCTTTGTGTACATTCTGCATCACATACTCCCCATAAAGTGTCAAATATTAGACACATGTGCTGAATTTGTAACACAGGCCTGCCCCGTATTACCAAGAGTGTGGGGCAGGAATGAGTTTGTGGCAGCAGCCTGTGCCAACTCAGGCCTACTTGGACCACAGTGCAAATGTGTCTGTGTTGAGGGGAGTGTGTATGTGCAGGTTGGTATCCTTTCCAGGACATAAACAGTGTACAAAGGTGGCAGTGGCTGCCCACATAGTTGTGCGCAGACATACATTACATTATTGTGTTAATGTGCAGGAAGGGACACCTACGTGCACATAAGCAAACACTTTGCAATGCTTACACCTGGGCAGTTGTTAATTTTTAGGCACTGATAATAAGCAAGATGTCTTCAACAATTGAGGCAGTGTCAAAACCAATGAGTGTTACAATGAGACAGCCACTGCAACAACCATTGCATGTCCCTCTGATGCAGAATACTGTGTCATGCTGCCCCATATGTACATGGAGGTATAATGCTACAAAAAGCAGCATGACAAATCCTTGTACGTATGGTGCAGTGAAATGTACCACTGGAATGTCAGGGAAAGTGACACTTTGGTGATGCCAGGGCCTCTATTATCTGGCCCTTTGTCTCACTGACATATTTGTAATATTTGGTAGTTGTTCAGTCCTACCACAAAGTTGACTTGCTTACTCAGCTTAACAAGCTGAATTTGTAACAGTTATCCATGCACATAAATGATCCAAATTAACTAAGCTCAGTGTTTCTGCCATGTCTTGCATGTGGGCCTCCACCCTACATCATTGGTGAAGTGTCCCAATTTGAAGATCCCCGATGTAGCCAGTAAGTGTCACCTTGTGCATCACATGTGTCATTCCAGGGTGTGGTGTGAGAGGGTATGATGTGTGCAATGCAATATTGAAACGCAATTTATGACCAATGAGATGACATCATCTGAGTTAGGATGTGGACATCATGTCTGATACAATGTTGAGGATGGAGAACAAGTTGATTGATGCACAAGTGCCATCATGTGCTGCTATGGAATTGTGGGTGTTATGAAAAGGAAAGCATGTCCTCATACACAGTGATGTCAGACAAAATATGTGTCAAAGGTGCTGTTTCTCTGATTAGCATTTCTTTTGCCAACATATTTGTCATAGCACTTTTTACAGCACTGTGTGCCACACGTTGCTGTCAGTTAGTCAGGAAATGGTACAGATCACATACATATGTTGATGTCTCTAGGGGGCTTATGTAGGAGACACTTGCACCACCGGTGCCGCAATACTCTTCAGAATTTCAGTGAGGCAACAGCTGTGCAAAGAGTCTTACTGTGCTGGGCAACAGTAAGGTGAGTACACTATGAGGCTACAACTCTGCTCCAGATGGATGTAAAAACATGTCTACGGATTGTAGCAAACTCGATGTGTTCAGATTTACCAACATGATCTATCCATCATGATAATTGTGAGTGAGCTTGGTCACATCATGTGTGCATAGAATGTGAATGCTCAGTGTAAACCTTGTACTTAGGCTTTGTTAGACATGCATGTGCACAGGTAGTTCAACAAGAAGAAGGGATACGGTAGCTGCACCAAGTGCAGTGCCGCTCTTCCTATGCCCCTTAGGGCACCCACAAGGCCACCATGTATGTGCTGCATTAGACATGTTGCACACCATACCACAAGGTGGGGGGAAATAGATACAAAATATGTAGCCAATATAGATGTACTGTTCAGACTTAGGGTAAACTATATGGGCACTAACCCTGATCTTACATAGGGGCCCACTGTTTGTGTGCCACTTTGTAACACGTGCTCTGAGCATGTGTTAACCCAAGGACATAAGAATGATGCATTGATATTCATTAGAATTCCTGGTGTCAATTTTCCTGTCCCCCTAAGGGATGAACCCTAACCTCGCATCTAAGATGACTGGTGAAGGCTTGATGTAGCGCTAGGGGTGTCAAAATGGTGGCTTGCATACATTGTGCTGCTTTTTGACTATTACACATGGATTTGGGACTTATTCGGCCACTTGATCCTTGCTAGTATGATGACACAAATATTGTGCAACAACACAGTAGGCCACTTACCCCTAGCCCTAATGGTCAACAATGGATAGCCATTGACCCATTGTCATGTACAGGATGCCGTAGATGGCTGGTAGGAGGCTTAGCCCTCATAATGAGCATGGCGGTCTTTACTGCCATGTTCAGGCTGACAATCATTTAACTGACTGCCAGCCCCCCTGGGCCCCCGCCGGCCGCATCAAGAACATTCTGCTGGGCCGGGACATTGCCGGAGGCTCCAATTGGAGCCGCCGTCAATGCCTCTGTGCAGCAGGTGCAGCCGCACCCGTTGCGCAGATCACTGCCCGTAAATCGGGTAGTGACCTGCACAATGGGGCACTGCACAGGGGCCCCTGTACGACCCAAGCCAAGTGTATGGGCAGTGCAGGGGCCCCCAGGGGGGCCCGGAGCACCCCTTCTGTTGTAGGATAGAGTATGTACAGTTGGGGGGGTGGTTGCCAGTCATTTTTTTGGGGGGTTGGGTGAGGGGTTATGTATGGGTTTCTATAAAACATTTCTATATATATATACATATTTGTTTAGGATATAGGTCAAGTTAGTATATGTATAGCCTTAGTATATGTTGTCCTACTTGTATCTTGTCTCTTAAAGGGGTGGGGGGACAATGTTTAGTGTGTGGTGTTAAATATTTAAGATAAGTTTAGATTAGGATAGATAGCTGCAGGAGTAAATTAAGATAAGTTAGTATAGGTTAGTCTAGTATAGGGTAGTGTCAAGGTTAATTTGTAATAAGGTGTTATTTTAATGTTTAAATAAATCCAGCTCATTTTCACAATTATGTCTCCATGTTGATTGAGTGTCTGGGTGTCCTCATGTGTGCACTGGCCAAGTTAGAAGAATGCCTTAGGGTATGCTTTCTGTGTTGATTCACATCTATGGCAATGTGTATCCACTATGACCAGGGAGCTGTCAGATTGGCTGCAATGTGACATCAGCTACTCAAAACATTTTTCATCCCCAGTTCCAGACATTCAAATTGTGTATGTATATGGAATATTTGATAGGTAAGTATCGAACTTCAACTGTCATTACAGAGGTCTGTCAGAAATAATGTTGGAAAGTGTGGCACATATTACATCAACTAATTTAGGGTATGTATCCTGGCACACTGACAGCTGCTCGTCACTGATGAACTTTACCTCTTCTGATTCCACACATATTATTTGTACTGGTGCTATCATCTGCAAAGATTCTTGACATGTGGTTCAGACCCATACGTGTCATGTGTCAATTTGCATGGACATCTTTCAATACATGTTTTTAAGGCTCTGTAAGTTGGATGTAGCTCACAACTCCATCAGTCACCTTTTTCATGTTATAATCCTAGTGTGTCTGACAGTAAGCCACACATGTAATTAGGTTCTGTTCTCATTGATATAGCCTCTCACATTGCATACATTTCGATGAGTTAATGGATCACAGTAAAAGTTGACATGATACATTTGAATATGGAGATTTATTTACATGTGCAAGTGTATATTCCAGTGCAATACAATGTCCATTTCACAGACCCCATGAGAGATCCTGGGCCATTTGTTGTACATTCAGAGCCCAAGGGTGAGGAACATGTCATGAGACATGGGTAGGGGAAGTTTGTGTTAGTGAGGAGGTGTCCAAATTGGCAATAGGTAGGAATTTAGCCAATGACATTCCATAGCAGAAAGGTCAACAGTGGTTGAGTGAAGAGGGCACATTAACAGCTGTCACAACACTGGCATGTTCCTAAGCACAGAACAAAGGAGATACCATCCATGTGATACAGACTGGCGCTACTGGGTAGTTTTCTGAGTGAATATTGTTCCTTCCACATCTTCATCCTCTGATGAGTGTGGTGGGTCCTGTGCCATATGTTGTGGTGACTGAAGTTGAGGAGGCCGCACACCCATCAGGTGATAGAGATGTGGAGTCAAAGGTCCCAGCAGCTGCCATTTGTGGGAACACATAAGTCATCACTGCAGGAAGGAGGAACTGCTGATTTCTCAACACTACAGCAATATCACAGTGGTAGGCAGCAATGTTTTCCCTGAGGGAGGCCACTTTCCATCATATGGTCCCCAGGGTATTCTGTATAGCCCCCTGTATAGCCCCCAGCCTGTTGTCTATCATGCTGCTGCCACTTTCGGAGGGCAATTGTTGAAGCCTCTGCTTCATGACAGTAGCTATGTCTGTCAGGGACTGCTGGAGTCCATGTAGCGGGGAGTAGGTTCCTCTGATGGCAGCTGAGTTGTCCTTATTTGGACTGAGGCACCTCTGCAATCCCTCTAGGCTGCCTGACACGTTCCCCTTCCCCACCTGCACCTTCTTGGCCAGCTTCCGCTGGACTCTTACCACTGTCCTCTGAAAGGTGATGTCTGGGTCTTCGAAGTCCAGGGCTGTGGCAGGAATGCTTGGTGCTCTATGTTGGCAACTGGGTGGTCCATGTGGAGACCCCGCAACACTGTGTGTCCTCCCTGGCACTGGAGGTTGTGTCTGGAGGGAACCTAGGACATCCCGGAGAGTCTTTTCATTGATGGACTGCAGCTGGTCATCCATGTCTTCTGTAAAATCCAGGACCAGCAGGTTGGCAGGAGATAAGGCATCATCCTCTGCAATGAGATAGTGAAATGTCAATCTTTGACTGTGGAGGCTGTTGACATGGCTTATAATTTACTTTCTATTGGAGGCTCAGTGACATGTTACAGACCCCAGGTTGCAGTTGTAAATTTTGTGTTGCTTTATGCATCACACATGGGGCAACCTTTCAAGGTATTTTGTGCATTGATCCCACACCACAATCTTCCTTGCAGGCTCCTTGCCCCTGGCAGAATGGTAGCACATCATTTACCTTCCTGTTCACCATGGTGGACATCCCCACAGTAGTGTAATGTGTGATGTCACTCTTTTGGTGCTATAATGCATTGACACCATGAATGATGGCACTAGTGCAGCAAAGCACAGGTAGGTCCATTGCTTACAATTCTTGTGTTACTTTATCATCTGTCATTATCTGGCCCCACACATGTGCTAATTGGATTGGACAGTGCAACCATTACAGATTGTCCATCCCATTAGTTTGTCCCTACCTGCAATTGAGACATTTCCTTGCATACAGAATATCTGCCACAGTCATATGTTGGTATAAGGATGTTGAATGTGGATCAATGCATGCATTTTGAGACTTTGTTGTTGTGGCACAAGAGGAATGTGCAGCTTAGATCCACATGGGCAACTATTTGCATAATGGTTCAGTTGCATTACAAGCTAGTGACATTGTGCCAGTAGTGCAACTTTGATGCCACTTGTGCCAGTTCTTACGTATGTAGATGTTCCTTTATGCATAACAACAACCATTCACACAACACAGACAACCTTGTTACATGGTGCCATTGAAGCTACTCGTACAGCAGCACAAATGATGGTCACAGACATGCCCCATGTGTTGTATGAGTCCACTTTTGTGCCCATTCCAAAATGGCGCATGGAGGTATGTGAGAGTTGTTGTTGGTCCACCCTGTGTGGTTTGCGTTCCACAGGTTGCACACTTAGGCCCTGATTTTTTCTCAAGCAGCACAGCTTGGTGCAGTAGCAAATATTAGTTGCACGGTGCTGCACCACTTTTGAAATACAGGGTTGGGCCATGTTTACTGGAATACGTCACACTCCTGCGTTTCCCCCAGTGCCTGTGCAGATATGTTCTCCCTGCACCAACGCATGCATCCTTGCACCATGGTGAAGGGATGCATGCGTTGAGAGGATATATTGTTTCTACGCAAGAATGTGTGCCTTCCTGCACATAAACAATCTATTATGGCAATGTGGCATTTCTATGTGTGCTGCAGGACAGCACACATGAGAAAGGCAATGACACAAAGAGGATGGAAAACATTTTGCCTTGTTGCGCCATCCTGACACCACCCCTGGGGTGGTGTTGACTTCCATCACAGACTCTGATGAACATTTTGTCTTGGATCTTGGGCAACAACAATATACAATGGGTGTTGTTGTGGCACTGTCTCAGCCACATTAATTGCATGTCCCTTTCAGGCAATGTGGTGCATATTTACAAGGTAGTGTAAAGCCACAGTAAGTGGCTTAAGACCATGTTGTGTATATGTCAGAGTGCATTGCGCCACCAGAGCATAACTACAAGTGAGATTTGTGTGGGAATGGAGCATTTTTGATTCAGAGCCTATGTGTCTCGATGCGATCCTTTAGCATGCATTGAGTGTGACCTAGGTGCCTCCAATTACTGCCATTTGTGAGATTCCAGATGGTCCCCCCTGCAACTTACCCTGCATTTGTGGTAGTTCTTGGTAGCGCTGTCATGTCCTGCAGTTTTACTGACCAGCTCCTCCGGGATGACCGCTGCCCCCATCTCCTCCAGCTCAACCAGGTCCTCTTGTGGTGCTGGACTTCCACCTCCAGACTGCAGTGCTGCCTTTCGGTTCCTGGCAAGTTTCTCCTTAGTTCTGTGCTTGCAATTGTGCCAGGGCTTCTTGCAATCGGTGATATTCCTCTTAACCTCTACCTCCCTGTTGGCTTTATCTGCTATTGCCTGCCATATACCCTCTCTTCTACCTATTGGCAATTTGGAGGTGACAAAGACCAGGTGTTGGTGCTCCGTCATCTCTCCGACCAAGATGTCATGCTCCTCTTCACTAAAGCGACACTTCTGCATCCTCTTTTACTTCTCCTGGGACTTTTCAGGACCCTTCTGGCTAGTATTTGGCTGATTAGGATCTCCTTGGGGTATTTCGTGGCCTGCATTCTCCATCTTGCCTTCCCAAATATTATTTACTTGCTTGTGCGACTTTTTTTACCCTAATGCTCTTAAATATGGCGCTAACCCGTTTTGCGTCACTTTTGCAGCATTAATGTAATTTTTTCTTACGCCATGCTACAGTGGTTAGCATCATATTTTTTTACAATAACCATTCCTTAGCGCCATCATGCGTAATTTTTTTAATATGGCACACAGGAGGCACTAGGGAATGGTGTTAGCTTGAGGTTTTTTATGCACAATTGTTTTAGCGCAGTTGTGCGTCATCTTTCTTAAATATGGGCCTTGGTTTATTATGTTCTCAAGGTTAAGTTGAGATAATTTCACAAGCTAGTCCTGAACTCAGAAGAACCTATTGCAGTGCATTTCTGCATCAATTCTGAACATCAGATTGTG
Source organism: Pleurodeles waltl (assembly GCF_031143425.1). Taxonomy (NCBI): domain Eukaryota; kingdom Metazoa; phylum Chordata; class Amphibia; order Caudata; family Salamandridae; genus Pleurodeles; species Pleurodeles waltl. The sequence continues at coordinate 1,027,545,213 of NC_090448.1, read as the reverse complement.
TGCATATAGGTGCAGCAAGGGGATTTAATTTGGTGTGAGAGTCTGAAGATATCCTGGATCCCTGCACTAATAGTGTAAGCAATGCCCAAAGTACATAGGATTATGAAGTTCAGTAGAAGCATATAGAGAGATTTAAAGGCTGTTTTTTATGGCCAATCATCTTCAAATTTACAGTCGGGAGGAAGAAAATGAAGCAGGAACTGAAACAGAAGAAACTTTAGGAGACATTTGTGCTTACGCAGACAAAGCTAGCTCAAAAGGGGTTTCCGAACCAATTGCATGGCAAAAATGTTGTTTTAATACAAGGTGTTGTTTTTCAAGCTGGAGGTCAAATGGCGCAGCGTTGAGTTGGCGCTTCACAGGGTAGAGGTTGACGTGTTTCAGTTGATCCAAATTTGGGACTAGATATTGCAACAATGAAGAAAACTACTTGTCAATACCGTAATAGGCTCGGGCATTGGATGAGAGTGTGTACACTGAATTCAAATCAAGTGAATAGTAATGGCCAAATGTAAAATGTAAATCAAATGCAAATGCAATATGTTCCAGTATCTGCCCAATGAATGCAAATGCCAATGCAATCACAAGGTCCAATGATGCAAGGCCCCACACCCTGTGGGCATCTCAGATTTGATATCTCCCAGTAGCAAATTCAAACCCATTCCAAAATCAGAACCTATTCCAACAGTTCCTCATGTTGGAGTATGAGAGTTTTGATTCTGATAATTCCCAATGATGCTTGAGGTGGAGGTAGATTACGTACTTGTCTCAGTCTCAGAAGTAGACCAAAGTGGACTACTTGTAGAAGGAGAGGTTAATGACCCCCTATAAATTTGCAAGTGGAACATTTTAATGTTACCGTGGGCCAGATGTATGAAATTATTTTGCACTCGCAAATGGTAAAATCGGCCGTTTGCAAGTGCAAAACCGTGGTCTGCGATGCATGAAATGCATTCGCAGACCACAACTAAGAAATCGCTAAAATAGCGATTTCTTGCGTTGCGGCCTGGAAATTGCGACTCGCAATTTCCAGGTCGCAAGGCTATTCTGGAAAAAATCGCAAATTGCGATTTTTCCTAAAATGGCATTTTGCACTTGCAAAATACCATGCTTTGCAACCAGGTGGTAACCTGGTGCAAAATTAAAAAATGCAGTTAAACTGCATTTTTAACTTCAACATGTAAAGGACACATGCCCTTTTGGCATGTGTGTACCTTACATATTGAAAGGAGAGAGGGCCTTAGGCCCCCAGCACCCTGGCCTTTTGCATTTCCAAAATTGCGATTTCTGGTTCAGAAATCGCAATTATGGAAATGCAAAATATTCGCAGCTATGGGCCAAGAGGCCCATAGCTGTGAATGGGGCCGGTATCGCAATTTGCGATTTGGTAATAGCATTTGCGATTTTGAAGAAATCGCTATTACCGAATCGCAATTGGACATGATGGTACATCTGGCCCCATATCCCTATAGTGACAAGGCCTACAATGTTACTTTCACTGTGGAAGGTTTAGCTTTCCAATGTAGAAAATGATAGTGCAGATTTAAATATGAATACTCTATCTCAGGAATGGGGCCAGCGGAAAAAATATTGAAACACTATTTTTAAGTGATGTCAGATTTTTAACAAATAATAATGAAAAGTAACTGTTGGAAAATTGCCCTTGACTTGCCTTAACTGTCAGAAGATGAATTAGCATAAGCTTCTGTCGCCTCTCAGCTTATGCTCAACCTTGAAAAGGTGTGAAGAAGGCGTGAAATGCCTCCCAGAAGCAAAATATAGACTGACAAGAATGGGCGGAGATGACTTCTCTGAAATTCACAGAATAATCAGAATGGGGGCTGTAGTCATACTGTGACACCAAACTGTCAAATCCTGCTTGACAATTCTGTTGAGCCATGTATAACACTTGAGGCACACTTGAAAGGAAGAGAACAGGAAGCCGAGAAAATTTGTGTGGTTGTCCTGTCTGGTTGCTGAAGAACCTGCTTGTGTTCTACCAGATGTCTGTCTCTGAGTTTGCTGTGGGTACACTATGTGCTTCAAACTGGATTTTAGTGTTAGATGTGGGGTGCGTTGGTGATTTCCCTATGGCATTCTCACCCTCAACCTCAGAGCCTAGGTTTAGTGTAGTTGAAGACCATGCACCATCTTGAAAATGCCCTGAAACATGGCATTTTTTATCTTTTTGTCCCTTGTTGGTGCTAGCCATAAAATAAAATAAATGGCATCCAAGTACTCACTTCAGAACATGCTCTGGCCTTGCAGAAAATCAGAAGAGGACTGGGCCTGCTATCTGTGAGCTGAAAGGAGCCTGAATGCTTACTGCCTCTTGTACCCAAGGCAAAGAAGTGGAGTCCAAAGTTCAATTGGCTGACCTCCTGTGTGGCTATAAGGAGACACAAAGCTGCAAAAGGTTTTTTCATGGAAGTGCCCAGCTGATGTGGCAACTGGACCTTGATTGGACCCTGCTGTTGGCCTATGCTTAACACCCAATGAGTCACTAAGTGCCCCCCGGTAGGTCCCAGAGTGCTTATAAGTGTACTTCTGATGTTGGCCAGGATTTAAAAAATGAAGGGGATTATTTATATGTTGGCAGAGCAGGAAAACCTTTGCAACAACAACTGAATCCCAACCCCCACCAACATAGTGGTCCGCCTTCCAAATGTAACTGCTAGGGGACCATAGGTTTTTCTATGGCTGTGACAACATAGTGGTCCGCCTGCTAAATGTAACTACTAGGGGACCATAGGTTTTTCTATGGCAGTGATTCTCTGTATGGCCATTTGAGACCTTGCTATATTTCCATCCGCTCAATTAGGATGTGCAGAAATACAATTGTTTTTTACTGTCTGTCACTGCCAGGCAAATCCTAGTGGTAAGAGACAGTAAAAAATACAAACTGCCATCTTTGCCTTGGTAGTTGACTCACATGACAAGGAGGGAGAAAATTAACTTTCTCAAGTTTTTTTTTTAATTTTCACTTTGAGATTTTCTTTTTTAAAATAAAAAAGAAAACAGTTTGGTGCAAGGATTTATGATGTTGATGGAGCCCTGCACCAAACTGAGAAAAATATTGACTGGAACTGCTGTGATGGTGCTTCCTGGCAATGCTTTAAAAATGAAAGGCAGCTTGAGTTTCATTATTAAATTTGGTGGCCAGCATCATGGCCAAGAAAACAGAGTACTTTATTCCATCGCCCTGGTGGAGAAATGGGCCTCCCATTAATAGATAAATTGGCTCCTTAGTCAGATTGTAAAATCTTTGATCAGATGAATGTGCTTGGTGTATATGACACAGGTTTCATTGCAGTCAGCCTCAAATCATGCCTAGTTCTTAGTCTACTGAATTTATTGCCTATAATTTAGCACTGTTTTTACTTAAAACCTTAACATTTCATACCTTTGGTTCTCATTATTGGATGTTTAAAATTTTGTTTCTCAAATTTTTTAATATTTTTTTAAGATGGTTTGGCATTTTGATTATATTACTGTTTTAGTACTGCATTAATACTTAACACATTGCTCTAAATTAAGCCTATCTGTTCCATGCCAGAGCTACCAGTGGGTTAAGCTCAGGTCAATTTAGAGACTTGAAGAGTTTACTTGGACAAGAGCTGTGATTATTCTTTAAAGTAGGAAGCCACCCACACAAAATAATAAAAATGTTTTTCAAGTAAGTTCAACTGATCACTTTTTTCTCACCCGTAGGCCAATAATTTAAAAATGTGCTCTAAAGTGGATGTATTTGAGACTATGTTTGGTTCCTTGAGACGTATTACCCACCATAGAGCTGGTTTCAGAATGGTTTCAAATGGTCTCCAATGCTCACTATCAACAACCACTGTGACAACCCTTACTTCTTTAATATGTATTAAAATATTTACATGGTGCTTTATTACATAGGGCCCAATGCACAAAGAGCCTCCGTACTTACTGACTTCCATTTTGTGAGCCCAGCTTCTCTGCACCTTAACCAGCCCAGTGAGCAAGATTCCTAGACGGTGGTATGACCACAGACTTTTTCTTCATTCTTGTTATTGGCAAAAAAGTATTTTTTCCCTACCCATGTCTGTTTACATGTGGCTTCCTCTTTTTCTGAAAACTTGGGCCAAGATTTCAGATGGCCTAGTGCCATTCCAATGCCACATTATTGTCATTTTTTTGACGCTAATGTAATGCTGGAAGGGCAAAAATTCCACGCCATATTTACAAAGTGGTGCAATGCTTGCATTGCACCACTTTCAAACCCCTGCACCACATAATGTCTGTGCAGGGCATAATGCATGCAAGAGGGGCATTCAGATGTTATGGGGCTGAACAAATGGTGAAAAGAAAACTAAGAGATTTCTTTGCATCATTTTTATTGGCATTTTTAATGCCTGCTAAGACCAGGCGTTAAAAGGAGGCTCCCTTTGTTTTCAATGGGCCTCAGGCTGCTTTGCAGGATTAGCCTCAAATGTTTTTATGCTAATCCTGCAAAGAGCTAGACTAAAGTAAACAGTTATGATGCTAGTACCCCTGACTACTTCCATGGTCCACCGTATTTTAAATACGGCATATGTATTGTGGCATTAAGGGGGCTGTAAGGGGTGCAACAAAACCTGCCCCTTGGTGCCTTTAAACTGCTGTTTTTTTTACCCATTACTGTTTGAATGTTCCCTCCTAGTTTTTCACAAGGACTGCATTATGCCACCTCCCCCATTTACAAAAGGCTACATACACATCAAACACTAAGCAGAGTGTGGTTAGGAGACTGCTTAATCAACTCTGTGACTTATATTGTGTTTAGACAGTATTTGCACCACTTGTTTTTGGCTTATGACAAGCAGTATCTCAGTAGCTTCAAAATCATCCCTTACCTGAAAAGTACAATCTGCAAGCTTGGAAGTGTGGATTGTGCCTGTCTGTACCCAAGGAGATTCTGAATAGAGGAGCACCTCCCTTCCACAAGGGTCTGGGCTTTTTGATTGGCTCTCTAGATTTCAGGCACCACAGCAACATTCATTTACCCGTCTCTCAACCATTGCACTATTTAGAGTCTTACAATATGACCCACATGCTCCACCACCACCCCTAAACCATACACCTACCACCCTGAATAGACCCAATAAAATATAGAACATGCCAGTCTTAACAATTTTGCATCCCCATATCTATCACACAACAAAAGTACTCTACAAAAACAACACAACTCACCACCTCGCTCTCAACCACCATCTCCACCGCAAACAAATGCAGACCAAATAAAATGCGGTCTAGGCCTGCTAGACAAGGAACATGATTTAGAAAAACAACACTTTTAGACTCTCATACAGTTAATATCAACACTAGTGTCACACCTGCTACAAGTTCAAAATATATTGATAACTTTGCTACAAAACATAATCACACCACATCCAAAACACAACCTCTAACCTGACTACTCATAAATGATCAATAACTTTCTAAAAACAAGTACCACATCTATGACCTACTCACTGTTACACAACCGGACTTACTCTTCATAACTGAATGATGGCTGGGAGATGAAATGGCCCCAGCATTGCATTAGGCCATTCCTCCAGGCTATCAAACCATCACAAAAAAAGGAAGTGGCTAGCTGTTATATTTAAACAAGCAATAAATCTCAGCAAAACAGACAACATCTCAATTCAAGGTTGTGAGGCCTTCCTCACCAGATGCAACCCTACACCAACTTCCTCCTGTGTCTTCCCCCTCCTTCACAGACCTCCATTCAGTAATTCTACATTCTCAGACACATTTACGGAAACAGTTTCAAAACATGTAACACCATACTCCATCCTATGCATTTTTAGGACCTAAACTGACAAACCCAATATGCCCCATCCAAAAGCTATCATCACTGGCCTAGGCACACTGAACGTACATCAGATTGTGTACAATTTCACATACATCGCTGGACACACCTGCAAACCCAGAACTAGTTATCGTTCAAAGCATCACAACAGTCACATGATCAGACCACCATTTGGTGGCTTTCCAACATAAAACATCACACATCAACATAATCAAGACCATCTTATATACATCACCCTATCGGCCATGGAACAAAATCAACTTTGAACACTTAGAAACACAACTAACTGACAAAGCAGATCTAGAAACAATACATTATGCTAAAAAACTTTACAGTTAGCTAGAGGAAGCTTTCAGTAGCCCAATACCTCTAAGAAAAACTAAACAGGACAAATAAAAACAAGCACCTTGGAGAAATACAACTAAAAAAGATAAAACAACAAATGAGAAGGCTTCAATGAAACTGGCTCAAATCAAATAACATTCAAGACAAACCTCAACTATGCAAACTTATAATACACAAGCCAACAATCACAAAAGTCAATAAAGGTACAACAGAGTCAGAATTCAAAATGCTATATCTGCAAATAAAGAATTTTTATAAATTCAACAAATTTCCTGAAGAATTAAAAAGGCATACATACTCCAATTACTAAAGAAAGCAAACCTGGGCCAATAGGACCTCAACAACTACAGACCAATTACAAATGGTCCTTTCCTGAGCAAATTGATAGAAAGAGATGCTATTGCCCAGATGTACCAATTTACTGAAGATAACTCCATGCTTTCAGACTACCAAACTGGATTCCACCCAGGAAGATGCACTAAATCAGCCCTCATCGCCATCTAGGATGATCCTCTCAGCTGCCTTTGACACAGTTGACCATGACACTCTACTACAAAGACTCTACGAAGCCAAACATACAGGGACCTGCTCTCGAATGGATCACATCCTACCTTCAAAACAGAACTAATGACACAAAAGTAGGGGTCCCTCAAGCCTCAATCATCTAACCCGTGCTTTTCAACAACTACATGATGCCATTAATAACAATGTTCAATTAATGTCAACTCATATGCTACAACTTTGCAGAGGGCACACAAATACTCCTTAAACTGGAATGCCCCAAAGACATTGCAAACTCACAAATCTTCCGTTGCCTCTGAACTGTTGATCAGTGGATGACATGGAGCCTTCTCAAACTGAATGCGTCCAAAACAGAAATACTTATGTGTGGTGACTGGAAAAATTCTGACCCATTCGGCCCCTGGCCTGACGATCTGGGGCCACCTCCTAAACTAGCTAAGAAAATAAGAAACCTTGGAATTACTATGGCTCCAAGTTAACAATGAATGGTCAAGTGGACAAATTAGCAAGATCAAGCTTCAGCCCCATGAAAACTCTGACTCATCTTCCCTCACCTCAGATTTCCACACAATGTTCAGGCTATTATCTCTCTTGTACTATCTAAACTGCATTATGCCAATGGCCTCTACCATGGATCATCTGTATCTACTATGAAAAAATACAACACATTCAGAACTCAGCTGCCAGACTACTCTTACATGTAAAGCCATTACTCCATATCTCCCCTGCCTTGAGGGCCCTACATTGGTTACCACTTGCCAGAAGATCCACCTTCAAGCTGCTTTGTATCACTCAGAAAGCAATACATGGAACAGGACCGCTTTTCATCAGGAATAAAATCACCAAATACATTAAACAGGGAAACTCCACTCAAATTTGGTACCTCGCCTCAAAACACTACTATCAAGAAAAAGACGATAGGAGGTACATCTTTCTCTGTTCAAGTGACAAAACTATGGATTTCATTACCCCCAAATATGTTATCCATGGGTAAGTATCTTATCTTTAGAAGACTAGTCAATAGTCGTCTCTTTCCAACATAACTATCATACCCAAACATCAATGGACTGCATAGCCTTGTGTATGTAACCATTTTATAATTTGATTATGTATATATATCTAGATATGTGTATTTCTTTGTGAAAATGTGTATAGTAATTATTTTATCCTAAAATATATACATACTCTTTAGGACTGTTCAACAAATGTATATTTTAGTTAATGTATATATGTATAAATTTGTATGTGAAGGTGTTTGTGTATATATATTATGTATATGTGTATGTTTCTATATATGTGTGTGTGTCTATTATTCTACACTTGACATATTCATAGGTAATTGCATATTTTCTATATAAGTTGCTTGATTGTATGCATATGAGACTCTGTTTCTATTTTATTCATCACAATTGGTAAATATTATCTTAACTACGTATCTACAAACATTTCACTGTTGAAATATTGAGGAAATATAAATAAATTACCTTCAAATACTGTAACTCTCTATGATACAACCTTACACATTTATTCCTTTGATTATGTAATCATGTATCTATAGATTTACTACTCTAATCCTTATGTACAAGCAAAAAAACATTTTTACTCTCTCGAAAGCTCAGTCTGCCTGACCATCACCCTATACCTCTATCAATTTATCCTCTATCTCCACTCTCCACCTCATCCCAAACCCATTCTACTACTATGATACCCAAAATAACCCTTCCCAGACTCTTTCCTCCTCTACCCCTCCTGGTTCACCCCAAACCTCAGTTTATGACTATGATCTCCCAAACAACCCTACTAAATTCTCCTTCATATATCTCTCCTTTGACTCATTCCAAACCCCATTTAACTACTATGATGTTTCTAATCCCTCTCTTCAGAATCTTCCATCCTCCACCTCTCTTTACTCATCCCAAACCTCAGTTTACTTCTATGATCTACCAATTAACACTTCTAGATTCTTCCCTCCTTTATCCCTCCATTATTCCATTCAAATTAAGTAACAGACTCACATGTCCTCCACTCAAATGAACTCATACCTCCCTATACTAATACTAATACTGTACTCATATTTCCCTATACTAATCTACCACTAATCCCCTCCAGTTCCGGAGTAGCGTGCTACTTGCCAAAAAGCGATTTGACATCTCATCAGAGGTAGTAAGTACTATATAAATACAATAGAGGAGGTCCCACGGTTGTGTTGGATGGCCTGCACTTGTGGTGGTAGGCCCGCATTCATAATGTTGGGCCCACACTGGCGGTGAGCCCTCCACACTGTAGTTTCTCATCATGGAGGTCCTGTCACGAGTGCAGAGCCCCTGTCTCAAATGTGCCCTTCCCTCACCACCATGAGCCAATGGCACCCTTACTACATAACTGATCCGTGTTCCCAATGGAACCCTTGCTACATCACTAAGCTGTGATCTGAAACACGTGGTAGTTCAACTAAAATATGCTGCTATATTGTGTGATACAGACCCTCTATGTGGCTCTTCTATGTGCATGCTGCGCATAAAGTGTGCATTTTTAAAGCTGTGGGAGGTATTTCAAGAAAAAGATCCAAGAAGACATTGGATTTTCCGTCACTCAATTAGAGGCGAATTGTAATGTGGCATTTGCCAAAAATCTATGGAGGCCCTGTCCTATCATATCTCAGTACTTTCACCTCTCTTACTGGTAGATGAACTACTTATTTTCAGATGCTGGAACTTCAAGTTTGTATGCCTCTGAAAACATCTTTGCAGTGTGTCAGCTGCTGCAGGACTGTCATCTCCATGGCACAAGAGGGTCTACCTTATCAAGGACGAAGCTTTCAATATTGTTTTTTTTGGCTGATATGGCCACGGATGTCAAAGCGGTCAGTGGAAGGAAAAAAGAACAATGGTCCAGTGTTGCGGAAATTTATTTTTCACCCAGATATATTACATATATAAAGGAAAAGTGAATACACTGTGTAAAAATCTTCCAAAAATATGAAAAATGTAATTTTTTCCATGATCACGTCTGACTGTGTTACTACTGGCTGTCACGTTGTGCCAAAGGGTGTTCTAGTTGCTTGTGAATAATGTTTGCACTGCTGCGACTGCTGGAATTGACTGGGTATTATTAGCCAAGTATAGCTTGTATTCTGCTGCAGCGTTCAATACATGCATGCAATGTACTCGATTCTTTCTTGAAAATGGCCATCTGCCTCTCACATTTCTAGATGTACATTCTCGCTCTGTAAAGTCTGCATTTCAGTATTATTGCCATAGGGAACATGTAATTGTGGTGAAATTATATTACAGGATTTTGTGAAATTGTCATATCCACAAAGGCAAAGCAAAACTATGACATCAATACCAATGTTTAATTTAACACCTTTCTTAATAAGAATATAATGCACACAAGAAACCTGAATTCTGGCGTCTTGAAATGATCTCCTACCTTATCCGGCTAATAAAGCACACATAGTCCACTGGTAGAACATATCAACATATTGATTCTATTAATTTCACCATCTTGCAATTGAATGATTTTAATTTACCCCCAATGTGTCCTCTTTGAAATTGTTCAATTTTGATCTCTTCTTTATCATGGTGCTTGAGAATTCAAAGGGAAAATATGTTTCATTAAAAATAGTAATAATATTTCCATATTGGGAACGACAAGGCAGCCATAAAGTAGTCTACATGCCAATGCTCTATAGTGTTGAGTAACTTCAGCGAGTATTTCAATTTTATATAATTCTTCTATGAAATATATAATGGTTGTGTGATTCAATAGGAAATGCATGCATAAGCATGTATTTCATGAATACAAATTTTGTCAACGATATTGCATTTATTATATTTTGGTCTAAGTTTACCTTTGTGAATCGGGCCCATAGTCTAGACCTAAAGTTTAACTTTACTTTTAGAAAAGTTAGACATTTGGTCTAAGTTTAGAGCAAAAGTCTAAACTTAGACCAAAAGTCTAACTTTACTCGCCACTTTTCTTTCATTGGCCCTGCCCCACCTAACGACACCATGATTGTGCAGTATTTACAATATGGCACACCATGGTGGTCGTTAGGACAAGAGCATCTACATTTTTTATGCTATTGTGATGCTTTGCTATACTAGTGTCAACAATTTGGTGCTAGTGCAGCAAAGCACAGGGAGGCCCATTGATTAAAATGAGTGTGTCATTTTAATGCTCTGAGAGGCATTAAAAATGATGGAAAAAATGGTGCAGTGAAATGTAAAGTTCAGTACGCTATTTTTTCGGGCCTCCCTGGGGGAGACAGGCCTCCTTAATGCTGCCTTAACGCCAAACAAATGACACTAGGATGGTGCAAGTTAGCGCTAGGGGTTTATAAATATGCCCTATACACATTTGGTCTAACTTTACCTTTGTGAATCAGGTCTGAAGACAAATATAAAGGGCATGATGCTACAGCACTTTGGCAATAAGCAGTATACACATACAAAATGACATTAGAAAATTAGTAGATGAACAAAATCTTTAAAAATATGCACCCACATATTTACAACTTTGCATGGGTTCATCCTTTCTGAATGTAAGCAATTAATGAAGGTTTCCCAGAGTACACTTAGAAATAAAAAAGACAGCAAGACAGTTGGAGATTTGTCAAGGTATGGTTGAAACACATTTGTGAATTACGTAGTCCAACCATGTGCAGGCATTCCTGCATGCCTAACCGAACATAGAAGCATATTTACAAGACCTTGCGTCTCCTTGCACCACCCTCGCATCATTTTATTTTGTATTAAGGAGGCCTCCATGTGCATATTTACAAAGTGGCACAATGCATGCATTGCCAAACAACCTCTTGTGCCACATTATACCTGCACCAGGTAAAATGTATGGAAGGGGGCATTCCCACACAAGGAGTCCCAAAAAATGAAGCAGTGAAATTTACAAGATTTCACTGTGCCATTTTTACTGTCATTTTTAATGCCTGCTCAGGGAAGGCTTTTAAGGGATGTTCCCATAATAACGGGCCTCCCTGTGCTATGCTGGACTAAATCCAGCAAAGCGTCACAATAGAGTAATAAATTATGACACCGTTGTTCTAACATGGTCCATGGTGCACTGTTTGTTAAATACAGTACTACCAGGGGAATGTTAGGGGGCACATGGTGATGCAAGAAAAGTGGTGCATCAGAGCTGATGCGCCACATTCTTGTAAATATGCCCCACGCTGTAGGAGTGTGCTTGGGAAATTCCTTCACATGCCCCACTGTCTTTTTTGTTTACATTTTCTTAATGAAGAGAATATCTTTCTTTTTGGAGACCCCTCTGTGCCTATGCCTCCACTTATTTTAGGGGTGTTTGCTATTATTATCACTCTGGAGAGGGATGTATAGCTGCTCTTGGTCAAAATAAATTACTGCTCATTTCCAGGGTTGGAATGAGTGAAAGGACCATTTATGAACACCTATAAACTCCCACATTTTTGTGTGTTTTCACATTTTGTCAATTATCCACCTTATAAAGTCCACTCCACAGGTCAGAAGTTGAGTTTACTGTTATGCATGTCTCTCTTACCATAATCATATTACCTGGTTCCCCTTAAGACGTTGAGAGTCCGTTCACTAAAACCCTAAAGTTTTTTATAGCAATGACATCGGAGCTAGATATATATTTTTTTACATAAATATCCAATAAAGTTTTTTGATTCATTTTATATTTTATCATTCCCAATGTTGAATTTATTTCACTCGTTTGTTTATTACCTCTTTTTAACTCCTTCACTGCCAGGCCTTTCTCCCCCTCAGGTGCCAGGCCTTTTTTTGGCCATTTAGAGCAGTTCGTAGGCCCTCATAACTTTTATCCAACATAAGCTACCCACGCCAAATTTGCATAATTTTTTGAACTTTCTAAGGATTCTAGAGGTACCCAGAGTTTGTGGGTTCCCCTGGAGGAGACCAAGAAGTTAGCCAAAATAAAGCAAACGTTTACTTTTTTCAAACAAATGGGACAAAAAGGGCTGCAGAAGAAAGCTTGTGTTCTTTCCCTGAAAATGGCATCAACAAAGGGTTTCTGGTGCTAAAATCACCATCTTCCCAGCTTTCAGGAACAGGCAGACTTGAATCAGAAAAACACATTTTTCAACACAATTTTGGCATTTTACGGGGACATACCACATTTTTACTATTTTCAGTGCTTTTAGTCTCCTTCCAGTTAGTGACAGAAATGGGTGTGAAACTAATAATGGATCCTGGAAAGCTAAACTCTTCTGAAAAGTAGACAGTATTCTGAATTTAGCAAGGGATCATTTGTGTAGATCCTACAAGGTTTTCCTACAGAAAAAAACATCTAAATTAAAAATAAATATTGAAATTGAGGTGAAAAAACAGCCATTTTGCTTCATGTTTTACTCAGAAACTTTTTCCTGCCATGTCAGATTTTCAAAAGCAATATACCATTTTAATATGCTGGACTCTTCTGGTTACGGGGATATATAGGGCTTGTAGGTTCATCAAGACCCCTTGGTACCCAGAGCCAATAAAGGAGCTGCACCTTGCAATGGGCTTGTGTTGTATACCTAGTATACAGCAATTCATTTGGTGAAATATAAAGAGTGAAAAATAGGTATCAAGGAAACCTTTATATTTCCAAAATGGGCACAAGATAAGATGTTGAGAAGCAGTGGTTATTTGCACATTTCTGATTTCTGGGGTCCCCATTATAGCATGTGAATTACAGGGCATTTCTCAAATAGATGTCATTTTTACACACTATCTTAGATTTGAAATGCAAAAATGTAGAGAAAGACAAGGGCCAATAACACTTTTTCTGCAATTCTGTGTTTCCCCAAGTTTCCCGATACAAATGGTACCTCACTTGCGCGGGTAGGTCTAATCCCCGCAACAGGAAACGCAACATGGACACATCCCATTTTCCCAAAGACAACTGACCTGTTTTTTGCAAAGTGCTGAGCTGTGGATTTTGGCCTCTAGCTCAGCCGACACAGAGAGAAACCTAGCAAACCTATACATTTTTTAAAACTGGACACCTACAGGAATTCATAATGGGGTGACTTGTGGGGCTCTCATTAGCTTCTGTTACCCAGAATCCTTTGCAAACCTCAAAATTTAGCAAAAAAACACGTTTTCCTCACATTTCGGTGATAGAAGGTTCTGAAATCTGAGAAGAGCCACACATTTTCTTTCACATTGCATTCCCCCAAGTCTCCCGATAAAAATGGTACTGCACTTGTGTGGGTAGGTCTAGTGCCAGCGACAAGGAATGCCCCAAAACACAATGTGGACACATCACATTTTCCTAGAGAAAACAAACCTATTTTTGCAAAGTGCCTAGCTGTGGATTTTGGCTTCTAGCTCATCCGGCAACTAGGACAACTAGCAAACCTATACATTTTTTAAAACTAGACACCTAGAGGAACCCAAGATGGGGTGACTTAAGAGGCTCTCACCAGGTTCTGTGACCCAGAATCCTTTGCAAACCTCAAAAGTTTGCAAAAAAACATTTTTCCTCAAGTTTTGGTGCTGCAAAGTTCTGGAATCTGAGGGGACCCACAAACTTCCTTCTACCTAGCACTCCCCCAGGTCTACCAATAAAAATGGTACCTCACTATGTGAGTAGGCCTTGTGCTTGCGACAGGAAATGCCCCAAAACACTATGTGGACACATCAAAATTATCAAATACAAAACAACTTGTTTTTGCTGGGGGGGTGACCTGCGTTTTTAGTCCTGGGCTCAGCAGCCATCTAGGGAAACCTACCAAACCCAAACATTTCTGAAAACTAGACACCTAAGGGAGTCCAGGAAGGAGTGGCTTGCGCGGATCACCCAGTGTTTTCTTACCCAGAATCCTCAGCAAACCTCAAATTTTGCTAAAAAAGTCACATTTTCCCCACATTTATGTGTGGGATCACTGCTGCGACACAAATTTCCGACCACCCAACATTCCCCTCAGTCTCCCGGTAAAAATGATACCTCAATTGTGTAGGTGGGCCAAGTGCCTGTGACAGGGAGGAGCTAAAAACATGTAAAAAATGAGTGGGAACCAAAGCAGGTCCAAAAGGGCAGTTTGAAAAAAAAAACGTTTTTAGGCTGAGAAGTGGGCAGAATTTTTATTGGTATAGCTGCGACGATGCTGTGTGGTAGGAATTTTGTGTAATCCTGCAGATTCTGGAAGGTTCCATCACAAAAAGGAGGGGAAAATGTGTGATTTCCAGCAAAGTTGGAGGTTTGCAGGGTATTGTGGGTAAGAAAATGGTGTGGGGTGCATGTGAAGCACACCACCCTGGACTCACTCAGATGTTCAGTTTTCAGATGTGTCTAGGTCTCATAGATTTCTCTACATCGCAGCGTCCCAAAGTCCAAAAAGTGCAGCACTCACCATTCCTGGTGGGATGATTTTTAGAGTTAGATAAGCTCTCATGGCCCCAATGTAAAACCAAAACCCAAAATAATCAAATGTTCTTTTGCTTGCAGTTGGTATAAGATCTTTTAGTGTGCAGAGGGAGAGCTGAAAGACTGCAACCCCCTTCAGTTGGGGTGGGGGCATAACCATGCCCATACTGGTTGGTAGCACCACCCCACTATTTTAATTTAATTCTCTGGCATCAAGTAGGCTTTCTGCCCCCCAGGGAGTGGATTGTGGGTAATTGCCCCATCTGCCACCAGTGGACAGGACAACAACTTTGTCCCCATTTATTTGAGATGGGGGTAAGGCCATACCCCCCTCTTTTTTTTTAAACAAAATCTTCCCTGGTCTCCGGTGGGCTTTCTGCCCCCGTTGGGGGCAGATGGGCCTTACAAAAATAGGGCAGTCTGCCCCCGGGGGGGCAGATATGGCCAACAGTAGTGTGTCCCCATGGGGAATGACCCTTGCCAAAGGGCTGCCCCTCCAAACAAAACACACACACACACACCAATCCCTGGTGCCTAAGTGGCTTCTACCCCCCCTGGGGGCAGATGAGCTTTATAGAAATAGACCAATCTGCCCTAAAATAAATTTAGCAACACAAAAGGATGACGGGCGGAGTGCTGAACAAAGCAAACACTCACCCCCAGTCACAGATCCGGGTTTAATCCATCGTTCTTTTGCTCACCATGCCACCCCAGGTTGGACCCAACCATATGCAAATCAGTCTTGACCCTGTTACTCATGGGAACAGTCCAGCCCGAACTGCCAAGCCAGGTCCTCCCTGGACCAGAAACAAGCATCCTGAGACCGGTTTCAGCGTATCACCCTTCCTCAGCCAGACTTGCTTGAATCCTGTGGCACAGTGCACAAGGGACCCACGTCTGGGCATACCCTTCACACTTAGAGCAACTTTAGCAACACAAAAGGATGATGGACAGAGTGCTGAACAATGCAAACACTCACCCCCAGTCACAGATCCGGGTTTAATCCATCATTCTTTTGTTCACCATGCCACCCCAGGTTGGACCCAACCATATGCAAATCAGTCTTGACCCTGTTACTCATGGGAACAGTCCAGCCCGAACTGCCAAGCCAGGTCCTCCCTGGACCAGAATCAAGCATCCTGGGACCGTTTTCAGCGTATCACCCTTCATCAGCCAGGCTAGCTTGAATCCAGTGGCACAGTGAGCAAGGGACCCACGTCTGGGCATACACTTCCCACTTAGGGCAACTTTAGCAACACAAAAGGATGATGAAAAAGGCATCAGGGCACTTATGAAAACCTGATTTCAAGCTTTTAACCGGTCATCAGATTAATTGTGAAATGGGAAGAATCAACATTTTTTTCAGTTTGTCTCCTCGGGATCAGGCACAAAAAACAATTGAATCTGGGCTAACAACAAGTAGTTTCTTTCATTCCACACAGCAAACCCATTTCTGATCAGTCAAGCTTGCTGACTAGTCCGATGGCTGTTCCTTGAAGTATACTCCTTGGGAATGTTAATCGAATGCCACCTCTCAGAAGGAACTATCTAGAAGAAACATTATATATCCCCAAAATTATATTATTCCCTTCTATATTCTGTACTATGATATTTTTAAATTGACAGATTTGGATACTCTTTTATTACTAAAATATTCAAATGCTATTTCGCAATTTACCCTAATGGAAATGCTCTTTATATATGCTTATCGTAGCTACAGCCATAAACCACTTCTTCAGTACAACTTCCTTCTCAATGTGGTTGTCATACTGATATAGTACACAATGGGGGTCATTCCGACCCCGGCGGGCGGCGCCCGCCGGGCGGAAACCGCCCAAACACCGCCCCGCGGTCAGATGACCGCGGGGGCATTCCGACTTTCCCGCTGGGCCGGCGGGCGATCTGCAAAAGATCGCCCGCCGGCCCAGCGGGAAAGCCCCAGCAAAGATGAACCCGGCTCCGAATGGAGCCGGCGGATTTGCTGAGGTGCGACGGGTGCAGTGGCACCCGTCGCGATTTTCAGTGTCTGCCAAGCAGACACTGAAAATCTTGCTGGGGCCCTGTTAGGGGGCCCCTGCACTGCCCATGCCAGTGGCATGGGCAGTGCAGGGGCCCCCAGGGGCCCCACGACACCCGTTCCCGCCAGCCTCTTCCTGGCGGTGTAAACCGCCAGGAACAGGCTGGCGGGAAGGGTGTCGGAATCCCAATGGCGGCGCTGCTTGCAGCACCGCCATGGAGGATTCCTTTGGCCAGGGGAAAACCGGCGGGAAACCGCCGGTTTCCCTTTTCTGACCGCGGCTTTACCGCCGCGGTCAGAATTGGCCAGGAAGCACCGCCAGCCTGTTGGCGGTGCTTCCGTGGTCGTTGGCCGTCAGAATGACCCCCAATGTCTGTGATATGCATTGCTCCAAACTGATGCGATCAGTTTATGTACACAGAACTGCTCCAAATACATATCCAGATAAGTGATCAGCATCTGGTCTCTGTAAAAGGCACTGGACCTATAACGTGCTTAGAAATGAACGATCTACTGTACTTTCTTTACTTAACTGAATTTCATAGTGTTTATATAAATGTGACCCTTCTTCGAGCCAATGCATGAGCACTGTACTGGCATTTTGCTTGAAATGTGGCCTCCAGATGGTTATAACACTGGTCAGATGAGTGAGGAAACTGTAACCTCAAGCACCAATGAACTTCATACAGGTTTCATTGCAATGAATTTTCCCCGAAGGTTGGCCCTTTTCTACCCAAGATTATTTAGAAGTTTCACATAAATCAATTTATTTGCTACTCTTGTGGGAATTTTCGAAATTTGTCAGGAAGAACTTAACACATGAAGCATTATTGACCAATTCAAAGAACAGAACATTGTTCTTTAACCAATTTCCCCCGAGTGTATAAGGACTCTTAGTACAAATATGACACTAAAGACAAGTGAACCATGCTGATATAGGTATATTTGCACACTAATACATTTATCATCCTCTAATGTGTACATAATTGCTTTATCTAACTGACAGTTTTTGACAAAATTATACTCATGCACATCATCTATGAACACGATCCTGAACATTTCTTTGAGCCTCACACCCTGTATCACATGCTCCCAAAAAAGGCAAGTCTTCACCTACACTTTCCTAACCATTACTGCATGAACTGTCTTGCAACCAAATCAGGACAGTTAACTAAACGTTAAGTGTGAGATAATAGTCAACTACAAATTCCAGTAATGAAAATGTCCAGTGCTATAGAAAGTTATCAACACAATCTTTGGCACCCAGCATAAATATAACATGTTCAGAAAAAAGTATTGAAGTCATTATCTGCCACATGGGAACGTGCAGAAAAAATCCTCAAGTGGTTCTCCGGTTTTCTGTTTAGTAGACAGCAATAAATTATTCGTAGTGAGCTGAACTGTCTCCCCAGAAACCAGACCACTTGTTCTCTGTGTGGTGTATTAAATCTGTAAAAAGAGGGGTCTAACTGGCTCAAAAATAATGTAACTCTACACGTTATTCACAGATATCAAAAGATGTCATCACCAAAAGATATCCTGTATTTGGCATACTGGCTGGATATCTGTTGTTCAACCATATATGTTGCATGTCTCACTCTAACACCAACTAAAATTGAGGGGCATATTTATGAAAGCTTTGGGTCATGTTTGCACCATGCAACGTGGTGCATGCATGATGCAAACCTCTAAGCCAGATCTTTGAAGCCATGTATTAGAATGGCTTAATAAATCTTGAGTAATGCAACACAGTGCAAATTGCAATACTCAGGTATCTTACTGCACCGCACCACGCCACATTCTCATAAATATGGGTCTGAGTTTATTCCCATCACAATTGTGATACTTAATTGACCATTTAAGTGTGGTTCATCCTTCTAGGGTTCAGAATAAGAAATGCTACTACATAATGCATAGCCTATCTGGTGTGTGGACATAAAACATACCAGGATATATCACACTTTTGCTGAATATTTTGTAGCGACTTCCTTAGCCTGGATACCCACCTATGACTACGCCATACACAGAGCTGCAAATCACATGTCTTCATTCCTCTGCATGTACCTCTGAACTCCACATTCTAAACCAGACTTTCATTAGTTTCTGTTCTAGTGATTACTTCACTCTCTTATGGAATTCGTTCAGAGCCAAAAGAGTTCTGCTATAAAACGTGCAGGAAACTACATCTCCCCCTCTGTTAAATGAAAAAAAAAAGTTTTTATGAAATAAGTAGACATACACATATAGGTAGAAATAAGTACAACTATATTTCTTCAATCAATTGGCGATTTGATTCTGTGACTCAATCCGGTTCCTAGAAGATGTGAGCTGTCAACTTCACTCTCAGAGATTGCTAAGGTTGGTGATATAATTACAGCAGTCACTGAGTTTTCAGGGTCAGTCTTTCTTTCTAATAATGTGATACACTGTTCCTGAGAAAAAACCAGGGGACTGTAAGGCAAGTGCTATGGGATCCTATTAGTTAGGAGCACGAGTCCTCACACATCCAGTTGGGTGTCATGCTTCATCATCGGACAGGCTCCTCGTCAGACTGGCGCTGCAATGTCTGACGGGCACCACCCTACGGGGGGCTCTTTGCCGGAGATCTTTTCTCGATGATGCCACACTCACCCTCAAAAAAATCAAGGGGAAGACACCGAGGAGGGTTGAAAACGGAAATTAAAATTGGTTCAGAACCCTAACTGTATGATTAACTTTATTCTATTTGTATAGGGTAGAGGCCAAGATTAAAATATTCGTCACGAGAGTGGGACAGAGATAATGATCAACCACTCTCTGACTATCTGTCTTGTAATGGGGGGTCAGGAAATTACAAAACCCACCTCAAGAATTGGGTCGACATGTTTCGCGTCTCAGCAGTCCACATGGATCCAATGACGCTTCCTCAGGACCTAGTATAAAGAAACTCCTCCTACTAAAAGCTGAGTAAGCTATTAACATATCAAATCTGACAGTCAAGAAAAGGTAGGTAACGTCAGTCACTTACATCAGTCCATTATGACCATAGATTTAATGCCTATTCGTCGCCCTGGAAAAAATCAGTACATCAATTATTAATTGAAATTAAAGCAAAACGTGAGATGAACTGTGTGGCAAACGGTGAGAGTGTTGGTGATTACACACCCATGCCATATTAATATGATAAAGTTATATCTGCTTACCCTCCTAATTTAAGTAAGGGCTTCCTGGGATCACGCAAGCTTACAGCCAGGATCACATAGCACACTAATTGTTGGTTACTTAAAGAGAAAACGAAGTTAGAAAATAATAACAATGTTAACAATAGTGTCACAAAGAAACTCCGTTCCCTCAGCTTTCAAAAGAGCAAAGTGACAAACCCAATGGAGAGTCTACAATAAATTTTACAGACGTTGTGAAACATAACAACTCGAGTACACTGAAAAACGGTAAAACAAGCATCATGAACAGTAATGACAGAGGGGTAGTAGCACCTCTTGTCCAACATCAGTGATCCTACTCTAGTCAAATAGCAGAAAAGTTCATTAGGGGCGATCGTAAGCCTGGAGTTTATTAGGGTGTGCTGGTTATAACAATTAAAAACCGCAGTCCCCAAATGTCCAAAAAAAAAAAAAAAAAAAACCACAATTAGTGCCTGTCAATTTTGTTGCATATTACAATTCTCACGAGATGCCGAGTAGCATAAAACTAGTAGACGGGGCCCAGAGGGCGTGCTAACTCCATACTTGTTTAGGTCATAAAAAAGATATGCCGAAATAATTCGGAAGCCGTCTAACGTGCACTTACTTCTAGGTATCCGGCTGGGGGTGGTTGCACCTACCCTTGGTCGCGCTCCCGAAGGTAAATGGGAGACGCGTACCAAGCGGAATAAACCCAATACGGCCGGAAACGGTGATTGAGGACCGGTGTGCGCGTTGCTAGGTGACGCGAGAGCGTCCCACGCACAGCCTTCGTAGTAGCTAAACATAGAAGATGGGCTCAAAGTATTGCAGGCTCACGCTGGAGGTAGACAGTGGTGGCCATCTTTGAATGCATCATCTAAAATGTTAGTCAATCCACAAACTGCTCATGACGGTTGGCACCGCTGGCTCCACTATCAGCAGGAGGCGAAGAGCGTTAACTTGTAGTGTTTTTTAAGGTGTTAGTTGATCCTATCACTAATCATAGAGCTAACGGGGGTCGTTTTTTTATAGTAGATTAGAGTGGTCACACGGCCATTCATACACTATAGTGAGTCCCCAGTGACAGACTAAGTATTGATAACCACATCATTGGGGGAAGCTTGTCCATGGGATGTCATCATTTAGTCCCTTGCGATGAGTCCCTAGTTTGAATACCCAGCGCTGCTCTAGTTCAAAAAGGGATTCAGTACTATTTTGGGTGCATGTTTGTAGTACGACCCACCACATATCATCTGGGCTGTGTTGTACTTCAATGAAATGAATACTCAGTTTCGTCGAGGTACGGCCACAACGGATATTGCTGCGGTGCTCATTGATTCTTATTCTGACCGCTCTGGTGGTCATCCCTACATATTGTAAGCCACAAGGGCAAGTAATCAAATACACACAATTCTTAGTGTTGCAGTTGGTATGTTTAAGTAGTCGCCAATTTCCAATAGGTGCTAAATCTAAAGCGTCTATCCGTCTAGTGAGTGCACATACATTGCAGTTGCCACAAGGGTAATGTCCACTAACTGGTGGTAAGTCCCAGAGGGTCCTCTGTCTAGTTGGCAATGACTGTGGTCTGGGTCGTGTATGGATCAAGATATCTTTCAAGTTGGTAGTCCTTTTGAAAGCAAATAAAGGCTTGGAGAAGTCCTCCCCGCCACTGCAGAGAATATCCCATCTACTATTGATGATTTTCTTAATAGTATTAGACAATGGTGTGAAGGTGGTGACACAGGTTAATTTACTTGTCGGACCTCTAGGGGCCGTATGAAGTAGTGACTCTCTGTCACTATACTTGGCTCGTTTATAAGCGGTGTTGACCACTCTGGTAGGATAATGGCGGTCACATAATTTGCGTTTAAATTCTGTGGCTTGTATGTCGAAAGCCTGGATGTTACTGCAATTGCGGCGTAGCCGCAAGAACTGGCCATAGGGTAAATTATCTCTGAGTGCTTTGGGATGGTAGCTGTCATATAATAATAAACTGTTACGGTCTGTGGTTTTTTGATATGTACAAGTCTTCAGTATACCCCCTTCAATGCTGATCACCAGATCCAAGAAGGGGATCGTGGTGGTTGAGACCGAGGAGGTAAAATGCAAAAAGGGATCCAAATTATTGACCCAAGTGGTGAAGGCTGTTACCTCGTCAATGGGGCCCTGCCAGACGACCAAGATGTCGTCAATATAACGGCGCCATAATTTAATGCTGTCAAAGTAGGGGTTAGAGTCAGGTAGTATGAATCGTTTTTCAAAATCATACATGTAGAGACATGCTAGACTGGGAGCGAAGGTGCTACCCATCGACGTGCCTCGAATTTGGTGAAAGAGCTGGTCTTCAAATTGAAAGAAGTTCTCTGTCATGGCTAGAGAAGCGCAATGCATAATAAAATGTACAGGGGTGGCAGAATCAAGTGAAGCAGAGAGAAGGGCTGTCTCTACTACTGTCAAAGTAGCTTGTTGTGGAATATTAGTGTAAAGTGCTTCGACATCTAAAGTGATCAATGCTTGAACAATGCAGGTGGCATTAATAGATTCTATGAGGTTCAGGACATCTTTAGTGTCTCTCAGATATGTGGAGGATTGTTGTACAAGAGGTTGCAGAAAATGATCACAAAATGTGGATAAGGGTTCGAGAATCGAACCTATTCCTGAGACTATAGGGCGGCCAGGGGGAGGGACCTTCCCTTTGTGGATCTTGGGGAGGCAATAGAAGTATGGAATTTTAGGACTCTGTGTATCTAGAAACTCAGCTTCTTTTTGTGAGATCCACGCGTTACCGAAAGCCTCATTTATCATTCCTCTAATCTCAGCTTGAATTCTGGTTGTTGGATCATTAGGAATCTGTGCATAGTACGTGGAATCACTAAGGAGACAAAGGCATTCCTGTCTATAGTCAACTGAATTCAGTATGACTATAGCTCCGCCTTTGTCTGCTGGTTTGATGGTAACGCTGCTGTCGGCTGCCAACCTCTTGAGGGCATCATTCTCATTTCTGGGTAAGTTAACGAAATTGTGCTTAGGTCGTAATTTGTTGAGGTCAGTGTTGACCGCCTTTTCAAATGCCAGGATCTCACAAGGTGTGGACGTTACAGGTGGCGTAAACTTAGATTGTTTTTTAAGGCCTGAATCTAAAGGTGCAGTATCATTGGGCTCGTCTTAAAAAAAAGCCTGTAATCTGATTTTCCTGAAGAATTGTGCCAGTTCACATTGGAGGCGGAAAAAGTCTTCTCTAGGGGTTGGTACAAACCCCAAACCCCTGTTGAGAACCATGGTTTCATCAGGGGAGAGGGGTCTCTCAGACAAGTTGACAACTAAGTCCTTGGTTGTTGCGCTTTGCCCTGACTCCGTGTGACCATCTGGGGTTCCTCCTGTGCCCAGTGTACTCTCCTGCCTCTTCCTCGCCTTCTGCCTCTTCCCCTGCCCCTGCCTTGGCCTAAAAAAGGCATGTAAGGTAACATGTGGCGGGGTTGATAAAAGGGGAAGGGTTGTTGCCATCCCAGTGGTTGTCCAGGGTGGTAATTAGGATAGTTGAAATATGGTTGTGGTCTCTCGTCATCAGTGCTCCACCCGTCAGATGGGGAGCTATGACTGAATTTGCGAGGTCTTCTAAGAGAAGTAGTAGATTCATCTGACGAGACGGATTGAGTATCAGCAGAGTAGTCTTTCTTGGTATAGGGATAGACTTTTTCTCTGTTGAACTTGCTGATATCTTTTTGTAGCTTGGTGATTTTTTGTTGAGTCAAAAATTATTTTGACTCATTCAAATCCGCATTGATTTCTGCTAATCGGCTCTTGAATGCTGTGATGGAAACTGACGTTTTCAGTGTATTCTCCATGAAGGTAATCTGTACAGCCATGGACTCTGCTAATCGCCTGGAGGTGTTGATAATAAGCACCAACCAGTCGTGGGTGCACTTCCAGGCTATTTGTGCCCAGTCCTTCCTGAAGACCAAGTCCTGCAGGAAGATCCGTGGCATATTGGACACAAGTAGTCCATTAGGGGCTATATTGGCTCTCAGGTACTCTGTCATAATAGTCCCATGGAGTACTGTCTTAATAAAGTCTCGCTTCAGCGAGGACAGTTTATCCCATTCTGCTTTTGTGGGACCCGAGGGTCCGGCCCCCTCATTTCCCAGGATGGAAGGGGTCTGTAAAATTGCTGATACAATGTCATCGTCAAAGCTTAGCCCTTGGAAATTATCCATCATTCGGGAAGTCTAAAAAAGACTTAAATATAATCCCACAGCAAAGCTGCTGTGCTGAACACGTCAAGAATAGGGGGATTAGGAGGATTCAAGGTCCAGTGTATGTCCTCCTGTACAAGTTACTAATAATGTGATACACTGTTCCTGAGAAAAAACCAGGGGACTGTAAGGCAAGTGCTATGGGATCCTATTAGTTAGGAGCACGAGTCCTCACACACCCAGTTGGGTGTCATGCTTCATCATCGGACTGGCTCCTCGTCAGACTGGCGCTGCAATGTCTGACGGGCACCACCCAACGGGGGGCTCTTTGCCAGAGATCTTTTCTCGATGATGCCACACTCACCCTCAAAAAAATCAAGGGGAAGACACCGAGGAGGGTTGAAAACGGAAATTAAAATTGGTTCAGAACCCTAACTGTATGATTAACTTTATTCTATTTGTATAGGGTAGAGGCCAAGATTAAAACATTCGTCACGAGAGTGGGACAGAGATAATGATCAACCACTCTCTGACTATCTGTCTTGTAATGGGGGTCAGGAAATTACAAAACCCACCTCAAGAATTGGGTCGACATGTTTCGCGTCTCAGCGGTCCACATGGATCCAATGACGCTTCCTCAGGACCTAGTATAAAGAAACTCCTCCTACTAAAAGCTGAGTAAGCTATTAACATATCAAATCTGACAGTCAAGAAAAGGTAGGTAACGTCAGTCACTTACATCAGTCCATTATGACCATAGATTTAATGCCTATTCGTCGCCCTGGAAAAAATCAGTACATCAATTATTGATTGAAATTAAAGCAAAACGTGAGATGAACTGTGTGGCAAACGGTGAGAGTGTTGGTGATTACACACCCATGCCATATTAATACGATAAAGTTATATCTGCTTACCCTCCTAATTTAAGTAAGGGCTTCCTGGGATCACGCAAGCTTACAGCCAGGATCACATAGCACACTAATTGTTGGTTACTTAAAGAGAAAACGAAGTTAGAAAATAATAACAATGTTAACAATAGTGTCACAAAGAAACTCCGTTCCCTCAGCTTTTAAAAGAGCAAAGTGACAAACCCAATGGAGAGTCTACAATAAATTTTACAGACATTGTGAAACATAACAACTCGAGTACACTGAAAAAGTTAAAACAAGCATCATGAACAGTAATGACAGAGGGGTAGTAGCACCTCTTGTCCAACATCAGTGATCCTACTCTAGTCAAATAGCAGAAAAGTTCATTAGGGGCGATCGTAAGCCTGGAGTTAATTAGGGTGTGCTGGTTATAACAATTAAAAACCGCGGTCCCCAAATGTCAAAAAAAAAAAACACAATTAGTGCCTGTCAATTTTGTTGCATATTACAATTCTCACGAGATGCCGAGTAGCATAAAACTAGTAGACGGGGCCCGGAGGGCGTGCTAACTCCATACTTGTTTAGGTCATAAAAAAGATATGCCGAAATAATTCGGAAGCCGTCTAACGTGCACTTACTTCTAGGTATCCGGCTGGGGGTGGTTGCACCTACCCTTGGTCGCGCTCCCGAAGGTAAATGGGAGACGCGTACCAAGCGGAATAAACCCAATACGGCCGGAAACGGTGATCGAGGACCGGTGTGCGCGTTGCTAGGTGACGCAAGAGCGTCCCATGCACGGCCTTCGTAGTAGCTAAACATAGAAGATGGGCTCAAAGTATTGCAGGCTCACGCTGGAGGTAGACAGTGGTGGCCATCTTTGAATGCATCATCTAAAATGTTAGTCAATCCACAAACTGCTCATGACGGTTGGCACCGCTGGCTCCACTATCAGCAGGAGGCGAAGAGCGTTAACTTGTAGTGTTTTTTAAGGTGTTAGTTGATCCTATCACTAATCATAGAGCTAACGGGGGTCGTTTTTTTATAGTAGATTAGAGTGGTCACACGGCCATTCATACACTATAGTGAGTCCCCAGTGACAGACTAAGTATTGATAACCACATCATTGGGGGAAGCTTGTCCATTGGATGTCATCATTTAGTCCCTTGCGATGAGTCCCTAGTTTGAATACCCAGCGCTGCTCTAGTTCAAAAAGGGATTCAGTACTATTTTGGGTGCATGTTTGTAGTACGACCCACCACATATCATCTGGGCTGTGTTGTACTTCAATGAAATGAATACTCAGTTTCGTCGAGGTACGGCCACAACGGATATTGCTGCGGTGCTCATTGAGTCTTTCTTTCACCATTTCAAGTTGAAGATCGATGTATCACAGATCTAAAGTGAGTAGAGTCTCTGGTAATAGATGTAGGAAAGTGCCCCTTTTTGACCTGGTCAACCCCATTTTTTGCTCACTGGTACTAAGGTTGTTAAACTGAGGTGCACTGGGTTCCTGCTAAACAGGTGCCCAATGCCAGTGCTCTTTCCCTACAGTGAGGTAAAAGATGAAAAATTATGTACTACTGACACACACTCTAGTACCTCTGTAAGTCCCTAGTAAATTGTACCCCTGGTTCCTAGGGCCTGTGTACTAGAAAGAGTCTCAAGGGCTGCAGCATAAATTGTGCCACCGTAAGGGACTCCCCTAAATATTGCACATAGCCTGCAAGTGCAGACTGCATGTCATGGTGTGAGCCATGAGAGAAAATGTTAGATGGCACATACATTAGTTGCAATACTCCACTCACTGCATCTAAGTATATGTAAGGCACCCCTACAGCAGGCCTTTGAGCCTTAAGGAAAAGTTAACTGGATTTGTTGTGAGGACATATTTGTATGAGCAGATATGCCCCTGTTATAACTAGTTGGATTACTAGATGTTGGAAGTGATTAGGGAAGCCATCCTTATGTACGTACTGGGCACGTCATTACAAGTTCCCCAGGCATCACTGAAACCTATGGTGTTTGGTATCAAACACCTTGACTTAATAAAAACAGACTGATGCCAGCTTTGGATTTATTATGACATGCACCCAGAGGGCACCTTATAAGTGCCCCCATAAACCCACTAGACCCATAGTGTTCTGGCTGACAGGCATTGACCAGCCTACCACCACAGTCATGTTTATGACCCCCTTGAGTTCAGAGCCCACTCTCTCAGAGGCCAGAAACAAATCCTCCTCCGGAGAAAGGTGTTATCTCTTCCAGCAGGATGGCTAGTGAATATGCATACCAATGTTGGGGGCCTCAAAGTTCCTGACACCTTTGATAAGCGACCCCAGCTTCCCCCAAACCTGAGAGTTCCCCCCCCCACCCTGGGGCCTATTTGGCACCAGAAGAGGCAGGTAATTAGCTATGCAGGTAGGCATGGTGCACTACCAGGCTAGTCACACACCTAAGGTGGGCAGCCTGATATGCTCCATGAAAGAAGGGTTCTACCATCTTGATTTTGGTGGAACTACAGATAATGGGACAGGGTTATGTGCACTCCCACAGGAAATGCTCATACTGGGGGGTACTCACCCCAAGAGTAAGTAGCCCAGTGGCTACTACCGTACACTCCCCTAAATGCCCCTAAATTGAGTGTTTAGGTGGCCCATTACACCAGAAGAACAGATGTGTCTGAGAAAAGAAGAAGAAGGACCATAAAAAAGGGAGGAAGGGAGAACTGCAGACCGCAGATGGACTTTGGTTCAAAACCCTGCCCAACTAACTGCTCCGGTCCAATAATTGTGACAACCCAACTAGTCCTACAGATGGGCATGCTCCAAAAGTCGTGCAGGGCCACCAGCACTTCACCAAGCTGCCAGCATCTCCCTTGAAGTGGAGGTGCCACTTCCCTGAACCCTGCAGGTACCAAGTGCAACATCTGGCTCGCCGATCTGCTGACCACATGGACCGCCAAAGCAGTACCGCCCAGGAGGTGGTCACCATGCTCCAGGAGGTCTTATTTGTATCCTCACCGAGTGAGAAGACGCCAGGACTCACGGGAGCCTTCCTGCACCGATACCCGGGGTAGCAGCAACCAATGCTTGTTTAAAGTCCGATCCGGAAAACAATGCCACAACTAGAGACCAGCCGTCAAGGGACATTTGCATCGCAGAGGTCAGCACCAAGAGTGAACCAGCTTCTCTGTTTTGTTTCCTTCTTGCAGGTCCACCCAAGAACCGTGGATGCCTTTATTCAGGAGCACCTGATGACCAAAACCTGATGCACCCGAGCTACATGGCCCAGATCCATAACAACCTACAGTGCTCTGCTGCTCCCGGGACTCCCACTGACTGAGCCCCCAGTTGGGAGCTCCTGATCTTGTCCCCAAGTCCCCCTCTGCAGCCTTTTTCTGGGTGGCCCTCTTCTATGTCATCTGTGCAGTGCGCAAGCCACCCGACCAATCCAGCACCTCTGCAACCACGCACCCAAGGGCAGGTAAAGCTGTACTGCTGGTGTTTCTAATGACCTTGCCCCCGAAGTACCCTATTGCCTAAAAGGGACCCTTGAGAACTGACTGCATAGGCCCCTCAGCAGCAAAAGTACTTTCTCCAACTAAAGTACATTACAGGGTAGAAGCGCTTTTGAGTGAATTTGTTACTTACTTGCAAAAATGGATACAATGCAATAGTACTTACCCTCTTTGAAGTTTTTCTGGTGTTGAAACAGTCTATACGAAAGTTCTATAGTTTTTTAAATATTGATCATGAGTTTCTTCTTGAATCTGTGTCTCAGTTATTGACTCTGTGTATTCAATAAAAGCTCATCCACACTAGCACAAAAAAGAGCATTTGGGATTAATATTTTATTTCCTGTAAACCAATTAGGGTTTGCCTGGATTATCTACATAGCGTTCCCTTACATTTGGTACACTACATAGATAGCCAGCTTTCTAAAACAGACTTCCCAGTGCGCTGAGTAGTCACCATTTGTCCTTTGGTAGACACCACTTGGAATGGTTTCGCATCATACGGAGCATCAGATTTTTTTTTGGAGCATCTGTCGGACGATCACTCAGTCACCTTTTTTAAATGTGATGTCTTTTGCCTTCCTCCTCTTGTCAGTGTAAGCTTTCACTTTCTGCTTGTTAACTAAGTCCCTTGTATGCTCTGGTCTATTTTGGTGGTCCATTGAGGTTCCTTGGATGTCATTACTCTTCCAAACATCAAAGTCACAGGGCTTTTGCCTGTGGTTGAGTGAGGTGTAAATGATAAGCTTGTAGAGCAGAATGTAGTACTGTTTTCAAACTGAGCTTCTCAAGATGTCCACACTGTACTTCTTTCTGTGGGGTACTCATAAAGTGTTCAACAAGTCCATTAGCCTGTGGCCACAAAGGTGTGCTCTTTAGATGCTTTATATTTAAATGCTCTAGAAATTCTTTGAATTCTTTACAGTTTTTGTTTGGGCCATTATCACACTTCACATGGTTGGAATGCCCTAAATCGCAAAGACGCTATTATGTTTTTCAATGACTTGTTCGGGAGTTGTAGATGAGAGATCTTCAACTAAATGGAACCATGAGTATTCATCAAGAGTCACTATTAGGTGATGTCCATTGTCCAGTGAGCCGAACAAATAGATGGCTATTCTCTCCTGCGCATGCTTAGGTAGTTCTGACATGTTCAGAGTATGTTGAGTAATATTCATAGAAAGGCAGAAGCATATATGACAGGCCTTGAGTTCTTTTACAATTCTTTCATCTAGGTATGGAAACCAAACTCAGTCTCGGAGAACTCCTTTTGTGGCAACAATATCGCAATGTCCTTCTTGAGCCACTTTAATTACTTTCTGTCATAGGCTCTCTGGAATCAGGATTCTCTACCCTCATAGTATGTCTCCTTTTTTTATGGACAGTTTATCCTTGACATTTTTGTATTTTTGATATGCACAGCCCTGGGTGAGAGATAGAGTGTGTCTGTTTCATGAATGGTGTGAAATTATGTCCTTAAACTTCAACACATCACTGT
Organism: Pleurodeles waltl; assembly: GCF_031143425.1. Classification (NCBI taxonomy): domain Eukaryota; kingdom Metazoa; phylum Chordata; class Amphibia; order Caudata; family Salamandridae; genus Pleurodeles; species Pleurodeles waltl. The sequence continues at coordinate 1,027,514,900 of NC_090448.1, read as the reverse complement.
CATGGCTCGTGGCAGTTATAATCTGGGCTAACAAAATGACAGTTGGTACTTGATTTGACGATAAAATCAATGTAGGCTTCATCTGTCTTGGATGGAGTACCGTGAACTTGTAAAGGCACTCTCAAGAAGTAGTCAGTGAGATTTTGATCCTTTCCTGGATGATGCACAAATGCATAATCAGATTCTTGCAAACGGAGTCCCCAGTGCGCAGTGGGAGTATGCATCTTGGCTTTTGGATTGTCAAAAACAGTCAGTCGAGCTTGATGATCAGTTACCAGCAAGAAAGACTGTCTGTACAAGAATACAAGCCCATACCATGGCTGAACTTTCTTTCTCAGGTTATGAGTAATCTCATTCTGTTTGAGATAAACTTCCTCTAGCATTGGCCTCAATATGAAGTCAAGCATTTGGTTGTCCACTATGCTGTGGAATGATAGCGACTGGGTTGGCATCAACAACAACTGAGACAAATCCATATCTCATTTCCAGTTGTAGCATCTTTCCCAGCCTAGGACCCCACCAAAAACTACCCCACATATATACATACAGAACCTTGCATGCATAGGTCCCTGAGTGGATCTGTCAGTGTGTGCATGAGTACCTCAGTGAATCTGTCAGTGGGTTCATGGGACTGCCATGCACACATTTCTCCTCAATAATTTTTAGAAATTTTACGTTGATTTTATCAATGAGGGGGAAAGCCCCAGGGAAAACCACCCACCCGTGCTATCTCCATGTTGGAAGGGGGCCATGCGGGCCCCCCCTTGAGGAGCCACAGGTGGCCCTGGGTACTGCCACCCTCCAGGGTGGGCTCCTGCTATGTCCCAGGGTACCCACACCCGGGACATAGCTGTTTGCTGTGGGTTGGCTGCAGCTTTGAGAGCTGCAGCCAAGTTACGGTAAACAATCTACTTTATTTCAGTGGGACCTGTCAAAGAGGTCCTGCTGTCAAAAGACACAATTTTCATCTCTGTTCCCTGCACACAGGTATTTGTGCAGGGAACAGAGATGAAAGCATTGCTCCAGCGACCAGGGAGCTGCTGTTAAAAGCAGCTGCCTACTTGCTGGAGCAATAGAACAGCTGGGGAGGCCTTGAGGCTCCCCCTGTGGTCCAAGATAGCCTGTAAAGGGCATATAATAAAAAACAAAATATGTAAATAACCAGCGACTGCAGGGGTGAGCCTTGAGGCCACCCCCTCAGTCCCAGATAGCCCATAAGTGGCAAAAAAATATTTTGTAAAAATCAATAGCTCAATTGTGAAGGTCACACTGAGCATTAAAGGTCCGAGTCCAGGTGAATCTCTTTTCATTTCCCTCATTTTTTTAATTTAAATGTTTAAGGCTCATCCTGAAAGGTGATCTTACTCTTTTTAATTGACAAATACATTTTTCTTTTCAATTTGTGCAGAAACATCTCACTCTAAACATATCATCCATCAAAGCCATAAAACTCTCGATCTCCTTCCCTCTCACTTCTTTTCTCTCTTTCTCTGTTTCAGTCTCTTTCTTCCACTCACACACCCACTCAGACACTCATGCGTCTGCTCACAAACCCACTCAGAGCATCATGCACCCACTCACAGCTCCACTCAGACCCCCCCACCCACTCACAGACTGACTCAGATAATCATGCACCCACTCACATAGCCACTCAGACACGCACTCACAGACCCACTGACACCCTGATGCACCCACTCACAGACCTGCATAGACACTGACGCACCCATTAAGATACTGATGCACACACTATCACACCCAGACACTCTCACAGCTACTTTCATCCCTAAATGCACCCTCTTACACCCATTCTCACACCCAGAGAGACAGGTTGCAGTCATCTTCCGCCACGCACTGCCAAAGGTCCATGTGCACTGTAGGGTTGGGTGGATAGTGGAGTTGGCCACAGAGTCTGCCTGCAGGCCAGAACTTATGGGCAACCCCTGCCACACACGGGCAAAGGCCGTGCATGGTACAAGGTTGGGTGCATATAGGTGCTGTGCGCCTCGGTGGTTAGATGAACATGTAGTAATGAAAATTACTATGAGTTAAAAAAAACATAGAAATTCACTGAAAAAAAACAAAGGTTACAGGGATGTTATAGTTAGGAAATCGAATTTTTAAAAAACATAGAAATTCACTTTAAAAAACAAAGGTTACTGGCTCACATTTTAAACGTACAAAACAATAGAAATTCACTGGGTATAGTTAGAGTTTTATCGAATAACTATAACTCGTGCCTTAGGGTAACTATAACTTTCGCCCTCGCCATGCACTGCTAATTACCCTACAAATTATGGCACACATGACTTCTTTGATAGCATCATTGATAATACGGCTACAACATTTTCAGTACAATTTTTGATGAAAAAACAGTGCATGGTGAGGGCGCAAGTGAGAGTTACCTTAGGGCTCGAGTTATCGTTACTTGAGACAACTCTAATTATAACTAGTGAATTTCTATGGTTTTGTGCATTTAAAATGTGAGCCTATATATCTATATATATAATGGCGGCCACCAGTAGGTGGTTATAGTTAGGACTTTGTTTCCATAGGAAAAGTGTTTTTTGTTTTGCCAATAACTTTGATGCCATTCATCAAATCTTCAAGACATTTTCAAAGATATCATGCCACTTGTTAGAAATGGGGTTTCTAGTTCGCAGTCAGTTTACACCCTGTCCAAGTAGGGATCCTCACTCTGGTCAGGGTAAGGGAGTCACACACCTAAGATAACCCCTGCTCACACCTTTGGTAGCTTGGCACATACAGTCAGGCTTATCTCAGAGGCAATGTGTGAAGTATTTGTACACACACAGTAACACAGTGAAAACACCGCAAAATTACTCAACACCAGCTTTGAAAAATAGCCAGTATTTATCTGAGTAGAACAAGACTAAAACGACAAAAATCTAATAAACACAAATAAAGATATCGCTTTTTAAAGATTTACAAGAGTCTTAATCCTGAAAAATCAGTGGTTGTATCCTGACAACACATAGTACCTTGGATGTGTCAAAACAAAGATGATGTGGGCCGCAAATGTGGCAAAGCATCGGAAAAGCAAGCAATGGGTTGCGTATTTTCATGCTGGACAGGCAATGCATGGATTCTTTTCCCACCCAGCTGGCGATGCGTGGATTATTTTTTTTGTCAGACTAGCGATGTGTTGATTCCTGGTTGCGTCAATGATGAAAATGATTCCCAGGGATAATGCATGGAAAATGCAGATGCACAGCAATGATGGATCCATGCTGAAGCAGGCAATGTGTTGATTTCCCAGCCATGAGACAGGCGCTGCGTCGATTGTTTTGCCACGGTGCAGGTGCTGCATTGATTTTTCTTCTGCAACTGCCTCGATGCATGGATTTTCACTCAGGTCACCAGTTTCCATTTTTAGGGGCCCAGGAACAATATGTGGCATCACTTAGCAAGTCAGGACTCTTAGCGGAAGAGCCCAGGCAAGGGCAGATGAAGTCTTTGATGTCCCTGAGACTTCACAACAGGAGGCAAGCTCAGTTCAAGCCCTTGGATAACCTTGGAAAGCAGAATGTAGAAAAAAAATTCCAGGCATTTCACTTCCAGGACAGAAGCATTAAGCAGCAAGCCAGTGCAGCAAAGAAACAGGCAGAGTGGCAGTTCCTCCTACAGTATCCAGAAAGTAATTTGTTCAGAAAATGTTCTAAAAATGTTGGGTCAGCAGTCCAATACTAATACTCATTTCTGCCTTTGAAGTTGGCAAACTTCAAAAGAAAGTCTTTGTAGTGCACCAGACCCTGCCTCTCCCTGCCCTGGCCCCTGTCACAGTGTAGGGGGTTAGAGACTATCCAGCCCTATTCAAGTGCATGTCTCAGATCCTCCCTCCACGCTCACCCAAGAAGACTCATCAGGATATGCAGGACACCCCTCAGCTCCCTTTGTGTGGCTGTCCAGAGTGAACCTACAAGCAGCCCAACTGTCAATATGACCCAGATGTGTTTTCCACAACCAGATAGAGGCACAACATGTTTAAGTAAGAAAATTCCCACTTTCAAACTTACAATCTAAAAACAAACTTTACCAAAATATATATTTTAAATTGAGAGTTCAGAGACCCCAAACTCCACATCTCTATCTGCTCCCAATGAGAAACTGCATTTAAAAGATACTTCAAGACAATCCCCATGTTACCCTGTAGGAGAGATAGGCCTTGCAACAGTGAAAAACAAATTTAGCAGTATTTCACTATCATGACATGTAATACACACTAGCACATGTACTACCTACCTTTTAAACACAGTGCATCCTGCCCATGGGGCTGCCTTAGGCCTACCTTATGGGTGACTTACATGTATTAAAATTCAAGGTTTGGGCCTGGCAAATGGGTACCCTTGCCAGATCAAACCGGCATTTGACAAACTGCCCACACAGACACTGCAATGGCAGGTCTGAGACATGTTTACAGAGCTACTCATTTGGGTGGCACAAGCAGTGCTGCAGGTCCACTAGTAGCATTTGATTTACAGGCCCTAGGCACGCACAGTGCACTTACTAAGGACGTACTGGTAAATAAAATGTGCCACTCATGGATTATCCAATCACCAATACTATTTACACAGGAAGCACTTGCACTTTAGCACTGGTCAGCAGTGGTAAAGTGCCCAGAGACCTAAAGCTAGCAAAAACAAAGTTCAGCACAGGATCAAAAACAGGAGTTCAGGAGCAAAAGATACAGGGTGAATCGCGCCAATGGCTGACAGGTGTAACACCACTCACTTCAGCTGCTGTGTTGAAAGTTTCAGGGTGATTCGTCAGACAGGGGAATAAAAAAATAGGTGGGGTACCAAAACACATTTTCGCCATGCAATTTCCCGTAGGACACAACTGCAGCCAATATGGCTGAACAGTACTATACCACATTTAGCAGAAATATAGCTCCTGGTCCAGAAAGAGCCCTTTTTATGATTTGGTGTAAATCTGTTTTGTAGTTTTGTAGGTTATAAAGAATAGAGAAATATAGATATTTAGATACGTAGGGACTCAGATCAACCAGGAAGTGTTGGCAGCCATTTTGGGAGTCTGACTCAGCCAAGTTCCAAAAAAAAGATAAAAGAAAAGAAAAGAAGGCAGGGTAGGGTAGGAATACCCTAACCTCCTAGGCCTGGTGGTGGACTCCCCCAAGGACTCCACAAGGGCCAAAAAGTAAATTTTCAAAAATTTTCAGGTGAAAGCGTGGAGGATCAGCAGATCTGGAGAAAAAAAAAAAAAAAAAAAAAGTGGGATTGGCCCTGTGTGTTTATAGTTTAGACCCCAGTTGGGCCAGGGCCCTGGGGCATATTATAGTATATTTTCTGTGGAGGGGGCACAGGCTGCCCCCCCCCTAAGGCCGCTATTGTCCCCAGGGCCATCACCTGCCCGGATAGGGTGATTGTAATTTATTTTGGAGGAGCTCCACACAGTCCCCATTGTGAGGCCCTTATGAGTCCCGGGGGCTACCACCTTCCCAGGGCTTGATGAAGGAATTAGAGGGGGCCACCTAGAACCAAATCCTTTGTCATGAAGGGCCCTGGGCCGCACCACCTCTTCGGGGCCAGGAATCGGATTTAAAGCGGGGGGGGTTGCACGGCCCCCTTCCCTGGCCATATTCGTTCATGGGGACCACCACCTCCCCAAGGCTTGGCCATATTCTAAAATGGGAGAGAGGCTGCATGGTCCACCTTTGGGGCCATTTTGGCCCTGGAGACAGCTACCCCCCAGTGCTGGCTCCCCATTTCCTGAGGTGCCTAGCCTTGTGACATAGTTGTTCGCTGTCGCTTGGTGGGAGATATGACAGCTCTTGCCAAGTGAGAGTAAACTTTAAGTCTGCTCCCAGTGGGCAGATGAAGGAAAACTGCTCCTTCTCATTGGAAGCTGACTTTTCATCTGTTTTCCTGCCAGCTGTCAAGAGGATAGAAAAATCAGATGAAACTATTGCTCCTGCATGCAAGAAGCAGCATTTCTTCCAGTTCCCTGCCTGCAGGAGCAATAGACCGCATGGGAATTGAGCCCCCCGTGGCTTATCAAAGTAAGTAGGAAGAAGCTGGAGGTCACATTTCCAAAATTGCACCAGACATGCTCAATGGAGGCATTACCTTGCGGTCCTTTACATAGCAATAGGCTACAATGTGCACTATTAATTTATCCAATGAAATAGCACTTACTAATTAGCCAGTAGAAAATATTCCAGTTGGGTACATATTTTGCACAAAACTGCATACTTTTCTTGGATAAATAGGCAGACGATGATCTATTCTGGCACCACTGCTTCTTTCACAAATTAAACCTCAACAAGAAGCACTTAAAAATAAAAACATAGCAGGTGCCCCAGATGAAGCTATGCTTCTGTAAGGGACATATCCTTCCAACTTATTCAACTTCTCCAAGGCAAAGCAAAGGTGTTTTTTATTTTTTATTCCACATTCAAAAATATCTGTAGCCAACCCCTATGGCGCATGGCCAATAGCTGCTCATGACGCAGGATTGGGGGCCTAAGGGAGTTGGCTACAGGCCAGGCCCTGAAGTCAACCCCTGCCAACCATTGCCAAAGGTCCTGTGTGGGGGTGTGAGTGGCTAACCCATGCCATGCATAGCCAAAGGCCATGTGTGTCGCACAGGTTTGGCTGTCTACTCGCACCGTCATCATGCACTGCTAAGTGCCCCACATAATACATAAGTGAAGACATATTCTATGACCGTATCAATATAGCTGCAACATTTGCAAAAATATTATTCATGAGAAAACTGTGCATGGTGGGGGCACAAGTTATAGTTACCTTACAGCATGAGTTATGGGGCCAGATGTATGAAAGCAGTTTGCATTCGCAAACGGTGTGAATGCCCGTTTGCGAATGCAAACTGCCATTTCAGAATGTATAAAATACATTCTGAACGCAATTTTAAGGAATCGCTAAAATAGCGATTCCTTAAAATTGCGACCCTGTTTAGAGAGTCGCAAATTGTGACTCTCTAAATTTGAAATCGCAAAAAAGGATACCTTATTTGCGATTCCTTAGCACATGTGTGAAGCGATTCCTAAATGCGATTTTGGCATTTAGGAATCGCTAATTACCACCAAGTTGAACTTGGTGGTAACCATGTGCAAAATTTAAAAATGCATTTAAAATGCATTTTTAAATTGTGCATGTAAAGCACACATGCCCTTTTGGCATGTGTGCACCTTACATGTCCCCCCAAAATTTTTTGGAGTGCAGCAGAGGGGGCCTTAGGCCCCCAGCACCCTGGGGTTTTGCATTTCAAAAATTGCAATTTCTGGTTCAGAAATCGCAATTTTGGAAATGCTACAAATTTGCAGATATCGGCCAACAGGCCCATAGCTGCGAATGGGGCCGGTATCGCAATTTGCGATTCGGTAATAGCATTTGCGATTTTTAAGAAATCACTATTACCGATTCGTAAATGTGATACATGGCACTTTGCGAGTCGGAAATAGCGATTTCTTAAAAATCTCTATTTCCGAATCGCAAATGGCCTTGAGGATACATCTGGCCCATAGTGTCTTCAGATAAGTATATCTATAACTGTTGAATTTCAATGATGTTGTGCGTGTAAACACTGAACCTAACTAGAACGTCCTTGTAACCTTTGGTTCTTCGGTGAATATATATATAATTTCCCACATATATGTAGACACATACATCTTTGCAACAATGATTCTGGTGGCAACACGTGCCCTGTGCCTTCTGGTGCAAAAACATGTTTGTTTATGAGTGTGGTATTATGTTTTGTCAAGATGTATTTTTTTAAGTTTGTGTGTGCAACTCACAGAAATAAATGCATTAATGCACTTTTTGCATCAGAGAGTGCTTGTGTCAACTGTCTTTCTTTTAAAAGGAGAGGACAAGTAATATCCCAGGGTTTATCTATACCCGTTTAGGAGTGTATCTGGGCCCGAAATTTATCAAACTTTCATTAAGTGCAGGGTAGCAAGAGAACTTGCTGTGCCACTCTGCATTAAAGGGAGAGGGCAGGAGTGTGACATATATATTTACCAAGATATGTTGCATTCCTGCTCTATCTCTGTGCTGGCGCCTAGAGCCAGCGCAGCCACCCATGCGCTATGATGCAAGTGCCCATGTTACACCCTGAATAATTTTTGTGCAGGAGGCGATATCTTCCTGCACAAAAACAATCCTTAAAGTTTTTTTAGTTTTTTTTAACCTTTTTCTAAGTGTTCTGCAGCAGAATGTGTCACACTTAGAAAGAAGAAACAAAACATGCGAGGGAATAAAAATATTTCTCCCGGTTGCGCACACATTTACTGGGAAGGCATATCATTTTGACGAATTGCCAGCTTTACCAGTAATACCAAAATCTGGGAATGTGCCAAAATACATAGGTGGGGGCATGGGAACACCCAGTCTCAGTCTCCACCCATGTAATGCCTTCCTGCCATAGATAAACGCAAAGCAGCAACTTGTGCTGCCTTGTTATGCTGCTCCAGATTTACAAGGGCACATAGGGCCATGCAAGGTGGCTTTGCATAGCTTGGTAAATATCACTTAAGGAATGGTGTTGCCCTTGTGCCACGTAGGCTGGTGCAAGGGCAACACAAACTGTTGATAAATCTGCGTCCTATGTCCAGAGCAGTGGTGAATGTTGCTACCTGAAAGCAAAGGTATAGGACTGTAGTGCAGTGTAGTAGATATGAAATACCAACCAATATTGTATGTCACTTGAATTTCCTTCCAACCCTTCATTGCATTTCATTCTTATCCATTTATAGCCTTATACCTCCATTAGGAGAAAATCTTTTTGTTGACTAATAGATTTTTTTAATGTTGTGAACCAAGCCTCCATAAGTGATATTTTCAGAATATTGCTAACCTATCTTTAAAGAGGTATTGCTGCTATACCTTGAACAACAAAAATTAGTTAGGCGGTTATTCTGGTATCTAGAATGGATGCCACTTTCACTTCCAGGCAGCTAGGGATGGCGGAGGAGGACAAGCTCGAGGGAGGAGGGGCAGTTCCAGTGATGGCGGGGACATTTAGAAGCCACCTTACTTTCCGATTGACAATACTATGTTTGTTAATATATCCCACCCTTCACCTCCTGCCAACAGTATTTCATCATCTACAACTGCAGCACAGTTTAATTTGGTGCTGCAATGTTTACAGTGAAATGTCCCTCTCCTTCAGTTTCCAAATGTCCACTCATTCATCATCTGCTACTTCCTTTCATCATTCTTCTATCCCAGTCCACCCAAAAGTGTGAATTCCATCTCAGAATGTGCAACATTTGTCTGCCCAAATGACTCATATTTTAAGGCTTCAATTACAGATTTACGGTTCCAGTTTTTTCCTTCCATCAACCAATGTGGCTAAGCAAATGAGTAGTTCATGATCAGTGACACTCATCCATTCCAAAGGTAAACACTACCTAGCCCAATCCCTATAGCTTACTGGGCTGACAGTGGACTAACTTTCCAAACTGACAACAGAAGGTACTTGTTGTAAATAATTAATGGTAGAGGCCAGGGTGTAGCTTGGAACTAAGGGCTTGATTTAGAGTTTGGCAGATGAGATACCCTGTGACAAACATGACAAATAAAATACCCTGTTCTCTGTGCTACAGTGCATCATTTATATACTATGCAGGGTCTACTGTAATACAGCAGATGGGATGACAAAGTGTGACAGAGTATCCCATCCACCAGATTCTATCAGCACCTAAGTTTGGCCTCAGGCCAGAATTGAAGAAGGAGTAGGAGAAGAGCAAGGCCACTGTAATTTATAATAATAAGTTAATAACTTGCCATTACAGCTGCCGTAAAAACATGCTGAAGAGCAGCAGACCAATCAAAATGGCTCTTTTAATTTTGTACATTCAGTCAAGTAATTTTGCATTATGTATTTAGTATCTATCTCTGCACTGGTGGTTAGAATAGTATTGTGATTTTAGTAATGAGACAAGAAGCTGTCCTCTGAAATTGTCACACATTATACTGTAAATCCACGTTTCCCACCACACGTTCCCTACCTAATGAACCTTGCCATGTACTTATTCCTCAGTAGGTTACTTTCCTCTTCCTGCAGTCCAATATACCCAGCTACCAGAGTAGTAATAGAACACGGACCATAGATTTGCCTTTCTTGCTTGATGAGATTTTGTAGCACCCACCCACAGTGATACTTGTATACTAGTTAGTTATTGCCCTTGTACTACCTTCTGTAACTAATGACCACTAATGGGGTCTGCCAACAACATGCACAAAAATCGAAATCTGTCTTTCCCAATATTAACTTCAGTACTTAGGCCCTGATTTATACAAAGCTGCATTACCGTAGATTTGTGTCAAAAAGTTTACCACCGGCTAGCCCCATTCCTGGACGCCAGCCGGGCGTCATATTTAAGGAATTATGCTAGCCTGCAGTAAGGCCCGTGTAGGGTCAAAATAAATGACACTAACCGGGTGGGGGAGGAGTAGGGAAAACAGGAGGTTGTGCGTCGAAGGATGGTGCTAGTCAGGTTAGAGTCAGAAAAAATTACGCTAACCTGACTAGAATCATTTGTTGATGCCCAACCCCCATGGACATGACTCCTGTCTTAGTAAAGACATGAGTCATGCCCCCCTGCCAATGGCCATGCCCAGGGGACTTATGTCCCTTGGGCATGGCCATTGGGCACAGTGCCATGTAGGGGGACCCAAGTTATGCCCCCCATGGCACTTGTAGAAAAAAAAGACATTAAACTTACCTGGACTTACCTTGGATGGGTCCCTCCATCCTTAGGTGTCCTCCAGGTGTGGGTGGGGGTGGCTGGGGGTGTCCCTGGGGGCAGGGAAGGGCACCTGTGGACTGCTTCCATGGTCTCTGACCATGGAAATGAGCCCGCAGGTCCCCTAACGCCTGCCCTGACCCAGACGTTAAATGATGGCGCTAAACAGGCTTAGCACCATTATTTAAGGCCCTCATCCTTCCGTGCATGGTTTTTGCACGGGAGGATAAATGAAGCGCAAAGGTCTTAGAGTAATTTTTACCCAGGAACGCCTACCTTACATCTCATTGACACAAGGTAGGTTTTCACGGTAGAAAAAAGACTTTAACTCCAATATTTTTACTCTAGATGGGTCTAGCGTCAAAATTTTAATATGGAGTTAAGTTTTTGCTGGATTTGCGTAAAACAAATGATGCAAATCCGGCACAAAAAGAGTATAAATATGCCCCTAAATTCTTAATTTCTTACCCGAATAGATTAACAAATGTCTGCCACCTCCCAATCTTTGTTAACGTTATTATAGGGGTATCCAAAGGGCATTCTTATTGCTGGTGGTAGTGGGCTAGTGCTAACAGGGAAGACATGACAAAACAAGGCCCACCTATACTGAATGATGCTTGCGAGGAGACCTCCAACTATAGGATTATTCAGAAGGTTTATCCATCACTAGCAACTAGACTAAAAGAAAACATTGTGTTTGTGGATAATCCAAGACTGACACCACCATGACAAAAAGTCAAACATACAACAACTAGCAAGCAACTTGGGGAGTTAGTATTTAATTAATTAAAGAAATTAGAAAACCTCAAGTTGGGACTCAGAAGAAAGTTATTCCAAGTTGCATGGCTTTTGTAAGTAGCAGAAGGCCTGGTTCACAAAGGTAAGATAAATTACAGTTTTGGTGCTTCTTTACCCTTACAGTGTGAGTTTACAGCTAGTACCTTTTATACCAGCAACTTTACAAGTAGTAATTTTGCAAGTAGTAACTCCTATTATATGATAAGGAATTACTACTAGTTAGTTACTGCTCATAAAGTTACCACTCATTAAGTTACTGGTAGCACACTTACACTGCAAGAGTAATCTTATAACAAAAGTGTAAATTTACTTTTGTGAATCAGGCCATAGTGCACACGACTGTACAACCCATCTTTGGACAGGAAGTGTTATAAGACTCTGCACTATGATGATGTCCCTTTCATGCATGAGTGAATAGTATAACTGCTGTGGACTATTATTTAGTTAGGAAGATCCTTATCAGTTGGTGTAGTTTAACCACATCCACCCCACTAATTGTGTAATCCATTTATGGCAGTGGTTCCCAAGCCGTGAGCCACGGAACACTGGTGGCCCACCAAAACTAGCCAGGGGTTCCGCGGTTGCAATTCTGAGATGAGTCCACCATGAAAAACACCGGCCTTTCTAGTGTAGGCCAGGTGTGCTGAGTCTGCCACCCATTAGGTGGTGCACTTGCTGCATCATCATAATATTATGGTGCCACTAGTCCAGGTATTGCAGTTATTACCTTTTTTTTCCGTTCCCCTAAATAGCAAAGACTGGGGACACAGGGGACAGAGCCAAGTAAAAATTTACACCAGAAGCAAACAAGCATCGGAAAAGTCAATAGGTCTGGCTTTAATGTGCTAACAAAGGCAAACAACATTTATTTGTTTGCATGCTGCACATGCTGTGTTTGCATGCATTAGTACAGCATTCTTGACCTTTTGACATGTGAGGGCCCCCACTTAATCATTATTGGAAGCTGGGGGTCCCGCTGAGCCATTATTGGAAGCCAGGGTCCCGTGGCCGAAATCTTTTTGTGATTTGAACCTCAAAACAAAACAAAAGTACAAAAAAAAGTGTACTCCAAACAGATGCTCATATATTGAAATGTCTCACTTAATTCAAAAGCAAATATAGAAAAAATGTTCAAGTTTCAATTTTCCCTTTCTATTTGTATAAACTTTGTTAATTTGAATTGATAAATTTTAATATTATTTAATTTTGTAAAACAGTTGTGGATGCCTTGAGTAGGCATCATGGTCCCCCAAGGGTCCTCAGATCACAGGTTAAGAATCAATCCACTCGAAAATTAAAGCCAGACATGTTAGCTTTGCCAAGGCCTGCTATCCAATGCAATCCATTATTAGAGGTCCTTCTTGAGTCAGGCACAAAAAGAAACAGTATTGCAAACCGTTAACAGAAGTTACCAAAAGAAAGTGGATTTGATTTTTATTTTGTCTTTTTCGTCGTTCCTCTTTTTCAGGAGATCCTGTGATAGAGGTTTTTTCCCATTACTTTGGTTTTTCCTCTGGGACTCCTTCTGTAGGGTATGGTCTGCCTTGCCGCTTTTCTAGTCAGCAGCACCGTGGCTACTAGAAGGGGTTGCCCTTACCTTGACTAGTCCAGAACCAGTAAGAAACCGGGCATACCTCCAAGTACTGCAGGCTACAGAGGTAAGAGACATGTAGACTGTGACACAATCATGTTGATGCAATGCACCAAAGACAGGACTCTGAAATATATATCTTCTGCCATGGCCTTGACTACATTACTGTCATAGTATGTGGCAGCAAAGCCAATTCAGAGACCTCTAGGTCAAAAGTATTTAAACACCTTGTTGTTTTACTCTTCCAAGATGTTTACAGCTGTCTGCTACAGCTGCATGGCGCTGAATGCTCGTAAATCTTTCTTCAGTGCTGAGAGCTGCAGAAAGCTGTTGCTGAACCCCCACAGAAGATATCCATTGTGCAGTGATAAACATCTAATCAGTTGCTTAACAATTGGTACACATGTCTGTCGTAGGGTGGGTAGTCTGAACAGCACTCTGCAGCATAGCTTGGCCCGCCAACCAATTATAGCACATTGTGAAGGAGGGCTGAACCAGCAACTCTTGCAAAATAGATCCAGCTAGGAACCTTTCATATCAGGCAGATGGCTACCACAAATTCAAAAAATCCCACTCTTTCCACAACAAAAAGGAGGCAGGCCAGTGCTAACATTTTAGCCAGCTTCCCATTTTACAAATCTGTTATTTAGTGCCTCCTTTCACAGGACCCCTCCAGCCTAAATATGCAGTAATAGTAGCTTGGATTTCTATCTTTTTGTGGTGCCGTTGACAGAGGCAACTTCCAGAGAGAGGTAGGGGTGGTAGACTCAATGTGCAGCTTGCTGGAATCACTTTATGCAGCAGTGTCTGCATCTGAGTATTATGCCATTTGGAGGCTGCTGATGTGGGGGAACCTTGTTGCACGAAGGCTGCTTTTGTAATGCTGCCATCCTCTTCTTCCTTGTGATTACCTTCTTCTGTCATTGTGAACTGAGCTGCTTCCACTCCCTCATTACCGCCATCACCAGGTGCTATCTTTTTAAGGTTCCTCTCCCACAAGATTGTGTGATGTTTTCTCATACCGGACGCTTAGCCTCTAGAACAGCAGTGTTAACCTGGCTTACTTTAACAAACACCTGTGTGGAAAATGGAGAATATTGCAATGTTATCCTCCTGGTTGCTGATCATAAAGAAGTCACAAACTGGGGAGAAAAAGCTTTTTAGTTTGCCACTGTCAATGCCTGAAGAACTGGAAGTAAGTGAGGGGGTTATTACAACTTTGGAGGAGGTGTTAATCCGTCCCAAAAGTGACGGTAAAGTGACGGATATACCACCAGCCGTATTACGAGTCCATTATATCCTATGGAACTCGTAATACGGCTGGTGGTATATCCGTCACTTTACCGTCACTTTTGGGACCGATTAACACCTCCTCCAAAGTTGTAATAACCCCCTGAATGTGTTGTTTACCTCTTTTAGGGCGTACTTCAACTGTAGAGGTGGTAGATGCAGTTCTCAGCATGGGTCTTTTAAACATGGAAACCTGTGCAGGTTGAATAGGAGGGGCCATCTTGGTGTTCTCAAAGCCACTGTCCATACTGGCAATCACTGGCTTGTCATCATTGTTAATTTCCATAATTCTAAGGCTTTCAGGAACTTTCCTTTTCACTTGGCTCTCATGGTGAGCCTCAGACTTGGCCAGTGTCCAATCCATGTCCAGAGCATCAGAAGGGGGGTTTTGGAGAAGATGATGGAGTACCCTTTCTTTTTCTTCCTGGAGTTCAAGACGCCCAAGGCTGAAGAGCAATATTTTGGTCAGCAGGATGCTCAACATCAGTTCTGCTCCTACTTAAGGAAGACCTGCTGCTGGCTGCGGCTCCTGTTGTCCACTTTCCTGTGACTATTGATACTTTGCATCTCAAACAAATCCAGTTCAGACTCACTACTTGTCGATATGATTGTGGTGGCTGCATTACTGAGAGACATGGGCTTGGAGTTAGCCATGGGTTGGGGTGGTGCCATTGATGCAGGTGTGCTGGCCCCAGTCTTTTGCTACCCAGAGGAGAGTGCAGCAAGTGGATCACATTTCCTGAAAAGGGTGGAGGGCGGCACACCAGTAGGGGCAATCTCCTTCTTCTTTTTCTCCTCAATGTCCACTTTCTTAGCAGAAACACCCTTCTTTAGGGCCATCTTCAAGTTCTTAGCTTTGGCAGATGCCACTTAGATGCACACGCGAAAGCAGAGGAGGACTCAGGCAGTGTCACTGCATGTCTTCTGTCTAGCAGTACTATGTGGGATATTGTTTGTGCACCTAAAAGCAAACATACAAGAAATAATTCAGTAAAAGATAGCATTTGCAGTTTTATTCTCCAAACAATATAATTTAGTGAGGTCATCAGAAATAATAAACAACAGTAAACAATGTATGAACACAATGGGGCATATTTATCATGGTTTTGTGTTGCCAGTGCAAAGGGGTGCAAGGGTGACTTAAAACCTAGAATTACATTTACCAAGCCACGGAAGGCCACCTCTCATGGCCTTGTGTGGCTTGGTAAGTATTTAGTGATGCAGGCAGCGCAATTCCCTGCCTTGAATTATTTTGCCTCAGGTAGTCATTCCATGGGTGAAGCATGGATGTTCCCACACACCCTCCTATGAACTGTGCCACATTGTCAGATTTGCTATTAGTGGTGGACCTGAGAATGCGTCAAAATGCTATGCCTCCCACAGGAAGAGTAATAAGGAGAAAGATGCTAATTCTGCAGGACAAATAGAAATAGGAACAAGCCTCAGAGGATTGTTTTTTTCATGCAGGAAGGTGTCCCTTCCTGCACAAAAACAACCCTGCCTACAATGCAAATACCCTTGCACCATTGTGCAATTGTTCTTTGTTTGTGCTGGCAGCATTTTGTGCACCAGCGGAGACAGAAAGCAGAAATTGGCTGTATAAAGCTAAATACAACACATTCCTGCCCTCTGTATTTCATCCAGTGTAGCAATGTTGTATGCTGCATTCCATTTTGTGACTAGTTTATAAATCTGTCTAATATTTCAATGACACACAGATTGACAAGGTTATTTCATGTGCCTCGAAGGCCTATGAGGCACCTGTGGCAGGTAAGCTGTGCAGGGAAAAATGTAATAATTATTAACAAAATTAATGTTAGTGTACAATGTGCTTATGGCCTACAATGAGACACTTATGCAGGGAGGGGGTGAAGATGAAAATTGAATAATCCTTTAAGCAATTATTGCTGGTGTGCTCCTATGAGACAATTACGACAAGCTGGGGGGTAGGGGAAGATGGAAAATCCTTGAAAAACTATTGCTGGTGTGTGTCTATGGCCTATGAGACACCTACGGGAGGCACGTGGAACAGGGAAAATGGAATTATCCTCAAAAACATTATTGCTATTGTGTACCTATGAGACACCTAGGGCAGGCAGAGGGTGCAGGGGGAAATGGAGTAATTTTTAAAAATAGTATTGCTGGTGCACCTATGGCCTTTGAAACACCTATGGCATGCAGGGCATGTAGGTAAAAATGGAATGATCCTTAAAAAACATATTTCTGATGTGCGCCAACGGCCCATAAGACACTTGTGGCAGGCAAGGGATGCAGGGGAAAATGGAGTACTCCATAAGAAAAATATTGCTAGTGTGCGCTTATGGCCTATGGAACAACTATGGCAGGCAGGAGGAGCAGGAGAAAATGGGATAATTACTGAAAAAGGATTGCTGGTCTGTGGCCTTTATGGCCTATAATACACCTATGGCAGGCAGGGGTTGCAGAGAAAAATCAAATAATTAAAAACAAAAAAATAATTGCTGGTTTCTCCCTAGAGACTATGGGCTCATTAGGACTTTGGCGGTCTTTTGGCAAGACCACCGCGGTTGCGGCCACCAAAAAACCTCCATGTTGGTGAGATTCCAACCGCCACATTACGACCCACACCATGAAGACCAGTAAAACACAGCCACAAATTTGACACCGCCAGAACACTGGAGAGCGGGAAAGAGGCGGTTTCACCACCAGCACCGCCAAGCCGGCAGACTTCCCCCGACCAGATTACTAGCTGCAAATCAGCAGAGCAGTACTTTCACATTGGAAAACCATTAGCAGTGCGAACCACTCAGAATCCACCACTGTGAAAACACAACACCACATTGTGTAGTTTGAATATCCCAATCTTTTGTGATAAAATTGATGCACACACACACAAAGAGGAGGGAAATACACTCATATAGCACCGTTACACCTAAGGCACAGATTCACATCCTCCCAGCACACACAACACAACTGCACTACCAACACAAAACACGCATAACCACCAAACACACAAACACATTATAAGCGTCCATCACCCACTATGCACAAACCACACCCCATCAATCACCCTACACTGCACCCTTCACACACATCACCCCCCCACAACACAGCCACTACCATGTCCCCACAAAAGCACCCGCAGTTAACAGACGATGAGTTGAGGGTCATGGTGGATGAAATCGTGAGGGTAGAGCCACAACTCTTGGGAGCACAGGTCCAGCAAAGCTCAATTGCCAGGAAAATAGATTTGAGGGAGAAAATAGTCAAATCAAATCAAATCATTAACATTTATAAAGCGCGCTACTCACCCGTGCGGGTCTCAAGGCGCTAGGGGGAACGGGGAGTTACTGCTGCTCGAAAAGCCAGGTCTTGAGGAGTCTCCGGAATGCGGAGTGGTCCTGGGTGGTCCTGAGGCTGGTGGGGAGGGTGTTCCAGGTCTTGGCTGCCAGGAAGGAGAAGGACCTCCCACCCGCCGTGGAGCGGCGGATGCGAGGGATGGCAGCGAGCGCGAGGCCAGAGGAACGGAGGAGACGGGTGGGGGCGTAGAAGCTGAGGCAACGGTTGAGGTATTCCGGTCCCCTGTTGTGGAGGGCTTTGTGTGCGTGGGTGAGAAGTCGGAAGGTGATCCTTTTGCTGACTGGGAGCCAATGCAGGTGTCTCAGGTGTGCGGAGATGTGGCTGTTGCGGGGTACGTCGAGGATGAGGCGGGCTGAGGCGTTTTGAATACGTTGCAGGCGTTTTTGGAGTTTAGCGGTGGTCCCAGCATAGAGGGTGTTGCCGTAGTCCAGGCGGCTCGTGACGAGGGCGTGGGTCACGGTTTTTCTAGTGTCGGCGGGGATCCAGCGGAAGATCTTGCGGAGCATGCGGAGGGTGAGGAAGCAGGCGGAGGACACGGCGTTGACTTGCTTGGTCATGGTGAGAAGAGGGTCCAAGATGAAGCCGAGATTGCGGGCGTGGCCTGAGGGGGTCGGTGCGGTACCAAGGGCCGCGGGCCACCAGGAGTCGTCCCAAGCGGACGGGGTGTTGCCGAGGATGAGGACTTCCGTTTTGTCAGAGTTCAGCTTTAGGCGGCTGAGCCTCATCCAATCTGCGACATCCTTCATGCCCTCTTGTAGGTTGGTCTCGGCGCTGGCGGGGTCCTTGGTGAGAAAGAGTATAAGTTGGGTGTCGTCGGCGTAGGAGGTGATGATGATGTCGTGCTTGCGTACGATGTCGGCGAGGGGGCTCATGTAGACATTGAAGAGTGTCGGGCTGAGCGAGGAGCCTTGAGGTACGCCGCAGATGATCTCGGTGGGGTCTGAGCAAAACGGTGGGAGGTAAACTCTTTCAGAGCGGTTTGAGAGGAAGGAGGCGATCCAGTCCAGGGCCTGGCCTTGGATCCTGGTGGAGCGGAGGCGGGTTATTAGGGTGCGGTGACAGACGGTGTCGAAGGCCGCCGAGAGGTCGAGGAGGAAGAGGGCGACTGTTTCACCGTTGTCCATCAGGGTTTTGATGTCGTCTGTGACTGAGATGAGGGCGGTTTCAGTGCTGTGGTTGGTTCGGAATCCGGTTTGTGAAGGTTCGAGCAGGTTGTTGTCTTCCAGGAAGGTGGTAAGCTGTTTGTTGACGGTCTTCTCTATTACCTTGGCAGGGAAGGGGAGGGGCGAGATGGGGCGGAAGCTTTTCAGGTCGCTAGGATCAGCCGTAGGTTTCTTTAGTAGGGTGTTGACTTCGGCGTGTTTCCAGCTTTCGGGGAAGGTAGCAGAAGAAAATGAAGAGTTGATGACGGCCTGGAGGTGCGGGGCGATGATGTTGTCGGCTTTATTGAAGATGAAGTGAGGGCAGGGGTCCGATGGGGTGCCGGAGTGGATACAGTTCATGGTGGTTTTGGTTTCTTCAGTGTTGATGTGGGTCCAGGCGTTGAGGGTGATGGCCGGGGGTGTGGGTTCGGTGATGCTTGGTTGGGTCTGGTGTCCGAAGCTGTCGTGGAGGTCACTGATCTTGCGATGGAAGAAGGTAGCGAGGGAGTTGCACAAGTCTTGTGAGGGCGTGACGGCTTTGGAGTTGGCGTTGGGGTTGGAGAACTCTTTGACGATGCTGAAAAGTTCTCTGCTGTTGTGGCTGTTTTTGTCCAGTCTGTCAGTGAAAAAGTTCCTTTTGGCTGCGCGGATCAGGTGGTGGTGTTCGCGGGTTGCGTTTTTGAGGGCGGTCATGTTGACGGCGGTGTGGTCCTTGCGCCAGGCCTTCTCGAGGGCGCGACAAGTTTTCTTTGATTCTTTAAGGGTGTCAGAGAACCAGAGAGGTTTTTTGGTGATGGCCTGTTGAAGCGTGCTTCTGAGGGGAGCAAGGTTGTCTGCGCAGTTGGTGATCCAGTTCGAGAGGCTGGGGGCTGCGTCGTTGGGGTCGGTGGTGAGGGTAGGTTGGTTGATGGCGAGTGCGGAGAGGAGTTGCTCTTTGGGGATTTTGTTCCACTGTCGATGAGGGATGGGTTGAGTGCGGAGGTGGCGGGTCACTGGGTCAACTCAGTAGGCAGCCGTCCATGCACAAGGGAGGACATCAGGAAGAGGTGGAACAATCGATGGGGGAAGGTGCGTTCCATGGCATCACAACACCAGATCACTGTGCACAAGACTGGAGGTGGGCCCCCACCTCCTCCCCCATAGTTCACATCTTGGGAAGAGAAGGTATTGAACATCCTGCATCCTTAGGACTTGACTGGAATACCTGGCAGGTTTGACTCTGGTATGTAAACACAGCCTCCATGTCAAACTATTGTCATGTACTGCATGCTTCTTCACCACCCAAATACTCCCCAGTGTACTGCAAGTCTCACTACACATCCCACCTATCCACCTAATGCCCCTCACCTGCATGCCACACCTCCACCAAGCCCAAATGCCCACACAGCCCTTAGTAAAGGCAAGCATGGGCTAATAGTCCGTAGTCCAGGCGGCTCGTGACCCACGCCCTCGTCACGAGCCGCCTGGACTACGGCAACACCCTCTACGCCGGGACCACAGCCAAACTCCAAAACCGCCTGCAACGCATCCAAAACGCCTCGGCCCGCCTCATCCTCGACGTACCCCGCAACAGCCACATCTCCGCACACCTGAGACACCTGCATTGGCTCCCAGTCAGCAAAAGGATCACCTTCAGTCTTCTCACCCACGCACACAAAGCCCTCCACAACAAGGGACCGGAATACCTCAACAGACGCCTCAGCTTCTACGTCCCCACCCGCCCCCTCCGCTCCGCTGGCCTCGTACTTGCTGCCGTCCCTCGCACCCGCCGCTCCACGGCGGGTGGGAGATCTTTCTCCTTCCTGGCGGCCAAGACCTGGAACTCCCTCCCCACCAGCCTCAGGATCACCCAGGACCACTCCGCTTTCCGGAGACTCCTAAAGACTTGGCTGTTCGAGCAGCGATAACCCCCCCTTTCCCCCCTAGCGCCTTGAGACCCGCACGGGTGAGTAGCGCGCTTTATAAATGTTAATGATTTGATTTGATTTGATTAATACTAACACTCCCACAATGCACAAGCCCATCTACCTGAAAACCAGGAATGTGCACATCATATCACACTCCTTGCATGTATGCCTGTTGGACTACCTATACGAACTAGATGTAATGACCTCGGACCACAAAATGGCATTGACAGCAAAGCAATAGAACAACACAATGCCATACAACCCTAAACCCAGCTGCAGCACTGTGACTAATCCGACTGGCTACTAATCAGGATCCACAACCCAGAAAGTCAGACACCATGGTATGATTTGTCAAATGGCAGACTCCATGCACATGCACAGCACGAACAGACAGCAGATTTAACCTTGCATACTCCCATACCCTCCACCCACTGGGACACCATGCGTCTATGTCCAGCCTTCTACTAGTCACGACTATCAAGCCTAATTAGTCAGTAGCTAACAGTGCAGAACAGTCATGTGAACTATCAGTCTGTACCAGTACCCATCCACACAGCCAGATATACTAAACCTGAATGACACTAACCTAAATGGAGTATGTTACACAGTCACAGGCCACAATCTACCACCAATGGTATGCTGTGCAGCATCTGTCATTGTCACTGTTGGGAGTCATGTCAAGCTACTGTATGCATATGAGAAAGAATGAATCAAACATATCTTCAATATGTAACTCCTTCTCTCACTCTATCCACAGGTACCCCTGCCAGTTTCATCATAGAGAAGATACCAGAGACTGCCAGCACACCACAGGATGAGGGCCCCAGTGAGGACAACACATCTGGATGTCTGGACACTGATGGCCTACCCATCTGCGACATCTGATCAGTCTATCACTCCCTGCCTCACCATGCCTACATCAATCCCCCCAAACTTTGTGGCATCAACATCATAACTTACCCTTCATCCACAAACCTTTGTCCCAAGGACAGATGAAACTGTTGTGTGCCCCACAGTACAGGGACCTGAGTCAACCCCCTCACACGCAAGACAGTAAAGGTCCTGCGTACACTGGGAGTGAGCACACTGCGCCAGGGGCACAGGCACATGGGGCAATGGGTTTGGGAGGGAAGCAGTGGTCCAGAAGATGGGGCCCCCAAGGGACTCTACTGATCAGGTAACATCTCCCAAGTCTATGGAGCATACCAACCATCCCAGGACCGGATGGGCCAGATCATAACCTTGTTGTTGGAAAACCAAGGGCTGCAGAGGGAATACCACCAGGAAGTCATGCAACAGTGGCAGGCCCACAATGCCACCATGGTCTCCATTGCAGGGGTGCTGAGGGATATCAACACCACCCTGCATGCTTCCTCCACCCAACAGCAGGTCCCATCCACTAGCAACATATCATCAGACCCATCCACATCAGTAGTAGCCAGCTGATTGGAGGCCCTGCCAGGGGAACCACAGCTCTCAGACTCCCCTCCCTCTGAAGCTGAAGAAGCCCCCAAAAATGTGGATGTCTATCCAGACATCCAGCTGGAGCAGATGGCACAACCCACCCACTGCCAAGAAGTGACCCGTGTCTGATTTGTCTCCATTGTGTGCCACTGAGACACACTGTTGACTGTTCAATTACATTACACCATCTCCCCATAGACAACTGGACACTGGACCTCTGCAACCAACTGCTGTACCACCTACTCTGATGATTCTATGTACCATAACCCCATTCGTCACCTCTTGGACAATGTTTGCACCATATATGTTTTTCACAATTTCAAAATATGCACAATAAACTCCAATGGAACATAGCTACTGTATATGTGCCTTCATTACAATATCAACAAAAGTCATGATTGCAATATGTGAGATGGCTATGCACACCTACATCCAACAGGCAGATTAATGCACAGGAGAGAGAGGCATCATCAGCGGGAGAGACACATGTCAGACAGTCCAAAATCCTGACACACACAAGAGTATAGTCAGCATGCAAACCTGCAAAAAGACAATGACAGACATTAACATCAGGATGGAAGGCATGGAACCACACAAAGCACATATGCAGCACATAGAGGTCGTCCCCAGTGCAGGTTACCTCCTAACCAGAGCCCCCCAGAGATTACCTATACAACACTAGTCACTAAATATTCGTCAGTTAGTACTGTAGCTGGCACCTGTCTTTTACAACTCCCAATTCTCAAATAAGTCTGCACTGGCTAGTGACTATAAAATCCTCACGCCATAGGTAGCAGATGCACATATAAAGTTACCACAGTCAGTAGGTGGAATGACATGAGTACAGGAGAATGAAGCACACACTGCTCATTACTGGTCTGTACATTGGAGATTTGAATCAAGGAAACCTCAGTGGTTACTCTTGTTAGATATGGGAAATGATCATTGTGCACATGACATACAACCAGTCTGCTCCCCCAACACACACAGAGGGATAGGAGCACATCACACCACCAGTGATGAGTCTACTTAGGTGGACTATTGTCAGCAAATCATTTGGACATACAACACTTGCCAAACCCAACTCACCATGAGTGTATGTCACTGGAAGTACTGATTGATGAGCTCAGTCCTAGAGTCAGCTGCACCTTCCTCCTCTGCCTCCTCATCACTTGCCATGTCAGCATTACCAGCCACTGATCCAGCTGCCTCACCCTCATCAGCTAGCAGTTGTATCTGGCGTCTCAGGGCTAGATTGTGGAGCATGCAGCAGGCTACTCTATCTGGCATACCTTTTGGGGTAAGTAGAGGAGGGCACCTCAAGATAGGTTCAGACACCTGAGTCTGGCTTTTAGGAGTCCAAATGGCCTTTTGATTATACGCCTAGTCCTCCCTTGGGCCTTACTTAAATGACTTCCCCATCAGTGGCAGGGTACCTCACTGGTGTCAACAGCCAGGGAAGGTTAGGATAGCCAGAGTCACCTTCGTGAACAAATGCAGGACCAGTGACACAACAGGTACAGCGACAGGGAAGAATTTTTATGACGGATGCAACAACAGTGAACCACATTCAAATTAATACACACCAAGGAGCCAGGCCCTCTCTGTGTGTACATTGTGTGTGGGACATTGCTGTTCCTAAAAAAAAAGTCATGTACAGATCCAGGAAACTTGGCTGTGACCTGAGATGTACTGGTCTGCCAGACACACCAGCTGAACATTTAGTGGTAAGTTCTTCCTGTCCCTATACACCTGTTCTTTGCCACTGGGAGGAATCGGAGCTATATGTGTGCCATCAATGGTCCCTATCACATGAGGGATGTGTCCCATATCATAAAAGTCTGCCTTCACATAGGCCAGATCCGCACATTGGGGGAACCGGATGTAGCTGTCCAGGTGTTTAAAAAATGCACACAGTACATCCTTCAACACAAGCCTGAACATGGGCCGTGACATCCCTGCTGCCAAGCCCGTTGTATTCTGAATGGAGCCTGTGGCAAGAAAGTGTAGCACTGACAGGACTTGTACTGTGGGAGGGATGGAAAAGGGATTGCTTGTAACAGATCAGGCTCCAACTGTGTACATAGATCCATTATGGACTGACGATTCAGACAATAGGTTTGTATGATATGTCTGTCCTCCAGGGTTGCAAGGGCAACTAGTGGATGGTACACAGGTGGTTGTCTCAATCTCCTCATGGCAGGACATCTAGGTAGATAGGAGAGAATGTACATTGAGAAATGCACTTGGAAGCTGAACATGTCAAAATAGTACACACCTAATACTGTTTGACATGGGTAGCCCTGCTGACATATATGAAAATGGTCATGCAGAAGCCTTGCAGCACAATGCTGAACCTGTGCGTCATGTAGTACACGTCACATGTCTCATCACTACAATGATGGCACAACATGGGGTTAGTCCCCCTTTAGTCCTAATATGTGTTTGGCACAGTTAATTAGACACATCAGTGCGTGAGGTGTCCACAAAATGGCAGCCATCTGTCCTGCAGCCCTGGACAGATAAAAGTGAGCTAAGTCTTCCGGCGTAGGTCCTCCGGCGTATGTTATACCTCCGTGCAACTTGTCATTGGTTAACATTGCTGCCTATGGGGGATTGGGGCCAATGGTGATGACTGCCGGTGGTGACGGCCTGGTATGTGGTGGCTGTGACCGCCATTTTCTGCAGCCTTCATTACTTGTCTCTGACACTATTGCCAGCAAGACCTCCATGACCTGAGCTGCTGTGTGCTGTCTCTAGGAGCAATTATGCCATGTCCTGCAGGTGACTGACCTCAGCCTTCACACCAGAAGAGCTAGAGAAGCTTGTGGATGGGGTCCTACCCCTGTATGAACAGCTATTTTGGGAACCAGAGGAACAGGTGAGCCCAATCCCATAGTCATGTGTGATAAGGGTGTGTATGATGGTGAATGGGGTAAATGTACCAGTGAGGGAGTATAAATGCATGCAGATCGCATGAAGTGAAGGAATGTGGGCAGTGAGGACGGGTATTTGTGGGCACTTGGTGAGTCTGATGTATATAGGCCTCTCCTGTTAGTATGGTGCCAGTGTACATGACTTTCTCCTTCTGTTTGTGTCATCCATGTATCCATGCAGGTGAACGCCAATCAGAAGGAAGGGATCTGGCGTGCCATCATCAAATATGTGCGAACCCTGGGGGTCCATAGCAGGTGAGGCACCCATTGTCGCAAGTGGTGGAAGGACATGAGACGCACGGCCCGGAAGACCGCAAAGGCCCAGCTGGTATGTCCTTCCAATGAGGGAGGGGAGCCCATTGGAACCTGACCCCCCCAATGACCCGCATATTGGCAGTGGTCTACCCTAAGGTGGATGGGCGTTTGAGGTCAGCACAGCAGCCACTAGGGGATGAGTACTGACTCTATCCTGGGACTTGCATAGGGTTGTACGGGATTAGCTGCCTCACTGTAGCTTATGTGAAAATGTTTTCATTGCAACATGTATGTAGACATTGGGGGAATGGGTAGCAACCACCCAGCATGATCATTAGTTGTTGATTTTTTTTATGGTTTTCTGTCAGTGGATATGTATCTCACATATCCACTATTCTCCATGTCTGCATTGTGGAGAAGGTAAAATCAGATTGGCACATGTGTGACTCCATCCTGCCTTTAATGTGGATGTGACCTTGTGTACTGCCCCACCCACTGGGTGTGACCTGCTCCATCACTCTGCTTTTGGCCATTTGTGGCTCTAAGGTGTCAGTCGACTCCCATCTGTATGGCACACCTGTCTATGCAACTGTGTGACTTAGCTTTTATCATTGGGACAATAGTAATCAGGTACTGGTAATAATGTGGACTCCATGTGAGTCAGCCATTACATATCTACCATATATATGACTAATGGTTTGACAGTTAAATCCCCATATATTGGTAATCTGCTATCTATTGGATATGTGAAGGTTGCTGAAGTACACTTATTTGAAATGTAGCTTTGAAAAGGTCAGATTGCAAACATCATGTATTTCTAAGTGCTAAACTTGTGGGGATGAAACCTTGAATACAATGGGATAGTAGTAGAAGTGGTAAGTGCCTAGACAGTCCTCATCATTCACAATGTGTAATTAATGCCATGTATGCAAATGCCCTAACAACAATAGTGCTACATAGCTGATTGGCTGCCCATATCATATCCCATTTGTCACTTGGGGGAGGATCTGATGAAGTGTGAACATGTCAGCTACCCTTGGCCTAGCTGAAGTGGGTGATTAGGACAGGAGTGCACATAGCATGGCTAGTGATATGTTGATGTGAAATTTATGTTGTATTTCCTCTGCTGAGGCAGCCCTATGTAGTAGTGTGATGTGTTGTCAGCGCCAATGCAGTGGTGTTCAGCCATGTATGCATATTGCAATCATGTATTGACCGTCAGAGATTTGTACTGTCAGGACTTAGGCACAGGTGTTCTCATATCAGAATGGTGTGATTGAGGGTGGTGTCATGATGTCGTGAGGTCGTACAGGTAAAAATGCATGTGTGGTGGGTTTATATGTGAACCATGTTGTCATATGTGTGTTCTTGATCTTAGTCAGTTGTAACACTGCACTCAAGGACTGGGTATGGATGTGTAATGTGTGCAATATGGGCCATTGTAGATGCACATAGATGTATGATCAGTTGTGATACATATGTATTTGGTGTCTGCAGATATTCATCTGTGATTGGGTTAGTTTACAAACATGCCTGTAGCCATTACTTGTTTTGTACACATCAGATGTCACTTGTATGGCTGTCTCACTTCTAGTGGGACAATCAGTAATTAGTGAGACATTATTATACAGAGTGTTATGTCCACCATATATTGTGACAGGCAGATGCTGTGTGGTGTGTGAGTGTAGTAGTATTCACTGTCATGGAGCTCTCACTAAGGACATGGACTGGTCAGCTCATGTCACTATACAGGCCTGATGTGTTTGGTTCAGTCAGCTGCACTTCCAAAAGGTGATAGGAGTATGGAAAGGACTTGTGTGAAATCAGGGAGACATTTGTACTTCAGCTAGGACATGATGTGCATGCAGACATGGCTATGGTGGTGATCATGTGGATGATTCCAGTGGTGCAGACCTACTCAGATGTTGACGTAGGTTTGAGGGTTGGCATTGAGGGATGGGTATTGGTGACATGTTGTAACATGATGTAGGACATGTGTATTGATATCTGAGATAGCCTAGGCAGGACATATATTATGACAGATGTGCATGTTAACAAGTGTGTATGTGAGGTATGTGTTAACCTTCTCTCTCCCTATCTCTCTCTCTCCCTCCTTCTCTCTTTGTATTTGTGTGCATCAACATCGGCAGACGAAGGATAAGAGGCACAGGTGAGTGGCGATGCTGCAGGCCACAGGACCAGTAGTGCTGCTACCAGTGACAGTGAGGGACCCAATGGCACGGAGGGCGAGGGAGTGCCACGGGAGAGACCAGATCATCAATGTCATCTTCAGAATCTTCCTCCAGTGAAAACTTCCTGGTGGTAGTGGACCCTTCTGGCACCACCCCAGCAGCATCATTTGCAACTACCCCCTTGTTACCACCACCCTCACTGTAGCTGCCCACCCAGTTGCCCATGTCCGCTCACCCAGGAAGATTGGCATCTCCTTCACTGCAGGCACCCGTGCCCCTGCCCCAGTCTGCCCTGCTGCCTTCAGTGAGGAGGCTATTGACCTCCTGAGGTCCATCTCTGTGGGTCAGTTGACCATTGTGAATGTCATCCAAGAACTGGCAGTTCAAATTCAGCAGAGCAAGGTGTTCCTGCAGGGCATTCACTGTGCATTGGCTGGCCTACTGAGATCATTTCAGGCTCTGGCCTCCACAATGATGGCAGCCAGTCACCCTTTGTCTACCATCCCCCCTCCACCTACCTCTACCTAAACCAAAATCCCTCTTCCCAAAACCAGCCAAAGCACACAGACACAAAAGTATGCATCCACCTCAACAGCCAAAGGTACCACTGACAAACACTAGCACCACAACACCCACCACTGGCATGCACACAAACAACACCCTGCTGCAGTCACACCAACATCCACTACCTTCACTGACTCCCACACAACCCCCTCCTTCACAGACACTACACCAGACGCACCTGCAGCCACACACAAACATTTACAAATCCAGCCACACCTCCTATCTCACCCACAGTTAGCACAATGGCAGACCCGCACACATCCACCCCAGTCACCTCATCCACACCCACGATAACCACCGACACACCACATGAGGCATACCTACCATACCTGCAGAGACCACCCCAACAGACAGTAACCCATCCAGCATTGCATCTCCCAGCACCTCTTCCCCCCATCCTCCCAAGACACATAAATGCCCGCACTTACCCACCCAACAGACACCCAGGACCAAGAAGCATTCATCGCATGCACTTGCACCCAAGACATCCATGCCAACACCTCTTACAACCACTCTCTCTACCCCCTCCTAAACCTTTTTTTCATGATCACCCTGTGTGTCTAAAAAGCATTTCCTCTCAGAGTTTTCCCTGTTCCCTACTCCTCTCCCACAACGTGATACCCCCAAACCGTCTGTGTCCCTCTCCCCAATACAGCCCTTCCACCTCCAAGTCCTCCCCTGCACCCCCTGCTAGTACCTATGCCCCTCCCCTGCCAAGATGTCAACCCCTACCAAGCCCAAGCCCAAGTACCCCCTCCCAAGCCAAAACCCAAAGGCCCCCCTCCCAGACCAAAGTCCAAACCCCCCATCCACCCCAACCCCTGAAGTGCCTGCCTGCCCCCTTGATGCCCCTACCCAATGGGAGTCATTTGGCAGTCAGGAGTCAAGCAGGGGCACATAGAGGTGTCATTTGTGCCTTTGGCATTGTGAACATTGGACTGCCCAATGGGCTGATTATTGTATTTAGTTATTATTTATATTCCCTACCCAAAGATTGGAAGACATCTGGCCAAACCTGTTGTTGGCTTTGATGGTAACAAACTTGTCTTGCCTTTCTTTCCATGTGGCTGTATTGTACTTGGCACCTTTGGTTTGTTTGTGTGTGATGTGTGTGGGGGGGTTGTGCAACTGTAGTGTCTGGCCTGCATGTGTGTGTGTGTGGCCTTGGCTTTTGTCCCGTTGTGATGGCTGTGGATTGTGTGTAGGATATGTTTGTGTTTGGTACATGCATGTATGTGGATGAATTATGTATTGTTTGTGTTGAGATGTGTTATGGTAGTATTGTGTGTCCTTGTGTGGTAGATGTGTGTACGTGCGTGTGTGTGGTGATGGATATGTCAGATGCGTTGTGTGTTGTGTTAGCATGGTAGACATATGTGTTGTTGTATGGCTGTGCCATTGTGTATCTTGGTTATCAGGTATTGTTATGTAGTATTTATGTGGTGTAATGTGGAAGTGTGTACTGAAATCGCTTCATGCAGTATTTGTGTAGTTGCTGTTGTGGTGTCGTTGTGTGAATCAGTGGTGTTGTCTATTGTTGTGTTCGACAGTGCCATTGCTATGTATCTGGGGGTTGGTGTGCCTATTACAAGTGTGTGTTGGCCATGGGTTGTGTAGTATGTGTGTGTGTGTGTGTGTGTGTGTAGTATGGGTGTGCATGTGTGTATGTAGGTGTGTGTGTATGGGTGTGTGGTTACATGTGTGTGTCGCAGTTGCATGCCGCTCTGGATGTGTATGTTGTATGTGTACTTTAGTTTTTCTCTACAGTGACAGGTACGTGTGTGTACTCACGTTTGTTGTCTTTGTCACTGGTTCTGGAGTCTTTTTTGCAAGTTGGAACAGTGGGTGGACTTCCATTTTGGGTTCCATGGCAGCTGCAGACTTGTATGTGTTCCTGAAGGTGAGTGTCTCCTTTTATAGAGTTGGTTTCTGCCAGGATTTTCATGGTGGTGCAACTGCATCGGAAACCTTGGCGGTGTGCAGCCTCGTAATGTGTCCAGTGGGAACATGGGGGCATATTTATACTCCGTTTGCGCCGAATTTGCGTTGTTTTTTTCGACGCAAATTTGACGCAAAACTAACTCCATATTTATACTTTGGCGTTAGACGCGTCTAGCGCCAAAGTTCATGGAGTTAGCGTCATTTTTTTCCGTGAACACCTTCCTTGCGTTAATGATATGCAAGGTAGGCGTTCCTGTCTTAAAAAATTACTGCGATGCATATGCGTCGTATTTATACTCCCGGGCAAAAATGACGCCCGGGAGTGGGCGGGACTAAAAAACCCGCATTTGCGCCGGATTTTTGCGCCTGGGTCAGGGCAGGCGTTAAGGGACCTGTGGGCTCAGAATGAGCCCAGAGGTGCCCTCCCAAGCCCCCAGGGACACCCCCTGCCACCCTTGCCCACCCCAGGAGGACACCCAAGGATGGAGGGACCCATCCCAGGGAAGAAAAGGTAAGTTGTGGTAAGTATTTTTTTTTAAAAAAAAATTGGCATAGGGGGGCCTGATTTGTGCCCCCCTACATGCCACTATGCCCAATGACCATGCCCAGGGGACAGAAGTCCCCTGGGCATGGCCATTGGGCAAGGGGGCATGACTCCTGTCTTTGCTAAGACAGGAGTCATGTTAATGGCGTCTGGGCGCCCAAAAAAAATGGCGCAAATCGGGTTAAGACGATTTTTTTGCCTCAGCCTGACTTGCCCCATTTTTGGACGCCCAAACGCCATTTTTCCCTACGCCGGCGCTGCCTGGTGTACGTGGTTTTTTTTCACGCACACCAGGCAGCGCCGGTCGGCTAACGCCGGCTAACGCCATTCAATAAATACGGCGCCCGCATGGCGTTAGCCGGCGCGAATTTTTTTGCTGCAAAACTGCGTTAGCGCAGTTTTGCGTCAAAAAGTATAAATATGGGCCATGGTGTCCATTTGCCTGAAGGTGGTTACTGTCATCCAAAGCGGCATGACCGCACCGGCAGTACTGGTGTTAGTTTGGCTGTCTTCTGTTTGGAAGACTGCCATGGTCATAATTTGGCAATCTTCTCTGCTGGCCCATGGGCAGTACGACCACTGCTGCCAACATGGCGGTCATGGAACAGCCAAACTCATAATGACCTCCAATGCATGGGAGACAAGGAGGCACGGAGGAAAATTAAAAAATGCATAAAAACACTGTACTACAATCACATTAAACTCATATCAGAAAAAATACCCCTAGAAAATAGCTATGAAAAGTGGAAGAAAAGGAATTAATATACTGGTATACTGGCTACACAAAATGGTCACTGGGCAAATGTTTAGAACAAGCAAGACGGTATGGACACCAAAGAACACATGCAGGCCTATGACAAAAGCATCCTGGCTACACAAAATGGCCCCTCTGCCACTTGGCCGCCAAGGACAAACAGTTTTACAACAAAGAACACATGGAATCCTTTGGCAAAAGTACGCTGATTACAAAAAATATATGCCGCCCACATGTTCAGAACAACAAGCAAAAATACATGATCAACAAAGAACTCATGGAGGCTAAGGCGAAAGCACTATGGCTACACAAAATTGCTTCCTTGCCACATAGCATTGAGAACAAAGTAGGCCTAGAACAAAGAGAAAATGGTGTCCTTATGCAAACACACACACACACTAGCCACAGATTAATTTCCCCTTGGCCAGCAAAGAAAGAAGTGGTGGCAAACAAAGAAGAAAACACTACCATTATTTCAGCAATGCCAAACATGAAAATTAAGTCAACTTTAAAAATTGCCCAACTGCAAACACCCCACGGCATCAAGATTACCCCACCAAAATACACTTTTACATTTTGCAGAAAAACGTATACTACAAAAAAACACATTTTGCTTTTAATCCGAGGCCGTCAATAAATCAATAAATATTTTAATAACAGAAATGTTTTTTTTAAATACACCCAATGCATAGTGCTGGCTGACTGTGGCCTGTGGACAGACTAGGCCCCATACAGCAAAATGAGCAAAACAGTGGAAACTTCATGCACAGCACAAACAGTGGACAAAAAGTAATTTAAATCCAGGCCCCTTGCCCTCCTAAAAAGGTGTACATTTTTTCCTCAGAACATAGCAAAAAAGAAAAACTGTAAACAAACACTGATGTCATGCCTTCCATCAAAAAACAAACATATCCAAAATATCTTTAATGTACTTGATTTCTCCCAAAAAAAAATAGAATGGTATATGCAACACGGATTGGAGACAAATAGAGTGATCCTTTCCCTCCAAATCCAAATAAAAAGTGACCAAGGGATGGACAAAGATGTAGGAGAAGGCTTCTGGACAGGACAAGGAAGTTGGCATCTATGTGACACTTCCTTCCTGTTAGAAAATAAAGTCAAATTACAAATAAAAATGTTCTCACTAAATATTCTATCTGAACTGTTCCTTCAGGTAGAAAACTCACTTGAAAAACTATTTTCGAGTAGGTTTTTCTGCTTTTTGAGCAGAAATTATACTTGAGAAGCAGCCCTCTGACTATGACCTCCCACAACCACTTGCGTACGAAAATCCCAGCAGAAGTCCTCTAAGCAACTGGAAATTTAGCAAGGGCAGGCCAACTCTTGCTTGAACTCACCAGCTTGAATTCTGGAGCCTTGCGATGTTCCCATTGTCAATGCATTGCTCGATCAGGGGAAAAAATACTGCCATGTGGTTATTGGTGGAATTTGGCCAAAACTGTGCATTAGAGTATCTTCCACAACAAGTGTCACAGCATTTTACATAACTTGTCATGTATTTGAGCTTGATATCTGCAGATTATGCAACATATGATGAATTATGTGGCAACGCAGCAAATCCATTATGATGCAGAAAACATAGCAGGCACAAAATATTATAATTCAAATGGCTCTGACCAACTTATGTCAAGATTTTGGTCTACCAAATGTTATGAGTTGGATGTGGAGATATGTCTATCAGTTATCATCCTCAGATGAACAGACTGACTTATATATGAAATCTGTTTATAGAACGATGTCTGAGGTGTCAATTCTGGTAGCAAGATTAGTGTTGGAGTAACATGTCATGGCTAGCAGAGTTAACAGTAATACTTAATATTCATCTAGTGGAATCCTTCCCTAAATCTTTATGTACATCCACGATCTCAGAATGCTACCTTTGAACTGGTCTTTATATATACACCAGTTCCTTTAGTGGAAGAACAATTATTTGAGCAAAGGGATGTGTCGAAATTAGGACAACAACCTTTGGGGCAGATAGCATCAACGTTTATTATAACTGCAGGAGAAATCCAGCACCCAATATGTGACAGGTTAGAAAGCCTGAATACACTGGGAAAAATTGCACATCTAAGTTACAACTAAAATATGTATATTTAAAATTATTTGAATTGTGTACTCTTTTGATATTGAGCATGTGTTTTTACTCTTCTTTCATGATATAGACTAGTGAAACCTGGTAGTCAAACCTTTCCATTCAAGATCCCATTTAGAATTTTCTGGAAGCAATAAAGATATTAAGGTCGACCCCACAAATGTGAGTGCAGGGCCGATATTGCTTGCAGCCAGTGTTTATTTAAATGAAGGCTATGAGAAAGTAGTTTATTTGTTACATGGATTAGGGTCTACCACAGGTAATAAAGTCATATACTCTTAGGTCCAGTGAAATGTTTATATAAATTAAACAAGTGCTCAACCCCTGGTAGATATGGCACAGACTAGACAGGTAAATTAACAAACATATGAAAAGTATTTAGAAGTACAAAAACATCTGAAAAGTTTAAAACACAACACAATTAAAAAAATCCAATTTATAAACATACTAGACATAGAGAAAAGTTTCATAAGGAAAAAATACACTCAAATAAAAAAAATCCAACAAGATGTTGATATTTTTGTTTTTCTTTCTCCTATGGTTTCCACCTTGTGCACCCTGCCACCTCTACCTGACTTCTATGCATAAGGCATGCCTCTATTTAAGCTCCACCATCTAGGTGGTCGCTTTTTTTACATTCTTACTCTAAAGATACTCCCTCACCGGTTTGTATACTTTGCAAACGTATGCACTTCTTCCGAGTCAGTGAAGCTATGCATCTCATTATTTTGCATATCCTTCAACAATGCTGGGAACTTAAGTTGAACACTTGTTACCTATTTTTTCAACTCCTCATTTGTTTACATACCTTCCATTGTCTGTCTGAGGTGGTATGGGAGATATCTGATCTAATAAATGGGAAATATCAGGCTTTAAAATGTTTTTGCTTTAGGGCTGATATCAGTATCCTCTCCTTCATAACAAATGACAAGAGGTTAACTAGTAGTTTACAGGGTTTTCTCTTTCCTGGTTTTAAGTTAAAGTGTTCCCTGTGTACTCTCTGGATTTCCTGCATTAGATCGACTGAATCAGTAGCTTGTGGGAGCAAGTCTTTCAAAAGGTTCACCACAAACATTTTCAAATCATCCCCCTCTGCCCTTTTGCCAATATTCAGAATTTAAATTCTATTTCTTCAAGCTTTTTTTCTCCATCCTCTCAAGCTTATCATTAAAGTATTACCCCTTTTTCTTCAGACACTGAATTTCTTTTGTGTTAGTATATGCTTCCAGACTAAGGGCCTAATTACCAGTTTGGCAGTCATGCTACCACTGTCGAAATGGCATTGGAATTCCCGCTGCACTGTTGGCAGTCCACCCGCCCTATTACGATGCATGCGTTACATAGACGAAAGACCTCTGCAGTCTTACTGCTGCCACCAGGAAATCTTGACTGTGGAAGAATAGGCCAATGCATCTGTCTGACAGCGGACGGCCAGTGTTACTGTCAGCCCAATCATGAAGTACCTATCCACCGACATGACTTTGGTGGTCCAACCACCACATCTGAGCTGGCGGAAAGGGAGGGATATAAGGCTGAAACTCACCTGTACTCAACATCACACTTCCTGTGCTGCCACAGAGCTGATCCTATACATCCCGCCACTGCTGTTCTTTCTTAATGACATCCAAAACCGACACAGTCATGGACGCAACCAAATAATAAGTTAAACTATCACCTCTTTCCATTGATCACTCAGCAAATACATGCTCCGCCATGGACCTTGCAAGGAGTTTGTAGCCCCTGGGCAAAAAATATTTTGTGGGCCCCTGTTCAGAATTGTAATCTATGTATGATCCAATTACAGCTCTGTGATGCCCTCTTTGACCAGGTCACTGGCACTGCACAGTCACACTCAACAAAATTTGACATGTGTTCACATCTCATAATCAGGGATGGTGATGTGTACATTAAATTGTGTCACACAACAGCACCCCTTCATCAATATCACAGCTATTAATCTCTGTAACACCCTGACATTGCCCACATGCTACGTCCTGTTGTGATGTCAAAATACATCTGTATGGATGATGAAACAGAAACACATCTTTTCTACAAAATCTTTGAAATGGACTCTCACACATCACCCACATTTAAAGGTATTGTTAGGTAAATGGAATTCAATATATTCAGTGTGAGAAACATTCAAAGGTCACAAGGTAAAGACCCTCTGCAGATTAGGTTTGCCTCTATCAGGAAGACCCCTAGAAGGCTGGGGCCCTGGGCCACAGTCCATTTTGCACATGCCTCAAAACATCTATGTGGCCAGGACCTCCGGCTTGAAGTATATCAGGGACAACCAATAGCATAACACATGCATATGTGGGTAATGTGCAAGTGCAAACCATGAAAGCAAACACAGAAGCAACAACATTTGTCTCACATTAATATAAAGTAGGTATAAGGAGGTTTAGGAGTTGGAAGGGCTGGACCGACGTTTTGAAAGGGGGTCCCTTGCAAGTGGAAGGGGTGGATGGGCCTGTACTAGAGGTGTATTTTGACGTAGATGGGGTAGGTTTGGGTGTGGCAGGGGCTGGAACCTTTGTGGAATGGGAGGTAGGTGCATTGGGAAGGCAGAGGGCCAGGAAAAACGTTGAGACCTCAGTGGGGAACATGGGAGGACTTTGGGAGTGAGTGGGGTCTTGGAGTTAGAGGGAATATCAGTGTCTGATGTGTTTGGGACTGTTGCAGATGTACGGGTGTAGTTTGTTCCTCAGGTGTCTGTTTGGTGTGTGATAATATCAGTCTGAGTTTCTTAGGTGTGTATAGTGTGAGTTATGTGTCTGTAGATATTGGTTCAGTAGAAGTGCAGGGTGTGTGTTGTGACCTCTGATGTGGTAATGACTGTGGGTGTGGATGTCTGTGGTATTTATATGAATGTGATGGTGGTTGTGGTGGTGCATGTGGGTGTGAAGGGTGGGGGTGTGGTGGTGTGGTGTGTGCATGCATGTGTGTTGTCTCCTGTGCTTTGGGGGAATGGTGTGAGTATGTGGGTTTGGTGTTATCAGTGGTGGGTATGGTGTCTATGCGTTTGGGTGTGTGCAATTTGTTTTGTGTGGGGGTGCTTGTGTGTTGCTTGGAACTGTATGGGTGGGTGCCTGGCAATGTGTGTATGTGCCTTGGGCATGTTTGTTAGTAGTTTATTTGGATGGGTATGAGCAGGGGGAGGAACACAAGGTAGGGGTGGATGGGAGGCTGCGGTGAGAGAGGAGGCCAAAGCTTGAAAAGATCTCTGCGAGCCAGGCATGGAACTGTGAATGCCTTCCAGGTAGGCCACCATCTGCTGCATATATGTGCCTTGCCCCTGGATGGCATTCAGGAGTACAGTTTAACCCACAGAGATGTGCCTCAGAAGGTCAATAGCCTTTTCACTCTGTACAGCTGGGGAGAGGAGCATGGGTTGAGGTGCTGGAGCAAAAGAGAGAGCTCTCCTCCTAGAGGAGCAGGCCAGGCCAACTGGGTGGGGAACAACAGGGAGGGTGGTAATGGAACTGGGGTGGTGGACAAGGATGAAGGTGAAACTAATCATGTGGGTTCTGCCACCACTTGGGAGTATCCAACAGAGGATGACTGTATCTGAACAATTTAAGCTTGTGTCTTCTGTGGCACTCCTCACGCACCTTGGTCACTAAGGCCCTCATTCTGACCCTGGCGGTCTTTGACCGCCAGGGCGGAGGACCGCGGGAGCACCGCCGACAAGCCGGCGGTGCTTCAATGGGGATTCCGACCGCGGCGGTAAAGCCGCGGTCGGACCGGCACCACTGGCGGGGTCCCGCCAGTGTACCGCGGCCCCATTGAATCCTCCGCGGCGGCGCAGCTTGCTGCACCGCCGCGGGGATTCTGACCCCCCCTACCGCCATCCAGATCCCGGCGGTCGGACCGCCGAGATCCGGATGGCGGTAGGGGGGGTCGCGGGGCCCCTGGGGGCCCCTGCAGTGCCCATGCCACTGGCATGGGCATTGCAGGGGCCCCCGTAAGAGGGCCCCTACATGTATTTCACTGTCTGCTGCGCAGACAGTGAAATACGCGACGGGTGCAACTGCACCCGTCGCACAGCTTCCACTCCGCCGGCTCGATTCCGAGCCGGCTTCATCGTGGAAGCCTCTTTCCCGCTGGGCTGGCTGGCGGTCTGAACGAGACCGCCCGCCAGCCCAGCGGGAAAGTCAGAATTACCGCCGCGGTCTTTCGACCGCGGAACGGTAACCTGACGGCGGGACTTTGGCGGGCGGCCTCCGCCGCCCGCCAAGGTCAGAATGAGGGCCTAAGTCCCTCCATGTCAAAACTGTAATATCTGGGAAAACTGTAACCAGCTGTGTCCCCAATGACATTGGCCCCTTCACTTGCCCTGGATGAATCTGATATGACATGTAAAATTGGTTTATTGCAACTGCGTTTCCACATCTGACCATCACGTATCAACAGAAAACATTTATTAAGTTCACGTATCACACCAGTTTGATGGTTCACTATATAGATTTCAACATTAGCAGGAGCACATGCACGCATGATACATAACCTGGAAACAGTTAGTTCTAGGTATGTCAGTAAGGGTTGAGAGGGTTGACAAAGGTCAACCCTACACTGAGAGTGGCATGGACAAGGGTGTGTGTTACACAAGAATCCCATGTTTCCATCCTGAAGAACGCCACAAACTTGCATGAGCCAAAAGGCAGAAACATGTTGACAGTTGAGGGGTAATGGGGTACTATTTCCGCTTATCTCCACATTGAATTTTTAATGCCAAGCGGTATTCCACTTATTATAAAGGTCAGTTTGGCATATCACATAGTTTTTTAACTGTACTATGTCATGGGTCCATATTTAGTTAGAAGTGCCTCCCTGATCTCCAGGTGTAGGCCCGCTCTTCATCAAAACAAGGCCCATATTTATACTTTTTTGCGCAGCCTTTGCGTCATTTTTTGACGCAAAAGTGGCGTAAACTTACAAAATATAATTATATTTCGTAAATTTTCACCGCTTTTGCATCAAAAAGTGACGAAAAAGGCAGCACAAAAAAAGTATAAATATGGGCCCAGGTTTTTGAAGAGCATGGGGAGTCCTATGATGTAGCATGACACCTGGTGGCGTGCAAGGACATCCCATCACATTTTTGGTATATACCTAGATGTAGGCTGATTTAAGGTGTAGCAGTGGTTGTAATAGTTTTTGCGTGGCTTTATTGAGTATAACAGTTGTGGTTGGAGGCCAGCTCACCCTTGAGGCCCACAGCCTCTAGTTC
Organism: Pleurodeles waltl; assembly: GCF_031143425.1. Lineage (NCBI taxonomy): Eukaryota > Metazoa > Chordata > Amphibia > Caudata > Salamandridae > Pleurodeles > Pleurodeles waltl. The sequence continues at coordinate 1,027,476,081 of NC_090448.1, read as the reverse complement.
CCTACCACAGGGAGTGTCTGTGGTTATCTGTGCATTGATTAAATGTACACGGGGCAACATATAGGCACTAATGCTGATGGCACCAGTGATGTTTGCACAAGCATGCCACTGTTGAATCCCAACTTACCAAAGGGAAGTTTTGTCCAGTCACTGCATAAAGAGTGCACTGCATGCCATGTCACATGTAATAGGGTCACTATCACATGAGAGACAGCAGTGAAGAACATCACTCCTTACACAAGGAGGACATGTGGCCTTTTTGGTACAATTGTCAGCCAGAACATCAAAGAACATGAGATGATTTATCAGTTCATTCAGCCATGTGTCTGCTCAAGGCATTAAATTGGTAGTGGACTGGACTCTGCTGTGGTCCTGGTCATAAAGATAATAGGCACAGCACATCACCATGCACCTACTGTCAGATCTCCACAAACAGTGAGTTGGCAATGTAAGATGTATGACTGTGGCCAGGACTCACCCCCTTATAACTGTTGTTGGGTCCTTATCTGCCCATCAAGTTCTGGGTAGGCCGCTGCTAGCATGTTTGACATTAGTGGGCTCAGGGTCCAGCATGTGCTCCATTGAAAGGACACCCCCAGCTGGACCTCTGTGATCTTCTGATGGGACTCTGGGTCTGCACCTTCCAGGCTATGGCTTTACAAATGGATTGCTTTTGATGGGTGTTGATCTGTATGGATACAATAGATGAATACACAGATTATAACTGCATGTTTTTGGATATCTCTTTGATTGAGACACATTTTATTGACATCAGTCACAGGCCTAAATCAAGAGTCAACACACCTCATGTGTAGTTCTCACATGCTGAGCAGTACGAAGACATGAAGACACATTTTTGGAGTCATCTGCTGACTATTCTCAACTCTAAGCATGTCCTACACTGACTAGGCAAGCTCACTAACATCCTGTAGCCCAGGACCATCCTACATTTGCTGTGATGTGAGCTACTATGAAACACAACACACCATTGTGATTTTCCGAAGGGTAAAACACTTTTGCATGATTGTACAGACACCTTCACAGCCAGGACCATTGACCTGAAGCATACGGTCCATACAGTTTGGTACCCTAGTATAGACTACATCCTAAGAATTAGGTCACAAAGAAAGGGCTGGCATCTGTGTTACTAAGAGCTTCCTCTCTGGTGATGTGTGGACATGTGGACTACTTAATGGGATATCATTTTATGTCTTAATGAGTTTGTATGGTATGTACTGCCTTCACAGGATACACATTTTGTTGTATGTGGCATAGTTACAGGGATAACAGCAACATACCATTCTATTTGTTGTTTGTTTGGTTTAATGTAACTAAGATGGTGATTCACATATCAAATTCCCTTCAGAAGTAACCAACTAACTGCCCTGTTTTTGTGTCTCATGTGCAAAAGGCCTGCTCAGTTTAAGCATGACATTGAAAACTGACAACAGACTTATGAGAGTAAGAGGCCTGGCATTAGTAAATGACAAACATTGACAATGTGGGTAAATGGAAAAAATATCAGGTCAGGGGGTTACTCCAGTCATTATTCCAACTGTAGTGCATTTAAAAGCAATCAGGGTCACTATTGGTTCAGAAAACCCATTTTGGAAGCATCCAAGGGCTTGTATGTCTACAGGGAGATTACCCTGTGCATCAGTTGTATTGCCACAGTAACTCTGTCCAACCCTGGGCCATGGCCTATAATGGGCAAAACACATTTTCAGGCCTTGCTCTCTGCAGGCTGGGCGTACTGATCCCACATGAACATCACATTTCCACCACTTCAATACATAAAAGTACATCATGTGGCCATCCAAATGTTACAGGAGTAATCAGGATTCACTCTGGGACTCAGAGGCACATTGTAGCCTGTGGGAATGGAAAAGATGGAGTTAAACAGAGTAAGAAATCTATGTAAGATAGGTACCTGTTCCTCTGGTTAGCCAGAGAGCAGTCCATACTGGGGAAGCACTTCTTCTATCAGAAGCCCGAGCTCCTCTGGTGAGAAGACACGGGCCCTCTCACCTACTTGGCCTAGCATGATTGCTCCCAGAGGTGGTAAACAGCAGCTAAAGTGGAGGAAGTTTTGATAGCAGCAGTCTCAGGAGGCAAGTGAGTTATTTTTCAAACCACGGCATCCACGTACACCACATACACGGTCATCAGCATATACGGACACAGCCATTTGCCCTCTACCATCACAATCACCAGCGTTAGCCTATGGCTGTGTCCACTGTAGATGAAACCACCCACTGCATAGTCCACTTCCGCTGGCGGTGGCAGGTACTGAATGTCTAATATGCGCGGTAAGGCATCCACATTTTAGCGGTTATTAGTACAGTATTGGTGACTATAAAGTGCTTCACCAACACTCCAAATGAGGGTTAACATGTTAGCATGTAGACTTCTTCACTGCCATGTGATTTTCACGACACAAATCATCTGTGTATAGCATTGCTGTGCATTAAGGCAAATTGTGCGCGGTGCACTGTACATAGCGGTTGACAGTTTTTTACCTCAAATATTTGAAATTAACATTATTCTACTAAGAATACATTACTGAAAGTATAATTTGCACATGTATGTTACAGCCACATGTGAAGGTCACAATGGGAATTATTGGAGAATGTTGGACAGTAGACAATTATCATGTGGATAATGTGTTATTCTTTCTGAACTAGTTATGTGTTGTCACATTACTTCTGAGTGACTCTTCACATATGTTACTATGGACATTGGGGCCACTGTTAAAAAACTGTTTTCCAATCAAACGTAGATACCCTGGGAAAGGGAGGAGACAACAACCTCCAGTGTAGCACCCATTTCCAGACCTTCTGAATATGGAAGAAAGGCATTTCATTAAGACGTTTTGTTTAAATAGGTAAACAATACAGCATTTATGTCATCAGTTGGAACCTGATCTCCTTCCTCAAAACACTAATCCTACATGTATCCCAACAATTGTGAAACATATGGCAGTAGTGCATTTTCTGGCTACAACTTCCTTTTAAAACACTGTGGCAACATCTGGTGGTATGGTATATCACAAACAATGTTCAGTGGTGTATTACAACATGTGCTTTCAACAGTGATAAGGTACATTGACAGCTGCATCTGGTTCCCCAGACAAGAGGATTTGGCTAGTGTGAAGGTTGACTTCTATGGATTTGGTCACCTCCCACATGTGTTTGGAGCCATTGATGGCACTCATATTTCCTTAGTACCACCACAAGCCAGGGAACAGAGAGGAAGAACTTCCATTCTATCAATGTGCAAGTTGTTTGCTTGCCAGATTTTACATGACATTTACATGACAGTTAGTGAGGTGTAACTTACCAGACTCCACTCCCCAGCTATTCCTGTCAAGCTCTCTGAATGCAGGATGGCCAAGACCTTCCCCTCTAAGGGAAACAGTTGTAATGGGGTGCTGGGAGGATGACCAACAGTCTTTTCGGCCTCCAGGTGTTGCTTGGAGCTCAGGGAACACACTTTGCCACTCAGGTCATTCCACCTCTTTCTAATTTCTTCCTTTGTGCGCAGGGTGGTACCTACAGCATTCCTTCTGTTGACCATCCGGTCCCACTGAGAGGAGTATGTTGGACTTGGGCTCCAAACAAATGTGGCTCTACTTTTACTCTTATGCTATAGTGGAGAGGCAAAGGCTCATGGTCAGGGAAGGGGTGTGTTTTTTATAGTGTAATTTGCAAGGTTGTCCACTTGGCCAATGGATATCAGCTGTGTAGTTTTTGTATCCATCCAATGGGCACTATTCTGATGCTTTGCTGAGAGCGTCCTGTGACGCCCTACCGCTGTTGGGGAATTGCTGCAAGGAGACTGACAGTACAACTGTGTTTTCATAATTTACTTGGTTAGAAGCCACGGCCCTGATGCGATGGAGTACGCATCAGCAACATTGCAGTCCGCCGCACAGCTGGCAAGAACTTCTCCGTTGACATGGTTGGAGAATCAGGATGCATGCATCATAATACGGTGGTAGGAAGACTGCCTGCTCAGCTTACTTTTCGGGACCGCTGCCAAGGTGGTATGGCGGTGAAAACACCAAACTCGAAATCAGGTCCTTAGTTTGTATATCGCCCTCTCCAGTACATCTGTAGGCAGAACCAAACCAACGATTTTCCCTTCTAGTTTGTTGCAGGCCACATGAATCTCCCTTTGGTTGTTTCTGAGGTGGAAAAGAGTTCCCTAATTTCTACGGATAGCCTAGCTATCATCTCCTGAACTGTCCATGGGTTCTCAGTCCTGCTTTCTTTACTGATCTCACATAGGTTAACTGCTGAACCCTGAAGGGTTGTACTGGATGTCTCCACCCATGTCCATTCCCAACTAATTTTTCAAGCAGGAGTCCTGGAGTTGCCCCTCCCTCTCTCTCTGCTCTTCCAAATCTCACTCAAGTTCAAGTTCAAATTAATTCATGGTTCAGAACTCCTAAGAGGTCCACACAAAACAATTTCAACCTCAAGTTAAAACAGAGAGCATCTTTCCTAAGGTGAATCATTGAAAAATAAATCATAACATTAATTTATAAAATGGAGACATTATCATTACAAAGCCAGTGTTCACACTAAAATCAATATAAGTTTAAAAACATTTTAAAAGGTTGAATATTCAATGGAAAAACAATTAATAAGAAGGATCAAATTATAATTGTAAATCTTCCAAAGGTAATTGTACTGACAGTTTCAAAAAGATAGGTCTCAGCCATTTACAGTGATGCAATAAAATAGTAGGGCAGACAAAGATAACATGTTTTAGATCGTAGATGCCCTTCTAACACAAATTACAAACTTCAGAAGATCCATATCATTTAGATGTTAAACATTTTAAAGGGAACATGTCAATCGCAGTAGCGTCAGGAAACTTCTAACTCCATGAGCCTTATTCCATTTTTAAGACGGTTTGCACTTTATCTATTGTAATGGTATCTTTTATTCTGTGGTAGCCCCTTTTGTTATCACAGGCCTAATTCTCCAAGCAGCAATTTAAGGGCCGCAATGCCAGTTTTAACTAGGCCTTTATTTGAGAGGAGGGGAGAGAAAGTGTCATCTTTTCCTCAAGCCTGAGCTGGTCTATGGCAAATTTATAGTTCCTATATAATAGAAATTTTACTTTCTTCCCCATGAGTATTTTCTTTTTTACATAGTACCTTCAGGTTTCCTGATCACTTTTCCCCAGACAAGAGAACCACCGAATAATACCCACTAGACCCTGGGCATAGGCACTTTTCATTTCAAATTCCAGCCTTAAAGCTGCTACTGATACTGAAGTATTGCAAGAAATGAGTCTTCTCAAAATCTGTCCCTCTACTTTATTCAAGAAACCCCTTTTAGAGATATCTGTAATCTCCATTGCATATAGTTGAGTAGCAGGGATTTTGGCCTGATAAACGGATAAGAGATAGGAAGAATGTCTTCTTCCTGTGGCCCTACAAAATGCCCTCCGGCCCTTACTCTAGGACTGAGGTTTGCACGTGTTATCTGGAATATGATCACCATCACTTAAATTACTGTGCATTACTTTCCCCAAAAAGGTAATGGCTTCGACCACTTCCAATTTTTGGGAGCCCTGATACCAAAGGAAATTAGGGTCCACAAAGCAGGCACTAAACAATTAGTATAACAAAATGTTAAGACTGGAAATAATAATTTGGCCCAGAGGGTGACTTCCTGTTTTATTACTGAAATTGGTACTTTATCCGTACCCATGGCAGCGGAACAGCACATTCCTAAAATGGCTAACTCAATCTGCTTTATGAACAGAGAGAAGTATATTGATACATCATTGAGACACAGACCACTGGGGCTTCCTCCTCTTTCTCTGCACTACTGTTATTAATTCTATGCAGCTTTCACTCATGGCCTCTGCCTTTAGCTACTGCTTCCTTCCACTCAAAATATCCTCTCTTTACTTGGCTCAGGCTTAAGGACTGGGCATTTTCACTTGATTTTTCGCTAAAAAAGAACTGAGAATGGAGTGACTTTAATACTCCTAGCCTGTCAGAGGGTCTCTGCCCCACAATGCCATGTGTAGCACCATCTGGCATCTCCTATCCAATCCTTCCGTTTCGTAGAACTAGTGCAGGCTTCACTGTGGAGCCAGCTTGTCCTTTGTCTAAGTACTCTTTTTATACGGAGTATAAGGTATTTAAGTCTGGCTTTAAGTCTAGTTTATCAGGATGGGACCGGAGAGGGAATAGAGAGGCAATCAGAGTTAGCTTTACAGGTGCTATGTTGGAACGTAAATGGCCTTAGGGTTAAAAGGAAGCAGTACCAAATGTTGTGCTATCTATGGGATAAGGGTGCATACATGCTCCTGCAGAAGACTCACCTTTTAAGAGCAGAGTATAAACAGCTGATGCTGAAGCACAGTTGAATTTAGCATGCAATTGCAACAGATCAAATGCATTGTGTCAAAGGAGCAGCAATTATTGTTAGCGCCAACATAAGCATTGTAGTATTGGCAAGTAGGGCTGATGATGGAAGAGCTGGGTGATGGCTGGGACTAAAGTATGTTAGAAATTGGATCTCTAGTTGGCAGAGATATACACCCTTGTCCAAATAGGGACCACAGTCCTAGTCAAGGTAGTTTCTTTTCTCGCAGCACGGGGATTGTGTTGATTTTGGCGCGTAGTCCGGGCTCCTCACTGTGGTGCAGGGGTCTTCTTTGACGCCCAGGGACGATGCAGAAAAAATCTGTAATCCACTGGAGAAGGCACAGGTGCTAGCGTCAACCCGGTGAAGTGATGTATCAAATTTTCTGTCACGAGGCAGGCGCTGCATCAATGTTCCACTCATGGAATCGGGCTGTGTCGTTTCAGCTCGTTTGTGCATCATTCTGGTAGGGCCATGTGTCAAATCTTCAGTCGTAAAGCAGGTGCTGTGTCAGATCTCCACTCGGGGGACCAGACTGCGTCATTCACTGTCTGGTGATATCTCAGTCGCAAAGCAGAATGTGCGGCTTTTCTGGTGGGCCTTGCGCTGATTTTTTGTGCACAAGGAGTTTATGTAGTTGTTGAAGTCTTTTTAGCCCTGAGGCTTCAGCAAACAGGAGGCACAATCAATCCAAGCCCATGGAGTGCACTTCTCAGCAGAGGCAGAGGTCAGCAAGGCAGCAGTGCAACATCAGGGCAGCAGTCCTTCACAACAAAGCAGGCCAGGTGAGTCCTTTGGCCAGCCAGGCAGTACCTCAGGTCCAGATGCAGGGTCAGTTCCAGGAAGTGTCTGAGTTGGTGGGGTCAGAGACCCCGTTTATGTACCCAAAGATGCCTTTGAAGTGGGGGAGACTTCCAAGAGTGGTTTTGAAGCGCACAAGGTTCCCTTTCCCTTTCCCGTTCCCTTTCAGTACAATCCTGTCTGCCAGGGTCCCAGTAGGGGGGTTGGCAGACAATTGTGTGAGGGCAGGACACCGTCATTTGAAATGTAAGAGTCAGCCCCCCCACCCCCCCGGCCCAGGAAGAACCATTCAGCATGCAGATGAGTGCAGGTGTGACTGAGTATTATGTGTTTGTGGTTGTCTGGGTGAACTGCACAAGGGAGCTGTCAACCAGCCCAGCCAGACGTGGCTTGGAGACAGGCTGTAAGGCACAGATGGCTTTAAGTACAGAAAATGTTCACTTTCTAGAAGTGGCATTTCTAAAATAGTAATATAAAATCCAACCTCACCAATAAGCAGGATTTTCTATTACCATTCAGGCCATACTAAATATGGCCCGTTTACCCCTTGTTGATCAGAATCTACCACTCAAACAGTAAATGAGGGTAGTCCTAATGCTATCCTATGAAAGGAGCAGGCTTCACAGTAGAGGAAAACCTATTTAGGAGTTTTTTCACTACCAGGACATATAAATCGCACAGGTACATGTCTTGCCTTTTGTCTACATAGCACCCTGCCCTATAGGTTACCTAGGGCCTACTTTAGGGGTGAATTATATGCAGAAAAGGGGAAGTTTAAGGCTTGGCAAGTACTTTTGAATGCCAAGTCAAAGTGACAGTGAAACTGCACACACAGGCCTTGCAAAGGCAGGCCTGAGACATGGTTAAAGGGCTACTTATGTGGGTGGCACAATCAGTGCTGCAGGCCCACTAGTAGCATTTAACGTACAGGCCCTGGGCACAGGTAGTGCACTTTACTAGGCACTTACAAGTAAATTAAATATGCCAATTGGGTATGAGCCAATGTCACCATGTTGTGGAAAGAGCACATGCACTTTAGCACTGGTTAGCAGCGAGTAATGCTCTTATAAGTGAGTAACGCTCAAAAGTTAGAACACCTACCAATCCACATGTCTGATCATGTTGCTATACTTATGCACATTGTCATGTCAGGTTAGAAGAAACCAACAAGAAGGACACTTGATTGGATCCTTCTCCTTCATCTTGGCACAGTTTTGGAGGTTCAGATATGAACTGAAGAGTATTTTAAATGGAACATAGGAACAGCTCAAATTTGGGTATTTTTCCAAGTGTTATACTCAGAAGCCTTTACTCTAGACATTGGTTAAAAGCTAAGGGGTTGCTTTCACTTTGTCAGAGCAGCTAACTTTCTTAAATCAGGAAGTGAGTTGGTCGGAGGAACTAGCGGGAATCAAGAAATTAAAAAGAGGGAAAGCGTCTGGGACCATTGAGTGTTTGAGGGTTTGCTTAGCTGGCCTGTTTTATGACATATGTCCAGGATTATGACATGGAAGCAGCTAATGGAGGGTGACAGGTTGCTGTTACGGGATGACTGGAAAGGGCTAGTAAAATTGGGAATGTCAAGATGTAAATACTACTTGCTCTCAGCATGGTTTAAGACTCAAGACTGGACCAACTGTAAGCCTAATTTTATTCAGATGGAGCTACATATCCCCAGATGAGAAAGAAGGAAGTGGCCAAGTAGTACCAACAACTGCTAAAAGCAGCAGAGGAAGGTATGAACCCAGTATACCATGTGAAGGAAGAATACTTGCCCTCGGATGAGCTGTCTTAAACAAGTATCTTTTAACTTGTTATACTCCACAGCTAAATCTACCCTATTTAGAAGAAATCACTTGTTCGCTCTTCATAGTGGCTTCTGGACTCTCCCACCCACCTCTTGGGAAGCTTGTGAAGTTCAATGAAGGCAGGGACTCCAGGTGTAAGAAACATGAAAGCCAGGGTGCAGATGACATCCACATGTTTGTTAGTTGTCCTAAACTTACCCATTTTTGGAAACAAGTGGGTAAAAAGATCTCTCACATTTTGCGATGAGCAGTGGAGGTCAGCCAAAATGTGAAATTTTTTGGGACACTGGGAGAAGATTTTGAGAGGGGCTCTAAGCAACTAAATTTTTACAAGCTGCTGTTTTACTTGACTCTCCTGGCAAGAAGGTCGATATGGAGGAGATGGCCCCAGCGTGAACCTCCTATTTGGACCTACTGGTGGAGGTCAGTAATATATTTACATGAGTTAGATTAAAGGTCAGAGAGTAATAGACATTACCCTTGTAGCCTCTCCATCTAGGTCCCAATTGCAAATATGCCTAAGGAAAAGAAAGCCCAATGATTAAACATCCATTGCTGATGATGGTACAATGGTTCTCCCTCCTCTATAGAGTGCACTGGCTCTTGACTAAACTGCTTGTGAGCATTTGAGGTTGTAACAGCCCGGTATATGCTCACTTGACGTGATACGAGGATAAAAAAATACCCAAGTTCCTAGCACAACCAGAGAATTGACCTTATGGTCCTTGGAGATCTTCTGTGTTTGCACGTCAAGTGGGAGAGGGTTCAACCTCCTCACAGGTCACAGTGCAGCAGGTTTGGTCTACCTAGTATCCTCTTGCAATTTAAACAGTGTTCTGTGGAAGGCTGTGTACAGGTAAAACGTAGAGTTCAACAGCCTGTGTGGGTGGGGGCACATTAAGACACTCCTATTTCCTCTTTGACCAATAGAGTGAAGGTGCCCATGCCCTCAACGACCTACTATTGCAGTAGGTCTTGTTATTTTTAACAATACCAAAACATAATGTGTGAGTGCAAATTCAAGATGACAAAGTACTTGTTCCACATTAAATTTGGGCAGTGAAGACTGGGGGTGTGAGTGGGTTGTGTGCTATTGTGATTCTAATGTCCCCCCACATCTAGCACTAAAATCAAACTTGAAGCAGACACTGTACCCACAACAGAGACATATGTCTGGTAGGACAAAAACAGGCTCCTTCAGGTGATACACAAGCATTGAGGAAGCATCCTGTTTACTCTTTTTAAGGGTGCAACACTCTTACATGTGCTTGAGATAAGCCTGTCATCCAGGATACTACACTGTGATATCAACAGGAGGGGCACATCTCCTGTCCTGCAGAGTCAGACGGGCATATGGGGCAATCAGGCAGTGCCTGACAGGTCAGTGTGTTTGTGGACCTGTTTTTTAGTCAGCTAGCCCAATTTTCAAAATTGAGTTCCCTGATCTTAATACAAACATTGCCTATAGAAAACTCAAGTCCATGCAGTCTTCCATACCTTTCAAAACATTTACAAAATGTGTCTTTAAAAGAGGAAAATTGCCCTAATATGTAAATGTGGGTCACTTTTTCAGCTATTCAGTTTGTGTACTGGGCCTATTTTTTGTTCCAGTCTGACCCTGCCATTGGCCTCAGAAGAATCATCTCTTCCCATGTAGGTCAGCCAACTCTGTGCTCTTCGGAGGACTTTCACACTTCATTTTTTCTCATTCATGGCTAAGAACTTGTAGCAAATAGCCAGAAAGCTGATGCAAATTTGACTCCTGAAAAATCAGGCTGGTAAAGAGGAACTTTCTAAAAGTTATTTTTTTTTTTATATTTACCTACGTTGCCCATTTTTTCAGATGGCAAAAGTCTTCTGCTAAACTAAACTTTGGCTGTGAATGTATTTAAGGAGTGTACTTGGTAATCCTAGTGTCCTCCATAATTTAACACTAAAATCAAGTTTGAGGCAGACACCGTACCCACAACAAACTCAGAGACAGAAATCCTATAGCACAAAAGCAGGTCCTTCCACAACCAGACACTAGATCCACAATAATTGCCTTTGCATCCTATTCTTCTCCTTGCAAGTGTGTCCCAAGTGTTATAGGTGAACCCAACATACCTGGTAAGAAAGATTTGGCACAGTAGTGTCAGGAGGAATGGCCACAGCCCCTACCCTGTATATTTTGTGGAGTTTAGAGGAGTCATTTCTGCCCACCTAGGTCAGCCTATTGTTTGCTTCTATGAGAACTTTCATAAATACTCACACCTATTCAAGGCTAATTTATGGCTAGGAGAAGCTGGAGAGCCAATGGAAATTAGAAAAATAGCCCCCAGGAACTCCAGGCAGGGAAAAGGTAACTTTCTAAAAGTTTATTTGCCTTAGTATTTATTATAAGTCAAACATTACTGTTGAATTGGATATTTAATAACTAGTTTAAAATAATGTTTTTTACAACATTTGTTTTATTGGCCTTTGGGTATAGCACCAAGTAAACAAGCATGTTCTTGGAAGTTATCTTTTTTATGTTTGTTTTGGGGGAAACCTGGAATGAAAATAAAATGCAAATAGGCATGTGCTACAGACACCACAAAGAAGGTACATCATAAACAATGTCAGGACAATAATTAACATGTTTTGCATTTGTAGATGGGATTCTGTGTCCCCCAGGACAACTTGGGGTGAAGAAAATGTGAGTAGAGGAGGTAGGGAGAGAGGGATATGAGGGGGCAGGGTCCAAAGGGGGTAGCATCTATGCAAATGAACACAGTGAAAAATAGGGTAGGATCACAATTCTCAGGCTATGACAGATTGCCAAAGGTGGTAAGAATAGAGACAGGGGATGATCCTCCATTCCCAGAGAAGGGGAATTAAATGTGAATGGTTTCATGGTGGAATAGTCTCATCTATCAATGGAAAGGGTCCCCATACTGTGCTGAAGGCATCCAGTTTGTAATTCAATTTGTATGAGGTATGCTCTTGTCTAGCCATTGTCTGGAGTTCTATCTGCCACTCATACATGGTGGGATGATGGGTTGTTTCCAGTGCTGGAGAATGCATATTTTAGCCATGGCAAGGGAGGTTGCTATCTATCGATGTTTGTGTTTCGTTAAATCTGACAGATATGAAATGTTGCATAGGAGGGCTTGCTGAGGGGCTGGAGAGACAGGAAACAGGCTGTGGCAGCAAAGATGGGACCAGAAAGCTGCCAAGTAGGCATCTGAAAAGATTATAAATATAATATACCTTACAATACAGTTCCAACAACAGTTGTGTGGTAGCAGGTTGGCCCGTTTGAGTTTCCACGGTGGCCACTACCATTCATAAAGTACTTTGAAGCACAGGAACTTCAGTCTGGTTTCCATGAGAACGCTGTTGTGGTCTGCTGGTATGGTAGTCCACTCTTCCGGCTATGACCAGTAATAGCTGTCATGCCAGTCTAGTCACATTAATGGAAGGAACGAAATATAGAGATTTTATGAGGACTCCATACAGTCCGAACAAAACACCCAGATATTGTTGCAGAGTGTGGAGATATTGAAAAATAGTTGAGATGGGGAGCTCCACTAGCTGGGTGCCAAATACAGCTCATAGGGAATGGGTTAGTTGACAATATTGCCATTGATTTGTGGGTCAAAGTCCAAACTCTATCTCCAAAGACGGAATAAATTTATCAGTCCAATTTCATACATTTAGTTCATCCACTTAAGCCCCAGTGTGTGCCAGGACGCCCAGAAGAATGGCTTCATTCCAATACAGATAGTTGCATTGAGTCACAGTGGTGCTTTACAGTGCAGCAATGGTTGGGTGCCCATACATCTATGAGTTTGCTTCCGAGATGCCACTGTTCCTTCAGGAACAGGGCTGTAGACTACTACACAACCAAGGTGGTCGAGTATATCAGTGGGGAGAAGTGTGAACCATTGAGATGCTGTCATTCTAAGCATACAAAGAAGGGGATAAATAGTGGTCTAATATTTTTGAAGCAGGTCACTTTCCCGAATTAGCAGCATCAGTGTTTTAATCTGCACTCTTGTTTTCTACATAGTACAGCTAGATCTGGTAGAGCGAAAATTCATTTTTTTTGCCATGTCACTGTAGAGACATTAATTTTCTAAATGTTCCACTTTTAAATACCATGCACTATACTCTGTGGGCTACAGGGCTTACATTGGGCTGACATTACAATTTAAGTGGAAGGTTTATTAGCTTTGAAAATAAAAAAATATTTTAACATGTTGCACTGCAATTTAAACTGCAGCAGTCAGGTTACAATGGTAGGCCTGAATCAATAATTTTATTGTGACACTAGTGGATGGCACAGAGAGTGCTGTAGTCCACATATGACATTTAACTTTCTATGCTATGGATGCAGTTTCTACATCATTTACTATGTATGGCCTTATAGGAGAGGTAAGTATGCCAATCATTAATTAGCAAATGTATACATGTTTTATGGGTCAACACACGTTCACTGGACACTAGACAGCAGTGCCACGGTGTGCAGAGCACCAGCAATAATATTCAGCAAAAATAGGGGTAACCATGCAAAAAGGGCCATGGGCTCACACAGATGAAAATGGGTTCAGCCTACAAAGAGAGTTTCCGTCATGTTGTCTTAATATTGGTGTCAGATACTGGTTCATTTAGTGGCAACGACCCATGTGGTCTTTGGTGCTTCAACTTGTGAGTTCTTAGTAGAGTTAAGTCTGCACTGTGGAATATCAAGAGAGTCAAGTGACATGGTGTAGGTGCTGATGATATCCCAGGCTCAGAGGTGGAGCCCAGTGGAAGTACAGGGATGGAAACATGCTGTCAATTCGAGTTGATGGCACTCTGAAGGGTCAAAGAGGGGGCTGTCAATGTGAGACATGTGTTAACGCGCCCCTCTATGTTAATTTATACACATTAGGACTTGTTTTAGGCCGATGAATCTTTTGACCCAGTGGTGAGACACCATAGAACAAGATAACTGATCAATATGTCAAGCAATATGTCAATGATGTTATCAACATATATCACCACAATATATTTTACTTTAGACATTGATTAAACTGTTGACGCAACCATAGCCTTTCAGTCACGAATAACCACACCTTTATTGGAGTTTTTGTGAATTTTATTCCCTATTAATTACAATCTAATAGCAAGAGTATTAATCTCAAAACCATGAAGCAAAGAGCATAGTCACGATATGGCAACTGTGATAAGATTTTGACAACGCAGAGATCACAAACATAAAAAAACACCAATTTGAGATATACACAGATCAGAGTGCATAGAACATCATATATGTCTTAGATCAGCATGGCACAATGTCAGTCACATCTATTTGCGTCAGTCAAAGTGAATACCTAATCTAACCACTAATTGGCATCAGCATGTTGGACTTCATGCAAAACAATTTAGAACACGAATTTGGAAAACATCTAACTAGGGTCTCTAACCAAGAATACAGCAGTTGGTACCTAGAAAGAAAAAGCATATAGACAAATCACAGTAGCAATTGTCATAATTACCCTCCTCAGAATGAGTCAGCGTACAGGATCAGTCTTCGTCTTCAGGACATCAGTTAGATCGCCGTCAATCTATTTCGTCTAAGGGACAGGGGACACTTCCCTCATAAGGAGGGAAAGTGTAATGGGGCAGTCTATGGATGAGGATGGTTTTGTCTAAGTCTCAAATCTCCAAATAGAGTGACAGAGTTTCTAGATGCAATCGATATCATTCCCTACCTAGTTCTCTCGAGTCTTCTGTGTCATGAGTTTTTATCCCTTTTTCACAATACATTCCCCCAAAATTCTATTAGATAGTCACTACACCCCACTATCTTCAACCTATCAAATTATACATTAAGTAATGGACTTGTCATTCCATGATAATTTATAACATTTTGATTGGTCTTTATAATTGACGTCTTCGTAGGTGGCACATCCACGGTTACTTCATTTTCTGGCACGTTCTTCAGGTCAAAAGTTCCCTTTTCGATGGTCGAATGTCCTTGAAAGTTTCCATATTTGATGCAAAAAGTATAAAACTTATACTAAAACATCTAGTAAGCGGATGGGAATATAAATAGCATTGTAACATAAAGTGGAGAAAAGAACAAATGCTGGGTCATGGCCTTTTGCGAGTCAGCACACTGAGGAAACAGAAAAATATGCTTTAATATGAGAGCTACACGACTAAGTTTTCAACTCACGCTAACTTAAGACTCATGGATTCTAATAAACGTAATCCTCGTAGGTGTTAACATATTCAATTAATCATAATGCAAGCAATTATTTCTTTTAGTCGATATTAGTATATGTGTACAATAGCAGCTTCACACTTATAATTGCGTTAAGAATACATCCAAGCGAATAATATTTTGTGATCATTTTGTATGCAGCATCGTTAGGTATAAGTATTTTACATTTAATATGTAATATTTAAACTACGCTCTCTCAGTCCCTCCTCTGATGACGCTCGTCATCACACAAATTTCTCTTTGATCTTAATTTTTCACCTTGCTCATAATACGCATTTCAACATCTTGACCTTTATGTGAGCTTTCCCATATCTTATTGAACATTTTCTCTCTTTCACTTTCTTCATTTCTTCTGGCTCTTTTGGTCCAATTTCTTTTTACCTTGTCATTAATTTTACATGCCCACCATAGTCCTAATAGACAAATCAAAACAATCAGTAAACCCATGAGAATTTTTGCAAGTACCCCATTCCAAATGTGGGTAAACCAGCTTCAGACTCGGGCAATTCCCTTTCCAAGTTTCTCCCAAACACTAAGTTCTTTCAGATCTTTCAAATCTGTACTATCTCTTGTAAGGTTAGTAAGCATGCTTCTAATTTTCTTACTGTTATCCGGGATAAATGAGCAACAATGACGCTCATTAAGCATTTTGCAGACTCCTCCACTCTTTGCTAAAAGGATGTCTAAAGCAAGCCGATTTTGAAGAGTCATAGCTCTTTCTTCAGCAAGTTCAGTATCCATCAGGAGTATAGCTCCTGTAAAATTTGTCAACATGTTATCCACTATAGTAGACAACTTTTGAATTTTCATGGAATTCAAGATAACCCCTACTGATGGGATTATGGCTCCAAATATATCACCAATGCCAGCCGCCACTGATTCTCGTTTTTGTCTAGGATGTTGTAATTCAGACGTTTTAGGTATTTGTTTTAAGTCATCAATCTGGTATATCTTTGGGAATACTATTCCCAAATAACATGTCCCATACCATCCCTTAGGGAGACGGTAATAAGCATTTAGCCCACAGATGTAATATATTCCAGGAATAGCTGGATCTTGTCCATTCAGCATAAAGGTCCACTTGCTCTGAAACAAAAACACATGTCTGCATTCACTCGTTCCCACAAACAAATTATCCTGATCAGATTTTGGCCTATATACAAAGCCTACCTACATGTAATGCATCTATTGCTAATTTGCCTTGCGTCTTGATTGCAGTGTAAGCATAATCATTTGCATATGTACGTTTCTCTAATCCTTTTTCTAATCTTTCTTTCAGTACTTTGCGTCTATCATCTGTGTGATCTAAAAAGCTTTTCTCTACAGGCGATAATAAACACGTCAAATTATTGCGGTGTGCATAGGCAGTCCCAAATGTAAGTGTTGGCTCAAAGAAACCTCTAACTATTTTTATATCGTGCTCTTTAGCTAATTTATTTAAGAACTCAATCACAGGCACAAAGGAAAACACAACATCCAAATTTGAATAAAAGTATTGCACATGCTCTTGATTATAGAATCTTGTTAGTAGCAAGCTGCAACTAATTCCATAAGTAAGGGGAAGACTATGATAAGTAACCCCCTCCTGCACGGATGAAGGAATTTTAGTACATACATAACAGTCTTTTGCATCCATAGTTTCCACATACTCATTTAGTAAGCGATAGAAGACATTAGTAGATAGTTCTCCCTTTGCATTAGTTCCTTCATGCATATGTCTTGCATCCTGCTCAAATCTCTCCCAAGGTGTTAGTGCACTAGTAGTTTCAGGTTTTGAAGTTGCGTTAATAGTTTCTTTCTCTATCCATGGCATTCCTACAATCACTCCCACAATTATTACTGCACACACAACACCTACTATAAGACCTAACCAACCACACACCCTACTTCCCTTGCTACTATTTCTATTGTAAGCCATGTTTATATAGAATCAGAATAGCAGATCAACAATCAACCTGAGGATAATTTTTTTTTTTTCTTTTTTATATATTACAGTGTCTTCACTCACTCCAGGACCCTTTTTGTCAATTCAGGTTAGCAGCTTGTCGTAATCAGGTTTCTTCAAAAGTCAAATCAGGTTTTAGTGTCACTTTCAGTAGTTTCCTAGTCTCTCTTTTCAGTTTTTACAATTCAAATTTTAGTCAAGTTTTCCTTTTAACTCTTTCAGGTACCGTAATATTGGCCTGGTACTTCTCGATCAAAACAGAATGCTAGGAATTCTTGTTGCCATTCAGAGGTTGTAGCGTATGCCCATTCAGGACCTGTATATATTCTGTTTGCGATTCTTTTTCTTTTCAACCTTCGTTCACCTTGTTGTTCTCCTTCACTCAGGTCATCTGCTTGAGAAGTATCACTCTCTTCTATTATTGTGTCATTTGATATCTCCCTTATTTTAAGGAGTTGCTTGTCTGGCCAATTGTCGCCTCTATGTGTTTTTTCTCGACGTTTTCCTTCAGGACGTTGGACAGCACCCTCCTCTTGTGATATGGTGTTTTTTCTTGACGGACCTGCAACTGGTTCGGGAAACTCTGACACGTTTTGACTTCTCTCTACAATTTCTCCTTCTCTTTCTTCTTCCGGCTCTAAGTTGGGTTCGGGCTCTAACCCGTATCCGTCTACTTCTGGGAGAATCTCTCCTTGACTTAGTTCTCCTGCTGCCTCTACTGAGATAGGCACTCTGTCACCTCTCTTGAACTCATTGACTGTTTGAGGGACAAGGCTGTTCTCAGTGGACCCTCCAGTAGTCTCAGTTCCTTCTTGACTGTTCTCTGACCCTGAGACCTCTCCCTCCAAAGTTGCTGTGCCGGAAACTTCAAGTTCTTCTTCAACAGGACACGTTACCTTTTTCGTGTGACTGGCATGTATCCAGTTGGGAACCCCGGCACACTTCACAGTGGTAGTAGTCGTTAATATTACTTGATATGGTCCTTTCCAACGTGGTTCTAGGCACGATTTTCTCACGTGCTTCTTGACAACCACCCAATCACCAGCTTGTAGAGAGTGGCCTGGATGGCCAATCGGTGGCAACGTGTTAGCTTCCACCTGGTGAGAAAAAGAGCGAATTACGTCACCCAAACCTTTGCAGTAATCCAACACCATATCATCTGTAATATTCACTAGTGCATTTGCAGGTACTGCTGGTAATCTCATAGCTCTGCCCATGAGGATTTCATGGGGGGACAGTCCTGTTTTCTTGTCTGGTGTGTTTCTCATTGACATCAGCACTAGAGGTAAGGCATCTGGCCACTTCATATTAGTTGCTGCGCACATTTTAGCCATCCTTGATTTCAAAGTACCATTCATCTGCTCTACCAATCCTGATGCTTCAGGGCGATAGCTACAATGCAGCTTTTTTTCAATGTTGAGTGCGGCACACCGAAGTTTAATCACCTTATTGTTGAAGTGTCTCCCCCTATCTGATTCTATAGAAACCGGAAACCCGAATCTGGGTATCAGTTCCCTGAGTAGTAGTTTTGCAACTGTAAGACTGTCATTCCTGCGTGTGGGATATGCCTCAATCCAATGACTGAAAACACACACAATCACCAACACGTACTTCAATCCTCCACAAACAGGCATTTCAGTAAAATCCATTTGCATTTTGTTGAATGGACCTCCAGCTCTCCCAATGTGGCTCAAAGTTACCACAGTTCCTTTTCCGGCATTCATCTGTTGACAGATGACGCACCTGTGGCAAGTGATTTCTGCGGCCTGTCTGAATTTTGGATTAAACCAATCAATCTTAAAGGATCTGATCATGGCATCTCTTCCCAGATGTGCCTGCCCATGATAGAGCTGGGCAAACTGTGACAAAAGGCTATTTGGCAAGACTAACTTTCCTTCCTCTGAAACCCATAGATCATCAGCTCTTTGAACACATTGCATTCTTTGCCAGGAGCGTTTTTCTTCCTTACTAGCACGACCTTGTAATGTTTTCAGTTAGTCTAAGGTATCAACCACTCGTAATGCTAGATTTAAACATGTATCGTTTTCAGTTTGGGGTAACAATTCCCATTGCTCCTTAAACGATATACAGTTTAGTGCACAAAATCTTGCGACTTGATCTGCATAGCGGTTTCCCATAGACACAAAATCTTGTGATCTGGTGTGAGCACTGCACTTCACCACGGCAATTTCGAGAGGTAACTGAATCGCGTGCAACAAATCTCTTATTTGTTCACCGTTTTTCACAGGGGAACCAGAGGAAGTCATAAAACCCCTCTGTGACCAGAGTTGGCCAAAATCATGCACAATTCCAAATCCATATCTGCTGTCAGTATAGATAGTGACTTTCAAATTTACAGCTGCGTGGCATGCTTTTGTAAGAGCAATTAACTCTGCCACTTGCGCAGAAAACACTCTCTCGAGCCAGGAGGCTTCCACAATGCCAGTTATGGTACATACCGCATAACCGGCTCTCAATGTTCCTGCAGAATCTCTTAGACAGGATCCATCGACAAACATAATACAATCATTTTCTTTTAACTGGGTATCCTGTATGTCTGGACGAGGTTTGGTACACAGTTCAGTCACTTCAAGACAATCATGTTCAAATTCTTCACCATCTTTAATTTCTGTATTTTCATTTGGCAGCAAAGTTGCAGGGTTCAGTACAGTGCATCTTTTAAGAGTGACATTAGGCGACCCCAGTATGATCGTCTCATACTTAGTGAGACGTGCATTTGTCATGTGTTGAGTCTTAGTTCGTGTCAACAGAATTTCAACTGAATGTGGAACCATTACTGTCAGAGGGTATCCCATGACTATGCCTTCACTTTGTAAAAGGCTCTGACCAACTGCTGCAACTGCACGCAAACAACCCGGTAAGGCTGCTGCGACAGGGTCCAAGGTAGCTGAAAAATATGCTACAGGGCGATTTGCATCTCCGTGGACCTGTGTTAAGACAGACAAAGAACAAGCATCACGTTAATGACAAAACAACAGAAAAGGTTTCTCGTAGTTTGGCATTCCCAATGCTGGTGCCCTGCACATGCATTCTCTTAATTCCAGAAATGACTCAAGTTCTTCTTTTGATAGGGTTATAGTATATGTCTCATCCTTTATTTCCTTTCCTGTCATTTTTATTAATGGCTTTGAAATGATTGAGAAGTTGGGTATCCACTGGCGACAGTAGCCCACCATTCCCAAAAACATCCTGACATCTCTTTTTGTTGTTGGGGGATTCATTTGCAAAACAGCTGTTATCCTTTCTTTTGATATTCTTCTGGACCCTTTCTCAATCAAATGTCCCAAGTATTTCACTTCCTTCTGACAATATTGTAACTTTCTGGGTGACACCTTGTGTCCATTCTTTCCCAGATGATTTAGTAATGCAATAGTATTGTATTTACAACTGTCTCTGGTTTTAGATGCAATTAGCAAATCATCGATGTACTGCACAAGAGTTGAATTAAAAGGCAGCACAAGAGGTTCCAAATCCTTTTTCAATATCTGATTGAAGATGGATGGTGACTCAGAAAACCCTTCAGGAATTCTGCACCAACTGTACACCTTATCCAGGAATTTGAAACTGAACAAAAATTGACTGTCCTCATGTAGTGGTATTGAAAAGAAGGATTGTGATAGGTCTACTACGGTAAACCATTCAGCATCACAGGGAACTTGGAACATTATTACTGCTGGGTTAGGTACCACAGGGCAGCATTTTATCACAATTTCATTTATTTTTCGCAAATCTTGCACAATCCGAACTTTTCCACAGGGCTTCTTTAAACCCATTATGGGAGAGTTACACGGACTGCTCAAGACTTCTTTCAGAACTCCGTCTGAGAAAATCTGCAATTATTTGTGACACCTCAATGAGGACGTCTTGGGTCATGTGATATTGTGGCACCTGTGGGAACACTGCATTCGGCTTGATCTGAACGTTGACTGGTTCTACCCCTTTTATCAATCCTACTTCATTCCCGGTCAAATCCCACACTTTCTCTGTCACTGTTCCTTGCAATTCGACAGGCAGGTCAATCAAAGTATGCATTGTGAATAAGGTAATCAATGGATAGTCTTCATTTGTCCCTGCTTCCTCCTCTATAAATTGACTTTCATCTCCTTCATCGTCACTATTTGTCTGTATTCAATTCCATCGTGGGAACAGGTAATTGAACATTTTGTCTTACAGAGTAAGTCCTTTCCCAATAGGGATACTGGACTTGGATCACATACTACAAATCTATGTAGCCCTTGGAAGCTGCCAATTTCAACTTGTACTGGATCTGTAATTGGGTTAGTCAGGTACTGATTTGCTATTCCAACCACCCGTATAGTACGCCCTGAAAGAGGTAATCTTGGAACTTCTGCACTTCTAACTGTGGAGCGGGTAGCTCCTGTGTCAACCAGGAATGAAACCTTATAGCCCATCACCTTCCCTTCTACATATGGGCCTCTCTGATCCACCTCTAAGGATGCTGCAAGCCTGCACTCCTCACTGTCTGAGCTATCATCTGACCAATCCTCATTCATGCCATTTTCACCTCCTAATGGGAACTGTTGCACAGTATTGTTTTGATTTGTTACCTGACCTGTGACCTGCTGAGGAAGCATCACCTGTTGCTGTCCCATCGGAGCCATTGGTAATTGCATTTGCTGTCTAGGCACCTGAGGAATCTGCTGTTGCACTGGTTGCATTGGTATTGATTGGAAACGTGGCATTTGCATTTGCTGCATGGGCTGTACCCCTTGCATTTGTACCAGATTATTCTGGAAATTCGGGTTTTTATGTCTTATTTTTGGGCCTCGCGAATTTTGTAATGTACCAACATTAGTGCTCTGCTGAACTGCACCATCCTGCACCATATTCGGACACTCCCGTTTCCAGTGTCCCACGCCCCCGCACGCGTGACATGGTGACATCTTTTTCGCTCCTTGAACATCATTTTGAACAACAACATTATTCTTGTCTAAACCACGGTTCACAAACCCTCGACCTCGGCCTCTTGGTTGAGCCTGAAACACACCATTCATTTGCGGTTGAAGCTGTATCATCTGTTGGACTCAATTTCCCTGTATTCCAGCCTGTGCAGCCTTTATCTGCATCACCATCACCTTTTCCTTTAACTTTTTCTGCTTCAACTCGATCTCATCACTACAGTACTTTGCATACTGCAATACCTCATCAATCGGTTTAGCTTGCAAACAAATCAAATGATTCTTAGTCATTTGGCTAACCTCTGGTCTCAACCCTTCGACGAATCTAAACACAAGGTGATTCATGTCCTTCGGTTCGATAGTCTCAGTACCACTGTAATGTTTGAACGCTTTTAACAATCTCTCGTAATAAGCATGTATTGACTCCTTAACCTCTTGAGAGGTCCGGTCGATTTTCTGCCAATCGGTCACCTTCGGCGACACTTTTTGTTTCAAGAACTCAATTACTTTATGATAATATTTCATCACCTCTTCTGAAGGTGCACCAGTCACCTTATCTCTTGCCGGCTCCTTCGTTGGCCAGTCTACCCCTCTCTTGCACTCGAGCCACAAATCAGGCGGAACAATGATCTCAAACAAAGTATTCAAGTCTTCCCAGAGACACTTTGCAAGTTTCACAAACCTGTCCGTTTGTTGATACCACTCAATCGGCTTCTCTCTCAATCTAGGATAATCATTCGTAAAAGATCAAATATCTCCTCTAGTCCACGGCACATGTACTAAAACACCGCCAGCTGTCTCTCTCATAGGCAATATTTTCACAGATTCCAGATCAGGCGAGGTCTTAGCTTGATTAGATCCTGGGCTATCACCCTTTCCCTTATCTCTTTTCTTTGCCCATCGGCCTTCCCATTTTTCTAATGCACCCCAAATTTGTGCACTCTGCAACAGCTCTCTCAGATGTGCCTTCATTCCTGCAGATCTCATGTGCTCGAAATCCTTTGAATCGAAATCTAATCTGTAACTTCTTTTCAAATGTTTAGTGTTTCCAATATCAATATTGTATTTGTCTGCCAAGTTCGCTAATCGCTGATGTACTTTGCCTACCTCTTTGGTAATCTTGGGACACAAGTATCTCAATTCTGCCTCAGTGTATGATTCCAATCTATTTACTCCCATTGTCCCTTCCACTAACTCAGTAGCTTCCGCCCCTAGTCGTACAAAGTTCAGGTATTCATCTTGTTTTTCTTTCTCAGGTTCAATTGTAGCCACTGCAGTCTTTTGTGAAGTATAAGTTTTCTCTAACCATTCATTTAACTGCTGTACTGTAAACCCCTGCAGTGAAATATTCCCTGCATGTATCATTGGAGAGTGTGAGGTATTTGTACTCATGGTTTGGGGAGTTAAAACTCCCAATCCTGCTGGACGCATCGCTTCGAGAGGTGCCCCCACTGGACTAAGGTCCATTAAGGGTCTTGGTGGCTCATTTACTTGTTCTCCAGGGGCCATTATCTGTGGAGTTCCCATAGACCCTCCTCTTATCACTTCCTGTGTCATCACTCCTTGATCACACACCCCTGTTTTACCTTGTGCATACAATGGTACGGGGGGACCAACAGTAATGGGTAACGATATAGCGGCAGGTGTCTGACCTGGACCCAGACTTCTTGGGGCCTCAACACCATAGGTCTGTTCCAATGTAGCCGGAACCGGTAGTAACGGTGGTCCTGCTACAGGGTTATACCCTGGTGTTAGCTGTGGTGGTGGTTGAGACATTAATTTCGGGTTTATTCAATCTGTATTAGTTTTGGCTTTGTGTATATCGGGTCTGGCGGCACTATCAAGTTTGTAGTAGTCTCAAGCACTGGAACATCAGGGTAGATTCTCTTTATCTGCGGTGGAGGCTGCAACTGTATTGGAAGTCTGGTGCAGTGGGTACACTGACACCATTCTGTATCAAAGCTGTATCGCTAGTCTGTACTGTATCAGTAACTCCCTTTTCCTGCGTCTGGTTCCCAGGATCCAAGCTAGTACTTGGAGCACTGTCGCTCACCGCATATGGTGGCGGACGATCATGTAACAATCTATCCATAAATTCCTCATCATCTGAATCATCTTCCTCTTCCCAGGACCTTTTATTTTCTTTAGATTTGCCTGAATCTTTGTCAGTTTTACAGGAGGCTTTCTTTCCCTGTGTCTCTTCTCCCTGTGTTATTGCTGGGAACAACTTCAACCCGTCTACAATTCCCCGTCTCCACATTTTGCTCTCATTATCCCATCTAGCCTCTGCATAGGATTTCTCTGCCCTTCTCAGTCTTCTCTGAAACCTTTCTTGTCTATGTTTAAGAGCCATCAAGTCCCAAATCGCCAAAGCCTCATATTGTGCCGGTCTCAGAGGTGGTTTCTGCGTACTTAACATCCACCTTAGATTTTCTAGTACCTTTGGATTAAATGTCACATGTTCTGGGAACGCTAGACACCCCTCTTTCTCTGTTAATTTTCACCACTGTTTCATCCATAAACAAGGCGCAACACCCTTTTCTTCCATAACCGTATAAGCTGGTGTGCCCTCAGGTGGTGTAGGTTCCCCATCGGTTGCGACAATATATACATCTCCCTTTAGAGCGCTCTTGAATGCTTTGACAAAATTCATTTTTGCGATTCTCTTATTTCGTATTTTAATCAGAAATGGCTTAGTTCCCAAGATACTCTTCACCCGCCTTTTCTCAACCTATTGCCTCTCACGGACGGCAGCCAATCCGTGCGCGACCCCTCTCGACATCTGACCTATCTCAGCGCGGCTCCACTGACGTCACACTCACACACACTGCAGCTGACAAAGTCTTGCGGCTTGTCTGCTCCTCACTGACCCCTACAACTCACACAAATTAATGCAAATTATTGCGAGCACCTTAAAATGACAACACAAATCTGTCGGTTTACTACAGGAAGGGTAACACATTCGCTTCAGAACTTTACAGAGATTTCACTTGAAGCCTCAGCCGCTACTCTCTCCTTATCAGTTCCCTCATACGCAAGCAGAATTCGACCCACAAATTCTACTCTCGACTTGTCAATGACTCCTTCTAGTGCACTTTAGAATTTGTCAAATCTCCATCGAAGGTTTCATACACACATTATAACTCAAACTTGGCTTGTCAACCACGCCCTATTGACCTATTAAACCGCACAGATTACAACATAAACCACATTTATCTTCATACTCCAGAGTCTTAGACCTCAACAGGTCCGTACACAACAACCAACCACGTGGATAATTTTGAGCATCAAGCGCTACATTCACATGAAGTACGCCGACTTCCCTACTCTCATACTGTGGAGTACGCCCACTCCTGCTAAACAACACTTAATTTGGCCTAAATACACCCAAATTTTCACAACCACCTGCAAGATGCATAAGCTTAGGCAAGCGTGAAGACCCTAACCACGCACACTGTGGCGCCGAGAACATTCCCAACTCATTTAGGCCGGCTCCGAGATCCCGGGAAAGCCATGGCGAACTTAGAAACCCATCATACCTCCGAATTGCATTATCACAGAAAAACAAATAAACAATGGATCTCCGTCCTAGGGCCCCCAAGGGCCAAACCGTCGCTCTGCTACCAGAACTGTTAACGCGCTCCTCTATGTTAATTTATACACATTAGGACTCGTTTTAGGCCAATGAATCTTTTGACCCAGTGGTGAGACACCGTAGAACGAGATAACTGATCAATATCTCAAGAAATATGTCAATGATGTTATCAACATATATTACCACAATATATTTTACTTTAGACATTGATTAAACTGTCGACGCAACCATAGCCTTTCAGTCACGAATAACCACACCTTTATTGGAGTTTTTGTGAATTTTATTCCCTATTAATTACAATCTAATAGCAAGAGTATTAATCTCAAAACCATGAAGCAAAGAGCATAGTCACGATATGGCAACTGTGATAAGATTTTGACAACGCAGAGATCACAAACATAAAAAAACACCAATGTGAGATATACACAGATCAGAGTGCATAGAACATCATATATGTCTTAGATCAGCATGGCACAATGTCAGTCACATCTATTTGCGTCAGTCAAAGTGAATACCTAATCTAACCACTAATTGGCATCAGCATGTTGGACTTCATGCAAAACAATTTAGAACACGAATTTGGAAAACATCTAACTAGGGTCTCTAACCAAGAATACAGCAGTTGGTACCTAGAAAGAAAACGCATATAGACAAATCACAGTAGCAATTGTCATAATTACCCTCCTCAGAATGAGTCAGCGTACAGGATCAGTCTTCGTCTTCAGGACATCAGTTAGATCGCCGTCCATCTATTTCGTCTAAGGGACAGGGGACACTTCCCTCATAAGGAGGGAAAGTGTAATGGAGCAGTCTATGGATGAGGATGGTTTTGTCTAAGTCTCAAATCACCAAATAGAGTGACAGAGTTTCTGGATGCAATCGATATCATTCCCTACCTAGTTCTCTCGAGTCTTCTGTGTCATGAGTTTTTATCCCTTTTTCACAATACATTCCCCCAAAATTCTATTGGATAGTCACTACACCCCACTATCTTCAACCTATCAAATTATACATTAAGTAATGGACTTGTCATTCCATGATAATTTATAACATTTTGATTGGTCTTTATAATTGACGTCTTCGTAGGTGGCACATCCGGGGTTACTTCATTTTCTGGCACGTTCTTCAGGTCAAAAGTTCCCTTTTCGATGGTCGAATGTCCTTGAAAGTTTCCATATTTGTTGCAAAAAGTATAAAACTTATACTAAAACATCTAGTAAGCGGATGGGAATATAACTAGCATTGTTACATAAAGCGGAGAAAAGAACAAATGCTGGGTCATGGCCTTTTGCGAGTCAGCACACTGAGGAAACAG
This sequence comes from Pleurodeles waltl, assembly GCF_031143425.1. NCBI lineage: Eukaryota > Metazoa > Chordata > Amphibia > Caudata > Salamandridae > Pleurodeles > Pleurodeles waltl. The sequence continues at coordinate 1,027,449,050 of NC_090448.1, read as the reverse complement.
AAAAATATGCTTTAATATGAGAGCTACACGACTAAGTTTTCAACTCACGCTAACTTAAGACTCATGGATTCTAATAAACGTAATCCTCGTAGGTGTTAACATATTCAATTAATCACAATGCAAGCAATTATTTCTTTTAGTCGACATTAGTATATGTGTACAATAGCAGCTTCACACTTATAATTGCGTTAAGAATACATCCAAGCGAATAATATTTTGTGATCATTTTGTATGCAGCATCGTTAGGTATAAGTATTTTACATTTAATATGTAATATTTAAATTACGCTCTCTCACATGTAAACGGTATTACTGCCCTGCTTTGCTGTTGAGGGTTCAAGCCATGTGTCAGTGTGAGTGCTGATGCTTGCTCTTCGATTTTAAGTGGTGCTAGATAGCTGCTCCATCTGTGTGAAAATTGTGTGGATGAACCAAGTGGGCTCTTTCCAGGCAGGCTGTAGCTTGAGTAGTGAAAAAGCCCCTGTGTGGGTAGAGGAAAGTTCAAGCTTGCTAGGGATGGATTCAATGAGAAGCCACTGACCCCTTGCATTTATCCTTTGGCACTGCTGCATTAGGGATAATAAGCCACAAGAATTTCTAGATCTTGATGAATGATTTAAATAACTCCGATGTATATTGTGGTCCTTGTTGATTGCACAATCCTGGTGGCCCTGACAATAGCAAAGCTCTGCAAAATGGTATGAGGGCTGTAATTATGACAATAATCATATTTTAGAGGGACAAATGAATCATTTAAATATTTTACAGTCCCTGTGAAATGTGAGTTTTTATACCGCTGTATTTTGCGCAGTAAAGACATCCAAACATGTATTGTATAAAAAATTGTTGTCGCTTGGCAGATTGAAATTTGTGGTTCGGGATAACCTATTGAATGTATCTTCTATGAATATTATTGAAAAGAGTCTCGCTTCTCAGCCGAAAATTAACTCTTCTTTTTCTCTTCCGGCGTCTAGGTTCTCCGGTATCATGGGAAACAAGCCCAGAACACAGGTAAAGGCTTTGTTCAATATTTGTCTTTTCATTTCCTATCTCTCATCTCTCTCATCAGTGTATCCTTTTAGATTGTTCCGAATTCTTTTTCTTGTGAGTAACTTTTTCTCTATATGTAATTCCCCGCCCTCCCTTCCTTCCGTTTTATCGTTTCTGTCTCCTTTATTTCAAAGGTTTATATTTCTAGGTTCTTGTTATCGTTCTCATTATCATTCAGGACAAAGGGCTCCTCAGTACTCTCTCTTCTGTCTCACATTAAAGGTACGTCTACTGCCAAAAAAAACGTGTACTGCTACTTAAAAAAAAAAGTGAAAAAAAGCAAAACAAACGTTTGCAGAACACAAAAGTGTTTTCAACCGTTAACCTTCCCTCCCATCCACTCTTCACTTTCTCCACCCGCCTCCCTCCCAACGCCTAAACCGTTCCCGCTCCTGTGTAAGCTTCAGTCCTCCTGGAATGGGGCAGGGTGTTTTTTCTTGCGGGCTGGCCCCTCGGGTTTCCTCCACCCATGGCGCAGAGGCTTCACAAGGTTCTGCTATCGTGCTAGAATACACCTTTTAGCCTTGTGACTCGCAGCGGCCTTTGTTGGGCTCAGGTGGCTCCATTCTCCTCAAAGGGGACGTTTCCTAGAGATCGGCAGTAAATCGCTCGTCTTGGCTCATCTTCACCTTCCTCACGGCCCATACTCCTGATTTCTCGCGAAGCTCTCTCCCGGATTTTAGTATCCTGGTTTTGGCGAACTCCCATATCGTCTTCTTCCTCTTCTGGAATCCTTTAACCATTCTCCCTGTCGCTGCCTTCCTCAATATATCCCACCTCCTGCATTCATCCTTCTTTAATCTCCCTGCAGCCTGCAAAAACAAATACGTTTTTTCTATTTCTTTTGTAGGCAGGTGGGGCCAGATGTATCAAAGGATTTTACCCATTCTGTGTCTATGGGAAAAAGCTTTCGTACATATGGCCCGTGATTCGGAGCGTCCCAGCAATACAGACGCGGTAGCCATTCCCGCAGCCTCCGTCTTCCTCCTTGGAGCTGTAACTGTCTTAATTGCTAAAGTAAGACTAAAACTCACAGAAAGCACATTAAAAGCATGATAGAGGGTAAAAGCAGTAGAGTTGTACACACATTCTTCAAGAATAACAGCTTTTTCTTACTATTGTACTCCATGCAGCCTTGTAAATATATTTACCATTACAAAATACAATAAGACTTAAGTCCTGATTTGGAATGTGACAGACAGTACTCGCCCACCAGGGCAACAGAGGATATTACACCACCAAGCTTGGATACGGGTTGTGGCGAAATATCATTTGTCTGCCCATCTCTAAAGGACCAGGCAGACTGAGGGTTTGGAGTCAGGGACGTAACTTGGTCAGTAAGATTAAGGGTGGGTGGGGGGGCAGAGGTTCAGTTTTTCTGACAATCAGGCTGGCATATAGGCCCTCATTCTGACCCTGGCGGTTTGTAACCGCCAGGGCAGAGGGCAGAGGAAGCACCGCCAACAGGCTGGCGGTGCTTCCGGGGCAATTCTGACCGCAGCGGTAAAGCCGCGGTCAGAAAAGGGGAACCGGCGGTTTCCCGCCGGTTTTCCCCTGCCCCATGGAATCCTCCATGGTGGCGCTGCATGCAGCGCCGCCATGGGGATTTCGACCCCCTTCCCGCCAGCCTGTTCCTGGCGGTTTACACCGCCAGGAACAGGCTGCCGGGAATGGGTGTCGTGGGCCCCCTAACAGGGCCCCATTAAGATTTTCAGTGTCTGCAAAGCAGACACTGAAAATCGCGACGGGTGCAACTGCACCCATCGCACCCCAGCAAATCCGCTGGCTCCATTCGGAGCCGGCTTCATCTTTGCTGGGGCTTTCCCGCTGGGCCGGCGGGCGATCTTTTGAAGATCGCCCGCCGGCCCAGCGGGAAAGTTAGAATGCTCCCCGCGGTCATTTGACCGCGGGGCGGTGTTTGGGCGGTTTCCGCCCGGCGGGCGGCGCCCGCCTCCCGCCGGGGTCGGAATGACCCCCATAATGTTTAAATACATTATTCGTCATAAGAAACGTTTCTGAGAAAAGTGAACTTATTCTGAACAACCTAAGATTACTTATTTCATTTACTTAGTTTGTAATAAATTGCATAAGTGTATAAGTAACTTCACTTCACGACATCGACATCTCTAATTGAAGTTAAACATTTCACCAAAATCAATAACGTTTCCCACCAGTACATGCCAGGGGGTCAAGTTTAATTAATATACAGCTGGATCAGCACCTTTATGCACCCATTATACATGATGCACTTGGGGGAATGTATTATAATTACTTTTGATATTGTTTAGTGCCCAGGCAATACGAGTGCATACATATTCACCCTTTACATATTTCACCTATCAAGGCACGGATACATATCTGCATACCTGTTCGTTTGTACCTGCACCAACTATGGAGCTTTCTATATGCGCAGAATATTTCCACTTACATATTATTTTTTCCATACTGTTTTATATGTATTTTTGAATCTCTGAGGGATTTGTTTAAAAAAAGAGCTTGTGTATGTAATATCTGTAAATAACTTTTTCTGATTCGTTCAACATTTTTGCTGTTCATATATGCTAACTTCACGAAAGGCCCTTCAGGCAATGTATATTCAAAACATCCTGGTGACAGAATAGCAAACAATGTCTGAATTCGAGAAATAGATGTTTCTTCTGGAATATGTATGCAGATTGGCGGCAAACGATTTCAGTACACGGTAGACTACACCAGTCCGATTTTTACCAACCCAAATGCTCCAGAAAGGACTCGCAGTAATAATTAGAGTGACTGGCGGCCTCAAAGAATGAATGGATGGATGGATGAAGGAAAATTAGACCTGAAATTTTGCATTGCCACACACGCTATGCAGGAATATTGTTGTAGCTTTGCCTACCTAGTCCTACATGTGCCATTTACCCCCATTAAAAATATAAAACGAGCCATGTTTTTTGTTAAATTCTCTCTATTGCTTCCATATAAGGCAATAACAACAGTAACAAGAATGCAAGTATATGTAGTTATGTGAGGTATGAAGGGAGGGGGAGCGAGGAGTTTTCACTCCACAAAGCACAATAACGTGGCAAAGCTGTGCGCAGTCGCAAAGGATGTGGCAGAGCGTGTGTGGGGCGAGTCAGGTGAGGGACAGTGATTGACCAGGGTACAGGTTTGAGGGCTGTGGTACGGGTGCCAGCTGGGGAGGGGGGGATATTTAGTGTAACGTCAATGTGGGGGGTGAGCAGGGGCGTAGGAGACAATACATTTCTGGGGGGGACAAGGACAGCCTTGGGGACTTTCAATCAACCCTAAGCAAATCGCTCATTGTTTACGAACTGCAGGCTCCGATAAATATACACAATCATATATATTGGAAGTGAAATAGGGAGAAAGGAAGGCATGTTTTCACAGTCTGAAAGTATCTTTTATTGTTATTTACATTCACAAAGTAATTAGCTCAAATGTGAAAATAACATGTTGATTAACCTTGCATCTTCATGCACCAAGCAAATAAAGGTAGGAGGGTAAAAAGGAAGAACATACCCTTTGTGCCCCACACCCATCATGCCCTTCGCCTCATGCCAATTGGAACCACACTGGAGATATCAAAAGCGATTAGGTACAACAGCTGTGAACTGTGCTCAGAAACCATAGTTGTAATAACACTTCTACTCCTGTGTGTGATCTTGGGAAGCTCAGCTCCACATCAGTCATAACTAGAAGCATTTCAACTGAAGAAGCTCTTGGAGTTACAGGCTATATGAACATGGATTCTTTAATCTCTGTATAAACTGCAGTCACTAATTTCTTTAGAATCGGCTGTTTGTTATGCACCAAGTCACTGCGTATAAAGAAAAGGCATTCACTGATTATAAAGAAAAGACATCAGAAAATGACTATGATAGGGTTATTACAGTCGAGTTCTAACATTACAATGCCTTCTGCCAGAGCTAGCAGCCAAGGTGAAGGGCAGATCAGGTCACAGAGCATAATTAATGCAGCTATTTAAAGCAAAAAATGAAATGTTGCTTTTCTTTCTTCTGCTCTACTTTAATAGCTTGGAATGACAGAAGCTATGCACTAAGGTTTTAAGTGGTTTGTGGGAAAGTTGGTGGTGTGACCATGCATTATATGGGGTAAAATACCCCCTGCATACATAAGGATATTGCACGTCACCTTGAAGTTCATACCTTATAAACAAGCATTGGCAAAGTCAATAGGTCTCACCTATGCAAGTTCTATTGCCTTTGCCAATGTGTTTTAGCCATGCTGTACACTAGTAAGACTACTATTCAGCATGGCTCAAAGTTAATGGCATAAAGGAAAATGATGTGTCATTGACTGGTGTGGCCTAGTTTCATGGAGTAAGTAGAGTGTCCTAGAATGGAGCAGTAAACTAACTTTAAAGGAACAGGGGTCCCTTGAATAAAATGCAACACCACTCCTATAAACAATGATATTAAAGTAGTATGCAAATGGAATGTTTCATGCATTTATTCAATCAAAATATAAAAGATCAAATTTAGTGGGAAAACATCAACAGGGGAAATCGAGACAGACTGGTATTCGGGCATTACACAAGTTATCTGGATGACCCAATGTCACCAATTACAAGAAAACTGTAAAAAGTAACCCATATAGTACAGTGGTTTGGAGGAGACTGGTCTGGTTTGTAATGGATAGCTATGGTACTTACACTTGTACCAGGTCCAGTTTTCCCTTATTAGTGAAATGTAGGCAGTTTCTAGAAGCAAGGCTCTCTAGGGGGAGCTGTAGCCAAGGCTTATCTAGGAGACATGCAAAGCTCATGCAATACCACTGTAGTCACAGAGTACTCACACACATGATAGAAAATACTCAGTGTTACAAAAATAAAGGTACTTTATTTTAGTGATACAACTGCCGAAAATACCATAGAGACTATACTCCCTTAGGAGGTAAGTAATACACCAATTATATACACTAGTATGCAGCAATAGGAATAAAAACAGTTCGAAAACAGTGCAATTAGTGAAAATCACAATAGTTATAGATGGGCATAGGGGAAAAACAAACCATATGCTAAGAAAGTGGAATGCGAATGTCGGTTTCCCACCTAGGCAAGTGTGCTGTGTAGAGGGGCGCTGGGAGTGTTAGAAAACACCAAAGGAAAGTAATAGAACCCACCTCAGAGCTTAGGAAAGCAGGAGTAAATCACTAACTTTCCTAGAACACACAAGAACATGAGAAAGAAGATAATGCAAGAACCAGAAGAGACTTCAAGACAGAAAGGGTGGATTCCTGGACCTAAAGACCTGTGGAAGAATGGGACTAAGTCCAAGAAGCACAGAAGAGTCCAGGGAGGACAGGAGCCCCTGCTAACCAGAATCAAGGTGCAAAAGAAGAACCACTGGTGAAGAACAACAGTCTGTATTGCACCCAAGAAGATGAATGCCGGTTACTGGTTGGTGCAGATGATATCCCACACCGGATGGATGATTGCAGTCTGGTTTGCGTCGCTGGATTCCGCCAACAAGCCTTGGCACACGCAAAGCTCATGGTTAGCGGAAAATGGCACTGCCCGGGACCAGTAGGGACCTGGTGGACTCTACCCAGGAGGGGGAGTCAGAGGGGGCTCTCAGCAACTCAGAGAGCCCACAGAAGACCAGCCAATGCACACAGGAGTCCCCCAGCACAGGGACAAAGGAGTTGCAAAAGGAGGCCCACGCAGCACAAAAACAAAGGATCCCACGCCACAGGAGAACCACTCAGGAAGCTGTTCATCGCAGGAAGGAGTGCTGGGGACCGGAGCTACATTGTGCACTAACAATTTCATAGAAGGATGCCAATAAGCCTTGGAAACTGAAAAACACGTGGTGCACAGGGGTACTGTCTTGCGTGGGAAGGCAAGCTCTTACCTCCACCAAAGTTGGACAGTAGGACGTCAGGACCACTTCAGTCCACCACCCGTGATGCAGGGTCCATGCAACTCATCAGGAGAGGGGACCCACGCAGATGGTCGTCATTGCAGAGAGGTGCCTGCTGAAGCAGGGGAATGACTCCTTCACTCCAAGGGAGATTCCTTCATTCTTCTGGTGCAGGCTGAAGACAGGTTGTACTCTGAGGATGCACGACTGGGAAACAGTTGCATTTGCTGGCAAGAGCTGAAGATACAATGTTGCAGAAGTCGTCTTTGCTTCTTTGTTGCAGTTTGTGGAGTTCCTAGAGGGTCCAGATGCAATTTCTTCGGTGAGAAGGTGAAGTAAAGGATGCAGAGGATTCCTGCTGGAGTCTTGCAATCCGAATCTGAAGAACCTCCCAAAGGAGAGACCCTAAATAGCCCTGAAAGGGGTATTGGTCAGCTAAACAGGTAAGCACCTATCAGGGGACGGCTCTGACACCACCTGCTGGCACTGGCCACTCAGATGCTCCCAGAGTTCACTGCCAACTTGGAATCCAAGATGGCAAAACCCAGGGACCCTCTGGAGGAGCTCTGAGCACCACACCTGGGGCGGTGATGGACAGGGGAGTGGTCACTCCCCTTTCCTTTGTCCAGTTTTGTGGCAGAGCAGGGACTTGGGGGTACCCGAACCGGTGTAGACTGGATTATGCGAGGAGGGCACCAAATGTGCCCTTCAAAGCATTTGCAGTGGCCTGAGGAAGGAAGCTACCCCTCCCAAGCCTGTAACACTTATTTCCAAAGAGAGAAGGTGTAACACCCCTCTCCCAAAGGAAATCCTTTGTTCTGCCTTCCTGGGCTTGAGCTTCTCAAGCAACAGGAGGGCAGAAACCTGTCTGAGAGGTGGCAGCAGCTGGGGCTGCCTGGAAATTCTCGGAAGGCTGGAATGGCAATACTAGGGGTCCTCTAAGGAGCCCCCAGAGTGCATGAAATCATACAACCAATGCTTGCAAAAGCCTTGGGGTATGATTCCAACATGTTTGATACCAAACATACCTATGTTCGGAGTTACCAATATGTAGCTGGACATAGGTAGTGACCTATTTCCAGTACACGTGTAAAATGGCATCCTGCACTCACAAAGTCTGGGAAAATGGTCCTGGAGGTCGTGGGGGCACCTCTGCTAGTGCAGGGGTGCCCTCACACACAGGTGCTCTTCACCCTGTCCTCAGGGCTGGAGGGCATGCTATAGGGGTGACTTATAAGTGACCTGGGGCCAGATGTAGGAAACAGTTTGCGACTCGCAAACTGCAAAAATTGCCGTTTGCGAGTCGCAAACCGGAGTTTCCTACGCAGAAATGCATTTTGCGAGTCGGAACCGACTCGCAAAATGCATTTCCCACTCGCAAATAGGAAGGGGTGTTCCCTTCCTATTTGCAACTCGCAGTGGGATGCAATTCCATTTGCGACCACGTACGCGGTCGCAAATGGAGTCGCAGTTACCATCCACTTGAAGTGGATGGTAACCCACTTGCAAATTGGAAGGGGTCCCCATGGGACCCCTTCCCCTTTGTGAATGGACCCCAAAATATTTTTTCAGGGCAGGTAGTGGTCCAAGGGACCACTACCTGCCCTGGAAAAATTCCGAAACAAAAGGTTTCTGATTTTTTTTTAAGTGCAGCTCGTTTTCCTTTAAGGAAAACAGGCTACACTTAAAACAAAAAAAACTGCTTTATTGACAAGCAGTCACGGACATGGAGGTCTGCTGACTACAGCAGGCCTCCATGTTAGTGAGTGCCCATAGTCACTATGGGGCTGCAATTTGCGACCCACCTCATTAATATTAATGAGGTGGGTCTTTGCGACCCCATAGCGACTCGTAGACGGTGTCTGAGACACCGTTCTGCATATGGTTTTGCGACTCGGAAATTGCGAGTCGCTCAGAGTCGCAATTTCTGAGTCGCAAAACCAAGTTTTGCTACATCTGGCCCCTGGTGCAGTATAACTGGCAGTGAAAGGGTGCATGCACCTTTTCACGCAGGCTGCAATGGCAGTCCTGCAGAAGCCTTTGCATGGGCTCCCTATGGGTGGCAAAAGAAATGCTGCAGCCCATAGGGATCTCCTGGAACCCCAATGCCCTGGGTACCTAAGTACCATATACTAGGGACTTATAAGGGGGCACCAGTATGCCAATTTTGGGTGAAATACTGGGTTACCAGTATGCAACAACCATAATTTAAGGGAGAGAGCATAACTACTGGGGTCCTGATTAGCAGGATCTCAGTAGACACACTCAAACACAATGGCAAACAGGCCAAAAGTGGGGGTAACCAAGCTAGAAAGAGGCTACTTTCCTACAAGGTTAGCTTCCACAATAATGATTTACAAGCTTTTATACACCAACTTTTACATGTATGACTTAAATAGTGACTTATGTACAAAAACACAAATTCAAATCAAGGTACTTTGGCTGACAATATTTCAATCCCCTAGACAAGTATCAGGATCATCCTAAGCCTTCGTTAAGCTTGAGTTAAAAGGGTTACAGAGCGCTTCTAACCAAAACGGCGAAGATAAATCTGACTCACGTCTCATATGAGTGAGAAGGCCACCAATGGAGATCTGAATCTCTAATCAAGAGCCAATGCCATAAAGTAGTAGTAGCATGGAGTAGTGTCACAGTGTAATAGAGTGTCATAGAGTGGAGTGGCAGAGTGTCGTAGAGTGGAAAGGCATAAAGAAGAGTGAACTGGAGTAGAGTGAAGTAAAGTAACGTGAAGTGGCATAGAGAAAGTTGTGTAGAGTGTTGTTGAGCATAGTTGTATAGTGGAGTGGCATAGAGGGTTGTGCAATGGCATTGAGTAGAGTATCGTAGATTGAAGTGGTATAGAGTGGGGTGGAGTGGCATAGAGTGAGGTGGAGTGGCATAGAGTGGAGTAAAGTGGAATGGAGTGGCGTATAGGGAGTTGTGTAGGGAGTTACAGAGTGGAGAAAGTGTTAGAATTTAATGGAATAGAGTGTCAGAGTCTAGTATCATGGAGTGTAATGTCAGAGTGAAGTGTCATAGAGTGGAGTTGGGTGATCTAGAGTGAAGTGGCATAGAGTACAGTAGTGCAAAGTAGATTGGCGTAGAGTGTAGTGGTATAGAGTGCATTGGTTTTGAGTAAAGTGGTGTAGAGTGCATTGGCGAAAACTGCACTGGTTTAGCGTACAGTGCAGTAGTGTAGAGTGGTGAAGAGTAGAGGGGAGCAGGGGGGAGTGGCACACCATAGATTGCAGTGGTTCAGAGTGCTGTGTCATAGAGGGATGCGGTTCATGGTAGAGTGGAGTGGTGCAAGGTAGAGTAGACTGTTGTAGAGTGCAGTGGTGGAGTGCAGTGATGAATAGAATTGCATAGAGTAGATTGCTGCAGAGTACAGTATAGTGGTGAAGAGTAGATTGTTGCAGAGTGGAGCATAGTGATGTAGACTGCAGTAGCATAGAGCGGTGCAGAGCAGATTGGAGTGGCGTAGGGTACATTGGAGTGGTACAGGGTAGATTGGACTGGCATAACATAGAGTGGAGTTGCGTAGATTGCAGTGGCATAGAGGAGATGATTTCAAAGTAGAGTGAAGTACCCTTCAGTGGAGTGGTGTAGAGTAGATTAGAGTGCAGTGGTGCAGAAAATTGTGCAGTGGGACAGAGTACAGTGGCATTGAGTGCAGTGGTGCAGAGTAGAGTGGCGTGGAGTTCAGTGGCAGAGAGTGCAGACTAAAGGGTCGCAGAGTACAGTGGTGTATTGTATAGTGGCATAGAGTGCTGTGGCACAGAGTACAGTGGCATTGAAAGCAGTGGAATAGAGTGCTGTGGTGCAGAGTAGATTGGCATAGAGTGCATTGGTTTTGAGTAAGGTGGTGAAGAGTGCACTGGCAGAGTGCAGGGGCGTAGTGTGCAATGGTTAGAGTTGAATAGCAGGGATTGCAGTGGCGTAGTGTAGAGTGCTGAAGAGTAGAGTGGTATAGAGTGGAGCGGTACAGCATAGATTGCAGTGGCGTAGAGTAGCACTGAGTGGAGGAAAGAGGTGTAGGGTGCAGTGGCATAGGGTAGATTGTTTCAGAGTAGAGTGAAGAAAAGATAGAGGAAAGATAATATACTTCAATATGCTTAAGTATGTAACAATAACAACAACATAAATAATAATGCTAGGCATAATGGCCCAAAATGAAATATGGCTACTCCCTGTTAGCCACGCTGTAATCAAGCCCTTCATTACCTAGATAACAAAACATTAAACATAAATGTTAGAAAAATATACCCTTCTAATAGCTAAATTGTTGTGTGAAAAGGCAAAATCTGGGCTCAATCTCGACTTCACTGTTTCACCAACTGGTGTGATCTTAGCTAAATACAAATATTGTGTTTCACAGAGTCTCCTTTCTAGCCTGCAGGCATCAGGGTGAATAGGACTCTGTTTCCTCTTTAAATCTTCTTCATTGCCTTGCAGCTCCTCTTGAAGGCCTCCTGCAGTGCTCCTCTTCAAGGCGGCAGGTGATGCAGACAGTAATCATCCAAAACTTTTCTCGCCTCGTGCCCTTTGTTCTTATGAGCACCCTTAATGCCCACAGCTGTGAACAGGACAAACAAAAGGGCAGAGGGCGCAGGGGGCCTTCGGACTCACCTTCATTCTGTTACCATCAGATTGGAGGATGGTCGGTACAGGGCTATTATAAGTAGCGCTTTTGTGCGCTAATGGCCCTCTGAATAATAGATGTGAGGGGGGAAATTATTTTGTCCCCCCCACCTTCGTCCCCCGTGTCCCCCACCCTCCAAAATCTGGGGGGGATACATCCCCTGCATCCCCCACACTTCCGACGCCCATGGGGTGAGCTTTGATTTCGGAGTGAGTGTATCCCACCCCTGGAACCGCAATAAAAGGGCATCCCATTCCATTGCAATCGGATAATGGTGATGCCCCTAGCCTCCTCCCTGCGAAGCACAGTGCGCTTGGCCTCAGTCCAAGCCAGCGACAAGAGTCTCCATGCCACCGGGCTTGGGGGTCGAGCAGCCTTCCAGCGCCATCCGATAGTACATTGTGCCAGGAGTATCATGGTCCATGAAGCGTACCTCAAATCGTCGCCCCGCGGGGCATAGAAAACTGCCCAATGTGCAGACCTCTCATGTGTAAAGAGGGACTAGCTGATTTTGTTGTGTTATGTGTGAGGAGACAGTCGTATGTGAGCGATGTGCTCTCCCAAAACATATGGCATAGGTCAGCCTTCTGTGTGCAGCAGTGGGGGCGCTGCTTTTGCACTAGGGCAAGTATCTGTTGATTCTCTCTGGTGTTAGAAATGCCCTGTGAATAGTGAAGAATTCCATAATATTAAATCAGTTATTATGTGATAGTGTCACCAGGTAAGCCATTATTCTATGATATTCCTTATCAGGGAGTGGTTTGTTCAGTTCAACCTCCCATTTGTTACATAAACCCGCAAGGAGCACCTGCATGAGGTTACGCAGCACACTAGATAGCTAGGTGATAATGCGATTGCCAGTTCTCATTGTGTCAAGGTTTTGAAGAAGGGATTGAGACAAGGTTTCAGTGCTAGTTATATGCCCCAAAGCGCTGTGCCTGCAGCACACCATGATGTGCGAGGAAATGTCCCAGCGGGAAGTCACAGTGGGCAGAAATCACATCATTAGGTGTGACCGCACTGTCCTCAAAAACGTTGCCCAGGATAATAATGCCCCCTGTCTGCCAACCTCTGAGTGTCACTTGAGAGAGCGGACACCAGCTGCTCGCGGAGCATGACGACGTCAATTTAGTGATCAACAGGCTTTTTCTGAAGCATAAAAATGTGATGCTGAGAAGGCGGGCGCAGCAGGGGGCCAAGTCTGGGTGTGGTGGAAAAGGAGAAGCACATGATGCAGGTTCTAGGTTAGAGAGGTCATGGAAGTGTCATCCAGATGGCATCCTGCAAACCATTGACACACCCATTGGATGTAGGAAGCAGGGTAATACTGCTCGTAATTGGAGGTGGTGAGTCCATCTCGTGTTGTGAACAGTTTGAGCATGGCCACTCTGCACCTATTCCTCCTGATGAGGTCACCCAAGGTTTAGTTTAGTGCACTAAATAGGAAGGCGAAGGGGACAAGGGGCAGGTTAGCAAAACTGCAGCAGTAGCTGCAAGATTAACATTTTGAAACGTACCACTCTGCCAGCCACAGAGAGAAGGAAAGCATACCTGAAAACAGCCTGGTCACGTATGCAGGTCACTGCCCTACCGAGGTAACTGTCCTGTAACTCCTCCTTTTCATAATACATTTGGATTACCAAGTATCAGAATGTTTGAGGTTGCAGTGACAGCCCTCCACTTCCTACATTCATACCAGGGTTATCCATAGAGTGATGCAGAGGGAAGAGGCATGACTTCTGCAAGTCATCCCAGAGGCCAGAGACCTAGGTGAACTCGGTCAGAGTGAGTACGATGGTAGATAGGTCACCAAGTACGTTCCAGACATAAATAAAATGTTGTCCACATATAGGAGATGGTGTGCGAGCGATCGCTGAGTTGAATCCCCATGTCACGCCCCTTCTTGCAGAGTCTAATGGGTATGGATTCCACCACAAAGCCATGAAGGGGGGGTACTCCTGCCTAGTGCCCCGGCAGAGGTACCCCTGCCTAGTGCCCCGGAAGAGGTTGAACACAGGCGATATCACTTTTCTCGTTTGGGCAGTTACCTGGGGCTCATCAAACAGACACTTCCAATTGGAGGAGTGTAATGCCTTTTCCAGATTTAATACAAGGCAGGCTGCAGAGGGCCAAGTGTTAGGGTCGGCCTCAAGGATTATTTAAATATGTTGGATGTTTAGAGACGTACTCCTGCAAGGTATGAATCAGCATGATAAGCATGCACAATGTGTGGTTTCATAATTGGTTCCAATCAAGGGGAAAGGGAGCAAATCAGCACAGGTCTGATAAAATTCCATGGGAAGATCACCTGGTCCGGGGGTTTTATTAGTTGCAAGGTAGCGAATCACAACTTTGATCTCCGCAGAGGTGACAGGAAGAGCTAGTGCACTTTGCTCTCCTGGCATGATCTGGGGGTAGAGGAAGGTCTTGGAAAAAGACTGATAGATCCTGATAGGTCCTCAGTTGTGAGGTCAGGGCCAAGGCCATACATACAGCCTGCATACAGTGAGGTAAAGTTATTGCTTATGTCTCCTTCGGTGTGCAAAAATATGTCTTGATTGAGCTGCATGGAGGGTAAGACCAAGGGCATACGGTCCTGCCAGAGTGGCCGTGCAAAGAAAGCTCCTGATCAATCAGCTTCAGCATAGGTGCACCCAGTTTGCATGGAGTAGCTAACACATATGATGCATTCCATAAGTGCAGCATGCTCAGTGCATAGTGCCAAGAGTGTTTTCCTCTCCGAATCAGTCAGCCCATGCCTTGCTGTTGAGGGTAACATAGAGTCCCTCGAGTCTATACACTCCCTCTCTAGGATTTTAAGGGCTCGAAATACTGTGCTAAAAGAAATGTCTCAACTTATGACCTTAAAGGTGTCCCATTCAATGGCCCCCACAGAGGTGGTGCTGTCATGTTGGCAAAACAAATGGAGCTTTGGTCCCACGGGTTAGCTGAGAACACCTGATCTTGCAACAAGGAGGGTTTCAGGTGCAAAGTGGGTATGGGGGGGGGGGTGAAGTGCCACCCCATTGATGGCCTGCCATCAGGGGATTGTGATCAGACACAGTTCAGCCAACTTAGTCCAGTTGCGAGAAAATGGTACTGAAATAGCCTGAGCTAACACTTGTGTTGAGTTGCACATGCAAGTAATGAGGAGGGGAATAGAACAAATAACATTGGAAAAGTGGGTAACCATTGTGCCAATTGTCCTCTAAAAGTCAGTCGTGAGGCTACCAGGCCAAGTGAACAGCACAGTGTACCGCAGCTGTGTGGGGCAGTGCTGAAAAGGAGTAGTCTCATGATTGTAGTAGCCACACAGTAGCAAGGGAACTCTAGCGCAAGGGGTGACAATACCAGACAGGTGGCCAAGAAAGGCTATCTGTTCCACATTGCATGCAGAGTACCAGGTGCCCACTCACACGTGTGGTTGAGCCTTGAGTCCCACGGTAATTTAAAAGGATTCGCTTACTAAGTAGTACATTACTGGGGTTTACAAACACTTTAAAAACCTTAATAATGGACTATCCAGCACTTATAAAAATAATTAATATAATCATGCTAGTAATAATTCTGAATATAGTAAACACTGATTGTTATTTTCCTTTAGTGGCCATGCTGTATGCACATATTATTTGGTACTAATGAATAACATCTCAATAATGTTTATTGTGAGACTCACAGAAAAATTAGATATTCTCTCAGGTAACTAAGAAGAGGCCAAGGCCAAACATACATTAAGTCAAACTACCACTTGACCAACACATGCAGGGCCTGCAGGTGCATGGTCAGTGCTCTCCTTAGGGGTAGCTTACCTCAAGAGGAGGAATTTTTCAATCTCCAGGTCAACACTACAGAAGACCTCCTCCAAGGACATATTTGTCAGTTTCAATAGAGTGGCCACAATGGGGTATCATTTATCCAGTCTGGTACTAGTTCTTCTTCATTTTTCAATTGTATGTCGGAACATAGGCCTTCCAGCCCGCCATGGAGTTCTTACTGCCGCGGACCCAGCGGTAAAGACCGTCACATAATGAGTTGAGCTGCTTGGCCTCCGGAGGTGTGCACCTCCAACCCGGCGGCAGGCCTCAGCCTGCCGGCTGGATTACAAGGCTGCAGACTGCCAGACTGCCAGACTTTCTGTGGCAGTCACCCCCCCATGAACACCCTGGCAGTCGCGCACCCGGTGACAGGAATTCCCATTCCTGTCATTGGCACATGCACACCCACACATCCCTACACATGCACATCCCCACCCATCCTCACACTTACAAACACTCCCACCCCTTCACACACACATGCATTCACATACACATCCCTCAGCATATGCATTCATCCACACAAACACCCCAGTCACTCGCATACATGCAGTCACACACCCCCACTCAGTCACATACATGCAGACACACCCCTACTCACTCACACACATGCAGAAACACCCCCCATTCATGCGCACACATTCACACAAACATTCACATTCAATCACATACACACATGCACTCATGCGCCCACACACAGACACCTTCCCTCCCTTTCGGACGACCACTTACCTTCTCCATCGAGGAGGTCATCCGGGACAGGATGAGTCCTGATGGTCTTGCACAGCCAGCACCACCACGCCAGCAAGACTCTGCCTCACCGTATTGCGGTTTGTAATACAGAGGTTGGAATCCTGCTGCTGTGGTGGTGCTGACAATGGAACCGCCTCTTCGGAGTCAGACTTCTGCCCAGAAATGGGCAGAAGTCCTCCAAACACTCCTAATATGGTGAGCAAAAGACCACCAGCACTACCGGTCTGTTGCCTGCAGCGACTTCGGAGGTCTTCAAAAAAGACCGCTGAAGTTGTAATGGGGCCCATAAGGAACAAAACTCAACCTACTACAATATTGTGACTAAAATAGGGACCACCACCATATCATGACAGAAAATAAATATATGAAAGTATAGCTGTACTACTGGGTTTCCATAGGAAAAGTGTTTTTTGACTTCAATCAATCAATCAATTATTTCTAGAGCGAGCTACTCACCCATAGGGTCTCAGGCGCTGTTGGGTACATCCTCAGGGTTCAGTCAGAGAACCAAGTCTTGAGGTAATTCCTGAATTGAGGTAGCAATGGCGACTTGCTGAGGTGGAGAGGTAAGATCTTCCAACCTTTAGCTTCCAGTTAGGTGAAAGATCTTCCTCCATCCGAACACTTCTTTATGCGGGGTATGTTGGCGAGTGACCGCTGGGAGGAACGGAGAGGTCTGGAAGGGGAGTACAAGGCGAGACTGTGGCTGAGGTAGTTGGGTCCGCTGTTGTGGAGGGCTCGGTAGGCATTTACGAGGAATTTGAAGTTGATCCTCTTCTCAACAGTCAGCCAGTGGAGGGCTTTCAAGTGTCTTGTGATGTGTTCTCAGCAGGGGATGTCTAGATGAGTCTGGCAGTGGCGTTCTGGATGTGATGCAGCCTGCTCAGGTTCTTCTTGGAGGTTGCAGCTGAGAGGGCATTGCCAAAGTCAAGTCTGCTCGTGATCAGAGCATGTGTCAATGTCTTTCGGCAGTTGCTTGATATCCTTCTGATGATCTTCCATAGGAAGCAAGTGGATGTGAAGGAGTTGATCTGTCTGGTCATTGTGAGCGCTGAGTAAAGAACAACACTGTCTGTGGGGGTGGGTGGGCTGCCGAGTGTTAAATGCCACCAGGAGTCATCCCAAACTGAGGAGGAAGAATCCAGGATGAGAATTTGGTCTTATCAGAGTTCAGCTTGAAGCAGCTCTCCTTCATCCAGGTGGTGACTGCTTCCATGCCATCTTTGAAATTCTTCTGGGTGTTGAGGGGTTTTTGGTCAGGCAGATGATCAGCTGGGTGTCATCAGCATAGGAGACAATGTTCGTTCCGTAGTTCCTGATGATTGGGGTGAGCGGGGTCATGTAGATGTTGAATAGTGTGGGGCTCAATGAGGATTCTTGGGGAATCCACAGCTGATTTTTGAAGGTTCTGACAAGTGTGGTGGGAGCCTGACTTTCTGTTTGCTTGTCAGGAAGGAGTGTATCCATCGAAGCGCCTTGCCGTGTAGTCCTGCTGTGTAGAGTCTGGTGCAAAGGGAGCAGTGGGGCACTGTATCGAAGGTGGCTGAAAAAACGAGTAGGATGAGGGCTGCTGTTTGGCAATGGTCGAGAAGGGAGCGGATGTCATCTGTGGCAGCAAGCGAGACAGTGTTGGCGCTGTGGTAAGTTCTGACTCCTGTGGGAGATGTCCAGGGTATTGTTGTCCTCGATGTGTTGGCGGATGTTAGAAATGGGGTCTCTAGTTGGCAGAGGTATTCACCTTTGTCCAAATAGGGACCACAATACTAGTCAGGGTAAGTCACACACAATCCAAATTATCCTGTGCCCAACCTCTGGTAGCTTGGCATTGAGCAGTCAAGCTTAACTTTGAAGAGAATGTGTAAAGTATTTGTGCAATAAATCATACAGTAACACAGTGAAAACACCACACAGGTTTTGAAAAATATAAGATATTTATCTGGTTAAATTAAGGTCAAAAGGATAAAGATTCAATAAGCACAAATTGAGATATCAGTTTTGCAAGATTATAAAGAGTCTTAAATCTTAGATATCAGCAGTGTCTCTTGTTTACACAAAGTACCTGGTTTGCGTCAAATATAACACGCGTGGAGACCGCAGAGGAGGAGATGCGTGGAAAAATAGGGTGTGCGTCAGAATTTCCAGCACAGCACAAACGATGTGTCGTTTCTTCCCACACTTCAAGGAATTTTGCGTTGATTTCTAGTGCACAGTCTTAGTTCCTCACTGTAATGCAGGGATCTTTTTGACACCCAGGGATGATGCGCAGAAATCTTGGGGATGCGGGATGAACGCACAGGCATTGTGTCGATCCGGTATGGCGATGTGTCAAATTTTTTGTTGCATGGTAGGCGCTGTGTCGATTCTTCACTCGGGAAGTCGGGCTGCATCGTTTCAGTTCGGCTGTGCGTCTATTTGATAGGGCTGTGCTTCAAAATTCCAGTCGCAAGGCAAGCCCTGCGTAAAATTTTCAATCTGGAAGTTGGGCTGCATCATTCTGGTTCTGCTGTGCAATGTTTCCGGCAAGCTGTACATCGATTTTCGGCACACAAGGAGTTCCTTGAAGAGATGAAGTCTTTTTGGCACTGAGACATCAGAAAACAGGCGGCAAGCTCAATCCAAGCCCTTGGAGAGCACTTCTCAGCAAAGTCAGAGGGCAGCAGGGCAACAGCGGGGTAGCAGTCCTTCTCAGCAAAGAAGTTCAGATGAGTTCTTTGGGCAGCCATGTAGTTCCTCTTGACAGGTTGCAGGTTCAGGTCCAGAAGTGTCTGATTTGGTGGGGTCAGGAACCCAGTTTATATACCCAAAAATGCCTTTGAAGTGGGGGAGACTTAAAAGAGTGGTTTTGAAGTGCACAAGGTCCCCTTTCAGTACAGGCCTGTCTGGCAGGGTCCCAGTAGGGGGTTTGGCAGTCCATTCTGTGAGGGCAGGCCACTAGCGTTTGAAATTAAAGTGTCAGGTCCTCCACCCCTCCAGCCCAGGAAGACCCATTCAATATGCAGATGAGTGCATGTGTGACTGAGTATCCTATGTTTGTGGTTGTCGGGGTGAAATGCACAGGGGAGCTGTCAGCCCACTCAGCCCAGATGTGGATTTGAGACAGGCTGTAAGGCATAGATGGATTTTAAGAAGTGCAGAGAAATGCTCACTTTCTAATAGTGGCATTTCTGAAATATTAATATAAAATCCAACCTCACCAGTAAGCAGGATTTTGTATTACCATTCTGGTCATACCAAATATGACCTTGTTACCCCTTTCTGATCTGAATCTGCAACTCAAACAGTAAATGAGGGTAGCCCTAATGCTATCATATGAAAGGAGCAGGCCTCCCAGTAGGGGAACATTGTTTAGGAGTTTTTCACTACCAGGACAAATAAACAACACATGTTCATGTCCTGCCTTTTAAATACATAGCACCCTGCCCTATGGGTTACCTAGGGGCTACCTTAGGGGTGACGTATATGTAGAAAAAGGGGAGCGTAGGGCATGGCAAGTACTTTTAAATATGAAGTCGAAGTGACAGTGAAACTGCACCCAAAGGCCTTGCAATGGCAGCCCTTAGACATGGTTAAGGGGCTACTTATGTGGGTGGCACAAACAGTGCTGCAGGCCCACTAGTAGCATTCAATCTACAGGCCCTGGGCATACGTTGTGCACTTTACTAGGGACTTACAAGTAACTCAAATATGCCAATTGGGTATGAACCAATGTTGCCATATTTGTAGTGAGAGAGTGTTAGAAATTGGCTTTCTGGTTGGCTAGGGTATGCACCTAAGCCAGGCAGAACTCACCCACTCTAGTCAGGGCAAGGGAGTTACACGTCCAAGATAACCCTGCTCACCCCCTTGGTAGCTTGGCATGAGCAGTCAGGTCTAACCCGGAGGCAATGTGTAAAGCGTTTGAACAACACACATAACACATGTGACGCAATATGTACACCACAAAGTAAACACAACACTGAGCTATGTAAAAATAAACTGCATTGCTAAAAACATAATTAGACCAAACATTACATGTCAGTAATTCCCTGCTACCTTAGCAGTTGTCAGAACGATACACAAGTTACTAATACTCTGCAAGAATAAGCAGTTGTCACATTAGAACACGTAAGTACTCAGGATTCTGCAATGTAAGCAGTAGTCAGGAATCACAATAAAGAATTATATGTACTTGTCATGAACACATCATAAATATCCATAAAAGGAGCATTAGAGCACAGATGGCAAGTCATAAGAACATATATCAGCATGTCATGCCCATAAACGGAACATCAGTACATATATGTGACATCAAAATCAGGTTAGTTTAGCAATTCTAACCAGTCCAGGATTGAAAAATAAGAATTATGTTATGCCTTTAAATCAGTACCTGTTTGTAGGGTGAAAAATGGCTCTTCCAGTGCTAAGTGGATCGCTAGGGGGGCCCCCGGCGCTCCTAGGTACGAAGCAGTAGCCGCCCGTTGATTCTGGAGGGAGGAGGGCGGTATGCACCCACTCCAGTGATGAGTGTTGGGGCCTCTCTTGGGGCCTGTGCCTATACCAGGCACCGACACGTTCTGTGGGCCCCCACGAGTCGCGACTGACTCTCTTGCAGGGGGGCACTAAGCAACATGATGCACAAAAGACGCCGGGGCGTCCAAGCCCCTAAGGCTGTGGCCGGGGGGAAGGAACTCCCTTTCTGCCCCGTACCCTGCAAAGTTGGAGGCAGTTGCCCTCGTCCTCAGTGTGGCTGCCTAAGTAAAGAGTGGAACAGGGGCCTCCAATGAGGCTTCCTTCCTGCTCCGAGGTGGCCGCACCTGACATGGTGCGCGAGCCACACCTCTGCCCTTCCCAGGCCGCTGCGTTGTGCAGCCACCAAGGAAGGTGCCTACTGGTGCCCCGGGGGCGCGTCTTAGAGCGCACTTCTCCCCAGGGGCACGGTTGGAGCGCGCTCATTCCTTTATTTCCTCTGTTGGTGCCCTGGGGACACTTGGTGGAGAGCGACCCGGGCTGCGGCGGTGATCCTCAAGCCCTGACGAGTGCTTCTCAGCGTGGGGCAGGTCTCTTAGAGCCCGGGCCGCGGCGGTGATTTCAGCAGTAAGAGAGTGCTTTTTCAAAGGGCTAGGGCACTTTAATTACCCCAGACCGCAGCAGTGAATTCGTCTTCACAGCAATGCACCCTGGAAGCACCAGGCGCTATAGGGAGGCACGGGCAAGCGCCCTCCAAGAGCTATATGCCAATATGAAGCACTACTTGTGTTGGAAAGTTTACAGGGGCAGGGGCCACAGCACCCTGCTCCTAGAGACAAGAAAGGGGGGGCACAGGGCTACAAGGCCCAACAACAGGTCAGCACCAGGGGTGCAAGTGATGACAGTTCCTCCTAGTGACCAGGCAGGTCACAGGTCAGCACAGCAGCAGCAGTCCAAGGTGGTCCTGGTGAGTCCATTCAGCAGCGGGGGGTAAACTACCCTATTGTGTGAGGCCAGGGCACAGCCTTTACAAATGTATGTGTACCCTGCCTCTCCCTTCTCTCAGCCCAGGAAGACAATTCAGTATGTAGATGCACCTTTGTGACACCTCCACCCTCCCTGTGTACAGGCTGTCTGAAATGTATGCACAAAGCCCAACTGTCACTCTGCCCAGGCGTGGATTGGAGTCAAGCTGCAAAACGCCAGAGTCATAAGCACAGAGAAATGCTCACTTTCTAGAATTGGCGTTTCTGTAATAGAAATTCTAAATATACCTATACCAGTAAGCAGCATTTCTTATCACTATTACAACCATACCAAACATACTTATGCTACCCCTCATAAATTAGACAATACCCCTTACACATAAGGCAGGGCATTTCTAATGCAGTCCTATGAGAAGGCAGTACTCACAGCAGTAAGAAACCAAATAGGCTGTTTGTCACTACCAGGTCAGGCCACATTACTAGGCACATGTCCTGCCTTCTACATACATGGCACCCTGCCCATAGGGCTAGCTCGGGCGTACCTTAGGGGTGACTTACATGTCGCCAAAGGGGAGTCCTGGGCCTGACAAGTAAACTTAGATGCCAGGTCCCTGTGGCAGAAAATTGCGCTAGCAGGCCTGAGATAGGTTTAAAGGCTACTTCAGTGGGTGGCACAAGCAGCGCTGCAGGCCCACTGGTAGCATTTAATTTACAGGCCCTGGGAATACGAACACCACTTTACAAGGGACTTATAGGTAAATTAAATATGCCAATTAGGTATAAGCCAATCATACCAATTTTACATGGGATGGCACATGCACTTTAGCACTGATTAGCAGTGAAAAGGTGCACAGAGTCATAACATCAGCCTGCAAGGGTCAGAAAAATAAGGAGGAAAAAGGCAAAAAGTCTGGGGAATGACCCTGTAAAATGGCCAGGTCCAACAGAGAGCATATGCACTTTATCACTGGTTAGCAGTGGTAAAGTGTGCAGAGTCCTAAAACCAGCAAAAACAGTGTAAGAAAAGTGGAGGGAGGCAGTCAAAAAGTTGGGGAGTGGACACCCTAAGGCTGTCAGGTCTTACAGCGGAGCTAAATGTTGATTGCTTTTTCTGTGACCTTGGCTGGTAAGCATAGCAGTCAGATGGAGCGGTAGTTCTTGAGATCCGTTGGGTCGGCTGTGCGTTTCTTCAACAGTGGACAGATCGCGGCGTGCTTCCAGTCCTCGGGGAAGGATGCTGAATCTAGGGAGCAGTTGATGGTTTTGACTATACTTTAGCACTGTTTGATAAATCTTAATGACATTTTGCAAAAGAAAGTGTCTTCTAGGGTCTTCTTGTACATAGAAAGGTTCGGGGTGAACCATCAAACGGGGGCAAAGAACAAAGGGTAATAAAATTGTTTTCCCATGTGAATTCGCATAGGGTCTTTAGACACAACTGCAGCCCAAACCGCTGGATAGGATTACACCAAATTTGGCAGAAAGGTAGCTCTTGGTCCAGAAAGCACGCATTTTGTTATTTGGTGTACATCCATTAAGGAGTTTTTGAGATAATGAAAGAAAATCTAATTTGTGTGTCTGGGCAGAGCTTAAGCACAGACCTCTTGGTGAGATCTGATTGGCTGTCAGCACTTCAACCAGAAAGTGCTGGCAGCCATCATGGGACTAATATACATTATGACATCCAATGAAATGTATTGTACAGAATGAGGGTCACAAAAAGGATGATGTATAAAGAGTTATAACAGAATTTAGTTACACTATAAAACATTTGCTGTTAATGTGATTTTAACCCCATAAAGAGCCTTCTGCTGAGATGTCATGAATTATGCTTGAGAGACAACTGTTGTCTCATGATTTTCCCATAGAGATTATGGAAGGCACTCCATAAGTTGAAACAAGAGCATACTATATGTAAATTCACACTGTCTTTCTCAGCAATATCAGAATGAAGTCCAAACTTATCAGTAAAACATGTACTTCCAAAAGGAGCAGACTGTCAGCTGATTCGATTGTATTCTGCTGCAGCCTCCCAAAGTGTTCCAAAGAACAACTATAGCGCTAACAGTCTTACGTATGACAAAGGTGTGGCACACTTGAAACCACTGATTGAATAAAACTGGTAAAACTTCAAACATCTAATTTAGAAAGGAACAAAAGAATGGGCTCATTTTGTCATAGACACCACATTGGGCAACCGGGACGGCAGTGCAGTACAATGGACCATGGAAGGCAATAGGGAGGGGATAGGGCCATGCTCATGATCAACAGAGAGCAGAGGAGAAAGAGTCAGCAAACTGACCTCGCAGAACAGACAGGAGGGACAGTTGCAGCATAAGAGACCAGAGAGGGCAGGAATGAGGGGCAGTGGCACAACAACGAACCAGACAAAGCAGGAGGGAGGGGATAGGGTCCTGCACATGGAAAACGGACGGCAGGGGGCAATGGGGCAGGGCTGAACCAGCAAGCTAACTATGGAGGGTAGGCAGGATGGGCACAGGAAGCAGAACAAACCATAGAGGGCAACAGTAGGACTATAATGGCATATACACAGA
This sequence comes from Pleurodeles waltl, assembly GCF_031143425.1. Lineage (NCBI taxonomy): Eukaryota > Metazoa > Chordata > Amphibia > Caudata > Salamandridae > Pleurodeles > Pleurodeles waltl. The sequence continues at coordinate 1,027,424,922 of NC_090448.1, read as the reverse complement.
CAATGGAGGTAAGGCGAGAGGGGTCAGGAGCAGCAAGCTTACTATACAGGGCAGGAGGGAGGGCTGTGGCAGGTAGAAGGGTTAGTGGCAGCACAACGACCATGGTGGGTAAGAGGCAGGGGAAAAGGGCATGCACAAAGGACTGTGAAGGACAGAAGGGACGGGTAGGGGCTGCACACAGACAAGAGAGGACAGGGAAGGATCTTCACAACAGACCACACAGAGTAGACAGGAGGTGTTGTTGCAGCACAAAAGAGCATGGAGGGCAGAAGGGAGTAGCAGCAAAATGCACCATGGAAGCCAGAAGGGAGGGCATAGGGGCATGGAACTCAGACAGGCAGAGTGAAGGTGGCAGGGACAGGCAGAAGTCATCAGAGCATGCTAGACAGGTGGGAGGGGCAGTAGCATCTCAACAGAAATCTCAGAGTAGATAGGAGGGGCATTAACAGGTCCATGGAACATAGAGTGCAAAAAGAAGGGATCAGGGACAAGCCCACAGACATTGGAGGCGGGGAAGGAGGGTAGGGGTAGCAAGCTAAGCACAGTGGCTAAGCATATATATTCACTGAAAAACCTAAGGTTACAGGGATGTTATAGTTAGGCTCCCCATAGAAATTCACCTGATATAGTTTTAGTTGTTTCAAGTAACTATAACTTGCACCATAAGGTAACTATGACTTATTCCCTTACCATGCACAGTTATCTGATCAATAATTTTACTGCAGATGTTACGGTGACATTATCAATGATGTTATCAAAGATATCACGAGTGCAGTAATTTGAGGGGTAATTAGCAGTGCATGGCGAGGGCACTAGTTATAGTTATCTTAGGGTGCGAATTATAGTTACATGAAATAAATCTAACTATAACAGGTGAATTTCTATGGTTATGTATGTTTAAAATGTGAGCCTAACTATAATATCCCTGTAACCTTTGGTTTTCTTAAGTGAATTTCTATATTTAAAAAAAAAATCTATTTCCTAACTATAAAATCCCTGTAACCTTTTTTTTCCAGTGAATTTCTATGTTTTTTTAATGTATAGTAATTTTCATTACTACACGTTAATTTAACCATCGCTGTGCATGTCCTTTGGCTGTGCATGAAGGCAGTTTGCCGCAGGGCCTGGCCTACACCTAGGCCCTGTGGCCAGCACCCTATAACCACCCAACCTTGTGTCATGCATGGCCTTTGACCGTGTGCTTTGGGAGTTGACCACATTCTGTCTCCCTGGATGTGAGAATCGGTGTGACAGAGTGTATCTGGGTGTGAGAGTGGCTGTGAGAGTGTCTGTTTGGGGATGAGAGTGAGTGCGTCAGTGTCTTATTGGTTCTGTGAATGGATATGTCAGTGTCTGTGTGGGTGCATGAGGGTTTCAGTGGGTGTGTGACCGGGTGTGTGATAGTCTGAGTGAGTCTTTGAGTGGTTCATGAGGGTTTAGGTGCAGCTGTGTGTGGGGACAGGAGGGTGTGAGTGAGTGTGTGAGTATCTGAGTGGTTCTGTGAGTGGATGTGTAAGGGTCTGAGTGAGTGTGTGAAAGGGAGAATGAGTTTGAAAAGAGAGAAAGAGAGGGTGAGGGAGAGCGATAGAGAGTTTTTTGGCTTTGTTGAATAATATACTTGGAATGATATATTTTTGGACAAATTGAAAAGAAAAATGTATTTGTCAATTAAAAAGAGTGAGATCGCCTTTCAGAATGAACCTTAAACTTTTGAAGTTTAAAAGAAATTAAATAAGGAAAATAAACATGTGCACAGCTGGAGTAGAACCCTCAATTTTCAGTGGGAGTGTCTGTGACCTTAACCTTTAGACCATAGGTGACTCCTTACTATGATGCCTCCAGACATACCTATGACAGTCAACCCACACATGATTAGAAAGAAACAAGAATGTTCGATCATTGGGAAGGTTTAACAGTCAAAACAATATGGAGTAAAAACACACACTGTCAAGTGATATTAGTATTTGAACCTTCACCCAACTTAGTGACAGCACAATACCTTGACCATTAGGCCAGAAGTCACTATGTTCTACTCTGCTTCCAAACATAACTAAATTTGTGCAAAACCTTTTGCTAGTCTAACTCTGTGAAATCATTGCATGGAGAGACCATTGCAATGACAATCTCTCTCTCTCTTCCATCCCATTATGGGATGGAACAGAGAGACAGAGAATGACAGAACTGCAGGGTGAGCCTCAAGGACCCCGAAGTCCTAATCAGTTCCCCACTTCTTGCAGGAACTGGCATTGCTTCCACAAGCAGAGATCTTCTTTAAATTACAGCTCCCTGCTTGTGGGAGTAATGGTTTCATCGGTATCCCTGCACGCATATTTGCATGCAGGGAAACAGATGAAAACTCTGCTTTCTGCCAGTTGGAGCTGTTTGACAGCTCCTGTTGTCAGAAAGTGGACTTTGTTTGCTTTTGCTTGGTGAGAACTGTCAGCTCCCACCAAGCAAAGGCAAACAGTTATGTCCCAGGGGTGGGCACCCCGAGTCATAGCAGGAGCCAGTGCTGGTGGAAGGCGGTCCCCAGGGACATCATTGGCTCCTCAATGGGAGCTGCACAGCCCCCCCCCAGCTACTATTGCCCCAGAAAGGTGTGGTCCCCTGGGTTCCAAAACAGAACCCCTTCATTATTGTATTTCAGCCCCAGGAAGGTGGTGGTCCCCGTGGCTGCGAGGGGGAGGTGGGCTGGGCAGCCTCTTTCATCCATTTTCTATTTTGACCGAGGGGCTGGTGGTCCCCAGGGCTGCGGGAGGCATGATGACCGCTCGCATTCATTTTGGTATTTTGACCAAGGGAGGTGGGGGTCCCTGGGGCTGTGGAGGGGGGGCAGGTGCCCCCCTTCATTTATTTTCTTTTTCTATTTCACCCTGGTTAGGTGGCAGGCCCTGGGTCTGCGGTGGGCCAGGCAGCACCCCTGCATTGGATTTAAACTTGCGCCCAGGGGAGCCGTTGCTTCCCGGGGCTGTGTCCCCCATGCATTAGCTATTTCACCTGGGGAGGTGGTGGTGTGTGGGGTTGCAGGGCAGAGGGGGTGGTCAGCCCACCCCACATTTAAAATGTTAATGCCCCAGGGACCTGGCCCACCAGGGAGCTTCTTAAAAATAAGCATGGCAGCCTGCGCTTATCTTTTTCTTTACAAAATGTTCCTGCCAATTTTGCGATGCTGTTATGAAATCGCAGTAATATTTTTTGCAAAAAAAAGTGTTTTTTAGCCCTTGTGGTGTCCTTCTGGGACTCCAGCACCAGAGCTAAGGGGTCAAGGTGATTCTACCCTGGACCCTTGTGTTATTTTTAAATCTTTTTGGGAGACTTGGCTAAAGCCATGTCCCAAGATTGCTGCCAACATTTCCTGGTTGAAATGTTGGCAGCCAATCAGAGCACTGCATTTCCCTGCATGAACTCATCATTATTTGTGACATTGTCACGAAGAGAAATATACATGTTTGGATTTCCTTCAATATCTTAAAAACTACTGAACAAATTTACACCAAATAACTGAAAGCATAATCTGAGTACCGACAGCTACCTTTTTGCCAAATTTATTGTAATTTCATCCAGTGGTTTAAGCTGTAGTCGTTTTCAAAACTCCTAAAGTAATTTACATGGGAAATGCACATTTCCCCCCCCCCCCTTTTTCTGCCACCACTTGATGGGTCACCTGGAAACTTCCCATGTGCAACAAGAATCATGGGCACACATTTTTTTGGGAAAACCTCGTGAAGATTCATCAAACGGTGCCAAAGAGATGGTCAACTCAAAAAACTTTTTTCTATGGAAACATGGTCCTAACTATAACTACCTACTGGTATCTTCAAATAATGGTACATCTAGACATATATAGTCACTGAAAAACCCAAAGTTTAGAGGGATGATATAGTTAAGTTCTGAATTACATGCACAAAACCATAAAAAGTTAGCTGGTATAGTTAGAACTATAACATGTACCCCAAGGTAACTATAACTCACGCCCCCATGCACAATTTTGTCAGCACTAATTTTATTGGAAATGTTGCAGTTGTATTATGAATCATTTCATAAAAAATGTAATTGCTGATGTAATATGTGGGGTAAGTAGGAGTGCATGGCAAAGGTGCGAGATATTGTTACCTTGGCGTAGGAGTTACAGTGTCTGAAAGAACTTTAACGGTAGCAGCTGGATTTCCATGGATATAAAGCAGAGGTAATAAGCCTATCAATAACATTGGGTGCTAAAGGATTTATCCCCTCTGGGCCTCCTGAAGCTGTTGTCCTTCAGATAGCCCACAATAATAAAGAATAGAAGTAGCATCAAAATTGATCCTCCGGAATTAGTTCACACTAATAAGCTCTTCAGGACTTCAGACCATTTCACAATTCTTAAATCTTGGGCTGAATCCATCAAGCCTTCTCTAGTTATGTGCAACCTGTCCTTCCTCATTATGCACTGTGGTACCTCTGTTCAATGGTTTACGTCATTTGACCTTGCTTATTTTTTCCTCTTTCCATGTGCTAAGAACTTGTAGAATTGAAACACATTCATTTGATGAGTTCAACAAATGATATCCAAATTATATCAGCTTTTCTTCACTTATGACTAGATATATTTTTATCTATTTATTACGTATTATGAAAACTGTCACACATTGCCTTATAAACCTACACATTGTAACGCATGAGGAAAAACAAAAAAGCAGCAGCTAAAATAAGACCTCGGCAAGGGCAGTAGGTAATGCCTTCAAGCAGTTTACAACACAAAAGACTAGGGCGACAAAACATTGAGACGCTTTAGAGCCGATTTGAGGGCTAGAACGTAAAGGTAACAAACCCCAAAACATGATCAGAGCTGTTTGAGGCATAGGATGAGCGTGGACACAGGCTGCATGAGTAAATCAAAATAATTCAGTTGAGTGAAGTAAGGTAGAATCCATGCCATAGGTAGTATAATGCCATTAAGCAGTATGCATTCTGGACATGTCTTTCACTGTCTTCTTATCTCAAACAGTTTCCAAGTAAGTATTTGCTGCATCAGCCCGAGTACAGAGAGAGAATAATGACCTGAAAACACCATCACTTCAGTTACAAGACGCTGGCTTTAGTCCCCTGACCTATAGCTTACTTTTCTTAAGGGCAGTAGAACTTCAGACTCTCAGCTGTCACCAGACAAAGGTATGACAAACAAGCATTTGCAATGTAGTGGCTCTTGCGTTTGCTCGAGTTAGAGCTATTGGCGTTGTAAAATTCCTAACTGGACGTTTCTTGGCACATATATTGAAAATGAAAAATAAAACATTTGACATAAGTGAGCCGATTCAAAGCTCTATGATCATGAATGCAAAGGAGAAACACAAAATTACAAAGAAGTTCGCTCACAGTCATACGTATCGGCAATCGTGCAATTATCCATGTAACAGGGTCCAACCCAAGGATAGCAAAAGCTTTTTTAAAGGCAGGCCCACAAATGAGTGAAAGTGATGGGCGTGCGGTGGGCATGGTTAAAAGCCCACAAGACTTACAACAGGTCAAAGCGCTTGCACCCTTGACCTATAAACACAGTAACTTGTGATTATGTTTCATGATGGTCCTCCTCCTATAAGCACAATGCAGAATCTCTTCATGGTACTCCTCATTCAGCAGCATCACCAAGTCAGTATTTTCCTATTCTTCTTCATTGTGTTTCCTTCTTGTGGGTAGCTTTACAGCTTTGTTGATCTAAATCAGTTGGGAATATCACCCAACTACATCTTCCTCTCAGGTAAGATTTAGCCACACAGGGCATTGTTTCCTCCTGGGATCATTCCAGAAAATCATTGTATGTAATCTACTCTGCTACCATTTTCAAGTTTGTCCATTTTTCATCCAGAACAATTATAGAAGCCACAGCAGAATTCTGAAAGTTAGTAGCTTTTTTTATTCATATATTTCTGGATAGCCACCAAGTCCTTCACTTTTGTAGTAATCCTGTTTAGGTAAATTACCACATTGATTAGAAATACCCTATTTGCCCTCCAATGCAACAAAGTTACCATCCATGCTGTTCACATATTTATTCAGCTTGTGAAGTGGGACCATCAGTAACTTTTTCTCCTATGGTCAGGCCCTTTGTCATGTCAGTAGAAAAAGAAGTTGCTTTGGATCCTGAATCTCCTGACTACTAATTTCACCATTGAAAATCTTTGAAAAAAATGGACCATGCCTTAGCCACACCCCAAAACCACAACCAATTGGTCAATGGCTGGCTATATACAATCTACCTTCTGTTAAAGATGTGTGCAGGTGAGAAGAATGATGTACCCGGTGCACCCAGTACTTTTTCCAGCATGAGGAAAGAAAGACCAAATCCAGCAAAATCACTTTTTGTTTCAGAAATAAGACATTATGATTTTGTAATTTACCACAATGTTTTGCGGATGATTGTTGATTTATTCACACAAGCAAAGTTAAAAAAATTGATAAAATAATAAGCAAACCTTTTTAGGTCGAGCGTAAGCGTTCAACATGTTGTATACTTTTAAATATACTTATACTGTGAGTTCAAAGCTATTTCATTTATTGGTTGCAGTAAAACCAGCAGCAGAGGGGGGCTTTTCCAGGGCCAGCTCATTTTACTTTGTTTCCTGCTCATGTCCAGGGAAGCTCCCATTTTCATTTTCAGAGCATTCGTGCTTTGAGTTTAGCTTAGATATAAACAAGACGATAAATCAGGCTGTTGCTTTGTTCACATTTGGTCTCTGTGGGCAGCCAGGATGGAGGCCACTTGTTAAAGTTGTCTGCTCTCTCAAAGGCAGGGGCTGCTGAGACAGTTCAGATATGGCTCTTTTTTTCCAATTTATGTGGCAAGAAAAGTCCGGTTAGGAGTTTACAATGCTAATAGCTCTAACTCGACAAAATGCAAGACCTCCCTTCAAGCTCTGACGGTAGCTTGCCCCAACTGTTTGTTATCATGGCTTATCTCCGGGCCCTTCCCCCCTCATTGTAACTAAGTTTCTCTCACAGAGTTTGCCAACGTGCTCCCCTCACAGCCGAGATTCTGTGTGTGCAACGTACACCAATGTACCCCATCCTTTGCCTCAGAAGGTGCGTGCGGTTCATTCTAGCACACATACTGTCATTTTCCAACTATAAACCAGGGGCCCTGCATGCTAAGGAAATCACAGCCTTGTGCGAGCTGCTTGCACCTGCTTAGGGAGAGCATTAAATTGCTGAGAGCATGTCCTGTGTGCATGGCTGAGCGCGCTCTAGCAAGTAAATCTGCAGCCGGCACAGACAGTGCCCTACAATATGATATATTCATGAATGTTCCAGAATCGCATAACATAGCCCCAATTCCCCCAAATCTACACTGCTGTCTGTTCACTCCAACTGTTAAATGCAGAGAAAGAGTCTATTGATTCCCACCTGCTGAATAGATTTATGTGTTCAGTTTTTATGTATGTTTGCATGTATCTAATAATTACGGAGTTTTATAAAGCCCGCTGCATGTCACTTTCGATACCTCCGGTTGTAGAATTGTGAATGTGGGTTTGTTCGCCATGAACCAAAGTAAAATGCTATACAATGCTGATAATACATCAGACATATATGTGGACATTAAATGATGCCTAGAGTTTAGGGCAGAGGATTTGAGCTGTTGCACTGAGTAGATAATATCTATTAATAAAGCAACTTATTGAAATTAAGCCAGTAGACCTCTCATCGCTTGACACGCAAGCTACAAGCCGAATATATTCCACCTAATAACTACTTCTATTTGCTAGAACCTTTCCTACAATATGTAGGGGTACAGGTGTGTTATTTATGTATTGTAGCTTTTTGGAGCCACAGAAGATCCATTCAATGCTTTCATAGCACAGACAGACGTTAGTGTCTGTTTACAAGCAACATGGGTTCATTTACGCATGCTCGCCTCATTGAGCAGATAGTCAAAACGCTATCCAGATCAGAACCCAGCTGAAGCCATCACTGGGGGATTGACACAACTGGGGTCTCCCACCATGCAGGAAAGAAGGTCACGAAGGGTTTCCTACAGCAAGAAATACTATAAAGCTGCTGCTCTAAAGCCTATTCATTGCAAAAGACTCTCATCATACTATGTTTACATAGCACCACTACAACTGTCACAACAACCTCTAAGCACTACGAAGCAATAAAATCCTATTTGTTTATAACAGAGTTTTCAATAGTGTCACACATTGTCATGGCTACTTCAGAGTGCTAGCATCAAACATTAATGTCAAGAAAAGCAGAGAGTAAGCATATCAATAGGAGAGAGTAATTACAGCACTTAGGGCCAGATGTATCAAGCTCCCGGTTTCCATTTCTTAAATAACGAATTTTAAGAAATCACTATTTAAGAAATGCAAAATGGGATATGAAAATTGTGAGTTGGTATTAGCGATTTCTTAAAATCCACAATCGCAATTTGCAAGTTGCAAATACCGAATTGCAAAAAATAGCGAATCAGTATTTGCAAATCGCAAATTGCAAAACCGGCAACCTGGAACAGCCTGATGACATCACAACCAGGAAGTGAGTCAGTCCATGCTGTTTCCAGAAGCCACAGGAGCAGGCAGAGAGACCCAGCCAAGCACCAGTGAGGCAGTCTTGAGAGTCAACTAGGACCAAACAGGATAATGTCTATTGATGGGAATGTGAAGGAGAAAGGAGAGAGGAAGAGCAAACTCAAATTCAGTGAGCAGGAATTGGAGGTGCTCACCGAGGTCATGGCCAGGAACCACAGCAAATTATTTGGAAAACACTCACTACAGGCACCAGAAAGTGAGAAGAGAAAACTGTGGTCAGACATCCAGACCAAAATATGAACAGTAGGTTTTGCGCAGCGCTCGTCGAGGAAATACGCAAACGATGGTACGACTTCCGTTCAGGTGCCAAAGAGAGGGTAGCAAGCAGGCTGAAGGAGGCAAGGAGCACCGGAGGAGGACCACGCACCCAGACACCGTCTACACCAATGGAAGACATGGTGGAGTCCACACTGCTTCCTGAAGCTGTCAGTGGTGTCACTGACATTGACACCTCAGGCATACCCAGCACCAGCAAAGGTAAGGGCAGTAATGATGTGTTTCCCCATATGTGCATGTACAAACGGCCCTTAGAAAATAGCTATGGCACTAAGCAGTGTGATAAGTAGTCCATGAGACATCTTACATACAACACAACAATGCATTATGGGAGTCGTAGTCCACACCCCTAAAGTGCAACTACCACATAAGTAGCGAGATAGTGGAAAACTAAACACATACACAACACAAAAGACTCTCAGAGATACTATGCCAGGGATAATTTAATCCTATTACGCAACTGTGTGAGTACATATCCAAGAATGACATACTGTTGTTGCAGATGTTCCAGTCCCTGGTGCAGCAGAAGATGGAAATGTGGGGGATAGCGAAAGTCAGCAACAGTCTGACTCAAACACCAGTGAGTCCTTCATACAAGCACCAACTAGACGCAGGGCAAGAGTGCTACCCCTCCCTGAGTATAACCTGGACTCTGATGAAATGCCGGATGACGTACCCTCACCACCCCCAGAGGCTAGATGCACTGACAGACAGCAGTCCCTTCCCCAGCGTCAGTTCACTCTCCTCAGGAGGCATCGTGAAGAAGGCAGACAGTGCAGAGAGGAAGGTGAGGGCCTGTAGGAAAGTACCATCTTGCCTGGCATGTTACCCCCATTTGTACTGTATATATGTTTGTGTTTGCCTGTTTTCACTGGGATCCTGCTAGCCAGGACCCCAGTGCTCATAAACTGTGCCCTGTATGTGTTCCTGTGTGGTGCCTAACTGTATCGCTGAGGCTCTGCTAACCAGAACCCCAGTGTTTACGCTCTCTCTGCTTTTAAAATTGTCACTGCATGCTAGTGACTAATTTTACCAATTCAGATTGGCACACTGGAACACCCTCATAATTCCCTGGTATATGGTGCCTAGGTCCACAGGGTACTGGGATTCCAGGAGAGCCCTATGGGCTGCAGCATTTCTTTTACCATCCATAGGGAGGTCAGACAATTCTTACACAGGACTGCCACTGCAGCCTGAGTCATATAACGTCCACATTATTTCATAGCCATTTTACACTGCACTTAAGTAACTTATAAGTCACCTATATGTATAGCCCTCACTTAGTGAAGGTTAGGTGCAAAGTTACTTAGTGTGTGGCCCCCACATCGTTCAGGGCAAATTCCCCAGACTTTGTGAGGGCAGGGACACCATTACACGTGTGCACTACATATAGGTCAATGCCTATATGTAGCGTCACAATGGTAACTCCGAACATAGCTATGTAACATGTCTAGGATCATGGAATTGTCACCCCAATACCAATCTGGTATTGGGGGGACAATTCCATGCATCCCCAAGTCTCCAGCATAGAGCCTGGATACTGCGAAACTAACTTTCTGGGGTTTTCTATGCAGCTACCGCTGCTGCCAACCCTAAGACAGGTTTCTGCCCCCCTGGGGCCTGGGCAGCCCAGCCCCAGGAAGGCAGAACAAAGGTTTTTCTCTGAGAGAGGGTGTTACACCCTCTCCCTTTGGAAATAGGTGTCAAGGTCCTGGGAGGAGTACCCTCTCCTGGCCTCTGGAAATGCTTTGAAGGGCCCCGATGGTGCCCTCCTCGCATAAGCCAGTCTACACCGGTTCAGGGATCCCCCCAGCCCTGCTCTGGCACGAAACTGGACAAAGGAAAGGGGAGTGACCACTCCCCTGACTAGCACCTCCCAGGAGAGGTGCCCAGAGCTCCTCCAGTGTGTCCCAGACCTCTGCCATCTTGGATTCAGGGGTGTGAGAGCACAATGGACAGCTCTGAGTGGCCAGTGCCAACAGGTGATGTCAGAGACCTCTCCTGATTGGTGCTTACCTTTCTCTGTAGCCAATCCTCCTCTGATGGGCTATTTAGGGTCTCTCCTGTGGGTATCTCACCAGATAACAAATGCAAGAGCTCACTAGAGTTCCTCTGCACTTCCCTCTTAGACTTCTGCCAAGGATCGACCTCTGACTGCTCCAGGACACCTGCAAAACCGCAACAAAGTAGCAAGAAGACTACCAGCAACATTGTAGCGCCTCATACTGCTGGCTTTCTCGACTGTTTCCTGGTGGTGCATGCTCTGAGGGCTGTCTGCATTCACCCTGCACTAGAAGCCAAGAAGAAATCTCCCGTGGGTCGACGGAATGTTCCCACTGCCAACGCAGGCATCAAACCTCTGAATCACTGGTCCTCTGGGTCCCCTCTCATCCTGACGAGCATGGTCCCTGGAACACAGGAGCTGGGTCCAAGTGTCCCCAACAGTCCAGTGTTCCTTCTGTCCGAATTTGGTGGAGGTAAGTCCTTGCCTCCCCACGCCAGACAGTAATCCTGTGTACTGCGTGAACTGCAGCTGCTAGGGCTTCTGTGCACTTTTGCAAGACTTCCTTCATGCACAGCCTAGCCCAGGTCCCCAGCACTCCATCCTGCATTGCCCAACTCACTGAGTTGGACTCCGACTTCGTGGGACTCTCTTTTGTTGTGCTGAGTCGACCGTCATGCTCAGGATCTTCTGAACGCCTGTTCAGGTGCTTCTGTGGGTACTGCCTGCTTCTTCATGGGCTTTCCGTGTTGCTGAGCACCCCCTCTGTCTCCTCCTCCAAGGAGTCCTTCCTTGGCCCTGGCAGCACCCAAAACCTTCAACTGTGACTCTTGCAGCTAGCAAGGTTTGTTTGTGGTCTTTCTGCATGGAAACAACTCTGCATCCTCCAGCACGCCGTGGGACATCTTCTGACCAAAGGAGACGTTCCTGGCGCCTTCTGTTTTTACAGAATCTTTGGCTTCTTCCACATGGAGGCAGCCCTTTTGCACCTTCATCTGGGGTTTAGTGGGCTCCTGCCCCCCCTGGACACTTGCGTGACCCTTGGACTTGGTCCCCTTCCTTTACAGTTCCTCATGTCCAGGAATCTGTCTTCAGTGCTTTGCAGTCAGTTGTTGTCCTTGCAGAATACCCTATCTCGACTTTACTGTCTTTCTGGGGTAGTAGGGTAACTTTACTCCTACTTTTCAGGCTCTTGGGGTGGGGTATCTTGGACACCCTTAGTGCTTTCTTACACTCCCAGCAACCCTCTACACACTACACTAGGCCTGGGGTCCATTTGTGGTTCGCATTCCACTTTTGGAGTATATGGTTTGTGTTGCCCCTAGGCCCATTTTTCTCTATTGCATTCTATTGTGTTCTACAGTGTTTGCACTACTTTTCTAACTGTTTAATTACCTGATTTGGGCTGTGCGTGTATATTTTGTGTATTTTACTTACCTCCTAAGGGAGTATATCCTCTGAGATACTTTTGGCATATTGTCACTTAAATAAAGTACCTTTATTTTTAGTAACTCTGAGTATTGTGTTTTCTGATGATATAGTACTAAGTGATATAAGTGGTATAGTAGGAGCTTTGCATGTCTCCTAGTTCAGTCTAAGCTGCTCTGCTATAGCTACCTCTATCTGCCTAAACTGCTAGAAAACACCTCTAATCTACTAATAAGGGATAACTGGACCTGGCACAAGGCATAATCACCACAAGGTACCCACTATAAGCCAGGCTAGCCTCCTACAGGGCCCATCACTGTTTGGTGGCCTTGAGTCTTCCATGCTGAAAGTGCAGCGCCTTCAATGTAAACACATGAGGTCAATGCACAAGCAGTTGGTATCAAATGATCATAACATGGGAGCAATGCACAGGCAATTTGAGTCTCATAATGACAATATGGTATCAATGCACAAGCAGTTGGAGTCACTCAATGAAAACATGGGATCAATGCACAAGCAGTTGGAGTCTCTCAATGAAAACGTGCAAGCTGCATGAGGGACAGCAAACATGCAGCAGAACACGCAAAGGAGAAGACAAATGCAGAGTGCAGCCATTGTGGAAAAGAGGCTGAGTCATTCTGGGCCTCTATATATAGGTTGCACCTGTTTACCACATGATTTCAATTTGTGGTAAAATGCACATGCAAAATGCCATTCTGAGAATATTCGCAATTTGTGACTTTGTTGATGCATTTCAGTGCGATACGGAATTTGCGAATCACAGAATGCTATTCGCAAATTCATGTTGCTGGGATTCGCAAATTCATGTTGCTATTTGCGAATCGCAGTATGTGATTCGCATTATCTCGTCGCAATTGCAAGGAATCACTATTTTAGTGATTCCTTAATTTTGAACTGCAAATACCTTTCATACATCGTGAAAGGTGATTTTCCATTTGCAAATGGTGAAATTTACCGATTTGCACTGTTTGCGAATGCAAAATCCTTTGATGCATCTGGCCCTTAGTCGTGGAAAGTAGTTTCCAGTCACTGTGCAGTGGATGCAGCGGTACTTATCAGTTGACACAGAAATGTATTTCTCAGCACTGAGACACGTTTGCACTGGGACACATGCAGAGCCTCATTGGGTTTGTACACCATTTCAGTAGGTAAGAATGTCAGCAAGGGGGTACTACGGAGAAATTCTGCAGTCAGCAGCACGGGTTACAGAGAGCTGATCACTCTGGGAGTATGAAAGAAAAGCTCATCAGAAAAGGGCGAAACAATACCCGCACAAGTAGGGCTTTTAGCAGAAGACGACCATGTGTATGTGAGAGATATTCATGCTATTAACTGGAATAATAAACACAGCTCGAGAAACAAGCGCTTTCATATGGATGGCTCCTTACATTGAGAGGGCCCCCTCTGAATTTCAGAGAGGTTGGATTATCAGAATGTTTATTTCCAGAAGGCAAATAAAAGAAGAGATTTGATATCCAAAATGTATTTGTTCAAGATTTTGTACAGTTTAGCAGTGTTTAGTTGCTGCGTGTACTTTATTATAGACAAAAAATGCAGCATCTTTGAACTACTTAAAATTGCCATCAAAGTCCGTTATTTTGTGGCTTTATCACTTTTGCGCCGTTTCTCCTTCCAATAAGGGGTTTAGTCATTATGTCTCCTTAATCCCACAGTTTATGCTCATAGCAAATGTTACTTTGCCCTTGATGGCGCAGTGTTGTTGTTTCATAGCACTCTAAACAACATACGCTATATGTATTCAGCCCGATCGTTCTAATGCTACCTTCCGTCAAATTAGTGAAAACCACATTCAGTTTTCAGCAACAGATGTATCAACCCGCAGAGCTTTCTCCGCGTTAATGTTTTTTTTAACCAAGTGGAACTAAGAAAGGATCTAGTTGGAGAAATGTGCTTATTTCCATGAGCCATTTAAAAGGTTTAGATCGTCATGGTGAACGGCTCATGCCCTCAGGCGGATGTCTTTACTCTCTACGAGAGCTATGCCGGGAATGTCACTGGGCTGTGCCTTCATGTGAGAAAAGTGCAGACAATAAAATGCAAATGCGGTCTTGATAAGACAAGCTCGTGGGGTCCGTGGCACTTTGAATTGGCGCCCTTATACCTGTTTTACTTTTCATTTTCAATGTATGTGGCAAGAAAAGTCCAGTTAGGAATTTATAACTCGAATAGCACTAATTCGAGCAAACGCGAGACCCATTGCATTGCAAATGCTTGTTTTCTACTCCTCTCGCTCCTTTACACTGACAAGGTCATCGCATTCTCAGTTACTTTAGCTGCCAGAATCACCTCCATACCAATCGTGTTCAGGTGGTTTCACATGGAATATAAGGTTCACCTAGAAGTGGCGTACTTCGTGCTGCTTGCTAAAGGTGGCAGTCAGCTGGAGCATGCCCTGCAGGATGTTGTCAAAATGTGTTCTCTCCTTAAAAGGTTGATTCACCTGCCTGAGCTCCTTCCTAGAGTTAACATCTGGAGAAGGCCCATTCAAAAATAAACTCCCTCACTTCTGCCTTAGCAAACCAGTTGCCGCAGCTTGCCATAACCAAACAAAATAATTATGAAGTCGGGGAAGGGGATAAGACCTGAAAAAACTGATAGTGAAACAGAAAAGATGGAGGTGCAGGAGTCAGGCATGTTTCTGTTGAAGGTGATATCTGGTGATAGGCAGGAGGACATAGAAGCTAAGGAACAGACTGAAAAGCAAAGCTGGTTGTGCTAGTCATCTTAATTGGCACAAGTAACATTCGAGCTTTCCCTATACAAGTGTATATTTTACATACGTTTTCTTAGCTGGTTGCTTCGTTGCTATTTGTTATTCAAAATGTATATTAGAGTAAAATGAATTCTGCGTGTTTCCCACATCAGCAGTTACATACACACATGCCTTCACCTGCGTAAAATGCGTCTGCTGTATCAGAGTTACCTGAACTTCCCCGCATTGATCTCATTTAGTAGCTGACTCCATCCCTCTCTCTTTCCAAGTAAGCAAGATGCAGTCATTGATTGAATGTGTCATTGTTATCTACTTAGTTGAGTAAACAGCCAGTGTCCATTAAGAAGGTTTAGCAGGCCCCAGGTGATGCGCCCCACCACTCATCCAGATGCACACCCTCGTCAAACCCTCCACTGATAAAGAGAGCAATCCGTGTCTGCTGTATGAACCACCTGAGACATTCCCCAGGACCCACTCCCCACAGCAAAGGGACAGTGGCCCTTTGGCCCAAAATGTTAACTTTATTGTACCTTCACCTCTGTTTCAAAGTATGAAGGTCACCGGAGGAAACATCTTTAAAAAAAAATATTACCAACTCACTTACATCCACTCCCCTTTTAGTGTGAAGTGTTATTAAAGTTCATAAGTTATCATTTATTTGTGAAACTAGGAACCACCATGGAACAAACAGTTCTACGGCCATGCATAGTTCTCTTCTTGCCCACCTATCTCAGTAAATATGTTGCCGAGGTAATGATGTCCCTTTTCACTTACCCACTCTCACTGTACATCCCAATCTGTTCGGCATCAGCTAATCAGGAGGTAAACTGGGTTAATTCAGATTGGTCATGTGTGGGATGATCAGATTCAGTAACCGAGCCTGGTGGCCCAGAGTCACCAATGCTTTACGAGTCCAAATGTAGTCTCTGCTTCTACCACAGCTTTTTTCTCTGGACGGTCTTTTCAGGATTCTAAGTTATTTATTTTTATTTTTTTCCTTTCCTTCAGGGATTGTCACTTGGTCCAGTTGTCTCTGTTTTTTTCAGTTTTAGCCAATTTGTTTGCCCAGGCCTCTTCAGGTCCTGTTAAGAACAGGGCCTTGTCATTGGCCATCACCTATAATTTAGAAGGAACAGCAATGAATGCCGAAGTTCGACTTTACTTATGGCTTTTTTGACCAATATATGATTCCCTTTTATATTGTACTGCAGCAATGTAGTGCGGTAACAGTGACACTGTACAGTGCCCACTTTATATAAGTCGTCGGTCCTTGTCTTTTGCAGGATCACATTGCTATCACGGCAGTGAAACAGATGAGCCAACACCGTCTGGGGGGCCCTACTTTGTGGGCGGTGGTGGGGGGCACTCTAGGCGCTCTTTATAGAACAACAGCTTCAAGAGGCCCGGAGGGGTTACTTTCTTTAGCATCCAATGTTACAGATAGGTGACTATGTCTGCGTCCTCTATGGCCTCCAAGAAGACAGCCACTCTAAATGTAGTGTGTTGGTTCCTGCTCATTGCATCTTCTGCTCTATATTAAAGTAAGCAGACTGTCTCCGTGAGATCCAATATTTGTTGATGAAAGTTATCTATAGTAGGGTGAATCTTGTTCCCAGCGTCTTCAGTGTATTTCACCCTATCTGAGGATTTACTCTGTGTTCTAAAATGCCCACATCAACTACCACTTCAATTCGTTTTGCACCCTGGCATGTATGGCTACACTCCCACTATCGCGGAAGCTTGGGGGCCCTTTTGGAGATTCTTGAGCTTCTGTTCCAAGGCCCCCCTGGGCAGTATGATTCTTTGTTATCTTCGCTTTTTCTATGCTTGTTGCGATATCCCAAGGGCAGATGCTCACAGTAACAACTTAATGGGTCTAATTCTCTGTTAAACAAATCAGTCTGCTTCAGGTTATCTGCCTCTAGAGCATCTGTCGTCACATATAAGGCCCTGGTGCGACATCATTGCCACTTTGACATCCCTGGACACCTGTACTGCAGAAGGCCACCAGCCAAATTCAAAAGTCAATGTTGCCACCTATTGCGTTTTCATTGAGTTGCAATGCACAAGTGACTTCCACCTCAAACCCCTACAAGTAGTCAAGATATTGTTCATCTGGTAGTATTCCAGACATGATGTTGAGGAGAGTAAGTTCAACTTTTAGGAGCGGTTATATATTTACACACTTGCTATTGCCATTGTGATTAGGGGAATTTTTGCAGGCCCCATCCCGTTCCACTGAGTTCGTACAGGGGGCTGCTGTGTCATTTACATTGGCCACTGCTACCTCTATCTCTCCTATTGGATCCCACCATTCCTTTCGCCAGGGGCTGATGCCCCACAAGGACAAGGGAGACCACCAGGATTCTCCTCACAGAGCTCCCTCTCATGTGTAGGTTCTGTACATCTGCAGTCACTTGCCCACCCTCAAAAGGCAGCAGCATTGGTCATATCAAGCTCCTCTTCACAGCCCGCTTCCAGCAGCAATCAACTCTGCTGAGCTTCCCTGAGCTCAAAGTGATGTTAGGTGTCTTCCTCGTGGCAGGAGGGGCTCAACCTGCTTTGCCTTGGGAGCACAGCTGTAGCCCTGTCAGGAGCCACACATCAAGGGTTAAACTAACGCATTTTAGAGCTGGTATGCACATTATTTTGGTTTTGCTATATACATTACTGCACTAAAATGCATTTGTCACAACATAATTGCAGCTCCACTGAGGCTTCAAGGAGCTGCAGTTATGAACAAACATACATGTCAACATTTGCGAACATGAAAGTGGGAAATTCTGAAAAGAAAATCAGGCAAATGTCTTTTTCTCATTTATTTGAATTGTTGCAGAGGCAATTTTAGGTGGGAGACAGCTAATACGTAGCCATTTTTGAGTCTAAAATCGAGACTCTCCTGCCGAATTGGGCTGTTGGCATGTATGCAAATGTGGAGAATACCACAGTGGCCAAATCACTTCTTGGTTTCCTGTGCTGCTGCCTTCCTAAAGCAGCTGTTGTGTCGTTGGCCCGAGGCCCACACGCAGCATAAAGAATGACACAGACATGGTGTGTGTAGATACTGAACTGGCCTCAATCACGTGCACTTGGACTTTTATATTTGCAGAGTCACCTGACCAGTGACTCCTGTGTTGGTTGGGTGTGGGGTGGGTGTGGGCTCCAGCCCTCAATGAGTGGCTGTGGGACAAACACTAGAATGTGTCCAGCCGGACATTACATTCCTCCCAAACTTTATTAAAGATAAAAACCAACATTCCACCCTGTTGCAATAGCACAAAAATGCACTGGACACCACTTCATCTCTCAGCCTTGAGAGGCTGTCCACAAGACAAGAGTGGATAGGTGAAGCTGGGAGCACCTGGGCATTTCTGCGCGAACCCATGGTTTAACCAGCTACTGCTGGGCATGAACACGACGCAGGTGGAGTCAGGATTTTTCAACAGTTGGCTGGTTGGATCAATGTCCATTCTTGTACTGTTCATTGGTGCTGAGTGCTCTTGCAGTGGCTCTTGGTGCATCAGGAGAATTGGTGGAGTCTGCTGCCAAGGTTTCCCATGAGGTATTCTGACTCCATGAAGGCCAATTCCGCAAAGACTGGGAAGACAGGGATGATTCCCGGATGCCTTCCTCTGAGGTCACGGTGCTTCCTGGTACCTTGTTGGTGGAGTAGCTTTCAGACCACCTCTTGTGTAAGGATTCCTCAATCAAGAATTGCCTTGAGGCCCTTTTCACTAGATTGCCCCTGAACCACGTGGGCTGCACATGGCCATATGGAGGACGCTGCAGGGTACCCGACAAAGGCAACAGCCAAAGGGTAGGTTTCTCAGGGTCTGAATGCTCTCGCCAAACAGGACCTAGGTGCGGGGGGGCTCTCAGATAGTATCTGGGCAATATGTTTCACATGTTGCCTAGATTGCCTTGTGGTCTCTTTATGTTTGTGAGGTAAGGCTCCCCCCTGGTGATGAAATGCTCCTTCGTTGCATTGGGTGTGATGCCCATGGCAATGATGGTGTTTGCCGTTAAATGACCTGGATGACAGCTGGTGATGTGATGCTGGTGTGAGGGCAACTGGCGGAGCTTTGTAGCCATGAGAACCGTTGTATCATTAGTGGAGTCTTTTTCTATCAGCATGTGCAGTTGCTAGCAGGGATGCCTCAACCAGTCGGTGACAGGTGGCTGGGTGTTAGAAATGGGGTTTTTGGTTGGCAGTCAAGTTACCCTCTGTCCAAGCAAGAACCCTCACTCTAGTCAGGGCAAGTCACACACAATCCAAAATTAGCCTTTGCCCACCCTCTGGTAGCTTGGCACGAGCAGTCAGGCTTAACTTAGAAGGCAATGTGTAAAGTATTTGTGCAATAAACCATACAATAACACAATATAGCACCACAAAAATACACCACACAGTGTTTAGAAAAATATATAATATTTATCAGGATAATTGTAGGTCAAAACGAATAAGGATGTAATGTGAAATTGTAGAGATATCACTGGAAAGTGATATAAAGAGGGTCATTCTGACCCTGGCAGCCGGTGGCCGCCAGGGCCACCGACCACGGGAGCACCGCCAACAGGCTGGCGGTGCTCCAACGAGCATTCTGACCGTGGCGGTTCAGCCGCGGTCAGAAGCGGAAAGTCAGCGGTCTCCCGCTGACTTTCCGCTGCTCGTGTGAATCCTCCATGGCTGCGGAGTGCGCTCCGCAGCCATGAGGATTCCGACCCCCCTACCGCCATCCTGTTCATGGCGGGAAAGCCGCCATGAACAGGATGGCGGTAGGGGGGGTCGCGGGGCCCCTGGGGGCCCCTGCCGTGCCCATGCCAATGGCATGGGCACGGCAGGGGCCCTCGTAAGAGGGCCCCGCAAAGTATTTCAGTGTCTGCCTTGCAGACACTGAAATACGCGACGGGTGCCACTGCACCCGTCGCACCTTCCCACTCCGCCGGCTCGATTACGAGCCGGCATCCTCGTGGGAAGGTCGTTTTCCCCTGGGCTGGCGGGCGGTTTTTCAGCAACCGCCCGCCAGCCCAGGGGAAAACTTGTAATACCCGCCGCGGTCTTTTGACCGCGGCGCGGTATTTTGGAGGGCGGCATCCTGGCGGGCGGCCTCCGCCGCCCGCCAGGGTCGTAATGAGGCCCAAAGTGTCTTAAGTCTTTAAAAAGCAAACAATGTCTCTTTCAAGCACAAAGTACCTGGTTTGGAGTGGAAAATCTCTGCAAAGGGCCGCAGAAGAAGAGATACGTGGAAAAATGGTGTATGCGTCGATATCTCCCCTGCACACACAGACTTGCATCGTTATTTTTCACGCGGGGAAGTCGTGAGTCGTTTTCCGGCGCGCGGACAGTCTCTTTCTGTGGGTCTCGGGATTACAAGATGTCCCGGGGTCTCTGCGTGGATTCTTCAGCTTGATTTCCGGCTGCCCGTCGTTCTGAGAGGCTGTGCGTCGAAGTTTCGATCTCACGGCAGGCGTCGTGCCAATTTCCTCTCTGGAAGTCGGGCGGCGTTGTCCTTGCGAGGCCGTGCGTCAAAGTTCCGGTCGCCCCGAAGGCAGGATGTAGTTTCTGGTTCAGGTTTCTTCTCCAGCAAGTGTCTGATGAGGTAGGGCAGAGGCCCTGTTTTAGACCCAAATGTGCCTTTGAAGTGGGGGAGACTTCAAAGAGTGGCTAAGAAGTGCACCAGGTCCCCTTTCAGTTCAATCCTGTCTGCCAGGGTCCAAGTAGGGGGTGTGGCAGTCCTTTGTGTGAGAGCAGGCCCTCCACCCTCCCAGCCTAGGAAGACCAATTAAAAATGCAGATGTATGCAAGTGAGGCTGTGTACCCTGTGTTTGGGGTGTGTCTGAGTGAATGCACAAGGAGCTTTCAACCAAGCCCAGCCAGACATGGATTGTAAGGCACAGAAGGATTTAAGTGCAAAGAAATGCTCACTTTCCAAAAGTGGCATTTCTAGAATAGTAATATCAAATCCAACTTCACCAGTGAGCAGGGTTTGGTTTTACCATTCTGGCCATACTAAATATGACCTTCCTACTCCTTTCAGATCAGCAGCTACCACTTCAATACTGTATGAGGGCAGCCCCAATGTTAGCCTATGAAGGGAGCAGGCCTCACAGTAGTGCAAAAACAAATTTAGGAGTTTTACACTACCAGGGCATGTAAACTACACAGGTACAGGTCCTGCCTTTCACCCACACAGCACCCTGCTCTAGGGGTTACCTAGGGCACACATTAGAGGTGACTTATATGTGGAGAAAGGAGAGGTTTAGGCTTGGCAAGTACTTTTAAATGCCAAGTCGAGGTGACAGTGAAACTGCACACATAGGCCTTGCAATGGGAGACCTGAGACAAGGTAACGGGGCTACTTTAGTGGGTGGCACAACCAGTGCTGCAGGCCCACTAGTAGCCTTTAATCTACAGGCCCTAGGCACATATAGTGCACATTACTAGGGACTTATAAGTAAATCAAATAGTCCAATCAGGTATGATCCAAGGTTACCATGTTTAATGGGAGAGAGCATATGCACTTTAGCACTGGTTAGCAGTGGTAAAGTGCGCAGAGTTTAAAAGCCAGCAAAAACAGTGTCCAAAAAGTAGAGGGAGGCAGGCAAAAAGTTAGGGGTGACCACCCTAAGGCTGTCAGGTCTAACATGTGTCCCCCCAGCTGAAAGTGGGGAGAGCTACCTGACCTCCTGGGAGCTCTCATCACTAAGGCGGAAGTATCTGGAGAGACCATCAGCATTGGCGTGGTCAACCCCTGGGAGATGCTCCACCGTAAAGTCCATCCCCTGTAGGGAAATGGACCACCTCAAGAGTTTTGGATTCTCACCCCTCATCTGCATGAGCCATCTGAGGGTCCTGTGGTCTGTCTGAACCCGGAAGTGAGTCTCAAACAAGTAGGGTCTTAGCTTCTTCAGTGCCCAGACCACAGCAAATGCTTCTCTTTCAATAGCACTCCACCTTTGTTCCCGTGGTAATAGTCTTCTGCTAATAAAGACCACTGGTTGGTCTGAGCCCTCCTCATTTATCTGTGCTAGAACAGCCCCTATGCCATGCTCTGAAGCGTCTGTCTGCACAATAAATTCCTGTGAGTAGTCAGGGGCCTTAAGCATGGGGGCCGTGCACATGGCTTCCTTCAGAGAATCAAAGGCTTTCTGACAAGCCTCTGTCCAATTCACCAACCTAGGTTGTTTCTTGGATGTGAGTTCTGTCAAGGGGGATACAGTGGTACCATAACCCTTGACGAATCTGCTGTAGTATCCAGTGAGGCCCAAAAAGGCTCTCACCTCGGTCTGTGTTCTAGGTGGTTGCCAGGCCTTGATAGTTTCAATCTTGGCCTGGAGTGGCTGCACCTTGCCACCACCTGCTAGGTGTCCCAAGTACACCACGGAACCCTGCCCAATCTGGCACTTACTAGCCTTGATAGTCAGGCCGGCCTGTTGCAGAGCCTGAAGCACCTCCTTGAGGTGGAGCAGGTGTTCCTCCCAGCTGGAACTTTAGACAGCTATGTCATCCAGGTAAAATTCACAGAAGGCATCTTTACCAGCTAGGACCCCGTTAACTAACCGTTGGAAGGTAGCATGGGCATTTTTCAGCCCAAATGGCATCACTCTGTATTGGTAATGGCCATCAGGGGTGGAGAATGCTGATCTTCCTTTCGCCCCCTCAGTCAGGCCGATCTGCCAGTACCCTGAAGTAAGATCGAACGTACTCAGCAGCGCCTAGCCTGTCAACGAGCTCATCAGCTTGGGGGATGGGGTGAGCATCAGTCCGGGTGACTGAGTTGAGACCCCGGTAGTCCACACAGAACCAGAGTTCTGGCTTCGCACCTGGGGCCGTAGCCTTAGGAACCAATACCACAGGGCTGGCCCAGGGACTATTGGATTTCTCAATAACCCCTAAAGTCAACATCTTGGAGACCTCCTCCTTGATGCTGGCCTTCACCTTATCCGACAACCTGTAAATTTTGTTCTTTACAGGGTGACTGTCACCTGTTTCAATGTCATGAACACAGAGGTGGGTTAGTCCACGAGTAAGCGAGAACAGCGGGGAGAACTGTTCTAACAGCTCATAGCAGTCCCCTCTCTGGGTTGGAGTCAGGGAGTCAGAGAGAATGACACCCCCCACTGACCCATCCCCTTCTTTGACAGCGAGGAGGTCGGGGAGAGGTTCACTCTCTTCTTCCATGCCCTCATCTGTGACCAGGAGCATACTGACCTCAGACCTCTCAAAGTGAGGTTTGAGCCGGTTGTGATGGAGGACCCTTAGGGGGTGCGTAGGGGTCTTGAGGTCCACTAGGTAAGTGGCCTCCGCTTTACGCTCCTTGATCTCAAAGGGGCCAGTCCAGCAGTCCTGGAGAGCCCTGGGCTCTACTGGCTCCAATACCCAAACTTTGTCTCCAGGTGAGAACTCAACTAGAGTGGCCTTGTGGTCATACCACTCCTTCATCACCTCTTGACTGGCCTCGAGGTTACTCTGGGCCTGCTTCCAGAAGCGATGGGTTTGTTTGCGGAGGGCCAAAATGTAGCTGACCACATCCTGGGGAGGTGACTGGGGAGCTTTCTCCCAGCCCTCCTTAACAATGCTTAGGGGTCCCCTGACAGGGTGACCATAGAGAAGCTCAAAGGGGCTGAACCACACCCCTTTCTGGGGCGCTCTCTATAAGCAAACAACAGGCAGGGTAAGAAGACGTCCCACTTACGCCTCATGGCATCCGTCAGGCCACCAATCATGCCTTTCAGGGTCTGGTTGAATCTCTCAACAAGCCCATTGGATTGAGGATGATAAGGGGTGGTAAATCGGTAGGTCACCCCTCACTCAACCCACATGGCCTTCATGTATGCAGACATGAAGTTTGTGCCCCTGTCAGACATGACCTCCTTAGGGAATCCCACACGGGTAAATATTCGCAACAGGGCTCTGGTCACCACCGGTGCAGTCACTGTTCTCAGAGGGATTGCCTCTGGATAGCAGGTGGCATGGTCCACCAAAACCAGGATAAACCTGTTGCCTAAGGCAGTTTTGTGGTTCAAGGGACCACCAATGTCGATGCCCACCCTTTCAAAGGGGGTGCCAATGACTGGGAGTGGGATTAGGGGAGCTTTAAGCCGTTTCCCTGTCTTCCCACTAGCCTGGCAGGTGGGGCAAGCTTGGCAGAAGTTATCTGAGGCTGTCCTCATCCTTGGCCAATGAAAGTGGATTTCAAGCCTGTTAAAGGTCTTGTCTTGGCCCAGGTGTCCTGCCAGGGGAATGTCGTGAGCCATGCCTAGTAGGAATTTCCGGTAACACTGGGGGACCACCAGCACCCGGGGTGCCCCAGGACCTGGAACCCTACACTCACTGTAAAGGAGGTCATTCTCCCAGTAAATATGGTGAGCGCCAGAGGCGTCATCTGCTGCTTGGGCTGTGGCCTGTTTCCTCAGACCCTCAAGGGTGGGGAATTCCTTCTGTGCCTTGCAGAATGCTGCCCCGGTTGCCCCCCACTATACTTGCCAGCCAGCAAGTTCAGGTAGGTTACCCAGGTCAGCTATGTCCTCCACAGTTGGCTCAGGGGCCTCCTCCTCCTCAGAGGCCTCGTCCACCACCGTGGGAACATTGGAGGCGGGTTTCCCACGCCTTTTGCCCTTCCTCTTGGCAGCTGTCTGGGCCATCTTTCCAGGCACCAGACGCCCTTGACTCCCTTCCCGGGCAGCCATGTACCGTGTGGTCATGCAGACCCACTCAGGTAACCCTAACATCTCCAGGTGAGATCTGAGCTCTACTTCTTTCCAAGCAGTATGCTCAAGATCATTGCCTAACAGACAATCTACAGGCATGGCAGGACTCACAGCTACTTTCAGAGTACCAGAGACCCCCCCCACTCAAAGGGAACCAGAGCCACCGGTAGGTGACTCTCACGATTGTCAGCGACTATGACCTGGTGGAATGTATTAGGGACTATCTGCTCTGTTGACACCAGCTGACTCTTGATAGTAGTCATACTGGCTCCTGTGTCTCGCAGAGCCTCCACCGTCTGCCCATCAATGGTGACCCACTGCCTGTACTTGGAAGTATTTCGGGCATGTGGGCTTTGGGCACCATTTCTCTTTCTCCCAGGGACACTAGGGAAATCTCAACCTGCTCCCCAAAGCTATCTGGGTCCATCTCCCCCTCTGAGCGCTACACTAGTCAACCCAGGTGTCTGTCCGCTAGTGGACGGTACCTTCTTGGAGCACTGGGGGTTGCCTTTATAGTGACCATACTGGTAACACTTCATGCATTTGGGGTTGGATTTCCCTGACTTATCATATGTCCCTGGCTTTTTCCCAAATCTAGAAAAGGAATGGTTGCCACCCCCTCCCTGGGAATTCTTTTGGGGGCCTTTTGAGAGTTCCTTATCTGTAAGTTTATCTCCCCCCTCTTTCTTCTGTTGGGAACCCTGACCACCTTTGTGGGTGTCCCCCCCAGGTACCTTTTTGGACACTCTGGTGCTAACCCAGAGGTCCGCCTCCTCAGCAAGCTTCCCGGGACCAGTCAGCTTACTATCTACTAAGTGCTGGCGCAACTCTGTAAAAGTAACATTGAGCATATGCTCTCTCAGAATCAAGTCATTTAACCCCTTATAATTATCTACTTTGTTGCCCTGCACCCATCCATTCAGTGCCTTACTGGAAAAGTCATAGAAATCTACCCATGTTTGTGTGGTTTGTTTGGTGCTGTGCCTGAACCTCTGACGGTATCCCTCAGGGGTCAGCCCAAACTTGGCAAGTAAAGTGGCTTTCTGAAGTGGGTATGTGTTTTGATCAGGTTGATCCAATGTGAGAAGTGTGTCCCTCCCCAATGGTGGCACATAACCCCACATAGCTACCCCCCATTGCCCTTCAGGAACCTCATGAGCCCTTAGTGCAACTTCATAAGCAGCTAACCAT
Organism: Pleurodeles waltl; assembly: GCF_031143425.1. Taxonomy (NCBI): domain Eukaryota; kingdom Metazoa; phylum Chordata; class Amphibia; order Caudata; family Salamandridae; genus Pleurodeles; species Pleurodeles waltl. The sequence goes on along the minus strand of NC_090448.1, from coordinate 1,027,398,998 downwards.
TTATCTATGTCATCTCCCACCACAAAACTGGGCACCACATTTTTGGGTATACGAACCTTCTTTTTTCCAGCAGGTCCTGTCTGTATGCTGCCACCATTATTTCTGGATTCAGACTGTCTCGCCTTGATCTCCAGCTCCTTGAGACTCAGTTCATGAGCCAACAATTGTTTCTTTTCAGCCAAAGCTCTTTCAGACTCAGCGTGTTTGGCTTCTCTCTCTGCCCTCTTGTCTTCCTGTTGGGCCTCAATATTCAGTTTTGCCATTTGCAATTGGAACTCCCTTTCCTCTCTCCTTTCCTCTGCGGTCAGGCTTTGCACAGAGACACTGCTCCCTGATCTGGAAGGGGGCACAATTGTAGTGGTAACATCATCCACTGATAGCAACAAATCCTCTGAGGGGTCATTTTCTGGCTCCTCTTCCTCATCATCCTCCTCTAAATGGGCTTCTGCCCAGGCCCTCAGCGCCACTTGAAAGTCCTCCTTTTTGGAGGCCCCTTGGGTGGGTTCTCTTATCACCCTGCAGAACCCTCTTAGCTGTTTGACCGTATATGTATCAAACAGGGCTAGGTCAAAGTCTCCTTCTTGAGACCCAGTCAGAGACATGTTGAGTGAGGATTTAGTTTTTGAAAATTTACAGGAAAAACAAATTTCCAAAACAAGAGATAAAAATCAAGTTGACCTTCAACTGTGGGTAGGTAGTGAAATACTTATCTACTGTATGTCACTGAACAAATACAAGTCCTATCTTCACCGCTGATCACCAACGTTAGAAATGGGGTTTTTGGTTGGCAGTCAGGTTACCCTCTGTCCAAGCAAGAACCCTCACTCTAGTCAGGGCAAGTCACACACAATCCAAAATTAGCCTGTGCCCACCCTATGGTAGCTTGGCACGAGCAGTTAGGCTTAACTTAGAAGGCAATGTTTAAAGTATTTGTTCAATAAATCATACAATAACACAATATAGCACCACAAAAATACACCACACAGTGTTTAGAAAAATATATAATATTTACAAGGATAATTGTAGGTCAAAACGAATAAGGATGTAATGTGACATTGTAGAGATATCACTGGAAAGTGATATAAAGTGTCTTAAGTCTTTAAAAAGCAAACAATGTCTCTTTCAAGCACAAAATACCTGGTTTGGAGTGGAGAATCTAGGCAAAGGGCCGCAGAAGAAGAGATACGTGGAAAAATGGTGTGTGCGTCGTTATTTTTCACGCGGAGAAGTCGTGCGTCGTTTTCCGGCACGCAGACAGTCTCTTTCTGTGGGTCGCGGGATTACCAGATGTCCCGGGGTCTGTGCGTGGATTCTTCGGCTTGATTTCCGGCTGCGCGTCATTCCGCGAGGCTGTGCGTCGAAGTTTCGATCTCACGGCAGACGTCGCGTCGGTTTCCCCTCTGGAAGTCAGGCGGCGTTGTGCTTGTGAGGCTGTGCGTCAAAGTTCCGGTCGCCCCGAAGGCGTCGCGTCGATCAGCGTTGGTGTGCAGCGTTTTTCTCGCTGCAGAGCAAGCTGTGCGTCGAAATTGTCGGCGCACGAAGAGTCCAAATGAAAAAGAGAAGTCTTTTTGGTCCTGAGACTTCAGGGAACAGGAGGCAAGCTCTATCCAAGCCCTTGGAGAGCACTTTTACAGCCAGACAAGAGTTCAGCAAGGCAGTAGGCCAACAGCAAGGCAGCAGTCCTTTGTAGAAAGCAGACAAGTGAGTCCTTTGAGCAGCCAGGCAGTTCTTCTTGGCAGGATGTAGTTTCTGGTTCAGGTTTCTTCTCCAGCAAGTGTCTGATGAGGTAGGGCAGAGGCCCGGTTTTAGACCCAAATGTGCCTTTGAAGTGGGGGAGACTTCAAAGAGTGGCTAAGAAGTGCACCAGGTCCCCTTTCAGTTCAATCCTGTCTGCCAGGGTCCAAGTAGGGGGTGTGGCAGTCCTTTGTGTGAGAGCAGGCCCTCCACCCTCCCAGCCCAGGAAGACCAATTCAAAATGCAGATGTATGCAAGTGAGGCTGAGTACCCTGTGTTTGGGGTGTGTCTGAGTGAATGCACAAGGAGCTGTCAACCAATCCCAGCCAGACATGGATTGTAAGGCACAGAAGGATTTAAGTGCAAAGAAATGCTCACTTTCTAAAAGTGGCATTTCTAGAATAGTAATATCAAATCCAACTTCACTAGTCAGCAGGGTTTGGTTTTACCATTCTGGCCATACTAAATATGACCTTCCTACTCCTTTCAGATCAGCAGCTACCACTTCAATACTGTATGAGGGCAGCCCCAATGTTAGCCTATGAAGGGAGCAGGCCTCACAGTAGTGCAAAAACGAATTTAGGAGTTTTACACTACCAGGGCATGTAAACTCCACAGGTGCATGTCCTGCCTTTCACCCACACAGCACCCTGCTCTAGGGGTTACCCAGGGCACACATTAGAAGTGACTTATATGTGGAGAAAGGGGAGGTTTAGGCTTGGCAAGTACTTTTAAATGCCCAGTCGAGGTGACAGTGAAACTGCACACACAGGCCTTGCAATGGCAGGCCTGAGACAAGGTAAAGGGGCTACTTAAGTGGGTGGCACAACCAGTGCTGCAGGCCCACTAGTAGCATTTAATCTACAGGCCCTAGGCACATATAGTGCACATTACTAGGGACTTATAAGTAAATTAAATAGTTCAATCAGGTATGATCCAAAGTTACCATGTTTAACGGGAGAGAGCATATGCACTTTAGCACTGGTTAGCAGTGGTAAAGTGCGCAGAGTTTAAAAGCCAGCAAAAACAGTGTCCAAAAAGTGGAGGGAGGCAGGCAAAAAGTTAAGGGTGACCACCCTAAGGCTGTCAGGTCTAACACTGGGCAATTGCATTGTGAAGCGTGAGGCTGGTATGTGGTTCACACATGCCCGTGGCTTACATTCGGTACCCCTAGGGGGCTGTCTCCAGTGACGTCACTGCACCTCAGTGCCTGGCTTGTGTTGATAGGTGCACTTTTGGGTACGAGCGGTATGAGTCCTCGATCTCTTCACCTTGTGATCTTTCACTCTTGCGCAATTGTGATCATCAGGTCTTTTGGTGTGACAGGCCTTGTCACACCCCCTTCTCTTTCTTCTCTAACTCTTGCTTGCAGTGTGGTATCCTGCCACATGTCGCACATATTCTCTTCACCTTGTGCACAGTGGCGGTAGGCCATGTGTCATCAGTTCTAGGTCCTCCTGTCAGCCCTGTCGTGTCTGTAGGACTGTGCATCTTCTCCCATTTTGGATCACTCTCAGGTCCTGTCCTGTCTGTAGGACTCGGCATCTTCTCTCATATGCATTAGTCATTTTGTGGACTGCAATGGAGGTAGGTTTCCAGTCTGGAGCCTCCTTCATACCTTTCTTGTCCTGGACGAAGGAATTCAGGGTGCAACTCAGGATCTCTGTGGGAGTCGAGGGTCTATTTTCATTTGCGGTGGTGGCAGCTTCCCACTAGGGAATGTGCAACTCTCCTCATGCCTATATTGGGTCACTGAGCGACTCAGTCTTAAGCCATGTGTGGGGAAGGACTCTCCCTAAACAGTCTATGGCCCACTGCAGAGTAGTGCTAATGCAGTTAGGGTATACTCTATCTCCATGCTACATTTGGGCCACACAGGGACCCTCTTCTGGGATCTCCTTGGTGTGCTGCTCCATGGATAGTGGGTATTCTTCCTTCTGCCTTCTCTTTGGTCGAGGGAACAGTACTTGTATCTAAAGGCTACACCGTCACAACATTTGGTCCTGCCTCGGGTCATGTTTTCATGTGAGCTTGGCAGGGTGATCACTCCTTGTGACATTGTCCTTGATGGGCCAATGGTAGCTATTCAGTGCTGGATTCCACATGGGGCAGTTTCTTTCTTGCAGAACTGCATTGTCTATGCACCTTCTTAGCATTGAGTGGCAAAAGTGGGACAGCGGCCAGCATGCTGGGTGCTGGGGCTATCCTTTGAGCCCCTACTGTCTTGGTGTACTGCAGATGTGGTGCTATATGTGTACGAGATAGGTGACAGACAACTCCTTACACGTCCTGTTGTGGGGTGTAGAGCTACTCTCTGTCCTCCTTGTGTGCTTGCTGACAGAGCAGGGTTCCTGCTGGGTTGACAATCTCCATCAGCGATGGGAGGCCAACAGCCTATGTTCCTCCTTTTGGTAATTCAAGCATTTGTTCTCCCTCTAGGGGTTTGGGACACAGTGCTGCGGGCAACGCCAGATGGCGTTAGAGTCATTTTAACACAGACCCCGGCAGCCTGACTGGTTCTTTCAGGGCCACATTATTTTTTGCAGGCAGTTTTTTTTGCTCAGATTGTGGCTTCATGAATTGACTTTCTGTGGTCTCTTCAGCTTTCTTGGCTGGGGCAGCTTTGGGCTTCTTGGGGCTCCTTGCTGCTGCTAGTCCCATCACCTGGAACTGCAACCTTTTACCGGGACCACAGCAACATTTTTGGTGTTGTGGGATGTTTCTATGCGGGAAATGCTTGCTTTAAACTGGTGCGGGAAAACAGCCACTAGGTGGTGCTGCAGATGCACACCACAACGTATGTGAGGCTCAGCTACAAGGAACTTTAGAGTGCCGCAAAGCAGAATAAATTTTTTTCTAGCTTACGCGTCAAGAATTTTCAATTCTATGAAGGACACGGAGGCGAGGATTATGCTTTCTCTTTCTTTACTGACTTAAAATAGCAGCCAATCACAAACAAAATAAACAACAACTAAACATCCCATGATGCTCTACTCAATGTCACATGGTCCAATCACCTATTGCAATCTCTGTCCATATATCACCTGACCCTCGATGTCACTTCCTCTTTCTTTGGTCAAGGCAGATATAGTTCAAATTGAAATTGAAAATTCTTACATCAAAATGTAAACCAGGAATCGGGAAGATCCTCCTCCACCAGATAACATGAGCTTGAAGACTCCAACTCGAAGGGTAAACAGTCCCAGCAAAATCAAACGCACAAATCTTTACATGAAGTTGTGAAACTCAGGAATTCTTCTGATCAGAACCTATAATTAATAAAACAGGTAGGTAATATTCAAAGTACATTGAATAAACTTCAATAAAATTAATATTCATATAACTGCATTGAATTGGGTGGGAATAATAATCATCAATTTTAACAGTTAAAGATTTTTTATTCAATAATAACAGTTCTTATGGGTGGGATAATCCTCGCCTCCATGTCCTTAATAGAATTTACCGGAGGCTCCGCTTATGCTAGTTTAAAGCTGCTCCATTACTACAGATGCTACATCCAACACAGGCTTGTGATAAAATTTACGAAACGTATTTTCTGAAGACCAATCTGCAGCCCTCATAATGTCTTCCATACGGGAACCCAGGGCATAGGATTTGGAGGCCATACCTCCTCTAGCAGAATGAGCTCCAAAAATATTGGTATCTATACCAGCTTCATTCATTAACCATCTCATCCATCTAGCTAGGGTAGCTGATGTAACTGGTTTAAAAGTTTTTTGCAAGGAAATTAACACTTGACCATTAACATCCTGCCTAAACCCTTCTGTAACAGCTTCATATTCCTTTAAACAATGAACTACACATAACTTAGAATTGACAGGGTACATTGGATATGATACCACCTGTAATTCGTTTTAGTCCTTCTAGTTATCGTGAAGGTATCCCCATCTGGTGAATATACCCTGCCAGATAAGTCTAACACTCTGACATCCGATACTCTTTTACAACAAATGAGACACAAAAGCATGGTCAATTTTGCTGAAAGTTGCTTGCGAGATAAATCTTTATTAGCAGGCCAAGAATCTAGGAATTTTAAAATAACATTAACATCCCATAAAATTGAATATTTTGCCTGAGGTGGTTTAGGCAGACGAATTCCCCTCAGTAATTTACAAATTAGAGGATGTTCTCCTACAGGTTTACCTTCAAAAGGTATATGTCCTGCTGAAACGGCTGATCTAAAATTATTAATCGTCCGATATGCTAAGCCAAAACTAGCTAATTCCGCTAGGAAGTTAATGATCAACTCAATATGTGCTTCCACCGGATTGGCACCTCTTCCATCACACCAACTATTCCATCTGCGCCAGGCTGAGTCATACCTTTTATGGGTACTACCGGCCCAGGCCTGTTTAATGAAGTCCTCAGCTTGTTGCGAAAGGCCTGCGGAACTCCATCTTGACCTGAAATCAACCAAGCCAAAAGAGTCAGTTTTCCTGACGAAATCATTGAATGTTGAAGGCCTTCCGGATTCAGAAGAAGATTCCGATGAGGGGGAATGAGAAGAGGAGAAGTACAAGCTAAATGCAGAACTACAGGGAACCAAGGCTGTGCTCTGCAGAAGGGTGTCACCAAAACAAGCTCTGTCTTCTGTCTCTGGACCTGAGACAACATCCTGGCAATCATCAGAAATGGCGGAAAAGCATAACCTCGAAACTGAGACCAGTCTTGGAGAAACGCATCTGTCTTCATTGCACAAGGGTCTGGGCGCCAACTGAAGAATTTTGAAATCTGAAAATTGAGGCGGGATGCAAACACGTCCACATCGCAACTGCTCCATTCTTTGGTTATCTGAGAGAAAATCATTGGATCTAGTTTCCAGTCGCTTGAGTCTGTCAGGTACCTGGAATTCCAGTCCGCTACAATGTTCTGGTCCCCTGGCAGATACTCCGCAATAACCACTAATCGTTGTGTCAGACAATAATGCCAAAAATCCTTGGCAATCTCTGCCAAAATTCTGGATTTCGCACCCCCCAATTTGTTGACATACCTCACTGCTGAGACATTGTCCATCCGTAAAAGTATGCAACAATCTGTCTTCTGAGGGGAGAGACTCTTTATGGCGAAGGAGCCCGCCAGAAGTTCCAGGCAATTGATGTGTAAGGTTTGTTCCCATTGTGACCATCTGCCTCCTGTCACTAGAGAGTTGCAACGTGCTCCCCAACCCCAACGGCTGGCATTGGATTCGATCACCACCTCTAGGTGAGACCCGAAAATCGCTCTGCCATTCCAGGCTCCCATATGCTGGAGCCACCATTGAATCTCTGATCTTACCTCAACAGTCAATGGGATCTGTTCTGAGTAACTCAGACCCTGTTGTAGATGTCTGATCTTGAGTCTCTGTAGGGCTCTGTAATGTAAGGGAGCTGGGAAGATCGCCTGAATGGATGAGGCTAACAACCCCACTACCCTGGCTATGTTTCTTAAAGAAACCGTCGGCTTGGTCAGAAGAGACCTCAATTCCCTCTTGATGTTGCAAATTTTCTGAGAGGGCAGAAGAAGCTGACAGAGTCTATCCGAAAACCCAGTAAGTCTATCACTTGGGTCGGATTCAACAATGACTTCTGCACATTGATAAGGAAGCCTAAATCTTGCAGAAGACTGATGGTCCAGTTCAAATGAGACAGAAGGACCTGGGTAGATTGAGCCATCAGTAGAATATCGTCCAGATAAATGATCAACCGGACACCCTTGGATCTTAACCATTCCATCACAGGTCTCATTAGCTTTGTGAAGCACCAAGGGGCTGATGACAGACCGAATGGGAGAGCAAGAAACTCTAGACACTGACCTTTCCACTGAAACTGAAGGAACCTCCTGTGGGGAGGAAAAATTGGGATTGACAGATAAGCATCTTTTAGGTCCAGTCGGGCCATCGAATCCCCTTCCAGTAGAAGATCTCTTAACATGTGTATGCCCTCCATCTTGAAATGCCGGTATAGGATCCAATGATTAAAATCCTTTAAGTTCAAAACTAGACGGTGTCCTCCCCCTTTTTTGTCTACTACAAAAATAGGGCTGATAAAACCGTAAGGATGAGGGCTGGAAAACTCTACAGCACCTTTTTCTAGTAAGGCTTGGACCTCTTTGTCTATAAAAGCTTGATTTTCTAGGGAAAAACACATCTGAAGCGGAGGGTTGAGCTGTTTGGGTTTACTGATAAACTCTAGGTGAAAACCCATGACCGTTTGGAGAATCCAAGGATCTCCGGTGATCTTTCTCAAATGTTTTAAGAACAATGCCGCTCTGCCCCCAACTGTGACTTGAGAAAAATGAATAATGCTCACCTGTGAAACTAGTGTCCTGAATGGCACCTTGCTGCCCTCTGCGAGGGCCTCTTCGGAAGCGGTGGCACCCTCCTCTAGGGCGAGTGGGGTAGAAAGTGGAGTCCTGTTCACCATACCAACCACCTCTGCCTCTGGGGTAATAGTTCTGGGGACTGTTGAATGTTCCTCGGCAGGGCATGCGTCCTCCGTAACGACCGGCCCTGATAAAAAGTCCCAGTTTAAAGGCTTTTTTAAGAGACATCTGAGCCTTGTCTAGTGATGAAAAGGTGGAACAAAACTTGGCTAGATCTTTAATAAATGACGATCCAAATAGAAGACCTTCGGCCGAAGGACCCGCTTCAGAAGATGCTAAATCAGATCATTTAGGGTCGATGCGCATCAATATCGATTTCCTGCGTTCAGAAGATATGACACAATTAGTGTTCCCTAGCTGACAAACAGCTCTTTGAGCCCAACCAATAAGGACGTCTGTGTCCACAGGGGATCCTGACTCTTTGGCCAAGTAAGCCATCTCAAGAATCTTAGTCAGGGGACCTGAAAGGTCCAACAGTTTATCTTGACAACTACGCCAAGATATATCCAATCCTTTTTTTGGATCTTTAGCAAACTTCTTCATAATTGTGACCATGGTTGGGTCTATTTCAGGGGCATCAGAGACCCTACCCTCTAATTCCAGTCTGGGACACTCAGCTTTTAAACGAGAACGAACCTCTTTATTAAAACTTTTTCTGATGTTAGTCTGCACATATTGGGCCAACTCAAGAGGAGGAACCCAATTGGAAGCTCTGGGATGCATAATTTCTGAGGGATCGAAATCTAATACAAAAGAGGGCGGAACTACTTTTTTAGCTTTCTTACTAGGAACTGGAGTTTCCTAGTCATCCGAATCCTCGGAAGAGGAATCTTTATCTGAGGATGAAGGGGAAAAATAAACATCCTTTTTCGAACTGTAATTATGTTCACCGCTATGCTTCTTACGAAGTTTATTAAAGGCGTCTGCATGTAGACCACTAATATAAGTGTTAGGCTCTTCCAAATTTTTTGCTTTTGCCTTTTTACCTTCCGGTTGAGAAGGGTTGGCCTTGTACCCAGCCTTAAGAGCGTGCATAATCAAACATTTGCTCTGAGAAGGGACCTAAAGCTCTCACAAGAGCATCATTAACCGATTGTTGGACCCTAGTATCAAGGGCTTCCACTAAATTAACTTCTAATTGGTTCCCCAATTCTTCTGTATAATATTCAGTGACCTGATCATTCCACTGAGCCATTTTGAAATTGGAAGGGGAAAGTATTTAGGCAATAGTATAATTATCTGTTTGAATGTACCTAATATTGTTGTAAAATTCAAATAATATCTTTCAGATAACAGGGGGAGTGCAAAAACCCCAAACAGGCAAACCACTGAATGTGCCCACTATAGAACGTGGAGGGAGCTGCCTGAAGGCACTCTAGGCAGAAGCCTAATAACAATTTTACAACCCACGTTCTAATTCTAGGAACGGGGCGTCAGGGAGCACTGAAGATCTGGGATTAGGAAAACCCAGACACGTGCGCGCAGCACTCGACGAGCCGATCCTTCCTAAAACGAAACGGAGGATCGGCTCGAGAACGAGGTGCGTGCGCGCGCGTGCACAGGGCTATAAAAATGAAGGAAAGACTGCATGGAGCACACGCAGACCGCTCCCGCTCCCACTCCACAAGATTTGGTCAAGAAATCGTCAAAAAAGGCTGAAAATCAATAGCGCGAGAGCGCACTCGCACAAAAAGTAAAGCGCGCTAAATCATGACGCAAAATTTTTACAAACATGCAAGTACAATATACATAAATACACACAATCAGAGTAGTAATATTAAAATGCACTTATCTGCTGCGAAGCAGCAAAGATAGAGGAAGTGACATTGAGGGTCAGGTGATAAATGGACAGAGGTCGTGATAGGTGATTGGAATATGTGACATTGAGTAGAGCATCATGGGATGTTTAGTTTTTGTTTATTTTGTTTGTGATTGGCTGCTATTTTAAGTCAGTAAAGAAAGAGAAAGCATAATCGGAGCCTCCGATCCTGACATAGAATACAACATCAGATGGGAGCTTTGATGGCCTTAGGGCCTGCCGTCTGAGGCGAGAAGGGTTCAGCCACCGGCAGGTAGGGACTCACAATGCTGGTTCTCATCAAAAATGCTTTGTGATGGGTAGTGTGAGCTTTCACTTTTTCTATGATCACAGCAGCTCTTGCATGCTGACTATCCTGATGAAAGGCAGGGGCTGCTTTGCGGGCACTGCAAACTTTTCACTGAGATCGGTCAGCAGCTTGCCTTGCCTGTTATCAGAGTTGGTCCTGATCAGGTCTCTTCACACCATTCACAGGCCATGACGTAGTGCAGAAAAGGGATCACTAGATGACATTACAGCCACCACTCCACTTAGACCATGATAGTCTTAGCACTCATCCTGATGCTGCGGGTGCTGCAGACGGCAAAGCATGCACGAGAGGCAGAGGGAATGGACTAGTGAGGTTTGATAATAGCAGGTGGTTTCAGGGAACTCCACAGAGCCCTTATGGGCTTATGCTGTGCTGATTAGTTCTACCCCCCCATTCACAGAATGATGTCCCCCGTGGTTTATGCCTCACCTTCGGTCACTGTGTAGTCATCACACTGCAGTCTTCACAGGCGTTCAGCCGGCAGCGCTACCTCCATTCATACTCTCTCAAATCTCTCTTGGCTCTTCTTATTCTTTTAAATGTGTTCTTCGACCTTCTGGGGTCACAGCAGCATTCTGGGTGCACCTGGCCTCATCAGGAGGGTAGTTCTCCCTTCTCTTCTCACCATCACTGATGGTGATAGGACAGGACAACTTGCGGGCACCTCCGCAGGTAGGGGCCAAAGTCAGTCAGAGACGATGGCATACCTTGCTGTGCATCACCATCTTGATGGTGGCACTGCTTTCAGTTTTGCTGTGCTGCCCATTTTGGGGAGTTCCCAGCAGGCAGACAGTGGCAGGTGCAATGAGGTGCTGGGGTCATGGTTCCTCCCCTCTTAAGGAAGGGAGGACGTTCACCCTCATCTGGGGGTGACATATTGGAAGTCACAGCAGTGCATACAGGTGTGGGGTCAGACCCCTAGTTGTTATTGTTGTGTAGTGGGCCATAGGCTCACATGCAGCATAAAGAAAGACACATGCATGGTGTGTGTAGACACTAAACTGTCCTCTGGCATGTGCACTCAGGTTCTTTAACTTGCAGGATCACCTGACAAGTGACGCCTCTATTGGATGAGAATGGGGTGGGTGTAAGGTCGAGCTGTCAACGAGTGGCTGAAGGACAATAACTAGAATGTGCCTAGCAGGACACTACTGCAGCCAGGCCTTGACTCATGGCTATGGCCACAGAGTAAACCTAAATAAAGTTATAACGTTTTTTATGTTTTTGGGCGTATTTATGCTTTTTGGTGCAAAACCGCACTAATGCAGTTTTGCACCAAAAAGTTTAGCACCTGCTTGCGCCATTCCTGAGCACCTGCCGGGCGTCGTATTTATGAAATGGCGCAAGCCAGTGTAAAGGGTGGGCTAGAGTAAAAAAAAATGACATTAGCCGGGTGGGGATGACGATTTGGGAGAAGGGGGTTCTGCACCAAAAAAATTATGTTAGGCTGGTTTCAGTCAGAAAAGATGACTCTAACCAGCCTAGCATCATTTTTTGATGCAAAACCATCCACACCACATGACTCCTGTCATATAAAAGACAGGAATCATGCCCACCACACCAATGGCCAGCACAGGGGACCAGTGTCTCAAGGGCATGGCCACTGCACCCTGTGCCATGCAGGGGGCCCCAAGTTGACCCAAGGGTAGGTCGCTCCCCCTGCCGTTGCAGCTCCTCCAGCTCCTCCAGGTTCCTGAGACCGCCCAGCCACCTCGCAGTAAGTACCCCCCACCTCCCAGCCCCTCGCCCTGCCCGTGCTACTCACCCTCTCTCCTGCTTCTTTTCTCCTTCTCTGTTCTTCCTCCTCACTCCTCTTCTGTAATCTTCTTCTGTACTCTTCTTTCGCTCCTGCTCCCCGTCTTCTCTCTTCATCTGTGTGCTTCTCAGCCTCTCCTCTGCACCGCGACCCGCGTGTGCCTCTTCTTCTCTGTCCCTCTTCTTGGCTCCTTCCTCTGCCGCTCGCCGCCCCTCTTCTCCTTCTTCATCTGTATTCTTCTGTCTTCTGCGCTTCTCTTCTTCACCTTCATCTGTACTCTTCTGTGCTCCTCTTCTTCACCTTCATCTGTATTTCTCTGTCTTCTGCGCTTCTCTTCTTCTTTATCTTCTTCTGTAGTCTTCTGTCTTCTGCTCTTCGTCTCCTGTACCTTCTTCTGTGGTCTTCTGTCTTCTGTCTTCTCTTCTTCGTCTTCTGTCTTCTGCTCTTCATCTTCTGTCTTCTGTTCTTCTGCTTCTTTCTTCTGCTCTTCATCTTCTGTCTTCTGTTCTTCTGCTTCTTCGTCCTCCGTCTTCTGCTCTCCCCACGCCTGCCCTCCTGCTCCTGTCTCATCTCTCTCCTTCACTCGACTCCCCCTCTGTATCACCCCTATCTACCTCGTTTGCTATCTGCCTCCCTCACTCCTCCTATCTACCAATCCACCTATCTCTCTATCTCACTATCTATCTCCCTCACTCACTCACCACCTCCTCCTATCTACCTATTTCTCTATCTTTCCCCCCCACTCGCCACCCCCTCCGTTACCACCCCTATCTTCCTATCCTTTCTCTCTACCTCTCACCCTCACCCACCTCTACAACCCCCCTCTCCTATCTTCCCAACCTTACTCCTATCTCTCTCCCTAAACTCCTAAACTTCCTAAAACTCACCCCCCACCACCCTTAAACCCCCTCCCCAGCTCTTCTCCCTCTACCTGTCCCCCCCTCCCTTCCGCTTTCCCGCCGCCACCTCCTGCACGCCCCCGTCCCCCAGCTCCCATTCGCCCCCAGCTGAACCCTCCCCCCCTCCTCCCTCTTATGGCGGCCGCTGCGCGACAGTGGTAGCGACCCTTGACCCAAGGGTAGGTCGCTCCCCCTGCCGTTGCAGCTCCTCCAGCTCCTCCAGGTTCCTGAGACCGCCCAGCCACCTCGCAGTAAGTACCCCCACCTCCCAGCCCCTCGCCCTGCCCCGCGCTACTCACCCTCTCTCCTGCTTCTTTTCTCCTTCTCTGTTCTTCCTCCTCGCTCCTCTTCTGTAATCTTCTTCTGTACTCTTCTTTCGCTCCTGCTCCCCGTCTTCTCTCTTCATCTGTGTGCTTCTCAGCCTCTCCTCTGCACCGCGACCCGCGTGTTCCTCTTCTTCTCTGTCCCTCTTCTTGGCTCCTTCCTCTGCCGCTCGCCGCCCCTCTTCTCCTTCTTCATCTGTATTCTTCTGTCTTCTGCGCTCCTCTTCTTCACCTTCATCTGTACTCTTCTGTGCTCCTCTTCTTCACCTTCATCTGTATTTGTCTGTCTTCTGCGCTCCTCTTCTTCTTTATCTTCTTCTGTAGTCTTCTGTCTTCTGCTCTTCGTCTCCTGTACCTTCTTCTGTGGTCTTCTGTCTTCTGTCTTCTCTTCTTCGTCTTCTGTCTTCTGCTCTTCATCTTCTGTCTTCTGTTCTTCTGCTTCTTTCTTCTGCTCTTCATCTTCTGTCTTCTGTTCTTCTGCTTCTTCGTCCTCTGTCTTCTGCTCTCCCCGCGCCTGCCCTCCTGCTCCTGTCTCATCTCTCTCCCTCACTCGCCTCCCCCTCTGTATCACCCCTATCTACCCCGTTCGCTATCTGCCTCCCTCACTCCTCCTATCTACCAATCTACCTATCTCTCTATCTCACTATCTATCTCCCTCACTCACCACCTCCTCCTATCTACCTATATCTCTATCTTTCCCCCCCACTCACCACCCCCTTCGTTACCACCCCTTTCTTCCTATCCTTTCTCTCTACCTCTCACCCTCACCCACCTCTACAACCCCCCCTGCCCTATCTTCCCAACCATACTCCTATCTCTCTCCCTAAACTCCTAAACTTCCTAAAACTCACCCCCCACCCCCCACCACCCTTAAACCCCCCTCCCCCAGCTCTTCTCCCTCTACCTGTCCCCCCCTCCCTTCCGCTTTCCCGCCGCCACCTCCTACACGCCCCCCCCAGCTCCCATTCGCCCCCAGCTGACCCCTCCCTCTTATGGCGGCCGGAGGCGCGCCAGAGGCAAGCCCGTCTGCGTCCGTCCGCGCCTGGCCCGCGCCCAGAGCCACGACCCCTGGTTCCAAGCTCTCCCAAACCCCGCTGCTCCGCTACGACCCCACCACCCTCCACGCCCTCAACCCAGTGCGCTCCAACACCTGCTTCCAAGTGCACCCCAAACGCACCCATGGACCCTTCACCTGCCACTCCTGCAAACGCATCTTCCACCACGCAACTACCACGACCACCAGCCCACGTGCCATCAACCACCTCAAGTGCATCCTGGTCAACGCTCGATCCATCCACAAGCACGCCGTTGAACTCTGGGACCTCCTGGACTCCACAGCACCGGACGTCGCCTTCATCACGGAGACCTGGATGAACGCCTCCTCGGCCCCTGACATCGCCACTGCCATCCCCGAAGGCTACAATATTTCCAGGAGGTGGAATCGCCATCGTCTTCAAAGACTCCATCAGCGTCACCACCTCCACCGAAGACACCCCCCTCGCCGCTGAACACCTGCAGTTCCAGATTCGCACCGACCCCAGGACCACCCTCAGACGATCCCTCGTCTACCGTACCCCCGTACCGCGCGCCCCTTTCAGCGAATCCATCGCCGACTTCGTCTCCCCGCACGCCCTCGCCTCGCCGGACTACATCCTCCTAGGCGACCTCAACTTCCATCTGGAACAGAACAACGACCCCAGCACCACCGCTCTGCTCGACAACCTCGCCAACCTCGGCCTCAAGCAACTGGTGAACACCGCCACCCACATCGCCGGACACACGCTTGACCCCATCTTCTCTGCCAGCAAACACGTCTCCTTCAGCCACGCCTCCGCTCTACCCTGGACCGACCACAGCTGTGTCCATTTCACATTCCGACGAGAGACCCGCCACCTCCGCACTCAACCCATCCCTCGTCGACAGTGGAACAAAATCCCCGAAGAACAGCTCTTCTCCGCACTCACCATCAACCAACCCACCCTCACCACCAACGACGCAGCCCTCAGCCTCACGAACTGGATCACCAACTGCGCAGACAACCTTGCACCCCTCAGACGCACGCATCGACAGGCCAACACCAAAAAACCTCTCTGGTTCTCTGACACCCTTAAGGAATCGAAGAAAACCTGTCGCGCCCTCGAGAGAACCTGGCGCAAGGACCACACCGCTGACAACATGATCGCCCTCAAGAACGCGACCCGCGAACACCACCACCTGATCCGCGCAGCCAAAAGGAATTTCTTCACCGACAGACTGGACAAAAACAGCCACAACAGCAGAGAACTTTTCAGCATTGTTAAAGAGTTCTCCACCCCCAATGCCAACGCCAACGCCGTCACGCCCTCACAAGACCTGTGCAACTCCCTCGCCACCTTCTTCCATCGCAAGATCACCGACCTCCACTACAGCTTCGGACACCAGACCCAACCAAGCATCACCGAACCCACACCCCCGGCCATCACCCTCAACGCCTGGACCCACATCAACACTGAAGAAACCAAAACCACCATGAACTCTATCCACTCCGGCGCCCCATCGGACCCCTGCCCTCACTTCATCTTCAATAAAGCCGACGACATCATCGCCCCGCACCTCCAGGCCATCATCAACTCTTCATTTTCTTCTGCTACCTTCCCCGAAAGCTGGAAACACGCCAAAGTCAACGCCCTACTAAAGAAACCTACGGCTGACCCAAGCGACCTGAAAAACTTCCGCCCCATCTCGCTCCTCCCCATCCCTGCCAAGGTAATAGAGAAGACCGTCAACAAACAGCTTACCAACTTCCTGGAATACAACAACCTTCTCGACCCTTCACAAACCGGATTCCGAACTGTTAGAAATGGGGTTTTTGGTTGGCAGTCAGGTTACCCTCTGTCCAAGCAAAATCCCTCACTCTAGTCAGGGTAAGTCACACACTATCCAAGATTATCCTGTGCCCACCCTCTGGTAGCTTGGCACGAGCAGTCAGGCTTAACTCAGAAGGCAATGTGTAAAGTATTTGTGCAATAAATCATACAATACCACCATATAGCACCACAAAAATACACCACACAGTGTTTAGAAAAATATATAATATTTATCAGGATAATTGTAGGTCAAAAAGAATAAAGTTGCAAATGGAAAATTGTAGAAATATCACAGGGAAGTGGTATAAAGTGTCTTAAGTCTTTAGAATGCAATAAAGTGTCTTTCAAGCACAAAGTACCTGGTTTCTGGTGGGAAATCTCCCCAGAGGGCCACAGGAAAAGGGGTGCGTGGAAAAAGGGTGTGTGCGTCGATTTCTCCTCAGCACACAAAGACTTGCGTCGTTCTTTTCCCCGCGGGGAAGT
This sequence comes from Pleurodeles waltl, assembly GCF_031143425.1. Lineage (NCBI taxonomy): Eukaryota > Metazoa > Chordata > Amphibia > Caudata > Salamandridae > Pleurodeles > Pleurodeles waltl. The sequence goes on along the minus strand of NC_090448.1, from coordinate 1,027,382,447 downwards.
CGGGCGTCGTTTTCCGGCGCGCAGACAGTCTCTTTTCGTGGATCGCGGGGATTACCAGATGTCCCGGGTCTGTGCGTGGATTCTCCTACTTGTTTTCCGGCTGCGCGTCGTTCTGCAGGACTGCGCGTCGAAGTTTCGATCTCACGGTAGGCGTCGCGTCGATTTCTCCTTGGAAGTCGGGCGGCGTTGTCCTTGCGAGGTCGTGCGTCGAAATTTTGGTCTCACGGCAGGCGTCGCGTCGATTTCTCCTCAGAAGTCGGGCGGCGTTGTCCTTGCGAGGCCGTGCGTCAAAGTTTCGCGTTGACGGTAGGCGTCGCGTCGATTTCTCCTGGAAAGTCGGGCGGCGTTGTCCTTGCGAGGTTGTGCGTCGAAGTCTCGATCGTCCCGAGAGCGTCGCGTTGATCAGCGTCGGTGTGCGGCGTTTTTCTCGCCGCGAAACAAGCTGTGCGTCGAAATTTTCGGCGCACGGAGCGTCCAAGTGAAAGGAAGAAGTCTTTTTGGTCCTGAGACTTCAAGGAACAGGAGGCAAGCTCTATCCAAGCCCTTGGAGAGCACTTTCACAGCCAGACAAGAGTTCAGCAAGGCAGCAGGGCAACAGCAAGACAGCAGTCCTTTGTAGAAAGCAGACAGGTGAGTCCTTTGAGCAGCCAGGCAGTTCTTCTTGGCAGGATGTAGTTTCTGGTTCAGGTTTCTTCTCCAGCAAGTGTCTGATGAGGTAGGGCAGAGGCCCGGTTTTAGACCCAAATGTGCCTTTGAAGTGGGGGAGACTTCAAAGAGTGGCTAAGAAGTGCACCAGGTCCCCTTTCAGTTCAATCCTGTCTGCCAGGGTCCAAGTAGGGGGTGTGGCAGTCCTTTGTGTGAGAGCAGGCCCTCCACCCTCCCAGCCCAGGAAGACCAATTCAAAATGCAGATGTATGCAAGTGAGGCTGAGTACCCTGTGTTTGGGGTGTGTCTGAGTGAATGCACAAGGAGCTGTCAACTAAACCTAGCCAGACGTGGATTGTAAGGCACAGAAGGATTTAAGTGCAAAGAAATGCTCACTTTCTAAAAGTGGCATTTCTAGAAGAGTAATATTAAATCCGACTTCACCAGTCAGTAGGATTTTGTATTACCATTCTGGCCATACTAAATATGACCTCCCTGCTCCTTTCAGATCAGCAGCTGCGACTTCAACAGTGTATGAGGGCAGCCCCAATGTTAGCCTATGAAGGGAGCAGGTCTCACAGCAGTGCAAAAACGAATTGAGGGTTTTTTACACTACCAGGACATATAACTACACAGGTACATGTCCTGCCTTTTACCTACACAGCACCCTGCTCTAGGGGATACCCAGGGCACACATTAAGGGTGACTTATATGTAGAAAAAGGGGAGCTCTATGCTTGGCAGGTACTTTTAAATGCCAAGTCGAGGTGGCAGTGAAACTGCCCACACAGGCCTAGCAATGGTAGGCCTGAGACAAGGAAAAGGGGCTACTTAAGTGGGTGGCACAATCCGTGCTGCAGGTCCACTAGTAGCGTTTAATCTATAGGCCCTAGGCACCTGGAGTGCACATTACTGGGGACTTATAAGTAGATTAAATAGTTCAATCAGGTATGATCCAAAGTTACCATGTTTACAGAGAGAGAGCATAGGCACTTTAGCACTGGTTAGCAGTGGTAAAGTGCGCAGAGTCTAAAAACCAGCAAAAACAGTATCCACAAAGTGGAGGGAGGCAGGCAAAAAGTTAGGGGTGACTACCCTAAGGCTGTCAGGTCTAACACGAACCAACCACAGCACTGAAACCGCCCTCATCTCAGTCACAGACAACATCAGAACCCTGATGGACAACGGTGAAACAGTCGCCCTCATCCTCCTCGACCTCTCGGCTGCCTTCGACACCGTCTGTCACCGCACCCTAATAACCCGCCTCCGCTCCACCGGGATCCAAGGCCAGGCCCTGGACTGGATCGCCTCCTTCCTCTCAAACCGCTCTCAAAGAGTTTACCTCCCACCTTTTCGCTCAGACCCCACCGAGATCATCTGCGGCGTACCTCAAGGCTCCTCACTCAGCCCAACACTCTTCAATGTCTACATGAGCCCCCTCGCCGACATCGTACGCAAGCACAACATCATCATCACCTCCTACGCCGACGACACCCAACTTATACTCTCCCTCACCAAGGACCCCGCCAGCGCTAAGACCAACCTACAAGACGGCATGAAGGACATCGCAGATTGGATGAGGCTCAGCCACCTAAAGCTGAACTCGGACAAAACGGAAGTCCTCATCCTCGGCAACACCCCGACCGCATGGGACGATTCCTGGTGGCCCACGGCCCTTGGCATAGCACCGACCCCCTCAGACCACGCCCGCAACCTCGGCTTCATCTTGGACCCTCTTCTCACCATGACCAAACAAGTCAACGCTGTGTCCTCCGCCTGCTTCCTCACCATCCGCATGCTCCGCAAGATCTTCCACTGGATCCCCGCTGACACCAGAAAAACCGTGACCCACGCCCTCGTCACGAGCCGCCTGGACTACAGCAACACCCTTTATGCTGGGACCACCGCTAAACTCCAAAAATGCCTGCAACGTATTCAAAACGCCTCGGCCCGCCTCATCCTCGACGTACCCCGCAACAGCCACATCTCCACACACCTGAGACGCCTGCATTGGCTCCCAGTCAGCAAAAGGATCACTGTCCGACTTCTCACCGACACACACAAAGCCCTCCACAACAAGGGACCGGAATACCTCAACCGTCGCCTCAGCTTCTACGCCCCCACCCGTCTCCTCCGTTCCTCTGGCCTCACGCTCGCTGCCGTCCCTCGCATCCGCCGCTCCACGGCGGGTGGGAGGTCCTTCTCCTACCTGGCAGCCAAGACCTGGAACACCCTCCCCACCAGCCTCAGGACCACCCAGGACCACTCCCCATTCCGGAGACTCCTCAAGACCTGGCTTTTCGAGCAGCCCCCCTAGCGCCCTAGCTCCTTGAGACCCGCACGGGTGAGTAGCGCGCTTTATAAATGTTAATGATTTGATTTGATTTGATTTGGCATTTTTTTTTTTTTTTTAAATACTTACCTATACTTACCCCACTTGCCTGGGATGGGGTCCCGCATCCTCCGGTGTCCCTCTGGTGTGGGTAGAGGTCTTCCTGGGTCTTGAGGAGAGCACCTGTGGACCCAATCCATGGTGCTTAACCATAGAAATGGGTCCATAGGTCCCTTAACCCCTATTCTGACCCAGGTGTAAAATAATGGTGCAAAGCAAGCTTTTCTCCATTATTTAGCCCCTCCTCCCACCCGCACGTCATTTTAGCATTGGGAGATAAATAAGGGGCTAGCACCATTTTTTAGATGGGAATGCCTACCTTGCATCTCATTGACGCAAGGTAGCTTCACACATCTAAAAAATTGTGCAAACTCCAATATTTTGACTTTAGACGGGTCTAACGTCAAAATATAAATATGGAGTTCATTTTGATCCGAAATTGCGTCAAAAAATGACTCAAATTCGACACAAATGGGGTATAAATATGACCCTTTGTTTATTTAGTTTCAATGCCCCATGCAGAGCGCAGCTTAAACTCTTCAACAAAAAATAAATACATGGATCCTGCGACGGCGTCCACGAGTGAGCAGCAATTTCAAGTGTGCCGAATCCAGTCTTCTGTTGTTATATCCAGGCCCACGTTGCTCACTCACCATACATGTTACTGCTTTTTCTACTCCAGAGTATACTGTGTGGAGGTGGTCGAGCAGGAAGCATGTGGCAGGACAGTTACAGTGCACCACGGGGAGCACAGTCAGATAACTCATAACTCACTTCAGCAGCAGTGAGTAAGGAAGGCGCTCGGGGAGGTCAACTCTCCAATACGAAAAGTTATGACTTAAAAAAAAATTGTTTGCAACAGAAAGCAACTATGTAACATTACAGAGAGAACAGACGTCTATCATAAATAAAAAGGACCGCATTACTGTTAAAACAATTGCAAAAATGTGAGGAAAGAATAGACTGAAAAAGCCATTTTAGTGGCCATGCGGGCTACGTGACTGCAATAGCTCTGCAAACTCTGCTGTGTTGAGCACTTGAAGTGTTTTTATTTAATTGATAAAAAGCTGTTTCTTAATAATGTACTCTAACGTTATCCGCAAACAACTCAAACATTCCATCATATATGTTCCTTTACTTCACGATGCTTTCAACTATTTAACAATTTATTTAATACACACATATTAATGCAATTTATTATAATACCCAATTGGTCCATTAATCATAGCAGTATAGAGGGTGCCCCCAGCTCATGGTGAAAGAAGTAGAAGCAGACATAAGAAAAAAAGAAAATAAGCAACAGTAAAGGGCGTTATAGGTGCACTATTTATATTCAGCTTGACATTTTGTCTATTGTGAACTTTGAGGCAAGTCAGTTTTTATCTATACGCACGCTGCTGTCTAGACTAGATTTCTATTACAGCTGGAGCAACTTTATAGGCCAGTCACAAACAGCAAAGACGATGTTGGATTACGGCTACAGCTGCCGCCTTTGATACTGGGGGACCAGGTCCGAGTCCCAGCCTCTGCTCAACAACCTTTGGTGTTTCTGGCCAAATCACTTAATTTCCCCATACCTGTAAAATAAATATCACTTTGTGTAATGTAACTGTATGCTTGTCTAAAAGCCCTATATTGTTGAATTAGCGCTAAATAAACAAGCATTTGCAATGCAATAGGTCTTGCATTTGCTAGAGTTAGCGCGATTAGCGTTGTAAACTCCTAACTGGACTTTTCTTGCCACATTAATTGAAAATTAAAAGAAAAACAGTTTCACATAAGTGAGCCGATTCACAGCGATAATTCCGCCATGAGCATCAGCGTGAAGAAGCGCACAAAAGGAAAAAGAAGTTCTCTGGCAGTCAAACTTATAGGCAAAAGTGCAATTAGCCATTTTACGGGCGATGCCCAAGGTGGTAAGGAAACCACCCCAAGGAGGAACAAACGTAAACCATTTACCAATGTCATCAAAAGATTTTTGAAAGGCAAGCCCACGTGCATATCCTAGCTGATTCACCATTTTACGGGCGATGCCCAAGGTGGTAAGGAAACCACCCCAAGGAGGAACAAACGTAAACCATTTACCAATGTCATCAAAAGATTTTTGAAAGGCAAGCCCACGTGCATATCCTAGCTGATTCAAGTGTAGGCTTTGTTGATTGCAGCAATATATGTTGCATCTATCTTTCTAGGGTGTTAATACACTCTTCCTTTCCCATAGCCAGTAGGAGGAATCGCATTGCTACATATCCGCTTAATTGAGGTAAACATAACATTTTGTTGCTGACTGCAAACTTATTCATCCTGCAGTGTGTTGGAATTAGTATCGGGGCTGTTGATTTCCCCTAATTTCAGTATTCACAGGCCAGGCAGTAGTTTTGCATGACTTCTAACCTGTAAGACGATCATGTTTTCTTTTCTATGCATTTTATGATCTTCTAGGCCTTTGCTGTAACTGATATGTTAATGACTATATATAATAGTGGTAAACTAACAGAAATGCACTAAAATGCAAGTTTCTGCTTTGTTTTACTTGCGAGAAAGTAACTCAAAGTGCCACTCTTAACAGTAGGATCCCACTCATACACAGGCTGAAACCACAAAAATGCCACACATTAGCAATCTGAAACGTTGCAGCTATGTGGCGGCCGATTCACCGTCTCTCAGCTTTTCAATTCTCAGCAGGCGCCATCTTGTCCTCGGAGCTCCACTCATCACCTTTGGATTCCACTCTAATTGAGGAAATTTGAGTCTCTGTCTGTGTCTGCCACCTGTGTTCTCTTCTCTATGTTCCTAGATTTCATTTATGGGTCTGCAGGCACACAGGACTACAATGGGATAGAAGGTCCACAGAGTTCAGCCCAATGTATTTGCCATGCCCCTTGCTCCATGTGTCTTCTGGAGAATTGCAGACCACAAAAGGCTAACATTTTGAAAAAAAATCAAATCAAGCATCCTACATAGCATATGTTATCCAAGTAATGCAGGTACGTTCTAGTGCATTGCCTAAGCAATACCCAGTGAGCAAAACCATAGGTCACTGGTTCTGAATAGAAAAGAAGCAGCCTTTGCAATGGAACTGGAACTCTCATAGCGAACATGATATTACCACTCAATTAAAGCTTGTGGTGCAATTTTGCAGGTTGGCTGTGGCATGTCCTACACCAGTCCTTCAGTCTGCAATTTGGTTCTAGTTCGATAAAGCTCTAGCACTACTTGCATTTTTTGGATGGTGACGGAAGTGCAAATTCTTGTATTTGGCTCTACAGTGTCCAACACTGACAAGACTTTCTTTCCAGCTTTGGATTATTAGATGATTTGCTGATGCTGAGCGTCTCATGGATGCATAATTCATAACTGCCTTGGTCTGAGTATCCAGTCAGCATCCGAGATAGCTCCCAGAGTTATCACCAGATGTTGGAATGTACAAATGTTGTGTACCACAAATAAATAGATCTTTGCTTGGAGAATTTTGGGGTTGTGTTGGACTGCATTTTCTCCAAATGTATGCAAAAATGGGTTGCTGCTGTTGACTGTGTTCTTTCCCTTCACAATAGTTTTTGCCAAGTGGATTTTCCAGATTTAGTGGGGTGATCAACCAGATTCGTAGATAAGGAATACGCCACCGTCTGCAGTTGATGTTTTCCCTATAGGAATGTTTTGAACTTGTACTTGTCCTGTGGTTTTATTACAGATACAGGTCCAATAATCTGTTTCACTTTTGCACTGTATGTTGCATTCTGTATATGTCTGTGATCAACAGTCATCTGTGATGGATTAATAATTATTAACTGTAAAGACTGCAAGTAATGAGAGGAGCCATCCACTTTTAGCTGCAAAGAAATCCTTTCAAATTTGCATTTCCCAACTAATCTTGTATATTGCACTTTAGCAAAAGGAGGCTTCTAACTGAGTTTACCCGCTCCACCAGTTTGCCATTTATACATTTCTGACTGCAAAAGTATGTTTTGTTTATAGTTGATGTCCATTCACATTCCTATCTTGAGGAAAGAAAAAGTAATACTGTGAGAGGACGATTCTGACCATCTGGTCCGCCCTGATTTTTTGCTTTTTGACCACCCGGTTTTTGACCTTTAAATGTGAGGGAGCCTCCTAGTCAGAGACTCCACCACAGTAAACTCATGGTGAAATGGACTGCGTGTGTGACCGCCGGTGACGCCTTGCCAAGGAAAGCCTGCTGTGGTGAAGCAAGAGTAGGAGGCCCTGGGCTGGTTAAACGGGATCATGTGTGCACACGCATGTGCACCCATGTAAGGGCTGCGTGGGGAGGGTTCCTGGCATGCGCATCCCAAGAACTGTGCTTAGGGAGCTTGGTGCAGAAGGGACTATGTTGAGAAGGTGGTGACCTGCAGTAAGCCTCATGAGATGGGTGTACACAGAGGAGGGATAGTCAGCGTGCTTACTGTATTTTTACTGTAGGAGCACTCCAGTACATGTCAACATGAGTGTGCTTGCTGTCTTTTCACTGTAGGGACGCTCCATTCAATGTCAATAGGAAACAGTGGTCTAGGGCATAACCAAGGTCCCCTAGGGCCCACAGAGTCACACCAATGTACACATTAACTTGTATGAAAAGAATGATTCAGTAGGTTTTAAAAGCATGGATGTACAACTTAAGGGTCATCCAGGAATATCATCTTTCTCTGACTCAGCTCAGGATTAGGGTCGATTACTGCCTGAGCAGGGCCTTGCATCAATCAGCCAGCTGTCAGTTCCTGCCAGGTAATGGGTGGAGAAGCCCAGAAAGGGATGTTAGGAAGGAGGGGCTCAGTTTCAGAGCACATTTGGCCCAAGCTCCTGGACGACACCATTTTGAGCTATCCCAGCAGATGGTGCTGGAAGGAGGGGAAAGGGGCAAGGAATTGATGTGGCATGTCTGGATTGGCCAGAGGTGCAGGCCTGCTGGACACTTCTGTCCCCACGTAAAAGGTCCTGCACAAGAGAGAGCTCTCTCTATTGGCTTTGCTTCACTGCTGGACACTGAGACTGCAGACAGGCATCATAGACAACTGGAAAGAAGAACACCCTGACTACCCCCTGGTGAAGGGACTCTGCCCCTGTAGGACTTCAGGCCCAGTGAGGTGCATGCCAGGGCCAGGTAAGCTGGCCCCCTTACTCCCCCTGATGAATAGTTTGGGGAAAGGCTGGGCTAGCGCAAGGGAAGCCCACATCCCAGAAGAAAAGGAGGACCCCAGAAGGAAAGCTGGTGCAGGGAGTCAGTGGGATTGGTTCTGTATAATCTGGGACCCTTTTAGGCCAGAAGGCCTAGGGAGAGAGCTCCTGGCAAGGGCTCATAACCAGGAGTGAAACTTTACAAGAATCATCAAAATCGGCCCTTAGGGGGCCGAGATATCTCAAGGAGCATGTCTGTGACCTTTGACCTATCCCAGAGTGAGTGACATAGCACGCGGGGCACCACTGCTGCTCCAGGCGATGCCTCCGGGGTGGGCCGGGGGCTGCCTCCAAAATGAAGTAAAGGTGGGGGGCCGCTGTCGCGACCCCCATGAAGAGGACCTAGGCTGGCCCTGGACCCCCTCCTGGGGCTCCACAGCAAAGGAAGGAAGGGAGCGTCATCGTGCTCCCCGTGGCAATGGCAAGAGTCATGTCCCCCACAAAGATGGCTGATGGCTGACGGCTGAGGGAGTGCTCGCGGCCGAAGATCAAGCCAGGGAGCATCATCGTGCTCCCTGTGAAAAATGGAGCCAGACCCTGGACCCCATCCCGGGGCCCCACCCAGAAGAGGAAGTCATGGGGCGCCGTTGTGCCCCCATTAAAAGTGGAGAAAAGGGCCCCAGACCTCATCCCCTGGCCCCATGAAGAGGCCGTCACGCTTCCCGGAATGTCTAGGAGGGGCTTCAAACCCCATCCGGGGGCCCCAATGCAACAGAGGAGGTGGGTGGAGTGCCGTTGCACTCCTCCAGGTGGCCCTGATGGCTGCGACAGCAGCACACATCTGCCCGCAGGTAACAAGAGAAGTGTTGGCTCACACAGCAGCACCTGGAGGTGCTGGCCATGCAAGGAGCCAGTGGGAGCGGCCGGGGGTTGGTTCCCTGAGTCACTTCCCAACAGCACTCACCTGACGGGGTTGTCCGGGTGGGGCCAGACACCCCCCCAGCAAGTGAGCCGCTGGGGTGGGCTTCCCGCTCTGCCCTCCACCAAGCAAATGTATAACAGGGGTGTCCGGGAGTAACCGGACCTCCCCACCCAAACACGAGGGCAGCCGGGGGTAGGCTTCAAGCTCTGCCCTTCAATGAAGCTAGCATTCAGGGGGTGCCCGAGTGGGACCAGACACTCCCCAAACCAAGAGGAACGCAGTGACAGAAGGCGCATTGAAGGAAGCAAAGCGTCTCTCCCTGGCACAGTGGGAGAGACGCTCATTAGAAATGCATATGTCCTACAAGGCCTTGCAAGGCCAAATGTCATTCTGAGCTGTGTGCTTAGCTCATTGTGGTCCCAGGAGGATAAGGTCACCACCAACCAAGCGCCCATTGCCAAGGGGAGCTGCAGGAACAGTGCACCATCCCCCCCAATGCAACGTTTGTATCCTTACCCTAGCTTGGGTGGTGCAATGGAATCACATCCTCTCAAGGGTTCCAACATAGTGGCAAACATAAGCCTCTTTGAATTTTTGATCTTTGTGGGACTGCACCCTCTAGGGGTGTAGGATGGTATTACACCAGGTTAATCAAGAGTATGATGTTACACGTTATTGTAACTTGATAGCGATTAGATTAAGCATTAGCAGAAGACATCTTGTATTTAGCAACTATTGTGAACATTTGGCGGAATCCATTTTGTATTCATGGCAGCCATTTTCTCTGCTATGCGTTGCCATGTGCTCTGTCCTACCTTTCTGTTAACTACTCTTGAAAATCTGTCTAGTGACAAGTTATATTTAGCATCTCCCACTTTCGCACATGCCCAGTAAGATCTGCAGCTGTTAGTAATCAGTAACAGACAGTAATGTGTCAACTAGTCCTTGAAACTGTTAGCTCTTCCTACCTGTCGACTGTGCATTTCCATATGACCTTACATGTATGTAAGTCTTGCTTCTATAATTGTACCACCTTCTTTTAGCCCCTGCGTGGGTATAAAAGGAGCATGCTCTCTTAGTTCAGTGTGCTACTTCAAACATTACTGAAGGGTGCTGTTTGAACTGTAGTTCCACCTCATGAGGTTTAATAAACTTTGTCTCTTATTTGAGTTTCTGTGCTAACTTCTTCCTATACAGTATGGTCTGAGGACTTTGTGCAGAGAAGGGCGAACCCCTTGCACTAGTAGACCTTGCTGAGGCTTACTTCAACAACGTGGTTAACCAAGGTACTCAAGAAGTAATCTAATAGTAATTAAAAAGTAATCTTCACTTTTTAAGTATTTAAACTTGTTTCTATATGTTTCTTGTGAAGCTGATTTGTGTAATTAGACTGATAACCACTCTTTCACACAGTAGGTGTGCTTATTTGCCAGATTTTGGGGCTCTCACTAGACATTACAATCAAATGTTGCATTGGAATACCAGGGATTGTTTTGTCATGTGGGTCGTTGGATTATATTTCCCCTGGGGGAGATATGAGAGATTACGCAATGTCATCCAAGGGTAATTCCATCAATTTGTTTATATTTGTAAAGTGTTGCATAGTACTGAGTAGTGCATGTGTGTAAAAAATTAACTTTTACTTTATCAAAAGAAAAAGCAGAGAATGGACGATCATTTATTGAGTGTCAAGCTTGTGTGCTTGTGAATGGGGATGACTATCCCACACCACTTCCCTTGAGTAAGCCTTGGACTGCTCTGCAGTGCTACTGTATGAGAGTCAAGCACTACAATGGGGTGTTTGGTTCCCAGTGGTGGTTGTGTGCGGACCCATTACTTGTGCAGGCCACACAACTAATGACCCACTTTCCAACAAATACTCAGAATATAATACTGTCCACTGGACTAATCCTCACATTGTAATATATTCTTGAAAATGATTCTGTCAGTGACAACACGTCTACCAAAGATGTAGAATTGTTACATGTTGATACGAGCCTTGCCACATAAAGCAAATTAAACATTATACAGAAAGGTATTTTTTTTTATTTCCAAAGACGTTCTTCAAAAAGAAGCTTTAGCAATGCCCATGACTGGGCTGGAGCCAGTCATCAAGTAATACTATTCTCCTGTGCTTCTTTCAGTGGTCACAAAAGTGCTGTACCTTATGGTTTACTGTCATGCCTGCCAGTTATTACAGAACCTTGGCACACCACTACCATGGATTTTATGCTTGATTAATTTTACTCCAATTATTATATTTTTATGTCTTACACTCATAGAGATCCTCTTTCTTGTGCTGGAGGTTTTGTCAAGGATGCAAGGTAAAGTATTTTTTTCATTTTGGACAATGGACAGAATACATAACAGAGGCCATGTTGTTAATGGATCCCTCATTACTCCTCTCTGGGACTGTGTAGCAGTAGAAGGCAGGGGCAGATGATTTTTGGGGCCATGCATAAAATTAGATAGGTAAAAAGACAGTTACAAGGATGTTTGTCACCTCTAGGTTCTTATTGGCATAAACAATTGGAGAGGCAGTAAGCGCCAAGGTATGAGAACATTTCAGGTTTAGCTTCCTTTCTGGCTGTGCTTCTAATTTTCGGTCAATATTATCTGGTTTTATCTCAGAATTAATTTTATGTTTCTTCACACCCTGATTGTTTTGGCAGAGACAACTGATTGCAGTCTGGTTGTTTAGTTGTTAGACCCATGTAGTACTCTAGATCTAGGGAAACTTGTGCACAACCCTACACACAGGTGCCCACTTGTGGGTGATATTCACTGTAGCAATTACAATATGGTCATGATGCCTATAATTCATGTGCCTTGGTCTAAAATGCTATTATTTGTTTCAGTCTTATTTCTAAACCTTCTTCTAATACTGCTGAAGGTCAACCTCCCACCATCAAAGGTGGTCATCTACTGTGTCTTTCAGCAATTTGTCAGCTACTCTTCATGCACCATTTTTAGGGTTGAGCCTTCAAGTGCATGCGCTATCAAATGTATCACACTTTTAAGACTGTTGTGTGTAGTAAAGGGCATGGAACCCACCTGTCGCTTACTGTTAGAAATGGGGTCTTTGGTTGGTAGTCGGGTTACCCCCTTTCCAAGCAAGGACCTTCACTCTAGTCAGGGTAAAGGAGAATCACCCTCAGCTAACCCCTGCTCACCCTCTTGGTAGCTTGGCACGAGCAGGCAGGCTTAACTTCAGAGTCTAGGTGTAAAGTATTTGTACCAACACACACAGTAAATCAGTGAAAACACTACAAAATGACACACCACAGGTTTAGAAAAATAAGAAATATTTATCTAAACAAAACAAGACCAAAACAACAAAAATCCACCATACACAAGTCAAGTTATAAATTAAAAAGCAAAAAGAGTCTTAAATCCTTGAGAAAATAATAATAACACTATTAGCGTTCAAAAGTACTTGGGTAGCGTCAAAATAACCCTGCACTGATGCGTCGATTTCTCACCTGAAAGCGAGACCGTGTGTCTTTCCTCCTCCGGTCGGATCGGTGTGCGTTGTTTCTTCTCTCTGCAGGAGAATGATGCATCGATCCGGACAAGCACCCTCAGGTCCGGGCAGGCTTTGCGTTGTTTTTCCGTGCCCAGCAAGGCTTGCCTTGAAAAGTCTGCTGCACGGTATCAGCGAAACCGCGCTATGTGGGTTGCGACGTTATCAGCCTCCTTCAGTTGGTGTTGTGCCTCGTTTCTCCAGCCACATGCATTGATCTTCCAGCCGCGATGCAGGTGAAGCATAGATTTCAGCCGCGAGGTCGGTGGCGTGTCGTTTCTCAGCCACGTCTCGGAAGGTGCGTAAAAAATGTCCCTGCACAGCGGTCTCTACATGGATTTTCAGTGCCAGCTTCACCTTTCAAGGCCTAAGGGACTGGATACAGCACCACTTTGTAGGGCAGGAGTCTCAGCAGAGAGTCCAGGTGCTGGCAGGGGAAGTCTTTGATGGCCCTGAGACTTCAACAACAGGAGGCAAGCTCAGGACAAGCTCTTGGAGATTCCTTCACAAGCAGGAATGCACAACAAATTCCAGTCTTTGTCCCCTTGCACAGGCAGAAGCAGCAACTGCAGGATAGCTCCACAAAGAACAGTCACAGGCAGGGCAGCACTTCTCCTCAGATCTTCAGCTCTTCTCCTTGGCAGAGGTTCCTCTTGATTTCCAGAAGTGATCTAATTTTCAGGGGTTTGGGTGCCCTTCTTATACCCAGTTCTGCCTTTGAAGTAGCCTACTGCAAAGGAAAGTCTCTCTTGTTTTTGAAATCCTGCCTTGCCCAGGCCAGGCCCCAGACACACACCAGGGGGTTGGAGACTGCATTGTGTGAGGGCAGGCACAGTCCTTTCAGGTGTAAGTGACCACTCCTCCCCTCCTTCCTAGCACAGATGGCTCATCAGGATATGTAAGCTACACCCCAGCTTCCTTTGTGTCACTGTCTAGAAAGAGGTGCTAATAGCCCAACTGTCAAACTGACCCAGACAGGGAATCCACAAACAGGCAGAGTCACAGAATGGTTTAAGCAAGAAAATGCCTACTTTCTAGAAGTGGCATTTTGAAACACACAGGCGGTCATTCTGACCCTGGCGGTCAAAGACCGCCAGGGCGGAGGACCGCGGGAGCACCGCCGACAGGCCGGCGGTGCTCCAATGGGGATTCCGACCGCGGCGGTAAAGCCGCGGTCGGACCGGCAACACTGGCGGGCTCCCGCCAGTGTACCGCCGCCCCATTGAATCCTCCAAGGCGGCGCAGCTTGCTGCGCCGCCGAGGGGATTCCGACCCCCCCCTACCGCCATCCAGATCCCGGCGGTCCGACCGCCGGGATCCGGATGGCGGTAGGGGGGGTCACGGGGCCCCTGGGGGCCCCTGCAGTGCCCATGCCACTGGCATGGGCATTGCAGGGGCCCCCGTAAGAGGGCCCCTAAATGTATTTCACTGTCTGCTGCGCAGACAGTGAAATATGCGACGGGTGCAACTGCACCCGTCGCACAGCTTCCACTCCGCCGGCTCGATTCCGAGCCGGCTTCATCGTGGAAGCCTCTTTCCCGCTGGGCTGGCGGGCGGCCTGAAGGCGACCGCCCGCCAGCCCAGCGGGAAAGTCAGAATTACCGCCGCGGTCTTTCGACCGCGGAACGGTAACCTGACGGCGGGACTTTGGCGGGCGGCCTCCGCCGCCCGCCAAGGTCAGAATGAGGGCCACAATCTCAAAGCCAACTTTACTAAAATATGTATTTTTAAATTGTGAGTTCAGAGACCCCAAACTCCACATGTCTATCCCCTCCTAAAGGGAATCTACGCTTTAATCATGTTTAAAGGAAGCCCCCGTGTTAACCTATGAGAGAGATAGGCCTTTCAACAGTGAAAACCGAATTTGGCAGTATTTCACTGTCAGGACATATAAAACACATTAGTATATATCCTACCTTAAACATACACTGCACCATGCCCATGGGGCTACCTAGGGTCTACCTTAGGGGTGTCTTACATGTAAGAAAAGAGAATGTTTAGGCCTGGCAAGTGAGCACACTTGCCAAGTCGAATTGGCAGTTTAAAACTGCACACACAAACACTGCAGTGGCAGGTCTGAACCATGTTTACAGGGCTACTAGTGTGGGTGGCATAATCAATGCTGCAGGTCCACTAGTAGCATTTGATTTACAGGCCCTGGGCACCTCTAGTGCACTGTACTAGGGACTTACCAGTAAATCAAATATGCCAATCATGGAAATCCAATTACATATACATTTTACATAGAAGCACTTGCACTTTAGGACTGGTTAGCAGTGGTAAAGTGCCCAGAGTAACAAAAACAGCAAAAACAGAATCCAGCACGCATCCACAACCTGTAAAACAGAGGCAAAAAGTTAGGGGAGACCACGCCAAGGATGCCAAGTCTAACACTTACAATTTGTTGGCTTGCATGGCACACTTCTCTACAGTTTCGTAATTCATCACAGCGGGCCTGGCATCATTTCTGTTCTTCCCTGTGGAGCAGGGATTAAGCACTGATTGTTTCAGCTTAAGTATTGCCGGTCCGCTGCTCCTGACGTGATTGAGGTATTATTATTTTTCTTTTTTTTACTTTGAGTTCCCTGCAAACAGAAAGCTTATGACTGTCAGAAACGTACTTCGCAAGACAAACAAAATTGCAAAGTTTTCTTTTTTTTTATAGCTAACATTTTTTTTATTTTGCCAAGTTGTCTTTTGTCACTTTCCACTCATATTTATTTTTCATTTTTGTTGATGGGAACTGTTCTTAAAAGATGACAATTATCTTCTTCTAAATATTGCTAAGTGACATTGTTTCTTTATTATGTGTAGTGTCTGAAATTATGCTTTCACACATAATTATGCAGTACATCCCAATTCACCCCACTCCAATCCGGCCCACTACAATATACCCTATCGCCCCCCACACCAATCCATCCCACTCCAATCCACTCCAACCCACCTCACCCCAGTCCTTCCATCCCACCCCAATCTAATCTGTCCCCCTCCTGTTCCCCCACTCCAATCCAAAACAATCTACTCCACTCCAAAACAATGTGACCCACTCCAATCCAAAACAAGCTGCCTAATTTCAATCTGCCCCACTTCAATCAAAAATAGTATGCCCACTCCTATCTTCCCCACTGAAGTCTGCCTGACTCCAATCCAAAGCAATCTGTTCTACTCAAATCCAAAACAATCTGCTCCACTCCAGTCTGCCCAATCCAAAACAATCTGCCCCACTTCAATTCAAAACAATCTGCCCCACTCCAATTTGCCTCACTCTAACCTGCCCCACTTTAATCGAAAACATTCTGCTCTATTCCAATCCGTCCCACTCCAATCCAAAACAACTTGTCCCACTCAAATCCACCATATTCAATCCAAAGCAATTTACCCCACTCCAACCCACCTGCTCTAGTCTGCCCCACTCCAATCCAGAACAATATGTCCCGCTCTACTCTGTCCCACTCCAATCTGCCGCACTCCAATCCAAAACAATATACCCCACTCAAATTCAGTCTACCTCACCCAAATCCAATCCACTGCACTCCATCTCAATTCACCCCCACTCCAATCCACCCTATTTCTATCCAATCCACCCAACTCCCATCCAATCCACCCAACTCCAATCCAATCCACCTCACTCCAAACCACCCTAATACATTCTGCCCCACTCCAATCTGCCCCACTCCAATTCAAAACTATGTGCCCCACTGTAGTCTACCCTACTTCATTCCAAAACAATCTGTCCCACTCCAAACTGCCCCACTCCAGCCCATGTCTATCTGCCCCATTCCAATCTGTCGCACTTTATTCCAAAACAATCCCACCCAGCCAACTTGCCCAATCATATCCCAAATAACCCACTACAACCCAAACCAATATGCCCCACTCCTAGTCACCCCAATCCAATCCACCCCACTCCATCCCAATTCATAAGACTCCAACCCACCCCCCTACAATCTAGTCCACCCCACACCAATCCACCCCAATCAAGCCCAGTCCAGTCTACCCCATTCTAATCCAATATGCCTCAACACAATCAAATCCAAGCACCCCAATCCAGTCCAATCCAATCCACCCCACCCCACTCCAGTTTGATCCACCCCATTCCAGTCCGATCCACCCCAATCCAATTCAACTGACTTCAATCTATCCCACCCCACTTCAATCCAATCAAACCTACGTCAGTAAAACCCACTCCAATCCAACCAACCTACCCCACTCCAATCAAGTCCCCTGATACCCAATCCACCTAATTCCAATCCAATACACCCATGCCACCCCAATGCATCAAACTCACATACAATCCACTTTAATCCACCCTACTATAGTCCAATCCAGTCCAGATTAATTCACACTACTCCAGTCCAATCCACCCCACCCCACACCATCTTAGTCTACCTTACTCCAATCCAGTCCACACCACTCCAATTAATCCACCCACACTAATCCAATCCTCCCCACACCAATCCAATCCACCCCACATCAATCCAATCCACCCCACCACATCCCACTTCAGTTCAATCCATCCTATTCCAAACCAATACAACCTACTACACTCCAATCCACTCCACCCCAACCCAATCCACCCCATCCCACCTCAATCTTGTCCACCCTTAAGCAATCCACCCCAATCACATCCACCCCAGTCTGAACCACCACACTCAGTCCAATCCACTACACCCAATCCAATCCACAACACTCCAATCCACCCAATTCTAACCCACCCTACTCAATCCAATCCAACCTAACTCTATCCAATCCACCCCACTCTGACCAAGTCCACTCAAATCCATCCCACTCCATCCCACCCACCCAATTCGGCCACCCCACTCCAGTCCACACCCCTCCAGTCCAATTCACCCCATGCCAACCTATTCCAATCCATCCTATTCCAATCCAATCCACCCTTCCAGTCCACCCACACCAATTCACCCTACCCCATTTCAGTCCACTTCCCGCCACTCCAATCCACCCAAGTGTACTCCAATCCACCCCATTCTACCCCAGTCCACCCCACCAAATTCCAGTTCATTCCACTGCACTCCAATCCAATCAATTCAGCGTACCCCACCCCATTCCAATACACCCCACTCCAATCCACCCTAGTACAATCCACCCAACACCAATCCAATACACTTCAATGCACCTCACTACAATCCATCCCACCCCAAATCCAATCCACTCCACCCCAGTTCATGCCACCCCACTAGAATCCAATCCATCTCACCCTGCTCTAATCCAATCCACCCCACCTCAATGCAATCTACTGCTCTCAATTCAACCCACTCCAGTCCAACCCAACCCACCCTAATCCAATCCAATCCACCCCATCCTACTGCAATCCAATCCATAACACTGAAGCCCACCACACCCCAATCCAATCCACCCAATTAAAACTCACCTCACTCCAATCCAATCCACACTTCCGCTTCAACCTCACCAATTCACCCCACCCCATTTCAGTCCACACCACCTCACTCCAATCCACCCACTCTAATTCACCCCAGTCTACTCCAATCTACCCCACTCTACTCAACTCTACAACACTCTACTCACCCTACTCCATTGTAGGGCACTCCAACAAATCCACTCTATGACACTCTACTTCCCCATTCCACTCTGACACTCTATGCCACTAACTTTAAACCATGCTGGGCAGCAGCTAGACATGTGTACAACATAGGAACAAAACTGCCAAAGCCAATAGCTCTTTGTATAGGGGAGACCTATTAGCTTTGCCTAATGCTTGTTAATTTTGAAATCAGACCCTCAAAATTATTTTTTCCTTTTTTCTAGGTGGGTCACCATAATGCTTCATCAAATTGTGACAATAATAAAACCCCTACATTGAGGTGGTGAAACTAATAGTATTTAGAGCAGTGGAGAGTCATAACATTACCATGTGTGCTGTAACCTTCTCTGTCTAATCACAGACGTGACGTGAAAGTCATCTATGTTCTGTCACTTTACAGTGACACACATAAATTTACAGCCTACATTATTTCTAGTGTATAAGCTTGTAACTTACAATTATTCATCAGCAAAACCTTAAATATCTACACTGAAGTTCTACACGTTCCAATTAAAATGTAAATTACACAGTCTTATCTGCTTTAGATCTAAGATGAGCATTGTAAAAACCATGCATTTAAGGATACACAATTCAGTGGGTCTACATATTACAGCATATTGCAAACCCAAGCAACTATTTTTGATTTTGGGGCTATGAGCACTGTACAAGTCGAAGCACAACGTAATGCAAACTGACCAACATCCCTCAAGCGATTATATGCAAACCTCGCCATTATAATGTTCATAACCACTTGACATCTCTAAATAGGACATGCAGCAATACTCTGAACCGTTGAAATATGACAGTTACAATGACATTAAAATGTACTCATTGTGCCAGGTGAGCAAAGTGTTTGATAGTCGCACTGAGTATAAATATGGAGTTTCAAAGGTTGTAGAAGGAAAATTTAAGACAAGTGGGAGTACAGTCAGTCAAAGTCTCCAATTATCCTGGAAATAATAAAGGAATAATGCTGCATTATGGAAGTTAAAAAAATAGAGCACCCTAAAATGTTAGGAAGAATAGAGCAAGAAGAGAGCAGCAGTGGTATTGAGAAGAGAGATCAACATCAGCTGAGGAGTCAAATGCAACAGTAAGAGAACAAGGAGATTTATTCCAGAGATGAGGATGAGTAGCAAACATATAGCAGAGATGACAAGAAGTAGAAAAATAGCAGAGATGAGAGTAATAATCTGGGCCAGTATTGCCATACAGGAGCATTTTCACTGCTTGCTCCACAGCACACCTTAAAACAGATGCACCTGGTGCAAACAGGGAAAGTACACCCCATTTTAGTGAACATAATGCCCTCAGGGGAGCCACAAAGTTGCCCTGCCCTGGGGGCAGCAATTTCAAGTGGAATACAGAGTAGCTGCTTCAAAACTGCTCTGTGTTTCACTGTGCAGCCAGGAACCTGTCTGCACTTTCAAGAAGGGAGAGAGATTTCCGGGCAGGTGGGTGCAGTGAGTGACTGCACCTGCTGCAAGGGGATGTCTGGACGGTTCATGACATCCTCTTTCTCTCCTCCAGAGGGCAGCCTTTAGGAGGGGCAGTGAAAGTACTCCACCCTTGTATGTTGCACTTTCAGTGAGCCTCCTAAAGGCAATGTTTGCATCTCCACCCACGTTCATAATAGGGCACAAGTGAAGAGGCAAAGTGATTCCCGCATTTTCTGGCATTGGGTGCTGCTTAGTGTACAGGTATAACTGCTTCTTTCAAATCTCTTTTCAACATTTGTGACCAGTTATGGAACATTACAAGATCCACCTTTGTGCTTGTGTCAGATGGAGTGTGTGAGTTATTGAAGGCCAGAGTGGTGTAATTTTATGAGACAATCTTTGAACCACTTGTGAAACATTGTGAGGCTGAGCGCCAACTGGAACCTGCCAAGAGCACAAACCTGCTTCTGTTTTTGACCTGCCAGGAACTGACTACAGTAGCCATTACCAAGGTAAACCCTTCATCTCCCCGAAGCTGCATTAATCATTTACAAAGTAAGCACCCCGGACAAGCAGCTGGTCTTATTATCAGTCAACAAGCTGCATGTTTGCCAACATGGAATGAACGTTGCACCACTCCTTGTCCCTGGGGAGGGTGTGTTGGCCCCTAGATGTTGGTCTGGTCTTTCCCATCCCCTGTCAACCATTTCTGGTTCTCTGATGCTTTGCAACTGGTCTGCCACAGGGTGGGTGCCAGGTGTGTGTGCACTTGCCTCCGTGCTCCTCGCAGTAGACATGACTGGTGTACATGTGGGTTTTGGTGGTTGCTGGTGTTGGGTGCTGTGGAAAGGTGTAGTGCTGTCTGGTGCAGCAGTGTTTTTATGGTGCAGTAAGCCAGGTGGTGTCATGTGTTGTTAGTGAAGTTTCATACTGCGGTGTGGGGATCTTGGACTGGCTCCAGGACCCATAAATAAACCAAAAATTCTTTAGTCGTGGATTACAGGAAAAATTAGCTACAGAACAAAGTGTATCTGCCTAAGGAATAAAAGTTGTGGATTCCATTTTTGTGATTCAAATAATTGCTATTTCTTTCCTTGCATGAGGCTATGGTGAGATGGAAAAAATGGTAGGGGAGTGTTTACCTGCCTTCCATGCAGTCACATAAAAAGGTGAGGAATGTCCGACTAGGCTTTTTTTCTGCCATGAACTGATACCATGAGCTGGCACACATCTCCCTCAGCATTTTCACCCATCTAATGCCACCATCATAGACCTCAGAAGGATAGTAGGTGGAGTTGTCAGTTATAAGTGCTTAACTTGCTGAGTCATCATGTCACTGGGGCTGGCGTGTAGTTCCCCCATGGCTAATGGGGGGAGGCACTTTTATTTTGGTGCCCGGCATGCTCTCTATCCCTGTTGGATGTTAATAATAGGCAGCCCACTAGCAATTCCTTTGATATTTACTGAACAGTAGGCAGTTGGAATATACCTGCTACTTGCTACCAAATGGGTGTTTTGGACACATAAAGAACTGCATGCAGGAAATCAATGTGTTTTCACTAACATAATTAAGCTGGTTGTTGGTTTCTCATCCTTTCAATTGGTGATTTTTAATATGTAGATTTCCACATTGTTTTTTTTTTGTCTTTTTTTTTTTTCTGGACTATAACCTTTGAACAAGCTGCACAGCACACACGCTGCTCTACAACAGAGATTAAAGACCTTGGCAAAGCCAATAGCTCTGACTAAACACTTTAAAAGGATCCAAAAGGCGAGACTTATTGGCTTTGTCAATGCTTGCTCCCGGTTCTAGTGGAAAAGCGCTGCCATTTGTTGCCTGCTCCAAGCGGCAACTGATAACAGGAAGGTTGGTGGGGGCCTGTGGAGGACATCTCTGTTCTGCACAGAGTCTTGCCCTAATGCCCTTGAATAATTGTCAGAGGGATTGTTTTAAATACCGTTCTCCTTTAATTTATGTTTAATATGGGTGATCTGGGAGAGTCTTTTACAGAGAGTATGCAAAGAAATGTGTTCAGGTTTCATGCAACATCCATATTTTTTTTTATTTTAGACCATCACAGGACCTCACATATGAGAAATAAGAGGGCGTCACGGGGACTATTTACAGTAATACTAGTGAGCTTCTGCTGTGTTACATCATTGAAAAACATGCATCACTATCCCTGAATATTAGATGTGAGAGAGCGTAGCTTATATTATCTATATTAACATGAAATGTTTATGAACTAATGTACAATAATGCTGTGTAGAAACTGTATTAACATGTTTTGCTAAAACATGCACTTGAAATGTGCCCAAGGGGAGTGGCTGCCAATGTATACGGGGACTAATAAAATTGACTAATGTTGATGAATTATTATGGTTTTACATTAATTATTATGTTATTGAAGTTTTGCTAATAAATCTTTGTAGGCTTTAGTTAGCATGAGTCTAGGCCTAGCTGCCTGACTCTCATATTAAATGTATTGTTCTAACCTGCAGTGTGCTGACTTGCTAAAGGACATGAACTCTTGTTTTTTCCAAAAGCTAGAAGCTGAATGTAACTGTAGTAGATCCGTTCTCATGAAATTCATCCTGCTTGTAGTAACATTTTTAGCTGAATGCAACAGTATAGATTAACGTTATGTACAAGGTCGCTTAAACCGGTACTGACAATGGAGCCACTGACCGAAGATGTGCAAAGGACCACAAGACGATGAAATCATACCGGACATTCCACCTCCAAAAACATCAATCATAAGCACCAATAAAATACGTGAGAACTGTTATGGGGTAACAAATTTGATGAGCTAATTTGATTTTAATTGGTTAAAGATAATCGGGTGCAACCCCTTGTCCAATTAGATTTTAGGGGAATGTACCACGAAAAGGGGATAAAAACCCTTGACACCTGGAAGTAAATCAGAACAGGAGGGATAGGAGAGAGACTAGGGGAGATGCTGATGCAAATTGCTATGATCCAGACACTTTGTCACTTTGCTTAGTGACTTGATAAACATAGATTAGAACCATCCTTGTCCTTAGATTGCCCATTTACACTATACCTTTTTATGAGGGAAGTGCCCCTTTTACCTGAGCTGAGTTCCTGACTGATGGCGAATCAACTGATGTCCTGAAGACGAAGACCGAACCTGAGTGCTGACCCAAACTTGTAGGGTAACTAAATGACAATGAAATTGTGATTGTCTGTTTGCTTTTCCTTTCTAGGTACCAACTGCTTTTCTTTTGACAGAGACCTTAGTTACATGTTTTCCACATTGATGTTACTAAATTGTTTTGCACGAAGCCCAACATGCCAATGCTAATTCGAGGTTAGGAGAGGGGTTCACTGACCTGACGCAAGTAGACAAGTGACTGAATCCATGTTTTGATGAACAATGCGCTAAAATACTCTGCTTAGAATAATGTATGCTGACGTTGTGTTATATTCTAATGTTTGTGATTCTTGCTTTAATGAAATCTTATCAGAGTTGCCATATTGTGACTATGCTATTGTGCTTCTTGGTTTTGAGATTAATAAACTTACTAGTAGTATTGTAGCAAATAGGGAATAAATATCATAAAATTCATACTAAATTGGTGTGGTTATTCATGACTGAAAGGACATGGTGGTGTCTTGAGTTTAACTAAATATCATTGACTAAGGTGAAATGCATTGTGGTAATAAATATTGATGATATTATTGACATATTGATCGACATCTTGATTAGCTATCTCTAAGGTGTCTTCCAAAAGGGTCAAAAGATTAATTGGCCTAAAACGAGTCCCAATGTGTAATAATTAGTCATAAAGGGAGTGTGTCCATGAACTGTCAGTGACCTGGTCAAAGAATGCATGAAAGAGCTGAAACTAGACCATAAAGTAAAAACTGTTACAAACAGGGGCCCCCAAATACATTTGATCAAGGGCCCCAAAAATCCTTACAATGTCCCTGGACCTATGCAGGTTTGCAGGGTAGACTTGTGCCAGTCCAGGGGGAGCACTGGCTACTCCACTGAATTCTTCAGAGAGTGGGCAGGGACAGTGCTGTGCTGCTTGCGCTCTTCAGTCCCTACCCCAGCAGCATCCGAGTGACACTATTTTATGCTGCAGGAATGTGCGAGTCTAGAATTTTCAGACTTGATAATTATGGGCTAAGTGACACTTACATTCGTGTGCCGTGAAGTTTCTCCCACAGTTATATAGTTCTTGGACAAATACCTAGACTTCTAATAGTAATATTAGTGTTATATTTAGTATTAGAGAATATTCAGACTGGATATTATTTTTAATATTTAATTATATATGATCATGATTTATTTTCAATGTATCAAAAGGAAAAGTGTGAAAACCAACACACTGAATGGTAAGAATATATTTGAACTAATACTCTTGGCATTGTCAAAATAGTACACGCTGTCGGTGTAAAATTATGAATTGCTAAGAGAGGAAACTTTACACATTAAGCCTTGACATCGCAGAGGGACACCGTTTACATGTGCTTGCGTATTTATATTTGGTTGAAGTGACATGTGTGGATGTCACATAAACATCTAGGCCCATATTTATACTTTTTGATGCTAAACTGCGCTAACGCAGTTTAGCGTCAAAAAATTTAGCGCCGTCTAACGCCATTCTGAAGCGCCATGCGGGCGCCGTATTTATGGAATGGCGTTAGCCGGCGCTAGCAGACCGGCGCTGCCTGGTGTGCGTGGAAAAAAACCACGTAGACCAGGCAGCGCCGGCATAGGGGGAAAATGGCGTTAGGGTGTCTTAAAATGGGGCAAGTCAGATTGAGGCAAAAAAATCGCCTCAACCCGATTTGCGCCATTTTTTTCGACGCCCAGACGCCATTTAAATGACTCCTGTCTTAGTAAAGACAGGAGTCATGCCCCCTTGCCCAATGGCCATGCCCAGGGGACTTATGTCCCCTGGGCATGGTCATTGGGCATAGTGGCATGTAGGGGGGCACAAATAAGGCCCCCCTATGCCACCAATTTTTTTTTAAAAATATAAAAAATTATACTTACCTGAACTTACCTGAATGTCCCTGGGGTGGGTCCCTCCATCCTTGGGTGTCCTCCTGGGGTGGGCAGGGGTGGCAGGGGGGGTCCCTGGGGGCAGGGGAGGGCACCTGTGGGCTCATTTTGAGCCCACAGGCCCCTTAACGCCTACCCTGACCCAGGCGTTAAATAGCGGCACAAATGCGGGGTTTTTTGACCCGCCAACTCCCGGGCGTGATTTTTGCCCGGGAGTATAAATACGACGCATTTGCGTCGCCGTCATTTTTTTAGACGGGAACGCCTTCCTTGCATCTCATTAACGCAAGGAAGGCGTTCTAGCAAAAAAATTACGCTATTTGCCCATACTTTTGCGCTAGACGCGTCTAACGCCAAAGTATAAATATGGCGTTCGTTTTGCGCCGGATTTGCGTCGAAAAAAACGACGCTAATTCGGCGCAAACGGAGTATAAATACGGGCCCTAATGCGACACCTTTGGGAGGACAGTCAATTAAATAGTGTTCGCTAGGCTGCTTATTTCTTTGCACTGTCCTTTTTTTTGTCTGAAATTCACCTTTGTTTAAAATTCACTGCAATTAATTATATTTACATGAAGCCTTTGCAGTTCCACTAAGTGCCGTGTGTGTGGTGAAAGACCTTTCTAGCATTACTTTGAGTTGGTGCAAGTGCTTCTTTTGATGTATACAGCTTCTTTTCTACTGTCTTGCACGCTCGATGTGTCAGTGTATTTATTTCACCCTCTCAATGTCTCTCGTTCATTTTCCCTTGCTAAAACCACGTTTGATTAATTCACGTGTTGCAATGTTATCAATACTAACGCAATGTCAGCAGTATGCCTAAATTTCCAAATGAAGTTCCATAACTTTGAAAATATTGTGCTTGATGTGCACGTGAGGTATATTATTTCAAATAAGCAAACATAGATGTACGATTGAAACTCCCTCTGTTTTCCATGACTCGCACTTACATCATATTATCAAGGATGAATTTATGAGGGCGTGGCACGCTTTCCTATCAATTAAAATATGTCTTCAGGAAACTCCTGGGACTAGACTTGAATCTTGAATATTGATGGCCATCGAGCACTCCCTCGGTGTGCTGAGGCACTTCCCAACTCGAGGCGACGGCGGTGTTGACCACAAGATGTACGGCCACAGCCTGCCAGAAGTTGAAGCGAGACATGAAGCAGTGACA
Organism: Pleurodeles waltl; assembly: GCF_031143425.1. Taxonomy (NCBI): domain Eukaryota; kingdom Metazoa; phylum Chordata; class Amphibia; order Caudata; family Salamandridae; genus Pleurodeles; species Pleurodeles waltl. Next base: position 1,027,356,615 of record NC_090448.1, on the reverse strand, counting down.
ACTCCTATCCAAGATGGTGAGCACAGCGACGAACCAGCAGAGACTTACCCGGTGCATGGTGCTTCAGACACTTCCCGGGGCCCATGGTTGCTGGCAGAGCATGCAAGTAATAAAAAGAAGGCCCCTCATAGTACTAGGCATGGAAGAATGGGCCCTTAAACATGACGTGATTTAATTATTAAGCACCAGTATTGGAATACACTCGATGTGTCGCATCGCAGGACTTGAAGGCCTACAACTGCCTTGCAGACGGCACTGGTAGCTGCTGCAGAGAACTAGCCTGGCCAAAACGCTTAAGCCGAATTAGAATAGATTTGGAACGAGCACCTCTCTGGACTAGGACCACAAATAAACGTAACTAACATTTAGGTAAGAGTTGGATATTCATTAACCTTTGGTGCACAGCGCAACTTGTATTTGACAAATTGTATCCGGTGGCGGCCGGCAATTTTAGGAGGGAGGGGGGCAGGCGGGAAGCACACTCTCACTCATTCATACACACACCAACGCACATCCATTCACAACACTCATCAATATTCAAACATACACGCGTGCACCAAACATTCATTTAAAAAACACACATATACACACTTACCTTCAGCTTGGAGGTCCTAGGAGGGTTGGGACTGCTGCCTTCCCTCATTGGCAGACCTTAGGTCAGCCAATGAGGGAAGGCAGCAGTCCCAACTTCGTCACAGAGTGGGATGGGGTCAGTGAGACTTCTGACCCCATCCCACTCTGTGACGAGGTGTCATTGATTGACACTCACCCTGGGCGCTTCGGTTTAAGCCCAATGGGAGTCAGTGGGTGACACTTCCGCTCATCACCGAGGGGAAGGGCCTCGAGGCACCTTTGCTGAGCCAAGGAGATCACGCCCATAGGAGCTGTGACCTCTGCAGCCCAGCAAAGTTCACCTCAGGCAGTCAGGAGTCTGCGCAAATCGCGCATGTCTCGGCCCTGGCTGCCTGAGCTGAACATGAAGAGTCTCTGTCAGACTGACCTTTGCTCAGCCTGACAGTAACTGTTAATGAGGGGCAAAAGGTGGGGGGGGGGCCCTCCACCCTAAAGGATGGGCCCACCTGATTGTATCACATTAACGATTTATGTGGAAAATCTACACTTGACTGTGGGTTTGTGCTCCTATGACAAGAGATTATAAGTGGAAACACAGTGACACCCTCATTCGATAAGGCTTCCACTATGTACGTATCTCAGGATTCCTCCCATTCTGTAACAATTGAGGAAGTTGCTACTCTCAAGAAAGTTGAGACTGAACTTGAAAGCCATTTTGCACTATTTGAAAAGTTCCTGAATGCAATATCTGACCTAAAGGCTCCATGAAAACAAAAATAGCTACAATGAGAATAACCACAAGAACTTTGCAAGAAAGTAAATGAAAATGAATCAAGATTGTCCTCAATAAGGCCCTCTGTCTAAAAACTGCAATCTAAGGTGAAGACATTAACTGAGACACTGTCACACCTACAGGAGGGAGCTAAGTATTCTCAGCAGAATGATATTGAGTCTCAGGCCTGCTGCAGAAAATGGGGGGTTAGTGAACAGCAATATAAGGAATCCAGGATAGTTGAGAATGTGTTGGACAATGTAAACACTTCCCTGTTTACAGTGGAGAGGTGTTAGACCTGACAGCCTTAGGATGGTCAACCCCCAACTTTGTGCCTGCCTCCCTCCACTTTCCTGACACTGTTTTTGCTGGTTTTAGGACTCTGCACACTTTACCACTACTAGCCAGTGCTAAAGTGCATGCGCTCAATCCCTAAAAACATTGGCTCATACCCAATTGGCATATTTAGTTTACTTGTAAGTCCATAGTAAAGTGCACTACATGTGCCCAGGGCCTCTAAATTAAATGCTACTAGTGGACCTGTAGCACTGAGTGTGGACCCAAAACATAAGTATCCCCCTAACCATGTCTCGGGCCTGTCATTGCAAGGTGTGTCTGTGCAGTTTCACTGCCACTTCCACTTCCACTTGGCATTTCAAAGTACTTGCCAAGTGTTAAACTCCCCTTTTCCTACATATATTTCACCCCTAAGATAGGCCCTAGGTAACCCATAGGGCAGGGTGCTATGTTGGTAAAAGGCAGGACATGTACATGTGTATTTTTTATGTCCTGGTAGTGGAAAACTCCTAAATTCATTTTCCACTACTGTGAGGCCTGCCCTTTGTCATAGGATATCACTAGGGCTACCCTCATATACTCTTTGACTGGCAGATTCTGATCAGAAAGGTGTAACCAGGTCAAATTTAATATGGCCAGAATGGTAATAGAAAATCCTGCTTATTGGTGAGGTTGGATTTTATATTACTATTTTAGAAATGCCACTTTTAAAAATTGAGCATTTCTCTGTACTTAAAATCCATCTGTGCATTACAGCATGTCTCCAGTCAATGTTTGGGCTGGGCAGGTTGCCAGCTTCCTTGTGCATTCCAACCAGACAACTACAAACACAGGATACTCACTCACACCTATACTCATATGCATACTGAATGGGTCTTTCTGGGCTGGAAGGGTGGAGGGCCTGGCACTTACATTTCAAAGGCTAGTGGCCTGCCCTCACACAAAGGACTGCCAAACCTCCTACTTGACCCTGGCAGACAGACCTGTACTGAAAGGGGAACTTGTGCACTTCAAAACCACTCTTTGAAGTCTCCCTCACTTCAAAGGCATTTTTGGGTATTTAAACTGGGTCTCTGACCCCCACCAACTGAGACACTTCTGTACCTGTACCTGCAACCTGTCAAGAGGAACTACCTGGCTGCCCAAAAGACTCATCTGGACTGCTTTGCTGTGATGGACTTCTGCCCTTCTGTTGCCCTGATGCCCTGATGCCTTCTGACTTTGCTGAGAAGTGCTTTCCAAGGGCTTGGATTGAGTTTGCCTCCTATTTTCTGAAGACTCGCGGCCAAAAAGACTTCATCTCTTCAAATAACTCCTTGTGTGCCAAAAATCGATGCATAGCCTGCCAGAAATGATGCACAGCCCGCCTTGTGATGAGAAAATTGCACACTACCAAGCCCGAATGATGCAGCCCGACTTCTAAGTGAAGAATTGACGCAGCGCCTGCCATGCAACAGAAAATTAGACACATCGCCATACGGGATCGACGCAACGCCTGTAACTTTGTCCCGCATGCTCAGGATTTCCACTCATTGTCTCTGGACGTCAAAAAGATCCCACATTGCAGTGAGGAACCAAGACTGTGAGCTGGAAATCAACGCACAGCCCCTTGAAACCTGGAAAGAAACGACGCATTATATCTGCCGCGTCAGAAAATCCAACGCACACCCTATTTTTACACGCATCTCCTCCTCGAAGGTCTCCGTACGTGTAATTTTTGATGCAAACCAGGTAATTTGTGCAAACAAGAGACAACTGTTGATTACTAAGATTTAAGACTCTTTTAAAATTTACAAAAGTGATAGCTCAACTTGTGCTTATTGAATCCGTATAGTTTTTACCTTAATTTAACCACATGTATATCCTATCTTTATCTAAACCCATGCAGTGTATTTTTCTGGTGTTTTCACTGTTTTATTGTATGATTTATTGCACAAATACTTTACACATTAGGGGTCATTACAACATTGGCGGTAAAAGCCGCTTACTGCCGTGCAGAAGACCGCCAATACACCGCCGCGGCTGCGGAATTCCGCCACAGCTATTATGACCCACATCTCGCAATTCGCCAAAATTCAGACATCCACACAAGTCCGCCACACCAAAGGTCAGTGATAAACTGGTGAAAACAAAACCTCCACCATCACGCCAACAGAAACACGCCCATGCTATCATGAACATGAATCCACGCAGTGGTCTTTCAACTGCGGTATTCCATTGGCGGTACACACACGGCCGCGCTCAAAATACACACACATCTCCAAAACACCGCCACATTGGACAATTCCAAATACACACACCTGATACACATACAAACAACACTCCCACACACCCAATTCAATATAAAACACACACCCACATCACCCACAAACCCCTACGACCAGAAGTTTTGAGGAAGCCGAGAGACAGAGAGCACAGCAATTGAGAACCCCACCACACAGAGGCACACAACACCATCACCCATACAGCATTACATGCACAAAACACCACACCACTACACATCAGCACACACATCAACACTTACACCATCCCACACACCACCCACACCACCCCATGTCACGCCAAAGACACCACAGGTTTTCCGAGGAGGAGCTCAGGGTCATGGTGGAGGAAATACTACAGGTAGCACACCTCGATAGCCAGGAAGATGGAGCTATGGTGAAGAATCGTGGACAGGGTCAACGCTGTGGGACAGCATCCAAGAAATCGGGAGGACATCAGGAAGAGGTGGAACGACCTACGGGGGAAGGTGCGTTCCGTGGTCTCCAGGCACAACATCGCGGTACAGCGGACTGGCGGCGGACCCCCACCTCCTCCCCCGCAACTAACAACATGGGAGGAGCAAGTCTTGACCATCATGCATCCAGAGGGCCTCGGAGGAGTCGGTGGAGGAATGGACACTTGTAAGTCAAATCTTAACTATCATATCCCGCACCCTACCTGCATTCTATTACACACCCCCAACCTCACCCCTCCCCTATCACTCCAACACCTCACTAATGTACTAATAACACAAACCACCCATCCCAACACCAATCCCTGCATGACACAACTAAGCATGGTCACCCCTCACCAAAGAATGCTCACTGCACATATCCATAACAAGCCCCAAACCACCATCACACAAACCCACACACAGGAATGCTTGCACTGGGGTACATGCACACCCACCCATTGCACACCATTACACACACACATGCAATAATCATGCTCTTATATCCCTGCAGGACCACTACGGAACGTCACCACACAGGAATGTCCAGACATCTCCACTCCACCCACAGAAGAGGCGCACAGTGACAACAGCAGCTCTGCCCTACTGGATCCTGATGACCAGCCCGGACCATCGTGGGCCTCGGGACAGTCGGTTCCCCTTGCACAGGCACAGCCCAACAATGACCTTCCCCCCTCTGGCAATACCAGCACAGCACCCACCCAGCGGGCCCATACCTCCGTACCCAGGACACGTCAATCAGCGGTGTGTCCACCACTACAGGGAACCCAGGATAACCCACCACCCCAACAAGAACAGGGACCTGGGGGCAGTGGTAGTGGGCACACGGTCCAGGGGACGGAGGCACAGGAACACAGGGGAACTTGGAGGGCTGCTGTGCGACAGGGGGCGGACAGGCCAAGGGAACCCACTCTCCATGAGGCCCTCTCCTCCATCATGGGAGCATACCACCACTCCCAGGAGACGATGGCGACGGTCCTGGACAAGTTTCAGGAGACCCAGCGCCTGCAAGAGGAGCAGTATTTGGGGTTCAGGGAGGAGCTCAGAACCATCAGCTCCGCCCTGGGCACCATCGTAGGGGTGCTGAAGGACATATAGAAGACCATGAGGGACACCGTGGCACTCCAAGGGGCCCCTGACACTAGCCAGGACGATGAACTGCCCACCACCTCCGCTGGCGCTAGTGGACAGGACGCCCCGCCACAGGACCACCACCCAGCACCCCACCCCCTGCAGACGGTCAACCACCCGCAAGCGGTCCCTGAGATCCAGGAACAAGACAGAGCAAGTTGGCAAGACCCCCGCCAGGAAATGAGACCACCCTGATTGTCCTCCCACTGTCCCACTTTGTTACCCTGTCCATACTTAAACTGCCCCAGCTCCACTTCCTATGCCCATATGGGCAGTGCACCTGTGTGACCAATAGACTGGACTCTGCCATGGACATTCCTCCACCGTCCCCCATCACCATTTTACAACCCCCCTCCATTTTTGAGCACTTAAATAAACACCCTTGCAGCACAAAACAATCTGGAGTCAGTCTGTGATTTGTTAAATTTATATTATCAATGACAGTGTCAAAATTCATGTTCAATTGTAAAGCCAACATACCTATGTCACACGTCACAAGTCCATGAAGGATGCAAGCAGATGACACACGTTGGTAACCACACCTGTGAAACCGTAATGGAAAGGTACAACTCAGTTACCAAATACTGCTACTAAATGACAGACAGTATAGAGGTAGAAGTGTGAAAGTGAATGTAATAGTAAAATAAAATGTTCTCACCTGTGTGTCACTGTGAAGATTGCTGTATGACTGACTCCCTGTTGTCAATGTCTTCGTCCTCAGCTTCCTCCTCATCACTGTCCACAGGCTCCACAGCTGCCATAACACCGCCATCTGGACCATCCTCCTGCAGAAAAGGCACCTGGCGTCGCAAAGCAAGATTGTGAAACATCGAGCAGGCGATGATGATCTGGCACACCTTCTTCGGTGAGTAGAATAGGGAACCACCTGTCATATGGAGGCACCTGAACCTGGCCTTCAGGAGGCCGAAGGTCCGCTCGATCACCCTCCTAGTCCGCCCATGGGCCTCATTGTAGCGTTCCTCTGCCCTGGTCCTGGGATTCCTCACTGGGGTCAATAGCCAGGACAGGTTAGGGTAACCAGAGCCCCCTAATAGCCACACACAGTGCCTCTGGAGTTGACCCATCACATACGGGATACTGCTATTCCGCAGGATGTAGGCGTCATGCACTGAGCCAGGGAACATAGCATTTACCTGGGAGATGTACTGGTCTGCCAAACATACCATCTGTACATTCATAGAATGATAACTCTTCCGGTTCCTGTACACCTGTTCACTCCTGTGGGGGGGGACCAGAGCTACATGGGTCCCATCAATAGCACCTATGATGTTGGGGATATGTCCAAGGGCATGGAAGTCACCTTTAACTGTAGCCAAATCCTCCACCTGAGGGAAAACGATGTAGCTCCTTCCATGTTTAGCAGGGCAGACAACACTCTGGACAACACGTTGGAAAACATAGGCTGGGACATCCCTGATGCCATGGCCACTGTTGTCTGAAAAGACCCACTTGCAAGGAAATGGAGCACTGACAGCACCTGCACGTCAGGGGGGATTCCAGTGGGATGGCGGATTGGTGACATCAGGTCTGGCTCCAACTGGGTACATAGTTCCTGGATAGTGGCATGGTCAAACCTGTAGGTGATGATTAAATTTCGCTCCTCCATTGTCAACAGGTCCACCAGCGGTCGGTACACCGGAGGATTCCGCCATCTTCTCAAATGTCCCAGCTGACGGCGCCTAGGAAGGACAACAGCGACCACAGAGTCAACAAATTCCCAGGTATGTACCCACAGATACACAGAACACGACACCAAACACAAAACTCTTCCTGTGTGTGTGTTGAGTGTAGGCCTAGGTATGTGTGACGCAGTAGTAAATGAAGCCATGTGGGCCCCTGAAATGGCAGCTGCCTGACCTCTAAACTGGGACAATGGGATGTGAGGTATCTGCGTTGGCGGTGTACACCGTCGCGGTAGGCGGTCATAGACCGCGGAGCAATGCTGCATTGGTTAACATAGGACCCTATGGGTCCCAGGAGCCAATGATGAAGTGCGCTGGCGGTGATGATACGCACCGCCACGGACGTCACCGCCGCAGACGTGACCGCCATTTTCTATCTGTTCAATCACTCGATACCTGATCTTCGACCTACACTGCAAGTGCTGCTGTGACCTCTGTCTGGAAGATACAATGGCTGCTGCGTCTGGGGAAAGGGCCGCTGCCTTCACTGCTCAGGAGTTGGAAAAGCTCGTGGACGGGGTCCTCCCCCAGTACATGCTACTTTACGGTCCTCCAGACCAACAGGTAAGTACACAGGGAGCACGTTGTATGGGCTATGCCTGGGTGGAGAGGGTTGGATGTTAGTTGGAAGGGGGCAGAGTTCAGGGAACATGAAGGACTGTGAATGCATGTGCCACATGGCAAGGGTAGGGATGGGGGCCACTCACATTGACGGTGCAGTTGGTAATGACTTTTCTTCTTCCCCTGTGCATGTCATGTAGGTCAGCGCCCACCAGAAGAAGGACATTTGGCGTGCCATCGCCAAGGACGTCCGGACCCTGGGGGTCCACCAGAGACGGGGCACCCACTGCCGGAAAAGATGGGAGGACATTGGCCGCTGGAGCCAAAAGACGGCGGAGGCTCAGCTGGGGATGGCCTCCCAACGTGGGAGGGGTACCCGTCGCACCATGACCCCCCTGATGTTCAGGATCCTGGCGGTGGCCTACCCGGATTTGGATGGGCGCTTGAGGGCATCACAGCAGACACAAGGGGGTGAGTACACTCTCATTCTGGGGACTTTGCGCGCAGTGGAGGGGTCTGGGTGGGGGAGGAGGGCTGTGGGTTTCCCTAGGCCAGGGCGAGTTCCGTAGGCTAGGCCCCTCCGTAATGCAGGCCATGTGGCCCTCCACCCCACCTCTGTAGAGTGCCAAGTACAGGTGTTAATGCCCCTGTGGCATCTATGTGTGCAGATGTCCACCATAGCCATGTAGGCCAGATCCCAGGAATTGCATCTGTAGAGGCCAAGAGCACAGCGTAGTGCAGGGGGCTGCTGTGTCTGTATTGTCCGCCAACAGTAGCGGTAAGCCATGCACTCAACCTGTCTTTCTTCTGTTGTCCCCCCCCCCTTTTTCTGCTCTCCCTGTTCTTTTGTGCATCAGCATCATCAGGCGGAGGTACAGTGGCACCAGAGCACGAGGGAGCTGAATCCCACATGGCCATGGAGAGCCACACCACGGGCTCTGAATACACCAGTGGGATGGAGGGCGAGGGGAGCTTCACGTCAGTCACCGGATCACCAAACAGCTACACAGACTCGTCCGCCGATGGGAGCTCCCTTGTGGTGGTGGCACCATCTGTGTCCCCCACTTCTACAGGTACAGCCGCCACCTCCCCTACCAGCACCGCCCTCCCAGCAGCCCCTCAGCGTTCGCCCCGTGCCCGCTCACCCAGGAGGGTGGGCATCACCTTCGCCCTAGGCACCTCAGCCCCTGCCCCTGTCACCCCTGCTGCCCTCAGTGAGGAGGCCATTGTTGGGCAGTCTACCATTGTGAATGCCATCCAGGGTGTAGAAAGGGAGTTGCAACACGATAATGCATTCCTGGAGGGCATTCATTCTGGTCAGGCTGACCTTCATCGAACCCTGCAATCTCTGGCCTCAGCACTGATGGCACCCTATGTCTAGCCTCCCCCCCTCCAACTTCCTCCACCCAGACCCAATCCCCTGCACCCCAGCCTATCCCAAGCACACCATCAGACAAGCATGCATACAACTCAACACACACAAGTAGCTCAGGCAAACATAAGCACCACACAACCCACAGGCACTCACGCAAGCATCACCCACATACGGACACAGCAACATCCACTGCCTTCTCTGTGTCCCCCTCCTCGTCGTCTCCCTCCTCCCTCCCAGTGTCGTCTACACTCTCACCTGCATGCACTACATCTACAGGCACTAGGACTCGCACCAGAACACCCAGAACCACACCCCGCTCACCTGCACTCACCACCCCCACTACCATTTACACGTCCCCTGTGTCCACTCCCAGTGTGTCTGTGCGCCACCTTCCATAGTACACAAACGCGGGCACCCACACACCCAACATCCATCCACCTCACGACAGCCTCCAGTACCTGCACCTGCACCCAAATCACCTAAAGTTACACCTCCTACAACCACCTCCTCTTCCTCCACTCCCAGTCCCCCTCCAGCTACCCATCCCAGTCTTCATCAGCAACTCTTCCTCAGCAACGTTGACCTCTTTGCCCCCACCCCTCCAATTGATAGGTCCCGTAGTAGCACCTCAGCCAAAAAAAGTCCTGTACCAGTGGTGCGTGTTAAAGGTGTGTGGAGTGCACCGGCCACCAGGGCAGCCAGTGTGACACGGAGCCAAAGCACTGCCAGTCCATCCCCTGTAAAGCACCTCAAGTTTGAAAGTGGCCGACGGGACAAGGTGAAGACTCCTGGCGGCAAAACTGCTCACAAGGGTCCCAGGGGGATTGCAGAGTCAGCTGTGACTTCTCCAAAGGTGGTGAAGGGCCAGAAGAAGTCTGCACAGTCTGGGAAGAGCAGCATGGCGGAGAAGGGCGCCATCCTCCCCGGCGGCCGGGACGCCACCGCCAGCACTGTCGTAACTGGTCCTGAGACCACCCCCAGAGTCAGTGCCCAGGAGGGCAGCACAATCGTCACTGGTCCTGAGACCACCGCCAGAGTCAGTGCCCAGGAGGGCAGCACAATCATCACTGGTCCTGAGACCACCGCCAGAGTCATTGCCCAGGAGGGCAGCACAATCGTCACTGGTCCTGAGACCACCGCCAGAGTCATTGCCCAGGAGGGCAGCACAATCGTCACTGGTCCTGAGACCACCGCCAGAGTCAGTGCCCAGGAGGACCCCGGCAGCCACAGCCCCGCTGGGCAATGAGGGACCGTCATGCCACACACCAATGCACAGGTCAGAGACCGCCATGGCAAGCACAGCTCAACAGGCCAGAGACCGCCATAGCAAAGCACCGCTGAACTGGGAAAACACCGCCATGGTGAAGACCGCTGAACAGGGCAAAGCACTGCTCAACAGGTCAGAGACCGCCATGCCAAAGCACCGCTGAACAGGGAAAACACCGCCATGGTGAAGACCACTGAACAGGGCAAAGCACCGCTGAACAGGGCAAAGCACTGCTCAACAGGTCAGAGACCACCATGCCAAAGCACCGCTGAACAGGGAAAACACCGCCATGGTGAAGACCGCTGAACAGGGCAAAACACTGCTCAACAGGTCAGAGACCGCCATGCCAGAGCACCACTGAACAGGGAAAAAACCTCCACATCAAGCATCGTTATCCCATGTGCAGCTGGGACAGTGACGGAACAGGAACGGTCACAGGGATCCTGATGCAGTCTGGGCACCAGTCCCCCTCCAGAACCAGTGGAGACTGTTATCCACTTGAGAGACTGTGGCTTTGCACTCCTCAGGATGGTACAGTGGGCAAGCCACCCACTGTAGAGACTTGAGAGACTGTGGCTTTGCACTCACGAGGATGGTACAGTGGGCAAGCCACCCACTGTAGAGACTTGAGAGACTGTGGCTTTGCACTCCCCAGGATGGTACAGTGGGCAAGCCACCCACTGTTATCGAGTTGAGAGACTGTGGCTTTGCACTCCCCAGGATGGTACAGTGGGCAAGCCACCCACTGTTATCGAGTTGAGAGACTGTGGCTTTGCACTCCCCAGGATGGTACAGTGGGCAAGCCACCCACTGTAGAGACTTGAGAGACTGTGGCTTTGCACTCCCCAGGATGGTACAGTGGGCAAGCCACCCACTGTTATCGAGTTGAGAGACTGTGGCTTTGCACTCCCCAGGATGGCACAGTGGGCAAGCCACCCACTGTTATCGAGTTGAGAGACTGTGGCTTTGCACTCTCCAGGATGGTACAGTGGGCAAGCCACCCACTGTAGAGACTTGAGAGACGGTGGCTTTGCACTCCCCAGGATGGTACAGTGGGCAAGCCACCCACTGTCATCGAGTTGAGAGACTGTGGCTTTGCACTCCCCAGGATACATCAATGGGCATGGAGCCCCGTCGTGGATCTGGCATGGTGCTGTAATCCGGCTGAGGTGCCCTCCCCTTCCTTTCCCCCTGAGGTGCCTGTTGTATTTCTATCTGATGCCCCTGCAGTGTTCTCTCCGTTTGTGGACAGGTATCTAGTGTGGGCCTCGCCCTTGCATTTTGGGCCCAGTGGTGCACGGACATTGATATGTGCATACCTGCACTACTTCTCGTAATGTATAAAATCTGGAATGTGTATATATATATATGTATGTATATATTTGGTAACTGTATTTTGATACATTACAATGTTTGAACTGATTTCCTTTGGTCTTTGCATTCTTCCGGGGGGTTGTGGGTTGTTACTGTGATGTTTGGAAATGCATTGGTGTGTGTGTTGTAATGTGCGAGGGTGGGGGTGGGGGTGGGGGTGTTGCGTGTGTGTCCCCCTGACTTTTGCCTCCCCCCTCTCCTATGTCGTAGGTGCAGTACTCACCGTTGTCTTCGGCGCCGCCGTTGCTGGTGTTCATAGACGAGCAGGAACACAAGGGCAGGGAGTATTTGTAGTTCCGGCTCCACGGTGTCCTCCTTCCTCGTGGAGTGTGTTAAGGTGAGCGTTTTCACATTGCAAAAGCTGTTTCCGCTGTGTTTTTATCCACGGTGAATCCGCCCCGGAAAAGGTGGTGGATTGGCGGGTTGTGATACTGTGGGCGGTACATTGTCTTCCACCTGTCTGTTGGCGGTGGCCACCGCGCTGCTTGTCTGTACCGCTGTGGCGGTCGGAGTGTTAAAGTGGCTGTCTATGTTGGCGGTTTCCGCCACAGTCATAATTCCCTTTTTTTGTCCGCCGGCCTGTTTGCGGTATTAACGCACCTTTAACACCGTCCGCCAGGGTTGTAATGACCCCTATTGTCTTCTAAGTTAAGACTGACTGCTCAGTGTCAAGCTACCAGAGGATGGACACAGGACAATTTAGATTGAGTGTGAATTACCCTAACTAGGATTGTGGTCCCTATTTGGACAAGGGTGAATACCTCTGCCAAATAGAGACCCCATTTCTAACAAGAGGATGCATCAAGTCTCAGGATTGGCTGTGCCAAGAGCCCATCTGAGACCTATGGTGGCCAGGCTGCTTAATTACAAGCACAGAGACTAGATCTTAAAAGCAGCTTGGCAGGATGGCCTATAAAAAGGAGCAGAGTTTTTATATTCCTGGACTACACACAAAGAAAACACAGTGGAATCAAAAGGTCAGTCGGCTGACTTCATATTAAGCTACAGGAACACATGACACTCCTAGAAGTTCTTTTCCTGAAGAGCCCAGCTGACTAGTTCCAACTGGACATGTCCTGGACCTTGCTGGTGGCTTCTGCTGGAGTGAATTGTAACCCTGAAGTGAGGTACCCTTGGCTGTGTCAAAGTGTACTGGTCCTAATATCCTGAAAAACTTGAGACTTAAAAACATTTTGCTTCCAAAGACCTCCAGGGGACTGAGACAAACTTACCAAGTCAATCTGATGAAGGTGTATTGCTGCTGGGCCAAAGATTCATGTTGCTCCTTACGAGAATTGGGGTGTATTACCTGAAACGTTTGTGTGATCTTAACATGTAATACATTGTTAGGTCAACTGATAAAGATTACTATAAAGAGTGGTTGATGCTTATAAACGCACATCCATAACCGAAACAACGATGTCCTAGTGGATACAACAGAGTCAAGGGAAAGGTGCCAACCTGGTATAGATACCCAACCACCACGGGTATTAAATTGCACAGAAAAAGCTCACACAACGCGCGCACGCTGATATCGGCTCCGTCTGACTCTCTTGGGACCGGGAGAATACAGGTGTTTGGGCTTATCAGGGGCCCACCACGGACTACCCATAAGACTTCAGATGTTTGGCGTACACAGCCTTACATCACACAGGACCCACGTTTCCTGTAACTAAGAAACTGTCGTTTGGACCCAGACACCAATTCTTTTATATGGGTTGCTTTGGACACTTTTTTGCTTCTGCACAATGAAAAATATTTTTTTGCCTTGAAAAAGTCCTGCTGGATGAAACACGTGTTGGCTATCTCTGAACATTTATGTTTTCTATGCTTCCAACATAAGGAATTAAAATTTCTGGATTTCTGCTCACTGTGGACTTATTCATTGGAGTGCCCTGGTACTTTTTGTTTACATTGTTAGGTCAGTGAGGCTCATTTATAAAACCTTTAGCTTATTCATAGGTAGCTGTGGCTTCAAGAAGACAAGATTAAACAAAGGAACTGTTGTAAAGCGTTTAGACGTACCGGAAGCAAAATAAGAAAGTCATGCAACACAAAATAAATCCAACACCAATTTGAATAAATAGATTATATTTTTATGATTTTTTTAGACACCAGGGTTAGCACAATCCACCAGAGGGGTCCACGAGATAAAGATGTTTTAAGTCAAACATAAACCTCAGCTTTTTAATCCAGAGCACAAACAAGCACTGGTTAACGTAAAGTTTGGCAACTTTTGAAAAGTTTGAAAGATTTTTTTTCGGCAACTCTGGCTCGAGTGAGGTGACCAAATCCAGCAGGGAGAAGGTCAGGTGGCCAGTAAGGGGTAGTTGGACAGTTAACTGGTCACAAAAGCAGTCTCAAATTCAATAACATACTTTACATGGATTTGTGATGGAAGCACCCAGCCTTAGACTTCAATGAAGTGGCCTTGATGCTGGGGATGCAAGATGCTGAGGATGTTAAAAGGTGCTCTGAGCGCTGTGTGGTCAACTAGGATGTCTTTATGGTTTTTCCTCAGTCCACGGGTAAGGAAGCGCATCCTTAGCCCCAAGGATGTATGTCCTCAAAGCCCGCTCTTTGCTAGCCCAAGTTGCAGCAGGAGCAGCGCATCAGATGGTGCAGCCTCTCTTGTCGGCTTTAGGGGTCAGCAGGGCAGTCCTTCTCTGATACTTTCTCACGTTCCATCCTGACCTGAGGTTCAGAGTGCCAAGCTGGCATATATAATCCCAGACAATGCCCTGGGGAATGATGCAGTCACTAGCCAATGGGCTACCAGGATCCCTCCAACCCTGTAATGACTTTGTGCTATGTGTGCCATCTAGCAATAGTGCACTAGTCTGCCCACTTTCAAGATATCTGAACCCTTCCTTGGATGATAGGAGTTTTTCTAGTCCACCCTATAGGTGTGGCTACCTGTGGGCTACACATACACAGGAAAACCTGTTTGGGCACTGTTCTTCCCTCTCGTTTCCCACTGCCAACCTGTATACCTGAACAAAGGGACAGCGCTTCAGAAGTTTAATCACCATAGACCCACCAAAGGCAGTTTAGCCTCTGAAGCTTGCCTTTTGGGCCAACAGACTGAGTGGCTTCCTGCAAGAGAGAGGCGACCCAGCCTCTGTAGCAGACTATTATTGTTTCTGAGGCTGGATGCCATTCACACAACTCCCCATGAGGGCAGAAGGATTTCTGCTGACCAGCAAATGTGCAAGCCGCTGGACACAGGGTGGCACAACCAGTACTGCAGCCCTGGGGAGACACTCTTACATGCACTGGTTACCCTTGGTACCATATACTAGACAGTTATAAGTAAGTCAGCTTAAACCAATTGGGGGTAGCCAATTCAACATACATTTTGTGATGGGTAAGAACATGAGAATGGGTTAGCATTGGTTGCATCAGTCCAAAACTTTGGGGATAATCATGCAAAAAGAGGCTTTTCATTACACTCTTTCTAAGAGTGTTTAGGCGGTAGCAACTTCTTGACAGCTGGACATTGCAGAGAAGGCATCCAGCCTTGTGTAGCCTTCTTTGGCTACAGCTTTGAGTCCTTCTCTGCTGTAGGGATCCGTGCTCCCAAAAATTGTTTGAGTCCGAAGGTAGAAATCTTCACTGGGCAATGATGCCCAGACTATCAGACTGGCGAGAGACCTTCCTTGGGCAAATATTTTTAATATATAAAGCTATGAGCTTTAGTTCCAAAATTCAATGGCTTGTAGATTTTATCAATTGGCTATGCTATCTTGCCTCATGGAGCCTATTTCAGCCACAGCAAGCTGCCTTGCACCTTTGGCAATTTTTGACATCCATTTCAGAGACTGGACCCTTGCTCCATAGATGTCAATCTAAAATCATGCCTAGTTCCAGGGCAAGTGGAACCAGAATACCCCAGCTGGCACTTAACTCTTTTTGGATGTTTTTTATAGATTTAAATGTTAAAAATTCATATCATTGTTTCCCTTTATTGGATGTTTGTGTTTTGGTGTCACATTGTTAATTAAATTATTCTCTATTTTTAGATATTGGAGTAGGATATTTATTGAGCTCTGTTTTCAACTTTTTAACTAGTTTGGGATTCTAAATGATTTAGACATTTTTATAAAGCTCAGCCTGTCTGCTCTGTGCCTTAGCATCCAGGAGTAGAGCTCAGGTTTAGATTACTGAAAAGTTTATTGGACTTAACAGGAATAGTACCAGTGCCCTTATTATTTGTGGTTAACTACCATGCAACCCAAATCATAATTAGGCCTGGTCGGAACTCACAGAGTTTCACTCTGTGGAATTCTGCAGTGGTACATAAAAACTCAGTGAGATTCCACAGAGTTCCATGTGTGGGTGGAATCAGGCACATTGCACTGATTTTGTCGACACCGAGAGCCTGTTCTGTGCTGTAAAATCAGTGCAAACAGCACCTCATGGTGCACCAGAGGCCACTGCTTCTTTCTGCCACTCAAGTAGATTTTCTACTCAAGCAGCAGCTTTCTCAGCACAAATGGCCATGACCTGCCGCAACTGACTGCATTGAGAAATCTCACCAGGAGGCATTCTAGTGTATGAGAAATTCCGCTAGCAGATGCAAATTGTCACTCACACTCATCAATGTAACATTTGAAAGTCACACATGAGGAAAAAACTCGGTCACGTGTAGGTTTGGAAGAGTTTTGCCAGAACTCTGCACTCCGCCGGCAGAACCGGATTTTTCACCCATCCCTAATTAAATTAAATTAAATGTCAGTGGCACAGTTAAATTAAATGTCAGTGGCACATGTACTGTTGGGTGGGGGCATGCTGGTGGGGATTAGATAATGAGCAATGGCTTCTGACTGAGCTAGGCTTCATGTTTTAGCAAGTACCCAGAGCCTTCCGGAATTATAGAGTTACCCTTTCTCTGTCTGTTACCTTGCCTACACAGAGACATGTTAGTTTAACCATTGTTATTAGTTAGTGTTTTGTCAGAGTTACCATGGAAGGCAGGGAGTGGAGATGATTGACAGCAAGGTATGAAAAGATGCCCAAGAGGACATTATTCTTTCTATAGTGTGGGCTTCATAGGCTCTTAAGCATAGAAAAGGGTGGGCGGCGTAAGCCTTTTAAAGGATTCAGATCTGGGAGGTATTCCCTGATACAGCAGAGCTCTATTAGAAGTCTGGCTGGAAATTTCAGGATACCCACACCTTGAAATATTTATAGAGTGTATCAGTGTATTGCATCGAATTTGAAGGACTTTGCCATGTTGCTAAAAAGTAGGGGTGGGTTAAATATTCCATTCCACTGGTGCAATTGGTTGAATTTTCTTGACTCCATGTTACTCTTGTAAAATTTTGCCATGTGGCAATGTTTTTTTCTTGTGTATGGCTCCAGGTCAATAGGTTGGCATGTGCGAGCAAGATTTGATATACCCTAATGCGATTTCCAGGCATGAGTTTTCTAATACTGCTGGTTGCAAGCAGTCACTACCATTTACAATCAAAAGGCTACTGCTTGACTTGAACATCTACTTGAGCAACAGCAAAATAAACTTGACTAACTGCAGCCTCTGGGGCACCATGTGCTGCCATTCTCACTAATTTGTCAGAACAGAACACACTCCCAGCTAAATTACAGTGCAAGAACGAAATCAGTGCAACATGCCTATTTCTGCCCTACGGCAGAATTCCATGGAATCTCGTGGAGTTTTTATGTAAATCTGAGGAATTGTCTGGAATCAAATTTCCCAAGTCCTGCCTACACTTACTGAAAAGAGACAGGATTTAAACCTACCTGAAAGATGGAGGGCTCCTATAACATGCTTCCAATTGACCCATCTTGTAGGAGCAAATCTGGAAAACTTGCAACACGAATTGCGGGGTCTGCCAGTGGGCACAAAATACTCCACATTTAAGGGAGGGATTTTAATATTGTTAACCCTGCTGGATAATTGCTTGCTTGCATGCCCCTGCAGTGGGCAGACTCGTTTTCCTGAAACTTTGACCCCCCACATGGTATTTTATAGAGACAGTTGAGGTATATGTGGTGAATATTTCAACATTATGATCAGGCTAGGTCCTTACCCTCATTCAGCATGAATCTGTGTCACACAAGCTTCAATGGTGTATACAGTAATGGTTAATGGTAAGCATTAGGCCAAATATACACCTAGAGGTGAGAGAATATTATTTTACTCCTCAGTTGATTGACTTCCACACTGGGTTACATCTCTTCTTAGGCATGGTGCATTGAGAGATTGGGAATAAACATAAAATACTTGACCCAGACTGAGTCAGTTCACAATCCATCGGGATCAGTATTACAATAGGGGCGCTCTGTGGGTGCCATTATGGCACCTGAAACCTGAAAGCATTACACCACTCTTTGTTCCATGCCATGGTAGCAAAACAAGTTGACCTATATCTCAAAGAAAACAGGGGTACTGCCCCAAGTGAATATAAGAGGGGTTTGCGTTAAGATCACGTATGCTCGGACACAGATATAAAGGCACTAGAGACTACTATACACACTTTGGGATGCATGTTGTTCAACAACCTACAATGTGTGAGTTCACTCACTAATAGAATGAAAAGCTCTATCTTAGAAGAAAAGTTGGTAGGTGTCAATTGCAAGGAATACATAGCCAGATGTCATCAAGATGGTAAGGGATCAGGGAGAATGCCTGTGTGGCTGAAACTCTCACACTTAGAAGACCTATTTGGACAAGATTCTGATCATATGGATTGAGATGAATGAAGTGTTTGTCAGATATTTTCAGAGCTTATATTAGCTTCACTCAGCAGTTAATGCAGCCACTGTCAAGGAGTATTATGACTCGGTTCTGCTAAGAACGCCCTCATCAAGTAGAGGTTATAAATGGGCCAATCTATTTGGATGAAACGCAGGAAGCTATTGTGGCAAATGGGAAAACAGAATGTTTAGATGGACTTTGTTGAGAATGTTTTACTTCATTTAAAGTTAAGCTATTCTGAACACTGTTACAAGTGCATGTTGAGGCTTTTGAAACAGGTTTCTTAGCCATGTCAACTATGAGTCTCTCATAGAGGTCTGCCTTATTAAAAGCAGGCAAAGATCTGCTGGACATTAGATACTATAGAATTCTATTGTGTACCCTGAATAATATGCTGGGAAACATTATAGCAAATGGAATATTGCAGCTAGTAGAGACACTGTTGCACCCTGACTAGAAAGGGTTTATCCCTGGACAAAATACCAATTAAAATGTTAATTATATTTTCGGTGGCATGGATCTGGTATCACAAGTGGACCCCTGCACTAGTGTTAGCCACAGTTGATATAGAGAGTACTTTGAACACTGTACTGTGGAGAAACTTGTTTGCAGTCCTAGCAGAGATGAGATTCTGGGATAGTATGCTGAGATGGATTCAATTAATACACACTGCCTGCACTGAAGTTTCATACAGGTCTAATGGTCTCTAAACAATGACCAATTTCTAGTGGTACCAGACAGAGCTGTCCCTTGTTTACATTACTGTTTTCATTGGTGATTGAACCTCTGGTGACCCTGCTACATATTAAGGTCCAAGACTGTGTACAGAATTCATGTAGGTGGCTGGCACCTTGCTGTTCCTGAGAGAACCCACAAATAGACTGTGGTGAGTGATAGAGGTTCTAATGACCGTGCACATTTCAGGCCTGTAAATTAATCGAAGGAAGTGTTATCTATCTCTCCTAAGACACAAGGGCCCTCAATATGACCGTGGTAATAAATCCCACTTACCGCCATGCTGACGACCTCCAACTTACCACGGCGGATATCCGTTCACCATATTATGACACACACACACCAATCCAACAGAATACAGGCACAGACAAAAATCAGGCAACCCAAAGGTCAGTGATAAAGTGGCGGTAACAAAACCCACACCATTAAGCCGACAAAACAACACCCAACACATTATGACCCACGAATCACCACGGCGGACGTTCAATGGCGGTAAACCATTGGCAGTACATACCTCCGCGCTCACAATGGACACCCACATACAAAACAACACTACATTGGAAAATTCAAACAACACACACCTGACACCCATACACACACCACACTCACATACACACACCCACATTGCCCACAACTCTTTACGATTACAAATCATTGGCACAAGACTGACACCAAGACCACTGCCATAACTACATACGCTCATACATCCCTCACGCACCCACTTCAGACACCCCAACACATTACCAAAAACACCCTCACCAACACACATCACATAACACCCATGGAACTACAAAGGCACCCCTGTTTCACTGAGGAGGAGTTAAGGGTCATGGTGGAGGAAATAGTCAGGGTAGAGCCACATCTATGTGGAGCACAGGTGCAGCAGATATCAATAGCCACAAAGATGGAGCTATAGCGGAGAATCGTGGACAGCAACCCAGAGCAAGGGATGACAGCAGGAAGAGGTGGAACGACCTATGGGTGTAGGTACGTTTCATAGCAGCAAGACACCAGTTCGGTATACACATGACTGGTGGTGGACCCCCACCTCCCCCCCCACAACTCACAGCATTGGAGGAGCAAGTCTTGGCAATACTGCATTCTGAGGGCCTGGCCGGAGTTGGAGGAGGACTGGACTCTGCTAAGTCAACTTTCAACAATTATCACTCCCCTACTTTCATGCCATCACATACCCTCATCCTCTCTCCCCTCACTCCACTACATCCCACACACTCCAACATCACATCTCTCTAATCCCAATGCCAAGCCCTGCATGCTGTACCAATGCATGGACACCCCTCACAGCCCTGCATGGACACTCATCACAAAAGCATGCACAGCATAGAGAACTAACAGTCCCACCATACACCAACACACACAAGTAAAAGCTGGCAGGGCAATACCAACCGTAGAGGGGAAGCGAGGATGTACAATATGTCATACACATGAAGCATAATACATCATTTACATCCCCACAGGTACCCCAGCCAACGTCACCAGAGAGGAGGTGCAAGTACTATCCAGTCCCTCAACTGAAGAGACCCACCGTGATGACAGTAACTCTGGTCTTCAGGATCTGGATGATCTACCTGGCCCATAAGGGACCACTGGACAGCCGGTTACCCAAGCCCAGTTACAGACCACCAGAGAGCCTCCCCATCAGGCAACAACACCACAGCACCCACCCAGCTTACCCAAAACCTCTGTCCCCAGGACACGTCAATCAGCAGTGTGCCCACCTCTACAGGGACCCCATGCCGCACCTCGCCCCCAAGACAATCAGGGCCCGCGGTCAGTGGCAGTGGACACACGGTTCAGGGGACAGAGGTACAGGCCAACAAGGACACTGGGAGGACTGCTGTGCGTCGGGGGAGGACAGGACCAGGGAACGACTCTCTGAGATCCGGGGAGCCTATCAACATTCCCAGGACATGATGGGCCAGATCCTAGACAACATGCAGGAGAACAGATGGCTGCGGGAGGGACAGTATCAGGGGATCAGGGAGGACTTACAGGCCATCAGCAACACCCTGATCTCCATAGCAGGGGTGCTGGCTGACATGGCCAACAGTATGAGGGAGGCAGTGTCACACCAGCGGGCCCCTGCCACTAGCCAGTCATCTGAACAGCCTTCCACTTCTGCTGCCGCTAGTGGCCAGGAGGTCCTGCCACAGGACTCACAGACCACCAGCACCCCTTCCCCTGCAGAAGGTGAACCACCCCACAAACCTTCCCTGTGATCCAGACAGAAGCCAGAGACACTTGCCAAGACCCCCACAACAGAAATGAGACTCTCCTGATTGTCCCCCTTGTGTCCCACTCAGTCACCCTGTCCACCTTGAACTGTCATTGCTCCCCTTCCTAGGTCCTCTTGGACAATGCACCTGTGCTACGAACAAACTGGAACAATACCCTAGACTTTCCTCCATCATCACCCCATCCCATTGCACTTCCCCCTCTAAATATTAGCACTACAATAAACACCCTTTGATATAAATCGATTTTGAGTATGTCATGTGTTTCAAATATGTATCGATTGAAACAGGTACAACCAGTGAAAATGAACTACAAATAGAATGAGCATAGAATCAATGACCTGTAGCTGGCCGTTGTGATCACACCAGGAGTATTTGTCAAATCACCAACAACTGCAAAATGAATAGCCAGAGGAAACAGTAAGTGGGCATAGAAGTGGGAAATACCAGCATGCCAATGCCACACAGAATACAACCAAAGTCACTGAAAGGTAAATTTGCACTGTCTCACCTGTATGTCATTAGAAGTACTGACGGATTACAGATGTTCTGTTGTCCACATCCTCATCCTCTACCTCTTCATCCTCACTGTCCACATGGTCCACTGCTGCCACATTGGCATCTCCAGTCTCCTCCTCCTGCAGAAAAGGGACATGGCATCTGAGGCCCAGGTTGTGTAACATGCAGCATGCCACGACTATATGACAGGCCTTCTTGGGTGAGTATCACAGGGATCCAACTGTGAGATGGAGGCACCGGAACCTGGCCTTCAGGAGGCCAAAGGCCCTTTCAATGATCCTTCTGGTTCACCCATGTGCCTCATTATAATGTTCTTCTGCCCTTGTCCTGGCATTCCTCACAGGGGTCAGCAGCCTTGATAGGTTTGGGTAACCAGAGTCACCTGAAAATATTGAGGGACAACATTTAGCCACACACTATCCAATATGGCCTGCACCATATGCAGACACCAACATAGACTGGGTGGGAACCAGGGCTCACTCATTAGCCACACCCTGTGCCTCTGCAGTTGGCCCATCACATTTGGGGATGCTGCTATTCCTCAGGATAAAGGCATCATGCACTGACCCTGGATACTTAGCATTCACGTTGGAGATATACTGGTCTGCCAGGCACACCATCTGGACAATCATAGAGCGGAAATTCTTAGGATTCCTGAACACCTGTTCATTCTGGTGGGGAGGAGAAATGCAATATGTGTTCCGTCAATCGCCCCAATTATATTGGTGATATGTCCCATTGCATAAAACCCGGCCTTCACAGTGGTCAAATCCTCAACCTGGGGGAATGCAATGTAGCTGCACATGCGTTTTATCAGGGCAGACAACACTCTTGTCTGCACTATTGAGTACATTGGCTGTGACATTCCTGCTGCCAAGCCCACTGTCACTTGGAAAGAACCAGTTGCCAGGAAATGGAGTACAGATAGCACTTGCACAAGAGGGGGGCTCCCAATGGGCTGGAGGATAGCCAATATCAAGTCTGGCTCCGACTGGGCACACAGCTCTGTGATTGTGGCCCTGTCCAGTCTATAGGTGAATATTATGTGCCTGTCCTCCAGTGTAGCCAAGTCGACCAGGGGTCTGTACACTGGGGTATGTCTCCATCTCCTATTCATCCACAGCAGTAGGTTTCTAAAGGACAAAAGAGTGAGGAAGCTGTCCCAACCTGAACAATTGTGCCACAACAGTAGTCCGCAATCTGTAAACATGTAATGGGACAGTGCAATTTGTCAAGAATGTACCTATTTATCCTGTGACACAGCATTACTCCATAGGCCTATCCCCCCCTGAAATGGCATCCACCTGTCTTGTATGGAGGGACAGGTGGAAATGAGGTAATGCTGCTGACATTGTGCGCATGGCAGTCGTAAACCACCTTGCAATTCCTCATTGGTTATTATTGGGCCCTATGGTGTACAGTGGCCAATGGTGATCTACGCCAGCAGTGGCGGTATGCACCGCTGCGGACGTGACCACCATTTTCTATCTGGTTCCTCACTTGTTTCCTGACCTTCCATAGGAAAGGACCTACACTGCATGTGCTGCTGTGACCTGTGTCAGGAACCTACCATGGCCTGTGTGACCAGGGAAAGGGCTCCAGCCTTCTCTTCAGAGGAATTGGAGAGACTGGTGGATGGGGTCCTACCCCAGTACAGACTGCTGTATGGGCCTCCAGACCAACAGGTGAGTACACTGTGGGCAGGAAGCATGTGGCCTGAATGCATAGAGGTGTGTGTGAAGGTATAGTGTAAGGGGGGAGTGATGTCCTCTTGGATGGGTACACGTTGAGTGCTGGGCTATGTGTGTGCCAATAGTGACGAAAACGGGTATGGTGGGTCATTCGTGTTACTGGCTGGATTGTTTGTCTAATGGTGTTCACCTGTCTGTATCGCCTCTGCAGGTCAGTGTTCGTCAAAAGAACAGTGTATGGTGTACCATCGCCAATGAGGTGCGGACCCTGGGGGTCTATGGCAGGCAGAGCACCCACTGTTGCAAATGGTGGGAGGACCTGAGACGCTGGGCATGGAAAGTTTCCCCTCTTTTACGTTTACTCCCTGCCTGTGTAGAGATGTTCTTGGCTTCTTTATCCACCACTTATGAAATTTTTTGAAATAACTTGCCAAAGGTTAATTGTGCACATAGCCCTTCACTCTCTCAATTGTTAAATTAGAGAATCAAAATGAGTGGATTTTCTTAGCTCTATTGTAGCGATTAGAGGAAATAAAGCGGGAACAAAAAGGTGATGGATGAAAAAGATAAAATAATGTCAGTCATTTCTCATTACTCTCGGTTGCTCTTCAGAACATTATTTTTCTGTTCGCTATGCCACTAGTGACAAGGACTAAGAACATGCATTTCAGTCTTGGTCTGCCCAAAACTGTTAGGCTGCATCCCCTCTGAATGGGATCACAAGCAAGCCCAGATGAGTTTCAGCCTCCTCAAAGAGATGAAGGATACGGCCTTTGGTAAAAGTAGCTGTGACCCTCAAACCATAATAATCAAATAAATTGTGTCACTCTTGCACCATGCCACATAGTGCATAGCAACTCAACTCTTAAGGTAAATTCAGCAAGCCAGGTAAGGCCACTAGATTGATAACTCTAAAGTAATGCAACACAGCGCAAATCACTGCATTGTGTTGCTCTGCCCTGGGAAGGTATGCCATGGGTGGAGTATGGGTGTTTTCCACGCATCCACCCATGGATTTAGGTGCATTCCCAGATTTACCATTACTAGTATACCTGACAATGGTTCAAAAACCTATTCCTCCCCAGGTGAGGCGTAATGGGGAGAAATATCTTTATCTTTATTTCCTCTTCCTCTTTCTATGTGTGCTGCATTCAGCAGCACACATAGAGAGAGGAATATGCCTCAGGAGATTGTTTTTGTGCATGGATGCTTACCTTCCTGCACAAAAACAATCCTGCTTACAACACAGGCCCCCTTGCACCATGATGCAAGAGTGCCTGCATTGGCACTATGCAGCAGCTTATGCACCAGTGCTGAAAAATGACAGGAACACGCCATATAATGTTAGGTACCACACACAGCATAGTGCAGTAAGGTGGCTTGCTGCACTGTATGATATATTGATAAATATGCCCCATATGTTTTTCTATACACAGCACATCGAGAGGCACAATTCCAAGTTTTTGACACAAGGCAGTGTAGGAAGCCATCTTGCTGTGCTGCCCTGCATCAAAATGAAAGGTCAGGAATGTGCTGTTTCTACAAGATATGGTGCATTCCTGTCCTTTTCTCCTGTGCTGGTGCACAATGAGCTAGGATACAGTAATGCAGGCAACCTTTCACTACAGTGCAAGGGTGTCTGCATTGTTGGGATGATTATTTTTGTGCAGTAAGGGATACCTTCCTGCACAAAAACAATCGTAAGAGGCATTTTCCTCTTTTTATGTGTGCTGCAGAATGCTATGCTATTGCGAAGCAGGCATGATGTGGCGCATGGGGGGGGCAAACTGGCGCAATTCATGCATCGTGCCACTTTGTAAATATGGCACATTGGAAATTGCCTAGTTGCATCACATTAGCGTAAAAAAATTATGCTAATGTGGCGCAAGGTGGTGCTAGTGCCTTGTAAAACTAGCCCTATATTTTCTGAACCACTAAAAACCTTGACCACTGTAGGGAGATCATTATTTTTTCAATGCATAATACAAAAAATACATCAAATAAATATGTCAAATGTTTCTCCCTGCGGGGCATTACATCTCAAGGTGTTAAGCGCAAATGCAGATTCCCCGCAACGTTATGAAACGAACGTGCTTGTGTACGAGACGGTGCTTCAAAAAGTTTACTATACTGAGGTATCTTCCACTGTTAAATTATTCATACTAGAAATAGAAAAATGGTTAATGATGGGCGTTAGAAAGTACACAATCTTGGTTGCAGCATGAAAGTAATATGTGGTAAGAGCTCCTGAAATAAAATGTCCTTGATGGGAGTTAAACTAATGTACTTTCTTGATGAAATCTGGTTCAGTATTATTTTATGGTGACCGTTTAACTTTTTTTGTTATAGAGAACATATAAGATGTGCTAAAAAGCATATTTACGTATTCTAAAATACCAAAGTATATTCACTAACGTTAGAGCTACATTACATATTCATATTTATGTTCATGCATCTAACACCGCAGCAATGATACACCGACCACTGTGCAATATATTTGAAAAGAAACATTGCTTGGAGGTTTATGTAAAAAAGAAGGGCTGTCATCTCGCTATCTGCTGAAAATATTTCATGTCACGACCAAAGAAAATAAAGCAAGGAAACCCTGCAGTAGGCATATATTTCAGAAGGATTTTTTTTTCTGGTGCAGCAGAAAAGGACAGTATTTCATATTATTTTAAAGTTGCGATCGAAGTGCATGATATGAAAATATTGTCAGGAGTAGTGCATGTAGATTATCAAGACCATTCTTCAAGTATTATTAGAGTGAAAGTCACGTACTCAGTCTTGAATTTCATTTCTCTTCCCATGCTTGATAATCCTTGTCAAAGTAGGATGTCAACGATAGAATACCTTTTTTAATGTACCTTAAAATCTTACTACATTTTTTAGGTATAACTGCATCTTATACACACACAAATATCTATATCTAAATACATCTATCTATATCTTCCATCTACATATCGACCTATATATCTATATATATCCATCTATTTCTATTTATCTCTCTCTCTATATACACACACACACACACACACATATTTATTTATATATATGTATATATATATATATACACACAAACACATATCTGAAAAAACAAGGGTTACAGGGATGTTATAGTTAGTTTCTGAATTTACTCGTACAAAACCATAGAAATTCAGCAGTTACAGTTAGAGTGCCTTCCAGAAACTAAAAAACTTGCGCCCTAAGGAAACTATAAATTGCATCTTCGCCATAAACAATTGTCTTATCGATAATTTTATTACAAATGTTGCATTGAGAATATGAAAGATGGCATAGAATATGTCATCAAGGATATAACATCTGGAATTAATTAGTTGTGCATGGCGAAGGCCCTAGGGCCAACCCCCTACTAGCACCCAACCTTGCCCAGTGCAAAGCTTTCTCTCTTGCACAGTATGGGTTGCCCGCAAGTGCGAGCCTGTAGCCAGTCACTGCGGCCAATCACCCAACCCGGTGCTGTGCACAGCTCTATGCGCATGCACAGCAGAAGTTGGGAGCAGAATGTCTGGGTGTGAGAGGCTGGGTCTGAGGGTAAGAATGGCTGTCAGAGTGTCTGCCTGCATGTGAGAGTACGTACATCAGTGGTTTAGGGGGTGCATCAGTATGTGCATGGGTCTGTGAGTGGGAGTATCAGGGTGCCAGTGAGTCTGTGTGTGGGTGTGTGATGTCTGAGTGGGTCTGTGAGTGGGTGCATAATTGTCTTAGTGGGTCTGAGTGTGGGTGCATAAGTGTCTGAGTGGGTGTATGAGTGAGAAAACTGAAAAAGAGACAAAGAGAGAGAGAGAGAGAGAAAGAAAGTGAGAGGGAGAGAGATAGAGTTTTCTAGACTTTGATATCTGATATACTTAGAATGAGATGTTTGTCTCCAATTTAAAATAAAAAATGTTTTTTTAAATATAATAACTTGTTTTTTATTTAAAAAAATGGTGATGAGTTAAGCTGGACTCAAACCCCCAAAGCTCAGTGTGAAGGTCTGGATCTCAACATATTATTTTACTAATTTTATTTTAAAAATAAAATGCCCTTTTCTGATAACCTGGCACTTTCCCGCAATTCCTAAGGCTTCCCTCACAGTGTCATTGCTTCATTAAGCATGGAGCTACTTTGACAGCAGCACCCTGCTTGCTGAAGCATTTCATCTCTGTCCCCTGTACGCATGAGATGAAAGCTTCAAATTTGTACAGGTCCGGCTGTCAAAACCTGGAGTGTTTGCTGAGGCCCCCCCATGCAGAACCTTTAATGTCCCCAGGACCTGGCCCATACGGGGGCCTAAAACAAAACAAGTGTGGGAGCCTGCACTTGTTTTTTAATTTTTTTTGCTGCAAGTTTGCGAGTGTTTCACTTTTGTGGCAAAATAATAATTTAACCCCCTTCCCGACCAGTGCCAAGGGACCAGGGTGTCTCTATCCTGGTCCCTTTTCTTTTTTTTAACTTTTTTTCTGGGACTCGGACACCGAGTCCCAAGATGGCTACCAACACTTCCTGGTTTGAAGTGTGGACAGCCAATCAGAGCTGTGCATTTCCCTGCCCAAGCTCGTCTTTGTTCACAAATACTTCACGGCCAGAGATTTACAAATTTGAATTTCCCTACATTTCTCAAAAACTACTGAACGGATTTACACTAATTACCAAAAAGCACAATCTGGTGCCCGACAGCAAGCTTTATGTAAAATTTGGTATAATTCCTTCCAGCGGTCGGGCTATAGACGTGTTGACAGATCCTAGGGGAATTTACATAGGAATCGCAAGCATTTTTGATCCCTTTTTTCTTTGTCCCTGCCTGACCCATCACCCCAAATCTTTCCATGCGCACCAAGAATCACCAGTTCACTTGTTGGGGAAACTTTCGTGACGATTCGTAAAATGGTTTCAAAGATATAGGAAAGTCAAAAAATGCTTTTCCTATGAAAACATGGTCATAATTCCTAGTGGCATTCCCCATTAGGTAGTATATAAAGCTCTGAATTCACAGGTGAAGGAAAGACCACACTCGAAGCCAGCTGCTCTTGAATATTTATTCACGAGAAAGTTGGTAAAACAAAGCCCGACATGTTTCAGTCCACAAGACCCTGATCAGAGGCTCAACAACACTTTGTCCATCTTTAATTTCTATATATACACACTCAGCCAATGCAGAGAAACCTCAAGCTTTCTGTGTTTGCGTTTTGATTTTTTATGAAACACTCTACAAACACATTAACCCTTTCTGGTGCATGATGGTACTTGTACTTACTGCCAGCCTCTCTTGTGAGCTGGCTGTTCTTTATCACATGTCATATGACAATAAGTCACTCCTTGTGGTCTTAGCTCTATCTTATTTGGATCACATGTCTAGTTGTTGTGTTACTCCCACAATTTTAAAGCCAGCATTTCAAATTCTATTGCAATACCCCTGCCCACTGTATGCTACACTCCCCACAGCCTCGGACCCCCCCCACCCCCCAGAGCATAAAAGCATTTTTCAAAGAAAAATTCAGCAAGAGCCATGGCAGATTCACGGATCCACCGACAATTAAGAAAAAAAAAACAGTGAAGGCTCCAAAGCTTGTTTAAATGCAGCAACAGGGTGGGTCAGGTCCCAGGGGCATTGCTATTTTCAATACAGGGGGCACCTGGCCTCCCGCAGCCCTGAGTTCTGCCACCTCCATAGGTCCATTGAAGTTATGAGTGCAGCTGGGCTGCCTGGCCCACAGCTGCTCTGGGGACTGCCACCTCCTGGAGGCTTTAAACAAATTGAATGTTGGGGATTGCACCATCCCTGCTGCCCAGGGACCACCACTTTGCTGAGGCTTTAAAATAAATAGATGCAGGGAGCCACCTACCACCCCGCAGCACAGGGGACCACTACCTCCCCATGGCATAACTTGTATTATAATGCGGTGGGACATGCGGTCCCCCACAGCCCCAGGGACTGCCGGCTCCCTGAGGCATAACTTACATTAGAATGAATGTGGACACCAGGTGCCCCCCGCAGCCCCCTCCAGCCCCAGGGACTGCCGTCCCTGAGGCATAACTTACATCACAATATGGGGGCCAGGTGGCCCCCCCACAGCCCCGGTACCTCCACCTCCCAGGGGCAGATTTGATAAATAAATGCATGGGGATGCCACGCCCTCCAGCAGCCCTGGGGATTGCCACCTCCCCAGGGCATAGGGGGTTTACTCATAGTAAAGTTAGACGTTTGGTTTAAGTTTGTAGTTTTGGTCTAAGTTTAGTCCAAAAATGTAAAATTAGTCCAAAAGTCTAACTTTGCGAGGAGTGAGGTTAGTCTTTTGGTCTAAGTTTACACTTTTGGTCTAAACTTAGACTTTTGGTCTAAGTTTACCTTTGTGAATCAGGACCAATATTCAAAAGAGAACAATATGACAGGTTAAGAGCATATGGTTGAATTTTAGAGCTTTTTGGACAATTAAATTAAATAAAAGACAATTTCAAACAGAAAATCTGATTACTGATTCAACTAATGAAAACCACAGAAAATACACATTCCTATAGTGTGCTTATGAACACAGAAATTCTGCATACCCTTTGGTTAGTTCTGCAACCAGGCAAAACACACATACTTTCTGCCGTCAAATAGAGAATAGAACTTGCTTTACTATTGTGGACCCATCTCTACATTCAACAGCAGTGTTTCTCCAATGGGAGGCATATTTTCCCTTTTTTTTTAAATCAGTTAATGTTCTCTAGCCAAATCATATGTCAGTTCCCCATACAGGAAGGGAATCACACTCTTGACTTTATAATTTTCCATTCCATGTTCAATAATGAATGATCAATTTCACATTGACCTGTCCCTGTCACTCTCACATTTTTTTTTTTTTTTTTTAGCAATACAGATCCTAAATATTGGTGTCAAGAGACCAAACAACTTTGGTTGAAGTTTGACCTAAATGCTTTACAAATGGAAGTTGGTAAGCAAAGCATAGTACTGCCTTTGAGACTGGCTAGCGTCAGGACTTAGTAAAGTCCTTTCCTTGTCAACTGTATAAAGAACTCAAAGTGTATAGTGGTTCTGTTGGTTCTCACAAGATCTGTACACTCTCAGGACAAAGTTTAAAGGTGTGTAAATTATAGATACTCATAATTGTAAAAATAATTTACATATCTATGAATCAGATACATGGAAATCTAAGCCAACCTTTTTCACCAATAATTATAGCACAACTTAAAAAAGGGAAGTCTCACAGATCATCAATTTGTTAGCTAATCGACTGGCAGCTTGTACATGATGACGCCCACTCAGTATCATTAGCAAAGTGAGATCAGGAGCCACTTCGGTTAGGTCCTTACTTCTGTTCTCCCTGAGAAGAACCTAGCCTCTCAATCTGCTGTCCAGCTACTCTCCCTTTAAATGCCTGCTCTGAGCAGGCATTAAAAATGCCCAAAAATGCCACATATAAATCTCTTAGATTTCTTTGCACCATTTTTGCCCCCCCTTGAATACATTATGCTTGGCACAAGGGGCCCTTAAACCTGCCCCTAAGTTTAGAATAAGGATGGTTTATAGAATGAGGTCTCAAGGAAATTCAGTAATGTGAGGAGGTGTCAACATAGTGAAGACTCCAGTAGAAGTCTTCCAGAATGGGAATAAGCGTTTAGCATGAAGCTTCTTTCAAGAATAAAGAAAGCAGAGAGGTCTGTACCCCTCAAAGTCTGAGGGAATCTCCTCTAACTTGTGACGAAGTGAAGAGGATTTAAAACCAATGAAACTTCAACAACAATCTTATTGCTTCCCTCTTCACCAGGAACCAATCATTTCACTTCTCCTATTGTGCATTTGCGACTTTGCCCAAATTTCCCTTCCCACAGATATTGGCCAGTGACTGCAACTTTGAGCATCCCATGTTCTTGACAGGCAATGAATAAGAGGCTTCATCTGTTGATTTAAACATTGCTTTTCTCGCCAAGATTTCTCTTTTCAGACCTTGCTATCAATAAAGTATTGCATACAACAATACTCCTTTCTCTAGTTAATGAAATCATGAGAAAGACCCTGTAAAAGAAATAATATTCTAACCAAGCAAAATATCTTCCAAAATTAAGGCCTTTGGTCTGGCTACCATTATCTAAACATTTAAAATGCATTTTTGAATATGTGATTATACATACACACATATAACTTTCATGAATAAAAGAAACACATGCTACTTCTGCAGACAGAATTTAAAGTGTAAATATGAACATGAATAATAAACACATGAAAGCAATTTAAATTAACATTAGTGCACATGTTTATGAAGCTTCAGTTTCTAAATAGTAAAATTTAATTACTGTATTTAAATGTTCACATACATTACAATTATTTAAGGCACACAGTAAATTTAGTGTAAAACAAAATCGCAAAATTACACAATGATAATGTGTAAAGGATGGAGTCTAAATTATGCTACTCTTATCACCATTTGATGTCAGTCATAGCCATCACAATAACATATGTTAGTCTTTATTAGGTGAGATCAAGTCAAAGCCCTGAAATTCTAAACAACTTTCATCTAGTATTTTCCAGGTCTTTCATGTCATCATAATTTATTTACTAAGTGCCTGATTTTGATCTTGCTGGATGGGATACTCCATCACAAACGGATATCCTGCCCGCTGAATTACAAGTTCCATAGGATGTTATGGAACTTGTAATACAGCGGATGGGATATCCATCACATTTGCAATGGAGTATACCTTCCACCAAGAATGTAATCAGGCCCTATTTCTCCTACATTACCATATACCTTCTAGTTCTTTTCAATCCTTTCTCATGTTGTCCCTCACTCCTTGCATTTATACTCATGTATCCCTTAAAGATAATGAAAAGACATAGGCCCTTATTACAACCCCGGTGGTCAAAGACCGCCAGGGCTTTTTTGTTGATTGCACTGCCAACAGGCTGGCGGTGCAATCTTGGGTATTAAGACCGCAGTGGAAGTGCTGCGGTCGCACTGCCGGGACCGGCGTTTTTCTGACACAGTGGTCCCGGTGGATTTAATCCTCCAGAGCAGCGCTGCTTGCAGTGCTGCCCAGGGGATTTCGAGTCCCCCTCCCCCCAGCCTTTTCATGGTGGTAGGAACCGCCATGAAAAGGCTGGCAGAAAGGGGAGTCGTGGGGCCCCTGGCATGGGCAGTGCAGGGGCCCCCTGGCACAGCCCCATGGAGCTTTTTGCAGACAGTGAAAAGCGGGACAGGTGCAACTGCACCCGTCACACCGCCGCAACACCGCCGGCTCCATTTGGAGCCGGCTCCCATGTTGCGTCCGACATCCCCGCTGTGCCGGCCGGCGGAAACTGGGTTTCCGCCCTGCCGGCTCAGCATGGATGTCGTAATGGCCACCGCGGGAGTGCGGGCGCATTGGCAGCCACACGGCGTTTACAACCGCCGCCCGCCAATGTTGTAATGAGGGCCATATTGTGCAGATGGTGATAACAATAAGAGATCTCAAGATAATATTCCACTTGCTAGGTTCCCAAACCATTTGCCAATCATAGAAAACCCATCTTTTATTGCTTATCAAACACAAACAGCTTTTAATTCCTTCAAATGTCCTTTGAGATCAGTAATGTTCTTAATGTGCTTCTTTAAGTCCACACTCTTGTCAGGGATATAGATACAGCTTTGCTGGACCTTTAAAGTTTTGCAAACTCTGTCTTGTTTTCTGAGAAGGATGTCCAATGCAAGATGATTCTGCAAAACCAT
Source organism: Pleurodeles waltl (assembly GCF_031143425.1). Classification (NCBI taxonomy): domain Eukaryota; kingdom Metazoa; phylum Chordata; class Amphibia; order Caudata; family Salamandridae; genus Pleurodeles; species Pleurodeles waltl. Next base: position 1,027,323,197 of record NC_090448.1, on the reverse strand, counting down.
GGATCTCATAGTTATCATTTCAGTATCTACATCCAATAAGGAATTTGCTCTACTTGTGGACAGTTTATCCACTTTGGCAAAAAGTTTCATATCTTGACATCATTTGAAATTACACCTACAGATGAACTCACTGCACCAACCATGTCTTCCACAATTTCAGCACCATTACTACCTGATTTAGGCCGTCGTTACCACCCTGGGGGTCAGTGTTAAAGTGGCGGTAATACCGCCAACAGGCCGGCGGTAACAAAAATGGAATCATGACCACGTTGGAAACCGCCAACACAGACAGCCACGGCGGTAGCAACAAACACTGCAGTGGTAACCACCAACAGCCAGGTGGAAGACAATGTACCGCCCACCCCATTACAACCCACCCATCCGCCAGCTTTTCCGGGGTGGTACCAACACCATCAAAAGCACGGCAGAAACAGTACTTTGAAGGGAAACCACTCACCTCTCGACACTCAAGGAAGAACCAGGACGCCATGGAGCCCGAACTACAGGTGTTACCCATTCTGGTGTATTTTCTCATATCAAAAAAAGGTTATCAAAAAAAGAGAGGGACTGGGAGAATTGTAGTCCAGTGTACGGTCTCTCACGGCCTAAAGCTTAAATAGAAAGAGTACACTGTTCCAATGTAAAAGAGTGCAGGGCAAAGAGATGTCAGTATTTTCAGGAGAGCCCTCAAACATCCACTAGGATGCTAAGCTTCATCATTGGCCAGTCTCCTCGTCAGACCGGTACTGCAATGTCTGGCGGACCACCCCAATAAGGTGGTGGTACTCAACCGAAGATGGTGTAGCAGATATGATTAGGTCTGCAAAAACCTGACTGTTTAGGAAAAAGAGGAGAGATAAGTGAATTAAAATTGGCTCTGAGCCTTAAGCATCATAATTTAATGACTCAGGAAAAGGATCAGGCCAAGATTAAAGAAAGAGGGGAGTAAAAATGGGGAATAATGTCCCACTGTACTCCAAGGAAGGAAAAAGGTAGTATACCTAGTCCTAACATACTCGGGTCAAAATGTTTCGCGCCTCTCTGGGCAAAAGTTAATCCCTTGGCGCTTCATCAGGACCGTGATAGCTACTTCTCCTATTTTATCTATAAACAAATAAGTGCTGGAAAGTCACTTACTGAACGAGGACTACTTGTCACCGTCAATTGGTCAATAGGTCGCCCTGCATGAAAGTGAAAACATATACATACATTAATGTCAAAAGAAAGTGCTAAAGAGTGATGCAGACAGTCTCACCCCGATCCATGGTGTGGCACAATGGACATAACAAAGAAGGCTTACCAACCCACAGTAGAGAATAGGCATCCTAGGTACACGCAAGCCTCAAACCAATCTTCTCATATGCCAGGAGTACCAACGCCGGCGACGACGACCATGGTGAGTACTGCACCTAGTACACATGGGAGGGGGGAGAGGAAAAAGAAAGTGACACACAAACGCAACACCCCCACCCACACCCTCACCCCCAACACCCTACACACAAACCCATGCAACAACATTACATATACACCCCGTAACCTTCTGAAATAATGCAAGGACAAAAGTAATTGAGTCAAATGAGTGTAATATTAGAAATTTAGAGAAATACATTCATAAATAAATAAACAGTATGTACAATATGTACAACTTATACAAAATGAGGGACAATGTCCACACAAAAATAGTCCGTGGCCCACTGGGCTATAACACAGAGGCCAAGCCCACACTTGACTCCTGCCTCAAAACGGAGAGAACACTGCAGGGGCATCAGGTCGAAAACACACAGGCATCTCAGGGGGATGGGGAGTGGGGGGACACCTCAGCCGGAAGATGGTACAACTCCACTGCTCCGGGTGGGGGCTTAATGCCCACTGCTTGGCCCTGGGGAGTGCAAGGCCACAGACTCTCAAGTGGGTGGTTTGCCCACTGCTTGGTCCTGGGGAGTGCAAAGCCACAGTCCCTAAAGTGCGTGCTTTGCCCACTGCTTGGTCCTGGGAGTGCAAAGCCACAGTCTCTCAAGTGGGTGGTTTGCCCACTGCTTGGTCCTGGGGAGTGCAAAGCCACAGTCTCTCAAGTCTCTTAAGTGGGTGGTTTGCCCACTGCTTGGCCCTGGGGAGTGCAAAGCCATCTCCCAAGTCTCTCAAGTGGGTGGTTTGCCCACTAATTGCTCCTGGGGAGTGTAAAGCCACAGTCCCTCAAGTGGGTGACTTCTTCCACTGGTTCTGGAGGGGGCTTTGTGGCCAGTGTGTTTCATCCTGCCAAGGATAGGGTGAGTGGATGCCTTTCTCCACTGGTTCTGGAGGGGGCTCTGTGCCAAGTGTGCTTCATCCTGCCAAGGATAGGGTGAGTGGATGCCTTTCTCCACTGGTTCTGGAGGGGGCTTTGTGCCCAGTGTGCTTCATCCTGCCAAGGATAGGGTGAGTGGATGCCTTTCTCCACTGGTTCTGGAGGGGGCTTTGTGCCCAGTGATGCAGCACTTGGGGGGTGCCAGGTCACAGTCCCTCAGCTGGGTGTCAGAGCCACGTGATTTGCAGTGACCAAGATGTATGGCAAGTATCCTGGCTCTGTGCATGATGTCTTCATTTTGAGGAATAGTAGCATTCCATATGTGATGTCTCAACTCTAGAGGCACAGGGTGTGGCTAATATGTGATCCCATGGTCCCCACCCAGTTGATATAGGTATATGGGTGTGGGGTTGTCCCTAAGGGTGAGTGTATGTCTAACGGTTATCCCTCAAATATCTGCAGGTGACTCTGGTTATCCCAACCTCTCATGGCTACTGACCCCAGTGAGGAATCCCAGGACAAGGACAGAGGAACGTTACAATGAGGCATATGGGCGAACAAGGAGGATCATTGAAAGAACATTTGGCCTCCTGGAAGCCAGGTCCTGGTGCCTCCATCTGACAGGTGGATCCCTGTACTACTCACCCAAGAAGGTGTGCCAGATCATTGTTGCATGTTGCATGTTGCACAACCTGGCCTTGAGACACCAGGTGCCTTTTCTGCAAGAAGATGAGCCTGGAGATGGTCGTGTGGTAGCGGTGGAGCCTGTGGACAGTGAGGTAGAGGAGACAGAGGAAGAAGATGTGGACAACAGAAGATCCCTCATACAACATTACTTCCAGTGACACACAGGTAAAACACTGTAACTTCAATTTCCATTGCAGTTTTTTGTTTGACATTGCACATGGCAGCCTGATATTCCTATTTCTATGGCCACTTACTGTACCCTTTGGCATCTCTATTTTCAGATCTCTGTGCCCCACTCTGGATCCTGGTATGTTTACTGCTGTCCACTACAGGTAATACCTATTTATACATGACTGTACAGTTGACTTGCAATGTTTACAGCTTGTTAAACGAATACATATTTGAATCAATTGACAGACTCCATACTTGTATTTGTTCCAAGGGTGCTTATTTAAGTGTTAATAAGTGGAGGGGGTATTGCAATGGGCTGGGTTGATGATGGAGGAAAGTCCAGGATAGAGTCCAGTCTATTGGTATTACAGGTGCATTGTCCAATGGGGCATAGGAGGGGGAGCAATAGCAGTTCAAGGTGGACAGGGTGACAGAGTGGGATAGAAGGGTGACAATCAGGAGAGTCTTATTTCCTGGCGGAGTTCTTGGCAATGTTCTCCGGCTTCTGCCTGGATCACAGGGACCATTTGAGGGGTGGTTCTCCTTCTGCAGGGGTTGGGGTGCTTGTGGCATGTTGGTCCAGTGGCAGGGCCTCTTGTCCACTAGCGCCAGCAGAGGTGGAAGGCTGTTCATCGGTGTGGCTAGTGTCAGGGGCCGTTTAGCGTGCCACTGCCTCCCTCATGGTGTTGGCCATGTCAGTCAGCACCCCTGCAAGGGTGAACAGGATGGTGTGGATGTGTTTGAGGTCCTCCCTGATCCCCAGGTACTTTCCCTCCTGCAGCCGCTGGGTCTCCTGCAACTTGGCCAGTATCTGACACAAGGTTTCCTGGCAATGTTGGTATGCTTCCAGGATCCCTGCAAGTGCCTCATGGAGAGTGGGTTGCCTAGGCCTGTCCTACCCCTGTCGCACAGCAGTCCTCCCAGCTTCCCTGTTGTCCTGTGCCTCTGTCCCCTGAACCATGTGCCCACTGCCACTGACCCCAGGTCCCTGACCCCAGGTCCCTGATTGTCTTGGGTTTATGGGGTTGCCTGGGGTCCCTGTAGTGGTGGACACACTGCTGATTGACGTGTCCTGGGGACAGTGGTACAGGCCCGCTGGGTGGGTGCTGTGCTGGTGTTTCCTGAGGGGGAGGGTCTTTGGTGATATGTGACTGTGGCAGGGTAACCTAATGTCCAGAGGTCCCTGATGGGCCAGGTTGGTCATCATGATCCAGGCGTGCAGAGCTGCTGTCATCACTGTGGGCCTCTTCTGTGGGGGGACTGGATGTTGCTGGCACCTCCTCTCCAGTGACGTTGAGTGGGGGTCCTGTGGGGATGTAAATGCAGTGTTATTGTATCTGCGTGTGCCTGCCATCTTGTGCATGGGTGTTTTTCCCTGAATGGTTGTGATTGCCCTGTCAGCGTTGACTTATGTACGTGGTGATTTTGTGGGCTAGGTAATTCTCTCTAATGGGCATGCTTTAGTGATGGGTGTCCATGAAGGTCTGTGAGTGGTGTCCATGCATTGGTGTTGTATGCAGGGCTTGGTATTGGGATGGGTGGGTTGTGATAGTGGGGTACATGTGAGATGGTGGAGTGATGGGGGTGAGGAGAGGGGTAGGAGTTTCTGATGGCATGCAGGTAGGGGGGGATAAAGTAGTAAAGATTTGACTTACCAGAGTCTAGTCCTCCTGCTACTCCTGCGAGGCCCTCAGGATACATGATCGCCAATACTTGCTCCTTCCATGTTGCTAGTTGTAGGGGAGGAGGTGGGGGTCCACCGCCAGTCCTCTGTACGGCTACCTAGTGTCTTGCTGCTATGGAACGCACCTTCCCCCGTAGGTCGTTCCACCTCTTCCTGATGTCATCCTTTGTTCTGGGGTGCTGTCCCACGGCGTTGACCCCGTCCACGACTCTCTGCCATAGCTCCATCTTCCTTGCAATGGACGTCTGCTGCACCTGTGATCCGAATAACTGTGGCTCTACCCAGATGATTTCCTCCACCATGACCATTAGCTCCTCCTCTGAAAACCTGGGGTTTCTTTGGGGTGCCATGGATGTGGAGTGAATGATATGTGTGAGGATGTGTAGGGTGATGTGTTGGGGTGTGTGCTGTGATGTGCGTGGATGGTGTATGGATGATGGTGTTTTGTGGCTCAGATTGAGTGGGTGCTCCTGGCTTATCTCTCTCTCTGTCAGCAATCTTTTTTTTTTCTTCGTTAAAAAGGGTTGTGGGTAATGTGGTTTTGTTTTTTATAGTGGTGTTGGTGTGTGGGTGTGGTGTGTGTATGTGTGTCAGGTGTGTGTAGTTTGAATTGTCCAATGTGGTGTAGTTTTGTAAGTGTGTGTGTATTTTGAGCGCGGTGGTGTGTACCGCCAATGGTTAACTGCGGTTGAAAGACCACCGCGGTGATTCATGGGTCCTGATATTGTGGGCGTATTTCTGTTGGCGTAACGGTGTGGGTTTTGGTATCACCAGTTTATCACTGACCTTTGGGCTGGCGGACTTGTGTGGGTGTCTGTATAGTGGCGTATTTCTCTGTTTGGGTCATAATAGCCGTAGCAGTATACCGCTGCAGTCATGGTAGGTTGCCGGCCGTCAGCACGGCGGTAGGTGACATTTACCGCCAATGTTGTAAGGAGGGCGTTAGTTCTAGTTTTTGTTTCCCACATAGGATCAGTCAAATATTCCACATGATAAATCTTTGGGAAAACCACACCTAATTAACATGTACCATACCTTGGGTGATTTAAAGTATGCATGCTCCCAGCAAACAAAATAAACTCTGAGAATAACAGGAACTTGTCCTCCCAAGAACAGAAGCCAAGTTCCTACATATTAAAAACTATGGTCACAATCACTTCAACCCATGTACTTAGTGTTAAAGGAAGATTTATTTCTACTCACACATAATTTCCCTTCGTGTTGCAAATCAAGTAGTATAGGCATAACTCTCAAGTCTTGGTGTTTCACTACTTCCTTATCCCGCTGTCCTTTGTATCTCTAATTTCATCCTGTTTCCCCCCCCTGCATGTATTGCTCTCTTCCTGTCTTTTATTAGATCCAAAGATTTCTTCTCAACCTCATTTAATTTAAAGAATACATCAAATGGTTTCTATGATCATAAGCTGTGTTCAGTGTCAAATTCAGTTTAAGGAAACAATTAACTATCTCCACTGTCTTAGCATGGGGATGACTACTCAAATACCTGAACAAAGGAACATAAGAAAGTACCAAATCATAAGATGAGTAATAATATTGGAAATGTTAACATATAACAGACTTAACAGAAAGCTACACGTAACACCACACATTGGAGGAATATTGTGATAGATAATTACATCTGATACTGATGCGGGTAACTGCATAGAGACATAACAGTCATTTGCATCCATGATTCAACATATTCATAAAGCAATTAAAACAATATTTGAATAATAACCCTCTTTAGATGAATCTACATGCAAAGCTTTATTATCTAGTGCATGCAAACTATTATCTGTAGGACTCTGGTTCTTAGGGGTAGCACTAGGCTTAAGCTCACAATGGCGAACTACACTCCAACTACTATATATCTATGTCTATTTGTGCTATTGGTTTCCATGACTTCTCTAGAATCAGACCATTTAGCAGAGATTAGCAGCAACATGGTCCTCTCTATTCACTTCCACTTGAACACATGACAAAACAAAATTCAAATGATGTGCATTTAAATTATTTACAGAATCTTCGCGAGTCTTCATTATCCCTATTCCGTCTTCTTCTAAGTGGCACTCTTATGCTCTTTCTGCTGCATCGGGCCTGGGAAACCTTTTTAATTCTGTTTAAACAATGCCAGTTTTACTATCTCTAACAGAACACAAGTCAAAGTTCATTTCAAATGTTGATGTCAATAGTATTTCAAATCAGTTAGGTCACTCAGTTCAGGTTGCAACTCTGGTTTATCAAGGAACAACTGGGATCTCACTCTTGTTCTCCAAATTACAGATTTCCCCTTCACAGTTGTTATCAGCAAAATATGTCCATTCAGGGGATGAGTACCTGTGACTAGTCTATCTAGCATTTTTGATCTCCTAAGTACAGATTGTTCACGTTCACTGTCACTCAGGCCAGAATCCTCAGTGTCCTCTGGTTCAGTACTCAGTCCCTGTTTCATAGGCAATCTTAACCTCTCACTTTCTTGCTTTCTCATCCATCGATTCTCAGTCTCCACTTGGCATGACAGAGCACTAGGCCATTTGTCAGGGTCTGAATCTGCCTTAGGTGGTGGTTCAGGGCAAGACTACTCAAATGTCAGTTCATCAAGATCCCCTCAGGCTGACGTTTCGCTGTAACAGGCTGTTGCTGTGTCTCAGTACTCTGTGTGCATCCTCTTCTTGCTGTCCCTCTGTTGTGGCTTGCACTTCAAGAAAAGGTATTGTCACTTCATCAAGAGGACACTGCACTGTACGAGTGTGCCCTGCATGAATCCAGTTCAGAAGACCCCGACACTTAACAGCAGTATTCATCACTAGGATGACCTGGTATGGTCCACACCACCTAGGTTCAAGATATGTTTTCTGAATGTGCTTCTTCTCCAAGACCCTTTTCACCACGACTGGGGTCATGGCACTGAACCAGACATGGAAAGGCACTAACATATTCAACTTGGTGGGACACAGACTGGATCACATCAGCTAGTCCCTTTCAATATTCATTTTCATTTCATTTCAAATGTTTTATTAGGATAAAACTCATAATAGAATAATACAATAAAACAGTAAAGAGGAATACATCTCAAGTCACATTAATCACAATCAATGCCTGAGGCAAAAAAAAAAAAATGCATAAGCAGACAAATTGAAAAATTTAACATTCCAGATATTTTCTGAGTATTAGCATAATATCCTCTCATAGTACCATTTACATCCTACTCCATTTATAGCAGCTTAACAGGATTGTAATGCAATCATGATTACACAGAAAGTGTGCTAGATAATCATAAGTATTATAACATCTAATAGCTTCATTTTTCTTATACATTCACAGCAAAATTAGCATTGAACTAAAATTCACAAAAACGCAAGAAAGTGATTAAAATATTATTCACAGATAAAATGGGGACGAGATATATCATGAGGGGAATAGATATATTGTGGCAGAATCCCTAATTGTCAAGTCTACAAATAAAATTAAAAGCATGTTATAAAAAATATTTTCTGCTGTAAAAAAAAGGGTTTTGAAAATTGTTTTCTAATGTCCTCATAAAAATTACAAAAGAGAATAAAAGCAAGGTTGACTGGCAGGATTTGCCATCACATGGGCACTTAGGTACCTTCTGACCCCCACATTGGGGAATGCTACCATAAAGTGTAAAGTGCCTATTCATAACCTAGTGAGATAAAATCTAAGTTGAATATTAGGGACCTTTAACAGGTATCTCTGGAGTCCTTGGTTTATTGGACCCTCACAATATCCTTCACATTGAATTTAGCATTCTCCTTAGCTTCTCTTGCAGACTCTCTGGATCCTATTACGGCCATCTTCACTTCTTTTTTATATAACACAGAATGCTGGCATGGTTTTTAATATCAATATTCACATCCAGCTCCCTTAAAAGGCTATTGACATATACAAACCAGCAGATTTTTGCACTGTGATCAAGGATTAAACAGTCATTTATGATCTCTTTGATAAACCTCATGCCAACTTTACTCCAGATACTGTGCCAGACAATAAGCAGTCTAGGTAGTGACCTATGTCCAGTACATGCATAAAATAGTATCCCTGCACTCGCCAAGTCTGGGAAAATGGTCCTGAAGGTCATGGGGCACCTCTGCTAGTGCAGGGGTACCCTCACACACAGGTACTCTGCACCCTGCCCTCAGGGCTGGAGGGCCTGCTATAGGGGTGAATTATAAGTGACCTGGTGCAGCGTAAATGGCAGTGAAGGCTGCATGCACCTTTTCATGCAGGCTGCAATGGCAGTCCTGCAGAAGCCTTTGCATGGACTCCCTATGCGTGGCAAAAGCTATGCTGTAGCCCATAGGAATCCCCTGGAACCCCAAAGCCCTTGGTACCTAAGTACCATAAAAGTGGGACTTAAAAGGGGGCACCAGTATGCCAATTGTGGGTGAGATACTGGGTTACCAGTATGCAACAACCATAATATAAGGGAGAGAGCATAACTAATGGGGGCCTGATTAGCAGGATCCCAGTAGACACAGTCAAACACACTGACAAACAGGCCAAAACTGGGGGTAACCAAGTTAGAAAGAGTCTACTTTCCTACACCATGCTTTCTCTTGTAGCGCTGCTTTTCTCATGTTTAGGATCTGTTTATAATTTTATTTCAGATATTTAACTTTTTTGTTATTTTTGGCCTGACTTTTAATGCTTTTTTAAGGTCCGACTTGCTTTTGAGCAATGGTATTCAAGCCAATCAATATTCAATTTTTTAAGGTTTTTTCACATGGTTTGCAGGCATCATTCTGATGGGATTAAGATGACATTCCCACTTCCAAACTTATTGCAATAATGACAAAGATTTGATCTCTTCAAAGTTGCCAGATCAATCCTGGGACATGGGTCAATTGGAACAACACAACCTCTACCTTGTTGTGGGAAGCCATTTCCACCTTGTATCATAGGAGCTCACTGCTGATACACTCCTGGCATATAACCAGCATTCCCTACAAAAGGTTGATTCTGACTTCCTCTCTGTGCTGCTTTCATTAGGCCACCATCAATTTCTACTTCACTCGCTACATTTCTAATTCATCATACAATATTTTGTATATCTTAAAAAAAATCTCACCAACTGATTTATTTTGCCAACAGAACAAATGTTGTTGAATTATTAAACTAATCTCTGGTATCAATCCTGTCACAAACCGGGACCCAAAATGACCATGTCTTTACCTTCTAGAGTCCCCATTCTAAAATACTGCTTAAACACCAGCAAATATCTCTCATAACAGGCATGCACTGACTCTTTCAGCTCCTGAGTCATCCTTTCAATCATAACCTAATAAATGTCTTAGGTTATCTTTTCCATTTTAGAAAGGTTATCACCTATTGATACTTTTTCACCACCAACAGTGATGGGGCATGTGATATCAGATTTCTCTGAGGTTTCTTCTCCAGTCACTCTACAGATACTTTACACTCTGCCCACAAATAACTGGGCACCACAATGGTATTCAAATCCACCAACAAGACTTGTGAAATCTTGTGAAATGTTCACCAGCTGCTCAATCTCTGTATACCATTCCACTGGCTTTTTCTCTCAATTTTGGGAAATCATTGGTGAACAACGCAAGATCACTCCTACCTCAAGGCACAAGGACATAACGTCCACCAGGCACTTCTGTCAATGGAAAATTTGAAGCGCTCTCTTCATCCATTAAATATAAAGGTGGCTCTCCCTTTGTTTTATATTGATCTTTCTTCTTTGCCCCTCTGCCTCTGCCTTTCCACTTATCTATCTCACTCCATTTTGCAATACTACAAATTAATTGCTTAACTTGCATTTTCCTTCCTGATTTTCTCATACTGCAAATGTCATTGTCATCAAAACATACATAATAGTTTTTCTGCAGTTACTTGGTTTGGTTTCAATCTACATCATAGGTCTGGGCCAAATGCAGACAATTTATCATGAGCTTGTGCTACATGTTCGCTGTCTTGGTAGGTAGGTAGTTAGGAAGATCAAGGTTTCCTTCTAGCATCTCATCCAGTTCTAACTTTAACCTGATCAAATCTACTACATTTCCCCAACTGGGGACTGAATTATTTCTATCCTATTCCTGAACCTTTATTTTCTTTTGAAGACCTTTTGAAAAATCTAATCAAATCATCTAGTTCTCGGGAATTAGTGTCATTCTGTAGTACAGAAGTTTTGGACACTATTCCTTCTGTGGGACTACTGTTGATGACACTCTGAGGTGAATTTCAAACAGACATGTTAAAATTTTGGGATCTTTGAGTGGACTCTCCTACGGGAGTAAATCCTGCCTGATTCATGTTTGATGCTGTAGAGGCAACATAAGGGGTATTCAACTGAGTCAGGACTGAAGGAGTTCCTTCCATTCGAGGAACCACAGGAGCATTAGGTGATATATCTTCTCCAGCAGTGACTGTAAAAGTATGTGTTCTGGTTCCTGCCAACTCATGCTTATACAAAGGAACTTAGGGTCATCACGACCCCGGTGGTCGGCATTAATGTGGTGGTAAATAGCGCCAACAGGCTGAAGCCAACCCACCAATGTACCACTCTGACTGCCACAGCGGTAACAACCATTGTTCCACCTGCCGGATTATGACCCTGCCTACCTCCATGGCTTTTGTGGCGTTTGTAATGCAACGAAAACCATGGCGGTAGGCCTTATCAGTGACAGGGAATTCCTTCCCTTTCACTGATAGCGACCTCCCCCCTTCCCTTCCAGTTACCACCCCACCCCCCTACTGCACCAGACCAGCCCTAACCCCCTACATTCCAGACCCCTTCACACACACATGCAAACACATACCCATTCCCACATGCTTACATGCATGCATACATTCATTCACACACACATCCGCACACACTTTCAAATATACACGCAGACACACAGTCACATAACACAACATACACACACTGACACCTCCATACATGTACACATGCATTCAACACACAACACACACCTGCATCCACGCACACACAAACATTCACCCCTCCCCACACACACAACACCCCCCACTCCCTCCCCTGTCGGAGACATGACTTACCTGGTTCCAGGGCGTCCTCCGGCAGGGAACCAGAAGGGGTGCTACTACTGCCAGCAGCGCCACCAGCAGAACACCACCAGGGCATACTATTGGTCATAATATGGCTAGCGGTGGTCTACTGGCATGGTGCTGCTGGTGGCAGCGCCACCTTACCGCCATACGCCAGCATGGCCACAGCCGGATTTCCGCCATTCTTGTGGCGGAAATCCATATGTGGTCATAATATGGCAGATGGCTGGTAGCCGCAGCGATGGTCTCTTGGCGGCTGTCACCGCGGCGGTAGGCGATTTTTACCGCTGATTTCAAAATGAGGGCATAGTGACCAATAGTGATAAAAACAGTGATCGCATTGGGGTGTTGGGTACACAGGAGCTAATTGATGCACTCTCCCATCAGGTTCTGACTCATATTTACTGGTGCAGTGGGTATTGCAAAGATTCCACTGCACCATTCATTTCCTTGGGTTGGGCCACATTATATGGAGGTGGATGTGTTGATGACAACACATCTAGGAAATCATCACTAGAATCACTGTCACTGTCTTCACCTGTACTCTCTAGGTTTCCTGCCTATTCCTCTTTCTTCTTCCCTTTATTTTCTTTCTCTTTCTCAGCTTCTTCACTTGTCAGTGCAGGATATAGTCTAGGTCCCTCTAATATATCAGTTCTCCACCACGATTGTTCTGCATCCCATTTAACATTAGTACAACTACTCACTTCCTTTTGGACTCTTTCCTGATATTTTTCCCTTTGCCCAACATGATCTTTGTGCTCCAAGCATTAAGGGGCAAATGTATACTTTTTGATGCAGAACTGCACTAATGCAGTTTTGCATTAAAAAGTTTAGCACCGGCTTGTGCCATTCCTGAGCACCAGCCGGGCACCATATTTATGGAATGGAGTAAGTCAGTGCAAAGGGTGGTCTAGCGTGAAAACAATGATGTTAGCTGGGTGGGGTTGGTGGTATGGGAAAAGAGGGTTTTGCACCAAAAAATGACATTAGTCTGGTTAGAGGCAGAAAAATACTTCTAGCCAGCCTAGCATTATTTGCTGACACAAAACCATCCATACCACATGGCTCCTGTCTTAGAAAAGACAGGAGTCATGCCCACAACCCCAATGGCCAGCACAGGGGACCAGTGACCCCTGGGCATAGCTAATACACCCTGTGTCATGCAGGGGTTCCATGTTGGGCCCCCAATGGCACTTTAATTTAAAAAAATACTTACCTGTACTTACCCTACTTACCAGGGATGGGGTCCCCCATCCTCTGGTGACCCTCTGGTCTGGGTGGGAGTGTTCCTGGGGCTTGAGGAGGGCACCTATAGACCCATTCCATAGTGTTTAAATGTGGAAATGGGTCCACAGGTCCCCTAATGCCTGGTCTGACCTAGGAGTTAAAAAATGGTGCAAAGCATTAGCACGGGGGATAAATATAGGGCTATGGGGTTAGCACCATTTTTTAGATGGGAATGCCTGCCTCTCATTGACGCAAGGAGGTTCACACTTCTAAAAAATGGTGCAAACTCCAATATTTTGATGTTAGACGTGTCTCACATCAAAATATAAATGTGGAGTTGTTTTTGCGCCAAATTTGCATTAAAAAATAGCGCAAATTTGGCACAAATGGAGTATAAATATGCCCCTAAGTGCTTTGAACTGTGTGGGTCTAAGAGATGACTTCATTTTGTACAACACCCTTCCCAAGCTTTCAATGATTCTCAAATTAAATATGCCATAGTGTGGAAACATCAATGCACCTTCTTTCTCTCTGATCGTATGCCACTGACTCAACCAAATACATGTGTGAAGGCCCACATTTATGGCCATATATTGCTCTTGTTTGGATTTGGGTGGTGCCTCTTCCCAATCTCGAACATCTATTCTCACATCTCCCCTAATCAGATTTTGTGTAGCCTTAAATCATTGCCTTTTTTTAACAATAATATCACAAATAGGATGAAATCTCGAACATGGAATAAATTATTTCTGGTTGCAAATTCTTTCATCCGGTGTTAACAATCAATAACAGTGGCCACAAACACCAACTGTCCAATCTCAGCGTGGCACACTGTGATGTCCTTCTCACTCCTCACAGCGGCTCACCCTTCTTTACAATTCCTCACAAATGTTGCAATACAAACATAGAAAAAATCCTACACCAATCATAACTTACTCTCACACAAAGGTATTTGTTCCTATCTGAATTATGTAGCTGACAATACCTCTTGACTAACACCACCAAATGTAGCAGACAACTACAACACAGTGATTTTTACACTGACAACTTATTACTATTCTAGGACCTTAGGCTACATCTAGCCCAAAACCCACTTTAATTTCTTTCCATTAAGCGCTTCGACCCAACTTAAAACAGCACACATCACACCACTCAACCTCAGCAAAACACCACAAGCTTGACATAAGCAATTGCAATGCACAACCCTATTGATACTCCTCGGCTGTTATGACTTGTTTCCAAATTTCTTGAATACTGCGGTTCCCTCAAATTGGGCTTTGAGACCAGGAATGGGCTTTAGCAAGACTGGGCTCTCACATGGACACAGTAATTTCCTCTGTCTCAATAACTAAACCATCCAACATTTTACCATCTGAAAGAGTGCAAGTGCGTGATTTACAATCTTTCATCTGATGGCTCTTTTTAAGTTGACTGAGATGCTAACGGTGTTATCAATAGCAAAACAATTCATTTTTTGTGAAGCTCCTTTGGCCACACAATAAGGACCAGGAATTGGTGGTTAAAGTTAAGCAATTTTATCATCAATTAATAATCAATCCATAATATATAGGCATGCCAGGAGAATATTAAAAAGATACAAGATTACAGCTGGCAGGCTGAAATAGCGCTCTCAGTAGGATAAGATACAAAATAATCACATCCACAGCAATACAGAAACTGAGAAGTAAATGAGGTATTCTTTAATGAAAACCTGATTCTCTCTCTAAGCATAAATGAATTGTTAAGTAATTTATTTAGGATTCTATGTTCAGAATCAGGATGGTTTACAGAGCGGGGTCTCAATGAAATTCAGAAATGCGAGGAGGTGTCAGCTCAGTGAAGACTCCAGTAGAGGTCTTCCAGAATTGGAATAAGTGTTTAGCACAAAGCTTTATAATCCTGGCCCCCTGATATACCTCTTTAAAAAAATTGTTGCACAGAGATTTTCATTTTGATTTGTGTTTGTGGATCATTAGAGAAGTAATTTAGCTTTGGTAGAAATTGCAGATACAGGCCGAATTTTTCCAGACAACATTTTCAAAAATGGTGTGTGTGTTTCATTGATGATGTAACATTTCAGGAACCATGAGACCTATATACTCCATTTTGGTGTCAAAACATATGTTTTGGGGGTCAAGTGGTCTTATTGAGACAGAATATAATTCCTTAAGGCATTCCTTCCACCATTTTCCAAAATGGCTGCTATAATAGAGGAAAAAGAAACATATATAAATGAAACAAATAATTATGGTTTTTAATCCTTACATGTATACACCAAACAATGTTTATGATCTGAATATGAAACAAAATGTCTGTCACTCCTGTTTTAGACACATTTTCATAGATCACTCTATTTATTTGTTTCAGCAATCGCAATCGCAGAATTTTGAAAATTTGAGAAGAGCATATCAACAGGGACATTGTTTTGTAGCACAGGTTTTGCAAGTACACGTACAAGTATGTTCTGTGGGTTGAGGTTTTGGAGATTTTGTAGGTTTTAGCATCCTGTAAATATCTTCCTACCCAAATTCACACAAATAGAACTTTCTTTTAATGTGTTCACACACAGGATATGATGCTGATGAAAGATCACTTAGCAGTACTGATCTCTTGAATTCCCTGTACCTAAGATAATCAATAGTGTGACAGCCAGAACTCATTTTCCACACATGCACAAGGTATTTTTCTACGTCTTTAATATCACATTCTTCTTCTGTCTTGGCAAATCCTTTTAGAAATTTCACAGGTTCTGCAGTTAAAGCTCCAAGCTTTGTTCCAATTTGGCTCATAGTGTCATCACCCATAAGAATATTTGCCTTGATAAGAATACTGGGCATCTCTGGGCCAAGTTTCTTGTACAGAATATGAAGATGGATTAAGCATCTTTTCTCACCTGTTCTATAATGTATCCACAACTCTGAAAATCCTTCACTTATTAACATTGCAACAAATCTAAGTAGCACAATACTTACATCTGTGTTATTTGACAGTACAATGACTTGACTGGAGCCATTTTGAACAGCCCACTGAGCATGTGGCACAACACTAAGGTAAGCTTCCTCCAATTTGCTGTTAAGTTCTTGAACAATATGGCTTGTACCTTTTGAATACATCTCTGCAGGCACCAACTCCTTGTTGACAATCATTCCATCTGCAATAATTGGAAATTCCGTGTTCACTTAAGTGTCAACAATGTTTTGGCGAGATAACAACTCTAAGTTCAACTTGTTCGATGTTGATGATCCAAATTTATCAAGTTCCACAGGTATAGATGTCAAATCTTTGATGCACGCAAGGTCAATTGATCTACTTTTCTCTCACATTCTTTAACAGATAGTTCAAGAAAACTGACAAAGACAATGAGGGTCATTCCGACCCTGGCGGTCCATGACCGCCAGGGCCGGGGACCACGGAAGCACCGCCAACAGGCTGGCGGTGCTTCCAGGGCCATTCTGACCGCGGCGGTAAAGCCGCGGTCAGAAAAGGGGAACCGGCGGTTTCCCGCCGGTTTTCCCCTGGCCCAGGGAATCCTCCATGGCGGCGCTGCTTGCAGCGCCACCATGGGGATTCCGACCCCCTTCCTGCCAACCTGTTTCTGGTGTTTTTCACCGCCAGAAACAGGATGGCGGGAACGGGTGTCGTGGGGCCCCTAGGGGCCCCTGCACTGCCCATGCCACTGGCATGGGCAGTGCAGGGGCCCCCTAACAGGGCCCCATAAAGATTTTGACTGTCTGCTTTGCAGACAGTGAAAATCACGACGGGTGCCACTGCACCCGTCGCACCCCTGCAACTCCGCCGGCTCCATTCGGAGCCGGCTTCCTTGTTGCAGGGTCTTTCCCGCTGGGCCGGCGGGCGCCCTTTTGGCGGTCGCCCGCCGGCCCAGCGGGAAAGCCAGAATGGCATCCGCGGTCTTTTGACCACGGAGCGGCCATTTGGCGGTTCCCGTTTGGCTGGCGGCGCCCGCCGCCAGCTAAACTTAGAATGAGGCCCAATGTGCAGTTTTTGCAAGGTGCACACTGACTTTGATATCTGTGGAACAGTCAGAATGACCTCTTGGAAGTTTTGCATGGACGAAAACGTGACGATTCGCAATTGTGACATATATAGCTCATCTCTCTGAAAACATTGCAAATATAAAGGACTTCATAGTAAACTAGCAACAATTGAGCAACATATTCTCTTTTTTGTGTCTGACCAACAATTCCCTTGAAGCTTTTCTGTGATCTCTGGATCGTTTGTTAAAGTTGCAAATCTGGAACCAAAGCATGGAAACTTCCCTCTCTGTCTTTCACCACAAAATGTCTGTGGATGTATATTCTGTAGAGGTTTTTCCACCTCCAGCTCCTTAATCTTTCTAGACACTAGGACCTATGCCTCAGGTAGTTTATGCAATTTGCGAAACTCAATAATCAGAGATTCCACAGTCTTCACGTACAGCTCCCAAATACATTCCTCATTAGGATGTACCACGTTTTTCACTAGAGCTATCATGTGTAAAACATTTCCACACTACTTAAACTCTGACTTTTCTTCACATTCTTTGACATACACTACAAACTTTTTCAGGTTTTCTGATTTTGAACTGAGTGTATTGAAAATTGCATAATTTTGAAAGAAGAGCACACTGTGCCTTGTTCACTTCTGAGATAAGACATGCAAAACCTTATTTGTCATTCTTGTTCCAGAAAGAATTCCACGCAATGTTTCTATAGCCTCATAGATGATGAGTGTTGAACCTGGCTGTTTTTGCAGAGTCATCTCAAAACTTTTTGCCTCCCTCCTCCTATTTTCTTGACTTGTTTATCTTGGCTTTAGGACTCTGGGCTAACCAGTGCTAAAGTGCCTATGATCTTTGTGTAAGTTGTATTGGTGATTGGTTTATCCCTGGTTGGCATATTTGATTTATTAGTAAGTCCCTAGCAAAGTGCACTAGGGGTGCCCAGGCCTGTAAATCAAATGCTACCAGTGAGCCTGCAGCACTGATTGTGCCACCCACATGAGTAGCCCTGTAAACATGGCTCGGACCTGCCACTGCAGTGTCTGTGTGTGCAGAGATAACCTGCCAATTGGGCCTGGCAAGTGGACCCACTTGCCAGGCCTAAACCTTTCCTTTTTATAGATGTAAGGCACCCCTAAGATAGGCCATAGGTGGGCCCATGGGCAGGGTGCAGTCTATGTAGAAGGTAGGACAAGTGCTGGTGTGTTTTACATGTCCTAACATTGAAATACTGCCAAATTAATTTTTACACTGTTGCAAGGCCTATCTCTCTCATAGGTGAACATGAGGGCTGCCTTTAAATAACTTCTAAATGTGGAGTTTGGGGTCTCTGAACTTGCAATTTAAAAATGCATCTTTTAGTGAAGTTGGTTTTTAAATTGTCAGTTTGAAAATGCCACTTTCAGAAAGTAGGAATTTTATTGCTTAAACCATTCTGTGACTCTGCCTGCTTGTGTATTCCCTGTCTGGGTTAGACTAGCAGTTGGGCTGCTTGTGAATCTCCACTAGACAGTGACACAATAGGAGCTGGGGTGTTGCCTGCATATCCTGATGGGCCATCTGGGCTAGAGTGAAGGGAGAAGTGATCACTTACACCTGAAAGGCTGGGCCTGCCCTCACACAATTGTGACTGGGAAATGGATGCATCACATGCATTGCAGCTGCAGAAAATTACACAACACCCATTTGTGGCTGCTAAAATCAAAGCAAACCCCACGCAGCGCGGTTTTCCATCACTGTGTGTGTCTGGATTTCACACACATCATTGCTGGGTGTCAAAATCAATGTGAACCGGTGCAGATCTGAAGTGCCTGTCTGGAAATCGATGCATCGCTTTTTTGCTGTCGCCTACCTGACCTTGGAAGAAACAACGCTCGGCTTCACTGCAAGTAAGTATTAGATGCATCATTGACTTTTCTGATACACACTCACCCATACAGCTTTATTTTTGACGCAAGCCTGGTACTTTGTGTAACATCAATGTTTCCATTGTTTTTTGTGGAGTAAGATTGTGTTATTTTGAAAATTCATATCTTGACTTGTGTATGTTGGACTTTTGTTGTTTTGGTCTTGTTTGATTTAGATAAATATTGGCTTTCTTTCAAAACTGGTGTGGTGTCCCATTGTAGTGTTTTCACTGTATTGCTGTGTGTGTTGGTACAAATGCTTTACATATTGCCTTTGAGATAAGCCAGACTGCTTGTACACCAAGGGGGTGAGCAGGGGTTATCTTAAGTGTGTATCTCTGTTGCCCTGACTAGAGGGAGGGTCCCTACTTGGAACAATTTCTAACAATGAGTATACCTTGTAATGAATGAACATAGTGAGTTCCGCTCAATACTGACTGAACAGTTTTGCTTCCAAAGATTTCAGCCTCAATAAGTGCAAGTGCATCGTCTATTCCACATTCACTGAGATAAATTCCTGCACATTGCAACACAATGTTTGTCTTGTGGAAAATGCCCATTATTGGATAAAGATCATCAAATTCTACTGGCTTTCTCATAAAAAGGTCAGATACAATACGGAAAACACCTTCATCCCAGAAAACTGGAAGAATAGGCTAGTCTTCAAGCTGAGCACGCATATTTAGAATTTCTTTTAGAGCTGTGCATACTGTTGCATAGTTTGTGACTGGAAATGGTATTACTGGTAAAAACCCAACCTTCATCAGTGGGACGGTATTCTAGGAGATCAGAGCGTGAATTGCAGCCCATGGAGGAAATGGCTTTTCTTCATTCACAACATCAGTTAGAAGAAGATCCCTATCCTTAAACACTTGAAACTTTCTGGTAGACTGGGACGTTTTGATAGCTTGTAGTGTTTTTGCACACCTTGGCAGGGACGCTTGGTTATAAGTTTGCAGATTTGTTTGTTTATGCCCACAGCTGGCACATCTTGTTTTCCAGCAGCTGCTTCACTGATACAATCTTGAAAAAGCACTGTGACACTAGCATGTATGCTGGATGTTCCAGACAAATAAGAGCTTTCATCAGAATCAAAACTCTCAAGAGTAGCGATTGGAAATTTTTTCCTGGTAAAGTTTCTTGGAAGTGATGGGCTGTCAGGTTCATAGATTTTACAGCATGAGCTGCTAACAAGCTCCTGCTCTGTACTATGCCAATATAGCTTGTTGATACACCATTCCTATTCATTGAAGTGATTAGCTCACTACTTTTGCAGTTATTGCATGGGCAGTCATCATGTGCACTGGAGTTTTCTTTTTACTGTGATGTAATTCATAAATCATGATTAGGAAAAGACAGTACATTTGCACAGCATAAGCCTGTTGGTTCATGGGATTGTCTTCCACTTCTTCCTTATATCTTCAAAGCCATCGTTAATGTTGTCAGCTTCTGTTTTGAATTCAAGAATTTTACTTTGTAACAGTTTTGCTTTGCTGATATTTAACAATGATGTAAGCAATGTTAAGAAAGCAGCAGGCATTCTTGTTGACTCCCACAATTTGTTTGCAGAGCTCTGAAGCATAACAAAATTTGTCACTGAGTCCAAAATCTAAGTCTTTCAGAACATTTCTTAAAATGGTTCTTGCTGATTTTACTGCATCCTGCAATCTTATTTTGGCAGCAAGAACTTCAGGAATTAAATCAGCCGAGTACACCATAAGTGGATCATTCTTTTTGTTAGACTGACAAAAATGAATTCTGTCATTGTACGTTCTCACCAGAAAAATCTTAATTGCATTATTATGGATCAACACATTTTCATAAAATCTGACCATTATTTCTCTGATCTCACTGAGTGTGAACCTGTAGCCAGCACTCAAGAGTGGCTTTAAAACTTCATTTGCTTTTCCAAAGAGTGCAAACTTAACTGAAGGCTGGTGGTTAGATTGCTGCTGGTAGCTCATTGTGCATTCATAGTTTTGAATGTATGCACACATGCAGTTCAAGTTGGCGTACAATTTCACTGCAAATATATTCACCTCACTGTTTGGATCAGCTACATGGCTGAAAACTTAATCTTGGAAGAAACTAGCTGCAGATAAAAACATGTTTGTCTTTCAAGAGTCACATACTCTGTACTTTGTTCTTTCATCCCTTGTTCTGCCTAATCAACAGATAACACATAGAAGAACCTCTGCTTTCTGATCAGTTGTTGGAGGTGCTTGTTTCCAGTCCAGGGAGGACCTGACTTGGTAGTTCAGGCTGGACTGTTCCCATGGGGAACGGGGTCAAGACTGATTTGCAAATAGCTGGTTCCAAACTGGAACGGCATGGGTGACAAAAGAACAATGGATTTAGGCCCAGATCTCTGCACTGGGGGTGAATGCTTGACATTGTTCAGCATTCCGTCCATCACTTGTTCTTTTTGCATTTGTTGCCCCAAGTGGGAAGGGTATGCCCAGACGTGGGTCCCGTGCTCCCCATGCCACTGGAATCAAGCTAGACTGGCTGATGAAGGGTGATACCCTGAAACCGTTCCTAGGATGCTTGTTTCCAGTCCAGGGAGGACCTGGCTTGGCAGTTTGGGCTGGACTCTTTCCATGGGGAAAGGGGTCAAGACTGATTTGCATATAGCTGGGTCCAAACTGGAACGGCATGGGTGGCAAAAAAACAATGGATTTAGGCCCAGATCTCTGCACTTGGGGTGAATGTTTGACATTGTTCAGCATTCCGTCCATCACTTGTTCTTTTTGCATTTGTCGCCCCAAGTGGGAAGGGTATGCCCAGACATGGGTCCTGTGCTCCCCATGCCACTGGAATCAAGCTAGCCTGGCTGATGAAGGGTGATACCCTGAAACCGGTCCTAGGATGCTTGTTTCCAGTCCAGGGAGGACCTGGCTTGGCAGTTTGGGCTGGACTATTCCCATGGGGAGCAGGGTTAAGACTAATTTGCATATAGCTGGTTCCAAACTGGAACGACATGGGTGGCAAAACAACGATGGATTTAGGCCCAGATCTCTGCACTGGGGGTGAATGTTTGACATTGTTCAGTATTGTGTCCATCACTTGTTCTTTTTGCATTGGACAAGGGGTAGCCATCAGTCTTCCAAATGGTTGGGCACTGGGTTTGGTTGTCTTCACTTTCTCAGAAGACTAGAGTCCAGATTTACCAGAATCTGATGCATCAGTACTGATGCTTTGAGCAGGCATTAAAAATGACATCAAAAATGGCGCAGTGAAATCTTATGTATTTTTATTGAGCCATTTTTGCAGACCTCCTAACGCTGGAATGCCCCCCTTGCATACATTATGCCTCGCACAGGCATAATTTGATGCACTGGGTTGCAAAGTGGCGCAATACATGCATTGCGCTACTTTGTAGCTATGGGGTGGACATTTTTGCCTTGGTGAGCCACATTAATGTAACAAAAAAAAATGATGTCAATTTGGTGCAGGGACGTATTGGGGCCTTGTAAGACTGGCCCTTGGATTCTTGTTGTGTTTCACTGGTTTCTGCTATTTGTTGACAATTTTTTCCAGGCCTTTTTCCATTGTATATGACTTGTAGCACCTGTTGTTACAATGATAAAATATTTGATCCTCTTAACCCATCAGGTTCATTCTTTTGTGAACTTCATCTTGCTATGTTCCCGAAGCATCTTGAACTCTCTTCTGTCCAGCCGTAGTTGATGTTAGCTTTTCTTTCAGATTAGTTTGGCATATGGCACATTTTTCTTTGTTGAAGGAGTCCTCAGATTTTGTGGTTAGCAACACTCTGCCAGGCGGTGACCATCCTCTGCTACCACCTGCTTCGTTCATGTTTATGAATTTGGATCAACTGAAAACTTGAAACAAAACAATTTTAAAATTAATTACCAATATGATGGCTATTACACATTATTATATAGCCGCCATTTTGGAAAATGGTGGGAGGGCTGCTCTGAGGAGTTATTTTCTGTCTGTATAAGACTATTTGACCCCCAAAACCTATGTTTTGACACAAAATGAAGTATAGAGGTCCCATGTTTCCTGAAATATTACATCATCACTGAAACACATCTGCCATTTTTATGTTGTCCGTAAATAAATCAGCCCGGATTAGCAATCTCTACCCAAGCTAAATTATTTCTCTAATTATACAAAAACACATATCAAAAATGAAAATCTCTGGACAACAATTTTTATGGAGGTATAAGAAGGGGCCGTTACTATCACACTTGCAAGAATAAGGAAAGCAGAGATGTCTGTACCCCTCAAAGTCTAAGGAATATCCTCTAACGTTTGACAGATTGAACATTAGTTAAAACCAATAAAACTTCAACAACAATCATATTTTTTCCTTCCCCACCAGGAACCAATCATTTCACTTCTTGTGGTGTGCATTTGCAACATCACCTGAATTTCCCATCCCACAGAACTTAGATGGTTGCTGCCACTTTGAGCACTTCAATTTCCTGATACACGATGAATAGGAGGCTTCATCTGCTCATTAAGTTAGCACCACATTTGCCTAAGGCATGGGCATTTGCCTAAGGCATGGGCCTAAGTCTTCAGGTTTCTTGACAAGATTTCTCTTCTCGGGCTCTGCTATGAGTAAACTGGTACGCAGAACAATACTCCTTTTTCTAGCTAATGGAATCATGAGAACGCACCTACAAAAGAAAGAACACGCTGACCAAGCAAAATACATTTCAAAATTAAGGCCTTTAGTCAGGCTAACTTTAATTAAACACCTAATGTGCATTTCAAATGCCTGATTATACATGGACACAAATGACTTTTCAAAATAAATACAAAACGTGAATAAAAGAAATACGTTACTTCTGCAAATGCAACCTAAAGGGTAAATATGAACAATACTAATGAACATCTGAAAGCAATTGAAATGAACATTAGTGTGCATGTTTATAATGCTTCAGTTTATTAATAGTTACATTTCATTAATGTGTTTAAATGTTTATGCACTTTAATATTATTTAGGGAGCACAGCAAATGTAGGGCCTCATTCACAAGGCCATTGCGCCGCTGCAGCGTCATTTTTTTTTATTTATTTTTTTTACACTGCAGTGACGCTAAAACAACTCCAAATCTACAAAGTGACACTAGAGGCCTCTAGCTTCACTTTGCACCCCTGGGTGTCAGCTACCAGCAATTATATGTGAGGTAGGCATTCCCAGGCAAAAATCCACCCAGAACTGACGCAGTGAAATTTACAACATTTCATTGTGTCATTCTGCTCCTTCACTGCATCAGAATTTTACGTCCTGCTCAGAGCATGCCGTAAAAGTGAGACAGGGCTTTTGTCTATGGGGACATCCTCGCATTGCTGGCGTAGCATCATTATTTCTTTTTAGGCTAGTCCAGCAATGCGTGACTTTAGCGCCACAGATGCATCAGAATTTCTGACACAACTGTGAAAACCTGTACCATGGAGCCCTGTGTTGTTAATACAGCACATCCATGGTGTCATTAGAGGGCCGCAGGGCAGTGCAAGAATTCTGACGCATCGGAGCCGTTGCATCAGATTCTTGTAAATGAGGCCCTCAGTGTCAAAAATATATCTGAAATTGCACAATGATAATGTCTAAAGGACGGAGTCTAATTTGCTACTCCACTTGCATTAGGGCCCATTGATTCCTGTGCAACGCCACTGAATAGCACTATCACGGATGGAACAAGGAAAGGTTGCTAGAAATGAATCATTCTAGTCCAGTTAATACTCGAAAAGCTCTAAGTTCTCTCACACATATTTGGACGCTACTAGAACGTTTCCCTTCACTGCTTGTAAAACAGATTATAAAAAGTAAATTGTCAGCTCGTTATAAACTCATTACCAGCTGAAAGACAGTCTTAATCGAACCTCCTTTCCTCTCGGTAATTGAAAGCACAATGGACTGGCTGAAAACAAAAGAGAGATGCGTGAGAATGTATTACTTTAGATGTGTGCTTAAATCTATCGCCTCATCCTATTTTAAACATGTGGGTTGCTACTCTCTCTTCATCACCTCGAAGATCTTCACCATACAGGCTGTGCATGCTCCCATGTTTTTCACACAGAACCAACATTGTATGCTTCGTCTTCTTTCAGGTGCATTAAGGAAGACAGCACCAATGTTGTGGCTTCAAATTCCCACCCATGCTTGTTGATATTCATGTGCGAGAAATTAATGTCGCAGTTAGTGTAAGTAGGAATCATTTTATCAGATGTTTCTTCGGAGGGTACAAAGAGGGTACTTTTAGTCAAAAAAATTGTATTTGATATTTGCTGAAGAATGCCCTTGGTGTAAACTTTAAAACTTTTGTACGTATTTCGAATATGACAGACTGTACTTTATTCCGACAGTTCAACAGATACATTGACTCCGCTGCTCTGACATAGTACAACGGCTTTTTTATTCAGGAAAGTGGAGGTCGCTGTAACTTCAACAAATTCAAGATTGTGACAACTTCATTGAAAGCCACAAAACGTTTCTGATCAGCACCATGATTAATGTGATTGATGTGGCTGCTCATCAAAGTTTTTTGTTCTTCAAAAACATACTCCCATGGCAGGAGTGTGTTACTAAAAAACTAAAACAGAAAAAAATAAAATATCCCTGGCCTGCAGTGAGATTTCTTCCAGCATATGGGGTAATTTCTTTGTTTTTTTGTGTGGAATTAACAGTCTTTCTCTAGAAGTCTCAAACAGTAAAATATATGACAGTACTTCAACCCGAAGGAGGGTGAATGACCATAGGTACTTTAACCTATAGACCAATATGCACTGGGCTGCTGATCAATGACTTCCCCTGGTGGATTAAGTTTAGGCTTCACTGTTGACCCTAATTACAGGAGAGGAAGCACACATTTAGGGCCAGATGTAGGAAGCATTTTGCATGGTGAAAACTGCAAAAATCGCAGTTTGCGCCATGCAAAATGCTCATCGCTATACACATTCATCGGTACCAACTCGCAAATTGTGAATGCGACTCTCAAATAGGAATGGGTGTCCCCTTCCTATTTGCGACTCGCATGGCGATGCCAAATTGCTTTGTGACCGTGAATGCGGTCGCAAAGCAATTCGCAGTTACCACCTGTGTCACACTTGTGGTAACCTATTCGCAAAAGGGAAGGGGTCCCCACGGGACCCCTTCCCCTTTGTGAATGTTGCCCAAAATGTTTTTTCAGAGGAGGCAGTGGTCCAATGGACCACTGCCTACTCTGAAAAAACGAAACCAAATGGTTTTGTTATTTTTTTTATTTTGCAACTCGTTTTCCTTTAAGGAAATAAAAAGATAATGAAAAAACTGCTTTATTTAAAAAGCAGTCATAGACATGGAGGTCTGCTGTCTTCAGCAGGCCACCATCCCTGTGAGTGCAGGGACTCGCTATGGGGCCGCAAAATGCGACCCACCTCATTAATATTAATGAGGTGTGTCTTTGCGACCCCATAGCAAATCGCAGACGGTGTCTGGGACACCGTTCTGCATCCGATTTTGCGAATCGGAAATTACGAGCCGCACCGACTTGCAATTTCCGATTCGCAAAATCGGAACTTCCTACATCTGGCCCTTAGTGGACAGGGTACCTGCACGTTTTATGAAGTACCCTGCCTCCAAAGTATGAATGAGGACCTTTGAAGATTTCGCAGTTTTCTTTTTCTCAATTGTATGAAATCTATGGAAGCTCGGTTCCCTAACTTTACCTGTGCCTACTTTAAAGCAAAGGAATGTTTAGAAAGACCCATTGATTTTCACCATTTGTTTTTAATTTTTAATTGGACGTTCATCTTGCCACAAGACAACTAGTAGCAAGAAAAAAAAATTGTATGTTGTTTTTCAGATTGTGTAAAATGTTTAAGACTCACCTGTTTAAGAAAATGCAGTTTCCTTAAATAAACTTCCCATGAGGACATAAGTGCTCACGCTCCAGCTACGGAATTGTCTTCTGAATGTAAATTAATATCCGAATCTAAGGGGTTGTGGCTGTTGTTGGACTTTTTGCCTTACGCAGGGTCATCCCCAGTCTTTTTGCCTCCTTCCTCCTGGTTTTTCTGACCTCTCGCTGTTGGCTCTAGGACTCTGAGCACTTTATCACTGCTGACCAGTGCTAAAGTGCAGGTGCTCTCCCATCTAAAGTTGGTATGATTGGCTTATACCTAATTGGCATATTTAATTTACCTATAAGTCCCTTGTACAGTGGTATCTCTATACCCAGGGCCTGTAAATTAAATACTACTAGTGGGCCTGCAGCGCTGCTTGCGCCACCCAATGAAGTAGACTTTCAAACCTGTCTCAGGCCTGCTAGCGCAGGGCCTGTGTGCACAGTTTTCTGCCACAGGGACCTGGCATCTAAACTTACTTGCCAGGCCCGGAACTCTCCTTTTACTACATTTAAGTCACCCCTAAGGTATGCCCAAGCTAGCCCTATGGGCAGGGTGCCATGTATGTAGAAAGGCAGGACATGTGCCAAGTTGCGTGGCCTGTCCTGGGAGTGACAAACAGCCTAACTGGTGTCTCACTGCTGTGAGTGCTGCCTTCTCATGGGATTGCATTAGAAATGCCCTGCCTTATGTGTAAGGGGTATTGTCTGATTTATGAGGGGTAGCGTAGGCGTGTTTGGTATGGTTGTGATGGTGATAATAAATGCTGTTTACTGGTGTGGGTGTATTTTTTATTACTATCACAGAAATGCCACTTCTAGAAAGTGCGCATTTATCTGTGCTTATGACTCTGGTGTTTTTGCAGCTTGACTCCAATCCACGTCTGGGCAGAGTGACAGTTGGGGCTTTGTGCATACTTTTCAAACAGTCTGTACACAGGGAGGATGGAGGTGTCACAGAGGTGCATCTGCATACTGAATAGTCTTCCTGGGCTGAGAGAAGGGAGAGGCGGGGCACACCTGCATTTGTAAAGACTGTGCCCTGGCCTCACACAATAGGGTCGTTAACCCCCCACTGATGTTTGGAGCCTGTGCTGAAAGGAGAGAGGGGGCACTCCCAGAACCAGTTGTAACTGGCTGGAACCTCCTCTCCCTACCATTGTAAAACACTGTTAGAACTGACTATAAGTACAGGGGATTTTTCCCACAATTTGGAGACTCTTGTAATCATCTTGGAACTGGACACCAAAGGCTGAAAGGACTCACCAGGAACCGCAATGGACTGCTGCTGCTGTGCTGACCTGTGACCTGCCTGGTCACTGTGAAGGACTTGCCACTTGCTTCCTTTCCCTTGTGCTTGCCTGTAGCTGGGCCCTCCACCTGAGGACCTTGTCTTAAGATTCTGCTCCCCAGGGGCAGGGTGCTGTGGCCCCTGACCCCTGCATCCATTTCTTCACGAGGGGCACTTCTGTGTGGTTTGCAGCGTGCTTATGGAGCCTTGGGAGCTCGTAGGCTCCTGGCTGCATTGTGCCCCTTTAAATAAGATCACCGCAGCGGCCCGGGAAGCTGGAAGAACACTTGCGCACCACATCGGGTGCAGGCGAGTGTCTGCTCGGGCTCCAGGAGGGGTCCGATCTTCTTGTGGCTTCACGGCAGGACCAGGGGAAGGCGCGGGGAGTGCCCCCTTCCCCCTGGCCTCTACGTTAGGAGCAGGACACTCCTTTTCAAGTGCTGTGATGTAATAACGTGTTTTCCTGACTACTGCTTACGTTGCAGAATACTGAGTAACCTGTGTGTTATGTGTGACCACTGCTAGGTTGCAGAGTAACTAATGTGTAATGTTCTGACAACTGCTAAGGTAGCAGGATAGTACTGATATGTGATGTTTGGTCTGATAATTGCCTTGTGTACAATACAGTACATTTTCATATAATCTGGTGTTGTGTTTCCTTTGTGGTGGGGATATTGCGTCACATGTGTTGTGTGTGTTGTGCAAACGCTTTACACATTGCCTCTGGGTTAAGCCTGACTGCTCGTGCCAAGCTACCAAGGGGGTAAGCAGGGGTTATCTTGGACGTGTAACTCCCTTGCTCTGACTAGAGTGGGTAAGTTCTGCCTGGCTGAGGTGCATACCCTAGCCAACCAGAAACCCCATTTCTAACAGCTGTGAATTAGCTTGTCTGTTTAAGCATCATATTGCATTTTGTTTTAAAATTGTGGTTTGGCCTTCAAGCTGGTGGAGTTAGGTGTCTATTTCAATTTCCCTTGGGTACGTGAAAACAAGGTTCCCAATCTTATCAGACATTAGTTACCCTGCAGCTAAGGGTGTATCATCAGTCTATTACAAGGCGATATATTCATCTGTCATTCTTGAGTGAAGATTTAACCTAGGTTAATTATGCTACGAATTTCGCCAGTTTTAAAACTGATAATGCCAAGCATAGTTTATTTTTTATTTTCTCTTTGGATTTTCAAGCTGCTAGTATCAACAGGGAAATATCTTTGTCTTTGGTGTTTCCTTTTCTGACATACTAATGGCCTAAGACCATATCGCTTGTTTTTTAAGCTATTTAGACAAGGGAATCCTTTTTCTTAAAGTTAATGCAACTTAGGGCTGTACACAATTATATTATCTATGTTTTGTTCATGCTTTTTTTACTGTGGGTTTTCTTAATTATTCTTCCAGTAAAGAGGTAAAAGCTGCAAGAGGGGTTGCAGATAACGTATAACTATTTACTGTATTTCATTCTCTTTTTTTGTGGTATATTTTCAAGAGAATATTGGCTGATTTTGCAACAAGAGTGCAGTCAGACAAAAATGTTCAGATCGTAGTAAGGGCTGTTAGACTAATCTTTGTGTGTTTTCATCCATTCCCACTAAAACATTATATTTAATTAGTATTATTCTACTTCATAAGTTATTCCACAGTTTCTCATTGCGACTGAACATCAGGTTGCTGTATCTCTTCCCATTAACTTTCTTTTGCTGGGGATCCTCCTGTACTAAAGTTTAGGGAAAAGGAGGTAACAATTGTACGACTCATGATATACCTATGGTGGACTCATGTAGGTCAGTTTCTTCATTATTGTGGTGACTATTTGCAAAGACTCTTGTATCCTATGAGAAGAGGTAAACATGGCTCATCGTTTGATGACTCGAGCAAATCTGAAAACTCCTTAACAGTTTTTAAAACGTCTGAAGAATTGCCCTCATCCATCACATATTCCTGGTGAAAGAACCATGTCTATCATTGAATAACTTCGTATAGATTGAACAACTGCTGAGGCAATGCACCTAACAGACAAGACAAATGAATCCCATAACCATGCCTTGTATCCAAAGAACATATTCATAACTAAAACCTCAGCTTCTTTATTGTTAAACCGAATGACATAGTGACAGTGTTTTTCTGCCATATTATCTTGCCCATACTTCTGATTTCAAAGCACATCTTTTATGAAGTAGGCACACGATAAAACTTGAGCAATTTCCTGAGCCTACATGTTTATCCAAACCAAAACCTTTGGCTTGACTAAAGTAGCGACTTTTGGAGAATAAACTACACCCACATGAGCATGGCTTGTATTGCACTGTCTTGTTGGAGTATGCATGAGTCTGTCAAATGCATGTGTTTGTCTCCTTGTCTTGTCATCTGACTGAACCTGTGATAAGTGAAGTTGAAAAGAAAAGCACAAGGGAGTTTGCATGATCGAGTATTATTGTTAATTCTTCCAGCACAACATGCTGCAGTCTGTAAATAAATAGACGTCTCCATTTTAGTATGCAAGCATGCTTTTGTTACGTAGGCTGAGCATGATTCAAGAATGTGATGTCCCCTCGACCAGAATTATGTTGAATATTAAGTTGAGCTTATGGACCTAGTCAGAATAGAATGCTAGATGAATTTACATGATGAAACACAGTCTTGTAGGAAAAAAGACATAGGACATGAAGGGATTTATTTTAAAGCACGCACGAAAACAACCAGTAGAGCATCTGTTTGGCAAGGGGTGAGAGGAGAACATGATTTCATGGACAAATGATTTCTCAATCAATCAAAAGACACAGCTGCTACATCAGAAGTACCTCGGCGCTAAATGCTAGAGAAGATGATCAGGTGTTCGCAGCAAAAAGGAAAGTTTTTCGTTCCTGTTTAAGAATAGGGACAGAGGGAGCCCTACGAAGGGTTAGGAGACTAGCGTCAGAATTGTTTACTCTAGTCTGGAGATTTGCAGGATTTGCATCAGATAATCCTGCAAAGCTCATTGAGGCCCATTGTAATCAATGGTGTGCATCCTTTTAACGCCTGCTCTGAGCAAGCATCAAAAGTGCTAAAAAAATGACGCAAACAATGCCCCTTTGCATACATTATGCCTGGCGTAAGCACAGTATAGCACAAAGGGTCACAAAGTGGTGCAATGCATGCATTGTGTCACTTGGTAAATGTGGCACAGGGATTTTGGCCTCATTGGGCCACACTACCATAAAAAGATGATTCTAATGTGGGGTAGGAGGCGCTGGGGACTCTTAAATACGTCCTAAGTTCCTTAGGCCACTAGAAAATGAGGGGGAGGGAACTGCTCAGCCTGAAGAAAACAACTTATGTTTTGTCTGAATTAAG
Source organism: Pleurodeles waltl (assembly GCF_031143425.1). Taxonomy (NCBI): domain Eukaryota; kingdom Metazoa; phylum Chordata; class Amphibia; order Caudata; family Salamandridae; genus Pleurodeles; species Pleurodeles waltl. The sequence goes on along the minus strand of NC_090448.1, from coordinate 1,027,291,703 downwards.
TTTGAGGAAGGTGGTATCCATCCAGCCAGTGACTTCCTTAGGACACTTGTTAAGTTTGATAAGGACATTATCCGAATGCTCCTGAAAAGACAGTAAGAGCTGCGTATCTTCTGCATATGACACCACCTGTATGCCACAAGATTCAATCAGCTGAGCCAGTTGTGCTAGATGTAGATAGAAGAGACTAGGACTCAGAGCTAAGCCCTGTGGGACTCTGTATAAAAGGGGTTGTGGGAGATGAGAAAGGATGAACCTGCTACAATATGTTCCCCAGAAAGACTTCAGCCATTAAAAACGCCTTACCTTAGATGCCTGCCAAACTAAATCTATCTAATGTATCTAAAAAGCTGGTGTGCAAACTCAGAAGATGGGTCAAGCAGAACCAACATTGCTTATTGACCATAATCCAGATTCTCTTTGATGTGTTCTGTGACCTCCAGTAAGGCAAATTCAGTACTAAAGCCTGCCTGAAAGCTAGATTGTGAGTCATGAAGCAGGACATTAGATTTCACAAGGAAAGTTAACTGGCAATTTGCCAGTTTATCAAGGATTTTAGCAGCCACCGGTAAAAGAAAAATTGGTTTAAAATTATTCAATATAGCAGGGACTATCTTAGGCTTCTTAAGCAAGGGCAGAAGGAAAGCTTGTTTCCATTCAGAGTGAGACAATCTTCTTCCAGTGAGGTGTTCAAAATGTTATTGAGTATTGGATTAATGGTGGGGACAATCATCCTTAGGATTCAGGGCAGACAATTGTTTTTTGGGGATCCTGATTTACATTTCTCAAGTTCCTTCAACAAAACCTTCTCTGGAATCACAAGAAAGTTAGAGAGTAGGTAACTTTGAGTTGGTGTGGGGGTCAGCCTGTGCTATAGATAAGGTTCCTGTAGGAAAAGTTGAATAATTTTTCAGAATTTGTCATAAACAAATTATGAGAATTCATTACAAAGTTCGAGCGATGAGCTAAATTTGCTTTTTGTGATCTCAGTAAAAAGGAAAGAGTGAACAATTTTAGATGCTTCACATGAAGTATTTGAAGTCGTTGTGATTCTAGAAGTGAAAGAGTCTCTCTCAGCTCTATAAATCGATTTGCAAACATTTCCATATACTCATTTATATTTAATCTTAGACTCCAGTTAATAGGACTTTCTCCATTGTCGCTCAAGGTTTTTACATCAACCCTTCGTTTCCCTTAACAAGGAGGAGAACCAAGGGGATGAGTACTTTGTCTTTTTCACCACTTGAGGTTTTAGCAGTGGCATAAGGTCAGGTGCGTTAATGGTGCATTTGTTACAGTTAGCCACATCTGTTTTTAGGATGCCTGTTAGAGAAGGAATGGTGGATAGTAACTTTTGGAAAACAGGCACTTCAGTGATTTTATGCCATGCTCTGGAGGTGGGGGCGTATATAGCTTCTTACAATACAACTCACCTGTAAAAGAGAAGGGAACTAAAAGATGATCTGACTAAGTAAGGCACTCTGCCAGAAAAACTTGTAAATCAGAGAGGTTAGACAAGATTCAATCAAGCGTATGTCCTGCCTTATGCATAGGGCACAGGGACAGCTGTGGGAGGTTCATGCGTGTCAAGGTAAGACTGAGCTAGACAGCCTAAGAACATTTGGGATTGTCTGTATGCAAATTAAAATACCGTAGGATAGTAAAATTAGAGTATTGCAGGGAATGTTGAGCAATTATGTCAAGTACTTGAGGGAGACAATTATTTGGGAAATCAGGGGGTCTATATTGCAAACTTTCTAAAAAACAGACAGAGTGCCAATGTGAATGTAAAAATAAGACTCTCAGTAATCTCTGCTTGCATCAGCATGGTGAGGGTACTTTTTAATGAGTCTCTAAATATAACAGTTTACACCACCTCCCATTTGTTTACCCTCACAGTTGACATTCAAGATACGATATCCTATGGAAATGGTGAATACTATGGCCCTCATTCTGACCCTGGCGGTCCTAAACCGCCAGGGCCACGGGCAACGGAAGCACCGCCAACAGGCTGGCGGTGCTTCAATGCCCATTCTGACCGCGGCGGTAAAGCCACGGTCAGAATAGGGGATCCGTCGGTTTCCCGATGGATTTCCCCTGGCTGGGCTGAATCTCCATGGCGGCGCTGCAAGCAGCACCGCCATGGAGATTCCGACCCCCTTCCCGCCACCCTGTTTCTGGCGTTTTTACCGCCAGGAACAGGATGGTGGGAACGGGTGTCGTGGGGCCCCTGTGGGCCCCTGCACTGCCCATGCCACTGGCATGGGCAGTGCAGGGGCCCCCTCACAGGGCCCCAGCATGATTTTCACTGTCTGCATAGCAGACAGTGAAAATCGCGATGGGTGCAACTGCACCCGTCGCACCCGTCGCACCCCTGCAACACCGCCGGCTCCATTCGGAGCCGGCTTCTGTGTTGCAGGGCCTTTCCCGCTGGGCCGGCGGGCGCTCCCTTGGCGGGCGCCCGCCGGCCCAGCGGGAAAGTCTGAATGGCCCCCGCGGTCTTATGACCGCGGAGCGGTCATTCGGCGGGGTAAGTTTGGCGGGCGGCGACCGCCGCCCGCCAAATTCAGAATGACCCCCTATATCTGGAGGTGTTTTTTCCTTTAGCCATGTTTCAGTCAGGGGTATGACATGCCAAGTATTATTTGAGAGTAAATTAAACACTTCAAAGGAGTGTTTATGGGAGCGATCTACAATGAATGAGGCAGGCCCTTTATAAAGGCCATTTTTATACTTAGAGGAACACGCTATTTGCAATAGTTATCAGGTCCCACTGATCATTCCCTAGAGGGGCAGTTCAAAGCAAACCCACAATATTCACAGATACATTGCTTTACCAGGAAATATTCAGGATTAAAAAGCCTTAGAGGAGCCAGGTTCTGTTATTTTAAAGTTAAAGCAGCTCCCTTGAATAGACCCCCCACCTGAGGGGTTAGCATGGTCGAATGGGCAGCATAACTGGCACTGGACATGTTCTGGGTGATAATGGGAGTAGATAGACTTTCCTTTGGAACGCCTTCAGGACTGTCATGGCACACCCCTAGCATAGGCTGCATTACGTAGAACGAGGAATCAGGAAAAGGAGCAAGTACACCAGTCAGCCCAACTGTTAGAGCACTGACCAGAGAAAAAGGTGTTTCTGCAGTGGCACACACTGGAACAGAAAAATAGCGCTCTGGTCCACGGAGTAAACATAAAAGTTGTCTCACCAAAACCAGATGAAATACAAATGTGAGCGATAAAAACAAGAATTCCCCACTTTAGAACGTAAAACTTTGAAAACGAGAATTCCCCCATTTGAGCATTAAAAACAAGGAAGAATTCCCCTTTTACATTAAAGCAGCCCCCACAACAGCAGCAATTGCAAGTACAGACGAATTGCATGCTCCGCTGTGTATCCTTGGCATTGGCTGCATTAAGTAGTGTGAGAAAGTGGGAGAGGGAGGAGTGTTATCTGTCAGTGCAGCTGCTGGAACGCAGACCAAACAAAAATTTATCTCTGCAGTGGCACACACCGGAATGGAAACATTGTGCTCTACTCCAAAGATTGAAACTAAAAATCAGATGTAATACAAATGTAAACAATTAAAACAAGAATTCCCCCTTTTTGAAAGAGAATTGTTAAAACCAAGTATTCCCTCCTTTGAGCATTAAAAACAAAGAATCCTGCTTTTTACAGAAAAGCTGACGCCCAACAGCACCAATCATACATTCAATATTAAGTATTAATAACAGCCCCCCACAACAGTGCAGACTATTTACAGTCTTCTTTTGATGCTGTTTCAGAATTCTGGATTTGTCAGTGTTTTGTCCAAGTGTGACGAGTGGTGTTCTCTCACAAAAATGATGAGACTTACAGAATTGCCACAATGAGTGAGATTTCCAAACGTTTTGCGTAGTGTTTAGGTCAATGCAAAATGTGTTTTATTAGATTTACGAAGTTGCGTTCCATGGGTGGTACATGGATTTTCTTGTGCTATCAACCATACTTTTTGACGCAAAACCCTGTCTACTATTAATAGTAGCTGGGCGTTTGCATAAAAAAATAACCCCACTTTCAATCAATCATTAAAAGTAGAAATACTTCTAATTCTTCTTTCTTTTTTGACTTTGCATGTGTGCTGCACTGTACAGCACACATAAAAAGCAGTACAAGTTTTAAAGTTTGTTTAGGCATGGTATTTTGTACTGGAAGGGTAACCTTCCAGTACAAAACCTATGCTAGACTCAAGCAAACACTCTTGCACTATGGTGCAAAGGTGCATCCTTGGCAGTCTGATTGTATGCCGATGCTAAGGAGCGTGGAGGAGAGTGCCTTATCTTTGTAGATATTGTTCTTTCCTCCTCTCTCCCTGTCATGCAGTGCAGCAACTTTGGGTGCTATGCTGTGTTGTGTGACAGGGTTATAATCTGGCGCAAAGTCACAAATGGAACATATTTCAGTTACAAGAAGTAACAGTACATTACCTTTGAGTTTAGTTGTATGACAGGAAGTGACACCATATAGTCTACGAACATCTAACAATATAACATCTTTTGATTATATTAAAAAACATGCAATACATGTAGAAAAATAAGAGCTCTATAACATGTCATTAACACACATGAAAAGCGTTATTAGTGACCCATTCTTTTGTAACTGAGTTAAAAGGCCTGATTCAGGAAGTAGGCCTTATTCACAAAGTCAAATTTACATCAGTAGATTTACCCACTTATAAATCTACTATTGTACCTAATTGTAAATCTCCAGATTTTAGCTATTCACGCTTTGCAAGTATAAATGTACATCTATAGGTAGACCCATGTTTCCATCCACTGGGAGAGCCTCTTACAACAGTATTTACAAGTGAGGAGTTACTACTAGTAACTTTTAACACATAGATCCCTGACTCTATAAATGTATATGGAAATGAATAAGGATACATTTTAAAATGTGTTATTCTTTTAAAAAGATATCAAATGTCTTTTAATATAACATATACAATAAGTCATTTCAAAGTCATTTCAAATATTTTTTTACAAACCTACAACTAATGAAACAAAGTCTTGCAGAAAAATAACTCATTAAGGGCCATATGTACAAATAACAGGTTTTGCCACTCACAATTTGAGAGTTGCAAAACCTGATGTACAACAGTGTCAATGACACTGTTTGTGATTCCCAATGGGGTAGCAAGTTACCTACCTCATTAATATTCATGTGGTAGGTTGCACTTTGCGACCCCATTGGGAATGGCTTGTATCTCTGGGTAATTGATGACTTGTCCTTTATTTATAGGAGATGAAACTAAACGTATGCACTATATTAATATTCTAAATACACATGAATTGAAACTGAAATTCACATGCAGAATAAGTAAAAAGGAGACTGTTCCTGGACTTAATCCTGACAGTCGGGGATGATAGGATAGCATTTTCCTCATTCAGAAAACTGACAGAGGACAATAGAATGTTACATTCTACTAGTCTTCACCCTAAACCTCAGAAATGGCATGTTCCATCTAATGGGCTCTCAAGAGCTGTAATAAATTAGGTTTCTGGTTGTCAGAGTATGCGCCCTGTACGAGCAGGAAACGCAATCCTAGTCAGGGTAAGTCAGATACACAATAAAAGATAACCTGTCCTCACCCTCTGGTAGCTCGGCACAGAGCAGTCAGGCTTATCTAAAGAGGCAATGTGTAAAATACCTGTGAAACATACACACAGTAACACAGTGAAAACACCACAAAAAGACTCTGCACCAGGTTAGAGGTTAGTAAAACAGACAATACATGTATGAATAAATCAAGACCAAAATACCAAAAAGCCTAGGAATGAATTTTTAAAGAATAAAAAGAGTTGTAGCACTTAGAAGCAATAAGTGCCAATGGGGATTAACTGGATGCACTGGACCAGGGCAAAGTCAACAGTTCAGGCTGAATGGAATGAGCGCAGGCTGGGGACAAGTGCCACACATACCTGGTTAACACAGTACCTAATTCCGGGTTGCAACAACGAGATGCAGGAAGCTGATTGAAGATGCATTCAGTGATAATTCAATGCTATTCCCGCAGTCGAGGTGATGCGTTGATTTTCTTTACAGAGTGAATGTGATGTGTTGAGCTGAGAGGTGCTGCTTGTGAGGTACGATGCACTGGGTTTCTCTGCACAGTTGGAGAGGTGAGTCAATCTCTCCAAGCAGCTGCAAAATGTGGCCAGGTGTTGGTTCCAAGAATGATGTGCCAACCCCACTCCCCCAACAGGTTTGGTGTGCTATTTCTCTTCCAAGCAGACTGGAGATGCATCAAGTTCTCTGGTGCAAGTATCTGGGACCACTTCCAGTAAACCATGCACAGGAGCAGGGGAAGAGACTTTGATATCCCTGAGTCACAAGTGACAGGATAAACGCCAGCAAGCCCTTGGAGATTACTTAAGGTGCAAAGCAGAGTCTAGCTCTCCCTTAGCAGGGTCAGAGAGCATCAGACAGCAGGGCAGTACAGCAGAAAAGCAGCCCTTCCAGGTCAGCAGTCCAGCATAGCAGCAGTCCTTGATGCAGCAAAGCAGTTCTTCTAATAGAGTCCAGTTGTAGGTCCAGAAGTGTGTGATTTGGTACGGTGTGAGACCCAATACTTATACCCAGGTGTGCCTTTGAATTGGGGTTCTTGGACCTGGCCCTTTTTCCAGGGTCATCCCCAAACGTGTTGCCTCCTTACTCATATTTTTTCTGACCATTTTATCTTGGCTTTAGGACGCTGGACACTTTACCACTGCTCACCAATGCTAAACTGCATATGCTCTCTGTGTAAATTGTATTAGTAATTGATTTATCCATGATTGGCATATTTGACTTACTAGTAAGTCCCTAGTAAAGTAAACTAGAGGTTCCCAGGGCCTGTACATCAAGTGCTACTAGTGGGCCTGCAGCGTTGGTTGTGCCACCCACATGAGTAGAACTGTAAACATGGCTCAGACCTGCCACTGCAGTGTCTGTGTGTGCAGTTTTAACCTGCCATTTCGATCTGGCAAGTGTACCAACTTGCCAGGCCCAAACCTTCGCTTTTTATACATGTAACGCACCCCTAAGGTAGGCCCAAGGCAGCCCCATGGTTAGGATGCAGTGTATGTTAAAGGTGGGACATGTACGGATGTCTTTTACATGTCCTAACAGTGAAATTCTGCCAAATTCCGTTTCCACTGTGCAAGGCCTATCTCTCTCATAGGTTAACATGAAAGCTGCCTTTAAATAGCTTTTAAGTGCAGTTTCCCTTTGGGAGCAGCCAGCTAGACATGTGGAGTTTGGGGTCTCTGAACTCAATATAAAAATAAACCTTTTGGTAAAGATGATTTTTAAATTGTCAGTTTGAAAATGTCATATTTAGAAACAGGGCATTTTCTTGCTTGATTCTGCTTGCTTGTGTATTCCCTGTCTGGGTCAGGCTGACAGTTGGGCCGTTTGTGAATCTCCACTAGACAGTGACACAAAGTGAGCTGGGGTGTAGCCTTCATATCCTGATGTGCCATATGAGCTGGAGTGGAGGGAGGACTGGTCACTTACACCTGAATGGGCTCTGCCTGCCCTTACAAATGCAGTCTCTAACCCGATAGTGTGAGTCTGGAGCTAGGCATGGGCAAGGCAGGATCATGCGAACAAAAGAGACTTTCCTTTGAAGTTTGCCTACTTCAAAGGCAGAAAGGGGTATAAGTAGTGGACCCAAGTCGTAGTTAGCTCAGTAAAGTACAACTCGTGAGCTGCAGTGAGTTTTTTTAAACAATAGTTTTGTTTGTTTTATTGTCTAAATATAACAACAATTTATTCTTAGATTTTTCAGGGAATTCCTCGGATATTTTGTAACTTTACCATGAGTAGCTATTACCTTTGTTTTTTTCCTTAAATTTCTTAGGCTTTTATCATGTATGGTAACATTTTAATACTCTACCTAACTGGACCATCACTTTAAATTCTGTTTTTTTCATTGGATATCTTGATTTTTTTTTAATCATAGTCGGTCTACTCCACCACTAATCTCAACTTTCAAATCATCAAAAGCGGGATGGTCAGAAGCATGGCCTGTTCTCTAGTGTAAAGCCATCTGCCTGTTGCCCTTGTCCTTCAGTAGGTTAGCCGCAGGGTTTGGCCTGTGGCCAGGTCTTGCATCTAACCCCATCTAACCCCATCAAGCGGCAAACTCCACTCAGCACATGGCCTTTTGTACTGCACAGCAGGAGGTTGATTGCAGGGCCTGCCATCTGGCCTGGCCCTGCCACCTACTTTGAGGGCTAGTGAATCGTCCATGAATACCCAACCCAAACTTCATTTAAAAAAAAATGTTTTTGCAGGTATGATGGTATTCTGCAGTACCAGTGTTTTAGCGTCTCTCCATTGGTACTGCAGTACTGTTAAACTTTCCCTGGTGAACATGCACACAGTATCATGGGGATGGAATTTGTGATGCAGAAATATGCTGCATCATGAGAATGTTGTGTTAGCAAGTTCTAGACACATGCAGAAAGGTTGGCATCATGCCTGCTTACCATCTAGGCTGACATATTGCATTGTTTTCGGTTATAGACACTTAACCTAACATCATGAATGCTCACTATATTAGTTAAAATGTGTTTATTGTTTTTAGCTATAAGAGCATATAATAAATATGTAATTCAAGATGATACATTAATTATAATCTTTGTTTACTCTTGTTGATGCTTTAGTGTCCGCTAGTGCTATTTTGGTTTATAAACATAAGGTAGAATTGGTGATCATATTCTGTAAAAACTCTAGCATCTGATCATAGGGTAGAGGGACTTCTCATTAGGATGATCAAACCCAAGGTCATGCCGGTTTGCAGGGTCATTCTAATTTATTCAGAGGTAGCTTTTAACCTAGCACTATTTTTCACTCCTGGGAAAGCTGTGATAGAGAATAACTGAGTTATTTTCCGAACAAAAACAGGTATGTTGTGCAATTTATCTTAGTAACTCAAACAGCAGGCTTGCAAATACTGCTTCTGCTAAAAATTAGCATAGCTCCTAGAAATAGTTGTAGGGTGTTAGGATGTTAAGAACGCACTAACCATGTTAGAAATATTCTTGCTGCTTTTGCTCACCATGTCATGCATTGTTGCTAAACATTTGACCATACCTCTCTGATTTCTTAATGCTAATTTGAGTGTGTGTTATTCATTCATGATACAAAGTTTGGCCTTCCATTATGCCCCTGAACTAATCTTATGGGTTTCATTTTTTTATCATATTCACTTTCTGCACAGTATTGCTAAGGTGTTTTGGTGCATTGACTGAGGCACTTCACCCGGGAGTTAGGAATCCTAACATTGCAAATCTGGCGGGGGTCCCAGACCGAATCAGAGCAGGAGGGACTTGCTGTATTGCACAGCCATATGGTGGTACCCATGGAACAAACATAATTTTACTTTTGGCTCTTGGGCGGCTTTCTGCCGCCCCTGCCCCCCAAGTGCCTGAGATCATTTTATCCCTACACTGGCTCCTTATACAACTTAAAAATTAAAATTTTAGAACACTGGGAATAAGTCCCTGAATCCACCACAGCTACTTTTCCAAGTATCAGTCCTACAGTACCAAACAATAGAAGAAGCCCTTTTGGCTAATCAAAGAGCCTATGTTTTCATTTACAATACAGCAGGACTCCCACAGGACTAACCATACAGTTATACCTAGTTTTTTAACCACTTTATGACCACTCTGACCACAACTTTAAATGCAAATTTCTTTGAAATGGCTAAACAGACCAAATTACAGAATGCACGCTTTCTGGGTAAAGTTCAAAATTTTTGCTAAATTTGCTGTTATTCTATTCAGCCATTTTCTGTACCTGGGAAGTTCCTTTATGGAATTAACATTAGAAATCTATGTTTTGTGTTTTCCCACTTCCAGAAAGGAGCTTTTTGGTCCTGGCCCTTTATGCAGGGTCATCCCTAAACATTTTGCATACCTCCAGTTTTTTTCAGAATTCATTTTTAATGGTCTTAGGACTCTTTGCACTTCACCACTGCTAGCCAGTGCTAAGGTGCTTGTGCTCTCTCCTTAAAACATGGTAGAATTTACTTTATGTCCTTAGTAAATTGCATTAGATGTGCACAGGGCCTCTAAAATAAATGCTACTAGTGGGCCTGCAGCAATAATTGTGCCACCCACTTAAGTAGTGTTGATATTGGATTAATCAATGCTCACGACAATGAAACACCTTTATACACAAATTAGACATTTTCATGCACAAATGGAGTTGCATCACCCCCTTGGATTCCCCCATCATGAACTTTCCATCAACACCAGCACGGAGGTAAGTTGTCAGGAAGGCTCTATGACCCAGATCTAAAGGTTAATGATTGACAAGTCACAGGTGGGGTAACAGTTAGCTGTCAGCCAAATACACAAACTTCGATCAGATCCCACAGATAGGCAGCAAATTACAATTGTCCCCAGAGACTGGCCCCAATAAAACACAAATTGGCAGAACACTATAGGACAGATGTCACTTGTAGTTAGGTACACTTAGCCAATCAGGACACAGCATGCACAGCAGTGCAGTATCTGGGCACGTACTCCCTGGCCCACATAGTATCCATGCCAGGTCAAGGCCCACCTGCATTCCTTATATGGAAATAGTGTCTACAACTCCTTAACAACAGTTCCGCAGGGAAAGAATGCTTTATGGTTTATTGCTCCTAGATAAATTCAAAAAATGTGCCTCATTTCAATGTACTGTGAGAGACAGTCCTCAGACCAGTGCTGTAACTGCTCCCCAGGTCATAATGTTTAATTAAACAAACCATTTCCTGTTTCACCAGAAGCATCTTGTCCCTTGTTTTTAAGGTAAATCCTCATTCGAGCAACATTTTTGTGAGCCAGATAGGAGCTGATTCGTTCTTCGAACTCAACTGCAACCAAAAGAAGGGGACCCTGCCTGGATGGATTCACATATGCACAAAAAAGAGAGTTGAGGAGACACCATAATTGATTTAAAGTACTGCCTTATCCGCTTGAAAACAGGTTCATCTAGAAGCTCCTGTCACAATGGTAAAAGACTACATTAGAGCCTTATTCCTAGCATTTGGCATGTGGCAAACTAAGAATCATCATAATCATAGATGTCACTTTCTTCACTGTCAGCATCAGGAAAGGTGATAGCTTGGACCGCTGGGCATAGCACAGATGGTACGCTTGACCGCTGTGTGTAATGCAGGGTTTTTGGGTTGCTGACTGATTGGATCGTTGGGCATGGCACAGATGGTATGCATAAAGCTCTGGGACGGACATAAGGCCAGCTCTCTGTTTTAGGAGGTGCCTTCACTTGGATCACTGGGCATGATATAGTCGGTATGCCGAGATTTTGATGGTGATGTAGGGCCCACATCTCAATCTTATTAGGCTATCCTGGTTTTCTCAGTGCCGTTGGTTTCTTAACACTGGTGGTATTTGAAAGAAGTGAGAGGTGTGTTTTGCTTGGACCACTGGGTGTGATACAGGTGGTATGCAGGACCCCTGGGTAAGACATAGGGGGCCAATTTGGATGTTAGGGTACTAGAGAGATTGGGATCATGAAAATTAGGCATAGCTGTGTTTTGCAAAGAAGTTGTCAATGGTCCTTTCTTTCTCCATCTAAATTGTTGCAATCATTTCCCTTGTGCTTGTCTCAACAAGATTATCTGGCTCCACTAGTTCCATACAGCACAGAACTTCCCATGATCTCAGGATAATGTGCACCAGGAGTAGGCAGAGCTAACGTGATGTGGGTGGGCCATTCACCTTTTTCTTTGGGGCCTTGTGAGCATCTCCCCGGGTAGTTGAAATTGTGTCTTTTTGATATTATTATGCTGGTAGACCAGCGTGATTGTGTTTATCTTAAATGTTAAAATTTGTGTTCTTTGTCAATGTTTAATGTTTAAATGAAGATTTGTTGATGTTCACACATTTTTTTTTTAAGCCAATGTAAGGCTTTCTATTTTGTCACCAGATTGCAGGCTGCAATGAAATAACAATTACACTCTTCCTAGGATTGTGAATCTTCATGCATGTGTTTGTTGAATATCTATTTAGATGCATCTGTGAATACCCTTAAACTAATTTCCCCTGTGTATAGCCTCCTCTGCAAGATTTGATGTGGTAAACCACCTGCATATATATTTCCTGCTACCGGAGGGATCCAGTATTTCCCTTGTAAATACTTCCCATTACCAGAGTAAACATTTTCAAATTTATAAAAACTGAAAATTAGCAATTAGAAAAAGAAAACCCTGTACAAATTGAAAGTGCAAGATAGAAATTCCTAAAGAATGTAAACCTAGCAGGGTAACTATCCCCTGAAAAGACTACCCAAATACCACCATGGGATGACCTTTAGACTAGAGCACATGCAGAGTAAAATGAAGAGTAAAATCCCCATTCAGTCTAAAAAGCTTAGCAAGCTCTGCCACAATTTACACGCACATACCAAAACTCACACATTCCCCTGTCCAAAAGAGAGAACCTTCAACACTAACATAATTGAACGTACAAGGACATACATACATACCAAATATACAGTGCAAAAGAAAGACAAAAAAGAAACATTGCCAGAGGTCTGGGCTATTTTTTAGAATGTCTGGGCCAACAACCTTGACCTATCACCAGCAAGCAAGGCATCCACACCTCCCCCATCATATGCAAGTACAGACATGAGGATTCACTAACCCACCAGTCGAGGGAGCTCAAGGGGCTCCCACCGAACAGCAGGCCGTTAGGTCAAGGCACGGAGGACTGACAGGCCAACAAGCCCTGACACTTCTTGCACATCTCCAGTCTAGAACTAGAGCACCCTGAAGCTCAACCCCATTGCAGTCACGGCCAATGGACCAAGCCTTCACAGCACGGCAAATTCTCACCCTTAGTGGTTACAAGGAGCAAATGTTAGTGAAAGGTAGATTTCTAATGATCTTGGATGGCGAGACAGCTAGCAAGTGTAGGGAAGAGGTACCAGTCCTCTGAGATCTGGCAGCAAGGATGGAGCCACAGGGTATGCTCAGGTAGCCTAAGAAACAAAGGAGAGTGAGCATAACAGCAGGTCCCGAACTAGGAGAGCGTATAGTTCTGAGCGAAAGAGATGATCTAGATCGGAGTCAGAGGAGAGAGAGAGAGAAAGAGCTTGCATCCTCTAAGCCCAGTAAGAAAAAAGTGTATTGCGCCCTCCACCTGAGGAAGGCAGGAGTAGGAACAGGGCCCCAGTCATGGAGGAATCTGAGACAGAATTAGAAGGGAAGCTTGAGACTGGGGTCCATGCCTCACCAGAGTACCAGCAAAGGGGAGTGTCTGACCAGAAAATTGGGGACCAAAGAAGTCTTGTGCAGACCCAGCTTAGACATTGGAGGACAATAATGGCATCACTGCTTGCACACGAAGAAAGCAGCAATAAGGATGGCAGCTAGTCCCCTTGAATGCGCAGGACAGGTATGCTGACCCCAAGAGACATAGGGGCAGATTTATGGAAAGTGGCGCTGCACAGACTGCAGCACTACTTTCCCTGCACCACTTAGCACCCCCTACTACCACCATGTGTGTGCCTATTTAAAATACGGCCCACCATGGTGCAGGGTAGGGGGCAATAGCATCATTTCTCATGACACTATTGATGTACTCTACAGGAGTAGTGCCAAAATATTGGTGCTACACCTGCAGAGTACATAGGGCACCATTCTGAAGAATGGAAGCCCCCTTTTAACGCATGCTCTTGAGCCGGCATTAAAATTGCTGTAGAAAATGGCACAAGGAAATTTCATAGATTTCCTTACACCATTTTTCCGGCTCCCTTAACAGGGGACCGCCCCCTTTACATACATTATGCCTAGTGCAGGCATAATGCAGTGCAAAGGGTTACAGAGTGGCACAATGCATGCATTGTGCCATCCTGTAAATATGGCGCATGGATTTTGGCCTCGTTGGGACACATTAACATCAGAAATAATTACTTTAATGTGGTGCAAGGTGGCGTTAGGACATTAGAAATATGCCCCATAGTACCTCAGGAGGAAGGGAAAATATTCTCCTGACCCTTTTTCCATCTGTAAGCCTGCTGGACAGAGAGAAGTGATCAATACGATAGGCCCAGGCCGGAGGAGGGATCCTTCGAACCAGAGGACATAGTGATAGCCGAAGACTGCATCTGGCACGGAGGGGAAGATGCTAAGTGGAACTTCCCTTACATGCAGGAGTATCTGAAGAGATGGGAATGCTTTGTAGAAGGAAAACGGGTGGAGATGTACAAAACAAAGATATGTCCACTGTTACAGGAGGGCATGCAAAGGACCATCAATGGGCCGTGGGCTCAGATGGACATGGAAGGGCTAAGAGCCAAACTGCTGCAGTTTGGATCTCATGCTTCGAGAAGAATACTGCGGGGATCACCTTAGCGATAGGTGATGTCAAGAGTCTACTGAGTAGCATTATCAGTAAGCAGACCAACATGGTGTTCGCCTGCACCCGCATCCCGGTGGTTATGCTAACCAACTCAGAGCATGACGGACCATATTTAATTCATATAGGCACCAGATATGGAGAGCCCTGAGGGAAATATTCCCTAACTGCCCAGGTATAGGTGGCTTGATGGCAGAAACCATGAATCCTGAGGAAACCATGGTAGAATTCATATAGAGGATGAGAGAAAGGTGGGTACAGGAGGCAGGATAGCCATGGACAGATAAAGGCCCTCAAGTAATTTTCTTCTGCAACATCCTCAAGAAGGGGCTGCCCACCAAAATACAAAGCAGTTTGGAAAGCGAGTAGATCTGGACACCAAGTCCTAGTGAGAAATAAAAGTGCATATCCTGCACTTCTACATGAGGAAACAAGAAAAGGATAAGAAGAGGCATGAACAGGCCCAGAGGGACAATTCTAACTTGACCCAACATAAGCTAAATAAGACTGCCCTTGAGGTGTCCACGTTGGCAGAAATCATGCTAATGGCATTAGATATGACTGGAATACCACTGCCAAAGGGGTGCATAATTGCAACAGTGATGGAGACCTGGGTGGTTGGCAGCAGCCAAACCGCATACAATACTACTATTGCCATAGAATGGGCAATTGGCCGACAGGTGCTGAATAAAAGGCACACTGTGTGCAGAAGTCAATGAGCCAAGGCCAGGCCCTGCAGAACCCCCACCCACAGAATCAGGCGCAGGGAAACCTAGCCGCATCTTATACTCAGCTGCATGGAAATGAGTCCACTGCTACACCACAGCAGCAGGGGTGAGGTAGTTGGACCAGCTCATGGCATCAGCAGCCACAGCCAGAGAATCAGGCACAACAAAGACCGGGGCCACAGCTGCAGCAGGAAGAGATAGACATTTGGGGAAGCAATGCTTTCATGCAGACACAAACTCCAAATGAGAAGTAAGCCATAGGACCCCCACTACAAAGTATACATTTCGAGTACACCTTAAAAATTCACTGCAGTAGAATTCAAAATGAAAGGCGAATGAGAATAACATTAGATATTTCGTCCTTTACTCGTACTTGGGGACATTCAGGGTTGTTGTGTGGCTGTCGACCGGGTGTCCTCACTAGAGTCTGCCAGTCTGGGTTGCCAAGTGGCTGTTGCTCGGGAATAATCAACTGAGTTTGTCATTTAGGGTCCTCATGGGAGCCTGGACCCTGCCAAGCTGTTGGTCCCTGTTGGTCCCCCAGGGCAAGGCTAGTCAGCCACACCCCAGAGGGAGGGCAGTTTGACTGAGTGGGGCAGGGTGGCTCCCGAACAGCCGCTTAAGAGGCAGGCACCCCAGGTCCTCGAACCCACAACCAAATGGGATGGATTCTGATTACCAAATTAAAAGGTCTCCTAGCCAAATGGGGGCCCTATTTTTCTTTGAAAATAAAGATGTCCTCCAGTGCTGGGAATCAGGCCTCCCAGTGCACTCAGGGAATCAAAGACCACTTATGGCTCACAGCCCATGCATGAGTTCCAGCGGGGCACCTCACGCTGCAGAGTCAGTCGAAAGGACTTTCAGCAAGACATTCAGTCACCATAGGTCCATTTCCATAAACCAGGCAAAACTCCGACAAGTTCCAAGCCTTGCTCTAGACTCTTTACACTTGATGTCTTTGCCTCCTCATTTTCCGCTGAGTTTCCCTACAGCAGCCAGGAACAGTAGGCCCAAAAAGATATGGCCCGAGGGAGATGGGGTGCCAGGGAAGGAAGTCCAAAAAATCCATTGCAGCTCCTAGCAAAGTAAAATCCAGGAGAAAGCTCATCCCACTCTGCTGCTGGTCCCCCATGTTGGGGCTAGCCAACCACACTCGGGGGGGACGGTAGTCTGACAGAGTGGGGCTGGGTGGCTACCTAACTGCCGCTTAAGAGGCAGGCACCCCATGTCCTCGAGCCCACAACCAAATGGGATGGGTTCTGATTATCAAATGAAAAGGTCCCCATTCTCAGGCCCGCATCCAGGACAAATTCTCTTTGTTGGCTAACCCCAGCAACAATAGTGCCTGCAGTGGCGTCCTAGCCAAATGGCGCCCCCTCATATTTGTTCCTAAATGAAGATGTCCTCCAGTGCCGGTAGCCAGGGCTCCCTCTGCGCTAAGGGTAGCGGAGACCACATAAGGCTCACAGCCCATGCATGAGTTCCAACGAGGCACCCCACGGAGCAGAGTCAGTAGAAACAGGACAACAGGACATTCAGTCACCCCAGTCCATTCCCATAATGCAGGCAGAACTCAGACAAATTACTGGGCCTTGCTCTAGACTCTCCACACTAGATGTCCTTGCCCCCTCATTTCCATCTGAGTTTCCCAATAGCAGCCGGGCACAGTAGGCCCAAATAGATATGGTCTGAGGGAGAGGGGGTGCCAGGAAAGGGAGTCCAAAACATCCATTGCAGTTCTGAGCAGAGTAGAATGCAAGAGTAAGCTCATCCCCACTCTGCTGCTGGTCTCTCAGGGTGGAGCTACCCAGCCCTACCCCATGGGGAGGGCAGTCTGACTGAATGGGGTAGGAAAGCTCCCCAACCGGCTCTAAAGAGGCAGGCACCCCAGGTGCTCAAACCCACAACTAAATGGGATGGGTTCTGATTACCAAACTAAAAGGTCCCCATTCACAGTCCCCCACTCAGGATGAAATGTCTTTGTTGGGTATTCCCAGCAATAATAGTGCCCGTAGTGGCCCCCTAGCCAAATGGGGTCCCTATTTTTGTTAGAAAATTAAGATTTCCTCCAGTGCCGGGAGCCAGGTCTCCCTGTGCTCTCGGGTAGTGAAGACCATATAAGGCTCAAAGCCGACGCATGAGTTGCAACAAGGCACCCCACAGTGCGGAGTCAGTAGAAAGGAGGTTCTGCAGGACATTCAGTCACCCCAGTCTATTCCAGTAATGCAGGCAAAACACCAACGAGTTCCCAGCCTTACTCTAGACTCTCCACACTACGGGCCTGATTTAGGAAAAGTGGTGCTTCAACCAGTTCAGCACCACTTTTCTTCCACCCCTTAGCGCCCCCAAAAACGCCACCATGTGTGCACCACCATATGTTGGCACACCATGGCAGCAGTTAAGGGAACTAGCGTCAACATTTTTGATGCTAGTTCGGAACTTGCAGGATTAGCATAAAAAAGTTTGAAAAAAAACCAAGAACAAGGTCTGCTATGCTGCTATCAGCACAGCCGCTCTGCCGGCCTAAATCTCTAAAGGATCAGCTGCTTTGGTGCCTGGTGACCTACTGCTTGCCTAGGGAAGAATGACTGAACCTGCAGATTCTAAAAAATCTGTAAGCTCTTCGAGGCTTCCTGACAGGGCGATACTCGGAATATTATTATAAAAATTTAAAAGTAAGATATCTTTTCGCCCGGTCATTGATAATAAGACCATCAAGAAAAAGGCAGAAGACCAAATCAATGAAACTCTGCTGGAAAACTCCAGGACAGGGAATTTGATATGATTTGGGTTGGAGATTTTAATGTTCAATTGTGTAAATATGAATTACCTTATTTATGTGGTGCTTCCACAGAAGGTAGAGAGTCACTTACTCACTTTATCTACTCTAATTTAGGTAATGCCTTGAATACCCTCATCTACAAATTTGATCTTGTTTTTGCAAGGGATATGACAAATAGTCGGACAAGGGAAATACCCACCTATACAGGGAGCACGAATGGTAGCATTATTGATTTTATCCTTATTTGCTCTTCACTTTCACATTCAATTGTGGATTTTAAAATCAAATCCCACTGCGCCAGAGACCACAATCCCTTGAGCATAAAATTAGCTCTTAAAACTAGGGTAATTTCACTGAGGATAGTATGTAAGGGGAAAGTGGCTTTTAAAAGAAATTCTGCCCCCGTATGAGATGGGAGAGAGTAATCCCTAACACTTTTTATGAGGACCTAATAACACAAAATAAGGTCCACATTAATACTTGTTTGTCTCTGCAATCCACTTGCGACCATCTTATAACTGCTTTTGAGTCTTTAAGCTGTGCTATTTCTGAGGCACTGACGTTTGCCGAACATCCCAAAGGCGTAAAACCTCAACGTTGGTTTCATTCGGCCTGTACGGCTGCCCATAGAGACTTAAAAACAGCTATTAAAACTATTCCATTTAGTCGTGAATTAGTTAAACAGGCTAGGGGCCGATATAAGTCAGTTCTTGAGGAGAGGAAGAATGAAATACGCATTAGCGCATGGGAAGATCTCATGGCAGCCACGGAATTGAGGGACCCCTCTCAATTTTGGAAGGTGGTTAATCACCCATATTTCTCAGGACAGGCAAATAGGGAGGATGACTGTCTGATACCAGAGGGGGTCTGGGTAGAACACTTTTCATCTGTATTTCAGTCTGCAAATAACCCTAATCATGGTGTGGAGGTATTTGGCCTCTTACGTTTGGCTACTTCCATTCCAATTAAGAGTGGAATTTTACTTGAGACGTATGAGACCACCACAGCAATAAATAAAATGAAATTAAGGAAAGCCCCTGGCCCCGACGGGGTGCCAGTGGACTTATTTAAATCTTTACCTGATTTGTGGGTTCCACTAATCACAAATGTTTTGAATTGTGCTATTCAAAGTTCTATTCCTTCCTCATGGCTAAGGCAACAATTGTTACGATATTTAAAAAGGGTAATAGACTTGACCCCTTTTGCTATAGCCCCATTTCTCTCATTGACTCCACGGCAAAGATTCTGGGGAGTGTCATTTTGAACCGGCTTGAGGAGTGGGTGGCAAGGACAAACATTCTATCGCCAATTCAATATGGGTTTAGGCCTGGATTAGGCACAGTGGATCAGACCCTAAACTTACACCTTATCCTTAGCAAATATGTTATTGCAAAAAGGGAATCTATCCACTTAGCCTTTATAGATCTGTCCAGTGTATTTGATATGGTGAACAGAGTAAAATTGTGGGAAATAATGGACACAATGGGGGTTGAGCAAGATTTGTTGGATCTGATTAAACGTTTATACTCTGACCTTACTATCATAATTCAGAAAGATCCATCCCCTTGCATCTAATCGGGTGTTAGACAGGGCTGCACTTTGGCACCTTTTTTTATTTCTGTTGTACATAAATGGCATGGATTTCCCAAGGATGAGTTTTAGACAATTGCCGATTTTATTGTATGCTGATGACGCCGTTCTAATTGGCCGCACGGCCAATGGTCTACAGACCCTTTTGGATCTTTTTTTAACGCACACACAAGAGCTTGATTTGAAAGTTAATTTTAAAAAGTCACATGTTATGATTTGCGGTCCTAAAAACACACGCACTAAATGTTTTATAATGGGGGGAACACCTTAACAAAGGTAAAAGACTTTTGCTATTTAGGTTTGCATCTAAGTT
The DNA here is from genome assembly GCF_031143425.1 of Pleurodeles waltl. Lineage (NCBI taxonomy): Eukaryota > Metazoa > Chordata > Amphibia > Caudata > Salamandridae > Pleurodeles > Pleurodeles waltl. The sequence continues at coordinate 1,027,271,893 of NC_090448.1, read as the reverse complement.
CCACTCTGTCATGGAAATTCCATTTGAACTTTAAGCTCCAATAAATGGAAAGAAATGTTGAAGCAATCTTTCACTTTGCCCGTAGATTAGGGCATAGACCGGTTCACCAGATCATCACGCTCTATAAATCCAAATGTGTTTCGGCTGCGATTTATGGGGGTGGCCTTTGGGGATATACCAGTTCAAGTATATTACAACGGGCAAAGAATAAATTTCTCCACCGGCTACTTATGGTACCCAAGAATGTAGCGGATATTGTATGCCATGAGGAGTTGGGAATCCGCTACATTACAGATTTGATAGATATTGCCCCCCTTCTGTTATGTATAAAAGTATGGTCTAATCCGGCAGCTACTTTAACACATGATTGTGTAAAAGACTGTATTTCGTTAGCAAATCACAACAAAATTCCATGGTTAAATTTTGTTTATAACTGTTTTCGAAATTTGGACTTGGAGTTTATGTATTTCAAACCAGAGCTCTTGCCCGCCAATGTGAAAGAAATTGTTAAATTCCGATATAAAGAGTACGTTACGAATCTTGGATATCAAGTGGCAGAGAAATTGAACTCTTTTGATTTATATGTACAAATTTCATCATCGAATTTGATAGAACCTTATTTTGTTTGGTTTCCAATCCCTTCCCTATATTCTTTACTTGTACTTTTTAGATTTAACATGATTCATTTTAGAGTGGCGTTTCCAACAAAATGCGTGTGGGAAAAAACATTACCGCCATGCCCTTGTGACAATTTTCGAAACAAAGTACTTGTCACTTTATTTTATTTTGTACACTCTACTCAGCTCCTAGGGAAACCTTTTTATTACCTATTTTGCGTAATTTGCACACCCTTTCTTATAAAGAAGGATTGATTGGCATTCAAAGCCTTTCATCCAAACAAATGTGCAGCTCTATTTTAAGTTTTATCAAATCCGCTATTACCATTAGGAATCGATATGAATTAGCAACGTGACTATTTATTAAGGGAATTCAAATACTGTTTTACTGTTGTATACGATTTTATAAGTATTTATATTATATATTGATTTAGTAGGCTTAAGTGGTATGCTTAGATTTTATAGACTTGCAGATCAAAGAGTCTTGCCTTTGAATTATGCAATAAGTACTGTATTTTTATGTATGTATGTGTACTTTTATGGCAATACGCAGAATAAAGTTATTTTGACTTTGACTGAACCTGCAACTTCATCTTGAATCCGGGAACCCAGAGTGACTCAAAGGGCTTGTCTGCAGGCCTCCTCATTTGAGCCTCAGGACATAAAAGATTCCCCAACAGCTCCTGAACCCATCTTCAGCGAATTCTTGAACCCCAACTGGTGCATCTCAGGTCCTGGACATTTGGTGTGGCTCTTGAGCTCTTAAATTCAAGCTTTTTGGCTCTTTGCAACCATGAATGGGCCTGTTCACACAGGAGCCATGCTGCTCACACCGAAAATCAGTGTGAGCCACCACCAGCCCACCTCCTCGCACAGCAACATTGACTGCTCTTGGGAAACTGCCAGCACGAAGCACCAGCCCACCCAACCACAACACCTGACCTGCTTCTTATGACATGCCGAGAACTTGAGAAGGTAAACCTTCAGAAGGACTGATTCTATACAACATATGCTCCATTGTGGTCAGCCTGAACTTTTGCCTTGGCCCCGTCCAGCATGACCAGATAGGCGTTGTTGTTGCTTTATGGTTTTAGGCTGTGTTTGATAGTTTATTCTTTAAAAAATCATAACTCGGTTCTACTGATTGAATTCTTGCTATATTGATCTTCTTTTATAAATAAAATATATATATATTTTTTGAATACATGTGGGGTCATTTTGTGTGTGTTTTCACTGTGCTACTGTGTGAAGTGCTACAGAAATACTTTAGACATTGCCTCTACGTTAAGCCTGACTGCTCTGTGCTAAGCTATCCGTGGTAACCACAGGTTAATTTGGGGTTTGCTGATGCCTTACCCTAGGTAGAATTGTGGCTTCTGTTTTACTAGAGCTCACACCCCAGCCAACCATTAACCTAACTTCTAACAGAGATGAGGTTGTTCTTTTCAGCTCCATTCTGGAACGTTTCAGGGTGATCCATCAAGCTGGTGCCAAGAAAAAGTGTGGGGTTTCCCAAAATTATGTTTTCCCTTAGGAAATTTTGGGAAGTGATGAAAAATATGGCTAACTGGAAGTACACTGAAGTTGGCAGAAAATTCAAACCTCAATCAGAAATCATTCTTTTCATTATGTGGTGTAAATCCGTTCAACCCTTTCCAAAACATTACACCTGAAGGAGGGGCTTAGGTTGGGCATAAAGGGATCAAAAAGCCTGGACAGTTGGTGTTCAGATATTCTCTGATTGGCCACTTTGTATTTCTAACAGCAGCAGCTGTCTGTCTGTTAACTCCTTAGTTATCATATGTGGTTCCAATAAAAAACTAGAACACTAGCATTTTGTGTTCAAGACAGAAGTGAGGCACCCCAAAGGCCATTTTGTTGGAATGGAAGGTGTTGAATTTACAGCCTTCCTTGAACAGGGGGCTGAAGCAAATGAACACCAGGGTGGTATTGTAGGCATGAAATAAGAGGTGTAAAAAAGTAAGGGGAAGTGTGTGGTTTTGGTATTTTGAGGCACAATGTAATAGTTGAAGAGAAAGAGATATGTCTTCATAACTACAACTTTCTTTTTTCCATCAAATCTGTTTACGCAGCCTAACCATCTTCTTAGTGACTTAACAGGTCTCTACTTTTCAAAAGGTAATACATTAGTAGGATGGATCTTGTAGCAACATGCTATTAAAAGAACAGTTGAGAATGTGCTTGGCTTTCAGCATTATGCTGCAAACATGTTCGCCACTCAGTACCTGCTGTGCTCGACTGAGGAGCTCATGAAGAGTGAAACTGTGTGTCTTGGGTCTAATAAAATGAAACATTTGAAGAAATGAATAGTTATCAAGGTGCAGAATTGAAACATTGGAGGAAATTAATAGTTGTTAAGCTATACTCCACTGGCTGAACTGCATATTTGCAAGGGATAGACTAGCATGACCAGAATGCACTAGAAGGGTTACTGCACCATTTGTTTAGATCATTCCTTCAAGGTTATTTTTCCCAAGCCAAAAAGACCCTGTCTGGATCATGTTGCCTTTTTATGGGTCATAATGCATGATTTATGGGGTATTTGCATGAATTACATTTTTTAGTTTTTTATGAGGACAGTGAATGTTTAGCCCAAATGCTTGATATTTGCCTTATTAGGACACTTAAATTATCAGTTCTAACCTAGCTCGTTCACTTGCACTTTCACTTTGCAGTGGGGGTCAAACTCTGGAGTCATTATAGTAAAATGTCTGTTTCAGCTAATGAAGCCCCATTGTATGTTGTAGGAACCTGTGGGAAAGATGATACTTGACACTTAGGGGAACAAAAAGAGGGAGAGTAATTCATGTTGCAAATTGGTGGTGTGAATTGAACTTATCCATTTCAATTCTAGTCTTTCAAGTTGACACGTATTGGTATAGTATAGATGACAGGTTTCTTAGTGAAAAACGTCTGTGTGGTCTTGATAACCTTTTTCTTGCTGCTGAGTGGTCAGCTGGTTCATCACAGGTTGACTACTGGCAGCAGACTAATTATGCAGCTTTCCTTGGAGTCATAAGCTATCCCTCTTGTGTGATTCCACTAAGAGTAGTAATTCCCAATACATACAAAGTAGTGGTGTACTTTAGGATGTTCCCTTCTACATCCTTGGTGGTAATTGCAGTCATCTGCAGACTGACTATCTAATAACTTTTACATACTCCTCGATTGAAGGATAAAATATCCCACAAAGCTTCCAACGAACAATTCTATGTCTCTAGGAAAGTCTGCATGGCACTAGGGTGACTGCCAATATGAGATAAGTGACTCTTAGGGAATATGCAATATCTCCTTTTAATTCTAATTCAATAGTGCTGGTATTTGTGGCTTTATGTTTTTGGAGGAATTTCAATACCTTTAAAACAGTCCAAATTCCTAAGGCTGTTTCTTTAGCTTTCTATTTTGCTGACTTTACTCTTCCGTTTGTTGGCTAGAATTAATGGCTGGATTTTTAAGATGACCTGTAATATCAGGGTCTATCACTTTCTGTCTGGTGAAGGGTGAGAGCCCAGAGAATGTAATCTCTCTCTCCTAAGTAAAAATAAAATAACAGATGTTTAAACTTAGATGGTTAAATAGTCAACTTAAATTTTCAGTTGCTGCCATATGAAATAATAGACAGCAGTGCGGAAGGTATGGCGAATATCATAAGCAGCAACAGAGCAAACACAAATTAGCCCAAGAAATTGCAAGAACATATATACTACAAGGCAGGTCCACCCAGCACTTAATTTCTAAATAAAAACGTGTCGGTGGCCAAAACTCTCCTCTGAAACATGTGGCTGCTGCAATTAAATGTGTGAGCAGGGAATACTGAGGCAGCGTAGTCCTGAAGCCAACTCAGGCCTCTTTAATCCATTTACAGCCATTCCCTGCCCTCTCAGCTCACTCTTGCAGGTTTCTGGTTTCTCTATTTGTGGTGTTTTTTCTATTTTCCCTTCCTCTGTCATTCCCATATGTGTCTTTTGCTCACAGTAAATGCTTGCAGCAGAAAAATAAGTGTTGGCCCTCAAAAATAGGTGCTGGTGCCCTGCACCGGAAACCACTAGCTCAAATGAAGCACTGGGGGCACCATTGTTTACCAAGCCTTATCACTAGAAACCTCTTTCATCTGCCTTTGACCTTACTGGGCTGCTTATGCAAAACTAGATGAGCATATCTGACACCCACTGGGGTGCTCAGCCACAGAGGAACTTCAGATGATATTGCAAACCAGAACCCCTCTCTCTAGCTCCTCTTCCCCAGTAATAGCATGGCTCTTGATGGCTCAGTAAAAAACAATACTTCAATGCCACCCCAAGTTCATAGGTTCTTCTGGCAGGCAGAGAGCAGAAACGAACAGTCAGATCATACTGGGATGGTCAGTAATGTAGGACAGTGCAAACTGCTAGATGTCACAGACATGCAGCAAGCCACACCACTTGGAATTACAAGAAGTAAGGCATGACTCTTAAAAGGACAATATCAAATGTGACCCGAGACAACTTTGCTTTCCCTATCCCCTACCACTCTCATTTTCTTATCTTACTTAGGCCCTCATTACAACATTGATGTATTGACCGCCTACTGCCACGGAGTCGGCCAACAACATACCGCTGCTGTAGCTACCAGCCAGCAATGCGTATCATGACCGCCGACGGTATTCCGCCAGAAATCTGGCAGGACACCGCCGACGGTAATGGTGGCGGTCGGCGGTAAGGTGGCGCTACTGACAGCAGCACCGCCATGCCAGCAAAAGACTGCCGACCATATCATGAGCAATAATACAGCCTGTCGGTGTTTTGCTGGCAGACGCTGCTGCTGACAGCAGTGCCACGGACCGTCTGCAGCCTAAGTGGGGTTCTCTGACCGGAGAGGAGGGTGGGGGGTGTTGTGTGTATGTGGGGGGGGGGTGTATGTTTTGGGATGCGGGTTTGACTCTCATTGAATGCATGCGTGAATGAGTGATTGTGAGTGTTGTGTGTTGTGGATGCATGTGTGTGACAAGGTATGTTGGTGTGTGTTGTGGTGTGTAGGTATGTATGTGTGCATGCGTGGGTGGAGGTGGGTATGCATGTGTGCATGTGTGTATATGGGTGTAGGTGTGTATATGTGCGGGGGCAGGAGCGGGTGGGGGAGTGTGGGGGAAGACTCTGGTGAGGGGATGGGGGGCAGGGGAGACCCCTATCAGTGCCAGGGAAGGAATTCCCTGCCACTGACAGTGCCTACCACCATGGTATTTGTGGCAGTACAAAAAACACGCAAACCAAGGCGGTAGGCCGGGTCGTAATCCTGAGGGATTATATGGTGCATTGCAGTCCTTTCCTTGCTCTGGTGCACTCTGGTCTGCCTAATGCCAATGCAGGCACTGTTGCGCCATGGTGCAAGGGTGCCTGCTTTGCAGGCTGGATTGTTTTTGTGCAGAAAGGAACACCTTTCCGCCCCAAGTGCGGATCTAAAGATACTACTTGTAAATGCCCTTTGTTAATTCCCAAAGTCGTAAATTTAGATGTTTAGTCTAAGTTCATACCAAACGTCTAAATTTACCTTTGTGACTCAAGCCTACAGTTTGCAATCTTCATTCTCTTTTGAAAAATAGGTCAGTCACGGATACTATGCTGTAAGCGATCTGGCCATCAGCATTTTATGTGAGCCCCTTGCTTGGCCCGGCCCATGCCACAAAGTAGATGACATGTCAGTGTATCGATATGTGTAGATACCTGCAGTGGCACAAAATACAAAACTGATTCAGTCATTAACATGAAGTCCACTCTGTGCACAAGTATGTTGCACACCACCGCATTCCGTAGGTGCCACCATTGCGCATAAAAGTCTGCAGCCAGTACTGGGTGGCTATAACACTCCTGCATTCTTCATCAAGCTTCGCAATACACCTCTAGCCATGTTTATTTTTTCAAAAGATCCTTTGCCCATTTAGCACAGCTTGAACCTCCAGTGACATGGGTGTTTCTTTGCCTCTGACCATCCTCATGACTTTAAATAATATGATTACAAGATGGATTGATTCACTAGTGTCCTCATACCACCTCCTTCAAGATGTTTTTGTTTTCTCTTTACATTCAGGCTCAACTCCCAGTGGTGGCTAGTGACATTTGAAAGTGGTGGGGCGTAAAAGTTGCTGGTGAGTGCACGGTGACAAGCAAGTGTAGCGAGCCAGCCTGACTAACATAAGGGAGTTACGGGGGGTTCTCCCCGGAGCTTTTTTTTTAAAGGAGTGGGCAAAATGGTGCATTTTCAGGCAAATTTGAGAAAGCACGGAGGTTAATAAAGAAATTGTGAAAGTGCAGTTCTGACATCAATAAAGAGATTTCATATGATAATAACATAGGTAGCTGCTTATTTAATATACCCATAGAACATCATAACAGAGTGTGAGATAACAATTCTAGTACCTCACAGATTTCTTTATTTATTGATATTCCTTTAGAAGTGAGATTCTTCTGACTCAAAAGTCGACGAGACAAGCAGTAGACCACCACATATACCTTTGTTAATTTTTTGATAGTTTAAAGTCAATGTAAAGGCTACAAAACAAGGCTTCCCTAACAAGCAACCTTTGTCTTCATCCTGACACTAGGAAGGATGGGTCATTGAGTGACATGTTTTTCAAAATTCCTTGCTTTTCAGTTTCAGTTCGTCCCACTCCACTTTACATTATTTTCTCCTTTTCCTCTTGCCCAGCCCCTCCGACCACTAACTTTTGCTTTTATTAACTACCTTTCAGGGGAACTAGGCCTCAGTCACTGCAAACATTTACCACCAAGGAAAATGATACAGTTGTTTTCCCAGAAAGAAAATGAGGGTTGCCATCAGGCTAAGCCTTTGGGAGCACCACTGAAAGGGCTTGTAAAAACCCTGGGTACACATTCTATAGAGTTCCGACAAATGGGCCTGCAGCATCTCAAGGCCTATTCCAGAGTCTTTGAGTCAGTTAGACCTGGATTACCAAACAAACACACACACACACACACACACACACCCTTTAGAAATCCCTCATACCTCGCTTCCCCAGGAAACTCCCTTTGCTAACACCTTGGAATGGAACTCAAAACTTACGCTCATTTTAACCCAGTGACACTGACAGGTACTTCTGAATTATAAGGTATGATTTCTTTCTTCAACTCAACATACTAATAGCCAGACAAATCTTCATTTTGGCTTCTTTTGACATGTATGCATCTCCCTTTTACTACATCACAGACCTTTTATTTGCCAGATTGTTCCTGTAACATTATAATCGCATGCCCTTATTTTGCAATTTTTGCATGACATTTTTGCAGTTTTATATAGCGCTGCGCGAGACAGGACCGACAGCATTAGAGCGCTTTACATGAGCGCCAGATTATCACAAAGTCACATTCCAATCATTTTCTTTTTAGGCACAGGGAGATTACAGGATTGCAAACCTCTCAATAGGGCCCTGGGCTGGGCCAAGAAGGAAGTGAAGGAGAGCAGTAGAGCAAGCGAGAAAGGAAAGGCAAATTAAGTCCTAACAATGGATTACTGTCTGGCCACCAAAAACCGGGGGATCCTGTACCATGGCTGGATAATTAATGGTCCGTACAATACAGACACGTCCACAAAATACAAAACACAACCTGTTTCTTTACATTTGTTTTCATTTCCAGGATGATGCAACGAAGTTGATACTGGTAAATGTATTTTAGATGTACACTCATAAGTGCATTTATCGTCTAATCAGCTTTGTGATAAAGGTATGCTTTACTCGCTTCCTGTGGCATAAATGCATTCAAAGAATGAGTACGAAGAGAAACGAGAAGCAAGCTTTATATGAACTTTCTCCACTTCTGAAAAAGAGAACAGTGAACTTAATAAAATTATTTTTTGGTGAGTGCCTTAAAATATTTGCTAGCAAAGCTGGGACTTTCAGTCACAGTATTTGGACACATTGACAAAGAAAATACATTTTGCAGCGCAACGAAACAGTCCGCTTCACAGTTGGTGCAGCAAAAATACAACTGCGAGCAGCGAGACCAGAACACTGTAATTCAATGTCAAAGAGTGAGGTGGTGTACAATAACCCATTTAATCGATCTCATTCACCCACTCATCTGCGGTAAAGACCCAGTGGTGAAGGAAAAATAAAATACATCTTTTGTTTTCACCTAGAGAGCATGAAATTAGCCTAGTGTCACACGTGCTAATCTTTGATTCCTTATGGGGCAACTCTGTCACTACCACGAAATTCAAACTGAAGAAATAATTGGACAAACAATGTTTTCAAGAATATTTCTAGCAGTCAAACAGTTAAAGGGAGTAAATACTTACCTTTTCCCATTGCCGCTGCATGCAGATCACGTCGTGGTCAGTCAGGCTCGTGTACACCAGAATCCTTTCCCAGCTACTCCAAGAATGAGGTGGGACCATGGAGGCTTGTTCCCACCCACCCAGTGACGAAGGGCTGCAGTGCTACACAGCCTTCCTGATTGACAGCCAGCTTTGGAAACCCAGGGCTTATGCTAAAGCGCCCAGGCTGTTTTGTTTGACCGAGGCTCCAGTGCGTCACAAGAGACAGTACCTTAAACTGTTGTAGGCTGCCGGAGGCCAGGGCTGAGATCAGATAAGCCCTATAAATCCTGCAACGGCCAGCACATGCACTGCAGCACATGAGTCTTTCGAAAGTGCCTGGTTTTGCCTGACCCTCGGCAGAGCGAGGGTCACACTGTTTGAAGTTTTAATGTATTAAACATTTTTGGATGCAGAAATTGAAGCTGGGGAAACTTTTTTTTAAAGCTGGGGCAGAGCCTTGCCTCCCTAATGAAGAAACCGCCACTGCCAACTCCATGTCTGTCTGCTCCACACAGAACATCATTAAATAGTCAGTGTCAGACAATGTATTTGTCGTGGCAGCCCACCAGGGGTATGGCTATTTATAAACATATTAACATTAAACAATGCCTGGATGGTTGTCCTGTAAGTCTTGAGTTAGATTCCATATATCCTAAAGAATTCAAGGCACACATCTCTAATAAATAGATAGAATAGACGATAGGCCAATAGGCAGTAATGCTTATGCTATTGTTCATAAAAATTGTATATATATATGTAAATCTCTCTTGTTCACCTACGTACAAATTAGTGTGCGTATTTCTATGGAGTAGTCCAATATTTCAGAAAACTCTAACCTTGTACTCTGAATCCTAAAAAAGAACGATTCACTCTGCTGTCACTCATCACAACCACTGCTGACCACATACAGTATATTAAGTAAGACAAATAGTAGAAGCAGGAAAAGGGATCGGGAGAGAGAAAACAGAGGCACTGGATATCACATTCTCTGTCATCGCTCTACTGGGCACTGACATTTGCTGGATCGAATGGTTTTTTCAAAGACTAAAGAACCCCACAGCCAGGGCAACAGCAGGCTGCAGACGAATAAGTGTAAAAACAAAAACAAAAGAAAACAGACAGCAGGCTTTTTCCAAATACTAATCCAGAAAATGAAACACTATCTGTGCTCATCAGAACGTCCCAAAACTGTTCTCTACTTTATAAAACTTTGAAGATGAACGTCTAAAGAACACTGCATCACAAATGCATTAACTTTAAAAAACCAGCTACCTCTCCGGCCACTCATTGACTTTATACTTGTCTTTCACCCTGTACAGCACTCAGCTGCCTTTTGACTAGGTTTGCGATATAGGAATACTACATACATACATACATACATACATATACGCGTACATAAATTAACAACAACTTCCTAATAGACCATCATGAGCATTCAGAATCTTTTTCACACAGCCAAAAGGAAGTACCTTTTTGTGTAACCAATGCTCTCTGTTCCTGGTATGAATGTGACATAACTGAAACTGAAATGTAACCAGATATAACTGATCACTGAGGCGCTCACTTAGCAACATAACTACCCCCAACTTAATATGTTTGCACTTCATGATATTAATTTTCTTTGGATATGTTTTGCCACTGAAAAAATAATTAGCATTTGTTTACCGTATGTGATTCTCAATCTAACTACACATGTTATTTTTTGCTAAATTCAAATTATACCTTGAATGCATCTAGGCACATATTTACTCACATTTCATGCAATGCACAGCAGCAAGCAAATATAACTATAACGACTTGCGTTGCCCTCATATCTACATATCATAACCAATCTCTAAAAAATGCAAGAGTTTGCGGCTTCCTAAGAATTGAGCTTTTGCGGTGGGACGTTGTCACTTAGGGCCAGATTTATACTTTTTGACGCAAAGCTGCACTAATGGGGTTTTGCATCCAACATTTTAGCTCTGGCTAGAGTAATTTCTTAACGCCACCCTGGTGTCAGATTTATACTTTGATGATGGGTGGCGCTAAGAGCAGGATAGAGTAATTTTTTTCTGACGCTAGCCATTGCGCCTTGTAGTAAGGCAAAATGCGTTAACGCAGGAAAAATGACTCTACTCCGGTTTGCGACATGGAAAAATGTCTCAAATGGATATATGCCATTTTTCACCTCAATAGTGTCAAAAAGAGACGCAAAAGCAGCAAACAGTGCTATGGAGCCCCAAGATGGACCCCAGAGGCCAGGAGAGACCCCAGGGAAACCCCACACAACCAGGAACCAGCCAGGAGGACACAGACAAGACCCAGGGGAGAGACAAGAAGAAGAGGAAGTGTCCCTTCAGCTCAGAGGAGCATGAATTCCTGGTCAGAGAGGTGACGGAGCACCAGCATCAACTCTTCATCACCTCTAAATTGCCAATTGGGAGGGAAGAGGCACTTTGGCAACAGATTGTGGACAAGATTAACAGTGTGGCAGAGGTCAGGAGAACTGTCACGGAGTGCAAGAAATGCTGCAATGACCGCAAGCGCAGGACAAAGGAAAAAATGTCAAGGAACAGAAAGGCAGCACTGCAGACCAGAGGTGGGAGTCTAGCTCTGCAAGAGGACCTGGACGAGATGGAGGAGATGGTTGCAGCCGTCATCCCAAGGAAATTGTCACTGGTATCACAGGACACGACAGCGCAGACAACCAGGAAACAACACATGTGCAGGGTAAGTTGCATGGGGGCTAAAAATGCCTAAATGTCAAGTGTAAGAAGGGGGAGGCACATACCTACTACACAATGCATGTCAGCCCTGAAAATCAGTCACGGGAAAAGGCAAAAGGGCACGGCACCGGACTCCCTGAACTGCCCATACCAGGTGCATAGGCTGTGCAGGGGCATCCAGGGGCACAGGACAACACAACACCAACAACCTTTGCATGGGGGTACACCACCATGTCAAGGCTGCTGGAAATGCTGAAGCAGACCAGGAAGGTAGGGTAGAAAGTAAAACTGGTCTGGTGTCACAGGACAGCTGGTATTGTCAGAATGTAAACTAGAGGACAATGCTCAGGCCATTGGCTCAAGCGGCATTTACCATTGACAACCCTTGCCACAATTACCTGTGCTGTGTGTGCTAGTCACTTAGGAAATGGCAGTTAGGTGCCCATGGCACAAGCACACTCAGAATGAGGGTTCAGTATGACTACATGATCAATCCCCATCAATTACTATCAAAGTGCAACTCCTGTCAACTGCTCATGTCCATTGACTCAATACCCATCAGGCACTGTCACATAAATTATGATGTACACAGCAGTAATCTCATACCCATGCTGCCCATTCCAGGATTTACCCCTGTGCCTGTGTCACAATAGCTGCAATTCCACCATCCAACATCTCAGGTGTCATAGTGCTAAAACAACAGCATTGAGGGGGAGGACATATGTGTGTAGCTAGGCAAACACACCCGCACAGTCATAAGAGGAAATGGAACTCTGCAAGGCCCATCAGTGCAATGTAATGTAGCACACACACGCAAACATCATCATGAGAAGCTACCAATGGTGACCCCTGTACCATTTCATAGAAATGCAATACATGGTATGGTGCTAGGTCACAGCACCGAATAGGTGAATGTGAAAAATGATAGACTGGGACAGGGCCATATTGTTATGTGTGGGGCATGTGGCATCAGCACACCAACAATCATTGCAAGGCCTCACCATGCTAATGGAAGCAGAGGGAGGATTGATTAGGACAAGAAGGTGGCAAGCCACAATTTGGACAGAACCCACACCTAGAAGATGTGACGCAGACAATTCCCCAATCTGCCCACAATACATGTGACATGCTGGTGGGGCATAGGGCTGAGAGACTGCAAACATTAATGACAGGAACAATGCATGGGAACCAAGATAACAATGTACCACCATTAGGAAGTCAGTAACGTCACAAATGAAATTAGCCTAGTGTCACACGTGCTAATCTTTGATTCCTTATGGGGCAACTCTGTCACTACCACGAAATTCAAACTGAAGAAATAATTGGACAAACAATGTTTTCAAGAATATTTCTAGCAGTCAAACAGTTAAAGGGAGTAAATACTTACCTTTTCCCTTTGCCGCTGCATGCAGATCACATCGTGGTCAGTCAGGCTCGTGTACACCAGAATCCTTTCCCAGCTACTCCCAGAATGAGGTGGGACCATGGAGGCTTGTTCCCACCCACCCAGTGACGAAGGGCTGCAGTGCTACACAGCCTTCCTGATTGACAGCCAGCTTTGGAAACCCAGGGCTTCTGCTAAAGCGCCCAGGCTGTTTTGTTTGACCGAGGCACCAGTGCGTCACAAGAGACAGTACCTTACAGTGTTGTAGGCTGCCGGAGGGCTGAGATCAGATAAGCCCTATAAATCCTGCGACGGCCAGCACATGCACTGCAGCACATGTGTCTTTCGAAAGTGCCTGGTTTTGCCTGACCCTCGCGCAGAGCGAGGGTCACACTGTTTGAAGTTTTAATGTATTAAACATTTTTGGATGCAGAAATTGAAGCTGGGGAAACTTTTTTTTAAGCTGGGGCAGAGCCTTGCCACCCTAATGAAGAAACCGCCACTGCCAACTCCATGTCTGTCTGCTCCACACAGAACATCATTAAATAGTCAGTGTCAGACAATGTATTTGTCGTGGCAGCCCACCAGGGGTATGGCTATGCATAAACATATTAACATTAAACAATGCCTGGATGGTTGTCCTGTAAGTCTTGAGTTAGATTCCATATATCCTAAAGAATTCAAGGCACACATCTCTAATAAATAGATAGAATAGACGATAGGCCAAAAGGCAGTAATGCTTATGCTATTGTTCATAAAAATTGTATATATATATGTAAATCTCTCTTGTTCACCTACGTACAAATTAGTGTGCGTATTTCTATGGAGTAGTCCAATATTTCAGAAAACTCTAACCTTGTACTCTGAATCCTAAAAAAGAACGATTCACTCTGCTGTCACTCATCACAACCACTGCTGACCACATACAGTATATTAAGTAAGACAAATAGTAGAAGCAGGAAAAGGGATCGGGAGAGAGAAAACAGAGGCACTGGATATCACATTCTCTGTCATCTCTCTACTGGGCACTGACATTTGCTGGATCGAATGGTTTTTTCAAAGACTAAAGAACCCCACAGCCAGGGCAACAGCAGGCTGCAGACGAATAAGAGTAAAAACAAAGCCAAAAGAAAACAGACAGCAGGCTTTTTCCAAATACTAATCCAGAAAATGAAACACTATCTGTGCTCATCAGAACGTCCCAAAGCTGTTCTCTACTTTATAAAACTTTGAAGATGAACGTCTAAAGAACACTGCATCACAAATGCATTAACTTTCAAAAACCAGCTATCTCTCCGGCCACTCATTGACTTTATACTTGTCTTTCACCCTGTACAGCACTCAGCTGCCTTTTGACTAGGTTTGCGATATAGGAATACTACATACATACATACATACATACATATACGCGTACATAAATTAACAACAACTTCCTAATAGACCATCATGAGCATTCAGAATCTTTTTCATACATACATACATAGATACATATGAGAGAGCGTATTTTGATATTACATATTATAGACGTGAAATGCTTATGTCTAACAATGCTGTATTAATAAAACATTTATTAATAGCGTATTCATAAAAATGGAGAATCGTTCACATGTATAAATTAATGTCAACTGTAAGGAATAATTGTTTATAGTTTGCCTAACTGAGCACATTAAAACGTATAGAACTGCATTCATTAAACTCGAATATCTTAAGTTAGCTTGAGTCAAGTAGAAGCTGTGTAGCTCTCATATTAAAGGCGTATTTTTCCTGTCTCTTCAGTGTGCAGAAACTTGCAAACAACCATGACCTAGCTATTGTTCTCTCTGTATTAGTTCGACACATCGGGATATTTTCCCATCCGCATGCTAGCATCTTTTAGTATAAAATGATTGTGCCTCGAAACATTTGTAGATACTTCCAAGGACAATGAGACGAGGGAACGAGAACTTTTAACCTGAGACGTGTGCCAAGCTGATGAAGTAACCCCGGATATGCCACCTACGGGAGACTGATTATGAAGACCAATCAGAAGACAACATTTTATCGAGAAATGACAAATGCATTACTTAATGTATAATTTGATAGGTTAACAATGATGGGGTGTATTGACTGACCAATAGGAATTTGGGGGAATGAATTACTAGAAAGGGATAAAAACCCATGACACAGGAAATAACCAGGCATTAGGTAGGGAATGATACTGATTACATCCCGAAACTCTGTCACACTATTCTGTGATTTGAGACTTAGACAAACCATCCTTGCTCATATCACTGCCACTTACACTTTTCTCCTTATGAGGAGAGTGTCTCTTGCCTCTAACTTAGATAGACTGACGGTGATCTGACTGATGTCCTGAAGACGAAGACTGATCCTGAATGCTGACCTAATCAGAGGAGGGTAATTATATAATTGCTAATGGAAATTCATTTTGCCTTTCTTTCTAGGTACCAACTGCTGTATGTTTTGATAGAGACCTTAGTTAGATGTTTTCCAAATTGGTGTTCAAAATTGTTTTGCATGACGCCCAACATGCTAATGCTAATTAGAGGTTAGACGAGGTATTCACTCTGACTGACAAACTGACGTGACTGACGTGGTGCTATGCTGAACTAGTATCTTAGAAAGTTTGATGTGTTATAATCCGCTCTTATCTATCTGATTATTCATGTTACTAATTTTTGCATTATCGAAAGCTTATTGCGGTTGCCATCTTATAATCGTGCTTACCTGTTTATTGACTTTGAGATTAATGCCTTTGCTACTAGATTGTAATCAATAGGGAATAAAACTCATTAACTCCATTAAGGTGTGGTTATTCATGACTGAAAGGTCATGGTTGCGCCGAATGTTCGTTAATGTCTAAAGTGAGAGATATTTTGATGTTAAACATTGACAATGTTATTGACCTATTGATTGATATTTTGATTAGTTATCTCGTCCTACGGTGTCTCACCACTGGGCCCAAAGATTCATTGGCATAAAACGAGTCCTGATGTGTATAAATTGACATAGACGGACGCGTTAACAGTTCTGGTAGCAGAGTACGGTTTGGCCCTTGGGGGCCCTAGGACGGAGTTTTCACTGTTCAATTGTTTTCTTGTGATAATGCAAATTGGAAAGATGATGAGTTGCTAGATCTGCCATGGGCTTTCCCGGGATCTCGGAGCCTGCCTAAATGAGTTGGGAATGTTCTCGGCGCCATAGTATGTGTGGTTAGGGTTTTTGCGCTTATTAAATCTTATGCACTTTGCAGGTGATTGTGAATACTTGAGTGTGATTAGGCCGAATTTAGTGTTATTTAGAAGGAGTGGGCGTACTCCACGGCATGAAAGTAGGGAAGTCGGCGTACTTCATGTGAATGTAGCGCTTGTTGCTCAAAATTATCCACGTGGTTGGTTGTTGTATACGGGCCTCTTGAGTTCTAAGACTTCGGAGTATGATGTTAAAATGGTTTATGTTGTAATTTGTGCGGTTTAGTAGGTCAATCGGGTGTGGTTGACAGATCGAGTTTCGAGTTATGATGCATGTGTGTAACCTTCGATGGAGATTTGACAAGTTCTAAAGTGCACTAGAAGGTGTCATTGACAAGTCGAGAGTAGGATTTGCAGGACGAATTCTGCTTGCGTATGAGGGAACTGAGAAGGAGAGAGTAGCGGCCGAGGCTTCAAGTGAAATCTCTGTAAAGTTCTGAAGCGAATGTGTTACCCTTCCTGTAGTAAACCGGCAGATTTGTGTTGTCATTCAAGTGCTAGCAATAATTTGCATTAGTTTGTATGAGTTGTAAGGAGTTAGTGAGGTGTGGACAAGCCGCAAGACTTTGTCAGCTGCAGTGTGTGGGTGTGACGTCAGTGGTGCCGCGCTGGGATAGGTCAGATGTCGGGAGGGGTCGCACACGGATTGGCTGCCGTCCGTGAGAGGCAATAGGTTGAGCAAAGAGTAGGTGAAGAGTGTCCTGGGAACAGAGCCGTTTCTGAGTAAAAAATAAGATAAAATTAATTTTGTTAAAGCATTTAAAAGCGCATTGAAAGGAGATGTGTATATCGTTGCGACTGATGGGGAACCTACACCACCTGAGGGTACGCCAGCTTACACGGTTATGGAAGAAAAGGGTGTTGCACCGTGTTTATGGATAAAACAATGGCGTAAACTGACAGAGAAAGAAGGGTGTCTAGAGTCTCCTGAACATGGAACGTTTAATCAAAAGGTGTTAGAAAATCTGAGGTGGATGTTAAGTACGCAGCAACCACCTCCACGACCAGCACAGTATGAGGCTTTGGCAATTTGGGACCTGATGGCTCTTAAACATAGACAAGAAAGATTTCACAGGAGACTGACAAGAGCTGAAAAATCCTATGCAGAGGCTAGGTGGGATAATGAGAACAAAATGTGAAGACGAGGAATAGTGGACGGGTTGAAGCTGTTTCCGGCAATAACCCAAGGAGAGGAAACACAGGGAAAGAAAGCTTCTTGCAAAACTGACAAAGAGCCAGTCAAACATAAAGAGAATAAAAGATCTTGGGAAGAAGAGGACGATTCAGATGATGAGGCGTTTATGGATAGGCTGTTACATGATCGTCCGCCACCTTACGCGGTGAACGACAATGCTTCAAGTACTAGCTTGGATCCTGGGAACCAGACGAAAGAGAAGGGTGTTACTGATACAGTACAGAATAGCGATACAGCTTTGATACAGAATGGTGTCAGTGTACCCACTGCTCCAGACCCGCCGATACAGTTGCAGTTTCCACCACAGATAAAAAGAATTTATCCTGATGTTCCAGTGCTTGAGACTACTACGAACTTGGTGGTGCAGCCAGACCCGATATATACAAAGCCAAGGTTAGTGCAGATTGAATCAACTCCGCAGTTAGTGTCACAACCGCCGAAACTGATACCTGGGTACAACCCAGTAGCGGGTCCTTTAAAAGAACCTGCACCAGGATTATTGAATCCGACCTATGGTGTTGAAGCTCCAAGAAGCTTGGGAGCAGGCCAGACACCTGCTGCTATATCACTACCCATTACAGTTGGTCCCCCGGTGCCGTTATACGCACAGGAGAAAACAAGGATGTGTGAACAGGGAGTGCTAACTCATGAAACGATAAGAGGAGGGTCCCTTATAACTCCACAAATAATGACACAGGGAGGACAGGCTTGTGAACAATCAAGACCCTTAATGGACCTTAGTCCAATAGGAGCACCTCTTGAGGCAATGCGACAGGCAGGATTGGGAGTTTTGACTCCCCAAACCATGAGTACAAATACCTCATACACTCCAATGATACATGCAGGGAACATTTCACTGCAGGGTTTTACAGTACAACAGCTAAATGAATGGTTAGAGAAAACCTGCACATCACAAAGGACTACAGCAACTGCAATTGAACCTGAGAAAGAAAAACACGATGAATACCTAAACCTAGTACGACTAGGAGCAGAAGCTGCTGAATTGGTGGATGGAACAATGGGAGTAAATAGGTTGGAGTCTTACACCGAGGCAGAATTAAGGTACCTATGTCCTAAAATCACCAAAGAGGTAGGCAAAGTACACCAGAAATTAACGAATTTGGCAGACAAATACAATATCGACATCGGGAACAGAAAACATTTGAAACGGAGTTACAGATTAGATTTTGACTCAAAAGATTTTGAGCACATGAGATCTGCAGGCATGAAGACACATTTGAAAGAGCTGCTGCAAAGCGCACAAATTTGGGGAGCACTAGAGAAATGGGAAGGCCGATGGATGAAGAAAAAAGATAAGGGAAAAAGAGATAGTCCAGTGTCTAATGAAACAACAGTCACACCAAACTTAGAGACAGTAAAAATCCTACCTATGAGAGAAACAGCTGGTGGTGTTTTGGTGCATGTGCCTTGGTCCAGGGGAGACATTTTGTCCTTTACGAATGATTATCCCAGGTTAAGAGAAAAACCGATCGAGTGGTATCAACAGACAGATAGATTCGTGAAGCTTGCGAAGTGTCTCTGGGAAGACTTAAATACCTTGTTTGAGATTATTGTTCAGCCAGACTTGTGGCTTGAGTGCAAGAGAGGGGTAGATTGGCCCACAAGGGAACCGGCAAGGGATAAAGTGACTGGAGCACCTTCTGAAGAGGTGATGAAATATTATCATAAAGTAATTGAGTTTTTGAAACAAAAGGTGTCGCCGAAGGTGACTGATTGGCAGAAAATTGACCGGACCTCTCAAGAGGTTAAAGAGTCAATACATGCATATTATGAAAGATTGTTAAAGGCATTCAAACATTACAGTGGTACCGAAACGATTGAGCCGAAGGACATGAATCATCTTGTGTTCAGATTTGTCGAAGGGCTGAGACCGGAGGTCAGCCAAATGATTAAAAATCATTTGATTTGTTGGCAAGCTAAACCGATTGATGAAGTATTACAGTACGCGAAATACTGTAGTGACGAAATTGAGTTAAAGCAGAAAAAGTTGAAGGAGAAGGTGATGGTGATGCAGATAAGAGCTGCACAGGCTGGAATACAGGGAAATGGTGTTCAGCAAATGATACAGCAACAACCGCAATTGAATGGTGTGTTTCAGGCACAGCCGAGAGGTAGAGGTCAAGGGTTTGTGAACCGTGGTGCGGACATGAATAATGTGGTTGTTCAAGGTGATGGTCAAGGAGTGAAAAAGATGTCACCATGCCATGTGTGCGGGGGCGTGGGACATTGGAAACGGGATTGTCCAAATATAATGCAGGATGGTACAGTTCAGCAGAGTAACAATGCCGGTACATTGCAAAATTCACGAGGTCCAAGAATGAGACACCCGAATCAGAACTATCAAAATAATTTGGTGCAAATGTCAGGGGTGCAACCTATGCAGCAAATGCAAATGCCGCGTTTCCAAACAGTGTCAGTACAACCAATGCAACAGCAGATCCCTATGGTGCCTAGACAGCAAATGCAGTTACCCCTAGCTCCGATGGGACAGCAACAGGTGATGCTTCCTCAACAGGTCACAGGTCAAGTAACAAATCAAAACAACACTGTACAACAATTCCCACTAAGAGGTGAAAATGAGATGAATGGGGACTGGTCAGATGATAGCTCAGACAGTGAAGAGTGCAGACTCGCCGCATCCTTAGAGGTAGACCAGAGAGGCCCATATGTGGAGGGAAAAGTAATGGGCTACAAAGTCTCATTTTTAGTTGATACAGGAGCTACACGCTCTACTGTTCGCAGTGCAGAGGTACCAAGATTACCTCTCTCAGGGCGCACCATACGAGTGGTCGGTGTGGCTAATCAGTACCTGACTAATCCAATCACTGACCCAGTGCAGGTTGAAATTGGAAATTTCCAGGGCCTGCATAGATTTGTTGTGTGCGATTCAAGTCCAGTGTCCTTGTTAGGAAGAGACTTATTGTGCAAAACCAAATGTTCAATTACCTGTTCCGATGGTGGAATAGAGGTTCAGACAAACAGTGATGACGAGGCAGATGAGGGTCAGCTTATGGAAGAAGGAGGAGAGATGAATGAAGATTACCCTTTAATTACCCTTTTTCCAGTGTTTACCTTGATCGATCTACCTACTGATCTGCAAGGATCGGTGATAGAGAAAGTGTGGGATTTGACTGGAAAGGAGGTTGGATTAATAAAGGGAGTAAAACCAATCAAGGTGCAGATAAAGCCAAATGCAATATTTCCACAAATGTCACAATATCACATGACTCAGGATGTCCTTATTGAAGTGACACAGATAATTGCAGATTTCCTCAGACAGGGAGTTTTGAAAGAAGTCCTGAGTAGTCCGGGTAACTCTCCAATTATGGGTTTGAGAAAGCCCTGTGGGAAAGTTCGAATTGTGCAGGATTTGAGAAAAATAAACGAAATCGTGGTAAAATGCTGCCCTGTGGTTCCCAACCCAGCAGTAATAATGTACCAGGTTCCTTGTGATGCTGAGTGGTTTACCGTAGTAGACCTATCACAAGCGTTTTTCTCGATTCCACTTCACGAGGACAGCCAGTTTTTGTTCAGTTTCAAATTCCTGGATAAGGTATACAGTTGGTGCAGAATTCCTCAGGGGTTTTCTGAGTCACCATCCATCTTCAATCAGATATTGAAGAAGGATTTAGAACCTCTTGTGCTACCTTACAATTCGACTCTTGTGCAGTACATTGATGATTTGTTGATTGCATCCAAAACCAGACAGCTGCAAATATGATACAATTGCATTATTGAATCATTTAGGAAAAAACGGACATAAGGTGTCACCTAAAAAGCTGCAGTACTGCCAAAAAGAAGTAAAATATTTGGGACATCTGATTGAGAAAGGGTCTCGAAGAATATCAAAAGAGAGAAGAACAGTTGTTTTACAAATGAATCCCCCAACAACAAAGAGAGATGTCAGAATGTTCTTGGGAATGGTGGGCTACTGTCGCCAGTGGATACCCAACTTCTCGATCATTTCAAAACCATTGACAAAACTGACAGGAAAGGAAGTTAAGGATGAACCATACACAATCACATTGACAAAAGAAGAGCTTGAGTCATTTCTAGAGCTGAAAGAATGCATGTGCAGAGCTCCAGCATTAGGAATGCCTGATTATGAGAAGCCATTTCTGTTGTTCTGTCATGAACGTGATGCTTGTTCTTTGTCTGTTTTAACACAGGTCCATGGAGATGCAAATCGCCCTGTAGCATATTTTTCGGCTACTTTGGACCCTGTCGCAGCAGCCTTACCGGGTTGTTTGCGAGCAGTCGCAGCATTTGGTAAAAGCCTTTCACAATGCGAGGGCATAGTTATGGGATATCCCCTAACAGTATTGGTTCCACATTCTGTTGAAATTCTGCTGACACGAACTAAGACACAACACATGACAAATGCCCGACTTACCAAATATGAGACAATTATTCTGGGGTCACCAAATGTCACATTGAAAAGGTGTACTGTACTGAACCCGGCAACTCTACTTCCCATTGAGAATACAGAAATAAAAGATGGGGAAGAATTTGAGCATGATTGTCTGGAGGTAACTGAGCTCAGTACCAAACCTCGCTCAGATATAAAAGATACCCAGTTAAAGGAAAACGATTACATTATGTTTGTTGATGGGTCCTGTCTAAGAGATTCATCAGGAACCTTGAGAGCTGGTTATGCAGTATGTACCATGTCCGGTATAGTCGAAGCCTCCTGGCTCGAGAAAGTGTTTTCTGCACAAGTGGCAGAATTGATAGCTCTCACAAAAGCCTACCATGCGGCTGTAAATTTAAAGGTCACAATCTATACAGACAGCAGATACGGATTTGGAATTGTGCATGATTTTGGCCAACTCTGGTCACAAAGAGGGTTTATGACATCCTCTGGTTCACCAGTGAAAAATGGAGAACAGATAAGAGATTTGTTACATGCGATTCAGTTGCCTCTTGAAATTGCTGTGGTGAAATGCAGTGCTCACACCAGGTCACAAGATTTTGTGTCAATAGGGAATGGTTATGCAGACCAGGTTGCCAGATTTTGTGCATTAAACTGTATATCCTTTAAAGAACAATGGGAGCTGTTACCACAACCTGAGAAGGACACAACCTTAAGTTTAGCATTACGAGTGGTTGATACCTTAGACGAATTAAAGACACTACAAAGCCACGTTGGTAAGGAAGAAAAACGTTCTTGGCAGAAAATGCAGTGTATACAGAGAGAAGACGATATTTGGGTATCGAGAGAGGGAAAACTAGTGTTGCCAAACAGTCTTCTGTCACAATTTGCCCGATTGTATCATGGGCAGGCCCATTTGGGAAGAGATGCCATGATCAGATCATTTAAGATTGATTGGTTCAATCCAAAATTCAGACATGCCGCAGAAATTACTTGTCACAGATGCGTCATTTGTCAACAAATGAACGCTGGAAAAGGAACTGTGGTAACTTTGAGCCACATTGGGAGAGCTGGTAGTCCATTTAATAAGATACAAATGGATTTCATTGAAATGCCTGTTTGTGGAGGTCTGAGATACGTGTTGGTGATTGTGTGTGTTTTTAGCCATTGGATTGAGGCATATCCCACACGTAGGAATGACAGTCTTACAGTTGCAAAACTACTACTCAGAGAATTAATACCCAGGTTCGGGTTTCCGGTTTCTATAGAATCAGATAGGGGAAGACACTTCGACAATGAGGTAATTAAACTTCTGTGTGCCGCACTCAACATTGAACAAAAGCTGCATTGTAGCTATCGCCCTGAAGCTTCAGGACTAGTCGAACAGATGAATGGTACTCTGAAATCAAGAATAGCAAAAATGTGTGCAGCAACAAACATGAAGTGGCCAGATGCATTACCTCTAGTGCTGATGTCTATGAGAAACACGCCAGATAAGAAAACAGGATTGTCCCCACATGAAATCCTCATGGGCAGAGCAATGAGGTTACCGGCGGTACCTGCAAAGGCACTAGTGAATATTACAGATGATATGGTGTTGGATTACTGCAAAACTTTGGCTGACGTGATTCGCTCTTTCTCTCACCAGGTGGAAGCTAACACGTTACCACCAATCGGCGAACCAGGACACTCTCTGCAAGCTGGAGATTGGGTGGTTGTCAAGAAGCACGTAAGAAAATCGTGTCTTGAGCCGCGTTGGAAAGGGCCATATCAAGTGATATTGACGACCACTACTGCTGTGAAGTGTGCTGGGGTTCCCAACTGGATACATGCCAGTCATACAAAAAGGGTAGCGTGTCCTGTTGAAGAGGAACTTGAAAATTCCGGTGCAGAAACCTCAAGAGGAGAAGTCTCAGAGTCAGAGATCAGTCAAGAAGGATCTGAGACTACAGGAGAGCCTGCTGAGAACAGCCGTGTCCCTCAAACTATCAGTGAGTTCGAGAGAGGTGACGAAGTGCCAATCTCAGTGGAGGCAGCAGGAGAACAAAGTCAAGGAGAGGTTCTCCCAGAAGCAGACTAATACAATTCAGAAACTGAATACAGTGTCGAACAAGGAGAGAGAGACGAAGAAGTGTCAAATTCAAATCAGAACAAATCAAGATCTGCCAAACAAGTTCCAAGCCTATCAGGAGAAAACACCATATTACCAGAGGAGGGTGCTGTCCGAGGTACTGAAGGAAAACGCCGAAGCAAGACGAACAGAGGTGACAATTGGCCAGACAATTCACACTTTAGAATAAGAGAAATAGCGAATGAAACAATAATAGAGGAAAGCGATACCTCACGAGCAGACGATCTGAGTGAAGGAGAACAGCAAGGTGAACGAAAAATAAAAAGAAAAAGAATAGCAAACAGAAGATATACCGGTCCTGAATGGGCATACGCTACAACCGCTGAATGGCAACAAGAATTCTTAGCGTTCTGTTTTGATAGAGAAATACCATGCCAGTACTACGGTACCTGAAGAAAATACAACAAGAAAATTGAAAAGAAAGACATTGAAAATTGTGAAAGCTAAAAATAAGAATCTTAGAGAGAAAATGTTTACCGGAAAGTGACATTAAACCTGGATTTGACTTATAGAAACCTGATTACGACAAGCTGCTAACCTGAATTGACGAAAAGGGTCCTGGATTGAGTGAAGACGCTGTAAATTACGCAGAAAGAGTTTGCTACTCAGAGTTGATTGTTGATCTACTGTTTGATTCTATACAAACATGGCTTATAGTAACAAGGGAAGTAAAGTGTGTGGCTGGTTAGGACTTATGATGGGTGCTGTATGTGCAATAATGATTGTGGGAGTGATTGTAGGAATGCCATGGAGAGAGAGTGAAACTATTAATGCAACTTCAAAACCTGAGACTACTACTACAACTAATAAATTATCACCATGGGAGAAATTCGAGCAAGACACAAAACACCTACATGAGGGAACTAACCCAAACGGGGAGCTTTCTACTAATGTTTTCTATCGCCTACTGAATGAGTATGTGGAAACTATGAATGCGAAAGACTGTTATGTGTGTACTAAAATTCCTTCATCTGTGCAGGAGGGAGTTACTTATCATAGCCTCCCTCTTACGTATGGGATTAGTTGTAGCTTGCTACTAACAAGATGTTATGATCAAGAGCATGTGCAATATTTTTATTCAAATTTGGATGTTGTGTTTTCTTTTGTGCCTGTTATTGAATTCTTAAATAAATTAGCTAAAGAGCATGATATAAAATTAGTTAGAGGATTCTTTGAGCCAACACTAACATTTGGAACTGCTTATGCACATCGCAATAACTTAACATGCTTACTGTCTCCTGTAGAGAAAAGCTTTTTAGATCACACAGATGATAGACGCAAAGCATTAAAGGAAAGGTTAGAGAAAGGTTTAGAAAAACGCACTTATGCAAACGATTATGCTTATATTGAAATTAAAACCCAAGGCAAGTTAGCTATAGATGCATTACACGTAGGTAGACTCTGTATATATAGACCAAAATCTGATCAAGATAATTTGTTTGTAGGAACGAGTGAATGTAGGCATGTGTTTTTGTTTCAGAGCAAATGGACCTTTATGTTAAATGGACAAGACCCAGCGATTCCTGGAATCTATTACATCTGTGGGTTAAATGCGTATTACCGTCTCCCTAAGGGATGGTATGGGACATGCTATTTGGGAATAATATTCCCAAAGATTTACCAGATTGATGACTTAAAACAACTACCTAAAACGTCTGAATTACAACAGACCAGACAAAAACGAGAATCAGTGGCGGCTGTCATTGGTGATATATTTGGAGCTATAATCCCTTCAATAGGGGTTGTCTTGAATTCTATGAAAATTCAAAAGTTGTCTACTATTGTGGATAACATGCTGACAAATTTCACAGGAGCTATACTCCTGATGGATACAGAACTTGCTGCAGAAAGAGCTATGACTCTTCAAAACCGGCTTGCTTTAGACATTCTTTTAGCAAAGAGTGGAGGTGTGTGCAAAATGCTTAATGAGCGACATTGTTGCAAGTATATACCTGACAATAGTAAGAAAATTAGAAGCATGCTTACTAACCTGACTAGAGATAGTACAGATTTGAAGGATCTAAAAGAACTTGGTGTTTGGGAGAAATTTGGAAAGGGAATTGCCCGAGTGGGGAGCAGGTTTACCAACATTTGGAATGGGGTACTTGCAAAAATCATGATGGGATTATTAATTGTTCTGATTTGTTTATTGGGATTTTGGGGAATATGCAAAATTAATGAAAAGGTGAAAAGAAATTTGGCTAACAGAACCAAAAGAAATGAAGAAAGTGAAAGAGAGAAAATGTTTAATGAAATATGGGAAAGCTCACATAAAGGAAAGGATGTTGAAATGCGCATTATGTGCAAGGCAAAAAGTTAAAACCTGAAAGATTTGTGATGACGAGCGTCATCAGAGGAGGGACTGAGAGAGCGTATTTTGATATTACATATTATAGACGTGAAATGCTTATGTCTAACAATGCTGTATTAATAAAACATTTATTAATAGCGTATTCATAAAAATGGAGAATCGTTCACATGTATAAATTAATGTCAACTGTAAGGAATAATTGTTTATAGTTTGCCTAACTGAGCACATTAAAACGTATAGAACTGCATTCATTAAACTCGTATATCTTAAGTTAGCGTGAGTCAAGCAGAAGCTGTGTAGCTCTCATATTAAAGGCGTATTTTTCCTGTCTCTTCAGTGTGCAGAAACTTGCAAACAACCATGACCTAGCTATTGTTCTCTCTGTATTAGTTCGACACATCAGGATATTTTCCCATCCGCATGCTAGCATCTTTTAGTATAAAATGATTGTGCCTCGAAACATTTGTAGATACTTCCAAGGACAATGAGACGAGGGAACGAGAACTTTTAACCTGAGACGTGTACCAAGCTGATGAAGTAACCCCGGATATGCCACCTACGGAAGACTGATTATGAAGACCAATCAGAAGACAATATTTTATCGAGAAATGACAAATGCATTACTTAATGTATAATTTGATAGGTTAACAATGATGGGGTGTATTGACTGATCAATAGGAATTTGGGGGAATGAATTACTAGAAAGGGATAAAAATCCATGACACAGGAAATAACCAGGCATTAGGTAGGGAATGATACTGATTACATCCCGAAACTCTGTCACACTATTCTGTGATTTGAGACTTAGACAAACCATCCTTGCCCATATCACTGCCCCTTACACTTTTCTCCTTATGAGGAGAGTGTCTCTTGCCTCTAACTTAGATAGACTGACGGTGATCTGACTGATGTCCTGAAGACGAAGACTGATCCTGAATGCTGACCTAATCAGAGGAGGGTAATTATATAATTGCTAATGGAAATTCATTTTGCCTTTCTTTCTAGGTACCAACTGCTGTATGTTTTGATAGAGACCTTAGTTAGATGTTTTCCAAATTGGTGTTCAAAATTGTTTTGCATGACGCCCAACATGCTAATGCTAATTAGAAGTTAGACGAGGTATTCACTCTGACTGACAAACTGACGTGACTGATGTGGTGCTATGCTGAACTAGTATCTTAGAAAGTTTGATGTGTTATAATCCGCTCATATCTATCTGATTATTCATGTTACTAATTTTTGCATTATCGAAAGCTTATTGTGGTTGCCATCTTATAATCGTGCTTACCTGTTTATTGACTTTGAGATTAATGCCTTTGCTACTAGATTGTAATCAATAGGGAATAAAACTCATTAACTCCATTAAGGTGTGGTTATTCATGACTGAAAGGTCATGGTTGCGCCGAATGTTCGTTAATGTCTAAAGTGAGAGATATTTTGATGTTAAACATTGACAATGTTATTGACCTATTGATTGATATTTTGATTAGTTATCTCGTCCTACGGTGTCTCACCACTGGGCCCAAAGATTCATTGGCCTAAAACGAGTCCTGATGTGTATAAATTGACATAGACGGACGCGTTAACACATATACGCGTACATAAATTAACAACAACTTCCTAATAGACCATCATGAGCATTCAGAATCTTTCTCTCACAGCCAAAAGGAAGTACCTTTTTGTGTAACCAACGCTCTCTGTTCCTGGTATGAAAGTGACATAACTGAAACGGAAATGTAACCAGATATAACTAATCACTGAGGCGCTCACTTAGCAACATAACTACCCCCAACTTAATATGTTTGCACTTCATGATATTAATTTTCTTTGGATATGTTTTGCCACTGAAAAAATAATTAGCATTTGTTTACCGTATGTGATTCTCAATCTAACTACACATGTTATTTTTTGCTAAATTCAAATTATACCTTGAATGCATCTAGGCATATATTTACTCACATTTCATGCAATGCACAGCAGCAAGCAAATATAACTATAACGACTTGCGTTGCCCTCATATCTACATATCATAACCAATCTCTAAAAAATGCAAGAGTTTGCGGCTTCCTAAGAATTGAGCTTTTGCGGTGGGACGTTGTCACTTAGGGCCAGATTTATACTTTTTGACGCAAAGCTGCACTAATGCGGTTTTGCATCCAACATTTTAGCTCTGGCTAGAGTAATTTCTTAACGCCACCCTGGTGTCAGATTTATACTTTGAAGATGGGTGGCGCTAAGAGCAGGTTAGAGTAATTTTTTTCTGACGCTAGCCATTGCGCCTTGTAGTAAGGCAAAATGCGTTAACGCACGAAAAATGACTCTACTCCAGTTTGCGACATGGAAAATTTCTCAAATGGATATATGCCATTTTTCACCACAATAGTGTCAAAAAGAGACGCAAAATCAGCAAACAGTGCTATGGAGCCCCAAGATGGACCCCAGAGGCCAGGAGAGACCCCAGGGAGACCCCACACAACCAGGAACCAGCCAGGAGGACACAGACAAGACCTAGGGGAGAGATAAGAAAATGAGGAAGTGTCCCTTCAGCTCAGAGGAGCATGAAATCCTTGTCAGAGAGGTGACGGAGCACCAGCATCAACTCTTCATCACCTCTAAATTGCCAATTGGGAGGGAAGAGGCACTTTGGCAACAGATTGTGGACAAGATTAACAGTGTGGCAGAGGTCAGGAGAACTGTCACAGAGTGCAAGAAATGCTGCAATGACCACAAGCATAGGACAAAGGAAAAAATGTCAAGGAACAGAAAGGCAGCACTGCAGACCAGAGGTGGGAGTCTAGCTCTGCAAGAGGACCTGGACAAGATGGAGGAGATGGTTGCAGCCGTCATCCCAAGGAAATTGTCACTGGTATCACAGGACAGGACAGCGCAGACAACCAGGAAACAACACATATGCAGGGTAAGTTGCATGGGGGACAAAAATGCCTAAATGTCAAGTGCAAGAAGGGGGAGGCACATACCTACTACACAATGCATGTCAGCCCTGAAAATCAGTCACGGGAAAAGGCAAAAGGGCACGGCACCGGACTCCCTGAACTGCCCATACCAGGTGCATAGGCTGTGCAGGGGCATCCAGGGGCACAGGACAACACAACACCAACAACCTTTGCATGGGGGTACACCACCATGTCAAGGCTGCTGGAAATGCTGAATCAGACCAGGAAGGTAGGGTAGAAAGTAAAACTGGTCTGGTGTCACAGGACAGCTGGTATTGTCAGAATGTAAACTAGATGACAATGCTCAGGCCATTGGCTCAAGCGGCATTTACCATCGACAACCCTTGCCACAATTACCTGTGCTGTGTGTGCTAGTCACTTAGGAAATGGCAGTTAGGTGCCCATGGCACAAGCACACTCAGAATGAGGGTTCAGTATGACTACATGATCAATCCCCATCAATTACTATCAAAGTGCAACTCCTGTCAACTGCTCATGTCCATTGACTCAATACCCATCAGGCACTGTCACATACATTATGATGTACACAGCAGTAATCTCATACCCATGCTGCCCATTCCAGGATTTACCCCTGTGCCTGTGTCACAATAGCTGCAATTCCACCATCCAACATCTCAGGTGTCATAGTGCTAAAACAACAGCATTGAGGGGGAGGACATATGTGTGTAGCTAGGCAAACACACCCGCATAGTCATAAGAGGAAATGGAACTCTGCAAGGCCCATCAGTGCAATGCAATGTAGCACACACACGCAAACATCATCATGAGAAGCTACCAATGGTGACCCCTGTACCATTTCATAGAAATGCAATACATGGTATGGTGCTAGGTCACAGCACCGTATAGGTGAATGTGAAAAATGATAGACTGGGACAGGGCCATATTGTTATGTGTGGGGCATGTGGCATCAGCACACCAACAATCATTGCAAGGCCTCACCATGCTAATGGAAGCAGAGGGAGGGTTGATTAGGACAAGAAGGTGGCAAGCCACAATTTGGACAGAACCCACACCTAGAAGATGTGACGCAGACAATTCCCCAATCTGCCCACAATACATGTGACATGCTGGTGGGGCATAGGGCTGAGAGACTGCAAACATTAATGACAGGAACAATGCATGGGAACCAAGATAACAATGTACCACCAATAGGAAGTCAGTAACGTCACATTACAACTGGCACAACACAGACACACTAATTGTACAGTATCTCATTGCAGAGGACAATGGCTCTCCTGTGGATCTGTCTGCCCTGGACTACCCTGAGGACCTGGATGACCAGCTGACAACCATCAGCCAGGAGACCCTCCAAGATGTCCTCGGAACCCTCCAGACACCACCTCCAGTTGCAAGGAGGAGCACACATGTAGCAGCCATCCCAGAGGAACCACCCACCACCCCAATAGTAAGACCTGCCAGCTCAAACACAGATGATGATACAGGGACCACCTTTGGAGGACAGTAGTGGGAGTACAGCGGGAGCTGGCCAAGGAGGTGCAGTTGGGGATGCAAATTATCGCAGGAAGCCTTGATAGCAGGGCATGTACACGATGACATCTGCAGAACAGTCAACAGCCATACAAGTCACACCATCCCTACTGCAAGGATTCCACAAGTGTGTGAGGGACCTCACCACTGCTGTGAGGGAGTTGCCACAACACCTACCAGCCCAATCTTGCAGCTGCATGCATGACAACAAGCTGGACTACCTCAGGGCAGACATGGCTGCCTACCACAGGGATGTTGCTGCCATACTCAATAATCAGCAGCTCCTCCTTGCTGCAGTTATGCCATATGTAGTTCCACAGATCGCAGCTCCTGGGAATTTGGAGTCCACTTCTCCAACCACTGAAGTGTGTGTTGCCCCCTCAAACCCACCACCACCACCATCAAGAGCAGAGGAGATCACACACACATCAGAGGATGAAGATGTGAAACAGATCAAATTGACCCGTAGGAGTACCCAGTAGCACCATCCCATGCCACATGGGCACTGATTTTCCTTTGTCCTGTGCTTGACAACATGCCAGTGTTGCTACAGTTGGAAACATGCACTCTTCACTGACACACTGTTAACCTTACCACTATGGACTGCAATTGTCCCTCACTACTCAATTGGCAATTCATGTTCCTCTGCACTGAATTACACTTCATCTCAGCATGTCCAATGACATGTCCCACAACCTTGCACTTGTGTTTTGTCATAATAGAATGCTTTACACAAATGGGGTCACAAATCTGGACTATGTAAATATTGCACTACAGCACTTTAAAATAAACAGCACCACTTTGTCTTTGTGTAATGTGACACATCAACTTTACTGGTGATTTGTGATGCATGTAACATGTCTATGGTCACAGAGTGTCAATACCAGAATGCAGAAATAATGTGGGCAAATATTAACACACAAGGGCCATGAATTCTAATTAGTCAGCGCTGCATTTGCATCATTTTTGAAGCATAAGCAGCACAAACTTACAAAATATCATTGTATTTTGTAAGTGCACTGCTTTTGCATAAAGAAATGAGGCAAATGCAGTGCAATAATATTATATTGCTGGCCCAAGGTATTTACAAGATGAAACTCAATGCTGGCCACATCCCCTTCAAGAAAGTTATTATGTATGTGACATTTGCTTTATAACATACATGTCTTACCCCCAACATACAGCAGGAATGGCTGTGTAACAGTGTTTGGCCAATAATGTCAGCTAAGACTACAATGAAAACATTTGACACTACTCAGTTTAGCAGTGTTCACATGAACATCGGGCTACAGGCAGGCGTTCCACGATGTCCAATATACCCAATCAATGACAGCTTTAAAACCACACCTACCTGTCCAAAACATGGGAACCATAGTCACGTTGAGTGGTGGGTACAATGGATGGCAGCTGCATAGAGATATAGATTTAGATTTTTTGTAGCTGTCAAAGTGACAGCTCAGTAGGAAGTGGGAATTAACATGTCAACAGAGGGATGTGGATGCAGGGCAGAATACACAGGCCAACAGACAATTGGCACTGTACACTCATGCAAAGACCCAGAGCCCCAAGCATAGGACACATGCAGTAAGGGAGTACCTAAATCTTTAATGACTATGTACAAATCAGAACTTTAAAATATGTAACACACCTATACTAACTTAATCTATCCTAACTATACATTACCCACAACTGGCCCTAACTACCCTATGCTAAGCTTACTTACCCCATTTAACAACACACTCTAAACATTTGTCCCCCACCCCTATTATATGATGAGGCACATGTAGGACAACATACACTAACCTAAACAGATACCAACTAATACTAAACAAATATTTATTTATTGTATTTTTTAAGAATTGTATATATATTTGTTTTAAATAAAATAGACAAACGCCCCACCAGTAATACTATGAACCCCCCAACCTACTTATCTAAACTATTACCCTACTCTAACCTATCACTAAACCCCCAAACACAGTAAAAAACTGGATAAGGAATGAGGAGGGGGGGACGGAATTACGGCTGAGGGGAGGCAGGAGTTCAGAGGTTTGCCCTCCTCAGAGTCTTCTTGAAAGATTTGAGCGGCCAGGTATTTTTGTTGACATCCTGCTGGAGAGTGTCAAGCTTTTTCAAAACTTTTTGCATGTCCCTCTGGAGCTGGGAAATGGCAGCCATGTCCAATGAGGCAGATGTGGTGGTCTGTTTTGCAGTAGTTGTTGCTCCTGCAGGTGTGGTGGTCGGTGGTGCTGAAGTGGAAGGTGCAGCAGGTGTGGTGGTTGTTGGTCCCGGGGTTGACGGTGTAGCAGGTGGGGCTGATATCATGGTGGCCGCTGTGCTACTTGGTGCAGTTGTGGTGGTTGCTCCAACCGTTGTGGCCAATGCCAGTCCCCCTTGGCTGAAAGCCTGCCATTCTCCTGTGGCTCTCTCTCTCTGATAGCATCTTGCCATCCTCCCGTACCCAGACTTGACATCCAAGATGTGTCTGTACCTCACTGCCCGCTTCTGGAAATCCCCGATTTCCGCTACATTCATGTTGGCAGCTGTAAAAATTAGACAGGCAACCATAAGTGTCATCATTGTGTAATGCATGTACAGATGATAATCTAACACTGTCTCTCAATTTGCACATGCACTCCAAATCATAGTACAGATGATATAATGTCCCTGACGAATGAAATGGCAACACTGCCTAACCATCAAGTATTTAACAGCACAGCAAAGCAAAACAAGAGGTGTCCCAAATAAAGTGATATGTCCATTGATGTAGTGCAATGTGTCACCGTGGGCCAGGCCAACTAATCTTTATCATCTGAGTCACCTTCAAGGCACCCAAGACCAGTGATTTGTAGATGTAATTGGCAGGATGGTATGCAGTTGCTAATCATAAGGGGTCAGTGTTGTTTGGGACACATGCATGCTTGAATGAGATGACTGTCATCTACACTGTGACCATCACATCTACCTACATATATGTTCTTCCCCTACCCCTGTGCCTCAGGGGGATGGGCATGCAATACATCATCGCAACTGTTGAGGTCAACCACAAAGCCATGTCCACTTGTACATGGATTTAGTGAGTGGAACACATGTGAGGAGGGCTGCCACCTAGGAAAGAGGTAGCCATATGTCAATCACATCTACATTCATGTGTCCAGTTTTGGAAAACCATCAACACCTGATCTGCCAACACAATTCCAAAATCACCCACATTGATGCCAGCACACATCTGGCCTTGACCTGCATGCAAGCATATTACATACCACATAAGTGTCAGGTAAATGGAGTACAACTTATGGAGCTAGATGCTGGGGGACAGTTACCCATACAGTCCTACATGTACATAACAAAACATGGATGAGCAATTTTGTGCAGAAAACGGATGCATCACTGTCTTGTGAAAATGAGGGAATGACTCGGTGACAATATTCTGACACTGGAGCACTTCCAAGTCACATGTGGGCCTACATGTTGTTACTAATCACCTTGTACACATGCTGCTGCCTATTGCACAGCACAAGACTTCCAAAATATGACTTGCTGCCTGTGAATGTCGAACCCTTGCATGGAACACTATGCCAACATCCAGTCAAGTAATATCTCAGATCACGTGCCAGTTCCTCATATCTTGCAATGAGTGCAACAAACAAGAGTCACTCACACAACAGCTGTAATCACTACACAGGACAGACATTATCACACTTACTGGATACAACTGGTTCCTGACATTGAGCCACTTCCTCGATGGTATAGAAGGCCGGTCCACCTGTAAGACATGGAAAGGAAATATATGCTCAATGTCAGATCATTGTATAAACGTGTGGACAATATATCACACTGTTTAACATTTTATATGAGTGAGCGGATGATCCTGCATGTAGACATTCCAACAGCCATACCACTGCAAACTCACATTGACACTGACACTCCAGTGAGTAATAGACACACATCTGCACACATGCACTGGGCCTAACAATAATGTGGTGCTAAACCTGACTACAAACATTTGGGGCTAATTCATTTCAGGTGGTACTCCATGTCATGATTTGTAATTGGGGTACAATTTCAATGGCATTTCCCTGGTGTACTGCAATACAAGTGATTCAGGTATTGTGGCTTGTTCATCAAGGGACACTGAGTTACTGTGTGATGGGCATATGGCTCAATTTTCAGTCAGCAATTATCATGCATTCAGTGGTCCGTAACAGATGTGGCACAGTTGTATGTAGGTGATAAATGCCCCATTGGAAGGGTTCCCTAAGCTGTATAGGGCCCTTTTGCCAACATGATGGCAGAGGTTTTGTGTGTGTAATGATGACAATGTAACGCTAAACATGGATAGCCCACTTTTCTGTCCCAATACTGTGAAATGTGGTATGCTGACATTGTCTTACCTGATCATCATTTATTATTAATTTTTTAATTCTTTTTATTAAATGACAAAACAGCCATTGAGGTATGTAACATACGACCATTGAGAACCCATCTTTTGTCAACAACACGGAGTGAGAGTACAAAACAATGTAATATCAAATTGACATCATAAGCAGACACCCCCCATTTAGTAAACAGCGATTCCCCGAACACCACCTGAACACCTCCCGCTGGTACAGAGCCAGCAGAAGGATCAATCCCTTCCCCTGTAGGTCCCCCATCCATCCCAGATGTTCTTCCATTTCCCCGGGCACCCCCTGCTGTCATAGATTACCTTTTCCCGACACCAGTCGAGGTCTGACCTCCACTCTTGAAGACTAGGCAGGGACTCTGTCCCCCACAACCGGGCTATATTACGCTTTGCAACTACAGCTCCTATTGCCAACTTTGTTGCCTGCTTCTTCGTCCAGTGTTCCTCTTCCCCTATATTTAAGAGCAACAGCCTGGGATCTAGCCAATCCCTGCCAATAAGTCTGCAGCCTGGGGCATGTCCATAGAATATGATAGAAGGTGCCCTCCAACCCGCAGAGCCTCAAGCACTGCACACACTGAGTCCTACCCATCCTATGCATCATTACCCTGGAATAGTCTTCCCTGTGAAGAATCCGAAACTGGATCAGTCTGAACCGTGCTTTGATCGCCACCACTTTGGGACCCTGTCTTACCGCCCTCACCATTCCTCGTCAGAGAGTGGACCCAAATCTTACTCCCATTTTGCCCATAGGGCAGTCATCGGATCTGGCGAGCTATTCAGTAATTTCTTGTAAAGCAAGGATATGGCCTTTGTTAGAAATGGGGTTTCTGGTTGGCTAGGGTATACACTTCAGCCAGGCAGAACCTACCCACTCTAGTCAGGGCTAGGGAGTTACACGTCCAAGATAACCCCTGCTCACCCCCTTCGTAGCTTGGCACGAGCAGTCAGGCCTATCCTAGAGGCAATGTGTAAAGCGTTTGCACAACACACACAACACACGTGACGCAAAATGTACACCACAAAGTAAACACAACCCTGAGCTATGTAAAAATAATCTGTATTGCACCAAACATAATTAGACCAACATTACACGTAAGTAATACCCTGCTACCTTAGCAGTTGTCAGAATGTTACACAAGTTACTAATACTCTGCAAGAATATGCAGTTGTCACATTAGCACACGGAAGTACTCAGGATTCTGCAACATAAGCAGTAGTCAGGAATTATAGCAAAAGATATATATGCACTTGTCATGAACAATTCCTAAATACCCATAAAAGGAACATTAGAGAACATCTTCCAAGTCATATAAATACATATCAGCCAGACATGCCCATAAAAAGGAACATTAGCACATATATGTAGGAACAGTAAACAGGTAGGACATCTAAAACATCTAAAAGTCTGTACTAAGCTCCTAGAGCCTAGATTCCCTAAAGAGTACCTGTTTCTAGTTGAAGAGGCACTCCCAGTGCCTAAAAGATGAGCACTGGAGCCCCCAGCGCTCCTATGCGCAACACAGGGGTTCCTGGTAGAGGGGGGCGGTCTGCACCCCCTCTACAATGCAAAGACCGGGCCCCTCCGGGGACCCATGATCCTTGGGTGCCTCCCTGGGCCTCTAATGGCCCTCTCCGAAGGGGGGCCCCAAAGCGTCTAAGATTAAGACAGTATGGGGCGATCGCGCCCCTAGCGCAGTGACCGGGGGAAAGGGGATTCCCTTTTCTCCCCGTGTCCTGCTTAGGACTAGGAGGCAGCCGCCGTTGTCCGCAGTGTGGCTGCCTTATGAGGTAGCGGTGGAAGCAGGGGCCTCCGATGAGCCTCTGCACCTGCTTCCACAGGCGGCTGCACCCGGTCTGGTGCACGAGCCGCGTTTCTGCCTTCCCTCGTCCGCGAGGGAAGCAGCGTGAGGAATCAAAGCCGAGGTGTGCCTCGGGGTGGTCTGAAAAGGGCGTGTCACCCGGGGACATGGTAGGTGCGTGCAAGCTCCTTCCTTTACCTTTGGTAAGTGCCCCGGGGCGATCCTCGCGCTGAACTCGAAATACAGCGCCCGGGCTGTGGCGGTGACTAAGCCAAAGAAGAGGCGCCGTGGAGAGCGCGAGGGGCTCGATCATAAACCCGGGCTGTGGCGGTGACTTTTTGGCAAAAGTAAAGCGCTAGGGCAAAGGTAAAGCCAGGGCTGCGGCGGTGATCTTTCTGCAAGACTACAAGAAAGAGCGCTTTTCCCAAGCGCTACAGACCAAGCTGTAGAGATCGTGGCAGGGGTCAGGGGCCACAGCACCCTGCCCCTGGGAACAATAAAGCAAGAAAAAGCACAGGGCTGGTGGGCCCAGCTACAGGCCAGCACAAGGGGTGCAGATGGTGGCAGTTCCTCTTAGTGACCAGGCAGGTCACAAGTCAGCACAGCAACAGAAGTCCAAGGTGGTTTCCTGGTGAGTCCATTCATCAGTGTTCTGTGTCCAGTTCAAAGTCCAAGAATGTTCAAATTGCGGGGAAAATTCCCCTGTACCTATACTGGGTTTACAGTGTGTTTTCCAATGGTGGGGAGAGGAGGTTCCAGCCAGTTACAACTGGTTCTGGGAGTGCCCCCTCTCTCCTTTCAGCACAGGCTCCAAACATCTGTGGGGGGTTAACGACCCTCTTGTGTGAGGCCAGGGCACAGCCTTTACAAATGCAGGTGTGCCCCGCCTCTCCCTTCTCTCAGCCCAGGAAGCTTTACAATATATAGATGCACCTCTGTGCCACCTTCACCCTCCCTGTGTTCAGGCTGTCTGTGAAGTATGCACAAAGCCCCAACTGTCAGTCTGCCCAGACGTGGATTGGAGACAAGCTGCAAAACACCAAAGTCATAAGCACAGATAAATGTGCACTTTCTAGAAGTGGCATTTCTGTGATAGTGATAAAAAATACACCCACACCAGTACGCAGCATTTCTTACCACTATCACAACCATACCAAACATGCCTACGCTACCCCTCATAAATCAGACAATACTCCTTACACATAAGGCAGGGCATTTCCAATGCAATCCTATGAGGAGGCAGCACTCACAGCAGTGAGACACCAAGTTAGGCTGTTTGTCACTACCAGGACAGGCCACGGAGCATGGCACATGTCCTGCCTTCTACATACATGGCACCCTGCCCAAAGGGCTAGCTAAGGCGTACCTTAGGGGTGACTTACATGAAGTAAAAGGGGAGTTCTGGGCCTGGCAAGTAAATTTAGATGCCAGGTCCCTGTGGCAGGAAACTGCGCACACAGGCTCTGCGCTAGCAGGCCTTAGATAGGTTTGACAGGTTACTTCAGTGGGTGGCGCAAGCCACGCTGCAGGCCCACTAGTAGCATTTAATTTACAGGCCCTGGGTATAGGATACCACTTTACAAGGGACTTATAGGTAAATTAAATATGCCAATCAGGTACCAAATTTGTAAGAGAGAGCACATGCACTTTAGCACTGGTTAGCAGTGAAAAAGTGCTCAGAGTCAAAACGTCAGCCAACAAAGGTCAGAAAAATAGGGAGGCAAAAGCAAAAAGTCCGGGGAATGACCCTGTAAAAGGGCCAGGTCCAACAGCCTTTGACTCTAGAGGCTCCATCAGGAGTCAGTCCTCCAGTGGAGTTGCCTCCAGCAATTGCTCATGTTTTCAAACAGATTGACTCAGAGCATGCCGTTGCTGCAGGTACCTGAACTGCTCCGTTCCCGCCATTGTGTATTCCTGCTGCAGGACCTCATACGTCAAAAGTGCCTGACCCCTAAAGACATCTCCCAGGTGATCGATCTCCACCAGTGACCATTTGCAGAATCCATCCAGGGTCCTCAAATCCTTAAATAAATCACTACAACAAAGGGGAGTCCTCGCTGTCAGGGTGGAGCCCCAGCCCAGATAATGGGTGGCGTCATGCCAGGCCTTCACCACTGTCACGGTGTGTGAGCCGGAAGCAACTGTGAACTCCCACGAGAATAGAGGGCAGGCTCATACTACCCCCCCCAAGCATCTGTCTATCCACCCGTCAATGCCCAATCATTAACATTAACCAGCTGAGTCGCCCTTTAATATCAAAGGGGATCTGGAATGGCCAACCAACCCTCATACACTCCAAGCTTCAGTTTTGACAGTGCCACACGGGAGCAGCCGCCGTCCCATAATAATAGCCTGATCTCTTGGTCTATACTCCAGAACACCTCCGCCGGCATCTCATAGGGAGTGTTCGGGAAAACATACTGGAGGCGAGGCAGTGTCATCATTTTGAAGAGTTCAGCTCGGCCCATCAGTGAAAGGGGCAGTGTCCTCCAGTGGGCCACATCCAAGTGAAATCTATCAAGCTGGGGTTGAATATTTTCCCTCAGAAACACTCCCTATTCCTAGTGACATATATCCCCAGGTACTTGAAGCCCACCATACAGATCGGCACACCACAACCTTGCGGCAGGGCTGGCGGGCCCCCACCAATGGGAACACCAGCAGCTTCTCCCAGTTAATCCAGTAACCGGAATAGTCCCTAAAGATACCAAAGATTTGCATTATTCTGTCAATGGACCGCCTGGGCTTTGTGACGTAGAGCAGGACATCGTCTGCATAGATGGAGACACATTCCTCCCACTTTGCACAGGAGTCTATGCCCCAGATTAGTGGATCCTGCCGGATCCATGCTGCCAGTGGCTCATGGGCCAGGGCAAACAGGATGGGAGAAAGCAGACACCCCTGCCAAGTTCCCCTGTGGAGGGAAAAGGGCAGCGACAACGCAGTTTTGTCCCTCACCCGGGCCACTGGATCCCGATATAAAAATCTGATCCATGACAAAAATCGCA
This sequence comes from Pleurodeles waltl, assembly GCF_031143425.1. Lineage (NCBI taxonomy): Eukaryota > Metazoa > Chordata > Amphibia > Caudata > Salamandridae > Pleurodeles > Pleurodeles waltl. Next base: position 1,027,231,894 of record NC_090448.1, on the reverse strand, counting down.
GGCCAACTCCAAATCTTTGGAGCACAGCAAAAATATAGGGCCATTCCACACTGTCGAAGGCCATCCGGGCATCTAGGAACAGAAGCGCTGCATGTCTCCTACTCTGACTTTCCATCATATGTAAGGTCACCGTACAGTCTCCGCAAGTTCAGATGAGTAGACCTGGATGGCATGAAGCCTGATTGGTCTGGATACACCAGTTTAGTAATGATTATGCTCAGCCTAGTCGCCAAGACCTTTGCCAGGACCTTACACTCTGTATTTAATAGTGAGATGGGCCTGTAGGAGGAGCATCTCTCTGGGGGTCTACCTTTCTTTGGAACCACCATAACCATCATGGTCCGCTGATCCAGCGGCAGCCATCCAACATCCAGCGCCTCCTTGAACATGGCCAACATATATTTCATCACTTTACCACCAAGGCACTTAAAGAACTCTCCCGGGAGTCCGTTGGGCCCACCACCTTGCCCCACTGAAGCCCCCGCAGTGCATCCGCAACCTCCTCCTCCATAAGCTCAGCTTCAAGGTCCCCTCTCCAACTCCGAGAGCACCGGCAACTTGATATCCCGCAGGAGGTTCGATCAGTCCTCCTCTGTCATCCGAGACACCGAAGCGTAAACCTCCTCATAGTAGGCAGCGAATGCCTCCGCTATGGACTCGCTAGACTCACACGTGGCTTCTTCCTTGGTCAGTATCACCCTAACCCAAGAGCACTCCTGGTTGCACTTATCTAGCCATGCCAATAATCTTTTGGCTTTGTCCCCCACATCATATAGCTGGTGGTGAGATGCCAAAGCGTAGGCCCTGGCATGTCGCTCGGCCAGAGCACGCAGCTCATATCGCTTGAGTCGCAACTGATGCGAGAGCCCCTCTCCCACCCCTCCTTCTTTCTGAGGGCAGGCTTCTAGGGCTATGATTTCTTACTCCAATTACGTTACCTGCAAGTATTGTTCCTTCCTCTTACCCCTAATCATGGCCTATACCTGACTCCTAAGGACTGTTTTAAAGGCTTCTCATAAGATGGCTGCAGAGTCTACCGACCCCAAATTCTCCTTAAAGTATTGGGCCGCCCCCTCCCTTACCCTATTGGCAAAGGATTTGTCTCGCAGATACCAAGGATCCAGCCGGGGTGGCTGCGAGTATGCCTGTGAGTAGCCCAGCACTGTGACCCCAACTGGGGAATTGTCGGATATCCCTTTCTGATAGTGCATAGCCTCCCGGAACCTATCCACATGGGCCCAGGCCATGAATAAAATATCCAGCCTCGCTAATCCACCATGGGGGCCGAGGAGAAGGGGAACTTCCTCTGTCCAGGAATACGTTCCCTCCACACATCCACCTGACCGAGGGAGTCCAGAAAGGACCTCTGCATCGTGGAAACATCAGGCGTTGGTGCATGTGTGATTCTATCGAACCCTTGATCAACCACAAGGTTCATATTTCCTCCCAGAACCAGGAGTCCCATTGGGAAGTCGAGTAGCAGTGCACCTAGGTCCGCCAGGGAGGACCCCTGAACTTGCGGCGGAGCATAGACGGAGCAAATTTTAAGAGTGTGCCCCTCCCAAACCCCGAGACTGCAACGTATCATCCCAGCGCTTCCCACCAGGTGAATGGCATTGATTTTTTAAGAAAAATACCCACACCCCAGGATCCTGCTGTGTAGCCCGCATGGGCAATCAATTGGTACCCCCACCTGTCCAACACCCTGTAGTAATTCCCTTTTTGGTGTGTTTCCTGCAATAAAACAAGATCGGGCTATATCTGTGCAAAAACTGGAGGACTATGGTCCGTTTAATGCGACTCCGAAGCCCATTAACATTCCATGTCATGACCTTAAGAGAATGCGCTCTCAAGCCTGCCATTAAGTGTACTCTGATTCTGCAGTCCCATAGTGTTGCAGTATTATGCAATGGCTTAAGAACAAGGTGCAACCATGAACTACAAAATAACATTCCCCTAATAAAACTCCCCCCAACCTGCAGCCCCGCATAGCAGGCTATAAACTGTCCACCCCCCAAACAGCGGATCGCCTGTCACCCAAAACATGAAAAACTCTTGTGTGGGTGGACCAGCACCAACAAGCATTCTCCACCATATTGTATATATATAGTCATTTCAAAGCAATCCCCCATTGCACCATACTATGCATCATCAGTTGTGACTCCTGCTGAATCGCGGCAGGCACCAGCCATGTCGCCAACACCGCCATCACTGTGGTGCAGGCATGTCCATCTGTCCTGGTCCCAGCTCCTGTCGCCCGTCTGCAAGGCCGTCTTCTTCCTGCCACTGGGCCCTCCCCTCTCCTTCCGAAGATCCGGACGGCCCGCAGCTTTCGATCTCTTAAGCCACTCCAAGGCCTCCTCCGGCATGGCAAAGTGCCAGGTCTTACCATCCGTGATGACCCTCAGCCTGGAAGAGCATCATATACTTAAGTTTATGGTACCACAGAACTTTTTTGACTTCCCAAAAACTTTGGCGCTGCCGTTGGACCTGTAATGTAAAGTCTGGGAAGAAGCAAACAGTGGCATTCTTGTATTGTAGGTCCCCCCTGAAGCGGGCAGTCTGGAGGATAGCATCACGATCCCTTAAATTAAAGGTGCATGCAATGATGGTCCCCGGAGGGGACCCTGCTCACAGAGGCGGGACCGGAACCCTGTGCGCCCACTCCACCGTGAAGAATGAGGATAGTCTCTTGGGAAACAGGTGGTCAGTAATCATGGTTTCCAAAAAAAAAGCTTGACACTCAGGCCCTCGGCTCCTTCTGACACCACTAAGACCCTGATATTTTTTCTCTGCACCTGTCCCTCCTGGTCCCTTTGGCGCTCTGCCATGCGCCCATGTTCCGCAGTGAGGAACTGCACTTGCTCCTCCAGTGCCTTGGATGTAGACTGCAGACAAGCTATATCTGTCTCCACTGTCAAGGCCTTGTTGAAGATTTTTTGAGGGTTGGCCTGGAGAAGGCCCATGTCCACTGCCACCATATCAGGTCATGGATCGCTGCCATAATCTCACCCAGTGAGGGCTTACGCAGGGGACCTGCTCCGTCCCTCATCCCCGCGCCCCCCCATTGCCTCCCATGACCCAAGGATCTCCCAGACGTCTTGACACTGCGTAATTATCCATCTTGTTGGTCTGCTACAGAAGTCCTCACCATACTAGATGTGCCCCCCTCAGCTGGCTGCCCTGGCCCCACCAGGCCACGGGTCCCACGTGATTCACAGTCCAGGCGCTGGGCGGCGGGTCGCACCACCCCTGACCAAGTGATCTCTCTGCCGGCGTAGACTCGTCCTCCGGCGCCGCAAAATCTGCTTCATAAAAGTGCTGAACGCAGGGGGGAGAGGGGGCCAAACCGCTGTCCAGTCTGGGTCGCAACACTCCATCCCCCATCACCAACCTCAGGACCCCCATCTCATGAGGCAGGACCCCCGGCGGCCGTCTAGTCTGTTCCACTTGCCATCTGTTCGCCCGGACAGCGCCGACTGCAGGCCCCTCGCAGCCAATTCACAATCCAAAAACAGGGGCCAGCAAATCACCCCTGCGGCCTTCCCCGACCCCTGCGGCTGATCCTACTCACTTCCAGGGGCCCCGGCCAGGCGCCCCGTCCGCTTTCACCATGACCAGTTCCTCCGATCAGTGCTAGGCCCATCTCGGCTGTGCACCACCTTCAAGCCTACGGGCCCTTACAGGTGCTCGATCGAGTGCAGCGCTCACAGCGCCGCCTGCCCCCTGGAATTGCCGCCCCTCTGTCACCAGTGCCGTCGGGCATACATTCCACACAGACGATGCGGAATGATGGCAGGATATTTGGGGGATTTAGCTCAAAGTGGCTCGGAGCTCCGCTACATGTCGGCCATCTTAGCCGGTGCCTGGCCACGACCCCGTACCTGATCATTATTGACAGAATGCATGGGCACAGGTGTTGTCATTGCACATGAAATGTGTTACTCAGTGCCACATGCATCAAAATCATGTTTTGTGAGTCACACATTGTGAGACTTAGCAACTCGCAATTTGCAAGTAGGATGATCTGAGGTACAACACTGTCAATTACACTGTTTGCAAATAACAAATGGTGTAGCAAATGACCTACCTCATGAATTTTGAGGAGATAGGTCTCATTTTGCAAACCCCTTGGGAATGGCTGCACTCACAGGGATGCTGGCCTGCTGGGCTAAGCAGACTACCATGTCTGTGACTGCTTCCAAATAGAGATGTATATTTCCATTTAAATGCAGCCTTATTTCATATGGGGTAAACAGAAAGCATTTAAAAAAACAATATTATGACTCAAATAATTTTCTTGAAGCAGTCAGTGGTCCGTGGGACAACTTCCTGCTCAGAAACAATTTTTGGGCATGCATTCACAAAGGGGAAGGGATCCCATGGGGACCCCTCCCCTTTTGCAAATGGGTTAGCACCAACTTGAAACGGATGGTAACTGCAATTGTTTAGTGCCAGCCTTTGCGGTCAACAAAGAATCAATCAGCGGACTGCGAATCACTAACAGGAAATGAACGCCCCTTCCTAAATGCCACACTGTTTTGTGATTGAACAATGTGATAGCAGAATGACAAAATTGGGGGTATGCATTTGAATGAACATTTTTCCTGATGTAAACACAATAAATCTGAAAACTAGGCCGTTTGTGAGAATTAAAAATAGATTGGTACATGTGGCCCTAAGTAATAGTCGGACATGACTCAACAAAGCTCAGGACTGCATTGTTAAGATGTATAGACACATGGAATAAATCGCAGTGCAGCTAGTTCTACTTGCATTCATCATGGCCACTAACATTGCATGCAGCACGTCAAACATCTGCTACTGTCACTCAGGAGCATTCAACTGTACAAATTTGTCAATGTGATACTCATCAACAGGGCCACCGATCACCACAGCCATGTGGTCCAGCAGGTCCTGTTCTCTGGCCACCAGATCAGCCCAGCAATGTTTCAGCTGGTGCTTATTCCTTGTTGTGTTGAATACATGTTTGAGGTGGTAGAGCACCTTGCCCCATCGCAGCTGCCTTGCCTCTGTGTGATACCCCTGTATCACACGCCCACCCATCTCTAGCATCCACGGCAGAAAGGGGCACACCAGCCACACAAAGGCCCCAGGCTCTTCCTCACCCATGCGGTTCAGCCTCGCCCTTCCCGACATGTCCATGCACAACAATTTAAACAGAAAAAGGTAAAAAGGGAGGAAAATAAATGTGAAAAAAGGAAACTTCAACCAAAACTACGAACCCCAACTGATCCGACTAATGTAACCCCCAAACAGACACACAACAGTTCAAATACAATTAAAAAAACACTAAACCACACACAAGAACTTAAACAGGTACAATGTACAAATAGAATACACAAAAACACACAAGAGAGACACCACAAGATACAAAAAACACAATCCAGACATGAGCAACACCAAGACACAGCCACAGAGTCAAGAAAAAGTACAGACTGTAAAGTGAAAGTACTCCCACAGTACCATGTCTGTCAACAGGATTTCCTATTACATCACTTCCTGTCCCCTATGCAGCCCGTTTCCCATGTATTTTTTTTTACGCATACGATATTTGCGTGAATATTTTCGAAAATACCACGCATTACCGGGAAACTTCTATTTTAATGGATATCCGCATGCGTGTGGTGCTCTGGTGGAATTAAAGCTAAGGGCCCATGTATGTTTAGTTATCGTTTGCATTGTTTTTCAATGCATTTGTGTCAAACGTTTTGACTCAAACTGTGTTTGCGTGATTTTCAATTATTTAACATGCATGCACACTGTACCAAGATGGAGATAGGATGGTATGGCCTGCAGTGTGTGGTATAGTGGTTGGCCACATGTGGTAAAGCATGCAACTGTGGCCCAGATTTATACTATCTTTGCGCCGCATTTCCTTCATTTTCTGATGCAAAAGTGGCGCAAACTTACAAAATACAATTGTATTTTGGAAGTTTGCACCGCTTTTGCATCAATAAATGATGGCAACGCAGAACAACAAAAGTATGAATCATGGCCTGTGTGTTTTGTGTGTGAATGATCTGTAACAACAATATCGGGGTCATTCTAACCCTGGCGGTCTGTGATAAAGCGGCGGCCAACTCGCCAACAGGCAGGTGGTCCAAAAAATGCAATTCTGACACTGACGGAACCGCCAACACAGCCCGCCACTTTAACACTCCGACCGCCACGGCGGGACCAACAAACAGCGCGGCGGTCACCGCCAACAGGCAGGCGGCAGACAATGTACCGCCCACCCTATCACAACTAACCAATCCGCCACCTTTTCCGGGGCGGGAGCCCCGCCGATAAAAACACGGCGGAAAACAGACTACGAACGGGAAAACGCTCACCTATACACACTCCACGAGGAAGGAGGACAGCATGGAGCCCGAATTACACATCCTACCGGCTATTGTCTACCTGCTCATCTACCAGGAGTACGAACGCCGGTGCAGACGACAACGGTGAGTACTGCACCTACGACACAGGGGAGGGGGGAGGAGGAAAGGTTACAGGCACACACATACGCGATACACCCACCCCCCCAACCCACCCCCCCAATACCTACACACCAATGCAGAGCAACAAGTCAGAGTGACACCGCCCAAACCCCCCGGAAGAATGCAAAGACATAATTAAAATGAAGTTTAAAATGTATGTATAAAATAGGTTCATTGAAGTCATGGTAAATATGCCATATGAAATATACAAAAGAAATAATGAACATTGTGCAAAGTATAAACATAGTCAATAAGTCCTGCACAGTCCGTTAAATATCCATAGTCCGTGGGCCAATGTGTACAAACACATGGGCAAAGCCCACACAGGAGACCGGATACCATTGGAGAGAACACTGCAAGGGCATCAGATGATAAAACAACAGGCATCTCAGGGGGAAGGGAAAGGGGGGCACCTCAGCCACATAAGTCCACGACGCCAGATCCACGAGGGGCCTCCATGCCCACTGTACCATCCTGGGGAGTGCAAAGCCACAGTCCATCAGATGGATAACCGACTCCACTGGTATTGGAGGAGGCATGGTGCCCAGAGTGCTTCGTGAACACCTGCCCGACACAGAACCGGCACTGTCAATGGACCAGCGGTGCTTGAGACAGCGGTGCCCAGCGGAGCGGTGCTTGAGATGAAGGGCCCAGCGGAGCGGTGCTTGAGATGAAGGGCCCAGCGGAGCGGTGCTTGACAGGAAGGGCCCAGCGGAGCGGTGCTTGAGAGGAAGGCCCCAGCGGAGCGGTGCTTGAGATGAAGGGCCCAGCGGAGCGGTGCTTGAGAGGAAGGCCCCAGCGGAGCGGTGCTTGAGATGAAGGGCCCAGCGGAGCGGTGCTTGAGAGGAAGGCCCCAGCAGAGCGGTGCTTGAGATGAAGGGCCCAGCGGAGCGGTGCTTGAGATGAAGGACCCAGCGGAGCGGTGCTTGAGAGGAAGGGCCCAGCGGAGCGGTGCTTGACAGGAAGGGCCCAGCGGAGCCGTGCTTGAGATGAAGGGCCCAGCGGAGCGGTGCTTGAGAGGAAGGCCCCAGCGGAGTGATGCTTGAGATGAAGGGCCCAGCGGAGCGGTGCTTGAGATGAAGGCCCCAGCGGAGCGGTGCTTGAGATGAAGGGCCCAGCGGAGCGGTGCTTGACAGGAAGGGCCCAGCGGAGCGGTGCTTGACAGGAAGGGCCCAGCGGAGCGGTGCTTGAGACGGCGGTGCCCAGCGGAGCAGTGCTTGAGATGAAGGGCCCAGCGGAGCGGTGCTTGAGATGAAGGGCCCAGCGGAGCGGTGCTTGACAGGAAGGGCCCAGCAGAGCGGTGCTCTTCACGGCGGGGCCCTCTTCAGCGGTGCCTGTCTTGGCGGGGCCCTCTTCAGCGGTGCTCTTCACGGCGGGGCCCTGTTCAGCGGTGCCTGTCTTGGCGTGGCCCTCTTCAGCGGTACCTGTCTTGGCGGGGCCCACTTCAGCGGTGCTCTTCATGGCGGGGCCCTGTTCAGCGGTGCCTGTCTTGGCGGGGCCCACTTCAGCGGTGCCTGTCTTGGCGGGGCCCTGTTCAGCGGTGCTCTTCACGGCGGGGCCCTGTTCAGCGGTGCCTGTCTTGGCGGGGCCCTGTTCAGCGGTGCTCTTCACGCAGGGGCCCTGTTCAGCGGTGTCTGTCTTGGCGGGGCCCTGTTCAGCGGTGCCTGTCTTGGCGGGGCCCTCTTCAGCGGTGCCTGTCTTGGCGGGGCCGTCTTCAGCGGTGCTCTTCACGGCGGGGCCCTCTTCAGCGGTGCTTGTCCTGTCTTTCAAGGGAGCCAGACATGGCCAAGACTCCCCGCTTAGTCGCCCTCCAACCTTGCGGTAGCGGGCCCTCCTGTGATGGAGTCTTGGGCCCGTGGGTGTCGTCCGTCACACCCGGTATGGGGCTGGTGGGGCCCTCCTGGTGCGCTCGGCTGCTGCATGTCTTCTCCGCCCTGCTGCCCTTGCCCTCCTTCGCTGCAGCTCTCTGGCCCTTGCCTCCCTTAGATGATGTGGCAGGTGACGTGGCAAGGCCACTCTCCTTGGTGGCAGCCGTCTCAGGCTTTTTGCGCCGGCCCTTAATTTTTCTTGTCCTCTTCCCAGGGGGTGGTCTGGCTGTCCCCTTGCTGCTGGCCGATGTTCCTTCCCTAGGAGCTGGTGGACTCCAATAGCCCTGCACTATGGTGATACTAGATGCAGGGCTGGTGGTGGCTGAGGTGCTCTTTGGACTCTTACCAGATGGAGGGGGTGGGTCAGGTGATGCAAAGAGGTTAATTTTGGAGAGGAAAAGTTTTTTAGGAGCAATGGGAAGGATAGGTGCAGTGGGTATGGGAGTGGAGGAAAAGGATGTGGTTGTAGGAGAGTCAAGTGTGCTGTCTTTGGGTGCAGGTGCTTGGGCTGGAGGCTGTCGTGAGGTGGATGGCTGTTGGGTGGGTGGCTGCCTGCGTTTGTGTGGTTTGGAAGAGGGGGTGACAGACACAGTGGGAGAGGACACAGGGGACGTGTAAATGGCAGTGGGGGTGGTGACTGCACGTGTGCTGACTGTAATGGAGGGTGTGCTGGTGATGGAAGTACTGGCTGATGGTGGTGTGCATGCAGGTGTGAGTGGAGATGTCACACGGAGGGAGGAGGGAGACGAGGAGGAGGGGGACACAGAGGTGGTAGTGACTGTTGGCATGTCTGCATCTGGATGTTGTTTGTGTGAATGCTTGTGGGATCTGTGGTGCTTATGTCTGGATGAGCTGCCCTTGGGTGTTGAGGTGTGTGCAGGCTGGTCTGATGGTGTGGATGGGATAGGCTGAGGAACAGGAGACTGGGACTGGGTGGAGGGAGTTAGAAGAGGGAGGCTGGAGACAGGGACAATGGCTGCCGTCAGTGCTGAGGCCAGAGCGTTGAACGATCGCTGATGGGCAGCCTGACCCGAATGAATGCCCTCCAGGTATGCATTGCTCCGATGCACCTCCCTTTCTACACCCTGGATGGCATTCAAAAGGGTAGACTGCCCAACAATGATGGTCTGGAGGAGGTCAATGACCTCCTCACTGAGGGCAGCAGGGGTAACTGGGGCAGGGCCTGAGGTGTCTGGGGCGAAGGAGATGCCCACCTTCCTGGGTGAGCGGGCACGGAGCGAAGGCTGAGGGGCTGCTAGGAGGGCGGGCTGGTGCGCTGGGTGGCAGCTGTACCTGTTGTGGCGGTGGGCACGGATGTTGCCGCCACCGCAAGGGAGCTCCCTTCCGAGGACGTGTCGGTGTCGCTGACGTCTCCACGGGTCCCCGTTGTGGAGCTCCCCTCGCCCTCCATCTCACTGGTGAACTCGGAGTCGGTTGCATGGCCCTCCGGGGCCATGTGAGATGCAGCTCCCTCGTGCGGCGATGCCACTTCTCCTCCGCCTGATGATGGTAATGCACACATGCACAGGAAGAAAAAGAAAATGGGTGGGGGGGAGAAATGAAGACAGGTTGAGTGCATGCATTGGCAACACCGTTGGCAGAGAGGACAGACACAGAAGCCCCCTGCACTACGCTGCGCATTCGGGGTACACTACTCAGTTCTTGTGACTAGGGCTACAGGTCTATGGACGACAAATGCACACATGGGTGATGCAGGACCATGGATAGCTGTACTTGGCACCCTACAGAGGTGGGGGGCGGGGGCACAGGGCCATGCCTAACGGAGGGGACTAGCCTACAGAAAGCGCCCTGGCCTTGAGTTACCCACAGCCCTCCTCCCCAACCCAGACACCTCCACTGCGCGCAAAGATAGCAGAATGTGCTGATACTCACCCCCTTGTGTCTGCTGTGATGTCCTCACGCGCCCATCCAAATCGGGGTAGGCCACCGCCAGGATCCGGGACATCAGGGGGGTCAATTGGCGGCTGGCACCCCTCCTACGTTGGGAGGCCATCCCCAGCAGAGACTCGGCGGTCTTTCTGGTCCCGCAGCGGATGTCCTCCCACCTCTTTCGGCAGTGGGTGCCCCGTCTGTTGTGGACCCCCAGGGCCCGGACGTCCTTGGCGATGGCACGCCAAATGTCGATCTTCTGATGGGCGCTGACCTATTTGACATGTACAGGATGGGAAAGGAAATATCATCACTTTTCTGCATGGTAGATGTGAGTGGCCCCCCCCTCCCCAACCTTGCCATGTGGCACATGTTCCCATCTGTTGTGCGTTGCACTCCTCATTCGCTCCCCTCCCCACCATCTTACATACACCCCACTCAACACAGGCATAGCCCAGTCAGCGTGCACCCTGTGTACTAACCTGTTGGTCTGGAGGACCGTAGAGTAGCGCATACTGGGGGAGGACCCCATTAACAAGTTTCTCCAATTCTTCGGAAGTGAAGGCAGGGGCCCTTTCCCCAGTCGCAGCAGCCATTGTATCTCCCAGACTGAGGTCACAGCTGCACTTGCAGTATAGGTCCTCTCCTGTGGATGATCAGGTTTCGAGTGATTAATCAGATAGAATATGGCGGTCACGCCCGCGGCGGTGCGTACCGCGACCGCCGGCGCACATCGTCATTGGCTCCTGAGACCCATAGGGTTCAATGGTAACCAATGCTGCTTTGCGCCGTGGTCTTCGACCGCCTACCGCCACGGTGTGCCACACCAGCGCAGTGACCTCACATCCCACTGTCACACTTCACAGGTCAGGCAGCCGCCATTTCAAAGGCCCACATGGCATGATTTCTACTGCGTCACACAGGCCTAGGCCTTGCATTGCCACTCATACAAGCCGTTCCATGCATAGCGATTCGTGTACTGTGCAAGCTGTGTGAACGAACCTGTGGGTTCCTTGACTCTGTGCTCCATGTTGTCCTTCCTAGGCACCGTCCGCTGGGACTTGCGAGGAGAAGGATGAATCCTCCCGTGCACCGACCGCTGGTGGACCTGTCGACAATGGAAGAACGACATATCATACTTACATACCGGCTTGACAGAGCAACTATACATGAACTATGTGCCCAGCTGGAGCCAGACCTGATGTCCCCCATCCACCAACCCACAGGGATTCCCCCTCTGGTGCAGGTTCTGTCAGTACTCCATTTTTTGGCAAGTGGGTCGTTTCAGACAACAGTGGCCATATCATCTGGGATGTCTCAGCCTATGTTTTCTAAGGTTTTATCCAGAGTGTTGTCTGCCCTGATGAAATACATGCGGAGCTACATTATTTTCCCTGAGGTGGGCGAATTGGCTACAGTGAAGGGTGATTTCTATGCCCTTGGACATATCCCCAACATCATTGGGGCCATTGATGGGACCCATGTGGCTTTGGTTCCCCCCAAAGACAGTGAGAAGGTGTACCGAAACAGAAAAAGTTATCATTCGGTGAATGTCCAGGTGGTCTGTTTGGCTGACCAGTACATCTCCCATGTAAATGCCAAGTTCCCTGGGTCAGTGCATGACGCGTATGTCATGCGAAATAGCAGCATCCCTTATGTGATGGAACAGCTACAGAGACACCGTGTGTGGCTAATTGGTGACTCTGGTTACCCCAACCTGTCGTGGCTACTGACCCCAGTGAGGAATTCCCGGACCAGGGCAGAGGAACGGTACAATGAGGCCCATGGGCGATCTAGGAGGATCATAGAAAGGACCTTCGGGGTCCTGAAGGCCAGGTTTAGGTGCCTGCATATGACAGGGGGATCCCTCATGTACTCACCAAAGAAGGTGTGCCAGATCATCGTGGCCTGCTGTATGCTTCACAATCTTGCATTGCGACGCCAGGTGCCTTTTCTGCAGGAGGATGGTCCAGATGGTGGTGTTGTTGCAGCTGTGGAGCCTGTGGAGAGTGAAGAGGAGGAAGACGATGGGGACGACACGGACAACAGGGATACAGTCATACAACACTACTTTCAGTAGCACACAGGTAAGAAACAGCCACCCCTATTTACATTTACTTAAGGCCTCATGCGTCTCCACTGTCTGTGTTTCCCCCCAGTTCCTGTTAACTGATTTGTGACTTTCACTTCCCTTTTCAGAGCTGTATGACCCACTGCCTGACTTCAGCTTTGTTTGCCCATGGACTAAAGCTTATTGAAATTGGTATGTTGTCATCACAAAGTAACTGGACATTATTGAACCGTTATGTGTAATACATTTGTTAAGAATACAAGCAGACTCCTGTTTATTTAATTGGAATAAGTGATTTATTTTAAGTGCTAGATATAGGTAAATGATTGGGAAGCGGGATGGGTGGGGGTGGAGTAATGTCCATGGCACAGTCCAGTTCTCAGTCGCACAGGTGCATTGTCCATATGCCTGTGGAAGGATGGAGCAGGGGCAGTTCAAGGTTGGACAGGGTGATGATGTGGGACAGTGGGATGACATCAGGGGGTATCTTAGGCTGGCGGGGGTCTTGCAATCCTACTCTGTCTTCTTGTGAGATCTCAGGTTCCGCTTGCGGGGCGGTTCTTCTTTTGCAGGAGGTGGGGTTCTGGTGGCCTGTCGTTGTGTGGGGGCCTCCTGTCCACTAGCGCCGGCGGAGGTGGTAGGCTGTTCCTGGCCTGGGCTAGTGACAGGGGCCCTTTGGGGTGCCACATGGTCCCGCAATGTGGTGACGATCTGGGTAAGGGCCAGGACGATGGTCCCCATTGCGGAACCGATGTTCCTCAGTTCCTCCCTGAACCCCATGTACCGTTCCTCCTGCAGTTCCTGGATCTCCTGGAACCGGGCCAGTACCGTCGCCATCGTCTCCTGGGAGCGGTGGTATGCTCCCATGATGGAGGAGAGGGCCTCTTGGAGAGTCGGTTCCCCGGGCCTGTCCCCCCCGTCACACAGCAGCCCTCCCAGTTCCCCTGTGTTCCTGGGCCTCTGTCCCCTGGCCGGTGTGCCCACTACCACTGCCCCCAGGCCCCTGTTGTTGCTGGGGTGGTGGGTCAACCTGGGTGCCCTGTAGTGGTGGACACACCGCTGATTTACGTGCCCTGGAGACAGAGGCATGGGCCCGCTGGGTGGAAGCTGTGCTGGTGTTCCCAGAGGGAGTTGGGTCTGGTGTAGCCTGTGGCTGTCTGTGGGGAACCGACTGTCCAGAGGTCCCCGATGGGCCGGGCTGGTCGTCTGGGTCCAGGGAGACAGAGCTGCTGTCATCGCTGGGGGCCTCTTCTGGGGGTGGGATGGAAATCTCTGGACCCTCTGTGGCGGTGTGGTGGCGTTCGGGTCCTGCAGGGGTATAAAGGTATGGTTATTGCTTCTGTGTGTGGGATTTCGTGTGATGGGTGGGTGTCCGTGTACCCATGTGCAGGCATTTCCTTGTGGGGGCTTTTGTGAGGGTGGCTTGTGGGGGTGATGTGTGTGTGTAGTGGGCATGCTTTGGTGATGGGTGTCCATGCTTTGGGGTCGCATGCAGGGCTTGGTGTTGGGATGGGTGGGTTGTGATGGTGAGGCTTTTCCTAGGGGTTGGTGTGATGGGGGAGGGGGTGAGGGTGGGGGTATGATTTGGCATGCAGGTGGGGTGGGGGTGGGAAGCAGTAGTGAAGATTTGCCTTACCAGAGTCCATTCCTCCGCCTACTCCAGCGAGGCCCTCAGGATGCAGGATGTGCAAGACTTCCTCCTCCAACGCGGTAAATTCTGGGGGAGTAGGTGGGGTTCCGCCGCCAGTTTTCTGCACCGCTATGTTGTGCCTTGATACCATGGAACGCACCTTCCCCCGTAGGTCGTTCCATCTCTTCCTGATGTCGTCCCGATTGCGTGGATGCTGTCCCACCACGTTAACCCTGTCCACTATCCTTTGCCATAGCTCCATCTTCCTGGCAATTGTGGTGTGCTGCACCTGTGCCCCGAAGAGCTGGGGCTCTACACGGACTATTTCCTCCACCATGACCCTGAGTTCGGCGTCACTGAACCTGGGGTGTCTTTGGGGTGCCATGGGGTGGTGTGGTTGAGGTGTGGGGTGGCGTTTGTGGTGATGAGTGTGGTGCGTGTGGTGGTGTGTGGTGTTTGGTGCGTGGATTCTGTGTGGGTGATGGTGTTGTGTGCCTCTGTGTTGTGGGATTATCGATTCTGTGCTCTGTCTCTAGCCTTCGTCAATGATTTCGGGTCGTAGGGGCTTGTGGGTGATGTGGGTGTGTGTTTTATATTGTGTTGGGTGTGTGGGAGTGGTGTTAGTATGTGTATCAGGTGTGTGTATTTCGAACTGACCAATGTGGCTGAGTTTTCTATGGGTGTGTGTATTTTGACCGCGGCGGTGTGTACCGCCAATGGAATACCGCGTTGGAAAGACCGCCGCGTGGATTTGTGGGTCGGAATGGTATGGGCATATTTCTGTTGGCGTGAAGGTGGAGGTTTGGTCAGCGCCATTTTTTCGCTGACCTTTGGTGTGGTGGATTATTGAGGATGTCGGGTTTTCGGCGGTTTGGCAGTTGCGGGTCAGAATGACCGTGGCGGTTTACCGCGGCCGCGGCGGTGTTATGGCGGCCTTCTGGCCGGCGGTAAGCGCCATTTACCGCTGAGGTCAGAATGACCCCCTATGTGTGCTTTTGAAGAAACGGCATGCAATACATTTGACGTAATGCTCATGTACCAATGTGTTACAAATGGGTATCTACCTCAGATGGCAATCAGTGATGTACAACAGTCATGATCTGTGTTTGTAATATGTTTTAACTCATTTGATGTGTGTAGTTGTTTGACTTTGGGGACATTACATTTCACATGACAAACAAAACTCAGGGATGATTGAGGATGGCTGATGAGTGGTAGGTCGGATATGTTACCCATCATATGTCATTAATTGTTGGCTGTGACTTCATGGTGACTTGTGTGTGATTTACCCATATGTCGGCCATTTGCACATGTTTGGTACGTACAGTGTTTCAGACACCGTGCCTTAATTCCACCCATAAAAATGTTATGTAAATGTCAGTTTGACTCATGAAAATTACCTATGTTACTCATGTTGCTGTGGTGGACCTGCTGCTCTGGCTGCATGTATTCACATATTTTCATATGTGCATTCCACGGAAGTGTCCAGTTTAAGTGTGTGGGCATGCGTACCCTCTGGATACTTATGGATTAGGCTCCATGGTGTTACGGTTTCGTGCGGGTCTAGTCAGGAGTCTGTTAGGGACAACCCTTGAGTTGAGTGTATCTTGCAAGGAAGACGTGTACCATAGCAGAAGGGCAGCTAAAGACATGCAAGGAGATAGGGCAGCTATGGTAAGGCAGATACAACAGAAAAGTGAATACAGAGCACCCTTAGTGTGGACAAATATGCAACTGGTCAGTAATGTACAAACATGCTGGGCTTATCACTAAGATCGTACACAGGGTATGGTTAAGAACTTCCCACAGCAACAGGGAACATCAGTGCCTCTGTGCAGATTAATCTCACAGCTAGTCACCATGCATGGCCCATAGAAAGGTGGCAGCAGAAGTGAATCTGTGTCTGCACCCTTAGGGCACAAACAAAGATTGTACTTACATACACGAGATTAGCCCTTGTTGGTCGGGCTGGAGACACAGTAACAATTCCTGGAATACAGCCATAGCACACTGTCACTGTTAGGCACTAATGACTACATGCAACACTAGACAAAGGATGGGGGCTGGTTTAGCCTCCTGGAAAACAGGTGCCAGACCAAATACAAAGTAAACCACTTCTAGACAGGTGAGGACTGATAGGACACTTACCAGACATGATAACCCAAAAGGAAACAGAAAGCAAGGAGGCAAAGGCAGTCACATGAACAGGCTCTGGTTGACACAAAGGCTGGACTGGATCTGGGTAACAGATAGAAGACTCAAGCAGGAACAGCACTGGGTAAACAGAGAGCAGGTTCAGGCATAATCAGGACTGTAAAACAATCCAACAAGGGATCTAGAACACAAAGGAATCATACTCCAATGCATGAAGTGGAGCTTCAGGGAATGGAAGGTTCTAAGCAGTTCCAGCCAGTATCAAGGCCACACAGAGTCAAATGGCTGGGCTGCACAAGAGAGGTCACAGATGTGTGCAGCTTCAGTCTCTCACAAGTTCTGGAGGAGAGAATCCAGTATAAAGGGACAACCTGACTTTTCCCATAGGAAGCAATGAACAGAAGATTACAGATCTTATCAACTACCAGGCAGTGCATTTTGGGACCTGTAGTCCATGCAGGCTAATGTAATTGTTCTATAGCATGCCATATGGAAAAGGGGAGCAAACAGGAGTAAGAAAGGGAGTCTGGGTGAGTGTTAATGATGATTCCCAGGGTACAGATAATCCATTTACAGTGCCCCCTAGAGATGGGAGGGCAGAAACTTAACACATGGCAGTGGCAGGACTTATTTCCAGGAATGGACTGTGCAGGGCATGTGTTCTGAACATTACTTGTCATACCTGGGACTCTTGTGCTATCCATTTTCAGAAATGATGCACCTCTTGTCACACAAGCTCCTTCCAGAGATAGCAAATGTCACACTTACTAATGTCAGGGGTCCATTCATACATTCCTGTTACCACTGATATTTCACATCCACTGCCTCATGTATGATGCGCTTATTTACCTTATAATTGGAGATGTCATTGTTGTGTGTCGTGTGCTGCAGTAGACCATGTTGGCAATGTGGGTGTGTGTCATATGCTGTGGTCCTATGATTTTGTCCTTCATGTGTGAAATTCAAAAGATGAATTTTCTTTTATATTTGTGTGATGTTTGCTGTACAATCATACCCATCACATGTGATGTTGCATCAGAAGTAATCCGATTTGTCTAAGTGACATGCTCCTCAGGTAATACTTACATTCCTAAAGACCATGTGATAAAGAAATAAGTAACCAGAGCAGGATTGTGTGATAAAGTAAGGTGTTTAATTACATATCCTAACAAGGTGTTTAGATTGACTATTGGTTAAAAAAGTTTTGAACAATCTGCTGTCTGTGGCGCATTCCTGTAGCTGTGTTTTGATGTTCCCCCTCATTTTCTCTGGCACCATTCTCCTCCTCCTCCTCAGGCAGTTCTTGCTCATGTTCATATAGGGGGATGTTCCTCCTCACACAAATGTTGTGCAGGATAGCACATGTAAGTATTATTTTACACACAATGTGCGGGGCATATAGGAGGCTGCCTCCTGTGATGTCCAGGCACCTAAATCTGGACTTCAGGATGCCAAAGGTCCTTTCTCCAGTGGTGCGTGTCCTCCCATGTGCCTCATTATAGGCGCTCTGATGATGTGCTTGGGTTGGGGAGTGGGGTCATGATCCACGGCTGGATCCCGTAACCCTGATCAGATAAAGAAAAATAGGAGTGAGTATTTTGTTAGTGCTTGCAACAGGAATGTCATGTAGCATGGCAGTTGATATATTGTGTCACCTTTGACTCATATGGGTTTGTGGTATTGTGTGAGATCCTGGGCTTCTGTGAGGTTTTTTCTGCAGTGGGTTGTTTGACTTGACAATTTGTGTTTGGCTCATTGACCTGGTATCTATCATTTTGTTCCGAACTGCGGTTCAGTATGTATGTACCATGCGTTGTGTAGTGAGCAACATGTTTTAGTGTGCTTTCACTGGTGGGGACATGATACTTCAACACACACAATAGATTCCGAAGTGGTGGTAACATGGTTGCACTACATAGCCTGGACATCCCATCCAATTAGACATATGTCATTGCAGATGAAATGCAACAATGAGACCCTTTGATTTGGCTTGGTGAAAATGCACAACACATCTCCATTAGTTGGCATCACTGAGGTGTTCGGTATTGACAATGCACAATTGTCTCATGTGTGACTTGGTTCTAGGCTAACCTTTTTAGTTCCCTCTGCCAGTGGCTCATGTGCAACCGTGCACCTACACTACCAAACTTGCTCCAGGTAACCTGGCTAACTACCTTGTGGAGGTGGATGTATCTATGCAGGAAGGGCCATCTCCCTGTACATCTGTTATTTTGATCGACAATTGTCTCTTTCAGTGTGTTCAGCAGTGTGCACTTTGCATTAGTGTCTCATCAATATGTGTTCATAGCACAGTCCACTTCCTTATTGCTACATGGCAACAGCACACCAGGAGTGGTGTATGATGTTGGGACTGCCTCAGTATTTCTGTGTCACCTACATGTGAGTTTGCATCATCATGCTGTGTCGCATGGTGTTAGACCTGCAGCTTAAACACCAAAGAGAGGGACAGGGAGATTAATGGTCCAGTGTACGGTCTCCCAGTATAGTTAATCTCAAAAACATAGAGTACACTGTTCCAAGGTTGAGAAGCAAGGAAACCTAAATATTTAGGAGCAAGAGCCCTCACACATCCAATCGGATGTCATGCTTCATCATCGGGAATGCTCCACGTCAGACCGGCGCTGGTTTCCCTGCTTCTCACCCTTGGAACAGTGTACTCTATGTTTTTGAGGTTAGACCTGCATCAACACACATTGCACACCCCTTCCATGTTACATATTGCTTGGGAGGGTGTCGGATTGACTATGTGGCCTAATGTAATAGTAAATGGTTCATCTTCCTAGTTGTACTTGCAGTACAGGCAATGTTGTTGTCACTGTGTGCTTTGACATGGGTCCTTTGTAGCTCTAGAGTGGCAGCTAATGTTATTGGCAGCCATCATTTCTCCAGAGGTGTGTATGTCATTGTGTCAGGCTGTACAACATAACTACCTGTGTCACACCTCAGTGTCTTCCTGCCCACATGTCAATGTAATGGTGTATGTATTGTGTGTCCTACAGGGTTGCTGTGCTGTGTGTATTTTGCTAGGTTTATGGACTTACCGACAAGAAGGCCATTGCCATATCGTCTGTCCTGGAAGTGCTGATTGATTGTGCTGTCGCCAAAGATGAAGTAATTATGTACACTCCCAGGATACTTGGCCAAGATGTTGGTAAACAATCCCTGGTGGTCAACTATGGCCTGAACGTTTATGGAGTGGGTGTGCTTTCTGTTCTGAAATAGATGCTCTGTTGCTGCAGGTGGTACGAACCAGACATGGGTGCAGTCAATTGCACCAAGCACATGCGGGAAGCCATGTATTTGATAAAACCCCTGTTTGATCTCCTGCTGCATCTGCTGGGTGTTGGAAAATCTGATGTGGCGAAGTGTGAGGGAGATGATGGCATCTAGGACCTTGGGAAGGAAGGTGAAGAATGAGGGCTGTGACACCCCAGTGACCAGGGCACCCATTGTTTGGAAGGAGCCACATGCCAACATATGCAGGACAGCTTGCAGCTTGGTCACCGGTGGTATATTGTGTGGTGTCTGCAGGCTGGCTGTTATATGTGGCTCAATTTGTCGCAGCAGCTGCTGGATGGCTTGCCAGTTGAGTCCATACCGCCAGATGATGTCCTGTTCCCTGAGGCCCTGGAGGGTTGTCCTGGTCCTGAAGACCCTCTCCTGCCTTCTGCGTTGTCTTTGAGGGCCACGTTGGGGTGGTGGTGGCTGCTGCTGTTGGCCCTCTGCGTCGTCTAACATGCTGCATCAGTAGCACCTCCATGTTGTCCTTATTGAGCAATGATGTTGCTCATGTGTGTTTTCCTTAAGTAGTGGTGTGTTTGCCTCATTTTAACACCTGTCCTTACCCAGGCATCATTTTTCGGGTCCACCTCCTACCCGTGCGTCATTTTAGCCCTTTTGGATAAATATAGCGCTAGGGTGTTTCAGTCATTTTTTGGACGGGAACGCCTACCTTGCATCTCATTAATGCAAGGTGGTTTCACGCATCCTTGAAATGATGCAAACTCCATATTTTTGACACTAGACGCGTCTAGCGTCAAAATATAAATATGAATTTAAGTTTCCGCTAGATTTGCGTAAAACAAAATGATGCAAATCCAGCACAAATAGAGTATAGATATGGGCCTTAGTGCATTCATCCAATGTGTAAAGATTTACACCAGCCTGCACTCTGTGCAAACCACTAGCCTTTCCACCCATGAAAGAAACTAGCTCAACAATGGTATCTTTAGATTATCGCACGCCTGTACCTGCTAAGTCACCATCGGTAACCCTGCCTCAGGCCTACCTACTGAAACATGACCCTCAATACCTTGAATTAAATCCGTGAAATGTACTTTTAAACAAACATGCTTTACCTACCAACCGTGTTTTAAGTACAGTTGAAGTCGGGGATTGCACCGAAAAAACTGGGACTTTTTTTCTTAAAGCCTAAAACACCAAGCTGATACATACAGAAGAGTTCAATAGCGTTCATCGAGACAATTGAAGTCCTATCTAAAAACTGGAAATACAGCATTAGCCATACCAAGGTGTGCGTAGTTTAATGGATGGCTCTAGCAACTATTTTGCTAGTTGAACAAAATATGACCTACAGAAGATAGTTCAACAAGGACTTCCTTTCTTCATTTTTGTGGACAGGGACACATATCAAGTCAGACAAAGCTTTCAGTACACGTCTTATACTCCGGATGGCTTAAAAAGCCATAAGCAAGGTCTGAGCCCAGCATTAGGGATCCTCGTTTGCTAAAGTTTTGAAGGAGTACCGACGCAACATACTGCGATGCCAAAGATAGCGTTAGTTTATTTAAAATGTTATGCCTACCCAAACAGTGAAAAGTTGCATTCCATTGCACGAGCGCCTTTCCAGACTTTATTTTCCAGACTTTAGTAGATGAGGACCTGGCAGTCTTTGAAAGACACCCATCAGCGCCAACCGCTTTTAAGTACTTCGGTTTCTTCACTGACCCCAAAAGAGAAACTACTGAATAGTTAATCATTACATTTGTAGGTTGCTGCGAGTTTCTCTTCTTTATTTGTTAACGCGGCCCTTGATGTACCTGAGAGAGCGCAATTAGTTCATGTCACCTATGAGGGACCATTGTTTAAACATTTGCAAACTGTTTGCGCGCCCAAAATTAGAATTTACTTAAAGGTCCTAATGACTGTGTTGATAAAATAAGCAGGAAAAGGTCAGCGTGTTTACAGCACTGCTCCAGAATTCAACAAAGAAAGGGTTGTCTGCAAGGCCCTTTTTAAAGGATTAAGCAATTGAAGACAAAATACCAAAAGCTTCTCATCAAACAGATGGTGCTAAGTACACTTGCAGGAGCTTGCCACTTGTAAGCATTCCACTTGGTTTTAAACCCAGTGTAATTGTACCTTCTAATACACACTGGCATTAACCGCGATGATCCCAGACTCTTCAATCCAGGTGCCAAACAGCTTCAGATCTGTTCAACTTCCACAGTGAAGTAATTATTCCCTCAGAGGCCCTAATCGCCGTCATCAAGACGCGTATCCAAAACTAGTGAGAAATGCATTTAATTCTATTTTCATGAGCTTTAAAAAAAAGTGACATAAGCATTC
Source organism: Pleurodeles waltl (assembly GCF_031143425.1). Taxonomy (NCBI): domain Eukaryota; kingdom Metazoa; phylum Chordata; class Amphibia; order Caudata; family Salamandridae; genus Pleurodeles; species Pleurodeles waltl. The sequence continues at coordinate 1,027,210,165 of NC_090448.1, read as the reverse complement.
CTGTGGAGACGCAACATGCTTGCTCTAAAACAATTGTGCTTCTTGCACTCGCTGCAAATAAATCTTAGGTTATGAGACAGGGATGGGATTGGTTTAATTATTCGTTTTTTCCTCACATATTAATTGTCTGTTTACAGTATACAGGTGTATTAGTTCACTTCTTTCTATTTGTTTTGCCATTCAATACAATTATTATTCTATATATGAAACAGCAATCATAAACTAAGAGAATGATAATGCGAATTAGAATATTATTGTCCAATAATTCTGTTTTCTTGGAATTGTTTTCAAGAATGAAAAGGGAATAAAGGTGAACATCGAGTTGCCATCTCAGGTCCACATTTCAAGTCGAGCCGAGAGATATCCTGGGGCAGGAGGGAAGAATGAGCAGTAGGGGATTCTTTTTTTTTTTAAAGATGTTTTTTATTGAGTCAAATACAAGAACATTAACTTACCATTGCCAGGACAGAGATATGCAGTTCTGAATAGATATGCATAAAGAATATTCTACTTATAAATGAATATTAAACATGTAAATGAATTAGGCATATACAGCAATATAGTATCAGAGACTCCAAGTTTGAATAAAGAAAGAAGAAAGAGAGAGGGAGAAGAGCTATAGTGATAGAAAAGGGAATCAAGTGATATCCATTTGGAGAGAGAGGTAATAGACATTAGTTACAGCAAATGTAAGATGAAATAAGTATATATAAGAAGAAAAACAGGAAATATATTGACATTTTTTAAAAAGGAGGAGAAAAATCAATTTCCTTCGCAGTGCGTGAGAGATAGTTACTTAATGGGAACCATAGCTGATGACATTTGAAGAAAGTTCCTGTTGAATCAAGCTTGTAGCTGTCAAGTCTATGATGATAACATACAGAATTCCACCACTGTCTGAGAGTAATGTTCTCCGAAGATTTCCAGTTAGAAGTAATAATAGAGATTGCAATAGAAAGCAAAAGGTCCACCTAAGAGGCCTGAATGAACTCCAGATATCGTGTATGGCAACCAAAAACAGTAATTCATATGACATTGGTAAGGAGATCTGAGCTATTGCTGAAAAGCGGATCCATATTGAGGACCAAAAAGTAGATAGGGATGGACAAGAAAAAAACATGTGAAAGTCCGTACCGTGCTGAGTGTGGCAGCGCCAACAATTGTCATTTTGTGCAAGTTTGAGTTTGTGAAGGCGTAAAGGAGTGTAGAAAAGTCTATTATAAAAAAATATATAGGGTCTGTGTGAGGCTTGCAGTGAGTGCAGTGGAATGTATCTTATATGATATTCTATCCCATAAAAAAGTTGGCCAAACAACACCAAGATCTGATTCCCACAATGTCTCAATAGGTGATTTGAGTCTAGGTGAAACAGACGTTCTTAAAAATAAAATCCAGCTGCCCTAGGATAATTAGAAGTTACGATTGGGTGTGGAGATGATTCAAGAGAAGAATGATTATGATGTATATGTTTATTGAGGGCCTCTTGGACTAGAGTAGAAAGAATGATATATTGGGATTTCATGCAAATAGGGAGATTATTAATTGCTGAGAGAGTCTTTATGATATAACTGGGAAATTAGAAGAATACCTTTAGTCATCCAAGACTACCAACACAAGGTTTTACCTTGTTTCCTAAGTGAACTATTGTACCAAATAGGACTGTTAAAGAATTGATTAAATGGGGTAAGATGCAAAATAAAAAAAGGTTTCAGTAAGTTGACTGAATGGGAGATAGTGCTGGGCAACCGGAATTTTGGGAGGGTTAGAAATAAATATAATGTGTTTATGGGAAAAGGGAGAAATAAATGTTTCTTCCAAATAGAACCATAGTTTTTGAGGGGCATTATTGAGTGTAGATAAATAGGGATGTATTCGCTTAATGCCAAAAGATTTGTGATAAGTTAAAAAGTCAGGAAAATTAACTCCACCTTGTACTTTAGGAAGTTTTAATTTCGAGAGAGAGATTCAGGACTGTTTACCATTCCACAGGAACTTGGATAGAATTTTATCAATTGAACTAAAAAAGAGTTTATGTATCTTAATAGGAAGCATCATAAGGAAGAAGTTAATGATAAGGAGATGCATCATCTTAATGGTGTCCAAGCGGCCCCACCATGTGAGATATAACGGAGACCATTTCTGTGTGAGATCTACGAGCTTTGCAGATAAGATTTCTAAATTAGTCTTTAAAGTATCCTTGAGAGTAGTACAGTACCATACCCCCAGGCATTTCATCTTAGAAGACTTCCAAGATAATACTGCATCAAGGAATACAGAGCCAGTGCAATGAGCATTAAGTGGTAAGACCACTGTTTTGTCTATATTAAGTTTATAGCCAGATACATCAGAATATAAGTTGAACTCATGCAGGAATGCAGGAAGAGAAGTGTCAGGGTGAGACATGAACAAAAGAATATCATCAGCATATGCCATAAATTTGATGTGTGCATTATTAATTTGAAACCCCGTAAATTGTTTAGACGTTTTTAATTGGTATAGAAAAGGTTTGAGAGCCAAAATAAATAGTAAAGGAGATAATGAGCATCCCTGACGAGTACCCCTTTTAAGAGGGAAAAAAAGGAGATTGGATACCCTTTGTTATAACCGAGGAACATGGGGAGGAATAAAGAATGGATATAAAATGTCGGAAATTAGTACCTAGTCCATGGCATCCCAATGCCTTCGACAAGAAACCGCAGTAGACCCTATCGAAAGCCTTTTCCGCATCCAATGATAAAGCTGACAGAGGAATCTTAAGTTTAGATGCCTTGTTAATAATATTTCAAAAAGTACGGGAATTATCTGCTACATTTCTATTAGGGATAAAACCAGATTGATGAGAATCAATAAGGTCATGTATATATGGGAGTAAACGGAGAGCTAAAACTTTGGCATAGAGTTGACATTCAGTATTAATTAAAGATATGGGTCTATAATATTTACAGTCAGTCGCATCCCAATCTTTTTTAGGAGTAAGACAAATCATGGCCTCCGTAAATGAGCCAGATGCAGAACCTGACATTACAAAGTGATTAAGTAATTGAAAGAGTTTGGGGAAGAGAGACTTAGCAAACTGAATAAAGAATTATACTGTGAAGCCATCTGGGCATGGAGCCTTACTCTTGGGGAGAGATTGTAAAGCTGTATATAGTTCGGTAAGTTGTAGGGGTTGGCCTAAAGATGAGAGGTAAATCAGCAATGGGTCTCTTGGTTTAAGATTAGAGAAATATTGGTTGAGAGATTCAACTGTTGGTATGTGTTCCGGAGTGTACAAGTCCTTATAGTAAGAAGCAAAACACAATGCTACATCTTTATCTCTAAAGTGTTTAACACCATTGTTATCTGTGATAGATTTAATAGTTGTTTTTTCTTTTCTTTGTTTCAAATATCGAGCTAGAAGAGAAACAGCTTTATTGTTACCACCATAATATATGGCATTTATTTTCAGGTGGGTGCTGCATGCTTGTTCAGTGGTATATTGGTTAAACTCCATTTTAGCTGAAACTAGTGCTTCAAGATGTGATTTACTAGTTTTGTGAGTATAGTATTCATGTTCTAGGGACTTTATATTTTCAAGGATGGAAGTCGATTTTTATTGAGCAGACTTTTTTTTGGGGAGTGAGCGTAACTTATGATGAAACCCCTAGAGGCTGCTTTGAATGCATCCCACACAAAATGAAATGATAGTTGATCACTATAGTTGATGTGGAAGTATTCTTCTATAAACATACTGTAGGAAGCAATAAAAGTAGCATCTGAAAGTAGAGAGTTTTTAAACCTCCATGAAGATGTTTTAGAACCATTAAGAAGAAGATCAAGGTCAGTAATCACAGGTGTGTGATCTGATTTCAGAGTTGACCATATGTTGCAATAAACCTTTACTCAGAAAGATATAATCAAGCCTAGAATGGGAATGGTGGGTAGGAGAATAAAAAGAGTATTCCAAGAGGTCGGGATTGCATGTTCTCCAGGAATCAGAGAGAGAATGCTGTAAAATAAAGTTTTTAAAAGCTTTGTGGGAGGCATGTGGAATGAAACGTGACGTGGAACGTCTGTCCAAAAATGGATCGAGAATTTGGTTGCAGTCACCACCTATTAGTAAATTGTTTGAGGAATGTGCAGAGACAATATGTGAAAGATTCTTCCAAAAATGTGGATCCGGATGTGTGGGGCCGAATATATTTAGGATAGTAAGAGAAATATTGTCAATTGTAAAAGTAACAAGTACCCAGCGACCTTCTGTATCTTGATGCTGTGAAATTATGGTAGGTTTGAGAGATTTATGACAGAGTATAATTACCCCATTTCTGTTTGTGTTTGAAGGGGAGTAGAAAATGTCCCCCACCCATTGTTTTTTAAGCTTAATTGCCTCAGAGTCATTGAGGTGAGTCTCTTGCAACAAAGCAATGTGGCAGTTCAAACGAGCTAGGTGAGAAAAGACACACTGACGTTTAATGGGGTGTTTAAGCCCCTTAACATTCCAAGTAACAGTTCTAAGTTGCATAATAAGAAGTATTAGAACATTGGAAGTTGGCAGCTACATTGAAAACAATGGAGTGCTGCGGGCTTTTACTGGCCGGTAAAAGCCAGCAGCGCCAACATTCCAATGTTCGCTTTGTTCACAGCAACAGCTGTGAACAAAGCCTCACGGAGCCCGAGGGGATTTTAATCCCCTCGGGCTCCGTGAGGAATTTGTTTTATTTAATAGAACATTCTGCCCTAAGTGGCAGAATGTTCTAATAGCCTTAGAATATCACTTTCGGCTCAGGCCTTTAACGCGGGAGCAGGCCTTTAATAGCCGGTAGAGCCCGCTACGGCGGGTTCAAAGGCTATATTAATAAACAACTGCTGTAACAAGGAAAAAAACTATGCATATCAATTTTGCAAAAGCAAAGAAATGGGAAAGAAACAATATAGTAAAGAAAAAGAAAAGGAGGAAGAGGACCTCCAGAAGTTGTATATACATGGATGTGGCAATACAGGGACTAAAGTCCACGAAAGCTAAAGAAGACAAGATAGAAAGTGAATACCCCGAAAGGTAGAGGGACAGCGGAGAACCTGAAAAAACAGGCAAGAGTGGCTTCAGCACAAGAAAAGTGATATTAGATATTAAAACATATGAAGGCGAGTTTCATGGAAGAAAAAAAAAACATACACAAAAAATGTACCATTCAGGAGACCAAATAACGTAACAACTACAGTAAAGGAGTGTGACATGAAGAACAATAAAAATCAAAGCTTACCAGTGGAACGTGTAGGAGAACAATTTGGATGGTGAGAAAGGGATACGGTTGGGAAAGCAACATGAGGATTGCACAAAGAACACTGTCTAAAAAAAAAAAACATGGATATAAATAATAAACATTACCATTACTACTAAACTGTCCAGAAGAAAAAAAAAGAAAGGACATTAAAGACAAATTAAATTATATCTTCAAGTAATTGCAGATGCTTCCAGTTCTATTGCTTCTGTTTTGCGTTGGTTAATAAAAGTTTGTAGTGCTGAAGGTTCCTCAAACGAGTAAGATTTGTCCTTGAATGGAATTTTGAAAAGGCATGGGTGAAGAGGACCATATCGAATATTCAAGGATTTGAGTTGTGGACGTAAGGCCAAAAACTGGTTGCGACGTGCAGCTGTAGCAGAAGAGAAGTCTGTGAAAAACACTTTATGACTTGACCTTAGCAAAGAGCACATCTTTTTGGCTTCCAAGAGTATTTGCATCAAGTCAGTAAATTGGAGAAAGAGAATAATAATGCCTCTAGGATGTGCACGAGGGCCAGTTGAAGTCTGTGGACCTAAACGATGTGCCCGTTGGATAGAGAGGGGAGAGGTAGAAGGCAAGCGAAGAATTTAAGGTATTGCTGTTTGAAGGAATGCAATCATGTTAGAGCCTTCCAAACCTTCTGGAATCCCAAAAAGGCAAAGATTATTTCTCCTATTTCTATTTTCTAAGTTTTCAGTAAGCCTTTTAAGTTGAGCTATGTCCTTGGAGATCTGAGGATTGACAGTGCCATAATCTTCAAGGTTACTGACTCTCTGTTCCAGAGTACAAATGTGTTGTTCGTGTTGGGACCGTTGCTCCTCAATACATTGCAAAGAGGCATTAGTGTCCATCATAAAGGGCTTTAATGCATGCAATTCTTCCATGACATCATCTAGAGTAAAATGTGTATGAGATTTTGATGGAGAATCAAGGTATTTTTTTGGGCCCTGACGGAGGAGGTGTTAGATGTTTTTTTTGCAATTGCGCCAGCAGCATGAGATGAAGAGGCGCTATCCTTTAAAAAGACTGTAGCCCTATCCATTGTTAAAGCTGATGGTAGAGAAGATTTAGTTATATGTGTGCGCACCACCCGAAGAGGATTATTAGACTTGGAGGAAGATGATGACTGGCTGCTCTGAGAATTATGTGTTCTCCCCATAAAAGCCAGCAGCAATTTGGTAATAGGAAGCCAGCAATGTGAGTTGTTGATGAAATTATATTAGATGAGAAGCTGCTGCGAAAAGTTTCCAACAACAGAGCAAAATATAATAAAAAATGTATAAATAGAAAATCCTAAATTATTCTCTCATAACAGGCATGACAGAATACCACAAGAGCAAAGCACTTTACTGCACGTAGTCAAACAATTGGTGACTAGTTTTAAGGGAACCTTCTGAAAAGGAAAAATCCCCTCCATCAAAGGAAAACATTTACCATGCTATGAAGAGCAATTTGAAAGAGCTCCTTGACAACAAGAGCTGCCAGTGAATACTGAAAGTTGAAAACCTCAGCTAAATGTGTTTGAAGAGAGAGGTCAAAAGTTCAGCTGGCTGTCAGAAGGCAATAAATATTCCATTGCAGAGGAAATTAGATTTGTAGAATAACATCCAGGCAAGCAGTTAAAAGTCAAATAGAAACATCTCTGTGAAAGTTTATGTTTGTGCAGAGGCTTATGGAGTGAAACACAAATGACTGACGCAGATAAATAATTACCTCAGGCCCACACATGAAGTCTCAAAACTCCATGTCTGTAAGATAAAGGCACTGACCCTCGGGTAGGTCGCTCCCCTGCTCACGCAGCGCCACCAGTCCCTGACTGCCCTCCTCACCGTTCTCATCCTGTGAGTGTGTGCGAGTGTCCCCCCTCTTTACCCGTGTACCCCGAGTGCTTGTGCTGACTGACTGACCGGAATCCTCCTTTCTTCCCGTGTATCCCGTGCGTGTCCCCCTGAGTGCCGTGTGCCCCCTCCTGCCGTTCTCCCTCTTTTTCATCCCCTCCCTTTAGAGTTTTACCTGGCCTCTCGCCGTTTTTTTTTTTTGCCGCCGTTCTTTTTGCCGCCTTTTTCGCTGCTTTTTCTTTTTCCCGCCTCCAGATTCCCCCGCCCGCCCGCCTCCCGCCTCCCAGCTGACCCCTCCTCCCCGGCTACCCTTAAATGGCGGCCGCTGCGAGGCAGAGGTAGCGACCACTGACCCTCGGGTAGGTCGCTCCCCTGCTCACGCAGCGCCACCAGTCCCTGACTGCCCTCCTCACCGTTCTCATCCTGTGAGTGTGTGCGAGTGTCCCCCCTCTTTACCCGTGTACCCCGAGTGCTTGTGCTGACTGACTGACCAGAATCCTCCTTTCTTCCCGTGTATCCCGTGCGTGTCCCCCTGAGTGCCGTGTGCCCCCTCCTGCCTTTCTCCCTCATTTTCAGCCCCTCCCTTTAGAGTTTTACCTGGCCTCTCGCCGTTTTTTTTTTTTTTGCCGCCGTTCTTTTTGCCGCCTTTTTCGCTGCTTTTTCTTTTTCCCGCCTCCAGATTCCCCCGCCCGCCCGCCTCCCGCCTCCCAGCTGACCCCTCCTCCCCGGCTACCCTTAAATGGCGGCCGCTGCGAGGCCGCGCAGCGGGCGCGCCGCTGGTGCGCCGAAGGCACGCCTAAGGCAAGCCCGTCTGCGCCCGTCCGCGCCTGGACCGCGCCTAGCGCCACAACCCCTGGCCCCCGCGACCCCCACCTCCCCCGCCTGACCCACAACTCCGCCTTCCTCACTGCTCTCAACCCCGGCCGCACGCCGGCCTGCTGCCGCGCCACCCCGAAGCGGACCCACGGACCCTTCACCTGCCGCAACTGCCATTTCACCTGCCTACGAACTCACACCACACCCAACAGGAACGACTCGCCCAGAAACAACCTCAACTGCATCCTGGTCAACACCAGATCCGTCCACAGGCACGCCATCGAACTGTGGAACCTCATCGACTCTACAAACCCGGACATCGCCTTCCTCACCGAGACCTGGATGAACCCCTCCTCGGCACCCGACATCGCCATAGCCATCCCCGACGGCTACAAAATCATCAGGAAAGACCGCACCAACCGCACCGGAGGAGGCATCGCCATCGCCCACAAGAGCTCCATCCGCATCTCAACCTACACCGACAACTCACTGCCCGACGCCGAGCACCTCCACTTCTCAATCAACAGCGACCCCAAGACCACCCTCAGAGGCACCCTGATATACAGACCACCAGGACCACGCACAAAGTTCAGCGAAGACATCGCAGACTTCATCAGCCCACACGCACTCCCGTCCACCAACTACATCCTCCTAGGGGACCTCAACTTCCACCTGGAGAATCGCACCGACAACAACACCACCACCTTATTGGACAACCTCGCCAACCTGGGACTGAAACAACTAGTCAACACCCCCACCCACTACGCCGGACACACGCTGGACCCCATCTTCTCCTCCAGCAAACACATCTCTTTCAGCCACACCACTGTACTCTCCTGGACAGACCACAGCTGTGTCCACTTCAGCTTCAAGAAAACCAACGTACACCACCACGCCCAACAACCACCAAGAAGACAGTGGAACCGAATCTCCTCGGAACAACTCATATCGACCCTCTCTCAGAACCCACCCACCAGCACTACAGACCCCAACGAAGCCGCCAACAACCTCACGAGCTGGATCTCAGACTGCGCCAACCTCCTGGCCCCCCTGAAGACCCAAGCAAACAGAAACAGCCACAAGAAAAATTCCTGGTTTACCCCCGACCTCAAGGACTCCAAAAAAGAATGCCGCACCCTCGAGAAGACTTGGCGCCTCAACCAGACCGACGAAAACATGTCTGCTCTCAAAAACGCCACCCGCAAACACCACCAACTCCTCCGCGCAGCACGAAAATCAGCCTTCCAGAACAGACTAGACAGCAACGCCCACAACAGCAAGGAACTATTTGGCATCGTCAAAGAGCTCTCCAACCCCGACGCCGAAAACAACTCCATCCCTCCCTCACAGGACCTCTGCGACTCCCTCGCAGCTTTCTTCCACCACAAGATCACCGACATCTACAACAGCTTCACCACAACCAACTCGAACCCTCCACCGGAACCCGCCACCGACAACACCACCATCCACACCTGGAACTCAACCTCCACTGAGGAAACCACCCGCGTCATGAACTCCATCCACTCAGGATCACCATCCGACCCCTGTCCGCACCACATCTTCAACAAAGCCGACAACATCATCGCACCCCACCTCCGAGACGTCATCAACACATCTTTTTCCACCGCCACCTTCCCGGAGAACTGGAAGCACGCTGAACTGAACGCCCTCCTAAAGAAACCAACAGCAGACCCCACCGAACTCAAAAACTTCCGGCCCATCTCGCTCCTACCGTTCCCCGCCAAAGTGATCGAGAAAATCGTCAACGCTCAACTCACCACCGCCCTGGAAACCAACGACTCACTCGACCCCTCACAGTTCGGCTTCAGAGCTAACCACAGCACCGAGACCGCCCTCATCGCAGCCACGGACGACATCAGATCCCTGACCGACAAAGGAGAAACCGTGGCCCTCATACTCCTGGACCTCTCTGCAGCATTCGACACGGTCTGCCACCGCACCCTGATACGTCGCCTAAGCAACGCCGGCATCAGAGGCAAGGCCCTGGAATGGATCACCTCCTTCCTCTCCGGAAGAACTCAGAGAGTCCGCCTCCCCCCCTTCAGATCCACGGCTACGGAGATCATCTGCGGCGTCCCCCAGGGATCCTCCCTCAGCCCCACCCTCTTCAACATCTACATGACCCCCCTGGCGAACATCGCACGCAAACACGGACTCAACCTCATATCCTACGCAGACGACACCCAGCTCATCCTATCCCTCACCAACGACCCCACCTCAGCAAGAACCAGACTACACGAAGGCATGAAGGAAGTAGCGAACTGGATGACAGACAGCCAGCTTAAACTGAATACAGAGAAAACGGAGGTCCTCATCCTCGGCCCTACACCGCCTGGGACGACTCCTGGTGGCCTCCTGCCCTAGGCAGCACTCCCCAACCCACCGACCACGCACGCAACCTCGGTTTCATCCTGGACTCTTCCCTCTCCATGACCAGACAGGTCAACTCGGTGACCTCAGCATGCTTCAACACCCTCCGCATGCTCCGCAAGATCTTCCGCTGGATCCCCACCGACACCAGGAAGACCGTCACCCACGCCCTCGTCACCAGTCGCTTGGACTATGGGAACGCTCTGTACGCCGGCATCACCATCAAGCTACAGAGGAAACTACAACGAATCCAGAACGCTGCTGCACGACTTATCCTGAACATACCCCGCCACAACCACATCTCCGGACACCTGAGGAAACTCCACTGGCTCCCAGTCAACAAGAGGATAACCTTCAGACTCCTCACCCACGCACACAAAGCCCTGCACAACCGCGGACCAGAACTCATCAACCACCGCATCTCCTTCTACACTCCTCCTCGCACCCTACGCTCGACCGGACAAGCCCTGGCAGCCGTACCACGCATTCGCAAAGCCACTGCCGGAGGCAGGTCCTTCTCTTACCTAGCAGCGAAGACCTGGAACTCCCTTCCCAGCCACCTTCGCGCCATACAAGACCACCTTCACTTCAGACGGCAGCTCAAGACCTGGCTCTTCGAGCATTGAACCCCCCCCCCCCCCCACAGCGCCTTGAGACCCTTACGGGTGAGTAGCGCGCTTTATAAATGCGACTGATTGATTGATTGATTGATATTTATGCAGCAGCAGAGCTCCAGTGCTCAAAAATGCTAAAGACATTAATCATTTTGATGTGAAAACATCTCCTTCTTTCCAGGGAGTGCTGAAGCCTCACAGAGCTCTAAAGAGCAGCGGCCATCTTGCGTGACCTCCAGCCACACCGCCCCCAGTAGGGGATTGTGCCCCATACAATTCCAAGTTTACCAGGTACAGGAATAAACTTAGTGAAACCTAATTTGTTTCTTGAAGTAGTGGCTGGAATCAAGCCTGGACTCTGGAAAATCATATAGAATTGGACACGGCAATTTTTGCATGCTATTGATCACTCCAAATGGATAGTAATTGGAGCTGAGATATCATCCAGGCTTTGTATCCCTGGTCCTGGCACGAAGCCATCAAACAAGGCATTAGCAAACACCTTATTTAGTTAATGAACAAGAGAAAAAACAGATTATTCTAAAAGACGGATAATTATTGTAATAGGAAAGTATGTGTCTTTAACAGTTCTCACAGCTATTTTCCGAAACAGACTTTCAGTGGTGACAATGGAGCCCATGACTTTAAATTCTATGAGTCCTCAGCGACACAATGTAGCGTGACTAGCACTTTCGTGTTAAAAGTTTAGGGGAGAAAGGACAAAGGCACAGACATTATAGGGTACTGACTGCCTTTGCAGCATCTATGTAGGAGCGCTGTGAACTCTAGTCAGTGAGGTAGGACTGATTACCACAATCTCACTCATTCTTACAACCCAAAAATAAAAAGTACATATCCGATTAGTATAACTTGTGTTTCCATAATCTTCTCCTCCTCTGACAAATTCAAATATGATAGGTTTTAGTGAGTACCTGTTCTCTGGTTCTCATATATATATGGGCTGTTCCTTATGATGTAACATAAAGATACTATGAGAAACTGTTTCTCCTTGAGGGGGTGAAACCCTACTTAAGCAGCAATCACAATTCTTGTCAGGTGAAACACAAACAAACCCCAAATGAACCTGGGCTTATCCCTCTGGTAGCTTGGCACAAAAGCTTAACTTGGAGAAAATATGTAAAGAATTTCTGAAGCACACAAACTCTAATAAAGTGAACGGCCACCAGAAAAAAACACCTACACCAATTTAGGAAAATAGTGTCAAATTTAACGAATTATATGACACCATAAGAAAAAAGATCCAATTAGTAGAAGTAGATAAAGAATTAGGTAAAAATAGTGCTTAAAAGCACAAACAGTTTAACTGTGGTGAAAGTAAAAAAAGAGAGAAAGTTCAGGCCGACCACAATGGAGCGCAGGCCAGATACAGAGGCTAAGTTAGTCCCCCCAAGAAATGTACCTTAGATCATGGTTTTAGAACTTCCCGGCATGCAGCAGTGGTCCTGAGGGGTGATGCGAGGTCTGCTTTGAGGATGCGTTGCACAGCAGCAGTTCCGATGAGCTGCGAGGGTTGTGGTGTAGGCTTGCATCGAGGCTGCATCATGCTGCATCTGTTCTGACAAGGAGCTGTGAGGTTTGTGTTTGTGTCAAGGATGCATTGTGCAGCAGCAGTTCCAATGAGCTGTGAAGACTATTGTTGCCTTGCACCAAGGTTGCATCACGCTGTGTCAGTTTAGATGCGGAGATGTGAGGAACACGCCTGGATGCTTTGTGTTGCGATGGTTCCAATGTGCTGAAAAAGGTTGCAATATTTCCCCATGTGAGAATATCAAAATCACAATTACCACAGTCTGCACAAGTCCACAAATCAAAGCCACATAGTAAGTATATTAAAATTCAAACCAATTCATTACACTACACTTTCACGAACTTCAAGTTTATGTATCCTCACACTCATTTGAATGCATGATGCCTTACCCTTTTGACACCTACAAAAATTGCTTCAGAAACCCCAGGTCAAGTGTCATTACTCCACAGGTACATCAGCAATGGAGAATGCAGATGAGATCAATAGTCAAATCTTGGGGCAAAACCACATGTTAGAAAATGGGTCATTAATTGTATGGCCTGCAGAAGCATTTGGTCCACATTTGTCCTCCAGTAGGAACCAAACACCCTACAGTAGTGATTGGCTCTCACAGAGTAGCAAACCAGAGCAGTCCACAGTTTACTCAAGGGAGGTGGTGTGGGCAAGTAATCATCACTCATAAGTACGCAATAATATCACTCAATAAATAATTGTCCAGTCTTTGCTTTTTCTTTTGAAACAGGAAAAAGCACATTTATTACACACACTCTAATCAATACGATGCAACAGTTTACAAATATACACAAGCTGATGGAAATACTTCTGGGTGACACTGGGTAATCATTCTTGTCCCTCCCAAAAGGAGATTTAAACCAACAAAACACATACCTAAACATTTGATTATATTCTAATGCGATATCTGAGTATAACTTTGAGTAAGAGCACTTAGTTCAGCAATAAAGCATATCTACTTTGATCACAAGGGGCTTTCAGACTCATTATTCAAATAAAGCATTTGCAAGAAAAGGTTATAGGCATGTTTGACTGGTTTGTGCTATCCATATAACGACTAGCATGAAATACGCAATTTAACCACAGCCCCTTGCATGTGCAGCATACTTACGTTTAACATAGTCCCTAAAGGACATCCTTGTAAAAACATCAAGGTGAAATTACTTCCATTCACCTCTAGAGGGTGTTTGCTAGTATGACCAGCTCACATTACGCACATTTAGGCAACAAACATTGTAACCATACTTTTTACCCCTAGAGGGAACATCATTTCCCAACTAAAAATGAAAGTTCGAGACTGGTGAGTGTTTCAAAATATGACAAAACTTTTGAGGGGTTATCTGTTATGAGTCCATCTAACCTAAGGTGGGGACATCAAAATTGCTGTTGGGGGGAGTCAGCACGGTTCCTGCAGCTCCCCTGCACATTGCTGTCATTTGGTGGTGACTCCATCCTCCTGGGGCCACCACATCAAAATGAGGAAATTCAATACAATGAATACGGCATTATAGGGAGCTCCTCAATGAGTGCTGTGCATGTGAAATGAGTGGCTCTCCCACTGCTTTGGGGAGAGCCCCTTCCTTGGTTTCTTCTCTGGTTTTTTTGCAGACTTATGCACCCTTGCAGCTCAGTTTTATTTCCTTTTTGGGGTGTCCGATCCAAACCGGACACCCTGTGTGTTGGTCAGCCATCTCAGGGAAATCCAGCAACGTGGGGGAGCACAACTGTGCTCCTCCTGCTCTCTAGTTGTTACCAAGGCCCAGGGATAGGGTACTGGGCCCTATTGACAGATTGTGGGCACTTTGCACATTCATCCTCTTGGAGCGAGACAGTACTCCCTAGAAACCCTATTTCTTGGGGCCCAGGTATGGGGTCCTGGGCCACCTCCATGAGAAAGGTTTTGAACCCAGCTCAGCAGGGTCACTAAAGGCTTGAGCTCTGATCCAGAGCTGAGTCAGAGAAATATGATGTTCCTCGGTGACCCATAAGCTGTACATATATGCTTTTGGACTTCATAGCATTGTTCTTTTTATAAGGTTACACTGTACATTTGTGCAACTCTGGAGTCTGTGGAACCTAGGCAACTGGAGTTGCTCCTCAGGGCAGCCTTTCCCATAGGAGTATAATGGAGTGTCACTACATTCAAGACAGTAAAGCACATTGACTTACCCTACATGTGTACACCCACATCATAAGGCCTATTCCAGATCATCAACCACTCTGCATAGTCCCTTCTGCGCCAGGCTAACTGTGCGCAGTTCTTGGGCTCTGCATGACAGGAGTATCCCACACGCAGGCCTCACATGGGTGCATACTTGTGTGCACACGTGTCCACGTGTAACCAGACAAAGACTCTTATCCTTGCTCCATCGCAGAAGCCTTTTCTTAAAAGGTGGGCACTGCCATTCTACCATGAGTTTGTTGTTAGTGAGTCACACATTATGAGCAGGCAGAACTCCACAACATGCTGAAGAACTCTATATAGTTCCATGAGCAGTGAAGTTTGGGTAAGTGGCACCGTTTGCACTGATTTTCAGCACCAGGAGTTTCTCCTGTGCTGTAAAATCAGCATGAACGGCATCAAACGGAGCACCAGAGGGTGCTAACTTTTTTCTGCTAGATTTTCTACTCAAGCGACTGATTCCTCAACTTGAACGGCATGGATATCACTGCATGCGGGCGTGACCTGCCTTCACTACCCACGTTCAGAAATCTTGCTGGCCAACACAGCAATTTTTCGCCCTTGCCAACTTAATGTTAGTGAGCCGCTTAGAGTAGAAACTCCACTCTGTGTCACTTTGCGGAGTTTTTTGGAACTCTGCGCTCCGGATGCATCGCACAGTGAGCAAAACTTTGTGAACTCCGCCGGCAGAGCAGAATTCTTTGTCCACCCTTAATTATGAGGCTCGCCTACAGTCAAAGGTAAAAATACTGGGGATGAAAAGCAAGAAAAATCCAGGCAAATTAGATGGCCAGGCACCTTTTCACACCAGCTAAACCCTAAACGTACAGTTCCCAGTCTCTAAATTCAATTCACTTAAACAGATCCAGTCCAAACCATTCTCTGCTACCTGAATTTGACATTGTGCTCCTTCTCTTAAGTGACTGATAAACCAGGAGCAGTGTTAATCAAATCAATCTAATTGTATTTATGATTTGGAACTCTAATGATGTACGCATGAAAAGAAAACACACACAAGTAAAAAATCCAATACTTTAAAAGTTTTACAAACACCATAAAACTACATAAAATTCGATCAATGCAAAGGAAAAAAATTTTTTAAAAAAGTAAAAAACATGGATACAAAACATTTAATTTGGCGGATTGAACAATAACTAAAAGCCCTTTGCAGTCGTACGTGCTGAGAAACTTAAGAAAAGGGGCCTTAGCCATTTACGATTACATACTAACAAGACAAGACATAAAAAAGACGTTTCAAGTCCTACAATCCATGCTTACAAAGGTGACGTATTTGGTGTACCTTACCATTTTAATGTAATGTAATTTATTTATTGTAACAATGTATAAAGAAATTAATGCCCAGAGGCATCGAATCCCCATGAGCAAAGTTCGATGCACGTAATGCTGTGGTTTATTCACAATAAAAGAATATATTGCTAAAACATAAGGTATTTTGGACTTATAAGAGTCAAATTCCAAATGTAAACTTAATTTAAAGGTAGCTTGTTTAAGAAATAGCCTATGCTGTGCCTGAGACATGGATGAAACTGTACTTAAATCAAGGACAAATTGCTCAATTCATACTAAAAATCCCTAAAGAATACTGCTTTTGCTATCTTCCTTTCAAACATCTCTGTAAACGAAAGGTGTTGGAGAGAACTGGGATTACTGTTCACGAGGTAATGGCCCCATCATACCATTTCTGCCAGCCCTTGCACAAAGAAGCTCCTTATACAGAGTTCCAATCTTAGGGCAGCCATTGGTGCTACAGTATTAAGTGGTAAGAGTTTCCTTAAGATTTGACTTTGGGTCTTTTCCAAGAAGCCTCAGTTTGCAATGGCTATTAGTGCCACAACACAAAGAAGAGTGGGCAGGATTTTAACTCAATACAATAGATGGGAAAAATGCAGCCGTCCGTAGGCCATATAAAAGGAGACAAGGCCCCTAGCCTGTGACTGTGCCGTACAAACACTATTCTGAATATGCTCTTTGCCATTTACTGTACTACTCATTGCCTTTCCTAAGAAAGTGTGGGAATAATTAGGATTGGAGCCTTCTGTTTTTTCCTTAGAAACATAACACCTCACTTTTTGAAGAATTCATTTTTAAAAATTGTGCATCAGCATACTGTTGGAAGGTGCTTAAGGCATTGAGCTAGACCTTTTGCAGTTAAGTCAAGGATAACAATGTCATCCGCATATAACTAACAACTCTTCGACTGTCCTCCTATACTTGGTGGAAAACCCATACTTTCAGCTGGCAAACTAAGAAGATCAGATATGAAAAGGTAAAATAGCAATGGCGCAAGCAAACACCCTTGTTTCAAGCCGTTTTTTTGTAGTTAATCCCTGCCTAACAAAATCTGGCACCGGCTAAAGGAATGGAGGGCAAATAAATGCAATGAAATGCTCGGCATACCAAGTTTAGACAAATTTGCCCACAAAGTTGAATAATCAACTTTATTGAAAGCTGTGGAAAAATTAATGAAAGCAGTGTAAATCGGATATTTCCTGATGGATACATATTTTTCACAAAGCTGCAATGCTGTCTAAGGTACAGTGCTTTTTCCTTAAACCAGATTGCTACGGCGGAATAATCTTGTTATCTTCAACCCAAGAGTTAAGTTCTCCAAGATGCATCTTGCAAAAACTTTACCCACAACATCCAAAAGTGTGATTTGTCAGTAATTATTTTGGGAGATTTAGATCTCCTTTCTTAAAAAGGGGGACAGTGATGCTTCCAGTCCTCTAAGAAGTAACACATGCATTATGAAAACAGTAATTAAGACTGGATAGATAATCAGTGCCCAAAGTTTTATTTCTCTTTTCAAGACTACGATTAAGATCCCATCCGGACTCATTACACCTGAGGACCGCATTGCCTTGATCGTGGTGTTGATCTCACTCAAGGAAGGTAGACCATAATTTGACAGTGTCCTCTCACAATCACTAGGGATATGCTTGATACACAATTCAACTACAGGGTTCTCCTTGCATAAATCTCTAGTAAAACAGCTCCAAATTTCCACACTAATGTTTAAAGGATTAGAAATTGTTCTAGTAGCACTGCAAATTGTAATAATTTTCCAGAATTTTTGCATGTTTTTTTCTGAAGGCGGCCTCTCTTAACTCAGCCCATAGGAAATCACATTTTTGTTTCTTTCAGGTCAGCCTTAAGAAGGAGTCTTCTCCTTTTGAGCAACAATAGTTGCCTTGCTCTTTCATTCGATAAGGACACAAATTGGGATCTAACAAGTTTGTTTATTTCTTTATTTAGTCAAAGTAACCGCTAATACTGAAAATTTTGACAAGCTGTTACCTTGCTTTGAGAGTCAGGAAAAGAGACCAGATTAAATGAATTGCTACAGTGATCAACTATGGGGGTCATTCTGACCCCGGTGGGCGGCGGGAGCCGCCCGCCTGGAGGGAGCCGCCATATGGCCGCTCCGCGGTCGAAAGACCGCGGAGGCCATTCTGGCTTTCCCGCTGGGCTGGCGGGCGACCGCCAGAAGGCCGCCCGCCAGCCCAGCGGGAAACCCCTCTCCACGAGGAAGCCGGCTCCGAATGGAGCCGGCGGAGTGGAGGATGTGCGACGGGTGCAGTGGCACCCGTCGCGAATTCCAGTGTCTGCAAAGCAGACACTGGAATTCAAAGTGGGGCCCTCTTACGGGGGCCCCACGACACCCCTCACCGCCATCCTGTTCCTGGTGGTCGGAACCGGCAGGAACAGGATGGCGGTGAGGGGGTCGGAATCCCCCATGGCGGCGCAGCAAGCTCCGCCGCCATGGAGGATTCCCAGGGCAGCGGAAAACCGGCGGGAGACCGCCGGTTTTCCTGGTCTGACCGCGGCCAAACCGCTGCGGTCAGAATGCCCTGCGGGGCACCGCCAGCCTGTTGGCGGTGCTCCCGCATCCCCGGCCGGGTCGGAATGAGCCCCTATGTCTTCCATCCAAAGGTCTATTACACGAAGTTCCTTTCGTTTAGCTCATTTACATAACATATCCTCGTTGATGACCATTGTGATCTCCCTGTCTCTCTGTCAAACTAGGACTTACTGCCATCAAAATTCCATGAACCTCCTGAGGGCATAGCACAGTCCAAAGGGAATACTAGAGTTCTATGATCACTAAACAGGGTATCAATTACGTTTAGACCTGAAATGAGATTACAGGTGAAATAGGATGCAATAAGGTAATCAATTATGGAAGACCCTGTGGAAGATTTATGGGTAAATTGGGCTAGCAATCAAACACAAATCTAACATTTAAAATGAGGCCGTCATTCTTCCTTAGCAGACTGAGGAGCAGGTGCCCTCTCTTATCTGTTTTTATATCAGGAGTGAAATTATTGGTGGGATATGGAAAGCCTCTTCCTTGTCTACATCTGAAAATAGATTAAGGGAGTAATACAAAAGTTTAGAATATAAATCTCCTACTAACACAATGTAGAGGTTGTCATCTAAGGATGAGGCCTTACATATCAATGAGAAAGGGAAAATTAAATGGGTATTATAAAGAGAGTCTGGGGGAATATATGCATTTACCACTAATATAGAGCTCCGCCTACCCACAACAGGGATTTTTTTTTATTGCATTAAATTATTTGAAGGATACAAAAAGCTACTATGAGTCCATTTAAATTTGTTGTTTAACAAAATTGCTAACACTCCTTTTGCATGCCCTTTCCTTGAAGGAATCGCATTACCATACATAGTAGTCCTCAAAAAGAAAGTGGGAGGAGCACCAGGATTACTGGATGAAAATTACATTGAGGCACCCTCAAGCCAGGAACATCTGAGAGGATGGGCTGAAACATCCACCCAATCTTTGGCAATTTACTTTTGTAGCATTTATTCGGTAGAGACCCTTGGTGAAGAGGTGGCTGACTTGATAGACCCTGGCCCAAGCCTGTCTTTTAGATTCACCTTAGAGGAGGTGATTGCGACCCTGCAGGAGAGTCCGAGGCATAAAGCACCCAGGCCAGAATCAATTCCTATGGATCTGTACAGGTGTAATACGTAGCTGTGGCTCCTAATATTGTTAACATCTTAAATGCTGTGATGAGCATAGGGATCCCCCTCGAGGGAAATCTGCTTGTATTGTTCCAGTGCTTTAAAAGTGACCCTAAGTGCTATCACCCTATATCACCACTAGACTCTCTGGTAAAAAATTTGGGCTGCATTGTTTTACGGTGCATTGAGACTTGGGTGGTAGAGCATAATCTTCTTAGTAGGATGCAGTATGTGTTCAGGGAAGGACTGAGGACCGAGGAACAGTGTTTACATTTACTTTTGGTGATTGCCAGATATACAAGTATGAAGGGGGGCAACCTCCACCTTGCTCTTATGGGTGAATCACAGCAAGCTGTGAGGCCTATCATCTAATTTTGGTCTGGAGAACCCAATTGTTGAGCTTTTGCGAAAGCTCCACGATGGTCCAAACGCTTCTGTGAGATACGAGGTAAAGCGCAAATGCACAGATCCTTTTAATCTAAATAGAAGAGTGAGACAAGGAGGTTTTCTTGCCCCTAACCTTTTCCTCTTGTATACCAATGGCCTGCATACATTTCTAGTAGATAGATGCAAGGATGTCCCCAAAATAATCGGGAAGAGCGTGCCGTCCCTGATTTAAGCGGATGATGCAGTGCTGTTGGCCATACTATGAATGATCTACGTGTAGCAGTCAATGCTTATGTGGATTTTATGACTGACATAGACCTGGAGGTAAATATCAGTAAAACTCATTACATGTTTTGTGGCAAAGCCGCTGAGCAAAGTAGAGGTTGTGGCCAATAAAGGGCAACAAATTAGTAATGTCCTCAATTTCCCATATCTTGGGGTCACTTTTGATGACGAAGGGCTATGGGTTCCTTGTATCGCTAGGTGTTGTTTGTGGTTTAATGCCATTGTAGGTGCCACATTTGATTTTGTAGCCAGGGTTGTAAACAAGCCTATGTTACCTCTTCTTGAGGTGTAAAGGAGTAGATGCCTTCCAGTCTTATCATATGGGGCCTCAATTTGGGGCTACTCTGGTAGTTTGGCACCACAAAGAGAGCAAAATAGCATTTGTAGAAAGTTTCTAGGACTCAGGTCAAATGCATCTGGGTTTAGCCTGCATAAGAAATTGGATTTGGCGGTTTTTGACGATAGTATTAAGATTGCACCTCTCCTTTTAGGGATTTCTGTGTAGACAAATGAATGTGCCTCCTTGCACAGGGAGGTGATCCGAGATTGCTTGGCCGTGGATCTAGGTTTAGTTATTCTGTGTTTTTTTTTAAAATATTAAACAGACTGCCACACTTCTAGGTCTAGGTAGATTTTTAATGCACCTCAGTGCTTAAGACATTCTGATAAGTACTGGGTGAAGGACAATTTTATTAAAATTATGAGGCGGGACAGGGAACCGGAGGAACTAATGAAACTGATGCAAGATGCAGGTTGGCCGTGAGGGTTATTTTCTGGTGGTCCACAATGTTTGGGAAAGGGTACTTATTACTCACTTTCGCCTGGGAACAATAAGATGTAATTTGTGTTTCCTGCTAGGTCAGTATGACCCAAAAACTATCCTTCATTGCCTGTGTGATGGGGTCTCTCCACAGACGCTTCTCCATTTTACGCTTTTGTGTGAGTTTTATGCTCCCTGTAGGTGGAGGTTTTTATTGCCTTTACTGAAGAGTAGGGGTTTTGTGCACTGTCGCTCAGCTTATCTTCTGCTGCACATGGTACCTGATGATGTAGTATGTGGGGGCATAGGATCTTTTCATAAATGTGCCATTTACTGGTGGAAAAGTATCAATTTGAAATCATTTTAATATTTATTGTGTTTTTAGATTTCAGAGGATTTTGCATTTATTAATTTCCAAACATGTTTTATTGATCTATTATGAGTTTTGTGGTTGTATTTTTATAACCAAATAAAGAGATATATCTATCTATCTATATTGGCCTTTAGACTTAGAAATTCGCATTTCTTAAGAATATTCATTAGGCCTGTTGCATTCCAAGAAGCCAGTATTAAAAAATCATTAACTATGCTGTTTAAACAAGGGACCCGCTGTGTAAGCAGCATTTAGGGAGCCACGCAGCCAGTCAGCCCCAATTAGAACCATCATCTGCCTTTGACAGAGTTACAAAAGTCAATCCTGAGAACAATAGCTAACTATTTGTCTCACTCCACCCTCTACGGAGATCTGCAGGGACTTGAAATTAGGGTCACATGGTGTATTAGAAGCCTGTTGGCACTGAGATGGAGGATAATTTAAATTGGCACGCGGATGAAGAAGATCTTTGCCCACTCCAAAAACGGGAATGATATCGATATCACTAAACTGAAGTATATCAGAATTCTGCAAAATCAAACTTTTAGCTATCCTAGAAGGGAACAAAACCTTTGTTTTGCTCCCTGTTGAAGAGTACAGTAACTATACAAGAGATAAAACGCTACTTTGAAACATATGTAAGTTATCAATGTCTCCAAAACATGGTAATAAGAAAGAGAGATTCAAAATCACATCATGGTCAAAGAGAACCACAAAGTCTAAAATCCTTGTAGTTACTAGCGGGGGATATCAGGAAACCCCATTATATCCGTCCTCCATGGGGTTTACAGCACATGTAAACTCTACAAGAAAGGAATCCACAGCTTGATTAAGAGTGGTTGTCACAGATATCAGGGCAGGGATGCAGGATGAGACATCTGGGGGCTCCTCACTCACAACCCCAGCCAAGAGGCTTACAGAAAAAACAAAAGAGGGCCCAGCTGGAGATACAGAGAGATCAACCCTGCTCATTGGAGGTCTAGAATCAACTGTAACAGATTTAGTTACAGGGGTCCAGTCCAATGCACTCCCATGGATATTTTGGAAGTGTAGGTTTATCAGTCCCTTTTTCGAGATCTTGCATTTCAGTTTTATCCTTTTTCGTAGGTGGACTTTTTATTGTTTAGGAATTCTTATAAGCTGTGTAGACTCTGAAACCTCCACTCCTGACTTTTTGGGTGCTTCTTTAAACCTGAAAAGGGCCTCAGACATGGAGCAGGCAGCCTTGTCCTCCAAATGTGGCATTACTAGGATCGGGGAACCAGAATTAAAGAACATTTTTACAGAAATGGACTTTCCTCATTTTCCTGTGAACCAATATCCCCTGGAGAGATCAAGATTTGGGAGTTACCAACTTGGGAGCCACAATTTTTAAAAGTATCTTTCATATCAAGGGGTGGTAGGGTAGTCTCAACTCCTACCAGAGTTTGTGCTTCTTCAGATTTCATGCATCCTGTAAGGGTCAGTTTTTCCTGTGTATTGAAGTCATTTCCTGCTAGATGGAGAGATGTAATATCACTTTTATAACACAACATTGCTTTCAACGTCAAACTTAAAGTATCATGAATGTAGTTTAAATTATTTACAGATATTTCGAGAAGAGCAAAGAAAATGATTTCCAAACATTTGGGAGATTCCAGAATTTGCACACATTTGCCTGGTAGGTTAGAAGAAGAATTCACAAAAGCTTCCAGGTCAGGCGGATCTGATGTTCCCAGGCATATCAAAGAAAATCCTGAAGGGCTGCTACTTTATAACCTCAACCCAGAAATGTGAGATAGCGATTGTCCAGAGAAAAAAGACAGAATTTTCCTCTGTCAGTGAGGAGTTTACCACTGTAACCTCAATATCAGGCAGTGCGAAGTCCTCAATGCAGTGGATGGGGTCTACAAATGGCCCAATAGAGCCCCCCCCAAAGCTTCCCCTACTACTAGGTTGAAAGGAGCAGAGGCCATGTGGGGTAAATTAGGGGGCAGTGAAATTGGAGTAGAAATGCTCTTGCATCCAGATTACCAGATGAGTCCCCAGGCCGAACAAACTTCAGTGTTTGCAACCTCCTTTTGAAAGAAGGAAAAGATAGTATTCAACACTTCATTAGATTTATCTGTGCAGCTTTATTCCGAAGAGGGTTTGATTTAGTTTTATTACAGGCTCCTATTTTAATCAGTCTGCCTGATCGAAGTCTCTGTACATTCATGTCCCCACACTGAGGCATTTTGGTGCCTCAGCAATACTACATAAGAGTTAGGGTAAAGTTAAGCCTGGACATTCCACCTTATATGACTCCAAATAAAAAAAAAAGATAGACTAAAAAAAGACTGCAGAACAAACAAAGTAATGCAGTACTCATCAGCTTACCTCTACCTCTGCAATGCCGCCACCTCCACAACTGTAACCTCATCCACCTTCAAAGATATGCAGCCTTCTGAAGTCTCTGCTGTTACTGTTGTAGACACTTGGGGACATAGTTACAAGAAAGTAGTGCACCGGTCCCGATGCGCCACTTTTTTTGGGCCGCCCCTGACCTACCTAATGACACCATGTTTGTGCCACATTTACAGTGCACCATGGCAGTCGTTAGGACAACAGCATCAACATTTTTTATACTATTGTGGCCCTTTGCTGCACTAGCGTAAATATTGATGCTAGTGCAGCACAGCACAAGGAGGCCCATTCATTAAAATGGGTGCTTCATTTTAACGCTTGCTCTGACCAGATGTTAAAAATGACAGAAAATAATGCAGTGAAATGTTGTAAATTTCACTGCACAATTTTTTCGGGCCTCTCCGCATTGGAACACCCACCTGCATACATTATGCCTGGAGCACTCATATTGTGGCGCAAGAGTTTACAAAGTGGTGCAATGCAAGCATTGAGGCAATTTGTGAATACATCGCAGGAAAATTGCCTCCTTAATGCCTCCTGAGCAAAAAATAAAAATACTCTAGAGCAGCGTAAGGTGGTGCTAGGGCCTTGTAACTATATCCCTTGATTTGTAAAGGCGCCACCAAACTAGGGGCCTCATTTACAAGAAAGGACTCGTCCCTGCCACAAAACTGCAATGCGTCAAAAATATTAGGAACAGATCAAAACGCCATGCTTGTGCAGTATTTACAAAATGGTGCACCATGGTGTTAGGATCCCGTCTGCATCAAAACAAATTATGCTAACCTGTGCGCCTTGTCGTAAGAAAAAATGATACTACTGCTGTTAAAGTAATACTAGGCTAAATAGCGTTACGTACTCCATCGAGTGTCACTTCTGAACACCAAAACAATCAAAAGACAATCTAAAAATAGTGCATTTTGGAATAAAACGGAACACAACACAGAAGCAGACATGAAGAACACAAGAGGCCAGAGACCACAGGACATCCCAGCAATCCCAGAACCAGCCAGGTTGTCCAGACAAACTCACAGGAGAAGGGGAAGAGGAAGAAGAAGGACAAGTTTAGTGAGGAGTAGCATAATATCCTGAACACTGAGGTGAGGGAGCATCAACATCAGCTATTTGTCCCCTCAAAATTATCATTAGGGAGCAAAGAGCCCAAATGGCAGTCAATTGTGGACAAGATCAACGGTGCGGCAGAAGTCAAGAGGACAGTGATTGATTGGAAAAAATGCTGGCATGATTGCAAGTACAGGACAAAGCAGAAACTGGCCAGTATCAACAAGGCAGCATTGGAAGTCCAGCACCCAGAAACACCTCATTGGGTTGGAGGAGATGGTGGCAGCAGTGATCCCTAATGAGTTGGTAAAGGAATCTCGGGACAGGAAACTGCGGTCTATGATGAGCAACAAGAACCAAAGGGTAAGTCACAGCGAGGGGCAAAGTGACAACTAGGTTATGTTGTAAGGTGCAGGCAGTTCTGTCCCAGTGCTACAACACATTGTCTGCAAGCCAAAGGGTAGTATACTGGCACATTTATGTTTAAACCTCAAAGAAATGTAAAATGCACTGACTATTCACAATTTGCACAGCCCAATCAAAATCTGTTACCATACTCCCTGCAATGTATGAAGTACAGCATCAGTCCATGCTTACCTTTCTTTTTAATCTGGCACTTACAGTGCAAGGTACAACAGTACTCACCACAACTACAACTCTCAAAATAAATAGCAGAAAACATGGACTGGGTCAATATATCAAGCATGCACACTGCTACCTTGCACAACCTAACTTTGACAATGCAGGCCACCTTGCACTATGTAGCTACTAAGTCCTACTTGGGTCCATGCACATTAATCTAGAATGTAAATCCTCTCACAGGAGAAATAACACTTCTGAGAGGTGGGTCTGGTGTGGGCTATCTACACATAAGGACATGGAAAGAGGCACGTCTATAGGTACCCTGCATAAAAACTACCTTGCATCCAGATAACCTGGCATGCAGGTGAGTGCACACAAGTGTCAACTGCCATGGAAGGGTCCACAGCAACTCCTCACTAATAATCAATTGACCTGGGCGAGTGGGAGAATGCAAGAGATGCACACCACAGGACCATGTGTGGGCCTGGTGGGCTACTGCTACTGCTGTGCTTTATAGGTGCTGACTGCATGTAAAACTGCCATTCGGTCTGAATGAGGAGACTGAGGAGACTGCGCATACTGGGGAGGTGGAAAGGAACATGTGTCCTTCAGGGGTGGCTTCTCCATTAGGGCGTAGGACCGTCGCCCACCCACCAGCAGTAGAAGCTGCAAAACTTTCACAATGAGTGCATAATAAGCTGTGTTTATGTCAGGAGGTCCAAGTTCTCGGGATCTGCACGATGCTGAACAGGGTCCCACTTCCAGGCAACACCAAAGTCAGATGCTGTAATAGCGCTGAACTTTCGAGTGGCCCAGCCGGGGGAAGGGTTAATCGGGAAGGAACAGCAAGGAGGGAGATCTGGAAAGGAATGGGTTAATTTGAAATATCCAAATTGACATTAACTCGAAAATTCTATCAATGATCTTGCTAATTCCTAAGAGAGCATTTGTTTTTAGAAGTAAAGTCAGCAGCACATCTTGTACCCAAAAAACTAAGCATTAAACATTTAGCTGAATTATTCCACCAAAATAACTTATTGCAAAGACTTGAAACTCAGCACCAAGAATTCCTCAATTATTCTCAAATACACAAATATTAACCTCTTTCTTTTAGCAGACCAGTTCTTTTTTTTATTTTTTTTTAAAAAGAAAGACACGATGTCACCTTTAAAACATGATGAAATGAAAACCAACACTTCTTAGAATCATTTGAACACCAAAAAGAAACGATTAGTAGCATTTAGCTTTTCTTCCAAAGAAATGCCCCTCAGAGAATATTTGTTGCCTTCGATTTCCTAGAGAGATCGATATTCAAAGGACACACTGTTGCGAAACCTCAGTCGCGTAGCCTTTCATTTTTTGAAACAAAGAATAAACACTGAATTTCCAAAGTGCAACTGTATCAAAGGAAATTCTTCACCACCGCGAGCCGTCCGCTCGCTAAATAAACAAAACAGATTTCTGATGCTTATGTCAGCTGTTATTCTAGAATCCAAAAAGGAAATTCCTTACCGCTGCGAGCCGTCCGCTCGCTAAACAACAAAACAGATCTCTGGTAGTTATGTTCAGAAATCTGAAAGGAAATTCCTCACCACCGTGAGCCGGCCGCGAGCAATTAACAGAACTCTGTCAGCAGCTTACCGGGACCGATGTTCAATAGACGCTCAGAATAGGAAGCGTCGGATGAACGGGTGTGGCAGGTATTTATTGCCTGACCACGCCCAAACATAATTAAATCAAAGGGAAATCTGGGATTTGAAGTCTTCCCTGTATTCTAGAGTCTTCCATGATGGTGATGCCCAATGCTTTTTCCCTGTTTGAGCACAATGATACCACCAATGGCCTGATCTGTTAAATGAATGTCTTGCAACACATATACTGTGTGGTTTCACTATTACCTTAGCACAACTGCGCCCACAACTGCGCCCACGTGATATTGTGGTTCTGACAGTACACCCCCTCCCCGAACATGGGCGCGGACCTGGTTTATTGGGGTACCGGAGATGAAATTGACGTATTAAACGTGGAGCATGAATTTGTGAAGCAGGTTCCCAAGAGTCCTCCTCAGAACCATATCCTTTCCAGGAAATTAAATACCACAAGGAATTTCCCCGAAATCTGGAATCTCTAATGGCTTGAACTTCATATTCCCATTGATCTTGAATAAGAAGTGGAGGTGGACGTGTTCTATGCTTGGTAATGGCAGGTTTAAGCAAAGAGGTGTGGAACACGGGATGAATTCGCAAAGATGGAGGTAATTTTAGTTTGTATGTTACTGGGTTAACACGTTGAAGAATTTCGTACGGCCCAATGAATTTTGGATGAAATGCATTCCTGTCTTTAAAATTTAAATTCTTTGTAGATAACCAGACCATATCTTTTATCTTGTATTCGGGACCAGATTGATGTTTCTTGTCATATTGTTGTTTGTATTTTATTTTGGCTTGTTGAAGATTTTGTTGAAGTTGTAAGTGAATCTTTTTTAACTGGGATAACATTTCTTGTACTGCCAGCATCATGTCAGTAGAACTTGGAAAATCAACTGGTAGAATACGAGGGTGTTGACCATAAAGACCATAAAATGGAGTGTTTTTTGTTGAGGAATGACAAGAACTATTATATGCTAATTCTGCAAGCCACAGAAGCGAAGGCCAAGAAGAGGGATCTTCTTCTGCGTAACATCGCAGATATTGTTTAAATGTTTGATTTAACCTTTCCGTTTGGCCGTCAGTTTGTGGATGATAACTTGTAGATAGATTGGAATCAATATGTAAAGCTTGACACCATTTCTGCCACAAATGAGCCGAAAACTGCGAGCCTCTGTCAGATAGGATAACCTTTGGGAGACCATGGAGCCGCACAATATTTTGTAGAATAAGATTGACCAGGATTCTTCGTGTGGGAAGTCCTTTGCACGCAATAAAATGTGCATATTTAGTCAAACTGTCTATAACTACTAATACCGTGTTTACCCGGTTGACTTCGGGGAGACCTGTAATAAAGTCCATTGAAATATGTTCCCATGGCGAATTAGGAGTTGGCAAAGGTATTAATAATCCCTTAGGTTTCACATGAGAACTTTTACAACGGGCACAAATATCACATGATTCTATCATTTGTTTGACATCTTTAATCAAAGTGGGCCACCAAAAATATATTTTCAGAAGTTCAAGTGTCTTTTGGGGTCCTGGATGGCCTGCTACTGGATGAATATGCAACCATTGAAAAGCTGTGTCTTGTAACTCCTTTGTGGGTAAATAAATGGTTGACTTATAAAATGGTAAACCTTTTCGTATTGAATAATCAGTGCCTTTTTCCAACCAGATTGCCCATTCCGTACTATTGAAATGTGCACGAACAGAATCCAGTAATTCGTCAGCAGCTATTAAGCATACAACCTTAGAGGGATTAATGATTGACATTGGTTGGGGTTTCTCATGTACTAAAGTTGAATCTTGTCTGGTTAAAGCATCCGCTTTTCTATTATCACTACCTGGTCTGAAGGTAACAACAAAGTCGAATTCAGCAAAAAATAACATCCACCGCAATTGTCTAGGGGTCAATACTCGAGCTGAACTCATAAATTGTAAATTCCGATGATCGGTATTGACTGTGATTCGATGGATTGTTCCAGAAAGATAGTGTCTCCATTCTTTGAATGCTGCACGTATTGCCAATAGTTCTTTTTCTGCAATAGTATAGTTCTGTTCCGCTGTGTTAAGTTTTTTAGACATGTAAGCTACAGGATGTAATTGTCCTGTAGTAGGATGTCTTTGTGAAAGAATGGCTCCAATAGCTACGTCAGAAACATCTGCTTCCACTATAAACGGATCTGAACTCCGTGGATGAGCTAGAATAGGGGCCATGGTAAAAGCTTGTTTTAAGATCTGGAATGCTTCTTCCGTTTGTGATGACCAATGAAAGGAGGTATTTTTGCGAAGTAATCTGGTAATGGGGGCTACCTTCTGGGAAAAATGATCAATAAAACGCCGATAAAAATTGGCAAACCCCAGAAAACATTGAACATCTCGGACAGATTTAGGTGTGGCCAATCCTTAACAGCTTGAATCTTACGGTCGGTCATTTGCATACCTTTAGGTGTTAATGTAACGCCCAAAAATTCTACTTCTTCCGTATGAAACTCACATTTGCTAAGTTTGCAGTAGAGACGATGTTTTCGCAAAGGTTGCAGTACTTTCCGCACATGTTCTTCATGATCTTCTTTTGCACTGGAATAGATTAAAATGTCATCTATGTAAACAATGACAAATAAATCTAGATATTCTCTTAAAACATCATTAAGAAAATATTGAAATGCAGCAGGAGCATTGCAAAGACTGAAGGGCATAACTTGATATTCAAATAAGCCATAGCGAGTTTTGAATGCTGTTTTCCATTCATCTCCTTCTCGTATGCGGACCAAATGATAAGCCCCTCGAAGGTCAAGTTTCGTATATACGACAGCTTCTTTGACTTGATCCAATAACACGGGAATTAGGGGCAAAGGATATTTATTTTTTATAGTAATCTTGTTCAAAGCTCTATAATCAATGGACGGTCTTAAATCTCCATTAGCTTTGGGAACGAAGAATAGAGGAGAAGCTGCTGGAGAACGTGAGGGTCGGATTAAATTATTTGCTAAACATTGATCAAGGTATTCCCGTAAATGTTGATTTTCTTTTTCGGAAAGAGCATAAATTCTACAATTTGGGATCGCAGATACTGGCACCAAATCAATTTGGCAATCATACGGTCGATGGGGTGGTAACGTACCAGCTGCTTGTTCACTAAAAACATCTGCGAATGTGGCATATCGAGATGGTAAATCTATAATTTTTTCTGCTGCAGTAGCAATTTGTTGAATACAAGGTTGAGCAGAAATACAAACTCTTGAACAGAGGGATGATGAGAATGTCACAGTGTTCTTTTTCCAATCTATAAGAGGGTTATGTAACCTTAGCCAAGGCATACCTAAAATAAAGCCATATTGTGGGGCTTTGATGACATCGAACTGTATTTGTTCAAAATGGTGCTTTCCACAATATAAACACAAACCTCGACATCGTCTTTGTTCTTTTTCTTCTTTCGTTAAAGGTTGTCTTAGTGTTCCAATTTCCATTGGTTCATTAGTAACATCTGAGGAAATAGAGGAGGTAACAAGGCGATATTTGTCTTGACGCCAAGTACTGCGATCTGGTCTTTTTTTATCTCCCTTTCTTTCAGAAAGTCTATGATCAAGTCTTAAAGTTAGATTTATTAAATCTGTGCATGTTTTAGGTTGAGGATCGATTTGAGCAAGCACATCCTTTAATTCTTCCTTAAGACCTTGATAATAAAGTGCAGCTCTCTTTTCTTCGGGCCAAGCTGTTTCTACCACCAAACGATTAAATTGTGAGAGATAGGAAATAAGGTCCTTGTTTCCTTGTTTTAGTTCCAATAGCTCCTTATCAGCAGACATAGTGACTGCTCGTCGATCGAACACTTTTTCAAATTCGGCCACAAATCGACGCCAATTGTACAATAAAGGACTATCTTGTCGTACCAGGGGAACTGCCCAATTAGCTGCATCTCCTGACAAGTAAGAGATCAAAAAGGCAATCCTAGACTGTGGATCTGGGAAAGCAGCTGGACGACAAGTGAAATGTAACTCCACTTGAGTAAGGAATATTTGAACCTTGTTAACATCCCCAGAAAATCTTTCAGGAGCAGCCAACGGTATTTGCGTAGGGACATTCACAGATACATTGGTGGGAGATGGAGGTAACCGTGGTAAAGGTGTCCCTCCAGGACCATCTATCTTAGCCTGTAATTGAGTGACTTTATTAACTAAAGCTGCAGTGTCATTCCTAGATTCCTGTAACTCTTTCTGTAATTGTGTTAATGCCTGCATTATTGAATCTAAATTAGCCATCTCTTCAACAATCGTGCAGATCAAGAGAAAAGCAAACTCGTGGGCTTCCTATTCTGTCAGGAGGTCCAAGTTCTCGGGATCTGCACGATGCTGAACAGGGTCCCACTTCCAGGCAACACCAAAGTCAGATGCTGTAATAGCGCTGAACTTTCAAGTGGCCCAGCCGGGGTAAGGGTTAATCCGGAAGGAACAGCAAGGAGGGAGATCTGGAAAGGAATGGGTTAATTTGAAATATCCAAATTGACATTAACTCTAAAATTCCACTAACTATCAATGATCTCGCTAATTCCTAAGAGTGTATTTGTTTTTAGAAGTAAAGTCAGCAGCACATCTTGTACCCAAAAAACTAAGCATTAAACATTTAGCTGAATTATTCCACCAAAATAACTTATTGCAAAGACTTGAAACTCAGCACCAAGAATTCCTCAATTATTCTCAAATACACAAATATTAACCTCTTTCTTTTAGCAGACCAGTTCTTGTTTTGTTTTTTTTAAAAAGAAAGACATGGTGTCACCTTTAAAACATGATGAAATGAAAACCAACACTTCTTAGAATCCTTTGAACACCAAAAAGAAACGATTAGTAGCATTTAGCTTTTCTTCCAAAGAAATGCCCCTCAGAGAATATTTGTTGCCTTCGATTTCCTAGAGAGATCGATATTCAAAGGACACACTGTTGCGAAACCTCAGTCGCGTAGCCTTTCATTTTTTGAAACAAAGAATAAACACTGAATTTCCAAAGTGCAACTGTATCAAAGGAAATTCTTCACCACCGCGAGCCGTCCGCTCGCTAAATAAACAAAACAGATTTCTGATGCTTATGTCAGCTGTTATTCTAGAATCCAAAAAGGAAATTCCTTACCGCTGCGAGCCGTCCGCTCGCTAAACAACAAAACAGATCTCTGGTAGTTATGTTCAGAAATCTGAAAGGAAATTCCTCACCGCCGCGAGCCGGCCGCTCGCAATTAACAGAACTCTGTCAACAGCTCACCGGGACCGATGTTCAATAGACGCTCAGAATAGGAAGCGTCGGATGAACGGGTGTGGCAGGTATTTATTGCCTGACCACGCCCAAACATAATTGAATCAAAGGGAAATCTGGGATTTGAAGTCTTCCCTGTATTCTAGAGTCTTCCATGATGGTGATGCTCAATGCTTTTTCCCTATTTGAGCACAATGATACCACCAATGGCCTGATCTGTTAAATGAATGTCTTGCAACACATATAATGTGTGGTTTCACTGTTACCTTAGCACAACTGCGCCCACAACTGCGCCCACGTGATATCGTGGTTCTGACAGTTTATTATCTCCTTGTTGTGAAAGGGGAGAGGCATCTGGGATAAGGAGCATTGAGGGGGAGTGCATAGCACTTCCCCTCACTGCGCATGTATGTTTGGCCGGCCATCTCGGACCGGCCAAACACATATGCGCAGTAGGCTCTCTCCAGCCTTGCAACCCAGTTGCTGTGCTGGAGAGTGCCTGCACAGGCTCCCAGGGTGCCTAGGAGCACCCTGTTTGGGTGCTTCCAGCCAATCCTGATGCTGCTTTGAGCAGCGTCAGGATTGGCTGCAGGGCAGGCTGGGTGCCTGTGCCTGCCTGCAGCCAGCAGAGGGGAGGAGCAGAGCTGGGTGCGGTGTGGCAGCGAAATTTTATTTTATTACATTTTAGACCACCTCCCTCTCCCACCACTCCCATGTGCCCCACCCATCCTGCTCCTTATGAGCCGCTACTGGTGTCCTGCAATGTAGCCATAAAATACACATGCCTTGCTGGGTATAACTGTGCAAAGCTTGTGTCACATCTGGGGAGGGATGGCAGAGAACAGCCCATTGAGGGAGTACAACCTATATTTCAAGTGCCTGGATACCCTTTTGTGTAACTGGACACACTTTATAAATCCTGATTGATTGATTGATTGATTGGTTGACCTGCGGGGAGATGTAGCAAGTGTCAGGACGGAGTATGTTGCAACATTGTCTCATGGTGCCAGATGTAAAATTTGGAGGATGTCAAACAGGGCCCTGAGAAGGGATAACAATAACCATTTAGCAATCACAAATTACAAGAGTCATGGAAACACCCAGGCTGAAGTGGGTGGGCCTAGTGATGTGGGAATCATATGTACTCCCCACTATTTACATCACTACTATCATGTGGGGTTATGCCACACCCCATAGCTTTTAAAACCAAAGAAACATGTGGCACCATTGGATAGGGTCACACATAATCCATGTGCCATATTCATGAATTAATGTATGATCTGGGTAGCATCACTGTGTAACACTAACTCGTGTACCAGGATACAATGGTGGCTAATCAGAGAAGGCATACACCTACCATGGCATGGGCTTGAGTCACATGATGTGAGATGCTCTGCAGAGAAACAACTCTGAGTGTAATGAAATCAGGGAAATGTCAGTGATTGTCATTCACCCAGTAGGAGAGGGCTCATCACCTCAGAGTGTGGGCACAATGCTTGTGAGAACAATAGAGAGATACTGACATCACTAACTGAAAGACTGTGAATTTTAGCATCAATATCCGTGCCTAACAGATGTACAACACATCACTGTTGAACTGAAAGTGCTACATCTGAAACCTTGAACGTCAACCTGATTATTCATATTAACATCCGACAGAGCTTACCATTGACATTTTTCTATCTCATTGCAGAGGATGAACCCATACATCCTGGCCAGCTGTCTACCCTGAACTTTACTGGCGAAGTGGATGATGAGCTGCAAACCATAAACCTGGATACCCTCCAGCAATCCCTGGTCACCATCCAGGCACCATCACTGATCACAAATAGGTTTGACAGCGTTGTGGGGTCTCCAGATGATCCACCCAACATCAAACAGACACCATCTGCCAGCCCACCCATAGGCCTGAACTCCCAGGACCCACAAATAACTTTTCAACAGACTGCCGTAGGAGTCCAGCCGGATCTGGCAGATCAGGTGTGGGTGGGATGGGTGACCATGGTTGGCACCCTATAGGCAGTCCATAGGTGCCTCAGTCCAAATAAGGACAACTCCTCTGCCATGCGAGGCACCTACTCTACACTCCATGGCTTCCAGCAGTCCCTGGCTGACATCTCTGGCGTCATGAGGCAGAGGCATGAGCAAATGTTCTGTCAAAGTGGCACCACGAGGTTGCCAACCAGCTGGGTTATCTGAAACATCCTGAAGTCTGTGGAATAGAAACAGGACTCCCTTATTGCCATCACAGGTGCTTACCACCTGGCTGCTGTTTTGCAAAACCAGCAGATTTTCCTTTCTGCTGTGCTTCCTTATGTGTTGCCATGGATGAAATCTGCTATGGACACGGAATCTACATATTTAGCCCCGATGTGGGTGTGTCTCCCTCTTCTTCAACACCTACAACACTCCTCTTACGTAAAGGCACCACATACTTCAGAGGAAGAAGATGTAAACTGCACATCTTTTACCCAAAAAAGTGCCCAGTAGCATATCTCTATGGCACATACCCAATTTCTTCTTTGGTCTTTACTTAACAATATGCCAGTATCAAACAATTGGCCCTGTCCTCAATTTGACTCTCCTTCTGTTGACCTCACACATTTGTGTACTGTTATTTTGGCCAATCTCCCCTAATGGCAACATGGTCGTCCTCCTTCTTACTGAAGCACTCCTCTCCTACACATGTCCCATGACATTTTCGCCCCATGGACATGAAATATCTATTGGGGTTGTTGTCTCATGAATTCAGTCTGAACAACATATTTTTAACTTGTAAATAAATCTACAATCTGTGTGTTGTATGTGTGTCTGAGGCAGGACTAGTTAGAAAAGGTTGCATTGTGTGATGCAATTACACTGACTACTTGCCAAAGGAACATGTGTGGATTGGAGCCAGAGACTACGCCACACAGACAGAGTGAAACATATTTGCTGAACCTGATATGTATGTTGAGTATCAAGCAGTTACAGAGGCCCCCGGGCATGAAGTGCAACAGCTACCATCCAGTCATTGTGAAAGCTGATGTAACTCACACCATAGGTGGCTGATCTAGCCATGGATAGTAGCAAAAAAACAAGATTGCAGCAACAAGCAAATGATGCAAGTGAGTGTGTAAGGGGCAGGCATCAGTGTGTGGGATAAAAAGTATTTGAATTAAGGTGAGTGCAATAACAACAACATCCCACCAATGCATATACCATGACTTACACCTAGCAACTGTTGGGCTATGTATCCATTCATATCCAGATTGTCACATGCACTGCTCAACAATGTTTGCAGACAGCTCATGTGTTTTCATGGCCATTCTCACAGGTACCTGTCCATAGGAAAATCACCTAGCCACACATGTAGCCAGATACTCCTAGCAAAGACAAAGGCACATGCCTAACATTACCTGAGCAGACATGGTAACTCCAACACAGTAAATAATGATGGAGGTATTTGTGTAGCAAACAAGACAATTTAATAAAACCTTCAATATATAAACACAACTACCTAACATACAAAAACTAACTTACCCTAACCTAACCTAGACTACCTTATACTACAAGATGCCTACAACTATCTTAACATAACCTACCTATCTATACAGTTAACACCACATAATAAACATCAACACCCACCACCCTTCAAACACATCTGTAGACAAAGACAACAGTAACTGCATCTATACATAACCTAACTAAACAATGAGACCTAAACACATACATATATTTTTGTATTTTTACAAATTAGCATTTTTGGGGAGGGATTTGTTTTTGTAAACACATAACTTAAAATGTACTCACCCCTACTAAACAGTACAAACTACATAAACTATCTGATAGTTGGTACACTTTTCATCCTTGGTGTGGTCTCCCCTTAACTTTTTGTCTCTGTTTCCTCCCTGGTTGTTGATGTGTACTGGACTCTGCTTTTGCTGTTTTCTGCTGCTATTAAGTGCTAAAGTGCAAGTGCTCCTATACAAAATGAGTATGTAATTGGCTTTCCATGATTGGCATATTTGATTTACTGG
Organism: Pleurodeles waltl; assembly: GCF_031143425.1. Taxonomy (NCBI): domain Eukaryota; kingdom Metazoa; phylum Chordata; class Amphibia; order Caudata; family Salamandridae; genus Pleurodeles; species Pleurodeles waltl. The sequence goes on along the minus strand of NC_090448.1, from coordinate 1,027,173,741 downwards.
TAAGTCCCTAATACAGTGCCATAGAGGTGCCCAGGGCCTGTAAATCAAATGCAACTAGTGGACCTGCGGCACTGGTTGTGCCACCAACATTAGTATCCCTGTAATCATCGCTAAGAACTGCCACTGCAGTGTCTGTGGGTGCAGATTTTAACTGCCAAATTGACTTGACAGGAGTACCCACTTTCCAGGCTTAAACCTTCCCTTTTCTTAAATGTAAGGCACCCCTAAGGTAGGCCCTGACAGCGAAATGCTGCCAAATTCGTTTTTCATTTTTGCAAGGCTTATCGCTCTCAGAGGTTAACATGGGGGCTACCTTTAAAAAAGATTAAAGCATAGATTCCCTTTGGGAGCAGATAGACATGTGGAGTTTGGGGTCTCTGAGCTCACAATTTAAAAATATATCTTTTAGTAAAGTTGGTTTTAAGATTGTGTGTTTGAAAATGCCACTTTCAGAAAGCAGGCATTTTCTTGCTTAAACCATTCTGTGATCTGCCTGTTTGTAGATTCCCTGTCTGGGTCAGTTTGACAGTTGGGCTGTTTGCACCTCTCTCTAGACAGTGACACAAACGGAGCTGGGGTGTAGCCTGCATATTCTGATGAGCAATCTGTGCTAGGAGGTAGGGGAGGAGGGGTCACTTATACCTGAAAGGGCTGTGCCTGCCCTCACACAATGCAGTCTCCGACCCCCTGGTTAGTGTCTGCGGCCTGGCCAGGGCAAGGCAGGATTTCACAAACAAGAGAGACTTTACTTTGAAGTAAGCCTACTTCAAAGGTCAAAATGGGTATAAGAAGGGCACCCAAAACCATAGACTTTAGATCACTTCTGGACATCAAGAGGAACCTTTTCCTGGAGAAGAGCTGAAGGGCTGAGGAGAAGTGCTGCACTGCCTGAGACTGTGCTTTGTGGAGCTATCTTGCAGTTGCTTCTTCGGTCTTCTTTTGCTTAGATAAATATTTCCTATTTTCCTAAACCTGTGTGTGTCATTTTGTAGTGTTGTCATTGAGAACTGTGTGTGTTGGTACAAATATGTTACACTTAGCACTCTGAAGTTAAGCCTACCTGCTTGTGCCAAGCTACCAGGGGGGTGAGTTGGGGTTAGCTGAGGGTGATTCTTCTTTACCCTGACTAAAGTGAGGGTCCTTACTTGGACGGGGGTAACCTGACTGCCAACCAAAGACCTTATTTCTAACAATAGTATACTAACTTACCTAAACTAAGCTATCTAAAAAAAACTACTATGAAAACAGCTATATATAAGGGAACGGAAGAAAGGGTCCTTGTGGCTCATCCTGCCTCTTAGCATCTCTAGTCTGCCTGCTTTATCTCCTATTACAGGAAAAGCATATTGTCCATCCTATGCTCCAGGGTCGCAACACAAAATGTTTGCTCCAAGATTTCCTGTTGCATGTCCCGCTCAAAGTCTGGTGTGAATACTTGAGTTGTAGGTTGGGAGACAGGTCACTGTGTGTGGCTGCTGGTGAAGGAGGAAGGTCCCGCTCCTGAAGACCCACCCTTGTCTGCTCAGTGATCCTCGCTTGTGGTAGGCCTTTCCAGCATTGGTACAACCTGTGGGAATACTCCACAGGTCCCCAATGCCTTCTCCTTCTCAAAGGTTTTTGCCATTTTCCTCTATGCCTTGTGGACATTACGGATGTGCCGGTAACAATCTTCCTGTATATGGTGCTGCTGTTTTTGGTTCGGAATCATGTTCCCTGTTTAATCATAAAGAAAACATGTAATACAAAGGCAAACTTGATAAATGATCATCAACCATGATACGTAAATCCTATTTTCAAATATCATATGTTGCAGTTTCCATATCCCAAATATACCTTGGAGGTCAAAATAATCAAACATTTACAGAATATCTCTCATCTCTCATATATTAGTATGTTCAAAGTACCAAGGGGAAGCGTAATTGCAATGCCCATTATTTGGAACATCTAGGCATGACCATGTTAGCATTAAGTATGCTTAAGAACAATGCTGTTTTGTGACCACAGGATGGTACACAGTACATGTTGTATTGCTCATCAGTGTCCCTTGTGCATCCTACTATGCCCTTGATTACATCAGCATTACCCAAAGTAAGATGAGCAAAAACTGTAAAGTACATGCATAGTGTCACAATATTTGGGTGTCTGATATGGCAAGGACACATAGCTGGATTTATTGCTACATAGAATTTGCATGTGCCAGGTTTCATATGTAAGAATGGAGATGGATAGCTCACTCACATCACACAGAGATGCGTAAAATAACTCCTATATGAACTCCTATTAGTAAATGGTGGGCTGTGCCATGAGTTTTTACATGCTCCCAAAGAGACTGCATGTGTCCCACTATGCAGCCTATTGCCTGTACATACGTGTCAGATATTCATGTTACCTTGCTGCACACCAGCACTCAGCACAACCATTTGAGGGTTCTGTGCATGCATGCTCTACATCACATCTTCACAGGGATCTTGGAAAGTTAATGGCTAATGCTCTTCATAGTATGATCTTTTTTGTGGTACATTTTAGAGAATATCATGGCCAACAGTATCTGAAGATGGATTAGTACAGTACAATACCATATGACTATGCTATGCAGACATACCACTGGTCCAAAACACATTGCCATTTCTATGATAGTAATGTTGATCCATCCTATACAGAGTATGGGGCATCACACAAAATGAGTGGGCACTTCAAATCCATTCCCAAGTGTGGAATGTTGACATATGTCCTGCTACAAACAAGTCTCTCAGTCCAGGGCAAACACAATTTTTTGTGACGGCCATGAGGTACACACAGCAGGAACATATTTTACAAGCTACATGATGCCACTCTGCACGGCTTGTTGCAACCCCGTAATTAGGGCACATAGGTGGTCATTATGAAATTGGCAGTAAATACCATCTACTGCTACCATGAGGGCCACCAACATACGGCCGCCGTGGCTACATCCGTCTGCAAGACTATGAGCACTGCATGACTTCCTCCACAATAAGGGCGGAAATCCGGCAGTGCTCATGCTGGTGGACGGTGGTAAGCTGGCGCTGCTAACACCTGCACCGCCCCACCAGTAGAACACCACCAGCCGTATTTTGACCAGAAATACAGCCTGGGAGTATTCTTCTGGCGGGGCACTCCTGGCGTTAGCAGCGCCACTTCCCATTTCCTGCCAGATTACCTCCTCGCCAGACAAGGTAAGTCGGGCGCCTGACAGAGAAGGAGGTGGGAGGGTTTGAGTGCATGTGTGAATGCGTCTGTGTGTGTTGTGTTGTTTGCATGGTTGTATGCATATGAGTGAATGCGTGTAAGAATGGTGAAGTGAGTGCATGTCTGCATGTCAGTGTGATTGTGCAAGAATATGTGTGAGTATGTCTGTAAGTATGTGTGTATGATTACGTGTATGCAGTGTTTGTATGAATGTGTGTATGCAGTGTTTGCATGAATGTGTGAATGCAGTGTTCATATGAATGTGTGTATGCAGTGTTTGTATGAATGCGTGTATGGCAGTGTTAGTGAATAGGTGTATGCATGGTGTGTGTGGGTGTCTGTGTGCGTGTATGCAGGGAGGGGGTGGAGTGAGGGGCGCTGTGACTGGCGCGGTAGGGGGAGGAGGGTGATGTGTGCATGTGTGGCTATGAGGGGTGGGGTCAGTTGTGTGGTGTGTGCATGTCTGCTGGTGTGTGCATGTATGGGGGTGGGTGTGTGTCTATCGGAGGAGGTGGGCGTGTGTGGTAGTGGATCGGAGGGGTGGGGGGTGAGTAAATATCAGACGTGGTGGGGGTGAGTGAGTGGATCGGGGTGTGGGTCTGTGTTGGTGGATTAGGGGTGAGTGAGTGGATCGTAGGGGGTGAGGGATGTGTTTGTGTATCGGAGGGAGTGGGGGTGAGTGAGTGGTTCGGGGGTGGGGGGTGTGCTTGTGTATCGGGGTGGGGGTTAGTGTATCTATTGGGGTGAGTTTGGATGCAGGGGGCGTCAGGTGAGTGTTGGGAGTTGGGGGAGCCACCCATCAGTGATAAGGAAGGAATGCTAACACCACGCAAACCATGGCGGTAGGCAAGCTCATAATGCCATTGGCGGTACTATGTCAGGCGCCGTGCTGGAAATAGACATCTCCGGCCCAGCGGCTCATACCGCCATGCCGGTATGAGTAGAGAAGTGGCAGGTTGGCTGCAGCCAACCCGCCAATCTCATTATATGGCAATATGTACCGCCAGCTGTTGGTGGTACTACCGCCACATTAATCCTGACCGCCAGGGTCATAATAAATGCCATAGTTTTACTGTCATTACTATGTGGTGAATCACGCCCCATGTGGGCTAGCCATAAACATTGGACATAGTTTGCACTGTGAGTAACAACAGCATTTCCGTGCATCTGAAATGCATTTATTAGGCATACCATTCCCTGACATGTTTTCCTATGAATCCATTACCATATATATGTTCACAGATTCTGGCACTGTGTTCATTGTTCTATGGTTATACCAACAAACATGTGGTCCCTCAGTGATAGCAATAATATCCTCCTTGACATTAGTCTGAGGCACCTGTACATCCAAAACACAACCTCTACCTTTCTGTCCAGATTTATATATAATGTATGGAGTCTCATTTGTAATAGATGCACATTAAACATGTCATTCCACACACCAACCAACATCACACCCAATTCTTGCATTACCCATCTAGTACACATGATGACATTCACTGGTAGCATAGGGGTCACTGAAGCTCTCAACCTTTCCAGCAGTGTAAGTCTCAGGTCCACCTGCAAGGCATAACATTAGACATTACACTGTGATTGTAGAGCAGATACACTGTGGCCAAATATTGAACATTACACATGAATTGCAATTCACCATATAACCCTCTGGTTGTAGTAACTAAAATAGCTCCTTTGACAGGCCTCAATGATGCACATTGGTAGGGCAGGCTGGCATGTTCTCACAAATAGATAAAACAATACATACATCTTACGGGCATGTTGTTAAACCATTTCAAATGACTCGCTTCCCCTTTGGTGCACAAGGGTAGCAGATTGTCATGCCACTCTGCACCAAAATAACTCACTCACCACATTCAGCCAGGACTAGCAATGCATCTGTCTTATTCTTTTTTTCACATGTACCTGACTATGCTACAATCATCACAAGTTAGACATCGGTATCTGTCAGTGCTGCATAGTCATAGACAGCTAACATACATGCTGTGTGCATCCCCAAAGCTCAATATTTGAAATTTCGACACAACCATGTGTGAGGTATGTACAGATGTATAACAGTTCATATGTCAGACCTATGCACAGATCTACATACATCAGGTCTCATTTACAGGAGACATGATCAACTGGAGCATCAGAAAATAGGATAGGTCCTGAAAAAGCACATATCCCAGGGCAGCACAAGTTATCGAAAGTCCTGGTGGCAGGCCATGAAATAGAAACCTGCGCACTTCCTCAGGCTGTGGACACCACATCTGTTAACATGTGCATCGTGGTGCTAATAGAGAAAGTGGACACTAACTGTGCTAGGGCCACTGCTCAGTGTGGGCGCATGACTGTCCAGTATTTTGAAACCTCTGTGTCATGGTTTGTCTTGAAAAATTCTGTTTTGGGTGCTGACATATAGGACTCACTGACACTAAGGGGGTCATTCTGACCCTGGCGGTAGACTACCGCCAGGCCAACGACCGCGGATGCACCGCCAACAGGCTGGCGGTGCATCCATGGGCATTCTGACCGCAGCGGTACCGCCGCGGTCAAAAAAGGAAAACCGGCGGTGTCCCGCCGGTTTCCCTCTGGTTTCCCGCTGCCCTGGGGAATCCTCCATGGCGGCGCTGCAGGCAGCGCCGCCATGGGGATTCCGACCCCCTTACCGCCAGCCTGGCTCTGGCGGTTTTGACCGCAGAACCTGGCTGGCAGCAACGGGTGTAGCGGGGCCCCTGGGGGCCCCTGCAGTGCCCATGCCACTGGCATGGGCACTGCAGGGGCCCCCTAACAGGGCCCCACCAAGATTTTCAGTGTCTGCAAAGCAGACACTGAAAATCGCGCCGGGTGCAATTGCACCCGTCGCACCCCTTCAACTCCACCGGCTCCATTCGGAGCCGACATCCTCATGGAAGGGGGTTTCCCGCTGGGCTGGCGGGCGGCCTTCTGGCGGTCGCCCGCCAGCCCAGCGGGAAACTCAGAATTACCGCGGCGGTCTTCTGACCGCGCAGCGGTATTCTGACGGCGGGACTTTGGCGGGCAGCCCCCGCCGCCCGCCAAAGTCAGAATGACCCCCTAAGAGTCTTGCTTTAGTTATTTACTTTCATATTTGGTGTATCTTCTTTTTTCAAGTTGGTAGATTGTGTGTTTTGGATGGTAGCTCTTTTTCTTCTTTTTGTTCTTTTAATTTGACTGTCAAGAAGGAGAAATGTTCTAGCTATTGAAGTTTAAGTTGCATTTTTTTTTCTATTTTCAAATGTAAAAAGGGTTATCATTAATGTTAGATGTTATATTGTGTTTTTTATTTTTTTTATCACACTCATATTCCATAATATAGTTTTTTGAAATGTGATTTTTCTATAACTGTAGGTCTTCCTATTGGGTAGCTTGGTGCCATTTTGTTTTTTTGCAGTGTGGGTAACTGTCAACATCAGGGCAGTATGCGCTCTACGGGCGACTAGAATGCAAGAACCTGACAGTTTCGAGCTAACATAATTTATGCATTGTGCTGATATGATGTAGTTTAACCTTTTGCATTGCAGAGTTTAATCTTGAATACTTATGTTCAGCATACATATAAATACTGTTCACATGTGATTTACTGCTGCAGGCTTTCAGACTGTGTCAGGGTGTGGTCCCCTTCCAGGGCCTTCTAGAAGCTTTCCCTGCAGCATGCTGGGTGTGGTTTGTGAGCTGGGCCAAGACTCTATATAAGGGAGCCAGCCCAGCTCCACGTGCTCACTATTCAGAGGTCCTGGTGCAGAGCAGCAGCAACTTCCTGAGCTCCTGTTCCGGCGGCCTACTTTGATCCTCCAGGGCTCGCCCTTTTTTCACTTCATTTGGTGATCCTAGATCAGGGCGGTTAGACGGAGGTCGGGCTGGGCCCCCGACTCCGTTATCAATGACGCTCGAATTCTTGGGCTTAATCTTTGCATGATAAGCGATTTGACTCTTGTGCGTGTGAATGTGCGCTTGGTCATTTCATGGTATTTACATGTGGATACTCGAATCGGCAAGACGCGCAATTCTTTTCTCGTGCCTAATTCATTTTATTCATTGCGCGCTACCATTCCTTGGCAGTTACCTGGTGGCATTCGAATCGGCAAGACGCGCAATTCGTTTTCTTGTACTTCAACCCTTGATATTCATTGTGCGCTACCATTCCTAAGGCAGTTACTTGGTGGTTTTCGAGTTGGCAAGTCGCGTGATTTATTTCCCGAGTTTTAATTTGTGTTATTCATGGTGCACAAATCATTAAATGGTATTTTCTACCTATGTGAAAATCTGTAATGTGCGCGATTCATGTTCCGGCAATTTGAGGGAACAAAAAGTCAGAGTTTGAGATGTAATGTTGTGTGTTCCTAACATGTTTTCTCAAAACCTGATTCAAATGATGTTTAGAAATCATTCAGATTGTTTCCTGATCCTCAGGCAAAGGATGGTACTTGAACGAAAGTTGCATTTAACCTTTCTTGATTCCCTCACAGGTACCCAGTCATCTTGAAGCCTAGTCATTTTAAGTCTATGCTTAGGTTGTCCATGTTTTCAGAATGACAATGTTTAGAGTCGTAGTCTAGTATTGATTCATATGATAAAATTGTGATATTGTGTGTTTTAACCTTTTTGCTTCCTACAGGTCTCCTTCCCAGCTGTTCCCTTCCTAATCCCCTTTTCCCCACTTGGACTCTCTTAGACTCTGTGACAATTCTAATCAGAGTATTGGAGCTGTCTTGTGGTGGAAGTGTTGGGAACGTGCACAGACCCCGAGGATCTGGTGACTCTGACAGTAACTGTGTTTTGGAGATTTAAAAAAAAATATCTATCTATCTATCTATCTAACTATCTATCTATCTATCTATCTATCTATCTATCTATCTATCTATCTATCTATCTATCTATCTATATTTTACAAAACGTTCCAAAAAATGTTTTGGTCACATCAGTTGCTGTCTGGAAAGTTTCAGAGTGATCCGTCCAGCGGGGGTTGAGAAAAAGGGGGGGGGGGACAAAACAACTTTTCGACCATTCATTTTTCCATAGGAAAAAATTTACAGTGATTGCTTGGCAACTAGTGGACAGAATTACACCAAATTAAGCAGAAAGGTAGGTGATAAGTGGCGTGGTAAGCAATTGATGGCTTAAACCCAGATCTGTGACTGGGGGTGAATAATTGATTGGTTCCACATCCCATCCATTAATTGTGATTGTTTGATTTAGAAGAAAGTGACATGTGCTAAAGTGCAATTGTGTTGTGTTTTTCCATCGTGTCATCCATACCAGTAATTGTAATATGATGTTTCAATTCTGTAATTCACATAATAGACTTTTCTTATCCAATGATGTATTCATACTACTTAGATTAACAAGAGCCAATATTTTAGTTGTTCATGAACCTATTCATGTAAATGAAGCAGTTGATGTCAAATGCATTTTATCCACTAATTTTATTCCAGCATAATAATGATTTAACTCTATACAGTGCAATGTGGCCACCTAAAGTCATAAAATAATAAAGGCCAATACAGTCTTTTCAAAGTTCTTTCAAAAAGGCTTGATTTTGAAAATCTTTAGGCCCATATTTATACTTTTTGACGCTAAACTGCGCTAACGCAGTTTAGCGTAAAAAAAATTTGCGCCGTCTAACGCCATTCTGAAGCGCCATGCGGGCGCCGTATTTATGGAATGGCGTTAGACGGCGCAATCAGACCGGCGCTGCCTGGTGTGCGTGGAAAAAAACCACGTAGACCAGGCAGCGCCGGCGTTGGGAAAAAACGACGTTAGGGCGTCTTAAAATGGCGCAAGTCAGGTTGACGCTAAAAAATCGTCTTAACCTGATTTGCGCCATTTTTTCGACGCCCAGACGCCATTTCATGACTCCTGTCTTAGTAAAGACAGGAGTCATGCCCCCTTGCCCAATGGCCATGCCCAGGGGACTTGTGTCCCCTGGGCATGGTCATTGGGCATAGTGGCATGTAGGGGGGCACAAATAAGGCCCCCCTATGCCACAAAAAAAATAAAAAAAATAAAAAAATTATACTTACCTGAACTTACCTGTACTTCACTGGGATGGGTCCCTCCATCCTTGGGTGTCCTCCTGGGGTGGGCAGGGGCGGCAGGGGATGTCCCTGGGGGCAGGGGAGGGCACCTGTGGGCTCATTCTGAGCCCACAGGTCCCTTAACGCCTACCCTGACCCAGGCGTTAAATTCAGGCGCAAATGCAGGTTTTTTTGACCCGCCACCTCCCGGGCGTGATTTTTGCCCGGGAGTATAAATACGACACATTTGCGTCGCCGTCATTTTTTTAGACGGGAACGCCTTCCTTGCATCTCATTAACGCAAGGAAGGCGTTCATGCAAAAAAATGACGCTCTTTCTTCATACTTTGGCGCTAGACGCGTCTAACGCCAAAGTATAAATATGGCGTTAGTTTTGCGCCGAATTTGCGTCGAAAAAAACGACGCAAATTCGGCGCAAACGGAGTATAAATACGGGCCTTAATTTACAGGTGAGTAAGGGATTTTTTTGTGGCAGTTACATAGTCAGCCTTCAGAAGGACAGTACTATACATGTATATGATTTTATCATAAAGGTATTATATGTACAGTCCTCGATTTCACAGTTTAAATGACAATGAAAGGTATAATACTGGTTCAGGTATTTCCATAACTCAATTCTACAGATGAACATGTAGTTCAGTGTCTATATTGTGGCCCCACAGGGCTTCTGTACCCAGTAGCACAATCAACTTGGATTCTTCATTTATAAATTCTCTTCTCTGTCGCCTCCTTATACATATCTTTTAATAATGTGTTTCAATCCATTTAATTTGAATCCAATAAGTGAAATTTCTCAAAATGCCTAGCCACAAGGTAGCCTCTATCACCATTTCTTATTGGTTTCATATGTTGCAGCACTCTAATTTTCAGTTTGTAAATGGTGCTGCCAATGTAGAGTTTATTCCATTCACATTGCAGTGCATAACCTGCATAGTCCATATCACATGTGATTCTGCCCCATACAGGAATTATACTGCCTTCACATTTTCTAATTTAGGCCATGTTGACAGGCTTTGCATGAGTGACATTTTATTAAGCCACCAGTCATATTTATTTGCCATGGGTTCAACATAACTACATATGAGGATATCACTTAATGACTTGAGTTTTTTTAGATAATGCTGGGCTATTTCAGATTACACCTTCCAAATGATTCATATTTTTGCAAAATATGCCAAATTATTTGTAAAATCATTTTCACCTTCGATTGAGCTGGATTAAATTCCAAAAATAATCTTTTTGCATCTTTTTGTCCCTTAACCCTCCTTCAATTTGGTATAACACTTGTTCTCTGGTTTTGTTTTCAGCTCTTTCTTTGGCTTCCAGTAATACACTTTGAGGGTATCCCTGATGTCTAAATCTTTCCATCATCTTTGTTGTCTCCAATTCAAACTCCTCACTGGTAGAGCAGATCATTTTTGCCCCTATTATTTGGCCATATCTGATACTCCACTTTAAAACTGTAGGATGGCCACTATGTGCATGTAGTATTGAATTGGTGGCTGTAGCTTTTCTATGTATAGTTGTTACCAGTTTTTCATTCACAACATTCAATTCTACATCAAGGAATTCACAATGTGTGCTACTCAATGTTGTAGTCAGCTGGATTGTAATGTAATTTCTTAATAAACTTCTCCAAATATGATCTTCCTCCTTCCCATAGAATAAACAAATTGTCTAAAAATCGAGATCAAAGTACGACATTCTCCATATATATGTCACTATTGTCAGCCCAGGCCACCTCCTTCTCCCACCACGCCATGAACAAGTTCACATAGCTGGGGGCACAAGAGGTGCCCATGGCTGTCTCTTGCTTTTGCAGGCAGTATTGGCCATTAAATCTAAACAAATTATGTGTGAGGCCATATCTCAACAAGTCCACTACCATCTGCGTGGGCTCAAGTTACTCAAGATTTCTATCTCTAATGAAGTACTCACATGCTTGTATGCCGTCCTCATGATTGATGGAGGTATAAAGGGATACCACATCAAGTATTAACATGATGTACCCCGGTTTCCACACAATTTAATCTATCTTTCTCAAGGAATCAGTGGGTTCTCTTAAGTATGAATATAGGGCAGTTACGTAAGGTTGGAGAAACAGGTATAGATATTGTGAGCAATTTTCCAAAAGTGATCCACAAGAGCTCACACTGGGCCTGCCAGGTGGAACTTTCAAATCCCTATGAGCTTTTGGAAGAAAGTAGATAGTTGTAACCTTGGCATGTTCTGTATTCAAGTTTTAAAACTCATTCTAGTCCAATATGTTTTTTACATATCAGGTTGTTTGTTTTGATGAAATTGTTTCTTCATAGTTTAATAGGATTAAGGGGTAAACACTGGTAATGAGCTGTGTTATTCAATTGGTTTTTTGCCTCCATTAAGTAGGTCTCACAACCCATCAACACAATAGTTCCCCCTGTATCAGAGGGTTTGATAAGCAAGGAGGTGTTGTTTTTCGATATATATGTGTCATGCCAATCCTGTATGGATACATTTCCTTTATGCTTGTTGTTCTGCAATTTCCTTCTCAAATCATTTAGATCATCAACAATCAATTTGTGAAAAAAGTTGATCTTGTTACATGGTGGCAGTTGAGGACAGAATTTTGATCCAACTGTACATCCCCTTGTTTCACTTGCATCTGTCATGAATTTCCATCTGATTCAATTTCATGATGTCAGCAGTGTAAGTGTTGATACCAACTCTAGTGGGGGCAATATTATTCCTCATTCGTTCTTCCTTTGCTATTGCCCACTCTGCAATTCTCTGTATGACAGAGTAGTTGTGGGGCAAAACTTAAATCATGTTCAGGATTGATTTTTGGTTGGGGGTCAATCGTATTTTGGAGAGGTTTATGATTAACAGTCTTATTTGTTGATTATTCTGTACTCCAAGGTTAATGTTTTTCAGTGGAGTCATTATCTCCCCTTGAAAAAAAAAGGTAATGGGGCGTTATACTTAGGCTCTGAATTTACACGCATGAACCCATAAACATTTAGCTGTTATATTTAGTTATTTCAAGTAACTATAACTCATGCTTTCACGATGCATTGTTCATCAATATTTTAATGCAAATGTTATAGTGATATTATCAATGATGTCATTGAAGATGCAATGAGTGAGGTAATATCTGGGGTAGGTAGCACTGCATGGCGAGTGCCCTGCGACCAAACTCCACCATTAGGCATCAAACCCTGCGACTCACATGGGGGGAGATTGTCCTTGGCCAAAAGCAGGAACTTATGATAATTTGTGCTTTGTGGAAGCAGGACATCAACTGGGGCACCTGCTTTGTTTATATTTGTAAGTGCTTCCTGGTAATTTCAGTAAAATGGGCATTGGTGCCAGAATGCTCCCTGAGCTGCTTAGTTATAGAAGGAGAGTCCAGAGTTTTGCAGACAAATATTTAACCACCTGGAGTACTTTCTACTGCCTAATTAGTAAGTGCTACCTTATTGTGTAAATGTATAGTACATCTCCTACACTACAGCTGTGTAAAGGAAAAAGAGGTAATGTGTCCAGTGACCTTGTGTGGCAGTTATTTTGACAATGTGATTGTTCCTCAAGCGTCTTCAAATAGAAATCTGCAATAACATGAATCCTTGTTTAGAGAAGTCAAAAAGATGACACAGAGTTGAATCTCCACCAAACAAGGGTGCTGCTTCTTATTTGCATGTAGGAAGTGTTCCTGTGATTGATGGAGATTTGTACATATTTCTCTGCATCAAGAGCACATCTCAGTGGAAAATGTGCTGATGGGGACTTTTAGTAAGCTGTCCTTTATCCTGGCAAAATAGGGGGGACTTCTAGGTCATTTAGCATAGTTGTAGTGGTTAAGAGTAAGAACAACAAGCTCTGTTCTCAACAGCAGATGACAAGAAGGAACCCACTCATCATACTTAGTATATAGTAATTCCTTTCTAAGAACAGTGGAGGAAGCTTCAAGGCCTCTGCAGTCCCTCCTGGCTCCGTGCCTCCAGTGAGATCCAGCATTTCTCCCACACACAGGGACCAGCTAAAAATGCTACTCAGTAGGTTAGGGAGCAATCCTTTCATCTGTTTTCCTGCCCGCTATTTTGTCATGTGCCAGGGGGCAGGAAAACTGATGAAAAGTCCGCTCCCAGCAAGCATGATCAGTTTTTGCTGCTCATGCCTGCGGGAGGCAGACTTACAGTTTGCTAGCAAACTGATATTTCCAGATGGTGGGCAGCTCAGGAGATAGGGAGCCAGTCCTGGGGGCTGGCAGTCTCCAGGGCCATTAGTGGCTGCAGGAGAGAGGGTGCATCGCATCACCCCCCTCTTTTAGTTTGCACAGGGTTAGACCTGGGGAGGTGGTGGTCCCTGGGGCCGAAAACAGTCCAAGAGGTTGGCTGCATGCCCCCTTTTATTTATTTGGTCATGCCCATGCAGGTGGTGGTCATCAACGCCAAATATGACAACTTTTGTGCTCCGGGGTGGTGGCAGTTCCTGAGGAAATTTTGGAGCTTGGATAGGTTTCACTGTGACCTCCCTTTTTTTTTATTTGACTGTCCCCAGGGTTCTGGTTGTTCCCGGGGCGTTTAAAGGCCTGAGGAGAGGTGCTGTACACTGCCCATCATACAAATAAACCCAGGGGAGGAGGTAGTCCCCACAGCTCCAACTGACCTTGGGGAGGGTGCTGCATTTGCCCCCTCTCCTTTTCATTAATTAAAGCATGCAACTGGGACCTGGCCATGGTTTCACAGCAAAATATTTAAAAAATGCTGTCCTTCCCTGACGGGGTCCCTAGGGGGCCCCAGCATCAGGGCTACAGTATCAGGATATTCCTCCCCTGTCCTCCTTTTCTTTTCATTTACTTTATTTTTGGGACTTGGCTGGGTCTCAATCCCAAAATTGCTACCAACACTTCCTGGCTGAAGTATTGGTAGCCAGTCAGATTTCAGCACAGGAACTGTCAGATTCACTGAGAATATGCACCCTTAGATATACAATTTAGACTTTTTTCTCATATCTCAAAAGCTACTAAACAGATTTAAGCCAAATTACAAAAAACACCCTTTCTAGCCCAAGAGCTAACTTTCCACTAGCTTTCTGCCAAACTTTGTGTAATTTCGTCCAATGGTTCAGGCTGTAGTCATGTCCAAAATGCCTATGGGAAATTGTATGGGGAAAATATGTTTTGGGAACCCCCCTTTTTCTCTGCCCCCACTTGACAGATGACCCCCAAACTTTTAAGACAGCACCTGAAGTGAGTGGCAAATCAGTTTTTGACATTTTCGGAAGATTCGTCAAATGACGCCAAAGTTATTGCCAAAATAAAAAATGCTTTTCCTATGGAAACTAGGTCCTAACTATACCTACATTATGAATAGATATATGTCTGTAAGGGAAATTATCTGCTGTTGGTTTGTTGGGATACAGGGCTGGTGTAGAGGGACTCCAGTCCCAGTAACAGTAACACTTGCTGCCTGGAGGGGCCTGGAAACTGCAACCTTCCCCTGCTGCCGGCCATAGCACACTAAGCACCATCACTCATCCCGAGGTGTGGGAAAGGAGCTGCTTCTGGTTTGTTGAGCTGCAGGGCTGGTGCAGATGGACTCCAGTTCCCAGTAGCACCTGCTGCCAGGAGGGGCCTGGAATCTGCCAACTTCCACTGGTACCACCCATAGTGCATGCATCATCAGTCATCCTGTGGCTCCGGACATGCAAGGGCAGTGCCTGTTTTGCTCCCATCATCGACTGAGGAGATTGGGCTGGGCCCACTGTCTTGTTTTTTCTGCTCAGAAATCCCTTGTGCCCAACAAGCACCATGGGTAAAATAAATCTTGCTTCAACTGTGGCTAAGTACATTTCACCTTGTAAGCCCTATCCTTGTGCATCTATCCTGAATTATATTAATGGCCCATGGGTACTATTGCCAAAGAGTTTAAAAGCTTGGAAGAGAGAATTTGCATGTGTCAGTCTGATGTGGTTGGTGTGGCTGCTGCACACAATGATCCCCAACATGTAACTCCATTTACATGCAAAATGGCGATTCTTGCATCCTCTGCTGGTCCGTCATTAAATGGTTGTGTGCAGCCCTTTATAGACAGTCTTATGGCTTCACTGTCTGATTTGTCATCCCTAAAGGGCCTGAAGACACCAGGGCCTGGGATTAAAATCATAGACATTTTCTTGGGAAGCCCTACATTAATGGCAGTAACTCCTTGACACCCTGATGGTCTCATGACAAGACTTACATCTGCTGGGATGCACCAAGAGGACTGCCACACACCCCACAGCAAGATGTACTTACCCGACACAAGTCAAATGCAACCTGCCCAAAGTACATACATGTGCCCCACGCCCCCAAACAATGAAATGAGAGACCACGGATCCAGAGTGTGCCTCAAACAACACAGGCCACACATTAACTTTTATTCTGCTCACTCAGCAACAGAAGTGCATAGAAGACCAATGAGCAGTCCATAGTGCAAGAAGTCTGATGGGCCCCAATGGCCCCAGCTTGACTGCCACAAGTGCAACAGTACTTCACCGTATAGGGGCAACAATGGATCATCCAGGCACCTTAGGGAATAGGGGTAGGGGGTGGTGGAATGGGGATTTACGATGGGGGCACTTAGATTTCCGTTTGGAAGGTGGAAGGGGCTTGGGTTTGCCCTTGGAAGGTGGGGGAGTGAGCTTGGACCGGGGGGGTGGCAGATGGACCTGGTGCAGCAAGGGGCATCTTCCTCTCTGGGGAAGGGGCACAGGAATGAGAAGGGTGGACAGGGCAGGCTGTGACGTGGGAGGAGAGGACAGGGCAAGGATGTGAGCATGTTTAGGGAAGAGTCGGGGTGCGTCAGTGGGTTCAAATAGGTCAACACAGGATAGGAAAAGTTTCTTAGGTGCAATTGCGGTGGACCTGGAGGAGGGCGTGGGAGTGAAAGTAGAGGAAGTGGTCGTGACAGGTGTAGGTGTGCGTGACATGGCTGCAGGTGACTGGACAGTTGCTGAGGTGTGGTGGATGTGTGATGGGTCTTTTTTTGGTGCATTTGAGTGTCTTGGGAGGAGGGGGGTTGGACAAAGTGGGACAAGATAGGCTGCCAGTGTAAATGGATGTTGTCTGGGTTTCTGCAAGTCTGGTGAGTATGCTGCATATGTCAACTAAAGTAGTTTTGGTGAGTGCAGGTGTGGAGTCTGGGGTGCATGAATGGATGTGTCCTACTGTGGAGACGTCAGGAACAGGGTCAGCAACATTGAATGAGGGTGCAGTGTCTGTAGGTGTGTATGTACAGGGGACAGACAGGGAGGCGGTAGAGGTGGACACACTAGGGGAAGTGGATGTTGGTGTATGTGGATGTTGGCTATGTGCATGCTTGTGGTGGAAGGTGTGGTTCTTGTGTTTTGAAGTGTGCTTCTTGTGTGCTGAGGTGTGTGCCTGTGTGTCAGAATGTGTCCTTTGAACGGGTGAAGGGAGTGTGGTGCTGGACGGGGTAGAGGTAGTTGGAGGGGGAACGGAATGACCCGGGACACTGGCTGCCGTCCAAGAGGAGGCCATAGCCTGAAAAGATCTCTGTAGGCCATACACAGCACTGTGAATGCCATACAGATAGGCATGCGTCTGCTGCACCTCTGATGCTAGCCCCTGGATGGCATTGACGATGGTTGTCTGCCCTACAGAGATGGTTCTCAGGAGGTCAATAGCCTCCTCCATGAGGGCAGCAGGGCTGACTGGGAGAAACGAGACGCCCACCCTTCTGGGTGAGCAGGTACAGCCAACTCGGTGGGGAGCAACTAAGAGGGCGGTGATGGTATGGGGGGTTGCAGAAGATAGATGATACCGTAGGGGTTGGGCCCACAAGGGTCCGCCACTGCCAGGGAGCTCCCATCAGAGGAGGCATAGGAGTCACTACCTCCAGTGGTAGTTACCTCCCCTGTGGTACTCCCTGTGATACTCCCCTCGCCCTCCAACCCACTGGTCCCTTGGTGCCGGACAACTCTGCCTCCGAGGATCCGTGGGCCACTGCCTCCCCACTTGCCGGTGCCTCAGCTCCCTCGCCGGATGATGCTGATGTACACAGACAACACAAGAGAACAGGGATGAGGAGACAAAATAGGAGAGACACTTGTAAATAGCTCAATGGAGTTACATTAGTGGTTCACACATACACCCACCCAGAAAACCTTCCACCAGGCAGCACCTACCGCTATACACATGGCTATGCCCCTGGCAAGGGGTCAGAACCCTGCTATACAGCCATTCCCCAACTATCTTAACCTGTTCTGTGCCCAGGATGTAATGGTTACGTCCTGAGGCACAGTGCTGCTCTGCCCAGGACGCAAGCATTACGTCCTGGTCACAGAGCCCAGAGGGAAGGCTAGCGCTCCCTCTGTGGGGTTTCCCCCCACCCCCCCAAGTCAGGGATGGAAGGGGAAGCCTTTCCCCTTCCACCCCCGACCCCCCCAACACCCCCTGTGACATCAGCGCGCGAGCGCGCGCTGATTAGTCACAGGGTCTCCCCCATCGCGCTGGAAGCTCTGTAAGGGTCGCTCCCTGGGGGGGGTGGATTATTTTAGGCCATTTCTGCCCCCCTAGGGGGTAGATCAGCCTATTTTGATTAGGCTGATCTGCCCCCAAGGGGGGTAGAAACCACCAGGCACCAGGGATTTTTGTTTTGTTTTGTTTTACAGATGAGGAGCGACCCCTTGGACAAGGGTCGCTCCCCTGGGGGGCAAATTGTATTTAGACCAGGGGGGGCAGAAACCTCTAGACGCCAGGGCAAATATTTTTTTTGTGTTTTTTTTTTTGTTTGTTTGTTTTTTTAGAGATGGAGAGCGACCCATTAGGCAAGGGTCGCTCCCCTGGGGGGGCAAATTGTATTTAGACCATTTCTGCCCCCCTTGGAGGGCAGATTGGCCGATTGTAGGTCAATCTGCCCCCAAGGGGGACAGAAACCACTAGGAACCAGGGATCTTTTTTTTTGCGCCGTCACGCAAGGGGAGCGACCTTGTAGGCAAGGGTCGCTCCCCGGGGGCGGGGGGTGGAGGGGCAAATTTATTTTAGGCCATTTATGCCCCCCCTGGGGCCGGCTGAGCTAGAGGCCAAAATCCACAGATAGGCACTGTTTTCTATGAAAAAATGTGATGTGTCCACGTTGTGTTTTGGGCCATTCCCTGTCGCGGGCGCTAGGCCTACCCACACAAGTGAGGTATCATTTTTATCGGGAGACTTGGGGGAACACTAGGTGGAAGGAAATTTGTGGCTCCTCTCAGATTCCAGAACTTTCTGTCACCGAAATGTGAGGAAAACGTGTTTTTTTAGCCATATTTTGAGGTTTGCAAAGGATTCTGGGTAACAGAACCTGGTCAGAGCCCCACAATTCACCCCATCTTGGATTCCCCTGGGTTTCTAGTTTTCAAAAATGCGCTAGTTTGCTAGGTTTGCCCAGGTGCCGGCTGAGCTAGAGGCCAAAATCCACAGGTAGGCACTGTTTTCTATGAAAAAATTTGATGTGTCCACGTTGTGTTTTGGGCCATTTCCTGTCACGGGAGCTAGGCCTACCCACACAAGTGAGGTATCATTTTTATCAGGAGACTTGGGGGAACGCTAGGTGGAAGGATATTTGTGGCTCCTCTCAGATTCCAGAACTTTCTGTCACCGAAATGTGAGGAAAATGTGTTTTTTTAGCCAAATTTTGAGGTTTGCAAAGGATTCTGGGTAACAGAACCTGGTCAGAGCCCCACAATTCACCCCATCTTGGATTCCCCTCGGTTTCTAGTTATCAAAAATGCTCTGGTTTGCTAGGTTTCCCCAGGTGCCGGCTGAGCTAGAGGCCAAAATCCACAGGTAGGCACTGTTTTCTATGAAAAAATTTGATGTGTCCATGTTGTGTTTTGGGCCATTTCCTGTCGCGGGAGCTAGGCCTACCCCCACAAGTGAGGTATCATTTTTATCGGGAGACTTGGGGGAACGCTAGGTGGAAGGAAATTTGTGGCTCCTCTCAGATTCCAGAACTTTCTGTCACCGAAATGTGAGGAAAACGTGTTTTTTTAGCCATATTTTGAGGTTTGCAAAGGATTCTGGGTAACAGAACCTGGTCAGAGCCCCACAATTCACCCCATCTTGGATTCCCCTGGGTTTCTAGTTTTCAAAAATGCGCTAGTTTGCTAGGTTTGCCCAGGTGCCGGCTGAGCTAGAGGCCAAAATCCACAGGTAGGCACTGTTTTCTATGAAAAAATGTGATGTGTCCACGTTGTGTTTTGGGCCATTTCCTTTCGCGGGCGCTAGGCCTACCCACACAAGTGAGGTATCATTTGTATCGGGAGAGTTGGGGGAACGCTAGGTGGAAGGAAATTTGTGGCTCCTATCAGATTCCAGAACTTTCTGTCACCGAAATGTGAGGAAAATGAGTTTTTTTAGCCAAAATTTGAGGTTTGCAAAGGATTCTGGGTAACAGAACCTGGTCAGAGCCCCACAAGACACCCCATCCTGGATTCCCCTAGGTCTCTAGTTTTCAAAAATGCAAAGGTTTGATAGGTTTCCCTAGGTGCCGGCTGAGCTAGAGGCCAAAATCTACAAGTAGGTACTTTGCAAAAAACAGCTCTGTTTTCTTTCAAAAAATGGAATGTGTCCACATTGTGTTTTGGGGTGTCTCCTGTCGCGGCCGCTAGGCCTACCAACACAAGTGAGGTATCATTTTTATCGGAAGACTTGGGGGAACGCTGGGTGGAAGGAAATGTGTGGCTCCTCTCAGATTCCAGAACTTTCTGTCACCGAAATGTGAAGAAAATGTGTTTTTTTAGCCAAATTTTGAGGTTTGCAAAGGATTCTGGGTAACAGAACCTGGTCAGAGCCCCACAAGTCACCCCATCTTGGATTCCCCTAGGTCTCTAGTTTTCAAAAATGCGCTAGTTTGCTAGGTTTGCCCAGGTGCTGGCTGAGCTAGAGGCCAAAATCCACAGGTAGGCACTGTTTTCTATGAAAAAATTTGATGTGTCCACGTTGTGTTTTGGGCCATTTCCTGTCACGGGAGCTAGGCCTACCCACACAAGTGAGGTATCATTTTTATCAGGAGACTTGGGGGAACGCTAGGTGGAAGGAAATTTGTGGCTCCTCTCAGATTCCAGAACTTTCTGTCACCGAAATGTGAGGAAAATGTGTTTTTTTAGCCAAATTTTGAGGTTTGCAAAGGATTCTGGGTAACAGAACCTGGTCAGAGCCCCACAATTCACCCCATCTTGGATTCCCCTCGGTTTCTAGTTTTCAAAAATGCTCTGGTTTGCTAGGTTTCCCCAGGTGCCGGCTGAGCTAGAGGCCAAAATCCACAGGTAGGCACTGTTTTCTATGAAAAAATGTGATGTGTCCATGTTGTGTTTTGGGCCATTTCCTGTCGCGGGAGCTAGGCCTACCCACACAAGTGAGGTATCATTTTTATCGGGAGACTTGGGGGAACGCTAGGTGGAAGGAAATTTGTGGCTCCTCTCAGATTCCAGAACTTTCTGTCACCGAAATGTGAGGAAAACGTGTTTTTTTAGCCATATTTTGAGGTTTGCAAAGGATTCTGGGTAACAGAACCTGGTCAGAGCCCCACAATTCACCCCATCTTGGATTCCCCTGGGTTTCTAGTTTTCAAAAATGCGCTAGTTTGCTAGGTTTGCCCAGGTGCCGGCTGAGCTAGAGGCCAAAATCCACAGGTAGGCACTGTTTTCTATGAAAAAATGTGATGTGTCCACTTTGTGTTTTGGGCCATTTTCTTTCGCGGGCGCTAGGCCTACCCACACAAGTGAGGTATCATTTGTATCGGGAGAGTTGGGGGAACGCTAGGTGGAAGGAAATTTGTGGCTCCTATCAGATTCCAGAACTTTCTGTCACCGAAATGTGAGGAAAATGTGTTTTTTTAGCCAAAATTTGAGGTTTGCAAAGGATTCTGGGTAACAGAACCTGGTCAGAGCCCCACAAGACACCCCATCCTGGATTCCCCTAGGTCTCTAGTTTTCAAAAATGCAAAGGTTTGATAGGTTTCCCTAGGTGCCGGCTGAGCTAGAGGCCAAAATCTACAGGTAGGTACTTTGCAAAAAACAGCTCTGTTTTCTTTCAAAAAATGGAATGTGTCCACATTGTGTTTTGGGGTGTCTCCTGTCGCGGCCGCTAGGCCTACCCACACAAGTGAGGTATCATTTTTATCGGAAGACTTGGGGGAACGCTGGGTGGAAGGAAATGTGTGGCTCCTCTCAGATTCCAGAACTTTCTGTCACCGAAATGTGAAGAAAATGTGTTTTTTTAGCCAAATTTTGAGGTTTGCAAAGGATTCTGGGTAACAGAACCTGGTCAGAGCACCACAAGTCACCCCATCTTGGATTCCCCTAGGTCTCTAGTTTTCAAAAATGCACAGGTTTGGTAGGTTTCCCTAGGTGCCGGCTGAGCTAGAGGCCAAAATCTTGAGGTAGGCACTTTGCAAAAAACAGCTCTGTTTTCTGTGATGTGTCCACGTTGTGTTTTGGGGCATATCCTGTCGCGGGCGCTAGGTCTACCCACACAAGTGAGGTATAATTTTTATCGGGAGACTTGGTGGAACATAGAATAGCAAAACAAGTGTTAATGCCCCTTGTCTTTCTCTACATTTTTCCCTTCCAAATGTAAGACAGTGTGTAAAAAATAAGGCCCGTATTTATACTTTTAGACGCTAATCTGCGCTAACGCAGTTTAGCGTCAAAAAGTTTAGCGCCGGCTAACGCCATTCTGAAGCGCCATGCGGGCGCCGTATTTATTGAATGGCGTTAGCCGGCGCTAGCAGACCGGCGCTTCCTGGTGTGCTTGGAAAAAAACCACGTACACCAGGCAGCGCCGGCGTAGGGAAAAATGGCGTTAGGGCGTCTTAAAATGGGGCAAGTCAGGTTGAGGCAAATAAATCGCCTCCACCCGATTTGCGCCATTTTTTACGACGCCCAGATGCCATTTACATGACTCCTGTCTTAGTAAAGACAGGAGTCATGCCCCCTTGCCCAATGGCCATGCCCAGGGGACTTATGTCCCCTGGGCATGGTCATTGGGCATTGTGGCATGTAGGGGGGCACAAATCAGGCCCCCCTATGCCAAAAAAAAATATAATTTTTTTTAAAAAATTATACTTACCTGAACTTACCTGAATGTCCCTGGGATGGGTCCCTCCATCCTTGGGTGTCCTCCTGGGGTGGGCAAGGGTGGCAGGGGGGTCCCTGGGGGCATGGGAGGGCAGCTGTGGGCTCATTTTGAGCCCACAGGTCCCTTAACGCCTGCCCTGACCTAGGCGTTAAAAAGAGGCGCAAATGCAGGGTTTTTTGCCCCGCCCACTCCCGGGCGTGATTTTTGCCCGGGAGTATAAATACGACGCATTTGCGTCGCAGTCATTTTTTTAGACGGGAACGTCTACCTTGCATCTCATTAACGCAAGGAAGGCGTTCACGCAAAAAAATGACGCTCATTCATCATACTTTGGCGCTAGACGCGTCTAACGCCAAAGTATAAACATGGCGTTAGTTTTGCGCTGAATTTGCGTTAAAAAAAACGACGCAAATTTGGCGCAAACTGAGTATAAATATGCCCCTAAGTCTATTGGAGAAATGCCCTGTAATTCACATGCTAGTATGGGCACCCCGGAATTCAGAGATGTGCAAATAACCACTGCTTCTCAACACCTTATCTTGTGCCCATTTTGGAAATACAAAGGTTTTCTTGATAGCTATTCTTTACTCTTTATATTTCAGCAAATGAATTGCTGTATACCCGGTATAGAATGAAAACCCACTGCAGGGTGCAGGTCATTTATTGGCTCTGGGTACCTAGAGTTCTTGATGAACCTACAAGCCCTATATATCCCCGCAACCAGAAGAGTCCAGCAGACGTAACAGTATATTGCTTTCGAAAATCTGACATTGCAGGAAAAAGCTACAGAGTAAAACGTAAAGAAAAATTGATGTTTTTTTCACCTCAATTTCAATATTTTTCTTTTTCAGTTGTTATTTTCTGTAGGAGACCCTTGTAGGATCTACACAAATTACCCCTTGCTGCATTCAGAATTTTGTCTACTTTTCAGAAATATTGTGGTTTCTGGGATCCAGCGTTGGTTTCATGCCCATTTCTGTCACTGACTGGAAGGAGGCTGAAAGCACACAAATTCGTAAAAATGGGGTATGTCCTAGTAAAATGCCAAAATTGTGTTGAAAAATTAGGTTTTCTGATTCAAATCTGCCTGTTCCTGAAAGCTGGTGATTTTAGCACCGCAAACCCTTTGTTGATGCCCTTTTCAGGGAAAAACCCACAAGCCTTCTTCTGCTGCCCCTTTTTCCAATTTTTTTGAAAAAAACTAAATTTTCACTGTATTTTGGCTAATTTCTTGGCCTCCTTCTGGGGAACCCATGAAGTCTGGATACCTCTAGAATCCCTAGGATGTTGGAAAAAAAGGACGCAAATTTGGCTTGGCTAGCGTATGTGGACAAAAAGTTATGAGGGCCTAAGCGCAAACTGCACCAAATAGCCAAAAAAAGGCTCGGCACAGGAGGGGGAAAAGGCCTGGCAGTGAAGGGGTTAAGGACCTGACGTACTGCAGACTTGACCCAAACACCTATACTCCCCACGGGGGCCATTATGTAGATGGACATCAGTCATAGTCCCTGCCAGTAGACAGCATAAATATAAATGCACACACATACATCAATGAAGGGGCCAAAATATGGTATATGTACTCACCCCCTTATGACTGCTGTGCAGCCTTCAAGCGCCCATCCAGGTCCGGGTACGCCACCGCAAGGATGCATTGCATAAGGGGGGGTCAGTGCCCGATGGGTACCCCTTCCTCGTTGGGAGGACTTCCCCAGCTGCGCCTCACAGATCTGCCTTCCATCTCTTCCTGCAGTGGGTGCTCCGCTGGTTGTAGACCCCCAGGGTCCACACTTCTTTGGCAATGGCATGCTAAAGTCCCCTCTTCTGGTGGGCGCTTACCTAAAAGGGACACACAGAAAAGTAATCTAAAAGATAGCTATGTGGGTGCCATCGATGGCACCCACATAGCTATCTTCCCCCCAGGAGTCAGTGAACAGGTGTACAGAAACAGGAAGAACTTTTATTCCATGAACATTCAATTGGTGTGTACTGCAGACAAGTACATCTCACATGTGAATGCCATGTTCCCTGGTTCAGTCCATGATTCCTTTGTGCTGAGGAACAGTAGTGTGCCACACAAGATGGAACAACTACAAGAGGACAGAGGGTGGATCATAAGTATGTGTTTCTGACACTTATTGCCACGTAGCAGACAGCCAGGCTGTCTGCCTCTGAGGGTTGTCAATGATAGTCCTGTTTTGCACCTTTTTCTAGGTGATTCTTGCTATCTCAACTTGTGTTGGCTCCTGACACCACTGAGGAATCCTGGAACAGATGCAGAGAGTAATTACATTGATGCCCATGGATGTACTAGGAAGGTGATAGAGCACACAATAGGTCTCCTGAAGGCTAGATTTTGTTGCCCACATATCTCTGGTGGTTCCATGGCCTATGGGACTGAAAAGGTGTGTAGAATAGTGGTGGCCTGCTGCATTCTGCACAATGTGGCTGTGAGAAACTCTATCCCCCTCTTGGGGGAGGAGGGTGCTGTATATCCAGACCAGCTTCCTCAGAGAGGGGATGAGAGTGATGGTAATGATGAGGATGGGGAAGATGTGAATACCAGGACCCAACTGATACAACTCTACTTCCAGTAACTTTGTGGAACAATTGGATGAGATTGCTGTCTGTGCATCATACTGGCAGTGGGTCTTGTCATCTAGGGGGGTGTTGGGTCAATACTCATTGCCTCTGTGACCAGGTCTGCATAGGATAGGTTACAATATAGTTCGACACATCTGTAGGCACAACAACATGTAATGCGTGTGGTGCATTTCCTGCTACTCAGATAATAATAAAAGAGTTATCATAAAGTTGCATCCATACTTCACTTTGTTTAAGCTTAATGACAGGGGACATTGTGTTTTATTTGATGCTGGTATTAAATTGTGCAGATTACCGTGATGGGAGTGGGCTACTGGTGGTTGTACAATATGGCAACATGGTTGCAGCATTGTTGGCAGCAGTGGTAGGTCCATCAATGTTTACAAGAGTTTGTTGAAGTTTTCACACAGTTTGGTTGTTGATTCAGTGGGACACTTGGAGGACAGTTCTTTCCAGAGTCACTTCTTTGAGGAGGCCTTAGTCTGGGCAGGTGTTCCTGTGCCATATCTGGACCTGAGGGTCCATTTGGGCGCCTGGTGTTGGCCTGTACAGGTTGAGATGGATGTCCCCTGTGTGTCCTGAAAGGGTGGTACATGTGCAGTTGCTGCTGATGCTCTTGTTGTCCGGTCTGTATCCTGGCCTGTAGTAGGGGCTTCCTGGTCTGTGTGGGCCTCAGGCTGTGTTGGGACAAGGTGCCTGCTATGCTGGCCATTATAGCATTGTGCAGTTTCCACTGCTCCATGGCCTCTTGGTGGTGTGCTAGCTGCATCCTTTGACTCTGCTACTATCTGGGACAATCCGTCCTGGGTATGGTGATATGCTCCCAGGACCTCAGATATCACGTCCTGGGCTGCAGCATCCATCCTGCGGCCTCCCCCACTGGGCCTAGCCCCCTGTGCCTGTGTCCGCTGCACAGGTATGGCGGTACCACTTGTACTGGGGCCATCGTCTTCCTGGAACATGCCCATGTCAACCTTACAATGTGGGGATCTATGTTGCTACTGATCTTAAGAGCATGTTGCAGTGCAAGGTTTTTAAGCACTTGGTCAGAATCTTTGATAGTCCCCATCTTTAAAAAGGGTGATTGCTCTGATCCAACTTGCTACACGCCTAGTTCCTTGCTAGATTGTCTAGTAAAGGATGCGGGAAGAATCATTTTGAAAAGGTTGGCGGAAAATAACGACATATTATCTAACATCCAATATGGTTTCCAAAGAGGCCTAGTGGTGTTTGAGCAAAGTTAAAACCTCAATCTGTTAATTGGAAAGTGTAATCTGGCCAAGAAGGGCCACATGTTTTCTGCCTTTGTTCACTTGTCCAGAGTATTTGATAATGTTTCCATGATAACGTGTGGTCTGTTTTGGAGGAGATTAATGTTGACCTGTTGATAATAGAGTTTCTAGGGGAACTGCATTCAGGGAGTTGAGCGAGAATAGAGTAAGGGCTTAGGGGTGAATGTACGTCATCCTTTAAATAAGAGTGGGGTGTCAGAAAGAGCTGTGTCCTAGCACCTTTTCTATTCAACCTGTACATTAACAGCTTGGATGATGTGTTGACACAATGTTGCGGGGACCTCACACAAACTGGACAGCCCCCAATCCCTGCCCTCCTCTATGCGGATGATTATGTATTAATGGCTCACTCCCCTACGGGTCTACAACACTTACTGACCTGTTTTCCAAATTTATACTGGAATTGGGATTAAAAATCAATCTGGTCAAGACTTTTGTAATGAAGTGAGGGAAGGGTGTTATGAGATGTCATGATCTATTTATTGATAACACTAACATAAGTTTTACAACAACATTTTCCCATCCGGGAGTCCTATTTTCGAGAAATTGTTCCTGGAGTGTTGCCAATAAAGCAAGGAAATTAAGCTTCACAAAAGAAACTTCAGCATTGCTAACTTTTACACACAAACTGGTAAAAAAGCTGTTAGCAAAATGTTAACTGATTACAGGGCTGAATGTGTAGCAACAGCAATGTAAAGGGCAGGTCTCTGGGGCTACAGCGACATTAGCCCCCTTCAAGTAACTGAAAATGTATTTCTTAATTTACTTGCAGATCACTTAGTTGATCATCCCATGTCTGTAATTCAGAAATGGAAATGTCACCTGTGACCATATGTGTGTTTTGGAAATATGATTGTTCCCTATGCGTCTTTAACTAATAATATGTGATAACATGAATCCTCCTATAGAGAGGCTAAGCTACAAAGCTGTAAATCTACACCAAGCCACTGCCCTTCTTGTTATCTATATGATGTAAGTACTTCTTTGTTTTGTGGCGATGTCCTCATATCCCTCTGCATGGAGAACGTGCCACCAAAATCTGTGGCAAATGCACTGGGGGTTCCTTTAGTGAGGTGTCCACCATCCTGGTAAATGACAGGAAGACCTTTGTATTCTACTAAGGTGGATGGTGCGGGCCCAAGTGGGTGGAGCTTCCAGGTGCTTTGCATATTTGCATACTCATAGCAATTTAAAGGGAGAACCATTACTCTGCTCTCACTAGGAGAAGACAAGAAAGAACCCACTCATCAGTCACATACAAATTGTGCAGCAATAGATCACTGATACATTCACCTCCACAAACAATTTAAAATAATTTTCCATTATGGAATCGCTGAGTAAACACTTAATAGAAGAGGGGACCATGCGGCCCCCCACTCCCTGGGCTGATTTAGGCCCTGGGGACACCATCCCTTTGGGTCTGGCCATAAACAAACAGAGGAAGGGCTTCACTGCCCTCGTCCTAAGGCCACTTTTGGCCAGGGACCCCATCCCATGGGGCCCAGTTTTCATTCAAAAAAGGAGGAGGATCAATGGGCCCCATTCCTGGACCAATTTTGGCACTGGGGACCCCATCCCCCAAGGCTCAGCCATGTCTTCTGGGTGCTCACCAGGGCATCCAGTATGCAATAGGACAGTAGTGGGAGCCTTAAGGTCCCTGCAGCCTCCAGTGGGAGCCTGCATCGCTATTTCACACAGGGAGCTGCTAAACATGCACCTCCTTGTGTGCAGGAGCAATTGTTACATCTCTTTGTCTGCGAGCATGTCTGTCTCTTGCCTGCTGGAACCAGAGTGTTTGCTTTTGCTTGGTGGGAGGTGTCAAAGCCCCCACTAAGCAAAAGCAAACAGCTTTATCCTAGGGGTGGGCATCCAGGGACATAGCAGGAGCCAGCCCTTGGGGTGTGGTGGTCCTCAGGGCCATGATAGGCTCCAGGAGGGGGGCACGCAGTCCCCTCCAGTGTTTCCAATTTGACCCAGGGATGTGGTGGTCCTTGATAGTGCCCCTTCTTATTTTATTTAGTAAACCCGGGGAGGTGGCAATCAAACACTTCCTGGTTGAAGTGTTGGCAGCCAAACTCATTATTCTTTGCAAAGTAATCATGGAGGAAACATGGCCCTATATATACAAGTATTGATTTCCTTAAATTTCTCTACAACTACTGGAGGAATGTACACAATATGCAAAAAGGCGAAATCTGCTGTGCAAAATCTACTCTCATTTGATATGTCATCAGTGATATCATCAATGATGTCACTGACCATGTCATAAGTGATGTAACATGTGAGGTCCTGTTATAGACGTTGCAAGAATGGCTGAAGGGAATGCTCCACCAACATATGCACAATCCCAAGATATTACTGAAGAAAATGAAAGTCAACAGGTGCTTTCTTCATTAAGAAAGGAGAATGATGTATGGCACTTTTTTGCCAAACCAAGCAGAGAAAAAAAGTCAGTGCAAGAATTGCTAAATGTAACCTCTGTGGAAAAGAGCTGTCTCGTGGTACATTGAAAAAATAGAGCCATGGGATATTGAGCAGGTGGAAGCATGTGCACACAATCCACGAACGGGCATATCGACGTATGATGAGAAAAAAGAAGGAACACATTTGAGTGGAGAAGCTGGGACAGCATCATCTGCCCATGCTACTGCTCAAAACATCAATATGCCACCAACGTGCATCGAATTACATTGAATGGTGACATCTGCTGTAATCTTGGGGTTGCAAAAATTAAATATGTCAGTGTTTTTTTTTTTAAGGTGAAAAAGCACAGTTGCAATTTTTTTTTGTTGATTTTTTTTCTATAAAGAAACTGTAGTTGCACAATATTGTGCTTTGATAATGCAAAACAAATTGCATTTAGGCTTCTCCCAAATGTCAATACATTTTCTGAAGAAAAAGAAGTTAAAAAAGTTGTTCCAAAAAAATCTACAAAAAAGATTCTTCTTAAGACCACCACTGAATCAAACAAAGATCTGTGTTTGAGTCTTTATTATGGATCGGTATTTGCATGCCTGTTTCAGTGTTTGTATGACTTTCCACTTGCATATATAAGTGTATTTATCAGTTTGTGTTTGAGTATCTTAGTCTATGTATATGTGTATACTTGGGTGTGCCAGTGTATGTATGAATGTGAGTGTGGTTGTCCTAATATATATATAATAGTGTATGTGTGGGTGTGTCAAAGTATGGATCAGTATCTTCCTGGCTGTGTTAGTGTTCCCATGAGTTTGTAGTTGTGTGTGTCAGTGTATACATTAGTCTGTGCCTGGTTGTCTCAATGTATGTATTATTGTGTGCTTGACTGTGTCACTTTAAGTATTAGTGTATGTCTGGATGTATCAGTTTATACATCAGTGTACATCTGGGTGTGTAGTGTATGAAATAATGTGTGCCTGGGTGTGTCAGTGTGTATGCATAAGTGTGTTTCTGGGTGGGTCAGTGTTTGTCAGTGTGTGCATCAGTGTGACCCTGGGTGTGTCAGTGTATATGACAGTGTGTCCTTGGATGTATGAGTGTATGCATCAGTTTCTCACTGGGTTTGTTAGAGTATGCATCAGTCTCTGCCTATGTCTGTCAGTGTATGCATTAGCATGTATCTGGGTGTGTTAGTGTATGTATTAATGTGTCTTTGGATGTATTATTGTATACATCAGTGTGGCTCTGAATGTTTCAGTGTATTAAATCATTTGGGTCTGGGTGTGTCAGTGGATGCATGATTTGCATTTGGGTGTGTCAGTTTATGCTGTAGTATCTGCATGGCTGTATCACCCTTGGCGTGGTCTCCCTTAACTTTTTGCCTCTGATCCCCAGGTTGTTGATGTGTGCTGGACTCTGATTTTGCTGGTTTTGTTACTCTGGGCACTTTACCACTGCTAACCAGTGCTAAAGTGCAAGTGCTCCTTTACAAAATGTGTATGTAATTGGCTTATCCATGATTGGCATATTTGATTTCCTAGTAAGTCCCTAGTAACGTGCACTAGAGGTACCAGGGCCTGTCAATCAAATGCTACCAGTGGGCCTGCAGCACTGGTTGTGCCACCCACATAAGTAGATCTGTAATCATGGCTCAGACCTGCCACTGCAGTGTCTGTGTGTGCAGTTTTAACTGTAAATTTGATTTGGCAAGTGTACCCACTTGCCAGGCCTAAACCTTCCCTTTTCTTACATATAAGACACCCTTAAGGTAGGCCCTAGGAAGTCCCAAGGGCAGGGTGCAGAGTATGGTTAAGGTAGGACATAAAGTAATATGTTTTATATGTCCTGACAGTGCAATATTGTTAAATTCGTTTTTCACTGTTGCAAGGCCTGTCCCTCCCATAGTTTAACATTGGGGCTGCCTTTAAATCTGATTAAAGTGTAGATTCCCTTTGGGAGCGGATGGACATCTGGAGTTTGGGGTCTCTGAGCTCACAATTTAAAAATGCATCTTTTAGTAAAGATGATTTCGAGATTGTGTGTTTGAAAATGCCACTTTTAGAAAATGAGCATTTTCTTACTTATACGATTTCTGTGACTCTGCCTGTTTGGGGATTCCCTGTCTGGGTCAGTTTGACAGTTGGGCTGGTTGCACCTCAAACTAGACAGTGACAAAAAGGGAGCTGGGGTGTAGTCTGCATTTCCTGATGAGCCATCTGTGATAGAAGGGAGGGGAGGATTGGTCACTTACACCTGAACGGGCAGTGCCTGTCCTCACACAATGCAGTCTCCGACCCCCTGGTGAGAGTCTGGGGCCTGGCCTGGGCAAGGCAGGATTTCACATTCAAAAGAGACTTTACTTTGAAATAGGCCTACGTCAAAGGAGAAATTGGGTATAAGAAGGGCACCCAAAACCACAGACGTCAGAAACACTTCTGGAAACAAGAGTAACCTCTGCCTGGAGAAGAGCTGAAGAGCTGAGGAAGAAGAGCTGTCCTGCCTTTGACTGTGCTTTGTGGAGCTATCCTGCAGTTGCTGCTTCTGCCAGAGTAAGAGGGCAGAGACTGGACTTCCATTGGTGTGTTGCAATGTGCACGAGAGTATACCTGGGAGTGTTAATTTAAAGATTATTGTGTGCCTTTGTGTATTACTATATGTAAAGGAGTGTCCCTGAGTCTGTCACTGTATGATGAGGAGTATACCTGGGTGTGTCAGTGTATTCATAAGTGTCTGACTGGGTGTGTTAGTATATGCATACATGTGTGCCTTTGTATGTTACTATGTGCATGAGAGTGTACCGAGTTATGTCAGTCTATAGATTATTGTGTGCCTGTGTGTTTCACGCTATGCATAAGAGAGTCCTTGGATGTCTTAGTGTATACATAATTGTGGACCTGGGCGTCTAAGTGAATGCATCAGTGTGTGACTGCATCTTTGAGAGTCTGTACCTATGTATGTTTCAATATATCAGTGTATGTGTTAGTGTTTGTCAAAGTTTCTAAGGTTAGGTTTCAGTGTTTCGTCAATGTGTTAGTGTATACATACATGTAAACAACTGTATCTACATTAATGTATTGCTGGATTAGTATCATTACCTATCTGTAGCTGGGTACATTTATGGATAGAGAAAGATGTACCTAGTTACCTACATTAGTGCAGTAATATCATATTTTTACATGTAAAAAAATAGGCAAAACATTCATATAAGTTAAAGTTTGATTGTATTAGGTTATTCATTTGTAATAAAATAATATAGCAAATTTTAAAACATAACAAATATTTACGACTAAATAGAAATTTAGAGCTATTCTTTAAACATGTTAAATTTCCTTATCCACTGTTCTCAGCTTTTATATTTTTGCACTATACAATAAGTGCACATAGATACTCATCCTTGAGCAGTGGTATGGGGTAAACAGTCATATAGACTTTAAAAAAAACATGAGTGCATAGCATGTTATTTCAAGCTAACATTACTAAGGCCCTCATTATGAGTTTGGTGGGCGGCAGGCCTTCAGTGAGGGCAGAGCACCGCTCACCCTATTTGGAGTTCACCACAGGGCCAGCGGGCAGAAACAGCTTTTCCGCCCACCAGCCATGTGGTGAACAGGGCTTTCACATTGCAGCCAGCTCGTAATCGAGCCGGTGGCAATGTGGTGGTACGGCGGGTGCATTCCACTGCCCGTAATTCCCCAGTGGAACCGCTATGGAAAGGCTGCGGCTATGGGGACTCATACTTGCAGTGCTGCCCTGGTGGATTACAACCACTGGGCCTGCCAGGCTGTCAGTGGCGACAACCTGGCGGTGTCGGCAGTCCAACTGTGGCAGCTCCGCCACGGTCGTAATATGGCAGTCTTCACCGCCGGCCCGTTGGCAGTGGGACTGCAACAGTAGACCACCAGACTCGTAATGAGGGCCTATGTGTGGTACTCACTAGGAGAATTAACTAAACTCTTTCAGTCATAGTTGTCAAATTATATAAAGAATATTGTAGCTTTTTAATGCACTTAATGTGTATGAATCATGCTAGTAGTTTGGAAAGTGTCTGAGGCCTTCACCCTTGGTAGGCAGCATTATGTCCTAAAGTTCACTCATCCATTAAAGATGACTATAGTCTGTCATCAGATTTTCTTTTTTATCTTCAGTAGATGTATATTGTAGTTAACAGATTGTGATCTCCATTTTCAGTTCAGTACTATGGGGGTCATTCCGACTTTGGCGGGCGGCGGAGGCCGCCCGCCAAAGTAACCCCGTCGGAAGACCGCTCCGCGGTCAAGAGACCGCGGGGGTCATTCCGACTTTCCCGCTGGGCCGGCGGGCGACCGCCAAAAGGGCGCCCGCCGGCCCAGCGGGAAAGACCCTGCAACAAGGAAGCCGGCTCCGAATGGAGCCGGCGGAGTTGCAGGGGTGCGACGGGTGCAGTGGCACCCGTCGCGATTTTCACTGTCTGCAAAGCAGACAGTGAAAATCCTGCTGGGGCCCTGTTAGGGGGCCCCACGACACCCGTTCCCGCCATCCTGTTTCTGGCGGTGAAAACCGCCAGAAACAGGCTGGCGGGAAGGGGGTCGGAATCCCCATGGCGGCGCTGCAAGCAGCGCCGCCATGGAGGATTCCCCCAGCCGGGGGAAATCCGGTGGGAAACCGCCGGACCCGGCTGGGAGACCGCGGCTTTACAGCCGCGGTCAGAATGCCATATGAAGCACCGTCAGCCTGTTGGCGGTGCTTCCGGCATCCTCCACCCTGGCGGTCATAGACCGCCAGGGTTGGAATGAGGCCCTATGTCTCTAATTTCCATCCAATACAAAGAATATTTCTACATTCAGAAGCCCTTAGAATGACATCATCCTTGTTAGACTCTATGATGCCTTATATTCTACTATTAAAAGCCCCATCTATGTACTATTCCATTTCTTTGGTAGTAATCCTCCTTAGAACTTTGGTTGAAGAAACAGAAGGTAAGAATTTGGTAATTGATACTGCACTCTCTGTGTAAATATAAGCTTATTATCATTAAACTCTGCCCATCCAGTTGTATTTTTTATGTAAATGGTGTAATGGCCCGATGTGATACCCACCCCCTCATGAGATTTGTCCTGCTTTGAAATTTGTGATTTGAGTTTCCAATTTAGTTCCATCTACTTTGCATTGTTGTAGCATTAAGATTATATACTTCCCAGTTTTTCTTATGCTCAAACTTGAAAAAAGGTCTTAGTTGCATTTCATGTATGTATTATTTTGTGAAGCATCTTTGAACAACTTTTCAAAACTGACAGTTTTAGAATCTGGCAGGGTTAGGTAGATAAATCTTTCTCAATATGTTTCTGTTATTGAAGTAAAAGAACAATGTTTGCAGTCATTCTGCCATGAGTAACTTAGTCCAAACAGGTAATCAAGAAGTACCATCTCTTCTTCTAAAATACCTAGCAGGACCATCAAAAATTATTGTGTATCTTCTTGAGTATTTCTTTGTGAAGTGTCCAGATCCAGAGCATATAGCTGCATTATTTCTAATACAAAATGAAAAGCATGTTTTTGTTCTATCACTGCACAACCGTTCTAACAAAGTCAACAGTGCAGAACATAAATGTTTTTTCCTTCTCTCTTTAAGTTCATGGATAATAGTAAGTAAACAGAAAAATGCATTAACAACTACATTAGCTTAGCAGTTGACTCCAGATAAATTTGATAACTGGTAAACTACAATTGCACCATCAGTTTTACTATTTTTTTCTCTGATACTTCTTTATTTTCTTTTTTCATCTTCTTCTCTGGAACATCATTCAGATATTTTGAAATTTCTCATTTTGGAAAGATAGTAGGCTTTTTGTAAACTGGATAGTGCCCTAGATGGGGAACATACAGGGTTCTCAAATGGTTGTACTCCAATACACAACTGGAATCAGCATTTACTTTACTGTCATCAAAGTCTATTAGATACAAACAAGACAAAGTTCTTATGCGTGGTGCTACATAATACATACCTTCCTTAAATACAATGTTACCAAGGTTGATAAAAGCTGCATCTGCACTTAATCCCTTTGCTGCCAGGCCTTTTCCCCCTTCTGTGCTGAGCCTTTTTTTGGCTATTTGGGGCAGTTCGCGCTTAGGCCCTCATAACTTTTTGTTCACATAAGCTACCCACGCCAAATTTGCGTCCTTTTTTTCCAACATCCTAGGGATTCTAGAGGTACCCAGACTTTGTGGATTCCCCCGAAGGAGACCAAGAAATTAACCAAAATCCAGTGAAAATTTTGTTTTTTTTAAAAAGAATGTGAAAAAAGGGCTGCAGGAGGCAGCTCGTGGTTTTTTCCCTGAAAATGGCATCAACAAAGGGTTTGCAGTGGCAAGATCACCATCTTCTCAGCTTTCAGGAACAGGCAGATTTGAATTGGAAAACCCAATTTTTCAATACAATTTTGACATTTTACTGGGACATACCCCATTTTTACTATTTTTTGTGTTTTTAGCCTCCTTCCAGTTAGTTACCAAAATGGGTGAGAAACCAATGCTGGATCCCATAAAGCTAAACATTTCTGAAAAGTAGACAAAATTCTAAACTCAGAAAGGGGTCATTTGTGTACATCCTTCAAGTGTTTCCTACAGAAAATAACAGCTGAAAGAAAAAGATATTGAAATTGAGGGGAAAAAAACTGCAAATTTTCTCCACGTTTTACTCTGTAACATTTTCCTGCGATGTCAGATTGTTTAAAGCAATATATGTTACGTCAGCTGGACTCTTCTGGTTGTGGGGATATATAGGGCTTGTAGTTTCATCAAGAACTCTAGGTACCCAAAGCCAATAAATGAGCTGCACCTTGCAATGGGTTTTTATTCTATACCGGGTATACAGCAATTAATTTGCTGAAATATAAAAAGTGAAAAATAGGTATCAAGAAGACCTTTGTATTTCCAAAATGGCCACAAGATAAGGTGTTGAGAAGCAGTGGTTATTTGCACATCTCTGAATTTCGGGGTGCCCATACTAGCATGTGAATTACAGGGCATTTCTCAAATAGACGTCTTTTTTACACACTGCCTTACATTTGGAAGGAAAAAATGTAGAGACAGACAAGGGGCAATAACACTTGTTTTGCTATTCTGCGTTTCCTCAAGTCTCCCGCTAAAAAGGGTACCTCACTTGTGTGGGTCAGCCTAGCGCCCACGAAAGGAAATGGCTCAAAACACAACGTGGACACATCACATTTTTTCACAGAAAACAGAGGTGTTTTTTGCAAAGCGCCTACCTGTGGATTTTGGCCTCTAGCTCAGCCGGCACCTAGGGAAACCTAGCAAACCAGCACATTTCTAAAAACTAGACACATAGGGGAATCCACGATGGGGTGACTTGTGGGGCTCTGACCAGGTTCTGTTACCCAGAATCCTTTGCAAACCTCAAAATTTGACCAAAAAAACACTTTTTCCTCTCATTTCGGTGACAGAAAGTTCTGGAATCTGAGAGGAGCCACAAATGTCCTTCCACCCAGCGTCCCCCCAAGTCTCCCGATAAAAATGGTACCTCACTTGTGTGGGTAGGCCTAGCGCCCACGAAAGGAAATGGCCCAAAACTCAACGTGGACACATCACATTTTTTCACAGCAAACAGAGGTGTGTTTTACAAAGTGCCTACCTGTGGATTTTGGCCTCTAGCTCAGCCAGTACCTGGGGAAACCTAGCAAACCAGCGCATTTTTTTAAAATAGACACCTAGGGGAATCCAAGATGGGGTGACTTGTGGGGCTCTGACCAGGTTCTGTTACCCAGAATCCTTTGCAAACCTCAAAATTTGGACAAAAAAACACTTTTTCCTCTCATTTCGGTGACAGAAAGTTCTGGAATCTGAGAGGAGCCACAAATTTCCTTCCACCCAGCGTTCCCCCAAGTATCCCAATAAAAATGGTACCTCACTTGTGTGGGTAGGCCTAGCGCCCACGAAAGGAAATGGCCCAAAACACAACGTGGACACATCACATTTTTTCACAGAAAACAGAGGTGTTTTTTGCAAAGTGCCTACCTGTTGATTTTGTCATCTAGCTCAGCCGGTCCCGGGGGTGCAGAAATGGCCTAAAATAAATTTGCACCCCCAAACCCCCCGAGGAGCGACCCTTGCCTACGGGGTCGCTCCCCCTGCATGACATTGGCGCAAAAAAAGATCCAATCGGCCGATTTGCCCCCAAGGGGGGCAGAAATGGTCTAAATACAATTTGCCCCCCAGGGGAGCAACTCTTGCCTAATGGGTCGCTCCCCATCTATAAAAAAACAAACAAACAAAAAAAAAGAAAAAAAAAATTGCCCTGGCACCTAGAGGTTTCTGCCCCCCGGGGGCAGATCAGCCTAATAACAATAGGCCGATCTGCCCCCGGGGGGGGCAGAAATGGCCTAAAATAAATTTGCCCCCCCACCCCTCGGGGAGTGACCCTTGCCTACGGGGTAGCTCCCCTTGCGTGACCCTTGGCACAAAAAAAAAGATCCCTGGTGCCTAGTGGTTTCTGCCCCCCTTGGGGGCAGATTGACCTAAAATCGGCTGATC
Organism: Pleurodeles waltl; assembly: GCF_031143425.1. Lineage (NCBI taxonomy): Eukaryota > Metazoa > Chordata > Amphibia > Caudata > Salamandridae > Pleurodeles > Pleurodeles waltl. The sequence continues at coordinate 1,027,136,540 of NC_090448.1, read as the reverse complement.
TGCCCCCAAAGGGGGTAGAAATGGCCTAAATACAATTTGCCCCTTCATGGGAGCGATCCTTGCCTAAGGGGTCGCTCCCCATCTGTAAAACAACAACAACAACAAAAATCTCCGGTGCCTAGTGGTTTCTGCCCCCCTTGGGGGCAGATTGGCCTAATTAAAATAGGCTGATCTGCCCCCCAGGGGGGCAGAAATTGCCTAAACTAAATTTGCCCCCCAGGGGAACGAACCTTGCCTAAGGGGTCGCTCCCCTTGCGTGAAATTCGCAGAAGTAAAAACTCCCTGGTGTCTAGTGGTCTCTGTCCCCCTTGGGGGCAGATTGGCCTCATAAATATAGGCCAATCTGTCCCCATGGGGGGGCAGAAATGGCCTAAATATAATTTGCCCAATAGGGGAGCGACCATTGCCCAAGGGGCCGCTCCCCACCTCAAAAATATAAAACAAAACAAAAACAAAAAAAACTGAAAAAAATGTTCCCTGGTGCCTAGAGGTTTCTGCCCCCCCTGGGGGCAGATCGCCCTAATTATAGGTCGAAATGCCCCCTGGGGGGGCAGAAAAGGCCTTTAAAAAAAATGCCCCCCCTGGGAGCGACCCTTGCCCAAAGAGTCGCTCCCTCATGCCAATTACATTGAAAAAAAAACAATCCCTAGTGTCTAGTGGGCGTTTTAGCAGCCGGATTGCTTGCAATCCGGCTGCTAAAACGCTGAGAGAGACTTTAAAGGGACGGAAATAACTTTCCTTCCCTTTGAAGTCTCTCGGCCTCCTCCACGTGATCGGAAGAGAAATGCTTTTGCACAGGGGGGTGGGGGGTCGGGGTTGGAAGGGTAAGGGCTTCCCCTTCCATCCCTGCCTTAGGGGGTGGGGGGGAACCTCACAGAGGGAGCGCTAGCGCTCCCTCTGGGCTCTTTGCCCAGGACGTAATGGTTACGTCCTGGGCACACGAGCACTGTGCCTCAGGATGTAACCATTACGTCCTGGGCACAGAAGGGGTTAAACCTCAAGACTTATGTATTGTTACAGCATATGCTAGAGATATTGGAAACTGCTTTCTATGTACATTCAGGTCTTTCACAAGTTCGAAATGCACAACATATCTTGCTATCTGTTTTAAATATTCAAATTCATCAACTTTAATTGCTAGATACTGAAATTCATTTCTGTTTGGATATAGAATAAAATCTATTATTTTTCCAATAGCTCCATTAACTAATTCTTCTCCAACTTAAAAATTATGCTGTAAAATGATTCTACAGTTCTTACAAACACAGAGACACTTCTGATCCTGCAGTTTTGGAAACAGATTTTTCCAAAGAATTCCGTTTTGACTCCTTGACGTTCCATTCAATCAATTGATATCAATGCTAATATTTGTTCATTCTCTAGTTGTAGTAATTGTTCGTTAAAATTTGTGCATTCTTGAATCATAGACATTAACCACAAAATTGACTTTTCCTGTACAATAAATTCAAACATTAGCTCTGCTGCACATTTTTTCGACTGAAACATGTTATTTTGAAGTTGTGTTTCCAAACAATGTTTCCTTCTTTTCACACTAGTTGTACTCTTATTCCCTCAAAATACTTCCATATTGCTTATCATATGCTTGCTGCAGGTTTGTAATGAGTTACTTGTATTGGAAATTAAACCAAATGTTTACATTTCCAAGGCTTCCTCAAGAACTATGAGCTGCTTCATGTGATGGAGCCTTAAATATAGGTTGTCCTTACTCAGGGGTAAGTTGTACTAAATCACCAAAAACAATCACATGTTTTCCTCCAATGAGAACATCATAGTCACTCTTTAATATCTGTTGCATTTTTAAATGCACAAAGGCAAGCATTACGTTTGAGACTATGCGCACCTCAACAATGATTAAAAGCTATAGGGGCTGTTTTAAGAGCCCCTAGCGCCATCCTAACAAAACATTAGCATTATATTTTTTACACTAATGTGGCGTTATAGGGCCAAAAATGCCCCACCATATTTACAAAGTGGCACAATCCATGCATTGTGTCATTTTGTAACCCCTGCGCTACATGCCTGCACCAGGCATAATGTATGTAAAAGGGGCTTTCCCCTGTTAGGGGAGCTGAACAAATAATGCAAGGAAATCTAAGAGATTTCCCTGCACCATTTTTCTCAGCACTTTTAATGCCTGCTCAGAATACAATGGACCCCCATGTACTCTGCACAGTTAGCGCCAACATGTTGGTGCTACTCCAGCAGAGAACATCAATAGTGTCAAAAAAATTATGCTATTGCCCCCTACCTTGCGCCATGGAGTGCAGTATTTTAAATATGGGGCAAACATGGTAGCGGTAGAGGGGCGCTAAGGGGCAGAAGGAAAGTGAAATTAGCCCCTTAATTTCTTCAAAGCTCTGGAAACTTCATGGCAAGCTTCTGCAGATACCGTTTTGAATTCAAATGTATTGTGTTCAACAGGGAGTTTTAGTAGACGATGCAAGGTAATTCCTTTGTTATTGTGTGCTGCTAATCCAGTAGGAGCTGTTACTACATACAGCAAAATGGAGTCTGTAGTCTTCTGTAGAAATGTTGTTGGAACTTGTAGTAGAAAGCTTTTTCCAGTGCCCACATGTCCACTGACATACAAAAGAATTGGTTTAAAACTGGATTGTTCTTGTGCAGTAGTCCGTGGTCTATCCTTCCTTTAACTTCTATATATACTTCTTTCTGCTCATTATTGAGTTACTCTACTAACTCTTCCAACGTAAAATGTTCTTCTTTTACTTGTTGCTTTCCTGTCTCCACTTCATTCTTTGCTACGGCTGCTTCATTTTCTATTACTGGCTGTCTAAGAGGATCTTGACTAAGAGGTGCAGAACTTGGCTGCTTGTGAGTTTTCCTTTGCAATCTCAGAAGCAATTATTTCTTCTTGTTCAATTTCTTCATTAAAGATTTTCATATAGCTTGGAAATATTGGACACTGAATAATGTCTTTCACAGCATTGAAAGAGTCTTCATATGTGTCGAATTGTCCAAGTAACTCTGTTTCAGATCGCCAATGTTTGAATAACTGGAGAAGTGCCAAGTAGAACGTTTTCTATGGTTGATTAAGCTACCCTTTGCATGCCAAACTAAACACTCATCACAACCAACTACACTATATTCGCCCTCATCAATATTTTCTAAAACATTAATTCTGTACCTGTAGTGTTGCAGAATTTCAGAAAGGCACATATTTTCAAGTTGTGGACTTCTTTTTGGATAGTACATGTCTAGCATATTTGTTTTTAGAATATTTGTACTGTCTGGATCAAATACTGCTAAGTAATACATTTCTGGCTAACATTTCAAGACTCTCTTTCATGTGTTGGCAAGGCCTAGGCTAACCCAAACAATTCCTCTAAACTTTGAGAACAAGCTATATGAACTCAAACAATCATAACACTCATATGAGCTTATCTCTCTAAGTGACAGCATTTTCAAGCTGAAACTGCATAATTTCTTCGAAAGAGACGTTTCTACAGAAATCTCCTACCATGTTTCATTCATCTCTGTTTTCTCTGACTTTGTGATATATGAAGTGACATAGCGAGCAACAGCAAAATAACTGTCAGCAACAAACTGTATGCCCATATTTGCATTCCATGATTTCAGGATGACAATATTCTAATTGTTAATATATTTGGAAGCTCTTTTCAGATTATGGCCCTCATCATGACATTGGCGGTAAGTGGTAAAGTGGCGGAAATACCGCCAACAGGCCGGAGGTAATTACTGCAAAATTATGACCATGGCGGTGAGAACTCCCACAGACAGCCAATGCACCACACCATCCACCAGGGCGTTAACACCATGCACCACAGTGGTAGCCATCAACAGCTAAGACAAAGTACTGTCCATCATATCACGACACAGTACACCTCCATGCTTTCCGGGGCAGAACCAACGCCATCAAAAGCCTGGCGCAAACAGAACACAGAAGACGAAAGACTCACCTACAGAGACACAGAGAAGACCAACACTGCCATGGAAACGGAACTGCAAGTCTTCCCGATGCTCTTCTATGCCATGATCTACCTGGAACACCAACATCGACTACGACGGTGAGTACAGCCACCTAGCACACAAGGGAGGAAGGGAGGAAAATGACAGTGACACACACAGGCACAACACAAACTATTCACACACACACCACACATACAACCAGCTGCAGATAAAAAACAATGGCAGACAACATTCTGCAGAATAATGCAAGAACAGCAGGAAGGAAGTAATGAAAATGTATTGAATGTGAAGAGCCACTACATGAACCAATTGGATAAAAAAGAGATATGTACAAATGTCCACAAAAGGCCAATGCCCAGTCCAAATTACAAAGGGCCCACATGGCCACAGGGCACAGTCCAAGGCCCAACTTGTCTCCTGACATCATCTGCACAGAACTCTGCAGGGGCATCATTTTGCATGTGGGCAGGCACCTTAGGGGGATGGGGTTTGGGGGCACCTCAGCCAAAGTCAGGAACGTGCCCACTGGTTCTGGAGGGGGCTCCATGCCCATTTCTCTGTGCTGGGGAGTGCAAGGTCACAGTCTCTCAGGTGGGTGGCCATAGGAAGGGGAGCAAATGCAGTTCAAAGTGGACAAGGTGACAGGGTGGGACACAAGGGGGACAATCTGGAGAGTCTCATTTGTAGGTATGGGGGGGATAAGTAGTAAATGTTGACTTACTAGTGTCCAGTCCTCTGCCTACTCCAGTGAGTCCCTCAGGATTCAGTAATGCCAAGACTTGCTCCTCCCATGCTGTGAGCTGTGGGGGAGGAGGTGGGGATCCACCGCCAGTCCTCTGTATGGTGAGCTGGTGCCTTGCTGCAATGGAACATACCTTCCTCCGTAGGTCGTTCCACCTCTTCCTGATGTCTTCCCTTGTTCTTGGATGCTGTCCACAGTGCTCACCCTGTCCACGATTCTCCGCCAAAGCTCCATCTTCCTTGCAATGGATATCTGCTGTACCTGTGCTCCAAAAGGCTGTGGCTCTACCCTGACTATTTCCTCCACCATGACCCGCAATTTCTCATCTGTGAAATGGGGGTGCCTTTGTGGGGCCATGGGTGTTGTGTGGTGTGTGTAAGTGTGTGGGTGTTGGGTAGTGTGATTGGGTGTGCGTAGTGGAGTGCGCGAGGGATGTATGGGTGTGTGTGTAGTCATCGCAGTGGTCATTATGTCTGTCTGGTGGCAATGATTTTTATTCGTAAAGGGTTGTTGGTAATATGGGTGTGTGTTTTATAGTGGTGTGAGTGGGTGTGTGTGGTGAGTGTATGGGTATCAGATGTGTGTTTTTTTAACTAACCAATGTTGTACAGTTTTGTACTTGGGTGTCCATTCTGAGCGCGGCGGTTTGAACTGCCAATGGTTTATCGCTGTTGAATGTCGCCATGGTGATTTGTGGGTCATGATGTGGTGGGTGTTGTTCTGTTGGTGTAACGGTATGGGTGTTGGTACCAACAGTTTACCACTGACCTTTGGGCTGGCGGATTTGTGTACGTGGCTGTATTCTGTCAGTTTGATGTGTGTGTGTCATAATATGGAGAACGGATATTTGCCACCGCAGCGGTATGTTGGCGGCTGTCAGCATGGTGGTAAGCGGTTCTTACCGCCAATGTCGAAATGACCACCTAAATGTATTTTTGGGTGAATTTCTTGTCAGTGTGTACCTTACTGCAGACAAAAAGCTGTTTACACTTTCCTTTGAGAAGATAGACTTGGAAACCCAAAACGACATCTAGTATAAAACGTTTCTCTGCATCTATATCTTCAATGAAAATATTTGCCCCACCTATGTGTTTGGAAATGTAGAACTTGCTGTCTTAGATGTTTGTTGCTTTCTTTCTTTGGAATGGCACATGTAACATACTGCTCCATAAAAAAAACAGAACAGAGTCATCAGTGTCAGTTCCAAATTTTTGGGCACCCTTTATCCATAACAGCATGTGAATATGAGGAACACCTCTGGCTTGGAACTCTTTTCTCCAAATAAAATCTGTAACTTCTCCAACAGTAGGTTTTGTTTTATTGCACATGAACCCCAAAAAAGCTTGAAACTTGTGATTGAAATATCTCCACTTGTTAGCAGGATCCAAAGAGCAAAGTTTGCCTGCTGTCTTCAAATAGATATAATTTATGTTAGAACTTGCTACTCTTAGAAATGTTAGTAAATCATCCAATGCATACTCTGTACAACTAAGTGTTACAAACCAAATAGGAGGACCTAGATTATGTAGCATACATTTAACTTCTCTGTGACAACGGTACTATTATTTCTTAGTGACACGCTGACAAGCCATCAAATAGATTAAGCTGTACTCTAGATTTTCATCTTTTCCTTCTGCCTTATCAACAAAATCTCTTGCAGAAAGATTTTGGAGAATAACACCTGACTTAAGAATATGGTTAACACCATATGAGTGGCCAGACAAGTCACTCTCAAATAACAAATGGAATATATAAGGAGTACATTGTTGAAACCTAGGATCCTCTGAATATAGTCTAGTTGTCCTATATTCAGATGCTGGTATTTGTACAGGTTGGTTTTCATAACCACAACCTACTCCCTTAGGAAATAGGCGTGGAAAGGAAAAAGCCTCTAAACTTTTTTCCCCATCACTCAAAGGAGCTCCTTTGGCTTGTTTTATTTGAAACAAATTAATAGAATCCCCTACAACATCTTTAGGATGTAGTGGATGAATACCATAGTGTTCATATATTTCATCTGACATCTGCTTTTCCACTTTTTCAGTCTGTCCAGTAGATTGTAGTACTTCATCTTCAACACAGGTTATCTCTCCACTAATATCAACATTAGTATAAAAATGTTATTTTCTTTCAAATAAATTGTAGCTTTTTTAACTTTGACATCTACCAATTCTTGCCAGAATGTTTCGTGGGCACCTCCATTGACGTGAATAATCAGTGGACCATTTACTTCTTTTTCAACACCCACAGTATCAACATTTTGTTTAGTCAAGAGGTAAATACACTACTCTTCTCTTTAGACCTGTTTGTAGTTCTGTTGGTGGTAGTTTCCCTGTTTTTGGCTCAACTTGAACAAGTGCTTGAAATGGATGTAGAGTTTGTACCAAAATTGATTTATACACATTGACTTCATTAGGTTCACATGGCATAGGTACCAACTCTAATTTATTATGAATTGCTCTAGCTGGCATTATATTCTGTTGGAACTTGTCATAGCAATCATACATAATTTTTTCTTTTTGGCTAAATCAAAGTGTTTTCTACAAATAGATATGCACCAAACTCCTGCCACATATAATTATCTTCTTCAGTTTTAGAAAATACATCTAAAACAAGTTTGTTTTTTGTAGTTAGTACGTCAACAAGAAGCACAAACATACCCTGTTTCTCAAAACACACTGATTTGAACTTGTCTATTTCTTTTGTAAATTGTCAATTTTCATTTCTGTGTCTACTTCCTCTACAGCTGCAATCAGTACCTGGTCATTCTCTCAATTCTCTTCTTCAGGGCCAAAGAAAGGGAACTGAATATCTTCAGAAACCTTTTCAACCTCTGCTAAAGTACCATGTAGAAGAGATCTATTCAAATCTTTCTATACATAATGCTGGAGTTTTCACATAGTGCAGTCTCCTTACCAAATCTTGCATTTTGAAATGATGCAGTTAGCATTCTAAAGGGATGAAAAGTACTTTTACACCATTTTTTGGAAGACATTCCAATAAATACCCGTGCAAGTTAGTGTATTTTCTAACTCTGCAAGGATCTAATTCTTTAGGTATTTTAATTTTCTGTTTCAGACTTCTCTATGAAAATTCTCTTAAGAATGTTTTCGATGTATTAATTTATTTCTGACAGATACTACAAATACTACTACACTTCCACTTGTACACAGGAGCCTATTTACGTATTCCTTGTACTTCTTCAGCTATGACTGTGTCTACATTCCTAGCAACTATCTCTTCTTTTTCTACAGGATTACCATCTTTTACTTCATAACTACGACCAGTTGTGTCAACTACATGTACTAAGTTATTCTCCTAGAAATAACTCTCTTCATTAGAAAATGGTTCTGTACTAGATGTGTGCATCCATTCACCTTTAAGGATTTTGCAAAAATGTGTTTTGTTAATACTTCTCTTTCCTAAACTTCCTTTCCTTGTGGACATGACTGTTTTATCTAGTGTCTTCATTCCATTCAATATTAAAATAAAGAGTTGCTCTTTACAAAAAATGCTTTGTCAATTATGTTCTCTATATGATGCTTCTGCTTTATAATAGCACTTCTCCTCTTATTCTTCTTCATCTTCTTCTACAAATTTTGTAGTACTCTGATTTGAAACATATTTACTCTTAACTCCTTAAATAGTTTTTGTCTGAAACTCTGTGGCTTCTTATTGGATTCCCTAATTCTTATAACATAATTTCTTCCAGTTTATTAGTACATTCCAGACTTGTGCTTTTAATTAACATCGTTCTATCATTTTGCATTTTAAGACATACTTTTGTTTTTAAAAAATCCTTAGTACTCTTACCAATGTCTCTTTTCTTCTCCTGCATATTTTCCACCTTATTTAGTTTTTTGCTGTCAGTTTCAAGCCGGTAACACAGTTCTTTTTCTTTCTTTCTCTTTTGTTAGGCAATGTAAATCTTCTCATTTAGGTAGAAATCAATACCTAGAAAGCAAATAAAAAATACATTTACCCATACAGAAAAACAATTGAGAACAACATTTTCTAATACAAATTTTACTTGATAGTAAATGTACAAATGTACACTACATCAGTGTATACTTATATCTGTCAGTCTATATATTAGTGTGTGTATTGGTCCATCAGTGAATGCAAGACTTTCTGCTGGGTGTACCAGTCTATATAACACTGTGTGACTGGCTGTGCCAGAAAATGCATTTGTGTTATCTTGTTCATGTCACTATATGTATCACTGTCTTCTTTAAAGCTTCACTATATGGATTAATGTCCTCTCAGATGTGTTACTCAATGAATATGTGTCTGGCTTAGTGTCTCACTGTATGCATAAATCTCTCTGAAGATGTCTGAAAGTACTCATGTCTGGGTGGATCAGTATCTACATCAGCATGTGGGTGGGTGTTTCAGTCTCTGCATACCTGTATACCTGGGTGTGGCAGTGTATCCATTAGTGTGTACCTACCTGTCTCGGTGTATGCATCAATATGTCCTTCTGTGTGTCAATGTATGTATGAGTATGTGCCTAGCTATATACCTACATATCAGTGTGCAGCTGTCTCAGTGTGTATATATATATATATATATATATATATACAAAAAGAAGAAATGTCCTGACAAGCGTGTTATGGCGCACTTATTTTTCCGGTGGTGCTGGTTAAAGGCAGGACGTCCGTATTTCAAAAAAAGGGATTTCTCTTTCTGCTTTGACAAGAGAAAAACCGCACTCCGTCGTTGTGCAAATAATAATTAAACTTTTATTCCATTCGTGAGATCACAAGCAAACAAAACAGGAATCCCCTGACGCGTTTCGGTCACACCGGACCTTGTTCACAGGTGTTTCCTGTGTACTGATTTAGCGCTTTAAATAAACTACCTAAACTCAACAGAAAAAATACTACTAATATTACACCACATTATCAAAAAATACTCCTTAACATCACAAAATATATATACTTTAGCAAAGTAACACCAAAACTTTTTTTACAAATATCCTTCAACCATCAATAATATTTTTACAAAAATCCGAGATGTTTATCTCCTAAATTCCACATTTGATATGTCTTCTGGTAGATGTAGTGTATAACATCTCCTCAAGTAAATTGATTTTTTTTATATATATTTTTTTAGGTTTTGTTTCTAAAATTGATTGAAAGACAATATTAGAACAGTTCTCGAGGTGTGTTAACATGTAGGATTTAGTGAGGGCTATTGTTAAAATACATTTTTGGGGATTGTGCCATTATAGGCAATAAATGAATATGATTCCCATTTGAACATTAATTAAAAATTAATGAGGCCCCATGCAGTATGTTAATACACCTCAAGAACTGTTCTAATATTGTCTTTCAATCAATTTTAGAAACAAAACCTAAAAAAATATATATTAAAAAAATCAATTTATTTGAGGAGATGTTATAAACTACATCTACCAGAAGACATAGCAAATGTGGAATTTAGGAGATAAAAATCTCTGATTTTTGTAAAAATATTATTGATGGTTGAAGGATATTTGTAAAAAAAAGTTTTGGTGTTTCTTTGCTAAAGTATATATATTTTGTGATGTTAAGGAGTATTTTTTGATAATGTGGTGTAATTTTAGTAGTATTTTTTCTGTTGAGTTTAGGTAGTTTATTTAAAGCGCTAAATCAGTACACAGGAAACACCTGTGAACAAGGTCCGATGTGACCGAAACGCGTCAGGGGATTCCTGTTTTGTTTGCTTGTGATCTCACGAATGGAATAAAAGTTTAATTATTATTTGCACAACGTCGGAGTGCGTTTTTTTTCTTGTCAAAGCAGAAAGAGAAATCCCTTTTTTTGAAATATATATATATATATATATATATATATATATATATATATATATATATATATGGAGGAGAGTCACGTCATCCAAACCTATCATCTGAACCACAAGACCATCATGGAACTGGTGGCTCAGTTGGTGCCGGATCTGTTACCTGCCATTCCCCATCCTGATTCCATCCCTCCCACTGAGCAGGTGTTCTCAGTCCTCCACTACCTTTCTCCAGGCGCCTTCCAGGTCACAGTGGGCCTGGCAGCAGGGATGTTGCAGCCCATGTTAGCAAAGTCCTGAGGAATGTACTATGTGCCCTGCTCAAACGTCTGGGCAACTACATCCGGTTTCCCCAACGTGCAGAATTGACCCCTGTCAAGTCTGTGTTCTACAGAGTGGCACATGTCCCTCATGTCATTGGGGCCATTGATGGCACTCACATTGCCCTTGTGCCACCAAGGAGGGGTGAATTGGTCTATAGGAACCGAAAAAACTTTCTTTTGGTTAACGTGCAGATAGAGGGGGTGATTCTGACCTCGGCGGTAAAATGCCCTTACCGCCGGTCAGAAGACCGCCATAACACCGCCGCGGCCGCGGTCAACCGCCACGGTCATTCTGACCCACAACGGCCAAACCTCCAAAAATCCGTCCTCCACTGCAGCCCGCCACATCGGCGGGCAGCGATAAACTGGAGATGACCAAACCTCCACCGTCACGCCAACAGAAATACGCCCATGCCATTACGACCCACGAATCCACACGGCGGTCATTCAAACGCGGTATTCCATTGGCGCTACACACCGCCGCGGTCAGAATACACACACAGCACCAAAACACAGCCACATTGGACAATTTGAAAAACACACACCTGATACACATACACACACCACTCCCACACAATCAACCAACTATAAAACACACACCCACATCACCCACAAACCCCTGCGACCCCAATTACTGAGAGAAGGAGAGAGAGACACAGCAGACAATCCAAAGCAAGACACACTGAGGCACACTACACCATCACACACACCACATAGTAGCACAAAGCACCACTCACCAACACACTCCTCATCACATACACCACCCCACACCTCACCCACACCACCCCATGGCACCCCAAAGGCATCCACGATTTTCGGACCAAGAACTCCGGGTCATGGTGGAGGAAATCCTAAGAGTGGAACCCCAGCTCTTCGGCTCGCAGGTGCAGCACACCAGTATAGCCAGGAAGGCGGAGCTATGGCAGCGGATCGTGGACAGGGTCAACGCGGTGGGACAGCATCCCAGGAATAGGGAGGACATCCGCAAAAGATGGAACGACCTACGGGGGAAGGTCCGATCGATGGTCTCCAGGCACAACATCGCGGTCCAGAAGACTGGCGGCGGACCCCCACCCACCCCTCCCGAATTTACATCGTGGGAGCAAGAGGTCTTGACCATCCTGCATCCTCAGGGCCTCGCAGGAGTAGCCGGAGGAATGGACTCTGGTAAGTCCCATCTCAACTACTATATCCCCCCCACCCCACCAGCATGCCAACCCACACCCCCACCCACACCCCCAACCCCCCAGCACACATCCTTCCTGACAATGTCTCACCAGCACAACCCACCCATCCCAACACCAACTCCTGCATGCCAACACAAACCATGGTCACCCATCACCTAAGCATGACCACTGCACTAACCCCTCCCCCCCACTAAATACCCTCACAACACCTCCCTCCAGGGAATGCCTGCAATGGGGGACAAGGGCACCCACAACACGCATTGCACACACAGAAACACACAGAAACAATAACCAAACTCTCTTACCCCATGCAGGACCCGAACGACAACACACCAGCCAGGAGGGTCCAGAAGTGTCCATCCCACCACCGGAACAGGCCCACACTGAGGATAGCAGCTCTGTCGACAGTGAACCTGATGACCAGCCCGGACCATCGGGGACCTCTGGGCAGTCGGTTCCCCTCACCCAGACACAGGCCACACCAGACCCGACCCCCTCTGCCGACACCAGCACAGCTCCCACCCAGCGGGCCCATGCCTCTGTCTCTAGGACAGCTCAATCAGCGGTGTGTCTGCCACTACAGGGCACCCAGGCTAACCCGACACCCCAACAACAACAGGGACCTGGGGGCAGTGGGAGCGGGCACACCGGCCAGGGGACAGAGGCCGGGGGAAACCGGGCAGCTCGGAGGGCTGCTGTGCAACAGGGGGGGGAGGAGAGGCCCAGGGAACCCACTCTCCAAGAGGCCCTCACCACCATCATGGGGGCATACCACCACTCCCAAGAAACGATGGCGACGGTACTGGCCAGGTTCACTGAGATCCAGGCACAGCAGGAAGAACGCTACATGGGGTTCAGGGAGGAGCTGAGAATCATCGGGACCGCAATGGGGACCATCGTCCTGGCCCTCCACAGGATAGAGGACGCGTTGCGGGACCATGGTGCACCACACAGGGCCCCTGTCACTAGGCCGGACCAGGAACAGCCTACCACCTCCGCCGGCGCTAGTGGACAGGAGGTCCCAACACCTCGACAGCCCCCCAGAACCCCACCTCCTGCTGAAGAACAACCACCCCGTAAGAGGAGCCTGAGACCAAAGAAAAAGACAGAGTAGGATGTCAAGACCCCCGCCAGCAGGACATACCCCCTCAAGTCTTCCCAGTGTCCCACATTGCCACCCTGTCCAACCATGAACTGCCTATGCTCCATCCTTCCACAGGCAAAAGAACAATGCACCTGTGAGACTGAGAACTGGACTCTGCCATGGATATTCCTCCACCCCCACCCATCACCCTTAGAATCACATGTACCGATATCTAGCACTGTAAATAAATCACATTTTGCACACAAACCTGTTTTGAGTCATGCTGTATTATTAACAAATGGATAACATATTACTGTTCAATTTCTGTTCTGTCAATTAGTCATGACAACATACCAATGTCAATACGCTGTATTTCATGGGCGAACCAAGCAGAAGTTAGGTACTGAGTCAGACAGCACTGAGAAGGGAAGGGAAAGGCATGAATTAATAAAAAACATCTGTGGGGAACTACAGAAAGTACAGATGCAGGGGGCTAGAAGCAATTGTGAAATGGCGTGGGTGATTCTTACCTGGGTGTTACTGGAAATACTGTTGTATCACTCTGTCCCTATTGTCTGTGTCGTCCTCAGAGTCTTCCTCCTCTTCACTCTCCACAGGCTCCACGGCTTCTATAACACCACCATCTGGACCATCCTCCTGCAGGAAAGGCACCTGGCGTCGCAAAGCCAGGTTGTGAAGCATACAGCACGCCACGATGATATGGTACACCTTCTTTGGTGAGTACATTAGGGATCCACCAGTCATATGCAGGCACCTAAACCTGGCCTTCAGGAGGCCAAAGGTTCGCTCAATCACCCTCCTTGTACGCCCATGGGCCTCATTGTAGCGTTCCTCTGCCCTTGTCCGGGGATTCCTTACTGGGGTCAGTAGCCACGGCAGGTTGGGGTAACCAGAGTCACCTATTAGCCACACACGTTGTCCCTGTAGCTGCTCCATCACATAGGGGATGCTGCTATTTCGCATCACATACACGTCATGCACTGACCCTGGGAACTTGGCATTTACATGGGAGATGTACTGGTCAGCCAAACAGACCACCTGGACATTCATCGAATGATAATTTTTTCTGTTTCGGTACACCTGCTCATCGTCTTTTGGGGGTACCAAAGCCACATGGGTCCCATCAATGGCACCAATGATGTTGGGGATATGTCCAAGGGCATAGAAATCACCCTTCACTGTGGGCAAGTCACCCTCCTCGGGGAAAATGATGTAGCTCCGCATGAGTTTCATCAGGGCAGACAACACTCTGCTCAAAATCTTAGAAAACATAGGCTGAGACATTCCAGATGACATGGTCACTGTGGTCTGGAATGACCCACTGGCCAAAAAATGGAGGACTGACAAAACCTGCACCAGAGGGGGAATCCCTGTGGGTTGGCGGATGGGGGACATCAGGGCTGGCTCCAGCTGGGCACACAGTTCATGGATAGTGGCACGGTCAAGTCGGTATCGAAGTATTATATGGCGTTCTTCCATTGTCGACAGGTCCACCAGCGGTCGGTACACGCGAGGATTCCTCCTTCTCATCCCAAGTCCCAGCGGACGGTGCCTAGGAAGGACAACATGGAGCACAGAGTCAGCCAAACCACAGGTACGTACAGACAGCTTGCACAGTTAAAGAATGGCAATGGGTTGAAAGGCGTGTATGTGTGGCAATGCAAGGCCTAGGCCTGTGTGTCGCAGTCAAAATTAAGCCATGTGGGCCCTTGAAATGGCGGCTGCCTGACCTGTGAAGTGGGACAATGGGATGTGAGGTCACTGCGCTGGCGGGGCACACCGTGGCGGTAGGCGGTCGAAGACCGCGGCGCAAAGCCGCATTGGTTAACATTGAAGCCTATGGGTTTCAGGAGCCAATAACGAAGTGCGCCGGCGGTCGCGGTACGCACCGCCGCGGTACGCACCGCTGCGGACGTGACCGACATTTTCTATCTGCTTAATCACTCGAGACCTGATCATCCACAGGAGAGGACCTATACTGCAAGTGCTGCTGTGACCTCGGTCTGGAAGATACAATGGCTGCTGCGACTGGGGAAAGGGCCCCTGCCTTCACGTCTGAAGAATTGGACAAGCTCGTGGATGGGGTCCTCCCCCAGTATGCGCTACTCTACGGTCCTCCAGACCAACAAGTGAGTACACCGGGTGCTAATGGAATGGGCTATGCCTGTGTGGATTGGGGTGGATGTAAGTTGGTGGGGTGGGGGGCGAATGAGGAGTGCAACGCCCGACAGATGAGAGCATGTGCCATATGGCAAAGTGGGTGGGGGGGGCCAATTACATCTAACATGCAGGCCATTGATGATTTCCTCCTTTCCACCCTGTACATGTCTAATAGGTCAGCGCCCATCAGAAGATCGAGATTTGGCGTGCCATCGCCAAGGAAGTCCGGACCTTGGGGGTCCACAACAGACGGGGCACCCACTGCCGCAAGAGGTGGGAGGACATCCGCCGCGGAACAAGGAAGACCGCAGAAACACTGCTGGGGATGGCCTCCCAACCTAGGAGGGGTGCCAGTCGCACCATGACCCCCCTGATGTCCCGGATCCTGGCGGTGGCCTACCCTGAATTGGATGGGCGCTTTAAGACATCACAGCAGACACAAGGGGGTGAGTATCAGCACATTCTCCTATCTTTCTGCGCAGTGGAGGCGTCTGGGTGGGGGAGGAGGGCTGTGGGTGACATTAGGCCAGGGCGCTTTCTGTAGTGTAGTCCTCTCCCTTAGGCATGGCCCTGTGCCCCCCGCCCCCACCTCGGTAGGGTGACAAGTACAGCCATTGAAGGTCCAGCATCTCCCATGTGCGCGTTTGACGTCTCTTGGCCTGTTGTCTTAGTCAGTAGTACTGAGTAGTGTACCCCGAATGCGCGGCTTAGTGCATTAGGCACCTGTGTCTGTCCTCTCCGCCAACGGTGTTGACATTGCATGCACTCAACCTGGTCTTCTTTTTTCTCCCCCCACCCTTTCTCTCCATCTTCTTGTGCATGTGTGCATTAGCATCATCAGGCGGAGGAGATTTGGCATCGGAGCACGAGGGAGCTGCAGGACACAAGGCCCCGGTGGGCCCAGGAACAGACACCGAGGGCACCAGTGATCCGGAGGGCGAGGGGAGCACCACGACGGGGACCGCTGGTGAGAGCAGCGAAAGCGACACGTCCTCGGATGGGAGCTCCCTAGGGGTGGCGGCAACATCCGTGCCCCCCGCCTCTACAGGTACAGCCGCCACCCAGCGCACCAGCCCCGCCCTCCCAGCAGCCCCTCAGTCTTCGCTCTGTGCCGGTTCGCCCAGGAAGGCGCGCGTCTCCTTCGCCCCAGGCACCTCAGCCCCTGCCCCTGTTGCCCCTGCTGCCCTCAGTGCGGAGCTCATTGACCTGGTAAGGACGCTCATTGTTGGGCAGACGACCCTTTTGAATGCCATCCAGGGTGTGCAAAGGGAGGTGCAACAGAGCAAAGCGTACCTGGAGGGCATTCATTCGGGTCAGGCTGCCCATCAACGAGCGTTCACTGCTCTGGCCTCAGCACTGACGGCAACCATTGTCCCTGTTTCCAGCCTCCCTCTTCTGACTGCCTCCAGCCTGTCTCTGTCTCCTGTTCCTCAGCCTATCCCATCCACACCATCAGACCAGCCTGCACACACCTCAACACCCAAGAGCAGCTCATCCAAACACAAGCACCACAGATCCCGCAAACACTCACCCGAGCAACACCCAGATGCAGACATGCCAACAGCCACTGCCACCCCTGTGTCCCCCATCTCCTCGTCTCCCTCCTCCCTCCCTGTGACGTCTACACTCACACCTGCATGCACCCCAACATCAGCCAGTGCTTCCATCACCACCTCACCCTCCAGTACAGTCCACACTCGTGCAGTCACCACCCCCACTGCCATGTACACATCCCCTGTGTCCTCTACCACTGTGTCTGTCACCCCCTCTTCCAAGACACACAAACGCAGGCAGCCACCCACCCAACAGCCATCCACCTCACGACAGCCTACAGCACCAGCACCTTCACCCAATGACAGCACACCTGACTCTCCTACAACCACCTCCTCTACCTCCACTTCCATCTCCACTTCTCCTACCCTTTACCTTGGCCCTAAAAAACTTTTCCTGGCTAACCTTAACCTCTTTCCCCCCGATGACCTCCCCCATCCATCTTCAAAGAGTCCCAAGAGCACCGCAGCCACCACCAGCCCAGCTTCGGGTGTCACTGTTGTGCCTGGGTTCTGGAGCCCACCCTTTGCCAGCAGTGACACATCGATCAGCAGCAAGGACACGTCCAGCCCCCCCCCCGGCAAGAGGACCCGCCAAAACAAGGACCGCTGTGCGAGGACCGACAGGGCTGCCCCCAAGGAGCAATGTGCGGCCACTTCACCACCCACACCATCTAGGGGAGGCAAGGGCCCGAGAGCCCCATCAAAGGAGCGGAAGGGCAGCAGGAGCGCGGAGAAGGTGGACCCCACATGCCACATCCCAGCTGGGAAGGAGGACACTAAGGAGGCCAGGAGTCCGTCCCCGAAGGGTCAAGAAACGTCACGGTCCCAGGGCAACTGAACAGGGAGTCCAGGCCAGGTCTGGCTCCCTTGACCTGCTGGATGAGCACCGCTGAACAGGGCCCGCGGTGCAGAAGAGTACCGCTGAACAGGGCCCCGCCGTGGAGATAGGCACCGCTGAACAGGGCCCGCGGTGCAGAAGAGTACCGCTGAACAGGGCCCCGCCGTGGAGATAGGCACCGCTGAACAGGGCCCGCGGTGCAGAAGAGTACCGCTGAACAGGGCCCCGCCGTGAGATAGGCACCGCTGAACAGGGCCCGCGGTGCAGAAGAGCACCGCTGAACAGGGCCCCGCCGTGGAGATAGGCACCGCTGAACAGGGCCCGCGGTGCAGAAGAGCACCGCTGAACAGGGCCCCGCCGTGGAGATAGGCACCGCTGAACAGGGCCCCGCCGTCTCAAGCACCGCTCCGCTGGGCCCCGCCGTCTCAAGCACCGCTCCGCTGGGCCCTTCCTCTCAAGCACCGCTCCGCTGGGCCCTTCCTCTCAAGCACCGCTCCGCTGGGCACCGCCGTCTCAAGCACCGCACCGCTCCGCTGGGCCCTTCTTCTCAAGCACCGCTCCGCTGGGCCCTTCCTGTCAAGTACCGCTCCGCTGGGCCCTTCCTGTCAAGCATCGCTCCGCTGGGCCCTTCTTCTCAAGCACCGCTCCGCTGGGCCCTTCCTCTCAAGCACCGCTCCGCTGGGCCCCGCCGTCTCAAGCACCGCTGAACAGGGCACCGCCGTCTCAAGCACCGTTGATGGTTCACTGTGCCCACCATGCCTCCTCCTTGACCAGTGGAGACTGTCATCCACCTGATGGACTGTGGCTTTGCACTCCCCAGGATGGTCCAGTGGGCAGCCCACCCACTGTAGAGACATTGAGAGACTGTGGCTTTGCACTCCCCAGGATGGTCCAGTGGACAGCCCACCCACTGTAGAGACATTGAGAGACTGTGGCTTTGCACTCCCCAGGATGGTCCAGTGGGCATGGTGGCTCCTCGTGGATCTGGTGTCGTGGACTCATGTGGCTGTGGTGCCCCCCCCTTCCCTTCCCCCTGAGGTGCCTGTAGTTTTTACATCTGATGCCCCTGCAGTGTTCTCTCCAAAGGACTCCGGTCTCCTGTGTGGGCTTTGCCCTTGTTTCTCAAGACTTTGGCCCACGGACATGCTGAATTCGTAGGATGTGCAGGACTTGGTACTTCAGTTATACACTGATGTGTATGTCATTTGTTTTGTTGTGGATATCTTTCATGGTTGTACGCTAATTTTCTGGAGCTTTTTGGTACATAAATATTTATTCCAAATATGATTATGTCCTAGCATTTTTCAGGGGTGTTTGGGTGGTGTCACTGTGACTTGGTGCTCTGCATTGGTGAGTACATAGTTGGGGGGGGTCGCATACGTGTGTGCCCGTAACCTTTCGTCCTCCCCCTCCCGTGTGTCGTAGGTGCAGTACTCACCGTTGTCATCTGCGCCGGACTTCGTACTCGTGGTAGATGAGAAGGTAGACGAGAGCAGGTAGGATGTTTAATTCGGGTTCCATGCTGTCCTCCGTACTCGTGGAGTGTGTTTTGGTGAGCGTTTTCCCGTTCGTAGTCTGTTTCCGCCGTGTTTTTATCGGCGGTGCTCCCGCCCCGGAAAAGGTGGCGGATTGGTGAGTTATGATAGTGTGGGCGGTACATTGTCTGCCGCCTGCCTGTTGGCGGTGACCGCCGCGCTGTTTGTCTGTACCGCCGCGGCGGTCGGAGTGTTAAGTTGGCGGGCTGTGTTGGCGGTTCCCGCCAGGGTCAGAATTCCATTTTTTGGACCGCCAGCCTGTTGGCGGGTTGGCCGCCGCTTTAACACCGACCGCCAGGGTTAGAATCACCCCCAGAGTGTCTCGCAGACCAATACTTCTCCCAGGTGACGGCCAGGTTCACAGGCTCTGTAAATGATTCCTTCATCCTGCGTAACAGCAGTGTCCCACACATGAAGGCACCACTTACGAAGGACCGGGCCTGGTTTATTGGTTTGTACGCCTACATATGTGTGCCCCTCAGCTCTCTGCCCTCCTGTGTACCAGCCCTATCGCCCTCCAGGTCTTGACATGCCTCTTACCTCTGTGCACACAGGTGACTCTGGCTATCCCAACCTGCCCTAGCTCCTGACACCCATGAGGCATCCAACTACAGATGTAGAGGAAGACTGGTCATTGAGAGGTGCTTTGGCCTGCTGACGGCCAGATTCCAGTGTCTGCACATCTCCGGGGCTGCCCTACTCTACAACCCACCTAAGGTGTGCCTGCTGCAAGCTGCACAATCTGGCCCTGAGGCGTCACATCCCATTGCTGGATGCAGAGGACGGGGTAGCTGTACCAGTGGCTGATGAACGGAATATGGGGTGTGATGAAGAGGAGGATTATGAGAATGCAGCTGACTCCAGGGCAGAGCTGATTCAACAGTATTTCTACTGAGATGCAAGTATGTATCACCTGTCTGGTATGTGTCCTCTACAACTGTTTGCTTTGTCCCTGCTTCCACCTGTTGTTTGTGACCACCAACAGTATTGGTTTCAGCTGTACCTCTGGCTGGGTTGGAGGGGGTGTCATGTGCCCATGACTTAGGAAGTCACAGTGTACATGTCAGGCAGCTGTTGTGTTGGTGCACTAGTGCCATCAAAGTGTATGTACAATGTTCCCTGAGCTGCCACTTCAAGTGCTATGTGTGTGCCACACAGGGTTGTTGCATCTGTGCAGCATCTATCCTGGGAGTCGACATTGGGTGGCAGTGCTACATTGTTGTTGGTAGCAGTGGGTATGGGGTCAGCTCTGGCACTTGGTGCTGATAGGGTGGTACCATAGGGTTGGTATGTGTTGTTTTTGTGTGTTGGTACTGGCCATAGGGTTGTGAACTTGACTGCCATATCTTCCTTGAATACCTGTTCCTAGAGTGCATTTGTGTTGACTTGGCATCTGTGGCTCCTACAGTGATTGTTGTCCCTGTCTTGCTCTACTTTCAGGACATTGTAGTGTTATTCTCTGGTCCTTGCATGACCTGTTGCCTCCCTTGACACATATCTCCATCCACTGGTTGCTGCACGATAGACCTCCCTGCATTTTGTTCCCCCCTCTGTCACCCTCCCATGCATATGCTGGGCGATGGGTTGCAACTTGCACATGTATTAGCAGTTCCATTCGTACTCATTACAAATAAAGACATAGGCAGTAACTGTGCACAATGGTGTTTATTTGGGAGGGACAAGTGCAAGGGGTGATGAGTGGGGTCATGGTGGCTGAGATCATCAGAATAGTGAGCCCAGGTGGGGGTAGTCCAGGTCCAGTATGCAGGCCATGGAAAAACGGAGACATGGGAGTGGACAGAGGACAGGGTGTCTCATTCACACACAAGGGAGAATGTTCAGGAGAGGGTCACTTCCTGGTGGTTGTCATGGTCTTGGCATCATGTCCAGCTGGATATCTAGTTGGACGTCCTCGCTTGCATCGGGGTTCCTCAGCTTGAGGGGTAGGGATGCTGGAGTCCTGCGGGTCCTGGTGCGGGGTCTCTATACCACTGGCTGCTGCTGATGTGGAGGGCTCTACTGGGATGTGACCAGTGGAAGGGGCCTGCCTGTGGGTGGTGGACTCACACATGATGGTGGTCATGTCCTTGAGCACCCCTGCTATGGTGGCCATGGTGGTATTGTGGGCCTACCACTGTTGCATGGCCTCAAAATGGTATTCCCCCCTGCAGCCCCTGGTCTCCTGCATGGTAGCAAGGATCTGGGCCACTGTGTCATGGGTCTGCTGGTACACACCCATGACTTGGTTGAGGACCTCCTGGGCAGACAGTTGGTGTGGCTGCCCTGAGCCTAGGACCATGGTTCCCCTACCACTCCCCCTGGCACGGCGTGGCCACTCCCAGTAGCAGCAGGGCCTTCATTGTCCAGGGTGTGTGCCCTTATCTCTGTCCACTGTACTATGGGGCACACCTCTGATTGTAAGGTCCATGGGGGTCATGTTTGGGGTTCAGGGGGCTGGCTGTGGTGTTGTTGCCAAATGGGTCTGCTTTTGGTGGACTGTTCAGTGGCCCCAGATTGCCCAGGTAAGTCATCTCCATCTAGACATCTAGTGGGGCCTTCATCCTGGGGAGGGCTGTCTGAGTCTGGCATCCTCTGCAGGTTCGCACTGGCTGGAGTGCCTGTGGATGGAAACGGTATAGATTAGTTGTGTTACTGTAGTTGTTATGTCCATGTTGTGATGCATGCAGTGGCTCGACTTGCTTCCCAGTGTTAGTAATGACAGTTGCTGCACCTCAAACATTGATTTGGTGTAGGTTTTTTTGGCGTAATTTCCATGTGGCCTGTGGGGTTGTGGATGGTGGTTGGTATTGCTGTCATTGTCATGTGTTGGGACGAGGTCGTGGCAGCCAGTTGGTATGGCCTGTGGTATCGTTGTCCATGTAGATGTTCCACTATGCAGTGGATCTGGTGTGTTGCTGTGTGGGTTATGCTGGATTGTGGGAGCTGTGGTTCTCCACATTGTGGTTGTCATCTATACATTTGGAGTGAGTGAGTAGTGATGGTGGGAGTGGGGTGGTGTCGCATGCAGTGCAGGGGTGTGGGGTGTTTGGGATGAATGCAGTGGGGTGAGTTGTAATAGGTAGGAGGGTGGTGGGGAGGCATGCAGGGCAGGGTTTGTTGATGTCTGGGGGTATTGTTGACTTACAGAGTTGAGCCATCCGCTGATGCCAGTCAGGCCCTCAAGTTGCATGATGTCCAGGACCTTCTCCTTCCCGGATGTCAAGTCAAGGGGAGGAGATGAGGGTCCACCGCCAGTCTTGTTGATGGCTTTCTGATGCCTGGACGCCATGGCATAGACCTTTCCCATGACGTTGTTCCACCTATTGCTGATCTACTCCCTTGTGCATGGGTAGGTGCTGACTGCATTGACACTGTCAACGATCCTCTGCCATAACTCAGTTTTCTTTCATATCGATGTTTGCTGTACCTGGACTCCCATGAGCAGTGGCTCTACTCTGATGATCTCATCCACCATGACCCACTACTAATTGTCGGTGAAACATGGGTGCTTCTGGTGTGACATGTTGTGGGGTGGGTAGGAGGTGTGCATGTCGGGTGCAGTGCAGGGTGTGTAGTGATGTGGGGGTGTTTGGCTGTGGTGCTGGTGGGCTGTGAAGAAAATTTGCACAATGTGTGGTGTGTGATTGTTTTTTTTTTGTTTGGGGTGTGCTTTGTTTTGAGTATGTCTGCTTATAGTTGATGCTAGGGATTGTGTGTGTGGGGGGGTGTTATATTTTGGTGTGTGCAGGTGTGTGTGGTGTGTGTATTAGTTTCAGGTATGCGATATTTGAACTGGCCAATGTGGTGTTGGCTACCTTTGGCGGTGCCTTTTTGTACCGCTTCGGTGCGAACCACCAATGGTTTACTGCCGTGCATGTACCGTTGTGCTGGAGTTGCCTCTAAATATGACAGTCAGAATGATGTCTGTGTGTCGGAGCAGGTGGTTGATCAGTCATTCTTTCACAGTGGGTTAGCCTGGTGCTATTAGTTTTGTGTCTGTTTTCGGGCAGTTTATGTTTTGTGACTTGTGATTCAGAGATTGCTATAGTCCCACCACTGGTGGTATGGTGGTGCCATTTCGCATGGCGGTCTTGTCCAAAAACAACCAAACTCTTATTAGTATGCCTTAACATAGCAAGTGCAGTTTTAAGACAATAAAACATAAGAACACTTTTTTGTCTTCTAAAAACACAGCAACCTCCTCTGCAGACTACATACACTACATCAGACTCCTTCACTTTCTACAGCAAAAAAAACAATTCAAGGTGTTCTCACCAAATCTTCTTTCTTAGCCTTTTAAGTAGTATGGTTTAGTCATATCCATATCTAACTGATAGTGAAGTAACCTCTATCATCTCTCAATACGTCTGACTCTCTGCATAAATTCAACGTTGCTTTTATACATACCCATTTTAGTATAGACATATACATTTAAGTTTTTAAAACTCAACAGAACACTTTTAATTATTAAATCACTCATTAATGCATTCTCCAAACTAGCTTCAACGTACATCATGGTTAAGTTTAATATACTGAAAGAAACTAGAAACATCCATGAAATCCCTTATCCAAATCCATTTGTTATATATTGAATTGCTTGTATAATTTGTTTATAAAAATCACAAACCTAGTATTTATATCCTTTATAGCATTTTGAGAATACACTGATCAGTTTCTTTCACAGAATATGAATTTATTCATTTACTAATACTTTGTAAAATAACCTACATTTCACTACACATTCCTGATAATTGTCTTTGTTGTACTGTATGTTTTTCTATGAGTATCAGATAGAATTTCTTATCAATAGAAAATGTTCAAAAACCAACAACAAGAATGAAAGTCCACTCTCATAACAGGCAACCTGTAATAGCAACCTCGTCAACTTTGGCTTTGAGGTTACTCAATCAATAAACCAATCAAAATCTCCTTTTCATGTTAGAATCATGTTCTCTAACCCTTTACAGTATTCATCAAATGTTAGCCAATATGGTAGGAGTTTCATTCGATCCCCGGATGCACTACAGTGCCCAGCGCAGCCCCCTGTGTAAATTTGTGGGTGGATCCACGGTCAACGTAGTAATTTTTTTTCCCCACATTAAGAAACACACATCCATATAAACGCTTTTTTTAAACACAAAATCAAATCATAACATTGAATAATCAATGTAAATCATTATTGCCGCTATATATGCTAAACCAAAGACACAGTATAGTCTTCTTTAGTTTGCCCTTTGTACTCGTGCTCCTGTAACTCTGTTACCATAGTTACACAGTCTGCAGCATTCTGTTGCAGCAGGTCACAAGTTCATAACTGTTTCTAACTAGAGCATTCTTACATTTAAGTCATTTTTGGAAGATGTGGTTGAATCTTTCACAGTGAAGATGTCACAGCTACTTTTCCTGTTTTCCATTTTTTGTAAAGCCAATTCAACATTTATGTACAATTCACATAACCTCACTACGTACCTTCACCCAAAAACATATCTACAATAGCCAATTGAATCTGTTCTTCCAGACTGTACCTACTGCCTTACATTTTAATTGAATTTCATTTAAAACCTGCTCCATTCAGCTGCAGCCTTTTCCTGTGTGCTTTTCCAAATTATCTCCAAGATGCTCAGAGAGTGGAATGTGGATCACGGCTTTGTGTTTTGGGCCAGAGAGAGTGCAAAAAGAAATGGTAATGACAGGGACCTAGGTTTGTCTAATGTGGATCTCACTTGGAGTGGCCAAAGAGGGTTAAAGTGGCATCATTTACTTCCTTTGGTTGGAACAGTTAAGGATTGCCAACATCCAGACCTTATGATTGTACACTGGGTGGCAATGACCTGGGTGCAGTCACAGGAGTTGGTTAAGAAATCCTAAAGAAGGATACCTTTGGAAATTTAATGACACTCTTCCTGCACACTACCTTGGTTTTCTTAAACCTTTGCAAAGGCAGAAGTGGAACTGGTCACTTCAATTCTGCCAACAAATAAACAATCCAGGAAACATGTTAGTAAAACTGGTTCTTCATTCCTGAGGGACCATAACATGGTTTCTATATACCACAACAATTTATGATTTGATATGGATGGTTTATACGGAACTGATGGAGTGCAATTAACAGACATAGGCAACACGTTTGGTCTGAAAAACTGGAGAGACTGCATCCTCTATCATGTGTAGAAATCACCTACACATCATAAACACAAAGGCTCTTTTCAGGGCCAGTCCATTACCCATATACATATCTATTTTTTATACTTATTTTTTTCAAATGTCTATCTGATTCATCAGTGGATCTCGTAAAAGAAAAAAGATCATTTTGTAACATTCTATACACATTCTTTTCAATATGCCATATTTATATAAATGTATGTGGCCAGTTAACTCCTGCCCTAACTGATGTATAAGTATCAGTGCCCACATATCAGCCCCAGGACTCTTTACCACTGACTGTTTCTCTGCACCTGTGAATATGTGTAAGAGTGTCTATCTGGTTGTCAAACTGTGTCTAAGAGTGTGCCATAGTGTCAAACTGTGGACCTGAGTGTCTGGCTCAATGTAAGAGTGGGTGTACAAGTCCCTTTCTTGATGTGTAAATGGGTGTCAGAGTCTCTGTCTGGGTATGAGGGGGACTGTGACAGTGTCTGCCTGGATGTGAGAGTGGGTGTGTGAGTAGCTCTCTGAGAGTGAGAGTGAACATGTCTGTGTGTGTCGCTGTGAGTGAACATCACAGAATCTCTCTAGCTGTGATAGTGGGTGTGAAAGTGTCTATCTTGCTATGACAGTGTGTGTGAGAGTAGCTTTCTGGGTGTGAGGGTGAATGTCAGAGTGTGTCTCTGGGAGTACATGTGAGAGCATCTATGTTGCTGTGAAACTGAGCATGAGTGTCTCTGTCTGGGTGTGAGAGTGAGTGTGACAGTGTCTGCCTGGATGTGAGAGTGGGTGTGAGAGTGTCTCTCTCAGTGTGAGTATGTCTAGGTGTTTTCATATGAGAGTGGACGTCACAGCAACATTCTACCTACAAGAGTGCATGTGACAGTCTCTAACTCACTATAACAGTCTGTGTAAGACTATGGTGGTCATTATGACATAGGTGGTGACTGTTAAAGTGGCGATAATACACCAACAGGCTGGCGGTACTTACTGGCAAATTAAGACCATGGTGGTACCGCCTACCATATCACAACACTGCAATCCACCACGATTCCCGAGGTGGTACCAATGCTATCAAAGCCTGGCAGAAACACATCACAGAAGACCAAAGACTAACCAACAGAGACACAGAGAAGATTAACGCCTCCATGGAACCATAACTTCAACTCTTCCCGATGCTCTTCTATGCCATACTCCACCTGGAACACCAACGCCGATGAAGGCAATGACGGTGAGTACAGCTGCCTAGCATGCAAGGGCGGGAGGGAGGAAAAACCGAGGGACACACACACAACACACACCATTTACACACACACACCATACCCAGAACCAGCTTCAGACGTAAATCAGTGGCACAGGACACACGGCATAATAATACAAGGACTACAGGTTGGCAGTACTGAAATTGTATTTTAGAACAGAGATGCATAAACAATTGTCCAGAAAGGGCCAATGCCCAGTCCAAAGTCCATAAGGCCCACACGGTCACAGGGCACAGTCCAAGCACCAAATTGACCAACCACGCACAAACTGTGCAGGGGCAACATCATGGAAGTGGACAGGCACCTCAGGGGGAAGGGAGGTGGGGGGCACCTCAGCTAAAGTCAGGAATTTGCACACTGGTTCTGGAGAGGGCTCCATGACCAATTTCAAATGCTGAGGAGTGCAAGGTCACAGTCTCTGAGGTGAGGAACTTGCCCACTTATCCTGGAGGGGGCTCCTTGTACAACAGTCCCTGGAGGGTGGCCTACATGCCCTCAGCTGGAAGTGAGGGCTCTGTGACCACTGGTGGTGGTGGTGGTACCCTGCCAGCCTCTGCTGGAGGTAAGGGCTGCTCTGTCTCAGCTGGGGAAAGTGACTACTGGGCAGCCTCTGCTGGAGGTGAGGGCTGCATTGTCTCTGCTCGGAGAGGTGCCTTCTGGGCAACCTCTGCTGGAGGTGAGGGCTGCATTGTCTCTGCTGGGGAGGTGTCCCCTGGGAAGCTTCTGCTGGAGGTGATGGCTTCTGTGTCCTAGCTGGAGGTGAGGGCTTCTTGTCTGTCATTGGTGGATGAGTGGGAACCTCTTCTATCATTGGTGGTTGAGTGGGAACGTTTTCTTGCATTGGTGGTTGAGTGGGAACCTTTTCTGTCATTGGTGGTTGAGTGGGAACCTCACCCCTCCTGGATGGTGGAGTGGGACCCTTCCCTTTCCTGGCTGGTGGAGTAGAATTCTTCCCTTTCCAAGCTGGTAGAGTGGGATCCTTCACCGTCTTGCCTCCACGACTAGGAGGTGACTCCACTGTCCCTGTGGACTGTTTGGCTGAGGTGTTGGGCAGGGTCATTGGGACCCTGCTCTTACAGGCATGACAGAGGGAGAGGGAGGGAAGAGGTCAAATTGGGCAAGGAAAAGCTTCGTAGGGAAGGTGGGGTGGGATGAGGGAGGAGCGATGGGAGTAGAGGTTGAGGGAGTGATTGTTGGAGGAGCACGTCTGCTGGACTTGGGTGCAGGTGCATGGGCAGTGTGCTGATGTGAGGTGGATGGCTGTTGGATGTCTGAGTGCATGCGTTTGTGTCCTTTAGGAGGGGGGAAAGACAGGATGGGAGAGGACACGGGGGACCAGTGGATAGATGTTGTGGAGGTGTCTGCTAGTGAGGTGTGTGCGCTGCTTGGTGTGCTGATGCTGGTGGTGGCTGTTGAATCAGTGCATGCAGGTATGAGTGTGGATGTGACTGTGAGGGAGGTGGAGGAGAGGGAGACAGTGGAGGCTGTGGATGTGAGGGCTTGTGGTGCCTGTGTTTGACTGTGCCACTCTTGTGTGATGTCTTGTGTGCATGCAAGTCTGTATGTGTGCATGGAATGGGTTGGGGTTGAGGAGACTGGGACTGGAGAGAGGTAGTTGGGGGGAAAGTAGAAACAGGGACAATGGCTGCCATCAGAGAGGAGGCCAGAGCCTTAATCGATCTCTGTTGGGCCACCAATCCACCGTGGATGCCCTCCAGGAATGCATTTCATTGCTGCATCTGGGATGGCAGCCCCAGGATGGCATTCACAATGGTTGACTGCCCTACAGAGATGGATTTCAGGAGGTCAATAGCCTCCTCACTTAGGGCAGCAGGGCTCACTGGGGCAGGGCCTGAGGTGCCTGGGGCGAAGGAGATCCCCACCCTCCTGGGTGAGCGGGCACAGGCAACTTTGTTAGGGGCTACTGGGAGGGCAGTGCTGGTACGGTGGTGGTGGCTGTACCTGCAACTGGGGTTGTCACAGAGGTGTCCGCCTCCACCAGGGAGCTTCCATCAGAGGAGGAACCAGAGTCTGTGTTGTCACCTCCTGTCTCTGCCGTGGTGCTCCCCTTGCCCTCCGTCCCACTGGTTCCCTCGGTGTCGGTGGACTCTGTCTCCTGGGTCCTGTGGGATACATCTCCCTATGTCGCCGCTGCCCCTGCTCCTCCGCCAGATGATGCTAATGCACACATGAACAGGATGACAGAAGGGGAAAGGGGGGAGAGAAAAGAAGCACTGGGCCATTTACAGCACATTTGCCGCTCCCTCCCGCCTCCCGCCTCCCGCCTCCCAGCTGCTCCTCCCTCCCCCGTCCCTTCTTAATGGCTGGCGCTGCCCGTCGCGAGTGAGCGAACTCTGACCTGTTTCAGGTCCTGAGCTCGCCCCCCACGACCGCAGCACCAACCTGCTGCCTCCTGCCTGTGTCCCCCGTCCACGCTGCCGTTTGCGTGTTCGAGGCCCTCCTCCACCCGCAGGCATCCTCCTGCGCCTCATCCCTGGTGGCTAGTGGGCTCACTTGACCCGTGTGCCGCTTCCGCCGTCCTGTAAGTTGTTTTTTCGCTTTTTCTGCGCCTCGCCGCCGGCGCTTCTGCCCCCATTGTGCCCCCCTGATTGCTGTCTCCCCGATCGTGTATTGTGCCATTATTGTATTTCTGATTGTGTGGTTTTCTTATTGTGACTGCCTTTAATTTTGCTCGTTTTCTGTGTTTTTGCCCCTTGTGCGCTCCCCGATCCCTGCCGCTGCCTCCCTGCGGCCCCGCCCCCCTCGCGCCCCCATTTGCCGCTCCCTCCCGCCTCCCGCCTCCCGCCTCCCAGCTGCTCCTCCCTCCCCCCTCCCCCCTCCCCTCTCCCTTCTTAATGGCTGGCGCTGCGCGTCCGCCCCGCTGGCGCGCCAGAGGCGCACCAGAGGCAAGCCCGTCTGCGCCCGTCCGCGCCTGGACCGCGCCCAGCGCCACCCCCCCTGGTCCAAGCGCCCCCGCGTCCGCTACTCAGCCAACGAACTCCGCGCTTTCAACACCGGCTCCTCCACGGAGTGCTTCCTGGCGTCCCCGAAGCACACTAAAGGACCTTTTTCCTGCCGCTCCTGCAACTTCTCCTGCATCAGAACGACAAAACCAACAATAGAATCACTCAACCCCAACCACCTGAACTGCATCCTCATCAACACCCGCTCCGCACGAAAACACGCCATCGAGCTCTGGGATTTGCTCGACTCCACTGCACCCGACGTGGCCTTCCTGACCGAAACCTGGTGGAACGACTCCTCGGCTCCGGACATCGCCATCGCCATACCGGACGGCTACAAAATCACCAGAAGAGACCGAACCAACGGAATCGGCGGCGGAATAGCCATCGCTCACAAAGCTACCCTCAAAATCCACACCCACACTGACGACACCCTCAAGACAGCCGAACACCTCCACTTCCAGATCCACACAGACCCCAACACGACCCTCAGAGGAACCCTCATATACCGCCCTCCAGGACCAAGAGCCCCCTTCAGCGACACCATCGCCGACCTCGCAAGCACCCACGCCCTCCCCGGATTACATCCTCCTGGGAGACCTAAACTACCATATGGAAAATAACTACGACGTCAACACCGCAGCACTGACCTCCAACCTCCTCAACCTCGGACTCCGCCAGCTGGTCAACACTCCCACCCACATCGCTGGACACACCCTCGACCCCCTCTTCACCTCAAGCAACCACATCTCTTTCAGCCATACCTCCGAACTCCACTGGACCGACCATCACTGCGTCCATTTCTCCTATAAGAAAATTACCGAGCAGCACCGCATCCATCTACCCCCCTACCGCCGCTGGGGCAAAGTCACCCAAGACCAACTGACCAGCACCCTCGTTAAAAACCCTCCACCCGACGCGACCGAACCGAGCACAGCCGCCATCAACCTCCATCAATGGATCCTTGACTGCGCCAACACCTTAGCCCCACTCAAGAAGCCCACCGCCAACCAAGGAAAGAAAAAAACAGCCTGGTTCACAGACGAACTGACCACCTCCAAAAGCCGTTGTCAGAAGCTCAAAAAGAAATGGATCCTAGAACGCACGCCCGACAACCTCGCCTCCCTCAAAGACGCAAACCGTGAACACCACCAACGGATCCGCGTCGCCAAGCGTGCCCACTTCACCGAACGCATCAACAACAACGCCCACGACTGCAAAGAACTCTTCGGCATCGTGAAAGAACTCTCAAATCCAAAAGCCAACGCCAACGACATCCCGCCCTCCCAGAAACTCTGCGACGACCTCTCCACCTTCTTCCACCAGAAAATCGCTACCATCCACAACAGCTTCAACACCGGCCCACCGCCAGATCCCCCCCCCGACGTCTCCAACCGCGACTGCCGCCTCACCGCCTGGACCCACGTGGACGACGCAGAAACCATGGCAACCATGAACACCATCCACTCAGGCTCCCCCACGGACCCATGCCCTCATCATGTTTTCAACACAGCCAACGCCACCATCGCCCCCAAACTCCGCAAGATCATCAACCTCTCCTTCACTTCCGCCACCTTCCCGGACAGCTGGAAACACGCTGAAATCCAACTCCTCCTCAAGAAACCCAAGGCCGACCCCAACGATCTCAAAAACTTCCGCCCGATCTCTCTCCTCCCTTTTCCAGCAAAAGTCATCGAGAAGATCGTCAACACACAACTCACCCACTTCCTCGAAGACAACTCCATCCTGGACCCCTCACAATCCGGATTCAGACGAAACCACAGCACGGAGACTGCTCTCCTCGCCGCCACAGATGACATCAGACATCAAATGGACAACGGCGAAATCTCGGTCCTCATCCTCCTCGACCTATCAGCCGCTTTTGACACAGTCTGCCACCGCACCCTACTGACCCGCCTCCAGGAAGCCGGCATCCAAGACAAAGCCCTCCACTGGATCTCATCCTTTCTCTCCGACAGAACTCAGAGAGTCCGACTCTCCCCCTTTCGCTCCAAAGCCACCAACCTCATCTGCGGCGTCCCCCAAGGATCCTCCCTCAGCCCTACTTTGTTCAACGTCTACATGGCCCCCCTCGCAAAACTGGCCCGCCAGCATCACCTCAGCATCATCTCCTACGCCGACGACACCCAGCTCGTCCTCTCCCTGACCAAAGACCCACTCACCGCCAAAACAATCCTCCACGAAGGACTAAAATCCATCGCCGAATGGATGAACAACAGTTGCCTGAAACTCAACTCCGACAAGACGGAAATCCTCATCCTCAGGCGCTCTCCCTCAGCCTGGAACGACTCATGGTGGCCCGCCGACCTCGGACCCCCACCCACCCCTGCCAGCCACGCAAGAAACCTCGGCTTCATCCTGGACTCTGCACTCACCATGTCCAAACAGGTCAGCACCGTCTCCTCCTCCTGTTTCAACACCCTCCGCATGCTCCGCAGAATCTTCAAGTGGATTCCAACAGAGACCAGAAAGATGGTGACCCAAGCCCTCGTCAGCAGCAGACTTGACTACGGCAACGCACTCTACACAGGCATCCCAACCAAAGACATCAAACGACTCCAGCGTATCCAAAATGCCTCCGCCCGACTGATCCTCGACATACCCCGCCGATGTCACATCTCCCCTCACCTGAGGGAACTCCACTAGCTCCCGGTGGAGAAGAGGATCACCTTTAAACTCCTCACCCACGCTCACAAGGCACTTCACAACGCCGGACCCTCCTACCTCAACTCCAGACTCAATTTCTACGCTCCCACACGTCAACTTCGATCCGCCAACCTTGCCCTCGCCGTCGTCCCCCGAATCCAGCGCAAGACCTGCGGCGGCAGATCCTTCTCCTTCCTCGCCGCCAAGTCCTGGAACTCTCTCCCCACATCTCTACGCCAGACCCAGGACCTCCTCGCCTTCAGGAGACTCCTCCAAACCTGGCTCTTCAACCACTAACTGCAGCACACCTCCACCCCCCCCCTCTTCCCCCCAGCGCCTCGAAACCCTGACGGGTACATAGCGCGCTTTATAAATATCGTGATTGATTGATTGATTGATTGATTGATTGATTGATCCACTAACTCACACCCACCACCCGGATCCCATGCCACCTACCAATTATTGTAGTAATGCCCACTGTACTCACCCCCTTGTGGCTTCTGTGCTGCCCTCAAGCACCCATCCAGCTCTGGGTAGGACACCACCAGTATGCGGGCCCTCAGGGGGGTCAGGTTCCGATGGGCACCCCTTCCTCTTTGGGAGGCCCTCCCTAGCTGGGCCTCTGCGGTCTTTTATGCCCAGCGTCTCAGGTCCTCCCACCGTTTTGTGCAGTGGGTGCTCCGCCTGCTATAGACCCCCAGGGTCCACATGTCCTTGGTGATGGAACACCACAATCCCTTCTTTTGATGGGCCCTGACCTGCAGAGGTGATACAGACAAAAGGACCCCACTACACATACAATCCAGCCTGTCACACATATGGCCCACAAATACCTTTTCCAATTCCATTGGCACACACATCGCCCCACGCCCCCCATGTACACTACTAACGGACATCCCCCCAAATGACACGATGCCTGCACACACATCTCCATGCAACCTTGCCACATGCATCGTGCCTAACGTGTACTCACCTGCTGGTCTGGAGGCCCGGACAGCTGTCCATACTAGGGTAGGACCCCATCCGTCAAGTGCTCCAACTCCTCCGAAGTGAAGGCAGGGGCCCTTTCCCCGGTCACACGGGCCATGGTAGGTTCCAGATACAGGTCACAGCAGCACACGCAGTGTAGGAGTTTTCCTCTGTAAATCAGGAATCAAGTGAGGTTATAGACAGAAAATGGTGGTCACATCTATGGCGGTCTACACTATCACTGGTGTCGTTGCTCCCCATTGGCCACTGTACTCCATAGAGCCCCATATTAGCCAATGAGGAATTGCGCAGCGGTGCAAAACTGCCTTCTGCCACGATGTCCAATGTCGACGGAGTTACCTCACTTCCACCTGTCCCTACATACAGGACAGGTGGTCACCATTTCATGGTGGTGGACTACATACAGATCTTCCATAACTGCGTCATTGCCGAAAATTGTACATACATTGCCATTCCCACTGTCCCATCACATTTATGTTGTATGTCTAATGAGGTGGTGGTTCTATTGTTCAGAGGAGACAAACCCCCGTGTACAGACCTCTTGTGGACTTGGCTACACTGGAGGACAGGCACATTATACTCACCTATAGACTGGACAGGGCCACAATCACAGAGCTGTGTGCACAATTGGATCCTGACCTGACA
The DNA here is from genome assembly GCF_031143425.1 of Pleurodeles waltl. Taxonomy (NCBI): domain Eukaryota; kingdom Metazoa; phylum Chordata; class Amphibia; order Caudata; family Salamandridae; genus Pleurodeles; species Pleurodeles waltl. The sequence goes on along the minus strand of NC_090448.1, from coordinate 1,027,102,673 downwards.
TAAGCTATCCATCATCCCCACTGGGATCCCCCCACTTGTGCAGGTTGCTCCATTTCCTGGCAACTGATTCTTTCAAAGTGACAGTGGGCTTCACAGCAGGAATGTTGCAGCCAATGTTCTCAATCTTGCTGGCAAGGATATTGTCTGCCTTGGTGAATCACATGTGCAGCTACATTTCTTTCCCCAGGTGGAAGATTTGGCCAATGTGAAGGCTGTATTCTATGCAATGGGTTATAGACTTAATGTTATTGGGGCCACTGACGGGACACATATTGCGTTTGTCCCCCCTGCCATAATGAACAGGTCTTCGGGAATTGGAAGAGTTTCCACTCACTGAATGTGCAAATGGTGTGCCTGGCGGAACAGTGCATCTCCCACATCACTGCCAAGTATCCTGGGTTGGTACATGACGCCTTCGTTCTGATGAATAGCAGCATACCAAATCTGATGGCCCAACTACAGAGGCACAGGATGTGGCTAATATGTGAGCCAGTGTCCCCACCCACTGTATGTCAGTGTATGCCTTTAAGTATTATCCCCATAGGATTGTGTAAGCCTAAATTTTGTACCTCAATATTTGCAGGTGACTGTAGCTACCCAACCCTATCATGGCTCATGACCCCTGTGAGGAAGGCCAGGACAGGGGTTGAGAACTGTTATAATGATGCACATGGGTGAACCAGGAGAATAATCGAGATGACCGTTGGCCTCCTGAAGGCCAGGTTCAGATGCCTGAATCTGACAGGTGGATCCCTGTTCTACTCACGAGAAGGTCTGTCAGATAGTAGTGGCATGCTGCATTAGGCACAACCTGGCCTCTGACAACATGTGCCTTTTCTGCAGGAGGAGGGGCCTGGAGATGACTCTGTGGCAGCAGTGGACCCAGAGGACAGTGAGGATGAGGAAGCAGAGGATGAGGATGTGGACAACAGAACATCAGTTATACGTCAATGCTTCCAATGACACACAGGTGAGACATTGGAACTGACCATTACTCTATCTATTGATGTTTTCTGTGTGGCTGTAGCATGAATGCATTCACGACCTTTGCATCTCACCTTACTGTCACCTATGGCTTGTCCTTTGAAAGAGGTTGGTGATATGACAACAGTGTCCTAATTTGTTTACTGCAGACAGCTACTGGTCATTGTGTGTATGCTATCACAGTGTTCAGATCATTTGCTCTAGATGTGACTGTTCCCATAAATCCACATTTTCAACACATAAAACGGTGTCACTCAAATTGTGTTCAATGGGTGTTTATTGTACTGTAAATAATTGACTGAAAAGTGCAAGGGAATGGTGTAATGGCAGAGGAAAGTCCAGGGTATTGTTCCAGCCTGTTTGTAGCACAGGTCCAAGGGGCCATAAGAAGGAGAGCAAAGGCAGTTCAAAGTGGACAAGGTGACAGAGTGGGACACAAGGGGGGGCAATCAGGAGGAACTCATTTCCTGGAGGTGGTCTTGGTCTTGGCAAGTGGCTATGGCTACTGTCTGGGTCACAGGGAATGTTTGCGGGTGGTTTACCTTCTGCAGGGTGAGTGGTGCTGGTGGCCTGTGGGGCCTATGACAGGGCCTCCTGTCCACTAGCTGTAATGGAAGTGGAGGGCTGGTCAATGGACTGCCTAGTGCTAGGGGCCCGCTGGTGTGCTGTCCTTTCCCTCATGATGTTGGTCATGTGTGCCAGGATGCCTGCTATGGAGATCATGGTGGTGTTGAGAGCATGCAAGTCCTCCTGGTCTCCTGATGGTGTTCCTCCTGCAGCCACTTGTTCACCTGCATGTTGTTAAGGTTCTGGTCCATTGTGTCCTGGGATTTTTGGTAGGCCCCCAGGACATTATTGAGTGCCTCCTGGAGAGTCGGTTCCCTGGGCCTGTCCTCCCCTTGCATACAGCGGTCCTCTCAGTGTCCCTGTTGCCCTGTGCCTGTGTCCCCTGAATGGTGTGCCCACTGCCACTCACCCCAGGTCCCTGATTGTCTTGGGTTTGAGGTGTGGACTGGGGTCCCTGTACAGATGGGCACACTTCTGGTTGACGTGTCCTGGGGACAGAGGTGTGGGGATGCTGGGTGGGTGCTGTGGTGTTCGATACTGATGGAGGAGGCTCCGTGGTTGACTTGGAGTGGGCTGGGGTGACCGACTGACCAGTGGTCCCTAATGGGCCAAGTAGTTCATCCAGATCCTGAAGTCCAGAGTTACTGTCATCACTGGGGGCATCTTATGTTGGGGGACTGATTAGTTGTGGCTTCTCCTCTCCACTGAGATTGGCTGGGGCACCTGGGGGATATAAGTGATGTATTATGCTTCATCTCTGTGACATATTGTACATCCCTAGCTTCCCCTCTATCATTGCTGATGTCTGCCACCTTTGTTTGTGTATGGTGATGTATTGTGGGATTGTTAGTTCTCCATGCTGTACATGCTTATGTAATGGGTGTCCATGCAGGGCTGGGAGGGCTGCCCATGCATTGTTATCACATGCAGGGCTGGGCATTGGGGTTAGTCATATGTGTAGGTGCAGTGTGTGGGATGGAGTGGAGTGATGGGAGTGAGGGTGAGGGTGTGAGATGGCATGCAGGTATGAGGGTTGATAAGAAATAAATATTGACTCACCAGTGTCCAGTCCTCCGGCAACTCCAGTGAGTCCCTCAGGATGCAGGATTGCCAAGACTTGCTCCTCCCTTGCTGTGAGCTGTGGGGGAGGTGGGGGTTTACCGCCAGTCCTCTGTATGGCGAGCTGGTGCCTTGCTGCTATGGAACGTACCTTCCCCCATAGGTCGTTCCACCTCTTTCTGATGTCGTCCCTTGTTCTTGGATGCTGTTCCACGGCGTTCACCCTGTCCATGATTCTCCTCCATAGCTCCATCTTCCTTGCAATGGATATTTGCTGTACCTGTGCTCCAATCAGCTGTGGCTCTACCCTGACTATTTACTCCACCATGACCCGCAACTCCTCATCTGTGAAACAGGGGTGCCTTTGTGGGGACATGGGTGTTGTGTGGTGTGTGTAAGTCTGTGAATGTTTAGTACTGGGTTGGGTGTGTGAAGTGGGGTGCGTGAAGGATGTATGGGTGTATGTGGTGTGTGTCTAGTTGTCATTGTGGTCTTGATGTTATTCAGGTGGCAATAATTTGTATTGGTAAAGGGTTGTGGGGAATGTGGGTGTGTGTTTTATAGTGCTGTGGGTGGGTGGGTATGGTGTGTGTATCAGTGTCAGGTGTGTATTTGGTAGTGGCCAATGTTGTGTAGTTTAATATTTGGGTGGCCATTCTGAGCGCACCCATGTTCACTGCCAATGGTTTACTATCAGTGAATGTCCGCCATGGTGATTTATGGGTCATGATGTGGTGGGCGTTGTTCTGTTGACGTAACTGTATGGGTGATGGTACCGCCACTTTAGCACTGATCTTTGGGCTGGTGGATTTGTGCATCTGGCAGTACTCTGTCAGATTGGTGTGTGTGTCATAATAAGGAGAACGGATATTTGCCCCCGCTGCGGTATGTTGGCGGCCGTCACTGCGGCAGTAAGTGGGATTTACTGCCAATGTCATGATGAGGGCCTATGCCTCTAAGTGTGAGAGTGACTCTCAGAGTGTCTCTTTGGATGTCAGAGAGAGTGTGACAGTCTCTATCTGGGTGTGACAGTGAGTCTGACAGTGTCTACCTGGATAAGAGAGTGGATGTGAGAGTGTCTTCCAGAGTGTGAGAGTGAATGTGAGAGTGTCTGTGTAGATGGGACAGTGGATGTAACAGTCTCTCTGCAGGTGTGAGAGTGGGTGTGACAATGTCTGCTTAGATGTCAGACTGGGTGTGAAAGTTTCTCTCTGTGTGTAACACTGAATGTGAGAGTGTCTCTGTTAGAATGAAAATGGGTGTCAGAGTGTTTCTCTGGGTTTTTCGTCAGGTGTATGAATATAGAATATAGGCTTTTTTTTTAATTTATTTTTTACATTTTATGAGATCTGCAAGTGGATCTGCGGATCTCATGAAATGTAAAAAAATATATATTTTCTGACATTATTTGTTCCATCACCACAACCCTGACCCCATCAGCTCCACTGCCCCCCACCATTTCACCATTTCATATATATATATATATATATATATTCCTTTATGTTGTTTCAAATATCAAAATATGTTCAACATTTTCCATATTTTTTTTCAATGTTTGTGTTTTTGCACTGCTTGTATAGGATACTGGTCTGATATGTGGGTTCTCAATATTGTTTAAATGTCATTTTTTCCTCTTATTTTTCACCTCAAAATTATGTCTCAGAAGGTTCAGGATTGCTAACTCATCAAGTACATTAAAACTTTAAGCACAGTGATAATCTGCAGTGTTCTCAATTAATGCTCCTGGCTTGGAAGCGTTACAAGGATTTTTTAAAGTTTGAGGTTGATGTTCCAACAACTTTTTCCACAGAATTACTATTTTTTAATTAACAGCACATGATACCCAAATACCAGGAAGGCATTCCAATATCTGAGCTACCCTAAAAAGATTTACCTATAAACTCAGTCATGTTAATCGATATTAAAGCTTATCAATTCATGGGGGCGTGGCTTCTGCCCAAGCAAGATGGTGGCATAATCCGCTGGCTCTGCTCCCAGCCCTGTAACACCAGCATTCTGGTACATAATTACATAATTACCATACCAAAAGGCCTGGCACAAGTGATTTCTATACTGCGGGGGCTACTATGTGACATTGAGGCGTCACTGATCGCCAGGATTGATCAAGATTACCTCTGACCCTCATGATCATCGTAGGAGTCAACATGGTGGCCCCAGGTGGCTCCCAGTGACTCTGCACATAGTGGAGCCCTCAAAAAAACTTCGCTGAGATAAGCAACCAGCTGCTGTAAATAGGATATATCCCGTACAGCCCATGCCTCAAACACCTGATGCATCCCTAAATGACTCACTTATTATAACAGGTGTTTGAGAGGCCTCCACTCGCAGTACAATCACATTTTCGGTGCTGACCCATGTGGCTTCCACTCCCACAACAACAGTGAGGTCTGGCGTTGTGCTCTGATTACTCTGATATCCTTAACACAGTCAAATGGGACTCCTGGATTGCCCATTGGGCTTGTAGAAGCCAGAGTTTATGAGACTCAGAATGGATATTGGCCACACACACGGCCTCACCATGAGATACCCTCTGCAATAGCTATCAACATGGGGGTATATACTGGATGTGTCATGTACGACTTGGTTGTTCTCTGATCGCTAACTTTGGGGAGGCTCATACATCATAATATACGTGTCATGCCTCAGTGTGTAATGAGGATATGCAACTTAATTTGTCAGGGCATAAGCCCTAAAGCCTGTAACCATCAACGGCCTTACACCCACAAACTACTCATCCCGAGCTAGCTGATGCTGTCACTAGATTTATTGGTAGTTATCAACACAAATCTGGGACATGTCGGCTGACCCATGTAAGCCCCTATTTGTGATCTCTTAGATCAGATATCACCAAGACATGACGGTCAGATGGATTCATAGAAGTAAGTGGTGATTGCCCCTAGAAGGAAAACAAGATTATGGCCTCACCCACTATTTGTAAAATGTTATCCTTACATTTCACTCATCACCACAAGGGTACTAAAAATAAGTAACCTGATAAGACATTATTCGTTCTTGCAGATCATACCTAAGCAATGTTTGCCAATTCAGATCTTAATTCCTGGGTGTCAGACATAACACAGTGTCATTTTGTTTGATTGCTACTTTTTCTGGGCCTTGGGTGTGTGCTTGCAAAATAGAGGCTAGACCATTTTCATTAGGCCAAGGACTAATCCATTGACCTACTTCCCTACATTAAAACCTAGCGATCCTGACTCCATCGAGCTCTCATGGTCAGACCTAAATTTGTCTCAAGTAGTACCAACATTGCTCAAAATACTCCTGCCTGGCACAGATTATTCCTGTAGGGACCTAACCATAACATCAATGTGACCGAGGATACCAGCCCAAAACATTTTCACAATACCTTAGATTAACATGTCGAGCCCTTTAACACTTCACCACAGCCCTCAGTAATCTGCGTAATGGCAGACCATAGGAGTAAAGATTCAAAAGATACCAGGGAAAATACATCTTCTCTAAAGTGTACTAAAGCAGATCCTCCACTTTCAGATTCTCTTGCAAAACCAAAAGCAGACTCAGATGCCTGTATGGATATGATATTTTAACACCTCAATGCTTTACATGACCTTGCACAAGACACAAAGACAGACACGGTTCTATGCATCTTGACATCCAAGCCCTAAGGAACGACTTCCAGGACATGTCAAGCAAGATCTCAGAAACAGAAACTAGGATTGGAGTGCTGGAGGACGCTGCATTAAATGAAGAAAATTAAAATGGACCTGGATCTCAAGTGGATCAGATCCCTTATGAGGGACATTGCAGAGTTGGAAGATCATAAAATCAGAGGCAACCGGAATGTTTTTGGATTACCAGAAAAAGTGGAAGATGACACCAACTCATATGTCAAGTTTTTGTAGGTCTGGCTATCTCATGCTCTGGGAATCAAATTTGAATGAGACTTTGAAATAGAACAGGCATTTTGTTACCTATGGATAAACCTTGTGCCTATACATCTAACCTGTGTCCCAGAGCGATGATATTTAGACCATATCAATACCGTCACTCGGAAATCATACCTGCTCATACGAGGAAGGCTAAGCATAATATTTGGAGTGGTTTCAAAATCAACATTGCTCAAGACTACTCAAAAGACACTGTTGCCTAAGTCAGCACTGCGTTCTTAAACAAGACATTTCTTTCACTCTGTGCTTTTCTCAAGGCTGCAGTAAGATAGGTTGCCGGTAAAAGTGGTACGCTTTGTCTCCAATGTTCACAGAAACATACACACTCTTACGTGGGGATCCTTTCTTTGAACATCAGATGTTTGATTATAAAAACACTTCTTTGACCCATGTACTTTAGAGGGATATTCCAGCCAGATGACCATGACTGTATGGTGACTGCTGATTGCTTTGCTACAGCTGCTTATGTAGACTACAGGCCTCTTGCTCAGGTATGAGGGATGATGTCTTCCCAGGGGGAACCTGAAAGGCAAAATTAGAACTTAACATGCTGTGCTCTAAGAAACCTTAGGTAGAAACTATCTATATAAACTTTACTGACAGTATGGTAGCATTATTCTTGTGTTTTACTCTCCTTGTCACAGTTTTCATCTTATTGTGCTTTATCATCCTAGTTATTGCAATACATGCTTTATTGTCTAAGATGGAGTTACTTCAATAAAACTTTATTGAACCATACTCTGCCTCTGATTGTCCTTGCATATGTGAGACAAATGTAACTGAGAGAAATGGATGAGATCTGAGTGGCCATGAATCCTCTGAGGAGTCATGTTGTCGCGTGGGCTCTCATTATTCTAAATGAGACTACTGGATTTCTAGGTAGCAGGATCGATAACGGTGTGGGGGACTGAGTCTGACCCACGTGTAAGGAACTCTGTCACCCTAAATCCGGTTGTTGCTCCGGCTAACTAGCAGTGCCTCATTTCTCCCGCGGGGAAGAAATGACTGGGCAGCCGAGCGCATGACATCTTTGGAACTTCTCAGGGAAGTCGTGGTCACTCAGATCCAAACCAACTCTCTCATTCACAATATGGTCTCATATACAAATGACAAAGACAGTATAAGTTTTATATAATGTTTTAATAAAACGACTGTATTTTAGATATTAAGGCGTGAGCCGCAATAACCAGAACAATACAAAATAGTAGGATGGATATAGTAACCAGGAGAGTAAAACATAGAAATAAAGCTATCATAATTCCTAACCGTTTCTACTCTCCCTCTGCTTGTTCTATTTAGAGCACAGCATGTTAAGCTTTCAGCTTGCCTATTAGAATCACTGTGGGGATATCAGCCCTCATACCTGAGCAAAGACCTGTGATCTTGGTTCAGCATCTGCAACGAGGCAGTCAGCGTCAAGTTGTGGTTCCCTGGTCGGAATCTCCCTCTTGCGTGTACTGGGACAAGGAAGTAATTTTATAACTAACATGTCAGCGTGATCACAAAATGTCCCTACGCAGGAATGCCCAGTCTAAACTCTTACCACGTCTATCGGCAATGTACCAGACTGTATCCTTGACTGAAGCACAGAGTAAACATGTTATGGAGAACTCCAGTGCTGAAGTAGGCAAAACAGTGTGATATGAATAAAAAACAACACCGTAGAACTGGCTATTTGAAAAATAACAGTACGAAGCCTAATAAAAAACATGTAGAGCAAAGTGCACAGAGGCTCTAAGCTATTAGCAAATGAATAAAATATATTCAGGGCAAAATGCACAAAGGCCTAAAGCCTGAAGCTAAAGCGCAATGAATACGTAAAACTAACCACACTACAATGTATGTCATGCGCCCGGTTGCCCCAATCATCCCTGCTTTTGGGTGGAGATGAGGCACTGCTAGTTAGCCGAAACAAACCCAGATTAGGCCAACAGGTGTCACACGATGCCGGAGCACTCAGTCCCCCGCAGTACAGGTGATTCTGCCGCCCGAATCCAGTAGTATCATTAGGATAATGAGAACCTACCCGATACAACCAGGAGACTGAGGGAACACAGCATTGCATACGGATTTGAAGGATCAGCGAAGATTCAGATTGTTTTTCACTGGAAATCTCTGATCTTCACAGAACCAAGTAAGCCACAAAACTTCTAGACATAAACAGTTAATAATCTTCTATTTTCTACAGATTCTGCTGTGTTCTTTATTCTCCCATTGCTACACTGGTCTCAGTGTAATACTGGTATGATTCAACAATGGGTTCACAGCTTCTCCATAAGGGTTATCACAGCATCAGGGTACTGCTTACACATTACACCACTTATGATCCTGTCTGCCCTCTATGTACTTAACCTGCAGACATGATCCTTTACCTGGATCATCCTTAAAAGTTACTTTAGAACACTATACTTTATGATTACATATGATTACATATTTGTTACTCCTCCATTGGGCACAAATGTAGTATTTTTTGGAAAATCACTAAGGTTCAATACTGCTTGTTTGCCTCATGCTTAAACAGCTTCATAAAACATACCATCATCTCTTTTAGCATTAACTGAACTGTTTGATCTTAAACTTCTCCAGTCTAAATCATGTTTCATCATATCCCCCCAATTATCTTAAGTAGAGTGTTCCAACTCTTGATGTGTTTATATTACATAGTCCTAAAGATTGTTCAATGTGACCTCGCATTTATTTTGTAATATGGCTTATGACACTATTCAAAATATGTTTTCCAATATGTTGGTGTTGCTAATTTTGATTTTGATAATCTCCCCATAAGAAATATCCACTGTAGTGAGTATTAGGTTTGACACAGCTAATTTAAATCTATTTTGCATTCTGGTATCTTGTTCGAGATCTTGCCCAATAAGACACAGTAGCATTCCTATAGACATCACTTACTGTCTCCGGAGCACCTTCAAGCCGTCATGCTAGAGCAGGGTATATACTCCATCTTACCCCCACAATACATTACACTGGTAAATTACCAACAACAGAGCACAGCCGATTGGCTTTTCATGTAACCATTGCTCATATCCTCATGTGGAGGCACGTTTATTCAACATAATTGACCTGCTTTTGTGTAAATTCTGCCTCTTGGTTCTGTTTTTCCAGAAGAACATTAGCCTACCCTAAACTCTACAATCAGGTATTTTATTATATCTTCTATTTATCTATAAATCCTGGTTCTATTGGGAACCTCTCTCACAGGATACCATATTCCTCTTTTTGGTTACTAATTACCTTGCAGGGGGTGGGTAGTTTTCCCAGCCGGATTGTGACAGGCCAACTTGTGGCTCAATGCGTCACGGATAGAACATGAGTGGAGAATGCACTTTGTACACAAACTGTGGGTGGGGCAGAGGTTGGGAAAAGGGGGGTTTTGTTGATTTTGCTAATTCTGTTGCAATATGTATGGTAAATGAAGTTCTGCTGGTTCTTTCCTTTCTCTCTATCACTCTAGTCTCTCCTATCCTTTCCCTTTACCTTGGTGTTTTTTGCTGCTTAATCTGGTTATCTCAGCAGCTCCCCATCACACATCTTTCTGCACTATCACATGGTGCTTTCTGGAACATCAGACTTACCTCAGCCCCAAGTCCACCATGGCTGATCACACACATCAAACAATCTTACAATACCTCATATTCATGGCGCAGCACAGGCTTCAGTCCCCTAATAACATCCACTAAAGACCTGAGAGACCAAAAAAACTCTGCAATGCACATACCCTCAACATACTCTCACTAAACACAAAGGGGATTAATAACCTAGTTAAATATAGAGATGTAGCTGATTACTATAATAAATTGAAAGGGGACATCATCGTACTACGGGAAACTAACCTAAAATAAATCCATGATGCAAAATTCTACAGCCCCTGGATTGGTGTCTCTCCAGCTCTACTGAAGAAAAATGGTGGGATCACGCAAGTCCCCAAAAAATCTGGTACATCGGTTATTTCACATACTCATGATCAATTAGGTAGGTGACTCATCTCTAAAATTTAAAGAAGCGAGCTGCAGTTCTTCATTGTAAACATCTGTGCTCCAAATGACAACACATTTGAATTTTAGAGGGCGAGATCTTGACCAACAACTCTCGGACCACCTGGATTACTCGGGCATTATCATGGGCGGTTATCTCAATATGCCCATGGTAATCTGTACAGAATATCTGTCACAAATTTATGGGCAATAAGGCACATACACAAATAAGAATCTGCTGTACCAACAGTAATCTGGTGGACGTCTAACGTCTCCATAACCCCACTGGGAGTGGCTATACTTTCTATTCCTCTCCACATCACTCCTTCTCACCAATTGATTATATCTTGGTGAGCAAACTGATGCTCCTCCTCTCCCAATCATCTAAAATTGAACACATCATGATTTCCGACCTGGCATGTGTCGTCAATCGAATTAACACTTAACGACCCCACACTGCCACTCCATCAATGGCATCTTGATGACAACCTCCTTGACAACCCTACTAACCAAAAAGTGATTGAGACAGCCATAGGAAACTTTCTCAAAGACAATCTTCCAAATGACACATTCTCCCTGGGAATGCTCTCAAAGCAATACTGTGATTGATGCTGATTCATGTTGTCTCTTTAAAAGTAAAGCTGCTACTTTCTGCATTCAGAGATAACCCAGCAATCACCGGTATTCACTTCAACACAGGCAGACACGTAATGGCTGAATATGCTGATGACGTCTTAATATTTACTGAGGATGCTCACCAAACCATTGCAATGATTTTTACTGAGATAGATCGATATTGGCAAGTAGTGGGCTAATCTTTAAATAAAGATAAAACAGCGGTATTACCATTAAATGTACACTGCACAGTCATTGTTATTGGTGATCGTGGACTAAAATGGCAACCAACAGCCATTAAATACTGGGAATTTGTTTCTCTTCAGATCTTAAACAATCCATTGCTTTCAGTGAAAAAAACCTCTACTTAAAATCAAAGAAATTCTTTCCACATGATCTCTACAAAATATTGCTTGGTTGGAACGTGTGGGCACTGAAAAAATGATGATAGCCCCTTGATTAATTTAATCTTTGGCATGCTCCCAGCGTCCCTATTCACCTCCTTCTTCAAATCAGTGGATGTTGCCATTTCTTCATTTGGAAAATAAAAAAAGCATCAATCTCCATGAAAACACAGTAGAGGAATAAATGCGCTGGAGGTATAAATATACCAGATTACCCCCATTATCAAAGAGCCTTCCTGATTTCCCAAGGCTCCTGGTGGTTATGACCACATAAGGCTAATCCCCTGCTATGGCTCAACTTTGAGTCTGGTCTTAACGCACCTCTCCCCTTTTGCTCCATTCTTACCATTCACAACTTGTTGAAGTTCCTGTTAGAACACTCCAGGCAAATTTTTACAGAAACTATGGTCCTCATTATGATTCTGGCAGTATTCTGACTGCCAGGGCCACAGTGGCAGTTTCACCACTGACGGGCTGGCGGTGAAGACTTATACATTATGAGTGTGAGCCAACCTGCCACATCCCTGCCTGTACCGCTAGTGCGGTTGGACATGCCGGGCCAGAGATTAGCATTTCCGACCCAGCAGTATTAGGAGTCGGCTTTCCGCCAGGGTTTCCATGGTGGTAGCACCACCACAAAAACCCTGGCGGAAGGGCTACCTGTGATAGGAAATTTCTTTCTGTCACTGGCAGATGACTCCCCCACTCCCCTGCAAGCCCAATACCCCCTCCATACCAGAGCCCCAACCCCCTTCCCCCACCTCCTCCTCGTACAGCACCCCCACACCTCCTCCCTGCATACACATACACAGACACCCACACACACCCCACATACACTCATTCACGCACCCCATGTACACTCAGTCACAAACACTGACATACACATATTCACTCACAAGCATCCATACACGCCTTCACTGATATGCATCCATACACGCATTCACTCACATGCATCCACACATGCATTCACTCACATGCATCCATACACACATTCACTCACATGCATCCATACACGCACTCACTTCAACATTTATACACGCACTCACTTCAACATTCATACATGCATACACACATGCATACACAGACACCTGTACACACGCACATACAAAGACGCATACAAACTTACATTCACACATACAGACAACACTCACTCAAACACACACACACAATACCCCTCACCCTCCCTCCACCCTCCCCGTCAGACGATCAACTTATCTTGCCCAGTGAGAAGGTCTTTCTGTAGGGAATGGGAATTGCCGATTCCACCGCCGGCAGCGCCCCGCCATCAGGACACTGCCAGGCCATATTACAGGTCATTACACGACTGGTGGAGTTCTTTGGCCGGGCGGGGCCAGTGGCGGAACCGCCCATGCACCTTTAACTGCCAGCATGACTACTGGAGGATTTCGGCCCAAAATATGGCGGCAATCCTTCTGTACTCAAAATATGGTGGGCAGTGTTCTGGTACCTGTGGTTTTGGCGGTTTTGTGAAAAGACTACCAAAGTCGTAATAAGGGCCAATGTCCTCTCTTCTGCTCAATAAGTGCCGAACACATGAATTACAGGATTCAACTACTGCCTCCTTATGATTTAACCGTCAGATTCAACTCAAGGGGAAGACCCTATTCTGGGCTACCTGGGCCCATAAAGGAATAAACACTATACACAATCTGGGTTCCCGAGCCAATCCTATCCCCTTTTCCACCCTACAAACAAACATTGACCTACCTAATATTGACTTCTATACATTTTTACGTCTCAAAGGTGTAGTGAATAGACTGAAACCCTCTACAAACAAGACCTCCCAACCCTGTTAAATACCCTCAAAAAAAGAGGCCATGCTGCCTCCCTCAGAATAAACAGATACGATGGACAATCCTTGAGATCATTTACTAAAAAATGAGATTCACACACCCACTTATCCATCTTACACCTTAACCAAATGACAAAAGATCTGGAAACCCCACTTTGACTCCAAAATCACTCCTGCTATAGCACAAGCCAGGTTCTGGTCTATTCACAAACCTTACTGGACCCCATCTAGACTGCACAAACTTGGTCTGAGGGGTACTCCTTATGCTGGAGGTGTGGGGAAGACACAGGGGATCTTCCTCACAATGTCTTCACATGCAAAACAACACATTCATTTTGAACAAAAATTCAGGATCTGCTATTTCAACTCACAAAGACCCCAGTAGAAATTGATTTCTTCCTCGCAACTGGCATAGGTCTCCATGCTAATCCTCATGCACCTGTCTTAGACTCACACACCTCGTCCTTAATACACCTACTCCTATCACTAGGCACAAAAAGAGTTTGTCCTACCTGGAAATCAACATCCACTACCACCTTTGATAAGTGGTGGATCATATTATGCCCGATCAGAAGCATTGATAACACACTATAATCTAACCTTCACGGCTCCCCGACCCCAAGGTGTCCTTGGGATGCACTAAATAAATACCTACAGGAAAAGAAACCCCCGTGAGACCCTCCACCGCTTTCCCTCCCACTTTGGGTTTAGCCCGGTGATACACCATGTGAGTAGTCTATATCTCCCCAGTGAAGCCATCTTTTCCTTTTTATCTCCTTATTTCTCTGTCTACCTTTTCTTTCTCTCTCTTCCTCTCCCTCTTTACCCCCATTTTCAGGACTAGTGACCCGACCTTGCGGTGCATTCTGTTTGACTGTCTGGTATTGTTGATTCTATGAAAGCACTTAGATTTATCACCTGCCACACACAAATACAATCATCTCTTTTCCCATTCACTTATGGCCTGTCTTACATATTATCTTGCAATCATTGTATATGTTAAAGACAGTATTACGTGCTGTACCATATCATCACTTTCTCTGTTACCCTCTCTTGAGGATTGCTGGAATGTACTGCATATTCTTGTATAATCTGACCTTGGTTGATTCTCTTTCATTGAGCATAAAAAAAACTGTCTGAACTAAAAAATACTTATCAATTCATATTAGTTCCTATTAATTCATATTACTTTTTTTAAATACATATCAATTTGTGTTGATACTCAATGCCTCATATTAATTCATATCAACCCATAATAATCCCTGATAATTCATGTTAAGAGTGTCCACCGCTAACCAGTACTAATATTTCCTATTTGTTGCAAAAGACATTGGTATACAAGACTGACATCTCCATTCCACAATGACCAATACATTCGGGCAACCATGTTTGAACACTTGGAAGACCTATATCTAAATCTAGCCCCATAATGCAAAGCATTGCCCCAACAATTATAAAATACATCACCCTTGTATAAGCTTATGGTATATCAGATTAGAAAATTTGAATTATTAGTTTGGGTTAAGAAAGCAGAGAAAATTCTAAAACCTTATTCTTTTCTGCAAATACTTACATCCAATATTCCCTGATCTTGTTGCAGGTAGTAAAGAAATTAAATACATTGGCCCGTATTTATACTTTTTGACGCTAAACTGCGCTAACGCAGTTTAGTGTCAAAAAGTTTAGCGCTGGCTAACGCCATTCTGAAGCGCCATGCGGGCGCCGTATTTATTGAATGGCGTTAGCCGGCGCTAGCAGACCGGCGTTGCCTGGTGTGCATGGAAAAAAACCACGTACACCAGGCAGCGCCGGCGTAGGGAAAAATGGCGTTAGGGCGTCTTAAAATGGTGCAAGTCAGGTTGACGCCAAAAAATCGCCTCCACCCGATTTGCGCCATTTTTAACGACGCCCAGACTCCATTTACATGACTCCTGTCTTAGTAAAGACAGGAGTCATGCCCCCTTGCCCAATGGCCATGCCCAGGGGACTTCTGTCCCCTGGGCATGGTCATTGGGCATTGTGGCATGTAGGGCGGCACAAATCAGGCCCCCCTATGCCAAAAAAAGAATACAAAAATATATATATATATATACTTACCTGAACTTACCTGAATGTCCCTGGGATGGGTCCCTCCATCCTTGGGTGTCCTCCTGGGGTGGGCAAGGGTGGCAGGGTGGGTCCTTGGGGGCATGGGAGGGCAGCTGTGGGCTCATTTTGAGCCCAAAGGTCCCTTAACGCCTGCCCTGACCCAGGCGTTAAAAAGAGGCGCAAATGCGGTTTTTTTTGCCCCGCCCACTCCCGGGCATGATTTTTGCCCGGGAGTATAAATACGACGCATTTGCGTCGCAGTCATTTTTTTAGACGGGAACGCCTACCTTGCATCTCATTAACGCAAGGAAGGCGTTCACGCAAAAAAATGACGCTCTTTCCTCCTACTTTGGCGCTAGACGCGTCTAACGCCAAAGTATAAATATGGCGTTAGTTTTGCGCCGAATTTGCGTCGAAAAAAACGACGCAAATTTGGCGCAAACGGAGTATAAATATGCCCCATTGTATCAGAAATTGAAGCAAAAGCACTTAGAGCCCACTCAACATCCATAATATTATAATTAGTAGTATAATGGAAATCATGAACTATTTTTTACCAATATGTCTTAAATCTGGACACATTCAGAGTCATTTGAGAAAAAACAATTCTATCCAAATTTCCATCCAAGGACATGGACCAGTAGGAATGAAAGTTGAAATGGATAATCTTGAAGCTGTATGATGGATGTGTCAAATTGCTATGCTTGCCGCACATAATATGACATACAGAGAATAGTGGCTGCATCGTAATATTCCTGAACTTTTTACTAGCAACAGCTCATGCACTATTGCATTGAATTTGTAGGCTAGATCTGTAGGCAGAGCAATTTTAGAAAAAAACAGTGCATGTGCCTCTTCTGAGACTTCACGTGTGTGCTGAAAATGTTCTTGATATGGTCTTTGACCCTTCTCTTTTTTATATTTTTTTATTGGTTTTTAGACAACACATTCATATAGTGTACATTAGGCAGCAATAAGCACAATAATGTTGCAGACAACCTTAGCAGCCTGGTAAACTCAGTGACAACAATGTAGTGGGCAACTGTGGATGAACTAGAAGAATATAAAGTGGGACCACATGATGCCGTAGTGAAGTCATATAATAATACAATTTGGGGCTTTGCATCCCGGCAATCAGAAAAGTAGCCAACAATGTAGGTCAACTTAAATAATACTAAACCTGTTGAAACTACTGGCTGGAGATACCCCAGAATGGCTTGCGCAGGGGACGGGCTGGTGTAGGATAAATGTAACATGTATCTGTGACACAGGATCATCGAGGTGCATGGGGGAAGGGAAATGGTGTTTAGGCCATCGGACAGTGTCTAATGGTGCTGACAACTACTTAGAATCATATCTAATCTCCCTTGCTTCAGCTGTTAGGGTTGATAACTAAGCCTCCTTGTCTAAGTGAGTGGTCTAGGGGGAGTTGGATTCAGTTTGTTAGACAATTTGATTACTTTAGTGTCCCAGAGTGTGGCACCTCCCTCGCCTCCTTGTCGCTGCTGGTCAGACAACATAGTGTCTGCATCAGCCAGTACCAATTTATGGGTTGCCTGAAGCCAACTAAGAATGATGGGTGGCTGCTTGGCCTTCCATGCCATGGCTATCAACCACTTAAATAAGGCCGGAGCAAAATCCACCATTTTCAAGTAGTATTTAGAATATTTGGTTATCCCCAAAAGACACAAAAGTGGATCTGGAGGTAGTTGGACATTGACCATTGTGGATTTATGGTCCATCTCCTGAACCCACACCTGTGCCAACAGCAGACACTCCCAGACCATGAGCAGAAACACGGAATCCACATGCCCAGATCTAAGGCAGCCTTGTGATTCCCCCCAGGAATGTCACCTGGAGCCTGTGTGGTGTGAGGTACATTTGTTGGACATAATTAAACTGCATGAACGTTAGGTGAGTGTTTTGAGATATGTGCTTCAATTGCTCCATCAACATCCCCCATTGCTTGGTGGTGAGCCTAGTACCCAGGCTATTGACCCAGCGAGGCTTACTGCTAAGTGCACAATCTGCATTCCCTGCCAGCATCACTGTATAAAGTACCAATATCACCCTGCGCCCCATTCCATGTGTGAGGAAACACTGCTATCCCTGATGTAACTTCCGTTCGTCCCCACCCAATGACCATGTGTCCCTGGGTGCTAATGTGAGTGCATGGCACATAAGAAAGGAGCCTGCCACAAGCCCATAGAGGTCTTGGAGGTCCTGAAATGAGTACAGAGTGCCATTGCAGTATCATATGAGCTATCCCTGCCTCCTGCCATAGTGCTGAATCATGTATCTCTAACAGTGCTCTCATGGAAGGCATGCCCCACAGAGGGAGATGTGGTACATGTGGGACCTGACTCAGCTGTGGCTGACTGTATCTATTCCAAACCAGTTTGGCTACACTGGAGTCTACTGACCCCTTAGAGTGAGCAACCAATTGTACAGGCCCATGCCAGACACTTCCCCTAGCACCGATCTCCATTCTCCCATTTTGTCTCCAGCTAGCCATCTCATGGGCCACTGTAGCTGTGCCACTGAGAATTACAATTTGAGAACCGGTACTCCCAGGCTACCCTCTATCATTGAGCATTGTAGCATTTGAATTGAGTCACGTTTCCGGGTGGGTCCCTGTACCAGGTCAGATTGTCCCTTTCTCAGGACCTTAAAAAATGATTTAGTGGGCATTGATGTAGGTGCTGCGAAAAAGTACAATAGACGAAGGAGAACTAGCATCATGGTAATCACAATGTGTCCCATTTGGCAATAAGGGCAGGCACATCAAAAATGTCAGAGACTGCCGTATTGAAGTTAGGGCCCTTCCATGATTCCCTTACAGGAGGTCTCTGTCCTTGTGCTTACATTCAATCCCAAGTTTCAGAAGGTCTCAAAACTCCAAGGGAATCATCCGTACTCTAGGGCATCTCAGTCACCCTGCTCCACCCAGCACAGGGGGAAAAAACAAGATTTTTCCCATTTCACCCTAAGGCCTGCCAAGTCACCAGCAGGTCCTTGAGGGGAGGGAGTGATTGCTCAAAATCTTGTAGGTACACCAGCACATCATCTGTGTACAAAGAGACAGAGTGCAAGTCTGTAATCACAAGACTCACAAGCAGGGCCCCTGACCCCAACAGTACAGCCAGAGGCTACAAATATAAGTGAGAGCAACCAGCCCTGGCCGGTCCCCCTCGCCATGGTCAACTGACTTGAGATATGATATCCATTGTGTATTCTGGCTCTCAGATCTGTGATTACCAGTTTGATCCACCTGAGAAATTCTGGACCCATCCCTGTGTCCTCCAGCACTTGGAGCAGGTATGACCAGCCGAGAGTGTCAAAGACCTTTTCAAAATCCAATGAGGCTGCCACAGGGAAGTCAGCCATCCCTTCCACAGCACCCATGATGTGACACAAGTCACTTGTGCAATAGTAAGTTGTCCGTTGGGGAATAAACCTGCACTGATCGGCGAGGACCAATGAATTGAGCATTGTGAATTGAGCATTGTGAATAGCAAATTGACCAGCACTTTGGTCAATATCTTGTTATCAGTATTAAGCATTGCTAGTGGGTGATAAGAACACATCATAAGTGGGTCTTTGTCAGGGTTCAGTGGCACCACTAGGAGGGCCTCATTAAGAGATTCAGGAAGAATGCTCTTTGTTGGGCCTCTTGGTTGACCTCCAATAGCTCAGTGGCTAGGGTGGCCCTAAATGCGGCATAATATTTCATGGGGACCCCGTCCGTGCACAGGAATCTCCTTTAACTGTAGGATATGTTCCAATTCTAACAGTTGCAATGGGGAGAGATGGGAGAGAGTCATCCCTTTTAGGTAAACCCTGATATCATTTTGGGGGGCTCCAGCGGGTAAGGGCACTGTACAAACACTTTGTTAATGTTTGCTTGGATGTTAACAATGTGTCCCGCTTTCCGAACATATCCTATTAGGTGGAGACTTAACCTCACATGCCTCCCAAATCTAGACACCACCGGCTCCACCAGGGTTACTAAACCTCGCTCCACGCAGGCATTGTATACACTGCTCGATACTTTTTAGCTAACAGATCCTTGATGCACCCGCAACCCCACTGCTGCTGCCTATGGTTTTAACTCTAGCTCACACAATGTATGGTCTTGAATAGTCCACTGGTATGTGACGCCTGCCACCTCCCTTTGGCTCATGGATATTACTCATCTCCAGCGCACACTGTCAGACCACTCCCTGGTGGTTGTTGCCCTAAGACTTATGGCCCAGAACTTGCCACTTTGTGTGTGGCATTTCCCTGCAAATGCACCTTATGATGCAGAGGTCCTTCCTGACATCTTAAATGCTCTAAGACTCCTTTAAGGCCTACATCAGAGAAGTATGTATTGCAAAACGTTGCTCTATCAGAGGATTCCTCGCTAGAACTGAGGGAGAGCTACAAACTTTGGACAAGCAGATGATATCTACCACAACACCCCGATTTCCTCATTGGGAGCCTCCTTTGTGCGGGACTTTCGGGAATTAGCTGATCATGAGGTGCTATACCTCAGTAAATACATAAAAGTGTGATGCTACAGGGAGGGTGAAAGATCTAGCCGCACACTCGTACAAATCACCCTATGTCACTACTCTTCAGATGGAAAACGAAGAGATGGTTGTAGACACCCTAACCATCCCGTCAACTTTTACAGCATATTATCAATAATTTCATACAATGCGGGCAACTGCAACCACTGCTGAACTTGTGAACTATTTGGCTAAAGTTGCTATGGTGTGGCTGGATGCTGGCCAGCAGCAAATCATAGCCTTTCCCATTAACTGCAGGTAGGTGTCCCAGGCTATAGATTCTCTCAGCTATTCTAAGGCCCCAGGATCAAACAGCTTTCCAGGCATTTTCTATAAGGTGTACAAAGATGCCCTTGTTCCACGTTTACTAGAGGTATATGCTGAGTCTCTTGATCAGGGTATACTCCACCCTACCATGCACGAGGTGGTGATCATACTCCTTCTTAAGCCTGGGAACCCCCATCTGAGTTCTGCATCCTATTGCTGCTATCTTTGCTAAACCATGACAATAAGATCTCAGCTAAACTCCTTGCCACACGATTGTCTTTATTAATGGATAGCGTAATGGCCCCCATGCAGTTGGGATTTTTATCCCACCGGTTTATTCAGCTAATTTGCACACAATATTCACTGTTCTTAATCGACTAACTCCAGAACTCCCCAAGACTGCAGTCCTGCTGAAAAGGATTTTGATTCTCTGGAATGGCTGTTTTTATATGTCGTGTTGTATGACTTGGGTATACCGCGGGGCTCCCAAGACCTTATCACACTGTTGTAAATGGCCCTTTTGTCCCGGATCCAGGTTAATGGTGCACTCTCTGACCCCTTTCCTCTGTCACAGAGCACCCGGCAGGGATGCCCACCCGCTGCCCTTTTATTTTAACTATGCATGGATCCGCCTGTGTGCCATCTCCAGGAAAGCCATCTGCATCGGGTACTCTGGTTTCGCCGCAACCTACTGCTTGTTTACCTTTATGCGGATGACATTTTGCTTTTTGCTCAGGAGCCTGACACTAATCTCACCCCACTGATTCAGGAAGTGGTTTGCTTCTGCACTTTTTCTGGCTTGTCCATTAAATGGGGCAAGTCCAAATTATTCCCTCTCACTGACACCACAGTTTCTTGCCTATGTCCCTATCCTTTAATTTGGTGGGAGGAATCCACAAAATACCTCGGCACACATCTCCACAGGAGTAGTGCCAAAGTGAATCAGGTTAACTATGGCCCAGCAGTTGATAACCTTACCGTCCAGGTTGAGCGATGGATCACCTTGCCCTTGTCCTTTGCTGGGGAGGTGCCGTAATCAAATGATGGTTCTCCTCTATTTTTTAAACTGTTTTTAAATATTCCTATTGCCCTTACTAAACACTTCTTTGACACACTACAGGGCCTTCTTCTGCAATTGATTTGGGAAGGTTGCCAACCCTGAGTGTGCTAGAGCACACTAACGCTCCTGTTTGAGCGTGGAGAGTTTGGCATTCCTGACTTCTGTCTTTACTACTTGGTCAATCATGTGCATTTTGTGTACTATTGGTTTCACCCAGATAATAAGGTTCAATACCTTAGGCCGGAGCGATTGCACAACTCCTCTGCATCTCTTGCTGTCCTACTACCTGTGGGCCAACTGAGCAATCCAGCTGAAATACAGACACTCCCTGTGACCTGCTGGATAATGCTTGGCACCTGCTGAATGACTTAGCCAGCACACCCTTGCGACCTTCAAACTATACACTCCCGAGGAGCTGTTTGCTGTCTCAACGCTCTGCTCCTTTGAGAATGTAACGGAGGGACATCAATCCTCTCCTTTCGACAGATTTGTCCTGCATAGACTGTATAGTACACTGTGAACTACTTTGTCTGCATACCTGGTGGAACAAAAGGATTTCCCTCATTATCTCTGATTATTACAACTCCTGATTGAGCGCATTTGATCTCACAACTGCACCACGCTTCCCTGCTCAGGCCTAGTGGGGCAGAAAAGTCAAGGGCCACCTGAGAAAGGGATCTGGGGCACTCTCTGCCAGATAAAACATGGTATTACCGATGAATGCAAACCAAATTGGTGTCCAATAATTATTGTCATAAATTGATACACTTTAACTTCTTACTTCATGCATATACCACCACTCATGCTCTTCTTAAGCTAGACCCTACATGGTCCCACCACTGCCCTAAGTGCAATGCCGAACATGCAGACTTTCTGCACTTGGCTTGGTCCTGTCACATTATTTGTACATACTGGGGTGCTGTCCACTTTGCATTGTCACTCATGATTGACCAAGAGATTGCACCTGCCCCTTTTCAAACTTTGTTAGGCTATGTTAGGCCACTGCCATTGTCTGTTAGTGTTTTACTGCCATAGCGTTGTTCTTAGCTAAACAACAGATCGCCCTGCATTGGGGCAGTAGTGTGCACCTACAGAGGCTGCCTGGCTATGAGACCTAATCCATTGTGAAACTACCCGCGACATCTATGCCTCTCTGAACCCTGATTTCTCGGCCAAATGATATATGGCAACCTCTTAGGGTATGTGTCCTAACACAAGCCCCGTGCCCCCCGCACTGGACAATGATGACTCTCTACCACTGGATCGCAATCTACCTTTGTCACCTGGTACTCCCTTGAAGCACTACTGTTAGAAAGAGGGTCTCTGGTTGGCAGTCAGTTTGCACTCTGTCCAAGCAGGGACCCTCACTCTAGTCAGGGTAAAGTAGAAACGTACCTGGTTAACCCCCGCTCACCCTCTTGGTAGTTTGGCATGAGCAGGAAGGCTAAACCCCAGAAGCAATGTGTAAAGTATTTGTACCAACACACAGTAATACAGAGAAAACACTACAAAATGGACACCCCACCAGTTTAGAAAAATAGAAAATATTTATCTAAATCAAACAAGATGAAAATGACAAAAATCCAACATACACAAGTCAAGATATGAATTTTTATAAAGAATAAGAGTCTTAGGGCCAGATGTAGCAAATTCCCAAATTGCGACTTGCAATTTGCGAGTCCCTGCGACTCGAAAATTGCAAGTCGCAATTTGGGATGCAGAAAGGTGTCTCAGACACCTTCTGCGAGTCGCTATGGGGTCGCAAAGACCCACCTCATTAATATTAATGAGGTGGGTCGCAATTTGCGACCCCATAGCGATTCAGGGCACTCACGGGGATGGTGGCCTGCTGGGAACAGCAGACCACCATGTCCGTGACTGCTTTTAAATAAAGCAGTTTTTTTTTCAAAGTGCAACCCGTTTTCCTTAAAGGAAAACGAGCTGCACTTTGAAAAAAAAAAAACGAAACCTTTAGTTTCGGTATTTTTCAGGGCAGGTAGTGGTCCATTGGACCACTGCCTGCCCTGAAAATGTATTTTTTGTGCCAGACACAAAGGGGAAGGGGTACCATGGGGACCCCTTCCCGTTTGCGCCTGGGTTACTATCCACTTCCAGTGGATGGTAACTGTGCTTTCATTTGCAAATGAAAATGCATACCATTGCGACTCGCAAATAGGAAGGGAACACCCCTTCCTATTTACGACTCGGAAATGCATTTTGCGAGTCGGTTCCGACTCGCAAAATGCATTTCAACATAGCAAAGACGCATTTGCGACTCGCAAACGGCGATTTTCGCCATTTGCGAGTCGCAAAGTCTTTGCTACATCTGGTCCTTAATTCTTAGAAAACAGTGAGAACACTATTTTTACACAAAGTACCTGGTTAGCGTAAAAAATAAAGCCGCACGGGTGAGCGTGCATCGAAAAAGGCCAGCAATGCGTCGATTTCTCACTCACAAGCGAGACCGTGTGCCGTTCCTTCTCCGGTTGGGTCGGCATGCATTGTTTTCTCTCTCCCGCAAGTGAGTGATGCCTTGATTCCCAGATGGGCACCTTGGGTCCAGGAAGGCTTTGCATTGATTTTTTATGCCCAGCGATGTTGTGTACGAAATCATGATGCACAGTGTCAGGAAACCACGCTGCGTGGACTTGCGTCATTATCAGCAGTCATAAGAAGGTGTTGCGTGTCGTTTCTCCAGCAGCAATCCATCGATCTCCCCGCCGCAGTGCAGGTGGATCATCAATTTTAGCCACAATGCCAGCAGTGCATCTCTTATCAGCTGTGTTGCATATGGTACATCGCACATTTTGCTGCACGGCAGTCTGTGCATGGATTTCTGTCCTTTTCCACCAGCTTCACCTTTCAAGGGCCCAGAGACAGGTTAGGGCACAACTTGGAAGGGCAGGACTCTCAGCAGAGAGTCCAGGCGCTAGCAGAGAGAAGACTTTGATGTCCCTGAGACTTCAACAACAGGAGGCATGCTTAGTTCAAACCCTGGGAGATTCTTCACCAGTGGGAAGTCGCACAAAAGTCAGTCTTTGTCCTTTTTCAGGCAGAAGCAGCTACTACAGATTAACCCAGCAAAGCACAGTCTCAGGAAAAGGGACAGTACTCCTCCAGCTCTTCAGCTCTTCTCCTTGGTAGAGGTTCTTTTTGGTTCCAGAAATAATCTGATTTTCAGGGGTTTTGGCTCCAATACGTATACCCCTATTTACCGTTAAAGTAGGCTTACTTCAAAGGAAAGTCTCTGTTGTTCACAAGATCCTGCCTTGCCCAAGCCTATACACACACCAGGGGGTTGAAGACTGCATGTGAGAGAGCAGGCACAGCCCATTCAGGTGTAAGTGATCACTCCACCCTCCACTCTAGCACAGATGGTTCATCAGGATATGCAGGCTATACCCCTGCTCTCTTTGTCTCACTGGCTAGAGGGATTCACAAACAGCTCAACTGTCAAACCGACCTAGACAGGCAATCCACAAACAGACAGAGTCACAGAATGGTTTTAAGCAAGAAAATGTCTACTTTCTAAACGTGGCATTTTCAAACTAACAAGCTAAAAACCAACTTCACTAAAAGATGTATTTTTAAATTGTGAGTTCAGAGACCCTAAATTCCTTATTTCCTTCTGCTCCTAAAGGGAATCTACACTTTAAAGTTATTTATTTAAAAAACTGCTCCCATATTAACCGATAAGAGAGGTAGGCCTTGCAACAGTGAAGATTGTATTTAACGGTATTTCACTGTTAGGGCATGTAAAAAGCATCAGTGCATGTCCAACCTTTAACATACACTGCACCCTACCCATGGGGCTACCTAGGGCCTACTTTAGAGGTGCCTTACATGTGGAAAAAGGGAAGGTTTAGGCCTGGCAAGTAGGTACACTTGCCAGGTCGAATTCACAGTTTAAAACTGCACACACAGACACTGCAGGGGCACGTCTGAGTCATGTTTACAGGTCTACTCACATGAGTAGCACAAACAGTGCTGTAAGTCCACTAGTAGCATTTGATTTACAAGCCCTAGGCACCTCTAGTGCACTTTACTAGGGACTTAATAGTAAATCAAATATGCCAATCATAGAAAGCCAATTACACATATAATTTATACTGGGAACACTTACACTTTAGCACTGGTCAGCAGTGGTAAAGTGTCCAGAGCAGCCAAAACAGCAAAAACAGAGTCCAGCACACAGAAACAACCTGGGAAGCAGAGGCAGACCACACCAAGGATTCCAAGTCTAACAACTACATTATGCACCATGTCCTGGGGTATGCCCTAATTTCTACTGTATTTCATCTCGTTTCGGATATCTGTGTCTGATTGACTTTTCATGATAATGCTAATACTTCGAGTATTCTATGCTTTGTATGATGCCATTGTGTTTTCCTTACCAAAAACCCCAAATAAAGTTATATAAAAAAAACTATGTGTCCCGCTGTGCCACATATTGCACCTATCATCATTCTTGGGATTTCTTACCATAGTAACCAAGCCGATGTGCAACCTGGTTTATCACCATCTGCATGCTAGTGGGCGGGGCAAGTCTTATAATCGAGGTCACTGACTGTCTTGCCTCCTCATGCTAGTGGCGGTGGATCTCCATCCGACATGGCCAAAGCACCAGCCACTGTCAGAGCTTTAATTTCTGTATTCCGTATATGCAACTCCAGGTCGGCCATGGAATGGAAAAGCGAGGATGACACCCACCTCAACATGCAATCTGCCTCCACATGATCACTTTCATGGTGTCCTGTTCCAGTCCCCAGGATCCCCCTGTTCCAACATTTTCTTCAAAGTATTGTGTAGAGTGTTTCTTAATGTCATCTCTGTATGCCACATTGCGCAGTGCCTCCAACTGTAACGTCCAATTTGGAATGAAGCCCGGGTCCCACCCATGTAAATGTGACCATAAGCGGGCTATGGTCGCATTTGGTCCTGCCAAGGCATTCAGCTTATTAAGATCCCTCCAGGAGCACTTCCTGTTAATCACCACTCTATGTTTAACATATGGAACTTCGGGGTCACCCAAATTAAAACACCTTGGGCATATGCAGAGTCTCCTGTTCCATATACCTGCCCACTCCAGTGCCTGCTGACCTTTTCTAGTTCACTTTAGTGAGGTGCATCTCTTGGAGACATGTAATGTTAATGTGTCCGCAGATAAGTGTAAATTCTTTGCCACCGTACAAAAGTTGCCATGACCCAGATGTTCCAGGTTAATGTATTAAAGGAGGTAATCATACTCGCCAAGAAATGCCCTGACTCAGGCTCCACAGGCTGGCACCCCACCCCAATTAACTGAATTTCCACCACCCTCCCGCCATCCTTCCTTTCAGCCAGAATTGAAACATATAACTGTAACTGAATGACAACTCCCCTACCCCAGGCTTGGATGCCAATGGGCATCACGCCACAAAGCTCCAAACAGTAAAACCAGTGTCTAATATGTGCCTTCAACAACGATAAGTCTGTGCAGAGGTCTCTGGTGGGATAGACCAAGCCCAGTGAAAAATAAGACTACAGCACCCCAAGTAACCCCACCTGTTTAGCATTTAACCAGCCAGCCCCTTAACTTTCACAAACAACCAGAGCTTACATGCTTTCCTGCACATAGCGTGGTCAGTTCCAGCTCACACTCCAGTCTTTGAATGCACTCGTCACCTGCAGGACGTCATGGATCCAACATCAATCTTTGGGGTAAGCCCAGTGATATAATCAGGGCTCCCTTGTTGGAGGAAGCTGAGCCAGGAGCCCCCAGCTCCAAGTCCAAGTCCATGTCCTGGGCTAGCACCTGGAATCTGTTAGTGCTACTTGTGGAAATCTCAGCGACCACCCTTGCTCTTTCTTGGGCAACCTGCTCCTCAGTCGGGTGGGATTGTGTCATGTGTGGGTGGTGACGACACTAGGGTCTCCCCTCGGACCATCCCTGTAAGCCATCTCTAGACACCTCTGGCTGTTTCTGTACTCCTTTGGAGTGCAGCCATACCCAAACCTCCTGTGGGTTGATGAAAAATCGGAGTCCTCCACACACTAGAGGACCGGAAACAGCAGAGTAGTAGATGCCCAATGCATGAAGTTGCATCTTGACTACCCCAAAGGTGTTGTGCTTTCTCTGGCCCTCTCCTGT
This sequence comes from Pleurodeles waltl, assembly GCF_031143425.1. NCBI lineage: Eukaryota > Metazoa > Chordata > Amphibia > Caudata > Salamandridae > Pleurodeles > Pleurodeles waltl. The sequence continues at coordinate 1,027,075,197 of NC_090448.1, read as the reverse complement.
GTGATCAGGATATGCTTTTATTGCGTTACCATTGTGGGTACAAGGGACCTGCACCCTGAACATCTGCAGCAGCAAGTTCCTGTCCCTGAAAAGTGCCTAGCTGTAGATTTTGACCTCTAGCTAGCTGGCACCTAAGGAACCCTACCAAACCTGTGCATTTTTTCAAACTGGACCTGGGAGAATCCAGGATGGGGTGACTTGTGGGTCTCTCCTCAAGTTCTATTACCCAGAATGCTTTGCAAACCTCAAAATGTGGCCAAAAAACACTTTTTCCTCACATTCTCGTGACAGAAAGTTCTGGAATCTGAGAGGTGCCATAAATTTCCTTGCACCCAGCAGTCCCCCAAGTCTCCCGATAAAAATGGTACCGCACTTGTGTGGGTAGGCCTAGTGCCTGCGAAAGGAAATGCCCCAAAACACTATGTGGACACATCAAAATTATCAAATACAAAACTACCTGTTTTTGTGGGGTGGGGGGGCAACGTCGTTTTTGGTCCTGGGATCAGCAGCCATACAGGGCAAACCTACTAAATCCAAATAGTTCTGAGGACTAGACACTCGAGGGAATCCAGGGAGGGGTCACTTGCATGGATCCCCTAGTGTTTTCCTACCCAGAATCCTCAGCAAACATCAAATTTAGCTAAGAGAATCACATTTTTCCCAAATTTCTGTGTGGGGTCACCGCACCGGGACAAATTTCCTACCACCCAATGTTCCCCTCAGTCTCCTGGGAAAAATGATACCTCACTTGTGTAGGTGGGCCAAGTGCCTGTGACAGGGAAGAGCCAAAAAGATGTCAAAGTTGAGGGGGAAACAAAGCAGGTTCAAAAGGGCAGTTTGAAAAAAAAACATTTTTAGGCTGACAAGTGGGGCAGAATTTTTATCTGTATAGATGCGACAATACTGGGTGGTAGGAATTTTGTGGATTCCTGCAGACTCTGGAAGGTTCCATCACAAAAAATGTGTGATTTTCAGCAAAGGTGGAGGTTTGCAGGGCATTATGGGGAAGAAAATGGTGTGGGATGCATGTAAAGCACACCACCCTGGACTCACCCAGATGTTTATTATTCAGATGTGTCTAGGTCTTGTGGATTTCTCTACATGGCAGCGTCCAAAATTCCTTGTGAGTTTGACAAGCTCACATGGCCCAAATGTAAAACCGAAATCCAAAATAATCACATGTCCTCTTGCTTGCCGTGAGATAAGATGTTTTAGTGTGTGGGGGAGAGCTGAAAGACTGTTACCCTCCTCAGTTGGGGTAGGGGCATAACCATGCCCCTACTGGTTGGTAGCCACCACCGCACTATTTTTTATTTTATTTTAAATCCTTGGCATCTAGTAGGCTTTTTGCCCACCCTGAGGAGCGGATCGGGGGTAACTGCCCCATCTGCCCACCGGTGGGCAGAACAACTTTGGCATCATTTATTTGGGGTGGGGTTAGGGCCATATTCCCACCCTCTGTTTGTGAAAAAAAAATCTTCCCTGGTCTCTGGGGGGGCAGATAGGCCTTCCAAAAATAGGCCGATATGCCTCCAAGGGGGACAGATATGGCCAACAGTATTGTGCCCCTATGGGGAGCGACCCTTGCCCAAGGGGCTACCCCTCCAAACAAAACACATACATACATACCAATCCCTGGTGTCTAAGTGGTTCCTGCCCCCCCGGGGGCAGATCGGTCTAATGAAAATAGGCGTGCAGAAATGGCCTAAAATAAATTTGCCTAAGGGGTCGCACCCCTTGGGTGAAATTTACTAAAAAAATTAAAATCCCTGGTGTCTAGTGGTTTCTGCCCCCTTGGGGGTAGCTCCCCACATATTAATAAATAAATAAATCCCTAGGGGCAGAAACGGCCTAACACAAATTTGCCTCCCAGGGGAGGGATCCTTCCCTAAGGGGTCAATTTCCTTACGTGAAACTAACAAAAAAATCCCTGGGGTCTAGTGGTTTCTGCCCGCTTGGGGGCAGATTGGTCAAATAAAAATAGGCCAATCTGCCTCCAAGGGGGGCAGAAATGGCTTAGAGTTCATTTTTCCCCCAGGTGAGTGACCCTTGCCTAAGGGGTAGCTCCCCACTTATAAAAATAAAAACACAAACAAACAAAAAAAGGTCGCTGGTGTCTAGGAATTTCTGCCCCAATTATAATAGGCCAGTCTGCCCCAGAGGGGGGCAGAAAAGGCCTAAAAATATGTGGGGTGCTTGGCCCTTGGATGGAGCGCTAGCGTTCGCCCCGAGGGCCCATAGCAGGACGAGGTGGTCTCATCCTCGGCACCGGGCAACCGTTGTTGAGGACGAGACCAGCTCATCCTGGGCACCCAAGGGTTTAACATTAATAAATCTTTTGATAAGAGTGAGCTAAAAAAGACATTCAAGATGTCAAATGAATACTTACAATATTATCTCGCCATGGTTGTATTTATTATAACTATTACAAGGAAGTAGTTTTAGAACTGCTTTCCTTACGTTGCCTAAAATCAGCCCTGTAGTTGCCTCTCCTGACTAGTCAGCCTTTGACAGGCTGAGTCACAGTGCCTCAATGAGGTGTGAAGTTGCCTAGGGTAAGACAAAGGAGACATGTGGTGGGAGGTCTGCAGCAGCAGATGCCAGAATAGGAAAGGGCTGGGTAGCCAAAGTGGTCTTCGAAGAGGGAAAGACAGTTGGAACAGAAACCAGACCTTCCCCATTTCATGCACCCTGAGACAGATGGGAGTCCCTGTAATTAGATCAGGAGAGGGCCTGGAAGGGGAGTGTAGAGGAAATTTCACCACATCTGTGGGTGGGCTTAACCAGACCTGAACGTCCAGGAGAGATTTTCTCCATTTTGAATTTACGGTGCTTCCTGGGACAAAATATGCCACACCTCTAAGGGAGTGGTTGTTAGACCTGATGGTCTTAGGGTGGTCACCCTCAACGTTTTGCATGCCTCCCTCCATTTTTTGACACTTTTTTTCTGGTTTTAGGACTCTGGCGCTTTACCACTGCCAACCAGTGCTAAAGTGCATATGCTCTCTCCATTAAAATATGGTGACATTGACTCATACCCAATTGGCTTATTTAATTTACTTATAAGAACCTAGTAAAAGTGCACTACATGTGCACAGGGCCTTTAGATTAAATGATACTAGTGGGCCTGCAGCACTGATTGTGCCACCCACATAAGCAGCCCCCTAACCATGTCTCAGGCCTGCCATGGCAAGGCCTTTGTGTGCAGCTTCACTGTCAATTCAACTTGGCATTTAAAAGTACTTGCCAAGCCTTAAACTCCACTTTTTCTACATTTAGCCACCCCTAAGGTAGGGCCTAGGTAACCCATAGGGCAGGGTGCTATGTAGGGAAAAGGCAGGACATGTATCTGTGCAGTTTATATGCCCTAGTAATGTAAAATTCCTCAATTCATTTTACACTGCTGTGAGGCCTGCTCCTTTCATAGGATAACATTAGGGCTACCCACATATATTGCTTGAGTGGTAGATTTTGATCTGAAAGGAGTAAGAAGGTCATATTTAGTATGGGCAGAATGGTATAAAAAATCCTGCTGACTGGTGAAGTTGGACCTAATATTACTATTTTAGAAATGCCACTTTTAGAAAGTGAGCATTTCTCTGCACTTAAATCCTTCTGTGCCTTACAATCCACATCTGGATGGGATAGTTCCCTTGTGCATTTCACTCAGACAACCCCAAACACAGGATGCTCAGTCATACCTGCACACATCTGCACCCTGAATGGGTCTTCCTCGGGTGGGATGGTGGAGGGCCTGACATTTACATGTCAAAGGAAAGTGGCCTGCCCTCACACAATGGAGCGCCAAACCCCCTACTGGGACCCTGGCAGACAAAGTGGAACTGTAAGGGGACCTTGTGCACTTCTAAGCCACTCTTTGAAGTCTCCCCCACATCAAAGACACATTGGGGGTCATTCCGACCCTGGCGGTCATAGACCGCCAGGGCCGGGGACCGCGGATGCACCGCCAACAGGCTGGCGGTGCATCCAGGCCACTGCCGCGGTCAGAAAAGGGAAACCGGCGGTTTCCCGCCGGTTTTCCCCTGGCCTGAGGAATCCTCCATGGCGGCGCTGCAGGCAGCGCCGCCATGGGGATTCCGACCCCCTTCCCGCCAGCCTGGTTCTGGCGGTTTTGACCGCCAGAACCTTGCTGGCGGGAACGGGTGTCGTGGGGCCCCTGGGGGCCCCTGCAGTGCCCATGCCAATGCCATGGGCACTGCAGGGGCCCCCTAACAGGGCCCCACAAAGATTTTCAGTGTCTGCATAGCAGACACTGAAAATCGCGACGGGTGCAACTGCACCCGTCGCACCCTTTCCACTCCGCCGGCTCCATTCGGAGCCGGCATCCTCGTGGAAGGGGGTTTCCCGCTGGGCGGGCGGGCGGCCTTCTGGCGGTCGCCGCCGGCCCCGCGGGAACCTCAGAATGACCGCCGCGGTCTTTTGACCGCGGTACGGTCTTCTGGCGGTTCCCGCCAGGCCGGCGGCATCCGCCGCTGGCGGGGGTCAGAATGACCCCCATTGTATTTAAACAGGGCCTCTGACCCTATCAACTCAGACACTTCTTGACAAGATACCTACTGGGAAAGGAACTCTGAACCAGAACCTGCAACCTGCTAAGAGAAGCTGCCTGGCTGCCCAAAGAACTCACTTGACTGCTTTGCTGAAAAGGACTGCTGCCTTGCTGTTGCCCTGCTGCCTTGCAACCCTCTGGCTCTACTGAGAAGTGCTCTCCAAGGACTTAGATTGAGCTTGCCTTCTGTTTCCTGAAATCTCAAGGCCAAAAAGACTTCATTTCTGCAAAATAACTCCTTGTGTGGTGAAAAACAATGCACAGCCTGCTGGAATTGATGCACAGCCTGCCGCACGGTGTGAAAATTACTGCATGCCAAACTGGAATTACTCAGCCCGGCTCCCCGAGTGGAGATCCATGCAGCACCAGCGTTACAACCGGAACTTCGACACACCACTCACTGGATCAACGCATCGCTGACCTGGAACAACGCAGCCCGACTTCCTGTGAGTAGAATCTCCGCAGCGCCTGCCGTGTGACAGAAATTTCCCTGCATCACCCACCGGATCAACGCAGTTCCTGTGACATCATCCCGCACGACCAGGATTTCTCTGCATTGTCCCCGGGGCGTCCACGTACACTACAACCCGAAAAGGATCCAAGCCTGCCCACCGGAAATCGACGCAAAGCCCTTGTTGCATGGAAAAACATTGATGCATTGTCTGTGTGCGCCCAGAGAAACCAACGCACACCTCCCCGTTTTCCACGCATCTCCTCCTCTGTGGTCACTTGCGGATAAATTACACATAAACTAGGTACTTTGTGCTTGCATGAGACATTTATTGCTTTTAATAACTTAAGACTCTACCAGTTTCTAAAGTGTTCTCTCAACATGAACTTATCACATCTTGATTGTTGTGACCTGCATTTAATCAGATAAGTATTCTATATTTTTCTAAACTTGTGTGGTGTGTTATACTGTGTTATTGCATGATTTGTTGCACAAATACTTTACGCATTGCTTTCTAAGTTAAGCCTGACTGCTCAGTGCCAAGCTACCAGAGGGTGGGCACAGGATAATTTGGATTGTGTGACTTACCCTGACTAGAATGAGGGTCCTTGCTGGACAGGGGGTAATCTGACTGCCAACCAAAGACCCCAGTAGTGATCAGAGAGGATGACATCCTGCACCCCATTGGTGCTTGCCAGCCCAGAAACCTCGATGAAAGTGGGAAAGCTGTCAAAAAACTCAGATCCCTGCTTGCAAACATCAAATAGAAGAAGAACTGCCCTGCTGAAACTCTGGTGTGCACCAAGAAGGACTGCAGTCATAAGGATTACACTGACTGCGCACTCTGGGCTTCACAAAGAGAGGACTTTGCCTTGCTTCAAAGGATTCAGGAGTGGACTCCCTCTAAGCAACATATGTACAGGAGCTACCAAGAGTCACCTGCATCAACTCCTGCATGAAGAGTCCAGCCCACCAGCATCCAGTGGGCTTTTGAGGATTTGACCAGGTGCAGTGTGAAAATTGTAGTCCCAATTCTCTACACATAAACTAGGAGCTTCTGGAACAATGGCTGGTACTGTGGAAATTTCAAGGCCCTAAAAGAACCTTCTGGAATATTTCCAGAATTTTGGAATCATTTAAAGATTCTTTAGAAAAAACTCCATAAGTTGACTGACCCCCCGTTGAGAGTCAAGCTGGCCACATGGAACCTCAAACCGGCCTGAATTTCAGGTTTGCCTCGCTGAAGCTCCAGAGCTCCCAGCCATCGAAGATGAGAACCAAGACCTCCAGGATTTCACTGAGGCCCCGTGCTGAAGCAATCTGCTGTCAGCGAACTGCAAGTCCACCTGCTGAGGAGACTCGCTGGACGTCGAGAGGTAAAGAACCAAAAAAGAGACTAAGGGTCTGATTTAGATTTCGGCAGATGGGTTACTCTGTCACAATGAGGATGGATATTCCATCTACCGGAATATAACTCCCATTATTTCCTATGTCCCTGAGTCCCTGAAGGTGAAATTTTGACTGAGGCCTACCTCTCAGTGTATCCGACTTGGGCTCTATCATGGTTGGCCTCAAACTTTGACTTTGACACAGTCAAGCACGACGAGATAGCTGGGGGTCACGCTTTTATCTTTTTGGTGCAAGGAAGCACATTTTTACATATAGGGCTTCATTACAACATTGGTGGTAAAAGCCGCTTACCGCCGTGCAGAAGACCGCCAACACACCGCTGCGGAATTCAGCCACGGTCATTATGACCCACTGCTCGGAATCTGCCAAAATTCAGACACCCACACAAGTCCGCCACACTAAAGGTCAGTGATAAACTGGTGAAAACAAAACCTACACCGTCACGCCAACAGAAATACGCCCACACTATCACTAAACACAAATCCACGCGGCGGTCTTTCATCCGCGGAATTCAATTGGCGGTACACACCGCCAAGCTCAAAATACACACACATCTCCAAAACACCGCCACGTTGGACAATTCAAAATACACACACCTGATACACATACACACACCACTCCCACACACACAATACAATATAAAACACACACCCACATCACCCACAAACACCTACGACCAAAAATCACAAACGAAGGCCAGAGATAGACACCACCATCAACAATACTAGCATCCACAGGCACACAACACTATCACCCACACAACTTCCACGCACCTCACACAACACACCACTACATATCACCACACTTATCACCCCACACACCACCCCACACATCACCTACACCACCCCATGGCACGGCAAAGACACCCCAGGTTCTCAGAGGAGGAACTTAGGGTCATGGTGGAGGAAATCGTCCGGGTAGCGCCACAGCTATTTGGATACCAGGCGCAGCACACCTCAATTGCAAGGAAGATGGAGCTATGGCGAAGAATAGTGGACAGGGTCAACGCAGTGGGACAACACCCAAGAAATCGGGAGGACATCAGGAAAAGGTGAACGACCTATGGGGGAAGGTGCGTTCCGTGGTATCAAGACACCACCAGGCGGTTCAGCGGACTGGCGGCAGACCCCCACCTCATCACCCACAACTAACAACATGGGAGGAGCAGGTCTTGGCGATTCTGCATCCTGAGGGCCTCGCAGGAGTTGGTGGAGGAATGAACTCTGGTAAGCCAAATCTTAACTATTACATCCCCCACCCTACCTGCATGCTATCACATACCCCACCCTCGCCCACACCCCTATTACTCCAACTCCTCACAAATGTACCAATATCACAAACCACACATCCCAACACCAAGCCCTGCATGCAACAACAAAGCATGGACACCCATCACTAAAGCATGCCCACTGCACATACCCATACACCCCCCTAAACCATCATCACACAAGCTCCCACACAGGAATGCCATCACTGGGGTACACGGTCACCCACCCATTGCACACCATGACACATACAGATGCAATAATCATGCCTTTCCACCCCTGCAGGACCACTACCCAACGTCACCAGACAGGAGGGTCCAGACATGTCCACTCCACCCACAGAAAAGGCCCACAGTGATGACAGCACCTCTGTCCAACTGGATCTAGATGACCAGCCTGGACCACTGTGGGCCTCGGGACAGTCGGTTCCCCTCACACAGGCACAGACCACCACAGACCTTCCCCCCTCTGGAAACACCAGCACAACATCCACCCAGCGGGCCCATACCTCCGTCCCCAGGACACGTCAATCAGCTGTGTGTCCACCAATACAGGGAACCCAGGATAACCCATCACACCAACAACAACAGGGACCTGGGGGCAGTGGCAGTGGGCACACGGTCCAGGGGACGGAGGCCCAGGAACACAGGGGAACTGGGAGGGTGCTGTGAGACAGGGAGCGGACAGGCCAAGGGAACCCACTCTCCACGAGGCCCTCTCCTCCATCATGGGAGCATACCACCACTCCCAGGAGACAATGGCAATGGTACTGGCCAAGTTTTAGGACACCGAGGGCCTGCAGGAGGAACAGTATATGGGCTTCAGGGAGGAACTCAGAACCATCAGCTCCACCCTGGGCACCATCGTAGGGGTGCTGAAGGAAGTACTCAACACCAGGAGGGACACTGTGGTACTACAAGGGGCCCCTGACACTAGCATGGACGATGAACTGCCCACCACCTCCACCGGTGCTAGTGGACAGGACGCCCCACCACAGGACCACCACACCAGCACCCCACCCCCTGCAGATGGAGAACCACCCTGCAAATGGTCCCTGAGATCCAGGAACAAGACAGAGCACGATGCCAAGACCCCGCCAAGAAATGAGACCACCCTGATTGTCATCCCACTATGCCACTTTGTCACCCTGTCCACTTCCTATGCCCATATGGGCAATGCACCTGTGAGACTAATAGACTGGACTCTGCCATGGACACTCCTCCGCCATCAGTCCTCACCATTTAACTTCCCCCTCCAATATTTTGCATTTAAATAAACACACCTAAAGCACAAAAAGATCTGGAGTCTGTCTGTGATTTTGAAATAGTGTATTTGAATTACAGTGACAAAATGTTCTTGAAATAGTAATGTCAACATACCTATGTCACACAGCTCTAGTCCATGATGAATCTAAGCAGATGACACACGTTGGGACCCACATCTGTGAAACCGTAAGGGAAAGTGACAACTCAGTGACCATACACTGGGTGAAAACGACAGACAGGATAGAGGTAGTAGGCTAAAAGTACATGTAGTAGGCAGAAATGTATTCTCACCTGTGTTTCACTGGAAATATTGCGGGTTCACTGAGTCCCTGTTCTGCATGTCTTCTTCCTCTGCTTCCTCCTCATCACTGTCCACAGGCTCCACAGGCTCCACAGCTGCCACAACACCACCATCTGGACCATCCTCCTGCAGAAAAGGCACCTGTTGTCGCAAAGCCAAGTTGTGAAGCATACAGCAGGCCACGATGATCTGGCACACCTTCTTTGGTGAGTAGAATAGGGATCTACCTGTCATATGCAGGCACCTGAACCCGGCCTTCAGGAGGCCGAAGGTCCGCTCGATCACCCTCCTTTTCCACCCATGGGCCTCATTGTAGCGTTCCTCTGCCCTGGTCCTGGGATTCCTCACTGGGGTCAGTAGCCATGACAGGTTGGGGTACCCAGAGTCACCTACAAAATGGCGAGGGACAACTGTTAGACAAACACTAACTCTTAGGGATAACCCCAGACAACCATTCCCACTGTCTTGCTTCCAGGGGCTCACCTAATAGCCACACACGGTGCCTCTGGAGTTGACCCATCACATAAGGGATGCTGCTATTCCACAGGATGTAGGCGTCATGCACTGAGCCAGGGAACATGGCATTCACATGGGAGATGTACTGGTCTGCCAAACATACCATCTGTACATTCATGGAATGATAACTCTTCCGGTTTCTGTACACCTGTTCACTCCTGTGGGGGGGGACCAAAGCCACATGGGTAACATCAATGGCAGCTATGATGTTGGGGATATGTCCAAGGGCATAGAAGTCACCTTTCTATGTGGGCAAATCCTCCACCTGAGGGAAAACGATGTAGCTCCACATGTGTTTCAGCAGGGCAGACAACATTATGGACAATACGTTTGAAAACATAGGCTGGGACATCCCTGATGCCATGGAAACAGTTGTTTGAAAAGATCCACTTGCAAGGAAATGGAGCACTGATAGCACCTGCACTTGAGGGGGGATTCCTGTGGGATGGCAGATTGCTGACATCAGGTCTGGCTCCAACTGGGTACACAGTTCTTGGATTGTGGCACGGTCAAACCTGTAGGTGATTATCAAAAGTCTTTCCTCCATTGTCATCAGGTCCACCAGCGGTCGGTACACCGGAGGATTCCGCCATCTCCTCACATGTCCCAGTGGACGGTGCCTATGAAGGACAACAGCGAGCACAGAGTCAAACAACTCAGAGGTACGTACCCACAGTTTACCCAGAACACCAATCATACACAAAATGTGGCCTGTATGTGTGTTGAGACTAGCCCTAGGTATGTGTGACGCAGTTGGAAATTAGGCCATGTGGGCCCCTGAAATGGCGGCTGCCTGACCTCTAAAGTGGGACAATGGGATGTGAGGTAACTGCGCTGGCGTTGTACACCGTTGCGGTAGGCGGTCGGAGACCACAGCGCAATGCTGCATTGGTTAACATTGGACCCTATGGGTCCCAGGAGCCAATGACGATGTACTCCGGCGGTGATGGTACGCAGATGACCGCCATTTTCTATCTGTTTAATCACTAGATACCTGATCTTCGACAGGAGAGGACCTACACTGCAAGTGCTGCTGTGACCTCGGTCTGGAAGAGACAATGGTTCATGCATCTGGGGAAAGGGCCCCCGCCTTCACATCGGAGGAGTTGGAGAAGCTCGTCGATGGGGTCCTCCCCCAGTACACGCTACTCTACGGTCCTCCAGACAAACAGGTAAGTACACAGTGAGCATGTTGTGTGGGCTATGCCTGTGTGGAGAGGGCTGGATGTAAGAAGGAAGGGGGCAGAGTTCTGCATGCATGAAAGACGGTGGGTGCATGTGCCACATGGCAAGGGTAGGGATGGGGGCCACTCACTTTGGCGGTGCAGTTGGTAATGACTTCTCTTCTTCCCCTGTACATTTCATGTAGGTCAGCGCCCACCAGAAGAAAGATATTTGGCGTGCCATCGCCAAGGACGTCCGGATCCTGGGGGTCCACCACAGACGGAGCACCCACTGCCGGAAAAGAAGGGAGGACATTCGCCGCTGGAGCAAGAAGACGGCGGAGGCTCAGCTGGGGATGGCCTCCCAATGTGGGAGGGGTGCCCGTCGAACCATGACCCCCCTGATGTTCAGGATCCTGGCGGTGGCCTACCTGGAGTTGGATGGGCGCTTGAGGGCTTCACAGCAGACACAAGGGGGTGAGTACACTCTCATTTAGCTGACTTTGTGCACAGTGGAGTTGTCTGGGTGGGGGAGGAGGGCTGTGGGTTTCCCTAGGCCAGAGCGAGTTCCGTAGGCTAAGCCCCTCGGTAAGGCATGGCCATGTGGCCCCCCACCCCACCTCTGTAGAGTGCCAAGTACAGCTATTCATGCCCCTGTGTCACCTATGTGTGCAGATGTCGTCCATAGCCTTGTAGGCCATTTCCCAGGAATTGCTTTGTAGAGCCCAAGAGCGTGGCATAGTGCAGGGGGGCTTCTGTGTCTGTCTTGTCCGCCAACGGTAGCAGTAATCCATGCACTCAACATGTCTTTGTTCTGTTCCCCCCCCTTTTTGTGGTCTCCCTGTTCTTGTGTGCATTAGCATCATCAGGCGGAGGAGCAGTGTCACCGGAGCATGAGGGAGCTGCATCCCACATGGCCATGGAGGGCCACAATACGGACTCAGAATTCACCAGTGGGATGGAGGGTGAGGGGAGCTCCACGGCGGGGACAGGAGCTGACACCAGCCACATGGACTCGTCCTCTGATGGGAGCTCCCTTGTGGTGGTGGCAACATCTGTGCCCCCGCATCTACAGGTACAGCCACCACCACCCCTACCAGCACCGCCCTCCCAGCATCCCCTCAGCCTTCGCCCGTGCCCGCTCACCCAGGAGGGTGGGCATCACCTTTGCCCCAGGCACCTCAGGCCCTTCCCCAGTCACCACTGCTGCCCTCAGTGAGGAGGCCATTGACTTCCTCAGGTCTCTCACTGTTGGGCATTCTACCATTTTGAATGCCATCTATGGTGTAGAAAGGCAGTTGCAACAAACTAATGCATTCCTGGAGGGCATTCATTCTGGTCAGGCGGCCCTTCACCGAGCCTTTCAAACTCTGGCCTCAGCACTGATGGCAGCCATTGTCCCTGTGTCTAGCCTCCCCCTCCAACTTCCTCCACCCAGACCCAATCCCCTGTACCTCTGCCTATCCCAAGCACACCATCAGACCAGCCTGCACACTCCTCACCACACAAGGGAAGCTCAGGCAAACATAAGCACCACACATCCCACAGGCACTCATGCAAGCATCACACACATGCAGACACACCAACATCCACTGCCTCCACTGTGTCCCCATCCTTGTCGTCTCCCTCCTCCCTCCCAGTCTCGTCTACACACACACCTGCATGCACTACCTCTACAGCCACTACGTCCCTCACCAGCACACCCACCAGCACGCCCCGCTCATGTGCAGTCACCACCCCCACTACCATTCACACATCCCCTGTGTTCTCTCCGAGTGTGTCTGTGACGCCCCCTTCCAAGATACACAAACACAGGCACACACCCACCCAACAGCCATCCACCTCACGACAGCCTCCAGCGCATGCACCTGCACCCAAAGTCACCAAACGTACACCTCCTACTACCACCACCTCTTCCTCCACTCCCAAACCCCGTCCCAGTGTGTCCCAAAAACTTTTCCTGTCCAGCCTTGACCTTTCCCCCCCCCCGTCCATCTCATAGGTCCCGAACTAGCACCTCAGCCACAACATCTCCGGGACCAGTGGTGCCTGTAGTCACAGGTATGTGGAGTGCACCGGCCACCAGGACAGCCAGTGTGGCACGGAGCCACAGCACAGCCAATCCCCCCGTGAAGCACCAGAAGTTGGCCAGTGCCTGGCGGGAGAGGGGGAAGACTCCAGCCACCCAAGCCGCTCCCAGGGGTCCCGGTGGGAGTGTGGACTCAGCTGTGACACCTCCCAAGGTGGGGAAGGGCCACAAGAAACCCGGCAAGTCTGGGAAGAGCAGCCCGGCGGAGAAGACCGCCATCATCCCCGCTGCCCAGGAGTGCCCCGCCAGCCCCATCCCCCTGCCCAGGAGGGCCCGCCAGCCCAGATGCCCAGGAGGGCCCAGCCAGCCCCATCCCCGCTGCCCAGGAGGGCCCCGCCAGCCCCATCCCCGCTGCCCAGGAGGGCCCGCCAGCCCAGCTGTCCAGGAGGGCCCCCCCAGCCCCATCCCTGCTGCCCAGGAGGGCCCTGCCAGCCACAACCCAGCTTCCCAGGAGGGCCCTGCCAGCCACAGCCCAGCTGCCCAGGAGGGCCCCGCTAGCCACAGCCCAGCTGCCAATGAGGGCCCCGCCAGCCACAGCCCAGCTGCCCAGGAGGGCCCCTCCAGCCAAAGCCCAGCTGCCCAGGAGGGCCCTGCCAGCCACAGCCCAGCTGCCCAGGAGGACCCCGCCAGCCACAGCCCAGCTGGGCCATGAAGGACCACCAGCCCCAGCCCAGCTGGGCCATGAAGGACCACCAGCACAAGCACCGCTGGGCCATGAAGGACCGCCAGCACAAGCACCGCTGGGCCATGAAGGACCGCCAGCACAAGCACAGCTGGGCCATGAAGGACCGCCAGCACAAGCACCGCTGGGCCATGAAGGACCGCCAGCACAAGCACCGCTGGGCCATGAAGGACCGCCAACTCAAGTACAGCTGAACAGGGCACCGGCAACTCAAGCACCGCTGAACAGGGCACCGCCAAATCAAGCACAGCTGAACAGGGCATCGCCAAATCAAGCAGTGCTGAACAGGGCACCGCCAACTCAAGCACCGCTGAACAGGGCACCACCAAATCAAGCACCGCTGAACAGGGCACCGCCAAATCAAGCACCACTGAACAGGGCACCGCCAACTCAAGCACCGCTGAACAGGGCACCGCCAAATCAAGCACCGCTAGCCCATGAGTGGCAGGGGCACTGACGCAACTGGGACCATCACGGGGTGAGTGATGCACTCTGGGCACCAGTCCCCCTCCAGAACCAGTGGAGACATGCATCCACTACCTCTGTCCTTCACAGGATGAAGCGCATCCACTACCTCTGTCCTTCACAGGATGAAGCACTCTGGGCACCAGTCCCCCCTCCAGAACCAGTGGTGACATGCATCCACTACCTCTGTCCTTCACAGGATGAAGCACTCTGGGCACCAGTCCCCCTCCAGAACCAGTGGAGACTGTTATCCACTTGAGAGACTGTGGCTTTGCACTCCCCAGGATAATGCAGTGGGCAAACCACCCACTGGAGAGACTTGAGAGACTGTGGCTTTGCACTCCCCAGGATAATGCAGTGGGCAAACCACCCACTGGAGAGACTTGAGAGACTGTGGCTTTGCACTCCCCAGGATACATCAATGGGCATGGAGCCCCCTCGTGGATCTGGCGTTGTGCACTCATCCGGCTGAGGTGCCCCACTTCCATTCCCCCTGAGGTGCCTGTTGTATTTCTATCTGATGCCCCTGCAGTGTTCTCTCTGTTTTGATCTGGTATCGAGTGTGGGCCTCACCCATGCATTTTGGGCCCAGTGGTCCAGAGACTATGAATGGTGCAATACCTGGACTACTATTCTTGGTGTATATTTTGTTAATAGTGTATATATGTATATTTTTGCGTACTGCATTATAATAGATTACAATGGTTACACTCATTTACTTTTGTCTTTGCATTATTCCGGGGGGGGGGTTGGGGGTGTAACTATAATGTATAGATATGTATTAGTGGGTGTGTTGTAGTGGGTGAGGGTGGAGGTGGGGGTGTTGCGTGTGTGTCCCCCTGTTTTTTGCCTCCCCCCTCCGCTGTGTCGTAGGTGCAGTACTCACTGTGGTCTTCTCCGCCGGCGTTCGTGCTCCTGGTACAGGAGCAGGAAGACTATTGCAGGTAGGATTTGGAGTTCCGGGTCCATGGTGTCCTCCTTCCTCGTGGAGTGTTTGGAGGTGAGCGTTTTCCCTTCGAAATTCCTGTTTCCGCCGTGTTTTTATCTGGGGTGAATCCGCCCCGGAAAAGGTAGCGGATCGGCCTGTCATAATAGTGTAATGACCACCATAATCTTTAAAAATTCTTATCCCTGGTTCTCCACATTTGATTTTTGGCATTTGTATGTCATTTTAAAGATAAAAATGTTCTCTATGTTTATAAATTATAAATTAGTTTTGGATTTTTATTGTGTGTTGTGTCTTACATATATACTGGTTTGTTGATATTAAATGCTTAACACACCTGTCTCCTAAGTTAAGTCTGACTGCTCATGAGCCAAGCTACCAAGGGTTAAGCAGTGGTTAATTTATTGAGATCTTGATTGGACCTTATGTGTGATAGTGGCCTTATCACTAAGTGCAGGAACCTACCTGCCCTTACTAATAACCTACTTCCCAACACTGGGATAATATTTTGGAGCATAATGGAGATGAACAGACTACAGTGAGAGACCTGGAAGAGCTCTCCAAGTTGCATGGAGCTGAAGGAACTTGCAGGCAGTAGTTCTGCAAAGCAAGAGAGAGTACCCAACTCTTGAAAGCATTCCGAGCCAGGTTGATGTCCAAGAGTAAGGGGATACCAGTGGAACCCTTAAGATATAGTCAGAAAAGAGTTTCCCAAAACATTCGTATTTACCAGTAGTGTAAGGCTTTCCTCTTGATCCTAGCCAATGATATTCCATTGGTTGGGCACTTGGGCTGACCAAAACATAGGGCAAGTTGACTAACCACTTTTACTGGCCCATGATGTCTTAGAAGATGAAGGAATGTTGTCGCTTCTTCACCATCTGTTAATCCAGTGGCAAGACAGGATGGCAACCTGAAGCTCCCTCAATCCCACTTCCTATGGTTGGGATGCCTTCCAAGGGGGTGGGCATTGACATTGTCAGGCCCCTAGATCCCAAAACAGCTTCAAGAAACGGGTCCTTCTTGGTGATTGAGGACCTACAACGTTCCTTGAAGCCATAACTTTGAGGATGGTAACTGCTTCAATGGTGGTCAGGCCCCTGCTTGGTATCTTCACCAGAGTAGGGTTCCCCAAATAGGTGATATTGTATTGGGGGGCAAACTTCATTTCTGTGTACTTGAAGGTTATGTGGGATGATTGTGAGGTGACTTACAATTTTACCATCTCTTATCATCCCAATCCAATGGGTTAGTGGAGGTTTTCAACAAGACTCTAAAAGGTATGATTATGAAGTTGTCTGAAAAACTCCTTAAGAAGTAGGATGTCCTACTCCTATTACTTTTAGTTTCCTACAGGGAGGTACAGCAAAAGGGAGTAGGCTTGAGCCCTTTGGATCTTTTGTTTGGGCACCCTGTCAGAGGTCCCTCAGGTCATGTCTGAGAAGAGTGGGAGATACCTCTAAAGCCAAAAAAGAGGACATTGTTGCTCGGGATGTATTTTCCATGGCTGAGTATATGAAATGAGCTAACAAAAACTTGGAGGTCAACCAAAAGATGACCTTGCACTGGTATGACCCAAAGGCAATTTTGGTGGAATAGCAGGCACGTCAAAAAGTGTGCATTATGGAGCATGTGGCTCTCAGGGCTCTCAAGTATGAATGGACTGGGCCCTACATGGTACTTGAGAATATGCGTAAGGTCACCTGCCTAGTGGAACCCGAAACCCCCAGAAACCCCCACAAGATGATCCATGTTGACTGTTGCTTCATTTTGACAGGGCAGACTAGACAATGCTCATTGTAACTGAATGTAGAGAAGAAGAGGAGAGGGAGCCTCTCCCAAACCTCCTTTTCCACAATGCCAAGGATGGCTCAGTTGAAGGAATAGTGCTTCCCCTACCCTGACAGGTCAGCAACAGAGAGACTGCCACCAATCATAAAGGCAGATTGCATGACTGACCCAATGGTGTGTTCATGACATCAACACTGGTGACAGACAAAGTAAGGGCCAGCATCAAGGAAGAGGTTTCCATAAAGTTGTTTCTGAGGGTGATTGAGCTCTCTAGTAGTCTCTGGCCCTGCCCTATGGTGCTAGTGACAAAGACCAACCCAAAGCTAGGACCCCAGAACTCAGGATCTGTGTGGACTACAAAGGTATGAATGCCATCTTCCAGACCAATTCACACCCCCACCCCAGAGCTGATTAGCTCATAGAGTGGTTGGGGCTATTAAGTATCTCTGCACATTTTATCTAACTTCTGGATAGTACCAGAATACCCTGAGGATGGTAAGACAAAATCAGCTTTCTCAACTTCTGAAGGCTACTTCTAATTTAAAGTATTGCCATTTGAATTGAAGCATGGACTTGCCACCTTCCAGAGGGTGGTGAACAGGGTACTGTCTGGGCTGGAGACCATTAGTGTAGAATATTGAGATGATATTGCTGACTTTAGCTTGCAGAACACCTGACCAACCTAAGTGCTGCAGGCCCTAGAACAGGCAGGAGTGACTATCATGGGCAGCAAGGACCAATTAGGGCAGGGTTTTTAGTGTACGAGGACTACCAAGTTGGTGGGGGACTTGTGCAGCCTTTCAGGATAGTATCCACACAATCGATGCTTGTGAACCTTCCACAACCCAGACTCGGTTCAAAGCCTTTCTGGGTCTGACATAAAGGTTTGTCACTGGGTATCTCAATGGGTATGTCACCATTGTAGCCCCGGCAGAAAACTTCAAGCAAGCAGCCAAATGAAAGACACATAGGCTAAGGTATATCAAAAAACCTGCTGTTAAGGTACCTAATGTGCTGTGTTAGAACTGCAAATTGAACCTGTTACAATAGTAGCCTCTTTTGACAGGCCTCACCCCTCCTTTTAATATTAGTAAGTAGGGGTGGCTCATCCAGAGGAGAGTGGGGATGTTGATTCCCCACTGTGAGCCACTACATTTCGGACAGTCTCCTTATTAGCATCCTTAAATACTTTCCCTGTACCGTCATTCGTATTGCTTCTTTTCGGGGGGCTATGTGTAAAATCTTTGTCCTGGAAAAGCAGTGGGTGTCTGCTAGAGCTACAAGATCAGATAGTTGATTGGAATGGCCAGCTGAGACAGTGTTAACTGAACTGCTCATGTCAGATTGGTGGGTGATTTTGGTGTGACCAGTCTGACATTTGGAGTTCAGGCTTCCACATTAAACATTACCAGGGACATAGCCCCATCAGTCTCCAATCGAGCACTGTGTCTACTCAATTTAGGCAATCCTGCCACTGCCCTTATGCTGTTTAGCATCATAAGCAGTATGAGAGCAGTGTTAGGATTGGCTGGGATGCTATTGCCCAACATGCATATCTTTATAGCCAGGCAGCGCACGAGGCAGGAGGATTTAAACTCTGGTGTGTTTGCAGCTGAACATGTGCTGCTGAAGAAGTTCGAATTATATCTATTTTGCAGAGGTGATCAGTGCACATTCTATTCATATTTATATAAAGAAAATTAGCAAATGCATTTACAGTTTTGAGCATATTTAACTTTTACAAGGCCTGCAATAAGGACCTGCCTCTCAATGGTATTTCTAGGGGTTTCTCCATTGTCACCTACCACCACCCAAGAGATGGTGGATTTTTGCTCAAGAGAATGCAGAAAGCTTCCAAGTCAAAGAGGGAGTGAACAAGACAAAACCAAGTTCTAATATGTAAACCCTTACTCTGATCACAAGGACACCCTGACATCTTAAAGACAGGGAATGAAAATTCAGAGGCTGCTGCAACCTTCTGTGTCCTGCACATACTTAACATCGAATAATATATTATCAGTAGTATACCTGACCAATAGCATGGATTACATGGGTGAATCCTCTCAGATAAATTGAACATCTCTTCTACAAATCTGATTTTGAACTGCACACAAATTCTTATAACTGAGCAATTGAGGTCATCTCCCCAAGAAGTTCTGGATCTGGCTGTTTTGGTGTCCATGGACCAGGAATTTATGCCTATTTACAACGATGCAGTAAAGTGGACTTTGGGAATGTGTGGCACCTAGATTATATGTTGGGAGCTGCTTTGAAAACTTTGTTACTTTGCACCTAGATGCAGACTCTTTAACTGGTAGAAAGAAGATCCTAATCCGTAATGAAAATATCATATAGAGGGATTCATGTAAGAAAGAAGAGCGGGATTGGGCCCCAGAAACCCAAACAGGCCTCAGAAAAAAAGCATAACTGAGCTTGGACAGCAATGAAGAATGTAGTCCTAGGAACTGGAGTCTATCTCCTGAGTACACTTGTGAAATTCTAAGTTGGACTATGATACAGCATAGACCTTAAAAGATGGGGCCTTATTTACAAGAGGCCTGCTCCACTGGAGCGTTACTTTTTATAGTGTTCCAGTGGCGCAGGTTTCTCAGTCATATCTATGAGGTGACTCAAAGCCACCCTGCCTGGCTTTGCATGGCCTCATAGATATGGAGTAAAGCAAGGCTGCGCAAAGCACTGCTTTGCCTTACTCTACGTCAAGGAAGCCTTCTATGGGCATTGCAGTGGGATTTCCCTTGCAACACTTATGGGTTTTGACGCTGCCTCCATGTTTACAAAATCACGTTAACCTTTGGCAGCCCAAAACCTTACGCCTCCCCAGTGGTGGCTTCATGAGGAGAAATGTTTTCATTTCTCCAAGTTTATTCCTCTTTCCACGTGTATTTTATTCAGCAGCACAAATAGAATGAGGAAAACGCTGCACAAAAACAATCCTGCTAACAAAGTAAACATCAGATGCAAGGGTGCCTGCGCTGGTGCTAAGCAGCAATGTCTGTGCAGATGCTGGCTAAAAGGACAGCAATGCACGGTATCTCATAAATAAGGTGCATTCCTGCCCTTTTGATATGGCTTAGGGCAGCGCCGCTAAAAGGCTTGCTGTGCAGCGCTACGCCAACTCTTTGTAAATAAGGCCCATGGTTTGTTGGGCAACAGGATATCTGCTGCTTTCAGGATAGTTGGGTCTTAAACGTGATCATATTAGAAGGTCATGAGGCCTATTTCAGACAGCATCAAAGGGTAAGCGTTCAAATCCAACGTGTGATTTTGCTCTCAAGTACCCTTTGTGCTGAAACCAAGCCCCTTTCAACTGCTAACAGAAACATACAACATACAAGTCTGTACGGACTCCGTGATAGCAGACTAAGGATCGATATTTCTAGTGTTTACAATATCTCAGAAAGCACAAGGAATTTGAACTGGTAATGAACGCTCTAAAGAGTGAAATTTAGGAGCTAATGTTGAATGTGCTATTTAGTGGTAGTCATCTTATCATAGTATGTAGAGATGCCAATGTAAGCACTGTGCCTGTAATGTTAGAAAAGGAGCTTATGAAAGAAAAGACTGCCATGGAAACACCAGTGGCAGATATTAGACTAGAAATATATAGCAAAAAGGGGTCACAATAGTTTTCTTGCATTGCAGTTGGATGCCTTCGATTTCTGAATTGCCATACTCGCTCTGATGTACCGGCCAGGAGCACTCCGAGAAGCAGCAATATAGATTATATTTTCACTGGCATGGACACCTCACTCCTGGTACTAGGTAAGGATCATAATCACAGAGTACTAGAATCGAAAGTTGAAGAAATACCACTAGGGCCCCATGTGCAATGGAAGGGGGGAAGCATAATTTGGCAGAAAGGCTTTAGATGATTTTCTTAATGGTTCTGAAAAGTCCCATAAACGTATGAGAATGTCTCTACATATCCTCTACTGTGTCGTTTCAAGTTTAATAACAAGCACATGTTTGGGAGGTTGATGAGTAATTCAAGGTTCAGAAAGCATCATTAAACAGAGCTTTGAAGTCCGTAGTTCCTACGGCGAAATATTCCTGAAAAGGAACATAAGAAGTTAATTAAACAAAAAAAACAGGCACAAAGCAGAGCCTGAGATGTAGTACCATCAAGGGTCCACAATAAGAACTGGACAACATTTTGAGGAATTGTTTCCCGGGTTTTGCAGGTAGGCCAAATAACCTTGATCTGGGAACGGGTGGTGACAAATGAATGAAGCCTTATAATCAGCGTTTTACATCTGATGATGTCGCAGTTGGGTTCTTTAGTGGGTTGTCAGGTAGCAAAATCATCAGAGAATTATGTAAACCAGCCTTGCACATGGCTTCTACAGAGGTGGAAGTGGCAATTGTTGGCCAAAAGCATAGAAAGGCTGTAGACTAAGACAAGGTCCCAGTTGAGT
This sequence comes from Pleurodeles waltl, assembly GCF_031143425.1. Classification (NCBI taxonomy): domain Eukaryota; kingdom Metazoa; phylum Chordata; class Amphibia; order Caudata; family Salamandridae; genus Pleurodeles; species Pleurodeles waltl. Next base: position 1,027,053,847 of record NC_090448.1, on the reverse strand, counting down.
TATTCCAAGATATAATGAGTATCGGTCCCTGCTACTTGCATCAATCTTTAATTCCGTTCAATGCATTGGTGTTGTTCCAGCATCCATCGACAAGCTATGAATACATCCATTTACAAAATAAGGCCCACAGTCCTAAACCTCAAATTAGCCGAATTCCTTGGATGAGGGGGCTGGGAAAATGGATGTCAAGTAGTTGTTAAAGAGGGTACAGGAATGGGTACCCTATTCATACTATTGCACTTTCTACACACTGAGATAAGAGTACTGTCACTCTTAATACAAATAAAAGGACATGGTTGCTGTGTTTTGCCTGCTGGAGTATTAATTGTTTATAAATATGAGCACTCTGCATGATTTTAGTTATTAATTCATGAATCACTAATGCTTGATCAGGGGAAAGATGATTTTATAATGTTAAATAACTTCCACTGTCCCAATTTTCATTTTTTGGGGATTCTCTTGTGGGGCATTTCTGATATTTATAGAAGAGCCATATAAATTATTAAGGCTCCCAGCTTTCCTTTTCTACAGATGTTTACAGATAAATACAGACAAAAACAATGTGTCTCCTGTCCATATTTATTTTTAAAGCAGAAAAATACAGAAATGGTGCTTCACATGTGACTGTTCAAACTGTACTTCATGAATTCCAGGCCATCAGAGGAGCAAAAGGACATCATGAGGAGTTTAAAAACAAGGGGAAATTTCCTTAAATCCAGGCATATGTAAGACATATTTGTATATTGGGCTAATATTTACCTATGGGTGTAGTGTTTTGTCATATTTGGCTGCTTAACATACTAAAACGTGACATGCATCAAAGTATGAGAGCATGTGTATAAGTTAAATACATGTGGAATTATACCATTTTGCAAAGTAATTTATTCTGAAAACACACAAAATAAAAAAGAGGGACATACCAATTTGATGGCCAAAATTTTTTATAAATACAGACAGAAATGTGAAAAAATTAAATACCATAAAACCGGAGCCATACATATAACTGAAATGAACAATGTTTGCATCGTCTAGACTGTGAATCGGATTTTGCCTGTAGGAATTGTTATCTGCTCTGGTTAGCTCGATAGCAGCAGGGGATACTTGAGTGGATTGTGATAGCAGCTAAGGTTAGCTATAGCAGGACATACAAGTGTTCTGAAGAATTCAAAATAACCTATAGAGTGCAACGAGGTTGTGTGCTTTCCCACTAATTAGAAAAATCGTTATTGAGAATAATAATAGTGATATTTGCTGATATAATTCCACATATGTTCTGTACTAAATTGACTTGCCTAAAAGCCTCTAATAATACTGGTCCGTGATGTATTCTGTGAGTGCTCATTCTTGGGAAAGGGTGAGGGGAATTGTACTTCATGTATGACTCTACAAACTGTTCTTAATGAATTCCAGGCCGTCAGAGGAGCAAGTAGACATCAAGAGCAGTTGAAAAACAAGACAAGATTTCCTCAGATACAGGCATATGTTAAGATATATTTGTATATTGAGCTAATAATTACCTATGGGTGTAGTGTTTTGTCATATTTGGCTGCCTAATTTGCTAAAACGGGACATGCATCAAAGTATGAGAGCATGTGTATAAGTGAAATACATGTGGAACTATACCATTTTACAAATGTATTCTCAAAACACAAAATAAATATTCATATACACCAATTCCATGGCCAAAAAATAAATATAGATAAATACAGACAGAAATGTGAAGAAAAAAAAAATACTATAAAACAGGGACCCACATATGTAAAATTGATATGAACACTGTTTGCGGCATCTACACAGTAAATTGGCTTTTGATTGTCTAAATTGTTATCTGCTCTGGTTAGCTCTATAGCAGCAGGGGATACTTGAATGGATTGTGATAGCAGCCAAGGTTAGCTATGGCAGGGTATACAAGTGCTCTGAAGAATTCAAAATAACCTCTAGAGTACAAGGAGGTAGTGAACTGTTCCACTAATTAGATTATTCATTAATGATAACAATGGTGATATTTCTTGGTGTACTTCTACATATATTCTGTACTAAATTTACTTGTCTAAAAACTCTAATAATACTGGTCCAGTTGTATTCTGTGAATGCTCATTCTTGGGTAAAGTGAGGGGAAAATTATGCTGTTGTCTCCGTCAAGTTTTGAATGTTTGTAATGTGGCTCCATTTTAGGTAAGGTCGGGGGCTTTAGAAGATACCTATCATTTTTTCACATTTGAAATGTAAGTTGGTATAACTGTACTAAATAGGGGGGGTAAGGGAAATCTACTCGGGTTTCTCAACATTAGCTTGGCAACATAACACGTAAATGCAAAACATTTGGGAGCACCCTGGGTTAGACTCCAGCATGCAGTCAGCTCCATTGCATCATGGTAAATGTAGTACAAGTTCGTTCTTACTTCTTTAAGTAGTCTGTAGTTTTTCAACTTAGGAGGTGCAGTTAGTGCGGTATATTTCTGGACATGTCTTTTTGAGTTTAGCTCTTCATCAACAGAAAACAGTAAGTTTATCTCTGGGGTTGCTGGAAATGCTGCTAAAAGTCCTCTCTGGTTCCAGTATGACTCACCAGCATGCGGGTGCCTCAACCAGAGCTCATCGGCTCACTGGCTCAAAGGAGATCTTTTTGTGAGAGAACAGGGCTGATTGCAGAGGCCCCCTAACTTTTTGCCCCCATTTTCCACTTTTTGCTGGTGTTTTCCTGACTCTGATGGTGCCCTGGGTACTGCTAACCAGTCCCAGGGCCTGTGCTCTGTGTAAAATCAGTATGCAAATTAGTCTAATTATAATTTGCTAAGTCAACCTACCTATAAGTCCCTAGTATATGGTAGGGCATGCAGGATTAGGGACCCCAGCATAGGTAGTGCACCCATAGGTGCACTGCTGAGGTCCCCAGTGTCATTTTAAAGACAGGCTTGCCTTGCTGGCTCCTTTTAAATCAAAGTTATATGCAAATTCGACTTTGGAATTAAAAGTAGTTCCAAAGTCATAGACAACCTTATTTTTACATATAAGTCACCCCTAAGGTGTGCCCTATGTTTCCCTAGGGCTGGGTGCCATGTAATTATAAGCAGGGACCTTATAAAAATGGTTTTATAAGCCCTGGTGAGGTAAAACAGCCACATTTGTTTTTCCCTCATTATAGTGAATGGCCTCCATAGGCTAGAATGGGGGGACTTTATTTTAATTTTAAAAGTCCCCTCAAGTAATAGATACCAAGAGTTTGGTATCAAATTAATTTTTGTAATAAATCCCACACCTTCCAGATGTGGGATTTAATATAACTGGTTCAGGTAAAGAGTTTTAAACTTTACCTGAAAAGTTGCCAACTTCAGCCCTGCAGTGTTTTTGCTGCTGTGCTCTGATTGGCCAGCCTCTGGCAGCCTGGCCAGGCTGCCTTGATGAGGTGTGAAGTGGCCTGGATTCACACAAAGAGATGTGCCTGTGGGAGGAGATATCCCCTCAGCAGATGGTAAGGCAGGAAGGGGGAGGGCTGCCCAACTGGTCTTCAAAGGCAGAGAAGGACATTTTTTACTATATCTGCAGAGGAATGTATTTCTGAATTTTTAAAAAAACGGCCGATAAAAAATCGGACTGTATTGGATGTTTTACATCAGCGATAGTAGGTTTGCTGTTGGACGATACATTATTTACATTACCTCTATGAAATACTGCTTGCCAATGAATGGTTAAGTAGTTCATTGTTTAAAATACAACAGTGCAAAAAAGGAATTATGTAATATATATTTTGTTTCAATATTGTTCTTGTCTGGTATTTCATCATTTGCTAAGAGTTTTTTGTTGGATGTTTTGTATAATACACTTGGATATATTGATTTGTGTTAGTTCGATACACTGTCCTGAGAGTGGGATTTGGAGACACTAAACGATTTAATAGATCTAATTATGATGAAATAAATTATTTTCCAGTGATTAATTAATGTTTTCACTCTGGTATTTTCTTTTCTATTTATCCCTACTGTTTACTTGTATTTAACTTGTGCTCTGATTTGCCAGCCTCTGGCGGCCTGGCCACGTTACCTTGATGAGGTGTGAAGTGGCCTGGCTTCACACAAAGAGATGTGCCTGTGAGAGGAGATCTCCCCTCAGCAGATTGCGAGGCAGGAAGTGGGAGGGCTGCCAAACTGGTCTTCAAAGGCAGAGAAGGACATTTGGAGCAACCCAGCAACACCCCCACATCCTGCAAACCCAGGCAATTAGGTGACCCCTTGATTAGATTAGGAAAGGGCAGGAGAAGGGTGTCTTTAGGATTTTTAGCCACACCAGTGGGTGGGCTTAGCCAGATGTAACCTCCAAAAATCACTTTCAGCCATGATGGATTTTTGAGGAATGTTGCTCCCTGGGATTGATTTTTGCCACACTTCCCAGGAAGTGGTCATCACAGGGGGAAGGACCCTGCACATGATTGGAAAACCAGGACCCCCCTGTTTTTCACCCAGGAGCAGGGATAAAACTGGGAGACCTGCACCCACACCTCAGATCCCCATCAGATTCCAACAAGGAAGAACTACAGGAGAAGAAGGACTGCCCTGCTGGACCCCTGGCCTGCACCTGGATCCTGCACTCTGAAGGACTGCACCAGCTGCACACTTGGGCTTCATCACAAGAAGGACTTTGCCTGGCTTCAACTGGTTCAAGGAGGGACTCCCTGTTTGCTACAGGTGAAAACTTGCTAACCAGAGTCCCCTGCATCAACTCCTGAAGAAACCAACCAGCTGACCACTGTCCAGTGGTAAAAAGGAGTTTGCGCCAGGTGCATTCCGGGAGTTGTAGTCCACCCCCCCCCCCCAAGGAGCATCTCAGAGCTTCTGGAACCTTGGGGTGAGCTGTGGACCCCAAAAGAACCTTAACAGAACATCTGGAAGAAGATCCAGAAGTTTGGAGAACTTCGGAGAACTTTTGGAAAAAAGCTCCACAGAGGGACCGACCCACCGCGGCAACTCTAGCCGGCTTGCCTCAACCGCGACCCGGCCTGACTTGCAGGTTTGTCCCGGTGAAGAAAGTCTCCAAAAAAGAGACTAAGTCCGAACATAGGAAGTTGACCGAGACCTCCCAGCCAGCGCATCCAAGGAGGGCTCCAAAGACGTCGGATCAAGATCCAGGTTTGCCCCGGTGGAAGGATTTTCACCTCAAAAAAACGACTAAGTCCAAAGGTAAAAATCTCCACCCAGGGCTCCCGCGACACGTATCCAAGGAAGAGTTCCAGGAGGTCGGATTGGACAGCAGGTTCGTCCCGCTGAAGAAAATCTTCAGAAAAACGACTAAGTCCTAAGGTAAACTTTTGACCGAAGCCTCCCGTGGGCTGTAGCCAAGCCGGGCTCCATCGCGGTCGGCCTTAAACTTTGACTTTGCTCCGGTTGAGGTGCGACCAGATGACCAGATTGGTGCTTTTTGTTTCTATGCGCTAGAAAGCAATAATTCTTTAAAAATTCATATCTCTGGTTCCCCTTATCCGATTTTATTCGCTTTTGTGACATTTTAAAGCTAAAAATATTTCCTATTTTTATAAATTGATTTTGGATTTTTAAACTGTTTCCTGTGTTTTATTTAATTTCTGTTTTGAAATATTTGAATGCTTTACACTCTGTCTCCTAAGTTAAGCCTTGTCGCTCGTTGCCAAGCTACCAAGGGTTGAGCTGGGTTTAATTTACTGAGACCTAACTGGACCTAAGTGGAGGATGGTGGCCTATTGCTAAGTGTAGGTTCTTACCTGCCCGTACCAATAACCCATTTTCCAACAGTTTTTAACAGAAAACAGTTGGGAGCATCCTGCCTCACACTCCAGCTTGCAGTCTGCCCCATTGCATTATGGTAAATGTAGTACAAGTTTGTTCTTACTTCTTTAAATAGTATGTAGCTTTCACCTTAGTAGGTGCAGCGAGTGCTGTATATCTCTGGACACGTGTTTCTGGGTTTAGCCCTTCATCGGCAGAGAGCAGTAAGTTTATCTCTGGGGTTGCTAGAAATGCTGCCAAAAGTCCTTTCAGGTTCCAGTAACATTCACCAGCACGCAGGAGCTTCAACCAGAGCTCTTCAGCTCGCTAGCTCAAGGGAGCATTTTTAAACAGTAAACAGCTGTGAGCATCCTGCCTCACACTCCATTATGCAGTCAGCCCCATTGCATCATGATTAATGTAGTACCAGTTTGCTCTTACTTCTTTAAGCAGTCTGTAGTTTTTCACAGTAGTAGGTGAAGCTAGTGCTGTATATCTCTGGACATATGTTTCCGGGTTTAGCCCTTCATCAACAGAGAGGAGTAAGTTTATCTCTGGTTCGCTGGAAATGCTGCCAAACGTCTTCTCAGGTTCCAGTACCACTCACCGGCACGCATGTGCTTCTACCAGAGCTCGTCAGCTCAAGGGAGCCTTTTTAAACAGGGAACAGTTGGGAGCACCTTGCCTCACTCTCCATTATGCTGTCAGCCCCATTCCAACATGGTAAATGTAGTAGAAGTTCCTTCTTACTTCCTTAAGGAGTCTGTAGTTTTTCACCTTAGTAGTTGTAGATAGTGTTGTAAATCTCTGGACTTGTGTTTCTGGGTTTATCCCTTCATCAGCATAGAGCAGTAAGTTTATCTCTGGGATTGCTGGAAATGCTGCCAAACACACTCTAAGGTCCCAATTCCACTCAGTGTCCTGCTGGAGTGAGAGGTGAAAGACTAAAGACAAACTTGTACTGCATTTACCATGATTCAATGGGGCTGACTGCATGCTGGAGTGTGAGGCAGGGTGCTCCCAACATTTTCCAATAACACTTAAATAAACCTCCCTGCATGTCAGTACCATTGATTACTTTATTTTTTTAAGGAAAAAACTCTGGAGTTTAATTTTGAGAAAAAAAAGTTTTGCTGAACAGGAGAAGATGGCACCCACTCTGGAAACTCTTGAGCCCTCAATGCAACTCACCATGTATGTAGATGATGATGATAATAATAATAATAATAATAATAATAATAATAATAATAATAATAACAACGGTGTAACAATACGAATAAAAATACTATACTAATATTAATTATGTAATTTTAGTGTGTTATTTTCCGACGCACAGCTGCAATATCTAAGTACTGTAATACCCTAAGGCTACTATTACCAAATTCATGGGGCTCATTACATTCTAGCATGTAGTATTCTGCAACTTCTATTTGATAGATTAAGTAGCCCATCAATAAAACTCGTAACTTTGCAAGGCAATTAAGTAATATAGCGCGTTAAAAATAGGTACTTGGAACACATGATGGCTAAAATGGGAGGTCTTCTATCTTTTCCGATTTGAATAGTAAACATTGTGTCAAACACGGGAACGTCACCTAGAGAGGAGAGTTATTCTCCTGCTTGGGCCCGTAAGGAGTTACTAAGCATGCACTGCACATGATTTCTAAATGCACTTCATTAAACAAGAGCATTAATAATGCGCGGGGGTGCTCGCCTGGTGTGCATATCTTACTTGTTAAATCCTATAGTCACAGTGATCTGGGAAAAACGACAAGAGATTTATCGTTCTGCAAAATATAATAGGCAAAGGGATTAGAGCCGGCTCTGTAAACGCAGAGCTGTAATCCACAATCACAAACTAATTGCCAAGAGGCAATTCACTTTTCCGTGCACGCTGTACAAATGATCCTGCGCGCCCTTTCATAATGAAAGGCTTAATAGCGGGGTTAGTAATCCTGATCTTAATTTAAGGCACAAGTGGAAAAGAAGATGGATAAATCGCATATTCTTATTTTGCGCTCATGCATATTTAAAGTTTTGAAGGGAGACTGTCTGTTTATTGTGCCCTATATGAAAGGACAAACATGTTTTAATGCACCCCACCTTTGACGTATATGTGTACATAAACCATTCTTAGGTTTCGAGGTATGCTCGTTTACTTTTGAATTAGGTACAATATCTCGCTACAACAGACACGAAAGTCATGCTTTCTGTTACATTCCACTACTTATGTACTAATTGTAGGAGGCTGGCCTGGCTTATAGTGGGTACATGAGGGTACTCAGACCTTATGCCAGGTCCAGTTATCCCTTATTATTAGATTAGTAGTGTTCCAGCAGTTTGATCTGATATAGGTAGCTATAGCAGAGCAGTTTAGGCTGAACTAGGAGACATGCAAAGCTCCTACTATACCACTTATATAGTACGAGCTCATAAGAAACACAAAAGTCAGAGTTACTAAAAATAAAGGTACTTTATTTTAGTGACAGTATGCCAAAAGTATCTCAGAGGATATAATCCCCTAGGAGGTAAGTAATATACACAAAATATACACACAAACCAATATCAGGTAAGAAAACAGTTAGAAAAGTAGTGCAAACACTGTAGAACACAATAGAATGCAATAGGAGACAATAGGCCTAGGGGCAACACAAACCCTATACTCCAAAAGAGGAATGTGAACCACAAATGGACCCCAAGCCTAGTGTAGTGTGTAGAGGGTCGCTGGGAGTGTAAGAAAACACTAAGGGTGTCCAAGATACCCCACCCCAAGACCCTGAAAAGTAGGAGTGAAGTTACCCTAATTCCCCAGAAAGACAGTAATGTTGAGATAGGGGATTCTGCAAAGGCAACAACTGACTGCAAAGCACTGAAGATGGATTCCTGGACCTGAGGACCTGCAAAGGAAGGGGACCAAGGCCAAGAGTCACAAAAGTGTCCAGGGGGGCAGGAGCCCGCTAAAACCCGGATGAAGGTGCAAAAGGGCTGCCTCCGGGTGGAAGAAGCCAAAGATTCTGCAACAACGGAAGATGCCAGGAACTTTTCCTTTGGACAAAAGATGTCCCACGGAGTGCTGGAGGATGCAGAGCTGTTTCCACGCAGAAAGGCCACCAACAAGCCTTGCTAGCTGCAAGAGTCACGGTTAAAGATAATGGGTGCTGCGAGGGCCCAGGAAGGCCCAGGAGGTGGCCCCTTGGAAGAGGAGACAGAGGGGGCGATCAGCAATAGAGAGAGCCCATGCAGAAGCAGGCAGCACCCGCAGAAGTACTTGAACAGACATTCAAGAAATCTGAGCATGACGGTCGTTTCAACACAACAAAAGAGGGTTCCACGAAGCCGGTGGTCAACCCAGCGAGTTGAGCAATGCAGGACGGAGTGCTGGGGACCTAGGCTGTGCTATGCATGAAGGAATCCTTGCAAAAGTGCACAGAAGCCCTAGCAGCTGCAGATCACGCAGTACACAGGATTACAGTTTGGCGTGGGGAGGCAAGGACTTACCTCCACCAAATTTGGAAAGAAGGACCACTGGACTGTTGGGGTCACTTGGATCCAGCTCCTGTGTTCCAGAGACCACGCTCGTCAAGATGAGAGGGGACCCAGAGGACCGATGATGTAGAAGTTTGGTGCCTGTGTGAGCAGGTGGAAATTTCCGTCAACCCACTGGAGATTTCTTCTTGGCTTCCAGTGCAGGTTGAAGACAGACCGCTCTCAGAGCATGCACCACCAGGAAAGAATCGAGAAAGCCGGCAGGATTAGGTGCTACAATTTTGCTGGTAGTCGTATTTCTACTTAGTTGCGGTTTTGTAGGCGTCCTGGAGCAGTCAGCGGTCGATCCTTGGCAGAAGTTGAAGAGGGAGATGCAGAGGAACTCTAGTGAGCTCTTGCATTCGTTTTCTGAAGAGAAACCCACAGGAGAGACCCTGAATAGCCCTCAGAGGAGGATTGACTACCTAACCAGGTAAGATCCTATCAGGAGGGGTCTCTGATGTCACCTGCTGGCACTGGCCACTCAGAGGTCTCCATTGTGCCCTCACACCTTTACATTCAAGATGGCAGAGGTCTGGGACACACTGGTGGAGCTCTGGGCACCACCCTGGGTTGGTGATGGACAGTGGAGTGGTCCCCTTTCCTTTGTCCAGTTTTGCACCAGAGCAGGGGCTGGAGGATCCCTGAACTGGTGTAGACTGGCTTCTGCAAGGAGGGCACCATCTGTGCCCTTCAAAGCATTTCCAGAGGCTGGGTGAGGCTACTACTCCCCAGCCCTTAACACTTATTTCCAAAGGGAGAGGGTGTTACACGAACAGGTACTGTAAAATTATGGACATTTTCACCATAACAAATGGTATTATCGCTCCCTTGCTGTGTATCTACACATTTAGTTACGAGGTTTCACAGTCACTGAGTAGCAGAGATAGCTCACCTGGCATTATGAAATCTGTACACTATTTTGAGGAATACCCGCAGTGCTTAATTTGTCAATAAAAACGTGTCAGTGCTCAAAGGCCTCCTCTTAAACACACGGCTGCTGCAATTAAATGTGGGAACATGGAATACTGAGGCAACGTAATCCTGAAACCATCTCGGGCCTCTTGAATCCATTTAAAGCGACTCGCTGCCCCCTCAGCTCACTTTTGCAGCTTTCTGCTTTCTCCCATTGTGACGCTTTTTCGTTTTTCTCTTCCTCCATCTTTCCCATATGTGCAGTAAATGCTTGGACAGAAGAATAAGCGCCGGCCCTCAAAAATAAGTGCCGGTGCTCAGCACCGGAAACAACAAGCACAAATTAAGCACTTGGTAATTATTGCAAGTTGTTCACTTTAAAATGGCATTTTCTTCAAGGGCCATAACGTGACTTTTGCGATTTCTGTTCACAGACACTATTAAGATGCAAAGAGAAGTGACACCTATAAACTGCTTTCTGTGCAAGAGTAAGTTGTTCTAATAGTGTAGTCATCCAGCTCAGCTGTTTTTTTTCTACTGGGAGGGAAGGAAATAAGTACCCAGGCGCTGGTGAAAACAAGAAATGTTATGGGCATCAAATATACAATGGAAGTTATGGACTACTGTGCATCTCAGTAATACATGCTTGACATGGCAGATCACTCAGTGCTCCAGGGCTAGGAGACAGTCATCCTGCACAGGTATTGCCATGGCGAATCGATCAGTGGACAACAAGGCCACAGAATCTCTGGAAACGTCAGAACGGTAGAGTTTTTTGTCCTAACATGTAATATTCCTATGGCTGTCATGGTGCTTTCAGGTGAGAGAGGGAGCACCGAGGTTTGCAAAATGTTAATGATGGGTTACGTGCCTAATTTAGGGACAAAGAGGTGAATGTTATTTTTGTGTAAAAATTCTGTTTTTTTTCTTTCACCAGGGAGGAATAATTGTTTAGTGTAATGGGTTTGTTTTGAAGTTAAAGACTGAAGGGGATCATCGTGGTATAAAAGTGTCATACCCCCTGCTGTTTAGAGTGGTAGTAAGAAATTAAATACTGAAATGAGCCTTTGGCTCATGTTGACTGTAAGGAATGCCATGTACTGAACAAATGATCTGAATGACTTTTTCATATCCTTAACAGTCTTGAAACTCTTGTATGAAATAAATAGAGATTTCTTCAGGAGACATATTGGTTTAAGATGCATTCCAAGTAAGTCCCAATGCAATATTTAAACTTGGGGGTCCTAGTAAGAAAGGAAGTGTAGCTGTACTATGCTTGCAGAGGTTCCATGATATCATTAGACGCTTCCATGGCCCGTTCAGTTGTATTGGAGCTTGGCTCTAGCATACAAAGCGGAACGATCATGTGCTACCAGCTTTAGTCAAGAATGATTTTTTAAGTCCTCAATTTCTGACATGTTTATTGGGGACATATGGATGTGGTGATGAATAGCACCACAGACAAGACAACAGAGTTTGGGGAACTGGTATGGTTTTCCAGTATTTCAGAGAGAGAATGTCATACATGGGGTTGAGTGATGTTTGGTGTACACAACATTGTGACACACGACTATACATTTTTTCAGCTACTGACAGATCCTCTGCCTGGTTTTCCATTTTGTGGTATGTAAAAAATTACTTGAACAGGTTATTGAATGTGAAAGTGGTCATATAGCACTGGCAGGTCATGCTCCATTCTTTATGCAATGCAAGAGTGAGTATGCACCTTTTAAGAGGTATGCTGAAATCTGATTATTAACTTAGGGCCTGAGTTAGATCTTGGTGGATGTGGTCCAGCTGTTGTTTTCTCCATCAGATAATCTGTATGTGGACTAGGCGGTCCTCCCACTTTATTTAGATGCTGGCGGGCCCATTGATGAAAGTTCATCGATGAAGCTCTGTCAACCCCACTAGACAACTTGCACAGTGATTGAATTGAAGGTTTTGAGATTATATTAGACGTGTTTGCTGTTGAGTGCTGCCACCAAGACAATAGGTGCTCCTTAACTTGCACTAACCACATGTGTATGGCGACCCATAGTATACTCATCTCCCTTCACATCTGCAAAATCCTTATTTTGCGTTTGAAGCTGCTGCTGTGTCTGATTACTGTAGAAAGAACGTTTCGTAGTACACCACTTAAAGGTGGTTGTGACATTCCACCAGATGCTATCATAGTTTCTTTGAATTATTTTATTTGCAGGTGATAAACCTTGTAGTACTGCCATGATTTTGAATAGTGGTGTTATTGGTGTGGGATTCCTACTGTGAGACAGGATGTCGGGCTCCAGCTCATGACATGAATCAATAATAGATTGCGTATGAAATCTCAATTTTAGGATTTTATCCCATTCTTCCAAGGTGTCAAGGTCCGGAAATGTACAAATAAAAATGACACAGACTAGTTGGGTTATGCACTGCTTGACTTTTTTTTCAATTTGACAAACACTTTTCTCTTACAAATTTATGGAATGAATACATTAAGATTTGTAGTGTTTGTTATCTTTTTCATTTTTTGTAAATGGGAAGAACTTCAACCAAATGTAACTTTTTGGGGGGGAAATTATTTTGGATTATTTGCATTCTTAAAATAATTGTGGAAGGAAGAAATAAAAAAGTAAGGGGCATATTTATACTCCGTTTGCACCGAATTTGCGTCGTTTTTTTCGACGCAAATTCGACGCAAAACTAACTCCATATTTATACTTTGGCGTTAGACGCGTCTAGCGCCAAAGTTCATGGAGTTAGCGTCATTTTTTTGCGTGAACACCTTCCTTGCGTTAATGATATGCAAGGTAGGCGTTCCCGTCTTAAAAAATGACTCTGATGCATATGCGTCGTATTTATACTCCCGGGCAAAAATGACGCCTGGGAGTGGGCGGGTCTAAAAAACCCGCATTAGCACCGGATTTTAGCGCCTGGGTCAGGGCAGGCGTTGAGGGACCTGTGGGCTCAGAATGAGCCCAGAGGTGCCCTCCCCTGCCCCCAGGGACACCCCCTGCCACCCTTGCCCACCCCAGGAGGACACCCTAGGATGGAGAGACCCACCCCAGGGACATTAAGGTAAGTCCAGGTAAGTATTTTTTTTTTTTTTTTTTGTGGCATAGGGGGGCCTGATTTGTGCCCCCCTACATGCCACTATGCCCAATGACCATGCCCAGGGGACAGAAGTCCCCTGGGCATGGCCATTGGGCAAGGGGGCATGACTCCTGTCTTTGCTAAGACAGGAGTCATTTCAATGGGGGATGGGCATCGTAAAAAAATGGCGCAAATCGGGTTGTGGCGATTTTTTTGCCTCAGCCTGACTTGCACCATTTGTGGACGCCCACACGCCATTTTCCCCCTACGCCGGCGCTTCCTGGTGTACGTCGTTTTTTTTAACGCACACCAGACAGCGCCGGCGGCTAACGCCGGCTAACGTCATTGAATAAATACGGCGCCCGCATGGTACTTCAGAATGGCGTTAGCTGGCGCAAATTTTTTTGGCGGAAAACTGCGTTAGCGCAGTTTTGCGTCAAAAAGTATAAATATGGCCCTAAATATCAGAGGAAAAACAACACCAGTCTTTGACTCTGTGGTTTTAGAATTTATTTTAGAAACACAAATAAACTGATACTGGATAAAAACCAAAAACAAAGGGAAAAAAACAGAGTCTATCATGGTGAATGAAATTGTTCTTGTTGAGATAAAATATATGAAGTCCAATGTACAGAATACAAAAAAAAAATGACCCCAAAATATAGTCCACAGAGTGAATGGTAGTCGCACACTGCAGAAAAGTAAATTATGCATCTCTTGCTGGTGCTGTTGAAAGTCTTGCCATCCTCTCCTGGTTGTCTGGATGAATGTCCCCTCCCTGAAACATCCATCATTACATGTATGAAGGCGCTATTGCGAGCTCAGTCAGAAAAAAAACCACTAACAACTCTTGGGCAAGATGTTACCATCGGAAACCATGTCGTCCTGAGCCTATTTTGGCATTACCCAGGTTTTTAGGTCTTTCCTAAAACTAGCCAAATTTCTGTTGGCCCTAAATTCAGTCTGTCATATATTCCATAACTGGTCCGCTTTGGTCTTAAAACACCTCCCACCCCTCTTGACCTTCCTGAATTTTTGTATCTGAATCAGGCTAGCTGACGCAGGGTGTAAGTTTCTCTTTTGCCTACAGAAGTCAAACTTCCTTTGCAACAGTATTGGTCCATTTCCATTTACTGTTTTATCCATGGCCAGAAATTCCTGGGATGTACTTCAGAGTGAATGGAGGGGGAGCAAAGGAGGAATTTCGTTTTACCTTCATTACATTTTAGATAGTTATATTTTAACCAGCTAGCCATCTCCTGTATGCAAAGCTGAAAATTCTCTATTAACTCAGGATTGATATTCCTGTAGGATACTATCAGATGAGTATCATCAGCATGATTCACAAAAGTGATCCCATTGGATCTCATTAGCCCTAACAGAGGGCGTATGTATATGTTAAATAGAATGGGGCTCAATGCTGAGCCCTGTAGTACCCTATTTTCCACTTTTTAAAATCCTGATAAGAAAGGAGGGATAGAAATTGCTTGAAATCTGTCTGCCAGGAAGGACTCACACCATTGCAGACATCGTCCCTCCACTCCTATATCTTTGAGTCTCTGCAACATTATCTGATGGTTGACGGTGTCAAAGGCAGGCATATAGGTCTATTAAAATTAATACGGTTGTTTGATCTTTATCTACCGCCATCCTTAATTCATCCAAAGTCATAATCAGTCCGGACACAGTTCCATGAACTGGATGAAATCCATTTTGTTCAGACTCCAGAATGTTATTATTTTCCAGAAAATCTACAAGATTTTTACTCATTTATTTTTCCACTGTCTTTGAAGGGCAGGGAAGAAGGGATATTGGATGGTTGTTGCTCATTTCCTTCCAATCAGCTCGGGATTTTTTCAGTAGTGGTGTTATCAAAGCTTTTTTCCATGTCTCGGGTACTGAACTAGGCTCCAGAGATTGATTGCCTATTTTCAGCAGGCAAGGGAGAAGTTCCTCTTCTCTATCTTTCCAAACCTGCATTGGCAGTGGGTCCGATAAGGACCCTGAGGAAACACTCTGTGCTGGGCACCTAAATTCGTGCTCTTGTATAAGTTCAATTCTGTCAAGTCTTGCTTTGATTTCTGCTGCAGGGAAAATATGTGCTCTCGCTGCTGCTGCAGATTGATCCTTACCACTAAAAGTCGTACCAATGTCTGCTAAGATGTATTGGATTTTATCATGGAAATAGTTAGAAAGTTTATTGCATAGTTAATGAGAGGGTGTGATGGATTGAGTTGTGCAAAAAGGTTTAACTACTTACTAACCACACTGAAAATCTTTTAGAAATTTTGCTTAGCTTTCATGATTTCTCTTTTGTAGTCCTTGAGAGCTGACATTAACCGCATTTTGTCAGATTCAAGATATGTCTTCTGCAAGAGTCTTTCATATTTTCTGTTTTGACTTCTCTGTCAATGCTTCTTTGTAGCAGGTCTCAGATGGTCTATCTTTCTTGATCATTGTTTTTCAGGGATTATTATACCTAAAACCTGCTTCATATGATCCTGAAGTTCGTTATAGTTCTTGTCTACTGACCTATTTGTCTGAAAACAGCTCAGGGAATCAAATAGCATTCTATCTTTAGTTTGTACCAAGGTCTACCATGGTACCGTTGCTTCCCATTCAGCTCCCAAGGTTGTACGTCAGGCCACTCCAAATCAAAATAAATAAATGCATGGTCCGTCCAACTTAACTGTGTAGATGTTACTGAACTAGTTAAATTTGTGGAGGCAAATATTAAATCCAGAGTGTGCCCACCTAGATGAATAGGGACCACTACCAATTGTTTCAGAACCAGTACCACATAACCTGCAAGGAGTTCCCTTTTCTGTGCACTGGAGGGGTCCTCAACCCAGACATTGAAATCACCCGGCACAACAAAGGTGTTATGAGAGAGGACAAGATTAGAAACTAGTTACATAAAGGGCTGCAGGATGCTGTTTAGATGGCCTATAGCCTTTAGCAAAGAAGGCCTGACACTGTAGTACTATTCTTTATTGTAAAGGTAAAGCCTATTGACGTGGTTCCCTGTATTTGATCAATATGAAAACTATATGAAGAATATCAACCTCCCATTTATCTTTAAAAATAATAGCCACTTTTCCCCCTATTTTCTCCCAGATAGACTGATGTACTATTTTAAAACCCAGGGAACAAGGGAAACTAAGGTCCATTTCTAAATCCAGAGAAATCCAGGTCTCAGTGGTAAAGAGAATATCCCATCTATTGGATTCTAAAAGGAGCCTTTGCTCCGAAGAGTATTTAATCAGGGATCAGGCATTGTTTAGTGCATAATGCAATGTCATCTACTTCTGTTTTAAGAAGGGAAGACATTTATTACCAACATGGTTGCCATTGTTACCTCCTTGACACTCGGAGTATAGGATGGAGTCATACCTATGAGTAGTTGCCTCTATACCCTCAAACAAATTACCAGCATGAGACTCCGTTTCTCTGATTCCCAAACCAATTGCATGGCTGGCACTGTGGATGGGTGGTGTGTTGTGTGGACAGGCGCAAATGGGCTTGCCTTTGATGCACCTTTGGTGCGCCTCCGGCATGCCCGATGCATGGTTGTGCTACCATGCTGCTGTTAAGTCTCCCCTCTGGAGCTTACGGGGGAGTTAAACCGCACACCACCAAACAGCAATGCCAGCTCTCAAGCAGTGAGTGACTCACCCCGGTAAGAGGCCAAAAAAGAGCATGTCAGCAAGTTGCATTCAATTTGTCCTCTGCCCAGTTACCCAAATAGACTACGAATTAAAAAAAACCTTTATTTAAAAAAAAAGAAAAAGGTATTTTTTCCTATAGAAACGGAGTCCTTCAGTTTCCCTCCACTTCCATTTAAGAGTATCAATCTAATTTCATCGGCTGGTGGTGCATTGTTGCGCCACCATGCCACTTTTATGCCTCCCCTCCTGAGCCTACGCGGGAGCTCGATCGCTCACCATCAAACAGCAAAAGCTGTCTTCAAGCAGCGACTGTCTCACCCAGGTAAGAGTCCAAAAAAGAGTCCTTTATTTCTCTAATTTCCCTCCACCCCCATTCAAGAGTTTCAATAGTGTTTCATCAGCTGGCGCTGGGCAGAGGCTAAAGTGTTTGTAGGTGTTTCTACTTTTGGAAGGGCATTCTTTTATGGGGCTGAGGCAGGTGTATTGGGTTCAGAAGCTGTATGGCCACAGAAGGGAGTAAATGTTGCTGGGAAAGTTCTGCACATATGCTGGTAAATGCCAAACAGCACCGCAGTCAAGGAGATAAAAT
This sequence comes from Pleurodeles waltl, assembly GCF_031143425.1. Taxonomy (NCBI): domain Eukaryota; kingdom Metazoa; phylum Chordata; class Amphibia; order Caudata; family Salamandridae; genus Pleurodeles; species Pleurodeles waltl. The sequence goes on along the minus strand of NC_090448.1, from coordinate 1,027,036,337 downwards.
TTGAGTTAAGAATCTATATCTCTACATTGTGCTCCTTCTGCAACTGCTTAATGTCCCAGAGCCCTGAAAGGACCTGGCCATTATGTCTTGGGACTGATATATAGATTCCAATACTTGGTTAATGGAGGCCTGGGTGAAAATTAACCCAGTGGCCTCACTTTGCTTGCCCACAGAATGCCTCCCACAACCTCTACCACCACTACCCTGTGCACTTGAGCCAGTGAGCCCCATCCTACTGGCTCCTGACTAAACTTCAGGTGGTGGTGGTTGTGTCCCCTCAACTGCAGCCAGGATGGGGAGGGCACAAGATTGAGGTGTGGTTCCTTGGGGCACAGGAAGTGGAGGTGTCCAATGGCTGAGGCATTGTAACAGCTGGGGTGGACCAAGTGTGAAGTCACTGGAGGTGTGTGCCCAAACAGATCAGATGTACAAGGCTGCTCCTCATCATACGAACTTGCAGGACTGAAGTCCTCAATGCAGGCTTGATCCAGGACTGGAGTGGAGGTATGGTCAGTGGTAGATGGTTGTCTGCTGTTAGAAATGGGGTCTTTGGTTGGTAGTCAAGTTAACCCCTGTCCAAGCAAGGACCCTCACTCTAGTCAGGCTCACCCTCAGCTAACCCCCGCTCACCCCTTGGTAACTTGCCATGAGCAGGCAGGCTTAACTTCAGAGACAAGGTGTAACAGAGTAACTTAGTGAAAACATTACAAAATGACACAACACAGGGTTAGACAATTAGGAAATATTTATGTAAACAAAACAAGACCAAAACGACTAAAATCCAACATACACAAGTCAAGTTATTAATTTTAAAAGCAAAAGAGTTTAAAATCCTTTTGTAAACAGTAAAAACACTGTTAGCTTTGAAAAGTACCTGGTTAGCGCCAAAATAACACTCACACGTGAGTGTGCATTGAAAGAGGTTAGTGATGCGTCAATTTCTCATCCGCAAGCGAGACCGTGCATCGTTACTCCTTCTCCGGTAGGGTCAGCGTGCGTCGAGAGCAATGTGTTGATCCGGGCAAGCACTCGGGTCCGGGCAAGCGGTGTGCACTGTATCAGCAAAAGAGCGCTGTGTGGGTTGCGATGTTACCAGACTCCGTTAGCAGTGTTGTGGGTCGTTTCTTCAGCCGCGTGCATCAATTTTCCAACTGCTTTGCAGGCAGAGCATCGATTTCAGCCGCGAAGACGGCAGCACGTTGTTTCTTCAGCCGCATCTCGGAGGTTGTGTCAGAAATTTCCCGGCACGGCAGTCTCTGCATGGATTTTTCAATATTGGTCTGCCAGCTTAACCTGTCAAGGCCCCAGGAACTGGATAGGGCACCACTTGGCAGGGCAGGAGTATCAGCAGAGAGTCCAGGTTCTGGTAGGGGAAGTCTTTGATGGCCCTGAGACTTCAACAACAGGAAGCAAGCTCAGGACAAGCCCGTGGAGATTTCTTCACAAGCAGGAATGCATAACAAAGTCCAGTCTTTGTCCCCATTCTCCAGGCAGAAGCAGTAACTGCAGGATAGATCCACAAAGCACAGTCACAGGCAGGGCAGCACATCTCTTCAGCTCTTCTCCAGGCAGAGGTTTCTCTTGATTTACAGAAGTGATCCAAAGTCTGTGGTTTTGGGTGCTCTTCTTACACCCATTTTGGCCTTTGAAGTAGGCTTACTTCAAAGGAAAGTCTCTCTTGTTTGTGAAATCCTGCCTTGCCCAGGCCAGGCCCCAGATACACACCAGGAGGTTGGAGACTGCATTGTGTGAGGGCAGGCACAGCCCATTCATGTGTGAGTGACCACTCCTCTACTCCCTCCTAGCACAGATGGCTTATCAGGATATGCAGGCTACACCCCAGCTCACTTTGTGTCACTGTCTAGTGAGAGGTGCAAACAGTCCAACTGTCAAACTGACCCAGAAAGGGAATCCACAAACAGGTAGACTCACAGAATGGTTTAAGCAAGAAAATGCTCCCTTTCTAAAAGTGGCATTTTCAAACACACAATATTAAAATCAACTTTACTAAAAGATATATTTTTAAATTGTGAGCTCAGAGACTCCAAACTTCTATCCACTCCCAAAGGGAATCTACACTTTAATCATATTTAAATGCATCCCCCCTGTTAACCTATGAGAGGGCTAGGCCTTGCAACAGTGAAAAACATATTTGGCAGTATTTCACTGTTAGGACATATAAAACACATTAGTATATGTCCTACCTTAAACAAACACTGCACCCTGCCCATGGGGCTACCTACGGCCTACCTTAGGGGTGTCTTACATGTAAGAAAAGGAAAGGTTTAGGCCTGGCAAGTGAGTACCCTTGCCAAGTCGAATTGGCAGTTTAAAACTGCACACACAGACACTGCAGTGGCAAGTCTGGGCCATGTTTGCAGGGCTACTAATGTGGGTGGCACAACCAGTGCTGCAAGCCCACTAGTAGCATTTGATTTACAGGCCCTGGGGACATCTAGGGGCATATTTATACTCTGTTTGCTCCGGATTAGCGTCATTTTTTTAATGCAAATCCGGCGCAAACTTAACTTAATATTTATACTTTGGCGCTGGACCCGTCCAACATCAAAGTCATGGAGTGTGCATCATTTTCTGCACGTGAAAAGCTACCTTGCGTTTATGACATGCAAGTGAGGTGTTCCCGTCAAAAAAATGACTTTACGGCATGTGTGCCTTATTTATTCTCCCTCGTCGTTTTGATGCACAAGAGGAGGCTGGCCTTAAAAAAAGGAGCCCAGATGGATTTGTGCTGTTTTTGAACGCCTGGGTCAGGGCAGGCATTAGGGGACCTGTGGGCTCATTTCCATGGTCTCTGACCATGGAAGCAGTCCACAGGTGCCTTTCCCTGCCCCCAGGGACACCCCCTGCCACCCTCACCCACCCCTGGAGGACACCCATGGATGGGGGGACCATCTACGGTAGGTAAATCATTTTTTTATTTAGGTGGCATAGGGGGGCCTAACTTGGGCCCCCCTACATGCCACTGTGCCCAATGGCCATGCCCAGGGGACAGAAGTCCCATGCCACTGTGCCCAATGGCCAATCCCAGGGGACAGATGTCCCCTGGGATTGGCCACTGGGCAGGGGGTTGTGTGTCAAAAAATGAAGCTAGTCAGGTTAGAGTCATTTTTTTTACTCTAACCTGACTTGCACCATTCTTTGACGAACAAACCCCCAGCCTCCGCTGCCTGGTTAGAGTCATTTATTTTGACGCTAACCATTCCCCAGCGCCGCCTACCATCATTCCTTAAATATGACACCCGGCTGGCGCATTGGAATGGCAGTAGCCGGTGTTAAACTTTTTGAAGCAAACCTGTGCTGGCGAAGGTTTGCGTCAAAACCTATAAATATGGGCCCTAGTGCACTGTACTATGGACTTTACTGTAAATCAAATATGCCAATCATGGAAATCCAATCAACAATATAATTTACACAGAGAGCATATGCACTTTAGCACTGGTTAGCAGTGGTAAAGTGCTCAGAGGTCTAAAACCAACAAAAACACATCAGAAAGAAATAGGAGGAAGGAGGCAAAAAGATTGGGGATAACACTGCATAAGGAAAAAGTCCAACATCTGCTTACTCTGGGTGTAAGCCCTGATATGAATTTCAAGAAAGAAATTTGTAACAGTACAAGTAAAGCAACCTTTTTGGAAAGTGGATTACTGATAAGGATAGGCAAGACCTACACTTAACAATAGGTGACAAACCCCCCACTAGGTCCAATCAGGGTGTCAATAAATTAAACCCAGCTCAACCTTTGCTAGCTTGCCAATGAACAATTAGGCTTAACTTAGGAGCTAGGAGTGTTAACCATTTGAAAAGCACAAAATAGTAAATAGGTAAAACACAATAAAAATCCAGCACCAAGTTATAACAATGGATTTTAGTTCTATCTTTAAAATTACACTAAGATGACAAAAATCCAATAAAGGGAACCAGAGATATGAATTTTTAAAGATTAAGGCCCTCATTATGACCCCGGCGGTGGGTGATAAAGTGGCGGTAATCCCACCAACAGGCTGGCGGTAACTACTCCCAAATTATGGCCATGGCGGTGTGTAGGAAAGTACCATCTTGCCTGGCATGTTACCCCCATTTTTACATGTATGTCAGTTTGTTTTTGCCTGTCTCACTGGGATCCTGCTAGCCAGGACCCCAGTGCTCATAGTTTGTGGCCTGAATGTGTATACCTGTGTAGTGACTAACTGTGTCACTGAGGCTCTGCTAATCAGAATTTCAGTGCTTATGCTCTCTCCGCCTTTAAATTTGTCACTATAGGCTAGTGACTACTTTTACCAATTTCAATTGGCACACTAGAACACCCTTATAATTCCCTAGTTTATGGTACCTATGTACCCAGGGTATTGGGGTTCCAGAAGATCCCTATGGGCTGCAGCATTTCTTTGCCACCCATATGGAGCTCAGACAAACCTTTACACAGGACTGCCACTGCAGCCTAAGCAAAATAACGCACACGTTATTTCACAGCCATTTTCACTGCACTTAAGTAACTTATAACTCACCTATATGTCTAACCTTGACTTGCTGAACGTTAGGTGCAAAGTTACTAACTGTGAGGGCACCCTTGCACTAGCAAAGGTGCACCCACATAGTTCAGGGCCATTTCCCCAGACTTTGTGAGTGTGGGGACACCATTACACGCGTGCACTACATATAGGTCAATACCTATATGTAGCTTCACAATGGTAACACCGAATGTGGCCATGTAACATGTCTAAGATTATGGAATTGTCCCCCCATTCCAAATCTGTTATTGGGGAGCCAATTCCATGCATCCCTGGAGCTCCACTATGGACCCCAGGTACTGCCAAACCAGCTCTCTGGGGTTTTCTCTGCAGCTACCGCTGCTGCCACCCCACAGACAGGGTTCTGCTCTCCTGGGGTCTGGGAAGCCCAGTCCCAGGAAGGAAGAATAAAGAATTTCCTCTGAGAGAGGGTGTTACACCCTCTCCCTTTGGAAATAGGTGTTAAAGGCTGGGGAGGGGTAGCCTCTCCCAGCCTCTGGAAAAGCTTTGAAGGGCACAGATGGTGCCCTCCTTGCATATGCCAGTCTACACCCGTTTAAGGAACCTCCAGTCCCTGCTCTGGTGCACAACTGGACAAAGGAGAGGGGAGTGACCACTCCCCTCTCCATCACTACCCCAGGGGTGGTGCCCAGAGCTCCTCCAGTGTGTCTCAGACCTCTGCCATCTTGTTTCCAGAGGTGTGAGGGCACTCTGGAGGCCTCTTAGCGGCCAGTGCCAGCAGGTGACGTCAGAGACCCCTCCTGATAGGTGCTTACCTGACTAGGTGGCCAATCCTCCTTTGAGGGCCATTTAGGGTCTGTCCAGTGTGCTTCTTCTCAGATAACAACTTGCAAGAATTCACCAGAGTTCCTCCACATCTCTCTTTTCAACTTCTGCCAAGGATCGACCGCTGACTGCTCCAGGACTCCTGCAAAACTGCAACAAAGTAGCAAGAAGACTACCAGCGACATTGTAGCTCTTAATCCTGCTGGCTTTCTTGACTGTTTTCTGGTGGTGCATGCTTCGGGGGCTGTCTGCCTTCATCCTGCACTGGAAGCCACGAAGAAATCTCGTGTGGGTCGACGGAATCTTCCCCCTGCTTCAGCAGGCACCAATCTTCAGTGTCACAGTACTCTGGGACCCCTCTCATCTGGACGAGCGTGGCCCCTGGAAAACAGGTGGTAGACTCAAGTGACCCAGACTGTCCAGTGGTCCATCTGTCCAAATTTGGAGGCGGTAAGTCCTTGCCTCCCCTCACCAGACAGTAATCCTGTGCAACACGTGAACTGCAGCTACAAGGGCTTCTGTGCACATTTCCAAGAAATCCTGCATGCACAGCTGAGCCTAGGTCTCCAGCATTCTGTCCTGTGATGCTCAGCTCCCTGAGTTGATCTCTGGTATCGTGGGACCTCCTTTTGCAGTGTTGAGAACACCTCCGGGTTCAGACTTCTTGAACCCATGTTCAAGGACTTCTGCGGGTGCCACATTCTTGTACATTGACTCTCTACGTTGGTGAGGGCCTCCTCTGTCTCCTCTCCCAAGTGGCGACATCATGGTCCTTCCTGGGCCCAGCCAGCAATCTTTTTCTTTAACTGCAACTCTTGCAGCTAGCAAGGCTTGTTTGCAGTCTTTTGCCAAGGAAACAACTCTGTATCCTCCAGCACGCCATGGGACATCCTCTGCACAAAAGAGAAGTTCCTAGCACCTTTTGTGGTTGCAGAATCTTCTGCTTCTTCCATCCGAAGGCAGCCATTTTAGACCTTCATCTGGGGTTTAATGGGCTCCTGCCCCCACCGGACACTTTTGTCACTCTTGGACTTTGCCCCCTTCCGTTGCAGGTCCTCAGGTCCAGGAATCCATCTTCAATGCTTTGCAGTCTGTTGTGGTCTTTGCAAAATCCATTATCACAACTTTAATGTGTTTCTGGGGAAATAGTAGTACTTTACTCCTACTTTCCAGGGTCTTGGGGTGGGGTATCTTGGACATCGTTAGTGTTGTCTTACACTCCCAGCGACCCTCTACACACTACACTAGCCTAGTGGTCCATTCGTGGTTCGCATTCCACTTTCTTAGTATATGGTTTGTGTTGCCCCTAGGCCTATTGCATCCTATTGTAATCTACAGTGTTTGCACTACTTTCGGACTGTTTTATTTAACAGATTTTTTTCTGTGTATATTTTGTGTATTTTACTTACCTCCTAAGGGAGTATATCCTATGAGATATTTTTGGCACGTTGTCATTAAAATAAAGTACCTTTATTTTTAGTAACTCTGAGAATTGTCTTTCTTATGATATAGTACCTATATGACATAAGTGGTATAGTAGGAGCTTTGCATGTCTCCTAGTTCAGCCTTGGCTGCTCTGCTATAGCTATCTCTATCAGCCTAAGCTGCTAGAATATTACTACTCTACTAATAAGGGATAACTGGACCTGGCACAAGGTGTAAGTTCCATTGGTATCCACTAAAAGCCAGGCCAGCCTCCTACATGGTGATATCTGCAAAAGACAGCCAATGTACCACACTGACCGCCAGGGCGGAAACAATAATCACCACAGCAGTAGCCACCTATAACCAGACAGAAGATAAAGTACCGCCCACCATGTTTTGACTCATCAATCCGCCACCTTTTCCGGGTCGGTACAAACGCCATCAAAAGTCTGGCAGAAACAGAACACAAAAGTCAAAGAACTCACCATTGGAGACACAGGAAAGAACCACGCCGCCATGTTTTCCCGACGATCTCCTACGTCATGCTCTACCAAGAACATCAATGCCGGTAAAGACGACGATGGTGAGTACAGCCACCTAGCACACAAGGGGAAAAAGATAATGACACACACGCACAACACACACCCCACACACACACACACATCATACACACAAGCAGATGCACAAGATAATCAACTTGTCAATAATAGTCGCCAAAATAATGCAAGGGCAACAGGAATTGTCTACAGTGATTGTAATAAGATCAACATCAAAAATAATAAGTCAATGTGGCAATGCAATAGATATGTACAAATGTACAAAAAGGGACACTGTCCAGTCCATAGTTCACAGGGGCCACATGGCCACAGGGCAGAGTCCAAGGCCCCACTCGATTCCTGCCCCTTTACGCAGAGAACACTGCAGGGGCATCAGCTGGCAAATAGGCAGGCACCTCAGGGGAGGAGGGGCACCTCAGCCGGATGCGGAAACAAGACCATTGGTTCTGGAGGGGCCAACATGCCCTGTACTTGGTCTTAGGGAGTGCTAGGCCACAGTCTCTCAGGTGGGTGAATATCCTACTGGTTCTGGAGGGGGCAACATGCCCTGTGCTTGGTCCTGGGGAGTGCAAGGCCACAGTCTTTCAAGTGGGTGAATACCACACTGGTTCTGGTGGGGGCAGGCCGCACAGCAGCCCATGGAGGCTGGACTATATGGCATCCGCCGGCAGTGACGGCTGCATTGTGGTGGTGGTTGCGGCAGGCTCCTGCTCAGCCCCTGCGTACTCCGATGGCTACACCGTGGTGGTGGTTGTGGGAGGCTCCAGCTCAGCCTCTGCATCCTCCGATGGCAGCACTGTGGTGGTGGTTGTGGGAGGCTACTGCTCAGCCCCTGCACCCTCCGATGGCTGTACGGTGGTGGTGGTTGTGGGAGGCTCCTGCTCAGCCCCTGCACCCTCCTATGGCTGAACTGTAGTGGTGGTTGTGGGAGGCTCCTGCTCAGCCCCTGCACCCTCCCATGGCTGCACTGTAGTGGTGGTTGTGGGAGGTTCCTGCTCAGCCCCTGCATTCTCTGATGGCTGCACAACCTTCTTGGTGGCTGGTGCAGGCTCCTTCCCCTTCAGTATTTGTGGCCTGGAATTATTTCCACCACAAGCAGGTGCTGCTGAAACTAGGCCCATGGACTGTTTGGCTGAAGTGCTTGGCTGGGTCCTTGATACCCTGGCCATATATGCAGGACGGGGGAGAAGTAGGGAAGAGGTCAAACTGGGAAAGGAAAAGCTTTTTAGGGACATTTGGGCGGGAAGAGGGAGAAGTAATGAGAGTGGAGGATGAGAGAGTGGGTGTTGGAGGTGCTTGTCTGCTGAATTTGGGTGCAGGTGCATGGGTTATATGCTGTAGTTAGGTAGATGGGTGTTGTGTGTCTGAGTGCTTGTGTTTGTGGACTTTAGGATTTGGGAACAGACACGGTGGGAGAGGACACAGGGGACGTGTGCATGGATGTTGTGAAGGTGTCTGCCAGTGAGGTGTGTGTTCTGCTTGGTGTGGTGATGATGCAGGTAGTGGCTGATGATGTAGTGCATGCAGGTGTGAGTGTGGACGTAACTTGTTGGGAGGTGGAGGAGGAGGAGGAGGAAGAGCGGGAGACAGTAGAAATAGAAGATGTGTCTGCAACTGGATGGTGTTTGTGTAAGTGCCTTTGGGAAGAAGTGTGGTGCTTATGTTTGCCTGTGACTCTCTTGGGAGTTGTGTTGTGTGCATGCTCGTCTGGCTGTGTGCTTGGGATGGGTTGGAGTTGAGGAGAGTAGGACTTGGAAGTGGTAGTTGGAGGGGGGACGGTAGAAACAGGGATAATGGCTGGCATCAGAGAAGAGACCAGAGCCTGAATCGATCTCTGTTGGGCCGCCAATCCACCGTGAATGCCCTCCAGGAATGCATTAGATTGCTGCATCTGGGATGTCAGCCCCTGGAAGGTGTTCACAATGGTTGACTGCCCTACAGAGATGGATCTCAGGAGGTCAATAGCTATTGACCTCCTGAGATCCCTCTCTGTTGGGCAGTCAACCATAGTGAATGCCATCCAGGGTCTAGCAGGGCATTTGCAACAAACAAATGCATACCTGGAGGGCATTCACTCTGGCGTGGCGGCCCAACAAAGAGCATTCCAGGCTCCTGCCAACTCACTGATGGCAGCCATTGTCCCTGTCTCCAGCCTACCCCCTTCAACTTCCTCTACCGAGTCCCATTCCCCTCAACTCCAGCCTATCCCAAGCACACCTTCAGATCTGCATGCATACAAATCAACACACAGAAGTGGCTCAGGCAAACACAAGCGCCACACTTCATCCCACACAAGCACCATCCAGATGCAGACACACCAACATCCACTGACTCCACTGTGTCCCCCTCCTCCTCCACGTCCGCGTCCCTCCCAGTTACGTTTCCACTCACATCTGCATGCACTACATCCTCATCCACTAATCCATCACCAGCACACCTATCACAACACGGCCCTCACTGGCAGTCACCACCCCTGCATCCATGCACACAGCCCCTGTGTCCTCTCTCACTGTGTCTGTGCCCCCTCTTCCCAAAGTACACAAACACAAGTACTCAGGCACCCAACAGCCATCCACTTCACAACAGCATCCAGCCCATGTACCTGCACCCAAACACACCAGACTGACAACTCCTATCACCACTCCCTCGTCCTCTACTCCCAAACCTTCACCCTCTTCCAGCCCCAGTGCCCGTAAAAGGCTTTTCCTCACCACCCTTGACCTCTTCCCTGCCCATTCCCCCCATCCTTCATTTCGGGCCCGGGTGGGCAGATCCCAGGCTAGCACCTCAGCCACTCAGTCCATGGCCACTGTAGTTCGTGCAGCTACTGCGGGTGTGAGAGGCTCCAAGGAGGCACCCGTCACCACAGCCAGTGTGCCTGCACTATCTGCCAAGGGCAAGAAGGGGACACCAGCCAGCAAGATGAAGGAGACACCACCACCCAGCAAGGGGAAGGAGGCACCACCAGTCAGCAAGGAGAAGAAGGCACCACCAGCCAGCAAGGGGAAGGAGGGAACACCAGCCATCAAGGGCAGAAAGGGAACACCAGCTGACAGAAGCAAGGAGGTACCATCATCTGCCAAGGGCAGGAAGGACAACAGCTGCCAAGGCCAATGCAAAGGGAACTGACACCTCAGGCAGGATGGATCTGGTGTCTGGGGCTGGAGCAGCATCTGGGCAAACAACACCAGCCATGGCACTTCAGCTGTCCGAGGCTCCAAGGGAAGGGCTGGAGCCTCCCCCCACCACCGGCAGCACCGCCACCTGCACCGCCGGCAGCACCACCACCTGCATCGCCGGCAGCACCGCCACCTGCACTGCCAGCAGCACCACTGCCAGCAGCAGCAGCCCCAGTGGGCAGCCGTCCGAGGCTGCAGGTGAAGGGCTGGAGCCTCCCCCCACCACCGGGAGCACCGCCAGCATCACTCCTCTTGGAGAGAATACATATGTTGAAATGTAACTGTGTTGTTTGGTGTCTGTTTGTATATGTTCATCCTTTTGAAAACTGAGTGGGTAGAGTGGCAGAGCTATGTAGGCTGACTCCCCTTAATGATTTATTTATTTTTTGGCAAATGTTTATCAAACATAATCATTGGTATGAGTATACTAGCTGAAAACAAAAGCCATATGATGCCCTGCAAAGACAGACTAAAGACTTTGACTCCAGCTAACACCCAGGACTAGATGGGTCTCTCCAGGGGATGAGAGATTAAGGAGGGTTGCTGCGCCCTTTGTGGCTATGTGCCACCTCTGATCTTCATGCCAGTGTATAGAGAGCAGGGCACACACCGTAATACCCCTCTTCTGCAACCAATGTAAGAAATTGGATTATTAATTTGGGTGGGTGACTACCTGCCTCAAAAAGTAATCATAATCCTTGTTAGGGTAAACCCTCAAAGTCACTAAATTAACCTTTGACTAAGCTCCTCATAGCTATGACACAAAGTAGACAGGCTTAACTAAGGGCAATGTGTAAAGTTTCCATACAGTATCAAAAGAATTATAAAGTTTAAATATCAAACAGTAGAATTTCCAAACTGAATTAGAAAAATAGAATACAAATTAAACCACTAAATGAGGCCAAAATGACAAACATCCAGTAAGGGGAACTAGAGATATGAATTTTAAAATTTGAACTAGAACTACTGCCAAGACGTACAATCTGCCAATGATAGTCAATGGGCATGGTAGACTGCAGGAAAGGCCTCTTGTAGCTTGTTGTATATTTAGCTCTGGCTTGAGCAAGCAGGTCAACCTTAGTGCTCTTGGAGTCTACTCTTTTGTCCTGGGTACAAGGGATAGAAAGTCTAGTTCTTCAAGGATCTTTGTAGGTCACAGACACTAGGTTCAGCCCTCTTCTGATCTTCCTCTGCTCAAGGAGTGTGCTGAAATGGGTGCCCAGTGATCCCACAAATATGGTTGTCATGTGCTAAATAGTGGAAATGACTCCTGGGCATGGCCTAGCAAATAGGGTAAAAGTATCCAGGACTGACCTAAATCACTTTGGGTTTTTGAAGATGGTGAAAGTCTTCAGCCACATCACAGACAGGCTCTGAGGCCTGGGGATGTTCCCTATAACACCAACATCCAGTTTGAGCAGCCACTGTACGTTCAATAAACCAATAAACCCATGGATATAGCATTAGGATTTTTAATCTGTGCTCAGGTTTTCTTCCCAGTGCAGACAGTCTTGTCAAAGTGAAAATAGCTTTTGGGTTATAGTCACTGAAACAATGTGAATATTGAATGTTTTCATGTCATACTTTTAAATGCCATGAACCCTGCTATGTGGGCAACAAGGCCTTCATTTGGGTGACTTATTAATATGTAAAAAGGATATTTTGCAAAAAGTTTTATATTGACAGGTTGAATTGCAGTGTTTAGACAGCCACAGTCAGGCTACAATGATGAGCCTGAAGACATATTTTACATTGTTACAATAGTGGATGGCTCAATAGGTGTGACAGTACACTTGTGACGTTTAATTCTATGACCAGTGACCATTTTGCACCATGCATGATGACTGTTAAATATACCAATTAAGAATATGTAAATTCAGCCATGTTTAAAGGAAGGGGCACGATCACTTTACCACTGATTAGCAGGTAAAAAGTGCACAGAGGGCTAAAGTCAGCAGAAATATACAGTCCAAGAAATGGCGGATAATGTAGAGTGACCAATCAACAAAGATGGATTGACTACACAGTCCTTCCCCAGCCTAAAGCTAGGGTAGACTAATCAATCCATGAATGGGCTTCCCTGACCAGGTGATAGATCATGGACAATTCACCGCCTCTGCAGTAGTGCTGGCATGTTCTATTCCCCCCTAAAAATGGCTGTACTCCTCTGTCAATATCTTCCCTAGCCACTCCCCTGTGCATGGGAAATCTTTCTGTTCACTTGCAGACCCTACCTTTGAGTCAAGTAAACCTAGCTTGTTCAAAGAGTGCATACAAAGATTTATGCTCAAGAATGGCATTGATGGGATACCGATAGCAGCCCTTTGCAGATGTACATAGGCAGTGGTTCCAGTGTGTTTTATATCACCTGCTTTGTAATTGAATAATGCTTAAGCAGTAGCTAGGACTTAATTAAAGACTTATTTGAAGGAGCTGGAAGGCTTACACAAATGGAGTCCTTGGATGCCCCTATGGATGGGGATGAGGTGATTGAAGGCATGCTGGAGTAGGGGAAGTCCTTAGGACATGACAGATATGCAACAACATTTATAATATTTTTGACTAGACTGTAAAACTCCTTTGCAAACTCTGTTTCACTCACATCCTATGAGCAGGATGCTGTGAATATTGTTATTTAGAACAGAAAAGAACCCCTCCCTTTGCAGCTTTCACAATCCAATCTCCTTGTTAAGTTTAGATGCCAGGCGATTTAATGGTTTCTTGACAAAGCACCAGGAACATATGTTCTAGAAAGTGTTTGCTTCCTGTAACTGTCCCTATAAATGCATGTTGTGGGATGCATGAGACAGCTATTAGTCTACCAAATGTGTTTGTATTAGTATGCCACTGGAGACAGCCCACAAAAATCTGATTCTGGTGGAATATATCCAATGCATATGTAAGAATACAATGCTGCTCTCCCTAGCTGCAAACATCATTTGAGAGAGGCAGCTGGTGCTCGCTGAGACACACAACTTGCTGAAACTCTCTAGTGCATAGTTCATGGCTTGATGCAAGGCACCAAACACAAGGGCTTGGGTTCATGGGATTACCTCTTGCAAACTTGATCTTCATAGGGACACAAGGCAAGATTACCCTTCATCCCCCTTTTCCTTGCCCTATCCTTTGAAACCTTGCCAACTATTTTTAAATTGACATCACCAAATTAAGGATAGCGAGTGGGAAGGCCATTTATTAATTATGTGTGTTTGCAAAAGATGTAACTATACTGATTGCTGAAACATTGCATTGTCTTCATCTATTTACAAAAGAATTACAGTGTTTTACCTGGTTTTAAGCTTAATCTAAAAAAATCTGACGTTCTGGTGTTACTTGTGCTCCCAGAACACGGAAAAAATGGCATATTGTTTTAATTCACATGGGCAACCAAAGTAATCCCTTAACTAGACAATCAGAAAATCCACACAATTGCACAAATTGATGTTTTTAAGTTACTTATGAGGGCCTTTTCTTGGCTTCGTACAGCAGTGACAGTGAAGATGTCAATATTGCTGATGCAATTATGTCTTTCAGAAGATGCAGCTATTGTTGCTGCCATTCCTCTTCAGTCATTTTCAATGTAGCATTATTAGTCCTGTTTGTGCAGTGAGAGTCCTTGTGCAAACTTTGGCCCTCATTACAACCCTGTTGGTCGGTGTTAAAGCGGCGGTAATACCGCCAACAGGCCGGTGAAAAAAAATTGAATCACGACCGTGGCGGAAACCGCCAACATAGACAGCCACTTTAACACTCCGACCGCCACGGCGGTACAAACAAACAGTGCGGCGGTCACCGCCAACAGACATGCGGAAGACAATGTACCACCCACACTATTATGAGAGGCCAATCCGCCACCTTTTCCGGGGCGGAACCAACGCGAACAAAAAACACGGCAGAAACAGGACTTGGAAGGGAAAACACTCACCTCTACACACCCCACGAGGAACCAGGACGCAATGGAGCCAGAACTCCAAATACTCCATGCGATGGTATTCCTGCTCCTCTACCAGGAGCACGAAAGGCAGCTGTGACGACCACGGTGAGTACTGCACCTATAACACAGGGGAGGGGGGAGGGAAAAGAGAGTGACACACACACGCAACACGCAATACCCCCAACCCCACCCTCACCCACAACAACATACACACAAATATATGCTGCAACATTACATTTACACCCCCCCCTACACACACCCAGAAGAACGCAAGGACAAAAGGAAATGAGGTGAACGATTTTAATAAATAAAAATCTATTAGTCAAAACTTGAAATACAGTATATACAATAATGTACACCAACTACACAAGTCCGGAGAGTGCACAAATTATTGTCCGTGGACCACTGGGCCCAAAATGCATGGGCGAGGCCCACACTCTATACCAGACTTCAAACGGAGAGAACACTGCAGGGGCATCAGATCGAAATGAAACAGGCACCTCAGGGGGAAGGGAAGGGGGGGCACCTCAGCCAGATGAGCGCACGACGCCAGCTCCATGAGGGGGCTCCATGCCCACTGCTGTATCCTGGGGAGTGCAAAGCCACAGTCTCTCAAGTCTTTCCAGTGGGTGGTTTGCCCACTGCTTTATCCTGGGGAGTGCAAAGCCACAGTCTCTCAGGTAGATGCCTTTCTCCACTGGTTCTGGAGGGGGCTTTGTGCCCAGAGTGCTTCATCCTGCCAAGGACTGAGGTAGTGGATGTATTTCTCCACTGGTTCTGGAGGGGGCTTTGTGCCCAGAGTGCTTCACCCTGCCAAGGGCTGAGGTAGTGGATGCCTTACTCCACTGGTTCTGGAGGGGGCTTTGTGCCCAGAGTGCTTCATCCTGCCAAGGACTGAGGTAATGGATGTATCTCTCCACTGGTTCTGGAGGGGGTGTTGGGCCCAGAGTGCTTCATCCTGCCAAGGACTGAGGTAGTGGATGTATCTCTCCACAGGTTCTGGAGGGGGATTGGTGCCCAGATTGATTCATCCTGCCAAGGACTGAGGTAGTGGATGTATCTCTCCACTGGTTCTGGAGGGTGCTTGGTGCCCAGATTGATTCATCCTGCCAAGGACTGAGGTAGTGGATGAGATACTCCATTGATGGTGGTGCAACTTTCAAGCTGCCCAGGCTCCTGGAACTGACCACCAGACTCGGACGACTGACCACTGGGGATGGCAGCCATGTCTGCGGTGCTGCCACTGGCTCAGGATGTCACGAGGCCGCTGGCAGTGCTTGCGGAGGTGTCAGTAGCAGCGGTGCTTGCAGCGGGCTCTGTGGCATCGGTGCTGGTGGCGGACTCTGTGCCAGCGGTGCTGGTGCTGGGCTCTGTGGCAATGGTGCTGGTGGCGGACTCTGTGCCAGCGGTGCTTGCGGTGGGCTCTGTGGCATCGGTGCTGGCGGCGGACTCTGTGCCAGCGGTGCTTGCGGCGGGCTCTGTGTCATCAGTGCTGGCGGCGGACTCTGTGCCAGCGGTGCTGGCGGCAGGCTCTCTGGCATCAGTGCTGGCAGCGGACTCTGTGCCAGTGGTGCTGGCGGCGGGCCCAGTGACTGCTGTGCTGGTGGCGGGCTCAGTGACTGCGGTGCAGGTGGCGGTGCATGTGGCGGTGCAGGTGCCGGTGCTGGTGGCGGTCTTGTCCACCGTGCAGGTTGGTGTCGACGTGGACCTGCCCTTGGTTTTCTGGCCCTTCCCCACCTTGGATGGTAGCGCAGCTTTCTTGCCACTATCCACTTTTGTTTTGCTTGAGCCCTTGGCAGCAGGTGTTTTCGCCTTTTCCCTCTGGGATGTGGGCAACTTTTTTACTTTTGGAGGTGGCGGAATGTCCTTGCCCTCGCTCCGTGGCACACTGGCTGCCCTGTTGCTTGGTGCACTCCAAAAGCCCAGAGTTGCTGGCACCACTGTGCCCGGTGATGTGGTGGCTGATGTGCTGGGTTGGGACCTGGAAAGCGGGGCCCTAGGGGACAGACGGGGGGGTGTAGGGAAGGGGTCAATATTAGCTAGGTAAAGTTTTTTCGACACACTGGAACGGGTAGATGGAGAGGGTTTGGGAGAGGAGGAAGAGGTAGTGGTTGTAGGAGGTGTACGTTTGCTGACTTTGGGTGAAGGTGCATGGGCTGGGGGCTGTTGTGAGGTGGATGGCTGTTGGGTGGGTGTGTGGCTGCGTTTGTGTGATTTGGGAGGAGGGCTCACAGACACACTGGTAGAGGACACAGGGGATGTGTGAACGGTAGTTGGGGTGGTGAGTGCACGTGAGCGGTGTGTTGTGATGGGCGTGCTGGTGATGGAGGTAGTGGCTGAGGATGCAGTGCATGCAGGTGTGAGTGGAGACGAGACAGGGACGGGGGAGGACGATGTGGAGGAGAGGGACACAGTGGAGGCAGAGGATGTTAGTATGTGTGCATGGGTATGATGCTTGTGTGAGTGCCTGTGGGATGTGTGGTGCTTATGTTTGCCAGAGCCACCCTTGTGTGTTGAGGTGTGTGCATGCTGGTCTGATGGTGTGCTTGGGATAGGCTAAGGTACAAGGGATTGGGTCTGGGTGCAGGAAGTTGGAGGGCGGAGGCTGGGCACAGGGACAATGGCTGCCATCAGTGCTGAGGCCAGAGCCTGAAATGCTCTCTGTTGGGCTGCCTGGCCAGAATGAATGCTCTCCAGGTATGCATCTGTTTGTTTCAACTGCCTCTCGACACCCTGGATGGCATTCAGAATGGTAGACTGCCCAACAGTGAGGGATCTCAGGAGGTCAATAGCCTCCTCACTGAGGGCAGCAGGGCTGACAAGGGCAGGGCCTGAGGTGCCTGGGGCGAAGGAGATGCCCACCCTCCTGGGTGAGCGGCCATGGGACACACGCTGAGGGGCTGCTGGGAGGGCGGTGCTGGTAGGGGGGTGGTGGCTGTACCTGTTGATGCGGGGGCACAGAGGGGCCCGCCACCGCAAGGGAGCTCCCATCAGAGGAGGAGTCGCTGTCTCTGATGTCACCTCCTGTCCCCGCCGTGGAGCTCCCCTCGCCCTCCGTCCCACTAGTGGTTTCAGACTCTGTTGTTTCGTCCTCCAAGTGGGATGCAGCTCCCTCCTGTTCCGGTGCCACTGCTCCTCCGCCTGATGATGCTAATGCACACAAGAACAGGGAGACCACAAAAAGGGGGGGGGAGACAGAAGAAAGACATGTTCAGTGCATGCAATACCACTACCTTTGGCGGACACTACAGACACAGCAGCCCTCTGCACTAAGCCATGCACTTATAGTTCCTAGATTAATCACATGCCCACATGGAAGTCACAGGAGCCTGACTAGGTGTACATGGCTCTTCACACTGGTGGGGTTGGGGTGCCACATAGCCTGCCTCACAAAGGGTCCTTGCCTACAAAGCTCGTCCTAGCCTAGGGTAACCCACTGCCCACCACCCCCACCCAGACACCTTGTAATGCACACAGAGTCAGATGGATGTGACGGTACTCACCCCCTTGTGGCTGCTGTGATGTCCTCAAGCGCCCATCCAACTCTGGATATGCTACCGCCAGGATCCGGAACATCAGGGGGGTCATGGTGCGACGGGCACCCCTCCCACGTTGGGAGGCCATCCCCAGATGGGCCTCCGCTGTCTTCTTGCTCCAGCAGCGAATGTCCTCCCATCTTTTCCGGCAGTGGGTGCTCCGTCTGTGGTGGACCCCCAGGGTCCGGACGTCCTTGGCGATGGTACGCCAAATATCCTTCTTCTGGTGGGCGCTGACCTACAGAAATAGTACAGGGGTATAGGTACTTTAAACGTCTGGACCGTCACAGTCATTGGCCCCCGTTCCCACCCTTGCCCTGACGCACATACACTCACTATCCGCACATGCAGGCCTCTGCCCCCCCCATCTTTCTTCCATGCACACCACTCCAAATAGGCATTGCCCTTGCAGCATGCTCATAGTGTACTCACCTGTTTGTCTGGAGGACCGTAGAGTAGCGTGTACTGGGGGAGGACCCATCCACTAACGTTTCCAACTCCTCCGAAGTGAAGGCAGGGGCCCCTTCCCCAGACACATGAGCCATTGTTGCTTCCAGACTGAGGTCACAGCAGCACTTGCAGTGTAGGTCCTCTCCTGTCGAAGGTCAGGTATCAAGTGAGTGAACAGTCAGAAAATGGCGGTCATGTCCGCTGCAGTGCGTACCATCACCGCCGGCGTCCCTCGTCATTTGCTCCTGGGACCTACAGGGTCCAATGTTAACCAATGCAGGATTGTGCCGCGGTCTTCGACCGCCTACCGCAACAGTGTAGAACGCCAGCGCAGTTACCTCATATCCCCTTGTCCCACCTTACAGGTCAGGCAGCTGCCATTTCAGGGGGCCACATGACATTAATGATAACTGCGTCACACCTATTTAGGCCTTGGATACACACAGTAACAGGCACATTGCGGATTTACAAATGTTTGCTAATGACATTTAGCAATACCTCAGTGTTGGCTGACTCTCTGTTCGCTGTTCTCGTCCATAGGGCACGTCCGCTAGGGCAGGTAAAGAGATGGCGGTACAGACCGCTGGTGGACCTGTCGACAATGGAAGAGAGACACGTAATAGTCACCTACAGACTTGATCGTGCAACAATCCAGGAACTGTGTGCCCAGTTGGAGCCAGACCTGATGTCAGCAATCCGCTATCCCACAGGGATCCCCCATCTAGTGCAGGTCCTGTCAGTACTCCATTTCCTGGCAAGTGGGTCTTTTCAAACTTCAGTGGCCATTGCATCAGGGATGTCCCAGCCTATGTTCTCAAACGTGTTGTCCAGAGTTGTTGGAAAATGGGTTATTGGTAAGGGCAGGTAGGTACCTACACTTAGCAATAGGCCACTAACCTCCAGTAAGGTCCAGTTAGGTCTCAGTAAATTAAACCCAGCTCAACCCTTGGTAGCTTGGCAACGAGCGTCAAGGCTTAACTTAGGAGACAGAGGCCCTCATTCCGACCCTGGCGGTTTGAAACCGCCAGGGTGGAGGACCGCGGGAGCACCGCCGACAGGCCGGCGGTGCTCCAATGGGCATTCCGACCGCGGCGGTAAAGCCGCGGTCGGACCGGCAACACTGGCGGGCTCCCGCCAGTGTACCGCCGCCCATAGGAATCCTCCAAGGCGGCGCAGCTAGCTGCGCCGCCGAGGGGATTCCGACCCCCCCTACCGCCATCCAGTTCCCGGCGGTTCTCCCGCCGGGAACCGGATGGCGGTAGGGGGGTCGCGGGGCCCCTGGGGGCCCCTGCAGTGCCCATGCCACTGGCATGGGCACTGCAGGGGCCCCCGTAAGAGGGCCCCTAAATGTATTTCACTGTCTGCTTCGCAGACAGTGAAATACGCGACGGGTGCAACTGCACCCGTCGCGCAGCTTCCACTCCGCCGGCTCGATTCCGAGCCGGCTTCATCGTGGAAGCCTCTTTCCCGCTGGGCTGGCGGGCGGCCTGAAGGCGGCCGCCCGCCAGCCCAGCGGGAAAGTCAGAATCACCGCCGCGGTCTTTCGACCGCGGAACGGTATTCTGGCGGCCCCCGACAGGCCGCCGGCGACCGCCGCCGGCCAATGTCAGAATGAGGGCCAGAGTGTAAAGCATTTAAATATCACAAAACGGTAATTAAATAAAACACAGGAAACAGTTTAAAAATCCAAAACCAATTTATAAAAATAGATTATGTTTTTATCTTTAAAATGACACCAAAACGAATAAGATCGGATAAGGGGAACCTTTTAGCACCTAGAAACAAAAAGCGCCAATCGGGTCATCTGGTTGCACCTCAACCGGGGCAAAGTCAAAGCTTAAGGCCGACCACAATGGAGTCCTGCTCGGCTACAGGCCGCGGGAGGCCTCGGTTAAAAGTTTACCTTCTCACTTAGGGGGTCATTCTGACCCTGGCGGTCATCGACCGCCAGGGTCGACGACCACGGAAGCACCGCCAACAGGCTGGCGGTGCTTCCTTAGCTATTCCGACCGCGGCTGTAAAACCGCGGTCACCCAGCCGGGTCCGGCGGTTTCCCGCCGGATTTCCCCCGGCTGGGAGAATCCTCCATGGCGGCGCTGCTTGCATTCCGAACCCATTCCCGTTTTCACCGCCAGAAACAGGATGGCGGGAACAGGTGTCGTGGGGCCCCTGGAGGCCCCTGCACTGCCCATGCCACTGGCATGGGCAGTGCAGGGGCCCCCTAACAGGTCCTCAGCAGGATTTTCACTGCCCGCCGGCCCAGCGGGAAAGTCGAAGTGGCCCCCGCGGTCTTTTGACCGCAGAGCGGTCTTTCGACGGGGGAAGTTTGGCGGGCGGCAACCGCCGCCCGCCAAACTCAGAATGACCCCCTTAGTTTTTTTATAACGATTTTTATTTATTTTGAATAGAAAGAACAGTAACAAAACACACAAAAAAAAAAAAGAGGGAAAGAGGTACATACACACTATACCAACAATTACAATTACTTGTACCGATACTAATACAAATACCGACATCCTGGCGCCCATAGTGAGTTATGTCATGTGTCGCATCCGAGTCGTTCATCCTTTTGGTCATGGAACCTTTGTGAGTTCCACGAGATGTGAAATGAAAATTAGAGTTTAAGTATGAACCCACCACCACAGCACACGGTATGTGGTCTCTACTGTTATGCTGGTTGAATGAGTTCAGCGTCGTCTCCATCACCTCGTACATTGTAGGTTTAACCCTCCTATTCTTGATGCCCAAGGATCATAGCTATTTGACTAGGCTACCTCCCTCCCGATACGCAATATCTTCAGGTGTTAGTGGAGGCATCTATTATATCAAGTGTCGAGCGAACTCTCCCAGTTCCCCCACACTCTATTGTATTTGTCTGGGCACCCCCTCACCTCGTACACTAGTTTTTCACATCTTGCACACCAGTCCATTCCTCGTCTCCACTTGGCGAGGGTCGGCGCCTTTACGGCTTTCCACTCTGACATGATGTCTCTTTTTGCAACCATGCAAGCCATTCCCAGGAAGATTCGATTCGCTCTGCTCAGGCCCATCTCGCCCATGGCCCCTAATAAAAGTGGTATCGGGGACATCTCTATCTTAGTTTGCAAGACCTCAGAGATCTCCTCCAATATTGACCCCCAGTATGACTCTATATTTGGACAAGCCCAAGTCATGTGAAAGAAGTCGGCTCCAGGATGGGAGCATCGGGGGCATTCGTCTGTAGGGCGAAGACTAGCCTGGTGAAGTCGTTTGGGGGTGAGATAGGCTGAGTGCCCTTAGTCTTTTTTTTCGAAGATTTTCTTCAGCGGGACGAACCTGCCAGTCCAATCCGACCTCCTGGAGCCCTTCTCCGGATACGCGATGCTGGGATCCTCGGTGGAGATTTTTACCTACGGACTTAGTCGTTTTTTCGAGGTGAAAATCCTTCGACCGGGGTAAACCTGGATCTTGATCCGACGTCCATGGAGCCCTCCTCGGATACGCTGGCTGGGAGGTCCCGGTCAACTTTTTACCTTCGGACTTAGTCTCTTTTTCGGAGATGTTCTTTACTGGGACGAACCAGCAAATCAGGCCGGGTCGCGGTTGAGGCAAGCCGGCTAGAGTTTCTGCGGCGGTTCGTTCCCTCTATGGAGCTTTTTTACAAAAGTTGTCCAAACTTCTCCAAACTTCTGGGGCTTCTCCCAGATGTCCTTTTAAGGTTCTTTTGGGGTCCACAGCTCACCCCAAGGGTCCAGAAGTTCTGAGATGGTCCTTGGGGGGTGCGGACTACAGCTCCCAGAATGCACCTGGCGCAAACTCCTTTTTGGCCACTGGACAGTGGTCAGCTGGTCGCTTTCTTCAGGAGTTGTTGCAGGGGACTCTGGATAGCAATTTTTCACCTGTAGCAAACAGGGAGTCCCTCCTTGAACCAGTTGAAGCCAGGCAAAGTCCTTCTTGTGGTGAAGCCCAAGTGTGCAGCTGGTGCAGTCCTTCTGAGTGCAGGTTCCAGGTGCAGGCCAGGGGCCCAGCAGGGCAGTCCTTCTTCTTCTGTTGTTCTTCCTTGTTGGATGTGGTAGGGAACTGAGGTGTGGGTGCAGGTCTGCCAGTTTTATCCTTGCTCCTGGGTGAAAAGCAGGGGGGTCCTGGTTCTCCAATCAGGTGCAGGGTCCTTCCCCCTGTGATGACCACTTCCTGGGAAGTGTGGCAAAAATCAATCCCAGGAGGCAACATTCTCTAAAAATCCATCATGGCTGAATCTGATTTTTGGAGGTTACATCTGGCTGAGCCCACCCACTGGTGTGGCTAAAAATCATAAACACACCCCTCTCCTGCCCTCTCCTAATCTAATCAAGGGGGCACCTAGTTGTCTGAGGTTGCAGGATGTTGGGGTGTTGCTGGCTGTTCCAAATGTCCTTCTCTGCCTTTGAAGACCAGTTTGGCAGCCCTCCCCCTTCCTGCCTCACTATCTGCTGAGGGGAGATTCCCTCCCACAGGCACATTCCTTTGTGTGAAGCCAGGCCACTTCACACCTCATCAAGGCAGCTTGGCCAAGCTACCAGAGCTGGCCAATCAGAGCACAGCAGCAAAAACAATGCAGGGCTGAAATGGGCAACTTTTCAGGTAAAGTTTAAAACTCTTTACCTGAACAAGTTCTATTAAACCCCCCAACAATTAATTTGATACCAAACTCTTGGTATGCATCATTTAAGGAGACTTTAAAAATTAAAATAAAGTCTACCCATTCTAGCCTATAAAGGCCATTTACTACAATGAGGGAAAAACGAATTTGGCTGTTTTTACCTCACCAGGGCTTATAAACCTATTTTTATAAAGTCCCTGCTTATAGTTACATGGCACCCAGCCCTAGGGGCACATAGGGCACACCTTAGGGGTGACTGATATGTAAAAATAAGGTAGTTTAAGACTTTGGAACTACTTTTAATTCCAAAGTCGAATTTGCATATAACTTTAATTTAAAAGCAGCCAGCAAGACAGGCCTGCCTTTAAAATGACACTGGGCACCTCAGCAGTGCACCTATGTGTGCACTACCTATGCTGTGGTCCCTAAAGCTACATGCCCTACCATATACTAGGGACTTATAGGTAGGTTAACTTAGCCAATTATAATTAGCCTAATTTGCATATCCATTTTACACAGAGCACAGGCCCTGGGACTGGTTAGCAGTACCCAGGTCACCATCAGAGTCAGGAAAACACCAGCAAAAAGTGGAAAATGGGGGCAAAAAGTTAGGGGGCCTCTGCAATCAGCCCTGTTTTCTCACAAGAGTGTTGTCTGCCCTGTTGAAACACATGCGCAGCTACATCGTTTTCCCTCAGGTGGAGGTTTTGCCTACAGTGAAAGGTGACTTCTATGCCCTGGGACATATCCCCAACATCATTGGTGCCATTGATGGGACACATGTGGCCTTGGTACCCCCCGCAGGAGTGAACAGGTGTACAGAAACTGGAAGTGCTACCAATCAATGAATGTGCAGATGGTGTGTTTGGCCGACCAGTACATCTCCCATGTCAATGCCAAGTTTCCTGGCTCAGTGCATGACGCTTACATTCTGAGGAATAGCAGCATCCTTTATGTGATGGGTCAACTCCAGAGGCATTGTGTGTGGCTAATGGGTGAGGACAAGGACCCTATACCCTGTGAACAGTTGTCAGGGTCTGGTGTTGTCCCTAAGGGTTAGTGTGTGTCTAACAGTTGTCCCTCAACATTTGCAGGTGACTCTGGTTACCCCAACCTGTCATGGCTACTGACCCCAGTGAGAAATAACAGGACAAGGGCAGAGGAAAGCTGCAATGAGGAACATAGGCAAACTAGGAGAGTGATAGAAAGGTCCTTCGGCCTCCTGAAGGCCAGGTTCCGGTTCCTCTATATGACAGGTGGTTCTCTCTGCTACTCACCAAAGAAGGTGTGCCAGATCATCATGGCCTGCTGTATGCTGCACAACTTGGCTTTGCGACGACAGGTGCCTTTTCTGCAGGAGGATGGTCCAGAAGGATGTCTTGTGGCAGCTGTGGAGGCTGTGGACAGTGAAGAAGAGGAGGCATAAGAAGAGAATATCGACAACAGAAACACCGTTATCCATCAATACTTCCAGTGAGACACAGGTAGGAAGATGTCACTATCTCACACATTTCATACAATTGTTAGACCTATCATATGTCTGTCACTTTCACCTAGTGTATGGACCCTGACTTGTCACTTTGCCTTTCCATTTCACAGATGTGGGTCCCACTGTGTGACCTCTGCTATATTACCTCATGGAGTAGAGTTGTGTTACATCGGTATGTTGACAGTACAATCGACATTGCTATTTTCCATAGTTATTGCTAATACACATTTGTGAAAGCACAGACTGACTACAGATTGTTTTGTGATTCAAGGGTGTTTATTTCAGTGCAAATTAGTGGAGGGGGTTGTAAAATGGGCAGGGGTGATGGTGGAGAATTGTCCATGGCAGACTCCAGTCTATTTGTTTCACAGGTGCATTGTCCAAAGGGGCATAGGAAGTGGAGCTTGGGCAGTTGATGGATGGACAGGGTGACATAGTGGGACAGAAGGATGACATTCAGGGGGGTCTCATTTCCTGGCAGGGGTCTTGGCATTGTTCTCTGTCTTTGTCCTGGACCTCAGGGACCTTTTGCGGGGTGGTTCTCCATCTGCAGGGGGTGCTGGTGTCGTGGTCCTGTGGTGGTGCCTCCTGTCCACTAGCGCCGGCGGAGGTGGTGGCTGTTCATCATCCAGGCTAGTGTCAGGGGCCCCTTGTTGTGCCACAGTGTCCCTCCTGGTGTTCACAAGGTCCTTCAGCACCTCTACAATGGTGACCAGGGTGGTGTTGATGGACTTGAGTTCCTCCCTGCTCCACAGATACTGTTCCTCCTGCAGCCGCTGGGTCTCCTAAAACTTGGCCAGTACCGTTGCCATCGTCTCCTGGGAATGATGGTATGCTCCCATGATGTTGGAGAGGGCCTTGTGGAGAGTGGGTTCCCTGGGCCTGTCCTCCCCCTGTCGCACAGCAGTCCTCCCAGTTCTCCTGTTTTCCTGTGCCTCTGTCCCCTGAACCGTGTGCCCACTGCCACTGCCTCCAGGTCCATGATTGCCTTGTGTTGGTGGGTTTGCCTGGGTTCCCTGTAGTGGTGGACACACTGCTGCTTGACGTGTCCTGGGGATGGGCCCACTGGGTGGGTGCTGTGCTGGTGTTTCCTGAGGGGGGAGGCTCTGTGGTGGCTTGTGCCAGTGTCAGGGGACCGACTGTCCTGAGGACCCAGATGGGCCTGGCTGGTCATGTAGATCTAGTTGGACAGAGCTGCTTTCATCGCTGTGGGCCTCTTCTGTGGGTGGAGTGGAATTGTCTGGAACCTCATGTCCGGTGACGTTGGGTAGGGGTCCTGCAGGGGTGTAAAGGCATGATTATTGCATCTGTATGTGCCATCTTGTGCAATGGGTGGGTGACCCTGTACTCCGGTGCTTGCATTCCTGTCTAGGTCCTTGTGTGACATTTGGTTTGGGGTCTGTGTGGTTATCTGTAGCGGACATGCTTTGGTGATGGGTGTCCATGCTTTGGTGTTGCATGCAGGGCTTGGTGTTGGGATGGGTGGGTTATGATAGTGGGACATTTGTGAGGTGTTGGAGTGATGGGGGTGAGGGTGAAGGTGGGGTATGTGATAGCATGCAGGTAGGGTGGGGGATGTAATAGTAAAGATTTGACTTACAAGAGTCCATTCCTCCTGCTACTCCTGTGAGGCCCTCAGGATGTAGTATAGCCAAGACTTGCTCCTCCCATGTTGTTAGTTGTGGGGGAGGAGGTGGGGGTCCGCCGCCAGTCCTCTGTACTGCAATCTGGAGTCTTGAGACCACGGAATGCACCGTCCCCCGTAGGTCGTTCCACCTCTTCCTGATGTCATCCCGTGTTCTTGGATGCTGTCCCACTGCGTTGACCCTGTCTATGATTCTGCACCATAGCTCCATCTCCCTAGCTATGGAGGTGTGCTGCACCTGTGATCCGAATAGCTGTGGCTCAACCCTGACGATTTCCTCCACCATGACCCTGAGCTCCTCCTCAGAGAACCTGGGGTGTCTTTGAGGTGCCATGATGTGGTGTGGGTGATGTGTGAGTTGGTGTCGGTTGTGATGTGTGAGGGGATGTGTTGTTGTGTTTTGACTGAGGTACGTGGATGTTGTGTGAGTGATGGTGTTGTGTGCCTGTGGATGCTAGTATTGGCTCTGGTGGTGTCTCTCTCTGGGCTTCTTTATCAATTTTGGTCGTATGGGTTTGTGGGTGGGTGTTATATATTGTATGGGGTGTGTGGGAGTGGTGTGTGTATTTGTATCAGGTGTGTGCATTTCGAATTGTCCAATGTGGTTGTGTTTTGTAAATGTGTGTGTATTTTGAGCACGGCAGTGTGTACCGCCAATAGAATACCGCGGTTGAAAGACCGCTTCGTTGATTCGTGGGTCGTGATAGTGTGGGTGTATTCCTGTTGGCGTGACGGTGGAGGTTTTGTCATCGCCAGTTTATCACTGACCTTTGGTGTGGCGGACTTCTGTGGGTGTCTGGATTTTGGCGGATTCCGGGCTGTGGGTCGTAAAAGCTGTGGCGGTATTCTGCTGCCGCAGCTGTGTGTTCGCGGTCTTCTGCACAGCGGTAAGCAGGATTTACTGCCAATGTTGTAATGAGGGCCTTTGTCTGCCTACTAGGGAGAAAGGAGAATGTTGTTTTTCCTAATTTTGTATGTCACTATAGATTACTAAACTGAATGGGAAAATGTAAACAGAAAGCATCAGGAATTTATAGAACATGCAACAGTGGTACTGTGGTAAAGCTCAACAGGGCCTGTGTAGAGCCTCTATTTTAAATTGCACATTTTAATTTAATCTTCCTTTCTGATGGTGACTTTCTATACTGTTTTGTATTATTGTGATAATATACTGAGAAAACACTGCATGCAGCCTGTTTCTTGTAAGTGTTTCTGCCAAGCAGTTTGAGCACCCCGTCCAAGTGACAGCTCTGTACTTGCAAATATATCATTGTGTCAATTATGTGCCTCTGACACAGTGCAATATGAACAGTGCTTTCATTAGATAAATTGCCTCAGTGCTACTTTTGGCAGAGGAGCATTTTTGGTGGATTTATCCTGGAATGAGGTGTACTGTGACGGAGATGACCTAGATCCTGCAGAGGAAAATAGTCTGCACTACACCAGCCTGGCTTCCTGGTTTCCCAGTACATCTTACTGAAGTATGGGGGTTTAAGCGATACCAATTGATCTAGCAGAGGTCACTCCTGTTATGCTCTTGATAGTGTAGGTAGTGACAGATGAGTGTACTAACACAGTACTGTTTTCATGGTTGAACTGCTCATTTTTTTCTCCATTTTCATAATGCTGGTTACCATGCTTTGTTTCATCTGCCTAGTGATCGCAGATCATGCCTTTTGTACAAGGATATGATTGTTTGAAAAGACGTTCATATCTTTCTCATGTCTCATCCTTCATGGGTACGCTGATTAACAATGAAATGGTGGATCTTTTCCACGATTTCCTTGGGAGTCAGAGTGATCATGTTTGAGATTGTTGATACTGTTTGGTACCCCGGTAAGGTTAGGGTTTCAGAAGGGCACTGTGAGATAGCAAGAAATTGTGTCAGCATGTACTGATGGCATCTGTGGACTGAGTCCATATATTTTGAAGTCCATATTGAGCACATGTACATTCCTACTTGGTTCATAGGAACCATAAAACAGCACTTCCTTTTCGCTGATGGCATGTTTGGATAGAAGATACAAGAACAAAGTGGATTATTCCAAGACAATAACTAAAGTTGTCTTGTTGACACTGTGTCAGGGAAAGGCCTCATAATGCTCCCAATTTGCTCCCATTTGCAATAATCTTGCAGTCACTTCAGGGCTCTGCATAAGTAATTCACTAGATGGAAAAAGAGTTGTTTTGTGTTAGGATCTTTATTTAAGGATGGTACGTGTTAGACCTTACAGCCTTAGGGTGGTCACCCCTAGCTTTTTGCCTGCCTTCCTCCACTTTTTGGACACTGTTTTTGCTGATTTTAGGACTCTGTGCACTTTACCACTGCTAACCAATGCTAAGGTGCATATGCTCTCTCCCTTAAAACATGGTGACATTGGTTCATACCCAATTGGTTTAT
The DNA here is from genome assembly GCF_031143425.1 of Pleurodeles waltl. Taxonomy (NCBI): domain Eukaryota; kingdom Metazoa; phylum Chordata; class Amphibia; order Caudata; family Salamandridae; genus Pleurodeles; species Pleurodeles waltl. The sequence continues at coordinate 1,027,007,788 of NC_090448.1, read as the reverse complement.
TTAATCTATTTGCAAGTCCCCAGTAAAGAGCACTACCTATGCCCAGGGCTTCTAGACTAAATGCTACTAGTGGGCCTGCAGTGCTGATTGTGCCACCCACAGAAGTAGCCCCTTAATCATGCCTCAGGCCTGCCATTGCCAGGCCTGTGTGTGCAGTTTCCCTGCCACTTTTGAATTGGCATTTAAAAGTACTTGCCAAGCATTAAACTCCCCTTTTTCTACATATAAGTCACCCCTAAGGTAGGCCTTAGGTAACCCATAGGACAGAGTGTTATGTAGGAAAAAGGCAGGACATGTACCTGTGTAATTTATATATCCTGGTAGGGTAAAACCCCTAAATTGGTTTTACACTGCTGTGAAGCATGCTCCCTTCATTGGCTAACATAAGGGCTACCCTCATATAGTGTTTGAGTGGTAGATTCTGATCTGAAGGTCATATTTAGTATTGCCAGAATGGTAATACAAAATCCTGCTGACTGGTGAAGTTTGATTTAATATTACTGTTCAAAAAATGCCACTCTTAGAAAGTGAGCATTTCTCTGAACTTAAACCTTTCTGTGCCTTAGAGTCCACCTCTGTCTCATTAGTTGACGGCTCCCTAGTGCATTCCACTCAGACAAACCCCAAACACAGGATGCTAAGTAACACCTGCACACATCTGCATACTGAATGGGTCTTCCTGGGCTGGGAGGGTGGAGGGCCTGACAATTACATCTTATAGGACCGTTTCCTGCCCTCACACAATGGACTCCCATCCCCCTACTGGGACCCTGGCAGACAGGATGGAACTGAAAGGGGCCCTTGTGCACTTCTAAGCCACTCTTTGAAGTCTCCCCCAGTTCAAAGGCACATTTGGGTATTTAAACAGGGCCTCTGACCCTATCAACTCAGACACGTCTGGACAAGATACCATTGGTAAAGAAACTTTGAACCAGAACCTGCAACCTGCCAAGAGGAACTGCATGGCTGCCCAAAGGACTCACCTGACTGCTTTTCTGCAAACGACTGCTGACCTGAGGTTGCCCTGCTGCCTTGCGGCCTTCTGGCTCTGCTGAGAAGTGCTCTCCAAGAGCTTGCCTCCTGTTCCTTGAAGTCTCAGGGCCAAAAAGACTTCCTCCTACGAAGAACTCCTTGTGCAGTGAAGATTCAACGCACAACCTGCCACAAACGATGCACAGCCTGCATCGCAGTGAGAAAATCACTGCACGCCGAACCGAAATGACACAGCGCCAGCGTTGCAACCGGAACTTTGACGCACAGCCCACTGGATACGACGCATAGCCGAGCTGGTACAATGCAGCCCGTCTTCCTGTGAGAAGAATTGACGCAGCGCCTGCTGTGTAACAGAAATTTCCCTGCATCACCCACCAGATCAACGTAGCTCCTGGACTTCGTCCTGCATGCCCAGGATTTCTCTGCATTGTCCTCGGGGTGTCCGCATACCCCGCAACCTGAAGAGGATCCAAGTCAGCGTGACGGAAATCGACGCAAAACCTTCTCTGCACGGAAAATTATCAACGCATCGTCGGTGTGCTCCCGGAGAAACCAATGCACGCCTCTCTGTTTTCACGCATCTCCTCCTCTGTGGTCCCTTGTGGAGAATTTGAACACAAACCAGGTACCTTGTGCTTGCAAAAGACAATTGTTTCTTTTTACAGACTAAAGACTTTTTTTTATCATCTTTTGAAGTGATATCTCAATGTGTTCTTATCAAATCTTGTTAGTTTTGACCTGCATTTAACCAGATAAATATTATATTTTTTTCTAAACACTGTGTGGTATATTTTTGTGGTGTTATACTGTGTTATTGCCTGATTTATTGCACAAATACTTCACACATTGCATTCTAAGTTAAGCCTAACTGATCAGTGCCAAGCTACCAGAGGGTGGGCAGAGGATAATTTGGATTGTGTGTGACTTACCCTGACTAGAGTGAGGGTCCCTGCTTGGACAGGGGTAACCTGACTGCCAATCAAAGACCCCATTTCTAACAGTAACGTTAAGTATTTTGATACAATGATAGAGTGGTATGCTCTTCTAGGCTTGGAAAAGTTTCATTACTCCTAAATCAGACATTGGCCATTACATCTAACAGTTAGAGATGGGGTCCTCTGCATGCTTAGGGCCAGATTTACATGCAACTGGCACAGTGCAGCAGTGTGTCAAAATTGGCAGCGCCATGCTGTGTCAGTTCTGAAACGCAGGGATGCTCCCTATTTACAAGAAGATGGTACACACCTGTGTTTCCCCTAGCACTGGCACTAAATTTAGCTGCCAGAACAAATGCAGGCATCCTTGCTCCAGAGTGCAAGGATTTCTATGTTCTAGGAAATGATTGTTTATATGCATTAAGGTCTCCATTCCTGCTCATAAACAATCAATAATGCTGAGTTGGCACTTCTATGTAGCAAATCTTCATTATTGAATGATTGTTTAGGTGCAGGAAGATACACCTTTCTCCACATAAACAATCATTCATGGTGTTTTGCTCTTTGTATGTGTGCAGAATGCAGCACACATGAAAAAATCAAAAACGAGGACAAATAAAAGTAGTTCTCCTCATTGCGCCATGTAAATGTGGGGCAGTGTTAAAAGCAATGGGTGTTGCAGTAGAATGCCTGCAGCAACACCCATTGCATGACCCTCTGATGCAGAAACCTGCATTTGAGAGGGCCCTTATTTGCAAGGTGGGGTTAAGTCACAAAAAATGGCTTAGCTTCGCCTTGTAAATATGCTTCAGTGCATAGCACCACTGGAACATCACAAAAAGTGACACGCAATGGGCACTAGAGGCTTGTAAAAATGCCCCTCACTGTTTATGAAGAGTAGATTAACTCTGATGGTCCTGAAAAACATTTGATGTACAATATATACACTTCTACAGTCTAGTGTTTGCCTTTGGAAGGACCTCGAACAAAAGAGGCGGGAAAGGAAATTAGGAAGAGTGATGCACACTTCAGATAAAAATATAATGCTAGAGGGTATATGGTCATGGCAAATGAGATGTTTTGCATTTTATTATCAAGGGACTCATTTTCAATATCCTTGCAAAGGGGGAAACAGTTGCCCATCGAGTTAGGGGTGGTAGTGAAAGCTGTGGCAGAATTATGTAGAAAGCTTAATGCACTGCCAGAAGGAAATTGGCTGTTTCATCAATAAGACATGGACATAAGCTCAAAGATGTTGCCAAAAACGTTATTGCTGCACAAAGCCATAAAAGTGCATACACAGTAGCAAAATACATTACATAAATAACTTATCAAATAGGTGTAAAAAAGAAATACTACGCTAAGACCAGACTAAAAATATATATAAATAATTAAAATAGATTGTTAAAACTAGCCACCGGCTAGCCCCTTGTACTTCATACATACGTTTTCCTGATGCACCAAACCATAAATCAATATCTTGAAAATGCTAAAACAAACGGTTTGGTGCATGTCAGTTTTCAAGATCCTAAGTACCATCTTGTGTGTCTGTGTAACTGGATTCCGGCAAAGCGTGACCAGCCATTTAGACCTTTGTTTCTTGTATGCCTGGCAAAAGAAAAGGAAGCGCCTGCTTCCTTGGCCAGACCACAAACAAGACAGTTCATATCCAGCAAGTTGCCACCATTCCTCCACTGATTAGTGAGCATGTGCCGGGGCGGAGAACAGGTCTAAACAGCAAGTGTAACTTACAGGCGAGCACAGGATGTACCTCATCTAGATAAGGTCCCAATTCATAGGTATCCTTTGTTGTGCACTCTAAGACCCATATTTATACTTTTTTAGCGCCACGTTGGCTCCACTTTTTGACGCAAAAATTTTGCAAACTTACAAAATACAGTTGTATTTTGCAAGTTTACACCGCTTTGTGTCAAAAAGTGACGCAAATGCAGCGCTACAAAAGTATAAGTATGGGCCTCAGAGTCAGGGTACCTAGCAAAGGATTACTTTGAAGAGAGGACTGGTTGAATATTTCATAGCTCTTAACAAAGTCACTCTTGGAGTTTAGCAAGCAGGCCTCAGCAGGTTGTTCCCACATACTATCTTTTCCCATACTATTTATGGTTTCCTTGATGTACTGAAGCCAGGGTGATCTCCCTGCACCCGGTAGTCCTAAGATCGCCTCCAGGCCCCATCTATGTTAAACCAGTTCAGGAGTAAACCAAATTCATCACCAGAGCAGAAGCGGCCTGAGGCCAATAGCCTCTGAAAAAAGCCAAAGACCCACATTTAACCTTAATGGGATCAGTGGCGTGCTAGACAGCAAATTCACTTGCTGCCTTCAAAATGCATTTTCTAGAAGCAAGATGTATTAGAAGTTTTGGGATCCCACAGTTCTACCCCATTCATTACTGCCCCAAGGGCTTGAGCTTTGTAGATTTCAATTACTGGTCAAGTGGGCCCAAACAAGGATCCTCTGGATGCCTCTGCAAGCCCTCAAGTGAATTTTGACATTTTTCACCTCTACTTATCTACATGTAATGACCAGTATATTCACTTAACATGATCCCTCAATACTCAAAGACTCTTACCTTCTCCAGCGGTGTTCCAGTGTTCCATTCAAACTGGAACTGGGCTGAGTAGAAGGGACTGGACTTAATATTATATATTTGGGGCCAGATGTATCAAAATATTTTGCACTCACAAACGGCGAAATCGGCCGTTTGCGAGTGCAAAATCGTGGTCTGCAATGCATCAAAGGCATTCGCAGACCACAAAATAGAAATCGCAAAAACTTCGATTTTTTGCGTTGCGACCTGGAATTTGCGAATCGCATTTTGCGATTTGCAAAATCCAGGTCGCAAGGCAATTCTGCTAAAAATCGCAAATTGCGATTTTTCGCAGAATGGTATTTTGCACATGCAAAATACCATTGTCTGCAACCAGGTGGTAACCTGGTGCAAAATTTAAAAATTCATCCATCAATTATTTTGCTCACCACGTCACCCCAGTTTGGACCCAGCCATATGCAAATCAGTCTTGACCCTGTTCCCCATGGGAACAGTCCAGCCCAAACTGCAAGGCCAGGTCTTCCCTGGACCAGAAACAAGCATCCTGGGCTCAGTTTCAATGTATCACCCTTTATCAGCCAGGCTAGCTTGAATCCACTAGAACAGTGAGCCCGGGACCCATCTCTGGGCATATCCCGCACACTTAGGGCAAGAAAAATATACAAACACAAATGATGGATGGAATGCAGAACCAATCAAACATTCACCCCTAGTCACACCTCTGGGTTTAATCCATCAATTCTTTTGCTCACAATGCCACGCCAGTTTGTACCCAGCCATATACAAATCAGTCTTGACCCGGTGCCCCAATGGAACAGTCCAGCCTGAACTGTCAGGCCAGGCCCTCTTTGGACTGGAAACAAGCATCCTGGGACCAGTTTCAGAGTATCGCTCTTCATCAGCCAGGTCAGATTAAATCCAGCGACATAGTGAGCCCGGGATCCATATCTGGGCATACCCACTGCACTTAGAACAACAAAAACAAACAAACACAAACGGTGGACAGAATACAAAACTAATCAAATACCCCCCTCCAAATTGTAGATCTGGCTTTACTCCATTTATTCTTTTGCTCATCCTGCCATCCCAGTTTGGACCCAAACATAAACAAATCAGTCTTGATCCTGTGCCTCGTAGGAGCAGTCCAGACCAAACTGCCAAGCCAGGTCTTCACTGGACTGGAAACAAGCATCCTGGGAATAGAAACAGTAACATCACAGTTTGGGAGATTTCTTAATAAGCTGAAGGTTTGCCACTGGGACGAAGAAGTAATGGGTTGGTCATGAGTTTGGCCCTCATTATGACATTGGTGGTAAATCCCACTTACCGCCACGCTGACTGTAGCCAACTTACCACCGCGGAGGTGGATATCCGTTCACCATATTATGACACACTCACACTAATCTGTCAATATTCAGGCGGTACTGGCGGTATCAAAATCCACACTGTGACGCCAACAGAACTACGCCCACCACATTATGACCCACAAATCACCACGGTGGACATTCAACGGTGGTAAACCATTGGTGGTACATACCGCCCGCACACAATGGACACCCACATACAAAACAACACCACATTGGACAATTCAAACAACACATCTGACAACCATACACACACCACACCCACACACCCACACCACTATAAAACACACACCCAAATTTTCCACAACCCCTCACAAACAACAATTACTGCTAGGGTATTGACACCAAAACCACTGACACAACCAGAGCTACACACTATGCACACCTATACACCACTCACGCACCCCACTTCACAAACCTCAACACATTACCCAACACACCCTCACCTACACACCTCACATAACACCCATGGCACCAACACCCCCGTTTCACAGAGGAGGAGCTAAGGTTCATGGTGGAGGAAATCATCATGGTAGAGCCACAGCTGTTTCGAGCACAGCTTCATCAGATATTGATAGCTAGGAAGATGGAGCTATGGGGGAGAATCGTGGACAGGGACAATGCAGTGGGAAAGCACCCAAGAACTAGGGATGACATCAGGAAGAGGTGGAATGACCTACGGAGGAAGGTATGTTCCATTGCAGCAATACACCAGCTCGCTGTACAGAGGACTGGCGGTGGACCCCCACCTCCTCCCCCCCAACTAACAGCGTGGGAGGAGCACGTGTAGGCAATCCTGCATCCTGATGGCCTGGCCGGAGTAGGAGGAGGACTGGACTCTTGTAAGTCAACTCTCTACTTCTATCACCCCCCTACCTGCATGCCATCACATACTCCCACCCTCACTCCTATCACTCCACCACTTCCCACACACTCCACAATCACATCTCACTTATCCCAATGCCAAGCCCTGCATGCTCTACCAATGCATGGACACCCCTCAAAGCCCTGCATGGACACTCATCACTAAAGCATGCACACCATAGCGAACTAACAATCCCATCATACACTAACATACACAAGTGAAAGCTGCCAAGGGCTAATACAACCAAAGAGGGCAAGCCACAGATGTACAATATGTCAGACACAGAAACCATAACACATCATTTAAATCCCCACAGTATCCCAGCCAGTGTCAGTGGACAGGAGGTGCAAGCAATATCCAGTCCCCCAGCTGAAGAGGCCCACAGTTCTGACAGCAACTCTGGATGTCAGGATCTGGATGACCAACCTGGCCCATCAGGGACCTCTGGACAGTCGGTTACCCAGGCCCAGTCACACACCACCACAGACCATCCACCATCAGGAAACACCACCACAGCCCCCACCCAGTGTACCCACACCTCTGTCCCCAGGACACGTCAATCAGAAGTGTGTCCACCTCAGTGGCAGTGGGCACACGGTTCAGAGGCACATGCCAACAGGGACACTGGGAGGACTGCTATGCACCAGGGGGACGACAGGCCCAGGGAACTGACTCTCCAGGAGTGACTTGCAGAGATCCTGGGAGCCTATCAACATTCCCAGGACACGATGGGCCAGATCCTGGACAATGTGCAGGAGAACAGGCGGCTGAAGGAGGGACAGTACCAGGGGATCAGGGAGGACTTGCAGGCCATAAACAACACCCCGATCTCCATAGCTGGGGTGCTGGCAGACATGGCCAACATCATGAGGGAGGCAGTCACACAACAGCAGGCCCCTGCCACTAGCCAGATATCTGAACAGCCTTCCATCTCTACTGCCGCTAGTGGCCTGGAGGCCCCGCCGCAGGACTCACAGGCCACCAGCACCCCTCCCCCTGCAGAAGGAGAACCACCCTGCAAACATTCCCTGCGATCCAGACTGAAGTCAGAGACACTTGCCAAGACCCTGGCCAGGAAATGAGACTCTCCTGATTCTCACCCTTTTGTCCCACTCAGTCATCGTGTCCACCTTGAACTCCCCTTCCTATGTCCCCTTGGACAATGCACCTGTGCTACAAACAGAATGGAACAATACCCTGAACTTTTCTCAATCATCACCCCATCCCCTTGCACTTGCCCCTCAATATTGTAGCACTTCAATAAACACCATTGGAAAAAAAGAAGTTTAGAGTATGTCATGTTTTTAATTATGTATTCATTGAAACAGATACAAACATTGCATTTCAACTGTACAGAAAATGGGCATACATTAATGACCTGTAGCTGGCTACAGTGATCCTACCAGGAGAATATGTAAGGTCACCAACTTCTGCAAAATGAATTGCCAGAGGGAACAGTAAGTGGGCATAGAAGTGGGAAATATCAGCATACCAGTGACACAGAAATTCAACCAAATTTCATTGAAATATGAAGTAGCACTGTCCTACCTGTGTGTCATTGGAAATATTGTATGATCACTGATGTTCTGTTGTCCTCGTCCTCATCTCCATCCTCTGCCTCCGCATCCTCACTGTCCACAGGGTCCACTGTTGGCACACAGGCCTCTCCAGCCTCCTCCTCCTGCAGGAATGGGACATGGCAGCTGAGGGCCAGGTTATGCAACATGCAGCATGTCACCACTATCTGGCAGTCCTTCTTTGGTGAGTAGCACAGGGATCCACCTGTCAGATGGAGGCACTGGAACCTGGCCTTCAGGAGGCCAAAGGTCCTTTCAGTTATCCTTCTCGTTAACCCACGGGCCTCATTATAACATTCTTCTGCCCTTGGCCTGGCATTCCTCACAGGGGTCAGCAGCCATGAGAGGTTGGGGTAACCAGAGTCACCTGCAAATATTGAGTGACAACATTTAGCCACACACTAAACTATATGGCCCACACGATACCCAAATACCAACATATACTGGGTGGGAACCAGGGATCACCTATTAGCCACACCCTGTGCCTCTGTAGTTGGAACATCACATTTGGAATGCTGCAATTACTCAGGATAAAGGCATCATGCACCGACCCACGATACTTAGCATTGACGTGGGAGATGTACTGATCTGCCAAGCAGTGGAAACTCTTCCACTTTCTGAACACCTGTTCCTTCTGACGGGGGGACACATGCAATAAGTGTTCCATTATTGGCCTCAATAATGTTGGGAATATGTCCCATTGCACAGAACTCAGCCTTCACTGTGGCCAAATCTTCAACCTGGGGAAAAGCAATGCAGCTGCACACGTGTTTAATCAGGGCAGACAACACTCTTGTCAGCACTATTAAGAACATTGACTGTGGCATTCTTGCTGCCAAGCCCACTGTCACTTGGAAAGAACCAGTTGCCAGGAAATGGTGCAATGTTAGAACTTCCACAAGAGGGGGGATCTAAGTGGGGTGACGGGTAGCAGATATCAGGTCAGGCTTCAATTGGGTACACAGCTCAGTGATTGTGGCCCTATCAAGTCTATAGATGAGTATTATGTGCCTGTCCTCCATTGTTGCCAAGTCCACCAGGGGACTGTACACAGGGGTATGTCTCCATCTCCTATTCATCTGCAGCGGTAGGAATCTATGAGGCAAAAGAGTGAGGAGCCGGCCACAAACTGAACAATGGAGCTACAACAGAACTTTGCATGCTGTTAACCTGCAATGGGTCAGTGTGATTTGTCCAGTATGTCCTAATTCCACCAATGATGCAGCAATTTTCCAGGGCCTGCCCACCCCCCTGAAATGGCGTCCGCCTGTCCTGTGTGAAGGGACAGGTGGAAGTGAGGTAATTCCGCTGACATTTTGCGCCATTGCGGGAGGTGGTCAGGTACCACCGTGCAACTCCTCATTGGTTAACATTGGGCCCTATGGGTTACAGTGGCCAATGGTAATCTATGCCAGAAGTGACGGTATGCACTGCCGCGGACGTGACCACCATTTTCTATCATATTCCTCACTTGCTACCTGATCTTCCACAGGAGAGGACCTACACTGCATGTGCTGCTGTGACCTGTGTCTGGAACCTACCATGGCCCGTGTGACTGGGGAAAGGGCCCCAGCCTTCACTTCGGAGGAGTTGGAGAGACTGGTGGATGGGGTCCTACCCCAGTAGGGACTGCTGTATGGTCCTCCAGACCAACAGGTGAGTACATTGTGGGCACGATGCATGTGGCAGGAATGCATGGAGTGGTGTGTGTGAAGGCATTGTGTAAGGGGGGAGGGATGTCCTCTTGGCTGGGTTCATGTTGTATGCCGGACTATGTGTGTGCCAATGGTGATGGAAACGGGTATGATGGGCCATTGTTGTTACTGGCTGGACTGTTTGTCTAATGGTGTTCTCCTGTCTGTATTACCTCTGCAGGCCAGCGCCCATCAAAAGAAGGGTATAAAGAGTGCCATCGCCAAGGAGGTGCAGACCCTGGGGATCTATGGCAGGCAGAGCACCCACTGTTGCAAACAGTGGGAGCACCTGAGACGCTGTGCATGAAAGATGGCGCAGCCCCAGCTTGGGATGGCCTCCCAATGAGGAAGGGTTTTCCATCGAACCCTGAACCCCTGATGGCCTGCATACTGGTGGTGGCCTATCCAGAGCTGGATGGGTGCTTGAGGGCATCACAGCAGCCACATGGGGGTGAGTACAGTGTCCATCATTACAACTTACGCATGGTAGGGTGGCATCCGGGTGGGGGATGTGTGTCTGTGGGTGCCCCTAGGCCAGGCCTGACATGCAGCGTAGGTCTGCTGGTGGCTAGGGTTCTGAAGGGATAATCCTGCTACCTAGCTCGTGGGCATCCACTGCTGGTCAGGGCTGCATGGGTCCCAGGTGTGCTGCATTTGGCAGTGTGTGCCCCTCCCAATGCCTTGGTGGCCAGCTATTTCTCTGCTAGTGCTATGGCATATTGAGTAGGCCTCTTCCCTGTGTGTGAGGGTGTTGTGTACCCCAACTGTGGTGTTGGTGCAACCATTGACCCAGTGTATCCTTTGTCTCTTACCCCGCTTTTTGTTTTGTCATCCTGTCCTTATGTGCATTAGCATCAACTGGTGGAGGAGCAGATGCAAAAGGCGATGGAGGGAGCTGCATCCCACAGGACCCAGGAAGCAGAGTCCACCGAAGCTGGAGGCACCAATGTGACGGAGGGCGAGGGGAGCACCACAGCAGAGACTGGAGGGGACAGTTCTGACACAGATACCTCTTCCGGTGGAAGCTCACTGGTGGTGGTGGACACTTCTGTGACCACCCCAACTACAGGTACATCTGCCACCTCCATACCAGCACCACCCTCCCAGCAGCCCCTCAGAGAGTTTCCTGTGCCCGCACACCCCGGAGGGTGGACATTGCCTTCTCCCCAGGCACTTCAGACCCTGTTTCAGTGAGCCCTGCTGCCCTGAGTGAGGAGGCTATTGACCTCCTGAGATCCATATCTGTAGGGCAGTCAACCATTGTGAAGGCCATCCAGGGGCTGGCAGCCCAGATGCAACAGACTAATGCACTCCTGGAGGGCATTCACACTGGATTGGCGGCCCAACAGAGATCGATCCAGGCTCTGGCCTCCTCTCTGATGGCAGTCATTGTCCCTGTTTCTACCCTCCCCCCTCCAGCTTCCTCTTCCCAGTCCCATTCTCCTCAACTCCAACCCATCCCAAGCACACAGCCAGATGGGCATGCACACAAGACAACACCCAAGACTGGTACAGGCAAACACAAGCACCACAGTTCATCCCACAGGCACTAACACAAGCACCATCCAGATGCAGACACACCAACATCCACTATTTCCACTGTCTCCCCCTCCTCCTCCTCCACCTCCCTCCCAGTTACGTCTACAATCACACCTGCATTCACTACATCATCATCCACTACCAGCATGACCAGCACACCAAGCAGAACACACAACTCACTGGCAGACACCTCCACAACAGCCATGCACATGTCCCCTGTGTCCTCTCCCACAGTGTCTGCCCCCACTCCCAAGGTACACAAACACACACACTCAGACACCCAACAGCCACCCACCTCACAACAGAATACAGCCCATGCACCTGCACCCAAAATCAGCAGACAGACACCTCCAACAACCACTCCCTCTTCCTCCACTCCCATTCCTTCTCCCTCGTCCCGCCCCAATGTCCTTAAAAACTGTTTCTAGCCACCATTGACATTTGCCTTCCCCTCCCCCTGTCCTGCATGTATGGGCAGGTTTGGAAGAACCCAGCCAAGCATCTCAGCCACCACACACCCACTTGTGGTAGAAAAGGATCCAGGCCACATGTCCTGAAGGTGAAGGAGCCTGCACCAGGCAGCCTCAATAGAAAGGAGCCTGCCCCAGCTACCAGAAAGAGCAAGGAGCCTGCCCCAGCAGGCAAGAAGGGGAAGGAGCCTACCCCAGCTGCCAGGAAGAGCAAGGAGCTTGCACCATGGTTGTGTAGCCGTCCGAGGTTGCAGGGGATGGGCAGGAGCCTCCCCCCACCAGTAGCACCACCACTGCCACTGAGCAGCCGTCCGAGGTTGCAGGGGATGGGTAGGAGCCTCCCCCTACCAGCAGCACCACCACCACCACTGAGCAGCCGTCTGAGGTTGCAAGGGATGGGCAGGAGCCTCCCCCACCAGCAGCAGCACCACTACAGAGCAGCCTTCACCACCGGAGGATGGTATTTAATCCTGCCTCCATGGGCTTCTATGCAGCCTTCCCCCTTCAAGCCCAGTGGGTATGACACCCACCTGAGAGACTGTGACCTTGCACTCCCCAGGATCAAGAGCACAGGGCACGATGACCCCTCCAGAACCAGTGGGTAAGACACCCACATATCCAACACTCCTCAGGATCAAAAGCACAGGGCGCAATGACCCCTCCATAACCAGTGGGTAAGACGCACACATGCCCAACACTCCCCAGGATCAAGAGCACAGGGCACAATGCCCCCTCCAGAACCAGTGGGTGAGACACCCACCTGAGAGACTGTGACCTTGCACTCCGCAGGACCAAGCACAGGGCATGTTGCCCCCTCCAGAATAAGTGGGTGAGACACCCACCTGAGGGACTGTGACCTTGCACTCCACAGGACCAAGCACAGGGCCTGTTGCCCCCTCCAGAACCAGTGGGTGAGACACCCACATGTGAGACTGTGACCTTGCAATCCACAGGACCAAGCACAGGGCATGTTGCCCCCTCCAGGACCAGTGGTCTTGTAACATCTCCAAACTGATGTGCCCCCTTTACCCTGTCCCCCTGAGGTACCTACCTATTTACCAACTGATGCCCCTGCAGTGTTCTCTCTGCGTTGAAGCAGGTGACATGTGCGGCCTTTCACTGTGGCCTGTGCCCTACGAACACTGTAGACTGTGCTGTGTCCCTTTTTATGAACATATGCATACATCTATTATCTTGCCTAACTTATTTTTCATGCTGTGTTGATCTAATTACATTCACTTTTTCAAAATCATTTTGTCCTTGCATTATTCATCCGCGTTACGGGGTGAAATTGTTTTTGTAAGGCAGCTGGTTGTGTGTGTGGTGTTGGGGGAGGTGTGGTGCCTGTGTGTGTCACTCTCATTTTCCTCCTTCCCTCCCTTGTGTGCTAGGCGGCTGACCTCACCGTCGTTCTCTTCGCCGGCGTTGGTGTTCGTGGTGGAGCACAACATAGAAGATCATGGGGAAGCCATGCAGTTCAGGCTCCGTGGCGGCGTGGTTGTTCACTGTGTCTCCAATGGTGAGTCCTTTCCCTTCTGAGCTCAGTTTCCGACAGGCTTTTGATGTCATTGGTACTGCCTCAGAAAAGGTGGTGGTTTCCAGGGTCTTAATATGGTGGGTGGAACATTGACTTCCTCCTGGCTGTTGGCGTCTCTCTCCGTGGTGACTGTTGTTTCCGCCCTGGAGGTCGGTATGGTACATTGGCTGTCTTTCGGAGATATCACTGCCATGGTCATAATTTGGTGGTAGTTACCGCCAGTCTGTTGGCGGTATTATCGCCACTTTATCAACAACTGCCAGGGTTGTAATGAGGCCCTTTCAATCCTGGCACAGTCGACTAAGGGTCTGATTATGAGTTTGGCTGTCCACGGACTGCTATGGCAGCGGCAGCAGTCGGACTGCCGTCGGTCTGGCGGTGGTCAACAAAAACCTACCAGGGCTCCGTCGGCACCGTCAGGCAGCACAGACCACCATGGTCACGAGGAAGCACAAACAGGCTGACAGAGTCGGTGTTGCCGCCAGACCCATTACACAGATGCACACCTCCAATGTAACCATGGCGGTCCAACCACCATGTGCTACCAGAAACGGACCGTATAAAGAGAGACACTCACCTGCAGACAGGCAGCCTCACACAGGGAGCCCTTCACAAACATGGAGCCCTTCACAAACATCATGCTACTGGTGATCCTCATGGAAAGACAATTAAATCAATGCCACTGTGGACACCAACAAGCTTCCTGTATCATAAACCTTAAAAACTGTCTGTAGCACAAGCTCACAGATCATAGAGGGGGCACACCACAGGCAGCAGGTACATGTTGCAACCTACACACGCTCACAAACATACATCAACACGGACACGCACACAGTCACAATTCTCCCCTTGGGCTGCACACTAGCACTACACTACAACAATACACAAATAAACACAGCCACACAGCTCAGGCACAGGGAGATTGAAGGCTACACAACATTGCCATAAACATCAACCATAAAACAAATATAAATCAAACACTCACATCCACCACTGGCCATGGACCTTCATCACATACAACATTGATATGTATCATTGTGGCATGCAACACAAACAACACCACCATTAAACAACCATGCAATGGACACACACATCACACACACACAACACAATGGAAGCACAATGGCATGCAAAAACCACAGAGACACAAAAAGACAAAGGACCATATGCCAACTATACTTGCACAATTGAGAAGGGGCCATCTGGGACACCCGGGGAAGAAGACTGCACTGGGACATTCATCACTTTCAACAGGCCACTCAAACAACATGTGCACAGGAAATGGTCCTACATGGGTCTCAGGGACAAACAATACATAAGTAAAATGTCATGCACATCTGTACAATGTTGAAGGACAAGTCAACAGAGCACATACAACTTCTACTGCATAGGACATACTTCTACAGGAAATAGCTGCAAGGGACACACTGCTAAATGGACACATGCACAGGCAAAAGCAAACACAGCTAGCACAACTTAACACAATCGATGTCGACCCAAACAGAAATCCAACTGACACACATCACATGAATGCATAAGGCATACCAGGAGGAGAAGCCTGGTGATTGGAGTTAAAGGAACTGGCCCTCCCGTGATTTACAGTCATGGTACTCCATGAATTACACACAGTAAACATAAGTCATCTTCCCAGGTGAGTTCACTTCCAATGTGAGTTAACAAACAAGGATATCTGAACAGATGCACACTGTGTTTGTGTTTGGAGTTGGAGAGACAGAGCCTCCTGGCCTTAGCAGTCATGTAACTCCCTGTACTTCATACACTTGTTATATGTCACCCCTCGCCTCCAGCTGAGTGAACTTCATGAGTGAATTCCCCAGGAAGGGTATATTTGCAAGTGTACACTGGAATGGCTGTTGGAGTGACAGTAAGGGAACCTCCTGTGATTTGCAGCCATTTTACTTCCTGTTTTACACACACTTATGGTTTCCTCCCTGGTGAGTACACTTCAATAATGATTTGCTACACAGGGGTATTTTGGGGGAGAACACTGTTTTGTTGCTTGGAGTTGGGGGAGCAGTGCCAGTGAGTTGCAGTCCTGTCACTCTCACTTGTAGACATATGTCTACTCCCCCAGTGAGTACACATCATATGAGATTTAAAAGTATTGTGGACTTCAAAGAAGAAGACACTGTTGTGGTGTTTGTAGTGACAGTACCAGTGCCTCTTGTCAGTCCCTACACTACACACAGTATACAGATGTCATCCACCCAGGTGAGGACACTTCAATTAGAAGCTGAGTAACAAGGGCCTTACCAGACTCCACTTACCAATGTATTCCTGTCAAGCTTCAGGATGCAGGATGGCCAAGACCTTCTCCATCCAGGATGTGAGTTGTAAGGGAGGCGCGGGAGGACCAACACTAGTCTTCTGGACCTGCAGCTGGTGCCTGGATGTCATGGAACAGACCTTCCCCCTAAAGTCGTTCCACCTCTTCCTGAGGTCAGCCCTTGTGTGTGTGGTGGGGCCTACAGAATTCACTCTGTTGACTACCCTTTGCCACATTTCCATTTTCCGGCGATAGTAGTGTTTTGCTCTTGGGCTCTAAATAAATTTGGCTCTACTCTTATGATTTCATCCACCATAACCCTTAACTCATCTTCAATGAAACTGGGATTTTTCTGGGGTGACATGGTGGTGATAAAAAATAAGGAGCAAGGTAAAAGGTGATGGTGAGTTTATGAATTTGGGAAGTGCTAATAGTTGTGATTGGGAATAGATGTGTGTTGAAGGTGCGGGATATGTGCTTAGGGAACATTGGAGGGGTGCCTAATCTGCGGTTTAGTATTTTTGGATGCGCTCTGCCTTCTGTGTCTGTTGTGGGAGGTGCAAAGGACGGGCTGTCTATGCTGATGGTTGGACTGCCCATTTCCCAACCTAAACGGTACTGGTAGGCTGGCATTTTTGTCTGGATTTTGATAGTCCTGCCTGTGTAACTCATAATACGATGGTCTGTAAGTCCATCAATGTGGCAGTCTTTTGGCAATAGCCACTATGGCAGTCTGGTGGTCTGACCACCAAACTCGTAATGAGGCCCTTAGTCTTCCATCCTTCCAAAGGTTGGTAAATTGAACAGGAAACAGCAACATCCATTATTTAAAGTTATAAAGGGGACATATGAAGTGCTATGTTAAACATGTTTATATTATTACCTGTTTGAGCAGACTATCTCTCAAAGCTGGGAACCTTCAAATATCTGTGATCTTCCTCGGGTCTCAAATGCATCTCTTGAACCACATGGGGTATATTTACAAGAAAGTGGCGAATCAGTTCTGATGTGCCACTTTTCTTGTGTCACTCTAGAGGGTTTCATAAACTGTTATATCTGTCACTTTTACTCTATTCTTTTGAAATATCCCTTTTTATTGAGAATATGGGGGCATATTTATACTCCGTTTGCGCCGGAATTGCGTCGTATTTTTTAACGCAATTTCGACGCAAAACTAACTCCATATTTATACTTTGGCGTTAGACGCGTCTAGCGCCAAAGTCCATGGTGTTTGCGTCATTTTTTTGCGTGGACACCTACTTTGCGTTAATGAGATGCAAGGTAGGCGTTCACGTCTAAAAAATCGACTCCGAGGCATGTGCGTCGGATTTATACTCCCGGGCAAAATTCACGCCCGGGAGTGGGCGGGTCAAAAAAAATTACGTACGGCCGCTTTTGTGCCGTTTTTTAGCGCCTGCAAAAGGCAGGCATTAAGGGAACTGTGGGCTCTGAAGGAGCCCAGAGGTGCCCTCCCATGCCCCCAGGGACACCCCCTGTCACCCTTGCCCACCCCAGGAGGACACCCAAGGCTGGAGGGACCCATCCCAGGGACATTAAGGTAAGTTCAGGTAAGTATTTTTTTTTTTTTTTTTTGTGGCATAGGGGGCCTGAGTTGTGCCCCCCTACATGCCACTATGCCCAATGACCATGCCCAGGGGACAGAAGTCTCCTGGGCATGGCCATTGGGCAAGGGGGCATGACTCCTGTCTTTGCTAAGACAGGAGTCATTTCTATGGGGGTTGGGAGTGAAAAAAAATGGCGCAAATCGGGTTGAGGCGTAAAAATTGCCTCAACCTGACTTGCCCCATTTCTTGACGCCCAAGCCCCATATCCCTTACGCCGGCGCTGCCTGGTGTACGTCGTTTTTTTCCACGCACACCAGGCAGCGCCGGCGGCTAACGCCGGCTAACGTCATTGATTAAATACGGCGCCCGCATGGCGCTTCAGAATGGCGTTAGCCGGCGAAATTTTTTTTGTACGCAAAACTGCGTTAGCGCAGTTTTGCGTCAAAAAGTATAAATATGGCCCGACGTACGGCCGCTTTTGCGCCGTTTTTTAGCACCTGCAAAAGGCAGGCGTTAAGGGACCTGTGGGCTCTGAAGGAGCCCAGAGGTGCCCTCCCATGCCCCCAGGGAAACCCCCTGTCACCCTTGCCCACCCCAGGAGGACACCCAAGGCTGGAGGGACCCATCCCAGGGACATTAAGGTAAGTTCAGGTAAGTGTTTTTTTTTGTTTTTTTTTGTGGCATAGGGGGGCCTGATTTGTGCCCCCCTACATGCCACTATGCCCAATGACCATGCCCAGGGGACAGAAGTCCCCCTGGGCATGGCCATTGGGCAAGGGGGCATGACTCCTGTCTTTGCTAAGACAGGAGTCATTTCTAAGGGGGTTGGGAGTGAAAAAAATGGCGCAAATCGGGTTGAGGCGAAAAAATTGCCTCAACCTGACTTGCCCCATTTCTTGACGCCCAAGCCCCATATCCCCCTACGCCGGCGCTGCCTGGTGTACGTTTTTTTTTTCCACGCACACCAGGCAGCGCCGGCGGCTAACGCCGGCTAACGTCATTGATTAAATACGGCGCCCGCATGGCACTTCAGAATGACGTTAGCCGGCTGTTGGACCTGGCTTTTTGACAGGGACATCCCCAAACTTTTTGCCTCCTTCCTCCTATTTTTTCTGACCTGTTGTTGTTGGCTTTTGATCTCTGGGCACTTTACCACTGCTAACCAGTGCTAAAGTGCATATGCTCTCTGGGTAAATTGTACTACTGATTGGTTTATCCATGATTGACTATTTAATTTACTTGTAAGTCCCTGGTAGAGTGCACTACATGTGCCTAGGGCAGGTAGATTAAATGCTACTAGTGGGCCTGCAGCACTGGTTGTGCCACCCACCTCATTAGCCCCTTAACCCTGTCTCAGGCCTGCCATTGCAAGGCCTGTGTGTGCAGTTTCACTGCCACTTCGACTTGGCATTTAAAAGTACTTGCCAAGCCTATAACTCCCCTTTTTGCTACATATAAGTCATCCCTAATGTGTACCCTAGGTAACCCCTAGAGCAGGGTGCTGTGTAGGTAAAAGGCAGGACATGTACCTGTGTAGTTATATGTCCTGGTAGTGTGAAACTCCTAAATTCGCTTTTACAATACTGTGAGGCCTGCTCCTTTCAAAGGCTAACATTGGGGCTGCCCTCATACACTGTTGAAGTGGCAGCTGCTGATCTAAAAGGAGCAGGAAGGTCATATTTAGTATGGCCAGAATGGTAATACAAAATCCTGCTGACTGGTGAAGTCGGATTTAATATTACTATTCTAGAAATGCCACTTTTAGAAAGTGAGCATTTCTTTGCACTAAAATCTTGTTGTGCCCTTCAATCCACGTCTGGCTAGGTTTAGTTGACAGCTCCTTGTGCATTCACTCAGACACACCCCAAACACAGGGTACTCAGCCTCACTTGCATACATCTGCATTTTGAATGGGTCTTCCTGGGCTGGGAGGGTGGAGGGCCTGCCCTCACACAAAGGACTGCCACACCCCCTACTGGGACTCTGGCAGACAGGATTGAGCTGAAAGGGAACTTGGTGCATTTCTTAGAGACTCTTTGAAGTCACCCCCACTTCAAAGGCACAACTTAGTATAAAACAGGGCCTCTGCCCTACCTCATCAGACACTTGCTGGAGAAGAAACCTGAACCAGAAACTACATCCTGCCAAGAAGAACTGCCTGGCTGCTCAAAGGACTCACCTGTCTGCTTTTCTACAAAGGACTGCTGCCTTGCTGTTGGCCTGCTGCCTTGCTGAACTCTTGCCTGGCTGTAAAAGTGCTCTCCAAGGGCTTGGATAGAGCTTGCCTCCTGTTCCCTGAAGTCTCAGGACCAAAAAGACTTCACTGTTCCTCTTGGACGCTCCGTGCGCCGAACTTTTCGACGCACAGCTTGTTCCGCGGCAAGAAAAACGCCGCACACCGACGCTGATCATCGCGACGCCTTCGGGACGACCGAAACTTTTACGCACGGCCTCGCAAGGACAACGCCGCCCGACTTCCCGGGAGAAATCGACGCGACGCCTGCCGTGAGATCAAAACTGTGACGCACGGCCTCGCAAGGACAACGCCGCCCGACTCCGCAGGAGAAATCGACGCGACGCCTGCCGTGAGATCAAAACTTTGACGCACGGCCTCGCAAGGACAACGCCGCCCGACTCCGCAGGAGAAATCGACGCGACGCCTGCCGTGAGATCAAAACTTTGACGCACGGCCTCGCAAGGACAACGCCGCCCGACTCCGCAGGAGAAATCGACGCGACGCCTGCCGTGAGATCGAAACTTCGACGCGCAGCCCCGCAGAACGACGCGCAGCCGGAAAACAAGCAGGAAAATCCACGCACAGACCCGGGACATCTGGCAATCCCCGCGACCCACAGAAAGAGACTGTCCGCGCGCCGGAAAACGACGCCCGACTTCCCCGCGTGGAAAATAACAATGCAAGTCCGTGTGTGCTGGGGAGAAATCGACGCACACACCCTTTTTCCACGCACCTCTTCCTTTGTGACCCTCTGAGGAGATTTTCCACCAGAAACCAGGTACTTTGTGTTTGAAAGAGACTCTGTTTACTTACTAAAGACTTAAGACACTTTATATCACTTTTCAGTGATATATTTACAAATTCATATTGCAACTTTGATCGTTTTGACCTGAAGATACCCAGATAAATATTATATATTTTTCTAAATACTGTGTGGTGTATTTTTGTGGTGTTATGCTATGGTGTTGTATGATTTATTGCACAAATGCTTTACACATTGCCTTCTAAGTTAAGCCTGACTGCTCGTGCCAAGCTACCGGAGGGTGAGCAAAGGCTGATTTTGGATTGTGTGTGACTTACCCTGACTAGAGTGAGGGTTCTTGCTTGGACAGAGGGCAACCTAACTGCCAACCAAAAACCCCATTTCTAACACCAGCGCTAATTTTTTTGATGCAAAACTGCGTTAGCACAGTTTTGCGTCAAAAAGTATAAATATGGCCCATGATTCCTTAAGCGGTGCAGTATGTTATTTAGTAGCAGAAAAGGAGTGTGTGCCCTAATCGGTTTCCAAAAGTGTAAGGCAATTAGAACAATTTTTGCTTCTTCACCACAAAAATTCCATCAGGTGAAACCTGGCAGAATTTGTGCCGGGAGAAACACAAATATTCTGGCTTTGGGTCCTGAAATATGGAAAACATGCAGTTTTACTGCACAATCCCTCATTCTGAAATCATATTGATTCAGTAGTAGAAAGAAACAAACTAGTATCATTATTTCTGGGTGCAGAATTACTTCATCAGCTTGACAAAGGAATTAGAATGAGCCTCAGAGTGTTTTGCTGGTCTGAAATGAAGGTATGAGTAAAGAATCTGTCCTGAAGATCTTGAATTACTATATTTCATGCATGTAGGAAACAAACCAAGCTCCTGTTACTGAAAACACATAGGTTGATTGTCAAAATGCATTTGAGGCATGTGACTGGCAACACGTTGTTGCCATTTGATGTTTAAAGGAGACCCAATATTTCAGCCTTGCATATGCTTCTAGGACTATCTTTCCCTGAATTAGACTTTTCAAAAAAGAAAGACTTTAGGATGCACCATAAATGTAAGTAGTCTACCTTTGTAAATGGATGGGGGCACGTTCCATTAAAATGATTCAATATGTCTGGAAGCAGGTAGAATAGGAAGCGCGTAGGCAATAGCAGCAGCCTGTTTTATGCTTTCCAGAAATTACATCACTAATATCATTACTTATCAGATCACCCCTGACATTATCAGTAACCACTCTAAATATGCAAACAGTGCCTCTTGACTCGTGCTTTTTTTCACATTCATAATTTCTAGATTATATGTATTTCTAGATGTAAAATATGGTACTGCAATGTTCAAATGTCTAACAATGTCTACAAAGACATGAATTTGCATTCAGTGGAACTGAGACACCTCTTTTTAATTTCAACATTGATAAAATCCTGTCATCAGGACATCTCTGCTCATATGACCAGAAAGTTCACGTAGTACGGGGTATCCAATCATATCTATAGTGAGAGCTAATTCTGCTCAAGGAAAATCCTCCAGAGCTAATAGCACATTGTATTACTTGAAAAGTGCGTCAATCCAAGTATTTCAGGCAAAAATGTATCAGATCAGAGATGCCAGGAGAATCATGATTAATAAAATTGCAATCAAAGCAGCATGTTCTTTCTCTCACAAAGGACATAACCTCCTCAATACGTTTCCTCCAATTCAGATTGAACTATCTTTCAACTGTGAGCTTTAAATGTGTTTTGGAAATGCAAACTGTAAGAAATCCGGTTTATAGTTGAAATGGGTGGAAGCCAATCTCAAGTAATAAACACAATCCTTCCTCAGTTTTAAACTCAAAACTCACTAAATTAACATTTGCTTAACCCTTTGGTAGCTTGGCATATAAGCAGTCAGGCCTAACTTAGAGTTAAAGTGTAAATTATTTATGCAGTACACCAGCAGTTATACAGTGAAAACAAAACACCAGAAAACTCCCAAAGAAAGTTAGAAAAGTAAAGTAAATGTTCATAAATAAAATGAAGACAAAATGAAGAAAATCCAATTAGTAGGATTGGGGATATTATGTGTTAAAGTTTTAGGTGAAAATAGCACCAAGAGTCAGAAAACAGAACTTGAAGTTATCTGGTCACACAGACAGATGGTCACAAATTCAAGCTATCTATGATGGAGCAAAAGATGGATATCGGGCCAGGTTAGTTACCTTCTCAAGTCTGGTGTGAAGATTTGCATTATCATTAGAGGGAGCTATGAGGAGGAGGCTTTCAACGTGAAAAGCAGCTCAAGCATCACAGACAGTTGTTGCTGTCGTGTAAACAGCTGTTTTTCATTGGATGTTCACGTTGTTGATTGTCATGGATGGTTGCTGTCGATGTTAACTACATGTCTTTCATTGCCAGTCATCGCGGACAGTCACTGTCGGCAAGAAGAGCAGGTTCTGCTAGAGTTTCACACTGGTGATCATCGCAGGTGGTTTATTGTTGGATCAAAGAGGTCAGTTCATGGTTGCCAAGAGCTCAGTCGTCAGGTTTTTCATATTTCTTGAGCAGAGGTTCACACTGATGCCAGTCAAGGGCTCAGGACTTGGAGCCACCTCTTAGAGATGAGGATTCACTACAGTTGGTGCTGATCAGCTGTACAGAACCTGTTAGGTTCTCATTATCCTAATGAGACTACTGGATATGGGCGGCAGAATCACTTGTACTGTGGGAGTCTGAACCCACTCCAGGTGATGCCTGTCGGCCTAATCAGGGTTTTATTATGGCTAACTAGCAGTGCCTCATCTCCACCCAAGATCAGGGATGATTGGGCAACAGGACGCATGACATAAATGACTCCTCAGGGGAATCGTGGTCACTCAGATCTCATCCGTTTCTCACAGTTACATTAGTCTCACATATGCAAGGACAATCAGAGGCAGAGTATAGTTCAATAAGGTTTTGTTGAAGTAACTGCATCTTAGATAATAAAGAATGTATTGCAATAACTAGGACGATGAAGCACAATAGGATGAAAATTATGACAAGGAGAGTATAACACAAAAATAATGCTACCATTGTGTCACTAAGGTTCTGAAGGATAGTTCCTACCCAGGCCATGTTAGAGCACAGCATGTTAAGCTCTAACTCTGCCCTTCAGGTTCCCCCTGGGAAGACATCATCCCCCATACCTGAGCGAGAGGCCTGTAGTCTACATAAGCAGCTGCAGCAAAGCACTCTGCAATCAGCATACAGTCGTGTTAATCTGGCTGGAATCTCCCTCTAATGTACATGAGTCAAAGTAGTGTTCTTATAATAAAACAGCTGATGTTCCAAGAAAAGATCCCCACGTAAGAGTGTGTATGTTTCTGTGAAGATTGGAGACAATAAGTACCACTTTTGCCGGCAACTTAAATTACTGCAGCCTTGAGAAAAGCAGTGAAAGAAATATCTTATTTAAGAACGCAGTGCTGACCTATGATAAGAAGGGCTAGATAGAGAAAATAAAACAAGACCGCAAATGTGGCTACTGTTAAAATAATATAACAAAGGTAGAATAAAACATATCTAGGTTAAAGTGCACAGTGGCAGGCCTGGTTTGATAAAATAACATGTATAGAACAATAGCTAAAATGGCACACAACACCCTCCCCTTGCCGGTTCAAAGGTGGTTCAAAGCCTAATTATGTATCAAAGCTACAAAAATTCAACCTAAGGCACAGATATGGGAATGTAGATAATGACAAGTTAAAGACACTTGAACATGTATTAAAAGAACAATTGAAAATGTTAATTGTGGCATCAGGAAAAGCCGAATATCAAAAGTCAGAGTCATTTTTAAAATTGCCAATTGAATCTGGGATAATTGAAGACAGGAAATCTTGCACTTCAGCACATGGTAAATTAGGAAGTTCATTGCCAAGGAAAACCAAGGAGCATTTTTGTTCCAAAGCCTGACCTCCGGCAAGGCAGCAGCATTCCATGGTGTGCCCAACAGAGAGTTTAGAGCTGCATGATCCACAAAGGGCAACTCACAAGCAGCCTCCCGTAGCAAATGCACCCTCAACGCGCATGTCTGGTAATGAGCCCTCAGTGAGAACATCAACAGATCGGCATCCAATGAAAGCAAGCGCTGGGTAGAAAGACACACTTTCAGTGCACATTCAAAAGAGCACCAGAGGCACCGAAACACGGGCTGCACACAATGCAAAACCGGTCTGTATAACAGAGACCAGTCACACTCCAATTGCTCCAGGAGTGATGCTCCAAAGTACTGCATCATGCGTTCACGATACACTGCGCTGGTGGAAGCGCTTTTAGTCCTCCTTGTTGCAGTGGAACAGCCTTTGCGCAGAAAAAGTAGCAATAGCAAAATGCCACCTATTATAACCAAAGTTATTGGAAATCCCACAAAAATACTAGAGAATATTGAGTGGATGGCTGAAGGTATTAAGCCAAATACAGAGGAGAAAGTGTGAACAAAACCGGAAGCAACAGCCTTAAAGAAATTTGCGATTCCAATAGTACTGGGTGCATTAAGGGGCATATTTATACTCTGTTTGCGCCGGAATTGCGTTGTTTTTTTTGACGCAATTCCGACGCAAAACTAACTCCATATTTATACTTTGGCGTTAGACGCGTCCAGCGCCAAAGTCCATGGAGTTTGCGTAATTTTTTAGCGTGGACATCTACTTTGCGTTAATGATATGCAGGGTAGGCGTTCCCGTCTAAAAAATTGACTCCGAGGCATGTGCGCCGTATTTACACTCCCGGGCAAAACTCACGCCCGGGAGTGGGCGGGTCAAAAAAAATGACGTCCAGCCGCTTTTGCGCCGTTTTTTAGCGCCTGGTCAGGGCAGGCGTTAAGGGACCTGTGGGCTCGGAAGGAGCCCAGAGGTGCCCTCCCATGCCCCCAGGGACACCCCCTGTCACCCTTGCCCACCCCAGGAGGACACCCAAGGCTGGAGGGACCCATCCCAGGGACATTAAGGTAAGTTCAGGTAAGTATTTTTTTTTATTTTTTTTGTGGCATAGGGGGGCCTGATTTGTGCCCCCCTACATGCCACTATGCCCAATGACCATGCCCAGGGGACATAAGTCCCCTGGGCATGGCCATTGGGCAAGGAGGCATGACTCCTGTCTTTGCTAAGACAGGAGTCATTTCAATGGGGGTTGGGAGTCGAAAAAAATGGCGCAAATCGGGTTGAGGCGAAAAATTTGCCTCAGCCTGACTTGCCCCATTTTTTGGCGCCCAAGATCCATATCCCCCTACGCCGGCGCTGCCTGGTGTACTTCATTTTTTTACACGCACACCAGCCAGCGCCGGCGGCTAACGCCGGCTGACGTCATTGATTAAATACGGCGCCCGCATGGCGCTTCAGAATGGCGTTAGCCGGCGCTAATTTTTTTGACGCAAAACTGCGTTAGCGCAGTTTTGCGTCAAAAAGTATAAATATGGCCCTAAACGTGCCATTGTGGACCCATTCATCAAGCTGATCTTCAGTTGCATTTATAAACTTTTGCCATTTGTAAAATCTTGCAGGGGCTGGAATACTCGGCACATTCAAATCCTTAATTTTTGGTAAGCCTAGACAACTTGTCTGTTGTACAGCTTCATTAAAAAATATAATTTGAACAGGTATCAGGCGTGCTCAACATAACAGGGACGCCCTCTGGCAGACACAGCAAGCCAGAATGACCTGTTAAAGACAATGCTGGGAAGGCAATCATGGGCAACAAAGGCCAACAATGAAGATGGACCAGTCCGTGCTGCAGTCTCCACGAGACATGCAGTCAGATGATGAAGACTTGCCAGTCTACTGCAGTAGACCCACCAAGGAAGAAATATGGCAAGCCAGAAAATATCTGTAAAATGGGAATACGGCAGTACCCAACACCATATCTGCAGAGGCATTAAAGGCAGGTATTGAAACATCAGACAGGGTCTACCCCATGCATGGAAGGATGTGGGAAGAGGAAAAAGTGCAGTTGAAGACAGGAAGGAGAGACATGTCATCAAGATTGCCGAAAAAGCTGACCTGAGTAACTTCAAAAACTACAAAGGGATAACTCTTCTATCATCCCAAGGCAACGTGTTCAACAGAGTCATCCTGAACAGAATAACAGGAGCAAGTCAATGCTCAGTTGCGAGATCAGCAAGATGGCTTCTGCAAAATTACATTCTGTACAGAACAGAGAACTACACTGTGCATCATCTTTGATCAGGTGATCAAATGGAACTCACCCCTCTATGTCAACTTCATCGACTATGAGAAGGGACTCAACAGCATGCACAGAGAGACCCTTTGGAAACTCCTCCACATTATGAAGTGCCAGATAAACTCATAAGAATCATGAAGATCTCTTACAAGGGAATGAGCTGCAAGATAGTGCATGGAGGATAACTCACAGAAGCCTTCCAAGTGAGGACTGAAGTACACCAGTGTTGTTTGCTCTCACCTTTTCTTTTTCTTCTGGCCTTAGACTGGATCATGAAGACATCCTCAGCAAGAAGAAATGAGAACAAATGGACACCTTGGATGCAGCTCAATAACAAGGAATTTACAGACAACCTGGTTCTACTCTCCGTACACATCTGCAGTTCCAGGAGAAGACTGACAAGGTGACATCAGCACAACCTTGTCCCAACATTCAAAGGGAAAAAAACAAGATCCTGAAGGCCAACATGGCCAGGATCTTTGCTTGTCTGCTCTTAAGCTTCTCTTTGTTTACTTGTTGGTTTTGATGTATTCACTTTGAGCTTTTGCTTTTTCTTTTGTTGTTGGGCTGGTGTTGACTGCAGCTTCCTTTTTCTTTCTCTCTTGGGTTTTGTGGAGAGTCTTGGTGGAGATCCATTCTTTATTTTGGTGCTTCTTGGGACCTGGTACCTCCGGGCAGGTTGGTGTCACGCTTTCTTTGATCTTTGTCCACTGACTTTATACTGGGTCTCTGTCATCCCTTAGCTCTTGCAGAAGCTGAAACTTGTTACTGAGGTGAGAGGGGATTCATTCCACTTAGGACTCTGCCAAGATGCTAAAAGCCTGGAAGTCAGCTTTTGTCTCCCCATCCCCAAAAGTCCAATACTGGCAAAGCGATTATGCTAACTATTGATTCATTTTGTTTCTTCCACTTCTTGGTAAGGTTTTAACAAGATTAATAAACAAACAATTCTTCTAATACCTAGAGGATAATTGCATATTGAGTGCACACAATCGAGTTTTAGAACAGCTCATGGCATGGATATGGAAATTTTGGCAGTTATCAATTTTACTAGGACCTTGCTGAACGAAGGAACCCTGGCCTTGCTGGTAGTATGAACTGTCAGCAACCTTTTATGCAATCTCACATTCCATCCTTATTCTGAGATTGTACAATATTGGGGTGTACGCTGAGGCCCTTACATGGTTCAGGGACTTCCTGGCAGAGAGAACCCAGGTGGTCTTGTTCAACCCCTTCAAATCTAGGAACATTTCAGTTAATCAGGGGGTATTACTAAGTCCGACCCTTTTTTAACATTTATGTGGCCCATTTGCAAAGACTGTAAAATCCTGTGGGTTTGAAATAATATCAATGATAGTTGACACCCAATTGGTAATCTCAATAGGAAAAAATTCAGAAGCATCCAACATTAGATGTACTGATTGTATGAGGAAGACAATGCTTGGATGAGTCGAGTTGTTCACAACTCAATGGAAGAAAGACAGAAATACTCCTGTTTGGGAAGGCACAAGAATTGTGGTTAGAAGGCTAGTGGCCAAAAGAACATGGTATGACTCTTTACCCGAATAAAGTGGTAAAATAACACAGTTTTCTGCCCAACAATAAGCTCTCAATGAAGGAACAGGTGACTTCCATTTGTGATACCTATTTAGGTACTTTATGGCTGCTCAGAAAAGTATCTTCTTAGCTCTCAAACATTCCAGCAAAACAATGGTGTAGGCCCTTGTAACAAGTCAACTGGAAAATGGGAACACACTTTTGGTAGCATCTAATGAGACCGTCCTCTCCAAAGTAACGGCTGTACAAAGCACAGCCCATTTGATATGTAATCTTATTCCTTGTTCTTTTTCTGAACCCACGTTAAGAGCTTTTTATTTGTACCTGTAAGAAAGCATAATCTGTTCAAACTTGTGTACCTTACTCATATCTCTGTATGAGTCTCTCTTGGTACCACCAGGGTAGAGACTTGCCTATATCTTTGGAACTATTTGATCAATCGTTCTTCTGAAATTTACAGATTTGTGAGCTCCCGCACGTATTTTTTTAAAGCCCCTGGGTGGGAAAGATCCTGGTGATATACAAAAAAATGAGGAGGGAGCACATGGGGCTTTCCTCCTAGGATTATTGTTGCCCCAGGGACTGCCACCTCCCCGGGAGGAAATATGTAAGCAATTCAGGGGGGCCACCCAGACCCCCATAGCCCCGGTGTCTGCCAACTCCCTGGGGAAGAATAGTAAATTGATGAATGCCTCATGGGCTCCCCACAGCACCGGGGCCTGACACCTTCCCAGGGCAATTAGTTTTAATTAAGGGAGGCCATGTGGCCCCCCCCACATCCCTGGGGACCACCACCTTCCCGGGTCTGATTCCAACAATAATGAAGGGGGTCCATTTCACACCCCCTGCCCCGAGTACTGCCACCTCCTCCTTGTGGAGCCTTCAATGTCCATGGGTACTGCCACCCCCAGGGCCAGCTCCTGCTATGTCCAAGGGTGGCCAACCCTGGGACATAGTTGTTTGCTCTGACTTGGTGGGAGCTTTGAAAGCTCCCACCAAGTCAGAACAAATAGTCCGCTTGCAGCGAGGGAGAGTTGTCAAACAGCTCTCCCTCAATGCGAGTAGAGGTTTCCTCTGTTTCTGTGTCCATGGAGATACAAGCAGGGAAGCATAGGAATTTTTGGTCATCGGAGGAAGATAAGAAGAGAGAACTCTGGGTAGTTCCCAAGTTTAGGTGGAGAGCAGCTCCAGTACAGAGCACCCTGCAACAACACTCTAGGTTTGCTCCCCTCAAATGGCTGTGTAGGATTAGCAGAGTCCTATCCATACTGAGCTAGATGGGGACAAAGGGCCAGATGTATCATCATCCCGGTTTGCATTTCCTAAATAGAAAGTTTTAAGAAATCGCTATTTAAGAAATGCAAAATGGTATGTTTGAAAATTGCGATTCGGTAATAGGGATTTCTTAAATGTCACAATCGCTATTACCGAATCGCAATTAGGGAATGGGACCCCTGTAGGCCCATAGGTGCGAATGGTTTTGCATTACCTAATTTGCAAATTCCTGTTAGGAATTCACAAATTAGGCAATGCAAACCCCAGGGTGCTGGGGGCCTAAGGCCCCCTTTGATGCACCCCCCAAAATAATTGTAGACATGTAAAGCGCACACATGCCCAAGAGGCATGTGTGCACTACATGTCATTTTAAAAGAAGCATTTGTAATGCATTAAAAAAAATTGCACATGCTTACCACCAAACTTGAGTTTGTGATAATTTCATTTCCTAAATGCCAAATTTGCATTTAGGAAATGCATGATACATGTGAATAGGTAATTGAAAACAGGTATTCCCTAGCTGCGATTCCCTAATTAGGGAGTCGCAAATCGCGATTCCCTAATCGAGTCTCAATCTTAAGGAATCGCTATTTTTGTGATTCCTTAAAATTGCACTGCAAATTCCTTTTATAAATCATGAAAGGTGATTTTGCATTCGGAAATGGTGGAATTTTGTGATTCACACCATTTGCAAATGCAAAATCCTTTGACACATCTGACCCAAAGTCTTTTGCCATTTGTACAGCAAAATCTTTAAGCATGGGATTGGCACAGTGCAATCCTCACTGAGCTGTAAAATGACAACATCCTTTCACCACTCCAGGCACAGTATTAAAGCTTTGGACTGGTAAAATACCATCCAAGCAAACCTAGAATGAGTAGAAAAAACCTCTGACATGGGTTTCAATGTCATTTCATCTCTTCAGAGAGATTTAGCTTACTCCAGACAAAAGGGAGCACCCACTATCAACCAAAAGAAAACCCTTTCAGGGTTAGAGTGATGCATAAATAGTTCCCAAGTTTAGGTGGAGAGCAGCTCCAGTAAGGAGCACCCTGCAACACCAGCTACACTCTACTGGGCAGACTTAAGGAAAGTGGCACTGCACCCAGTGCAGCGCCACTTTCCTTGCACCCCTCAGTGGCCCCCTACCGTCACCATGTATGCAACATATTTAAAATACAGTGCACCGTAGTGCAGGGTAGGGGGCAATAGCATAATTTTCTTTACCTCATTGATGTACTCTGCAGGAGTAGCGCTAACATTTTTGCACTACTCCTGCAGAGTGCATAGGGGCCGATTATAAATAATGTTATGCCCTCTTTCAAAGCCAGCTCTGAGCAGTTGTTAACAGTGCCAAAAAATGTTGCAAGGAAATCCATTAGATTTCCTTGTGCCATTTTATCGGCCCCCCTAACTGGGAATGCCCCCCCTTGCATACATTATGCCTGGTGCAGGCATAATGTGGTGCAAGGGATTACCAAGTGGTGCAATGCATGCGCCACTTGGTAATTTGCAAAAAGTTGCAATTCTGTGGCAGCGCCAAAACTAACACCACCACACTGCATTCTAAGGCACAAATAAAAAGAGGTAAAGGCCATGAAAAATTGTGTAGGTGCAGGAAGGTGCTCCTTCCTGCAGATAGACAATCATTCAAAAATTACGATTTGCTGCTTCTATGTGTGCTGTATTCTGCAGCACACATAAAAGTGCCAAATCACCATTGTAGATTTTTTAAGTGCAGGAAGGTGCACCTTCCTGCACATACACAATTATTCCCTTCAACACAGACACCCTTTCACGATGCTGCAAGGATGCCTGCATTGGTGCTGCAACTATATTTAGTGCCAGCACAGGGAGAAACACGGGTGCACCGTATTCTAGGGAAAATGGTGCATCCCTGCATTTCTAAAGTGATGCAGCGCGTGCTGCAAATTTTGGCGCAGCACCACACTGCCCCACTTTATAGTAAATCTGGCCCATAGACTTGAATTGAGAATGTTTTTAAAACTCATTTATGCCAATATGCCTAGGAAAAGTGAAATAAATCTTTACATTTGGGTATAATTCAATAATAGTATCAATCATTTGAATTTCAAAGTCAATAACAATTTTAATTGGGAAAGTTTTATTTTAAAGGTTTCCCTTTTACAACTGCAATACGTTCATGATATGTAGCTGACTGTTTGTTGGGCAGTAATGTATAATTTAGTGGTACAGTCATATTACTGAAGATTCATTCACTGTTTATGTTTGCACAAAAGGATGTGGAGTGGATTTAAGTGAATCATCCATTGCTCAAATGGCAATGTTCTCAAGGGTAACAGTGTTATAACGGGTAGAGAATATTAGTATGCATTTTTCTGAGTTTTAATTATCATACATTAAAGATTGTTAATTACTAAAAGATTGTGTTAATTCAGGGAGAATCTTGATGTCTGTAAAAGTGAGGGGGGGTTCCAAGGTGAGGATTACTTGCCTGCATTTGTCTTTGAGTCATTCTTCTTAAGTTAGGGATAGTGGGCATGCTACTGGCAATGTGCAAAGGGATATTCTGAGCTACCTCCCTCAGAACTGTGCGACAGAGTTAATTGAGGAGCTTTTATGGGCTGTATGTTTTCTCTAACGTCTAACTCCATTGTACAGGCACATTGGCTATGCTCTGTGGCCTTTAAAACCATTTCTTCAAGAGTAACCGCCACACCTTTTCAACAGGCTGGAAAACAATCCACAAACCTCCAATGGCAGCTGGGCACAGGTATTTTCGTTTTGCAGTAAATATACCCACCTTTAAAAGTTAATGTCCTCTCTCTGAAAAGATACATGCTGTCTGTCTTGAATTCTGGGTTTTTAGACGTGCTGCTAAAAGGATATGGGGGGTCATTCTGACCTTGGCGGTAAAAGGCTCTTACCGCCGGTCAGAAGTCCGCCATTCTACCGCCGCGGCCGCTGTAAACCGCCACGGTCATTCTGACCCACAACTGCCAAACCGCCAAAAACCCGACATCCACAGAAGGCCGCCTCATCAGCGGTCAGCGATAAACTGGAGAAGACCAAACCTCCACCGTCACGCCAACACAAACACTCCCATGCCATTACGACCCACGAATCCACGCGGCGGTCTTTCAAGCGTGGTATTCCATTGGCGGTACACCCCGCCGCGGTCAAAATACACACACCTTTACAAAACACAGCCACATTGGACAATTCGAAATACACACACCTGATACACATACACACACCACACCCACACATCCAATCAACTATAAAACACACACCCACATCACCCACAAACCCCCACTACTAGAAATTCGGAGAGAAGGCGAGAGAGAGAGAGAGAGCACAGCTATCGAAAACCCCAACACACAGAGGAACACAACATCATCACCCACACTACATCCACGCACAAAACACCACACACCACCACACACACCACACTCATCACCACAAACACCACCCCACACCACCCCATGGCACCCCAAAGACACCCCAGGTTCTCGGACCAAGAACTCAGGGTCATGGTGGAGGAAATAATTAGGGTAGAGCCCCAGCTATTCGGCACACAGGTGCAGCACACCACAATAGCCAGGAAGGCGGATCTATGGCAAAGGATCGTCGACAGGGTCAACGCTGTGGGACAGCATCCCAGAAACCGGGAAGACATCCGAAAGCGCTGGAACAACCTACGGGGGAAGGTGCGGTTGATGGTGTCAAGACACAACATCGCTGTGCAGAAGACTGGCGGCGGACCCCCACCCACTCCACCCGAATTCACAGCATGGGAGCAAGAGGTCTTGAACATCCTGCATCCTGAGGGCCTCGCTGGAGCAGGCGGAGGAATGGACTCTGGTAAGTCTAATCCCAACTACTTCACCCCCCCCAACCACCAGCATGCCAACCCACACCCCCACCCTCACCCCCAACCCCCCAGTACACA
Organism: Pleurodeles waltl; assembly: GCF_031143425.1. Lineage (NCBI taxonomy): Eukaryota > Metazoa > Chordata > Amphibia > Caudata > Salamandridae > Pleurodeles > Pleurodeles waltl. The sequence goes on along the minus strand of NC_090448.1, from coordinate 1,026,974,425 downwards.
TCCTCCCTGCCAATGTCTCACCAGCACAACCCACCCAACACAACACCAATCCCTGAATGCCAACACAAACCATGGACACCCATCACCCAAGCATGACCACTGCACATACCCATCCCCCCCCCAAACCACCCTCACAACTCCTCCCACAAGGGAATGCCAGCACTGGGGGACAAGGGCACCCACAAATCGCACGCTATGGCACACACAGAAGCAATAACCATACTCTTTTACCCCTGCAGGGCCCGAACGCCAAACACCGGCCAGGAGGGTCCAGATTTGTGCATCCTGCCCCCAGAACAGGCCCCCAGTGATGACAGCAGCTCTGTCGACCTAGAACCTGATGACCAGCCCGGACCATCGGGGACCTCTGGACAGTCGGTTCCCCACACACAGACACAGGCCACAGCAGACCCAACCCCCTCTGGGAATACCATCACAGCTCCCACCCAGCGGGCCCATGCCTCTGTCTCCAGGACGCGTCAATCAGCGGTGTGTCCGCCACTACAGGGCACCCAGGCTGACCCACCACCCCAACAACAACAGTGACCTGGGGGCAGTGGTAGTGGGCACACCGTCCAGGGGACAGAGGCCCGGGGAAACAGGGGAACTGGGAGGGCTGCTGTGCGAGAGGGGGTTGACCGGCCCAGGGAACCCACTCTCCAAGAGGCCCTCACCACCATCATGGGAGCATACCACCACTCCCAGGAGACGATGGCGACGGTACTGGCCAGGTTCCAGGAGATGCAGGCACAGCAGGAGGAACGGTACATGGGGTTCAGAGACGAACTCAGGAACATCGGTACCGCAATGGGGACCATCGTCCTGGCCCTCAACCAGATAGTCACCACATTGCGGGACCATGTGGCACCCCAAAGGGCCCCTGTCACCAGCCCGGACGACGAACAGCCTACCACCTCCGCCGGCGCTAGTGGACATGAGGCCCCCACACAATGACAGGCCACCAGAACCCCACCTCCTGCTGAAGATCAACCACCCCGCAAGCGGAACCTGAGATCACACAAGAAGACAGAGTAGGATGCCAAGACCCCCGCCAGCAAACGATACCCCCTGATGTCATCCCACTGTCCCACATTGTCACCCTGTCCAACCTTGAACTGCCCCTGCTCCATCCTTCCACAGGCATATGGGCAATGCACCTGTGCTACTGAGAACTGGACTCTGCCATGGACATTACTCCACCCCCACCCATCACCGTTTTACTATCATGGACCTATACGCAGCTCTTAAAATAAATCACCAATTGCACTTCAAATGTCAGGAGTCTGCTTGTATTCTTTACAAATGTATTACACATAACGGTGCAATAATGTTCATTTACATTGTGATGACAACATACCAGTGTCAATAAGCATTAGTCCATGGGCAAACAAAGCAGAAGTCACACTGTGGGTCATACAGCTCTGAAAAGGGAAGGGAAAGTCAAAAATCAGTTAAAAGGAATTGGGGGGAAACACAGAAAGTAGAGATGCAGGAGGCCAGAAGTAAATGTAAAATGGCGTGGGTGATTCTTACCTGTGTGCTACTGAAAATACTGTTGTATAACTGTGTCCCTGTTGTCCGTGTCGTCCCCGTCGTCTTCCTCCTCTTCACTCTCCACAGGCTCCACAGCTGCTACAACACCACCATCTGGACCATCCTCCTGCAGGAAAGGCACCTGGCCTCGCAATGCAAGATTGTGAAGCATACAGCAGGCCACGATGATATGACACACCTTCTTTGGTGAGTACATTAGGGATCCACCTGCCATATGCAGGCACCTAAACCTGGCCTTCAGGACCCCGAAGGTCCGTTCTATAATCCTCCTAGTTCGCCCATGTGCCTCATTGTACCGTTCCTCTGCTCTGGTCCGGGGATTCCTCACTGGGGTCAATAGCCAAGGCAGGTTGGGGTAACCAGAGTCACCTATTAGCCACACACGGTGTCTCTGTAGCTGTTCCATCACATAAGGGATGCTGCTATTTCGCATGACATACGCGTCATGCACTGACCCCGGGAACTTGGCATTTAGATGGGAGATGTACTGGTAAGCCAAACAGACCACCTGGACATTCATCGAATGGTAATTTTTTCTATTTCTGTACACCTGCTCATTGTCTTTTGGGGGTACTAAAGCCACATGGGTCCCATTAATGGCACCAATGATGTTGGGGATATGTCCAAGGGCATAGAAATCACCCTTCACAGTGGCCAAATCACCCTCCTCAGGGAAAACAATGTATCTCCGCATGTATTTCATCAGGGCAGACAACACTCTGGACAAAACCTTAGAAAACATAGGCTGAGACATCCCTGATGACATGGCCACTGTTGTCTGAAAAGACCCACTTGCCAAAAAATGGAGTACTGACAGAACCTGCACCAGAGGGGGAATCCCTGTGGGTTGGCGGATGGGGGACATCAGGTCTGGCTCCAGCTGGGCACACAGTTCATGTATAGTGGCTCTGTCAAGTCGGTATCGAAGTATAATATGTCGTTCTTCCATTGTCGACAGGTCCACCAGCGGTCTGTACACGGGAGGATTCATCCTTCTCCTCGCAAGTCCCAGCGGACGGTGCCTAGGAAGGACAACATGGAGCACAGAGTCAAGCAACCCACAGGTTCGTTCACACAGCTTGCACAGTACACAAATCGCTATGCATTGAAAGGCTTGTATGAGTGGCAATGCAAGGCCTAGGCCTGTGTGACGCAGTAGCAATTAAGCCATGTGGGGCCTTGTAATGGCGGCTGCCTGACCTGAGAAGTGTGACAGTGGGATGTGAGGTCAATGCGCTGGCGTGGCACACCGTGGCGGTAGGCGGTCGAAGACCGCGGTGCAAAGCCGCATTGGTTAACATTGAACCCTAGGGGTTTCAGGAGCCAATGAGGATGTGCGCCGGCGGTCGCGGTACGCACCGCGGCAGTACGCACCGCCACGGGCGTGACCGCCATTTTCTATCTGCTTAACCACTCGAGACCTGACCATCCACAGGAGAGGACCTATACTGCAAGTGCTGCTGTGACCTCGGTCTGGAAGAGACAATGGCTGCTGCGACTGGGGAAAGGGCCCCTGCCTTCACTTCAGAAGAGTTGGAGAAACTTGTGGATGGGGTCCTGCCCCAGTATGCGCTACTCTACGGTCCTCCAGACCAACAGGTAAGTACACTGGGTGCACGTTGAATGGGCTATGCCTGGGTTGTGTATGGTGGATGTAAGATGGTGGGGTGGGGAGCGAATGAGGAGTGCAAGGCACGACAGATGAGAGCATGTGCCACATGGCAGGGTTCGGGAGGGGGGGGCAATTACATCTAACATGCAGAAAAATGTAGAAATTTCCTTTCCCACCCTGTACATGTCAAATAGGTCCGCGCCCATCAGAAAGTCGACATTTGGCGTGCCATCGCCAAGGAAGTCCGGGACCTGGGGGTCCACAACAGACGGGGCACCCACTGCCGAAAGAGGTGGGAGGACATCCGCCGCGGGACCAGGAAGACCGCTGAGTCACTGCTGGGGATGGCCTCCCAACGTAGGAGGGGTGCCAGTCGTACCTTGACCCCCCTGATGTCCCGGATCCTGGCGGTGGCCTACCCCGATTTGGATGGGCGCGTGAGGACATCACAGCAGACACAAGGGGGTGAGTACCAGCACATTCTGCTATCTTTACACGCAGTGGAGGCGTCTGGGTGGGGGAGGAGGGCGGGGGAGGAGGGCTGTGGGTGACATTAGGCCAGGGCGCTTTCTGTAGTGTAGTCCCCTCCTTTAGGCATGGCCCTGTGCCCCCGCCCCCCACCTCTGTAGGGGGCCAAGTACAGCAATTCATGGTCCAGCATCACCCATGTGCGCATTTGTTGTCCATAGACCTGTTGGCCTAGTCACAAGTACTGAGTAGTGTACCCCGATTGCGCGGTGTAGTGCATGAGGGTCCTGTGTCTGTCCTCTCCGCCAATGGTGTTGACAATGCATGCACTCAACCTGTTTTTATTTCTCCCCCCACCCTTTTTCTTTATCTTCTTGTGCATGTGTGCATTAGCATCATCAGGCGGAGGAGAACTGGCATCGGAGCACGAGGGAGCTGCAACTCACAAGGCCCCGGTGGGCCATGGTACAGACACCGAGGTCACCAGTGATACGGAGGGCGAGGGGAGCACCACAACGGGGACCCGTGGTGACACCAGCGACACCGACACGTCCCCTCCCAGCAGCCCCTCAGCCTTCGCTCCGTGCCCGCTCGCCCAAGAAGGCGGGCATCTCCTTCGCCCCAGGCACCTAAGGCCCTGCCCCTGTTACCCCTGCTGCCCTCAGTGAGGAGGTCCTTGACCTCCTACAGACTATCATTGTTGGGCAGTCTACCCTTTTGAATGCCATCCAGGGGGTAGAAATGGAGGTGCATCGGAGCAATGCATACCTGGAGGGCATTCATTCGGGTCAGGCTGCCCATCAACGATCGTTCAATGCTCTGGCCTCAGCACTGATGGCAGCCATTGTCCCTGTTTCCAGCCTCCCTCTTCTAACTGCCTCCACCCTGTCTCTGTCTCCTGTTCCTCAGCCTATCCCATCCACACCATCAGACCAGCCTGCACACACCTCAACACCCAAGGGCAGCTCATCCAGACATAAGCACCACAGATCACACAAGCATTCACCCAAGCAACACCCAGATGCAGACATGCCAACAGTCACTACCACCTCTGTGTCCCCCTCCTCCTCGTCTCCCTCCTCCCTCCCTGTGACGTCTCCACTCACACCTGCATGCACACCACCATCAGCCAGTACTTCCATCACCAGCACACCCTCCAGTACAGTCCGCACACGTGCAGTCACCACCCCCACTGCCATTTACACGTCCCCTGTGTCCTCTCCCACTGTGTCTGTCACCCCCTCTTCCAAGACACACAAACGCAGGCAGCCACCCACCCAACAGCCAACCACCTCACGACAGCCTACGTCACAAGCACCTGCACCCAAAGACAGCACACCTGACTCTCCTACAACCACATCCTCTTCCTCCACCCCCATACCCACTACACCTAACCTTTACATTGGTCCTAAAAAACTTTACCTCACCAAACTTAACCTCTTTGCCCCACCTGACCCACCCCCTCCATCTGCTAAGAGTCCCAAGAGCACCTCAGCCACCACCAGCCCTGCTTCAAGTGTCACCATTGTGCACGGGTTTTGGAGTCCACCCTTTCCCAGCACTGATACATCGGCCAGCAGCAAGGGGACAGCCAGCCCCACCCCGTGGAAAGAGGACCCGTAAAATCAAGGGCCGCCGCGAGAAGACTGAAACGGCTGCCCCCAAGGAGCAAAGTCCTGGGCCGTCACCTGCCACAACATCCAGGGGAGGCAAGGGCCAGAGAGCCTCATCGAAGGAGGGCAAGGGCAGCAGGGCGGGGAAGTCATCCAGCAAGGGCGCGGACCAGGAGGGCCACACAAGCCCCATCCCGGGTGTGAGGGAGGACACCCACGGGCCCAGGACTCCGTCACAGAAGGGTCCAGCAACTGCACGGTCGGAGGGCGACTAAGCAGGGAGTCCTGGCCAGGTCTGGCTCCCTTGAATGACTGGACAAGCACCGCTGAAGAGGGCCCCGCCGTGCAGAAAGGCACTGCTGAAGAGGGCCCCGCCGTGCAGAAAGGCACTGCTGAAGAGGGCCCCGCCGTGCAGAAAGGCACCACTGAAGAGGGCCCTGCCGTGCGGAAAGGCACCGCTGAAGAGGGCCCCGCCGTGCAGAAAGACACCGCTGAAGAGGGCCCCGCCGTGCGGAAAGGCACTGCTGAAGAGGGCCCCGCCGTGCCGAAAGACACCACTGAAGAGGGCCCCGCCGTGCAGAAAGGCACCGCTCCGCTGGGCCCTTCCTGTCAAGCACCGCTCCGCTGGGCCCCGCCGTCTCAGGCACCGCTCCGCTGGGCCCCGCCGTCTCAAGCACCGCTCCGCTGGGCCCTTCCTGTCAAGCACTGCTCCGCTGGGCCGCCGTCTCAAGCACCGCTCCGCTGGGCCCCGCCATCTCAAGCACCGCTCCGCTGGGCCCCGCCGTCTCAGGCACCGCTCCGCTGGGCCCTTCCTGTCAAGCACCGCTCCGCTGGGCCCTTCCTGTCAAGCAGCGCTCCGCTGGGCCCTTCCTCTCAAGCACCGCTCCGCTGGGCCCCGCCGTCTCAAGCACCGCTCCGCTGGGCCCCGCCGTCTCAAGCACCGCTCCGCTGGGCCCTTCCTGTCAAGCACCGCTCCGCTGGGCCCTTCCTCTCAAGCACCGCTCCGCTGGGCCCCGCCGTCTCAAGCACTGCTCCTCTGGGCCCCGCAGTCTCAAGCACCGCTCCGCTGGGCCCTTCCTGTCAAGCACCGCTCCGCTGGGCCCTTCCTCTCAAGCACCGCTCTGCTGGGCCCCGCCGTCTCAAGCACCGCTCCGCTGGGCCCTTCCTGTCAAGCACCGCTCCGCTGGGCCCTTCCTGTCAAGCACCGCTCCGCTGGGCCCCGCCGTCTCAAGCACTGCTCCGCTGGGCCCCGCCGTCTCAAGCACCGCTCCGCTGGGCCCTTCCTGTCAAGCACCGCTCACCCATTGACAGTGCCGGTTCTGTGTCGAGCTAGTGTTCACGCTGCACTCGGGGCACCCTGCCTCCTCCATTACCTGTGGAGTCTGTAATCCACTTGATGGCCTGTGTCTCTGCACTCCCCAGGATGGCACAGTGGGCAGACCACCCACTGTAGAGACTTGTGAGACTGTGGCTTTGCACTCCCCAGGATGGCACAGTGGGCATGGTGGACCATTCGTGGATCTGGCGTCGTGGACTCATGTGGCTGAGGTGCCCCCCCTTCCCTTCCCCCTGAGGTGCCTGTAGTTTTGTCATCTGATGCCCCAGCAGTGTTTTCTCCAACGGACTCAGGTCTCCTGTGTGGGCTTTGCCCATGTGTTGATACACTTTGGCCCACGGACAGTGGAAATTTAAGTGACTGTGCAGGACTTATTGCCTATGTTTATCGGTTTCGCAATGTTCTTACTTGATTTTTAACAATTCATATTGCTATTTTACCATGACTTCAAAGAACCTCTTTTATACATAAATTTTGTTTCTCACTTTAATTATGTCTTTGCATTATTCCGGGGGGTTTGGGTGGGGTCACTGTGACTTGGTGCTCTGCATTGGTGTGTAGATAGTTGGTGGGGTGGGGGGGGTCGCATATGTGTGTGCCCGTAAGCTTTCCTCCTCCCCCCTCCCCTGTGTCGTAGGTGCAGTACTCACCGTTGTCGTCTGCGCCGGCGTTCGTACTCGTGGTAGATGAGCAGGTAGACAATAGCTGGTAGGATGTTTAATTTGGGTTCCATGCTGTTCTCCGTCCTCGTGGAGTGTGTATAGGTGAGCGTTTTCCCGTTCGTAGTCTGTTTCCGCCGTATTTTTTATCGGCGGGGCTCCCGCCCCGGAAAAGGTGGCGGATTGGTGAGTTGTGATAGTGTGGGCGGTACATTGTCTGCCGCCTGCCTGTTGGCGGTGACCGCCACGCTGTTTGTGTGTCCCGCCGTGGCGGTCGGAGTGTTAAGGTGGCGGGCTGTGTTGGCGGTTCCCGCCAGGGTCAGAATTCCATTTTTTGGACCGCCTGCCTGTTGGCGGGTTGGCCGCCGCTTTATCACTGACCGCCATGGTTGGAATGACCCCCATGGTTTCCAATTACATGTCAACAAAAAATACTACCTACATTCTGTGAGGTTTATCAGTCCCCGTAACCACTATCTCTGAGGTTATCTCTGATTGAAGTTAGAATACAAAAACTGCCCCCTCCCAGTGTCATCACCTTCACTGAGGTCAGCCTTGATTAGAGTTAGAAGAGCAATCTGCCCATCTCCCAGTGTCTACCACCTATCCTGAAGCAGGTCATGACTGGTGTTTGAATAATACATTTGCAAATTCCCCTGCAGCATCTTGACTGAAGTTAGAATGGTAAACCTCCCACCTCCTCTTTGTGTCTAAGTCCTTCCCTGGGGTTAGCCCAGACTACAGCTAGAATAGTAAATCTGCCACCCTTCTCAGAGACCAAGATTTGTTCAAGATGATTTTATTGCCAACTTTGGAAGAAACAATGACCTTCTGTATTCTCTCTTTGATGAGTTGAGGTGATAGATTTTGTGGTTCTGGTTTAAGGTCTGGATCTTGCTTCTGAGCCAATAGAAAACTATGGGTGTGAAGGTGAAAAAAATAGGAGAAATGTAGACCTGTTTACTGGTGTTGTGTGATATTTTACTTGTCTGTAAACCATGTACAATGCTGTTTAATTGAAAACATTTTATTTTAAAAAAGTGCTTGCCAATTTAGTTTCCTGTGTTCAGTAACTTTCCTCAGGTGAGCCCTGACTGGAGTTAGAATGGTAAATATAACTGCCTTTCTGTGTCCAGCACCTTCCCTAAACTTATTTCTGACTGGAGTTAGAATAGCAAATCTGCCCCTCCACCCAATGTTGATCGCCTTCACTGTGGCATATTTTAACTGTGGTTAGAATTGCATATCATCCCCTCCATCCATCTCCTACACCTTCCCTGAGGTGAAACCCTAACTAAAGTTAGAATAGTAATTCTGCCAACTTGTGGCATCCTGCAACTTCCCTGAAGATAGTCATGCCATGATTTAGAACAGCAAATGTGATCCCCTCCCAGTGTCCAGCAAAGTCTCTGAGGCAAACCCTGACTGGAGTTAGAATAGCAAATCTACTCTTCCCCCTCCTCCCAGTAGCCAGCACTTTCCCTGAGGCAAACCCTGTTAGGACTTAGGGAATAATTACAAGTTTGGAGGCCCCAAAGCATAACCCCCAAACCTACGAGGAGGATGCCACTGCCATGGCAGTGGCGTCCCCCTCGCCCTATTCCAAGGTTTCCGCTGGCCTGAACTGGCTGACCAGTGGAAACCTTGAAATAGAGCATTCCTGTTGGTCTGACCCGCAGGAACAGTGCTACGAGATAGCACTCGGCTCCCTTAAAGGAGCCTATTTCTATCTTGCAAAACAGAGTGGGCCAACCAGCACCCTCAGAATCTGCGCTGTCTGCAAAGCAGACACTCTGCATTCCGAGGTGCTGGGCAGGAGGGCACCTGCTCTAGCCATGCTATGGGCATTGGCATGGGCAGTGCAGGGGCACACCCGTGGCCCCCTGAACTTGTTCTTCCACAGCCTTTTCTGGTGGATAAACCACCATGAAAAGGCTTGTGGAGAACAAGATTGTAATCAGCAGGGTGTCGCTGAGTTCAGGGCTACCCTGGCTGATTACAACCAGGACCGCTGTCAGCCCATTGGGATCTTTGATCCTGGCGGGGATGGTGGTCTTTAGGGGTGTCTCGTAATGTGGCGGTAGGCCTGCCACAGCTGTGGTGGTCCGACCGCCACTGTGAGGCTGGCAGTCTTGTGACTGCCAGCCTCCGAATGAGGCTCTTAGAAAAGTAGATTTGCCCATCTTCAGCTGTCCAGCACCTTCTTTGAGGTTGTTGCTTGAATGTGGACTTACCTTAAAGAAATGAAAGAGAAGAGACATTTGGCTAAGCAGGAACTGTTGGTTTAATTAAACGCAGTAGCTAGGAGACCACAGTACAGAGTCGAGATCTGATGAAAGTTGCAGAGTTCTGAGTGCCCTTAAATGCATTTCTTGAAGGGTTATAAAACAATTCTTTACATTCTTTGCAGAAAGGAATCCAGGCCTAGTCACTGAGACATAAAGCTGACCATCTGATAAAGTGCACAGGTGGATCTCGACATTGCGTGGACAAAATGCATACTAGTTGGTAAGATGCCCAGATGTCCGACATGGGGGGCACATGTTCACTGCATATTGTGTGTGTGTTGTGTTTTGATTGGCTGTGTGTTCCTAGCTCCATGTGGCATCTAACGTTATGTGTTTTATTGGGGGCCAATCTCCTTTGACTGTTGTGGTGTTACTACCTATCTAAGGGATTGATCTATGTTTTTACTGTTTGAGTATTTGTCTACGGACTATGGGGGTCATTCCAACTCTGGCGGTCGGTGTTAAAGCGGCAGTCAAACCGCCAACAGGCTGGCGGTAAAAAAAATGCAATTCCGACCCTGGCGGAAACCGCCAACAGAGACCGCCACTTTAACACACCGCCCGCCACGGCGGGACAAACAAACAGCGCGGCGGTCACCGCCAACAGACAGGCGGGAGACAATGTACCGCCCACTCTATCACAACCCACCAATTCGCTACCTTTTCCGGGGCGGGAGCCCCGCCGATAAAAACATGGCGGAAACAGACATTTCAAACGGAAAACGCTCACCTCCATACACCCCACGAGGAATCTGGACAGCATGGAACCCGAACTACACATCCTACCAGCCATTGTCTTCCTGCTCCTCTACCAGGAGCACGAACGCCGGCGCAGAAGACAACGGTAAGTACTGCACCTACGACACAGGGGAGAGGGAGGCAAAAAATTACGGGGACACACATATGCGACACACCCACCCTCACCCTCAACCACTACAACACACACATCAATGCATAGCAACACATCACAGTTACACCCCCAAACCCCCCGGAAGAATGCAAAGGCAAAAGGAAATGATTATAAATATAGAATTATATTGTAAGACTGAGTATAAAATATATCACACATCTATAACTTCATATACATAAATTGTCCAGTCCGATATGTCCATCAGCCATTGTTCGTGGGCCACTGGGCCAAAACACATGGGCAAAGCCCACACAGGATACCTGCCTCCAACGGAGAGAACACTGCAGGGGCATCAGATAGGAAAACTACAGGCACCTCAGGGGGAAGGGAAGGGGGGGCACCTCAGCCTGATGAGTCCACGACGCCAGATCCACGAGGGGCCTCCATGGCCACTGTGCCATCCTGGGGAGTGCAAAGCCACAGTCTCTCAAGTCTCTATAGTGGGTGGCTTGCCCACTGCCATATCCTGGGGAGTGCAAAGCCACAGTCTCTCAAGTCTCTACAGTGGGTGGGTTGCCCTCTGCCATATCCTGGGGAATGCAAAGCCACAGTCTCTCAAGTCTCTACAGTGGGTGGGTTGCCCACTGCCATATCCTGGGGAGTGCAAAGCCACAGTCTCTCAAGTCTCTACAGTGGGTGGGTTGCCCACTGTGCCATCCTGGGGAGTGCAAAGCCACAGTCTCTCAAGTCTCTACAGTGGGTGGGTTGCCCACTGTTCAATCCTGGGGAGTGCAAAGCCACAGTCTCTCAAGTGGATAACAGTCTCCACTGGTACTGGAGGGGGACTAGTGCCCAGAGTGCTTTGTGCAGCCCTGCCCGACACAGATGCGGGCCTGCCCCTTCCGCCAATGGGCCAGCGGTGCTTGAGATGAAGGGCCCAGTTCAGCGGTGCTTGAGACGGCGGTGCCCAGTTCAGCGGTGCTTGAGATGAAGGGCCCAGCGGAGCGGTGCTTGAGATGAAGGGCCCAGTGCAGCGGTTCTTGAGACGGCGGTGCCCAGCGGAGCGGTGCTTGAGATGAAGGGCCCAGTTCAGCGGTGCTTGAGACGAAGGGCCCAGCGGAGCGGTGCTTGAAATGAAGGGCCCAGCAGAGCGGTGCTTGAGATGAAGGGCCCAGTTCAGCGGTTCTTGAGATGAAGGGCCCAGTTCAGCGGTGCTTGAGACGGCGGTGCCCAGCGGAGCGGTGCTTGAGATGAAGGGCCCAGTTCAGCGGTGCTTGAGACGGCGGTGCCCAGTTCAGCGGTGCTTGAGACGAAGGGCCCAGCGGAGCGGTGCTTGAGATGAAGGGCCCAGTTCAGCGGGCTTGAGATGAAGGGCCCAGTTCAGCGGTGCTTGAGACGCCGGTGCCCAGCGGAGCGGTGCTTGAGATGAAGGGCCCAGTTCAGCGGTGCTTGAGACGGCGGTGCCCTGTTCAGCGGTGCTTGAGATGAAGGGCCCAGTTCAGCGGTGCTTGCCCTGTTCAGTTGTGCTTGCCTTGGCGGTCCTTGCCCTGTTCAGCGGTGCTTGCCTTGGCGGTCCTTGCCCTGTTCAGCGGTGCTTGCCTTGGCGGTCCTTGCCCTGTTCAGCGGTCCTTACCCTGTTCAGCTGTGCTTGCCTTGGCGGTCCTTGCCCTGTTCAGCTGTGCTTGCCTTGGCAGTCCTTGCCCTGTTCAGCGGTCCTTGCCCTGTTCAACGGTCCTTGCCCTGTTCAGCGGTGCTTGCCTTGGCGGTCCTTGCCCTGTTCAGCGGTGCTTGCCTTGGCAGTCCTTGCCATGTTCAGCGGTGCTTGAGTTGGCGGTCCTTCATTGCCCAGCTGGGCTGTGGCTGGCGGTCCTTCATTGCCCAGCTGAGCTGTGGCTGGCGGTCCTTCATTGCCCAGCTGGGCTGTGGCTGGCGGTCCTTCATTGCCCAGCTGGGCTGTTGCTGGCGGGGCCCTCCTGGGCAGCTGGGCTGTGGCTGGCGGGGCCCTCCTAGGCTGCAGTACCGGGTATGTGTGTGTCCTCCTGCACACCTGGGATGGGGCTGGTGGGGTCTTCCTGGCCAGCAGGCCTGCTGCCAAACTTGTCGGGCGTGCTGCCCTTCCCACCCTTCCCTGCACGCTTGTGGCCCTTTCCCACCTTTGGCGGTGTGCCAGGTGGCACCTCACTTCCTGACGGTGCCAATGTAGGGATTTTGGTCCCTGGGGTCTTTGGTCGCTCGCGCCGGACACTGGCAATCTTAGGATGCTTTTCCGGTGGTGGGCTGGCCGTGCCTTGGCTCCTAGCTGAACTGGATGCCCTTGAGGGTGGGGGACTCCACAGTCCATGGACAACAGTCTTCACTGGTCCCGGTTTTGTGGTGGCTGAGGTGCTGATTGGAGTCTTATGAGACGGACGGGGTGGGGGGATTGTAGGAAAGAGGTCAAGTTTGGAAAGGAAAATCAATTTGGAAAGAGAGGGACGGGTAGGTGTAGTGGGTATGGGAGTGGAGGAAGAGGATCTGGTTGTAGGAATGTGAAGTCTGGTGTCTTTGGGTGCAGGTGCTTGGGCTAGAGGCTGTCGTGAGGTGGATGGCTGTTGGGTGGGTGGCTGCCTGCGTTTGTGTAGTTTGGAGGAGGGGGTGACAGACACACTTGGAGAGGACACAGGGGACATGTAAATGGTAGTGAGGGTGGTGACTGCACGTGTGCGGAGTGTTCTGGTGGGTGTGCTGGTGATGGACGTAGTGGCTGAAGATGTAGTGCATGCAAGTGTGAGTGGAGACGTCACAGGGAGGAAGGAGGGAGACGAGGAGGAGGGGGACACAGTGGAGGCAGTGGCTGTTGGTATGTCTGCATGTGGATGTTGCTTGTGTGAATGCTTGTGTGATGTGTGGTGCTTATGTCTGGATGAGCTTCCCTTGGGTGTTGAGGTGTGTGCAGGCTGGTCTGATGGTGTGTCTGGGATAGGCAGAGGTACAGGGGATTGGGTCTGGGTGGAGGAAGTTGGAGGGGGGAGGCTAGAGACAGAGACAATTGCTGCCGTCAGTGCTGAGGCCAGAGCGTTGAACGATCGCTGATGGGCAGCCTGACCCGAATGAATGCCCTCCAGGTATGCATTACTCTGGTGCACCTCTCTTTGTACACCCTGGATGGGATTCAAAAGGGTAGACTGCCCAACAATGATGGTCCTTAGGAGGTCAATGATCTCCTCACTGAGGGCAGCAGGGGTGGCAGGGCCTGAGGTGCCTGGGGCGAAGGAGATGCCCACCTTCCTGGGTGAGCGGGCAGGGGCCAAACGCTGAGGGGCTGCTGGGAGGGCGGTGCTGGTGCGCTGGGTGGCGGCTGTACCTGTTGTTGCGGGGGCACGGATGTTGCCGCCACCACAAGGGAGCTCCCTTCAGAGGACGAGTCGCTGTCACTGACATCAGCACGAGTCCCCGCTGTGGAGCTCCCCTCGCCCTCCGTCTCACTGGTGAAATCCGAGTCAGTTGCATGGCCCGCCGTGGCCATGTGAGATGCAGCTCCCTCGTGCTCCGATGCCACTTCTCCTCCGCCTGATGATGCTAATGCACACATGAACAGGAAGACCACAAAAAAGGGGGGGAGGAGAAATAAAGACATGTTGAGTGCATGGTTTTCCGCTACCGTTGGCGGACAAGACAGACACAGAAGCCCCCTGCACTACGCCGCGCACTTAGGGTCCACTACGCAATCCGTGGGACATGGCCTACAAGCCTATGGACGACAACTACACACATAGATGACACAGGGCCATGGATACCTGTACTTGGCACCCTACAGAGGTGGGGGGCGGGGGCACAGGGCCATGCCTTACGGAGGGGCCTAGCCTACAGAAATCGCCCTGGCCTAGGGATACCCACAGCCCTCCTCCCCCACCCAGACACCTCCACTGCGCGCAAAGTCAGCAGAATGTATTTGTATTCACCCCCTTGTGTCTGCTGTGATGTCCTCACGCGCCCATCCAAATTGGGGTAGGCCACCGCCAGGATCCGGGACATCAGGGGGGTCAATAGACGACTGGCACCCCTCCTACGTTAGGAGGCCATCCCCAGCAGAGCCTCCGCCGTCTTCCTGCTCCCACGTCGGATGTCCTCCCACCTCTTCCGGCAGTGGGTGCCCCACCTGTTGTGGACCCCCAGGGTCCGAACGTCCTTGGTGATGGCACGCCAAATCGCGACTTTCTGGTGGGCGCTGACCTATGTGACATGTACAGGGAGAGAAAAATTGTCATCACCTTCTGCATGCTCGATGTGAGTGGGCCCCCATCCCCACCCTTGCCATGTGGCATATGCTCTCATCTGTCGTTTGATGCATGCCTCAATCGCTCCCCTCCCCACCATCTTTCATCCACCCGACTCAACCCAGGCATTGCCCACTAAGCATGGTCCCAGTGTACTTACCTGTTGGTCTGGAGGACCGTAGAGTTGCGCATACTGGGGGAGGACCCCATCCACAAGTTTCTCCAACTCCTCTGCAGTGAAGGCAGGGGCCCTTTCCCCAGTCGCATGAGCCATTGTCTCTTCCAGACCGAGGTCACAGCAGCACTTGCAGTGTAGGTCCTCTCCTGTCGAAGATCAGGTATCGAGTGATTAAGCAGATAGAAAATGGCGGTTACGCCCGTGGCGGTGCGTACCGCGGCGGTGCGTACTGCGACCGCCGGCGCACATCGTCATTGGCTCCTGAAACCCATAGGGTTCTATTTTAACCAATGCGGCTTAGCGCCGCGGTCTTCGACCGCCTACCGCCGCGGTGTGCCACGCCAGCGCATTGACCTCACATCCCACTGTCGCACTTCACAGGTCAGGCAGCCGCCATTTCAAGGGCCCACATGGCCTATTTACCAACTGTGTCACACATACCTAGGCCATGCACCAACATTCATACAAGCCATTTAATGCATTGTGAATCGTGCTATGTGCAAGCTGTGGTTACGTACCTGTGGGTTGCTTGACTCTGTGCTCGCTGTTGTCCTTCATAGGCACCGTCCGCTGGGACATGCGAGGAGATGGAGGAATCTTCCCGTGTACAGACTGCTGGTGGACCTGTCGACAATGGAGGAACGACATGTCATACTGACATACAGGCTTGACCGAGCCACTATACAGGAACTGTGTGCCCAGCTGAGCCAGACCTGATGTCACCCATCCGCCAACCCACAGGGATCCCCCCTCTAGTGCAGGTGCTGTCAGTACTCCATTTCTTAGCAAGTGGGTCATTTCAAACAACAGTGGCCATATCATCAGGGATGTCCCAGCCCATGTTTTCCAAGGTGTTGTCCAGAGTGCTGTGTGCCCTGCTGAAACACATGCAGAGCTACATCGTTTTCCCTGAGGTGGGGGATTTGCCTACAGTGAAGGGTGACTTCTATGCCCTTGGACATATCCCCAACATCATAGGTGCCATTGATGGGACACATGTTGCTTTGGTCCCCCCCAGCAGGAGTGAACAGGTGTACAGGAACCGGAAGAGTTATCATTCGATGAATGAACAGATGGTGTGTTTGGCTGACCAGTACATCTCCCATGTTAATGCCAAGTTCCCTGGGTCAGTGCATGACGCCTACATCCTGCGGAATAGCAGCATCCCATATGTGGTGGGTCAACTCCAGAGGCACCGGGTGTGGCTATTAGGGGACTCTGGTTACCCCAACCTGTCCTGGCTACTGACCCCAGTGAGGAATCCCAGGACAAGGGCAGAGGAACGGTACAATGAGGCCCATGGGCGGACTAGGAGGGTGATCGAGCGAACCTTTGGCCTCCTGAAGGCCAGGTTCAGGTGCCTCCATATGACAGGTGGATCCCTAATGTACTCACCAAAGAAGGTGTGCCAGATCATCGTGGCCTGCTGTATGCTTCACAACCTGGGTTTGCGCCGCCAGGTGCCTTTTCTGCAGGAGGATGGTCCAGATGGTGGTGTTGTAGCAGCTGTGGAGCCTGTGGAGAGTGAAGAGGAGGAAGCCGAAGAGGACGACATAGAGAACAGGAACACAGTAATACAGTAGTATTTTCAGTGACACACAGGTAAGAGTAGACACCGGCATATTACATTTAGTTAAAGACTCCTACCTCTCTACTGTCTGACTTTTTCCCCCAGTGTATGGTAACTGTGTTGTGACTTTCCCTTCTGTTTTCAGAGCTGTGGGCCCCACTGCGTGACATCTGCTTTGTTTCCCCATGGACTACAGCTGTGTGACAGCGGTTTGTTACCATCACAATGTGAATGAACATTTTGGCACGGTCATGTCTAATACATTTGTTCTAAATCACAGCCAGACTCCAGATTGTTTTGTGCAATAAGTGTTTTTATTCAAGTGCTCTACATTGGATGGGTGGTTGCAAATCGGTGAGGGGTGATGGTGGAGGATTGTCCATGGCAGAGTCCAGACTATCAGTTTCACAGGTGCATTGTCCAAATGCCTGTGGGAAGTGGAGCAGGGGCAGTTTAAGGTTGGACAGGGTGACAATGTGGGACAGTGGGATGACAATCAGGGCGGTATCCTTTGCTGGCGGGGGTCTTGACATCTTACTCTGTCTTCTTCCTGGATCTCAGGGCCCGCTTGCGGGGTGGTTCTCCTTCTGCAGGGGGTGGGGTTCTGGTGGCCTCTTGGTCTTGTGTCGGGGCCTCCTGTCCACCAGCGCCGGCGGAGGTGGTAGGCAGTTCTTGGTGCATGCTAGTGTCAGGGGCCCTTTGAGGTGCCACAGTGTTCCGCAATGTCGTGACTACCTCATTCAGGGCCACTACGATGGTACCCATGGCGGAACGGATGTTTCTTATTTCCTCCCTGAACCCCATATACTGTTCCTCCTGCAGAAGCTGGATCTCCTGAAACCTAGCCAGGACCGTCGCCATCGTCTCCTGGGAGCGGTGGTATGCTCCCATGATGGAGGAGAGGGCCTCGTGGAGAGTGGGTTCCCTGGGCCTGTCCCCCCCCCTGTCGCACAGCAGCCCTCCCAGTTCCCCTGTTTCCCTGGGCCTCTGTCCCCTGGACCGTGTGCCCACTACCACTGTCCCCAGGTCCCTGTTTTTGTTGGGGTGGTGGGTTAGCCTGGGTTCCCTGTAGTGGTGGACACACCGCTGATTGACGTGTCCTGGGGACAGAGGTATGGGCCCACTGGGTGGGTGCTGTGCTGGTGTTCCCAGAGGGGGGAAGGTCTACTGTGGCCTGTGGCTGTGTGAGGGGAACCGACAGTCCAGAGGTCCCCGATGGCCCGGGTGGTCATCTAGATCCAGGGAGACAGAGCTCTGTCCTCACTGTGGGCCTCTTCTGGGGGTGGAGGGGACATTTGTGGACCCTCCTGCGCGGTGACGTGGCGTTCGGGTCCTGCAGGGGCATAAAAGCATGGTTATTGCTTCTGTGTGTGTCATAGCGTGCAATGGGTGGGTGCCCGTGTACCCCAGTGCTGGCATTCCTTTGTGGGGGCTGTTGTGACGGTGGTTTGGGGCGGGGGTTTGTATGTGTATGTGCAGTGGGCATGCTTAGGTGATGGGTGTCCATGCTTTGTGGACGCATGCAGGGCTAGCTGTTGGGATGGGTGGGTTGTGATGGTGAGAAAGTTGCAAGGAGTAGGATGTGATGGGGGTGAGGGTGAGGGTGGGGGTATGAGTTGGCATGCAGGTGGGGTGGGGGGGAGAAGTAGTTAAGATTTGCCTTACCAGAGTCCATTCCTCCGCCTACTCCTGCGAGGCCCTCAGGATGCAGGATGTTCAAGACTTGCTCCTCCCATGTTGTAAATTCTGGGGGAGGAGGTGGGGGTCCGCCGCCAGTCTTCTGCACCGCGATGTTGTGCCTGGATACCATGGAACGCACCTTCCCCCGTAGGTCGTTCCACCTCTTCCTGATGTCGTCCCGATTTCTTGGGTGCTGTCCCACAGCGTTGACCCTGTCCACTATTCTGCTCCATAGCTCCATTTTCCTGGCAATGGTGGTGTGCTGCACCTGTGCCCTGAACAGCTGTGGCTCTACTCGTACAATTTCCTCCACCATGACCCTGAGTTCATCATCAGAGAACCTGGGGTGTCTTTGCGGTGCCATGGGGTGGTGTGGGTGATGTGTGGGGTGGATTGTGTGCTGCTAAGTGTGGTGATGTGTATTGTTGTGTTGTGTGAAGTGCGTGCAAATATTGCTGGGTGACAGTGAATTGGGCGTCTGGGTGCTCGGATGTCTTTCCTTGGTGCGTGTTCACGAATCTCTAGGAGTGGAGGTTTGTGGGTGATGTGGGTGTGTGTTTTATATTTAATTGGGTGTGTGGGAGTGGTGTGTGTATGTGTCTCAGGTGTGTGCATTTTGAATTGTCCAATGTGGTTGTATTTTGTAAGTGTGTGTGTATTGTGACCGCGGCGGTGTGTACCGCCAATGGAATACCGCGGTTGAAAGACCGCCGCGTGGATTTGTGTGTCGTGATAGTGTGGGCGTATTTCTGTTGGGGTGACGGTGGAGGTTTGGTCATCGCCAGTTTCCCGCTGCCCTTTGGTGTGGCGGACTTTTGTGGATGTCTATATTTTGGCGGTTTGCCTGTTGTGGGTCAGAATGACCGTGGTGGTTTACCGCGGCCGCGGCGGTGTTATGGCGGTGTTATGGCGGTCTTCTGAGCGGCGGTAAGCGCCTTTTACCGCCGAGGTTGGAATGACCACCTATGTGTCACCCCTACTGTGATCTGTCAATCAGTTGCTTCAGACCTATGCCACAGGGCTCGCCTGACCATGCATGTCTGACGTGGGTTGATGAAGATGTCACATCTGGGTGGAATCGACAATAGTAATGTGGGTTCGTTGCTATGCACACACATATCATGGTGTACATTGACATTGTTTTTATCTCTATCAGTATTCCACCCTCCATTTGAATTTTCAACTAATTTATCCATCACATATATCATGACAGTCACATTATTTGAGGTTTGACGTGTTTCTGTTTTGTACACTGCTATTTCTCTAGTTACTTTCATTCTACATAATTTGAGAACTGCTTTTTTACATCAGAAAACCCCACTTGTAGGAAACAACACAAAAACAGCACAAGAATGAAGATTGGAAGCAATGACCTGCTCTGGTCACCCACCAGGTGAGACAGCAAAACCAATCAATTAACCAGTCCTACTCAGGGTCACCTCCCTCCTTCTTCATGTCAGCTTCTAAATGATACAGTGCTTGGATGGCAGAGGTGTGCATCCCATTGTTCATGTCATTAACGGGGATAAATGTACAAAATGATGCCCAAATCTTGGTGCATAATCCACTCTCCATTGTGGTCATCAATTCCAACACATAGGCCCTCATTATGACATTTGCGGTCTTTACCAAAGATCGCCGTGGTGACGGCCGCCAAAAGAGTGCTGCAGAGATGGCAATCCTCCCGCAAGATCATGACTCACAAACACAAAACTGCCAGAAAGCAGCCAAAAGTGCAATCCCGCCAGACCCAACGAAGGCGGGAAAGAATCAGTTCCACCACCCTCTCCGCCACGCCTACAACACACCCCGCTCCAAATAATGACCCACGAATCACCACAGCAGTCACTCAATGGCAGTTACCCATTGGTGGTGTGGACCGCCACAGTCGATTTTGCCACTCCACACCAACAGAAGCCAGCATTGCCCAGATTGAAAAATCCACATCTGACACACATACACACACAGTACAAACCCACCAACAGCATTAGAAAACAAATGCCCCCACAACAACCCACAGCTCTTCACAAACGCCAAAATCTAGCTACACGTTGTCAGCCCACACATTTCCAGTACTGCACACACAAATCACAACCACCTATACACCCTTCATGCATCACACACCACACACCATACATCCTCACCTAACACACACAACAACACTGGACACAATCACTACTTCACAGCATCCCGCATGCTCACACACCCTGCACCCCGACCAAACATTCCACACTCTGCACAACACACACACTACACTAACTACACAATTGCATGTCCCCACAAAAGAACCCCTGTTTCATTGATGAGGAGCTGCGGGTGATGGTAGAAGAAATTGAAAGGGTAGAGCCACAGCTGTTCAGTGAACAGTTCCAGCAGATATCCTTTGCCAGGAAGAATGAGCTGCAGCTGAGAGTCATGGACAAGGTGAACTCAATGGGAACCTATCTATACACAAGGAACGACATTAGAAAGAGGTGGAACGACCTACGGGGGAAGGTGCGTGCAATGGCATCCAGGCACCACATTGCCATCATGAAGACTGGCAGTGGACCCCCACCTCCTCCCCCAGAGTTGACAATATGAGAGGACAAAGTCTTGGCTTTCCTGCATCCCGAGATCCTCACTGGAATCACTGGAGGGCTGGACACTAGTAAGTCACCATTACTTCCCCACCACCACCTACACCTGCATGGCCTGTTGCCCCATCACCCTATCTCCCTTCACCCCACTCCATCCCAAACAGAGAACCACCCCCATAACAACCCTCAACAATTTACCCCTCCATGCCCTACCCACTGGAAGCACATTTCTCCAAGGTCAGCCTTCACACACATCAGTAATGCAAGGACAGCAAGCAGCACTACCAATCCCACAATGAATCACCATAAACACCCAAAGGCAGAAAATCCACACCCACCCTATAGGGAAACCCAGAAATGCTGAATCTGCATCAGAGAATGAATGTAGCAAATATCATACATGTCCACAGGTACCCCAGCAAATGTCAGCTGGCATCATGTGCCACGTCAACCCAGTCTTGCACCAGAAGAAGGTCCCAGTGATGACAG
The DNA here is from genome assembly GCF_031143425.1 of Pleurodeles waltl. NCBI lineage: Eukaryota > Metazoa > Chordata > Amphibia > Caudata > Salamandridae > Pleurodeles > Pleurodeles waltl. The sequence continues at coordinate 1,026,953,293 of NC_090448.1, read as the reverse complement.
CAACTCTGGATGCCTGGATCTGGAAGATCTCCTTGGCCCATCTGGAACCGCTGGTCAGTCAGACACCACAGGCAACACCCAGTTTACCCCAGAGCACCCCACATTGGACTCCACTACCACAGCAGCCCCCCAAGTCCCCAAACCTCTGTCCCCAGGATGGTCAATCAACAGTGTGCCCACCTGTACATGGACCGGAGTCAACGCCTCACAGACAAGACAAAGAAGATCCTGGTGTCAGTGGGAATAAGCACACAGTTCAGGGGACACAGGCACAGGGGGTCAGGGCCAGGGCCAGTGAGAGGCTAGCTGTGCGCGAAGGGGTCGCCCACCCAGAGAACCGACTGCCCAGAAGGCACTGTCACATGTCCAGGGAGCATACCAGAAATCCCAGGACAGGATGGGCCAGGTACTTACCATCTTGCAGGAGAACCAGTTGCTGCAGGGGGAACACCACCAGGAGGTCATGCAACAGATGCACGCCTTCCATGCCACCATGGCCTCCATTGTGGGGGTGCTCAATGATATGGATAGCATCAGGCATGAGTACACAACACACCAGCGGGCCCCTTCCACTAGCCAGTGCACTAACCAGCCCTCCACATCTGCTACAGACAGTGGGCAGGAGGACCTGTCACAGGACTCACAGACCAACAGCACCCCTCCCCCTGCAGCAGAAGAACTATCTCGCAAATGTTTCCTATGACACAGACAGCCACCAGAGACTGTAGTCAAGACCAAAACCAGTGCCATGAAGTGAGCCTCTCCTAAATGTCTCCCTTGGGTCCCACTGAAACACCTTCTTTACCTTGGACTGCCATTGCTCCTTTTCATATGGCCCCATGGATACTGGACCTGTGCTATAAATGAATTGGGTCACTGCACTGAAGATTTCATCACCCTACTCTATTACACTATCCATTCTGTTTCGTCAATTCAATAAACATACTTAAACACAACTGAAGGTTTTGTGATTTAATAACAACAATATCCAATGTTTTGACCTTTCTTATCTTGTGCAAATGTAACGTAAAGTGTGAATCCATCCAATGGACAGTCAATGTGGGGTACACATAACCACTGTGAGAGCATGCCACAAGTCACCATTCACCAAACTGTGTGAAAGCAGTTTGTAGGCATTACGTGAGTTCACAGTAGTGACGACACCAACAACTGCAAAAAGGGAAACAATTAGTGACAGTCAAATGAGAAGTACAAGAAGAAGAGCAACATGAGCCCCTGTAACATAACAGCCTACATTCAGCTGGTCAGTTCAACTCAGAAATGTGCACAGCAATTGACTCCAAACACCAGAAGTGAGGAGAAACAACTCATTTCAGGCCCTCATGCAAGATACCACAGTATTAGCTATGCCATGTTGTCAGTACGTCAATCCCTCCTCTGGACCACCCAGTCTGGGCCAAACTGTCAGGTACAGTAGTGAAGGCACAGAGTGATTGTGTGAGCACCTTGTAACTCACTTAACATTCTAAGCAACAAATGCTAAGTACTGTATAGAATGAGGACACAGTTTGATTTGAAAATGCAATACAGCTAATATATTGCATACTCTGAATAAGCTTTATCACTATCATCACAACACTTGTACGGCTGACCACAGATGGAACAGTGTCAGGTTTCATAATGCACACATTTGTGCTTGGTACATCAGAGCTGCCACACAGCTCTTAATTGTAATGGTGGTGTGAACAGAAGTTCAGTCTTACCTGAGTGTCATTGGAAGTACTGCTGTATCAGATATGTCCTGTTGTCCACATCCTCCTCCTCACCATCTTCATCACTGTCTTCAGTGTCCTCTGCTGCCACAGATGCATTGTCTCCACACCCGTCCTACAGGAATGGCACATGCTGTCTGTGGGCCAAATTGTGAAGCATGCAGCAGGCCACCACTATCTGGCAGACCTTTCCAGGGGAGTAGAGTAGGGATCTACAAAAAATATGGAGGCAGCTGAACTTGGCTTTCAGTAGCCCAAAAGCTCTTTCGATGACTCTTCTGGTCCGTCCATGTGCCTCATTCTATCGAATCTCTGCCCCTGTCCTCAGACTCCTCACTGGAGTCAACAGCCAGGGTAGGTTTGGGTAGCCGGCGTCACCTAGAAATAGTGAGAAACACACATTACTTGTGTACAACAGCACAGAGGAAAACTCCAGGTGGCATACAGTGACATACATTGTGTGAAACATCACGCTCACCAATGAGCCAGACTCCTCTCTCTCTGTAGTTGTGCCAATATTCTGTGGGACACTGCTGGGCCTCAATATGTAGGGATCATGTACAGATCCTGGAAACATGGCAGTAACATTGGAAATATACTGATCTGAAAGGACACCAACTGCACATTTATAGAATGGTCATTCTTCCTATTTCTGTACACCTGCTCATTTGTCCTGGGAGGGACCAAAGCAATATGGGTCCCTTCAATGGCCAGAATCACATGTGGAATGTGTCATATTGTGTAGAAAGCAGCCTTCACAGAGGGCAAATCACCACTGCGGGGAATGAGATATAGCTGCTCATGTGTTTCAACAAAACAGTCAAGACTCTATTCAGCACCTTAGAAACTATTGGCTGTGTCGTACCTGCAGCCAAGCCCACAGTCATCTGAAATGATCCACTAAACAGGAAGAGGAGCACTAGCAGCACCTGTACTGTATGTGGTATAGCAGTAGGACTAAAAATAGCAAAAATGAGATCTGGCTCCAATTGTGCACACAGTTCAATGATTGTGGCCATGTCCAGACGATAGGTGAGCATAATACCGTGTTCCTCCAGCGTAGCCAAGTCAACTAGGGGTCTGTACACGGGTGCATTCCTTCTCCTCCTCCGCAGTGGTTGGTATCTAACCAAACCAAACATCACAAGTGTGTGACAGCAGGAAGGATAGAGTACAGTAAACAGAGCTGTTTCATACATTGCAGACAACCAATGATTGGAATCTGCACTGGTGCACTCTACATGCAAACGGACTTCTGACACCATACATTCTTAATCTTTTGCCATAGTGCCTCAGATGTAGTTGAAGTTGTGTGACTTGATTAGTAGCAACACATTTTATATGTTTTGTCAACTACTCTTCAGCAAGCAGTGCACTAGAATGAGATCTCATTGAAGATCCAGAGTCTCCCACCCATCCAAATTATGTAGACGGTTTGGAATTGGCATGTTGTGTACCATCCATACTTATCCCGCACATTTAATTGGCTGCCATGTGTACTAATATCAGGAAATGGCACCCGCCTGCCCTGCATGCAGAGAACAGGTGGAAGTGGTCTCACTCCGCCAGAGTTTGGCGTCATGGCGGAGGGCGGTCTGAACCGCCATGAGAGTCTTCATTGGTTAACAATGAAGTCTATGGAGTACAGGGGCCAATGATGATCACCTCCGGTGGTGATAGTGTTTACCGGCGTGGACGTGACTGCCATTTTCAGTAGCCCAAGTCACTCGACTCCTGACTCAACATCTCCACTGCATGTGCTGCTGCATCCTGTGTCTGGAACCCACAATGGCCCATGCTAAAGTGGATAGGGCCCCAGCCATTACATCTGAAGAACTGGAGAAGCTTGTGGATGGGGTCCTACCCTTGTATGGACAGTTGTGTGGGTCTCCAGATCTACAGGTGAGCATCTTGTGGGTATTTTGAATGTAACATGGCTGTATGTAGATGTATGTGTATCCAGGTAGTGTGTCCTTTAGGGAGTGCTCTTTTTGCTGCATGCAACGTGTGCGCAGAGATATGAGTTATGTGTGAGATGAATGTGGGATCAATGCAGTATGTAGTCCATTGCTGTAACAGAATGTATTGTGTAGTTAATGGTGTCCTTCTGTCTGTGTTTCCTATGCAGGTCAGTGTCCGTCAGAAGAAAGGGTTATGGAGTGGCAAGGCCAAGGATGTGCGGACCCTGGGAGTCCATAGCAGCCATAGCAGGCAGAGAAAGAGGTGGGAGGACCTGAGACACTGGGCCCGGAAGACCGCAGAAGCTGTAATTGACCCTGTGCTCCCTTTCTTTCTCCCCACCTCCTTCCTTTCTTTTCTCCTGTCCTTGTGTGCATTAGCATAACCTGGTGAAGGAGCATGAGCACCGGCAAGTGGGGGGGAGCTGCAGCCCACGGGACCCAGGAGACATTGTCCACCGATGCCAATGGGACCAGTGGGTTGGAGGGCAGGGGAGCGGAGACAGGAGCTACAACAACAGACTCTGATTCCTTTCCCAATGGAAGCTCCCTGGTGGTGGCGTACCCTCAGGGACCACCCCAGCATCATCATCTACCACCACCCCTGTACCTGCACCGCCCTCCCAGTAGCCCCCCACCCATTTATCCGTGCCTGCTCACCCAGGAGGGTGGGCGTCTCCTTTGCCACAGGCACCTCAGCCCCTGCCCCAGTCAGCCCTGCTGCCCTCACTGAGGAGGCCATTGACCTCCTGAGAGCAATCTCTGTAGCGCAGTCAACCATAGTGAATGTCATCCAGGGGCTGGCATCCCAGATGCAGCAATGCAATGCCTACCTGGAGGGCATTCACAGTGGCTTGGCTGCCCTACAGGGATCATTTCAGGCTCTGGCCTCCTCTTTGATGGCAGCCAGTGTCCCTGGTGCTTCCGTCCCCCCTCCAACTACCTGTACCCAGTGCCACAGCCCTCTCCCCCACCCATCCCAAGCACACAATCAGACCAGCATGCACCTGTCAACAGACAAGACATGAAAAGACAAGCACAAGCACCACAGATCGCACCATAAGCATACACACAGAAGCACACACAACAGCAGCCACTGCCTCCACTGTCTCTCCCTTCACCTCCTTCCTCACAGTTACATCTGCACTCACACCTGCAAGCACTGCATCCTCAGTCCCAGATCCTGCCGCCTGTTCAGCCTTGCCCACAGTCACCACAACAGCAGACACGCAGACTAGCTCCCCATTCACCACAAGCACAGTCACCACCACTACCATCACAACCACATACAGCACACCCACCTCACTTGCAGACATCACCCCAACATACATGCACATGACCTGTTTGCCCTCTCCGCTCCTCCCAAAACAAATAAACGCTCCCACTCAGACACTCAACAGCCATTCACCTCACACACGTGCACTTTACATGCACCAACAACCCAGTCCAGCACACCTACACCTCCTACAACCACTCCCTCTACCTCCACTCACAAACCTCCTCCCACACTCCACCCCACTGTACTTTTCCTTGCCTGCCTTGACCTCTTCCCCCTCTCCTGACCCACCCCGTGTTGTCCAGAAAAGGAAGGTCCCATTCGCCCAGCCCTGCTCCCAGTCCTCTCGCGGACAACCTGGTGTTACACATGTCCATCCCCCGCTAAAAACCCTCCCACTATGGGGCACAGGGCAGCAACTCCGACCCCCCAATCCAAGCCCACTACTCCGCCCTCTAAATAGAGGAGCAAAGTCCCACCCCCTCCCAAACCCAAATCCAAGGACCCCCTTCCAAGAAAAAGACACCCCTATACACCCACCCACCCCCTGAAGTGCTTGCCTTCCATATCGATGTCCATGCCTAGTGGAGTCACTTGGACTGTCAGGAGTCAAGTTGGGCATCTCAGGTTGCCATGTGTAGTGGCATGGACAATTTTGGACTGGCCAATGGCCCTTTGTGTATATAGTTCATTGATTTTAATGTGGTTGCTATTCCAACCGGAATACAGTGGTTGGACCAAAGGTATTTCTCCTGGCTTTCTTTACTTGTGGCTTCTATTGTTGTTGTACTTTTCAGCGGATTGCTCCCCGTGTTTGGTATGTGTGTATGGTGTGGGTTGTGAGTGTAGGTGTGTCCCTCTCCCCTCCCTCCCTTGTGTGCTAGGTGGCTGTACTCACCGTCGTCTTCATTGGCATCGCTGCTTCTGGACTCCCATTGCATGGTACAGCATCAGGAGGACTTCCAGTTCGGGTTCCATGGTGGCCACGGACTCCTCCGTGTCCCTGGAGGTGAGTGTCTCCTTTTAAATGGGTCGTTTCCATCAGGCTTTTCATAGTGGTGGTCCCGCCCTGGAAATCCTGGTGGTCTGCTATGTCGTAATATGGAGGGCAGAGAATGGTGTTCCGCCGGCCTGAAGATGGCAACCGCAGTGGTAGGTGGCCGGACCACACCAGCAGTTCAGGCGGTCCATTGGCTGTATATGGGAGGGATCACTGCCATGGTCTTTATATGGCGGTCTTCCCTGCCATTGCTAGCATGGCTGCCAGCTGGCGACCAATGTCTTAATGAGGGCCATACTGATGTTACATCACCATGAGGCGGACATCTTTTAGTTCTTCCCTGATAGCATTTAGGCCAGGCTCAGTACCATTGATCATTTTCAACATTTCCACTTGGTTATCTGCAACCAACGGGCATTTTCTTTTGTCTGTATGGTGAAGACCCTTGCACGTTTACTCGAGAGTCAGTGTTAGTATGAAATCTACCAGAATGTCTTTGTACTCAGACCAGCCAAAATATTCAGCAGTTTTATTTTCTCAAGCCTAATGCAACAGAGTTGTTTTCTTCTGTAGCAGACGTTGGAACAACTCAGAAATGTCTTCTCCAGGGATGACCAAGGTCAGGGAGTGTATGGTCATGAGGGAGCAGATGCCCTGCCAACCGGGTATGATCGAAGCATAGGTGAATTCTCTGCACTTCCAGTAGAAGTCCATCAATGCAGAGATGCTCAAGTGCATATCTGGTACGTGCAGTTCTCATTTGTGAAGAGCGGAATTGTCCCTTTTTCTCTGAAACACAATGAATGCAGTGCAGGTTTCTGTATGATTAGGTGTTGCCCCTTCCCCTCCAACCATATGGACCTATCTAAGTCAGTGCCCCAGATTTCCTAACATGGGGTATCTATGCTAGTATTCAATCCTCGCCTTTGAGACTGGTTTCCCCTTGTATCGTTAAGGTGGATGTCTTTATATGGGAACTACATGTCTGGGGTCCATTTGTTATTGAATAGGACTACCCCAGCTATGCTGACGTCCACCCTAGGGCCACAGACAGAGGTGAGAGCGGACGTGGGTGTACAATGGTGTGGTGATTTTGCTACCTCAAAGAAACTATTTTCTGGAACGTCTCAGGGCCAGACAGTGTCTTCCCCTGTAGTGCCTTGCTGTAGTGCCTTGCTTGCACATCCTGTCTACCTCGGTTTGAATATCGCTAGACTTGGTTTAAAGCTACAGTGGTGTGAGATTGGTCTCACATCTAGTGGCGGTTACTACTACCCTATGGGGTTCCACTCTACTAGGTTGTAACTTGGCCCATATCCTACATAGGTACAGATGGATAAGGTATTTTTCTTTCTTGAGGGCTATCTTCTGGCATAAATGAAGCCTATCTGCGCCTACAGTGTGTGGTGTCAGTACACAGATGTAGCATGGACTGGCTGATGTCTGGGTCCTCACGGTGATCATGTGCTGATACCATTTGTTGTGTAAGAGTGTGCTGTGTAGTGAGTGTGGAATACTAACATTAGGTTCAGAGTAATTGTAAGTGATGTGGTAAAGGCCACTATGCAAGCACTGTAGAAGTGCTGAGGTGGACACTCTGTGACTAGGCAGATTTCTGGCAATGGATGGATGTGGCCATATCCAAAGCAAACTGACAGAGTACAATGGTACAATAATACATAACCTTTGGTATTTTGAAGGTCTCAGAATTGATTCTTAATGAAACATCTGTGGTCTTATGGTTGCTTGTGAAAAAAGAGTTTGTAGAAGAATGTCCATAATAACAGTCCAAAAACAGTTTGCGATCTTTGGGCAATCTTTAAGAAAAATTTAGAAAAAATTGATGTACGGTGGTACTAAGGAATGGTTAGTGTAAAAAAAATGACGCTAACCACTGTGACATGCTGTAAGTAAAAAGGATGCTAGTGCAGCAAAAGTGGTGTCAGAACGCTTTTGCTGCATGTTTTTTGATGCAAAATAGGTTAGCGCCATACTTAACAGCATTACTGTCAAAAACATGCAAGCTAGAAAAAAAAATCTGAAAACAAGATGTAGAATGGAGGCCAGGAGAGATCCCAGGGAGATCTCAATCAGCCAAGTACCAAACAGAAGGATCCAACAAAGTCCCAGGAAAAGGATAAGTGAAAGCGGAAGTGTCACTTTAGTGAGGAGGAGCATGCCATCTAAATTGCCAATAGGTAGGAGAGAGGCTATATGGCAGGCAATAGTAGATAAAGTCAACAGCTTGGCAGAGGTGAAGAGGGCTGGCACTGATTGAAAGATGCGCTGGCACGATTGCAAGCACAAAACTAAGGAGAAACTGTCCAGGAACCGAAAGGAAGCACTGCAGACTGGAGGTGGAACTTCTGCACCTCAGGAGGACCTGGATGGGCTAGAGGAAATGGTGGCAGTGGTCATCCCTGAGGCTCTGGTCTCGGGAAATGTAGACTTGAAAAATTACCACAAATACAGGGTAAGTTGTAATCTCACAAATGGCAAAAAGGGGAGGCACATAGGACATACTCAATGCATGCTAAAGGGTCTCATCAGGACACATAGATCCAGAACCAAAACCAACGGAGCCTCACTTTTAGCGATGCTCTGGTGGCACTATGCACTCTGACATATACACAACGTGGTCTTAAGCCACTTTCTGTGGCTTAACACCACCTTGTAAATGTGGCCCTTACACATGCAGCACTTTGCCTGGAAGGCGCATGCAATCTGTGTGGCTGTGCCACAACAACACCCTTTGCATATTGTTGTTAGCCCAGATCCAAGACAACATGTCCACCAGAGACTCTGACTAAAGTCAACACCACCCCAGGGGTAGTGTCAGGATGGCGCAACAAAGAAAAATGTGTTTCATCCTGCTCATGTCATTGCCCTTTTCACACATATAAATCCAACCAACCGAGCCATAATATACTGTTTATGGGCAGGAAGGGACAACGTCCTGCATATAAACAATTTATACCCTCAATGCAGGTACCCTTTCAATATGGTGCAAGGATGCCTGTGTTGGTGCAGGGAGAACAAATCTGTGCAGGTAGTGGGGGAAACACAGGGGTGTGCCATATTTCAGAAAACACAGCACCTCTCTGCATTACAAAAGTGGTGCAGTGCGGTGCAGCTATTATTGCCGCAGCACCAAGCTGCACCACTTAAGAAAAAAACAGGGCTTCAGTGTGCAGCATGTGGAACGCAACCCGCACAGGGTAACTCAAAAACAACTTTCACACACCTCTGCGCCATTTGGTAATGGTCACAAATGTGAAGTCATGCAACACATGGGTCATGTCTGTGATCATTATTCGTGCTGCTGTATGTGTGAATGGTTGGTGTTGTGCATAAAGAGACATCATCATGCGTAAGAACTGAGACAAGTGGCATCAATTTTGAACGACCAGCACAATGTCACTAGCCCGTAATGCAACTGTACCATCATACAAATAGTTGCCCATGTGGATCCAAGCTGCCCATTCCCCTTGTACCACAATTCTCAAAATGAATGCATTGATCCACATTGTACATCATTACAACAACATATGACTGTGGCAGAGATGCTGCATGCAAGGAAATGTCCCAAATTAAGGGAGGGACGAACTAACGGGCAGACAATCCATAATGGTTGCACTGTGCCATCCAATTAGCACATGTATGGGGCCTGCTAAAGGCAGATGGCTAAGTAACACAAGCATTGTAAGCTATGGACCTACCTGTGCTGTACTGCAGTTGCGCTATCAGACATGGTGCCAATGCAGTAAAGCACCAAAAGAGTGACAACAAACATAACACTACTGTGGGAATGCCCACCATGGTGAATAGGAAGGGGAATGATGTACCACCATGGTGTCAGTGGCAGGGATGAGGGGTCTGCAAGGAAGATGGTGGTGAGGGAGCAATGCACAAAATACCTTGAAAGGTTGCCCAAACACATACATAACAACCTGGGGTCTGTAATATGTCACTGAGCCTCCAGTAGCTAGTAAATGATGAGCCATGTCAACAGCCACTATAGTCAAAGATTGACATTTCACTATCTTATTACAGAGGATGATGCCTTACCTCCTGCCTACCTACCGGTCCTGGATTTCACAGATGACATGGATGACCAGCTGCTGACCATCAATGAATAGACTCTCCAGGATGTCCTAGGTTCCCTCCAGACACAATCTTCAGTCACAGGAAGGACACACAGCTTTGTGGGGTCTCCACATGAACCACCCAACTGTCAACACAAAGCAACAACCAGTCCTGTCACAGCCCTGAACTCCAAGGACCCAGACATCATCTTCGAGAGGACAGTCTTAGGAGTCTAGGGGGAGCAGGCCAAGCAGTTGTGGGTGGGTCTGGAGACCATGGCAGCCAGCCTAGAAGGAGGGCAGAGGTGCCTCAGTCCAAATAAGGACAACTAAGCTGCCATCAGAGGCCGCTATGTGGACTCCAGCAGTCCCTGGCCGACATAGCTGCTTTAATGAGGCAGAGGTTACAGCAATTGCCCTCCCAAAGTGGCAGCAGCATGATAGACAGCAGGCTGGGGCCTATACAAAACACCCTGGAGTCCATACTGTGGGAAGTGGCCTCCCTCAGGAAAAACATGTCTGCCTACCACTGTGATGTTTCTGCGGTTTTGAGAAATCAGCAGTTCATCCTTGCTGGAGTGATGCCGTATTTGTTCCCACAAATGGCAGCTACCAGGACCTTTCATTTCAAAGCACCATCCATGGCACAGGAGGCACCACACACATCACAGGATGAAGATGTGGAAGGAACAACATTCACAGAGGAAACAACCTGGTAGTGCCAGTCTGTGCCACATGGACAGTATCTCCTTAGTTCTGTGCTTAAGATCATGCCAGTGTTGTGACAGCTGACGTGTGCCTTCTTCACTCAACCACTGTTGACTTATCTGATATAGATAGTCATTATCTCAATTCCTACCTATGGTCAATTTGGACACCTCCCCACTAATTCACACTTCTCCTGCCCATGTCTCATGACATATCCCTGACCCCTGGACTATGAATCTACAACAAACGGCTCAGGAACTTTCATGGAGCTTGTGAAATTGACATTCTATTGCTTTGGAAAATGTACTTGCACATGTAAATAAATCTCCATATACACATGTATCATGTCAAAGTTTACTGTGATCCATCAACTCACCTAAATGTATGCATTGTGTGAAGCTATGTCAATGAGGACAGAACCTAATTACATGTGTGGCTTACTGTCAGACACAATGTCACACACTAGTTCTCTAGCATGAAAAAAGCTGTCTGATGGTGTTGTGGGTTACAACCATCTTACAGAGTCTTAAAAGCATGTAATGCACACATATTCATGAAGTTGTCATACAGCATTATTGGGTCCAAACCAAGTGTCTGAAAGTTTTCCCTGATGGAGGCACCAGTGTAACTAATATGTGTCAAACAGAAGAGGCATATTTGATCAGTGACTGGCAGCTGTCAGTGTGCCAAGATACATACCCCAAATAGATTTCAGAAATATGTGCCAGCCTTTGCAAGATTGCTTCGGACAGACCTGTAAAAGATTCTGTATGTATACACAATGTGAATGTCAGGAACTGGGCATGACAAATGTTTTGAGTAGCTGATGTCATATTGCAGCCAATCTTAGAGCTCATTGGTCATAGAGTATACCCATAGTCATACAAGTAAATCAATACAGAAAGCATACCCTAAGGCATTCCTCTAATTTGGCCAGTGCACACATGAGAACACCCAGACAATCAATCAACATGGAGACCTATTTGTCTAAAACTACCAGCATTTCTTGAATTATTAAAACAACACCTTATTAAAACCTCACCTAGACACTATCCTATACTAAACTAACCTAGACTAACTTATCTAAACTTACCCCTAAAGATATTGATCCGAACCTAAACGTATCTGAAACATTTAACGCCACAGACTAAACATTGTCCCCCTAGCCCCCTTAAGAGACAAGATACGTGTAGGACAACATAAACTAAGGCTACACATATACTAATCTAACCTATATCCTAAACAAATGTATACTTTTTTGTGATTTTTTAAAAAGATTTTTATTTTTTTAAATGTTTTTTTATAAACATAGAACCCCATACATAACCCTTTACCCAACCCCCAAAACAAACAAAAAACAATACTAAAACCCACCCCCAACTATACTTTATCCTACAACTAACCTGATCTATTTAACTAACCTATCACTACCCACCTAAAACCCACTAAAGCTGATAACAATATTCAACAGGAGAAGGATAGGAACAGAGAGGCTGTGAAGCACGATGTTCAGCGATCTTGAGCTTCTTCTTACAGAACTTCAGCAACCTGTTATTCCTTGCGTTGTCCTTCTCTAGCTGGCCTAATCTTGCCAGTATGGCTGCCATGTCCCTCCTCATTCTGCTTCAAAGTTTGAGGAAGTGACTGCTGTTGGTGACTGTTGCAGTGGCTGAGTGGGCATAGGTGCTGATGATGTTGAGGAGGTTGGATCAGCTGAGTCCCCCGACCCCAGATGTTGTGCCCGATGTGCCCTACCTAAATTTGGCCTGTTTTGGTGGTCCCCTATTTGGAAAGCCAAGCCTCCGAAGATTTCTCACGCTGATACTTCCTGGACATCTTTCGGTACCCTGCTTGTACCTCCTTGACATGGTGGAAATGCTCTGCCCTCTTTTCAAAAGCACGCTTCTGTGCTGTGGTCATAGAGGCAGCTAAAACATGAGGAGAACATGGCATCAGATACTGCATTGGGTAGAGGTAGACCAATCATACAGTGTACACAGCATCCTCAGATAACACATGCTCTCCCCCAGACATTCCACAAGAATGTAAATCGCCAATTCCAGACAAAACTTCCTACCAGCCATCTACCGTATCATGTACATGTCTCTGGGCTAACGGCTATCCATTGTTGACCATTAGGGACCAGATGTAAGTGGACTACTGCTTCCATGTGCAATGTTTGTGTCATCATACTAGTAGGCATCAGGTGGCCCAACAAGGCCCAAATCCCTGTGCCATAGTCACTAAGTTGCCCAATGCATGCACTTTCCGCTACATCAAGAGTTGGCAGGGATCATGGATGCAAGGTGGGGTTCAGGAAAAATTGGCACCGGGAATTCTAAGGAATGCCAATGCATTATTCATGTGTCATTAGGTTAACACCTGCTCAGAGCAGCTGTTACAAGGGGGAACACCATTGCGTACAATGGGCCCCTATGTACAGTTCAGGGTTAGTGCCCATATCGTTTGCTCCCTACCCTGTGGTATGGTGTACAAAATTACTCATGTGGAGCACACATGGTGGCTGTATGGGTGCCCTAAGGGGCACAGGAAGAGTGGCACTGCACTGGGTGCAGCTACAGTATTCCTTCCTATTTAACCACCTGTGTACATGCATGTCTAACATCTCCTAAGTATCAGGTATACACTTAGCATACACATTCTATAAACAATTGATGTGACCAAGCTCACTCACAATTATCATGATGGGTAGACCATGTTGGTAAATACGCACAAATCTAGTTTGCTACAATCCGTAGACATGCACCACATCCATCTGGTGCAGAATTGTATTCTCATTGTGTACTCAACTGATTGTTGGCCAGCACAATCTACTTGCACGGTCACTGCCTCACTTAATATCTGAAGAGTAGTGAGGCGCTGGTAGTGCAAGTGTTTCCTATATAAGCCCCCAAGAGACCTCAGCACATGTATATCATCTGTACCATTTCCTGAGTAACTTAAAGCAATGTGTGGCACACAGTGCTATAACAACAGCCCGGGATAGTGTAAATATAGCAAAGTGTTGAGGAATGGATAGATAGATCCTTGTTTCTTGCTTCTTAAATGTGTGTCCCATTTGAAGATACACAAAGTAGAGGTAAAATGCCATGGAAATTTGCTTCAGTGCACATAGGTGTCCCTTCCTTCATATTAACTAAATACCATAACGGTTGTCTTGGCACTACTATTTGGGCTGCATATTGCCATTTTACACTGTTAATATCCTAGAAGGGATACCTACCTGCACATAGACAATCCCCTCAGCACAGACACACTTGTACTGTGGTCCACGTATGCCTGCAGTGAGTTATGTGCTGGTGCAGGCGCAGATGCAGGCCTGCCCCTTACTCTTGGTGACACCAGGTAGGGCTGTATTACAAATTCAGGGCAGCAGAGTGCTGCTGATGTTGGTACAGCACTGCCCTGCACCTATTCAACACATATGTTGCACATAGTAATCACACAAGAACATGCACAGATTTGACTGTCAGATATATGTACGTGTTTCAGATACATATGTATACCAATATAGGGGGACAGGATAATGGTCAGAGGCTAAAATATTGACTCTTATATTAGATCTATGTGAAGAAGCAGCCAACCACCCATTTGCTTGCCTATTTACATACACATGATGCTAACACATAACTCCATCATGTGCATGCCATATGCAGCACATGGCACCCAATGGTGTATGTCAGAGCTCTGATGTTGGGAACCATGCCAGTATGGTTGCCCTTTGACTGTTTGGCACCATACATGTATACGCTACATGTGCAAAGCAGAAATGGGCTACTTTATGACATGGGAACAGTCCTGTAATCAGCCAGTCTTAGGCAGATATATAAGTTGACTCCAATGAATGAACAGTGTAACCAAGTTGATGTTGAATTTTTTGGGTGCACCTACATCAGGAATACACAGCTTCCATTCCTCAGGCCTGGCTCTGCCGTCATATGGCATTAGCCTTTCACACTGCCACAATGCTTGCACTTATTGTACATATGGTTAGGTAGCAGTTGCCTCCATTGGCAACATTACCTATAACAATACTTAGACGCAGATGTAGCATCATGAGGTATTCACTCCTGCTTACATCTGTGTAAAAGTCATATCACTCTGCAAATACATGACTCTCAGCACATACACACTTAGAACTGACAGTACTCCTGTGTCATGTTTCCCATCACTTCAGCTTTACCTACCTCATTTACACAGTTGTAATGACCATGATGGACATAGACTTTTGTGCTTATGAAACATGTACCCTTGCACCATTGCACATGTGTGTCTGATATTTGACACTTTATGGGGTATATGTGATACACAATGTACACAAAGATGAATGTGCAAATAGTCTGCATCCAGTGATTTATTTGGTGGTCGGTGCACACAACTCAAAATATCCGACATAGGTGGTGGAGCACCATGCCCTACCACAGCTTCCGCGCCTCAGTAGGGGAGCCCTGGATTACCCAACCACCCAATCTCAACATCATGGGGAGGTAGTGTTTTACCAGACAGTTCATCTCCACTCACCCTTGGTGCTCTTCCCTTCCCTAACATATTGAAGTTTCCCTCCACTGCAAATACAATAGCCTCAAAGATAATAACACACCACCCCACCTAGCCCCAAATACCCCAACAGACTACATTACCCCAAGACAAACACCTGACAATACAGTAACAATGACAGGACAAAAACACTACACATGACACAGCAAATAACAAAGTGCACAGGACAGCAACAGGACACAGCACAAAACCCTCAAAATCCACCAGCACCAGCTCCCCACACCCTCTTACAATCACTGACAAAAATACTGTAAAGTAAGAGTGAAAGTGAAATTACTCTACTGTGTATGCAGCAAGGAAATCCAGTTTCATCACATCTTGGGTGTCTGCGTGACGTTTTCTGGTATGCATAGTTTTTTTTTTTATTGCATTATGGTCATGTGTGTTTTCCTGTCGACTTGCGATTGACGCGCAGTGGCCTGGGGTCAATTTGTTGAATAGCTAAGTATGAAGTGTTGGCGTTTGCATTAAAACTTTTGATGCATGACAGGCATGCGTGCTATTCCTCCACCTGAAGGCTCACAAGACCTGTCAACTTGTGATTGACGCGCAGGGGCCAGGTGTCATTTGTTTTAATAACGTATTGTGGATTATTGCCGTTTGCTTCAAAATAATTGATGCATGATGGCACTGAGTGGATTTTGTTGGGAAGTGCACCCAGATTCACATAACTTGTTACAGGGACTATGCTTGTATGTAGTTAATATTGTATGGCCATGTGTGTGTGCATGCTCAGTGATATTGTCACTGTAACATTGGAATGTGTTTCCATATGTTTGTGTGTGTGATGCATGCGAAGATTGATACCGTTTGCATTTGTGCATGTGTTGCTACTCTTTTTCCACATACATGTTACCACATGTGTACTGGGACTGTACTTATGTTATGTGACACATAGTTGTGGGTAAACCACATTGTCATGTCTGATTTTCACATGTACATTTGACGACACCACGGATATGGTGGGCTATGTCCAATAAAGATTCTTGCATGTAATGCCCTTGACAAACCGTACTCACAGGATGCAGTGGACTAAGGCTGGGTTGACTTCACGTAACCCATGGCAATGTGAGTGCATGTGTGTTCACACTGTGGTGTGTTGCATGTTTCAGGGTTCATGATGCTATGATACACGTGTAACAAATGGTTCCCCATACACCTATGATTCGGGAGATGGTGTACTCACATGTGTCAATGAAGGTTGTTATGTGACGTGTGTGTGGAACGACATGCGTAGTGTAACAAGTGTAATGAATGCCAAAGTTGTGTGTTAGTATGATTTGAAACCGAACAAATGTATTTTACAGCATGGGCATTTGTTGGCCAAAGTTCCATGGCTGTGTAGTCATATCAGTGCCACCTATGTTTTCCTATATGAGAACATATCTGAAGGTAATTTAAGTCTATGTATGATCATGTGATACAAATACATGTTCATTAGTGGAAAATAGACATTTGTCCATACTCCAATTCACAATACCAGGCTTGTACCACTGAAGTGGTACATGTGTGTTGAGAATGCAGACATATGTATGCAAGTCACAAACTTGGTACATACAATTGACTAAAACATGTTTGTTATGACTGTTACATACAATGGCATTCAACTGTGTAGCAGGGTTGCAGTCAAGCAACGATGGCACCTTAGTCATAATTGCTGCTGTGGGACTGTGCCCACTCAGACCTATGGTTGCATGTTTTGACTCAGGTTGACGGTGCTCCACTCAGCTTAGTCTACTCTGCACATGAAATCATGCCACTGACTGCATCATGAGTCAATGCCACCTCAGCATGGGAGTTAGGAGGTGATTTGGTCTTACACTTCTGGCATTATGAAGTCTGCTTAACCATGGTACACATCTTCTACAGCAACATTGTCCAGACATACATGGACAGGATGCTATTTGTGACTTGTGTAATTTGAAGATGTACACATTTTCTTCTACTAGCTATGTAAGAGTTTCCCTCCTGTTTCCAGGCTTTTCTAGATTACATGACTTCCACATGACAGTACACCAGCCACAGCACTTTTGTAGTGTCCAAATGACCTCCCTATGTTGCATCTCTAAGAGTATGAGGGAGTCTCTCAGCTGTACTTCCACATCCTTTGGTGTACATGGGCATGCACTTACATCTGCATTCCACAACCTATGTCACGTTCACCATGAGTGTATAGTGTTGTTGTGTGAAGTAATCTCAGCTATGAATATTTGATTTGGTACATGCAACATGTCTGTCTCCTTCTTCACCCATACAATTTAGGATGGGTCTGTGACATGTTTGGACATTACTAGACTTAAATGCACACCCCTAACTGGAATGCCATGTGGGAGACCTAGACATTTTATGGTGTTTGTCCCAGTAGGTCACGTTCTCTTGGTCAGCCATGTGAGTGTCAATGAGCGGTGTCTTTTCATATGTGGTGGGTGATGATATCATGCAGACTATACTGGATTACCTTGCAAACACATATCAACCATTGTAGGTATACACCGATACATCAGTCTTCACATGTATTTCCATATTAGCTGCAGGCATGTGTTAAGACTACACAATTGTGTGACATGTGTGTAAGAATGTACATTGGAAGTGCTACAGAATCTGCCTGCATTCCACCCACACATTCATGTGGTGGTGCTTTCTCCCTTTTTGTTGATCATTCCAGGCTATGGGGCACATGTGTGGAGAGTCGATCAGCACCCATTGCTGCTCCACTTGTCTTACGACCCTTAGCACACTCCACAGCCAACATGTGTGTTTTATATGTATGAGAGAGCCCACCATGTGGCAGGGTTGGGGCCAATAGTGCTCACAGTAAATAGCACCATTGATAAACAGTGCAGAGTTAGGTTAAAAGTATTGCCCCTTACCCTGACCAGTCCATGATGGTCCATTGATACAAATGGTGTTCCCCCTTGTCACACCTGCTAAGTGTGGGCCTGAAATGTGACGCTGTTTAGTTCCCTATTTTGAAGTACACCATTTTGATACAGCTCCTACCGTATGTGCACCTATGTTGCTTACATCCTGCCTGGCATTGCCATGATGTGGTGCAAGAGGTCAGAATAGGCGCTGTGCCTATATTACACCACTTAGTTTTTCTGGTGCATGGATCTAGGCCTTCAACAGCCACATGAACTTGAGTTGTGTGATGCTGTTGTGTGGCATGAAGGCGCTAGACCCTCTTACATCACAACCTATGTTCTACTATTATTTGTAACTGTTGTGGTTTTTACCTGTTCTCTGAGGTATGAACAACTTTCCAATGGTAAATGTGGCAGAGATTGAGTACACCATGGAGAACCTGGTGCAAAGTCATTTAATGGTGATATTTACATGGTGATTTGTGTTGTACAGTGTATAGGTGTAGAAGGTCAGTACAATTTGTTGTCTCCTGCAAACTCTTGCAGCAGTGTTTTGCTGTCCCCCCTCCACCTGTGTGGCACCATTGTCATCTTCCACCTCATTGGGGACATCTGCCAGGTCATCCCAGGGGTCATTAGTCTGAATACATATGTTAAGCAAGATTGCACATGCAAGGATCATCTTGCATACTAAGGGTGGTGCATACAACAGGCTTCCTCCTGTCAGGGCCAGGCACCTGAACCTTGGCTTCAGGAGCCCAATGTCCTCTCCACCACATTTTGTGTCCTTCTGTGCCCTTCATTGTATGCCCGCTCTTCCTCCATTGTCGGTTTGCCAAAAGGAATCATCACCCATGGCTGGATGCCATAACCTTGTGGGCTGTAAAGGAATGTGACAACATGTGTCTGTCATGCATGTTTTGTGGTGTCAAATGTGCCATGGTAAATGCTAGTTTAGGTACAGTGGTGACTCAGACTTGCATCTGATATTGTGTGTGTTCCTGTTTGGTAGGATGGTTGCATTGGTGTGTGGTGGTTGACATATCTATCATGGGGTATGGATCAGGAACCTGTTGATTGTCATATTAAATATGGCCTGACAGTTGGACCAGGCAAATTATGTGTTATGTTGCCATATTTGAGGCTGTGACCTAATGTTAGTTGAACATACCACCTCCTTACACACGTCATTTGCATTGACACTATGGTAGCCCTACAGAGTGAAACTCAGGCCACCATGTTGCCATGTGGCACTATGCATGCACGTAGTGGCCCTTTGTGGCAGATTATGCCTGTGCTAGCCAGCACGCATACAAGTGTGAGATTCACACAATAAGAGAACTAGCAAAATTGGTGCAGACGATTCTCCAAGGTTCCTAGACATGATTTATCACAGAAAATTTCAGCACCTGCACAGAGCAGGTGTTAGAAGGGGGCACACCATAGTTTAGAATGGGCCCCTATGACATGGTCAGGTATGTTCTCAATACTCCTACAGAGTCCAACTATGACATCCATTATCTTGATACTATTGCACATATCTTGCACCATGGTATGCCATTTATTGTATACGTGGGCCACATGGTGGCAGTAGGATGCAACAAGGGGGCACAATTACAGTGGCTCTGCAGTTGATGCTGCACCACTTTCATGTGGCCCTTAGTCCCTTCCTTTTATACCTGCAGATGAGTGATTTTCTGGGACTTTGAACCTATTTTGTGTGTTGTGTGCCATGACACAGGTGTCGTGCCCTGTGTGTAGCATGTGATTCCCACTCTTTTTTCCCTTGGAATAGCTTCTTTGCGCACAGTTTAGTTATTGGCAATTGCTGGCTGCCATACATATCTGCATGTGGATCATGGGCACAGTGCAGCATCAGTGTGTGGTTTGTTTAGTGATGTATGCAAATGTTTTCAGACACCTGTGTGACAGGGGAGTTAATGATGCATCACATGACCATCCTGGCTAAGTCTCATGTCTGCTCATTCACATGCATGTTTGGCCTCTCCCAGTGCATTGTCAGTAGTCCAGCTCCCACAATACCCTGTTGGTACCCTGGTGTCATGTTAGGTGTCATGGTTTGGGAGTTGAGGAATTACTAGGTAGGATTGTAGAAGTGCTGTAAGGTGTCCATCCCTACAGATGGTCATTGATAGCTGGTGATGTTGTATTCCTGAGTGTGCAGCACAATGCACCAGACAGGTGAAGTTGGACACAATGAGTACCTCTGGTATGTTAAGGTGATATATAGTTGGTGATGGCAACACTTGGATTGGATTTGATATTGGTGCCACCGGAGTCTTTGACATGGCCAATGGCATTCACATTGCTGAGCTATTCCTTGTTAGGTGTTATGTGTGTGTGATCTGTATTTAGTTGTCAACCAGTGGACACTTGTAGTGTTTGGGCCAAGATTCTGTATGCAAAGGGGACATAGCTTCACCTGTCTTTCACATGGTGTGCAGGTGAGGTTGTGGCTGTATTATGTACAGATGGGTGTATGTGTGTGTGATGTGCATTGAATGCAGTGTAGTGTGGCATGTGGCATATATATTTTTGTCTGTTCATCTGTACTCCCCTGTCCATGTGGGTTTAGTGTTGTGTATATAGTGTTTGTCCGGTTATTTTGGTATATTGTCTGTGTAATGATTGGTATGGTGGCTTACCTTTGAGTAGGCCATTGCCATGTTGTCCTTCCTAGAACTGTTCATTGATGGTGGAGTGCTGGAATATGTAGGCATCATGGACGCGGCCGGATATTTGTCTAGGATGTTTGTGAGGAGCCCTCGGTGGTCCACAATAGCCTGCACATTTCTAGAATGGGTGTCTTTGCAGTGGAACATGTTAGACATGGGTGCAGTCCATTGCACACAGCACATGTGGGAACCTAGCAATTTGGTAGAAATCTTGCTTGATCTCATGTTGCAGTTGCTTGGTGTTGGGGAAGCAGATGTGGTGGGGGGGTGAGGTGCTTTACACTGTAGGTCCTGATGACATCTTGTTCCCTGAGTGCAAGGATGGTTGTGCGCTGTTGAAATATCCTCTCCCACCTTCTGTGCTGCCTTATTGTCTGCTGTTGTGATGTTTGAGGATGCTGCGCTGGTGCTGGTAGGACCTGTTGTTGTCGCTGTTGTAAGCAGCATGTGCCAAGCTGGAGCATTATTAGTTCCATGTTGTCCAGGGGGTTGCCAGTACGCCTTCTGTGTTTTCCTTATGTAGTAGTGTGTGGGCCTCATTTTAACGCCTGACCAGTCGTTAACATATGATGCTAATCGTACTTTGCGCTTTGCGTCATTTTTTGGGACTGGTTCCTTAATGTGCGTTGTTTTTGCTTCAGACAGTGAATATGACACTAGAGGGCTAACGTCATTTTTTGGGATCGAACGCCTACCTTGCATATCATTGTCGCTAAACGACAGAAGGTGGGTTAGCGCTCCCAAAATATGATGCAAATTCAGATACTTTGTTGCTAGATGGGTTTAGAGAGAAAATCTAAATATATCACTAGGTTAGCGCTGCTTTTGGGTAAAAATGTATGGCTCAAAGGCGGAGCTAAGTTTCCTTGAATATGGGCCTTTGTATTGTACACTTTGACTTTGTTGGAGTTCTGGAAGTTGCTGCTGAAGAGATGGCAGGCCACTGTAAAGGTAGTGCACCCATGGTTAGGATGCAGACCTGTGTGTTGTAGTAAGCCTCAGCAAGGCCTACTAGTGCAAGTGGTTCACCTTTCTCTGTACAAAGTCCTCAGACCATGTAGGAAGAAGTTGGCACAGAAACTGGAATAAAAGACAAAAGTTTATTAACCTCATGAGGTGGTACTACAGTTCAAACAGCACCCTAGGGTAATGTCTGAAGTAGCACACTGAACTGAGAGAGCATGGTCCTTTTATACCCACACAGGGGCTAAAAGGAGATGGTACAATTATGGAAACAAGACTTGTATACATGTAAGGTCATGTGGAAAATGCACAGTCGACAGGTAGGAGGAGCTAACAGTTTCCAAGCACTAACAGCTGCAGACCATACTGAGCATGTGCGAAAGTAAGAGATGCTAAATATAACTTGTCACTAGGCAGATTTCAAGAGCAGTTAACAGAAAGGTAGGACAGAGCACATGGTGAGCACATGGCAGCATGTAGCAGAGAAAATGGCTGCCATGAATACAAAATGGATTCCGCAAAATGTTCACAATAGTTATTAAATACAAGATGTCTTCTGCTAATGCTTAATCTAATCACTGCTAAATTACAACAGACGACCCTTTCAGCATTAGCTGAAGACATTCGTCTTTCTGGGATAATCTAAATATTCATCCTGTATATTTATGCTCATCATTTCAGCTATTTCCTTATCTAACATATGTTGTGCCTTCATTTCTGTAATATTTCTTTTGGTAGGCATACAAGCAGTAATACACATGGAGCAGAACATTGGACCACACTGAATACAGATACAGCATGTAAAAAATATTGCAATTATTACACACAGGATAGTCAGTAGGTTCCAGCCACCAGTCTCTGTATGGATTTCTGCAGCAATTTTATGCAATTTAGATATTGCATCATATACTGAAGGTGAGTGATTTGGGATAAAAACACAACAACTACTACCGATAATTCGACATGCACCACCTCGATCAGCTAATATCACATCTAGTACCATACGATTTTGGAGCGCTAGAATCCTCGCAACTTGGAGCTCCTCAGAAATATTCCCAAGTGCCAGAGCTGCCTGATTGGTAACAGCTTCCACAACCCTAGTCAATTGTCTCACTTTCCTACTGTTTAACGCAACACCTACAAAGGGGAACAATCCTAAATTAAAATCAACATATTGTTGCAGGCTAGTATCCATTTGGTCTACCTCATATTTCCCTTTTATATCTATTGTTAATGATGTCATTGAACAGTTTTAAATCTCGGTGATATGATGCAGGAGCCAAAAACACAGGGGGTAATAGAAAAGATACATAACACACACCTGACCACCCAACAGGTAGTTGGTAATATCCATAGTTACCACAAACAAAATATGTATTATGTGAAGCTGTAAAACTACTATTATTTACACTCTCAATAGTTAAAATCAAGGTACAATCGCTTATCCCTACTGGAATTCGTCCAATGCTTCGTATACATAAATCTGCTTTAGTTTTTGTAACAGAAATCACAAATTGTTCTTTCTTGTCAGAGTCTCGTATATTTGTGAAGACATATGGTATTGAAACATTGTCCGGTTGATACTCTTCCGATTCCCATTTAGTTCCTTTAGCTTGGGGATACCCATCTTTGTCTTGGTAGCACACTTTATTAAGGCGAAAAAGAAGTCTGCCCTCTGTACGTTTTCCAGATGCAAACAAAAGCATGTACCAAGCTTGACAAGAACCATTGTGTGAAAAAGGAAGAGGAATGAAAGGTGTTCCTCCTTTCTTTTGATGCGCAGGTATCATTCCACATACCCAACAGTTAGTAGTATTTGTAGCATTATGAGTATGATGCAACATCTGAATGAAAGTATTATTGAAGTACGATTGACGGTGCTTCTGCTCCTGATAGGGACGCGTAAAGTAATAGTGATCCTCTGGTACTGGAGTAGTGGCAACAAAAAACTCACGAGCAGGAGACTTCTTTTCAGTAAACCAGGTGATTGTTGCTGTAACCACCAAAACAACAACAAACCCCATAATACTAATGATCAATTTGTTATTCATTTTAGCAACAGTGATAATCAACCCTTTCAGAAATGAATTAAAAACAATCGTTGGAGCTCTTATCCCTGGGCAGCCGCTGATTTCTTCACCACGGGCCAAGACGGGTGTCACTACTCTAATGCACAGCTGATCCACCCCCCTTGCCACATTGGCTCTCCGTTTCACTAACCCAGGGCGGTAGCTCAACCAGTCTTTTCAAAACAATTTTCAGATTCTTTCCTTGGTCTCAAATTATATCGCGACACTCCAGAAGTCGTATGGTCCGGGAAGACCTCTGCAGATTCGTCAGGTGATATAGCACGAACTTTCTCCGTAGTCAAAATCTCTCGATGATCGGTCAGCACAGCAGGTTCCACCAAGGTAGGTAGCACTCTCTTGCAGTGAGTACTATGGACCCAATTCTTTCGGTTCGTCACTCGAACTGCTGTCCTTGTAGCAAGGAGCACCTGTTCTGGGCCTCGCCACCTTGGTTCCAAGCTGCTTGATCTTTCAAAAGACTTAATCATCACCTGGTCACCAGGTCGGAGTTCATGGCCTTCACCTGTAGATCTGTCAGGAAGTGCTTCTCGAACCTGTTGATGAATAGAAACCAAATTGTCTGTTAACTGTGCCAAATAATCATTCATCAGGACACAAGGTACATCATATACAGATTTTGGTTTAGGAACTCCCCAAATATTCATTGGTCTCCCAAATACTACTTCATAGGGGCTAAGGCAAAGTCGGGAGTGTGGCACTGACCTAATAGACAATAATGCCAATGGTAATGCATCCGGCCAAGTTAAGGATGTGGAAGCCTGTATCTTCGCTAATTTCAGCTTCAATGTAGCATTATACCTTTCCACCAACCCTGCTGATTGTGGGTGGAAAACCGCATGGAACTTCTGTTTGATCTCTAATCCTTTCAGGACATACTTAATAACTTCCCCAACAAAATGAGGTCCGTTATCACTCCATAAAAGTCTGCAAACACCAAACCTAGGGAAAAATTCTTTCAAAAGCACCTTCGCTGTGGTAATAGCAGTATTATCCTTTGTGGGGTACGCCTCTATCCATTTACTGAAGGCACAAACCACCACCAAGACATACTTTAAACTGTTGCAGCATTCATGCTGAATATAATCCATTTGTAGAACTTCAAAAGGTGCAGTTAGTGTAGCAAACTCTCCTGCAGGAGTACGTGTCCCTTTTCCAGGATTGTATTGTAAGCAGATCAAACAAGATTGTACTACTCTCTTAGCTGTACTGGAAATTTCTGGATGCTCCCAAACGTGCGTAAGCAACTTCGTTATTGTTGAAGCTCCAACATGTGCCAGCCCATGTGCCATCTGAACCATAGGTTGTACAAAAGCTATAGGCAATTTCCATTTATCCATCTGCTTATTCCACCAACAGCCCTCATCATCCAATTCTCCATCTTTAGACCATTGCTCACGTTCTTTCACAGAAGCAGATTTCTGTATATCTAATACGTCTTGTCTAGCATTATGCCAACGTTCAGCTTGTGACTTCACTACATACATAGAAGTAGTACTTCGCTGCATCGCAGTCTCACGTGCTACACGGTCTACAAGAGCATTACCTTGTCCTATCTTATCGGTCACTTTCTTATGTGCACTACATTTCACAATAGCTAGTTTATTTGGATATGTCAATGCAGTGAAGAGGTTATGCACTAATTCTCCATGCATTATCTGCATCCCGTGGGATGTGAGAAAACCTCTCTCCTTCCAAAGCAAACCAAAATCATGAGCCACTCCAAAAGCATAGCGGCTGTCTGTGTAAATGTTCACACTTAAATCAGTACTAAGCTCACATGCTCGTGTCAAAGCTATTAGTTCAGCTGCTTGAGCTGACTTCTGTGGTATACGAGCTGTCTCCACTACCGTGTGTATTGTGGTGATTGCATATGCAGCTGAGGTCGTACCATCTGGCAACTTCAAACAAGACCCATCAACCCACAGTTCCCCGTCTACATCTAAAAGGGGCGTATCTTGTAAATCAACAAAACCCTTTGTCTGTTCTTCTGTAAGGAATATACAATCATGTGTTTCTTGTGACTGAGGCTGAGTCACCGGATATGGCAACAAAGTAGCTGGATTTAGTGTCGCACATCTCTTCAGTGTAATGTGAAGAGCCAACAATGTCAACTCATAACCTGTCATACGGGCGCTAGTTAAATGTTGTGTCTTTGTTTGATTTAAAAGAGCATCAACCGCATGGGGTACTAGCACCAACAGCTTATGTGAGAAAACTATCCCTTCACTCTGATGTATTGAGACAGCTGTTGCGGCAACTGAACGAAAACACCCGGGCAACGCTCGAGCGACAAGATCAAGTACTGCTGAAAAATATGCACAGGGACGCTGCTTATCGCCATGTGTCTGTACTAAAACTGACAATGCACATCCATCTTTCTTGTGTACGTAAAGTGCAAAAGGCTTCATGTAATCTGGAGTACCTAACACTGGTGCAGAACAAAGGGCTTGTCGCAGCTGCCGGAAAGCAGTCTCACATTCATCTGTCCATGGGAGGGGCATTGGAGTATCTTTACTCAAAAGTGCTAGCAAAGGTTTGGCAATGTGTGAAAACCCTAATATCCATTACCTACAAAAAGAAGTAAGACCAAGGAATGCACGAACATCTTTCTGAGTAGAGGGTACTGGTGTGTCTAAAATTGCTTGAATACGATCTGATGTAAGTGCACGGCCCTCCTTAGACAAAAGGTGACCTAAATAGGTTACCTTTGGTCTGCAATATTGCAATTTCTTTCGTGACACTTTATGATGGTGTGAAGCAAGAAAAGAAAGTAAGGACAAAGTGCACTTTTCACATTGCTCCGGGGTATCAGATGCCAACAAAATATCATCAACATATTGTATGAGAGCCAAACCTTCAGGCAAAACAAAAGAATCAAGTTGTCGTTTTAACGCCTGACTATAAATACTTGGACTCTCCGTATAGCCTTGAGGAACTCTGCAAAATCTACATGATCGTTTATTCAAAGTAAAACCAAACAAATATCGGCTGTCAGGAGGAATAGGGATCGAAAAGAAAGCATTTTTCAAGTCTATCACAGAGAACGTAGTTGCTGTCGGGGGAACCAAAGTAAGGAGTGTCGTGATGTCAGATACCACAGGATATTGTGGTATCACAATCTTATTGACTTCTCGTAAATCAATAATGAATCGGTAAATCCTAGTATCAGTATCCTTTTTCAGAATAGGAAGAATCGGACTGTTACAAACATTATACAGAACTTCCTCAACAACTCCAACTGCAATAAGATCATACACAATTCGTGTGAGTGCTTCTTCGCCCTCCTGTGAAATTTTGTATTGAGGCAAACATGGCAATACAGCTCCCTCCTTGACACTAATATGTACTGGTGGAATAATCATTTGTCCCACATCAGTATCTGAAGTAGCCCACAAAGTACTAGGGAGTGAAGCTAATGCAACATCCTCTTTAACAAGACAAACTCTTTCCATCACAGGATGATTATCATTTAAAATAACACGCACCCCTTCAGGAGAGCATCGTATTGTAGCCCTGAAATACTTGAGCATATCAAGACCCACAATATTGTCTGGTGTATTTGGAGAAAGCAAAAATGGACATGGAGCAGTAAATTTATCAACATGGAATGCAAGTGGTTGTGACAATGGGCTAGTGGAAGGTGTTCCATCGAAACCTATCGATGTAATGGTTAAGCCAGACAGGGGAGCCCTTGGAATCAATAGTTTAGACAAGGCGCTACGAGTAGCTCCTGTATCAACCAGTAACTGATCAGTAAGACCCAAAACATGTGCTGTAACATAGGGACCCCTCTGATCTACTGGAA
This sequence comes from Pleurodeles waltl, assembly GCF_031143425.1. NCBI lineage: Eukaryota > Metazoa > Chordata > Amphibia > Caudata > Salamandridae > Pleurodeles > Pleurodeles waltl. The sequence continues at coordinate 1,026,925,537 of NC_090448.1, read as the reverse complement.
CTTCAACTGATTCCTTACCCCATCCTAGGCAATCCTATGCATAAGCAGAATCTTGGAAATCAGGCTGCACATGATCAGACATCTGGTATTGGTTCCGTCTATCAAAAGTGTTCAACCCATCCTGCCCTCGTGTATTAGCATCAACCCTAGCATGATCATTTGTGCTTCTTCTAGGTCCTGAATATCCTGAGCGATTTCTCATTTGTCCCCGACCACGTGAACACTGCTGAACACGTAGTGCTGGACAATCGGCAGCCCAGTGCCCAAATTTCTTACAATACGCACACTGATCATCAGACAAATTCGAACGAGTGTAAGAAGAACCATAAGATCCACGTCCACCTCTATCACTACCTCTAAAAGGCGGACCATAAGCTTGAGTCAACATAACCTTCGTCTTTAATTCTTTAATCTTTTTCTCCTCGCTACCTTTTGCTTCTAATTCCTGTCGTTCATAATACTGAGCCATAGTCAAAAGAGAAACCGGAGTAGAGGTAGTCCATGAACTTTCACTAGCTTTTAGACGACTAGCTATTCCTGGTAACAGATTTGCAACATATTTATCGACGAACAAATGTCTGCCCGTATCATCTGACAATGACTGACCACTAAAATCATGAAATGCTTCTTCAAAGCGTGTAAAGAAATCAGAGACCGATTCATCTGCCTTTTGTTTACAAGAAGCTAAAACAGTCCAATCTATCTTTTTAGGGGGAATAATCGTTTTCAACTTAACTAATATGGCTGCAGGAAGATCTAGAATCAACTGATATGGCTTATTCGCAGGTTCCCTATCCCCGTCCATCTGTTCTATTTCTTTCCATGATGCCCCAAAAACTGTACGATCATCAATTTTACGAACAGTTCTCCACATATCTGGCGGTAATATCAATCCGAAAAATAAATCAATGTCAGCCAAAGTCATAGTACAAGAATTAATTGCTCCCTCAACTTCCTCATAAAAGGCGGCTGGATTTTTCTGCGGGGCAGGTAATGCTGTTTTAAGTGCCATTACATCTGCCCTATTCCAAGGAGTATACACCCAATTATAAATAAAATAACCCTTAGCATCAACAGAAGTTTTATCATCATTTGTACCCAATCCTTTAGGAGGAACATACAAAGGCGCGGCCTCCCGCATTGGTTTCGCGTGAACTATCATAGTCTTATCTGTTTCAAAGATGGAAGCTTGTGCCCCTTCGGTCTGAGATGCTCGTGCAACTGCGTCCGCAGCCCTTTTCTCTTCTTGCAAACGGACTGCCACAATACGTTATTTCATTAAACGCCTGATTGCATCAGCCACCTGGGAGAAAACAAAAAGACCATATCGCATTTGCTTATGATCAGCTGCTACATCATCGGGCTCTAACTCATCAGAATATTTCCGATATAGTTCAATAACTTCTGAGCCAAATGCCTCAGTAAAATATAGCTGCTCCTTTTCCGTCCACCCTTTCATGTTGTCTAAAAGTTCAGAAGCAGAAACAACGCTACAAATTGTTTTACGAGCAATAGATCTAAGCTCAGACGCACGGTCAGCAGGCAGCATAGATAGACTGTCCCGCATCTTCTGTTGCTCCGAACTGGAGACTTTAGGTAACTCATGAGGGGCAGAAGGGACGACATATGGAGGTGGAGGGCGATCTAGTAAGAATAAATCATCATGTGGTTTATTAAGGATAGGATAGAGAGGTTGTCTAACAGTGTATTGGCCAGTTACCTGTAGCTTACGTTCTTTCTCTTCTAGCTCCTTTAAGTCATTTATTTCTTTCTTTCTCATTTCCAATGCTTTCACATATACATTCTTCCGCTGCTCTTTCTCAAGCAAGGCTTGCTCACGCTTCACTCGTCCACGCGCTTCTTTCTCGCACATTCGTACACAGTCAAACATATCTTGCCTAGACTTTCGCTTACACATACATTGTTCCACATACTCAATCTTTCGCAAATCAAATGACCCATGCATAGGCCAACGTAACTCAGGATCCGCTCGGGTGTATTTATTCCATAATGTGCTGTACATTATAGAAGAAAGACCATGTTTAACATACTTATCTCTATTTGGCGTCCCTTCTGGGGGTGCCGGTTGCGATTCTTCCAATCTCAAATTGGTACCATTACAAAAGCAACACATCCTACGAAGTGCGCTAAAAACAGGCATGCCAAAAATAGTGCAGAATATGCAATATTATAATCAAAGTAGCACTTAAGGTGCCGTTCAAATCAAAATTAAATTGGAGAAAATTCTCCTCATTACCTGCCTATATAAATTGCAATTTATATATCAAATCCAAAGAATACAAATTGACTAGTCACCCAAATCACGAGAGCCACAGTAAGTAGTGCTAAACTACATTACCAAACACAGGCATCAAAACCCACAGCAAGTGCCGTAAAACGGCTCTTACCAATCACACGGTGTCCAGGTTCCAACTGCCAAGTTCTAAAATTGACCAAATGGTCACTGCATGACGAATGAACAAAAAGGATCTCAGTCGAGGACCGGCGCCGCCTGGATGGTCAAATCAGAAAGAAGGGAGAAACGCAGTGGTTGCCAAGACTCGGGTCTCCTCAGGCATTGATCGTCCGCAGCGAGATTCCAGTCCTTCGTCGCGACCAATCCGTTGGGCATCTGAGTCGCCGATGAGTCCCTGTTCGGGTGCCAATTTGTTGAAGTAACCCTCAGCAAGGCCTACTAGTGCAAGGGGTTGACCTTTCTCTGCACAAAGTCCTCAGACCATGTAGGAAGAAGTTGGCACAGAAACTGGAATAAAAGACAAAAGTTTATTAACCTCATGAGGTGGTACTACAGTTCAAACAGCAACCTAGGGTAATGTCTGAAGTAGCACACTGAACTGAGAGAGCATGGTCCTTTTATACCCACACAGGGGCTAAAAGGAGATGGTACAATTATGGAAACAAGACTTGTATACATGTAAGGTCATGGGGAAAATGCACAGTCGACAGGTAGGAGGAGCTAACAGTTTCCAAGGACTAACAGCTGCAGACCTTACTGAGCATGTGCGAAAGTAAGAGATGCTAAATATAACTTGTCACTAGGCAGATTTCAAGAGCAGTTAACAGAAAGGTAGGACATAGCACATGGTTAGCACATGGCAGCATGTAGCAGAGAAAATGGCTGCCATGAATACAAAATGGATACCGCAAAATGTTCACAATAGTTACTAAATACAAGATGTCTTCTGCTAATGCTTAATCTAATCACTGCTAAGTTACAACATGTGGGATAAGAACTGTGGTTTGTAGGTTAACTTTTAATAAAACATATATCGCTATTTAGTCTCAGGATATTCCAGTGCCTTTCTTTTTATGCTTGTTCTGTGCATTTACCTTGGAAGTGACTCTAGCTGGGGCAACTATTTTAGGGAAAATGGTGAGTGATTTAGTTGTGGATTGCTTGAGTTTTGTTTTGCAGGCCTTTTGGCCCACCCCTCGCACCACTACAGAAGTCGAGAATTTCTGAGGGATGATCTTTGTGTGATTATTGCTTTTCCTCTAACTATTTTTCCCCAGTGTGTGTGTGTACTTAACTGATGTGGTTGGAACCTTTTGACCTACATGTGTGTGGTGCCATGTGAAAGGAAGGGGGCGTGTTGCAATTTCATGTTGCTGGTGTTTGCAACATGTTCTGAGGACACGTGTATGCCCCTCTAGTTCCTGCATGTGACATGCAATGAGGTTCTGTCTTGGCTTCGCCCTTTCTCTGGAAGCTTCATTTTTGGCTACTTTTTGCAGGTCATTGGGCACCCTCCTAGATCTTCATACAATGCTGTTTTATAGTGATATGCTGGAGAGGGTCGTAGAGGTGCTTTGTGGCTCCTGTGTGATCTTCAAAGGGACAAGGACTGGGATCAGGCCTATTGTGTCCTTGGACAATGTGTGTGAGGTGTTATATGGTCTGATTGGCAGGCCAGACGTGGCAGTGAGCATCTCCATGCACCTTACCTGGGCTTGTAGTAGTCACTTACAGAATCTCTTTCCATCCTGGCATACTCTCCCTCGGATCCAGGATGTTTTTGGGTCTGCCGTCCTGTCTGGGACCAGGGACTTCTACTCGGCGACACACTACCCTCGCTGGTTGGCAGGAACATGGTCCGACAAGCAAACTTTTTATGTTTGGAAGCAGTTTGGGGAGAGGAAGAGGCAGATAATTTCCTTATGGTGGGTGAACTGGGTTGGCTGATTGCCCTGGTGAATTTCCCTACTGACTTGATGCCATGTTGTTGCTTCGTAACCTGTCAGATTTCCATGGACTTTGAATTTTTATGGGGACATTATTATTCCATATGAATGGAGAACCTGGCTCCCGGCACTGGAACATCAAATTGTTTTGGAACTGAAAGGGGGCCTCCATTAGCTGGAGGCCTGTTATTGAAGAGTGGGGTCCTTTCGACTTGTAGCCCTTTGGCAAGGACTTGGATGCGAGGACCTGGATACCTGCTCTTATGGATGGTTGGTGGATGCCCTACCCCCTTGTTGACTGCCCTCTCCTGTGGTCATGGCCAGTTAACCGCACCCTGAGGGATCAGCAGGAGAGAGGGACCTAGCTCCCTGCAGGTGCCCAATTGGTGGACTCTAATGTGGATTCCCAATCAACAAAATCTACGGTAGTCCTGACTTTTTCCAGAATGCAAGAAAAGGTGTAAGATTTTTCCTAATAATATCACTAGTCTTTATTTTTTAGATGAGTTTTGAAGTGGGTATGATGTGAATGTAAACTTATTAGAGATTTTGAACCAGCTGCTTACGTGGATTTTGCAATTGTGTAAAGGCAACGCCATCCCAGATAATTAACCCTCCCTGCCATGGCTGTTGCCCGGTACTTGCTGGTTTGGATTCCAAGTCTGCAGTTGCTATTGCCATATGCTTGGCCAACCACTTGGTCCTTGCTGTAGTGGTGTGGTGGCTGCCTGATTTCCCTGCAGCTGAATGCAGGATACATTTGGGTAGGCCTGGGCTTGATTTCTATAGATGGGTGTTATGGGGGGACTGACCAAGGCTTATCATTCTTTGCTCATGATATGCCTTTAAGCAGCATTGGTCATCCACGTGGCCCATTCTTTGGCAATAGTAGCACCCTCTGAGATCTGGCTGCTGCCAGCTTCCCTGACCTCTGCCACTAGCACTGGGTAGAAACTCTCTGGGGTTCTGAGGTGGAGCTCCCTTCAATACTTGTGCAATTTGTACACTTGCGGCCAAAGTGGCTCCTTAAGGGCGATCTTCTTTAAGATGGACCAGCTTAGTGGTTGCTCTCTGGGCTTGTTTCTGTTTTTCCCCTTTCCAAGTGTGCTGCTGCATGGGGATCATGGGTGGTGGCCTGCCCACTTCAGTCTCTGGGACTCTCCCCATGTGGTCAGTGGGTCACCTCCTTTGGGTGTTGTTTCATTTGCCGGGTATGCTGATTCTCCCATAAAGGTCACTTGCTTGGGTAACACATTTGGCAGGTCACCTAGTCTGTACCACTTACCCGCTAGTTGAGGTGCCAGAGTGGTGACAGAGGCTGAACTTGGTCACCCCGGGGTTATGTGCGATCAGTCTGCTACCGCCATCCTCATTGTGCACCTGGAACAGAATCCCTCCTAAACCCCCGGAGATTCAGTAGGAACATGCATGTTGTGGCTTTGGGTCTCTTGTTACCTCCCACCTCATTGGTTATTCTTTTGGGGATCCCTACTAGGAGGCAGCTTTTGCAAAATGTCCATTTCTGAGCTAATTTGCATTGCTCAAAGAAGCTTTCAGTATATTCCAGGCAGATTTCTTCAAAAGAGGTTTGATTGGCTGAGACCACCCTGGTTAGTGCCCATGTGGTGTGGGAGCGTCCTGCTGGTTGATGTTCTATACAGGGATGTTCTATACAGAGAGCTCCAAGGGAAGAGCTAGTTACCATCCAGTTCTCAGGAAAACAGATATACATTTTTAGCTTGGTCATTAGTTCCAGTCCCAATATGTGAGTCAGGGATATGAATAATACAGCAATTGTTCCCTCATCCTACTCTCCCATAATGTAGACTGAGGGGCTCTGTGGAGGGGACCCTAGCTATCATACCCAACCCAAGACCCCTTGTATGATGGGAGTGTTTTTTGATAAGGACTATTCCTTCTTCTAAGCATGACCATAGTGCCCCTGTATCTAACATAAAGTTGTAAGGTGTGTTGCTTATCATTAATGTGACTACGGGCCATCCAAAGGACAGCTTGAGGTCGACAGTGGGATGTGTGGGTCTTTAGGAGTTTGGTTGTATCTGGTGTAGGTTCCCTATTTTCCTCTTTGGTTGGTGGGACCAGTCAGGCATTGTCACCCTTGCTGCCTGATCTTGAGGAACGAGATCCCTCCTCCTCATTACTGATAGTGGTGTCACTGTCCAGGACACCTACACACCTCCCAGTCATCTGAGAGTGCTCTACCAGACAGGTTGAAGTGTATTCTCCCCACTCTGCTGGTGAAGGGGGGTCGAATTGTGGGGAACCCTAGCGCTGACCTTGAATAGGGCTGGAACCATCTGTACCTGCTGCTCTGGACCAACGGCTCGCTGACTATGGGGTTGTCTGGGCCCCATAACTGGCAGATTGGTGTAACCTAGTGCAGAAATGGTTGGGATGGAAGAAATCAGAAAGAACACCACCATACCTATGTATGGTGGGGGAGGTGAGGAATCCGTGGTTGCGAGTTCTGGGTGGTTACAGGTCAGGGCCACCTCGAGATGGCCCATAGTTCTAACAGTGCATCTTTTAGCCTTCCTTCACCTAACAAATTAGCTCTGAATGTGTGTCTCTGTGTGTTCTATGATGTTGGTGTTGAAGGTTCCCCCCTCTGGCCAGGGGAACACGTGTGCCTTAGTGTGTGTGTCCTATTCACTGCAGAATTTATCTAACTTTTTGGCCTGCATGGGGAATCTAGTTTGCATGTGCCTTAATGGTAACTCCATGATGGGTTGGCAACCTTTTTAAGGGAACCTTTTTATGGTATAGTTGTAATTTTCTTGAGTGTTAAATAATCCTATATTCTATTCTGACAAGGAGAAACATGTACAGAGGGTTATGCTGCCAATAACTACTGAGCTCAACTTCAGACAGAGATGCATCAAACAGACTTTCACAGTACATAAAACAGTGCATATTTAGTGTCACATCGTGAAAGAAAATGTAATGGTTAGTTCAAAACATTACAACCAGTTTTTAGCAGTGGAATAGCAGATATGTAATAACGATTTGTGAGAGAAAGGTAATGATTTCTTCATGCATACATTAAACATTAAACAAGACGTAGTATTTCAACGTGAGATATAATGCAAAAGTTTATCAGCACCACAACATCAACAATGAATACATTGAAAACCATAATGGAAATAAAACAGAGGAGAGGGAGAAAAGTGACAGAAACAATGATGTCATTGTCCAAAAAAATACCTTAGCCCGCCCCTAGCGCATGCTGCCCAGTGTCGAGGGGAGGCTCTTCATGGTATACGGGACTAAGTGAGCCTGATAGTCTGTCAATATTGGCTCAGAGACAAAGATAGCAGAAATGTATGCAGAGAAGAAGGAACAGCTACAGGCCCTCCTGAGCCAAGCACAAGCTACAGCTAATCCCCAATGGTTACATTTTTCTCTAATGTCCGAATTACACCTAATATCACCCCCAAGGGTAATGTACCCTCTATGTCACACCCAGTTGTCCAAGTGAATAACATCTCTCACTTCTTTCAGACACTACCAGTGTTTAAGAGACCAATAGTGCTGAGAAACCCTTTTTGCCTAAAAAATAAGATTGAGGTGTTGGCCCTATATCACACCCAGGGCCTATGCATGCCATTTGTGTTATGTCCATTGGTCCAAGTCATGAGGCCTTGTCCCCAGATCATATTTAGGGATGAAGCATACAAGCTGTGTCATGCCCACTAGTCCAAGAAACAAAACAACATTTTTACCTCCCTAGTGTGTTGACTATCGTAAAAAGGTGACCTCCGCGGGATTGCCTCCGAGGCCGTTCTGCGACTACTCAGTTCAGAAACATGAAATGTGCAAATGTCAGCTTTCTGTCAGTGGCAGGGTGCTCAGGTTACATTTTTACACTTCTTCCTAGTTTGCCATATACCAAATGCTGGAACTAAGGATCAGATGTATTCTCTTGCAACCTGACCGTGGCTTAAGGATGAACATCCTCCTCGCAGGTTCAGCATAACTTTCAATCAGTCGCACTGTCTGCTCACCTCTTTTTGTTGTGCAGATGTGAATCCACATTGATGGAGTCCTCTTCCTTCAGATGCAGTCGGGGGTGAAGAGCCAATCTTTTGACTGGCCTACCAAAATGTTGCTCGAATGTGGATTTATCCTAAAGAAATGAAAGATAAGAGGCATTTGGCAAAACGGGAAGAGTTGGTTTAAATAAATGCAGCAGCCGGGAGAGTGCAGTACAGAGTCAGGATCTGATGACTGTCTCACAAAGTCACAGAATTCTGAGTGCCCATATATAAAATTCTTGAAGGGTTATAAAACATTTGTATACATTAATTGCAGACAGGAATTTGAGCTTTGTCATGGAGTTGTAAATCTGACCATCTGATAAAGTGCTCAGGTTTGTCTTGATCTTGCGTGGACAAAATGTGGGCCAGTATGTAGCCTGTCCAGATGTCCGGCCTGTGAAGTGCATTATCACTGCATGATGTGTGTGTTTTGTCATCTGATTGGCTGAGTGTTCCTAACTTCATGTGGCATCCAGCTTCATTGTGTTTTGGGAATGTGTGCCCTTCTGACCAAATGTGTCGTATTGGCGGCCAATCTCCTATGACTATTGTGCGTTGTGCTTATCTGAGGGATTAATCAGGGTTTTTCCTGTTGGATTGTATGTTTACAGGCTATGTGTCACCCCACATTTGATCTGTCAATCAGTTGCTTCAGGCCTAGGTCACAGGACGTACCTGACCATGTATTTCTGACTCTGGATTGATGAGGAGGTCACACTGGGTGGAATCGACAACAGTAATGCAAGTTCATTGTTATGTTTTTATTTCTATCAACAAGGTTAGCCATGATGTGTGTTACAATAGTAAATGTGCCCCCTTAGCAGTATCCTCCCATTACCCAGCTCCTTCCATGAGGCTACCTCAGACTGGAGTAAGAATAGTAACTCTGCACCCATTCTCAGGGATCAGGAACTTACATTGCAGTTTTTGTTTTAATAAAAGGTTTATTTGTTCAAGTAGTTTTCATTGCAAAGATTTGAAGAAACATTTATTTACCTTCTATTTTCTGTTATGGTTCTAGTTGAAGGCCTGAATATTGCTTAAGAGCAACTAGAAAACTGTTTGAAGGTGAGAAATGTTGACATGTTTACTGTTGTTTTTAAATATTTGACTAGCGTATGAACCTTCTACTATGCTATATAATTTAATGTTTTAGTTTTAAAATAAGGTTGCACATTTGGTTCTCCATGTCCAACACCTTCCCTGAGGTTTGAAATGACTGGAGTTAGAAGAGCAAATCTGCCCCCCCTTCCAGTGTCTAGAAACCGCCGTGAGATAAATATGGACTGGAGTTAGAATAACAAATCTGAGCCCCCTCCTGGTGTCCATCACCTTCCCTGAGGTTATCCCTGACTATATTTAGAATAATAAATCTGCCCGCTTCCAGTGTCCAGCACCTTCCCTGAGGTTGGTCCTGAGTTAGAATTGTAAATCAGTCCCCTTCAAGAGTACAGAACCTTCCCTGATATTAGCCCTTGCTAGAGTTACATTGGCATATCCACACCCCTCCCAGTGTCTAGCACCTCTACTGAGGCAAACCCTGACTGGACTTTGGCTAGTAAACCTGTTCCCTCCCCAATGCCCAGGTCCTTCCCTAAGATTAGCTCTAACTGGAATTAGAATAGTAAATCTGTACCCATTCCCAGAGACCAAGAATTTACATTACATTTTTTTTAAAGAGTAATGATATATTCAAAATGATTTTATTGCAAATCAAATCAAATCAAATCATTAGCATTTATAAAGCGCGCTACTCACCCGTGCGGGTCTCAAGACGCTAGGACAAAGGGGGTGGTTATCACTGCTCGAACAGCCAGGTCTTTAGGAGTCTCCGGAAAGCGGAGTGGTCCTGGGTGGTCCTGAGGCTGGTGGGGAGGGAGTTCCAGGTCTTGGCCGCCAGGAAGGAGAAAGATCTCCCACCCGCCGTGGAGCGTCGGATGCGAGGGACGGCGGCGAGTGCGAGGCCAGAGGAGCGGAGGGGGCGGGTGGGGACGTAGAAGTTGAGCCGTCTGTTGAGGTATTCCGGTCCCTTGTCGTGGAGGGCTTTGTGTGCGTGGGTGAGAAGTCGGAAGGTGATCCTTTTGCTGACTGGGAGCCAATGCAGGTGTCTCAGGTGTGCGGAGATGTGGCTGTTGCGGGGTACGTCGAGGATGAGGCGGGCTGAGGCGTTTTGAAGTAAGTAAGCAAACATTTGAACTAAGGTTTACCTGTGTGATGAGTTGTGGAGATGGTTTTTGTGGTTCTGGTTGAAGACCTGGTTATTGATTTTCACCAATTAGTAACTGTTTGAAGTTGAAAAAGATGAAAGGAATGTTGACATGTGCACTGTTGTTGTCAAACATTTTACTTGACTGTTAATCTTGAACAACGCTATTTAATTAAGTACATTTTGTTTCTTTTTTAAAATGGTTAACCATTTCTTTTCATGTACCAGCACCTTCCATGGGTTTAGCCCTGAATGGAGTTAACAAAGTAAATCTGCCCTCATACCAGTTACCACACCTTCCCCGAGGCAAACTCTGATTGTTATTAGAATAGCAAATCGTTCTCTATCGTAATGTCCAGCACTTTCCCAGAGATAAGTTCAGGCTAGATTTAAAGTAGCAAATTTTCCTCACTCTTTGTCTTCAGCACCTTCCCTGCAATATGTTCAGACTGGACTTAGAATAGTAAATTTGCCCTCCTTCTAGTGTCCACCACTTTTCAAGAGATTAGTACTGACTGCAGTTAAAACAGCAGATCTGAGCCTTTTCCAGTGTCCAGCATCTTTCCACTGTTCTGGAACTTCTTTGAGGTTAGTCATGACTGGAGTTAAAATAGCAATTCTGCCACCATTCCAGAATCAAGGACCTTCCCTGAGGTTAGTCCTGGCTAGAGTTGGAAAAGCAAGTCTGAACCCCTTCCTGTGTCCAACACCGTTTCTGAGGCAAACCCTGACTGGAGTTAGAATTGTAAATCTGCTCCCCTTCAGATGTCCAGCACATTTCCTGAGGAAATCCTTGACTGGAGTTAGAATAGTAAATCTGCCCTCTCCCATTGTTCAGCTCTTAACTGTGGTTAGCCCTGAACGGATTTAGAATAGTAAATGTGTCCCCTCCTAGTAACCATAAACATCCCTGAGGTAAGCCCTGATAAAGATAGAATAGCAAATTTATCTCCCTCCCAAAGTCCATCACCGTTATTGAGAATTTAGAATAGCCTTGACTGGAGTTACAATAGCAAATCTGCCCCCTCCATGGTTCTATCTAAAATAAATAAAATGTATTGCAAAAATGTAGATATTGAGTAAACTTATTACTGGAAAAATAATATATTTTTTAAAATAAATGAAACTAAATAAATTAAATAATACTTGCTGCAACGGTTTTTCATTTGACCTAACTTCACTGTGCAACTGATCAGATCTCATTTTCTGTATTTCCCTGTTTTCCAGAAAGTATTCTGTGAATTATTTAGAATTTAGTTTTAAAAAAGAATCCTTTTTTAACAAAATATGCTTATGTTATACTTCTGATTCATCATATTTTCAGTAGCAGTACTGACAAAGAAATTAATGTGGCAGTATATCTTAAGTGAACACTGTGGGCCTGATTCACAAAGAGACTCCACTGCCAAGGTGGAGTATCCGCACATGTGTTTGAATCTTGGCAATGACAAACTGCAGTGCTGAGGTTCCGTCATGAGTGTGGAGATTCTTCCATGACTGACGAGGATCTTTGTGAATTTGGCCCTGTGTCTGAAGTTCCTACTCTCAAAAACATGTCTTGTCACAGTACACAAAATGACAGACAGCTGACGATATAGAATTTGTCAGCTACAACTAGATTGATTAAAAAATATGATTCAAAAATATTGAATTTTGTACTTTCTTATTATCACTGAATCCTTAATTTTTATGGATTTTTTTTTTCAAGATTCAAATATGACCTTCTCAGTATGTGATGCCCTGCATCTTGGTGGAGGCACTTCTAGGAGATTCTAAACAGACACAATTTTATTGTCATTGTGTATTTAGGTATATTTTAGAACATTGGAATGTTGGGCACTCCTTTCAAAACATTGCCGGTAGAAGCCTGGAGCTCCAACATTCCAAAATTGTTGTTCACAGCTGTTGCTGAGAACGAAGACCTCAAGGAGCCGGAGGGGATTTTAACCCCCTCGGGTTCCCTAAGGCCTTCATTTTAGCAATTAGAACATTCTGCCCTCTAGGGGTGGAATGTTATCATAGCCTTAGAGCCTGCCGTAACAGGCTGTACTGGCCAGTAAGGGCCAGTTCCGTTGTTAAAGGTCCTTGCCTTCAGCTCAGGCCTTTAATGGCTGGTATCAATCAATCATTTGTAGAGTGCAACACTATCACCCCTAGGTGTATATAGGCACTTAGGTTGCTGCATCTGTGTCGAAAAGCCAGGTCTTGAGTTGCTTTCTCAAATCTGACAGGGAGGGTGCCATTCAGAGGTGGAGAGGGAGGTCATTCCAGGCTTTGGTAGCGATGTAGGAGCATGTGCTTCCCCCACTGCGGGTGCGATGAATGCCGGGGACTTGTGCGAGGTGAGTGAAGAGGAATGCAGGTGACTCAAGGGAAGATGGAAGTTCAGTCACTGGTTGATGTGGGCATGTCCAGCCTTATATTCCATTTGATAGTTTATTTATAAGGTGACACGTATAGGGTAGCCATCAATTACCCTCAGAGATCGACACAAATCTTTTGACTCAAATAGGAGTGAGATACCCTATTAACAGTCAACATCAATAAGATCAAATCAATAAACATCACTTACAATATTGGAGTCAGTAATTTATACATACCATGACCTATATGGCCATGAATCACCACACCAGTTTAGTAAAGTTTATACATTTATTGCCCTTTATATTAATGTAAATCAAACGCAAGACCAAATGATAAAAGTACAGGAATAACACAGGCTGACGAAACCTTTGGAAGAATCTTAATCTATCCAGAATATTTATCAATAAGCATTCAAAAACCACCATGCAGAATAACAACAATAACAAATGAATGAAGAGACAGAATACATTTAGATATTGCAGATGAATCTGTTTGCAATCAATTTATATGAAACAGTCAGATTTAGATTGTGGAATCTTTAACTATTACTCTGATTTGATAAGCATGTTTGGGCTCCATGAAAAAAAGAAAAGAAGACATCTGACTATGGTGCTAACCAACAATAGCGGTTGGGTTTCTAAAAGAGAAAATAAAAAACATAAAAATCTGCAAGAAAGACAAATGCATATTTGTTTATACCTCTCCCAAATGGATTAGCAGCAGCAATGTCTTTGTCAGTGGAGAATCTTTTGGTCTTCTTCACTGGCAATGGCATAATAGGGAACAATTCAGTAATGTTTGGCCTTAATGTATCTGAACAGACATCTTAGGCAAAGAAATAAGAAACAGCAAAACATCATGTTCCTAGCAGAGTAAAAGAACAACTCTAGACAGCTGAAACTGCAAGGCACTGAAAGGAACTGCTCTCACATCACTTGCGTTTTTTTATGTTAAATCCCTTGAAAGCAAATAACTAAGCTTCTATTGGTCAGACTTAGGTCTTAGGATTTAGGTAAGAACCAATTTACTTTTTCCCACATTCTCATAAGTATTGTTTCTTCATTTTCTGCATTCACGATTGGCTCATCATCTCTCAATGCAGTCACTAGTTTCCACAGTAGAATACAATTACTGCAGATTATACATGAGCACTGAAGACTGTTGTTCCTGGGTACACATTATCTCATCTCAGGAAGACAGACAAATGTCACAACATAAGAATATACCTTTTTCACAGTGAGCAAGTCACACAGGATGCTTGGAGAATCATCTTTTGCAGCGTTAACATTTTAAACTTTGCCTCTAGAAAATTACTAAAACATGAAGCCTTTTTTAAAAACAATGCTAAAACATGAAGCATAAAACTATTAATCCCTTTAGTACATATTAATATTCATTTGTTACTACATTTAATAAGGAATAAACAAAATACATTTTCATTAAACTGTTATTTATTACTTGCTAAATTCTTCATTTTGGCACATGTGGCCATAAAAGCACATTAAGAACAGTATTACAATGAACATGCATAAATAGTTACTAAGTAAATGTGCAATATATAAGAAGGAGACAACCTTTCGTCCAGGGTCCCAGCAAAGGTCACTCAATTTCACCATAGTTGCCCCTATAATCACTGAGCATTTATAAATATCTCTGGGTAAAATAAAGTATATATTTAAAAAAAAGGGAAATTATCATTCAACTTAGGGTCCCAACAAGGGATACTTGTTCCCACCACAATAATCTATATGCTCGAACATGTTTCTATGCAGTACAGGGAGTAAGAATAAAAGCTGATAACACAGTCCCTAAGGTCTCCTAAATGCCGCTTTGCCTACATTCTTGCCCTGCCCCATTCTTTAATCAAGATGGTCACTAAGGTGCGTACAAAACGAATGATTAAAATACTAAATTCCTCCAATAAAACTAAGCTAGTAGTATTACCTTACCCAACCCCAAGTTGGGCAGTAATTAACTACTCTTGCACTGTCTGGGTAAGTATCTTGACTCGCTAGTGCCAGACAATAAGAAGGAAGTGGCTTATTGAATGAACAATGGACTCTTCAGTGTTTGTTATGGATAAACATATCGCTGTATGGTAATCTCTGATCCCTCGAGTTAGACAAATAGGCCGAAGCACACGCCGCCGTATGTCTCGATACCCTGGGCATACAACAACAATATGATTCACTGTCTTTGGCACAGAGTTACAGACAGGACAAGAAGCTAGTGTGCCATCTTTGTGCCAAGAATTACAAAAAGCATTCAAAGGTAAGCAACCATATCTAAAGCATAAGTAAAGGCTTATTGCCCGTGGGGGAGTATTAGTATCTAAAAAAATCTTCAAACTTTGCCTCTAGTTTGAACCCGAAAAATGTTTCAGTTAAATGGCCCTGCTTGGCCGTTACTTGATGGTACTCCAACATGTGGTGCCAAAATACAGTCTTCACAACCTGTTTATGTGATTTGCAAATTTGGCCAAGATGCTCCCAAAGTGCCTTGAGCTTCAGCTTCTTACACCAAGTATGAATGAAACTCAGCCATGAAACTTTTAGGGCCGCTTCTAGTCCTAATAAGTGGCCTAAACAGTCACTTTACGTGGCCAATTTGGGAGTGGACCAAATGAAAACGCAGTAAAGAAGGGGTTTTAGCTGGGCAAGGTCTGAAACCCTATTGCAATTCAAATAATAGCGCTGAAGGGTAATCAATGTACTTACTGGGACAGCTACCAGCACCTTAAAGAAGTTGTTTTCAGCAACCGCTAAGCTGGGTGAATTGGTATACCCCCAAATGTCAGTGCCATAAGTAGCGGTGGACCAGGCCTTGGCACAGTAAGCCTCAAGAGCAGGTGAGATAGAGCATGTGGTAGCCACTCTAAAAAAAAGTGCAAAATAGCATTTGACTTATGTGACAACATCAAAGAACTCTTTAAGATTTGGGGATCCCACATAAACTTGTCCGACAGGGTGATACCAAAATAATCAAAGCATGACACGTTTTCAAGAATTGCGTTGCCCACTCTAACACTCTTCGATCTTACAGGGCACTTACCAAAAAAAAATATTTAATTTTTGCATAATTTATCTCCAATCCTCTCTCGTCGCAGAATGACTCAAACTTGATCAACAGATTCTTTAGCCCCACTAGGTATTTGGAGATCAGCAACAAGTCATCCACAAATAGGAGAATTTCCCTCCATTTATAGTAGGGGAATCATTGACGCACTGCCCAAAATATTTGAGAACGTCATTCATATAAAGAGAGAAGAGCGTGGGTGCCAGCACACAGCCCTGGTGCACACCACGGCCAATTGGAATTCTGGCCGTCAGTTCTCCAACCCCCCCCCATGTACCTGAGCATAGTTCTCAGTGTACAATTTAATCAAGATATCTACAACAGCTACATATAGCTTCTGCTGTCGTAGGAGAATATATTTCCAGTATTCAACAGAAAACCTAAATATCTGGTCAATAGTACTAATCTTAGGCCAGAAGCCTGCCTTCAAGGATGAGAATACTTCTTCTGTGGCTGCCAATGTCAGTAATTTGTTGATCACTTGTCTTGCAAATATTTTTTTGATATTATTCAGTAAGCTAGTGGGTCAATAATTAGCAGGATTACTTGCATCTCCTTTTTTAAATACTGGGGTAATCTCAGTCCCTTTCCAAGTACCCGGCATCTTGCCCCCTCTAGCTATCACATTTGATAGAGTATTTATGTACCAGGCCCATAGTTGGGGCTCCGATTCATGCAAATCCCCAGGAATACAGTCCGGGCAGTTGCTTTTAGGGGTTTCAAACTGTCAATTGCTGCCAGAGTTTCCTTCGAAGTGAAGAAGGGGGCACATACATCGGACACAGAGCTTGGAGTGCCAATAGGCATCTCCTCCACCCCTGCTTCCAGGGAGTGCTCATTGTTGTGACTCACAGAGTATAATGTGCAAAAGCGATCCTCCCACTTATCCGGTGAGATATGAGATCATCTAGGTTTTCCATGTTCTCTAATCACATCTGCTAATAGTGACCAGAAGCTGTAGTTATCTCTCGCTTTCAGAGATTGGAATAGTTCTTGCCATTTGTCCTCATCCCATTTTTTCTGTGCCACTTTGAGTGCCCTTTTATACCTAGCACAAGCACATTTGATATCTGCCCTACTGCACTCCTTTATCGCAGGATAGGGAATGTTTGGCCAGCCTGTAATCCTGATTGAACCATCTAGGAACTTTCCTGAGCATGACAAGTCTGCCCCAGAAGTCCCTAACAAAAATAGGTTTAAGTTTATCAAAAAATGAGGTATGAATACTTAACATGAGATTAGGATCAACAATTGACCTATCAAATTCCGACATATGATGAACAAATAATCAATAGATCTCGACAAGCATATTCTGTTCTGCCACAACTCTGGGCCACGCTACTCTGCGACTTTTATTTGTTACACTAGGATTCAGCAATTTCTGCTTGTTCCAAGCTAGGAGACCTAAGGTTTTGATCCCGGCCCATGGAGGTGGCCAAGGGATTATGGTCACTATCGGTGGTGTTCAGCACCTCCATATCACAAAGGTCTTGCCACAGCCGGACACCCATCAGCACATAATCGATAACACTCCTCTGACCTCCCCTTCTAAACGTGAACGGTCTGACCTGGTCTGAGTGGGTTCTCCCATTGCAGGCTCGGAGCCCATGTGCTACCACCAATGCGGCTATTTGTAGAACGGTCTTAGTAAAGTGGCCCTGCGGGTTACCTACAAACTGTGGGACACCCCACTACTCATTCTCTTTCCTGGTTACCAGTTTAAGGACACTACAAGATTCAAATGAGGTATTAAAATCTCCACCCACTATTATTTTGGAGTCCCGTTTGTGAGTCTCCACTAGACTGTCTAGCATGCCTAAGACTGGTGACTTGCTTTTCGCTGTGATAGAGTGAGCATATACATTTAATATGGTCAGTGCCAAGCCCCTAGGGAACATCAACTTAATTCCCATTAAATTGGGCAAATCTATCTTGAGTGGTTCCTGCACACAAGCAATGTTATTGCTAATCCAGATCACAAGACCCCCACTCTGCCCACCCCATTTTCTTAGGTGGAGTGGCCTCTACGTTGTAGGTGGCGAATCTATTTACAAAAATCTTACTCACTGACCAGATTTCTTGAAACAAACAAATATCATACTTTCCTAAAGGGAAAGACAGTCCTCATTAATCAGCTTTGACTTCACCCGCCACATTCCAAGAGAGTAAGTGAAGATCTGTCCTAAATCTAGTTGTAGGATTAAGAAGAGAGTTCTCTTGCTCTGCATCTACAAAATGGCAGGATGCCCCAGTAGGGGAAACAACCGGATCCAGCCCAAGTGCAGCAATGTGAAACAAGTAACTACTTCCAGTAGCTGGCTGTTGTTCCGGTGGACGTAGTCAGTCTTACTGATCTAGCTTGGCAAGCGGAGAAAATCAGTTACAGATAGTAATATCATAGTTAGTGTTATAAATACCCCAGACTTGATGCAAACACTGTGTATCACACTGTTCAGTAGTGCTTGTGTCTATCCCTGCTGAGGGTAAAAGAATCCCAAGGGGAGTGCTCAAAAGCCCTCTTTTCCATGACCTTTTTTATCTGAGATGGTTTAGCAACGAGGTACTGTAAAATTCACGATTACACAGTCACCCAGTGATGATTTTGGTATGGGACCCACCCATGAGAGTGGTAATAATTTTCCCTATAAGATCATGGCCCGTATTTATACTTTTTGACGCTAAACTGCGCTAACGCAGTTTAGCGTCAAAAAGTTTTGCGCCGGCTAACGCCATTCTGAAGCGCCATGTGGGTGGCGTATTTATTGAATGGCGTTACCCGGCGCTAGCAGACCGGCGCTGCCTGGTGTGCGTGGAAAAAAAACACGTACACCAGGCAGCGCCGGCGTAGGGAAAAATGGCGTTAGGGCGTCTTAAAAATGGGGCAAGTCAGGTTGAGGCAAAAAATTCGCCTCCACCCAATTTGCGCCATTTTTAACGACGCCCAGACGCCATTTACATGACTCCTGTCTTAGTAAAGACAGGAGTCATGCCCCCTTGCCCAATGGCCATGCCCAGGGGACTTATGTCCCCTGGGCATGGTCATTGGGCATTGTGGCATGTAGGGGGGCACAAATCAGGCCCCCCTATGCCAAAAAAAAAAGAAAAAAAAAATTATACTTACCTGAACTTACCTGAATGTCCCTGGGATGGGTCCCTCCATCCTTGGGTGTCCTCCAAGGGTGGCAGGGGGGGTCCCTGGGGGCATGGGAGGGCAGCTGTGGGCTCATTTTGAGCCCACAGGTCCCTTAGGGGCATATTTATACTCCGTTTGCGCCAATTTGCGTCGTTTTTTTCGACGCAAATTTGGCGCAAAACTAACGCCATATTTATACTTTGGCGTTAGACGCGTCTAGCGCCAAAGTATGAGGAAAGAGCGTCATTTTTTTGCATGAACGCCTTCCTTGCGTTAATGAGATGCAAGGTAGGCGTTCCCGTCTAAAAAAATTGACTGCAACGCAAATGCATCGTATTTATACTCCCGGGCAAAAATCACGCCCGGGAGTGGGCGGGGCAAAAAAACCCGCATTTGCGCCTCTTTTTAACGCCTGGGTCAGGGCAGGTGTTAAGGGACCTGTGGGCTCAAAATTAGCCCGCAGCTGCCCTCCCATGCCCCCAGGGACCCCCAATGCCACCCTTGCCCCCCCCAGGAGGACACCCAAGGATGGAGGGACCCATCCCAGGGACATTCAGGTAAGTATACATTTTTCTTTTTTTTTTTTTTTTTTTTTGGCATAGGGGGGCCTGATTTGTGCCCCCCTACATGCCACAATGGCCAATGCCCAATGACCATGCCCAGGGGACATAAGTCCCCTGGGCATGGCCATTGGGCAAGGGGGCATGACTCCTGTCTTTACTAAGACAGGAGTCATGTAAATGGCGTCTGGGCGTCGTTAAAAATGGCGCAAATCGGGTGGAGGCGATTTTTTTGCCTCAACCTGACTTGCCCCATTTTTAAGACGCCCTAACGCCATTTTTCCCTACGCCGGCGCTGCCTGGTGTACGTGGTTTTTATCCACGCACACCAGGCAGCGCCGGTCTGCTAGCGCCGGCTAACGCCATTCAATAAATACGGCGCCCGCATGGCGCTTCAGAATGGCGTTAGCCGGCGCAAAACTTTTTGACGCTAAACTGCGTTAGCGCAGTTTAGCGTCAAAAAGTATAAATACGGGCCTTAACGCCTGCCCTGACCCAGGCGTTAAAAAGAGGCGCAAATGCAGGGTTTTTTGCCCCACCCACTCCCGGGCGTGATTTTTGCCCAGGAGTATAAATACGACGCATTTGCGTCGCAGTCATTTTTTTTTACGGGAACGCCTACCTTGCATCTCATTAACGCAAGGAAGGCGTTCACACAAAAAAATGACGCTCTTTCCTCATACTTTGGCGCTAGACGCGTCTAACGTCAAAGTATAAATATGGCATTAGTTTTGCGCCGAATTTGCGTCTAAAAAAACAACGCAAATTTGGCGCAAACAGAGTATAAATATGCCCCCATATGTCCAACCCGACTGTTCCCGTAACCAATAAGTGACTTTGTTTAATAATGAGTCATGTGACTCTCGCTTCTCAGTTGATTATTGTGGCACATTCTGAAGAACAATAATATATGGAGTATATTCTGATGGTATGCAGGGCCTGTCATCAGAAATTCCAGAGCTTGGTGAGGAAGACCCTGAGTCCGTCTTGCCTTTAACTACTAAGGAGCTGTTGATACATGGTTGATCAAAAATGCCCTCATTAGGCCCTTTAGCAGTAAGAGGCCTATTCTCCGTGCACAGTGCGGGATGCCCAGATGGACCGACAGCAGCCCTAGTAGAACAGACTGCCTGGGCCTTAGAGACTTCATGGTGCTCCAAACATGTATAACCAGTCAGTTACGCAGAACTTGGGAAATGTGATCCACTGGTTATCATGGAGTCTAGGCACTCAAGAATGGGTTTCAGCTTTAGATCCAGGGCAGCATATAGCATAGTTTCCAGCTGTTCAATCAACACACACTGATCAGAGTTATTTATTCTGTCGAACCACATTGTGGCTGACACAATAGTGATCATATTTTCCAAAACAAACATTTTTTAGTTTAGCCTTTTGATATATGCTATTTCATTATGTTTTAGTGTTACCATTTTTACTAATACTATTTGCACTCCAACATTTAAGTAGGACAGTCACAGTTTGTGGGGGGCTTTGTAGGCGTGTGTGAGATTCTTGAACTGGCATCTTTTCTGGACAGGGAGTCAGTGAAATTTCCAGAGGTGTGGCGTGATGTGGGTACACTTGGGTCCAGAATGAGTCTGACTGCCATGTTGTGTATTCTCTGGAGTCTTCTGATGAGCTGGGAGGGGATGCTGGTGTAGAGAGTGTTGCAGTAGTGGAGATGGCTTGTGATGAGGGCATGTGCATTGATATTTCTGGAGTTTACTGGAATCCATCTGAAAATCTTATGGAGCATGCTGAGGTTGTGGAAACAGGAGGAGGTGACTGCATTGACGTGTTATTTCATGGCCAGTTGGCTGTCAATGATTATGCAAAGGTTACGGGGTGGTCAGTCATTGTGGGAGTGGGTCCAAGTTCTTCCAGCTGTGGTCCCAAGCCGGGGTGTTCTTTCCAAAGATCAGTACCTCGGTTTTGTTGGAGTTCAATTTGAGGCAGCTATCTCTCATTCAGTCAGCTACATCGGTCATGGTGCTGCAGAAGTTCTTTGGTGAGCAGGAGGGCAAGCTGGGTGTCATCGGCGTAGGAGATGATGTTGAGTCCATGGGCTCTGACCATGCCTGAGAGGGGGATCATGTAGATGTTGAACAGCGTGTGGTTGAGCAATTATCCTTGGGGCACGCTGCATATAATGTTCTTGGGGACGAAGGAGAACAGAGGTAGACAGACACTCTGGGTGCGACCAGAGAGGAATGAGGTGATCAACTTGAGGTTGTGTTGTTGGATTCCGATGTTGTGGAGTCCGTCAATGAGGACATAGAGGGCGATGGTGTTGAATGCTGCTGACAGGTCGGGGAGAATCATAGCCACTGTTTCTCCTTCGTCAAGGAGGGTTCTGATGTTGTCTGTTATGGCGATGAGCATGGTCAGCCCAGAAACCTGATTGTGATGCATCGAGTAAGTGGTTTTGTTCTGTGCAACCGGTGAGCTGTCGGTTGATGGCCTTCTGAAGTACTTTGGCTGGGTATGCAAGCAGGGAGATTAGCTGGTAGTGCTTGAGGTGGCTGTGGTCGATTAAGGGCATCTTTAGGAAGAGTCTAATGTCTACGTGCTTCCATCCATCTGGGAAGGATGCTGTGGAGACGGAAATGTTGAGGAGGTTGGTTAGTTCAGTGCTGGTTATGTCGGATCCCGGGTTGAAGAGATGGTGGGCGCAGGGGTTGGTGGGTGCCCTGGAATGAATGGAGGACACGATGGTAGCAGTGGTCTGTATGTCAAATGCAGACCAGGTGATTATAGCTGGGCTGGGATTCTCTGGTTGGATGAGGTTGTCAGGTCTGAACGAAGTGGGTTGAGGGCTAAAGTTATTGTAGATATTGGCAGTCTTGCTATTGAAATAGTCAGATAGTGAATTGCAGAGTTGTTGAGAGGGGAGTACTGTGTTTTAAGTGGTAGTCAGGTTGGAGAATTCCTTGATGATCTTGAAGAGTTCCTTGGTGTGGTTGGTTGTAGCATCAATGTGGTCAGTGATGGTTGTCCTTTTGGCCTCCTTGATGTGCCGATGGTAATCGGTGAGTGCTGTTTTGTGTGCAGCTCTGTCAGAGGTGCCCTTGGAGATGCACCATCGCTTCTCAGGTAGAAGACGGTTATGCTTGGTGGTCCTGAGCTCTAGGATGTACCAGCTGGCTTGTCTAAGTGTTCTGTTGACTTTTACCGGTTTCTGAGGAGTAACTTTGTTGGTACATTTCCTGATTCAGGTGGAGAAGTTGTGGATGGCCTGGTTGAGGTTGGTTGACATCTCCGGTGGAGTGGTGCTGAGACCCTGCATCCATTGGCTCTCAGTTACTTTTCTGCAGCTGCAGTGGGTGGCGCTTTGGTGCTTGGTGATGGTGTGCTTGGTCTTAGAGATTGTGAAGTGGACGATTGTGTGGTCGGTCCAGGAGAGTTCCGTGGTGTAGGTGAATTTGATTATGTCACTGGAGGAGAAGATGATGTTGAGGGTGTGTCCGGCTCCATTGGTCGGTTTGCAGACTAGTTGGGTTAGTCGGATGTTGTTGAGGTTCTCCATCAGGGGTGTGGAGTTGGCGTCCTTGGGGTCCTGAATGTGGAAGTTGAGGTTGCTGAGCAGCATGTAATGGAGGGAGTCTATGGAGAGGTGGCAATGATGTTGCTGATGATTTTGCAGAAAGCTGATCAGGGTTCTGGTGGTCTGTATGCAAGGGTATATGGTTGTCTTAGGGTCAATCTGTAGTAGGAAGTTAAGTTGCTCCATGACAGATGTTGGGTTGTCATTCATGGTGAAGCATTGGATGGTTTCCTTGAAAAGTATGACGATTTCTCTGCTGTGCTTGTTGGGGCGGTCCCGGTGTATCATCTTATATCTGCCGGGGGTGGTGGTGGTGATGTCAGTGTTGGAGGTGGGGTTGAGCCGTGTTTCGGTAATGAAGGCAATGTCTGGGATGAGAGTGGTGATCGTCTCCTAGATTTCTGTGGCATGTTTGCTGAGGGAGCGGGCATTGAGCAGGATGCAGAGTAATGGCTCCTGGTTGTTGTTGGTCTTCTGAGAGGTAGTGGTGCTGGGTTCTGTGTGGGCAGGTGGTCCTGTGAGGCAGGAGAAGCAGCATTGGCAGCAGGCATAAATTCTTTCAAAAGAGAGGCTGCCCAGCAGCCGGAGTCTTGGTATCCAGTGTTGAGGACCAGGGGCTCATCTGCATAGTAGTGGCAGATGGTGGGAGGACCAGCAGTCCAGGCGCGTACGGGTACAGATGGGCTTCCTTTGACCACCAATGATCACCATTAATTAGGTGCTGGAGTGGGAGGGGCACAGGGGCGGGAGGGGGAGCAGAGCGGGGGAAAAAATGTTGAGTCGTGGTGCGGACTGGGGGCAAAAAGAGCAGGAAGAGTGAAGGGTAGGCAGTGGGGGCCTGCATAAGGCAGGAAAGCAGCTGGCAGGAAAGCATCAGGCCAGCAGCAGTAGGAAGCAGAAACAGGCAGGACAGGGGGATACTATACTGCCAGAGCTATAGAGCTCTTGGCAGTAAGTGCAGGGGGGAGCTGAAGAGGGCCTGCTCAATGGTGTCACACAACTACCATGATTAAGTAGGTCCTGGAATGGGAGGGTTGCGGGCAGGAGGGGAAGCAGAGTGGGAGAGAAAACAGACAAAATGCGGTTGGGCCTGGGGGCAAAAAAAAGAGGAGGAAGAGTGATGGGGAGGCGGCGGGGCCTGAAGGCTACAGTGATACTGTAAGCTGCTGCTTTACTATGTTTTGCAATATATTTTATGTTTAATTTTTACATTAAAAAACTGAGTGGCAAGAGACTGTGTGGTAAAGGCATGTGTCATAATGATATGAGTAATAAAGGTATTTTAACTAATAGCCCATGTAAATGCACGGTTAAGGGATGCATGGTAAAGTCTGCGTTGACAAGGCATGTGTGGGAATGGTATGCATATTAAAGTCATACATCTGGTTGGATACCAACACCAACCTCAGAGGAACCCTCATCTACAGACCACCAGGCCCCCGCTCCCAATTCTGTGACGCCATCGCCGACACAATCAGCTCCCACACCCTCGCCTCCTCAGACTACCTGCTCCTCTGCAACCTAAATTTCCACCTGGAGAGCACCAGCGACTGCAGCTCTGCTGCCCTACTGAACAACCTCGCAAACCTCGGCCTCAGGCCACTAGTCACCTCGCCCACCCACTCAGCAGGGCACACTCTCAACGCCATCTTCTCCTCCAGCAGCCACATCACCTTCACTCACACCACCGAACTTCATTGGACCGACTACCACTGCATTCATTTTTCCTTCCTGAAGCCCACCACCCACCACCAACAGCATCCGATCCCTCACCGCAAGTGGAACAAGATCTCCAAGGAACAGCTGATCTCCAACCTCGCCCAATCCCTACCACCCAAAACCAATGACCCCAACACCGCCGTCCTCATCCTCAAACAATGGCTCGACAACTGCGCCAATACCCTCGCTCCACTCAAGAAAACCAACAACACCCGCATCAACACGAAAGCTCCCTGGTTCACCGCAGACCTTCAGGCCTCCAAACGAGAATGCCATAAAAGTGAGAAAACCTGATGTCAAGAAAAATCAGAGAGCAACTTCACCGCCCTCAAATCAGCCATGCGCAAACACTACTAGCTCATCCGGACAGCCAAAAGATCCTTCTACAAAGAGCGGATAGACAACAACGCACACAACAGCAAGGAACTATTCAACATCATCAAGGAACTCACCAACCCCAAATACTGCTCCATCAACCCTCCCCACTCACAAGACCTCTACGACTCCCTCTCCATCTTCTTCCACCGCAAGATCACAGACATATATGGAAGCTTCGCAACGCTGCCTCCCACCACCAACACCAATGACATGGTCAACACCATCGCACCCTGCTGCACCAACGTACTGAGCACCTGGACCCCCACCAACGATGAAGAAACCACCAAAACCATGAGCACCATCCACTCTGGCTCTCCCACAGACCCCTGCCCTCACCACGTCTTCAATAAGGCCAGCAAAATCATCGCTCCCCAGCTCCGGACCATCATCAACAGCTCCTTCGAGACCGCCATTTTCCCAGAAAGCTGGAAACACGCCGGAGTCAACGCCTTGCTCAAAAAGACCAAAGTTGACCCCAAAGACCTCAAAAACTACCGACCTATCTCCCTACTCCCCTTCCCCACGAAGGTCATAGAGAAGATAGTCAACAACCAACTTTCCCGCTTCCTGGAGGACAACAGCCTACTCAACGTCTCCCCTTCTGGATTCCGCAAAAACCACAGCACCGAGACCACCCTCATCGCCTGCTCCGATGACATCAGGACCAGGCTCGACAAAGGTGAAACCGTTGCCCTCATCCTTCTCGACCTCCCCACAGCCTTCGGCACCGTATGTCACCAAACCCTTCGTACACGCCTCTTCGACGATGGAATTCGCCACAGAGCCCTGGACTGGTTCACCTCCTTCCTCTCCGAAAGAACACAAAGAGTTTGCCTTCCTCCGTTCCGGTCAAAGGCCACCAAGACCATATGCGGAGTCCCCCAGGGATCCTCACTCAACCCCACCCTCTTCAATATCTACATGGCTCCCCTCACCAACATCGTCCAACTGCACGGCCTCAACATAATTTCCTATGCTGACGACACCCAGCTCATCCTCTCTCTCACAAGGAACCCCGCAACCGCCAAGAACAACCTCCACACCGGACTTCTCGCCATCGCTAGATCATCATCTTCATACCCAACAAGTCAGCATGGGACGACTCCTGGTGGCCGGCCACCCTGGGGCCAACCCCAACACCTACCACCCACGCATGCAATCTCAGCTTCATACTAGACTCTTCACTTTCCATGACCCAGAAAATCAATGCCATCTCGTCCTCATGCTTCAACATGTATGCTCCGCAAGACCTTCAGGTGGATTCCCGTGGAAACCAGAAGAACAGTCACCCATGCCCTCGTTAGCAGCAGACTGTACTACGGCAACACCCTCTATGCAGGATCATCGGCCAAGCTCCAGAAAAAACTTCAGCGCATCCAGAACGCCTCAGCATGTCTCATCCGCAACCTCCCTCACCACAAACACATCTCCGCCCACCTCAGAGCCCTATACTGGCTACCCGTCAACAAAAGGATCATCTTCAAAATCCTAATACACACTCACAAAGCCCTCCACGACACCGGACCGGCCTACCTCAACGATCGACTTAACTTCTACATCCCGACACGCCAGCTCCGCTCCGCCGACCTTGCCCTCTGAACAGTCCCTCGCATTCACCGTACCACAACCGGTAGCAGATCCTTCTCCCACCTCGCCACCAAAACCTGGAAATCCCTCCTCACCAACCTGCACAAGACCCAGGACCTTCTGACCTTCAGGAAGCACCTCAAGACCTGGCTCTTCAAGCAGTAGCACCCCCCTCTCCCACCCCAGTGCCTTGAGACCCTACCGGGTGAGTAGCGCACTCAACAAATGTATTGATTGATTGATTGATACAATATTTGAAGAAAGTGGTGAAATTTGTCATTCATATATAAGTGGGTAGGGATGCAAAGGAACTAAACCCGTTTTATGGTCATAGACTGGGCAGTGGGATCATGCAGTCCCTAAAGTTTTACACAGGCATGTGTATCTTTTTCGTTGGAAGTTCACAATGTGGTGATGAGGTGACAGAGTCTCAGAATCGGTCTCGAGCATGCGCCTTACCAGACTGATGGATGATACTAACATGATATCCCACTTGCAGAGCTCTCCGCACACACCAGCCTGAGTGGGTCTTAATGATATCTGCAGACAACATTGAAAGATCACAGATGTGAACTGACACAGAGTGGAACTTGCCATTCATTGAGATTATATATTATAGATGGGTGCGCAGTGGTCACAATGATCTAGGCCAAGTGTACATATCATGTCCTGTCGTACCTTGCAGATGTTGACACAATAAAGCCCTTTCATTTAGCTGTTAGGTAGGGTTTGGCATAAGATAGTAACACGTTTGTAACATAGAACTCTCTAGCTGAAAAACAAGTACTAATAAATCACAGTACATGGCTATGTCAAACAATCAGTACACATGATGGTGTGTATAAGAGGAACATCGCAGAGGATATTTAGAAGACTGAATACTAAACCAGTCATGCAATTATGCAAATTCAGCCATGATGGACAGCACTTAACAGGCTGTCACATATCCAGTCTCAATGGCACTACACATGGCTCCAAAAGAAACAGAACACTGAAGTGGGTGGGGGCAACTTGGAGAGGACCTGCAATCACACATGATATAATGGTGATGTTGATGAAAAATATATGAAGGAATTACTGCATGCATTTGTGGGAGGTTGCACATGTAAAGACAGTGTACAATGTGCACTGACAAACGTGGAAAGTTTGTGTTAACTGTGGGCGGTCTTTTGAGTATTACATGAAATGTATTTGGGTGTGAGATCGGGACGGAGCATCCGATATGCCCTGTTTCAGCCTTTACTATACCAAGGTTCTGTGCTTGGATTTGGCCTTCGTCGGTGCACAAAATAAGATTAGGAAAAATAATTTAAAATATTAGGACATTGGGCCAGATGCATCATTAATTCCAATAGCGATCACCAAATTGTGATTTTTTTGCAAATCGCAATTAAGTACTCGCTATTTGACTGTATGAAACTCTAGGAGCTTCATAGAGCGATTCGCAAGGGCTCGCAAATGGACCTACCTTATTAATATTCATGAGGCAGTTTGCAATTTGCGACCCATTGAGAATGGCTGCAATCACAGGGATGGTAGCTTGCTGGGCTCAGCAGACCACCATATCTGTGATTGCTTTTAAATAAAGCATTTTTTTTTTAATGCAGCCCGTCTTCTTTAAAGGAAAACGGGATGCAGTTAAAAAAGTAAAGTGAAAAGTTTACTTTTCATTTTTTAAGGGTAGGCAGTGGTCCGTGGGACCACTGCCTACTCTTAAAAAACATTTTTGCTACCATTCACAAAGGGTTCCCCTTTGCGAATGAGTTAACCACCAATTTGAAATTGTCACAAAATAATCATACATACTTCTGCCATTTGGTATTAGTAAGGGACGCCCTTGACATGCTCCTTCCTAATATCAAATCAGTATGTAGTCGCAAATCCAATTTGCGATTCGGTAACAAGTTACCAAATTGCACATTGGACTTCATACATTCCAAAATGCATTTTTTCGATCGTAAATGGCACGTTGGCCCCTTTGTGATCACAAAAATGTTTGCTACATCTGGCCCATTATCGGTACACGCATCTGTCTACAGGTGGACCTTCACATGTTGCTGTGGTGCTGAATTTGATTCAGTGTGACTGGTGTGCTGTATCTGCAGCAACGGCACCTGTGTGTCTCATTGAAAAACATGCATGTTTAGATTTAGGACTTTATTCGTACAGAAGGTTAGTAAACTTTTCCCTTTAATTTTTATATAATGTATAAAAAGTATATTCTGCTTCCAGTTGTTTTACATTGAACAACGGCGCCGCTTTTATAA
This sequence comes from Pleurodeles waltl, assembly GCF_031143425.1. Classification (NCBI taxonomy): domain Eukaryota; kingdom Metazoa; phylum Chordata; class Amphibia; order Caudata; family Salamandridae; genus Pleurodeles; species Pleurodeles waltl. The sequence goes on along the minus strand of NC_090448.1, from coordinate 1,026,896,443 downwards.
CTGTCAGCCTAAGAATGTTGAATACATAATCGTGACTCAGCCGATCCAAGAGACTGAGAGCTATCCATCTCTATGAGCACATCTTCAGAGCCATGTTTTTATGTTTGGCCATTATTCCTAGCACATCTTTATACCAACTGAGCGCTCTTTAAATTGGCCTTTAGAACAGAAGCTCAGGGAAGAAAGCATTTGTATCATGAGTGTGCTCGACTGTTTCTATGCACCTGAGCAAATTTTTTTCAATTTTCTCTATGTTAGAGGTGAAATATGAATAGATTTAGAACTTTCTTTGTTAAATACTTTCAAGCTTTTAAAAGGATCAGAGAGAACCTGTCTAATAACGCGTAGCAGGCATTAAAACGTTACCTGTCATTGAGAGAAATGTATTTTTTTAAAAGAAATGAAAGGCGTTGCTGTTTCCCGCCACCTACAGAAGTCTGAAAACAAGTGTCAAATGCAAGCATTTCAGCACAGCACTGCAGCTAGTAGTTTCCCATTACTATAGAAAGAAAACCCTAAAAATGGTGATATTGTACGTCAAATTCTGACTTCCACAGACACATGCTGCATTACTAAATGGCCAAGTAGCGACTCAATCTCCCTGTCCAAAAAACAGGCAGGTCTAAATGAAGACATTAGGGGGCATATTTATACTCTGTTCAAAAATTTTGATGCACATTCGCCGCAAACCGTACACCATATTTAAACTTTGATGCCCGAGCCCGCGAACCCCAAAATTCTGCTGTGTGCCTCATTTTCTGGATGCGGCAAATCACCTTGCGTTAATGACATGCAAGGTAGACGTTCCTGTCCAAAAAATTACTTAAACACCGTTCGCCTTTTTTATCCAATCACGCAAAAATCCTGCACGGCCGGGAGGCGGAGTCGGAAAATGACGCATAGCCCGATTTGCGTAAAATAAATAACGCCTGGGTCAGGGCAGGTGTTAAAATAGGGCACACACACCAGTACTTAATGAAAACACACGGAAGCAACAGCAGAGCTCCAAAAGGAAGACATGGAGGTGCTTTTTGGCCAGCATGCACGCAGGCGCAGAGCACAGGACCAACAACAGCAGCTTCTACAACACCAGCAGGGACCCCAAAGGCAATGCAGAAGGCAGGAGAGTATATTCTGCACCAGGACAACCCTTCTGGGACTCTGCCAACAAGACATCATCCAGTGGTACAGGCTCAACTGGCAAGCCATTCAGCAGCTGTTGCGCAACATTGAGCCACAGTTGGCACCCAGCTTGCAGACACCCCGCACTATCCCACCAAAAACCAAGCTGCTAGCTGTACTCCACATGTTGGCAAGTGGCTCCTTCCAAACCACTGGTGCCGGGATCTCACAGCCCTCATTCTCCACCTTCCTACCCAAGGTATTGGATGCCATCAACTCCCTCACACCCCACCACATCAGCTTCCCCAACACACAGCAGAAGCAGCAGGAGACCAAACAGGGCTTTTACCAAATCAACGGCTTCCCACACGTCCTTGGTGCCATTGACTGCACACATGTACAACTTGTGACACCTGCTGCAGCCGAGCATCTATACCGCAACTTGAAGCACACACACTCCATCAATGTGCAGGCCATTGTCGATTACCGGGGTTTGATCACCATCATCGTGGCAAAGTATCCTGGGAGTGTACATGATTCATTCATATTCTGTCACTGCACCATCAATCAACGCTTCCAGGATGGACGATATGGAAATGGACTACTTGTTGGTAAGTACAGAAACCTACTTATATACACACAGCACAGCAACCCTGAAAGACACACAACACATACACCACAACATCAACATGTGGCCAGGAAGAGAATGATATTGTGACACTGCTAGGCATGTGTGATATCCTGACCCATTTGGATATACACCTATGGACAAATGACGGTACCAAATAACAACAGATGCCACTCCACAGACACAAGGGAACAATTTCAAACAACACAATGACAATGACATGGCCTTAACTGGTAGTATAACTTGGAAGATTAATCTTTCAATATCACATCAATTACACTCAATCAAACACCATTCCAACCAATACATACTGTGTAAGTGGTGTGTAATGTGTTATGCTGAAGGTCAAACACCATGACACACATAGCATGATGATGACTACAATGAAGGTGACATGGAATCATTGAGGCTCTACCAATATCTCACATCACTCCTGCTCTCACATTGCCCACTACCAATAAGCAAGTGAATTATGCGAAGAGCACATATTGATGTGACAAGATTGAAAGTGCATATTCCTACACATATGGATTGAGACAATTTCACACACACACAACAGATGTACAGGTATACGGACCTTCTGATACTCAAAATGACAACCTCACAACCAAGTTAGCCAGCTGAACTAGAACATGTTCAGATGTATAGGTACACGTTACAACCTGAGTCGACTTGGCAAGGACAGAGAAATAGGTCTGTAGAGAACTTGTCACACATGGGATATTTGTGCATAGTCAAATGTCAGCACGTCAGAGATGTGTTGTACATTGTCACCTTGCCAAATCTAAGGGTCTCACTAATGTTTAAATAATTCTATTACATATGTGAAATTGGATAGGATGTCCAGGGTATATAGATGCAACTGTGTTATCACCACTGTGGAACTGATTCTGTGTATGGAAGTATCATGTCACCCCCAGTTAAGACACATGGACACCTCTTTAACATGACATAATGCAAGGGAGAACACAATGTACTGCAACGCTACAAAAAAACTGCTGACATCCGGTCAATCAGCCAAACACCTGTTCAGATAAGGAAACAACCCAATGCTGATGGTACATCCTAGAAGCCTAGGATTCCACACAAGAACACAAACACTGATGAGTCACAGACAACACGAGAGAACAACTGCCATGCAAAGTGATAATCATGGTGCAAGCTACATCAACATGTTCTCACTCATTTTCTCTTTCAGCTGATCAGGGGTATGGGATCCAGCCATGGATCATGACCCCATTTGCAAACCCAAGCTCTGCAGCAGAGCGTGCCTATAATGAGGCACATCGGAGGAGACGCAACATAGTCGAGTGGACCTTTGGCATCCTGAAGTCAAGATTCAGGTGCCTCGACATCAACAGAGGCAGCCTACTATACTCACCAGAAATGGTGTGCAAAATCATTTTGACCTGTGCCATCCTACACAACATATGTGTAAGAAGGAACATTCCCCTATATGAACCCGACCCACAAATGCCTGAAGAGGAGGAAGAGGAGGATGCTGTCCATCAACATGAGGGGGACCATCCAAACACAGCTGCAGGATTGCGTCAGAGACAACGTATTGTCCAAAATGTATTTTAACTCTACTCATCCATCACCACTGTCTTACCATATGTCAATAAACATCTATTCTAATCACTATATCATGGTCTGGATAATCATTTTTGCATAACATTATCCCTGACTATCAGAGTCATAGTGTAGCCTCATGGAGCATTGCAGAAGTACAGATTAGGATACAGAAAAATCCACATCAAATTTGATGCATATGAATGTACAGCCAAATTCACACACACTGTAAATGACATATATCCTGTACATTTCACATTTGAAGGGCAATAGCAGAGGACCACAGCTATTTCACACATACATGTTGGCAACATGGTTCATCGCAGCATATGGCACACAACTAAGACACCATCAGTCAATAAGTGAAAAAAATGCTTCACACATGAGGCAGTGGATGTGCTATTGCATTGGTGACAAGAAGGTATGACCAGACCCTTGACAGCAGTAAGTGTTACATCAGATATCTTTGCAAGGACTATGTGTGACAAGAATTCCATATAAGCAGCAAATGGAAAGCACAAGTGCCCCAGGTATGACCAGCATTGCTCACAAGACATCCCCTGCACATGGCAGCCCAGGTCTTAAGCCCTGCCACACCCATGTTCCCTGTCTCACCCCACCCTTCTTCAGAGGTCCCTGGAAAGGGAATATGTGTACCCAGATAATCCCTCCTCTACACACCCAGACTCATATTGTGAATCCAGTGTGCTTCCCTCTTTAGTATGGTACGCCATAGTCATTGTACTTCTGTCTACATGGACTTCTGGTTAAATAATGCACTGCCTTGTAGTCTGTATGACCTGTAATCACCTGTACATTACTTCCCATGTGAAAGGTACTGTTGGCCCTTTGAACTTGATTCTCACCTACAGGACTAGTGAAAGACTGAAGCTGCACACACCTGTGAGCACCTCCATGTAGACCAGCCATTTGAACATTCACTGCCCTTGCAGCTGCCTGGAACAGCTTAGAAGCTGCCATTTTATGTATAACACTGTTATACATTGCCGTATAAATCACTTGTGTAACACAGCCCTTGGGTTATTGTGTCACGTTCTAACACACAGGACAAACACAGTTTTCATTTTCCAGAGTGTTGTTCCACCTTTGACCAGTCTCAGTCTGCTCACTGTGTATTTACCTTGTTCATTTTTGTTCCTGATTGACCCTACATCCTGTTAGCCTGACTGGTTCCTGTCTTTGCATCACCACAAAGGTTCCCTGTGGCTATATTTGTCTCACAGTTGCTTTCCATGCCCTCACTCTCCTCCTGGGGTATTGCGTCATGTAGGTCTCCAATGAATACTCAAATACATTGAACAGCATAATCAGTTTACTTATCGTATCATGGGGTAGAACTTGTCTTCAAATAGCCTAATCATGGCCCATCCCTTGTCTGGGTTTCATGTATGCATGAGGGACAAGTAGTGACAGTGTACCATGGATGTATGCATGGATTGGGTATGGTGCCTCCAGCACAACAACCAACTTCAGATAATGTGCATGAAATGTCAACACGTGTTAGGACCCTGACAGTCCATACGCTGATTCACATTGCCACCCACATATTGATGGGGCTTGCGTGGTGAATAGCTGTGAGATTAATCAGCACAGAGGCACTGATGTTCCCAGATGCAGTGGGAACATTAGAGGCCAACCTGTGTACAAATGTTGTGAGGAAACCTGCCGGTTTAAAATTCCTGATCCATTAACTTTGTCAGCACGCCAAGATTGCCCTGTTGTCAGTCTCATAACACGTCTGCTGTGCCATAGCTGGACTATCCCCATGTGTGTTCTCAATTCCTCATTGTCTTTCCTTCAGTTCAGCTGTGAAGGATACTTTGTAGATGCAGGAAATGGCTCCACAGACTCATGACTAGACCTGCACATAACTGTGAGAACATGATCCCCAATAATGATACAGGCTAAACATTGGACACACACTTAAACCGGATACCTTTGTGTATTTTACCACTGGAAATATGTGAACACGTGCTGCTTGGTCTGCTGGTCCTCCACTGCCACACGAGAGACATGGCTCATTTATATGACTCCAACTGTGGCGTGACATGACATTTGTGGATTGTATTTGGGACTCAGTGTCACAAACACTGTACCCACATAGCAGTATCTCATGCCTGATTCATGGGGAGTAAACAAACAAGTGCCTACGAAGTAGTATCCAACATTCCAGGACATGTGATGGCTTAGTTTTGGAACATTGCCATGATCAACCGTCTGCTATTAATCATGCACATGCTTGGTCAATGGTGGTGCTTGTGTTCCAAAAAACCTAGGAAGTGCACACAGCATTTGTTGCTACGTGGATGACAAACATATGTCCTCTCTCATTTCCACACTGAATAGCATCTGATGGTTGGACACATTGACTCCTCATGCATACAAGCAGATTTGCAAAAGTGCGTCTTGTGATGTTCACACAGTGGGACAACTACAATAGTAAGAGCCAAATCACACACATTGACACATAGGCATTGAGTTACCGTATTGAGTTGTGTCGCCTTGCTATCCTCTCTTGACGCAAAACATGCCCAAACTGGGAATACCTAATTGTATTCCACACGTTTGGCGATCTATTGCGTCAGTGAAGAGTGCAAATCTGGTACAACAAGCAGAGGATCATGGTCCGCAGTAGTATGATTTGTCACACGTGCCCATACACCGGAATGCACAATGTTGGTGCAATCAGCCTATCTCTGTATTGTCACACCTGTCATGTACTATTACAAATGAGAAATGACCCAAACTCAGTCAAAGACAGAAATTTTTACGCATATGCGTAAAAAAAGACACACATGTGTCAAAAAATGATGCATGTGGGTCGAAATATGACGACCATTGCCATGAAACATCCATTGGCCCTGAGCGGTAATTCCCACACTGTACCCCCTGAAATTGTTTAAGTATGAAACATTATTCAAAATATGGATGCAAGGTTATTTCTAAGCATGTGCATATAAAAAAAATGGCGCTCAGACTGTAAGCATTATAATATTTTGACACATAAGATTAAAAACACACCTCATTTGAGGCAGGAAGTGATGTAATAGGATAGCCTGTTTACTGAATTGGTACAGTGGGTGCACTTTCAATTTCACTTTGCATTGTGTGATATTTCCTGACTGTGTGGCTGTGTTTTGACTTGTCTCTGTGCATTTTGTGAATTTGTCTCCAGTGTGCTCTTTAAATTGTCTTTTTGTGTTTCCTAAGTGTCTGTAGTATCCTGTGTAAGGGGGTCATTCTGACCCTGGCGGTCGGTGATAAAGCGGCGGCCAACCCGCCAACAGGCTGGCTGTCCAAAAAATGGAATTCTGACCCTGGCGGGAACCGCCAACAGAGCCCGCCACTTTAACACTCCGACCGCCACGGCGGGACACACAAACAGCGCGGCGGTCACCGCCAACAGGCAGGCGGCAGACAATGTACCGCCCACCCTATCACAACTCACCAACCCGCCACCTTTTCCGGGGCAGGAGCACCGCCAATAAAAACACGGCGGAAACAGACTACGAACGGGAAAACGCTCACCTCTATACACTCCACGAGGACAGAGGACAGCATGGAGCCCGAATTGAACATCCTACCTGCTCTCGTCTACCTGCTCATCTACCACGAGTGCGAACTCCGGCGCAGACGACAACGGTGAGTACCGCACCTACGACACAGGGGAGGGGGGGAGGAGGAAGGGTTACGGGCACACACATACGCATTACACCCACCCCCCAACTATCTACACACCAATGCAGAGCACCTAGTCAAAGTGACCCCACCCAAACCCCCCGGAATAACAAAAAGATATGATTAAAGTGAGAAACTAAATTTATGTAAAAAATAGGTTCATTGAAGTCATGGTAAAATAGGAAAATGAAACAAAAAAATCCAAGTGTAAACATTGCGTAACCGATAAATAGAGGCAATAAGTCCAGCACAGTCACTGAAATTGCAAATGTCCGTGGGCCAAAGTGTATCAACACATGGGCAAAGCCCACACAGGAGACCTGAGTCCGTTGGAGAGAACACTGCAGGGGCATCAGATGACAAAGCTACAGGCACCTCAGGGGGAAGGGAAGGGGGGGCACCACAGCCACATGAGTCCACGACGCCAGATCCAAGAAGGGGCCACCATGCCCACTGTTCAATCCTGGGGAGTGCAAAGCCTCAGTCTCTCAAGTCTCTACAGTGGGTGGCTTGCCCACTGTCATATCCAGGGGAGTGCAAAGCCACAGTCTCTCAAGTCTCTACAGTGGGTGGCTTGCCCACTGTCATATCCTGGGGAGTGCAAAGCCACAGTCCATCAAGTGGATAACAGTCTCCACAGGCAATGGAGGAGGCAGGGTGGCCCGAGTGCAGCGTGAACATTAGCACGACACAGAACCGGCACTGTCATTGGGCCAGCGGTGCTTGAGACGGCGGGGCCCAGCGGAGATGTGCTTGAGACGGCGGGGCCCAGCGGAGCGATGCTTGACAGGAAGGGGCCCAGCGGAGCGGTGCTTGACAGGAAGGGGCCCAGCGGAGCGGTGCTTGAGATGAAGGGCCCAGCGGAGCGGTGCTTGAGATGAAGGGCCAAGCGGAGCAGTGCTTGACAGGAAGGGCCCAGCGGAGCGGTGCTTGACAGGAAGGGGCCCAGAGGAGCGGTGCTTGAGATGAAGGGCCCATTGGAGCAGTGCTTGACAGGAAGGGCCCAGTGGAGCGGTGCTTGACAGGAAGGGGCCCAGCGGAGCGGTGCTTGAGATGAAGGGCCCAGCGGAGCGGTGCTTGAGACGGCGGGGCCCAGCGGAGCGGTGCTTGAGATGAAGGGCCCAGCGGAGCAGTGCTTGAGATGAAGGGGCCCAGCGGAGCAGTGCTTGAGATGAAGGGCCCAGCGGAGCGGTGCTTGAGATGAAGGGCCCAGCGGAGCGGTGCTTGAGATGAAGGGCCCAGCGGAGCAGTGCTTGACAGGAAGGGCCCAGCGGAGCGGTGCTTGAGACGGCGGGGCCCAGCGGAGCGGTGCTTGAGATGAAGGGGCCCAGCGGAGCGGTGCTTGAGATGAAGGGCCCAACGGAGTGGTGCTTGAGATGAAGGGCCCAGCGGAGCAGTGCTTGACAGGAAGGGCCCAGCGGAGCGGTGCTTGACAGGAAGGGGCCCAGCGGAGCGGTGCTTGAGATGAAGGGCCCAGCGGAGCGGTGCTTGAGACGGCGGGGCCCAGCGGAGCGGTGCTTGAGATGAAGGGCCCAGCGGAGCGGTGCTTGAGATGAAGGGGCCCAGCGGAGCGGTGCTTGAGATGAAGGGCCCAGCGGAGCGGTGCTTGAGATGAAGGGCCCAGCGGAGCAGTGCTTGACAGGAAGGGCCCAGCGGAGCAGTGCTTGAGACTGCGGGGCCCAGCGGAGCGGTGCTTGAGATGAAGGGGCCCAGCGGAGCGGTGCTTGAGATGAAGGGCCCAGCGGAGCGGTGCTTGAGATGAAGGGCCCAGCGGAGCAGTGCTTGACAGGAAGGGCCCAGCGGAGCGGTGCTTGACAGGAAGGGGCCCAGCGGAGCGGTGCTTGAGACGGCGGGGCCCAGCGGAGCGGTGCTTGAGATGAAGGGCCCCTGTTCAGCGGTGCTCCTCCCGGCGGTGCCCTGTTCAGCTGTGCCTTTCTGCACGGCGGGGCCCTGTTCAGCGGTGCCTTTCTGGACGGCGGGGCCCTCTTCAGCGGTGCCTTTCTGGACGGCGGGGCCCTGTTCAGCGGTGCCTTTCTGGACGGCGGGGCCCTCTTCAGCGGTGCCTTTCTGCATGGCGGGGCCCTGTTCAGCGGTGCCTTTCTGCACGGCGGGGCCCTGTTCAGCGGTGCCTTTCTGGACGGCGGGGCCCTGTTCAGCGGTGCCTTTCTGGACAGCGGGGCCCTGTTCAGCGGTGCCTTTCTGGACGGCGGGGCCCTGTTCAGCGGTGCCTTTCTGCACGGCGGGGCCCTGTTCAGCGGTGCCTTTCTGGACGGCGGGGCCCTGTTCAGCGGTGCCTTTCTGCACGGCGGGGCCCTGTTCAGCGGTGCCTTTCTGCACGGCGGGGCCCTGTTCAGCGGTGCCTTTCTGGACGGCGGGGCCCTGTTCAGCGGTGCCTTTCTGCACGGCAGGGCCCTGTTCAGCGGTGCCTTTCTGCACGGAGGGGCCCTGTTCAGCGGTGCTTGTTCTGTAAGTCAAGGGAGTCAGACCTGGCCACGACTCCCTGCTCAGTCGCCCTCCGACCGTGCAGTTGCTGGACCCTTCGGTGACGGTGTGCTGGGCCCTTGGGTGTCCTCCCTCACACCCGGGATGGGGCTTGTGGGGCCCTCCTGGTCCGCGCTCCTGCTGGCTGACTTCTCCGCCCTGCTGCCCTTGCCCTCCTTAGATGTGGCTCTCTGGCCCTTGCCTCCCCTGGATGTTGTGGCAGGTGAAGTGGCAGAACTTTGGTCCTTGGGGGCAGCCGTGTCAGTCGTCCCGCGGCGTCCCCTTACTTTACGGGTCCTCTTTCCAGGGGGGGGGGCTGGCTGTCCCCTTGCTGCTGACCGATGTATCACTGCTGGCAAAGGGGGGACTCCAAAAGCCATGCACTACGGTGACCCTTGATGCCGGGCTGGTGGTGGCTGAGGCGCTCTTGGGACTCTTAGCAGATGGAGGGGGGGGGGTCAGGTGAGGGAATGAGGTCAAGAGTGGAGAGTTAAACTTTTTTAGGACCAGGGTAAAGGGTAGGTGTAGTGGTTATGGGAGTGAAGGAAGAGGAGGTGGTTGTAGGAGAGTCAGGTGTGCTGTCCTTGGGTGAAGGTGCTTGGGCTGGAGGCTGTCGTGAGGTGGTTGGCTGTTGGGTGGGTGGCTGCCTGCGTTTGTGTGTCTTGGAAGAGGGGGTGACAGACACAGTGGGAGAGGACACAGGGGACGTGTAAATGGCAGTGGGGGTGGTGACTGCACGTGTGCGGACTGTACTGGAGGGTGTGCTGGTGATGGAAGTACTGGCTGTTGGTGGTGTGCATGCAGGTGTGAGTAGAGACGTCACAGGGAGGGAGGAGGGAGACGAGGAGGTGGGGGACACAGAGGTGGTAGTGGCTGTTGGCATGTCTGCATCTGGGTGTTGCTTGGGTGAATGTTTGTGTGATCTGTGGTGCTTATGTCTGGATGAGCTGCCCTTGGGTGTTGAGGTGTGTGCAGGATGGTCTGATGGTGTGGGTGGGATAGGCAGAGGAACAGGAGACAGAGACAGGCTGGAGGCAGTTAGAAGAGGGAGGCTGGAAACAGGGACAATGGCTGCCGTCAGTGCTGAGGCCAGAGCATTGAACGATCGCTGATGGGCAGCCTGACCCGAATGAATGCCCTCCAGGTATGCATTGCTACGATGCACCTCCCTCTCTACCCCCTGGATGGCATTCAAAAGGGTAGACTGCCCAACAATGATGGTCTGTAGGAGGTCAATGACCTCCTCACTGAGGGCAGCAGGGGTAACAGGGGCAGGGCCTGAGGTGCCTGGGGCGAAGGAGACGCCCGCCTTCTTGGGCGAGCGGGCACGGAGCGAAGGCTGAGGGGCTGCTGGGAGGGCAGAGCTGGTGCGCGGGGTGGTGGCTGTACCTGTAGAGGCGGGGGGCACGGATGTTGCCGCCACCGCTAGGGAGCTCCCATCCGAGGATGTGTCGGTGTCGCTGGTGTCACCACGGCTCCCCGTTGTGAAGCTCCCCTCGCCCTCCGTATCACTGGTGGCCTCGGTGTCTGTGCCATGGCCCACCGGGTCCTTGTGAGTTGCAGCTCCCTCGTGCTCCGGTGCCAATTCTCCTCCGCCTGATGATGCTAATGCACACATGCACAAGAAGATAACGAAAAAGGGTGGGGGGAGACATAAAAACAGGTTGAGTGCATGCATTGTCAACACCGTTGGCGGAGAGGACAGACACAGGAGCTTCATGCACTAAGCCGCGCAATCGGGGTACACTACTCAGTACTTGTGACTAGGCCAACAGGTCTAGGGACAACAAACGCGCACATGGGTGATGCAGGACCATGGATAGCTGTACTTGTCACCCTACAGAGGTGGGGGGCAGGGGCACAGGGACATGGCTAAAGGAGAGGACTACACTACAGAAAGCGCCCTGGCCTAATGTCACCCACAGCCCTCTTCCCCCACCCAGGCACCTCCACTGCGCGTAAAGATAGCTGAATGTGCTAGTACTCACCCCCTTGTGTCTGCTGTGATGTCCTCACGCGCCCATCCAAATCGGGGTAGGCCACCGCCAGGATCCGGGACATCAGGGGGGTCAGGGTACGACTGGCACCCCTCCTAGGTTGGGAGGCCATCCCCAGCAGTGACTCGGCGGTCTTCCTGGTCCCGCAGCGGATGTGCTCCCACCTCTTGCGGCAGTGGGTGCCCGTCTGTTGTGGACCCCCAGGGCCCGGACTTCCTTGGCGATGGCACGCCAAATGTCGACTTTCTGATGGGCGCTGACCTATTTTACATGTACAGGGTGGAAATTGAAATATCATCAATTTTCCGCATGATAGATGCGATTGGCCCCCCTCCCCAACCTTGCCATGTGGCACATGCTCTCATCTGTCGTGCCTTGCACTCGTCATTGTCTCCCCACCCCACCATCTTACATCCACCATACACAACCCAGGCATAGCCCATTCAACGTGCACACAGTGTACTTACCTGTTGGTCTGGAGGACCGTAGAGTTGCGCATACTGGGGCAGGACCCCATCCACAAGTTTCTCCAACTCTTCTGTAGTGAAGGCAGGGGCCCTTTCCCCAGTCGCAGCAGCCATTGTATCTCCCAGACCGAGGTCACAGCAGCACTTGCAGTATAGGTCCTCTCCTGTGGATGATCAGGTCTCGAGTGATTAACCAGATAGAAAATGGCGGTCACGCCCGCAGCTAGTCATTGGCTCGTGAAACCCATAGGGTTCGATGTTAACCAATGCGGCTTTGCGCCGCGGTCTTCGACCGCCTACCGCCACGGTGTGTCAGCGCATTGACCTCACATCCCACTGTCACACTTCTCAGGTCAGGCAGCCGCCATTACAAGGGCCCACATGGCTTAATTACTACTGCGTCACACAGGCCTAGGCCTTGCATTGCCACTCATACAAGCCATTCAATGCATTGAGGATCGTGTACTGTGCAAGCTGTAGTTACGTACCTGAGGGTTGCTTGACTCATGTGCTCCATGTTGTCCTTCCTAGGCACCGTCCACTGGGACTTGCGAGGAGAAGGATGAATCCTCCCGTGTACCGACCGCTGGTGGACCTGTCGACAATGGAGGAATGTCATATAATACTTCGCTACCGACTTGACCGAGCCACTATACATGAACTGTGTGCCCAGCTGGAGACAGCACTGATGTCCCCCATCCGCCAACCCACAGGAATTCCTCCTCTGGTGCAGGTTCTGTCAGTCCTCCATTTTTTGGCAAGTGGGTCTTTTCAGACAACAGTGGCCATGTCATCAGGGATGTCCCAGCCTATGTTTTCTAAGATTTTGTCCAGAGTGTTGTCTGCCCTGACGAAATACATGCGGAGCTACATTATTTTCCCTGAGGAGGGTGATTTGGCCACTGTGAAGGGTGACTTCTATGCCCTTGGACATATCCCCAACATCATTGGTGCCATTGATGGGACCCATGTGGCCTTAGTACCCCCAAAAGACGATGAGCAGGTGTACAGAAACAGGAAAAGTTACCATTCGATGAATGTTCAGGTGGTCTGTTTGGCTGACCAGTACATCTCCCATGTAAATGCCAAGTTCCCTGGGTCAGTGCATGACGCGTATGTTATGCGAAATAGCAGCATCCCTTATGTGATGGAACAGCTACAGAGACACCGTGTGTGGCTAATAGGTGACTCTGGTTACCCCAACCTGCCGTGGCTACTGAGCCCAGTGAAGAATCCCCGGACCAGGGCAGAGGAACGGTACAATGAGGCCCATGGGCGATCTAGGAGGATCATAGAAAGGACCTTCGGCCTCCTGAAGGCCAGGTTTAGGTGCCTGCATATGACAGGGGGATCCCTAATGTACTCACCCAAGAAGGTGTGCCAGATCATCGTGGCCTGCTGTATGCTTCACAATCTTGCATTGCGACGTCAGGTGCCTTTTCTGCAGGAGGATGGTCCAGATGGTGGTGTTGTAGCAGCTGTGGAGACTGTGGAGAGTGAAGAGGAGGAAGACGACGGGGACGACACGGACAACAGGGACACAGTCATACAACAGTATTTTCAGTAGCACCCAGGTAAGAATCCCCCACGCCATTTTACATTTACTTCTGGCCTCCTGCATCTCTACTTTCTGTGTTTCCCCCCAGTTCCTTTCAACTGAATTGTGACTTTCCCTTGCCTTTTCAGAGCTGTATGACCCACTGCGTGACTTCTGGTTTGTTCGCCCATGGAGTAAAGCACATTGACATTGGTATGTTGTCATCACAATGTAACTGAACAATTTTGAACGGTTAAGTGTAATACATTTGTTAAGAATACAAGCAGACTCCTGAGTGTTTTAAGTGCAAATATTGATTTATTTAAAGTGCTACATATAGGTCCATGATAGTAAAACGGTGATGGGTGGGGGTGGAGTGATGTCCACAGCAGAGTCCAGTTCTCGGTCGCACAGGTGCATTGTCCATATGCCTGTGGAAGGATGGAGCAGGGGCAGTTCAAGGTTGGACAGGGTGACGATGTGGGACAGTGGAATGACATCCGGGGGGATCTTAGGCTGGCGGGGGTCTTGGCATCCTACTCTGTCTTCCTTTGAGATCTCAGGTTCCTCTTGCGGGGTGGTTGATCTTCAGCAGGAGGTGGGGTTCTGGTGGCCCGTCGGTGTGTGGGGGCCTCCTGTCCACTGGCGCCGGCGGAGGTGGTAGGCTGTTCCTGGTCTGGGCTGGTGACAGGGGCCCTTTGGGGTGCCACATGGTCCCGCAATGTGGTGACTATTAGGTTCAGGGCCAGGACGATGTTCCTGAGCTCCTCTCTGTACCCCATGTACCGTTCCTCCTGCTGTGCCTGGATCTCCTGGAACCTGGCCAGTACCATCGCCATCGTCTCCTGGGAGCGGTGGTATACTCCCATGATGGTGGTGAGGGCCTCTTGGAGAGTCGGTTCCCTGGGCCTGTCCTCCCCCCCCTGTCGCACTGCAGCCCTCCCAGTTGCCCTGTTTCCCCGGGCCTCTGTCCCCTGGACGGTGTGCCCACTACCACTGCCCCCAGGTCCCTGTTGTTGTTGAGGTGTTGGGTCAGCCTGGGTGCCCTGTAGTGGCGGACACACTGCTGATTGACCTGTCCTGGAGACAGAGGCATGGGCCCGCTGGGTGGGAGCTGTGCTGATATTCCCAGAAGGGGTTAGGTCGGCTGTGGCCTGTGTCTGTGTGTGGGGAACCGACTGTCCAGAGGTCCCCGATGGTCCGGGCTGGTCGTCAGGTTCTAGGTCGACAGAGCTGCTGTCCTCACTGGGGGCCTGTTCTGGGGGTGGGATGGACATATCTGGACCCTCCTGGCCGGTGTGTTGGCGTTCGGGCCCTGCAGGGGTGAAAGAGTATGGTTATTGCTTCTGTGTGTTCCATGGCGTGCGATTTGTGGGTGCCCTTGTCCCCCAGTGCTGGCATTCCCTTGTGGCAGGAGTTGTGAGGGTGGTTTGTGGGGGGGATGGGTATGTGCAGTGGTCATGCATAGGTGATGGGTGTCCATGGTTTGTGTTGGCATTCAGGGTTTGGTTTTGGGTTGGGTGGGTTGTGCTGGTGAGACATTGGCAGGGAGGATGTGTGCTGGGGGTTGGGGGTGAGGGTGGGGGTGTGGGTTGGCATGCTGGTGGTTGGTGGGGGGGGAGTAGTTGAGACTAGACTTACCAGAGTCCATTCCTCCGCCTACTCCAGCGAGGCCCGCAGGATGCAGGATGTTTAACACCTCTTGCTCCCATGCTGTGAATTCGGGAGGGGTGGGTGGTGGTCCGCCGCCAGTCTTCTGCACAGCGATGTTGTGTCTTGAGACCATCGACCGTACCTTCCCCGGTAGGTCGTTCCAGCGCTTTCTGATGTCTTCCCGGTTTCTGGGATGCTGTCCCACAGCGTTGACCCTGTCGACGATCCTCTGCCATAGCTCCGCCTTCCTGGCTATTGTGGTGTGTTGCACCTGTGTGCCGAAGAGCTGGGGCTCTACCCTTATAATTTCCTCCACCATGACCCTGAGTTCTTGGTCCGAAAACCTGGGGTGTTTTTGGGGTGCCATGGGGTGGTGTGGATGAGATGTGGGGTGGTGTTTGTGGTGATGTGAGTGGTGGTGTGTGGTGATGTGTGCGTAGATGTGGTGTGGTTGATGATGTTGGGTTCCTGTGTGTGTTGGGGTTTTCGATTGCTGTTCTCTCTCTCTCTCTCTCTCTATCGCCTTCTCTCCGATTTCCAACTAGTGGGGGTTTGTGGGTGATGTGGGTGTGTGTTTTATAGTTGCTTGGATGTGTGGGGGGGTGTTTGTATGTGTATCAGGTGTGTGTATTTCAAATTGTCCAATGTGGCTGTGTTTTGGAGCTGGGTGTGTATTTTGACCGCGGCGGTGTGTACCGCAAATGGAATACTGCGGTTGAATGACCGCCGCGTGGATTCGTGGGTCGTAATGGCATGGGCGTGTTTGTGTTGGCGTGACGGTGGAGGTTTGGTCATCTCCAGTTTATCGCTGCCCGCTGATGAGGCGGCCTTCCGTGGATGTCGGGTTTTTGGCGGCTTGGCAGTTGTGGGTCAAAATGACCGTGGCGGTTTACCGCGGCCACGGCGGTAGAATGGCGGTCTTCTGACCTGCGGTAAGAGCCTTTTACCGCCGAAGTCAGAATGACCCACTAAGGGGGTCATTCTAACTCTGGCGGGCGGCGGAGGCCGCCCGCCAGAGTTCCCCCCTCCGAAATACCGCACTGCGGTCAGTAGACCGCGGAGGGTATTCTAAGTTTTTCCCTGGGCTGGCGGGCGGTCGCCAAAAGACCGCCCGCCAGCCCAGGGAAAAACTCCCTTCCCACGAGGATGCCGGCTCGTAATCGAGCCGGCGGAGTGGGAAGGTGCGACGGGTGCTGTTGCACCCGTCACGTATTTCACTGTCTGCCAAGCAGACAGTGAAATATTTGTAGGGGCCCTCTTACGGGGGCCCCTGCAGAGCCCATGCCAGTGGCATGGGCACTGCAGGGGCCCCCAGGGGCCCCGTGACCCCCCCTACCGCCATCCGGTTCCCGGCGGGCGGACCGCCGGGAACTGGATGGCGGTAGGGGGGGTCGGAATCCCCTCGGCGGCGCAGCTAGCTGCGCCGCCTTGGAGGATTCCAAAGGGCGGCAGTACACTGGCGGGAGACCGCCAGTGTTGCCGGTCCGACCGCGGCTTTACCGCCACGGTCGGAATGCCCTTGGGAGCACCGCCGGCCTGTCGGCGGTGCTCCCGCCGACCCTGGCCCCGGCGGTCTTAGACCGACGGGGTCAGAATGACCCCCTAAGTGTCTTTTTGGTCATTTCTGGTGTCTAAATTTGTCTTTGTACTGTTTGGAGTCTGTTGTGAGTTGTGTTAGTTTGGGGATAGTTGGGCTGTGTTCTGTTATTTTTTTTCCATTTCCCTCTCCTACTTTCCCTCCATTCTCCTCTGTACCCCTTTATTCCCTTTTTTGGTGCAAGCATGTTGGGTAGGCCTCATCTTGGCAGGATGGGAGAGGAGGACCTGGGTGGCTTTATTTGGCTGGTGTGCCACTTCCTACCCTTAATGATCGAGGTAGGTGGGTGTGTGATACAGGGGTATCACACAGAGGCAAGGAGTCTCTGGTGGGCAAAGGTCCTGTACCATTTACAGAGAATCTACAACAAACCGCGCAACGACCACCAGCTGAAAAACCGTTGGGCTGACCTGGTTGCCAGGGAGCAAGACCAGCTGGAACACCTGGGGATTGTGACTGGTGGCCCTGTTGGTGAGTAAAAATCAGAGTAAAGTGCACAATTAAATGCTCTGTAGCGACAGTAGCTGATTTGTTCATATGCTGCAAGCAATCTTTTTAAACATGTGGAATGCAAGTTAAACATAAAGGCCCATATTTATACTTTATTAGCACTGCATTTGCATCATTTTTTTAAGCAAAAGCTGCTCAAACTTACAAAATACAATTGTATTTTGTAAGTTAGCACCACTTTTGCGTCAAAAAGCGGCACAAATGCGGTGCTAAAAACGTATAAATATGGGCCTCAGTTGCCTGTGAGATATACAAAAATTCCTACACATTACCGTCATTTGTTGATGCAACAGCTAGACTAACTTACAAAACACAACAGGAGCCTGTAAATTAGTGCTGCCTTCACGTCAATAAATAATGCAAATATGGCTCAAACATATCTTTCATGCATGGTCTGTGAGTGTACCAGGAAACACATGTTTTAAATCTGGATTTTTACAAGAAATATTGTGTTCCTCAATTTTTTCGGATACATTTCTGAACTGGATTCCCACACATACGTAACAAGTTATAGCTGACCTCAGATAACATCTTAGACTGATATTTGGACTTTGTAGTGCCACAATTAAATTAGGGATGGATGCCAGAAGTTATGCGCACGGGTTCATATCTCTATGGTTGGTGCAACTTACCATAGCTGTGGCACATAAATTTAAGAAAATGATACAAATTGAGGGCTAACAACTGTCCCTGGCCCTCCGTACTTTGTACCTGTGCTTTAAATTGGTCTTAGTCACAGCAGCTGGGTGACTGGTATTACAGTCCTCCAGGAAAGTGGCTTTGCATGTCTCTCATGGATATACATGATGAGAGGAATACACTCCATGAATTTGTCTGCTAACTAATGATGGAGCATGTTTGCCACCACATGATAGTTAGGGCCACTGCATGTGTGCAGATATGTGTGTATCACTCACTGGAGTGCCCGGGTCTGTACATGTTTGCAGTGGTATGTCGGATGCAGTATCATCATGTCTGAGAGGCTTGACTTTCTGATTTAATATTACTCATAGTATGTGTATTTGGAAGTGTTGTACAGTGTGCACAGACATTGAGCACATTTCTCCCTTCCATGCCTTACAGGTGGACCAGCCCCCTACACTGTCGGAGAGGTGGCTCAAATTGCAGACCCAGACATCTCCAGTAAGTGTTGATATTTATGTTCTGTGTTGTGTTTGCTGATGTTGTGTGATTGACTCCTGTGTCTTGGACACATAGCAAGGTGTTATGCACTGGTCATTGATCGGATATGTTCCTTGAGTGGAGTATCATTTTTTCCCCATCTTTGAGTTGGCCAATCATTAGCATATTGTCATAATTTGGGATTGTAGGTCAGTCCTGCAGGCACGGCCATGTGAATAGGGATGAGTTTTGTGGATAAAACATAAAATGTGAAAATGTTGCAGAGGACCATATCTGTGATTTAGTCAGCAAGTCAGACCCTGATTCTCACAGAATAGGGATGCTAAAGTCTTACCCATAGGCTTCAGCTTCCCTATTCACTAATGAACATGTTTGACCGTATGTTTGACTTCCTAGCAGCATGTAGTTCCACATGTTGTGCTACGAGTATGCGGCACTTGAGTACAATGGCCTAGATGTGCATGTAGCTCATGGGTAGATGTGTGCTTGCATCTATCTGCTTGTTGTAAGTCATGTGTTACTGGTAGGAAATTATGTTGACAATTGTCTGCATTTCCAAACATAAGTGTGGATGGGATTGTCCAAGGTTTGGCTATATCCTAGTTGGACTTCCTCCTTACCTATGGTGGGCTGCCCAAACCCATGTACAGCTGTCCAAAGCTTCCTGGGTGTCCTTGTTGTTTGAAAGTATTTGTTTCCACCCCCCCCCCCGGCACAGGCGAAGGGTTGTGAAAAGTGCACCTAGGACTGATGATCCAAGTTTAGTACACAGACATGTAAATCTGTAAGTGACTTGTCCAAACCTAGGATCCCCACTCATGATTAGCAACTGCATTCTATCCTGGCAATTCCATTTTACAACTCGCAGATCTTGTGGCCCTTGATTGTCATCAAGAACATAGTCATTAGTTGGCCTGTCAGTGGTGGAGGACTTGCAGCTTTTTTTTTACCTGACAAATGGCTGAACAATGATGCATAAGTCATTCAAGTTGTTACCCATCTTTTAGAGTATTGCTGTGCTGTTTGATAGGACATGTGTAGGCTGCATTGGCATGTACTTCCTCAGGGACAATCAGTGATCTGTATGATGATATGGCCTGTTTCTGGTACATTAGATGTATTGTCTGATTTACTTCTGGAGCAATATCACACAATGAACTACCTAATGTTAGGTTTTCTATTTGTTTTAACAGCTGCCAATACAAATCCCATCCAGATTCGGGAGTTTCAGCGCAGGGTGATGCATTACCGCCACATTCTGGATGTGGAGTCGAGGTTCCGTAACATGGCAAGGAGTTATCGCCATGAAACAGCCTCCGGAGAGTGGAAGGCATTTGCCCAAGGGGGCCCTTCCGTGTCCACCACAGCCACCACCACTAGCACCCCCACTACTACCTAGGTGGCACCAACCTTAGCAGGCACCTTTGTTGGACCGTCGACCTCCACTCCTCCAGGACCTGTCACAGCACCACCTGCACCTCCTCCTACAGACATGGCACCGACAAGGGCACATGCTTCCTCAACTGGCACCCAGACCACCCCTGCTGCAGTCATAGACCCATCAGCTTTTCAACAGATGCAACGGAACTTGGACCGTATGTTGCAGAAAATGACAGGCTGCAGCAGGAGGTGGCACAAGTAAATCAAAGGGTGCGTGCCATAAAAAAAGCCACTGCGGAGGGCAAACTTGTAGACAATATACCCTCAGCCATGATTCCCTCCTCTCCCTCCTCTTTCCTGGTTCTTTTAATTAGTGGGTATATGGGGCTTAGTGTTAGGTTAGTATAGGCTGTTAGTTTAGTTAGTAGTAGTGGGTGGGGGGTGGGTGTATGATACTTTTAATATCTGTTTTTTATTATGTGTGTGGGTGGGTGTGTGATGGATGATGTTGGGGTTTTGGTGTTTAAAAAAAAATACTAAGAAATATATTTTGGTTTAGTATATTATAGAATGTGTTTAGGTTAGTATATGTTGTCCTCCATGTGTCCCGTCTTATAAAGGGGGTGGGGGGCTGATGTTTAGATCGTTTTGTTAAATGTGATAAGTAAGTTTAGCTTAGGTTAGTTAGGGCCAGTTGTGGGTAATGTGTAGTTAGGATAGGTTAGGTTAGGTGTTTCCCCTAGTTTTAGCTTCTGTTTTTACTATTTAATAAATATTTAAGTAACCCTTTACAGTATGTGTCACATGCTTGGAGATCAGGGCCTTGGCATAAGTGAACAGGGTCTCTTTTATATTAGCTTTTGTGTCCCATGCTGCAACCAAATCCAAACTGAGCTGTTACATTGGCAGCTACACCAAAGCTACTTTGCTAAGATTCTGCCATCCATTGCACCCACCACTCACGGTTACTATGGATCCCAAAGTGTGGTTAATTTTTGATGTATGTTTACAATGTCACATACTTTGCTATCAGAATTGGTATTGAGGACACTGTTTTAAGTCTGCCTGCAGCCTGATGTCCAAGCGAATCCTTATAAGGTGAGTGATAGTATGCTCTCATGTAGTATGGTATACATTACTCTCACCTATCATTTGTTACAGTGTTCAGCCCAGTGACATCTTTGTATGTAAACTCATACACATCCATTTATGCAGTATGGTGTGTGTTAGTTATAATTTGGGTCAAATGTCACATACGTAAGTTTTGGCTTGAAGAAAAATTTTAAGGCAATATTTTTTAGCTTAGATATCCCTTGAGGAAGTGTTATTCTGTCCAACACAGCAATATGGTGTATAGTTTCTAATTTCCTCTGAAATAACCCTCAGGAAGGGCAGATGATGGCACAATCCAGACCACTGTGCATAGGTATCAGCCAACATTCTTTCAGGTCAGGTGTATTGACAATCCATAATCATTGACCTGAAGTAAACATCACGGTTAATGTGTCACATTACACAGAGACAAAGTTGTTGTGTAAGTGCTATTTATTTTAAAGTGCTGTAGTGCTATATGTACATTGTCCATGATTGTGAGTCGATTAATGTGACACCTTCCATTGTGATCCTACGCAAGTGCAAAAAGACATTTCATTTGACATGCTGGGGTGAAGTGTCAGACAGTGCAGAGCGACAGGATTATCCAATGAGTTAGTGAGAGACAATCACAGGGCAGGGTGACAAGATGAACAGTGGGCTGAAGAACAGTGCTTGAGTACAGTTGTTGCAAGACTGGCATGTTACAAAGCACAAGACCTTGGCAATAGTTGGCCATGTGGCAGGGACCAGTGCTACCATGTACTCTTACGGGCGAAGGTGATCTGTTCCACGTCTTCATCTTCTGATGTGTGTGTTGTCTCCTCTGCCCTTGGTGGTGGTGGTTGTGAAGGGGCAACACACACCTCAGTGTTTGAAGATGTGGAGTCAGACATCTTGGTAGCTGCCAACTGTGGGGCTATTAAGAGCAGTACTGCTGCAAGGAGAGAGATGCTGATTTTGAAGAATAGCAGCCATGTCACTGTAGTAGGCAGCCAGGTCGGCCATGAGGGGTTAAATATTGCATTCGTGCACACGTTGACAGGATTGTTGTTATAGATGTTTGGTCAACTCTCTTACAGCTGTGCTGATTTCCTTCAACCTTTTTTCAAGTTCCTGCAAGATTGTTGTTCGCCCTTGCATGGCTGCTGCCTGGTCATCAGTTGACATCATGTATGCATGCACCCCCTTTAGGCTGGTTGCCATATTTTGCATCCCCACCTGCACCTCCTTGGCCAGCTCCCGCTGTACTCCAACTACAGTTCTCTCAAAGCTAGTGACAGTGTTGTCAGAGTCCTCAGCTGTGTTGGAGCTGGCAGGTCATACAATTGGGGTGGTGGGTGGGTTCTCTGTGATGGCTGCTAGTTCTGTGGTCCTCCTTGTGACTGAAGGTGGGGTCTGGAGGGTTCCAAGTACATCTTGGAGGGTCTGCTTGCTGATGTTTGTCAGCTCATTATCCATGTCATCAGAGAAGTCCAGGGCAGGCATATCTTCAGGAGAGCCATCGTCCTCTGCAATGAGATATGGTACAATTAGTGTGTCTGTGTTGTGGAATTTGCTATGTGACGTGCCTGCCTTCCTATTATTTTCACTTTGTGATCTTGGTTCCTGTTCATTGTTCCTGTCTTTCATATTACCATTCTCCCAGGCCTATGCCCTGCCTGCATGTCACATGTATTGTGGTCAGTTTGTGGACTTGTCAGCATCACATCCTCTAGGTGTTGGTTCTGGCCAAATTGTGAATTGCCACCTTCTTGTTCTACTCAACCCTCTGTCTACTTCCATTCTCATGGTGAGGCCTTTCACTGGCTGTGGGTGTTCTGATGGCACTAGCACCACACTTAACATTCTGGAACTGCCCCAGTCTCTGATATTTCACATCCACCTATATGTTGCTGAGATCTAGCATTTACTATGTATAGCATTGGTATGGCACAATACGGATGTCAGCATTGGTAATGTGTACTGCTGAGGTTGGGAAATGTGTGCTACATTGAATTGAACTGATGGTCCTAGCAGTGTTCCATTTCCTCCTCTGACTGTGCGGGTGTATTTCTGTAACCAGTTACATATGTCCTCCCCCTCAATGCTGCTGTCTGAGCAGTATGACATTTGGGATGTTGCATTGTGACCCAGGCACAGGGTGGACCCTGACATATGTTCATGTTCATGACAGTTCATGTAGGGAGAATACTGGCTGACGTGTGACAGCATGACAGTTTTACGTTGTTCCCTACCCTCCTGGCCTGGCTTTACCTTTCCAACATCCTTGGCATGGCAGCATACCCCCATGCAAAGGTTGTTGGTGTAGTGTAGTACTGTGTCCCAGGTTTCCTCTGAACGGGCCATACCCCCGTACCATGCTCCTTTAACCATGCCACTCCATGAATATCATGACTTCCATGCATTGTGTAGTGGGTATATCCCCCCTGGTTGCAGTTAACAATGAGGCATTTTAGTTCCCCATGCAACTTACCCTGCATCTGTGTTGTCTCATGGTAGTCTGAGCTGTCCTGTCCTTGAATCCCCATGACGATCTCCTCAGGGATGACGGCTGCCACCACCTCCTCCATGTGGTCCAGGGCTTCCTGTGGTGCTGGACTCCCACGTCCAGTCTGCAGTGTTGCCTTCCTGTTCCTGTCCATCTTTTCCGTGGTCCTGCGCTTGCAGTCATGCCAGCGTTTCATGCACTCAACGACTGTTCTCTGTACTTCCGCCACACTGCTGATCTTGTCAACAATTTGTTGCCATATTGCCTCTTGGCAACTTTGAGGTGACAAACAGTTGGTGCTGGTGTTCTGTCACCTCTTTCACCAGAATTTCCTGCTCCTCTGCACTTAAGCAACACTTTCTTTTCTTCTTCTCCTTGTCCTGGGTCTTGTGTGGATCCTCCTAGCTGGTTCCTGGTCTGTTGTCATCTTCCTGGGGTCTGTGCAAGCATCTGGGATCCATTTTGGCTCTCCTTAGCACAGTTTGCTGTGTTTACGCTGCTTTTTGACGCAATTGCGTAAAAAAAACGGCGCGTTTCCGGGTTGTGACGTCGTAAACCGGATCACAGTCATTTTTGCTGCGTTAACGTCGTTTTTCTTTACGACTTGATGCATTGGGTTGAGTAAAAAAAAAAGACTCACACCTGTGATTTGCACCACCGTGCGTCAAAGTATAAATTTGACGCCCGCACGGCACAAAGAAATGGCGTTAGCTGGCGGTAACATTTTTTACACAAAACTGCTTTGGCGCAGTTTTGTGGCAAAAAGTATAAATATGGCCCTAGAGTTTGGCAACTAATAAGAAAGCACACGTGCCATTTCAATACTAATGGTGAGACAGCGATCCAAAACAAAGTTCAACATATATGTACCACCCAAAATATACAATACAAATATATGCATGTTGCGTGCAATTCCATAATTAGATGTTCACAAACATGAATTTTGGGTAGTATTGAGAGGTGGAAGATGTTCACTAGCGCAGAAAGTTTCATTATCTCATAATAAATGGGAAGTAGGAGATATGTGTGGCCTTCTGCTGACAAGCAACTACAAGTCCCTGGGCCACTGAAAACAAAACTTGGACATCTATCCATAACAGTACTGTTAGACCTGGCCCATTTTGCAGTGTCATCAACAAAGTTTTGGCCTTCTTCCTCCTATTTTTCCTGACCTGGTTTTGCTGGCTTTTAGGACTCTGGGCATGTAACCACTGCTAACCAGTGCTAAACTGCAAGTGCTTTCTCTCTAAATTGTATTGGTAATTGGCATTCCATGATTGGCATATTTGATTTAATAGTACATCCCTAGTAAAGTGCATCAACGGTGCCCATTGCCTGTAAATAAAATGCTAGTAGTGAGCCAGCAGCACTGATTGTGCCACCCACAAGTAGACCTCTAAACATGTCTCAGACCTGCCATTAGTGTCTGTGAGGGCAGTTTGGAACTGCCAGTTCGACCTGGTAAGTGCATCCACTAACCAGGCCTAAACCCTACCTTTTACTACATATAAGAAGGTAGGCCCAAGGCAGTCCCACGGGCAGGGTGCAATGTATTTAAAAGGTAGGACATATACTAGTGTGTTTTACCTGTTCCGGTAGTAAAATACTGCCAAATTAGTGTTTCATAATTGCAAGGTCTATTGGGGTCATTCCGACCCTGGCGGTCCATGACCGCCAGGGCCAGGGACCGCGGAAGCACCGCCAACAGGCTGGCGGTGCTTCCTGGGCTATTCTGACCGCGGCGGTAAAGCCGCGGTCAGAAAAGGGGAACCGGCGGTTTCCCGCTGGTTTTCCCCTTGCCCAGGGAATCCTCCATGGTGGCGTTGCTTGCAGCGCCGCCATGGGGATTCCGACCCCCTTCCCGCCACCCTGTTTCTGGCGGTTCTTACTGCCAGGAACAGGATGGCGGGAACAGGTGTCGTGGCATGGGCAGTGCAGGGGCCCCCTAACAGGGCCCCATGAAGATTTTAACTGTCTGCTTAGCAGACAGTGAAAATCGCGACGGGTGCCACTGCACCCGTCGCACCCCTGCACCTCCGCCGGCTCCATTCGGAGCCGGCTTCCTCGTTGCAGGGGCTTTCCCGCTGGGCCGGCGGGCGGCCTTTTGGCCGTCGCCCGCCGGCCCAGCGGGAAAGCCAGAATGGCCGCTGCGGTCTTTTGACCGCGGGGCGGTCATTCGGTGGTGACCGCATGGCGGGAGGCGACCGCCGCCCGCTACGGTCAGAATGACCGCCTATGTCTCCCATAAACTAACAGGGTGATTGCCTTTACATACCTTTTAAGTGTAATTTCCCATTGGGGCCAAATAAAGATATGGATTTTGGGCTCACTGAACTTACAATTTCAAAACACATATTATAGTAAAGTTGGTTTTTAGATTGTCTGTTTAAAAATACACTTTTAGAAGGTGGGCATTTTCTTGCTAACCATTCTTTGCCTCTGCTTGGCTTCTGAATCCACGTCTGGGTCAGATTGACAGTTGGGCTGTTTGTGAGTTCACTCTAGACAGTAGCACAAAGGTAGCTGAGGTGTGTCCTGCATATCCTGAAAGATCTTCCTGGGCTAGAGTGGGAGGGAGGAGCTGACACCTGCACTTGAAAGGGCTGTGCCTGACCTCACATATTACAGTCTTCAACCCCCTAGAGTGAGGCTGGTGCAGGGCAGGCAAGAGGCAGTCGTGTGCACTACAAAGACTTTTTTTCAAAGGCAGGAATGAAAATAAGTATTCGACTGCTGACCCTACAACATTAGAACACTTCAGGATCAAGAGGAACCTCTGCCGAGGTGCCGAGGAGTGAGGAGGAGCATTGCCCCTTTGCTGTGTGTGCTTTTCTGGGTTGGCCTTCAGTTGCTGCTTCTGCCTTAGAGAGGACTAAGACTGGACTCTGCTGTGTATCCTGCTTGTGAAATCTCTCTAAGGGCTTGGACTGAGCGTCCCTCCTGTTAAGAAGCCTCAAGGATATCAAAGACTTAATCTGCCTGCACCTTGGCTCTCTTTCTGAGACCCCCTGACTTTCCAAGGAGTGCCATACCCAGTCCCTGGAACCCTGGAAGGAGATGCTTGCAGAGCCTTAGTGAAGATCCACGCACGGGAGCTGAGCAGCAGAGAAATCGACGCAGCATCCGCCTTGCAGCTGTAAAATCAATGCTTCACCAGCTCAGCACAACTCCATGATTTCTGTGCATCCAGATTTTCCATGCAACGTCCCTGGGTGTCAAAATGTTCAACAACATCGCATGGACCCGAGGCTGCTTGCCCGGAAATCAAAGCATCCCTTCCCTGAAAGGAAAGAATCAATGCATTACTTGCCATGCGGAGAAAGCATTTATACACAGCCTCACGTGCAAGTATGGAATCAACGCATTGCTTGCTTTTCCAATGCACACTTACCCTTTAAGCTTTATTTTTGATGCATACGAGGTACTTTGTGCAAAACAACACATCCATTAATTCTTATGGATTAAGAATCTTTGGGGAATATTTAAGTAAAGTGGCACTGCACCTAGTGTAGCGTCACTTTCCTTCCGTCCCTTAGTGTCCCCTACCGCCATCATGTGTGTGCCATATCTAAGATATGACACACCATGGCGCAGGGGAGGGGGCAATAGCATAATTTTTATTGACACTATTGATGTACTCTGTAGGAGTAGTGCCAAAATATTGGTGCTACTCCTGCTGAGTACACAGGGGCCCATTATAAACAATGGAAGCCCCTTTTAACACCTGCTCTGAGCAGGCGTTAAAAGTGCCATTAAAAATGACACAATGAAATCTGTTAAATTTCCTTGCACCATTTTTTTGGTCCCCCAAGGGGGGAACACCCCCTTTGAACACATTATAACTGGTGCAGGCATAATGTAGCACAAAGGGTTACTGTTAGACCTGACAGCCTTAGGGTGGTCATCCACAAACCTTTTGCCTACCTCTCTCCTCTTTCCTGACACTGTTTGTGCTGGTTTTAGGACTCTACGCAATTTACCACTGCTAACCAGTGCTAAAGTGCATATACTGTCTCCCGTAAACATGGCTCATACCCAATTGGCATATTTGAATTACTTGTAAGTCCCTAATAAAGCACACTGCATGTGCACAGGGCATGTAAATTAAATACAACTAGCGGGCCTGCAGCATTGATTGTGCCACCCACATAAGTAGCCCCTTAACAATGTCTCAGGCCTGCCATTGCAAAGCCTGTATGTGCAGTTTCACTGCCACTTCAACCTGGCATTAAAAAGTAATGGTCAAGCCTTAAACTCCCCTTTTTCTACATATGTCACCTCTAAGGTAGGCCCTGGGTAACACATAGGTCACGGTGCTATGTAGGTAAAAGGCAGGATATATCACTGTGTGTTTTATATGTCCTGGTAGTGGAAAACTCCTAAATTCATTTTCCACTACCGTGAGGCCTGCTCCTTTCACAGGCTAGCATTAGGCCTACTCTCATATACTGTTCAACTTATATTACTATTTCAGAAATGACACTTTTAGAAAGCTATGTCGAGCTGTGTTGATTCTTCACTTAGGAAATCCGATGCACACCTTCCTTTTTCCACACATTTCCTCCTCTGCGGTCTCCATGTGTGTAATTTTGACGCAAACCAGGTACTTAGTGCACTCAAGAGACAACTGTTGATTTTTAAGACTTAAGACTCTTCTTAACCCTGCAAAAGTGATGTTTCATCTTCTGCTTATTAAGTCTTTATTGTTTTGACCTTAACCAGTTTAACCAGATAAATATCTTATATTTTTCTAAACCTGTGTGGTGTATTCGTCATGGTGTTTTCACTGTGTTACTGTATGGTTTATTGCACAAACACTTTACACATTGCCTTCTAAATTAGGCCTGGCTGCTCATTGCCAAGCTGCCAGAGGGTGCACACAGGATAATTTGGATTGTGTGTGACTTACTCTGACTAGGATTGTGATCCCTACCTAAACAAGGGTGTATACCTCTGTCAACTAGAGACCCCATTTCTAACAGTTACAAAGTTTACACTTTGTAAATATGGCGTGAGGATTTTCGCCCCGTTGGGCCACATTAGCGTCAATAAAAATGATGCTAATGTTGTGCAAGGTGGCACTAGGGGCTTATAAATATACCCCTTTCTACTTTAAAGAGTTGATATCTTTACTTGTGTATGTTGGATTCATGTCATTTTGGTCCTGTTTGACTCAGATAAATATTGGCTATTCTTCTGGACTGGTGTGGAATCCTTTTGTGGTGTTTACACTGTGTTACTGTGTGTGGTTGTACAAATGATTTACATATTGCCTCTGAAATAAGCCTGACATCTTGTACCAAGCTACCAAGGTAGTAGGCAGGGGTTATTTGAGATGTGTATCTCCCTTGCCCTGACTAAAGTGAGGGTCCTTACTTGGCCAGGGTGTAAACTGACTGCCAACTAGAGACTTGTTTCTAACAGGGACAATCTTCACATTATCTCAGCCTGTTATTATATATATTTTTATCCTTGTCAAAGATGTTGAATTAAATCTAACTCAAGAAAGCAGATAACAAATACAAGGACTGCACCTGTTGCACACTCTGAGCTGCACCAAAGAGGACTTTGCCTTGCTTATAAGACTAAGGAGTGTATTCCCTGAAAGTTACAGGTAGAATGAAGCTACCAGGAGTCACCTGCATTATCTCATGCAAGTACAAGCCCAGTAATCAGCTCCTCTGGACTTTAAAGGCTTTGCTAAGTTGCATAGTGGGAATTGTAGTCCCAAAACTCCAAGAGGCAAATCAGAGTTTTTGGACCCTTTACTGCTGTTGTGGACCCACAAATTCCCAAATGAGACCTTGTGTAAGAAGATCCAGGAGTTTGGAAACATTTGGACAACGTTTGCCAAAAAGCTCCATAAGTTCACCAGCCTCAACGATGAGAGTCAAGCTGAGGATGTCGAATCCTAACTGAGCCTCGATTTGCCCCGCTGAAAGCTGGAGAGTTCTTCAACGATAAAGACCTCCAGGACCCACCGAGGCATTGTGCTGAAGTTAGCCACAGTCGTCAACTGACAGTCAGATTGCTGAGGACGACCGCTCGAAGTCAAGAGAAAAAGCTCCAAAAAAAGTAAAGAAGTGTGAAGGTGAAAACTTGACCAGCCCCAACAACTCATTGTATCCAACCCACGCACTATCTACGTCATCCTAAAACTTTGACTTGGTCCTGGGCCAGCGTGACCAGATAGCTACGTTTTTTTTTACTTTTAGATGCTAAAAAGCATATTTTTATTTAATCTTTAAAAATTAATTATTCTGGTTCCTTACATTGGAATTTTTGTCATTTTGATGTCAGTTTGAACATAAAAGTATTATCTATCACTTATTTACTGTTTTGTTGATACTAAGCGCATTACACACCTGCCTCCTACGTTAAGCCTGAATTCTTATCAGCCAAGCTACCAAGGGTTGAGCAAGGATTAATTTATTAAGACTTTGTCTGAACCTTATTTGTGATTGAGGTGTTACTAGCTATAGTTACCTATCTGCACCTACTAATAAACCACTTTCCAAAGGAAATTGATGCAGTATTTCAAAACCATTTAACTTCTATTTAGAATGGTTGTTCAGAGTGCTAGACCTGAGCTCCCAGGGTATCCTAGTTTTTTGCCCTGAACGTTGCCCTCAGAGCAGCACTTTCTGAAATACAATGCAATGTCAAAAGTATTACTTTTCAATCCTTCCTAAAATTTCATGGGGACTTAATAACTTTTCCTAAACATATTCCAAGACTGGAAGTGGAATAGTAAATAAACCTCCTGGAATATTTGTGAGAGAGTTTCTTTGGAGTTACTGGAGTTAGAATGGTAAATTTGACCTTCACATGTCTGACACATGCACTGCTGCTCTCAGGGTGCAGTTTTGACCAAATAACACTTTTTGCCATCCCTACTCATTTTGCTGAATTCATTTTTGTTTGCATTTGGACTTTGTATACCTTACCTCTGCTATCCAGAGATAAAATGCTAGTGCCCTCTCCCTTAACCATGGTATGATTGGCCTATACCTAATTGGCACATTTGATTTACTTATAAGTTCCTGGTTAATTGTACTACTTCTACCCAAGGCCTGTAAATTAAATTCCACTAGTGAGCAGCAGCACCAATTGTGCAATCCACTAATGTAACACCTATCTAACAAGAAGGACGTGTACTTACATTTTACATGTCCTGGCAGTGAAAACTCCTAGAGTCATTTTTTGTTTTACAGTTGTATGGCATATCTCTCTCATTGACTAACACTGGGTTACCTTATTACATTTTATAAGAGCTAATCTTGAATTGGGAACAGCTAGAGATATGCTGTTTGGACTAAATTAATTATAAATTAAAATCATCTTAATGGTGAAGTTGGAATTTAAGTCACAATTCTGAAAATCTGAAATTCTGAAGTTGACATTTTCTTGTCCTAACCATTTATGCCGCCTGCCAACGTCCTGGGACGCATGACTGTGCAAGGCCCTGCTGTTGTGGTTTATGTATTCCTCCCAGGCAGTGACACCAAATGGGACTTAGGTGTGGATAGGATGAGCCATCGTGTCTGGATGGCTGGGGGTAGAACTGTACCATGCCCTGCTTACACTTTAAAGGGCTTTTCCTACTACACACACAAAGAAATCTGATACCAGGCCTGCCCTGTCTTTTGTTACCCCACACCGTTTAGAGATTGAGAGGGGAATGGAAGACCTTTCCAGAACCAGATGTGGGGATAGGACAGATATTCCATCCCATGCAATTGTGTCATCAGGTGTAAATATTGGACCACAGAAACATTCTTCAGATCAGTTCTAGACCTGTAGAAGACTCCAAAGAAGGACTGTACTGCTGCCCTGTTTCTGGAAGGACTCTCCTGCTGCCCTGCAGCTATATACTCTGCCCTGCTGCCCTTCTGCCTCATGAAGGAAGATTGGGCATGCTCATTGAATCTAGGACCACTAGAGTGACTGCAGGTGCTAGCTGGTTGACCTCATGAGTGAAATACATCGACACAACAAGCTCCAGAGACTTTGCAATGTACCTGCTTGCTGCTGCTGGTCCCTGTTGCAGTGAGTCCATTGCCCCCAAGTGACACCCTTTGAGGTCCTATGCCCTTATTCTGGTGCTACAGTGGTCTCCTCCTACCAAAAGATAAAGCCTGGTACTGTAAAAAATGTTTTAGTAAAGACTGCTTTGAGAACCAACAGAAGACCTAGTTCTACCTACAAGCCAAGGCAATGAAGGTGCATCGCCAGTGGGATTGACTTCTGAGTCTGAAGGTAGAATTCTTCACCAGGCTCGATGATGACCAGCACCCTTTGGCAACAACAAACTCTTTGATCTAAAAATTCAACTTCTCACACTCAGAACTTTTCCTACCGCTACCTACAATGTGATCACAACCTCAACCAGCAACTCTGTCTCATCAAAGCCTCTTCCTTTAATACAGTCTGATGCTTTGCCCCACTGATATTCTTCAGTTCCAGAACATTTTCAGATTTTTTTAAAGTCCAAAGTTAAGCCAAGACTAGTATCAATCCAACTTATGTGTAGGCCCATGCTCCATTGTGGTCAGCCTAAACGTTTTACTTTGACCCAGCCTGGTATGACCAAGCACCAGAGAATGGCACCTTGATCATATAGGTGCTGTTCTTCATGAAGTCACAACTCCAGTTGTCCTGAATGTACTTAAACAATTTGGTGTCATTTTATTTACTAACATTTTCTTGTGTTTTGTTTTCACTTTATTGCTATTTGTGTGCTGCATCAGTATTTTACACATCATCTCTAGGTTAAGCCTGAGTGCTTTGATGCCAAGCTAACAGAGGGTTAGGCACTGGTTAATTTTGTGTTTTTTGTGGTTCACCCAGATAAGAATTGTGGTTGGTGGGGCATATACCCCCTCAACCAATAACTTAGCTTCTTACACCTATGAAGTGCACATCTAACTATAACTCAAATGGGGGGGCTTTAATGTTGAAAACCTAAACCAAACCCTGACCACAAATGAAACAATCATGTTCAGTGGCCAATCACACATTGCTCCCACAGTATATACTCAAAAATATCAGGGGCACACTATCTCTCAGTGGCTCTGCCCACCTGGCACAATGGGGTTAGGAGAGAGCACATATAGAGAAGAGTCACACTGCATAGCATGGCTGATGAGGTGTTGGTGAAATATTGTTCCTATCCATATGTTATTATGTACATGGTTGGGGAAAAGAAGGTGAAACTCACATCACCACCTACAAGCTCCATGCCACACATGCCATGTCAAGATATTAACAATACTTCATCGCTTCCTTTAAAGAGCACAATGTCTTCATAGCAGACATATTGGAACCCATCCAGTCCAGCTGCCTGTACCAGTCACTGTGGTAGACAACACAGCACAACAGTACCTCAGCATATTGCAGACCCCATACCACAGGCAATATGTGGCATAGCAGTTTTATACTATACCAAATTCTCCTTGCCTGCTTGGCACAATCAACTGCTCCTGTTACATTACAGACACACTGGTATTCCATTAATAGGGAACTTGTTAGGGAATGTCCCACAGATGCATGACTTTCCTGTGTGAACCACATGACAGCATTTTCTTGTGTTACTCTGAAATCAAAAAAACACCTGCATGCTCATGACTATGGGGGCATGTGGCTGCTTATTGAATATTTCAAAATCACATCTTACATGCATGTTGATTAACAATCTACACAAGAAGCACATTAACACACCATATAGACACACACTTGTATTCATAGTAAAATTCACATTTAATGTAGCTGCTATATTTACCCTCTGTAGTTTACTCATACCAATTCATTCTGTTTTACATGCACACATGATTCTGCCTATTCTCTATTGTAGCATCTTCTAACTCCATTCCATAAACCTGCTAGTATGGGCCAACTGAGGTGTAAAAGAACACTTATCCAAAAATTAAGCATTGCTGACTGGAAAGTTGGTGAGTTGAAGTTATAGTTAACATGCCTGGATCAGACTGGGCTGGGCTCATGTGCTTCCCAGAAACCAAATTTTCCTGGTGTGTCTTTTTGCACAGAATTGCATCTTAATTCACCTCCCCAAGTAGTGGCAGAGCACATTAATCATGGGATTTTAATTTAGAACAATTATGTTTACATCTTGCTCTACTAAGTCACCTTTCTTGGAGGACTGAAACACAAAACTAACATGGTTGAATTAGTCTATCACACCAGCAATCATCCGTATGCCGTTATTCAAACTCAATGTGAGGGCCCCTATAATCAAAATTCAGTCATTAGCAGGAAGTATGAGCTGAAACCGGAATACAAACTCTGTTGTCACTCTGTGGATCTGCAGTGTTTCACACAGAGTCTCCATCTGTTGTAAGACTCTGGAGTCTCTGATCAAAATATCCTGGCAGACTGAGGAATTGTTGAGTATACCAGGACCTGAATTTAGGTCCCCATGGTAATTCCTGTCCAAGGGACCCACTCTTAATCCAGGGTAAATCCGCCATCCAAAATTACTAATCCCAACAATGTGAGTAAACTGGGGGAGTTACTAGGGGAGATATCTGTGATCTAAAATTTGACCCTTTGCTTTTCCGCAGGACAGCTCAACCAGGAGACATATTACTTGTTAAGAACAAGTGTACCAGTCACCCAGCAGACTCCTATATTGTGTTATGTTGTTACGTTATGCTATTTGATATTATATTACGTTATTTTAAGTTATGTTATGGTATGTTATGTTTAAAGCACACTATCACCCACAAGGGTATCCTTGTGCTGAGGAGGTGTGTGTGTGTGGCTATCCCTGTCTATGGTAACTTCATTAACCAAAGAACTGAGATGGAGGCTCTCATGTTGAGTGGGAGTTGTTTCATGCTTTCGGAGAGATATAAGAGATTGCCAGTGTTCCTGATCTGTTTCATTGTGTGCTTGGGATATGTGTGAGTAGGAGCTGTGTGGAGGGGAGGTGACTGAGTGGTTGGTGGAAGGTAATGTGATTGTTTAGGTAGGTGGGCCCTAACTTGAATGTGTCTGTGTGAGGAGTTTAAATTTAGCATAGTTGTGTATCAGGAGCCAGTGTTTTTCCCTGAGATGCGGTATCATCTGAGTTCTGTGTGCAGTAGATTGAGGATGAGTGTGGCTGGTGAGCTCCGGATAGTTTGTAGTCTTCTAGTGAGTTGCTTGGTGATCCAGGCATAAAAGGTATTTCCATAGTCTAGCTTGCTGTTGACTAGGGTGTGAGTGACAGTTTTTCTAGTGTTGCTTTGAAGACATTTTAAGATCTTTCTCATCATCTATAGGGTGTAGGAGCAGGTTGCAATGATGGAATTTACTTGTGCGGCCATGTCCAGTTTGCTGTTGTTTATTCTGTGATTTCTGGCATGGGGTCTGTGTATGGGTGTGGGTCAGAGCTTGGCAGGTCACAAGTTGTCACCAGTCTGTCTTGTTGGTGTTGAGTTTGAGACAGTTGTCTTTGGTTAACAACTTTGGTCATGCTGGCAGGAAACTTGTTTCTTGTGTTGCTGGTCTTGTCCGAGGCTGTTGTCTAAATGGGAAAGGATGTTGATGTTATGTGTATGGATGCATTGGCCAGAGGGATCACCGATGTGCTGAAGAGGGTGGGGTGGAGCAGTGAACTTTGAAGTACTTTGCAGATGAACTTGCAGGCCTCAGAAGCATGAGGATCCAGGTTGACAGCTTGGGTTCTATCTTTTAAGAAGGAGCATATCCTACAGTAAGCAGGTCCTTGGATGCCAATCTCCAGCAGGACCTGATGAGGATGGGGTATAAGACAGTGTAAATTACTGCAGTGAGGCCCAGGAGAATGGGGACTGCATGTCTTCTCCTCCGTCAAGGATCATGCAGATGTTGTCTGTGGTGGCAATGAGTGATGTTTCTGTGTTGGGAAGTTTAGAATAACTGAATGCCTTGCACTAAAAGCTATATTTGTTCTTTCAAGCTACCTACATGTGAATAAGTGTTGGAAATGTATTCATTGGGTTTCCTTAATGTTTGCTTGTGAACTCATTTTCCATTAAATCAAGTGACATGACAAGATTAAAGTCATAGGGCACAGCTTTGTTGTTCCACTCAAGCCCCCATAAAGGGATAGCATCCCATCTGACCATGGCCTACAGCTAAAAGGATTGTTTTCTATGCATATCATTAAAAGTGGGAGTAGGCTTGTGACTTTCTTTTCCTCTGAAATGACTCAAATGTGTCTTTACACTGCAGTATACACATGACCACTTAAAATGATCATCAGGTTTTAGATGATTAGTCAACCTACCAGGGTGAGTACGGCAACGTTTATTATAAGGATTACTAGTGTAGCTCTGAGTTCCACTGAAAAATAAGTAATTACTAGGACAATAGCCAATTTATAGTCACATTCACCTGGTAATTCCTCATTGTGTCCCAGAACTGCACCCAGTGGCTTAGGCTGCCTTCAGAAACAAAGATCTTCAAGAGAAAGTAAACACTTTCACATCATCAACATGGACCTCTTAACTCCAATCGGACTGGTTCCTAGTGTTACTGGCCTCATCAGATTTTAGAGTCCACTCATAATGATGACGACATTGTGCAATGTTCTAAAGAAACACACAGGTGCCTTTTGCCCCCCGATGATGACTTCCTCCTTGGCTTCCTTTAAAACCACCCAGCAAATGTGCCACTCATCTCTCCATAGTCCCCTTTTCACATATGTTTAATTGATTTTAAAGTGCCAATAAAGGCTGGCTTTTCTAATCTACCCAGCTATCCACATACAACATAGATCTATTCTTTGCAACAGGCATATTAACCCTCTGAGCCATCTTTTGGCAAGTCAAAACAGACAGTAGAAAATAATCAGATTTCCCTCTCTAGCAAAAACATGAATCACAAGATTTGTTTAGGCCTGGATGAAACTCTCAGAGTTTTGCTCAATGGAATTCAGTGGAGTTACAAAAAAAATTCCACAAGATTCATTGGGACTCCGCAAATAGGTGGAAAAACACTAATCTACTCATTTGCGCCCCTTTTTCAGGCCAATAACATGTTTAACACTGAAAATTCAGTGCGAACGGTACCACGCAGTCCACAATGGTGCAGCCATTTTGTTTTGCTTGCTACTTACTTTTATCTTTCCTTTCTGGCTGCTCTACTTTTTTTATCTAGAGCCATCCAACCCCATCAATTCTTACCTATTCCTCCATCCCAACATTTTTACCTTACTTTCTTATTTTGCCATTGTTCCTGTGTTAATCTTTGTGTTTGTTTTAAGTTTTGTCAACTTTTTTGTACTTTATTTAATCCCTTTTCCTTTCCTGGAGTATCCTGTCTGCACTCCTCCTGTTTTTCGCTCCAGACCCCTCCTTTCTTCTCGACTCTCACTCTCTATGGTAAAAGCAGGCGATACAAGTGTCACCCATACCTCAGTATTGGGGCAGAGAAGAAGAGGAAGTATGCAGTCTTGCCCCATCTTTAGCAAGGCAGAGATGGCAGCGCTAACAGTGGCTTAGTTTTCAAAAATATATATTTATCATTTGCTTCTTCCAGGAAGACAAAGACAAAATTCACGCTGCACATTTAATCATCCTTCTACCACATGTAATGTATATTCCTTGTCCAAGACAAAGTACATGATATGCTAACTCACGTTGTCAGCCAAGGAGCCAGCTTCTGTCTGCAAGACACAGCATTTCAGCAGAACGTCCGTACAAACAATGTATGGGGTAATTATATAAACTACACTTAGGCCCAGGTGGGGAAGAGGGCATTCCAGTCAGGACCATCCTGATAAATATTTTCCGAGACATATACTAGTGATGGTCACAATCATTTTGGGGCCAGATCAAATAAACCACATCTAAAGGGGAACTTCAAGATCTATACATTTATAGACCTCAGGGAAGCAATATAATCTAACAAACCATGACAATTTAAAACAACCTGACAGGTATCAGTACACTGATACACACCCTTCTTGTTATTTTCAGGACTCATCTGACAAATGGACCGAGAGAGGGGTGTGGTCAGAATGTAGAAAAGAAGAGTACCTGAAACCAAAAATAGACTCACAACACTCATCTGACATCATGATAAAAAAGGAAGAAAAACCTCCCCACAACTACAAGAGTTTCTAGATTTGACAGCAACTAACGAGTACATTGAAGTCAAAACCTCAGAGAAGTGGGTCACTCCTGCAGACTGTGTTAACAAACTGAATATTCAAATCTATGGGGACATAATGCGCACAATTAAAGTGATTTTCTGGGAAAGATTAATGCTCAGCTAGGATATTCCTCTGGCAGAAAAGATTGGCTGACAGAATTTCCTTGAACGCTCTCACAAGGGGGAGCTGTCATTTTGTCATTTTTCTCATTCCTAGTTCCAGATCCAGTAAAAGAAGCCTATGATACAGACTGGGCTCTGGCAGAGGCTCCAGCTTTGTACTGTAGTCATGTGAGTTGGGATGGGACTCCCCATATCATGTCAAACCTATATAATCCAGCCCACAGACATAGCCTCAGTACCCTATAAAACATGATGCAAAGGCCCCTTTGAGGAAAATTCTCTCACAACTTGAGTTCCAGGGAGTAATTGAACCCTGTGTGTCTCCAACGAACAACTCTTTGTTTCCCATAGTTAGGTAGACCATTCTTATAGAATAGTATTAGATCACAGACATTTAAATAACCATACTCGCACATTTGTAATACAAAACGTACATTGTAAAGCAATAATGAACAATATTGTCGATAGAAAATACAAAGCAACCTTGGTTATGTCCAATGTTTCTAACCAAAACATAGCTCTAAAGGCAGAGATGTGTAACCGCTTTTTCTACACTCTGTGAACTTCCCTAATATCGTCGACTTCCCCAAGGGTATAAGGACAGCCCTGAAATGTTCTCAGCCCGTGTAACATTTTTACACAATACGGATCCTGAGGCGTTGTCTTATGTAGATGGCATTTAACATATGGGTGACAACCTCAATACACATTTGACAGGGTAGATCGCATTGTATTGGAATTTGCCAAACAAGACTACAAAAATAATTTCAAGAAAATTTAACTTGCATTTCGCAGTGTCCTGTTTTTAGGATAACAGCTTTCAAATGAGGGGAAGATTTTGGTGCCACACTTCCAGGAAAAGTATGCACAATTACAACTACCAAATACCATAGAAAAGCAATAATTGAAAGGATTCTTTAACTTTGACAGGACATACATTCCTGATAATGCACAATGCATAAAACCACTTTATGATTGCATACATCCAGACTTTTCATGTAAACATTGGATACCCCAATACACACATGCACGCAGCTCATTGCAGACCGATAAGCTTGAAGCAAAACATTTACATACACACAAAAACAAAACAAAGGTGGTCATCTGGACAATTCATGGTGCCATTGGATTCACGCATGTCATGTTCAATAAATGTGACACAGAACTGATTGTGTACAAATCACATTTATACTCAAATGCAGAATTGAGTTCCACGTTCTCTGAGAAAATTCGGACTGCAGTTCAGTTGGCTTTTATTAAGGAGAGACATTAGCACAGGGGAAGCACATAATTGTTGCTACCCCACCTCCAGCCCTTGAAGCTGTCACCAAAGTCAGCATTGCAAACGCAAAAGCATTACATCCATACTGGATACAACAGGCCACCTCCCTGACTGCCACTGATGTTGATTATGTTTTTGATCCAAAATTACAAACCAAATAATTTCTCCAATATGAACTTGAGTACCTAAGGCACACTAATGTCATGCCTCTAGTATGCTACAAATACATCATTTACACTGATGGTTCAGCACAAGCAGCTGTAGGTACTAAACACCAGTATTCCGCGCCATGCAAATCCAGTTATAGAGTAGTGAGAGATGGTGAGTTCTATCCTTGACAAAACTACACATAGGATTGCACAGCTAATCTTGCTGAGCTCAAAGCATTGATTCTGGGGCTGGAACATATGAATCCTGAATTCCCTACACTTATTTTGTGTAATTTGTATAATTATTTCAGTCTTTTAATGAAAATCTATACTATTGGCTCCTTAATGGTATTGGAGATTCTTAAGGAAACACAATCAAGCATAAAATGCCCTAGGTAAAATGGCCAAGCTTAAAGACAGATTGCCACAAGCTCATGTAATACATATACTGGGCCTGCAACGTGTTGGAATACACGCTGTAGGGAACTCACTGGCTGATGAAGCGGCCAGGTCTGCAGTTGTTACGTCAACTGTTGATGCAATAACTCATCCCCATACAAGGGTGAATGATCAAATCTTAGCTATCATAAATGCTTCAGCTGATGACAAGCTGCTACCAAATGCATACTAACAATAACAAAATATTCCTACAGCTTGAATGCCCCAAACATTCTTTATGTAACAATACAAGGGCAGCTCATGAGGGTGTTGCTTCTGCCTATGCTGGTGTAGAAGCTACTATTTCATTGTTACAAATGCATTACTGGTATCATGGTCTTTACAAACAGATCAAACAGACTGCCTTTAGTTGTGATATCTGTTAGCAAATAAAAAGCTCCACCATCAAGCACCTACTGCAGACATCCCTCTTAGTGTCAACAAGCCTATGCAGTGTGTCTACCTGGACCATTATGGTCCCTTCAATTCAGATGTCTGTAGATTACTGCTCCAGATTCCTTTGGGTGTTGCCACAAAGATATGTTGAACTGGTAGATGAGGTTTTAAAGCCTTACTTGTGTTTCCACAAAGTGAGAAGAGACGTGTCTCTAGTGAACATTTCTGCTATTCTAGTTCCTGACTGAATTCTTTGGGATAACGTTCCATATGATATATTTGGTTCTACCTACTGAAATGATACACATTTGTTATGTTATTAAATTCTCTACTAATTACATTATCATACTGGCATTGAATCAGATGACTGGAATACTAAAACAGTTGATTCTGTGCTTTGGAACTTGAATAGTATACTGTACTGAAAATGAAGATAGGTACATGAATTCTGCTAATTATATTGAAATATTCTGTTATTAGGACACCATTATCTACAGAAAGCTGGTACCCACATATAGTTTTTAATTATACACAATGAGAACATTGTCCAACTCCACCAGTGGGAGTTCCACAGCATAGATAGACAAATTCACATATTTGTATGGGCATGATGTTACTAACACTGACTCCTTTTATTTGAAGGTAATATCAGTTAAAGCTAGGAAAACCCTGCTTAACAACACTAAATTGATTTATTCTAATTTATTAATTTCCCAGTTAGCCATACAAGGTTATGAATAATGGAAAAAGACAATTGATTTGAAAACAGTTTAGGGGACGAATGATTGGCAAGGACAAGGCATAGATGCCTTATTCAAATCATGTTAGAGTCTACTACAAATGATTTTTTTAATGAAACTGTTGAGCAAACAACATGTCTTGGTTTAGCAAAGGTTAAAGAAGTTAATGTGCCCAGCATTCCCTCAATAGCAACCTTTGACAATTGACAACATGTGTCACATTCTACAGAAGAACAGCTCAATGGTATGGTTATGAATGGTACAATAAATTCAACACTTTGAGTTCCCGACAGGTGGTTATTATGGGAGAGTATACACAAATAGTTGTCATGCATGTTTTTCTTCACAGGGTTTTAAAGCCAGCAGACCGGACCCTTATTATGTCACCATACAACACACAGGTGTAGTCATCTCATATAGAGTGGGCAAATTATGTTAGCAATGGTTGCAACAATCCACATTGACAGCTGTTAAAGAACACCTCTCTCCCATCTCTGAGGACATTGACTTGCAAGATTTCATGCTAGGTTCTAGAAAACTATGCTCCAAAAGATTCTGATGTGTAATATCCTACAAAATATGGAAGTTTTCACAAATGGAAGCTGCTGCTCATTTTAGGCAAATAGATAAGAACAATTTTAAAAAAACATTAGCCGTTGTCCACTTGAATTTACACATTAAACAACATTGTGTCATCTGCAATATATATCATT
This sequence comes from Pleurodeles waltl, assembly GCF_031143425.1. NCBI lineage: Eukaryota > Metazoa > Chordata > Amphibia > Caudata > Salamandridae > Pleurodeles > Pleurodeles waltl. The sequence continues at coordinate 1,026,855,094 of NC_090448.1, read as the reverse complement.
CAGAATCACATGGCATTACTACACTAAGGACAAAATCAGCTTAGGTCCATTGTGCAGTTGAGTTGGACATTGCAGATTCTGAAGAGTAATTGTGTGCCTCAGAAGCATGTGAAATCAACAGTTATTCACTCCTTTCAACTTTATTAGAAAACAACAGATAATGACAAAGAATAAAGCCAGTTACACTGTGCTTAATATAGAAAAATAAGAGAAGTTGCCTTTTATAGTGGCAGAAACACTATTATCAGTGTGGTTAATACATGGAAAGAAATCACTGCAGATATCTACATTCCAATTCAATTCATGTTTAAAACATGTTCTTATTAGATTTGAACATCCAGGAGAAAGCTATAACTATGAGGTGTGGGAACTCTTTTTCGATTACAAGTCGTTGAGTGGGGGAAAATAAGTTTTTCTTAGCAGAAGCGAGTGTGAAACTTCTGTAAGCCTTCAGTGATTTGTAAACAGGTGGCATTGCACGGCACCTGCAACACGTCAGCAGCTAACTTAGCCTGATACTTGGAGGGTATTTCTCTATTGTTGATCTGCCCAGTATTTCAGTTACTTTAGAATTAAGTTACTCAATGCTGAGTGATCAAGGCTGTTGTGGGATAACAGCAGGTGTTGCATATGTGATGTTTGTTTCTCATTTAGTGACCCACTGTGGTAATGTACTTTTCCCGCCCACACCTGATGAAAGTAGCAAATTAGTGGTCTCACATTGCAACTTCCAATGTCAATTTCAACAAGCTGAACATACTAACGGGATTATTGTTTCAAAAACATGTGGCACTGACATCTGCCCGTGAAATCTTTGACCTACAAGTGGCAAGGTAATCAGCTGAAATACAGTCCCTCTTAAATACTAACTTCCCAATAACACTACAGAGAATTAGTCAGCCACATTTTTTAAGCATCCAACCATGCAGGGATTGTGCACTTTTTTAAGGCTGTAGGTTCTGGATTTGTAAGCACATTCCAGACTGTTTCTGGGGTAATACCATCAGCCATAAACTTTTTTGAGTGTTTTCATGGGTTTCCCACTGGTATTCTGCTGATTATGTTTTGGATTTGCATTGACTGTCCCATCTCAAACAAGAAAAGTGCTGGAGCTCCCACCAGCCCAGCCATGTTGTGAATGCATGATACAGTTTTTTGGAGTATCACTACTGGAGGAGCTTAATAAAGACTGGTCACTTTCATTTGGGCCAGTATTCTGCTGTGGGCAGCCTGCTATCCGTTGCTTACGGTGTTCTTTCTGAAGTGCAATGGAAGTCTGTCTTGTTCAGCAACAGGGGCTTTCTACGGACAGAAATTGGGTGATGTTGCTATTGAAGGTTCATTCCCACAGTTGTCCTATGAGATTGCAGTTTCTCCATGATGCCTCAGATGAGTGTTCTTTCTTGGACCAGGTTTCTTTGCCTCCTGGTGCCCTATCATCTGCCACGGCACGGAAAGTTGCCTCCTCAATAACAGCTGAGTCTACAGGTCATGTGTGCTTCTTTGAGCTTTTGGATGAAGCTTTGGTGGTGATATCGTCTGCTGAAGTCGGGTCCCTTTTGGATCCCATCTCTAGTGATGTGTTTGACAGCCTCATACACGACTCCGGTGAATTTGAATTCAGACTCATTTTTACCAAACGTTTTTTACTAAACAAACAATGTTTTTCATTGGTCATTGTTTCTTTGGGTTGTTCTGCTTGTCAGCCTTGACATTGTATGGCTTTTAAAGGTTTCATAATGTTTTAGACTGTTTTGATCCTTTATTCCTTTAGGGGTTTTAGAATCGGCACTCCTGGACTAGCAAGGGGAGAATGTTGTAAGGCCCTTTTAGAACCTAGCTGGGCATCCCTGTCTTAGCTTAGTTTCATGGCTTTTGACTAATTTTACATGTATACACATTTTCATTCATAATTTAGCAAGCCTTCTTTTAGCATTTTTTTTATATATTTATCAGTTGCGTCTTCTAGAAACACAAAGACAAAGTTCATGCTGCACATTTAATCAGCTTTGTACATGTAATCTGTACTCCTTGTCTAAGGCTGGTATGCACAGTACATGATATGCTAACTTGTGTTTCCAGCCCAAGAGACAGCTTCTATCTCCGAGACACATTACATCAGAACTGTTGTCAAAACGATGTATGGGACCTTATACAAACTACACGTAGGCCCAATGGGGGTAGAGGGCATTCTGGTCATGACCATCTTGGGACACCTACCGCATGATGGACAGCTTTGCTGATACTGGCACTGATCTCCCACCTTCCAGAATAGATTACTATCCTTGCAACACTTGCTATTTGATTCAGGTATAGGGCTAAGCCTAATCCCTTAGGTCGAACAAGGCAGAAGGTTTCAGCCACTATGCTCTCAGATCTAGATAAAGGGCTTTGGTAGGAACTTCTAGACTCTCTAGAAACACACAACATGAGGGTTGTGAGAAAACAGGGCTGAATGCAGAGGCACCCTAACTTTTTGCCTCAATTTTTCACTTTTTGCTGGTGTTTTCCTGACTCTGATGGTGCCCTGGGGACTGCTAACCAGTCCCAGGACCTGTGCTCTGTATAAAAAATGTATGCAAATTAGGCAAATTTTAATTGGCTAGGTCAATGTACCTATAGGTCCCTAGTATATGGTAGGGCATGTAGGTTTAGGTATCCCAGCACATGTAGTGCACTCATAGAGGTGCTCAGATGCAAATTCGACTTTGGAATTAAAAATACTTCCAAAGTCTTAAACTACCTTATTTATATATAAGCCCCTAGGATTGGGTGCCATGTAACTATAAGCAGGAACTTTATAAAAAGCTCTGGTGAGGTAAAATTGCCAATTGTATTCTTCCTCATTGTTGTGAATGACCTCCATATGCTAAAATGGGAAGACTTTATTTTAATTAACAAAGTCCCCTTAAGTGTCAGATGTCTCAAGTGTGATATCAAAATAATTGTTATAATAAATCCCACAACTTACAATTGTTGGATTTAATATAACTAGTTCAGGTAAAGAGTTTTAAACTCTACCTAAAAAGTTGCCAACTTCAGCTGTGTAGTGCCCTTCTCTGATTGGCCAGCCTCTGGTTGCCTGGGCAGGCTGCCTTGATGAGATCTGAAGTGGTCTGGGCTAAACACAAAGGATGTGCCTGGGGAGGAGAACTACCTCAGCAGATGGAGAAGCAGGAAGTGGGGAGAACAGCCAAATTGGTCTTCAAAGGCAGGGAAGGACATTTGGAGCAGCCCAGCACCTTCCTCACATCCTACAACACCTGGCAATTAGGTGCCCTCTTGATTAGATTAGGAGAGGGCAGGAGACGGGTGTGTTTACGATGTTTAGCCACACCAGTGGGTGGGCTCAGCCAGATGTAACCTTCAAAAATCAGTTTCAGCCATGATGGATTTTTGAAGAATGTTGCTTCCTGAGACTGATTTTTGCCACACTTCCCAGGAAGTGGTCATCACAGGTGGAAGGACTCTGCATCTGGTTGGAGAACCAGGACCCACCCAGGAGCAAAGATAAATATGGCAGAGCTGCACCCACACCTCAGCCTGAAGGAAGAACATCAGAAGAAGAAGGACTGCTCTGCTGGACCCCTGACCTACACCTGGACACTGCACTCTGAAGGACTGCACCAGCTGGACACTTGGGCTTCTCCACAAGAAGGACTGTGCCTGGCTTAAACTGGTTCAAGGAGGGACTCACTGTTTACTACAGGTGAGAAATTGCTAGCCAGAGTCCCCTGCCTCAAAACCTGAAGAAACTGACCAGCTGACCACTGTACAGAGGCCACTTTGGAATGTGAGTTGGGTGCATTCTGGGAGTTGTAGTCTGCACCATGAAGGAGCTTCTGGAACCTTGGGGCGAGTTGTGGACTCCTAAAAGACCCAAAAAGACCTTCTGGAAGAAGATCCAGAAGTTTGGAGAACTTTTTGGAAAAATCTCAATGAAGGGACCAACCCGCAGCGGCAACCCTAGCCAGCTTGCCTCAACCGCGACCGGGCCTGACTTGCAAGTTCATCCCGCTGAAGAAAACCTCTGAAAGTGCATTACAGACACAAGTTATTATTAGCTCAGGACACTATGGGGGTTATTACAACTTTGGAGGATGTGTTAATCCGTCCCAAAAGTGACAGTAAAGTGACGGATGTACCACCAGCCGTATTACCAGTTCCATAGGATATAATGGACTCGTAATACGGCTGGTGGTATATCCGTCACTTTACTGTCACTTTTGGGATAGATTAACACCTCCTCCAAAGTTGTAATAACCCCCTATAACTGCTGAATTTCTAAGGTTTTGTGTGACTAAATTCACAACTTAAATTTTACTTCCCTGTAACCTTTGTTTTTTTCACTGTATTTCTAAGGTTTTTTTTAATTCTATGTCCTAACTACAACATCCCTGTAACTTTTTTTTTTTTTTTTTAGAATTTCTAAGGTTTTTTTATTCTATTTCCTAACTATAACGTCCCTGTAACCTTTAATATTTTAAATGTTTAAGTGTATTTTGTGTAATTATGACTTGTCTGTAACATTTGGGTTTGTAAGATATTAACCCCAGAAGTCTAGGGGAGAAAGATTTGGGGACACTTTCGTTAAGCTGTCTTCAATAATAAAACTCACCAATACTGTACACTGTTGTAAGTAGAAAGGAATAGGCCCAATCCTTTTAAAATTGTGATGGTGATACACTTTTATAGCCTATTGAATATTTAAATACTTATCAAATGCTAGTGTAATATTACATTTTTTAAATTCATTTTAGATCCATGGTTCGGATCCATGGATTTGCAAATTAAAAAAAAAAGAAACAAATAGGACCCATTCTTTCCCACATACATAGAAGGTTGCACATATGTGCAAGTTGCAAACATATTTTATTTCCCTACAATACAATGTAAAAGTCGCTTTACCTTTTTCACAGATTTGCGAGACCAGTTTTGATTCATGGAGTCACTTAATGTGTGAAAACTATACTGCTATTTCAATGGTTACTTTTGAACAACACCTAAGTTTGGGTCGGGCCACTACCTAAAACAGTCATTACTCTTCTAGCTGTGGAGGTAGAAGCATCTTAGCTGAGATCCTTCTATTACAGGAGTTTCCAGAGTGCTCCACCACATCTGCACAGTCCCAAGAGTTTGCTGAAGAAGATGAAAGTCAACATGCGCTTCATCAAGAAAGGAGAGTGATGTATGGCAATTTTTTAATTACCAAGAAGAGAAAAAGAGTCAGTGCAAGAATTGTTAAATGCAACCTCTGTGGAAAAGAGCTGTCTCATGGTACATCAAAAATATACAGCCACGGGAAGTAGATTATATGGAAGCATGTGCGCACAATCCATGAATTGGCATAGCAACATATGATGAGGGAAAAATAAGTAACACATTGAGATGCTGAACCTGGTTCATCATCATCTCATCAAAATATCAGCATGCCAGCCACATGCATCGAACTAGGTTGAATGGTAACATCCTGCACCATCTGGCATAATCTTAGGGTTACAAAAGTTAAAGATGTAAATGATTTCTTTTTTCAGGTGAAAAAGCAGAGTTGCACATTTTTTTAAACTATTTTTTCCTTAAAGAAACTGTTATTGCGCACTGTTGTGCTTTCATAATGCAAACATTTTGCATTTAAGTTTCTCCCAAGTTTCCAATATGTTTTCTGAAAAAAAAGAACATTTAAAATTGTACCCAAAAAATCTACAAAAAAAAAGTTTGTCTTAGAACCACCACACAATCAAACAAAGAGTTGCATTTGAGTCTTTATTGTGCATTGATATTTTCATATCTGTGTCAGTGTATGTATGACTTTCCACTTGCATGTAAAAGTTTATTCATCAGTTTGTGTCTGGGTGTCTCAGTCAATGCATAAGTATGTGCCTGGGTGTGTCAGTGTATCCATGAATGTGAGTGTGGGTGTGTTAGTGTATATATAATAGTGTGTACGTGGGTGTGTCAGAGTGTGCATCAGTATCTTCCTGTCTACGTTAGAGTTCCCATGAGTTTGCAGTTGTGTGTGTTGGTGTATGCATTAGTGTGTGCTTGGCTGTGTCACTGTAAGTATTAGTGTATGTCTAGATGTTTCAGCTTATACATGAGTGTGCATCTGGGTGTGTAGTGTATTCAATAATGTGTATTGGGGTGTATCAGTGTATGCATAAGTGTGTTTCTGGGTGTCAGTGTATGCATGAGTGTGACCCTGGATGGCCCAGTGTATATGACAGTGTGTGCCTGGATGTCTGATTGTATGCATGAGTATCTCACTGGGTTTCTTAGTGTAAGCATCAGTCTCTGCCTGGGTCTGTCAGTGTATTCGTCAGCATGTATCTGGGTGTGTTAGTGTATGAATTAATGTGTCATGTATACATCAGTGTGCATCTGAGCGTGGAAGTTCATGCAATCATTTGGGCTTGGATGTGTCAGTGCATGCATGATTTTGCATTTGGGTGTGTCAGTGTATTCCATAGACTTTTCTAATCCTGCCGTTTTGGAAACAGATGCTTCCAAAGAATCCAGTTCTGACTGTAGTTTATCTTTCAATAGTATTGTTATTCCTTGGTGTTCCATTTTATCAATTGATATCAATTCTAATATTGGCTCGTTCTGTAGTTGTAGTAATTGTTCATTAAAAAAATGTGCATTCTTGAATTATAGGTGTAAAGCAAAGAATTGACTTTTCTTCTTGAATAAATTCAAACATTAGTTCTGCTACATATTATTTTGTTTTCCAGAAAAGGTTTTCCTTTTTTTAACAGTATTCCAACTCTAATATCTTTCAAAATACTTCCATATTGCTTATCAGATGCTTGACACATGCTTGTAATCAGTTCCTTATATTGTGAATTTAACAAAATGTTTACATTTCAAATGCTTCCTAAAGAACTTTGGGATCCTTCATGTGATAGATTCTTAAATATAGGTTGTCCTTTCACAGGGGCAAGTTGTAGTAAATCACTAAGAACAATCACATGCTTTTCTCCAAAGAGCACCTCATAGACAGTTTTTAATATCTGTTGCATTCTCAACTGTAAAAAGGCAAGCATTTAGTTTTGAGACCATGCTCAACTCATCAATAATTAAGAGCTTTAGATTCTTCAAAACTCTGGAAACTTTATGGAAATCTTCACCAGATAACTTTTGGTATTTAAGTTAATTGATGTGTTCACCATGGAGCATTAGTAGACGATGCAAAGTAATTCCTTTTATACTTTGTGCAGCTAATCCAGTAGGAGCTATTACTACACATGGCAAAATAGAGTCTGTAGTCTTCTGTAGATGTGTTATTAGAACTTATATTAGAAAGCTTTTTCCATAGCCCTCTTGTCCACTGACATACAAAAGAGTTGATTTAAAACTTGAACAGTTACATTGATTTGTTTCATGCTGTAACCAATGGTCTATTTTACCTTTGACTTTAATATATACTTCTTTCTGCTCATTGTTGAATTGGTCTACTAACTCTTCCAACATAACATTTTCTTCTCTTAATTGTTGCATTGCTGACTCAACTTCATTCATTGCTATGCCAGCTTCATTTTCTAATACTGGCTGTCCAAGAGAATCTTGACTATGAGGTACAGACCGCTGGCTGCTTAGTGAACCTGCCTTTGCAATCTCAGTAGATATTGATTCTTCTTGTTCAATTTCTTCCTTTAACATTTTCATATAGCTTGGAAATATAAGACACTGAATAGTGTCTCTCACAGCATTGAAAGAGTCTTCAGAGCAACCAAATTGTCGAAGTAACTGTGTTTCAGATCGCCAAGGTGTGAATAGATGGAGGCGTGCCAAGTAGAAATATTCTCTTTTTTCAGAAGTTTGACAAGTATGTTTCCAATGGTTGATTAAGTTAACCTTTGCATGCCAAATTAAACAACCATCACATCCATCTACACTATATTTGCATTCATCAATGTTTTCTGAAACATTATTTCTGTACCTATAGTGTTGCGGAAATTCATAAAGACACATAGGTCGTCATTATGACATTGGCGGTAAGTGCCGCTTACCGCCATGCTGACTGCCGGCAAAATACCGCGACCGCGGCGATATACTGATACGCGTATTATGACCCACACATAGAAATCCATCACTATACAGACGCACACACAAGTTCGCCAGCCCTAAGGTCAGTGATAAACTGGCCGTACCAAAACCCAAACCGTTACGCCAACAGAACTACACCCAGAGCATTATGACCCACAAATCACCGTAGCGGACATTCAACCATGGTAAACCATTGGCGGTACATAAAGCCACGGTCAAAGTACACCACATTGGACAATTCAAACTACACACACCTGACACACATACACACACCACACCCACAAACCACTATAAAACACCCACCCACATTACCCACAACCCTTTACCACTACAAAGAATTTACAACTGAGATAGACATGCCAGGAGCACCCCCAGAACCAGAGCCACAGAACACCATCACCCATACACTATACACGCACCTCAAAGCACACACCCCAAAACATCACCCCACACACCCTCACACACACCACTCACACTACACCCATGGCACCACAAAGACACCCCAGATTCTCTGAGGAAGAGCTAAGGGTCATGGTGGAGGAAATCATCCGGGTAGAGCCACTGCTATTCGAATCAAAGGTGCAGCAGATGTCCATTGCTAGGAAGATGGAGCTATGGCTGAGAGTCGTGGAACGGGTCAACACCGTGGGACAGCACCCCAGAACAAAGGATGACATCAAGAAGAGGTGGAATGACCTAAGGGTTAAGGTGTGTTTCGTGGTTGCAAGACACCAGATAGCTGTGCAGAGGACTGGCAGTGGATCCCCACCTCCTCCCCAACAACTAACTACATGGGAGGAGCAAGTCTTGGCAATCATGTATCCTGAGGGCCTGGCAGAAGTAGCAGGAGGGCTGGACTCTGCTAAGCAAATCTTTACTACTTTCATCCCCCCTACCTGCATGCCATCACATACCCCCACCCCTACCCTCACCCAACCACCTTACATATACCCCACCATCACAACCCACCCGTCCCAGTAACCAGCACTGCATGCACCACAAATGCATGGACACCACTCACAGCCCTGCATGCACACTTGTGACAATCAATTAGCCAACCATATAACAACTCACACAAGCCAAAGCTGCCTTGGTAATAACAACCATAGGGGGAAACATACCCATGCACAGGATGTCACACGCAGTAACAATAACACTGCTTTTATATACCCACAGGATCACAACACAACGTCACCGGAGAGGAGGTGCCAGCAACATTCAGTCCCGCCCGAAGAGGCCCACAGTGATGACAGCAGCTCTGCAGGCCTAGATCAGGATGACCAACCTGGCCCATCAGGGACTTCTGGACAGTCGGTTACCCAGGCACAGTCCCATTCCACCACAGAGCCTCCCTCCTCAGGAAATACCACCACAGCACCCACCCAGCAGGCCCATACCACTGTCCCCAGAACACGTCAATCAGCAGTGTGTCCACCACTACAGGGACCCCAGGCAACCCCACAAACACAGGACGATCAGGGACCTGGGGTCAGTGGCAGTGGGCACACGGTACAGTGGACAGAGGCACAAGGCGACAGGAAAGCTGGGGGGATTGCTGTGTGACAGGGAGAGGACAGGCCCAAGGAACCGACTTTCCACGAGGTACTCACCAACATCCTGGGAGCATATCACCATTTCCAGGAGACCATGGGCCAGATACTGGCCAAGTTGCAGGAGACCCAGCGGCTGCAGGAGAGACAGTACCTGGGGATTAGGGAGGACCAGAGGGACATCCACACCACCCTGGTCACCATTGCAGGGGTGCTGGAAGACATGGCCAACACCATGAGGGAGGCAGTGGCACACCAACGGGCCCCTGACACTAGCCACACCGATGAACAGCCTTCCACCTCCGCTGCTGCTAGTGGACAGGAGTCCCACCCACAGGAACAACAGGCCACCAGCACCCCACCCCCTCGAGAAGGAGAACCACCATGCAAAAGGTCCCTGCGATCCAGGCAGAAGCCGGAGAACATTGCCAAGACCCCCGCCAGGAAATAAGACTCTCCTGACTGTCACCCTTGTGTCCCACTCTGTCACCCTGTCCACCTTAAACTGCCATTGCTCCACTTCCTATGCCCCCTTGGATAATGCACCTGTGATACCAATAGACTGGACTCTATCCTGGACTTTCCTCCATCAGCAACCCAGCCCATTGCAATACACCCTCTACTTATTGGCACCTAAATAAACACCCTTGGAACAAATACAAGTATGGAGTCTGTCAATTGATTGAAATATGTATTTGTTTATAAAGCTGTAAACATTGCAATTCAACTGTACAGTTATGTATACATAGGTATGACCTGTAGTGGGCAGCAGTAAACACACCAGGAGACAGAGTGGGGCACAGATATCTGAAAATAGAGATGCCAAAGGGTACAGTAAGTGGCCATAGAATTGGGAAAATCAGCTTGCCGTGTACAATGTCCAACACAAAACTGCAATGGAAGGTAAAGTTACAGTGTCTTACCTGTGTGTCATTGGAAGTACCGTTGAATTATAGTTGTTCTGTTGTCCACATCCTCTTCCTCTGCCTCCTCTTCGTCACTGTCCACAGGCTCCACCACTGCCACAAGACCATCTCCAGCCTCATTCTCCTGCAGAAAAGGCATCTGGCGTCTCAAGGCCAGGTTGTGCAACATGCAACGATGATCTGGCAGACCTTCTTGGGAGAGTAGCACAAGGATCCACCTGTCAGATGAAGGCACTGAAATCTGTCCTTCAGGAGGCCAAATGTGCACTCAATGATCCTCCTTGTTCGCCCATGTGCCTCATTGTAACATTCCTCTGCCCTTGTCCTGGCATTCCTCCTTGGGTTAAGTAGCCATGAGAGGTTGGGGTGAACATCGAGGGATACCTGTTAGCCAGACACTCACCCTTAGGGCCAAACCCACACCTATATACCAACAGACACTGCGTGGGGACCATGGGCTCACCTATTAGCCACACCTTGTGCCTCTGGAGTTGAGCCATCACATATGGAATGCTGCTATTTATCAATATAAAGGCATCATGCACAGTGCCCAGGATACTTTGGCCCGTATTTATACTCCGTTTGCGCCGAATTAGCGTTGTTTTTTTCGACGCAAATTCGGCGCAAAACTAACGCCATATTTATACTTTGGCGTTAGACGCGTCTAGCGCCAAAGTATTGGCAAAGAGCGTCATTTTTCTGCGTGAACGCCTTCCTTGCGTTAATGAGATGCAAGGAAGGCGTTCCCGTCTAAAAAAATGACGGCGACGCAAATGCGTCGTATTTATACTCCCGGCCAAAAATCACGCCCGGGGGATGAACCCTGCATTTGCGCCACATTTTAACGCCTGGGTCAGGGTAGGCGTTAAGGGGCCTGTGGGCTCAAAATGAGCCCACAGGTGCCCTCCCCTGCCCCCAGGGACCCCCCCTGCCACCCCTGCCCACCCCAGGAGGACACCCAAGGATGGAGGGACCCACGCCAGGGACATTCAGGTAAGTTCACGTAAGTATAATTTTTTATATTTTTAATTTTTTTTTGGGTGGCATAGGGGGGCCTTATTTGTGCCCCCCTACATGCCACTATGCCCAATGACCATGCCCAGGGGACATAAGTCCCCTGGGCATGGCCATGGGGCAAGGGGGCATGACTCCTGTCTTTACTAAGACAGGAGTCATTTAAATGGCGTCTGGGCGTCGAAAAAATGGCGCAAATCGGGTTAAGACGATTTTTTAGCGTCAACCCGACTAGTGCCATTTTAAGACGCCCTAGCGCTATTTTCCCCCTACGCCGGCGCTGCCTGGTCTACGTGGTTTTTTCCACGCACACCAGGCAGCGCCGGTCTGCTTGCGCCGGCTAACGGCATTCCATAAATACGGCGCCCGCATGGCGCTTCGGAATGGCGTTAGACGGCGCAAAATTTTTTGACGCTAAACTGCGTTAGCGCAGTTTAGCGTCAAAAAGTATAAATAAGGGCCTTTGCGTTCACATGGGAGATGTACAGGTTCTCGAGGCACACTATCTGCACATTCAGAGCGTGAAAGCTCTTTCGATTTCTGAACAACTGTTCATTTTTCCGGGGGGGGGGGACAAAGGCAATATGTGTACCATCAATAGCACCACTGATGTTGGGGAGATGTCTAAGTGCATAGAAGTCAGCCTTCCCTGTGGCCAAATCCTCCACCTGGGGGAATACGATGTAGCTGCGCATGTGTTTCATCAGGGCTGACAACACTCTGGTTAGCACATTTGAGAACATAGTCTGTGACATCCCTGCTGCCATGGCCACTGTCGCTTGGAAGGAGCCACTTGCCAAGAAATGGAGCACTGACAGGACTTGCACTAGAGGGGGATCCCAGTGGGGTGACAGATAGCTGAGATCATGTCTGGCTCCAATTGGGCACACAGCTCTTGGATTGTGGCCCTATCAAGTCTGTAGGTTAGGATAATGTGCCTTTCCTCCATTGTTGCCAGGTCCACCAGGGGTCTGTTCACGGGGGTATGTCTCCATCTCTTATTTATCCTCGGCGGTTGAACACTAGGGTGAAAAACAGTGAGCAGATGGTTATGACAGAAACAGTATGTGAACGTGTAGGTCCATTAATATGCCTATGTCTGCTGTGACGCAATTAGGTGCCATGGCCTGTTCTCCCCTGAAATGGCATCCGCCTGACCTGTGAGGAGAGACATGTGGAAATGAGGTAATTCCGCTGACGTTGTGTGCCGTTGCGGGATGCAGTCGACGACCACTGTGCAACACATCATTGGTTATCATTGGGGCCTATGGGTTCCATGAGCCAATGGTGATGTACGCCGGCGGTGATGGTACGCACCACCGCGGACATGACCCCCATTTTCTATCTGTTCACTCACTTGCTACCTGACCTTCATCAGGAGAGGACCCACACTGCAAGTGCTGCTGTGACCTGTGTCTGGTAGCGACCATGCCTCGAGTGTCTTGGAAAAGTGCCTTCACTTTGGATGAGTTGGAGAGATTAGTGGATGGGGTCCTACCACAGTACCGTTTACTTTCTGGTCCTCAAGACCAACAGGTGAGTACACTGTGAGCACAATGCATGGGGCATGAATGCATGGAGTGCTGTGTGTGTTAGCCTCATGTGGGGGGGTGACTGAGGGGTCCTGGGCAGAGTGCTGCATGTATGGTGGGCAATGTCTGTGCGTAAGGGGATGGGAGGGATATGGTGGGCCATGTGTGTAACAGGCCGGACGGTATGACTAATACCTTTTCCTATGTATCTTTTTCTGCAGGTCAGCGCCCATCAGAAAAAGGGTATTTGGCGTGCCATCACCAAGGACATATGGACCCTGGGGGTCTTTGACAGGCGGAACACCCACTGGTGCAAATGGGGGGAGGATCTGCGTCGCTGGGCAAGGAAGACAACGGAGGCCCAGCTGGGGATGGCCTCCCAACGAGGAAGGGGTGCACCTCGTACCCTGACCCCCCTGATGTTCTGCATCCTGACGGTGGCCTATCCGAGTTGGATGGGTGCTTGAAGGCATCACAGCAGCCACAAGGGGGTGAGTACAGTTTCAGAATCATGAAATTGCACCTGTTTAGGTGTTATCTGGGTGGGGGATGTGGGTCTGTGGGTGCCCCTAGGCCAGGACGAACATGGTAGGGTAGGTTCCATGATGGGAAGGCTCAGATGCACTCCAAACCCAAATATGCTAGTGGGCATCTACTACTGGGCAGAGTCCTGTGGGTTTCAGGTGTGCTGCTATTGGCGTTAGGCATTGTACCCCATGGCCTGGTGACTAGCATTATAACTGGTGGTGCATTACCTAGTGCCTAGGGCTGTTCCCTGTGTGTTGTGTACACCAACGGTGGTGTTATTGCTGGCATTGACCAAGTGTATCCTCTGTCTCTTCACCCCCCTTTTTGTTTTGTCACCCTGTCCTTGTGTGCATTAGCAGCATCATTTGGAGGAGCAGAGGCACCTGCGAAGGAGGGAGCTGCATGAGGCCTTATCCATCGACTGTGAGGACACCAGTGGAACGGAGGGTGAGGGGAGCACCACGGCGGAGACTGGAGGGGATAGTTTGGACAGCAACACCTCCTCCGATGGGAGCTTCCTTGTGGTGGCGGACACCTCTGTGGCCACCCCAAATAAAGGTACAACCACGTCCCCCTGTACCAGCACTACCCTCCCAGCAGCCCCTCTGCGTGTTTCCCGTGCCCGCTCACCCAGGAGGGTGGGCATCTCCTTTGCCCAAGGCACCTCAGGCCCTGCCCCAGTCAGCCCTGCTGCCCTCAGTGAGGAGTCTATTGACCTTCTGCGATCCATCTCTGTTGGGCAGTCAACCATTGTGAATGCCATCCAGGGTCTGCCAGGGCATTTGCAACAAACAAATGCATTCCTGGACGGCATTCACTCTGGCGTGGCGGCCCAAGAGAGATCATTCCAGGCTCTGGCCAACTCCCTGATGGCAGCCATTGTCCCTGTCACTAGCCTCCCCTCCAACTTCCTCTACCCAGTCCCATTCACCTCAATCCCAGCCTATCCCATGCACACCTTCAGACCAGCAGGCACCCAAATCAACACACAGAAGTGGCTCAGGCAAACACAAGCACCACACTTCATCCCACAGGCACTCACACAAGCACCATCCAGATGCAGACACACCAACATCCACTGCCTCCACTATGTCACCCTCCTCCTCGTCATCCACCTCCCTCCCAGTAGCATCTCCACTCACACATGCATGCACTACATCCTCACCCACAACCTCCATCACATCACTCCTATCACTACACGCCCCTCACTGGCAGTCACCGCCCCTACATCCATGCACATGTCCCCCGTGTCCTCTCCCACTGTGTCTGTGCCCCCTCCTCCCAAAGTACACAAACACAAGTACTGAGACACCCATCAGCCATCCACCTCACGACAGCATCCAGCCCATGCACCTGCGCCCCAACACATCAGACAGATACCTCCTACCACCACTCCCTCTTCCTCCACTCCTAAACCTTCACCCTCTTCCAACCCCAGTATCCCTAAAAGGCTTTTCCTCTTCACCCTTGACCTATTCCCTGCCCCACCCCCGCCCTTCACTTCGGGCCAGGGTGGGCAGAACCCAGGCCTGCACCTCAGCCACCCAGTCCACGGTCACTGTATTTTCAGCAGCTACTGCAGGTGTGAGAGGCTCCAAGGATACACTAGTCAGCACTGCCAGTGTGCCTGCACCAGCTGCCAAGGGCAAGAAGGGACCACCAGCTTTCAAGGGCAAGGAGGCATCACCAGCTAGCAAGGGCAAGGAGACACCACCAGCTGCCAAGGGCAGGAAGGGAACATCAGCTGCCAAGGGCAATGAAAAAGGCACAGACGCCGCAGGCAGGATGGATCTTGTGCATGGTGCTGGAGAAGCATGTGGGCAAACAACACCAACCATGGCACTTCATCCGTCCGAGGCTGTGGGGAAAGGCTGGAGCCTCCCCCCACCACTGGCAGCACCACCGCCAGCACCGCCGCTAGTACCGCCACCTGCACCGCCACCTGCACCACCACCAGCAGCAGCAGCCCCAGTGGGCAGCCGTCCGAGGCTACTGGGGAAGGGCTGGAGCCTCCCCCCACCACTGGCAGCACCACCGCTAGAACCGCCGCCATCACCAGCACCAGCACCGCCACCTGCACCGCCACCAGCAGCAGCAGCCCCAGTGGGCAGCCGTCCGAGGCTGCTGGGGAAGGGATGGAGCCTCCCCCACCACTGGCAGCACCACCACCAGCCCCGACACTGGACCACTGAGCAACCGTCACCGCCGGTGGGCAGTGTGTAGTCGTGCCTCCATGGGTTTTAATGCATCCTGGTCCCTGCAACAAATGTAGGTGTGACACCCAGGTGAGAGACTGTGACCTTGCACCATCCAAGATCTGCATCACTGGACACAATGCCCACTCCAGAACCAGTTTAAGAAGGCATCCACTCACCCCTCCTTGCCAGGATGAAGCACACTGGGTACAAAGCCCCCTCCAGAACCAGTGGAAGAAGGCATCCTCTCACCCCCTCCTTACCAGGATGAAGCACACTGGGCACAAAGCCCCCTCCAGAACCAGTGGAAGAAGGCATACACTCACCCCCTACTTGCCAGGATGAAGCACACTGGGCACAAAGCCCCCTCCAGAACCAGTGGAGAAGCCATTCACTAGAGAGACTTTGGCTTTGCACTCCTCCGGACCAAGCAGTGGGCAAACCACCCACTAGAGAGACTGTGGCCTTACACTCCCCAGGACCAAGCAGTGGACAAATCACCCACATGAGAGTCTGTGGCCTTGCACTCCCCAGGACCAAGCAGTGGGCAAACCACCCACTTGAGAGACTGTGGCTTTGCCCTCCCCAGGACCATGCAGTGGGCAAACCACCCACTTGAGAGACTGTGGCTTTGCACTCCCCAGGATATAACAGAGGGCATGTAGCTCACTCCAGGAGCAGTGGCTTTGTACCATCTTCCGGCTGAGGTACCCCCCACTACCCCTGAGGTGCCTGTGTATTTTTGACCAGATGCCCCAGCAGTGTTCTCTCCGTATTGAGTCAAGAGTCAATTGTGGCCTTTGCCTTTGTGATATGGCCCTGTGGGCCACCAACATTTGTGGCTGGGCATTGTCCCTCCATTTGTATATATTGATGATACTGTTTTGTGCTTTGAGGAAGTATTTCTTGAAATTTATATTATTACACTTACTTTACTCACTTCCTTTTGTCCTTGCATTATTCCTGACGGGCATGGGGTGTATATGTAACGTTGTTGCATCTGTTTGTATGTATGTTGTTGGGGGTGGGTTTGGGGGTGGTGGTGTTGAGTGTCACTTTCTTTTTCCTTCCCCCCTCCCTTGTGTGCTAGGTGTAGCAGTCACTGTGGTCGTCTTCGCCGCCGTTTGTGTTCCTGGTGTAGGTATACCAGCATGGGGAACACCTGCAGTTCAGGCTCCATGGCGTTGTGGTTCTTCCTTGAGTGTCGATAGGTGAGTCAGTTCCCTTCTGTGTTCTGTTTCTGCAGTGCTTTTGATGGCGTTGGTACCACCCCGGAAAAGCTGGCGGATTGGCTTGTTGTAATAGGGTGGGCAGTAAATTGTCTTCCACCTGGCTGTTGGAGGTTACTGTTCCGGTGCTTGTTGCTACTGCCGTGGCAGTCGGTGTGTTAAAGTGGCTGTCTGTGTTGGCAGTTTCCGCCATGGTCAGAATTCCATTTTTTTTACCACCAGCCTTTTGGAGGTATAACCGCTGCTTTATCCCCGACCGCCAGGGTTGTAATGAGGGCCATAGTTTCAAGGTGTACACTTTTTTTAAATAGTATGTGTCTAACATATATGTTTTAGCAGACAGTGAAAACCACAACAGGTGCTGCTGCACCATACGTACTGCACCATTGCCGCTGGGTCAATTATGAGCCGGCGTCAATATTACAGCTGTTTCCTACTGGGCCAGCGGGAAACTTGAAATAGGGGCACAGGAAGGTTACCATACTGGCGGTGACCTGAGTTCAGGAGTTTGGCGGGTGGCCTTTTCCACCCGCCAAACTCGTAATGAGGGAATTAGTGATGTGTGAAGTGACTTAGCAAGCAACAGCAAAACAAATGTCAGCAACAAACTGTGGGGGTCATTCTGACCCTGGCGGTCATGGACCGCCAGGGCCAACGACCGCGGGAGCACTGCCAACAGGCTGGCGGTGCTCCCATGGCATTCTGACCGCGGCGGTACAGCCGCGGTCAGATACGGGAAACCGGCGGTGTACCGCCAGTTTCCCGCTGCCCAAGGGAATCCTCCATGGCGGCGCAGCAAGCAGCGCCGCCATGGGGATTCCGACCCTCTTACCGCCAGCCTTGTTCTGGCGGTTTTGACCGCCAGAACCTGGCTGGCGGTAACGGGTGTCGTGGGGCCCCTGGCCAATGGCATGGGCACTGCAGGGGCCCCCTAACAGGGCCCCACCATGATTTTCAGTGTCTGCCACGCAGACACTGAAAATCGCGATGGGTGCAACTGCACCCGTCGCACCCCTTCCACTCCGCCGGCTCCATTCGGAGCCGGCATCCTCATGGAAGGGGGTTTCCCGCTGGGCTGGCGGGGGGGCCTTCTGGCGGTCGCCCGCCAGCCCAGGGGGAAACTCAGAATTACCACGGCGGTCTTTTGACCGCGCAGCGGTATTCTGCCGGCGGGACTTTGGCGGGCGGCCTCAGCCGCCCGCCAAAGTCAGAATGACCCCCTGTATGTCCATATTTGCATTCCATAATTCTAGGATGACTGTATTATAATTGTTTATATATTTGGATGCCTCTGCTCTTTTCATATTATATGTTTTTTTTTAATATTCTCTTCTCAGTGCGTGTCTTACTGCAGACAAAAAGCTGTTTACTTTTCTTTTAGAGAGGATAGGCCTTGGAAACCCAAAACTACATCTGGTATAACCCTTTCCTTTACATCTATATCTTTGATGATAATATTTGCTGCACTTATATTTTTGGAAACTTAGAACTTGCTGTCTTAAATGTTAGTTGTTGTCTTCTTGAATACCACATGTAACATACTCCTCCATAAAAGACAGAACACAGTCATCAGTGTCAGTTCCAAATTTTGGGACACCCTTTATCCATAACAGCATGTGTATATGAGGAGCTTCTCTTGATTGGTATTATTTTCTCCAAAACACATCTGTAACTTCTCCAAGAAGAGGATTTGTTTTATTGTACAGGAAAACCAGCATAATTTGAAAGTTGTTTTTGAAATATCTACACACGTTAGCAGGAGCCAAAGAGAAAAGTCCCCTTGCTGTCTTCAAATGGATATAATTTATGTTAGACTTTGTTACTCTTAGAAATGTTAGGAAATCATCCCATGCATACTCTGTACAGCTAAGTGTTACCAACCAAGTAGGAGGACCTAGATTACATAGCAACCTTAGTGCCATACTGACATGCCATCAAATTGATTAAGTTGTTCTCTAGATTTTCATCTTTTCCTCGTTCCTTATCCACAAACTCTCTTGCAGAATGATTCTGGAGATTAACTCCACTCCTAAGTCTATTGTTAACAGCATATTGAGAGTCCAGACAAATCACTCATAAATAGGAGATGGAATATATAAGTAATACATTGTCAAAATCTAGGATCCTCTGATTATAGTCTTGTTGACCTGTACACAGTTGCTGGTACTTTTACAGGTTGGTCATCATAACGGCCACCTATTCCTGTAGGAAATAAGTTTGGAGGCAGAAAGCCTCTAAACTTTTTTCCCAAACACTTAAAGCAGCTCCTGTAGCTTGTTTCATTTGAAACAAATCAATAAAATATCCTACAACATCTTTAGAAAATAGTGGATGAATACTATAGTGTTTCTTCTGACTTCTGCTTGTCTACTTTTTCAATCTGCCCACTAGATTGTACTACTTTATCTTCAACACAGGTTTCATCTCAAGTAATATCAACATTAGTATAAAAAATTTCATTTTTTTCCAAATAAAATATAGCTTTCTTAACTTTATGACATCTACTAATTCTAGCCAGATTTATTTTATCTTTTCGTGGGAACTCCATTTACCAGAATAATCAGTGGTTCATTTACATTTTTTCAACACCCAGAGTATCAATTTTTTTTTTTTACATTTAGAGCTAAATACTCTACTCTTCCCTTTAGTCCTTTTTGTAGTTTTGTTGGTGGAAGTTTCCCCTGTTTTTGGCTCCATTCGAACAATTGTTCGAAATGGATGTACAATTTATATTAAAATTGATTTATACACATTTAATTCATTAAGTTCATGTGGCATGGGTACCAACTCTAATTTATTATGAATTGCTCTAGCAGGCATTTTATTCTCTTGTAATCTGTTATAACAATACTGACATATTATTTGCTTTGTGGCTAAATCAAAGCATTCTTCTACAAATAAATATGCACCAAATTCCTGCACTTATCATTCTCGTTTTCTTCAATTTAAGAAAATACATCTAAATAACGAGTTTGGTTTTTGTAGTGAGTACTTCGATAAGAAATACAAACCTACTATGAACACACTGAATTAAACTTGTCTATTTCTTTTCTAAAATGTTCAATATTAATTTCTGTGTCTATTTCCTTTACAGCTGCAATCAGTACCTGGTCATTATCCCTGTTCTCTTCCTCAGGGCCAAAGAAACAGAACTGAATGTTTTCAGAAACGTTCCTAACCTCTGCTATAGGACCATGCAAGAGAGCTCTATTCAAATCTACAAAACTTAAAGCTGAAGTCTTCACATAATACAGAGGGTCATTATGACCCTGGCGGTCCTGCCCTGCCACGCCGATGGTGGTGGTCAGACCGTCGACAGTGTGGGGGTGCAGGACTGCCAAATTATGACCAATGCAGTGAACTGACTGCATCTCAGTCAGTTCACCGCCTGTACTGCCAGGGGGGTGGGACCGCCTGGCTGAAAGTTGACCACCTTCGGCCTGGCGGTCCACCTAACAATGCCTGCGGTATAATGAATATCCTTACTTCCAGGAATTCTGTGGCGACAGCCCTGCCATGAAATCCCTGGCAGTAAGGATACTGGCAACAGTAATACTAATTCCTGTCACCACAACTGGATTCCCCAGCCCACTCCATCCTTGTAGGAGACCCCCTCGCCCATGACCTCATCAGGAGCCCCCTAGCCCCCTAAGCAGTGATGCCCCCTCCCCCGATCCCTGTACTGAGCCCCCGATCCCCATACAGACCCCCTCCCCGTTCCCCAAACTGACCGCTGATCCATGCACGCACACAACACATACATACATACATGCACACATCCACGCTCACTCATTCACATACACATGCACACTTGGCCACGACTCTCCCCTGCATAGACGCATTCACACAAGCGCACAGACACACACAATACCCACCCCCCTCCATTGACACATATGCACACACACAGACAGCCCCATTCATGCACTCAACACTCATCCCTCCGCTGTTGGATGATCACCTTACCTGGTGGTCTCGGTGGTCATCCAGTAGGGAACAGGACCCATGGAGCTTGCTCTGCTGCCAGTTCCCTGCCAACACACCTCCACGTTGTTTACAATGTTGTAATACGGCGGGTGGTGTTGTGGTGACATGGCGGTGGCAACGGAGCAAGCTCCACTAGACCGCCGACCGCCAGTATGGCTGCTGGCTGTTTCCCCACCAAATAGTGGTGGTTAGCAGCCAGCAGTCATAATATGGCAGTCTGAAGACCACCAACACTTGCGGTCATATTGTAGGCATGACTTTGGCGGACTACTAAAAAGACCGCCAAAGTCGTAATGAGGGCCACAGTCTCCTTCCTAAATTCTAAAGTGTTGAAAAGTACTTTGACACACTTTCTTTGAAATACATGCCAATACTGCCCTTGTAAGTTAGTGTATTTTCTAACTCTGCAAGGATATAATTCTTGCAGCATTTTAATTTTTTGTTTCAGACTTCTCCATGAAAAGTCTCATAAGAATTGTTCAGTTTATTAATTGATTCCTGATGAATACTACAAATACTACTAGACTTCCACTTGTACACAGGAGCCTGTTTCTATCTTCCTTGTATTTCTTCAGCTATCATTTCTTCTACATTCCTAGCAACTACCTGTTCTTTTTCTACAGGATTACCATCTTGTACTTCATAGCAAGGAGCAGTTTTGCCAATGGCATGTACTGATGCATTCTCCTGCAAACAACTCTCTTCATTAAAAAATGGTTCTGTACTAGATGCGTGAATCCATTCATCTTTAAATATTATGCAATAATTAGTAACTTCTCTTCCCAGTGGACATGACTGTTTTATCTAGTGTCTTCATTCTATTTAATATTAAAATAAAAAGTTTCCTCTTTACAACAAATGCTTTCTCAATAACATTTGCAATATAATGCTTTTGTTTTATAATAGCACTTCTCATCTTACACCTCTAAGTCTTCTTCCACAAATGTTGAAATACTCCGTTTGGAAACATTTGTACTCTAACTCCTTAAAGTGTTGCTGTCTGAAAGTCTGTGGCTTCTTATTTGATTTCCTAATTCTTATAACATCCATTCGTTCCAGTTTACCACTATATTCAAAATTTCCACTTTTAATTAACATATTTCTATCATTGTGCATTTTACAGCATTTAAAAAAAATCCATAGTACTTTTGCTAGTGCCTGTTTTCTCCTTTTGTGCATGTCCGACCCTATTTTGTTTTTTACTGGCGGTTTTGAGCAGGTAATACAGTCGTTTCTTTTTTTCCTTGTTTTTATTTTGTTGGGCATTGTGAATATTTCTACTTAGGTAGAAATCAATTCCTCGAAACAAAACAAAGAATACATTTACCCATATGGAGAAGTAAGTTAAGAACAACATTTTCTTATACAAAGTTTATCTGATAATACATTTACAAATGTACACTACATCAGTGTGTACCTGTATCTGTGAGACTACATCTTAGTTTGTGTATTAGTGCATCAGTGAATGCAAGACTTTCTGCTAGATGTACTAGTCGATGTAACACTGTGTGTCTGCCTGTGTCACAATATTTATAAGTGTTACCTTGTTAATTTTATTCTATGTATCACCGTCTTCTTCAAAGCTTTCGGATATGGATTAATGTCCTCTCAGATGTTTCACTTTATGCATATGTCTTTGGCTTACTCTCTCACTGTCGGTATACATTTCTCTCAATATGTCTGACAGTATTCAGATCTGGGTAGATTAGTGTGTACATCAACATGTGGATGGTTGTATCAGTCTGTGCATGCCTGTATACCTGGGTGTCTCAGTCTTTTCCTTAGTGTGTGCCTATCTGTCTCATTGTAAGCATCAATATGTCCCTGGGTGTCTAAGTGTATATATTAGTGTGTACCTAGCTGTATACCTCTATATATCAGTGTACACCTAAGTGTCTCAGTATAGCTATATATTTGCCTGAGTGTACCAGTGTATGTATTGGTGTGTGCCTGTGTATGGTAGTGTATGCATCACTGTACTCTTAGCTAAGTGAGTGTCACTCTGCATCTCTCTGTGCCTGGGTGTCTCATTATATACATCAGTGTACATCTGAATGTTTCTGTAAATGCATCAGTGTGTACCTTGGTGTGTCAGTCAATGCACCATTGTGTGCCTGGATCTGTCAGTACATGCATAATTGCATTCCTGGGTGTCTTCATTCGTATATAAGAGATTGTGCCTGGGTGTGTCACTGTATAGATAAGAGTGTGTTTGTCTGTCTACTGTATGTATAAATGCAGACCTAAGTGTCTCAATGTATATATCAGTGGGTCTCTGGATGTGCCAGTTTATGGATCACTGCCACTTGGGTATTGCAGTGTATGCCTTACAGTGCACTTGGGTGTCTCAGTCAATGCATTAGTGTCCACCTGGGTGTGTCAGTGCAGGCTGGGGTGTGTCACTTTACTGATTAGTACAAATCTGGGAATGTCAGTCTATACATCACAGTGTGCATTGATGTGTCAGTGACCAGATCAGTGTGTGCCTAGGTGTGTCACTGTATGTGTCAGACTGTTAGTGAATCTAGCAGTATGACCCTTGGTTTGTGGCTCCGTATGTTAGTGCCTGCATTGGTGAAAATACAGGTGAATTTGTTTACTGTTTTATTAGATATAACACTGACTCTATGTTTTTTATATTAGCTATGTACTTACCATATGTTTTAGGAGAATGCATACATACCTGGACATTGGCCTCTGCAACCTTTCATCTCAGTCAGTAAAACTCAGTACACCATGTTGCACCTTTTAATAAGAATACAATCTTTTCTATACTCTACATGCATCTCACTTAAAGCACGGGTTTTGTCACAAAACACTTCATGAACCTACTTAAACACATATTCTAATACCAAGTGAACTTAAAAGTATCACTCTGTACCTAGGGTCACAATTAGTAGCCTAAACCATATTTGAACCAAAATGTATTTAAATAATAATCCGTATTATCAATATAGAAAACTACATATTACATTCACTAATTGCATCCCAAATACATCTCTTGCTGCAGTCTAAATACTTAAAGTCTCTATATGCATATTCTTAAACAAGTGGCTGTTTGTGTGTCTAACTGAGTATGAGTCTCCCTTTATATTTGTATTGTTTTGTATCTGCTTAACAGTACGCATATGAGAGACTTTATGTATACCTGAACATAGCAAGTGTAAATTTAAGACAATAAATCTTAACAGCACTTTTTTTTCTCTTCTATAGATACCGGAACCTCCTATTCAGCCTACATACAGTATATCTGACTCTTTCACTGTCTACAACAAAAAAAGATTTCAAGATGTTCTCACCACATCTTTTTTCTTAGCTTTTCAAGTAATATACTTCACTCATATCCATTTCTAACATATAGGGAAATAATCTCTATTATCGCTCAAAACATCTGACTCTGCATGAATTCAGTATTGCTTTTATACATACCCCTTTCAGGACAGACAGACAGACACATTCAATTTTAAAACTCAATAGAACAATTTTAATCATTAAATTACTCGTCAGTGCATTGTCCATACTAGCTTCAAAATATATGAGGGATACGTTTGTGGAAACTGGCTAATGAATGCATTTCATTATTTCTCCAGGCCTGACTTTATCCTGTGATACTCAATGCTCAACAGGCCTGAAAAACATATGCAAAATGTTGGATGAACTTTACTAAATTAACCCTGACAGATAGCTTGCAATGCAAGGCTTGCTTCAAAGAGACACCTCACGCAACATGCATTGCTTCATTCACCCAGTAACAGACAGACATCTGAATGTCCACTTGGGCCTGAGGAAAGGTTATGAAGAAACTAGTTTGGTGATGCTTGGAAAGTCCCAGCCGTCTGATAAATGTGCAGGTCACTCTTGTGATCATCTTGTATCACGCTGCCATCATGAAATGTTGTTCTACTCTGATTGGATAGATGCCTCATATATGGGTAACACCATGCATCACCTGATCAACATCACACCATATACTTCATGAAGAAATTACCTCTCTGTTGTTCTGATTGGATGATGTATTTTCACATTTTTGTGGTCTTCATGCATAAAAAATTGTATTGGAGTTCCACAATTCGGACTGCTTGGACTTGGCCTCTCAAGCCATCAGTTTCCGTACACGTATTAAATTGTCTTTCTTTATACTGTAAGGGCTGGCTGGTCTCTGGTTTTGTTCCTGCTCTAAAGGATGCTTCAACACAATGAATATACTGAAAGAAGCTATAAACATCCATGAAACCATTTATCCAAGTTCAGCCAAATACCTTTGTTATATATTGAATAACTTGTATAATTTCTTAACATAAATCGCAAACTTAGTATTTATACCTTCTATAGCGTTTTGTGAACACACCGCTCACTTTCTTTCACCTAATATAAATGTATTAATTTACTAGTACTTTGTAAAATAAAGTGCATTTCACTATACACTCCTGATGATTGTCTTCGTTATACTGTACTTTTCTCTGTGAGTAGTGGAAAATGTTAAAAAAACAACCGCAAAAATGGAAGTCCACTCTCATAGCATGCAACCAGTAATGGCAACCCCTTCAACTTTCCATTCAAGGTTGCTCAATCACTAAACCAATCACAATCTCTCTTTCATGTTAATATAATGTTCTACAACTTGTGACTGGTTTCTATACTTTACCCTTGCAGTACTCCTCAAACGTTACCCGATACGGTAGCAGTTTTGCTGGATATGTGGATCCACCACGGCGCTCAGCACGGCCCCCTGTGTAAATTCACAGGTGGATCCGTCGATCCACTGAGAAGATTGGGACTCTTTTGATCTTATAAAGAAATACACATCTATATAAACACTGTTTTATGACACAAAATCAAATTGTAACATTAAAAAATTATTTTAAATCATTATTGTCTCCATCTATTCTAAAACAAAGGCATAGTTTAGTCTTTTTTATGTATTCCCTTACCTCTCATGCTCCTGTAGCTCTGTTACCATGGTTACACAGTCTATAATATTCTGCTGCAGCATATCACAAGTTCACTACAGCTTCTGACTAAAGCATGCTTACTTTTAAGCCATCTTTAGCAGGTGTGGTTGAATCTTTCACATTGAACATATCACAGCTACTTTTACTGTTTTCTATTTTTGTAAAGCCAATCCAACATATACTTACAATTCACATAACCTTACTACCTACCTTCGACAAAAACATATCTATAACAGCCAATTGAGTCCTTCTAGACTGTACCTACTACCCTCCATCTTAACTAAATTTCATTTCAAATCAACTTCATTCAACAGCAGCTATCCAGACCTTATAATTGTACATTGTGGTGGCAATGACCTGGGTTCAGTCACAGGAGCTGGTTTGGAAATCCTAATGAAGGATACCTTTGGAAAATTAATGACACTCTTCCCGCATGATGCCTTGGTTTTTTCAAACTTTTGCCAAAGGCAGATGTAGAACTGGTCAACTCAATCCTGCCCACAAAAAGACAAATCCAGGAAACATGTTAATAAAACTGTTCCTGCATTCTTCAGGGACCATAACATAGTTTCTATATTCCTACAACAACTTACGATTTGATAGGAAGGGTATATACAAAAATTATGGAGTTCAACTAAAAGAAAAAGGCAAAAAGGTGCTGCTACATAACTTGAGAGACTGCATCCTCTATCATTTGTAGAAGCCACCTACAAATCATAAACACAAAGGCTCTTTTCAGAGTCAATCCATTATCCATATATATTGTATGTATATATATCATTTTTTTTATACTTATTTATTTCAAATGTCAATCAGCTCCACGGATCCATTGGTGGATTTCCTAAAAGAAAAAAACACTTTTTTAAACATTCTTAACACTCCTACCTGGGCTCCTTTATTTGCATCAACGTCCACATTTTACCCCGGACCCTTTACCACAGACTGTCTCTCTCCATCAGTAAATATGTGTGAGAGTGTATATCTCACTGTCAGACTCTGTCTAAGAGAATCCCTTAGTGTCAATCTGTGCACCTGAGTGTCTGCCTCAATGTATAACTCAGGGTCTGATTTCGAGTGTGGCGGTCTATAGACCGCCACACCCGCGGTGGCGGCCTGAACCGCCGCCAATGCAATGGTCCGCCAACCACATTACAACCCTGGCAGCCTGACAGCCAGCTCTGCCGGGATCTCAGATCCCAGCAGTCTGGAGGATGGGGAGCCTTAATCCACCAGGGCAGCACTGCAAGCAGAGCTGACCTGAGGATTGTGACCCCCTTCTCCACCTGCAGTTTCATGGTGGTGGCACCGCCTTGAAAAGGCTGGCAGAGAATGGGTGCAGGAGGCCAAAGGTTGGCCCCCTGCACTGCCCATGTATGCGGCATGGGCAATGCAGGGGCCCCCTGGCCAGCACTGTTGCAATGTTCACTGTCTGTTTGCAGACAGTGAACATTGCAAGTGTGCTAGTGCACCCTGCTTGCTACAGCATTGCTGCTGGCTCGATTACGAGCCAGAGACAATGCTGCAGCCTGTTTCCCGCTAGGCCAGCGGGTGGAAACTCAGATTTCTGCCCACTGACCTAGCAGGCAACTCTTAATAAATCCAGCAGGGATAGAAATTGAGCCCTGAGTGAATAAGTGTTATTTTGATGTGACAATAGATGTGGCTGACTCTCTGAATGTCAAAGTAGCTGTCTGTGTAGATGTGACAGTGGATGTAACAGCACCTCTGTAGGTGTGAGAGTGGGTGTGACAGTCTCTGCCTGCATGTCAGACTGGGTATGGCAGTAGCAGTCTGGGCGTTAGGGTGAGTGTCAGGGTGTGTCTCTGGGTTTGACATTACCTGTGAGAGTGTCTATGTTAGTGTGAGACTGAGTCTCTGTCTGTGTGTGAAAGTTAGTGTGGCAGTGTATGCCTGGATATGAGGGTGGGAGTGGGAGTGAGAGTGTCTCTGTGAGTGTGAGTGTCTGTGTAGATGTGACAGTGGATGTAACAGTATCTCTGTATGTGTGAGAGTGGGTGTGACAGTGTCTGCCTGCATGTCTAACTGGGTTAGAGTAGCTGTCCAGGTGTGAGGGTGAGTGTCAGAGTGTGTCTGTGGGTTTGCCACTACATGTGAGAGTGTCCATGTTAGTGTGAGACTGAGGGTGAGAGTATATGTCCGGTTGTGAGAGGGAGTGTTGTTGTAGTTTAGCAGAGATTAGATTAAGCATTAGCAGAAGACATCTTGTATTTAGCAACTATTGTGAACATTTCACGGAAACCATTTTGTATTCATGGCAGCCATTTTCTCTGCCACATGCTACCATGTGCTCACCATGTGCTCTGTCCTACCTTTCTGTTAACTACTCTTGAAAATCTGCCTAGTGACAAGTTATATTTAGCATCTCCCACTTTCGCACATGCCCAGTAAGATCTGCAGCTGTTAGTAATCAGTAACAGACAGTAATGTGTCAACTAGTCCTTGAAACTGTTAGCCCCTCCTACCTGTCGACTGTGCATTTCCACATGACCTTACATTTATGCAAGTCTTGCTTCTATAATTGTACCACCTCCTTTTAGCCCCTGCGTGGGTATAAAAGGACCATGCTCTCTCAGTTGAGTGTGCTACTTCAAACATTACCGAAGGGTGCTGTTTGAACTGTAGTACCACCTCATGAGGTTTAATAAACTTTGTGTTTTATTTCAGTTTCTGTGCCAACTTCTTCCTATATGGTCTGAGGACTTTGTGCAGAGAAGGGTGAACCCCTTGCACTAGTAGGCCTTTCTGAGGCTTACTTCAACAGTGTGACATTGTCTGCCTGGATGTGTGGGTGGGTGTAAGAGTGTCTCTCTGAATGTAAGAGTGAGTGTTAGAGTGTTTGTGTAGATGTGACAGTGGATGTCACAGCATCTCTGTTGGTATGAGAGTGGGTATGACAGTGTCTGCCTCCATGTCAGACTGGGTGTGAGAATAGCTGTCTGGGGGTGATGGTGAATGTCAAAGGGTGTCTCTGGGTTTGACACTACATAAGAGTGTCTTTGTTAGTGTGAGATTGAACATAAGAGTCTCTGTCTCGGTGTGAGAGAGAGTGTGGCAGTGTCTGCTTGAATGTTAGGGTGGATGTGAGATTGTCTCTCTGAGTGTGAGAGTGTCTGTGTAGATGTGACAGTGGATGTAACAGCTTCTCTGTAGGTGTGACAGTGTCTGCCTGGATATCAGACTGGGTGTGATAGTGTCTGTGTGTGTGCAACACTGAATGTGAGAGCATCTCTGTCATGAGGTAGACTGTTCATTTTTCTAATGTTTCGTGAGATCCACAGATCCACCCGCAGATTTCTACCGGGGGGCACGCTCAGCCCACAAGTTGATCTGCGGATCTCAACACACATAAAAAAAAAAATCTTGCATTTCAAGCCCATTATTTTTTCCAGTATTATAACTATATCACCCCCATGGGGTCAGGGAACCTGTGCCCTGATCCCATTAGCTCCAGTGCCCCCCACATTTTAGCCCCAGGGACTGTTTACCAACAAAACAAAATGGTGCCCACAACATTTCTCTCAGATTGCAGATATCCAATCAGATTCTTCCAGTGGTGTGTGGATTCACAAAACGACCAGTGGTGGATCTGTGGAGATTCAGCGTCCCTATATATCTATATTTGTTGCCCTTAAATTACTCTGAATCTATTGAATGGATTTACACCAAATTACAAAAAGGGTGATCTGCGTAACAGAATCTAGCTTTGTGGCAAACTTGGTGTCATTTTGTTTGGCAGTTAAGACTATAGGCGTGTCTGAATGTCCTATGGAAAAATGAATGGAGAAAACATGTTTTAGGACCCCCTTTTATCTGTCCCCGCTTCACAGATCACCTCGAAAGTTTCAAGACAGAAGCTTAACTAAGCAAATTATAAATTTAGAACATTTTGTGAAGATTCGTCAAGCAGCACCAAAGTTATAGGCAAAACAAAAAAATCTCTTCCTATGAGAACTAGGTCCTAACTATAACTACCTAGTGGTGACTTCCAATTGGTGATGTATATAAATATATATATATATATATATATATATATATATATATATATATATATATATATATATATACACACACACAATTAGCAACACTACTGCCATCTGACCCAACAGTGTACTAGCTATCACAACCAAACCAAACAACATTCCCTTTAGACAGCTAAGCCTACACATATACACATATCTAAAGTATAAATTATCCACAACTAACCTAAAGACTAGAAAGTGCATGCAACTAACTGACATAGTAATCCTAGTAATGTTGCACAATATACTACTAAATCTAACATTTACAGTACCACTAGATAATTACTCTGTACTCGACAAGGTAGCATGCTTCTCATAGTCAACTCCCTCCAACATTTTTCTGGGGCCACTGTCAAACAACCTATGAGATGTTACAATATAATTATGAACATTTAAGACTGTGATCACTATTTCTACTGTGATTAATAATATTTCAACTACTAATACAACTATGACAGATATTTTTTACGTTTTTAGGTCACAAACACCTAGACAAAGTAATACACCAATAAGCAGTAACAATTCTCAGTTGACCAGGAACTAGCTGCAATTTCAGGCCAACCACTACATAGCCAAGTTCTGATACACAAGGTACCTCACAAAAAGTTTTACGTTAGGGTTTGGTCTCTGAAAAGTGAAATTCCTTCCCATATGGCAGGGTCCAAGCCTAAGGCCAGAGAGGATAACTAGAATGCAGATACATCATCACTGAGCTTTTGGTGAAACTGTTGTCTTTGGTTCCACATGCTCCAAACATGGTAAGGCTGAATTTTTCATTACCAAGGTCACTCATCACTGGGATGAATTTATTGCTTTGCCCTTGTCCAAGGTTTTATCTTTGTGCTTTGTTTTTCCATTTCTCAAAATCCTCCAGTGGGGCAAGCTTTGAAGCTATAGACAGACAGGCCTCCATGAGGCCAGATACCTTCACAAGAACCTGCTGAACTCCTTTTCATCAATGGAGAAATTCTGAGTGGAATAAACCTGATTTTCAGCTTGCCTCTAGTGCATTATCTCTTAGACCAATACTGCATCTTGTCATATACTACTGGAGGTTAGCCCATTTATAATTTTTACTTTTTTTTCCAACTACTAGAAAAGTTATAGCTTGTCACTCCTTGAGCCACAGATCTTCAGGGTAGGCTTTGAGGCACAGTTCTCTTGTCTTCCATGGATCCTGCAGGGGTCATGTGTGAATTGAGTAGGAGGTCAGCCACCTGACTATTAAAGAAAACCTCCAATAATTGGATTCTAGTTAGAAATAGACATAGGTGAAATTTTATGTAACTTACTGAAAGATACCAAGATTACACAATAATGTCACATTGTGTAATTTTAAGGGGGGTGTAATTGTATTGCAAGATTTACTGTTCAGGAAAATCTTTTAACTTAAGCAGTATTTAAGGTAGATTTTTTAACCAAACATGAGGTGCAGTATTTTAAACAAAAGCAGCATTTTCTTTAACCCCTTTGCTGCCAGGCCTTTTCTCCCTCAGGTGCCAGGACTTTTTTTGGCTATTTAGGGCAGTTTGTGCTTAGAGTCTCATAACATTTTGTCCACATAAGTTACCCTTGCAAAATTTCTGTCCTTTTTTTCCAAATTTCCTAGGGACCCTGGAGGTACCCAGAGTTTGTGGGTTCCCCTGGAGGAGACCAAAAAATTAGCCGAAATAGAGCTAAAATTTCCTTTATTAAAAGAAAAAAAATAGGAAAAAGGGGCTGCAGAAGAAGGATTGCATTTTATTCCCTGAAAACGGTATCAACAAAGGGTTTGCAGTGCTAAAATTACCATCTTCCCAGCTTTCAGGAACAGGCAGACTTGGATAAGAAAAACACATGTTTCTGGGACATACCTAATTTTTGCTATTTATTTAGCTTTTAGCCTCCTTCCAGTTAGTGACAGAAATGGGTGTAAAACCAATGCTGGAATCCAGAAAGCTAAACATTTCTGAAATTTAAACAAAATTCTGAATTCAGCAAGGGGTCATCTGGGTAGATCCTTCAAGGTTTTCCAGAGAATTACAGCAGAAATAAATTACAAAATAATGAAATTGAGGTTACAAAAACAGCCATTTTTCTCCACGTTTTACTCTGTAACTTTTTCCTGCAATGTCAGATTTTCAAAAGCAATATACCGGTACGTCTGCTGGACTCTTCTGGTTGCAAGGATGAATAGGGCTTGTAGGTTCATCAAGAACCCTAAGTACCCAGAGCCAATAAATGAGCTGCACCTTGCAATGGGTTTTCTTTGTGTACCGGGTTTACAGCAATTCATTTGGTGAAATATAAAGAGTGAAAAATAGGTATCAAGGAAACCTTTGTATGTCCAAAACGGGTACAAAAGAAGGTGTTGATAAGCATGGTTATTTGCACATCGCTTAATTCCGGGGTCCCCACATTAGAATGTGGCTTACAGGGCATTTCTCAAACAGACATCTTTTTTACACACTGTCTTACATTTGGAAGGAAAAAATGTAGAGAAAGACAAGGGGCAATAACACTTGCTCTTCTACTCTATGTTCCCCTAAGTCTCCCGATACAAAATGGTACCTCATTTGTGTGGGTAGGCCAAGTGCCCGTGACAGGAAATGCAACATGGACACATCACATTTTTACATTGAAATCTGATGTGATTTTTGAAAAGTGTGTAGCTGTGGATTTTGGCCTCTAGCTCAGCCGGCACCTAGGGAAACCTACCAAACCTGTGCATTTTTTTTAAACTAGACACCCAAGGAAATCCAGGATGGGGTGACTTGTGGGGCTCTCACCAAGTTCTATTACCCAGAATCCTTTGCAAACCTCAACATTTGTCAAAAATAAAACACTTTTTCCTCATATTTCGGTGACAGAAGGTTCTAGAATCTAGAAGGAGACACACATTTCCTTCCACTCAGTGTTTCTTCAAGTCTCCCGACAAAAATAGTACATCACTTGTGTGGGGAGGCCTAGTGCCCACGACTGGAAATGCCCCAAAATATAACATGGACACATCACATTTTTACATTAAAATCTGACGTGTTTTTTGGAAAGTGCCAAGCTGTGGATTTTGGTCTCTAGCTCAGCCGTCTCCTAGGGAAACCTACCACACCTGTGCATTTTGAAAACTAGACTCCTAGGGGAATCCAAGATGGGTGGCTTGTTCGTGCTCTCACCATGTTCATTTACCCAGAATCCTTTGCAAACCTCAGAATTTGGGAAAAGAAATACTTTTTTCTCACACTTCAGTGATAGAAAGTTCTGGAATCTAAGAGGAGCCACAGATTTCCTTCCACCCAGCAAGTCCTGATGAAAATGTTACCTCAATCGTGTGGGTAGGCCTAGTGCCCGCAACAGGAAATGCCCTAAAACACAAAATGGACACATCACATCTTCCCAAACTGACCTGTTCCTAGCTGCGGATTTTGGCCTGTAGCTTAGCTGGCACCTAGGAAAACCTAGTAAACCTGGACATTTCTGAAAACTAGACACGTAGGGGAACCCAGGGTGGGGTAACCTCTGGTGCTCTCACCACGTTCTGTTACCCAGAATCCTTAGCAAACCTCAAAATGTTGCAAAAAAACACTTTTTCCGCACATTTCGGTACTGCAAAGTTCTGTGATCTGAGGGGAGCCACAAACTTCCATCTACCTAATGTGCCCTAAGTTCTCCCGATAAAGGTGGTACTTCACTTATGTGGGTAGACCTAGTGCCCGCAAAAGGAAATTCCCCAAAACACTATGTGGACACATCAAAATGATCAAATACAAAACTACCTGCTTTTGAGGGGGCCACCTGCATTTGTGGACCTGTGCTCAGCAGCCATATAGGGAAACCTACCAAATCCAAACATTTCTGAAAACTAGACACCCGAGGGAGTCCAGGGAGGTGTGACACGTGGATCCCCCAGTGTTTTCATACCCAGAACCTCAAATTTAGCTAATAAAATGAAGTTTTTCCCATATTTCTGTGTGGGATCACTGCACTGGACAACTTTCCTACAACCCAACGTTCCCCTCAGTCTCCTGGTGAAAATGATACCTCACTTGTGTAGGTGGAACAAATGCCTGTGACAAGGAAGAGCCAAAAACATGTTGAAATTGAGGGGGAACCAAAGCCGGTCCAAAAGGGCAGTTTGAAAAAAAAGTTTTTAGGCAGAATGTTTATCGGTATAGATGCGAGAATGCTGGGTGGTAAGAATTTTGTGGATTCTTGCAGATTCCTGAAGGTTCCATCACACCAATATGGGAACAATGCATGATTCACAGCAAAGATGGAAGTTTGCAGGACATTGTGGGTAAGAAAATGGTGCGGGACGCATGTGAAGCACACCACCCTAGACTTACCCAGATGTTTAGTTTTCAGATGTGTCTAGGTCTTGAGAGTTAGACAAGCTCGTATGGCCCAAATGTAAAACCGAAACCCAAAATAATCAAATGTCCTCTTGCTTGCCGTGATATAAGATGTTTTAGTGTGCAGGGGGAGAGGTGAAAGACTATTACCCCATTCAGTTGGGTGGTATATATTTTTTTAAATTCCCTGGCATCTAGTAGGCTTTCTGAAACCCCGGGGAGTGGATCGGAGGTAATTGCCCCATCTACCCACCGGTGGGCAGAACAACTTTGTCCCCAGGAAGAAATGGCCTAAAATAAATCTGTCCCTCAGGTGAACGACCCTTGCCTAAGGGTTTCTCCTCTTGTGTAAGCAAACAAATAAAAATCCCTTGTGACTAGTGGTTTCTGCCCCCTTGGGGCAGATTGGCCTAATAAAAATAGGCAGATCTGCCCGACCTAAAATAAAATTGCCCCCTAGGGTCACTCCCCATGCATAACGGGTCACTCCCCATGTCTTAAAAAAAAAAAAAATCCCTAGTGCCTAGTGGTTTCTGCCCCACCCCCTCTTTGGGGCAGATCGGCCTAATTAAAATAGGCTGATCTGCTCCCAAGGGGGGCAGGAATGGCCTAAAATAAATCCCCCCCCCAGGGGAACGACCTTGCCTAAGGGTTTGCTCCCTTTATGTGGAACTGACCTAAAAAAATCCCTAGTGTCTAGAGGTTTCTGCCCCCCTTCGGGGCAGATTGGCCTAATTAGAATAGGCCAATCTTCCACCAGGGGGGTCAGAAATGGCCCTAAAATAATTTGCCCTCCTGGGGAGCGACCCCTGCCCTTGACAATAACAAAAAAACAAAAAAAGCTTCCCTGGTGTCTAGTCTGCATTTTGTGCTTCACGATCGGGCTGCATAAATGCTCAGAGAGACATCAAAGGAAAGAAAAGGCCTTTCCTTTCCTTTGATGCCTCTTCCGCATGGTGGGCGGCCCCTGTTGAGGTCAGCAAACGATTGCGCGCTGATGTCATCAGACGTCATTAGAAGGGGGCCTAAAGGGGGGCAAGGTGGAAGGGGAAGCAATTCCCCTTCCATCCCTGCCCATGGGAGGGGGGTGCCAGGCCGTCAGAGGGGTGCTAGCGCTCCCCTTGAGGGCCCATAGCATGTTATGTCCTGGGCACCCAAGGGGATACTAAAGAGATCATAGTTGGTTGGTAAATATTTTATATAAATATTTTATTTAAGTATTTTATCTAAGCAGACTGTTTGTGTAATTATTTAGTGCAAAGGCACAAATTTGAATGTGACATTTAATTCCCATGAAATCGGTGCATTTCTTCTCCCATTTGATACGGCATTACAGACAAGTTAAAACAAACCATACTGGGTAGTCTGATGCACAGTACATGTTTTAGGAGGAAAGCACTGACACCAGTATTAGGCAATTATACTGCGTGCTGAGTCATCAGTCATTTGCAATCATTCTGCTTGAAGGGAATTCATTTCACCTTGAATGATGGGTTAAGGAAATATGTAATTTGTATAAATATTAGGCCTATATTCAGATAAAATGTGACATCAATGCCCTCATCAAATGAAGTATGTCTATCTTACAGAGTTTAATTTGTTTCTTCTTCACTTTTGACAGATTTGTGTGCAGTATGTATACCAATAGTAAACATCAGCACTGTGGCTAGTATTATAGCTGGTGTTCTCAATAAGCTGTAACACAAAAAAACAATGTTCATAGATTACCAATGAGTTGGGATAATCACAATCTTCACTACATTTCTATTGTTCCTTTTGCTGTTGTTACATATCGTAGTGTTTTGCATAAAGAAGCTGACCAATATGTACAAATTAGAATTCCTGTACAGCTACTAAAATGTTAGCTAGTTAACTGTAAGATTACCATACACCAACCATATTAATCTTTGTATGAACTGCAGTCCTATGATCCAAAGCATGAATTTCATAAACAGTCTCACCTTTGTTTACAATTGTTGTCTCCATAGGAGGAAGACATGTAAAACATATCTAATGTATTTTGCTGCCAATCTTTGGCCCACTATCACATTAGTACCATGAATGATTACCACAGAAACCAGTTAATGTTGGGGACAAGATCCGTACTTCTCAAGTACCCAAATGTCGTCCATGATACTTGTTTTTCCATTGTGACTCTTGCCATCAAGCCCATGCATAAATAAAGGAGTTTACAGATAAGAAGCTCGCCCTTGCATTGGCATATGAGACATTGAATTTGTCTGCTCCGAGCAGTGCATGTCTTCATGACATTATAAAATTTCACCCACACAGGTATATGGTTGTCAAGTTCCTGATTAGCAGACCAGCTGAAAGCCCTTCTGTCATAGAACACATATGTAGGGGAGAAACAGGAACAATACAGTTACTGTAGAAATAAATGTTCAATAGAAAAAGAGAGTGAGACAGAAACACTGGTCTAGATCTAGTACTTAGAATGAATTGTCACAGGCTCAATGTAACCTTGGTGATGGATGACTTTTAAGTTACTGAAACCACTGTAAGATAGGTGTGAGGCCTCAGATAACTACATTGGTACAGGATGTGATGAATTATTGGAGCACATCACTAATGCAAACTTACCATTTCCACCAGTCAAAGTGGAAGGTGGTGCTCCTGGCAGATTAGAATACCAGACGAGAACCCCACGGCATAACTCCAAATCAGACAAGACAGGAGCTGAGGAGCTAAGAGGAAATACTATACTTGAATAGATTAATCACAACAGCAACCAGAATGCTAGATGATAGATGGAGGAAAATCTAATGTGAAGAGGATGACAAAATAGGATGCAATCTGATATGAAGCTGAGAGCTGAAAAACAAAAAACAAGTGAAAGATTTACAGACTTGAGTTCCATATCAGTATGGCCTTTAATACTACTGTATCCTGTATTCCCTGAATGTGCAGCAATTATTTGAAAGTGATTAAGAACAAATAAAAGTATCCATTGGTAAGTGGTCTAGTTAGTCATCAAATTCTCTTCAGTTTCTATTGTCCTGTTCTCCACCTAGCCCCTGCTAGCCTTAAGCATGACCATCTGTCTGCAACAAGCTTGAATCCTGATAATGACAGTAGATCCGTTGTCAATGATTTTGCTAGTTTAACCCACATATATTATGCACCATATAATGTTTTCAGTACTTTTTTGGCCTTGCTTAAAGGATGTGTGATACTGGATGAAGTAATTCCATGCTCCTGTCAGTCTCTCAGGGGATTTTTTCTTTTTTTGGGCTAGGTTTGCTAGCATTTCAATTGAGGATTGCAAAATAGTGATGAGTGGGGTGCTTGAATTACTTTCAGTCATTGGTAATTAGTCAAGTCACATATTAGTCCATCTTTTTGCCCACCATGCTACCTCAAATAGGAATCAAGCTATTCCTCACTGATGAGGCCTAACTGAAACCAGTGTGGGCTACTTATGTTTCTGTTCAGAAGGAACCTGGTCTAACGGTTCAGCGGAAATGTTCCTATTGGAGCAGGTCGGAGGCTAATTTGCGTTTTGCTGGTTCCTGTCTGAGGTGGTGTAGTAGGCAAACAATTAGGAATTGGGCATGGTCTTGAGTGAATACCAGAGGTTGAGATTAATCAAAGCATTACACCTACCACATTTTGCTTCCTGCAGTGTAATGCCATATGTAGGAAAGTCCTCCTTTTTGCCCTGGTCACCCCAAAACTTTTTGGATAGAGACTGGTGGGTACTGACTCTTGGCTGTGCCCTGGGTACTGCTCCAAGTCCCAGGGCCAGTGCTCTGTGTAAAGTGGATATGCAAATTAGGTGAATTTTAATTGGCAGTAACGACCTACCTATAAGTCCCTAGTATATGGTAGGGCATGTAGGTTTAGGGACCCCAGCATAGGTAGTGCACCCATAAGTGCACTACTGAGGTGCCCAGTGTCATTTTAAAGGCCGGTCTGCCTTGCTGGCTGCTTTTAAACTAAAGTTATATGCCAATTTCACTTTGGAATTAAAAGCACCTCCAAAGTCTTAAACTACCTTATTTTTACGTATAGGTAACCCCTAAGGTATTCCCTATGTGCCCATAGGGTTGGGTGTCATGTTACGATTAGCAGGGATCTTATAAAAATAGTTTTATAAGCTGTGGTGAGATAAGATAGCCAACTTTATTTTTCCCTCACTTTAGTGAATGGCCTCCATAGGCTAAAATGGGGAGACTTAATTTTAATTAATAAAGTCCCCTTAAGGGTCAGATACCTTGAGTTTGGTATCAAATTAATTGTTATAATAAATCCCACAATTTACAATTGTTGGATTTAATATAACTAGTTCAGGTAAAGAGTTTTAAATCTCTACCTGAGAGTGGCCGACTTCAGCTCTGTAGTGTCCTTCTCTGATTGGCCAGCCTCTGGCAGCCTGGGTAGGCTTCCTTGATGAGGTGTGAAGTGGCCTGGGCTAAACACAAAGGATGTGCCTCGGGAAGGAGAACTACCACAGCAGATGGGGAAACAGGATGGAGAAGAGCAGCCAAACTTGTCTTCAAAGGCAGGGTAGCAGCCCAGCACCTCACTCACATCCTCCAACCCCAGACAATTAGGTGCCATCTTGATTAGATTAGGAGAGGGCAGGAGAGGGGTGTGTTTAGGATTTCTAACCACACCAGTGGGTGGGCTTAGCCAGATCTAACCTCCAAAAATCACTTTCAGCCATGTTGAATTTTTGAGGAATGTTGCTCCCTGGGATTTATTTTTGCCACACTTCCCAGAAAGTGGTCATCAAAGGGGGGAGGAGCCTGCCTATGATTGGATATCAAGGACCCCCCTACTTTCCACCCAGGAGCAAGGATAAATATGGCAGAGCTTCACCCACACCTCAGATCTCTACAAGGAAGAACATCAGAATAAGAAGGACTGGCCTGCTGGACACCTGACTTGCATCTGGATACTGCACTCTTTAGGACTGCACAAATGGGCTTCACCACAAGGAGGACTTTGCCTGGCTTCAACTGGTTCAAGGTGGGACTCACTGTTTGCTACAGGTGGAAAATAGGCACCAATTCCTGAAGAAATTGACCAGCTGACCACTGTTCAGTGGCCATTTTGGAGTTTGAGCCAGGTGCATTCTGGGAGTTGGAGTGCAAACACTAAAGGGGCAACCCAGAGCTTCTGGAACCTTGAGGTGACCTGTGGACTATTAAAGGACCTTCAAAGACTTTCTGGAAGAAGATCCAGACGTTTGGAGTAGATTGGTGAACTTTTTGGAAAAACCTACATGGAGGGACTGACCCACCACGGTGAGTTTAGCCGGTTTGCGTCAACTGCGACACGGCCAGACTTGAAGGTTCATACCACTGAAAAAAATCTCCTAAAAAGTGACTAAGGCCCTCATTATTATATTGGAGGTAAGTGCTGCTTACCGACATGCTGACTGCCGCCAACATACAGCGACCACGGCGGTATACTGCTACAGGTATTATGACCCACACATAGATATCCGCCACTTTACAGACACACAGACCAGTCCGCCACACCAAAGGTCAGTGATAAACTTTTGGTACCATAACCCACACCGTTATGGCAACAGAAATACGCACACAGCATCATGACCGACGAATCACCGCGGCGGTCATTCAACCGCAGTAAACCATTGGCGGTACAGACCGCTGCACTCAAAATACACACACACATACAAAACAACACCACATTGGACAATTCAAACTACACACACCTGGCACACATACACACACCACACCCACAACAGTATAAAACACACACCCACAGTACCCACAACCCTTTATGACCCAAAGAATTTGACAACTGAGAGAGAGACAATCCAGGAGCACCCACTGAATCTGAGCCACAAAACACCATCACCCATACACCATCCACAAACCTCACAACACACACCCTAACACATCACCCCACACACCCTCACACACACCACTCACACTACACCCATGGCACCACAGCGACACCCCAGATTCTCTGAGGAGGAGCTAAGGGTCATGGTGGAGGAAATCGTCTGGGTAGAGCCACAGCTATCCGGATCACAGGTGCAGCAGACATCCATTGTTAGGAAGATGGAGCTATGGTGGAGAGTCGTGGACAGGGTCAACGCCGTGGGATAGCACCCAAGAACAAGGGATGGCATCAGGAAGAGGTGGAATGACCTACGGAGGAAGGTGCGTTCTGTGTTTGCAAGACACCAGATAGCAGTACAGAGGACTGGCGGTGGATCCACACATCCTCCCCCACAACTAACAACATGGGAGGAGCAAGTCTTGGCACTCATGCATCCTAAGGGCCTGGCAGGAGTAGGAGGAGGACTGGATTCTGGTAAGTCAACTCTCTCTTACTATTACTCCACCTACCTGCCTGCCATCACAAACCCCCACCCTTACCCTCACTTCCATCACTCCACCACCTCACACACACCCCACCATCACAACCCCCCCTCCTGATACCAAGCCCTGAATGTAACACTAATGCAAAGACCCCCATCACAGACGTGCATGGACACCCATCACTAAAGCATGCACAATAGAGAGAATCACCTATCCCACAAAATAACTACTCACACAAGGCAAAGCTGACAGGGCAATAACAACCATAGAGAGCAACACACCCATGCACAAGATGATACACACAGAAACAATAACACTGCATTTACTTCCCCACAGGTCCCCCACCCAATGTCGCTGGAGAGGAGGTGCCAGCAACATCCAGTCCCCCCCAGAAGAGATCCACAGTGATGACAGCAGCTCTGGATGCCTGGATCTGGATGACCAACCTGGCCCATCAGGGATCTCCAGACAGTCGGTTTCCCAGGCACAGTCCCATACCACCACAGAGCTTCCCCCCTCAGGAAACACTAGCACAGTACCCACCCAGCGGGCCCATACCTCTGTCCCCAGGACAAATCAATCAGCAGTGTGTCCACCACTACAGGGACCCCAGGCAACCCCACAAACACAGGACGATCAGGGACCTGGGGTCAGTGGCAGTGGGCACACGGTACAGTGGACAGAGGCACTGGGCAACAGGGAAGCTGGGAGGACTGCTGTGTGACGGGGGAGGACAGGCCCAGGGAACCGACTCTCCAGGAAGCACTCACCAACATCCTTGGAGCATACCACCATTCCCATAAGACGATGGGCCTGATATTGGACAAGTTACAGGAGACTTAGCGACTGCAGGAGGGACATTGGCTAGGGATCAGGGAGTACTTCAAGGACATCCACACCACCCTGGTCACCATTGCAGGGGTGCTGACAGACATGGCCAACACCATGAGGGAGGCAGTGGCACACCAACGGTCCCCTGACACTAGCCACACAGAAGAACAGCCCTCCACCTCCGCCGACGATAGTGGACAGGAGGCCCCACCAATGGAACAACAGGCCACCAGCACCCCACCCCCTGCAGAAGGGGAACCACCACAAAAACGGTCCCTGCGATCCAGGAAGAAGCCAGAGACTATTGCCAAGAACACCGCCAGGAAATAAGACTCTCCTGATTGTCACCCTTGTGTCCCACTCTGTCATCCTGTCCACCTTGAGCTGCCATTGCTCCACTTCTTATGTCCCGTTGGACAATGCACCTGTGGTACAAATAGACTGGACTCTTACCTGGATATTCCTACCCCATCACCCCAGCCCATTGCACATCCCCCTCTGCTTATTAGCACTTAAATAAACACCATTTGAATAAATACAAATATGAAGTCTGTCAAGTGATTGAACTATATATTCATTTAACAAGCTTTAAACACTGCAATACAACTGTATTGTAAGGTATACATAGGAATGACCTGTAGTTGACTGCAGTCAACACACCAAGAGCGATAGTGGGGCACAAATATCTGAAAATAGAGATGCCAAAGGGTATAGTAAGTGGCCATAGAAGTGGGAAAATCAGCCTGCCAGTGACAATGTCAAACACAAAACTGTCAATGTAAAGCAAAATTAAAGTGTCTTACCTGTATGTCATTGGAAGTATTGTATTATAGCACATCTGTTGTCCTCATCGTCATCCTCTGCCTCCTCATCTTCACTGTCCACAGGGTCCACTGCTGCCTCACGCCCATCTCCAGCCTCATCCTCCTGCAGAAAAAGCACCTGGGGACATAAGGCAAGGTTGTGCAACATACAGCATGCCACGATGATCTGGCACATATTCTTGGGTGAGTAATACAGCGATCCACCTGTTAGATGGAGGCAACGAAACCTGGCCTTCAGGAGGCCGAATGTCCTTTCTATTATTCTTCTTGTTCGCCCGTGTGCCTCATTGTAACGTTCCTCTGCCCTTGTCCTGGGATTCCTCACAGGGGTCAGTAGCCATGAGAGGTTGGGGTAACCAGAGTCACCTGCAAATATCGAGGGACAACTGTTAGACACACACTAACCCTTAGGGCCCATACCATACCCATACACCAACACCAACTGGATGGGAACCAGGGCTCACCTATTAGCCACACCCTATGCCTCTGGAGTTGAGCCATCACATATGGGATGCTGCTAGTCCTCAGGATAAAGGCATCAAGCACAGCCCCAGGATACTTTGCATTGACATGGGAGATGTACTGGTCCGCCAGGCACACCATCTGGACATTCATGGAGTGAAAGCTCTTTCGATTTCTGAACAGCTGTTTATTTCTTCGGGGGGGGTGAACAAATGCAA
Source organism: Pleurodeles waltl (assembly GCF_031143425.1). Lineage (NCBI taxonomy): Eukaryota > Metazoa > Chordata > Amphibia > Caudata > Salamandridae > Pleurodeles > Pleurodeles waltl. Next base: position 1,026,812,115 of record NC_090448.1, on the reverse strand, counting down.
TATGTGTACCATCAAGAGCCCCAATGATGTTGGGAATATGTCCCATTGCATAGAAATCTGCTTTCACTGTGGCCAAATCCTCCCCCTGGGGGAAACCGATGTAGCTGCGCATGTGTTTAATCAGGGCAGACAACACTCTGGTCAGCACTATTGAGAACATTGACTGCTAAATTCCTGCTGCCAAGCCCACTGTCACTTGGAAGGAGCCAGTAGCCAGGAAATGGAGCACTGATAACACTTGCACAAGAGAGGGGATCCCGGTGGGCTGACGGATAGCAGATATCAGGTCAGGTTCCAATTTTGCACACAGCCCTGTGATTGTGGCCCAGTCCACTCTATAGGTGAGGATAATATGCCTGTCCTACATTGTTGCCAAGTCCACCAGGGATCTGTACATGGTGGGATGTCTCCATCTCCTATTCATCCGCAGCGGTTGCAATCTAGGGGGCAAACGGTGAGCAGCTGGTCAGTATTCCATATTTCCAAACACTACACTGCATTGCATGTTGTGACTGTAACAGTATACTGTTGGATAGGACCAAATGGTGCCTATGTGTACTGTGACACATTTAAGTGCCATGGCATGCCCCCCCCTGAAATGGCGTCCGCTTGTCCTATATGGAGGGATAGGTGGAAATGAGGTCATTCCGCTGACGTTGTGCGCCGATGCGGGAGGCGATCGGGAACCACCATGCAAGTCCTCATTGGATACCATTGGCCCTATGGGTTACAGTGGCCAATGGTGATGTACGCCAGCAGTGACGGTACGCACTTCCGTGGATGTGACCGCCATTTTCTATCTATTCACTCACTTGCTACCTGACCTTCAACAGGAGAGGGCCTACACTGAAAATGCTGCTGTGACCTGTGTCTGGAACCGACCATGGCTCCTGCCACTGGGGAAAGGGCCCCTGCCTTCACTGCTGCAAAGTTGGAGAGACTGGTGGATGGGGTCCTTCCCCAGTACCGAATGCTGTATGGGCCTCCAGACCAACAGGTGAGTACACTGTGAGTACAATGCATGAGGCATTAATGCATGGCGTGCTATGTGTGAGGGCCTTGTGTAGGGGGTGGGTTGGTGTAAGGGTCCTGGGCAGTGTGCTGCATGTATGGTAGGCAATGTCTGTGCATAAGGGATGTGTGGGCTATAGTGGGTCATGAGTGTAACAGGCAGGAAGGTCTGACTGATACCTTTTCCTGCGTGTATTTCTCTGCAGGTCAGCGCCCATCAAAAAAAGGGAATATGCCGTGCCATCGCCAAGGACGTGCGGACCCTGGGGGTCTATGGCAGGCGAAGCACCCACTGCCGGAAATGGTAGGAGGACCTGAAATGCTGGGCACAGAACACGGCGGAGGCACAGCTGGGAACGGCTTCCCACTTAGGAAGGGGTGACCGACGCACCCTGGCCCGCATACTGGCGGTGGCCTATCTGGAGGTGGATGGGTGCTTGGGGGCATCACAGCAGCCACAAGCGGGTCAGTACCATGCCCAATATACTACTTGCGGTGGTGGGGTGGCATCTGGGTAGGGGATGTGGGCCTGTGGGTACCCCTAGGCCAGGCCGGACATTGCAGGGTAGGTCCCATGTTGGGCAGGGTCTGATTTACACCTCCTACAACCAAGCTAGGAGGCATCCACTACTGGGCAGGGGTCTGTGGGTCTCAGGTATGCTGCAATTGGCATTAAGTATCCCTGTCCATGGGCTGGTGACTAACATTGTGACTGTTAGTGCATTGCTAGTGCGTAGGGCTGTTCCCTGTGTGTGTGTGTGTGTGTGTGTGTGTGTGTGGTGTACACCCACAGTGATGTTGTTGCCTCCATTGACCAAGGGATTCCTTTGTCTTCCCCCCCTTTTTGTTTTGTCACCCTGTCCTTCTGTGCATTAGCATCATCTGGCGGAGGAGCAGAGGCACCGGTGGTGGGGAGAGCTGCATCCCACAGGTCCCAGGAGGCCACCAGCTCTGCCAGTGATACCTCCTCCGATGGAACCTCCCTGGTGATGGTAGACACCTATCTGCCCACCCCAACTACAGGTACAGCTGCCACCCCCGTACCAGCACCGCCCTCCCAGCAGCTCCTCAGCATGTTTCCCATGCCCGCTCACCCAGGAGGGTGGGCATCGCCTTCGCCCAAGGACCTCAGGCCATAAACCAGTGAGCCTTACTGCCCTGAATGAGGAGGCTATTGACCTCCTGCGATCCATTTCTGTTGGGCAGTCAACCATTGTGAATTCCATCCAGGGGCTGGCAGCCCATTTGCAACTAACAAATGCATTCCTTGAGGGCATTAATTATGGCATGGCGGCCCAACAGAGATCAATCCAGGCTCTGGCCTCCTCCCTGATGGCAGCCATTCTCCCTGTTTCTAGCCTCCCCCCTCCAACTTCCTCTGCCAAAACCCACTCCCCTCAACAACAACCTATCCCAAGCACACAGGTAGAGCAGCATGCACCCAGGGCAACCCACTGGAGTGGTTCAGGCAAACACAAGCACCACACATCATCCCACAGGCACTCACACAAACACCATACAGATTCAGACATACCAACATCCACTGCCTCCACTGTGTCCCCCTCCTCCTCCTCGTCCACCTCCATCCCAATTGCATCTACACTCACACCTGCATGCACTACATCCTCATCCACTACCACCATCACGCCTATCACTACACACCCCTCACTGGCAGTCTCCACCCCCACATCCATGCACACGTCCCCTGTGTCCTCTCCCACTGTGTCTGTGCCCCCTCCTCCCAAAGTACACAAATGCAAGCACTCAGACACCCAACAGCTATCCCCTGCACAACAGCATCTAGCCCATGCACCTGCCCCCAAAATCAGCAGACAGACACCTCCTACAACCACTTCCTCTTCCTTCACTCCCACACCTTCACCCTCTTCCCAGCCCAATCTCCCTAAGAAGCGTATCCTCTCCACTGTTGACCTCTTCCCTACCACTCCTCCCACCATCCTTCTCGTCGGCCAGGGTGGTCAGAACCCAGCCGAGCACCTCAACCACCCAGCCACGGCCACCGTAGGGTCGACAGCTACTGCAGGTAGAAGAGGATCGCGGGCACCAGGCTGCAACACTGACAGGGTGCCTGCTCCAAGTGCATCAAGGAAGGGCAAGGATGCACCACCAACTGCGACAGGGTAGGGCAAGGAGTCACCACCAGCTGCGACAGGGAAGGGCATGTGGGCATCACCAGCAGCATCTAGGAAGGGCAAAGAGGCACGACCAGCTGCAGGAGGGAAGGACAAGCGGCAATCCCCAGCTGCTGACAGGAAGGGCAAGGGGCCTGCACCAGTAGGACAGGATGCCTGGTGCTGGGACTCATTCGGAGCCCCCACCACCAACCATGGTGGTTCAGCCATCCGAGGCTGCAGGTAAAGGGCTGGAGTCTCCCCCCACCACTGCCAGCACTGCCACCAGCACCGCCATCATTACCACTGCCAGAAGCAGCAGCCCCATTGGGCAGCCGTGCAAGGCTGCAGGGGATGGGCTGGAGCCTCCCCCCACCACTGCCAGCACTGCCACCAGCACCACTGCCAACAGCAGCTGCCCCAGTGGGCAGACATTAGAGGCTGTAGGGGAAGGGCTGGAGCCTCCCCCCACCACTGCCAGTACTGCCACCAGCACTGCCACCAGCACCACTGCCAGCAGCAGCAGCCCCAGTGGGCAGCCGTCCGAGGCTGCAGGGGATGGGCTGGAGCCTCCCCTCACCCACTGCCAGCACCGCCACCAGCACCACTGCCAGCAGCAGCAGCCCCATGGGCAGCCATCCGAGGCTGCAGGGGATGGTCTGGAGCCTCCCCCCACCACTGCCAGCACCGCCACCAGCATCACTGTCAGCAGCAGCAGCCCCAGTAGGCAGCTGTCCGAGGCTGCATGGGAAGGGCTGGAGTCCCCCACCACTGCCAGCACGGCCACCAGCATTGCCACCAGCACTACCACCAGCACCACCACCAGCACCACCGCCAGCACCACTGCCAGCAGCAGCAGCCCGAGTGGGCAACCATCACTGCCGGCGGACTGTGTGTAGTCCTGCCTCCATGGGCCGTTGCGCGTCCTGGTCCCTGCAAAACATGTGGGTCTGAAACTCAGGTGAGAGACTGTGACCTTCCACTTCCCACATCCTGCATCACAGGGCACAATGCCCCCTCCAGAACCAGTTCAAGAAGCCATCCACTCACCCCATCCTTCCCAGGATGAAGCACACTGGGCATAATGCCCCCTCCAGAACCAGTGGAGAAGCCATCCACGCACCCCATCCTTCCCAGGATGAAGCCCAATGGGAACAATACCCCCACCAGAACCCCATCCTTCCCAGGATGAAGCACACTGGGCACAATGCCCCCTCCAGAACCAGTGGTGAAGCCATCCGCCCACCCCATCCTTCCCAGGAGGAAGCACACTGGGTACAAGGCCTCCTCCAGAACCTGTGGAACAAGCCATCTACTCACCCCATCCTTCCCCGGATGAAGCATACTGGGCACAATGCCCCCTCCAGAGCCAGTGGAGAAGCCGTCCACTCACCACATCCTTCCCAGGATGAAGCACACTGGGCACAATGCCCCCTCCAGAACCAGTGGAGAAGCCATCCACTACAGAGACTGCTGTGGCCTTGCACTCCCCAGGACCAAGCAGTGGGCAAGCCACCCACTTGAGAGACTGTGGCCTTGCACTCCCCAGGACCAAGCAGTGGGCAAACCACCCACCTGAGAGACTGTGGCCTTGCATTCCCCAGGACGAAGCACTGCCCAAACGACCGACTCGAGACTGTGGCCTTGCACTCCCCAGGACCAAGCAGTGGGCACACCACCCACTTGAGAGACTGTGGCCTTGCACTCCCCAGGACCAAGCAGTGGGAAAACCACCCACTTGTGAGTCTGTGGTCTTGCACTCCCCAGGACCAAGCAGTGGGCTAACCACCCACTTGAGAGACTGTGGCCTTGCACTCCCCAGGACAGTGCACAGGGCATGTTGCCCCCTCCTGGACCAGTGGTGTTGTACCATGTTTTGGCTGAGGTGCCCCCCCCCCAACCTGTCCCCCTGAGGTGCCTGTGTATTTTCAACCTGATGCCCCTGCAGTGTTCTTTCTGTGTTGTTGCAGTGCAGGAGTGAGGTGGGGCCTTGGCCTATGTGATGTGGCCCTGTGGTCCACGGACATTGAGGACTGGACAGTGTCCCTCCATTTGTAAATATGAATATACGTTTGTTTTTTGATGCACTTATTCATGTTATTTTATCGTATTACACTCACTTTCTTCCAATCATTTTGTCCTTGCATTTTTCCTGAGGGGTACGGGCTGGATATGTAATGTTTTTGCATCTGCTTGTATGTATAGTGTTGGGGGTGGGGATGTTGCGTGTTGCATGTGTGTGTGTCACTCTCTTTTTCCTCCCCCCCTCCCTTGTGTGCTAGATGGCAGTACTCACCGTGGTCATCTTCGCTGGCGTTGCTGCTCATAATGCAGGAAAAGGTAGATGAGCATGGGAAATACGTGCAGCTCGGGCTCCATGGCGTGGTGGTTGTTCCCTGAGTCTCCAGAGGTGAGTCCTTTGACTTCTGTGTTCTGTTTCCACCGTGCTTTTGATGTCATTGGTACCGCCCCGGAAAAGGTGGTTGGTAGGCCTGTCGTAATAGTGTGGGCGGTACATTGTCTTCCGCCTGGCTGTTGGCGGTTACTGCCATGGAGGTTGTTGATACCGCTGTGGCGGTCAGTGTGTTAAAGTGGCTGTCAGTCTGAGCGGTTTCCACTGTGGTCATAATTCCATTTTTGTTACCACCGGCCTGTTGGCGGTATTACTGCTGCTTTTTCACCGACCACCAGGGTTGTAATGAGGGCCTAATTCTTTAAAAATTCATATCTCCAGTTTCCCCTTATCCGATTTTATTAGTTGTGGTGTCAAATTAAAGATTTTTCAGCTGTATTAACCTGATGAATGTTTAAACAGAATGATTGCCAGTGGCTGAGATTACCACAAATATTGCAGATTTTACTTTACTTATTTTGACTCTGGGCTCCAGGAGACTACTAATCAGATGCAAAATGAGGGTCCTCTGATCTTAAAACCTGAGACAACATTGGAGAATCCATTTAGCATAGTTCTATTTTATGTAATAACATATCAGGTTGGCAGAGGAAATGCAGCAACACCATAAATATAAAATCTCACACATTGATAACAATGTATATTTACATCACCCACATGTGTAGCTAGTAAATCATGGATTTTTCATGTTATCGTTATGTCTCACTTATTGCAGCCTTTATACCCTGCACTAATACATGATAAAAAAATAAACTGATCTGACTTACAAATTAACCAAATTGTTATACAAGAACTACATTTTTGCAAAGCATGCCTTGTAGCCTACAAAGTGTTTTTGCATAAATGTGGGAAATGGTGAATATTAATGCTAGTATGTTTTTACATAATGTATTTTATGTTTAAAACCCAATTTGACATAATTCAAGGTAGCAGCACTTAGAATATTACTTCAAAGTTTATTTTTTACTTCTATCAACCATATTTCTTTAAAATAAATTAGAAAGGTAACTAAGCAAAATCTTACTTTGTGGGAGCTTTATGAGTTATTATGTTAGACATGCTGGTTTTCTCTTAACAGCAATCAGGCCTGGAGTCTGGCAGTTGTGAGTGGGCACAAATAAAGTGGCTGGTGGCATTCAAGGACCCTCGATCTGTAAATGGACTGACAGGTTACACACTGAATCTGATAAGGCAAGGTACCATTAATCTAAATATACTGGTGTACAATAGGATACAGTGAGTAACAGTAGAATGGCTTATCAGGGGATGGAAGTGGAGAAGCCATTACTAACTCCCAGATGACCAGGTTACATTCCAGGAAACAAATACAAAGGTCTGCCTCCAATGATAACGACACCAGGAAAAAGGGTGACTTAGAGTTTTTAGGTTGGAGCAGGAATTCTGAAATGGCAGCAAGCAAAGCTCAGTATATTTGAAGGAAAGGGTTAACCTTAGCTTCCCTAAGCATCCAAAGGAATCAAAGGGGACTAAGATAAAAAAGGCACAAGGAACCAAATGTTGCAAACTGTGAGACTGAAGTATAGAACCTATCAAGCACTGTTACCGGGCAAAATGTATTGCTGTGACTGCTGCTTTAATCCTCTCAACTCTTACTGATCTGGAAGTGTCTGAATGATTCTTGCTCCTTCTAGAATGTTCCAGCTTTCCAAAATGTTTCAACTCTTCTGGTTATTACTTTTTCCACCTCACACACAGGTGATGATCTGGGTTATCCCATGTTTGCACCTTACATCATTTCCTCAGACACCACTGGGTCATCTACAGTCTCCTATGCCAGCTCATACCAAATTTGTATCATGGGTCTGAGAAATGTGCAGGGCTGTAGCTACTGAGGAGCCCAGCCAGGCCCAGACAGTATCTGCTTTGTTCAGGCCCCCCAAAATCACATGCTAAATTGTATTTCCTTTGGTTTCAAATGATGATTCATGAAGCCCAATGAAGTGCCACTCGTCCAAATTTAGCCTAAAGCATTCAGAATGCTCACACACACAATGAAAGCTGAGAGAATTGTGTTTAAACAGAAAACATAATTTCCCTTCTGTGCTTGTTCTCCTGGTACCGGCTTGCGCAGACAGCCAATCAGGAGAAAGCTAATGGACTTTGTGAGTGAGTGCCCAGCTGCAGCATGTGCCTGATATTCAGATTGGTTTTAACCTAGCCCGACCTTGGTGTTTGCTGTGTCTCGAGTGACACTGTTTTACATGCACCCAATAGCTGCCCTTGGGTTTGGAGTCATTTAGTGCAAGCTATTGGACATTCTGGTAAATCGTGCCCACATACCTTTTCAGGAGAGGGTATGATATTGTTAGTACAGGAGTCTAGACTGATAGGGCAATGTTGTGAAACTGAAAATGCTCTTTATGTGGGGAGATGTTCTAGAAGGCTGGAAAAGAAGTGTGCCCGGGACGGCGAGTGAAGTATGAGTGCTTCTGATTCTGGGCTGCTCCGAGAGTAGAGATCTCTGTCACTTTTAGTGCTAGCGAAGGAGTACCCCATGTGGGCAAGTGCAATGGGAATGTATTTTGACTGAGATAAAGTTTTTGGAATGTCAGAGCACTGCGCCGAAGAACTGAAAGTAAGCCTTGAAATGTGCATCAACAGCCTAACCATGCCCTCTCCCTCCCTTTTCTGAGAGTACATTTGAAACAGGCTGGTTATCAATGAACGGTCCTGGTAGTTCTGAATACTGGCAACAAATCTGTGTGCATGGGTCACATCTTCCTCACAAACCAATTTAATATTATATTGCCACATGTGTGAAGTGAGACCTTCTCCAATAAAAGTTTATTTCTGTTGACCCATGAGCTAAATAACGTTTTACAGTTTGATGAACAGCAGCTCTTGACTTGTGTACCTAAACGTGTGCTGTTTACAAAGACATGACTCCTGGGTTCTCAATAATAAAAATCACGCAGTGGCTCATTTACTTACATTTTGGACTGTGTTTGTATCACAAAAGTGATGCAAACCAGCTCAATTTTTTTTTTTTTCTTATTTTCTTTCCTTAAAGTAAGGCAAAGCTGCGCCTAGCACTATATTGCGCTACTTACCACCAAGGCTGGTACATGGGAGTTCCCATGGAACCACTCTTGGTTTTTGATGCACAACCATATCTACTAAAAAGATGAGAGTATTTTGCGCTAAATAACAACACTATTTGAAATCAAGCCTTCAAAGAATTTTTTTTTTTTATTTCTCCCTTCTTTTCACACTTTGCATGTGAGTTGCACTGTACAGCACATATGAAAAGTAGAAACGTATTAAATGCAGTCTAAGCTGAGTATTTTGTTCTGGAAGTGTATCTTTCCAGTACAAAACCTATGCTAGACTCACTCAGACACCTTTGCACTATCGTGCAAAGGTGTGTGCGTTGCAGTCAACAGCAAAATGTTGTGCCTGTGCTAGGGGAGGAGAGAGCCATATCTCTGGAGATATGGCTCTTAACTGCTCTCTTCTTCTTATGCAATGCAGCATTTATGACTGCTGCTGAGAATTTTGTAACTCTGGCTTACAATTTCAACTACATTTAGTTGTGCGTGTGCATAGCTTGTACGCAGTTGCTTTCTTGTTGCTAAGTCAATAACACTACAATTCCTAGAAATGCAAAACATGGATTGGATCAAATAATCACACATGAAACCCAGAAACTTGAGAGCCCTGCTCACTTTGGATACACACTTGAGGGATATAGTTGAAGTTTTGAGACTATGGCCCTCAATACGACCCTGGCGGTCGGTGGTAAAGCGGCGGTAAGACCGCAAACAGGCTGGCGGAAAAAAAATGGAATTATGACCGCTGCGGTCATCCGCCACTTCACCGTTCCGACCGCCATGGCGGTGATGACCGCTGAGCTGGAGATTTCGGTCTCCAGCCCGGCGGCCGTCAGTAGACCGCCAATGGTATCAGGACCCTGCTTACCACCATGGATTTCAGGTGATTGGGAACCGCCATGCGATCCATGGCGGTAGGCACTATCAGTGCCAGGGAATTCCTTCCCTGGCACTGATAGGGGTCTCCCCCACCCCCTGCTACCCCCCACGAGTCCTCGCCCCACCCCCCTGTCACCCCACAAAGGTGGCACAACCCCCTCCCCACCCTCACCCCAACTTGCACATATACACACCCCTACACGCACACACCCCCAACATGCACATACATGCACCCCTACATGCACACATACATCACAACAACACATACCTGCACACATACAAACAGACATGCACACCGACCGACCTGCACACATTTCCCATACACACAGCATCCCCCTGCACGCATACACGCACTCACACACCCCTCTACACACTCACACGCATAACCCCATGCATGCACACACCACACCACACATTACCCCCCAACCCCCCTCCCCTAACGGACGATCAACTTACCTTGTCCGTTGGCCCTCCGGGAGGGGACGGGATCCATGGAGGCAGCTCCGCCACCAGCACACCGTCACCAGAACACCGCCATTCTGTGGGCGTTGTTCTGTTGACGTGGCGGTGGAGGTTGAGCAGCCTCCACTTTCCAGCCGATCGCCAGTATGGCTGCTGGCGGCTTTCCGTACGGAAAAGGATAGAGGGCTGCCAGCAGTCATAATACGCGGGGCAGAAGACCGCCACCACTGGCGGTCTTCAGCACGGTGGTACCTCGGCGGTCTTGCGAAAAGACCGCTGAGGTCGTAATGAGGGCCTATGTCAAGGCATCTACACTACACTGAGGTGTCATATATGCAATGTTTTTCACTTGAAGTGAACTACTTTCTTCAACTCGTGATAAGGTGTCACTTGCAGTGTCACTCATAAGGCATTCAGATTTTACAAATAAGCAGTTTGAGTCTATGGATTTTTCACACATAAGCACACTGACAATTTGATAGCTAAGCAAGTTGTACATTTTTCTGTCTATTTCCAGCTGATGCAATGTGCAGCTAATCTTGGTTATGGATCATTTATGTGTGCCATGGCAGGTCAGAGGGCATTCCTTCCTCATACATTTGCAGAATGTGGGGCCAGCAAGAGGTACTTAGAGATGAGCATAAGATGAGAGGAATTGTGTTGCCTTGCTAAGGCGTGATGTGCAGTTTCATCCCATCTCAGGTGCAGCAGTCTCAGGTCCAGCTCAGTACACACATCTGTACTGCCCGGCTCACCTGCCACAAACTGCCACTTGACGACTGCAGATATGCAATTGAGGAACAGGCCTGGCCTGAGCTTCTTGGTTGCAGCTATTCTGAGGGTGAAGTAAAAGGCAGCAGATAGTGGACAAAAGAAATGAGAATTATAAACAGTGAATGATGTTTGTTACCGTAGGCAGCGGGTGGCTGGATTGAGGTTATTCAGCTCTAGTGAAACCTGGCATAGTAAAAAGCCTTATTCAGCATTCTATCTCCCTGCCATGCAAATAAGAGGGATGTGCTCTCCTTTGTTTCTATTGCCTAATACTTTAACTCAGCTTAAGAAACCTCAACATGTGCTCATGTTGTGCAATTGCTCTATATAATCTTAGGTTGCAGTACCACCTAAGCTGTATTTCTTGACAAAGTAAAATGAAGACTGAATATCATCAATTGTAATACAGGCAGATCCTCTCACAGACTAAGGCCCTCATTACAACATTGGCGGTAAGTGCAGCTTACCACCATGCTGAAAGCCGCCAACATACTGTGACCGTGGCGGTATACCGCTACCCGTATTATGACCCACACATAGAAATCCGCCACTATACAGACACACACACAAGTCTGCCACACCAAAGGTCAGTGATAAACTAGCGGTACCAAAACCCACACAGTTACACCAACAGAAATATGCCCACAGCATCAGGAACCAGAAATCACTGCGGCAGTCATTCAACCGCGGTAAACCATTGGTGGTACAGACCGCCTTGTTCAAAATACACACACACATACAAAACTACACCACATTGGACAATTCAAACTACACACACCTGACACACATACACTCACCACACCCACACACCCACACTCATATAAAACACACACACACTAACCACAACCCTTTATGACCCAAAGATTTTGGAAAGTGAGAGAGAGACAAGCCAGGAGCATCCCCTGAATCTGAGCAACAAAACACATTCACCCATACACCATCCACACACCTCACAGCCCACACCCTAACACCACCCCACACACCCTCACACACACCACTCACACTACACCCATGGCACCACAAAGACACCCCAGGTTCTCTGAGGAGTAGCTAAGGGTCATGTTGGAAGAAATCATCCGGGTAGAGCCACAGCTATTCGGATCACAGGTGCAGCAGACATCTATTGCAAGGAAGATGGAGCTATGGGGGAGAGTCGTGGACAGGGTCAAATCCGTGGGACAGCACCCAAGAACAAGGGATGACGTCAGGAAGAGGTGGAACGACCTATGGTGGAAGGTACGTTCGGTGGTTGCAAGAAACCAGATAGCAGTACAGAGGACTGGCGGTGGACCCCCACCTCCTCCCCCACAACTAACAACATGGGTGGAGCAAGTCTTGGCAATCATGCATCCTGAGGGCCTGCCAGGTGTAGCAGGAGAACTGGACTCTGGTAAGTCAAATCCTTATTACTTTATCCCCCACCCTACCTGCATGCCATCACAAACAACAACCCCTGCCCTCACCTCCATAACCCCGCCACCTCGCATATACCCCACCATTACAACCCACCCATCCCAATACCAAGCCCTGCATGCAACACCAATGCATGGACCCCATCACAGACCTGCATGGACACCTATCACCACAGCATGCACACTAGTAACAATCACTTAGCCAAACCAATCACAACTCCCACAAGCCAAAGCTGCCTTGCTAATAACAACCATAGAGGGAAACATACCAATGCACAAGATAGCACACGCAGAAACAATAACAGTGCATTACATCCCCACAGGACCCCCACTGAACGTCACCGGAGAGGAGGTGCCAGCCACATCCAGTCCCCCCCAGAAGAGGCCCACAGTGATGACAGCAGCTCTGCACGCCTGGATCACGATGACCAACCTGGCCCATCAGGGTCCTCTGGACAGTCGGTTACCCAGGCACAGTCCCAACCCACCACAGAGCCTCCCCCCTCAGGAAACACCAGCACGGCACCCACCCAGCGGGCCCATCCTTCTGTACCTAGGACACGTCAATCTGGAGTGTGTCAGCCACTATAGGGACCCCAGGCAACCCCACAAACACAGTACGATCAGGGACCTGGGGTCAGTGGAAGTGGGCACACGGTACAGGGGACAGAGGCACAGGACAACAGGGAAGCTGGGAGGAGTGCTGTGCGACAGGGGGAGGACAGGCCCATGAAACCGACTCTCCACAAGGCACTCACCAACATCCTGGGAGCATAGCACCATTCCCAGGAGACCATGGGCCAGATACAGGCCAAGTTGCAGGAGACCCAGCAGCTGCAGGAGGGACAGTACCTGGGGATCAGGGAGGACCTGAGGGAAATCCACACCACCCTGGTCACCATTGCAGGGGTGCTGGCAGACATGGCCAACACCATGAGGGAGGCAGTGGCACACCAACGGTCCCCTGACACTAGCCACACCGAAGAACAGCCCTCCACTTCCGCCGATGATAGTGGACAGGAGGCCCCTCTACTGGAACAAAAGGCCACCAGCACCCCACCCCCTGCAGAAGGAGTACCACACCGCAAACGGTCCATGCGATCCAGGCACAAGGCAGAAAACATTGCCAAGACCCCCGCCAGGAAATAAGACTATCCAGATTGTCACCCTTGTGCCCCACTCTGTCACCCTTTCCACCTTGAACTGCCATTGGTCCACTTCCTATGCCCCCTTGGACAATGCACCTGTGATACAAAAAGACTGAACTCTACACTGGACTTTCCTCCATCAGCAACCCAGCCCATTGCAATACCCCCTACACTTCTAGGCACCTAAATAAATACCCTTGGAACAAATTCAAATATGGAGTCTTTCAATTGTGTGACATATGTATTAGTTTCACAAACTATAAACATTGCAATTGAAATGTACTGTAATATTTACATAGGTATGACCGAGAGTGGGATCAGTAAACACACCAGGAGCCAGAGTGGAGCACAAAGATCTGAAAATAGAGATGCCACACGGTACAGTAAGTGGCTATAGAAATAGGGAAATCAGGGTGCCACGTTCATTGTCAAACACAAAACTGCAATGGAAGGTGAAGGTACAGTGTCTTACCTGTGTGTCACTGGAAGTACTGTTGAATTATTGTAGTTCTGCTGTCCACATCCTCTGCCTCCTCTTTGTCACTGTCCACAGGCTCCACCGCTGCCACAAGACCATCCCCAGGCTCATCCTCCTGCAGAAAAGGCACCTGGCATCTCAAGGCCAGGTTTGCAACATGCAACGATGATCTAGCACACCTTCTTGGGTGAGTAGTACAGGGATCCACCTGTCAGATGGAAGCACCAGAATCTGGCCTTCAAGAGGCCAAAGGTTCACTCAATTATTGTCCTTGTTCACCCATGTGACTCATTGTAACGTTCCACTGCCCTTGTCTTGGCATTCCTCACTGGGGTCAGTAGCCATGAGAGGTTGGGGTAACCAGAGCCACTTGCAAATATCGAAGGATACCTGTTAGCCACACACTCACCCTTAGGGCCAAACCCACAACCATATACCTACATCAACTTGGTGGGGACCATGGGCTCACCTATTAGCCACACCCGGTGCCTCTGGAATTGAGACATCACATATGGGATGCTGCTATTCCTCAAGATAAAGACACCATGCACAGGGCCAGGATACTTTGCATTGACATGGGATATGTACTAGTCCGCCAAACACACCATCTGCACATTCAGAGAGTGAAAGCTTTTTCTATTTCTGAATAATTGTTCATTTATCCGGGGGGGGGGAATGCAATATGTGTACCATCAGTGGCATCAATGATGTTGGGGATATGTCCCATTGAATAGAAGTCAGCCTTCACTGTGGCCAAATCCTCCACCTGGGGGAATATGATGTAGCTGCGCATGTGTTTCAGCAGGGCAGACAACACTCTGGTCAGCATGTTTGAGAAGATAGGCTGTGACATCCCTGATGCCATGGCCACTGTCGCTTGGAAGGAACCACTTGCCAGGAAATGGAGCACTGACAGGACCTGCACTAGAGGGGGAAAGCTGTGGGGTGGCGGATAGCAGATATCAGGTCTGGTTCCAATTGGGCACACAGTTCTTGGATTGCGGCCCTATCAAGTCTGTAGGTCACGATAATGTGCCTGTCCTCCATTGTTGCCAGGTCCACTAGGGGTCTGTACACAGGGGATGTCTCCATCTCCTATTCATCCTCAGTGGTTGAGCTCTACAGTGAAAAACAGTGAGCAGAAGGTCATATTCACACATATTTCAAGATTAACGTGCAGTTTTTACTTTACAGAAACAGTATGTGAACTCGTAAGTCAGTTGATGTGCCAATGTCTGCTGTGACTCAGTTAGGTGCCATGGCCTGTGCCCAACTGAAATGGCGGCTGCCTGACCTGTGAGGAGGAACAAGTGGAAATGAGGTAATTCCGCTGGTGTTGTGCGATATTGGGGTTGGCGGTCGACAACCGCCATGCAACACCGCATTGGTTAACATTGGGGCCTACAGGTTCTAGGAGCCAATGGCGATGTACGCAGGCGGTGACGGTACGCACCGCCGCCGACGTGATTGCCATATTCTATCTGTTCACTCACTTGCTACCTGACTTTCAACAGGAGAGGACATACACTGCAGGTGCTGCTGTGACCTGTGTCTGGAAGCGACAATGGCTTGAGTGTCTAGGGAAAGGGCCCCTGCCTTCACTTTGGAGGAGTTGGAGAGACTGGTGGATGGCGTCCTACCCCAGTACCCTTTACTCTATGGTCCTCCAGACAAAGAGGTGAGTACACTGGGAGCATGATGCGTGGGGTATGAATGTATGGATCGCTGTGTGTGTAAGCCTCGTGTAGTGGGCAGTCTAAGGGCTCCTGTGCAGAGTGCTGCATGTATGGTGGTCAATGTATATGCGTAAGAGGAAGTTGGGATATGTTGGGCCATAAGTATAACAGTCCGGACTGTATGATTAATACCTATTCTGCTGTATTTTTTCTGCAGGTCAGCGCCCATCAGAAAAAGGGTATTTGGCGTGCCATAGCGAAGGAGGTGTGGACCCTGGGGGTCTTTGACAGGCGGAGCACCCATTGCCACAAACGGTGGGAGGACCTGCGCCGCTGGGCAAGGAAGACAGTGGAGGCCCAGCTGGGGCTAGCCTCCCAATGAGGAAGAGGTGCCCGTCGTACCCTGACTCCCCTGATGTTCCGCATCCTGGCATAGGCCTATCTGGAGTTGGATGGGCGCTTGAAGGCATCACAGCAGCTACAAGGGGATAAGTACATATTCAGAATCATGACTTTGCGCGCGTTAAGGTATTACCTGGGTGGGGGATGTGGGTTGTGGGTGCCCCTAGGCCAGGGCGAACATGGCAGGGTATGTTCAATGATGCACTCCAACCCCAATAATGTTAGTGGGCATCTGCTATTGAGCAGGGTCCTGTGGGTTTCAGGTATGCAGCTAATGGCATTAGGCATTGTACACCATGGCCTGGTGACTAGCATTGTAACTGGTAGTGCATGACATAGTTCATAGGGCTGTTCTCTGTGAGTTGTGTACGCCAACAGTAGTGTTGTTGCTGGCATTGACCAAGTATATCCTCTTTCTCTCCCATCCCTTTTTGATTTGTCACCCTGTCCTTATGTGCATTAGCATCATTTGGCGGAGGAGCAGAGGCACCGGCGACAGAGGGAACTGCATCCCACATGGGCCTGAAGGCCGAATCCACCGACGGTGAGAGCACCAGTGGGACGGAGGGCGAGGGGAGCACTACGACGGAGACAGGAGGGAACAGTACCAACAGCGACACCTCCTCCGATGGCAGTTCCCTGGCGGTGGTAGACACCTCTGTGGCCACCCCAACTACAGGTACAGCCGCCACCCCCATACCAGCACCCTCCTCCCAGCAGCCCCTCTGCGTGTTTCCCATGCCCCCTCACCCAAGAGGGTGGGCACTTCCTTCGCCCCAGGGACCTCAGGCCCTGCCCCAGTCAGCCCAAAACCAGTTTTGCAATGTCACGTTTTTCAAGAATGCACCACTTGCCATATATTTTGCCCACAGATTTCTTAGGAAAGTGCTGATATAGCAATCTTTTTAATACATTCCAGTTGTTGCCATTTGCTGTTCATTCATATGCAATTTCCTAAAATTTCCCAAAGGGAGAATCTCCAAATACACTCTAAAGGTGTACTTAAGCTTTATCAACTTTAGATCAATGTTACTGCTTCAGGATGCTTTGAGATTCACCATTTGCCTTAACATTCAAGAAAACTCCTTTGAGATATCGAGACAAATAATCAGCATTGGGCTTTATTAGTTCAAGAGTGCATGTGGGGGCGAAGTGGTTCAGGGAACATGGTGGCCGTCTAAAGGAGCCGGTCACGGAGGGCTCCGTTCCGTGAATGACGCAGTGAAATAATAATGCCTTACCTGGGAAACGTGAAGGTTTGACTGGTTGGCAGTGGGGACCCGCTTCGCGTTTTTTGGTTTTACGGCGGTGCAAGGGAGGCAAAGGAGCTGGCGGGAGCACGGGACGCTTCGGAGCACGGGGTGGTGCCGTTGTTGAGAGCCTCCGTGGAGCTCTTTCGGGTCAGGGAGGCGGCGGCTCGTGTTCCCTACCGGGGAAACCAGGGCAGGGCCAGCACCGAGCCGGATCCTTCAGGTAAGAAGAGCAGGATTTTGAGGATTCCTCAGAACATCGAGGACTTGGTGATTTCAGGTACTGATTGGGAAAAACAAGATTTAAACGGTTTGAAGGTTCTGTGCACCAGGGACACACTTCTTTTGGTATAAGCACTGTAGAAAATCATTCAGACCATCTGGTGGACAGGGCAAAGGGGCTAGTGGGGACCAGAAAGGAAGGGGGGAAGGTGGCATCTAAAAATAGTTTGGGACAAGTAGCGTATTCCCTGCGCAGCTCTGAAAAAAGTAAGAAAAGAGTGGAAGTTGAAAGTCTGGTCTCCCTCCAGAAACCCTCTATAGCGAGAAGAAGGTGGAATACGATAATAGTTCCGTTACGAAGAGACTGGATATGAAGAGTGTTGGAGGTGTGAACTATAGAAACGTCCGGGTTACTCCATCAGTAAGGACTTATTTTCGAGTATTACTAGGATCACCTACAATGTGAACCGGGGGTGCGAGTATGCAAGAGCTGGATAAATCGGACAAGTTAGAGTCTGCTGCTAGTTCAGAGGGCATTAGCCCTGACCTCCGGGTGGATGGGAGAGGTGTTTTGCAGTATTCCTTTTCTGTGAGATCTGTAGAGAGGCAAGAGGAGGTAAATGCAGTACAAGATTTTCAACCCGTCGGAGAAGATCAGGGGAACTCAATTGTGGATATGTTGAAAGCATTATCTGTGGAACTGAAGGGTGGCTTTGAGATGTCTAATGCCAACCAGTTGGAGATTAGGGGTCTCTGTGAAGACTTAGGGAAGAAAATTGATGACCTGGCGGGCCATGCAGCTGCTTTGGAGGATGAGGTGGGCGAGTTAAGGATGGTGATGGAAGAAAATAAAGAGCAAATAAGATATTTAAAAGAAGCGGAAGCAGGGGTAATGGTTAAAATGGAATCCCTAGAAAATAATCAGAGGAGGAATAATCTGAGGTTTCTCAGGGTCCCGGAGGGTTGGAAGAAGGTGATTTAAAAGGCTTCATGGTCCGATTGCTAAAGCAGGAGGTGAATGTGGAAGAATCAGAGGAGGACATTGCTAAAGATATTCAGAGGGTGCACCGGGTCCCGGCAAAAATGCCTTCCAACAGGGATAGACCAAGGAACATGTTAGTTTATTTTCAAACATACTCACTGAAGGAACATATTCTGGCTCTGGTGTTAAAAAATAAATCCTTGTCAGTAAACGGATCCCCATTTGAAATTAGGTCAGACCTAGTGTCTGTGACTTTAAATAAACAGTGGGAGCTGGGTAAAAGAATAGACATGTTGAAAAAATTGGGTGCAACAGCTCAGTTAAAATTCCCTGCTTCATTAAGGGTTATGGTGAATAACAAAATGTATAATTTGACGGACTGGAAGGAGGTGGACGAGTTGATCAGGAAAATTGAGAAAGGAAGCGGGAATGAAAAAGGTCTGACCTAAGCTTCTATTGTTTTCCCAGTAAGGAGATTTTTTTTTTTTTTTTTTTTGGCGATGTCCCAAGTCAGGTACGGTGACCCTCCTCTGACTTTGGTCAGGTTCATGATTGGGTGGATTCCCTGGGGAGGAGGGGGGATGGGCGAGGGGATGGGGGATGATGGTGGGGAGCACTGGGTGGGGAGCATAATAGGAAAAAAAAAGATCCTCATTGTTGTAGGTAGACCTGGGGGGCGGGGGAGTGATGGGTGGGGGGATGGAAGAAGGTAGGTGGTTTTGATGTCGGAAAATGGCAGTGAAGAATTTGAGACTACTGTCTTAGAATGTAAATGGTCTTAGGGTAAAGAATAGGCATAAAAGGTTCGTGCAATATTTGAAGGATGCCCGTTTGATGTTTTGATCTTACAAGAGACCCATCTTTCTAGGGAGGAATGTTTTGAAGTTTTTAAGTCATGCAGGTGGGTTCAGCAGATAGCTAGATCAAATTGTTTGAGTGGTAGTAAAGGGGTGGCTGTTCTAATTAAGAATCATGCAAATATTACTTTTCTGGAAGGTCCCATAGATAACTCAGGGAGGTGGGTGTTGGGGAAGCTCTCTGTTTTTGACTATGTCTTTACCATGGTAGGATACTATGGTCCTAATAGGGATGTTGTAGGCCCATTAAGGGAACTTTCAGATCTTCTTTTGCAATATTTAGATCCAATAATATGGGCAGGTGATTTTAATGTTGTATTAAATTACGAATTAGATAGATCAGCGGGTAGTAGGTCCAAAATAAACGAGAAAATGCAGGGTCAGATTCGGGTAATGATGTCCCAATGGGGGTTATATGATGTTTGGAGGGATAAGAGGGGGTCAGAGAGAGGTTATTCTTATAATAATAAGAAATATTGGCATCAGTCCAGAATTGATTACTTCCTTTTGGATACTGTTTTGAGGGACTTTGTTGAATGAGTAGTACATATTGGGGCCCATTTATCAGATCACTCGGTGGTCAGTTTGGATCTAAGGTTGCCACTGAAAAGGAGGGAAAAAAGGTGGACTTTAGACAGAACTCTGCTTTTGGAAGATGAGGTGGTTACGGAATTGCGGGTGGATTCAGAGGAATTTTTTAGGATAAATTTGGGTTCAGCTCCCTTAGCGATAGTTTGGGATACATTTAAGGCCATTTTGAGGGGATGTCTGATTAGGATAGCTGCACACAGGAGGAAATTATATAATGAAGAAATAAGGAGGTTGGAGAGTCAAATATGACAATTTGAGCAGGGAATGTTAAGTTAGGAGCAGGGTGAAGAATTTGACGATTTATATAAGCAACGTCAGACAGCTAGTTTGGAGCTGGCAGCTCTTTTGGACCGCAGGATTAGATTGAGATGTGAAGCTAATTGGGTGATACATTTTGAGTACAGTGAGAACAGCAGTAAATTGTTGGCTTTAAAGTTAAAATCAGATAGGGTTAGGAATCGGGTAACAGAAATTTGAGATGAAGACTCGGGTGAGATTAGAAAAGGTGGCGAGCAGGTGGAAGAAGGTTTTTTCAATTTTTTTAAGGACTTATGTGCAGAAGATTTGAAGCCGCCTTTGAAGGTATTGAAGGGGTGGCTTGGGGAATTAGATTTACCTACTCTGAATGAAGAGGAGAGAAGTGCGGTTAATGATCCGTTTCAGCAGAGTGAGGTAGAACGGGTCATTTTAGCTGGCAAATTGGGGAAGGCATCAGGACCAGATGGGTTACCCCTGGAGGTTTATCGAGTTCTGGGTAGTAGTTCTTCTAAAGTTCTTAAGCAATTATGTGATAATATTATGGGGGTGGATGAGAATCTTCCTCCTTCTTGGAAAGAGGCGATTATTACGTTAATTTTTAAACCCGGCAAAGACCCCAGGAAGTGTGATTCATACCACCCAATATCGCTGTTAAATTGTGATTATAACATCCAAGGGATGGTTATGGGGAAACTCATACACACAGACCAGAAAGGGTTTTTGAAGGGGAGGCATATGCATGAATTGACACAGGGATTGGTAGGGTCATTTGATTTAGCCACTTCGATGCATATGCCTTTGGCGGTGGTAATGGTGGATGCAACAAAAGCATTCAATAGGGTTAATTGGAGTTATTTGATTACGGTATGTGAATCATATAAAATTGGAGGCCAATTTATTATAACATTGTAAAAAATCTATCATGACCCAAGTGCAAGAATTTTGGTCAATGGTATGCTCACTACTCCGGTAAAAATAGAAAGAGGGACGAGACAGGGGTGCAAATTATCCCCATTATTATTTGACCTTTATATTGAACCATTAGCTTGTAGAATTAGGAGAGATAAGAGAATACTTCCTTTCCGGTGTGGAGATCTGGTCAGGAAGGTTTCTTTATATGCGGATGATTTAATGATTTATACAGCAAATTTAAGTCAGGCCAAACCAGTTCTACAAGAGATGATGGAGGATTTTGGGGGAATTTCTGGTTATGCTGTTAATCATCAAAAGACCGAAATTATGGCATGGCATATGGAACTAAAAAATGCAGTGAATGTAAAGAAAGAAGTTAACTATTTGGGGATCACTGTAACACATGATATGTAAAATGGCGGAAACAAATCTTGCTCGGGTTATGAGGGAGGTGGACCTTTTACTGAGAAAATGGCTTAATCCTCCACTAACTATAATAGGTCGGATTAATGTTGTAAAAATGGTGATCGTTCCCAAATTAACTTTTATTTTCAATGCATTGCCATTAATGTTTAACAAAGCTGCTTTAAAGAAATTGCAGGGGAAAATTAGCAGTTTTATTTGGGCATCTAAAGGTGTTCGTATATCATGGAAAAAGCTCAGGAGGAAGAAAGAAAAAGGTGGTCTGGCGGCTCCTGATATGCAGTACTACGCATGGGCTTATCTGTTAAAAAATGTAAGACAGAGTTTTAATGCATTAGATCATTCAGAGCTGGGGTAGGTGTTAATTGCTATGATGGAAAGTCAGGAGGTCCAGATAAGTTTTTTTGAAGTTCTTTAAAAAAAATTGATTTAAGATATTACATGATTGGGCAGTGTTGTGGTATGAGGTGCGGAAGATCACGAGGTTGTCATATTATATGTCAGAGTATGTGCCAATTTGGGATTCTCCTGGCTCCCCGGAGTGGACTAAAGACACCCTGGCTATTCCTCTGAAAGAGGCAGGTTTTGTGCAAAGGACACATCTCTGTTATAATGGTGAACTTAGGGAGTTTGATAACCTTAATATGGAGGTAGGAGGAAGGCTGTCTAAGTTTAACTACCTTCAGATGAAGACTTGGGGTGGGAATGTGACAGAGGAAGTGGGAAGTACTAACGGACTTGTGTACCAGATGCAGCTGGATACTCCGATGAAGAAAGAAGTGGCTAAATGGTATTGGCTGATGATAGACATTGTGGATGGTGAATTTAACCTCCCAGAAGAAATCTGAAGGGAGTGCTTTCCCGAGCCGCAGCTTAAAGACCTTTGGCAAGTATCTACTACACTTCTGTATAATACTGTTAAACCTGCTGCGTTAAGGAGAAATCATCTATTTTCTATTCACAGAGCCTTTTGGACTCCCAACAAATTGTCCAGGCTGAGACAAGATAACATGGTGAGGTGTAAGAAGTGTGGTTCTGCATCAGCTGACGATCTACATATGTTTATTGATTGCCCTCTACTCCGTAAGTTTTGGCAAGAGGTGGGTGATGCAATTAAGGAGATTCTTCCCACAAGCCCGAAGGTAAGACCTCAGATAGTGATGTTTGGCTGTTCATATGAGGCACAGAAGATGGGTAGAGATGGAGCTAAACTGTTGTTTTATATGATGCTTGTGGCAAGAAGGGATCAGCCCTGTCCCCCCTGCTTTTGTCAAATGGAAAAACTCTCTAATTTACCATCTTAAGTTAGACTGTCAAAAGCTTGTAAGAGGTTCAGATTTTGGAATCCGCTGAAGCAATGGTTGGGAAGGGGCGAGGTATGAATAGGTAAGATGTGATCCTATGATTATACTCTTTCCTCTGCTTTCCGCACTGGACAGGGGCGACAAGGTCGGAGATGGGTGGTGAGCAGTTGTGTGAGAACCTTTGCTGCCCCCCGCCCCAGGTCATGTGAGGGAAATTTGGAAGGTAAATGAGGATCAATAAAAAAGAAAAAAAAAGAAAACTCCATTGGTGGAATGCTTGTATCCCCCTTTAGATTTATCTTTACAATTAATTTTTGTTTTGAGTTAAATATTTTAAAACGCACTGTTGTTCACATGTTTTGTCCTAACAAGCCTTTAAATAGAATAATTGCATAATAAAAAATGTGACTGAAAGCAATGTGTACTTTAAAATTCTTACTAATATTGTAACATGTTTCAGTAACATTTGAAGATAGACCCGCTCCTTCACCACAAAGCCCTCCCTTCATATTTTCATTAGTGAGGACCATGCCCCTCAAAATAAAGTCCTGGCTAAGGCCTGTGTCTCTGTGACACTGGATACAATCCTTGGATAGCACAAACTCCAGGATGCCTGAAAAGCATCCTGCTTTGCCCTCCTGAAGAATTTTGAAAAACAAAAAAGTAACCAAGCGACAAGGAAGATTTCAGACAGGCACAACTAGGCAAATTCACCCATCGATAAAGTAAGCGTAGTGGTTAACAAATCCATTGCAATCCCCCTTAGAGCATCTATTGGCAACATTAGCACCAAAACTGAAGACTTCATCTGAATCCCAGTTATGTAAAATCTGACTTCAAAAGACAACTCAAAGTTCAACATTCTTCTTTGCCCCATTAGAAAAAAAACAGCTCTACCAGAAAAAAAATCAAAGGCCTCATGATGAGGTCCTTCTTATAAGGTCCAATAACTTCACTGCCCCAGAGTCACTGATATAGGAGCTACTGGTCACTGCATGGGAAGCAGAGTCAAAGGGATTTAAGGTTGTACCCTAGGGTTTCTATTAAACATGAGGAATAATGATCCGTAATTTCAATTCAGATTTCCCAAGATGGTCTTAATCTCTAACCAAAGTTTCACCTGAAGACTTTAGCTGCTGAAAGCAGCTGCAGTCTTCTAGTGGAAAACAACTGCCCCTTGGAATCTTGTGCTCTCTGCCACATACAACTTAACAGGGTCCTCCTTATATTCCCATGACTGAGGTTCATGTTGGGTTCAGGACCTTTAACAACCTGCGTAGCACCTGGCAGCAGGCTAAAATGATACATTATTTAAAGATGGATAACCTGACTCGTTGTTTTACCATCAAGGCATTAATCCCAGCCCCCTGCTGTACCTCAGGAAAACAATCCGGAGATTTGTATTTTTTATTTGTGTTTTTGGATCATTAGAGAATTAATTTAGCTTGGGTAAACATTGCTGATCCGGGCCGGAGTTTTCTGGACTTTTTTTTTTTTTAA
This sequence comes from Pleurodeles waltl, assembly GCF_031143425.1. NCBI lineage: Eukaryota > Metazoa > Chordata > Amphibia > Caudata > Salamandridae > Pleurodeles > Pleurodeles waltl. The sequence continues at coordinate 1,026,787,958 of NC_090448.1, read as the reverse complement.
ATGACAGATCTGTCACAGTGATGATGCAATAGTCCAGGAACCATGAGACCAATATACTTAATTTTGGTGTCCAAACATAGGTTTTGTGGGTCAATTAGTCTTATCACAACAGAAAATAAGTCATCAGAGCAACCCTTCTGACATTGTCCAAAATGGCGGCTACATTAGAGGAAGAGGATACACATATAGAAATGAACCAAACAATAATGGTTTTTAATACTGTTATGTATACACCAAACAATGTTTATTATCTGAATATATAAAAATAATCTTTATAACTCCTGTTTTTAAACACATTTTCATAGTTCACTTTACTTATTTGTTTTGTCAATTGCTCGTGGTACATTTGCAGAATGTTGAAAATTTGAGAAAAGCAGAATGACAAAGACATCTTTTTGTAGTACAGGTTTTGCAAGCACATGTACGTGTAAGTTCTGTGGGTAGAGGCTTTAGAAATTTCATAGGTTTTAGCACTGCAGCAATATCGTCCCAGCCAAATTCACACAGATCTTTGTCTACATATGCATGATCCAAAACATTTACACATCTTCTGATCAAGTAGAATGCTCTTTGTTTTGTCCACACACAGAATATGACATTGGTGGAAGGTCACTTAGTGAGACTGATCTGTTGAACTCATTGTACTAAAAATTGTCAAATGCATGACAGTTACAACTCTTTTTCCACACACGCAGAAGGTATTTTTCTAAACCTTTAAAGTCACATCTATCTTTGGTCTCAGCAAATCCTTTTAGAAACTTCACAGGTTCATCAGTTAAAGCTCCAAGCTTTGTTCCAATTTTGCTCATAAACTCATCACCCGTAAGAATATGTGCCTTGATAAAAACACTGAGCATCTGTGGGTCACGTTTCTTGTACAGAATATGTAGTGGGATTAAGTGTCTTTTCTTGCCTGTTCCATAACAATTACAATTACTCGATTGGAACCATTTTGAAGATCCACTCAACATGTGGCACAGCACAAAGGTCAGATTCCTCCAATTTGCTGTTAAGTTAACAATATGGCCCGTATTTTGAATTCTGCAGGCACCAACTCCTCATTGACAATCATTTCACTTGCAATAATTGGAAAATCAGTGTTCACTGAAGCATCAGCAATGTTTTAGCAAGTTAAGATCTCAAAGTTCAACTTGTTCAATGTTGACAAACAGATTTTATGAAGTCACACAGGTATCGTGTCAAATTTTTGATGTAGACAAGGTCAATTGCTCCACTTATAGACATTTGTCTGATTCTCTCACATTCTTTGACAGATGGTTCAAGATAACTGTAAAAGAAAATGTGCATTTCTTGGAAAGTGCACACTGACTTTGATATGTGGAGAAGAGTCTGAATTACTTCTCTTTGCATGGATGAAATCTTGACCATTTGCAATTGTGACATATAGGGGGTCATTCTGACCTCGGCGGTAAAAGGCGCTTACCGCCGGCCAGAAGGCCGCCATAACACCGCCGCGGCCGCGGTAAACCGCCACGGTCATTCTGACCCGCAACTGCCAAACCGCCAAAAACCCGACATCCTCAATAATCCGCCACACCAAAGCTCAGCGGAAAAATGGCACTGACCAAACCTCCACTGTCACACCAACAGAAATAAGCCCATACCATTCCGACCCACAAATCCACGCGGCGGTCTTTCAAACGCGGTATTCCATTGGCGGTACACACCGCCGCGGTCAAAATACACACACCCATAGAAAACTCAGCCACATTGGTCAGTTCGAAGTACACACACCTGATACACATACTAACACCACTCCCACACACCCAACACAAAATAAAACACACACTCACATCACCCACAAGCCCCTACGACCCGAAATCATTGGCGAAGGCTAGAGACAGAGCACAGAATAGAGAATCCCACAACACAGAGGCACACAACACCATCACCCACACAGAATCCATGCACCAAACACCACACACCACCACACGCACCACACTCATCACCACAAACGCCACCCCACACCTCAACCACACCACTCCATGGCACCCCAAAGACACCCCAGGTTCAGTGACGCCGAACTCAGGGTCATGGTGGAGGAAATAGTCTGTGTAGAGCCCCAGCTCTTCGGGGCACAGGTGCAGCACACCACAATTGCCAGGAAGATGGAGCTATGGCAAAGGATAGTGGACAGGGTTAACGCGGTGGGACAGCATCCACGCAATCGGGAGGACATCAGGAAGAGATGGAACGACCTACGGGGGAAGGTGAGTTCCATGGTATCAAGGCACAACATAGCGGTGCAGAAGACTGGCGGCGGACCCCCACCTACTCCCCCAGAATTTACCGCGTGGGAGGAGGAAGTCTTGCACATCCTGCATCCTGAGGGCCTCGCTGGAGTAGGCGGAGGAATGGACTCTGGTAAGGCAAATCTTCACTACTGCTTCCCACCCCACCCCACCTGAATGCCAAATCATACCCCCACCCTCACCCCCTCCCCCATCACACCAACCCCTAGCAAAAGCCTCACCATCACAACCCACCCATCCCAACACCAAGCCCTGCATGCAACCCCAAAGCATGGACACCCATCACCAAAGCATGCCCACTGCACACACACATCACCCCCACAAGCCACCCTCACAAAAGCATCCACAAGGAAATGCCTGCACATGGGTACACGGACACCCACCCATCACACGAAATGCCACACACAGAAGCAATAACCATACCTTTATACCCCTGCAGGACCCGAACGCCACCACACCGCCACAGAGGTTCAGGGAGGAACTGAGGAACATCGGTTCCGCAATGGGGACCATCGTTCTGGCCCTTACCCAGATCGTCACCACATTGCGGGACCATGTGGCACCCCAAAGGGCGCCTGTCACTAGCCCAGGCCAGGAACAGCCTACCACCTCCGCCGGCGCTAGTGGACAGGAGGCCCCCACACAACGACAGGCCACCAGAACCCCACCTCCTGCAGAAGAAGATCCACCCCGCAAGCGGAACTTGAGATCTCACAAGAAGACAGAGTAGGATTGCAAGACCCCCGCCAGCCAAAGATACCCCCTGATGTCATCCCACTGTCCCACATTGTCACCCTGTCCAACCTTGAACTGCCCCTGCTCCATCCTTCCACAGGCATATGGACAATGCACCTGTGCGACTGAGAACTGGACTCTGCCATGGACATTACTCCACCCCCACCCATCCCCGCTTCCCAATCATTTACCTATATCTAGCACTTAAAATAAATCACTTATTCCACTTAAATAAACAGGAGTCTGCTTGTATTCTTAACAAATGTATTACACATAACGGTTCAATAATGTCCAGTTACTTTGTGATGACAACATACCAATTTCAATAAGCTTTAGTCCATGGGCAAACAAAGCTGAAGTCAGGCAGTGGGTCATACAGCTCTGAAAAGGGAAGGGAAAGTCACAAATCAGTTAACCGGAACTGGGGGGAAACACAGACAGTGGATACGCATGAGGCCTCAATTAAATGTAAATTGGGGTGGCTGTTTCTTACCTGTGTGCTACTGAAAGTATTGTTGTATGACTGTATCCCTGTTGTCCGTGTCGTCCCCGTCGTCTTCCTCCTCTTCACTCTCCACAGGCTCCACAGCTGCAACAACACCACCATCTGCACCATCCTCCTGCAGAAAAGGCACCTGGCGTCGCAATGCAAGATTGTGAAGCATACAGCAGGCCACGGTGATCTGGCACACCTTCTTTGGTGAGTACATGAGGGATCCCACTGTCATATGCAGGCACCTAAACCTGGCCTTCAGGACCCCGAAGGTCCTTTCTATGATCCTCCTAGATCACCCATGGGCCTCATTGTACCGTTCCTCTGCCCTGGTCCGGGGATTCCTCACTGGGGTCAGTAGCCACGACAGGTTGTGGTAACCAGAGTCACCAATTAGCCACACACGGTGTCTCTGTAGCTGTTCCATCACATAAGGGATGCTGCTATTTCGCATGACATACGCGTCATGCACTGACCCAGGGAACTTGGCATTTACGTGGGAGATGTACTGGTCAGCCAAACAGACCACCTGGACATTCATCGAATGATAACTTTTTCTGTTTTGGTACACCTGCTCACTGTCTTTGGGGGGAACCAAAGCCACATGGGTCCCATCAATGGCCCCAATGATGTTGGGGATATGTCCAAGGGCATAGAAATCACCCTTCACTGTAGCCAATTCGCCCACCTCAGGGAAAATAATGTAGCTCCGCATGTATTTCATCAGGGCAGACAACACTCTGGATAAAACTTTAGAAAACATAGGCTGAGACATCCCAGATGATATGGCCACTGTTGTCTGAAACGACCCACTTGCCAAAAAATGGAGTACTGACAGAACCTGCACCAGAGGGGGAATTCCTGTGGGTTGGCGGATGGGGGACATCAGGTCTGGCTCCAGCTGGGCACATAGTTCATGTATAGTTGCTCTGTCAAGCCGGTATGTAAGTATGATATGTCGTTCTTCCATTGTCGACAGGTCCACCTGCGGTCGGTACACGGGAGGATTCATCCTTCTCCTCACAAGTCCCAGCGGACGGTGCCTAGGAAGGACAACATGGAACACAGAGTCAAGCAACCCACAGGTTCGTTCACACAGCTTGCACAGTACACGTATCACTATGCATGGAACGGCTTGTATGAGTGGCAATGCAAGGCCTGTGTGACGCAGTAGAAATCATGCCATGTGGGCCCTTGAAATGGCGGCTGCCTGACCTGTGAAGTGTGACAGTGGGATGTGAGGTCACTGCGCTGGCGTGGCACACCGTGGCGGTAGGCGGTCGAAGACCGCGGCGCAAAGCAGCATTGGTTAACATTGAACCCTATGGGTCTCAGGAGCCAATGACTATGTGCGCCGGCGGTCGCGGTACGCACCACCACGGGCATGACCGCCATTTTTATCTGATTAATCACTCGAGACCTGATCATCCACAGGAGAGGACCTATACTGCAAGTGCTGCTGTGACCTCGGTCTGGGAGATACAATGGCTGCTGCGACTGGGGAAAGGGCCCCTGCCTTCACTTCCGAAGAATTGGAGAGACTTGTTGATGGGGTCCTCCCCCAGTATGCGCTACTCTACGGTCCTCCAGACCAACAGGTTAGTACACAGGGTGCACGTTGAATGGGCTATGCCTGTGTTGAGTGGGGTGTATGTAAGATGGTGGGGAGGGGAGCGAATGAGGAGTGCAACGCACGAAAGATGAGAGCATGTGCCACATGGCAAGGTTGGGGAGGGGGGGGGCACTCACATTGACCAGGCAGAAAACTGATGCGATTTCCTTTACCACCCTATACATGTCACATAGGTCAGCGCCCATCAGAAGATCGACATTTGGCGTGCCATCGCCCATGACGTCCGGGCCCTGGGGGTCCACAACAGATGGGGCACCCAATGCCGAAAGAGGTGGGAGGACATCCGCCGCGGGACCAGAAAGACCGCCGAGTCTCTGCTGGGGATGGCCTCCCAACGTAGGAGGGGTGCCAGCCGCCAATTGACCCCCCTGATGTCCCGGATCCTGGCGGTGGCCTACCCCGATTTGGATGGGCGCGTGAGGACATCACAGCAGACACAAGGGGGTGAGTATCAGCATATTCTGCTATCTTTGCGCGCAGTGAAGGTGTCTGGGTGGGGGAGGAGGGCTGTGGCTATCTCTAGGCCAGGGCGCATTCTGTAGGCTAGGCCCCTCCATTAGACACGGCCCTGTGCCCCCGCCCCCCACCTCTGTAGGGTGCCAAGTACAGCTATCCATGGTCCGGCCTCACCCATGTATGCATTTGTCGTCCATAGACCCGTAGGCCTAGTCACAATAACTGAGTAGTGTACCCCCATTGCGCGGCCTAGTTAAGGGGGCTTCTGTGTCTGTCCTCTCCGACAATGGTGTTGCCAATGCATGCACTCAACCTGTCTTCATTTCTCCCCCCCACCCATTTTCTTTGTCTTCCTGTTCATGTGTGCATTAGCATCATCAGGTGGAGGAGAAGTGGCATCGGCGCACGAGGGAGCTGCATCTCACATGGCCCCGGAGGGCCATACAACAGACTCCGAGTACACCAGTGGGACGGAGGGCGAGGGGGGCTCCACAACGGGGACCCGTGGAGACGTCAGCGACACCGACACGTCCTCGGAAGGGAGCTCCCTAGCGGTGGCGGCAACATCCGTGCCCACCGCCACAACAGGTACAGCCGCCACCCAGCGCACCAGCCCTGCCCTCCCAGCAGCCCCTCAGCCTTCGCTACGTCCCCGCTCGCCCAGGAAGGCGGGCATCTCCTTCGCCCCAGGCACCTCAGGCCCTGCCCCAGTTACCCCTGCTGCCCTCAGTGAGGAGGTCATTGACCTCCTCAGGACACTCATTGTTGGGCAGTCTACCCTTTTGAATACCATCCAGGGTGTAGAAAGGGAGGTGCATCGGAGCAATGCATACCTGGAGGGCATTCATTCGGGTCAGGCTGCCCATCAGCGATCGTTCAACGCTCTGGCTCCTGACGGCAGCCATTGTCCCTGTCTCCAGCCTCCCTCTTCTGACTCCCTCCACCCAGTCCCAGTCTCCTGTTCCTCTGCCTATCCCATCCACACCATCAGACCAGCCTGCACACACCTCTACACCCAAGGGCAGCTCATCCAGACATAAGCACCACAGATCCCACAAGCATTCACCCAAGCAACATCCATATGCAGACATGCCAACAGTCACTACCACCTCTGTGTCCCCCAACTCCTCATCTCCCTCGTCCCTCCCTGTGACGTCTCCACTCACACCTGCATGCACACCACCATCAGCCAGTACTTCCATCACCAGTACACCCTCCATTACAGTCCGCACACGTACAGTCACCACCCCCACTGCCATTTACACGTCCCCTGTGTCCTCTCCCAGTGTGTCTGTCACCCCCTCTTCCAAAGCACGCAAACGCAGGCAGCCACCCACCCAACAGCCATCCACCTCACGACAGCCTCCGTCACAAGCACCTGCACCCAAAGACAGCACACCTGACTCTCCTACAACCACATCCTCTTCCTCCACTCCCAAACCCACTACACCTACCCGTCCCTGTCCTTCCAAAGTCCTTTTCCTTTCCAACCTTGAGCTCGTTCCAATCACTGACCCACCCCCTCAATCTGGAAAGACTAAAAAAAGCACCTCAGCCACCACCAGCCCTGCATCTTCTGTGACCATAGTGCAGGGCTATTGGAGTCCACCAGATCCTAGGGCAGGGACATCGGCCAGCAGCAAGGGGACAGCCAGCCCCCCCCCTGGGAAGAGGACAAAAAAGAAAAAGGGCCGGTGCGACAAGCCTGAGACGGCTGCCACCAAGGACAGTAGCCTTGCCCCGTCACCTGCCACATCATCCAAGGGAGGCAAGGCCCACAGAGCTCCAGCGAAGGAGGGCAAGGGCAGCAGGGCGGAGAAGTCAGGCAGCAGGCGAGCTGCCCAGGAGGGCCCCACCAGCCCCATTCCGGGTGTGACGGACGACACCCACGGGCACAGGAGGGCGCCGCTACCGCAAGTTCGGATGGTGAATGAGCGGGAAGTCTTGGCCAGGTCTGGCTCCCTAGACAGACAGGACAAGCACCGCTGAACGGTCCCCGCCGGGACAAGAACCGCTGAACGTGCCCCGCCGGGACAAGAACCGCTGAACGGGCCCCGCCGGGAGGAGCACCGCTGAACAGGGCCCCGCCGGGACAAGAACCGCTGAACGGGCCCCGCCGGGAGGAGCACCGCTGAACAGGGCCCCGTCGGGACAAGAACCGCTGAACAGGGCCCTGCCGGGAGGAGCACCGCTGAACAGGTCCCCGCCGGGACAAGAACCGCTGAACGGGCCCGCAGGGAGGAGCACCGCTGAACAGGGCCCCGCCGGGACAAGAACCGCACCGCTGGGCCCTTCATCTCAAGCACCGCTCCGCTGGGCCCTTCATCTCAAACACCACTCCGCTGGGCCCTTCCTGTCAAGCACCGCTCCGCTGGGCCCTTCAGCTCAAGCACCGCTCCGCTGTGCCCTTCCTGTCAAGCACCGCTCCGCTGGGCCCTTCATCTCAAGCACCGCTCCGCTGGGCCCCGCCGTCTCAAGCACCGCTCCACTGGGCCCTTCCTGTCAAGCACCGCTCTGCTGGGCCCTTCATCTCAAACACCGCTCCGCTGGGCCCTTCATCTCAAGCACAGCTCCGCTGGGCCCTTCCTGTCAAGCACCGCTCCGCTGGGCCCTTCATCTCAAGCACCGCTCCGCTGGGCCCCGCCGTCTCAAGCACCGCTCCGCTGGGCCCTTCATCTCAAGCACCGCTCCGCTGGGCCCTTCATCTCAAGCACCGCTCCGCTGGGCCCTTCATGTCAAGCACCGCTCCGCTGGGCCCTTCATCTCAAGCACCGCTCCACTGGGCCCCGCCGTCTCAAACACCGCTCCGCTGGGCCCTTCATCTCAAGCACCGCTCCGCTGGGCCCTTCATCTCAAGCACCGCTCCGCTGGGCCCTTCATCTCAAACACCGCTCCGCTGGGCCCTTCATCTCAAGCACTGCTCCGCTGGGCCCCGCCATCTCAAGCACCGCTCCGCTGGGCCCTTCATCTCAAACACCGCTCCGCTGGGCCCTTCCTGTCAAGCACCGCTCCGCTGGGCCCTTCATCTCAAGCACCGCTCCGCTGGGCCCTTCATCTCAAGCACCGCTCCGCTGGGCCCGCCGTCTCAAGCACCGCTCCGCTGGGCCCTTCATCTCAAGCACCGCTCCGCTGGGCCCCGCCGTCTCAAGCACCGCTCCGCTGGGCCCTTCATCTAAAGCACCGCTCCGCTGGGCCCTTCATCTCAAGCACCGCTCCGCTGGGCCCTTCATCTCAAACACCGCTCCGCTGGGCCCTTCATCTCAAGCACCGCTCCGTTGGGACCCGCCGTCTCAAGCACCGCTCCGCTGGGCCCTTCATCTCAAACACCGCTCCGCTGGGCCCTTCCTGTCAAGCACCGCTCCGCTGGGCCCTTCATCTCAAACACCGCTCCGCTGGGCCCTTCATCTCAAGCACCGCTTCACTGGGCCCCGCCGTCTCAAGCACCGCTCCGCTGGGCCCTTCATCTCAAACACCACTCCGCTGGGCCCTTCCTGTCAAGCACCGCTCCGCTGGGCCCTTCATCTCAAGCACCGCTCCACTGGGCCCCGCCGTCTCAAGCACCGCTCCGCTGGGCCCTTCATCTCAAGCACCGCTCCGCTGGGCCCTTCCTGTCAAGCACCGCTCCGCTGGGCCCTTCCTGTCAAGCACCGCTCCGCTGGGCCCTTCATCTCAAGCACCGCTCCGCTGGGCCCCGCCGTCTCAAGCACCGCTCCGCTGGGCCCTTCATCTCAAGCACCGCTCCGCTGGGCCCTTCATCTCAAGCACTGCTCCGCTGGGCCCTTCCTGTCAAGCACCGCTCCGCTGGGCCCTTCCTGTCAAGCACCGCTCCGCTGGGCCCTTCATCTCAAGCACCGCTCTGCTGGGCCCCGCCATCTCAAGCACCGCTCCGCTGGGCCCTTCATCTCAAGCACCGCTCCGCTGGGCCCTTCATCTCAAGCACCGCTGGTCCATTGACAGTGCCGGTTCTGTGTCGAGCAGGGCTTCAGGAAGTACTCTGGGCACCACGCCTCCTCCAATAACTGTGGAGTCGGTAATCCATCAGATTGACTGTGGCTTTGCACTCCCCAGGATGGTCCAGTGGGCGAGCCTCCCACTGTAGGGACTTGTGAGACTGTGGCTTTGCACTCCCCAGGATGGGACAGTGGGCATGGAGGCCCCTCGTGGATCTGGCATCGTAGACTCATGTGGCTGAGGTGCCCCCCCTTCCCTTCCCCCTGAGGTGCCTGTAGTTTTATCGTCTGATGCCCCTGCAGTGTTCTCTCCAATGGTATCTGGTCTCTTGTGTGGGCTTTGCCCTTGTGTTTGTGCACATTGGCCCACGGACTATGGAACTTTCACGGAATGTGCCGGACTTTTTGCCTATGGATATATTGTTGCCTATGTTCATTCCTTATTTTTGTATCTTTTATATGGCATATTTGCCATTCCTTAAATGGAGCTATTTATACATATATTTTATAGATCATTTAAATTGTGTCTTTGCATTATTCCGGGGGGTTTGTGTGGTGTCACTCTGACTTGTTGCTCGGCATTGGGGTGTAGGTATTTGTGGTGGGGGGGTGGGTGTATGGCGCATGTGTGTGCCCGTAAGCTTTCCTCCTCTCCCCTCGCCTGTGTCATAGGTACAGTACTCACCGTTGTCGTCTGCGCCGGCGTTCGTACTCCTGGTAGATGAGCAGGTAGACAATAGCCGGTAGGATGTGTAATTCGGGCTCCATGCTGTCCTCCTTCCTCGTGGAGTGTGCATAGGTGAGCGTTTTCCCGTTCGTAGTCTGTTTCCGCCGTGTTTTTATCGGCGGGGCTCCCGCCCCGGAAAAGGTGGCGGATTGGGGAGTTGTGATAGGGTGGGCGGTCAAAAAAATGGAATTCCAACCCTGGCGGGAACCGCCAACAAAGACAGCCACTTTAACACTCCGACCGCCACGGCGGTACAGACAAGCAGCGCGGCGGTCACCGCCAACAGACAGGCGGAAGACAAAGTACCGCCCACAGTATTATAACAGGCCAATCCGCCACCTTTTCCGGGGCGGATTCACTGTGGATAAAAACACAGCAGAAACAGCCATTTCAATGGGAAAACGCTCACCTGAACAAACTCCACGAGGAAGGAGGGCACCATGGAGCCGGAACTCCAAATACTCCCTGCGCTTGTCTTCCTGCTCCTCTACGAACATCAGCAATGGCGGCGCCGAAGACAACGGTGAGTACTGCACCTACGACATAGGGGAGGGGGGAGGCAAAAGTCACGGACACACACATGCAACACCCCCACCCCCAACCCGACCCTCACCCACTACAACACACACACCAATGCATTTCCGAACATCACAGTAACAACCCCCAACCCCTCCGGAAGAATGCTAAGACAAAAGGAAATGAGTTCAACCATTGTAATGTATCAAAAATCAGTAAGCACATATATACATCAATATATACACATTCCAAATATATACATCACGATTAGTAGTACAGGTATGCACAATTCAATGTCCGTGGACCACTGGGCCCAAAATGCATGGGCGAGGCCCACACACAATACCAGTCCTGGAACGGAGAGAACACTGCAGGGGCATCAGATAGAAATACAACAGGTACCTCAGGGGGAAGGGAAGGGGGTGGCACCTCAGCCGGATGACTGCACCATGCCAGATCCATGACGGGGCTCCATGCCCATTGATGTATCCCGTGGAGTGCAAAGTGACAGTCTCTCAAGTCTCTATAGTGGGTGGGTTGCCCACTGTACCGTCCTGGGAAGTGCAAAGCCACAGTCTCTCAAGTCTCTGCAGTGGGTGGGTTGCCCACTGTACCATCCTGGGGAGTGCAAAGCCACAGTCTCTCAAGTGTCTACATTGGGTGGTCTGCCCACTGTTCAATCCTGGTGAGTGCAAAGCCACAGTCTCTCAAGTCTCTACAGTGGGTGGTTTGCCCACTGTTCAATCCTGGGGAATGCAAAGCCACAGTCTCTCAAGTCTGTCCATTGGGTGGTTTGCCCACTGTACCATCCTGGGGAGTGCAAAGCCACAGTCTCTCAAGTCTCTGCAGTGGGTGGGTTGCCCACTGTACCATCCTGGGGAGTGCAAAGCCACAGTCTCTCAAGTCTCTCCAGTGGGTGGTCTGCCCACTGTTCAATCCTGGCGAGTGCAAAGCCACAGTCTCTCAAGTCTCTACAGTGGGTTGTTTGCCCACTGTACCATCCTGGGGAGTGCAAAGCCACAGTCTCTCAAGTCTCTCCAGTGGGTGGTCTGCCCACTGTTCAATCCTGGGGAGTGCAACGCCACAGTCTCTCAAGTCTTTATAGTGGGTGGTTTGCCCACTGTACCATCCTGGGGAGTGCAAAGCCACAGTCTCTCAAGTCTCTCCAGTGGGTGGTCTGCCCACTGTTCAATCCTGGGGAGTGCAAAGCCACAGTCTCTCAAGTGGATAATAATCTCCACTGGTTCTGGAGGGGGACTGGTGCCCAGAGTGCTTCACCCTGTTAAGGACTGAGGTAGTGGATGCTGTTCTCCACTGGTTCCTGAGGGGGACTGGTGCCCAGAGTGCTTCATCCTGTGCAGGATAGATGGAGTGGATGCATGTCTCCACTGGTTCTGGAGTGGGACTGGTGCCCAGAGTGCTTCATCCTGTGCAGGATAGATGTAGTGGATGCATGTCTCCACTTGTTCTGGCGGGGGACTGGTGCCCAGAGTACTTCATCCTGTGCAGGATAGATGGAGTGGATGCATGTCTCCACTGGTTCTGGAGGGCGATTGGTGCCCAGAGTGCATCACTCACCCCGTGACGGTCCCTGTTGCGTCACTGCCCCTGCCGCTCATGGGCTCGCAGTGCTTGAGTTGGCGGTGCTTGCCCTGTTCAGCGGTGCTTGCCATGGCGGTCTTTGCCCTGTTCAGCGGTGCTTGCCCTGTTCAGCGGTGCTTGCCATGGCGGTCTTTGCCCTGTTCGGCGGTCTTTGCCCTGTTCAGCGGTGCTTGCCATGGCGGTCTTTGCCCTGTTCAGCGGTCTTTGCCCTGTTCAGCGGTGCTTGCCCTGTTCAGCGGTGCTTGACTTTGCTGTCTATGACCTGTGCAGTGGTGTGTGCTATGGCGGTCCCTCATTGCCCAGCGGGCTGTTTCTGCCGGGGCCCTCCTGGGCACTGACTCCGGCGGTGGTCTCCTGACCAGTGACGATATTGCTGCCCTCCTGGGCACTGACTCCGGCGGTGGTCTCCTGACCAGTGACGATAGTGCTTCCCTCCTGGGCACTGACTCTGGCGGTGGTCTCCTGACCAGTGACGATATTGCTGCCCTCCTGGGCACTGACTCCGGCGGGGGTCTCCTGACCAGTGACGATAGTGCTGCCCTCCTGGGCACTGACTCTGGCGGTGGTCTCCTGACCATGACCAGTGCCATAGTGCTGCCCTCCTGGGCACTGACCCTGGCAGTGGTCTCCTGACCAGTGATGATGGGGCTGGCGGTGGCGTATTGGGCAGCGGGGAGGATGGCGGCCTTCTCCGCCGTGCTGCTCTTCCCAGACTTTGGAGACTTCTTCTGCCCCTTCACCACCTTGGGAGGAGTCACAGCTGACTCAACACTCCCCCCGGGACCCTTGTGGGCGGCTTTGCCGGCAAGTGTCTTCCCCCTCTCCCGTCTGGCACTGTCCAACTTCTGGTGCTTCACAGGGGGTGGACTGGCAGTGCTTTGGCTCCGTGTCACACTGGCTGCCCTGGTGCCCGGTGCACTCCACATACCTCGAACAGGCACCACTGGTACTGGAATCTTTTTGGCTGAGGTGCTACTACGGGACCTATGAATTGGAGGGGGGGTGATGGGACAGAGGTCAAGGTTGCTCAGGAAAAGTTTCTGACGAACACTGGGACGGGTTGCTGGAGGGGGTCTGGGAGATGAGGAAGAGGAGATGGTTGTAGGAGGTGTAACTTTTGGTGATTTGGGTGCAGGTGCATGTTCTGGAGGCTGTCGTGAGGTGGATGGATGTTGGGTGTGAGTGTGCCCGCGTTTGTGTACTTTGGGAGGGGGCGTCACAGACACACTGGGAGAGGACACAGGGGATGTGTAAGTGGTAGTGGGGGTGGTGAGTGCAGGTGAGCGGGGTGTGGTGGTGGGTGTTCTGGTGCGAGTCCTAGTGGCTGTTGTGGTAGTGCATGCAGGTGAGAGTATAGACGACACTGGGAGGGAGGAGGGAGATGACGAGGAGGGGGACAAAGTGGAGGCAGTGGATGTTGCTGTGTCTGTATGTGGTGATGCTTGTGTGAGTGCCTGTGGGATGTGTGGTGCTTATGTTTGCCTGAGCTGCCCTTGTGTGTTGACGTGTGTGCAGGCTGGTCTGATGGTGTGCTTGGGATAGGTTGAGGTACAGGGGATTGGGTCTGGGTGGAGGAAGTTGGAGGGAGGAGGGTAGACACAGGGACAATGGCTACCATCAGTGCTGAGGCCAGAGATTGCAGGGTACGATGATGGGCAGCCTGACCAAAATGAATGTCCTCCAGGAATGCATTGCTGTGTTGCAACTCCCTCTCTACACCCTGGATGGCATTCACAATGGTAGACTGCCCAACAGTGAGTGACCTGAGGAGGTCAATGGCCTCCTCACTGAGGGCAGCAGGGGTGGCAGGGGCTGAGGTGCCAGGGCCGAAGGTGATGCCCACCCTCCTGGATGAGCGGGCACGGGGCAAAGGTGAGGGGCTGCTGGGAGGGCCGTGCTGGTAGGGGGGGGTGACGGCTGTACCTGTAGAAGTGGGGGGCACAGATGGTGCCGCCACCACAAGGGAGCTCCCATCAGAGGACGAGTCTGTGTCGCTGTTTGCTGATCCGCTGACCGCCGTGAAGTTCCACTCACCCTCCGTCCCACTGGTGTATTCGGAGTCCGTGGTGTGGCCCTCCATGGCCATGTGGGACGCAGCCCCCTCGTGCTCCGGTGCCCCTGTACCTCCGCCTGATGATGCTGATGCACAAAAGAACAGGGAGAGAACCAAAAGGGGTGGGGAAACAGAAGAAAGACAGGTTGAGTGCATGGCTTACCGCTACCGTTGGCGGACAATACAGACACAACTGCCCCCTGCACTACGCCGTGCTCTTGGCCTCTACAGATGCAGTTCCTGGGATATGGTCTACTTGCCTATGAGTGTCATCTGCCCACATAGATGACACAGGGGCATGTATACCTGTGTTTGTCACTCTACAGAGGTGGGGTGGAGTGGCACATTGCCTGCATTATGGAGGGGCCTAGCCTACGGAACTCGCCCTGGCCTAGAGAAACCCACAGCCCTCCTCCCCCACCCAGACCCCTCCACTGCGCGCAAAGTCATGAGAATGTGAGTGTACTCACCCCCTTGAGTCTGCTGTGATGCCCTCATGCGCCCATCCAACTCAGGGTAGGCCACCGCCAGGATCCGGAACATCAGGGGGGTCATGGTGCGACGGGCACCCCTCCCACGTTAGGAGGCCATCTCCAGCTGAGCCTCCGCCGTCTTCTTGCTCCAGCAGCGAATGTCCTCCCATCTTTTACGGCAGTGGGTGCTCCGTCTCTGGTGGACCACCAGGGTCCGGACGTCCTTGGCGATGGCACGCCAAATATCCTTCTTCTGGTGGGCGCTGACCTACATGACATGTACAGGGGAAGAAGAGAAGTCATTACCAACTGCACCATCAAAGTGAGTGACCCACATCCCTACCCTTGCCATGTGGCACATGCATTCACAGTCCTTCATGCTCGCATAACTCTGCCCCCTTCCTACTTACATCCAGCCCTCTCCACCCAGGCATAGCCCATACAACTTGCACCCTATGTACTCACCTGTTGGTCTGGAGGACCGTAGAGTAGCGTGTACTGGGGGAGGACCCCATCCACGAGCTTCTCCAACTCCTGTGCAGTGAAGGCAGGGGCCCTTTCCCCAGACGCACGTGCCATTGTCTCTTCCAGACCGAGGTCACAGCAGCACTTGCAGTGTAGGTCCTCTCCTGTCAAAGATCAGGTATCGAGTGATTGAACAGATAGAAAATGGCGGTCACGTCCGCTGCGGTGATGATACGGACCGCCGGCGCACTTCGTCATTGGCTCCTGGGACCCATAGGGTCCAATGTTAACCAATGCAGCATTGCGCCGCGGTCTTCGACCGCCTACCGCGACGGTGTACAACGCCAGCGCAGTTACCTCACATCCCATTGTCCCACTTTACAGGTCAGGCAGCTGCCATTTCAGGGGCCCACATGGTTTCATTTACAAATGCGTCACACATACCTAGGCCTGGACTCAACACACATACAGGAAGATTTTTGTATTTTGTGTTGTGTTCTGTGTAGCTGTGGGTACATACCTCAGAATTGGTTGACTCTGTGGTCGCTGTTGCCCTTCCTAGGCACATTCAGCTGGGACACGTGAGGAGATGGCGGGATCCTCCGGTGTACCGACCGCTGGTGGACCTGTTGACAATCGAGGAGCGACATTTAATCATCACCTACAGGTTTGACCGTGCCACAATCCAGGAACTGTGTACCCAGTTGGAGCCAGATCTGATGTCACCAATCCGCCATCCCACAGGAATCCCCCCCTCAAGTGCAGGTGCTGTCAGTACTCCATTTCCAAGCAAGTGGGTCATTTCAGACAACAGTGGCCATGGCATCAGGGATGTCCCAGCCTATGTTTTCTAACTTATTGTACAGAGTGTTGTCTTCCCTGCTGAAACACGTGAGGAGCTACATCGTTTTCCCTCAGGTGGAGGATTTGGCTACAGTGAAAGGTGACTTCTATGCCCTGGGACATATCCCTAACATCATAGGTGCCATTGATGGTACCCATGTGGCTTTGGTCCCCCCCCACAGGAGTGAACAGGTGTACAGGAACCGGAAGAGTTATCATTCGATGAATGTACAGATGGTATGTTTGGCAGACCAGTGCATCCCCCAGGTAAATGCTATGTTCCCTGGCTCAGTGCATAACGCCTACATCCTGCGGAATAGCAGCATCCCTTATGTGATGGGTCAACTCCAGAGGCACCGGGTGTGGCTATTAGGGGACTCTGTTTACCCCAACCTGTCGTGGCTATCAAATCATATGAAATCATTAACATTTATAAAGCGCGCTACTCACCCGTGCGGGTCTCAAGACGCTAGGGGAAAAAGTGGGGTTATCGCTGCTCGAACAGCCAGGTCTTTAGGAGTCTCCGGAAAGCGGAGTGGTCCTGGGTGGTCCTGAGGCTGGTGGGGAGGGAGTTCCAGGTCTTGGCCGCCAGGAAGGAGAAAGATCTCCCACCCGCCGTGGAGCGGCGGATGCGAGGGACAGCAGCGAGTGCGAGGCCAGAGGAGCGGAGGAGGCGGGTGGGGACGTAGAAGCTGAGGCGTCTGTTGAGGTATTCCGGTCCCTTGTCGTGGAGGGCTTTGTGTGTGTGGGTGAGAAGTCGGAAGGTGATCCTTTTGCTGACTGGGAGCCAATGCAGGTGTCTCAGGTGTGCGGAGATGTGGCTGCTGCGGGGTATGTCGAGGATGAGGCGGGCCGAGGCGTTTTGAATGCGTTGCGGGCGATTTTGGAGTTTGGCTGTGGTCCCGGCGTAGAGGGTGTTGCCGTAGTCCAGGCGGCTCGTGACAAGGGCGTGGGTCACGGTTTTTCTGGTGTCGGCGGGGATCCAGCGGAAGATCTTGCGGAGCATGCGGAGGGTGAGGAAGCAGGTGGAGGACACGGCGTTGAGTTGCTTGGTCATGGTGAGAAGAGGGTCCAAGATGAAGCCGAGGTTGCGGGCGTGGTTTGTGGGGGTCGGTGTGGTGCCGAGGCCATGGGCCACCATGAGTCGTCCCAGGCGGACGGGGTGTTGCCGAGGATGAGGACTTCCGTTTTTTCAGAGTTCAGCTTTAGGCGGCTGAGCCTCATCCAATCTGCGACGTCCTTCATACCCTCTTGTAGGTTGGTCTTGGCGCTGGCGGGGTCCTTGGTGAGGGAGAGTATAAGTTGGGTGTCGTCGGCGTAGGAGGTGATGATGATGTCGTGCTTGCGTACGATGTTGGCGAGGGGGCTCATGTAGACATTGAAGAGTGTCGGGCTGAGAGATGAGCCTTGGGGTACGCCGCAGATGATCTTGGTGGGTTCTGAGCGAAACGGAGGGAGGTAAACTCTTTGGGAACGGTTTGAGAGGAAGGAGGCGATCCAGTCCAGGGCCTGGCCTTGGATTCCGGTGGAGCGGAGGCGGGTGATTAGGGTGCGGTGACAGACGGTGGCAAAGGCAGCCGAGAGGTCGAGCAGAATGAGGGCGACTGTTTCACCGTTGTCCATCAGGGTTCTGATGTCGTCAGTGACTGAGATGAGGGCGGTTTCAGTGCTGTGGTTGGTTCGGAATCCGGTTTGTGAGGGGTCGAGCAGGTTGTTGTCTTCCAGGAAGGTGGTCAGCTGTTTGTTGACGGTCTTCTCTATTACTTTGGCTGGGAAAGGCAGAAGAGAGATGGGGCGGAAGTTTTTCAGGTCGCTCGGGTCAGCCATAGGTTTCTTTAGTAGGGCATTGACTTCGGCGTGTTTCCAGCATTCGGAGAAGGTAGCAGAAGAAAAAGAAGAGTTGATGACGGTCTGGAGGTGCGGGCCGATGATGTCGTCGGCTTTGTTAAAGATGAAGTGCGGGCAGGGGTCCGAAGGGGCGCCGGAGTGGATAGAGTTCATGATGGATTTGGTTTCTTCCGTGTTGATGTGGGACCAGTTGTTGAGGGTGATGGCCGTGGATGCCGGTTCGGTGGTGTTTGGTTGGGTCTGGTGTCCGAAGCTGTCGTGGAGGTCGCTAATCTTGCGATGGAAGAAAGTGGCAAGGGATTCGCACAGATCCTGTGAGGGCGTGACGGCGTTGGCGTTGGCGCTGGGGTTGGAGAACTCCTTGACGATGCTGAAGAGTTCTCTGCTGTTGTGTCTGTTTTTGTCCAGTCTGTCGGTGAAGAAGTTCCTTTTGGCAGCGCGGATCAGGTGGTGGTGTTCGCGGGTGGCGTTCTTGAGGGCGGTCATGTTGTCAGCGGTGCGGTCCTTGCGCCAGGCTTCCTCAAGAGCGCGACAAGTTTTCTTAGATTCTTTGAGGTTGTCAGAGAACCAGAGAGGTTTTTTGGTGTTGGTCTGTCGATGCGTGCGTTTGAGGGGAGCAAGGATGTCTGCGCAGTTGGAGATCCAGTTTGTGAGGCTGAGGGCTGCATCGTTGGGGTCGGTGGTGAGGGTGGGTTGGTTGGCGGCGAGTGCGGAGAAGAGTTGCTCTTCAGGGATCTTGTTCCACTGTCGACGAGGGATGGGTTGGGTGCGGAGGTGGCAGGTCTCGCGTCGGAATGTGAAGTGGACGCAGCTGTGGTCGGTCCAGTGTAGGGCGGAGGCGTGGCTGAAGAAGACGTGTTTGCTGGCGGAGAAGATGGGGTCAAGCGTGTGTCCAGCGATGTGGGTGGCGGTGTTCACCAGTTGTTTGAGGCCGAAGTTGGCGAGGTTGTCGAGCAGGGTGGTGGTGTTGGGGTCGTTGTTTTGTTCCAGATGGAAGTTGAGGTCACCTAGGAGGATGTAGTCCGGCGAGGCGAGGGCGTGCGGGGAGATGAAGTCGGCGATGGCGTCGCTGAAAGGGGCGCGTGGCCCGGGAGGACGGTAGATGAGGGATCCTCTGAGGGTGGTCCTCGGATCGGTGCGAATCTGAAAATGCAGGTGTTCAGCGGCGAGAGGGGTGTCTTCGGTGGAGGTGGTGACGCTGATGGAGTCTTTGAAGACGATGGCGATACCTCCTCCTACCTGGTTGGTGCGGTCTTTTCTGGAGATCTTGTAGCCTTCGGGGATGGCAGTGGCGATGTCAGGGGCCGAGGAGGCGTTCATCCAGGTCTCCGTGATGAAGGCGACGTCCGGTGCTATGGAGTCCAGGAGGTCCCAGAGTTCAACGGCGTGTTTGTGGACGGAGCGAGCGTTGACTAGGATGCACTTGAGGTGGTTGATGGCGCGTGGGCTTGTGGTCATGGTTGTTGCGTGGTGGAAGGTGCGTTTGCAGGAGTTGCAGGCGAAGGGTCCATGGGTGCGTTTGGGGTGAGCTTGGAAGCAGGTGTTGGAGCGTCCTGGGTTGAGGGCGTGGAGGGTGGTGGGGTCGTAGCGGGTCAGCGGGGCTTGGGAGAGCTGGGAACCAGGGGTCGTGGCGCTGGGCGCGGGACAGGCGCGGACGCGCGCAGACGGGCTTGCCTCTGGCGCGCCAGCGGCGCGGTCGCGCAGCGGCCGCCATATGAGGTAGGGGGGGGAGGGGTCAGGTGGGGGCGAATGGCAGCTGGGGGGCGGGGGCGTGCAGGAGGTCGCGGCGGGAAAGCGCGAGGGAGGGGGGGACAGGTAGAGTGAGAAGAGCTGGGGGAGGGGGGTTTAAGGGTGGAGGGGGGTGAGTGTTAGGAGGTTTAGGAGATAAGGGAGAAAGATAGGAGTAGGATTGAGAAGATAGGGGAGGGGGGGTTGTAGAGGTGGGTGAGGGTGAGAGGTAGAGTGAGAGGATAGGAAGATAGGTAATAGAGGGGGTGAGGGAGGGGGGAGAGATAGAGAAATAGATAGAGAAAATGGATAGATAGGGAAATCGATAGATAGGGAAATAGATAGAGAGATAGGAAGATAGGAGGAGGTGGAGAGTGAGGGAGTTAGATAGTAGGATAGAGAGATAGAGAGATAGGTAGATAGGAGGAGTGAGGGAGGTAGATAGTGAACGGGTTAGATAGGGGAGATAGAGAGGGGGAAGCGAGTGGGGGAGGGGGATGAGGCAGGAGCAGGAGGGCAGGCGCGGGGAGAAGAGGACGGAGGAGGCAGAAGAGCCGAAGGCAGAAGACAAGAAGAACAGAAGAACAGAAGAACAGAAGAACAGAAGGAGAGAAGAAAGGAAGATCAGAAGACCGGAAGGAGAGAAGAAAGGAAGACCGGAAGAACACAGAAGAACACAGAAGAACACAGAAGAAGATACAGAAAACGAAGAACAGATGGAAGAAGACCACAGAAGAAGATGAGGAAGAAGAGAAGAAGAGTGAAGACGGGGGAAAGAAGAGTACAGAAGAAGATCACAGACGAGGAGCGAGGAGGAAGAACAGAAGAACAGAGAAGAAGAAAAGAAGAAAAGAAGCAGGAGAGAGGGTGAGTAGCGCGGGGCAGAGCGAGGGGCTGGGAGGGGGGGTACTTACTGTGAGGTGGGTCTCAGGAACTCAGGAACCTGGAGGAGCTGCAGCGGCAGGGGGAGCGACCTACCCTTGGGTCAAGGGTCGCTACCACTGTCGCGCAGCGGCCGCCATATGAGGTAGGAGGGGGGGAGGGGTCAGGTGGGGGCGAATGGGAGCTGGGGGGCGGGGGCGTGCAGGAGGTCGCGGCGGGAAAGCGCGAGGGAGGGGGGACAGGTAGAGTGAGAAGAGCTGGGGGAGGGGGGTTTAAGGGTGGAGGGGGGTGAGTGTTAGGAGGTTTAGGAGATAAGGGAGAAAGATAGGAGTAGGGTTGAGAAGATAGGGGAGGGGGGTTGTAGAGGTGGGTGAGGGTGAGAGGTAGAGTGAGAGGATAGGAAGATAGGTAATAGAGGGGGTGAGGGAGGGGGTGGAGAGATAGAGAAATAGATAGAGAAAATGGATGGATAGGGAAATCGATAGATAGGGAAATAGATAGAGAGATAGGAAGATAGGAGGAGGTGAAGAGTGAGGGAGTTAGATAGTCGGATAGAGAGATAGAGAGATATGTAGATAGGAGGAGTGAGGGAGGTAGATAGGAAACGGGTTAGATAGGGGAGATAGAGAGGGGGATGCGAGTGGGGGAGGGGGATGAGGCAGGAGCAGGAGGGCAGGCGCGGGGAGAAGAGGACGGAGGAGGCAGAAGAGCCGAAGGCAGAAGACAAGAAGAACAGAAGAACAGAAGAACAGAAGAACAGAAGACCGGAAGGAGAGAAGAAAGGAAGATCAGAAGACCGGAAGGAGAGAAGAAAGGAAGACCGGAAGAACAGAGAAGAACACAGAAGAAGATACAGAAAACGAAGAACAGAGGGCAGAAGTCCACAGAAGAAGATGAGGAAGAAGAGAAGAAGAGTGAAGACGGGGGAAAGAAGAGTACAGAAGAAGAATACAGACAAGGAGGGTGGAGGAAGAACAGAAGAACAGAGAAGAAGAAAAGAAGAAAAGAAGCAGGAGCAGGAGAGAGGGTGAGTAGCGCGGGGCAGAGCGAGGGGCTGGGAGGGGGGGGTACTTACTGTGAGGTGGGTCTCAGGAACTCAGGAACTCAGGAACCTGGAGGAGCTGCAGCGGCAGGGGGAGCGACCTACCCTTGGGTCAAGGGTCGCTACCACTGTCGCGCAGCGGCCGCCATATGAGGTAGGGGGGGGAGGGGTCAGCTGGGTGCGAATGGGAGCTGGGGGGCGGGGGCGTGCAGGAGGTCGCGGCGGAAAAGCGCGAGGGAGGGGGGGACAGGTAGAGTGAGAAGAGCTGGGGGAGGGGGGTTTAAGGGTGGAGGGGGGTGAGTGTTAGGAGGTTTAGGAGATAAGGGAGAAAGATAGGAGTAGGGTTGAGAAGATAGGGGAGGGGGGGTTGTAGAGGTGGGTGAGGGTGAGAGGTAGAGTGAGAGGATAGGAAGATAGGTAATAGAGGGGGTGATGGAGGGGGGGAGAGATAGAGAAATAGATAGAGAAAATGGATAGATAGGGAAATCGATAGATAGGGAAATAGATAGAGAGATAGGAAGATAGGAGGAGGTGGAGAGTGAGGGAGTTAGATAGTGGGATAGAGAGATAGAGAGATAGGTAGATAGGAGGAGTGAGGGAGGTAGATAGTGAATGGGTTAGATAGGGGAGATAGAGAGGGGGATGCGAGTGGGGGGGATGAGGCAGGAGCAGGAGGGCAGGCGCGGGGAGAAGAGGACGGAGGAGGCAGAAGAGCCGAAGGCAGAAGACAAGAAGAACAGAAGAACAGAAGAACAGAAGAACAGAAGAACAGAAGACCGGAAGGAGAGAAGAAAGGAAGATCAGAAGACCGGAAGGAGAGAAGAAAGGAAGACCGGAAGAACACAGAAGAACACAGAAGAACACAGAAGAACACAGAAGAAGATACAGAAAACGAAGAACAGAGGGCAGAAGACCACAGAAGAAGATGAGGAAGAAGAGAAGAAGAGTGAAGACGGGGGAAAGAAGAGTACAGAAGAAGATTACAGACGAGAAGCGAGGAGGAAGAACAGAAGAACAGAGAAGAAGAAAAGAAGAAAAGAAGCAGGAGCAGGAGAGAGGGTGAGTAGCGCGGGGCAGAGCGAGGGGCTGGGAGGGGGGGGGTACTTACTGTGAGGTGGGTCTCAGGAACTCAGGAACCTGAAGGAGCTGCAGCGGCAGGGGGAGCGACCTACCCTTGGGTCAAGGGTCGCTACCACTGTCGCGCAGCGGCCGCCATATGAGGTAGGGGGGGGAAGGGGTCAGGTGGGGCGAATGGGAGCTGGGGGGCGGGGGCGTGCAGAAGGTCGTGGCGGGAAAGAGCGAGGGAGGGGGGGACAGGTAGAGTGAGAAGAGCTGGGGGAGGGGGGTTTAAGGGTGGAGGGGGGTGAGTGTTAGGAGGTTTAGGAGATAAGGGAGAAAGATAGGAGTAGGGTTGAGAAGATAGGGGAGGGGGGTTGTAGAGGTGGGTGAGGGTGAGAGGTAGAGTGAGAGGATAGGAAGATGGGTAATAGAGGGGGTGAGGGGGGAGAGATAGAGAAATAGATAGAGAAAATGGATAGATAGGGAAATCGATAGATAGGGAAATAGATAGAGAGATAGGAAGATAGGAGGAGGTGGAGAGTGAGGGAGTTAGATAGTGGGATAGAGAGATAGAGAGATAGGTAGATAGGAGGAGTGAGGGAGGTAGATAGGGAACGGGTTAGATAGGGGAGATAGAGAGGGCGATGCGAGTGGGGGAGGGGGATGAGGCAGGAGCAGGAGGGCAGGCGCGGGGAGAAGAGGACGGAGGAGGCAGAAGAGCCGAAGGCAGAAGACAAGAAGAACAGAAGAACAGAAGAACAGAAGACCGGAAGGAGAGAAGAAAGGAAGATCAGAAGACCGGAAGGAGAGAAGAAAGGAAGACCGGAAGAACACAGAAGAACACAGAAGAACACAGAAGAAGATACAGAAAACGAAGAACAGAGGGCAGAAGACCACAGAAGAAGATGAGGAAGAAGAGAAGAAGAGTGAAGACGGGGGAAAGAAGAGTACAGAAGAAGATTACAGACGAGGAGCGAGGAGGAAGAACAGAAGAACAGAGAAGAAGAAAAGAAGAAAAGAAGCAGGAGCAGGAGAGAGGGTGAGTAGCGCAGGGCAGAGCGAGGGGCTGGGAGGGGGGGTACTTACTGTGAGGTGGGTCTCAGGAACTCAGGAACCTGAAGGAGCTGCAGCGGCAGGGGGAGCGACCTACCCTTGGGTCAAGGGTCGCTACCACTGTCGCGCAGCGGCCGCCATATGAGGTAGGGGGGGGGAAGGGGTCAGGTGGGGGCGAATGGGAGCTGGGGGGCGGGGCGTGCAGGAGGTCGCGGCGGGAAAGAGCGAGGGAGGGGGGGACAGGTAGAGTGAGAAGAGCTGGGGGAGGGGGGTTTAAGGGTGGAGGGGGGTGAGTGTTAGGAGGTTTAGGAGATAAGGGAGAAAGATAGGAGTAGGGTTGAGAAGATAGGGGAGGGGGGGTTGTAGAGGTGGGTGAGGGTGAGAGGTAGAGTGAGAGGATAGGAAGATGGGTAATAGGGGGTGAGGGGGGAGAGATAGAGAAATAGATAGAGAAAATGGATAGATAGGGAAATCGATAGATAGGGAAATAGATAGAGAGATAGGAAGATAGGAGGAGGTGGAGAGTGAGGGAGTTAGATAGTGGGATAGAGAGATAGAGAGATAGGTAGATAGGAGGAGTGAGGGAGGTAGATAGGGAACGGGTTAGATAGGGGAGATAGAGAGGGGGATGCGAGTGGGGGAGGGGGATGAGGCAGGAGCAGGAGGGCAGGCGCGGGGAGAAGAGGACGGAGGAGGCAGAAGAGCCGAAGGCAGAAGACAAGAAGAACAGAAGAACAGAAGAACAGAAGAACAGAAGAACAGAAGACCGGAAGGAGAGAAGAAAGGAAGATCAGAAGACCGGAAGGAGAGAAGAAAGGAAGACCGGAAGAACACAGAAGAACACAGAAGAACACAGAAGAAGATACAGAAAACGAAGAACAGAGGGCAGAAGACCACAGAAGAAGATGAGGTAGAAGAGAAGAAGAGTGAAGACGGCGGAAAGAAGAGTACAGAAGAAGATTACAGACGAGGAGCGAGGAGGAAGAACAGAAGAACAGAGAAGAAGAAAAGAAGCAGGAGCAGGAGAGAGGGTGAGTAGCGCAGGGCAGAGCGAGGGGCTGGGAGGGGGGGGTACTTACTGTGAGGTGGGTCTCAGGAACTCAGGAACCTGAAGGAGCTGCAGCGGCAGGGGGAGCGACCTACCCTTGGGTCAAGGGTCGCTACCACTGTCGCGCAGCGGGCGCCATATGAGGTAGGGGGGGAGGGGTCAGGTGGGGGCGAATGGGAGCTGGGGGGCGGGGGCGTGCAGGAGGTCGCGGTGGGAAAGCGCGAGGGAGGGGGGGGACAGGTAGAGTGAGAAGAGCTGGGGGAGGGGGGTTTAAGGGTGGAGGGGTGTGAGTGTTAGGAGGTTTAGGAGATAAGGGAGAAAGATAGGAGTAGGGTTGAGAAGATAGGAGAGGGGGGGTTGTAGAGGTGGGTGAGGGTGAGAGGTAGAGTGAGAGGATAGGAAGATAGGTAATAGAGGGGGTGAGGGGGGGAGAGATAGAGAAATAGATAGAGAAAATGGATAGATAGGGAAATCGATAGATAGGGAAATAGATAGAGAGATAGGAAGATAGGAGGAGGTGGAGAGTGAGGGAGTTAGATAGTGGGATAGAGAGATAGAGAGATAGGTAGATAGGAGGAGTGAGGGAGGTAGATAGGGAACGGGTTAGATAGGGGAGATAGAGAGGGGGATGCGAGTGGGGGAGGGGGATGAGGCAGGAGCAGGAGGGCAGGCGCGGGGAGAAGAGGACGGAGGAGGCAGAAGAGCCGAAGGCAGAAGACAAGAAGAACAGAAGAACAGAAGAACAGAAGAACAGAAGGAGAGAAGAAAGGAAGATAAGAAGACCGGAAGGAGAGAAGAAAGGAAGACCGGAAGAACACAGAAGAACACAGAAGAAGATACAGAAAACGAAGAACAGATGGAAGAAGACCACAGAAGAAGATGAGGAAGAAGAGAAGAAGAGTGAAGACGGGGGAAAGAAGAGTACAGAAGAAGATCACAGACGAGGAGCGAGGAGGAAGAACAGAAGAACAGAGAAGAAGAAAAGAAGAAAAGAAGCAGGAGCAGGAGAGAGGGTGAGTAGCGCGGGGCAGAGCGAGGGGCTGGGAGGGGGGGTACTTACTGTGAGGTGGGTCTCAGGAACTCAGGAACCTGGAGGAGCTGCAGCGGCAGGGGGAGCGACCTACCCTTGGGTCAAGGGTCGCTACCACTGTCGCGCAGCGGCCGCCATATGAGGTAGGAGGGGGGGAGGGGTCAGGTGGGGGCGAATAGGAGCTGGGGGGCGGGGGCGTGCAGGAGGTCGCGGCGGGAAAGCGCGAGGGAGGGGGGGACAGGTAGAGTGAGAAGAGCTGGGGGAGGGGGGTTTAAGGGTGGAGGGGGGTGAGTGTTAGGAGGTTTAGGAGATAAGGGAGAAAGATAGGAGTAGGGTTGAGAAGATAGGGGAGGGGGGTTGTAGAGGAGGGTGAGGGTGAGAGGTAGAGTGAGAGGATAGGAAGATAGGTAATAGAGGGGGTGAGGGAGGGGGTGGAGAGATAGAGAAATAGATAGAGAAAATGGATAGATAGGGAAATCGATAGATAGGGAAATAGATAGAGAGATAGGAAGATAGGAGGAGGTGAAGAGTGAGGGAGTTAGATAGTCGGATAGAGAGATAGAGAGATATGTAGATAGGAGGAGTGAGGGAGGTAGATAGGAAACGGGTTAGATAGGGGAGATAGAGAGGGGGATGCGAGTGGGGGAGGGGGATGAGGCAGGAGCAGGAGGGCAGGCGCGGGGAGAAGAGGACGGAGGAGGCAGAAGAGCCGAAGGCAGAAGACAAGAAGAACAGAAGAACAGAAGAACAGAAGAACAGAAGACCGGAAGGAGAGAAGAAAGGAAGATCAGAAGACCGGAAGGAGAGAAGAAAGGAAGACCGGAAGAACACAGAAGAACACAGAAGAAGATACAGAAAACGAAGAACAGAGGGCAGAAGACCACAGAAGAAGATGAGGAAGAAGAGAAGAAGAGTGAAGACGTGGGAAAGAAGAGTACAGAAGAAGAATACAGACAAGGAGCGAGGAGGAAGAACAGAAGAACAGAGAAGAAGAAAAGAAGAAAAGAAGCAGGAGAGAGGGTGAGTAGCGCGGGGCAGAGCGAGGGGCTGGGAGGGGGGGGGGTACTTACTGTGAGGTGGGTCTCAGGAACTCAGGAACTCAGGAACCTGGAGGAGCTGCAGCGGCAGGGGGAGCAACCTACCCTTGGGTCAAGGGTCGCTACCACTGTCGCGCAGCGGCCGCCATATGAGGTAGGGGGGGGGAGGGGTCAGCTGGGTGCGAATGGGAGCTGGGGGGCGGGGGCGTGCAGGAGGTCGCGGCGGAAAAGCGCGAGGGAGGGGGGGACAGGTAGAGTGAGAAGAGCTGGGGGAGGGGGGTTTAAGGGTGGAGGGGGGTGAGTGTCAGGAGGTTTAGGAGATAAGGGAGAAAGATAGGAGTAGGGTTGAGAAGATAGGGGAGGGGGGGTTGTAGAGGTGGGTGAGAGGTAGAGTGAGAGGATAGGAAGATAGGTAATAGAGGGGGTGATGGAGGGGGGGAGAGATAGAGAAATAGATAGAGAAAATGGATAGATAGGGAAATCGATAGATAGGGAAATAGATAGAGAGATAGGAAGATAGGAGGAGGTGGAGAGTGAGGGAGTTAGATAGTGGGATAGAGAGATAGAGAGATAGGTAGATAGGAGGAGTGAGGGAGGTAGATAGTGAATGGGTTAGATAGGGGAGCTAGGGAGGGGGATGCGAGTGGGGGGGATGAGGCAGGAGCAGGAGGGCAGGCGCGGGGAGAAGAGGACGGAGGAGGCAGAAGAGCCGAAGGCAGAAGACAAGAAGAACAGAAGAACAGAAGAACAGAAGAACAGAAGACCGGAAGGAGAGAAGAAAGGAAGATCAGAAGACCGGAAGGAGAGAAGAAAGGAAGACCGGAAGAACACAGAAGAACACAGAAGAACACAGAAGAACACAGAAGAAGATACAGAAAACGAAGAACAGAGGGCAGAAGACCACAGAAGAAGATGAGGAAGAAGAGAAGAAGAGTGAAGACGGTGAAGAACCAGAACCTTATGGGCCTGGCGGCGCAGGGTACGCCTGAAATCTCCTTGGATTCACCTGCCTCAACTAACAGAGACACGGGACACTCTGTCAGGCGTAAAAGATCAGATTTTATTAGCTGCAGCTAGTACAGTTGTCCAAGAAGTACACAAGGTATGTTCTCAGGAGACTGCCACTTTACTTTGTGGCGCACAATCTTATATACCGTATAAAAACCATTTATTAACTACATACACTCCCAGAACACATAGAAAGGAGCCAGTAAGAATAATGTAAAGATAGAACAGAGCCAATAGAAATGTCGGAAAACAAGACAGCACCAATAGAAGGAATTGGAAAACAAAGTATCAAGTGACTTAAGGTTGCCTCCCCTCCAGCTGTGTTTGTCACCCCTCCCTTGAACTAATTCATTAACCGATCCACAACGAAGTTGCATGTGGTGCGATAAGTTTGTGTGCGTTTGGAGGACAGTTGTGAAATGAGAGATTACTAGCAAAGGACAGCGAAGGCCAGACGATAAGATAAGATCGGCGGAGAATAGTGTGAGCCTACAGATAGTTGAAACAAGGATTAGAAAACCAGACAGGGATTAGTGTACTCGGTCAGACCTTAATACCAGCCTTGTAAAGATAGAGGCAGAAGGCTGTTTTGAACACCATGTTGCAGAATAAGAGAAAAGGCAGAATGGACTTCGTTCGCTGTGCTGCCTGAGTGAAGGCAACATAAAATGGCGGCGGGCCACAAAATGGCGGGTCGATACGATCGTATTAAAAATCGAATTTCCTCAGACCCTCCTTTTGCCAGAACTCAGGCAAGATACACAAACTCATGTTAATCTGAGTCGATGTCTATGGCCATGAGGTCATCAAGCTGTTGCTGTACCATCATTTTGATATTCTCTGCTCTTTGTGACTTGGGTTTGGGAATACATGCAGTAGCACATAGGTTGCAGATGGCAGGACCGCAGTGCATACAAAGACAACAAGAGAATATAAAAGCTAAAATTACTCCAAAGAATGTCAATACCTTCCAACCCCATTTGGACAGTAATCCCCAAAACCACTCTGAAAAGGACCAATCTCCTTCGTCCTGATGAATCGACTCGGAGATTATGTGTAACTTAGAGATAGCTTGGTATACTGTCGGAGCGTCATTAGGTATGAAAATACAGCAACTTGATCCGATCAATTTGCATACTCCACCACGGTCCGCAAGAACAAAGTCTAAGGCAACACGGTTCTGCAAGGTCATAAGACGATCAGCCTGTAGTTCAGCTGTAATGTTACTTAAAGCTCCTACAGTGATGTCTATGGTGGTTTCTACGACACGAACCAATTGCCTTATATTTCTGCTGTTGGCCATTGGACCCCAGAAGGGAAGAAATCCTTTGAGGAAATCTCCTCCCTCTTGTCCTGCTGTGTCTTTCGAATCCACAATCCCTCTGCCATATCTATTTTTATGATGGTTCGCAGGAGCGGTGTATGTAGGGGGAAGAAGAAAGGCTATATAACAAGTACCAGAGAAATCAGCTGGCAACCATGTATAAGCCCTATCGTGGCAAACGAAGTATGTACCTTGAGATGGTACTAACGGCAGTGAATTCAGGGCTGAATAAACATATGTATGGGAACATAAACTTTCTCTTTGTCCGGTGTTTGGAGTTCTACCATTTATTTGCAGACAGAAATTTCCTTGTTGGGGTATGACCCGTATCGGAGGAGATTTTCCTTGCTCAACCTTATCATTGAGGCTGGAAATGTAATTAGTTATGTTCCAATTGGTATATGCTTTTCTTTCATCTATGGAAGCTTCACTTTTTTCCATGATTTTAGCCATAGCTACCATTCCCTTTATCAATAAATTATGACTGAAATCTGAACCAACACTATGTGAACTGACAGGTTGTTTAATTTTACTTTGATATGCATTATTGAAAATGACAAAATAAGCCCAAGCGGAACCTTCATAGGAGAATGGAAGAACTAAATATGGCATTCCTTTTTCTACCGTATGTGGTATGAGTCCACACACCCAACAGTCAGTTGTATTGATCACTAACTGATGTTGATGTAACAACTGGACGAAGGAATTGTTAAAGTATTCAGTTCTTCTGATGAGTTCATGCTGGGGAAGAGTGTGAAATAGGTGCGGAGAGATAGTAGAAGAAGATGTAGAGGTAGGAGAAGAGACAACTTTTTGCTGCAGAGTAATAATGATCCAGTTTACAGATGCCAAAAGAATACACGACAATATAATGACGCATAGAGCAATACTACAACGACTACATATTTCTTTACAATTATTCTTTACATTTTTACTTTCTCTTTTATCTAATGTAGCCTCCATCTTTCTAAGTGGATGCTCACGGCAATCTTCCTCAATCACTGTAGTCACGATTATCTACCGTCCTATGACACTGTGAGGTCCTGCAGGCCTATTGCCACTTACTCAGGTCGTAACTACGACTCCTACCGTGACCCTGCAACCGGGATAGAGTACTACATAGGAGAGAAATTTACAAGTTCTTTGGTCTTGGTCTCAAATTATAGCGTTCCTGTCCAGAGGCAGTCTGGTTTTGAAACAATGTTCCTGGATTTGTCGTGTTCAAGCGACGATGCGATGGTATTGCTTCTTGAAGGATGTCGTCGTCCTCTTTCTCAGAAAGTGTTCCAATTAGACGCGCATCACTGAATGGTACAAATTGCGGAACTTTCTCACTTTCAGAGTCACTGATGCCTCTACGGACCCACTGATCGAAAGGCAAGGGCAAAGGCACTTTCTTGCAGTGCACAGCATGCACCCAGTTTTTCTTTCCTTCGACTTTAACTGCTGTTCTTGTGGTCAAAAGAACCAGGCGTGGCTCTCTCCATCTGGGCTCCAAATTTCTCTGTCGTTGGAAATTTTTTGTGCAGACCCAGTCACCTGGTCGGATGGAATGACCTGGGTCTGTGGAAGCCTCTGGTAGAGCACTCTGAACCTGTTGATGAAGAACACGCAATTTAGTTGTAAGGTCATGCAAGTAGTCAATCAACATCGGGTATGGCAAGTCTGAGTATTTCTTAGGGCGAGGAACTCCCCATACATTAGCTGGGCGACCAAATATCACTTCGTAAGGGCTAAGCCCCAAACGAGAGTGTACTGCTGTTCTGGTGGACAGAAGAGCCAATGGTAAAGCATCAGGCCAATTAAGTCCTGTGCTAGCTTGCACCTTAGCAATTTTAAGCTTCAAGGTTCCATTGTAGCATTCTACTAAACCAGCCGACTGTGGGTGATTCGCCGCGTGGAACTTCTGTTTTATGCCAAGACCTGCACAAACTTTTTGCATGACTTGACCCACAAATTCGCTCCCATTGTCACTCCAGACAATGCGCGGCAAACCAAACCTAGGGAAGAATTCTTTCAAAAGTATTTTGGCAGTTGATAAAGCAGTATTGTCCTTCAGAGGGTAGGCTTCTACCCATCTAGAAAAAGCACATACTACCACCAGAACATATTTGAGGTTGTTGCATCGTTCCATGTGAATATAATCGATCTGCAACACCTCAAATGGATATGTTGGAGGAGCAAAATGACCTGCTGGAGTTGGGGTTCCCTTTCCCGGATTGTACATCAAGCAAACAATACAATGTTTTACTACATTATTTGCACACTTTGGGATCCCCTCATTTTGCCACACTGGAGCCAGAAGTTTACATATTCCTTTTGCACTTAGGTGAGCTGGACCATGTGCCATAGTAACTACAGGTAGTACATAAGCATCTGGTAACAGCCAACGTTGATGTTCTGATAATTCAACCCAACATCCCATCTCATCTAACATTCCTGTACTTTCCTTCCACTTTCTCAACTCATTCTCCGTAGTCTCTCCTTGAATTGATTTCACACTCTCTACTGTATCTTCACACATTCCCTTTTCTCTTACGCAGTTTGCGGGACCTGCAACATACATTCGACTTGTGTTGTCTCTGGCTGTCTTTTTCGCTACCTCATCTGCAAATGCATTTCCTCGACCAACATCGTCCACAATCTTTTTGTGTGCACTACACTTCACGATTGCTATCTGAGTAGGCATTGTAAGTGACTCAAGAAGTTCAGTCACTAATTGACCATGTTGTATCTTAGTACCATGGGAAGAAAAGAATCCTCTTTCCTTCCATAAACGCCCAAAGTTAAACGCTACACCAAAAGCGTATTGGCTATCAGTGTACTCGTTTACTCTTTTTCCTTTGGATAACACACACGCTCTAGTTAAGGCTATCAATTCAGCTGCCTGAGCTGAATTATGTCTAATGCGTGCTGTCTCCACAATCGTATGCAAAGTAGTAATAGCGTAGGCTGAAACTGTATCTCCATTCGGGAGCTTGAAACAAGAACCATCTACCCATAGTGTTCCATCTGGATTCACTAATGGCGTGTCTTTTAGGTCAATTCTACCCTTAGTCTCTTCTTCAGTACGGAGAAAACAATCATGCTGTTCAGAGACATCTCTCTCTTCTGGAAGAGGCAACAAAGTAGCTGGATTCAGGGTATTACATCGTTTGATGTGTATGTGACTAGCCAAAAGCGTCAGCTCATATCCGGACAACCGAGCACTCGTAAGATGCTGCGTTTTTGTCCTATTTAGTAAAGTATCCACTGCATGTGGCACCATAACAATGAGAGTATTATCTAGCACTACTCCAGCAGACTGTCGAATAGAAATTGCTGCTGCCGCTGTCGCCTTAAGACAACTAGGCAATGCTTTAGCTACTGGATCTAACGTAGCTGAGAAATATGCGCATGGTCGCTGTTGATCTCCAAAACGCTGCGTTAAGACTGACAATGCACAACCCTCTCTTTCGTGGACATAGAGCGTAAAGGGCTTACTGTAATCAGGAGTACCCAATACAGGAGCAGAACACAAAGCAATACGCAAATCAGTAAAACTCTTCTGACACTCGTCAGTCCACGGAAGAGGCTGAGGCGTATCTTTTAAAGTTAGCGCCAACAGCGGTTTAGCCAATAAAGAGAAACTCGGAATCCACTGTCTACAATAAGAAGTAATGCCCAAAAAGGCACGTACCTCTCTTTGTGTGGATGGCACTGACATTTGTGCAATTGCCTGAATTCGTTCGGGGGTCAATCGTCGTCCCTCCTTTGACAAGAGATGACCCAAATAAGTCACCTTGCGACAGACATATTGTAATTTAGAAGGAGAAACCTTGTGATTCAGATCAAACAAATGACGCAACAGTGCAACGGTCACGTTTTTGCAAATCTCCTCTGAATCAGCTGCAGCTAATAAGTCATCCATGTACTGAATGAGAGCGGCACCGGACGGTAAGGAAAAGGCATCAAGATGACATTTTAGAGCTTGACTGTAAATAGAGGGACTTTCACAATAACCTTGAGGTGCGCGTTTAAACCGGAAGCTTCGGCCTCCGAGGGAAAAACCAAAAATATCTCTACTCTCTTCGGCGATGGGAATACTAAAGAAAGCATTCTTTAAATCAATAACTGAAAACCAAGTCGCTGTAGAAGGTATCATCGTCAACAGAGCAGTGATATCTGGGACTACAGGAAACTGCGGTACGACAATCTTGTTTACCTCCCGAAGATCAATTACAAAACGATAAACAGGAGGCTGAGAAGGATCAGTGCGTTTAAGAACCGGAAGAAAAGGACTGTTACATGTATTTCCTCTCGTTTCCTCAACCACACCCTTCTGAATCAAATCATGGACAATTTCCAGAAGTGCTTTCTCACCTTCAGTAGAGATTCTGTATTGCGGAATACGTGGCATTTCAGCATTGGGCTTAAGAGTAACAACATAAGGTGGGATCTCAAGACAACCAACGTCATTCGGACCCGTAGCCCAAAGCGTTTCGGGAAGAGAAAGCAATTCAGATGGGAATTGATCTTTTGATAAGTACATTGGACTAGTCATTTTCTGTCCTAGAGTGAGGTATACACCAGAAGGTGAACAATATATCGTAGCATGCATTCTTTTTAATAGATCTAAACCCAACAGATTTTCACCACAACCATTCGTCAGAAGAAGCGGAGCTTCTAAATCATAAGGGCCTATTGAAACAGGCAAAGGGCAAGAAACTGGATTGCGAACAGGGGCGCCAGAAAATCCTACAGATACATTCGTTAAGCCAGACAAAGGTGCGCCAGGGAGTTTAGAATGAATGAAAGAGCTTCTCATGGCACCAGTATCTAAAAGAAATGGCTCTGAAACACCCATTGTAGTGACATTAACATAAGGTCCATTCTGATCCACTGGAATTGACGTAACCCCCTTACTTTGTCCATGGCTGTCCTATTCAAAATGAAGACTTTCATTCCCTCCTTCAATATACTGATCCTCACTGTAATACTGTGTAGACCTAACATTTTGCTGGTCAAAGTAATTTCCGGAATTTGGAGGAACAAAAGAACGCTGCTCTTGGGTTAACACACCTCGACCTCTACCTCTATTTGCTGACTGAGGACCACCACGACCTCGTGAAGCAGATGTTGCTCCATTACGCTGCAACAATGCCGGACAACTGTTCTTAAAATGACCTTCCTCCCTACAATAAGCACATTGATTGGGACCTAGCAAAGGTCTTGAAATGAATGGTTCAGGCTTTTGATACAACCTCTGAAACTCCGGAGGCTGTTGAAACTGAGGCTGAACATAACGAGGAGGATAAGCCTGTTGCAAGAGAACTTTAGTTTTTAATTCTTTCGTCTTTTTCTCTTGTTTTTCCCTTTCTTCTTTGTCTCTATTTTCATAATATTGTGCAGTAGCCAATATCTGGGCGGAAGAAGAAACTGCCCATGAACTCTCGGAGTCTTTTAGCTTGTGTGATAGTTCAGGAAGCAAGTTATATACGAACTTATCCACAAATAATCGCTGTCCCCCTTCTGTAGCCATATCTTGACCGCTGTGATCAATGAATGTCTCCTCGAATCGGGTAAAGAAATCGGAAACACTTTCATCTTTCTTTTGTTTACATGCTGCTAGCTTATCCCAATTAACTCTCAAAGCAGGCATCATTGTTTTCATTAATGTAATAATCCTACCAGGGAGTTCTGAGATCAAAGCGTCGGGCTTTGCACCACCTACTTGACCTCTATCTGCGGCAATAATAGCGTTCCAATCGCCGCCTAATTCTTGAGCGTGATCCTCTCTACGAATTTTAGCCCATATTGTCTGTGGAACTACATTTCCCATCAACATGTCAATATCTGCTAGATTCATAGTACATGCATCAACTGTTTGCGACAACTCTTTATAGTAACCAGCAGGATTTTTGCGTGAATCTGGTAGTGACTGTTTAAGTGCTAAAACTTCAGACCTTTTCCAGGGGACATGTATCCATATGCGCTGAAAATGCGCAGGAATAGCTGGATTAGCACCTGCTGCTGCAACTTCTTCCTTCCATATTGGAGAAACCTCTCTCATGGGATAGTTTTTCAGTGCTGTCCTAACTGATGGATCAGAATCAGGAAAAGTCTGTGAGAACAATAGGGATCTGAAAGAAATAAGTGTTCTGACAGCGTTTTCAACCTTAGGACCCACAATAAGTCCTTTGTCAAAGTCAGCCTGAACATCTAACAGATCCTGTGGGACCGAACCCAAATTCATATCCTCCCATTCTTTAGCGAGAGTATCGCACATAACTTTAAAAACATATCTCTGCGTAGGTGCATTCCATTGCAGAAAGGTGGACATAATATCAGACGTACTATATTGAGGACCCTTCTTGATCCATCTATAAGCAAGTGAGTCCAATTTTTCTCGCTCTTCGGAGTCTGGGAATTGACTACGAGACTGTCTTCGAGAAAAAGCTGGAGACACATTTAAAGCTTCAAAGAAAGGTGATAAGAGACCAGAGACAGTATCTGCAAATTGCTTACGCATAGATGGAGAATTTGACATAAGGATAGGGGACAAGGTATTAGGTGAATTAACTAAAGGAGCATTAGGAATTGCCAAAGGAGCAGAAGGCAAAGGAGTTAAAGGCAAAGCTGGCATAGGCAATACTTGAGGAGGCAAATGTGGAAAAGCTGGAGCAGGCGGAAGCACAACTGGCGGCTGAACAGGCTGTAACATCGGGGGTGCATTAGCACCTTGTACATAGGGCGGAGGCAATTTCAATAAGTGGGACATTAAGGAATCTTCCTCAAAATCTTTTCTCTTATCAAGGGAAGAGATAGGCAACGTCGGATAGCATTTATCTATTGCCATTCGATGCTGTCTGTCTGAAATTTCCATTGCATTATCTATTTCATCATCTTTGAATTGCTGAGCAGCCTGTATAATCGTCATTCCCTGTGTTTTCCTATCTCGTTTCGCTTGTTTAATTTCTCTCTGTTTGGCTTCCTTACGCCAAAGGCGAAAAGAGTCAAACATTGCCGGCCGGGCTTTTCTTTTAAATAACGTTGCTTCTAAATTATCTACCACATCAGTTTCGAAACTACCATTTTCTGGCCATTTTAAAACACCATCTTTCTTTGTATATCGGGTCCATGTCTTATTAAAGGCAATAGGACCAACACCATGTTTAGAATAGAGCTCATATGTGGGAGTTCCAACCGAAGGATTCGGACAGGAGTCCTCAAGCTGGGAGTCCCTATTACAACCAAAGCAACAAAGTTTTCCAAACTTAGTCAGACCAGACATCTCACGATTTTTACTGGCTGTTCACAAACATCAAGGGGGTAAAACTTTCAGTTTACACAGCACAAATGCACTTACCCCTCGGCTTTGGCCACTGCAATGGCCAAATCTAAGGACCTAAGGACAAAACAAAGACCAAAATTTGTGGGCGCGACCCACCAAATACTTAACTAAGGATGTCTTCTTACACCAACAGAGGCCCGTCTATCGTCTCGCTTTACCATACATCATCAAAGAAAGGGCCAAGGCAGGGCGGCAGTCAGGGCAGCAGTCGTCAGTAGCCGTCAGGAAGGAGTAACCGCGCTGAAAAAGACCTTCGGACCACTTCGACATACAGGGGTCGCTTGACGTGGCTCGCGATTCCTCCAGAATTTTCTTGCGGGGTTCCTCACGACCTTCAGGCAGAACCGGTACCGCTGAAGCCGCCCCACGTTGGGCGCCAGTTGAAGAACCAGAACCTTATGGGCCTGGCGGCGCAGGGTACGCCTGAAATCTCCTTGGATTCACCTGCCTCAACTAACAGAGACACGGGACACTCTGTCAGGCGTAAAAGATCAGATTTTATTAGCTGCAGCTAGTACAGTTGTCCAAGAAGTACACAAGGTATGTTCTCAGGAGACTGCCACTTTACTTTGTGGCGCACAATCTTATATACCGTATAAAAACCATTTATTAACTACATACACTCCCAGAACACATAGAAAGGAGCCAGTAAGAATAATGTAAAGATAGAACAGAGCCAATAGAAATGTCGGAAAACAAGACAGCACCAATAGAAGGAATTGGAAAACAAAGTATCAAGTGACTTAAGGTTGCCTCCCCTCCAGCTGTGTTTGTCACCCCTCCCTTGAACTAATTCATTAACCGATCCACAACGAAGTTGCATGTGGTGCGATAAGTTTGTGTGCGTTTGGAGGACAGTTGTGAAATGAGAGATTACTAGCAAAGGACAGCGAAGGCCAGACGATAAGATAAGATCGGCGGAGAATAGTGTGAGCCTACAGATAGTTGAAACAAGGATTAGAAAACCAGACAGGGATTAGTGTACTCGGTCAGACCTTAATACCAGCCTTGTAAAGATAGAGGCAGAAGGCTGTTTTGAACACCATGTTGCAGAATAAGAGAAAAGGCAGAATGGACTTCGTTCGCTGTGCTGCCTGAGTGAAGGCAACATAAAATGGCGGCGGGCCACAAAATGGCGGGTCGATACGATCGTATTAAAAATCGAATTTCCTCAACGGGGGAAAGAAGAGTACAGAAGAAGATTACAGACGAGGAGCGAGGAGGAAGAACAGAAGAACAGAGAAGAAGAAAAGAAGAAAAGAAGCAGGAGCAGGAGAGAGGGTGAGTAGCGCGGGGCAGAGCGAGGGGCTGGGAGGGGGGGGTACTTACTGTGAGGTGGGTCTCAGGAACTCAGGAACCTGAAGGAGCTGCAGCGGCAGGGGGAGCGACCTACCCTTGGGTCAAGGGTCGCTACCACTGTCGCGCAGCGGCCGCCATATGAGGTGGGGGGGGAAGGGGTCAGGTGGGGGCGAATGGGAGCTGGGGGGTGGGGGCGTGCAGGAGGTCGCGGCGGGAAAGAGCGAGGGAGGGGGGGACAGGTAGAGTGAGAAGAGCTGGGGGAGGGGGGTTTAAGGGTGGAGGGGGGTGAGTGTTAGGAGGTTTAGGAGATAAGGGAGAAAGATAGGAGTAGGGTTGAGAAGATAGGGGAGGGGGGGTTGTAGAGGTGGGTGAGGGTGAGAGGTAGAATGAGAGGATAGGAAGATGGGTAATAGAGGGGGTGAGGGGGGAGAGATAGAGAAATAGATAGAGAAAATGGATAGATAGGGAAATCGATAGATAGGGAAATAGATAGAGAGATAGGAAGATAGGAGGAGGTGGAGAGTGAGGGAGTTAGATAGTGGGATAGAGAGATAGAGAGATAGGTAGATAGGAGGAGTGAGGGAGGTAGATAGGGAACGGGTTAGATAGGGGAGATAGAGAGGGGGATGCGAGTGGGGGAGGGGGATGAGGCAGGAGCAGGAGGGCAGGCGCGGGGAGAAGAGGACGGAGGAGGCAGAAGAGCCGAAGGCAGAAGACAAGAAGAACAGAAGAACAGAAGAACAGAACAGCGGAAGGAGAGAAGAAAGGAAGATCAGAAGACCGGAAGGAGAGAAGAAAGGAAGACCGGAAGAACACAGAAGAACACAGAAGAACACAGAAGAACACAGAAGAACACAGAAGAAGATACAGAAAACGAAGAACAGAGGGCAGAAGACCACAGAAGAAGATGAGGAAGAAGAGAAGAAGAGTGAAGACGGGGGAAAGAAGAGTACAGAAGAAGATTACAGACGAGGAGCGAGGAGGAAGAACAGAAGAACAGAGAAGAAGAAAAGAAGCAGGAGCAGGAGAGAGGGTGAGTAGCGCAGGGCAGAGCGAGGGGCTGGGAGGGGGGGGGTACTTACTGTGAGGTGGGTCTCAGGAACTCAGGAACCTGAAGGAGCTGCAGCGGCAGGGGGAGCGACCTACCCTTGGGTCAAGGGTCGCTACCACTGTCGCGCAGCGGCCGCCATATGAGGTAGGGGGGGGAGGGGTCAGGTGGGGCGAATGGGAGCTGGGGGGCGGGGGCGTGCAGGAGGTCGCGGCGGGAAAGCGCGAGGGATGGGGGGACAGGTAGAGTGAGAAGAGCTGGGGGAGGGGGGGTTTAAAGGTGGAGGGGTGTGAGTGTTAGAAGGGTTTAGGAGATAAGGGAGAAAGATAGGAGTAGGGTTGAGAAGATAGGAGAGGGGGGGTTGTAGAGGTGGGTGAGGGTGAGAGGTAGAGTGAGAGGATAGGAAGATAGGTAATAGAGGGGGTGAGGGGGGAGAGATAGAGAAATAGATAGAGAAAATGGATAGATAGGGAAATCGATAGATAGGGAAATATATAGAGAGATAGGAAGATAGGAGGAGGTGGAGAGTGAGGGAGTTAGATAGTGGGATAGAGAGATAGAGAGATAGGTAGATAGGAGGAGTGAGGGAGGTAGATAGGGAACGGGTTAGATAGGGGAGATAGAGAGGGGGATGCGAGTGGGGGAGGGGGATGAGGCAGGAGCAGGAGGGCAGGCACGGGGAGAAGAGGACGGAGGAGGCAGAAGAGCCGAAGGCAGAAGACAAAAAGAACAGAAGAACAGAAGAACAGAAGAACAGAAGACCGGAAGGAGAGAAGAAAGGAAGATCAGAAGACCGGAAGGAGAGAAGAAAGGGAGCCCGGAAGAACACAGAAGAACACAGAAGAACACAGAAGAAGATACAGAAAACGAAGAACAGAGGGCAGAAGAGCACAGAAGAAGATGAGGAAGAAGAGAAGAAGAGTGAAGACGGGGGAAAGAAGAGTACAGAAGAAGATTACAGACAAGGAGCGAGGAGGAAGAACAGAAGAACAGAGAAGAAGAAAAGAAGAAAAGAAGCAGGAGCAGGAGAGAGGGTGAGTAGCGCGGGGCAGAGCGAGGGGCTGGGAGGGGGGGGGTACTTACTGTGAGGTGGGTCTCAGGAACTCAGGAACTCAGGAACCTGGAGGAGCTGCAGCGGCAGGGGGAGCGACCTACCCTTGGGTCAAGGCTATTGACCCCAGTGAGGAATCCCAGGACCAGGGCAGAGGAATGCTACAATGAGGCCCATGGGCGGACTAGGAGGGTGATCGATCGCACCTTCGGCCTCCTGAAGTCCAGGTTCAGGTGCCTCCATATGACAGGTGGTTCCCTATTCTACTCACCAAGGAAGGTGTGCCAGATCATCATTGCCTGCTGTA
The DNA here is from genome assembly GCF_031143425.1 of Pleurodeles waltl. Taxonomy (NCBI): domain Eukaryota; kingdom Metazoa; phylum Chordata; class Amphibia; order Caudata; family Salamandridae; genus Pleurodeles; species Pleurodeles waltl. The sequence goes on along the minus strand of NC_090448.1, from coordinate 1,026,747,642 downwards.
TACTGCCCAATCTTGCTTTGCGACGCCAGTTGCCTTTTCTGCAGGAGGATGGTCCAGATGACGGTGTTGTGGCAGCTGTGGAGCCTGTGGACAGTGATGAGGAGGAAGCAGAGGAAGAAGACAGTGATAACAGGGACTGTGTCATACAGCAATATTTCCAGTGACACACAGGTGAGAACAATTTGTTTACTATTATATTTACGTTCAAACTTCTACCTCTATCCTGTCTGTCAATTTGAAGCAGTATTTGCTAACTGAGTGGTACATTTCCATTACGGTTTCACAGGTGTGGTTATCAACTTGTGTCATCTGCTTGCATCCTTCATGGGCTTGTGATGTGTTACATAGGTATGTTGACATTACATTTTCGAACTGATTTTTTCATTGTCATAGATAATGTACATTTACAAAATCACAGACTGACTCCAGATTGTTTTGTGGTTCAAGGGTGTTTATTGAAGTGCTAATTATTGGAGGGGGTGGCAAAATGGTGATGGGTGATGGTGGAGGAATGTCCATGGCAGATTCCAGTCTATTAGTCTCACAGGTGCACTGCCCATATGGGCATAGGAAGTGGAGCTGGGGCAGTTCCAATCTGGACAGGGTAACAAAGTGAGACAATGGGATGACAATCAGGGTGGGTTCATTTCCTGGCGGGGGTCTTGCCATCTTGCTCTGTCCTGTTCCTGGATCTCAGGGACCGCTTGCGGAGTGGTTCTCCATCTGCAGGGGGTGGGGTGCTGGTGTGGTGGTCCAGTGGCGGGCGTCCTGTCCACTAGCGCTGTTGGAGGTGGTGGGCAGTTCATCGTCCAGGCTAGTGTCAGGGCCCCCTTGGAGTGCCACGGTGTCTCTCATGGTGTTCTGTATGTCCTTCAGCACCCCTACAATGGTGCCCAGGGCGGAGCTGATGGTTCTGAGCTCCTCCCTGAACCCCAAATACTGTTCGTCCTGCAGGTGCTGGGTCTCCTGAAACTTGGCCAGGACCGTCGCCATCGTCTCGTGGGAGTGGTGGTAGGCTCCCATGATGGAGGAGAGGGCCTCGTGGAGAGTGGGTTCCCTGGGCCTGTCCGCCCCCTGTCGCACAGCAACCCTCCCAGTTCCCCTGTGTTCCTGTGCCTCCGTCCCCTGGACTGTGTGCCCACTGCCCCCAGGTCCCTGTTGTTGTTGGGGTGGTGGGTTATCCTGGGTTCCCTCTAGTGGTGGACACACAGCTGATTGACGTGTCCTGGGTACGGAGGTATGGGCCCGCTGGGTGGGTGTTGTGCTGGTGTTACCAGAGGGTGGAAGGTCTGTGGTGGGCTGTGCCTGTGCGAGGGGAACCGACTGTCCCGAGGCCCACGATGGTCCGGGCTGGTCATCTGGATCCAGTTGGCCAGAGCTGCTGTCATCACTGTGGGCCTCTTCTGTGGGTGGGGTGGAGATGTCTGGACCTTCCTGTCTGGTGACGTTAGGTAGGGGTCCTGCAGGGGTGTAAAAGCATGATTATTGCATCTGTGTGTGTCATGGTGTGCAATAGGTGGGTGAGCGTTTACCCCAGTGCTAGCATTCCTGTGTGGGGGCTTGTGTGATGATGGTTTAGGGGTTGTTATGGGTATGTGCAGTGGGCATGCTTTATTGAGGGATGTCCATGCTTTGTTGTGCAATGTAGGGCTTGGTGTTGGGATGGGTGGTTTGTGTTATTAGTACATTAGTGAGGAGTTGGAGTGTTGGGCGGGTGAGGGTGGGGGTGTGTGATAGCATGCAGGTAGGGTGGGGGATATGATAGATAAGATTAGACTTACCAGTGTCCATTCCTCCACCAACTCCTCCGAGGCCCTCTGGATGCATAATGGTCAAGACCTGCTCCTCCCATGTTGTTCGTTGTGGGTGAGGAGGTGGGGGTCCGCCGCCAGTCCGCTGAATCGCGATGTTGTGCCTGGAGACCACTGAACGCACCTTCCCCCGTAGGTCGTTCCACCTCTTCCTGATGTCCTCCCGATTTCTTGGGTGCTGTCCCACTGCATTGACCCTGTCGGCGATTCTCCGCCATAGCTCCATCTTCCTAGCTATAGAGGTGTGCTGCACCTGTGATCCAAATAGCTGTGGCTCTACCCGTACGATTTCCTCCACCATAACCCTGAGCTCCTCCTCCGAAAACCTGGGGTGTCTTTGGCATGCCATGGGGTGGTGTAGGTGATGTGTGTGGTGATGTGTAGTGGTGTGTGGTATTTTGTGCGTGGATGTTGTGTGGGTGATGGTGTTGTGTGCCTCTGTGTGGTGGGGTTGCCTATTGCTGTGCTATCTCAATGTCGCCTTCGTCTCTAATTTTTGGTCGATGGGGTTTGTGGGTGATGTGGGTGTGTGTTTTATATTGTGTTTGGTGTGTGGGAGTGGTGTTTGTATGTGTATCAAGTGTGTGTATTTGGAATTGTCCAATGTGGCGGTGTTTTGTACATGTGTGTGTATTTTGAACGCGGCGGTGTGTACCGCCAATGGAATACCGCGGTAGAAAGACCGCCGCGTGGATTCGTGTGCCTGATAGCATGGGCGTGTTTCTGTTGGCCTGACGGTGGAGGATTTGTTTTCGCCAGTTTATCACTGACCTTTGGTGTGGCAGACTTGTGTGGGTGTCTGACTTTCGGCGGATTCTGAGATGTGGGTCATAATAGCTGTGGCGGAATTCCGCGGCCGCGGCGGTGCATTGGCGGTCTTCTGCACGGCGGTAAGCGGCTTTTACCGCCAATGTTGTAATGACCCCCTATGTCTTTTGAATCAAGTGCTCCCTGTGCCTTGTTCACCTCTGAGATAAGATATGTAAAACCTAATTTGTCATTTTCGTTCCAGAAAGCAATCCAACACAATGTTTCTATAGCCTCAGCTATGATGAGCATACCTTATAACGAATAAACATAATGTGTGCTTCTCTATACTGACTAGCCATTTTTACTTCGAAAGTTTTCAGCCTCAATAAGTGCATTGTCTATTCCACATCCACTGAGATAGCTTCCTGCACACTGGAACTCAACTTGTCATTTAGAAAACGCCCATCACTGGAAAAAGATCATCAAGTTCTACTGAAGAAGTTTAGCGCTGACTAGCGCCATTTCTCTATCTACCCGGGCGTCATAGTAATACTATAACTCTGGGTGGTGCTAAGATTAGTTTAGAGTCATTTTTCCTGACGCTAACCATTGAGCCTTGTCATAAGGCAAAATGACTCTAACGCAGGAAAAATGACTATAATCCATTTTACGACATGTAAATATGTCGCAAAATGGAAATGCGCCATTTTCCCCACAATAACGTCAAAAAGTGACGCTAACAAAGAAATCAGTGCAACGAAGAGGCAAGATGGACCCACAAAGCCAGGAGAGACACCAGGGAGACCCCAGACAACCAGGAACCAGCCAGGAGGACATTGACAAGATCCTGGGGAAAGACAAGAAAAAGAGGGAGTGTTGTTTCAGTGAAGAGGAGCATGAAATACTGGTGAGAGAGGTGACGGAGCACCAACATCTACTCTTCATCACCTCTAAATTTCCAATTGGAAGGAGAGAGGAAATTTGGCAGGAGATAGTGGATGAGATTGACAGTGTGGCAGAGGTCAGGAGAACGGTCACTGAGTGCAAGAAAGGCTGGCATGACTCCAAGCGGAGGACAGAGGAACAGGAAGGCAGCACTGCAGACCAGAGGTGGGAGTGCAGCACCACAAAAGGACCTGGATGAGATGGAGGAGATGGTTGCAGCAGTCATCCAAGAAGAAATTGTCACTGGTATTGCAGGACAGCGCAGACTACCAGGAAACAACACATATGTAGGGTAAGTTGCATGGGGGAAAAATATGCCAAAATATCAAGTGCAAAAAGGGGGAGACACATAGCTTATACACTATGCATGTCAGTCCTGAAAATCAGGCAGTGCAAAGGGCAAAGAGCCAAGGCATGGAACACCCTGAACTGCCCATGCCAGGTGCATTGGCTGTGCAGTAGCACCCAGGGGCACACCACAACACAACACAAACAACCTCTGCATGGGGGTTCACTGCATGGAAATCCTGAAAAAGACCAGGAGGGTAGCGTTGAACGTAAAACTGGTCTGGTGTCACAGGACAGCCGGTATTGCCAGAATGTAAACTGCAGGAAACTGCCCAGTAACAGGTCATTGGCCCAAGGGTCATTCCCCTTTGACAACAGTTGCCGCTACCACCTGTGCTGTTGGCGCTGGTCATTTAGGAAATGGCAGTTAGGTGCCCATAGAACAAACATACTCAAAATGAGGGTTCAGTATGACTACGTGACCAATCCGTATCCAAGAGCAACTCCTGTCAACTGGTCATGTCCATAGACTCAATAACCATCAGGCACTGTCACATACATAATGATGTACACAGCAGTAGTCTCATACCCATGCTGGCCATCCCTGGGTTTACCCCTGTGCCTGTGTCACTTTAGCTGCAATGTCACCATGCAGCATCTCATGTATCATAGTGCAAGGATGACTGCATTGAGTGGGAGGACATATGTGTGTAGGAAGGTGAACACACCCACACAGTCACAAGAGGAAATTGAACTCTGCCAGGTCCATCAGTGCAATGCAATGTAGCGCACATACGCAAACAACAACATGAGGAACTAGCAATGGTAACAAGTGTATTGTGTCTTGGCAATGTCATGCGTGGGGTGGTGCTAGATCTCATAGGTAGGTGTGCATAGGTGTATGTGAAACATGAAAGACTGGGACAGGGCCATATTGTCATGTGTGGTGCTGTGGCATCAGCTCAGCAACACTCATTGCAAGGCATAGGGAGGGTTGATGAGGAGGAGAAGGTGGCAAGCTACAAATAGGACAGAACCCACACCTAGAAGATGTGACGCAGACAATTGTGCAAACTGACCTTCCCTACATGTGACATGCAGGTGGGGAATAAGGCTGAGAGACTGCAAACATTAAGTATAGGAACAACGTATGGGAACCAAGATGACAATGTGCCACCAATAGGAAGTCAGTGACGTCACATATCAACTGCCACAACAGAGACACTAATTGTACAATATCTCATTGCAGAGGACGATGGCTCTCCTGTGGATCTGCCTGTCCTAGACTACCCTGATGACCTGGATGACCAGCTGACAACCATCTGCCAGGAAACCCTCCAAGATGTCCTGGGAACCCTTCAGACACCACCTCCAGTCACAAGGAGGAACATTCATGTAGCAGCCATGCCAGAGGATCCTCCCACCACCCCAACAGTACGACATGTCAGCTCAAACACAGCTGAGGACTCCAAGGACACAGGGACCACCTTTGAGAGGGAGTCCAGCGGGAGCTGGCCAAGGAGGTGCTGGTGGTGATGCAAATTATTGCAGCCAGCCCTGAGGGTATGCGCATGTGCATCAAACAGCCACTGAACAGACAGCAGCCAAACAAGGCACACAATCCCCACTGCATGGAGTCCAGCAGTGTTTGAGGGACCTTAACCACTGCAGTGAGGGAGTTGACAAAACACCTGCCCTCCCAATCAAGCTGCTGCATGCATGACAACAAGCAGGACTCCCTGCACTGGGAACTGGCCTCCCTCAGGGCAAACATGGCTACCTACCACAGGAATGTTGCTGTCATACTCAATAATCAGCAGCTCCTCCTTGCTGCAGTGATGTCATATGTAGTTTCACAGATGGCAGCTGCCGGGAATTGGTGTCCACGTCTTCAACCACTGAAGTGTGTGTAGCCCCCTCTACCCCACCTCCATCAACTCCATCAAGGGCAAAGGAGACAACAGACACATCAGAGGATGAAGATGTGGAACAGATCATTTTCACCCGTAGGAGTACCCTGCCAATGTGACAGCTCAGTTGGAAGTGGGAACGAACATGTCAAGAGAGGGATTGGGATTAGGATGGAATTCCAGGCCAACAGACAATTGGCACTGTACACTCATGCGAAGACCCTGAGACCCAAGCATATGACACATGCAGTAATGAAGTACCCAAACATTTCTATATATGTAGAAAACTGAACTTAAACTATGTTAAACACCTATGCTAACTAAACCTATCCTACCTATACATTACCCACATCTGGCCCTAACTACCTCATGTTAAACTTACTTACCACATTTAACAACAGTCTCCAAACATTGCCCTCCCACCCCCCGTGTATCACAAGACACATGCAGGACAACATATACTAACCTAAACATATACTATCTAATCCTGAACAAATATATTTTTTTGTATATTTTATCAATTTTTTATTTTTATTTTTTATTTTTTTTAAAACACAATTGCCCCAAACTAACATATACTAATTTGAAAACCCACCCCCAAACCTACTTATCCTATCTAAACAACTAACCTAATATAACCTTTCACTAACCCTTTAAAACCCACTACAAAATATGATAAGAAATGAGGAGGGAGGGGACTTAACTGGGGGTGAACTGGAGGCATCAGTTCAGTGGTTGGCCCTCTTGAGTGTCCTCTTTTTGGCCTTCGGTCTCTTTGTGTTGTGGTCCACCTCCTTCTTTAGGCTATCCAGCTTCTTGAGGACCTGTTTTATGTCCTTCCATAGGTCCTTTATTGACGACATGTCCATTGCAGCAGGCATGGTGGGCAGTGGTGCTGATGTAGAGGGTGTTGCAGGTGAGGCAGAAGTGATGGTGGTGGCTCTGGCCCCCTGTGTAGCTGTGGTGCTCGGTCCACTCTTTGTGGGCAGTGCTGGCCCCCCCGGCTGAATGCTTGCCATTCCCCAGTGGCTCGCTCCTTTCAATAGAGTTGTACCATCCTGTGCTGCCCGGACTCCACATCTAATATGTGGCAATAGTGCACTGCCCTGTTCTGGAACGCCCTGAGTTCCTCACTGTCCATATTGGCAGCTGTTAAATTGAGACAGGCAACCATCAGTGTCAGCTTTGTGTGATGTATGTACAGATGATACTCTAACATTCTGCCTCTATTGGCACATGCATTCTGAATCATATTCCAGATAATACAATGTCCCTGATGAATGTAACAGCAACTCTGCCTACCCATCATGTCATTGACACCAAAGCGATGCACAACAAGAGTTGGAACCAAAAAACTAATCTGTGCATTGATTTGGTGCAATGTGTCACAATGGAAAGGCAGCAACAACTTCACATGGGCCAGGCCCACTAATCTTCATCATCTGAGTCAACCGTAAACCACACAACACCAGTAACTAGTGGATGTCATTAGGAGTATGGAAGGCAGTTGCTAATCATAAGGGGTCAGTGTTGATTGGGACACATGCAAGCCTGAATGAGATGACTGTCATCTATACTGTGACCATCACATCTACCTGCATATATGTTGTTCCACTACCCTGTGCCTCAGGGTGGATGGGCATGCAATCCATCATCACAACTGTCGAGATCAACCACGAAGGCATGTCCACTTATACATGGACTTAGGGAGTGGACCATATGTGAGGAGGGCTGCCACCTGGGAAGCAGGTATCCATAGTTCATTCACATCTACATTCATGTGTCCAGGTGTGGACACACATCAACATCTGATCTGCCAACACAATTCCCTAAACACCCACATTGATGCCAGCACACTTCTGGCGTTGACCTGCATGCACGCCTATTACATACCACATAAGTGTCACGTAAATGGAGTGCAACTTATGGGGCACCATGCTGGCGGACAATTACCCACCCAGTCCTACATGGATATCACAATACAGGGATGCACCAATTTGTGTGGAAAACTGGTGCATCACTGTTTTGTGAGGATGACGGTATGACCCAGTGCCAATATACTGAGTGGTATACTTACAAGTCACATGTGGGCCTACATGTGGTTACTATTCACCTTTTTCACACGCTGCTTCCTATTGCACAACACAAGACTCCGAAGATATGACTCTTGGCTTGTGAATGGGTAACCGGTGCATGGGACACAATGTCACCATCCAGGCTACTTTGAAATCTGATCACATGGCAGCTCATCATATTTAGCAATGAGTGCAACACACAAGAGTCACTCACACAACAGCCGCAATCACTACATGGGACAGCCATTATCACACTTACTGGATACATCTGGGTCCTGAAATCTTGCCACTTCTCCAATGGTGTAGGGGGCAGGTTCACCTGTGAGACGTGGATGGAAAAACATGTTCAGTGTCATATCACTGTCACTACGAGTGGACAACAGATCACAGTGTATAACATTTTAGATGAGTGATCTAGTGATCCTGCTTGAAGACAGTACGACAGACATAGCACTGCAAACTCACATTGACACTGACACTCCAGTGAGTGAGAGCCACATATCTGCACACATGCACTGGGCCTAAGACTCATGTGGTGCTATACCCTACTACAACTATATATGACCAATCCATTTAAGATGGTACTGCATAGCATGATTTGTAGTTGGGTGAAAAATCTATGGCACTTCTCTGGTGCACTGCAATATAAGTGACCCAGGTATTTTGGCTTGTGCATCAAGGCACACTGAGTAACTCTTTGATGGATATGGGGCTCAATTTTTAGTCTTCAATTATCATGCGTTCAGTGGTCCATGACTGATGTGGCACAGATGTATGTTGGTAACAATTGCCCCATTGGCAGTGTCCCCTAAGGCGGGTATGCCCCCTTTGCCAACATAATGGCAGGGATCATGTGTGTGTAACAATGACAATGTAGCACTAAACATGGATTGCCCACTTTACTGTCAGGATCCAGTGAAATAGGGTATGGTGCTAGTGTCTTGCTTTATCATCATTGACAGAATGCAGGGGCACAGGTGTTCCAATGGCCCCTGAAATGTGTGACTAAGTGATGGTTGTACATGACTCAACAAACCTCTGACCTGCATTTTTAACATGTATAGACATGTGGACTCCATCTCAGTAGTGGGACACTAACACTTTGTTCTGGTTGCATTTAACCTGTCTACAAGCATTGCATGCAGCACACCAACATATCTGCTACTGTCACTCAGGAGCATTCTACTGTACACACATGTCAATGGGATACTCACCAACAGGGCCACCGATCACCACACCCAGGTGGTCCAGAAGATCCTGCTCTCTGGCCACCAGGTCAGCCCAGCGATGCTTTAGCTGGTGCTCATTACGGCTGGTACGGTACACCCTCTTAAGGTGGTGGAGCATCCTGTCCCACCGCAGCCACCTCATTTCTGTCTGCTACCCCTGAATCACCCTGCCACCCATCTCGAGCATCATAGGTAAGAAGTGGCTCACCAGCCACACAAATCCCCCAAGCTCCTCCTTCCACATAAATGTCAGCCTCATCCTTCCTGACATGTCCTTCATGGTCAAAATGAAACAGTAAATAGTCAAAAAATTAAATTACAAAAAAGGAAACTTACAGCCCAAACTTATGAACCCCAACTAACACAACTAATCAAATACCCAGACAGACACCCCACAGTACAAGTACAAAGTGAAATACAGTAAACTACACAAAATCACAGACACTGGAACAAATAACAATCTTATTTCACAAAAGACACAACAAGAGAGACACCACAAGATACAAGTATCGCCTACAACACACCAGCAACACCAAGACACAGCCACAGTCAACAAGTGCACAGACTGTAAAGTGAAAGTGAAAGTACACCCACTGTACCATGCCTGTAAACAGGATTTCCTATTACATCACTTTCTGTCCCCTTGCAACATGTTTTACGTGATGCATGTATTTTTTTGACGCATAAGATGTTTGAGTGACTATTTTCGACGCATTACCTATGTGTGCGCCAATATACGACGTATTACCTGTAGACTTCGATTTCACAGGAAATCCGCATGATTGTAGTGCGAGGATGGAATTCACCCTAAGGGCCCATGTATTGATAGTTTGAGTTTGCAGGTCTTTTTGACACATTAGCATCAAAATTGTTGACTCTATCTGTGATTGTGTGATTTTGTTCTATTTACCCTGTATCAATGGGATAGTATGGGCCGCAGTGTGTAATATTGTGTATGGCCACATGTGGTAGAGCATGCAACTTTGTGAGTTGGGTGTGTATTGTCTGTTACAATGATGTGTGTGTTTCTGAATGAACGACATGCAATACTTTGGATGTCATGCATATGTATTAATGTGTGCCAACTGTGTACCACATGTGATAGCAGTCAGTGATCTACAACAGTATTGGTATGTTGTTGTGAAATGTGTTGCATCATGTGATGTGTGTAGTTGTTTGATTTAGAGGACATTACATTTCAGACGACAAACACAACTCAGGGGTTATTGATGATGGTTGATGAGTGATTTGTAGGATATGTTATCCTTCATATGTCTCTAATTGTTGGTTATGAGTTCATGGTAACTTGAGTGTGGACTACACAAATGTCTGACATGTATACATATTTGGTGTGTACTGTGTTTGACACAATGTGCCTGAATTCCACCCATATAATGTTTTGTACACGTCAGTTTGACTCATTACAATTAACTATGTTACTTGTGTTGCTGTGGTGGACCTGCTGCCCTAGCTGCATGTGTTCACATAATTTCAGATGTGCATTCGACAGAAGTGTCCAGTCCACGTGTGTGGGCATGTGTACCCTGTGTCAGGATTGGGCTTCATGGCAGTGGGAGGACTGATTTACAAGGATGGATTGCTCAGGGCAAGTGTTGTGAACATTGCTTGTCATACCTGATGTCATGCTATCCATTGTCACAAATGATGCCCCCCCTTATCACACAAGCGCCTTGCAGACATTGCAAGTGTCACACTTAGTAATGTCAGTGGTTCATACATTCCTGTCTTTCTGATATTTCACATTCCCTGTCTCATGAATGGGGCTCTTGTTTACCTTATAATTGGAGATGTCATAGTTGTGTGTTATGTGCTACAGTTGAACATGTTGGCAACGTGGATGTGACTCATATGTTGTGGTCCATTGATTGTGTCCTTCATTTGTGACATTCAAGTGATGAGTCTATTTGTTATGTGTGTGATGGTTGATGTACAATCATACGCATCACATGTGATGTTGCATCAGAAGTTGTCAGATTTCTATTTGTGACATGTTCCTAAGGTAATACTCATATTCCTAAGGTATATGTGATGGAGAATGAAGACACCAGATCAGGATTGTCTGATCACGTAAGGTGTTTATTTACATATCTTAGAAAGGTGAGTAGAGTGACTATAAAGTGAAAAAGGTGTGTATGATTTGCTGTCTGTGGCGCATTCCTGCAAATGTGCTCTGCTATTGCCCCTCATTTTCCCTACCACCATCCTCCTCCTCCTCCTCAGGCAGTTCTTGGTCTGGCTCATATAATGGGATGTTCAGGATAGCACAGGTCAGTATAATTTTCCACACAATGTGTGGGGCATATAGGAGGCTGCCTCCTGTGATGTCTAGGCACCTGAATCTGGACTTCAGGATGCCAAAAGTCCTTTCCACAATGGTGCGTGCCCTCCGATGTGCCTCATTATAGGCACTGTTAGAAATGGGGTCTTTGGTTGACAGTCAGGTTACCCCCTGTTCAAGCAAGGACCCTCACTCTAGTCAGGGTAAAAGAGAATCACCCTCAGCTAAGCCCTGCTTACCCCCTTGGTAGCTTGGCAGAGCAGTAGGCTTAACTTCAGAGTGGTAGGTGTAAAGTATTTGATCCAACACACACAGTAACTTAATGGAAACACTACAAAATGACACAACAGCAGTTTAGAAAAATAGGAAATATTTATCTAAACAAAACAAGACCAAAACGACAAAAATCCAACATACACAAGTCAAGTTATGAATTGTTAAAGATTAAAATCAAAAATTGCGATTAGAAACAAAAATGCTTAGATGAGATGTTAACACGGCGTTGTGACGGAGTCGTTCCCAACAAGCCGACACCAGCAGCGCTGGAAACGGAGTCATGTAGACCCCCAAGTACAGTACCTTTGGTGAAGAGTGAAAACAAGCCGATGCGCGAAGTCGGGGATCGCAGCATCTGTGCGAAACGTTGAATCCACGCACTTCGAGCGGAGTCGGTCACGACGTGGTGCGGTGACTTCCACGGAGTCGCGGACTTCAGCCGGGCTGCAGCGGCATCCGGCCTGCGAAGACCGTCGCGTTCCAGCGAAGGTCACGGCTACGAGTGCAGGCGGCGTCGCCAGATTCAGCAGCGGCGTCGGTCCGAAGTCGTCCGAAGTCGATTTCCTTGGATTTCCACCAGCTTTCCTTTCAAGGGCCTAGGGACTGGATAGGGCACCACTTGTCAGAGCAGGAGTCTCACCAGAGACTCCAGGTGCTGGCAGAGAAAAGTCTTTGTTGTCCCTGAGACTTCAAACAACAGGAGGCAAGCTCTAAATCAAGCCCTTGGAGAGTTCTTCACAAGATGGAAGGCACACAAAGTCCAGTCTTTGCCCTCTTACTCTGGCAGAAGCAGCAACTGCAGGATAGCTCCACAAAGCACAGTCACAGGCAGGGCAGCACTTCCCCTCAGCTCTTCTCCAGGCAGAGGTTCCTTCTTGTTTCCAGAAGTGTTCTAAAGTCTGTGGTTTTGGGTGCCCTTCTTATACCCAGTTTCTCCTTTGAAGTAGGCCTACTTCAAAGTAAAGTCCCTTTGGAATGTGAAATCCTGCCTTGCCCATGCCAGGCCCCAGACACTCACCAGGGGGTCGGAGACTGCATTGTGTAAGGGCAGGCACAGCCCTTTCAGGTGCGAGTGACCACTCCTCCCCTCTCTCCTAGCACAGATGGCTCATCAGGATATGCGGGCTACACCCCAGCTCCCTTTGTGTCACTGTCTAGTGTGAGGTGCAACCAGCCCAACTGTCAAACTGACCCAGACAGGGAATCCACAAACAGGCAGAGACACAGAAATGGTATAAGCAAGAAAATTCTCACTTTCTAAAAGTGGCATTTTCAAATGCACAATCTTAAAATCAAATTTACTAAAAGATGTATTTTTAAATAGTGAGCTCAGAGACCCCACACTCCACATGTCCATCCGCTCCCAAAGGGAATCTACACTTTAATCGGATTTAAAGGTAGCCCCCATGTTAACCTATGAGAGGGATATGCCTTGCAACAGCGAAAAACGAATTTAGCAATATTTCACTGTCAGGATATATAAAACACATTACTATGGTGGTCATTACAACCCTGGCGGTAAAAGGTGCTTACCGCCGTTCAGAAGACCGCCAATACACCGCCGCTGCGGCGGTATTCCGCCACAGCTATTATGACACACATCTTTGAATCCGCCGAAATTCAGACACCCACACAACACCGTCACACAAAAGGTCAGTGAAAAACTGGCGGAAACCAATCCTCCACCTCCACGCCAACAGAAACACGCCCATGCTATCACGACCCACGAATCCACGCAGCGGTCTTTCAACCACGGTATTCCATTGTCGGTACACACCGCCGCGCTCAAAATACACACACATCTCCAAAACACCGCCACATTGGACAATTCCAAATACACACACCTGATACACATACACACACCACTCCCACACACCCAACACAATATAAAACACACATCCACATCACCCACAAACCCCTACGACCAAAAAATCACGAACGAAGGCCAGAGAGAGAGCACTGAATAGACAACCCCATCACACAGAGGCACACAACACCATCACCCACACAACATCCACGCACAAAACACCACACACCACTACACTCACCACACTCATCACCACATACACCACCCCACACATCACACACACCACCCCATGTCACGCCAAAGACACCCCCGCTTCTCCAAGGAGGAACTGAGGGTCATGGTGGAGGAAATCGTCTGGGTAGAGCCACAGCTATTTGGCTCACAGGTACAGCACACATCAATAGCCAGGAAGATGGAGTTATGGCACAGAATAGTGGACAGGGTGAACGCCGTGGGACAGCACCCAAGAAATAGGGAGGACATCAGTAAGAGGTGGAACGACCTACGGGGGAAGGTGCGTTCAACGGTCTCCAGGCACAACATCGTGGTACAGGGGACTGTCGGCGGACCCCAACCTCCTCCCCCACAACTAACAACATGGGAGGAACAAGTCTTGACCATCATGCATCCAGAGGGCCTCGGAGGAGTCGGTGGAGGATGGGACACTTGTAAGTCAAATCTTAACTATCATATCCCCCACCCTACCTGCATGATATCACACACCCCCACCCTCAGCCCCTCCCCTATCACTCCAAATCCTCACTAATCTACCCATAACACAAACCACCCATCTCAACACCAAGCCCTGCATGACACAACTAAGAATGGACATCCCTCACTAAAGCATGCCCACTGCACACACCCAGAACACACCTTCAACCATCATCACACAAACCCACACACAGGAATGCTTCCACTGGGGTACACAAACACCCACCCATTGCACACCATTACACGCACACATGCAATAATCATGCTCTTATGCCCCTGCAGGAACACGAAGGACCGTCACCACACCAGAGGGTCCAGACAACACCACTCCACCCCAAGAAGAGGCCCACAGTGACTAGAGCAGCTCTGCCCTACTGGATCCTGATGACCAGCCCGGACCATCGTGGGCCTCGGGACAGTCGGTTCCCCTTGCACAGGCACAGCCCAACACCGACCTTCCACCCTCTGGTAACACCAGCACAGCACCCACCCAGCGGGCCTAAACCTCCCTACCCAGGACAGGTCAATCAGCGGTGTGTGCACCACTACAGGGAACCCAGGATAACCCACCACCCCAACAACCACAGGGACCTGGGGGCAGTGGTAGTGGGCACACGGTCGAGGGGGCGGAGGCACTGGAACACAGTGGAACTGGGAGGGCTGCCGTGCGACAGGGGGCAGACAGGCCAAGGGAACCAACTCTCCACGAGGCCCTCACCTCCATCATGGGAGCATACCACCACTCCCAGGAGACGATGGCCACGGTCCTGGACAAGTTGCAGGAGACCCTGCGCCTGCAGGATGAACTGTATTTGGGGTTCAGGGAGGAGCTCAGGACCATCAGCTCCGCCCTGGGCACCATCGCAGGGGTGCTGAAGGACATACAGCAGACCTTGAGGGACACTGTGGCACTCCAAGGAGCCCCTGACACTAGCCAGGACGATGAACTGCCCACCACCTCCGCCGGCTCTAGTGGACAGGACGCCCCGCCACAGGACCAACACACCAGCACCCCAACCCCTGCAGACGGACAACCACCATGCAAGCGGGCCCTGAGATCCAGGAACAGGACAGAGCAAGATGGCAAGACCCCCGCCAGGAAATGAGACCACCCTGATTGTCACCCCACTGTCCCACTGTGTTACCCTGTCCATACTTAAACTGCACCAGCTCCACTTCCTATGCCCAGATGGGCAGTGCACCTGTGAGACTAATAGACTGGACTCTGCCATGGACATTCCTCCGCCCTCACCATTTTACAAACCCCTCACATTTCAGAGCACTTCAATAAACACCCTTGAAACACAAAACAATCTGGAGTCAGTCTGTGATTTACTAAATATGTATTATCAATGACAGTGTCATAAAGGGTTTACCATTGTAAGGCTAACATACCTATGCCACACATCACAAGCACTTGAAGGATGCAAGCAGTTGACACGTAGTTAACCACACCTGTGAAACCGTAATGGAAGGGTTCAACTCAGTTTCCAAATAGTGATTTAAATCGAGAAACAGGATAGAGGTAGACGTGTGAAAGTTAATGTAATGGTAAAAATGAAAATGTTCTCACCTGTTTCTCACTGGAAATATTGCTGTATGACTGACTCCCTGTTGTCCTTGTCTTCTTCCTCAGCTTCATCCTCATCACTGTCCACAGGCTCCACAGGCTCCACAGGCTCCACAGCTGCTACAACACCATCATCTGGATCATCCTCCTGCAGAAAAGGCACCTGGCGTCGCAATGCCAAATTATGGAGCATGGAGCAGGCGATGATGATGTTGCACACCTTCTTCGGTGAGTAGAATAGGGATCCACCTGTCATATGGAGGCACCTGAACCTGGCCTTCAGGAGGCCGAAGGTGCGTTCGATCACCTCCTAGTCCGCCCATGGGCCTCATTGTACCGTTCCTCTGCCCTGGTCCTGCGATTCCTCACTGGGGTCAATAGCCAGGACAGGTTGGGGTAACCAGAGTCCCACAATAGCCATACACGGTGCCTGTGGAGTTGACCCATCATATCAGGGATGCTGCTATTCCGCAGGATGTAGGCGTCATGCACTGAGCCAGGGAACATAGCATTTACCTGCGAGATGTACTGGTCTGCCAAACAGACCATCTGGACATTCATGGAATGATAACTCTTCCTGTTCCTGTACACCTGTTCACTCCTGTGGGGGGGGACCAGAGCTACATGGGTCCCATCAATGGCACCGATGACGTTGGGAATATGTCCAAGGGCATAGAAGTCACCTTTCACTGTAGCCAAATCCTCCACCTGAGGGAAAATGATGTATCTCCTTACGTGTTTCAGCAGGGCAGACAACACTCTGAACAACACGTTGGAAAACATAGGTTGGGACATCCCTGATGCCATGGCCACTGTTGTCTGAAAAGACCCACTTGCAAGGAAATGGAGCACTGACAGCACCTGCACGTCAGGGGGGATTCCAGTCGGATGGCGGATTGGTGACATCAGGTCTGGCTCCAACTGGGTACATAGTTGCTGGATTGTGGCACGGTCAAACCGGTAGGTGACGATGACATGTCGCTATTCCATTATCAACAGGTCCACCAGCGGTCGGTACACCGGAGGATTCCGCCATCTTCTCATATGTCCCAGCTGACGGTGCCTACGAAGGACAACAGCGAAGAACCAGGCAGTATTCCTCCAGGTATGTACCCACAGTTACACACAAGACTACACCACTCACAAAACCCTTCCTGTATGTGTGTTGAGTGTAGGCCTAGCTATGGTGACGCAGTAGTAAATGAAGCCATGTGGGCCCCTGAAATGGCAGCTGCCTGACCTCTAAACTGGGACAATTGGATTGTGGGGTAACAGCGCTGGCGTTGCACACCGTCGCGGTAGGCGGTCGTAGACCGCGGCGCAATGCTGCATTGGTTAACATTGGACCCTATGGGTCCCAGGAGACAATGAACAGGTGCGCCGGCGGTGATGATGCGCCCCGCCGCGGACGTCACCGCCACGGACGTCACCGCCATTTTCTATCTGTTCAATCACTAGATACCTGACCTTCGACAGGAGAGGACCTACACTGCAAGTGCTGCTGTGACCTCGGTCTGGAAGCGACAATGGCTGCTGCGTCTGGGGAAAGGGCCCCTGCCTTCACTGCACAGGAGTTGGAGAAACTGGTAGACGGGGTCCTCACCCAGTCCACGCTACTCTACGGTCCTCCAGACCAACAGGTTAGTACACAGGGAGCACGTTGTATGGGCTAGGTCTGGGTGGAGAGGGCTGGTTGGAAGAGGGAAGGGGGCAGAGTTCAGGGAACATTAATGCATGTGCCAAATGGCAAGGGTAGGGAGGGGGGACACTTACATCTACGGTGCAGTTGGTAATGGCTTCTCTTCTTCCCTTGTGCATGTCATGTAGGTCAGCACCCACCAGAAGAGGGACATTTGGCGTGCCATCGCCAAGGAGGTCCGGACCCTGGGGGCCCACCAGAGACGGGGCACCCACTGCCGTAAGAGATGGGAGGACATTCACTGCTGCAGCAAGAAGATGGCGGAGGCTCAGCTGGGGATGGCCTCCCAACGTGCGAGGGATGCCCGTCACACCATGACCCCCCTGATGTTCCAGATCCTGGCGGTGGCCTACCCAGAGTTGGATGGGCGCTTGAGGGCATCACAGCAGACACAAGGGGGTGAGTACAACCTCATTCTGCTGACTTTGCGCGTAGTGGAGGGGTCTGGGTGGGGGAGGTGGGCTGTGGGTGTCCCTAGGCCAGGGCGAGTTAGGTAGGCAAGGCCCCTCCGTAATGTAGGCCATGTGGCACTCTACCCCACCTCAGCAGTGCCAAGTCGAGGTAAAGTTGTCCCTGTGGCATACATGTGCGCAGATGTCCACCATTGCCATGTAGGCCACATCCCAGAAATTGCATGTGCAGAGGGCAGGAGCACAGCGTAATGCAGGGGGCTGCTGCGTCTGTCTTGTCCGCCAACGGTAGCGGTAATCCATGCACTAAAACTCTCTTTCTTCTGTCTCCCCCCCTTTTTCTGCTCTCCCTGTCCTTTTGTACATCAGCATCAACAGGCGGAGGTACAGTGGCACCGGAGCACGAGGGAGCTGCATCCCACATGGCCATGGAGGGCCACACCACAGACTCTGAATGCACCAGTGGGACGGAGGGCGAGGGGAGCTTCACGTCGGCCACCGGACCACCAAGCAGCGACACGGACTCGTCTGCCAATGGGGGCTCCCTTGTGGTGGCAGCACCATCTGTGCCCCCCACCTCTACAGGTACAGCCGCCACCTCCCCTACCAGCCACCGCCCTCCCAGCAGCCCCTCAGCGTTCGCCCCGTGCCCGCTCACCCAGGAGGGTGGGCATCACCTTCGCCCCAGGCACCTCAGGCCCTGCCCCAGTCACCCCTGCTGCCCTCAGTGAGGAGGCCATTGACCTCCTCTGGTCACTCACTGTTGGGCAGTCTACCATTGTGAATGCCATCCAGGGTGTAGAACGAGAGTTGCAACACGGTAATGCATTCCTGGAGGGCATTCATTCTGGTCAGGCTGTCCTTCAGTGAACCCTGCAATCTCTTGCCTCAGCACTGATGGCAGCCATTGTCCCTGTCTCTAGCCTCCCCCCTCCAACTTCCTCCACCCAGACCCAATCTCCTGTATCCCAGCCCATCCCAAGCACACCTACAGACCAGCATGCACACAAGTCAACACACCCAAGTAGCTCAAGCAAACATAGGCACAACACACACCACAGGCACTCCCGCAAGCCTCACCCACGTACAGACCACTGCCTCCACTGTGTCCCCCTCCTCCTCTTCTCCCTCCTCCCTCCCAATCTTGTCTACACACACACCTGCATGCACCACATCTACAGGCACCATGAATCGCACAAGGACACCCAGCACCACAAGCGGCTCACCTGCACTCACCACCTCCACTGCCATTTACACGTCCCCTGTGTCCTCTCCCAGTGTGTCTGTGACGGCCCCTCCCAAAGTACACAAACGCCAGCAATCACTCACCCAACATCCATCCACCTCACGACAGCCTCCAGTACCTGCATCTGCACCCAAAACACCTAAAGTGACACCTCCGACAACCACTTCCTCTTCCTCCACTCCCAGACCCCCTCCAACTACCCATCCCAGTGTTCGTCAGAAACTGTCCCTCTGTAAAGTTGACCTTTTTGCCCCCACCCCCCCTCCAATTCATCAGTCCCGTGGTAGCGCCTCAGCCAAAAAGCCTCCAATACCAGTGGTGCCTGTTCAAGGTTTGTGGAGTGCACCGGCCACCAGGGCAGGCAGTAGGACCCGGAGCCAAGGCACTGGCAGCCCACCCCCTGTAAAGGCTCTAAAATTGGAGAGTGGACGACGGGACCGTGTTAAGACTCCTGGTGGGAAAACAACTGACATGGGTTCCAAGGGGATTGGAGAGTCAGCTGTGACTCCACCAAAGGTGGGGGAGGGCCAGAGGAAGTCTGCCCAGCCTGTTGTGAGTGTCACGGCGGAGAAGTGCGCCATCATTTTCGGCGGTCGACACACATCCGCCAGCACCGTCGTCACTGGTCAGGAGACCACCGCCAGAGTCACAGCCCAGGAGGGCCCAAGTATCGTCACTGGTCCGGAGACCACCGCTAGAGTCACAGCCCAGGAGGGCCCAAGTATCGTCACTGGTCAGGAGACCACCGCCAGAGTCACAGCCCAGGAGGGCCCAAGTATCGTCACTGGTCCGGAGACCACCGCCAGAGTCACAGCCCAGGAGGGCCCAAGTATCGTCACTGGTCAGGAGACCACCGCCAGAGTCACAGCCCAGGAGGGCCCAAGTATTGTCACTGGTCCGGAGACTACCGCCAGAGTCACAGCCCAGGAGGGCCCAAGTATCGTCACTGGTCCGGAGACCACCGCCAGAGTCACAGCCCTGGAGGGCCCAAGTATCGTCACTGGTCCGGAGACCACCGCCAGAGTCACAGCCCAGGAGGGCCCAAGTATCATCACTGGTCAGGAGACCACCGCCAGAGTCACAGCCCAGGAGGGCCCAAGTATCGTCACTGGTCAGGAGACCACCGCCGGAGTCAGTGCCCTGGAGGGCCCCGGCTGCCACAGCCCCGCTGGGCAATGATGGAACGTCATGCCACACAGCAATGCCCAGTGTAGAGAACGTCATGCCACACACCAATGTCAGTAGCAGAACTGCCATGGCAAAGCACCGCTGAACAGGGCAAAGTCCGCATGGCAAAGCACCGCTGAACAGGGCAAAGACCGCCATGGCAAAGCACTGCTGAACAGGGCAAAGACCGCCATGTCAAAGCACCGCTGAACAGGGCAAAGACCGCCATGTCAAAGCACCGCTGAACAGGGCAAAGACCGCCATGGCAAAGCACCGCTGAACAGGGCAAAGACCGCCATGGCAAAGCACCGCTGAACAGGGCAAGCACCGGGTAGGAGTGAATGGGCCGCCACATCAGGCATCCTTATCCCATGTGCAGCTGGGACAGTGACAGGACAGGAACTTTCACAGGGAGACTCATCCAGTCTGGGCACCAATCCCCCCTAGTACCACTAGAGACCTGCATCTACTTGAGTGACTGTGGCTTTGCAATCCCCAGGATGTAACAGTGGGCAACCCACCCACTGTAGAGACTTGAGAGACTGTGGCTTTGCACTCCCCAGGATGGCACAGTGGGCACCCCACCCACTGTAGAGACTTGAGAGACTGTGGCTTTGCACTTCCCAAGTTCGCACAGTGGGCACCCCACCCACTTGTGAGACTTGAGAGTCTGTGGCTTTGCACTCCCCAGGATACATCAATGGGCATGGAGCCCCGTCATGGATCTGGCTTTGCAGTCATCCGGCCGAGGTGCCTGTAGTATTTCTATCTGATGCCCCGGCAGTGTTCTCTCCGATTGTGATCAGGTATCCTTTGTGGGCCTCGCCCATGCATTTTTGGACTGTTGGTGCACGGACATTGTTGTGTACATATCTGCACTACTTCTCGTATTGTATATAATTCTGACTGATTTTCAAATATATATCTGTATATTTTTGTATGACATGTATATTGCCACATTACAATGTTTGACCGAATTTCGCATTGTCTTTTCATTCTTCCGGGGGGATTGTGGGTTGTTACTGTGATTTTTGTGAATGCATTGGTATGTATGTTGTAATATGCGAGGGTGGGGGTGGGGGTGTTTGGTGGGTGTCCCCCTAACTTTTGCCTCCCCCCCCCTATGTCGTAGGTGCAGTACTCACCGTTGTCTTCAGCGCCTACGTAGCTGTTGGTCTTAGAGGAGCAGAAACACAAGGGCAGGTAGTATTTGGAGTTCCGGCTCCATGGAGTCCTCGTTCCTCGTGGGATGTGTTCAGGTTAGCGTTTTCCCATAGCAAAAGCTGTTTCCGCCGTGTTTTTATCCATTGAGAATCCGCCCGGGAAAAGGTGGCGGATTGGCGGGTTGTAATACTGTAGGCGGTGCATTCTCTCCCGCCTGTCTGTTGGCGGTGACCGCCGCGCTGCTTGTTTGCACCACCGTGGCAGGCGGTGTGTTAAAGTGGCTGTCTTTGTTGGCGGTTTCCGCCAGGGTCATAATTCCCTTTTTTGGTCCGCCGGCCTGTTTGCGGTATTTCCTCAGCTTTAACACCATCCGCCAGGGTTGTAATGACCACCTATATGTCCTACCTTAACCATACACTGCACCCTGCCCTTGGGGCTACCTAGGGCCTACCTTAGGGGTGTCTGACATGTAAGAAAAGGGAAGGTTTAGGCCTGGCAAGGGGGTACACTTGCCAAGTCGAATTTACAGGTAAAACTCCACACACAGACACTACAATGGAAGGTCTGAGTCATGATTACAGAGCTACTTATGTGGGTGGCACAACCAGTGCTGCAGGCCCACTAGTAGCATTTGATTTACAGGCCCTGGCACCTCTAGTGAACTTTACTTGGGACTTACTAGTAAATCATATATGCCAATCATGGATAAACCAATCACATACACATTTTGTAAAGGAGCACTTGCACTTTAGCACTGGTTAGCAGTGGTAAAGTGCCCAGAGTAACAAAAACAGCAAAATCAGAGTACAGCACACATCAACAACCTGGGGAACAGAGGCAAAAAGTTAAGGGAGACCACTCCAAGGATGAAAAGTCTAACACATGACCCCCCCAGCTGAAAGTAGGGAGCAACTACCCAACCTCATGGGAGTTCTCATCACTAAGGCGGAAGAACCTGGACAGACCATCAGCATTGGCGTGCTCTGTACCAGGACGGTGTTCCACCGTAAAGTCCATCCCCTGTAGGGAAATGGACCACCTCAATAGTTTTGGATTCTCACCCCTCATCTGCATTAACCATCTGAGGGGCCTGTGGTCGGTCTGAACTCGGAAGTGAGTCCCAAACAAGTATGGTCTTAGCTTCTTCAGTGCCCAGATCACAGCAAACGCTTCACGTTCTATGGCACTCCACCTACGTTCCCTGGGTAGTAACCTCCTGCTAATGAAGGCTACGGGTTGATCTAGGCCCCCTTCATTAAGCTGTGAGAGTAGTGCTCCAATACCATGCTCTGAGGCATCTGTTTGCACAACAAACTCCTTGGAGTAGTCAAGTGCCTTCAGCACAGGTGCTGTGCACATGGCAGCCTTCAGGGCATCAAAAGCGTTCTGGCAAGCCTCTGTCCAGATCACTTTCCTGGGTTGCTTCTTAGAAGTCAACTCAGTTAAGGGGCTAACAATGGTAGCATATCCCTTAACAAACCTCCTGTAATATCCTGTGAGACCTAAAAATTCCCTCACTTCAGTCTGGGTCTTGGGAGGCTCCCAAGCCAGAATAGTGTCAATCTTAGGCTGTTGGGGTGCCACCTGGCCACTCCCCACCTGGTGTCCTAAGTACACCACAGAACCCTGCCCTATTTGGCACTTGCTTGCCTTAATAATGAGGCCTGCTTTTTGCAGAGCCTCCAACACTTTGCAGAGGTGTTGCAAATGTTTCTCCCATGTGGAACTGAAGACAGCAATGTCATCCAGGTAGGCGGCATTGAACTAATCCAGCCCAGCCAACACCTGGTAGAACAACCTCTGAAAGGTGGCAGGGGCATTTTTCATCCCAAATGGCATCACCTTAAACTGAAAGTGCCCATCTGGGGTAGAAAATTCAGACCTCTCCTTGGCCCGCTCAGTCCAGGTAATTTGCCAATACCCAGACGTTAAATCAAATGTGCTGAGGTATTTGCCAGCTCCCAACCGATCTATGAGCTCATCAGCTCGGGGGTTTTAGTCACCAAATTGAGACCCCGGTAGTCCAAGCAGAACCAGGGTTCTGGGGTGGCACTAAGAGCAGCAGCCTTTGGGACTAAAACCACAGGGCTGGCCCACGGACTGCTGAATAACCCCTAGGCTTAATATCTTGGATACCTCATCCTTGATGCTAGCCCCGACCTTGTCAGTCACCCTGTAAATCGTTTGCTTAATGGGTGTACTGTCCCCAGTGTCCACATCATGTGTGCACAGGTGTGTGACCCAGGGAATCAAGGAGAACAGTGAGGCGAACTGTCCCAACACCTGGCAACAGTCCCTCTGCTGCTCTGCAGTCAGGGAGGGGGAGAGGTTCACTCCCTCCACAGACCCATCTTTCTCTCCTGCAGACAGGAGGTCAGGAAGATGCTCACTCTCCACCCCATCATTTGTTGCTGGGAGGATGGACAATTCAGTCCGTCACAAAGTGTGGCTTGAGCCGGTTCACGTGCAGAACCCTCAAAGGGTTCCCGGGAGTCTGCAAGTTCAGCAGGTAGGTAACTTCACTCTTGCGCTACACCACCTCAAATGGCCCAGTCCACTTGTCCTGGAGTGCTCTAGGCTCCATTGGCACTATCACCCACCCTTTTTGTCCAGGTTGAAACTTGACCAGAGTGGCATTCTGGTCATACCAGCGTTTCTTGTCCTCCTGGCTTACTTCCAGGTTCTCCTGGGCGAGACTCCTGAAGCGGGCAATCTGGTTTCTCAAAGCCAGCATGTAATGGAATACATCCTGGGGTGGGTTACTAGGAGCATTTTCCAAAGCCTCCTTTACCAGACTTAAAGGTCCCCACACAAAGTGGCCAGAGATCAGCTCAAAGGGACTAAAGCCAAGTCCCTTCTGAGGCACCTCCCTGTAAGCGAACAAAAGGCATGGAAAGAGGACGTCCCACTTGTGCCTCAAGGGCTCTGACAGGCCCATTATTATGCCTGTCAAGGTGCGGTTGAACCTCTCAACCAGACCATTGCTTTAAGGGTGGTAAGGTGTGGTGAACTTGTAGGTTATCCCACACACCTTCCACAGAGACTTTATATATGTTGATATAAATGTGGTACCCCTATCGGACACCACTTCCTTGGGGAACCCCATGCAGTTAAAAACTCCCATCAAGGCACATCCCACCACAGGGGCAGTGGTGGATCTTAAAGGAATGGCTTCTGGGTACCGGGTGGCATGGTCCACCAAGACCAGGATAAACCTGTTGCCCATGGCTGTCTTGGGATTCGGAGGCCCCACAATGTCAATACCAACCCTTTCAAAGGGGGGTACTAACAATAGGAAAAGGTTGGACGGGAGCTTTACATTTCCCCATACTCTTGCCACTTGCCTGACAAGTTGGGCAAGACCTACAATGAGCATCAGAGTGCCTGCGCATTTGGGGCCAATAGAAGTGGGTGACAAGCCTCTCAATGGTCTTGTCCTGCCCCAAATGACCAGCTAAAGGCACGTCATGAGCCAGACCCAGTAGGAAGGATCTGAAGCGCTGGGGTACCACCAGCACATGGGCTGACCCAGGCTCAGGAATCTTAGGCTCGCTATACCTCATCCTTAATGCATGCCCTGACCCTGTCAGTCACCCTGTAAACCTTCTGTTTAATAGGTGTACTGTCCCCAGTGTCCACATCATGTGTGCACAAGTGTGTGAGTCCTGGGATCAGGGAGAACAGTGACGAAAACTGTCCCAACACGTGGCAACAGTCACCTTGCTGCTCCTCAGTCAGGGAGGGGGAGAGGATCACTCCCTCCACTGACCCATCTTTTTCTCCTGCAGACAGGAGGTCAGGAAGAGGCTCACTCTCCTCCTGTACCCCATCATCTGTCCCAAGGAGCATGGACAGTTCAGTCCGCTCAAAGTGAGGTTTGAGGCGGTTGACATGCAGGACCCTTAAAGGGTTCCTGGGAGACCGCAAGTCCACCGTGTAGGTGACTTCACTCTTGCGCTCCACCACCACAAATGGCCCAGTCCACTTATCCTGGAGCACCCTAGGCTCCACTGGTGCCATCACCCACACTTTCTGACCAGGTTGAATCTCGACCAGAGTGGCATTCTGGTCATACCACCGTTTCATATCCTCCTGGCTTGCTTCCAGGTTCTCCTGAGCGAGACTACTGAAGCGGGCAGTCTGGTTTCTCAAAGCCAGCATGTAACTGAATACATCCTGGGGGGGTTTACTAGGAGCTTTCTCCAAAGCTTCCTTAACCAGACTCAAAGGTCCCCTCACAGGGTTGCCATACATCAGCTCAAAGGGGCTAAACCCAATTCACTTTTGAGGCATCTCCTTGTAGGCGAACAGAAGGCATGTTAAGAGGACGTCCCACTTCCGCCTCAAGGGCTCTGACAGGCCCATGATCATGCCTTTTAAGGTGCGGTTGAATCACTCAACTAGACCATTACTTTGGGGGTGGTAAGGGGTGGTGAACTTGTAGGTTACCCCACACTCCTTCCACAGAGACTTCATATACGTGGATATGAAGTTGGTACCCCTATCAGATACCACTTCCTTGGGGAACCCCATGCGGGTAAAAACACCCATCAATGCACGACCCACCACAGGGGAAGTGATTGATCTCAAAGGAATGGCTTCTGGGTACCGGGTGGCGTGGTCCACCAAGACCAGAATAAACCTGTTGACCATGGCTGTCTTGGGATCCAGAGGCCCCACAATGTCAATGCCTACCCTCTCAAAGGGAATACTGACAATAGGCAAATACTGGAGGGGAGCTTTACATTTCCTCCCACTCTTGCCACTTGCCTGACAAGTCTGACAAGACCTGCAATGTGCATCTGAGTGCCTGCGCATTAGGGGCCAGTAAAAGTGGGTGACAAGCCTCTCAAAAGTCTTGTCCTGCCCCAAATGTCCAGCTAAAGGCACATCATGAGCCAAACCCAGTAGGAAGGCCCTGAAGCACTGGGGTACCACCAGCACACGGGCTGACCCAGGCTCAGGAACCTCAGGCTCGCTATACAGGAGGTCATCCTCCCAATAAATCAGGTGTGATCCTGGCTCCTTGCCAGCCGCATGGTCTGCCGCCTGCTGCCGCAAACCCTCCAAATTAGGGCATGACTTCTGTGCTGCACAGAATGCTTCCCTGGTGGGCCCCCCTTCCTGCTGCCACTGCGACAGCTCAGGGACCTCCCCAAGTTCAGCCACCTGTTCCCCTGTTGGCTCCGGGGCGTCACCCTCAGGCTCCGTCTCCTCTGAGATCATGGGAACTTCTGGGGTCAGTTTCCCATGCCCCCTGCCCTTCCTCTTCTTGGTGGTCCCCTGGGCCACTGTTTCAGGATCCAGGGGCTCTTGATTACTCTGACGGGCTGCCATTGACCGGGTGGATACGCATACCCACCCAAGCAGACCCAACGTCTCCAAGTGAGACCTGTGTTCCACCTCCTTCCAATGGGAATCCTCCAGGTCATTGCCTAGCAAACAATCAACAGGCATGGTTGGACTCACAGCTACCTTCAAGGAACCTGAGACCCCCCCCCATTCAAAGGGAACCTGCGCCACTCTGCACAGGCGCTCTGAGTTGTCCACTGCAACTACTTGGTGAAGTACCCGGGGATCAATCTGCTCTTCAGACACCAGTGGACTCCTCACTGTAGTCACACTGGCTCCTGTGTCTCTCAGAGCCTCCACCCTCTGTCCATTAATGGTCACCCACTGCCTGTACTTTTTAGTGTTTTCAGGCACTAGGGTTCTCTGGACCATCTCACTGTCCCTTAGTGAGACAAGGGTCATCTCAGCTGGTTCCCACCCACCTGAAACCAACACCTCCCCAAGCGCTACACTGGCCAAACCCTGGGACGGCGCACCAGTGGCTCCCGGTGTACTTTTGGGGCATTTGGGGTCCCCCCTCACATGACCCACCTGGTCACATGCATAGCACTTACATGGGGGACCACCCGCCACTAGCTTCCCTTTGGAGAACCATGGCTTCTTTTCACTGGGGGGTTAGGAATCCTTCCCCTGGGAATCAGTTTGGGGCCCTTTAGAGAACTCCCCCTGTATGCCCTTACCCCCCCCTTTCTTCTGAGAGGGACCCTGCCCACCCTTGGCGTGGTCTCCCCATACCTCTTTTGGACCCTGGTGCTCTCCCAGTGGTCCGCTTCCTGCGCTAGCTTCCTGGGGTCAGTCAGCTTGCTGTCAATCAGGTGTTGGCGCAGCTCTGGAAAACATAAACTGTACAAGGGCTCCCTAGCAATCAGATTGTAAAGCCCCTCATATGTAGTTACCTTACTGCCCTTCACCCAACCATCCAGTGACCTGCAATAAGAATCAACACATTCTAACCATGTTTGGGATTCCTTCTTCCTGTAGGACCTAAACTTATCCTTGTACTGCTCAGGGGTAAGACCATACCTTGTAAGCAAGGCAACCTTCATGTTAGAGTACGTGAGACTCTGAGCATCCCCTAAGGCTGTCAGTGTATCCCTCCCCTTTACCTCAAAGTGCTACCACAGACCCGGCCCCCAATGAGCTTCAGGGACCAGATTCATGTGGAGAGCAGACTCATATCCCTTGAACCACAAGTATATGTCATCTTACCTCTTGAAATCTTTCACAAGGTCTTTAGGAATGTGCACCCTCCTCTCAGGCTGCACTGAAAGGTTTCTGCCACCATCTCTAATGGACTGGCTTCTATGATCCATCTCTCTCAAGCTAAGCTCATGAGCCATCGCTAACTTCCTCTCCTCAAGGGCTAGCCTCCTCTGCTCCAATTGGCACTCCCTTTCTGCCTGTCTGTCCTGTAACTCCTCAGGTGTCAGACCCTTGGATGAGACACTGCTACCTGTCCTGGAGACCTTCTCCCTGGACATAACAGGCCCACCCACAATACCATTGTGTACTGAACACTCTTCCTCATCCTCCTTATCCCCCTCATCCTCTGTGTGCCCTTCAGTGCTCTTGGCTGTCACCCAGGCCCTCAGCGCCTTTTGCAGCTCCTCCTTCCTGGATGAGCTCTTAATGGGACAGTCAAAACTTTTACAGAACTGCTTCAACTGAGCTTTGGTACAACTCTCCAATTTCTCAAGGTCAAAGTCAGCTCCATCTGATGCATCTCCAGCATGGGACATGATGAAGATTCAAAAACAAGTGTAAAGTTCCAAAGGCAGAAAAACAAGTTCCCAAATGAAGTTCCAAAGAAAGTCAATCAAGGAATCAGCGAAAAAAAAAAAAATGGAAGTAGAACAAAAACAGTCTTAAAGAGAAAAAAATCAAAAGATCACCAAACACAGTAGTATGTGGTCACGTAGTGGTCTGAACTCAAACAGTATGTACACTTAGTCACTGTATGTCAAGTACAAATACAAGTCCAAATCCCAACCGCTCATCACCAATGTTAGAAATGGGGTCTTTGGTTGACTGTCAGGTAACCCCCTGTTCAAGCAAGGACCATCACTCTAGTCAGGGTAAAAGAGAATCACCCTCAGCTAACCCCTGCTTACCCCCTTGGTAGCTTGGCAGAGCAGTAGGCTTAACTTCAGAGTGCTAGGTGTAAAGTATTTGTACCAACACACACAGTAACTTAATGAAAACACTAAAAAATGACACAACACCAGTTTAGAAACATAGGAAATATTTATCTAAACAAAACAAGACCAAAACGACAAAAATCCAACATACACAAGTCAAGTTATGAATTTTTAAAGATTAAACTAAAAAATTGCACTTAGAAACAAAAATGCTTCGATGAGATGTTAACACGGCGTTGTGACGGAGTCGTTCCCAACAAGACGACACCAGCGGCGCCGGACACGGAGTTGTGTAGACCCCCAAGTACAGTACCTTTGGTGAAGAGTGAAAAAAGCCGATGCGTGAAGTCGGGGATCGCAGCGTCTGTGCGAAACGTTGAATCCGCGCACTTCGAGCGGCGTCGGTCATGACGTGGTACAGCGACTTCCACGGAGTCGCGGACTTCAGCGGGGCTGCAGTGGCGTTGGGCATGCGAAGACCGTCGCGTTCCAGCGAAGGTCACGGCGTCGGGTGCAGGCGGCGTCACCGGATTCATCAGCGGTGTCGGTCCGAAGTCGTCCGAAGTCAATTTCCTTGGATTTCCACCAGCTTTCCTTTCAAGGGCCCAGGGACTGGATAGGGCACCACTTGTCAGAGCAGGAGTCTCTCCAGAGACTCCAGGTGCTGGCAGAGAGAAGTCTTTGTTGTCCCTGAGACTTCAAACAACAGGAGGCAAGCTCTAAATCAAGCCCTTGGAGAGTTCTTCACAAGATGGAAGGCACACAAAGTCCAGTCTTTGCCCTCTTACTCTGGCAGAAGCAGCAACTGCAGGATAGCTCCACAAAGCACAGTCACAGGCAGGGCAGCACTTCTCCTCAGCTCTTCTCCAGGCAGAGGTTCCTTCTTGTTTCCAGAAGTGTTCTAAAGTCTGTGGTTTTGGGTGCCCTTCTTATACCCAGTTTCTCCTTTGAAGTAGGCCTACTTCAAAGTAAAGTCTCTTTGGAATGTGAAATCCTGCCTTGCCCATGCCAGGCCCCAGACACTCACCAGGGGGTCGGAGACTGCATTGTGTGAGGGCAGGCACAGCCCTTTCAGGTGCGAGTGACCACTCCTCCCCTACCTCCTAGCACAGATGGCTCATCAGAATATGCGGGCTACAACCCAGCTCCCTTTGTGTCACTGTCTAGTGTGAGGTGCAACCAGCCCAACTGTCAAACTGACCCAGACAGGGAATCCACAAACAGGCAGAGTCACAGAAATGGTATAAGCAAGAAAATGCTCACTTTCTAAAAGTGGCATTTTCAAACGCACAACCTTAAAATCAACTTTACTAAAATATGTATTTTTAAATTGTGAGCTCAGAGAACCCAAACTCCACATGTCCATCCGCTGCCAAAGGGAATCTACACTTTAATCAGATTTAAAGGTAGCCCCCATGTTAACCTATGAGAGGGATATGCCTTGCAACAGCGAAAAACGAATTTAGCAATATTTCACTGTCAGGACATATAAAACACATTACTATATGTCCTACCTTAACCATACACTGCACCCTGCCCTTGGGGCTACCTAGGGCCTACCTTAGGGGTGTCTGACATATAAGAAAAGGGAAGGTTTAGGCCTGGCAAGGGGGTACACTTGCCAAGTCGAATTTACAGGTAAAACTGCACACACAGACACTACAATGGAAGGTCTGAGTCATGATTACAGAGCTACTTATGTGGGAGGCACAACCAGTGCTGCAGGCCCACTAGTAGCATTTGATTTACAGGCCCTGGCACCTCTAGTGCACTTTACTAGGGACTTACTAGTAAATCAAATATGCCAATCATGGATAAACCAATCACATACACATTTTGTAAAGGAGCACTTTCACTTTAGCACTGGTTAGCAGTGGTGAAGTGCCCAGAGTAACAAAAACAGCAAAATCAGAGTACAGCACGCATCAACAACCTGGGGAACAGAGGCAAAAAGTTAAGGGAGACCACGCCAAGGATGAAAAGTCTAACAGACACGCTCTGCTTCTGTGCTTGGGTTGGGGAATGGGGTAATGATTCATAGCTGGATCCCATAACCCTGATCGGCTGCAAAAGATAATAAGATTGGGTATTTTGTTAGTGATTGCAACAGGATTGTCATGTAGCATGATAGTTAATATCTTGTGTTGTCTGTGACTCATATGTGTTTCTGGCATGGTGTGAGTTTCTGGGCTTCTGTGAGGTCTTCTCAGCACTGGGTTGTTGGGCATGACAATCTGTGTTTGGCTCATGGACCTTGGATATATGATTTGGTATCTTAACTGCTGGTCAGTATGTATGTACCATGCATTGTGCAGTGTCCCATATGTATCAGTGTGGTTTCACTGGAGGGGACATGGTACATCCACACATACAACAGGTTTACATGTGGTGGTAACATGGTTGCACTACATGGCCTGGACATCCCATCCATTTAGACATGTGTCATTGCAGATGAAATGCAACACTTATGCCCTTTGAATTGTGTAGGTGACAATGCACAACACATCTCCATAAGTTGGCAGCACTGAGCTGTTTAGTATTGACAATGCACGATTGTCCCATGTATGACTTGTTTCTAGGCAACCCTTTGTTGTTCCCTCTGCCAGTTGCTCATGTGCAACCATGCACCTACACTACCAACCTTGCTCTAGGGAACCTGGCTAACTGCCTTGTGGAGGTGGATGTGTCTGTGCAGGAAGGGCCATCTCCCTGTACATATGCTGTTTTGATGGACAATTGGCTCTTTCAAGTGTGTGCAGCAGTGTGCAGTGTGCATTGGTGGCACATCGATATCTGTTCATAGCAAGGCCACTTCCTTATTGCAACCTGCAAATGGCACCCCAGGAGTGGTGTTTGATGTTGGCAATGCCTCAGTATTTCTATGTCATCTACATCTGAGTCAGCATCATCATGCTATGTGTCTCATTGTGTTAGATCTGCTGCAACACACATTGCACACCCCTTTCACGCTACATACTGCTTGGGAGGGTTGGCTGATTGACTATGTGGCCTAAAGTAATTTTAAATAGTTAATCTTCCAAGTTGTAATTACAGTGCAGGCGATGTCATTGTCACTGTGGGCTTTAACATTGGTCCCGTGGTGCTCTAGAGTGGCAGCTGATGTTTGTGGCAGCTGTCAGTTGTCCAGAGGTGGGTATCCCATTGTGTCAGGGTATACAACATAACTAGCAGTGCCACACCTCAGTGTTACCCTGCCCACATGTTAATGTAGTGGTGTATGTCTTGTGTGTCCTACAAGGTTGTTGTGCTGTGTGAATATTGCTAGGTTTGTTGACTTACCGACAAGTAAGCCATTGCCATATTGTCCATCCTGGAAGTGCTCATTGATCCTGCTGTGCCGGAATATGAAGGATTCATGGTCACTCCCAGGGTACTTGGCCAAGATGTTTGTGAATAGTCCCTGGTGGTCAGCTATGACCTGAACATTGATAGAATGTATGTGCTTTCTGTTCCTGAATAGGTGCTGTGTTGCTGCAGGTTGGACGATACCTACATGGGTGCAGTCAATCTCACCGGGCACATGCAGAAAGCCATGGATATGATAAAACCCCTGTTTTATCGCCTGCTGCTTTTGCTGGGTATTGGGGAAGCTGATGGGGTGGGATGTGAGGGAGATTATAACATCTAACACCTTGGGCAGGAAAGCTGACAATGAGGGCTGTGATACCCCAGCGACTAAGGCACCCGTTGTCTGGAAGGAGCCACTTGAAACATATGCAGGACAGCTAGCAGCTTGTGTACAGGTTGGTTCAGGTGTTACCAATGTTGGTGTATCTTCTCATCTACCAGGAGTACGAAGGACTGCGGCGACGACCACGGTGAGTACTGCACCTAGCACACAGGGGAGGAGAGGAGGGAAAAGAGAGTGACACACACATGCAAAACGCAACACCTCCACCCCCCATCCGCAACAACACGCACACACATATCCAATCACATCACAGATATGCCCTGTCACCCCATGGACTGCGGCGACGACCACGGTGAGTACTGCACCTAGCACACAGGGGAGGAGAGGAGGGAAAAGAGAGTGACACACACATGCAAAACGCAACACCCCCACCCCCCACCCGCAACAACACACACACACATATCCAATCACATCACAGATACGCCCAGTCACCCCATGGAAGAATGCAAGGACCAAACGAAATGAGTTTAACAAGTGTAATATTTGAACAATCAGATAGCCCAGGATAACAGTAAATAATCAATATATACAAATATTTACAGCAAGTACACAAGTCTGTACACTGTCCCATCAAATGTCCGTGGACCAGTGGTCCCAAAAAGCATGGACGAAGCCCAAACATGACTCCTGCCTCAAAACGGAGAAAAAACTGCAGGGGCATCAGGTCAAAAAAATACAGGCACCGCAGGGGGGAGGGGCGGGGGTCACCTCAGCCGGGTGAGGGGATGACCCCACTGCTCCTGGAGGGGATACATGCCCACTGCTTGGTCCTGGGGAGTGCAAAGCCACAGTCTCTCAAGTCTCTCAAGCGGGTGGGTTGCCCACTGCTAGGTCCTGGGGAGTGCAAAGTCACAATCTCTAAAGTCTCTTAAGTGGGTGGGTTGCCCACTGCTTGGTCCTGGGGAGTACAAAGCCACAGTCTCTCAAGCCTTTCAAGTGGGCGGGTTGCCCACTGCCTGGTCTTGGGGAGTACAAAGACACAGTTTATCAAGTCGGTGACATGTTCCACTGGTTCTGGAGGGGGTTTGGTACCCAGATTGCTTCGTCCTCCCAAGGACTGTGTTAGTGGGTGCTTTTCTCTACTGGTTCTGGAGGGGATTGGTGCCCAGAGTGCTTCATCCTGGCAAGGACTGTGTTAGTGGATGCTTTTCTCCACTGGTTCTAGGTTCTGGAGGGGGCATGGTGCCCAGAGTGCTTCATCCTGCCAAGGACTGTGTTAGTGGATGCTTTTCTCCACTGGTTCTGGAGGGGGCTTGGTGCCCAGTGATGCTGTACCTGGGGTGTGGCAGTTCCCATTCCCGCACCTGGGTGTCTGAGCCACGATATTTTTAGGGAACAGGTAGCACGATACTCCATGGAGGCAGAGCCACACTCCACCTTACGATGACTTAGGCTGCAAACTGCTGGTGGTGCCAGTGCTGGTGGTGGTGCCTCATGTAGTGGACGGCTGCCCACTGGGGATGCTGCTAATGTCCACTGTAGTGGCACTGGCTGGGCATGTCACGTGGCAGCGGCTGCGGCGGTGGCGGCGGCGGAGATGCTGGCGGTGCTGCCCATGGTGCAGGTGTCTGTAGTAGTGGAGGGAGACACCAGGCCATCTCCAGCAGCCTCGGATGGCTGCCCACTGGGGATGCTGCTGCTGACTGTAGTTGTGGCAGCTGTTGTGCAGGTGGTGGTGCAGATGGCGGTGCAGGTGGCGGTGCAGGTGGCGGTGCTCACGGTGGTACAGGTTGCTGGACTGTCCTGAGAAGTGGGGTCACCAGTCCCTCACCCGTAGGCTCAGTGCCTTGCGGTGACTTTCCTTTGCTTTTGTGTCCCTTCCCCACCTTGGTAGTTGCTGCTGGGACCTTGGCACTGTCCTCTTTGGTTCTGGATGAGGCCTTGCTGGGTGGGTGGTGCGGCTTTTCTCTCCTGCATGCTGGCACCTTCTTTACCTTGAATTCTTAAGCGATGCGGGTGCGATATAATAGGAGAAAAGTGGCGCACAGGGCTATAAGGTAAATATCAAGTTATGCCTAAATTACCATATGGTGCACCCTTCTTTACCTTGGCAGGTGGCGGGATCGGGTGGTCCTTGGCTTCAGTAGGTGGCACATTGCCAGCCATGATGGATGCCCCCTTTGATCCTCCTGGACTTGCAGGGACCACAGTGGACGACGATTTGGTGGCTGAGGTGCTAGTCTGGGCTCTAGAGGTCCTGGCCCTAGGGGAAGGACAGGGGGGAGGTGTACGGAAGAGGTCAATGTTAGCCAGGAAAAGTTTTTTAGACACACTGGGATGGGAAGATGGAGGTGGTTTTGGAGTGGAGGAAGAGGTAGTGGCTGTAGGAGGTGTACGTCTGCTGAGTTTGGGTGAAGGTGCATGGGTTGGAGGCTGTTGTGAGGTGATGGTTGTGAAGTGGGTGTGTGCTGGCATTTGTGTACTTTTGGAGGAGGGCTCACAGACACACTGGGAGAGGACACAGGGGACGAGTGACTGGTAATAGGGGTGGTGATTGCACGTGAGCGGTGTGTAGTGATGGGCGTGCTGGTGATGGAGGTAGTGGCTGAGGATGTAGTGCATGCAGGTGTGAGTGGAGACGAGACAGGGAGGGAGGTGGAGGACGTGGAGGAGGGGGAAACAGTGGAGGCAGTGGATGTTGGTGTGTCTGCATGGGTATGGTGCTTGTGTGAGTGCCTGTGGGATGTGTGGTGCTTATGTTTGCCTGAGCCACTTTTGTGTGTTGATGTGTGTGCATGCTGGTCTGATGGTGTGCTTGGGATAGGCTGAGGTAGAGGGGATTGGGTCTGGGTAGTGGAAGTTGGAGGGGGGAGGCTGGACACAGGGACAATGGCTGCCGTCAGTGCTGAGGCCAGAGCCTGAAATGCTCTCTGTTGGGCTGCCACCCCAAAATGATGCCCTACAGGTATGCATTTGTT
Organism: Pleurodeles waltl; assembly: GCF_031143425.1. Classification (NCBI taxonomy): domain Eukaryota; kingdom Metazoa; phylum Chordata; class Amphibia; order Caudata; family Salamandridae; genus Pleurodeles; species Pleurodeles waltl. The sequence goes on along the minus strand of NC_090448.1, from coordinate 1,026,712,165 downwards.
TGCTGCAAATGCCTCTCGACACCCTGGATGGCATTCAGAATAGCCTCCTCACTGAGGGCAGCAGGGCTGACTGGGGCGGGGCCTCAGGTGCCTCGGGTGAAGGGGATGCCCACCCTCCTGGGCGAGCGGGCATGGGAAACGCTCTGAGGGGCTGCTGGGAGGGCGTTGCTGGTGGGGGGGTGGCAGCTGTACCTGTTGTTGCAGTGGGCACAGAGGTGCCCACCACCTCTAGGGAGCTCCCATCAGAGGAGGAGTCGCTGTCGCTGGTGTCCCATCCTGTCCCCGTAATGGAGCTCCCCTCACCCTCTGTCCCACTGGTGCGTTCAGACTCCATACATTCACCCTCCTGGGCCATGTGGGATGCAGCTCCCTCCGTCTCCGGTGTCTCTGCTACTCTACCAGCTGATGCTATAGCACACAAGGACAGGGTGACAAAACAAAAAGGGGGGGAAAGACAGAGGAGACACATGGTCAATGCCAGCAACACCACTAGCGTTGGTGGATGCAACACACAGGGAGGAGCCCTATGCACTAGGCCATGCACTAGTAGTTAGTAGGAAATGCACCTGCCCATGGGGGACTATGCCTAACCCCACTGCCTGCTCTGGAAAAATGTTTTTAATGCCATTAACAAAGGGGATTCCCTTTTGCAAATAGGTTAGCACCCATCTGAAATGGGTGCTAACTGCGATTGCTTTACGACCGCGTTCGCGGTAACAAAGCAATCTGGCATTGCACTGCGACTCGCAATTAGGAAAAGGACTCCCCTTCCTAATTGCAACTCGCATATCCGTAACCAGGTTACCGAATCGCAAAAGGGGTTTTGTGCATTGCCAAGTGCAATTTGCAAGTCGCAAACAGCGAAATTCGCTGTTTGCGACGTGCAAACTGTTTGCTACATCTGCCCTTGTTGGTTCTCGACACTCCAAAATTGTAAAACAACTTGTCATCTTTCCTGTGGGTCTCTTGTCTGGTCACCCTTTAAACCTTGAAAATGTTCCATGTCTACTGACAAACAGCTTTCACCTCAACTCTCAACTTTTTGCAGCAGCTTAAAGCTCTTGAATACAATATAAAGAATTACCATTTCCATAATTTAATATCTATGGCACATGAAATTCGCATACAGGTAGGTACATATTTGAATGAGTTAAAAATGCATTTTATTTTCAAGGTCAATAAAGCACATTCAAATTTCCAGTACTGTCTAACTCCTCTGACAATTATTCCCTAAAAACATATTTCACTTGACAATATAGACAAACTGTTGGAAAATGGGTTATTGGTAGGGCAGGTAGGTACCTACACCTAGCAACAAGCCACTAACCTCCACATAGGTACAGTTAGGTCTCAGTAAATTAATCCCAGCTCAACCCTTGGTAGCTTGGCAACGAGCGTCAAGGCTTAACTTAGGAGACAAAGTGTAAAGCATTCAACTATCACAAAACAGTAATTAAATAAAACACAGGAAACAGTTTAAAAATCCAAAACCAATTTATAAAAATAGTTTATATTTTTATCTTTAAAATGACACAAAAACGATTAAAATCGGTTCAGGGGAACCGGAGATATGAATTTTTAAAGAATTATTACTTTTCTAGCGCTTAGAAACAAAAAGCGCCAATCGGGTCATCTGGTTGCACCTCGACCGGGGCAAAGTCAAACTTTCAGGCCGACCGCGATGGAGCCCTGCTCAGCTACAGGTCGCGGGAGGCCTCGGTTAAAAAGTTACCTTCTGACTTAGTCTTTATTTTGAAGTTTTTCTTCACCGGGACGAACCTGCCAGTTGAATCCGACCTCCTGGAGCCCTTGTCCGGATACGCGATGTGGGTTTCCTCGGTGGAGACTTTTACCTTCGGACTTAGTCGTTTTTTCGAGATGAAAATCCTTCGACCGGGGTAAACCTGGATCTTGATCCGACGTCCATGGAGCCCTTCTCGGATACGATGGCTGGGAGGTCCCGGTCAACTTTTTACGTTCGGACTTAGTCTCTTTTTTGGATGTTTTTCTTTACCGGGACGAACCACGAAGTCAGGCCGGGTCGCGGTTGAGGCAAGCCGGCTAGAATTTCCGCGGCGGGTCGGTCCCTCTCTGGAGGTTTTTTCCAAAAATTCTCAAATCTTTTCTAAACTTCTGGGGCTTCACCCAGATGTTCTTTTAAGGTTCTTTTGGGGTCCACAGCTCACCCCAAGGGTCCAGAAGTTCTGTGATGGTCCTTGGGGGGTGCGGACTTCAACTCCCAGAATGCACCTGGCGCAAACTCCTTTTTGGCCACTGGACAGTGGTCAGCTGGTCGCTTTCTTCAGGAGTTGGTGCAGGGGACTTTGGTTTAGCAATTTTTCACCTGTAGCAAACAGGGAGTCCCTCCTTGAACCAGTTGAAGCCAGGCAAAGTCCTTCTTGTGGTGAAGCCCAAGTGTGCAGCTGGTGCAGTCCTTCTGAGTGCAGGGTCCAGGTGCAGGCCAGGGGTCCAGCAGGGCAGTCCTTCTTCTTCTTTAGTTCCTTTCTTGTTGAATTCTGGAGGGGATCTGAGGTGTGGGTGCAGGTCTGCCAGTTTTATCCTTGCTCCTGGGTGAAAAGCAGGGGGGCCCTGGTTCTCCAATCAGGTACAGGGTCGTCCCCCTGTGATGACCACTTCCTGGGAAGTGTGGCAAAAATCCATCCCAAAAGGCAACAGTCTCCAAAAATCCAACATGGCTGAATCTGATTTTTGGAGGTTACATCTGGCTGAGCCCACCCACTGGTGTGGCTAAAAATCATAAACACACCCCTCTCCTGCCCTCTCCTAATCTAATCAAGGGGGCACCTAATTGTCTGGGGTTGCAGGATGTGGGGGTGTTGCTGGGTGCTGCAAATGTCCTTCTCTGCCTTTGAAGACCAGTTTGGCAGCCCTCCCCCTTCCTGCCTCACCATCTGCTGAGGGGAGATTCTCTCCCCCAAGCACATTCCTTTGTGTGAAGTCTGGCCACTTCACACCTCATCAAGGCAGCCTGGCAGAAGCTGCTGCAGGCTGGCCAATCAGAGCACAGCAGCAAAGACAATGCAGAGCTGAAATTGGCAACTTTTTAGGTAAAGTCTAAACTTTTTACCTGGACAAGTTATATTAAATCCAACAACTGGAAGTTGTGGGATTTATTACAACAATCAATTTGATACCAAATCCTTGGTATGTAACATTTAAGGAGACTTTAAAATTTAAAATAAAGTCTGCCCATTCTAGCCTATGAAGGCCATTTACTTCAATGAGGGAAAAACGAATTTGGCTGTTTTTACCTCACCAGGGCTTATAAATCTATTTTTATAAAGTCCCTGCTTATAGTTACATGGCACCCAGCCCTAGGGGCACATAGGGCACACCTTAGGGGTGACTTATATGTAAAAATAAGGTAGTTTAAGACTTTGGAAGTACCTTTAATTCCAAAGTCGAATTTGCATATAACTTTAATTTAAAAGCAGCCAGCAAAGCAGGCCTGCCTTTAAAATGACACTGGGCACCTCAGCAGTGCACCTAGGTGTGCACCACCTATGCTGTGGTCCCTAAACCTACATGCCCTACCATATACTAGGGACTTATAGGTAGGTTAACTTAGCCAATTATAATTAGCCTAATTTGCATATCCATTTTACACAGAGCACAGGCCCTGGGACTGGTTAGCGGTACCCAGGGCACCATCAAAGTCAGGAAAACACCAGCAAAAAGAGGAAAATGGGGGCAAAAAGTTATGGGGCCTCTGCAATCAGCCCTGTTTTCTCACACAACCCCCCCCCAGCCCACACGCCCAGGAGACTCAGCCCAACCCTGGGAGAGTCTTCCTGACTTGTTAGGCGAGGAAGACAGTGAAGAAAACTGGCTGTCCCTTTGCAGGGCCTACTCTGCCTTATATCCTCCTGTCAGGGTCACTCCCTATGGGTAGTGAAGCCATCCCAACAGTAAAAGGACCCAACACAAACTGAAACTTTCCTCTAGGGGGGTCTTCCTCCTTTCTCTCTGCCAACTTGGGTCGTGAGGTGCCCACCTCCCCTACTCCAAACTTTGCTAGGGCAACACCTAGCTTACCCAAAGAGGTCACCCAACACTTGAGCAACCCCACCATGACCAATAGAGTCAGGGGGCCTACTTTGCTATTGGCCCTGGGGTCTGCCTCCCAGGCCAAGTACAGTGCTGCCAGGAAGGCTAGCACCCAGCAGAGGCTACTGACAGCTGTCAGTACCCAGAACCACACCCTAAGCTCTCCACTGACAGGTGGCTGAGCTGCTTTAGGGGCATCTTTGGGGTCCTGGCACCCCTCTTGCTGTCTAGAGTGGGGGGCTACCACCTCCTGTGGCAGACACCCTCCTTCCACTCTCCCTTCTGTCAGTGCAGGGGCAACACCTTGCATCTGGACCGCTGCCTGACTACTCAGGACTTCCTTGGGGTCAGGTGAGGCCTCACCAGTGCCAACTCTGGGCTCCCCCCCTACTGGGGCAGAAGGCCCTTGGCTCCCTGGAACTCTCTTTAAGAGTGGCCTACCCTTCCTTTTCTTCTTTCCTTTTCTTGGGGACCCCTGTCTCCTAACTGTAGGGACTGACTCCCCAGGACTTTGGGTTGGGGGGGCGCCCTGGGCGACCACCCCATCTGTGACCAGACTCACCTCTGGGAGGTCATTGCCCAGGATACAATCTAGGGGGAGGTCAGCACTGACTACCACCCTAATCCAGTCAAGGATACCCTCCCTCTCTAGGGGCACTATGGCTACAGGTTTGGAGGTGACCTCCCCTGTGGCTATCCTGACTTTCTTTGTCTTTCCTGGGACATACATGTCTGGCGTCACTAACCGGTCACTCACTATAGTGTGACTGGCACAGGTGTCCCTCAGGCCAGTGGTAGGGATCCCATTCACTTGAATGTGGTGGAAGTGCCTACTCCCACTCTCAGGGATCACCAGCTTACCATCTGGTCCTGTCTCCCAGCACAATGCTAGGAGGACTTCATCATCTGAGGAATCCTCCTCTATGGCTACACTGGACAGCCCAGTGCTAACCACCTTCCTTGGACAGGCTGCATCTCCTCTGAAGTGACCTGTCTGCTGACAGTCAAAGCAAGCCCTACTGTTCAAGAGTTTTTTTAACCCTGGGTCTCCCTGTCTCTGCTTGTCAGAGTGGGAGTGGGATTTACTCTCCTCCTTCTTAGGGTTCTGGGGTACAGAGGGAGTCTCTGTGGTGGGCTTACCACCTCCCTCCTTAGGTTTTTGGGGACCTGTCCCCCCCCTCTTGGGTTCTCCCCCCTGGGACTTGACAACCACCCTGGTTCTCAACCACTCATCAGCTGCCTCCCCTAGCTCTCTAGGGTTGGTCTGCTTAGAGTCCACTAGATGCTGGCGTAACCTTTCTTGGGTACAATTGGTCAAGATGTGCTCTCTCATGATCAGATTGTATAACCCCTCATAAGTATCTACTTTGTTACCAATAATCCAGCCCTCTAGTGCCTTTAGTGAAATGTCCACAAAGTCAACCCAAGACTGGGTACTGACCTTCTGGGTGTCCCTGAACTTCATTCTATATTGCTCTGGGGTCAGACCAAACTTCTTGGCTAAGCACCTCTTCATACTAGGGTATGAATCTGCCTCCTCCACCCTTATGGTCAGAAACCTATCCCTCCCTGAGTTGGGGACCAACTCCCACAAAAGGGAACCCCAGTATTGAGGCCTAACCCTTCTCATTTGGAGTGCCCTCTCAAAGGCCCCCAGCCACTTATCTATGTCATCCCCCTCTACATAAGCAGGAACTACCCCCTTGGGTAATCTGGGGCAAACTCCCCCACCCATGGACACCTCAGCTTCTTTATCGCTGCTTCCATCTCTTTTCTCTTTGTATGCCCACTTTTTCTTTTCTAGGGACAGCTTCTCTGCTTCCAAAGCTATGTATGCTAGCTGGGCCTCCAGCTCTCTTTCTCTGATGGATGGGTTCTCTCCTCCTGAAAGGACCCCCTTCCCACCACTAGCTTTGGATCTGCCCCTAGTGACTGTATTTACTGAGGACCGTTCTTCCTCGTCCTCACTTAGGGTCAGATGCCTTCCCTCCCCTGAGTGGTTAGAGCTTGCATCCTCCCTTCTTTCTCCCTCCTCTGGAGCTTCTTCTGACTCTACCTCTTGGGCCTCAGCCCATGCTGTCAGGGATGTGATCAGGATTTGCTTCCTGAGATCAGTGGTTGCAGGCAACCCTCTTTCAATACACAACCCCCTAAGCTGGACTACTGTCAGTGTGGGTAGGCTAGCCAGATCAAGCTCCATGGTTCCCTAGTTTTGTGTCAACAAAAACTTTTTGCAAAAATTGGAAACAAGAATTTAGAAAAATTACAAAAATTCAATAACTGAAATTAATCCAAATTAAAAATTAAAAACAATTTTTGCACTAGGACAATTTAAAGGATTTTTAATTTGTTTTACCTAAAACTGTAACGTGATATTGAACACAAGTACAGGATCCCACCGCTGCCACCAATTATGTTGGAAAATGGGTTATTGGTAGGGCAGGTAGGTACCTACACCTAGCAACAAGCCACTAACCTCCACATAGGTACAGTTAGGTCTCAGTAAATTAATCCCAGCTCAACCCTTGGTAGATTGGCAACGAGCGTCAAGGCTTAACTTAGGAGACAAAGTGTAAAGCATTCAAATATCACAAAACAGTAATTAAATAAAACACAGGAAACAGTTTAAAAATCCAAAACCAATTGATAAAAATAGTTTATATTTTTATCTTTAAAATGACACAAAAACGATTAAAATCGGTTCAGGGGAACCGGAGATATGAACTTTTAAAGAATTATTACTTTTCTAGCGCTTAGAAACAAAAAGCGCCAATCGGGTCATCTGGTTGCACCTCGACCGGGGCAAAGTCAAACTTTCAGGCCGACCGCGATGGAGCCCTGCTCGGCTACAGGTCGCGGGAGGCCTCGGTTAAAAAGTTACCTTCTGACTTAGTCTTTATTTTGAAGTTTTTCTTCACCGGGACGAACCTGCCAGTTGAATCCGACCTCCTGGAGCCCTTGTCCGGATACGCGATGTGGGTTTCCTCGGTGGAGACTTTTACCTTCGGACTTAGTCGTTTTTTCGAGATGAAAATCCTTCGACCGGGGTAAACCTGGATCTTGATCCGACGTCCATGGAGCCCTTCTCGGATACGATGGCTGGGAGGTCCCGGTCAACTTTTTACGTTCGGACTTAGTCTCTTTTTTGGATGTTTTTCTTTACCGGGACGAACCACGAAGTCAGGCCGGGTCGCGGTTGAGGCAAGCTGGCTAGAATTTCCGCGGCGGGTCGGTCCCTCTCTGGAGGTTTTTTCCAAAAATTCTCAAATCTTTTCCAAACTTCTGGGGCTTCACCCAGATGTTCTTTTAAGGTTCTTTTGGGGTCCACAGCTCACCCCAAGGGTCCAGAAGTTCTGTGATGGTCCTTGGGGGGTGCGGACTTCAACTCCCAGAATGCACCTGGCGCAAACTCCTTTTTGGCCACTGGACAGTGGTCAGCTGGTCGCTTTCTTCAGGAGTTGGTGCAGGGGACTCTGGTTTAGCAATTTTTCACCTGTAGCAAACAGGGAGTCCCTCCTTGAACCAGTTGAAGCCAGGCAAAGTCCTTCTTGTGGTGAAGCCCAAGTGTGCAGCTGGTGCAGTCCTTCTGAGTGCAGGGTCCAGGTGCAGGCCAGGGGTCCAGCAGGGCAGTCCTTCTTCTTCTTTAGTTCCTTTCTTGTTGAATTCTGGAGGGGATCTGAGGTGTGGGTGCAGGTCTGCCAGTTTTATCCTTGCTCCTGGGTGAAAAGCAGGGGGGCCCTGGTTCTCCAATCAGGTACAGGGTCGTCCCCCTGTGATGACCACTTCCTGGGAAGTGTGGCAAAAATCCATCCCAAAAGGCAACAGTCTCCAAAAATCCAACATGGCTGAATCTGATTTTTGGAGGTTACATCTGGCTGAGCCCACCCACTGGTGTGGCTAAAAATCATAAACACACCCCTCTCCTAATCTAATCAAGGGGGCACCTAATTGTCTGGGGTTGCAGGATGTGGGGGTGTTGCTGGGTGCTGCAAATGTCCTTCTCTGCCTTTGAAGACCAGTTTGGCAGCCCTCCCCCTTCCTGCCTCACCATCTGCTGAGGGGAGATTCTCTCCCCCAAGCACATTCCTTTGTGTGAAGTCTGGCCACTTCACACCTCATCAAGGCAGCCTGGCAGAAGCTGCTGCAGGCTGGCCAATCAGAGCACAGCAGCAAAAACAATGCAGAGCTGAAATTGGCAACTTTTTAGGTAAAGTCTAAACTTTTTACCTGGACAAGTTATATTAAATCCAACAACTGGAAGTTGTGGGATTTATTACAACAATCAATTTGATACCAAATCCTTGGTATGTAACATTTAAGGAGACTTTAAAATTTAAAATAAAGTCTGCCCATTCTAGCCTATGAAGGCCATTTACTTCAATGAGGGAAAAACAAATTTGGCTGTTTTTACCTCACCAGGGCTTATAAATCTATTTTTATAAAGTCCCTGCTTATAGTTACATGGCACCCAGCCCTAGGGGCACATAGGGCACACCTTAGGGGTGACTTATATGTAAAAATAAGGTAGTTTAAGACTTTGGAAGTACCTTTAATTCCAAAGTCGAATTTGCATATAACTTTAATTTAAAAGCAGCCAGCAAAGCAGGCCTGCCTTTAAAATGACACTGGGCACCTCAGCAGTGCACCTAGGTGTGCACCACCTATGCTGTGGTCCCTAAACCTACATGCCCTACCATATACTAGGGACTTATAGGTAGGTTAACTTAGCCAATTATAATTAGCCTAATTTGCATATCCATTTTACACAGAGCACAGGCCCTAGGACTGGTTAGCAGTACCCAGGGCACCATCAAAGTCAGGAAAACACCAGCAAAAAGAGGAAAATGGGGGCAAAAAGTTATGGGGCCTCTGCAATCAGCCCTGTTTTCTCACACAAACGTTTAAATCACTGATGGCAAGTTAAATGCTGAATAATTTATAACCCAACGTTCATTTCGTGTTGATTGCTAGCTGATTTTTTTCATTGGGATACTCCAACGCCAATCATATGGAATGACCTCGCCATCTATATGACTGAATTTTGTATGCTGTTAGCTATCCTGGATCACATAAAATATTTACAGTCGTGATTTAGATTTGTATTTGCCTAAAGTTGAGTGCTTGTTACAGGGCTGAGATTTAACCGTAGCCCATGGCGAAATGCCGAGAGAAATTATAATAGGACTCATTCAGGAGCTCCTAAGTCACTTAAAAAGCGGGTTCTATTAACTCCTCAAAGAAAAGGATGTATGTGAGCAAAGGCACCAGCAAATTAAGGATGAAAACGGATGTTTGTACACTAGCGCATAAAAGGGTTTGTTTTCGACTTACAAGTCAAACACACAAAAAGAATGCATATGGTGAGCGATGACCTGTAACTAAACATTTTTGCACCTATTCTAACTACAAAATTCTGTTCTCATATCGGAGTCAACGCCTCCGCCTCCCTTATCACTTATGTGCAGAGATCTCTGCCCAGACTGCGCAAGTAGGTATACATTTTAGTAGTGAATGTGGGAGGGAGGGCATGAGTCTGTGGAAAAAGCAGAATACTTAAGGGAGAGGGGCTTTACGTGGCCTAAGAAGGGGTTCAGTGAGGGGTTAGGGAGGGGCATGCATCCACTCACCCACAGAAGAGTAAGCACATTTCACATTTCACAAACCCTGGTTCTAAATAACCAAAATGTTCTAAAACAGTGGTTAATGTACCCTAGCTCAGAGGTGGAATTAATCCAACACCACCCGTGGCCAACATCTGGTACTGAAACACTTGCTCATAGAAAATAATGGAGGTATGGAGATAAAATAGAACACCAGAGGAAATAATAGGAAATAATGGTAAAATAAGGTAATTTGTTTAAACATTTTAACCATACTTACAAATATACTTTAACGTTAAAAGTTAATTTAAAATATAAGCTAAACATATCTAATTTAACTCTTAACACATCAAAATATATAAAAAAATAATTTAGTTTGATCTATTCCAATTAAATTATTAGCACTTAAATAAACCCCCTTGAATCACAAAACAATCTGGAGTCAGTCTGTACTTTCACAAATGTATTATTATAACTTCTTTGACAAATATCAATGTACATTTTCTTATGACACTTATTGGGCAGTAGTAAACATAGCAGAAGGCAGAATGAGGTACCCAGATATGTGAAAAGGAAAGCCAAAGTGAACTGTCAGGGTCCATGCACAGAGGTTAAAAGGCTGACTTATACAATGTCCTACAGAAGTTAGATATGAGATGAGCAGTGTCAGTCTCTTACCTGTGTGTCACTGGAAGTACTGCATGATGATGTTGTTTCGGTTGTCAATATCTTCTTCCTCTGCCTCCTCTTCCTCACTGTCCATAGGCTCCACAGCTGCCACAAGACCAACATCAGGCCCATCCTCCTGCAGAAAAGACACCTGGCGTCGCAAAGCCAGGTTGTACAACATACAGCATGATACGATGATCTGGCACACCTTCTTCGGTAAATAGTATAGGGAACCACCTGTTAGCTTGAGGCACCGGAATCTGGCCTTCAGGAGGCTGAAAGTCTGCTCAATAATACGCCTAGTTCGCCCATGTGCCTCATTGTAGCGTTCCTCTACCCTTGTCCTGGAATTCCTCACTGGGGTCAGTAGCCATAAGAGGCTGAGGTAACTTGAGTCACCTGCAAATATTGAGGGATATCTGTTAGATATACACCAACCCTTAGGGACTACCCCATACCCAGATACCTATTCATACTGAGTGGGGAACTAGGCCTCACCTATTAGCCACACCCGGTGCCTCTGGATTTGCCCCATCACATAAGGGATGCTGCTATTCCTCAAAATGTAAGCGTCATGCAGAGCCAGGATACTTGGCATTCACATGAGAGATGTACTGGCCTGCCAAACACACCATCGGCACATTCATTAAATGGTAGCTTTTAAGGTTTTTGTACACCTGTTCATTCCTGCGGGGGGGACAAATGCCACATGTGTACCATCAGTGGCACCAATGATGTTGGGGATATGTCCCAGAGCACAGAAGTCAGCTTTCACTGTGGGCAAATCCTCCACCTGGGGGAAAACGATGTAGCTGTGCATGTGTTTCAGCAGGGCAGATAACACACTGGACAACACGTTAGAGAACATTGGCTGAGACATCCTTGATGCCATGGCCACTGTTGTTTGAAAGGAACCACGGGTCAGGAAATGGAGCACTGACAGGACCTGCACTAGAGGGGGGTACCTGTGGGATGGCGGATAGCTGACATCAGGTCTGGCTCCAATTGGGCACACAGTTCTTGGACTGTGGCACGATCAAGTCTGTAGGTGATAATGATGTGTCTGTTTTCCATTGTCGACAGGTCCACCAGGGGTCTGTACACCGGAGGATGATGCCATCTCATCATCTGCCTCAGCGGATGTGCCCTATGGAGGAGAATGGTGAGCAGAGGGTCATGTACCACGTAGCTTGCACAAGTGTTTTTGCACTAATGTGAGTAAATCAGTATGTGGCGTTGTCTCTCCGTATTTCTGGCCAAATGTGTTGTGATGCAGTTAGGTGCCATGCCATGTGCCCCCCTGACCTGCTTGACCTGTAAGGAGGAACAAGGGGAAATGAGGTAACTGCGCTTGCGTTGTGCAGCGTAGCGGTAGGCGGTCGTGGACCGCCGAGCAATTCAGCATTGGTTATCATTGGGCCCTATGGGTTCCAGGAGCCAATGACGATGTATGCCGGGGGTGACGGTAAGCACCACCATAGACGTGACTGCCATTTTCTATCTGTTCACTCACTTGATACCTAACCTTCAACAGGAGAGGACCTACACTGCAAGTGCTGCTGTGACCTGTGTCTGGAAGCGACAATGACTTGAGTGTCTGGGGAAAGGACCCCTGCCTTCACTTCGGAGGAGTTGTAGAGACTAGTGGATGGGGTCCTCCCCCAGTACACGCTACTCTACAGTCCTCCAGACAAATAGGTGAGCAAACTGTGAGCATGATGCATGGGATATGAATGTATGGAGTGATGTGGATGGAAGATACATGTGAGGGAGCTGAGGCCTGCAAGTGAGGATGGTGAGTGTATGGGTGTCAGGGCATGGGTGGGAACTGCTGGGCAATGAGTATGATGAACCGGACGGGGGAGTAATTTCCTTTCATCCTGTATCTTTCCTCTAGGTCAGCGACCACCAGAAGAAGGGTATTTGGCGTGCCATCGCCAAGGAAGTGTGGACCCTGGAGGGGTCATTTCATTTTTTAGTTTTGTAATGCATCTCGTTTTCCTTTAAGGAAAACGGGCTGCATTACAAAAAAAAATGCTTAATTTAAAAGCAGTCACAGACATGGTGGTCTGCCGCTAGTCTCAAGGGGGTCGCAAATTGCGACCCACCTCATTTATATTAATGAGGTGGGCCTTTGCGACCCCCCTGCGAGTCGCAGATTGCTCACAAATTGGAATCTACCTACATCTGGCCCAAAGTTCTCTATTGTGGATATCACATATGTCTGGCAAAGGAAATATATTTTCGAAGATTATACCACAGTATTTTGTTGTAATCTTGATTGATAAAATCTAATGACCAAAGCCCATATTTAAGAAAAGAGGCCCCACTACCCCTCCTCTAAACGCCACAATGTGTGCAGCGTATTTAAGATACAGAGCACCATGGACGTATTAGGTACAATACTGTCAGAATTTTCGATACTATTGTGGCACTTTACTCCACTAGCGTAAAAAATTCTGACGCTAGTGGAGCAAAGTGCAAGGAGGCCCATTGATTCCAATGGGTGTGTCTTTTTAGCACCTGCTTTCAGCATGCAATAAAAATGACACCAAAAATGGTGCAATGAAATCTTGTAGATTTCATTGCACCATTTTTGCGGGCCTCCTTGTGTTGGAAAGCGCCTTTGCATATATTATGCATGGTACATGCATAATGTGGCGCAAAGTGGTGCTAGGTGGCACAATGCATGCATAGTGCCAACTGTGGATATGGCACTGTGTTTTTTGTCAATCTAACGCCACATTAGAGTTAGAAAAATGATGCTAAGGCCATTCTTAAATTTGGGCCCAAGTGTATCCATAAATTAGACAGTAATTTACTCACAGTCCCACCTTTAAAACTGGAATTGATTATTCCATATAGGGTTCTGTGGGTCCTGGTAAGATTTAAGTGTTTGTAATGGTTGGCAGAGTAATACATCTGGCTCCCAAATGAACCAGTTCACCATCACTCTCTTTCTGCAACAGTTCCTAAGAAATACTGAATCATTTATTTGTCAATGCACAGTAAACATTGTTTTGTTCAGCTTGAGCAATGGAACAATTTTTTTGTGGCATTTTGTTATGTATTCTAGAATGTAGATTCTATCAACGGATTAAATTCCTTTTGAACAGGTACAAATCGATTATATTGAGTCTACATAGTGTTTACGGGGGCCCGTCTTTGCTATTGTTTTTGCTTGGTGTTATTATTTCGCAAATAGAACTCCTTTGCCATTTGTCCTCGAAAAATATGAACCCCAGTGTTTAAAAACCACGAGATGAATCTCCTTTTATCAAGTGCCATTTAAAACTTCTTTTTATAACTTTATTTATATGGAGAGAAAAACTAAACGAAAATAATATAACGGGATGGGTAATTGCATTACAACACTAAAATCATGTAAGCATCATAGGTAATACAAAGCGGACTTTGAGGCATTTTTACAAGCATATTTACAAGCCCATAGCACCTCCTTGCGCCGCCCGAGCATCATTTTTAGTGATTCTAAGGAGGCCTTTTCCCCGTGTCAGATTTACAAAGTGGAGCAATGCAAGCACTGCGCAACATTGTAACCCCTTGCACCACATTATGCCTGCGCCAGGCATAATTATGGAAGGGGGGGTCGCTTCCCCGTTAGGAGGCCCAGAAAAATGTTTCTGTGAAATTTACGAGATTTAATTGCACCATTTGTCCTATGCTTTTCAACACCTACCCAAGGCAGGCGTTAAAGTGACACTCCAATTGTTTCCAATGGGCCTCTCAATGTATTGCTAGACTAGAACCATCATTTTTGGCGCTAGTCAACCAATGCAACACAACAGCTGCAAAAATGTTGATGCCATTGTGCTAACCTGCGACAAGGTGTACCATATTGTAAATACGGCACTTCCATGGTGAAGTTAGGGGGTGCAGTTGCGCATCATAGCTGATGCACCATTTTCTTTTTTCATGATATTCACCACGCAGGCAAGAAGCAAGTAGCTATTCATAAAAGCATACATCAGGAAAAAGCATTTAACAATTTTAATTTGAAACTTGTTAACTGGGTTATTCATACAGGGTCTATGGAGAGTGCTCAAGTTCATAAACAAAATCATATGTACACTATTAGAAAGTTCCTCATTCAGAGTGGTCAAACCCAATTTTTGGTCACTGGTATTTCTTGTTTTTGAACCCTGCTGTCCAGGGCTCAGTGTCATTTTGTTGACCTATGAATTTTGCTATTCCACAAATGGCATATATATTTTTTTATTTTTTGATTGATTTCCAGTAAACAAGCTTACAACCATTCACATAGAATAGATAAAATATGTAACATTACAACCTCCAATGCATCATAGAGGTTATCAAACATACAAATGTGAGGTCACACGACATATGTTGCTGCCCCAACTGGTTGGGCAGTACGTCCACCAGTTTCGCCACCGAGCACACCCCTCCCTGTCTTCTGGGGCCCTCATGAACTGGAGCACCTGCAGACCAATTCAACATTTCTCCCTGTGGCACAGGCCAGCAGCATTTTTGTCACACCCTCACCTAGTTCCAACTTCGGAGATGATGCTGAACTTCTAATCCCACCTGAGGCAGTGAATGAAATGAAGTTCCCACTACCTGAATTCACTCTCTGCACCCAAGGGAAAGGCCGGTTGGGATAAAACAAGAAAAAAGAGACTTGCGTCACAGAGTGTGCTCTGGTGCCTTGTGACACTACATATAGGAGGGTCTATACTCCCTGGACTTTTTAGTATTGATGTGGGAACAGTGCACTAGACACAAAAAGTAGAGCTGTTAATTAACAGTTCTCAGTATAAAGTGTTTTAACAGTTATTTGCAAAAGTTTCACTTTCAGGCTTGATCACAAATAATGCTTGAGAGCAGGTACAATCCAAAAGTAAGCTGGGGTTTCTGGCACTCTCTAAAATGTCTTAACATGCAATGTTAAGTTCAAACTCAAATGTATAGATTGTGTGCTCTAAAGTCTTTCAAGTTCTTGATATATAACTGATCAAGAAATACTGATGTGGAGAACTTCAGTTCTCACTCAAGTAAAGTTTGGGGGACCCATAAGTTAAAGTGTCCCAAGCACTAGGACTTCTAGAAACGTAGAAATAAATGTTGTCCAAGAATGAGTGCTCACATTCAAAGAATTCAGTCTTGGCTTAAAGTCAAATTTAGCTATGGATTAGTGCTTAGCAGAGTCTTTAATTCTTCAGCTGGAATCCAGAAGATGACTAGAGGTTGTGATGCAAGAAGCCCAAGAGGTGGCATCATAGTTCTAGATCCGAAGACACAGGAAACGTTGACAGAGTCAGGATCATGGGACGAATAAGATGGCTTGGAAGACTAGAGTGCTGGAGGGTTCCAAATGACTCAGAAGGTGAAGGCAGGGAAGATGCTTGTGTAGGACTGGAACAGCGACAAGCCCTGACTCAGATTCAGATGGGGTATTTATACCCAATGGGAGAGACTGTTCCAGTAAGGCACATGTCTCACATGGAAGGTTGGAAAGTTCCAAAGGAAACCTGGGAGAGATCACATCTTAAAATAACAGATGTGATCTTTGCTGATGGCAGGTGGAAGTGATGGTTCAAATCAATTAACCATGGCTTGCAGAATCAAAGAGCATAAGCCATTAACAGGTCATGGCAGATGATACCTGTTAGACCTGGCATCCTTCACATAGTCTTCCTGTTAGAAATGGGGTCTCTGGCAGGGAATCTCACTCTAGTCAGGGTAAAGGAGAAACACACATGGTTAACCCCCCGCTCACCCCCTTGATAGCTTGGCAAGAGTAGAAAGGCTTAACCCAGAAGCAATGTGTAAAGTATTTGTACCAAAACAAAAAGTGATACAGTGAAAGCACTACAAAATGAACACCCACCAGTTTAGAAAAATAGGCAATATTTATCTTAATCAAACGAGACCAAGATGACAAAAATCCAACATACACAAGTCAAGATATGCATTTTCAAAATAATAAGAGTCTTAGGAGGTCATTACAACATTGGCGGTAAATGCTGCTTACCGCCGTGCAGAAGACCTCCAACACACCGCCGCGGCCGCGGAAATCCGCCACAGCTATTATGGCCCACACCTCAGAATCCGCCAAAATTCACATACCCACACAAGTCCGCCACACCAAAGATCAGTGATAAACTGGCGAAAACAAAACCTCCACTGTCCCGTGAACAGAAATACGCCCACACTATCATGACACATGCATCCACGACGCAATCTTTCAACCGCGGTATTCCATTGGCGGTACACACCGCCGTGCTCAAAATACACACACGTTTACAAAACACAGCCACATTGGACAATTCAAAATACACACACCTGATACACATACACACACCACTTCCACACACCCATTACAATATAAAACACACACCCACATCACCCACACACACCTACGACCACAATTACTGAGAGAAGGCCAGAGAGAGACACTACAAACAACTACCAAGCATCCACAGGCACACAATTCCATCAGCCACATAACTTCCACGCACCTCACATAACACACCACTAAATACCACCCCACTTATCACTACACACACCACCCCACACATCACCCACACCACCCCATGGCACGACAAAGACACCCCAGGTTCTCTGAGTAGGAGCTCAGGGTCATGGTGGAGGAAATCGTCCGGGTAGAGCCACAGCTATTCGGATCATAGATGCAGCACACCTCCATAGCTAGGAAGATGGAGCTATGGCGCAGAATAGTGGACAGGGTTAACGCAGTGGAACAGCACCCAAGAAATAGGGATGACATCAGGAAAAGGTGGAACGACCTACGGGGGAAGGTGCGTTCCGTGGTCTCAAGACACCACCTTGCGGTTCAGCGGACTGGTGGCGGACCCCCGCCTCCTCCCCCACAACTAACAACATGGGAGGAGCATGTCTTGGCGATTCTGCATCCTGAGGGCCTCGCAGGAGTAGATGGAGGAATGTACTCTGGTAAGTCAAATATTAACTATTACATCCCCCACCCTACCTGCATTCCATCACATGCCCCCACCCTCACCCCCATCACTCCAACTCCTCACAAATGTCCCAACATCACAAACCACACATCCTAACACCAAGCCCTGCATGCATCAACAATGCATAGACACCCATCACCAAAGCATGGCCACTGCACATACCCACCCCCCCCCCCTAAACCACCATCACACAAGGTCCCACACAGGAATGCAAGCACTGGGGTACACGGTCACCCACCTATTGCACACCATGGCACACACAGATGTAATAAACATCCTTTTATACCTCTGCAGGACCCCTACCCAATGTCACCGGACAGGAGGGTCCACACATGTCCACACCACCAACAGAAGAGGCCCACAGTGATGAAAGCAGCTCTGTCCAACTGGATCTAGATGACCAGCCCTGCCCATCGGGGACCTCGGGACAGTCGGTTCCCCTGACACAGTCACAGGCCACTACAGAGCTTCCCTTCTCTGGAAACACCAGCACAGCACCCACCCAGCGGGCCAATGCCTCTGTCCCCAGGACACATCAATCAGCAGAGTGTCCACCACTACAGGGAACCCAGGCTAACCCACCACCCCAACAACAACAGGGACCTGGGGGCAGTGGTAGTGGGCACACGGTCCAGGGGACGGAGGCCCAGGAACACAGGGGAACTGGGAGGGCTGCTATGCAACAAGGGGAGGATAGGCCAAGGGAACCCACTCTCCACGAGGCCCTCTCCAACATCATGGGAGCCTACCACCACTCCCAGGAGACGATGGCAACGGTACTGGCCAAGTTTCAGAAGACCAGCGCCTGCAGGAGGAACAGTATTTGGGCTTCAGGGAGGAACTCAAATCCATCAATTCCACCCTGGGCTCCATTGTAGGGGTGCTGAAGGAAGTACTCAACACCAGGATGGACACTGTGGCACAACAAGGGGCCCCTGACACTAGCCTCGACGATGAACTGCCCACCACCTCCACCGGCACTACTGGACAGGAGGCACCGCCACAGGACCACCACACCAGCACCCCACCCCCTGCAGAGGGAGAACCACCCCTCAAACGGTCCCTGAGATCCAGGACAAAGACAGAGAACGATGCCAAGACCCCCGCCAAGAAATGAGACCACCCTGAATGTCATCCTTCTGTCCCACTTTGTCACCCTGTCCATCCTCAAACTGCCCCAGCTCCACTTCCTATGCCCATTTGGGCAATGCACCCGTGAGACTAATAGACTGGACTCTGCCATGGACATTCCTCCACCATCACCCCTCACCATTTCACAACCCCCTCCAATATTGAGCACTTAAATAAACACCCTTGAAGCACAAAACAATCTGGAGTCAGTCTGTGATTTCGAAATCGTGTATTAGCAATTACAGTGACAAAATGCTCTTTCAAATGTAATGTCAACATACCTATGTCACACAGCTCTATTCCATGAGGAAACAAAGCAGATGTCACACTGTGGGACACACATCTGTGAAATCGTGAGGGAAAGTGACAACTCAGTGACCATACACTGGGTGAAAACGACAGACAGTAGAGAGATAGCAGTGTTAAAGTACATGTAGTAGGCAGGTTTGTATTCTTACCTGTGTCTCACTGGAAATATTGCAGGATCACCAAGTTCCTGTTGTCGATGTCCTCTTCTTCTGCTTCCTAGTCTTCACTGTCCACAGGCTCCACAGCTGCAACAACACCGCCATCTGGACCATCCTCCTGCAGAAAAGGCACCTGTCGTCGCAAAGCTAAATTGTGAAGCATACGGCAGGCCATGATGATCAGGCACACCTTCTTTGGTGAGTAGAAAAGGGATCCACCTGTCATATGGAGGCACCTGAACCTGGCCTTCAGGAGGCTGAAGGTCTGCTCTATTATCCTCTGAGTTCGCCCATGGGCCTCATTGTAGTGTTCCTATGCCCTTGTCCTGGGATTCCTCACTGGGGTCAGTAGCCATGACAGGTTGGGGTAACCAGATTCACCTGCAAATGGCGAGGGACAACTGTTAGACACACACTAACCTGTAGGGATATCCCCAGACCCAGACAACCATTCCCACTGACTTGCTTCCAGGTGCTCACCTATTAGCCACACACGGTTCCTCTGGAGTTGACCCATCACATAAGGGATGCTGTTATTCCGCAAGATGTAAGTGTCATCTGCACATTCATGGAATGATAACTCTTCCGGTTTCTGTACACCTGTTCACTCCTGTGGGGGGGGTACCAAAGCCACAACGTGTCCCATCAATGGCACCAATGATTTTGGGGATATGTCCCAGGGCATAGAAGTCACCTTTCACTGTAGGCAAATCCTCCACCTGAGGGAAATCGATGTAGCTCTGCATGTGTTTCAACAGAGCAGACAACACTCTGGACAACACGTTGGAAAACATAGGCTGGGACATCCCTGATGCTATGGCCACTGTAGTTTGAAAAGACCCACTTGCTAGGAAATGGAGTACTGACAGCACCTGCACTTGAGGGGGGATTCCTGTGGGATGGCGGATAGCTGACATCACGTCTGGCTCCAGCTGGGCACACAGTTCCAGGATTGTGGCACGATCAAGCCTGTAGGTGATGACCATATGTCTTTCCTCCATTGTCGACAGGTCCACCAGCGGTCTGTACACCGGAGGATGCCGCCATCTCCTCACATGTCCCAGCGGACAGTGCCTATGAAGGACAACAGCGAGCACAGAGTCAACCAACTCAGAGGTACGTACCCACAGCTTACACAGAACACAAATCATAATCCGAAATTTGGCCTGTATGAGTGTTGAGGCAAGGCCTAGGTATGTGTGATGCAGTTAAAAATTAAGCCATGTGGGCCCCTGAAATGGCGGCTGCCTGACCTGTAAAGTGGGACAATGGGATGTGAGGTAACTGCACTGGTGTTGTACACCGTCGCGGTAGGCGGTCGAAGACTGCGGCGCAATTCTGCATTGGTTATCATTGGACCCTATGGGTCCCAGGAGCCAATGACGATGTACGCCGGCGGTGACGGTACGCACCGCCGCAGACGTGACTGACATTTTCTATCTGTGCAATCACTCGATACCTGATCTTCGAAAGGAGAGGACCTACACTTCAAGTGCTGCTGTGACCTCGGTCTGGAAGAGACAATGCCTTGTGCGTCTGGGGAAAGGGCCCCTGCCTTCACATTGGAAGAGTGGGAGAAACTTGTGGATGGGGCCCTCCCCTAGTACACGCTACTCTACGGTCCTCCAGACAAACAGGTAAGTACACTGGGAGCATGCTGTATGGGCTATGCCTGTGTGGAGTGGGGTGGATGAAAGATGGGGGGGGGGAGATTGAGGCGTGCATGAGACGACGGTGAGTGCATGTGCATCATGGCAAGGGTAGGGATGGAGGCTAATTACTGTGACGGTCCATTTGGTAATAACATTTCTTTTTCCCTTGTAAAATTCATGTAGGTCAGCGCCCAACAGAAAAAATATATTTGGTGTGCCATCGCCATGGACGTCCGGACCCTGGCGGTCTACCACAGACGGAGCACCCACTGCCGAAAGAGATGGGAGGACATTCACCACTGGAGCAAGAAGACAGCGGAGGCCCAGCAGGGGATGGCCGCCCAACTTAGGAGGGGTGCCCGTCGCACCATGACCCCCGATGTTCAGGATCCTGGCGGTGGCGTACCTGGAGTTGGATGGGCGCTTGAGGGCATCACAGCAGCCACAAGGGGGTGAGTACACTCTCATTCTGCTGAATTTGCGCGCAGTGGAGGTGTCTGGGTGGGGGAGGTGGGCTGTGGGTTTCCCTAGACCAGGGTGACTGTGCTAGTTAGGTCCCCTTGTTCTGGCAGACCCTGTGGCACCTCACCCCACCTGTGTACAGTGCCAAGAACACCTGTGTCATCCATGTGTGCAGATGTCGGCCATAGCCATGTAGGCCATGTCCCAGGGATTGAACAGCGGAGCCCAAGTGCGCGGCATAGTGCAGGGGCTTCTGTGTCTGTCGTGTCCGCCAACGGTAGCGGTAATGCATGCACTCAACATGTCTTTCTTCTGTTGTCGTCCCCCTTTTTGTGGTCTCCCTGTTCTTGTGTGAATTAGCATCATCAGGTGGAGGAGCAGTGGCACCGGAGCAGGAGGGAGCTGCATCCCACATGGCCCTGGAGGGCGACACTACGGACTCGGAGTTCACCAGTGGGACAGAGGGCGAGGGGAGCTCCACGGCGGGGACAAGAGCTGACACCAGTCACACGGACTTGTGGTGGCGGCAACATCTGTGCCCCCGCATCTACAGGTACAGCCACCACCCCCGCTACCAGCACCGCCCTCCCAGCAGCCCCTGAGCCTTTGCCCCGTGCCCTCTCACCCAGGAGGGTGGGCATCACCTTCGCCCCAGGCACCTCAGGCCCTTCCCCAGTCAGCCCTGCTGCCATCAGTGAGGAGGCCATTGACCTCCTCAGGTCCCTCACTGTTGGGCAGTCTACCATTTTGATTGCCATCCAGGGTGTAGAAAGGCAGTTGCAACAAACAAATGCATTCCTGGAGGGCATTCATTCTGGTCAGGCGGCCCTTCAGCGAGCTTTTCAGACTCTGGCCTCAGCACTGATGGCAGCCATTGTCCCTGTCTCTAGCCTCCCCCCTCCAACTTCCTCCACCCAGACCCAATCCCCTGTACCTCAGCCTATCCCAAGCAGACCTTCAGACCAGCATGCACACACGTCAGCACACAAGGGAAGTTCTGGCAAACATAAGCACCACACATCCCACAGGCACTCACACAAGCATCACACACATGCAGACACACCAACATCCACTGCCTCCACTGTGTCCCCCTCCTCCTCGTCTCCCTCCTCCCTCCCAGTCTTGTCTACACTCACACCTGAATGCACTACATCTACAGCCACTACTTCCATCACCAGCACACCCACCCCCACACCCCGATCACGTACAGTCACCACCCCCAGTGCCATTCACACGTCCCCTGTGTCCTCTCCCAGTGTGTCTGTGACGCCACCTCCCAAGATAAACAAACACAGGCCCACACCCACCCAACAGCCATCCACCTCATGACAGCCTCCAGCGCATGCACCTTCACCCAAAGTCACCAAACGAACACCTCCTACAACCACAACCTTTTCCTCCACTCCCAAACCCCCTCCAGCTACCTGTCCCAATGTTCCCAAGAAACTTTTCCTTTCCAACCTTGACCTCTTTCCCTCACCTCCCCCACCCCGTCCGTCTTCTAGTGCCCGACTCTCCAGGTCCCAACCTAGCACCTCAGCCACAACATCTCCGGGACAAGTGGTGCCTGTAGTCATCGGAATCTGGAGTGCACCGGCCACCAGGGCAGCCAGTGTGGCACGGAGCCACAGGACAGACAGTCCCCCACCTGTTAAGCATCAAAAGTTGGCCCGTGCCAGGCGGGAGAGTGGGAAGACTCTAGCCACCAAAGCCACTCCCAGGGGTACAGGTGGGAGTGTGGAGTCAGCTGCAACACATTCCAAGGTGGGGAAGGGCCACAAGAAAGTCAGCAAGTCTGGGAAGAGCAGCACGGCGGAGAAGACCGCCATCATCCCCGCTGCCCAGGAGGCTACCGCCAGCACCAGCCCAGCTGCCCAGGAGGCGACCGCCATCATCCCTGCTGCCCAAGAGGCCACCACCATCAGCCCTGCTGCCCAGGAGGCCACCGACACCAGCCCTGCTGCCCAGGAGGCCACCGCCCCCAGGAGGTCACTGCCACCAGCCCTGCTGCCCAGGAGGCCATCGCCACCAGCCCTGCTGCCCAGGAGGCCAACGCCACCAGCCCTGCTGCCCAGGAGGCCACCACCAGCACCAGCTGCCCAGGAGGCCACCGCCATCATCCCCGCTGCCCAGGAGGCCACTGCCAGCACCAAACCCGCTGTGCCAGATAGGACCGCCAGCACCAGCCCCGCTGGGCCAGACAGGACTGCCAGCACCAGTCCCGCTGGGCCAGACAGGACCGCCAGCACCAGCCCCGCTGGGCCAGACAGGACCACCAGCACCAGCCCGGCTGGGCCATGAAGGACTGCCAGCACCAGCCCCGCTGGGCCAGACAGGACCGCCAGCAGCTGAGTCACTGCAAAGGACGCCGCCGCCACAAGCACCGCTGAACAGGGCACCGCCGCCACAAGCACTGCTGTAAAGGGCACCGCCACAACAAGCACCGCTGGCCCATGAGCGCCCAGGGCACTGACGCTACTGAGTCCGTCACGAGCAGGATGAAGCACGGCCCTGCTGCCCAGGAGGCCAACACCACCAGCCCTGCTGCCCAGGAGGCCAACGCCACCAGCCCAGCTGCCCAGGAGGCCACCACCAGCACCAGCTGCCCAGGAGGCCACCGCCATCATCCGCGCTGCCCAGGAGGCCACTGCCAGCACCAGCCCCACTGTGCCAGACAGGACCGCCAGCACCAGCCCCGCTGGGCCAGACAGGACTGCCAGCACCAGCCCCGCTGGGCCAGACAGGACCACCAGCACCAGCCCGGCTGGGCCATGAAGGACCGCCAGCACCAGCCCTGCTGGGCCATGAAGGACCGCCAGGACCAGCCCCTCTGGGCCAGACAGGACCGCCAGCAGCTGAGTCACTGCAAAGTACCCCGCCGCCACAAGCACCGATGAACAGGACACCGCCGCCACAAGCACCGCTGAAAAGGGCACCGCCACAACAAGCACCGCTGGCCCATGAGCGCCCAGGGCACTGACGCTACTGAGTCCGTCACGAGCAGGATAAAGCACTCTGGGCACCAAGCCACCTTCAGAACCAGTGGAGTATCACATCCACTACCTCTGTCCTTGGCAGGATGAAGCACTCTGGGCACAAAGCCCCCTCCAGAACCAGTGGAGTATCACATCCAGTACCTCTGTCCTTGGCAGGATGAAGCACTCTGGGCACAAAGCCCCCTCCAGAACCAGCGGAGAAAGGCATCCACTTGAGAAAAAGTGGCTTTGCACTCTCCAGGATTGAACAGGGGGCAAACCACCCACTGTAGAGACTTGAGAGACTGTGGCTTTGCACTCCCCAGGATGGAACAGTGGGCAAACCACCACTGTAGAGACTTGAGAGACTGCGGCTTTGCACTCCCCAGGATGGAACAGTGGGCAAACCACCCACTATAGAGACTTGAGAGACTGCGGCTTTGCACTCCCCAGGATTGAACAGTGGGCAAACCACCCACTGTAGAGGCTTGAGAGACTGCGGCTTTGCACTCCCCAGGATGGTACAGTGGGCAAACCACCCACTGTAGAGGCTTGAGAGATTGTGGCTTTGCACTCCCCAGGATTGAACAGTGGCCAAACCACCCACGGTAGAGACTTGAGAGACTGTGGCTTTGCACTCCCCAGGATGGAACAGTGGGCAAACCACCCACTGTAGAGACTTGAGAGACTGTGGCTTTGCACTCCCCAGGATGGAACAGTGGGCATGTGGCTCCCTCGTGGATTTGGCGTTGTGCACTCAACCGGCTGAGGTGCCCCCCCTTCCCTTCCCCCTGAGGTGCCTCTTTTATTGCTATCTGATGCCCCTGCAGTGTTCTCTCCGTCATGTTCGGGGATTGAGTGTGGGCCTCGCCCATACCGTGTGGGCCCAGTGTCCCAC
Source organism: Pleurodeles waltl (assembly GCF_031143425.1). Taxonomy (NCBI): domain Eukaryota; kingdom Metazoa; phylum Chordata; class Amphibia; order Caudata; family Salamandridae; genus Pleurodeles; species Pleurodeles waltl. Next base: position 1,026,687,266 of record NC_090448.1, on the reverse strand, counting down.
GTACTTCAATGGAGCACTACCTGGACTACTATTCTTGGTGTACATTTTGTTTATAGTGTATATATATATTTTTGCGGACTGGATTTTAATATATTACAATGGTTACACTCATTTTCTTTGGTCTTTGCATTCTTCCGGGGGAGTTGCGGGGTGTAACTGTAATGTATCATGCTGTATCAGTGTGTGTGTGTTGTCGTGGGTGAGGGTGGGGGTGGGGGTGTTGCGTATTGCATGTGCGTCCCCCTGTTTTTTCCCTCCCCTGTGTCGTAAGTGCAGTACTCTCCGTTTTCTTCGCCGACGGTATTTGTGCTCCTGGTAGAGGAGCAAGAAGATAAGGGCTGGCAGGATCTGGAGCTCAGGTTCCATGGCGTCCAGATTCCTCGTGGGGTGTGTAGAGGTGAGCGTTTCCCCGTCGAAGTCCTGTTTCCGCCGTGTTTTTGTCCGCGGTGAATCCGCCCCAGAAAAGGTGGCGGATTGGTAGGGTGTGATACTGTGGGCGGTACATTGTCCTCCACCTGTCTGTTGGCGGTGACCGCCAAGCTGTTTGTTTGTACCGCCGTGGCGGTCTGAGTGTTAAAGTGGCTGTCTTTGTTGGCGGTTTCCATCACGGTCGTGATTCCATTTTTTTTCCGCCGGCCTGTTTGCGGTTTTACCGCTGCTTTAACACGGACCGCCAGGATTGTAATGACCACCTTAATCCTTAGAAAACAGTGAGAAAAGTATGTGGTTTGCGTAAAAAATAAAGCCACATGGGCGACCGTGCATTGAAAAAGGGCAACGATTTGTCGATTTCTCACTCACAAGTGAGACCGTGTGTTGTTCCTTCTCCAGTCGGGGCTGCATAAGTCATTTTGTCTCCCCACAAGAGAGCGATGTGTCGATTCCCAGACGGGCACCTAGGGTCTGGGCAAGCTTTGTGTTGATTTTTCATGCCCAGCGATACTACGTTCGAATTCCAGCCGCACGGTGTCAGGAAACTACGCCTCATGGGGTCTGCAACATTATCAGCAGCCACAAGTGGGTGTTGTGTGTCGTTTTCTATAGCCGCGATGTGTCTATCTCCCAACCGTGATGCAGGTAGAGTGTTGATTTTAGCCATGAGGCCGTTGGCGCATCATTTATAAGCTACAAGCTTCGAAAATTTCCCAGAACATGGGTCTTTGAGTGGATTTCAGTCCTTTTCCACCAGCTTCACCTTTATGGGCCCAGAGACAGCCTAGGGCACCACTTGGCAGGGCAGGAGTCTCAGCAGAAAGTCCTGGTGCTGGCAGAGAGAAGTCTTTGATGTCCCTGAGCCTTCAACTACAGGAGGCATGCTCAGTTGAAGCCCATGGAGATTCTTCATCAGTGGGAAGTCACACAAAAGTCAGTTGTTGTCCTCCCTCATGCAGAGGCAGCTACTGCAGGCCAACCCAGCAAAGCACAGTCACAGGCAAAGGGGCATTACTCCTCCTCCAGATCTCCAGAGCTTCACCTTGGCAAAGGTTCCTTTTGGTTCCAGAAGTAAGCTTGAAGAAATCTAAAGTCTGGGGTTTTGGGTCTACTACTTATACCCCTTTCTCCTTTGAAGTAGTCAAACTTCAATGGAAAGTCTCTGTTGTTTACAGGATCCTTCCTTGCCCAGGTCAGGCCTCAGGCACACACCAGGGGGTTGGACACTGCATTGTGAGAGGGCATGCGCAGCCCATTCAGGTGTTAGTGACAACTCCTCCCTCCACTCTAGCAAAGATGGCTCATCAGGAAATGCAGGCTACACCTCCGCACCCTTTTTCTCTCTGTCTGGAGGGGATTTACAAACAGTCCTACTCTCAGACTGACCTAGACAAGGTATCCACAAACAGGCAGAGTCACAGAATGGTTTAAGCAAGAAAATCCCCACTTTCCAAAAGTAGTATTTTCAAACAAACAATCTAAATACCAACTTTACTAAATTTTTAAAGTCTGAGTTCAGAGGCACCAAACTTCATATTTCTATCTGTTCCCAAAGGGAATCTCCAATTTAATAATATTGAAAGGCAGCCCCCATGTTTACCTATGGGAGAGATAGGCCTTGCAATAGTGAAAAACATATTTAGCAGTATTTCACTGTTAAGACATGTAAAACACATCAGTACATGTCCGACCTTTAACATACACTGCACCCTGCTCATGGGGCCACCTAGCGCCTACCTTAGTGGTGCCTTACATGTAGAAAAAAGGGAAGGTTTAGGTCTGGCAAGTAGGTACACTTGCCAGCTCGAATTGGCAGTGCAAGACTGCACACACAGACACTGCAGTGGCAGGTCTGAGCCATGTTTATAGGGCTACTTAGGTGGATTGCACAACAAGTGCTGCAAGCCCACTAGTAGCATTTTATTTACAGGACTTAGGTACCTCCAGTGCACTTTACTAGGAACTTACTGGTAAAAGCATACAAAGGGTTTTGACAAGTTTCCTCCATTACATTCTCAATTTTCCAGATGAACGAACTCAAATCAAATTAAATGTGTTTAGGCAACTGCTTGCCTTATACATCGCTACTTCAGTCAACATACACCAATCCATGTTCTGGACCCATTGGGACAACCGGCGTGCTTCCTCACTCCCCAATTACCTGTTCACATCTCTTTTTGCAATATTGCAGAGTAGCATGATGTGTCTGGGCAGATTTTAATCTCCCCAGATCCCTAAACACACAACTTGTTTATTGATCTCAGATCTATGTCAACTGCCGGCCTTTTCACAGTATTTGCATCAATGTGTCTCTGTGTAACCTCTCTATAGCATTTATCTGCTTCCACCCAACCCATCCCAGAAAGTGTGGTGGGTGTGTGGTAGGGTGAGGAAAGTATTTCTAACTGTATTAAGCAAAACCCACATCGTATTGCGACCTCCCTTGGGTATTTACAGGCCTCTCATCAATAGCATCATCCAGGATCCCCAAGTCCTGCTCCAATGTATTTCTAAATCCTTCATGGGATACCTGGCAGTTACTGAGCAGTGCTTTATAAAGCCAAAATACCTGTGTAAATGTTTGTCAGCACACTGTATTCCAATGGTGATTAATCCAGCAGATTCTGCATTTGGCTAGGGAATCATGGACCTATAAATATTTATAGTATTGAGAATCTGCCAATTTGTATTGATGCTGGTGTTTGTTAAGTGCAAAAAGAGCATATGATAGACAGAATGAATGACAAATCAAACATTCACCCCAGTCACAGATCTGGGTTTAATCCATCAGTTTTTTTGCTTTCCATGTCATTCCAGTCTTGACCCTGTTCCCCATGGGAACAGTCCAGCCTCCAGTCCCAGGATGCTGGTTTCATGTCCAGGAACAACCTAGCGGTTAGGGCGGGACTGTTCCCATGGGAACAGGGTCAAGACTGATTTGCATTTGACTCAGTCCAAACTGGGGTGGCATGGTGAGCAAAAGAATGATGGGTTAACCTAGATCTGTCACTGGGGGTGAGTATTTGAAAAGTTTCAGCACTTAGTCCATCACCCTTTTGTGTTGCTATAGTTGCCCCAAGTGGGAAAGGAGTGTCGAGACGTGGATCCCATACTCACTGTGCCACTGGATTTAAGCTAGCCCGGCTGTTGAGGGATCTTTTTCAGTCTACCGTCCATGCACCACAGAGTATGTTCTCACATTCAGAATCGTGCATGAAAGGCACCATGCGATTCGCATGGGCGTGTCCATCTTGTTTTCTTACTCTGTTCATTGTGCAAGGCCAGTTTTTGAATCCCTTTCTATTATTTTCAAGCCTCCACCCTTCTAATTAATCTATCCCTCATTTTTACTTTTTTTGTATTAGTTTCTGTTTTTGTATCTGTGTGTCTGTATTTTACATTTTCTCTCATTTTTTCATGTTTTTTCATGACCTTTTGTATTTTTTTTATGTTTCCATCTACCTCCTTATTTCTTCTATCCTTCCTTATCCTGTCTCTTTTCTTTATCCCACCCAGCACAATAGCAGAGCAAGGCAGCGACCCGGGGAACTGTGGTGCCAGGCCCCCTTAACAGCCAACAGCTGCCTACCTTGTTAGGTGGAGGTAGCAGCACTGTTTTTAACATGCAGATCCACCTCTCCTCCATGCTGGCAGGACACAGCAGGCCTGGCAATGGGAAACCCCTGCAGGAGCATTGGCTGCATTGCGGGAAGGTGTCCAGGTGTTTGTGGCACAACAGCCAGGTCCAGCGCACCGCCCGGGAGCTGACGTACTTCTGGGCGGATATCTTCAACCAGGAGCAAAGCCTGCTCGACCTGCAAAGCTTATAGAATATGGGGCTCAGTGCGTATTCATTATAATATTTGTTGTGCTTGTGTTCTACAGTGCTAATTTTTTTATCCAAATGACATGCTGCTCACACTCAGAGGTAAGTTACGTTCAATGTAGGTTAAAATATTATGTGATCCAGTTTGAGATAGGCAGGTACTCGATGATACCTAATCGTACTCATTGGCCCTCGCTTTGCCTGATTATTTAGGAAGCCATTGTGACACAGATTTCTCTGGCCTCCTGTCACCATAGTGAATTAGTCAAATCACTGAGTTACCATTCCCTGGGACTTTTATGGAGCTTGTACAGTCCCAAGCGATTTCAAAGTGATGTGTAGTACTAGATTGCATCTGTGTATTGCAAAAAGAGACAGTGAGTAGGTCCATCAAGTAGGTTGCAAAATAAGAATCAAATCAAAGATCATTCATTACAGTGAATTAGTTCCAAATGTAATTTTTTTAAGGGAATTTGGAATAGGGATTTTAGGATTAGTATAGCCTACTCAGTAATATTTGATACTAGTACCTTAGGCAATCTGATTTAGCTAAGTAGAATGTTACTGAGTTTGCTGTGTTATAATAAGAAGATTAACTGTACCACTAATCAATTTTTTATCTTCTTTATTTCTTACATCAGCCCCCAAGGAAAAGAAGAAGGTCATCACCAAGGCAGGTGCAGGAAGAGCTGGGGATGAGAAAGCGTTGACCAGCAGTGCCACTGTAAAGAGCTCTGCTCACCCCAGTAAGTCCTATTTTTTATTAATATTGTTTCCCTAACTTTTGGCTCTGCCCACTATTATGCTACTTTTAATTTTGCCTTGTTTATTTTTTATACTGTCTCCTTTCTTTCCAGCTCCCTGATATAATTTTTGTTTAATTCCTGTTATCTGTGCATAATCTCTTTTTTTCCTTTTTTCATGGGGATTGTTTGGTAGCTGACTTTTCCCGGTCTGTGACCGTGTTTCACTTTTAACTTTCATAGCACTATTTGGGGACAGGAACATTTGTTTGGGGAGCGGGGTGGGCCTGTTGTGGGTGGAAAGGGTGGGTTTTCCATTTCTAAAAAAAAGGGGATGATATATTTGACATATTTATTGCTGCAAATGTTTATTGTGGTGTTTTTGTCTGCACCACTGTCTTTTAGTGTAGCCTGTTTTTTTTTAAATCTGCTAGAAAAAGTGTATGTCATTTACTTATGCTCTTGATCTACTGCCCTCTACCAAAATTAAGCCCTAGGGGATGATTGCCATTGCCTATTTTGCATACAAAAACCTAGATACTCACAAACAACATCTTCAGTAAAAGTTAATTACTAGCTAGACAAGTTTACTTCAATCCATATCTCTTCTCTTCCGTGAATAGATGAAGTGAGGGCTGATACCTCAGTCTTCTTACTGCAGGGTTTTCCCAAGGTGGCATCTTATCTTAATGGGTGGGAGTATCAGTAGCAAGCTAGCACTCTAACAGGGAAGATACAGGTGACATTCCCACCTATGCAAACTTGAACTGCAAGATCAATCAAAGGGTTATCCATCACTGTCAACTAGATTGAAAGAAAAAAGAGAATTAGTTGGTCATATATTATATCATAACTTTAGGAAGACTGAGACCAGACTACCACAATGACATTATTTGACACACAACAAAGAAGACCTGATATGATAATAAAAACTAGCAATAATCACACCTTCTGAGCAATGGGGAGCTAGTATAAAAACTAAACTTAGGAAGTGAAATTCTCGAGTCAGGAATGGTTGGACAAGGTCAAGAATTTAGACAGCACAAGGCCTTAATGATGATATTGATGGGACTGGTATGGAACATTGCTCAGGTAATATAAGGTCATGCAGTGAGTTGATGTTGCTTTCACCACATCTGCCCCAGCAAACGTGTGAGCCACATATTTGGACATCTTCTCATGTACAGATCCACAGCTTGATATTATTGGGTGGCCTGGGGGTTTCTTAAGACAACCTAACAATATAAGCATGGATAGAGTTACATTTTTGGATGTGCTAGTATATGTTGAAAAGAACAAAATAGAAACTACATTATATCGAAAAACAACTTCAACAAATAGTATTTTACAAGGAGAAAGCTTCCATCCCAAATCATTAAAGAAACGTATCCCTTATGGGGAGTTAATTAGAATGAAGCAACATTGCTCTATAGAACAAGAAATGGAAATCAAATTTGCTGAGACTAAACAAAGATGTATTGAGAGGAAATATAAATATAGAGATATCCAATCAGGTGAACAAAACTCAAGGTCTCTAAATAGAACAAAAATAATAAATAATGTAATAACAAGGGAAAGGAAAAAGAAAGACGACTCGAATATAAGAATTGTGATGACATTCAGTAAAGAAAATCATTTAATTTTAAATATCCTTAATAAATATTGGGATAATATAAAAAAGATCCAGATGTGGGCAAATTACTGGAAGTAAGACCAACCATCACATATAAAGAGGTTACATCATTACAAGATCTCTTGTTAAGGAGTCACTTTCAGAACTATATATCTTTGAACTGGCTAGAGGCTCAGGGAAAGGGATTCACATGTTGTGGAAAATGCAAAGCATGTCAGATAGGTATTAATACAAAAGAATATAAAGATTTCAGAGGAAATAAAATACCGATCAACAAGAGGATCACATGTAATACTACTTTTGTTGTATACATAATAGAATGTTTTTGTGGACTACGGTATGTTGGCAGCACAATATGTCCTCTGAAAAAACAAATACTAGAGCATATCAGGACTGTACAAAATAAAGATACGAATTATGCCATGACAAAACATTTATCCACATATGAAGGAAAAAATTGAACAAATATGAGCTTCTTTGGTATTGCCAGTATTGAGAAAAATGAAAGAGGTGGAGACCGTGAATTGAAACCTAGACGTTTAGAATCACGTCTGATTATTAAATTGTGGACTAAGACCCCGAGAGGTCTTAATGGGGATGAAGAACTTTACAGCCATTTATAAGTACTATGATTATCGTTTGAATATTATTGAGAAAGAACATGGGAAATATATATTTCAAGAATCGCAATATATAGGAGATGGAAAAGCAACAAAAGAAGTGAGTAAAAAAATCTAGTTAAATATTATTACAAATATATTTAGTGATAAGATAAATATGAATACAATATGATCCAGTTGGTGGGAAAGTAAAAATGAATATAGTGGTTTTAATTATTGGGATACATGAGACACATAAGAATATAATGTGTATTAATGAATAGAGAAAGATGAACCAAAGAGATAAGTAGCAAGGATAATATGGCTTGAATTAGACACCTTATCCACGTTTTAAATAGAATTGTTATTTTGGATTCCATGTAGAGTATTTATGTGAATGATTTATATTGGTTTTGATGTTGGTGTCCTATGTTTCCCACAATGCATTGTCAGGGAGGTGCCTGTAAAAAGTATAAAAACAAGATCTTTTTGTTGAAACGCGTTGGTGGTGGAATTGGTGCTGGATTACAATAATAAACGGATTAACTCTCTTGGAGTGCTACAGATTCAGAATTATTTAGTTTGCAAAATAAATCAGGGCTTGGTCCATCCCTGCCGTATGCACCAGCGAAAAGTGCACCACAATGAGGACTGTTTTGTTGGGAGATATACATATATATATATATGTACTACAATGAATTCCAAGCATGTCAATATCTACTTGTATTGCATCAAACTGTGAAAGCCTAAGGCACAGGAATACTGGCTGCATGCACAAAATAGCTGTCAGCCACATGGTCAAACAACAAAAACGAGGAGCAAGGAGAACAAAGAAAACATGAAAGCCTATGGCAAAGACACACTGGCTGAATGCACAAAATGACCGCCAGCCATATGGTCAAACAGTTACAACAAGGAGGCAAGGAAGCATGGGGAATAAATAAAGAATACATGTAAGCCTATGGCAAGGACACATTAGCTGGATGCACAAAATGGCCACTAGACACATGGTCAAACTGCAACAACAAGGAGGAAGGAGGCATGGGGAACAAAGAACACATGTAATTCTATGGCAAAAAGACACTGTCTGGATGCACAAAATGGCCGGCCAGCCACATGGTCAAACAAAAACAACAAGGAGGAAGGATGCATGGGGAACAAAAACACATGCAAGTCTATGGCAAAGGAACACTGGCGGCTTCATAAAATGGCTGCCAGCCACATGGTCAAACAACAACAAGGAGCAAGAAGAACAAAGACAAACAAATGCAAGACTATGCCAAAGACGCACTGGCTTGATGCTGAAAATCGCTGCCAGTCACATGCTCAATCAACAACAAGGAGCAAGAAGGCATGGAGCATAATTAAAGAACACATGCAAGCCTATGTTAAAGACACACTGGTTGGATGCACAAAATGGCCTCCAGCCACATGGTCAAATAACAACAACAAGGGTCTGGTGGCTTTGTGGACTAATGTATCCACTGTAGGGGCCTGTGTGTGACCCCATGGTCACAGGTTGAAATCCCAGCGGGTCCACTCAGCCTTTCATCCAAGTTCTCAGGTTGATAAAATTAGTTGAGTTCGGTAACAATAAACTTCTGTTATTCAGCACCAAGCTGCCTACAGGTGAACATGCACTTTACAAATACACAAGTTATGTTATGAGCGAAATGGCTGCCAGCCACACAGTCAAACAACAAGGAGCCATCAATCAGTGTATTTGTAGAGTGTGGTTAATTACCTATGAGGGTCTCAAGGCACCGGGGGGGTAGTAGGAGTTCAGTTGAAAAACCAGGTCTTAAGATCCTTTTTGAATAGAGATAGTAAGGGTGATTGCATGATGTGTAGCGGAAGATCATTCCAGGTCTTTGCAGTGAGGTAAGAGAAGGATCATCCTCCAGCTGAGTTTTTGTATAATTTTGGGGTTGCAAGGGCCAACTGGGCAGAGCAGAGGTATCTAGTGGGCGTGTGAAAAGTCAGGTGGTGATTGAGGTATGCAGGTCTGATGTTGTGGACGGACTTGTATGTGTACATGAGGGACTTGAAGGTGATTCTTTTGTTTATCAGGAGCCAGGTAAGGTCTCTCAGGTGTCCAGAGATGTGGCTGCAGCAGGGGAGATGTCCAGGATGAGTCTGGCTGAGGCGTTCTGGATTCTCTGCAGTTTCTTCTGGAGTGCTTGGGTGGTGCCAGCGTAGAGTGCGTTGCCGTAGTCTAATCTGCTGGTGACGAGCACTTGGGTGACTGTTATACTGGATTTGATTGGGATCCATTTGAAGATCTTTCAGAGCAGGCGCAGTGTGTGGAAACATGAAGATGAGACAGCGTTGACTTGGTGGATCATTGAGTGAAAGAAGTTGAAGATGATGCAGAGGTTGTGTGCATGGTCAGTGGGTGTGGGGGGGTTCGAAGCAGTGAGGGCCACCAGGAGTCATCCCAGGCAGAGGTCATGATACCAGGGATGAGGACTTGTCAGAGTTGAGTTTCAGGCAGCTGTCCTTCATCCAGGCGGTGATTGCCTTCATTCCATTGTAGAAGTGTATTTTGTGGTTGTAGGCTTGTCAGTGAGGGAGAGGATCAGTTGGGTTTTGTCCAAGTAGAGATGATGTTGAGTCCCTCGTTTCTGATGATGTTAGTGAGTGGGGCTATGTAGATGTTGAAGAGGGTGGGGCTTAGGAAGAAGCCCGGAGGAACTCTGCAGCTGATCTCTGTCAGTTGTAAGGTGAATGGTGGGTGCCTGACTCTCTGGGAATGGCCGGTGAGGAAGGAGCAGATCCTCTCTAGGGCTTTGCTGTAGATGTCGGCATTGTGCAGAGGCTGTGGTGAGAGATGGTGTCGAAGGCATTTGAGCGGTCCAGTAGAATGAGGGCTCCGTTTTTGACTCAGTCGAGGAGAGTGCGGATATCAATCATTGCTGCGAGAAAGGTGGTCTTGGTGCTGTGGTTGCTTCTGAAGCATGATTGGGAGGGGTCCGAGGTGTGTTTAGTTTTGATGAATGAGAACAAAGAACACATGCAAGCCTATGGCAATAAGACACTGGCTGGATGCACAAAATGGCTGCCAGCTACATGGTTAAACAACAATAATGAGAAGAAAGGAGGCATGGGGAACAAAGAACACATGCAAGCCTAAGGCAAAGGAACACTGGCTGCATGCACAAAATGGCTGCCAGCCACATGGTCAAACATCAACAAACATCACAGTGCTGGAGGCATCTGTCCCCATTACCTAAAACCATTAACTTACAAACTTGTTCCTGCAACAACAGAAGTTACTACAGTTTCCACTTATTGGGGATAGGAGGTTGGCAAATAAAAGCGAGGTAAATTGCTTCCCACCTTCGGCCAGATTCACATAGTTTATATAGAGTCCCAAACATCCCAGCAGTGTTTTCCTCTGGGAGCAGGGTCCCCTCGTTCAACCGACTTAGTCTCTCAGATGTCTTTTTACATCTGGGACCTCTGTGTCTGCAGTAATGATTTTCTCTCTGCTTGCTTCCTGTATTTCACCTGGTGCCAGCACTCCAGGGAGTCCCAAACATCACAAGGTGTGCTGAAGAACCATGATTTTCCTTCTGCAAGAATTTTAAGTGTGCAGGAAATAGCTTCATGTAATGTATGTTGTGCTTCAATAGTTCTAGTTTTTATAGTCCACTGAATTATGTAACAACTGAAAATACACAATGTGGGTTAAAGACTGGAAAACACTCTATTAAAAAACTACTTAACATCAACAACACAATAACAGTGTTAAGCTGACAGTGTGCACTGGTCTGACATGAACCTTCATATGCGGTGAGATCTCAGTGCTTAGGTTTGCAATAGGCAATGAGTTGTATTTGTTTTTCTTGCATTTACAGAAATGGTGAAGTAAATAATGAAAATGTGTACATTGGTGAAAATATTTGTGATATAGCTATTTTGATAAGCTCTTCAAAGTACTGTAAACCATAAAACAGACTCAAAGTTTATTTAATATTTTGACCATTAATAAATTGTCTTTTCTGTAAGTTCCATGTCTGACCATATCATTCACAAATTTTATTTTCACTGAGGCAAAATGCCAACCACAACATCACAGCATTCTAAGCATAATTATTTATGTGTTCAATTTCAATTTCTAAAAAATAACATACTATGGTGGTCATTCTGACCTCGGCGGTAAAAGGCGCCTACCGCCGGTCAGAAATCCTCCATAATCCTGCCGCGGTCGCGGAAACCCGCCACGGTCATTCTGACCCGCAGAAGGCAAACCTCCGAAAATCCGACCGCCACAACAGACCGCCAGACCAGCGGTCGGCGGAAAGGTGGAGGTGACCAAACCTCCACCGCCACGTCAACAGAAATACGCCCATCCCATTACGACCCACGAATCCACGCGGCGGTCATTCAAACGCGGTATTCCATTGGCGGGACACACCGCCGCGGTCAGAATACACACAAACGAACAAAACTCAGCCACATTGGACGATTTGAATCCCACACACCTGATACACATACACACACCACTCCCACACACACAATACAATATAAAACACACACCCACATCACCCACAAACCCCTACGCTAAAAAATTCGGAAAGAAGGCAAGAGCGAGACACCAGCATCCAAAAAATAACAGCCACAGCCACTCAACACCATCACCCACACACTATCCACACACAAAACAACACACACCACCACACTCAACTCACTTAAATACACATACTCCACCCCACACATCATACACACCACCCCATGGCACCCCAAAGACAACCCCGCTTCACAGACGAAGAACTCAGGGTCATGGTGGAGGAAATCGTTCGGGTAGAGCCCCAGCTGTTCGGCACACAGATACAATACACCAGCATTGCCCGGAGGACGGAGCTATGGCAGAGGATTGTCGACAGGGTGAACGCAGTGGGACAGCACCCCAGAAATCGGGAAGACATCAGGAAGCGATGGAACGACCTACGGGGGAAGGTGCGTTCCATGGTATCCAGGCACAACATCGCCGTGCAGAAGACTGGCGGAGGACCCCCACCTCAACCCCCACAATTCACATCATGGGAGGAGGAAGTCTTGAACATCCTGCATCCTGACGGCCTCGCAGGAGTCGGGGGAGGAATGGATACTGGTAAGTTGAAGCTTCAATACTGCTTCCCCCCCACCTGCATGCCAAATCAGACCCCAACCCTCACCCCTATCCTCGAACCCCACCCTCACCCCCATCCTCGAACCCCACCCTCACCCCCACCCCCACCACCATCCTCACCCCCACCACCATCCTCACCCCCACCCCCAGCACACCTATTCCCCGCCAATGTCTCACCATCACAACCCACACATCCCAAAACCTAGGCCTGCATGCGTCCACTAAGCATGGACACCCATCACCAAAGCATGCCCAATGCATATACACATCCCCCCCACAAGCCACCCTCACCAAAGCCCCCACACACGAATGCCAGCACTTGGGGACACGAGAACCCACAGATACACCCATATGCGACACATTTAAACTATAACCATACCTCTATACCCCTGCAGGACCCGACCGTCAACACACCGCGGCGGAGGGGCCAGAATTCTCCACACCCCCCACCCAAGAGGCCGTCAGCGATGACAGCAGCTCTGTCGACCTGGACACCGATGACCAGCCCGGACCATCGGGGACCTCTGGACAGTCGGTTCCCCTCACACAGGCCCAGGCCACTACAGACCCAAACCCCTCTGGGAACACCAGCACAGCTCCCACCCAGCGGGCCCATGCCTCTGTCTCCAGGGCGCGTCAATCTGCGGTGTGTCTACCACTACAGGGCACCCAGGATAACCCACCACCCCAACAACAACAGGGACCTGGGGGCAGTGGTAGTGGGCACACCGGCCAGGGGGCAGAGGCCCAGGGAAACAGGGGAACTCGGCGGGCAGCTGTGCGACAGGGGGGGGAGGAGAGGCCCAGGGAACCCACTCTCCACGAGGTCCTCACCACCATCATGGGAGCATACAACCGCTCCCAGGAGACGATGGCGACGGTACTGGCCCGGTTCCAGGAGATCCAGGTGCTGCAGGAGGAACACTATCGGGGGTACAGGGAGGACATCAGAGCCATCAACACCACCCTGGTTACCATGGTAGGGCTGCTGCAGGACCTCGTAAACAGCAGGGCGGACACTGAACAACACCCAAGGGCCCCTGCCACTAGCCTGGACCAAGAACAGCCATCCACCTCCGCCGGCGCTAGTGGACAGGAGGCCCCCGCACAGCAGCAGCCCACCAGACCCCCACCTCCTGCAGGAGAAGAACCACCCCGCAAGAGGGCCCTGAGATCTCGCAAGAAGACAGAGTAGGATGTCAAGACCCCCGCCAGCAAAGGATACCACCTGATGTCATCCCACTGTCCCACATTGTCACCCTGTCCATCCTTGAACTGCCCATGCTCCATCTCTCCACAGGCCTCTGGACAATGCACCTGTGTGACTGTTACTCTGGACTCTGCCATGGACATTCCTTCACCATAGCCCCCACCCACTTGAAACCACCCATCCCATTTTGAGCACTTCAATAAACACCTATTTTGCACCAAAATATCAGGAGTCTGGCTGTGATTTCAATAGATTGTAATTGACATGACAGTGCAAATATGTCCTTGTACATGGTGAAGTCAACAAACAGCTGCCACAAAGCTGTAGTCCATGGGGAAACGAAGCACAGGACTCGTAGTGGGGACCCCAGATCTGAAATAGGGAGGGAAAAGCCAAAAATGTTACCTGTGTCCTATTGGAAGTACTGTTCAATGATTCTGTCCCTGTTGTCTGTTTCAGCCCCGTCGTCTTCCTCCTCGTCACTCTCCTCAGGTTCCACCGCTGCCACAACACCACCGTCTCGACCATCCTCCTGCAGGAAAGGCACCTGGCGGCGCATAGCCAGGTTGTGAAGCATGCAGCAGGCCACGATGATGTGACACACCTTCTTAGGTGAGTACATTAGGGATCCACCTGTCATATGCAGGCAGCGAAACCTGGCCTTTAGGAGGCCAAAGGTGCGTTCGATCACCCTCCTAGTACGCCCATGGGCCTCATTGTACCGTTCCTCTGCCCTGGTCCGGGGATTCCTTACTGGGGTCAGTAGCCACGACAGGTTGGGGTACCCAGAGTCCCCCACTAGCCATACACGGTGTCTCTGTAGCTGTTCCATCACGTAAGGGATGCTGCTATTCCTGAGGATGTAGGCGTCATACACTGACCCTGGGAATTTGGCATTTACATGCGAGATGTACTGGTCAGCCAAACACACCACCTGGATGTTCATTGAATGGTAATTTTTTCTGTTCCTGTACACCTGCTCCCTGTCTCTTGGGGGAACCAAAGCCACATGGGTCCCATCAATGGCACCAATTACGTTGGGAATATGTCCAAGGGCGTAGAAATCACCCTTCATTGTAGCCAATTCGCCCACCTCAGGGAAAATGATGTAGTTCCTCACGGATTTCATCAGGGCAGACAACACTCTGGATAACACCTTCGAAAACATGGGCTGAGACATCCCGGAAGCAATTCCCACGGTTGTCTGAAATGACCCACTTGCCAAGAAATGGAGTACTGACATGACCTGCACCAGAGGGGGAATCCCTGTGGGTTGGCGGATGGGGGACATCAGGTCGGGCTCCAGCTGGGCACACAGTTCATGGATAGTGGCACGGTTAAGACGGTAGGTCAGGATAATGTGGCGTTCTTCCATTGTCGACAGGTCCACCAGCGGTCGGTACACGGGAGGATTCATCCGTCTCCTCGCCCAACCCAGCGGACGGTGCCTAGGAAGGACAACATGGAGCACACAGTCAAGCAACCCACAGGTACGTACTCACAGCTAGCACAGTATACGATTCTCTATGCAGTGAATGGCGTGTCTGAGTGGCTATGCAAGGCCTAGGCCTGTGTGACGCAGTTGAAATTGAGCCATGTGGGCCCTGGAAATGGCGGCTGCCTGACCTGTGAAGTGTGACAATGGGATGTGAGGTCAATGCGCTGGCGTGGCACACCGCGGCGGGCGGCGGGCGAAGACCGCGGCGCGAAGCCGCATTGGTTAACATTGAAGCCTATGGGTTTCAGGAGCCAATGGCGAAGGGCACCGGCGGTGGCGGGACGCACCGCCGCGGTACGCACCGCCGCGGACGTGACCGCCATTTTCTATCTACTTATCCACTTGCGACTTGAACTTTCACAGGAGAGGACCTATACTGCAAGTGTTGCTGTGACCTCGGTCTGGAAGGGACAATGGCTGCTGCGACTGGGGAAAGGGCCCCTGCCTTCACTGGAGAGGAGTTGGAGAAACTTGTGGATGGGGTCCTCCCCCAGTATGCGCTACTCTACGGTCCTCCAGACCAACAAGTGAGTTTAATTCAATATGGATTTGGGGCCACTGGCTGGCTTGGGGGCCTGGCGGGGATGGGGGGCATGTTGGGGCTGGCGGGGGGCCTGGCGGGGGGCCTGGCGGGGATGGGGGGCATGTTGGGCATGGCGGGGGGGCATGGCGGGGGGCCTGGCGGGGATGGGGGGCATGTTGGGGCTGGCGGGGGGCCTGGCGGGGGGCCTGGCGGGGATGGGGGGCATGTTGGGCATGGCGGGGGGCCTGGCGGGGATGGGGGGCATGTTGGGCATGGCGGGGGGCATGGCGGGGGGCCTGGCGGGGATGGGGGGCATATTGGGCATGGCGGGGGGCATGGCGGGGATGGGGGGCATGTTGGGGCTGGCGGGGGGCCTGGCGGGGGGCCTGGCGGGGATGGGGGGCATGTTGGGCATGGCGGGGGGCATGGCGGGGGGCCTGGCGGGGATGGGGGGCGTTGGGCCACTGGAAAGGAAAATGCTGAGAAACTTGAACGTGGTATTTCTCCCTCCCTGTACGTGTCACATAGGTCCGCGCCCATGAGAAGATCGGGATTTGGCGTGCCATCGCCAAGGAAGTCCGGGCCCTGGGGGTCCACCATCGACGGGGCACCCACTGCCGCAAGAGGTGGGAGGACATCCGCCGCGGGACCAAGAAGACCGCCGAGTCTCTGCTGGGGATGGCCTCCCAACGTAGGCGGGGTGCCTGCCGTCAACTGAGCCCCCTGATGTTCCGGATCCTGGCAGTGGCCTACCCTGAATTGGATGGGCGCGTGAGGGCAGCACAGCAGACACAAGGGGGTGAGTACAAGCATTATCTACTCTGTTGTCGCGCAGTGGAGGTGTCTGGGTGGGGGAGGAGGGCTGGGGGTCCCCCTAGGCCAGGGCGATATCTGTAGGCTGGGCACCCCCGTAAGCCCCTGTGTCCCCAGCCACCACCCTCAGTAGTTTGTCAGTACAGCCATCCCTGGGCCGTGTCATCCATGGGTGCAGTTGTCAACTCTAGGCGTGTAGGGCATGTTCCACGGAATGCGTAGCGTACCCCAAGTGCGCAAGTTAGTGCAGGGGGCATCTGTGTCTGTCATGTCCGCTAACTGTACCGGAGATCCATGTACTCAATATCCCTTTATTTCTCTCTCCCCCCCCCCTTTTTGTTTGTCTTTCTGTGCTTGTGTGCATCAGCATCATCAGGCGGAGGAGAAGTGGCATCGGGGCAGGAGGGAGCTGCATCTCACATGGCCCAGGAGGGCCATGCCACAGAGTCAGACTGGACCAGTGAGACGGAGGGCGAGGGGAGCTCCACGACGGGGACGACTGGACCCTGCAGGGACACGGACACGTCCTCGGAAGGGGGCTCCCTTGCGGGGGTGGCACCATCCGTGCCCCCCGCCATTACAGGTACAGCCGCCACCCAGCGCACCATCTCCGCCCTCCCAGCAGCCCCTCCGCGTTCGCCCCGTGCCCGCTCTGCCAGGAAGCCGGGCATCTCCTTCGCCCCAGGCACCTCAGGCCCTGCCCCTGTTACCCCCGCTGCCCTCAGTGAGGAGGTCATTGACCTCCTCCGAACGCTCATTGTTGGGCAGACTACCCTTTTGAATGCCATCCAGGGGGTGGAGAGGGAGGTTCATCGCAGCAATGCGTACCTGGAGGGCATTCATTCGGGTCAGGCTGCCCATCAGCGATCGTTCCAGGCTCTGGCCTCAGCACTGACGGCAGCCATTGTCCCTGTCTCCTGCCTGCCTCTACTAACTCCCTCCTCCCAGTCTCCTGTTCCTCTGCCTGTCCCACCCACACCATCAGACCAGCCTGCATACACCTCAACACCCAAGAGAAGCTCATCCAAACATAAGCACCACAGATCACGCAGACATTCACACACGCAACATTCCGATGCAGACATGCCAACAGTCACTACCACCTCTGTGACCCCCACCTCCTCGTCTCCCTCCTCCCTCCCTGTGACGTCTACACTCACACCTCCATTCACCTCACCATCAGCCAATGTTTCCATCACCAGCACACCCTCCACTCCAGTCCGCACACGTGCAGTCACCACCCCCACTGCCATTTACACGTCCCCTGTGTCCTCTCCCACTGTGTCTGTCACCCCCTCTTCCACACCACACAAACGCAGCCACCCACCCACCCAACAGCCATACACCTCACGACAGCCTATCCCTCCTGCACCTGCACCCAAAGACAGCAAACGTGACTCACCTACAACCACATCCTCTCCCTCCACTCCCATTCCCACTGTACCTACCACTCTCCATTGTCCCAAGAAGCTCTTCCTCGCCACTACTAACTTCTTTCCTGACCCTGAGCCCCCCCTCCTTCTCGTCGGGGTAAGAAGAGCACCTCAGCCACCACCAGCCCTGCAGCCCCCTTGACAAGGGTGCAGGGGTATTGGAGCCCGCCAGCCCGCATGTCTGGATCTTCGCCCAGCAGCAAGGGGACAGCCAGCCCACCCCCTGGGAAGAGGAGCAGAAGGCGGAAGGGTCGCCGCAGGAGCCCGCCTTCTACATCCCCCCCGGACACCACCCAGAGACAGTCACCAGCCACAGCTCCAAAGGGAGGAAAGGGCCACAGGCCCACGACTAAGGAGGGCAAGGGCAGCAAGTCGGAGAGGTCAGGCAGCAGGCCTGCTGCCCAGGAGGAGCCCACAACCCCCATAGCCGCTGCCCCGGGAGGAACCGGCACAGCTGCCGCGGGAGAGCCCACCACCCCCATAGCCGCTGCCCAGGGAGGACCCAGCCCAGCTGGCCAGGAGGGCCCCACCACCCACAGCCCAGGTGGGCAGTGAAGGAGCACCATCCCCGCTGCCCAGGAGGGCACCACCAGGCAATTAGCAGTTGGCCATAGACCGGCCGCCGTCTCCAGAACCGCTGAACTGGGCCCCGCCGTCTCCAGAACCGCTGAACTGGGCCCCGCCGTCTCAAGAACCGCTGAACTGGGCCCTTCAGGGCAAGGAGCGCTGAACTGGGCCCCGCCGTCTCAAGAACCGCTGAACTGGGCCCCGCCGTCTCAAGAACTGCTGAACTGGGCCCTTCAAGGCAAGGAGCGCTGAACTGGGCCCCGCCGTCTCATGAACCGCTGAACTGGGCCCCGCCGTCTCAAGAACCGCTGAACTGGGCCCTTCAAGGCAAGGAGCGCTGAACTGGGCCCCGCCGTCTCAAGAACCGCTGAACTGGGCCCCGCCGTCTCAAGAACCGCTGAACTGGGCCCCGCCGTCTCAAGAACCGCTGAACTGGGCCCTTCAAGGCAAGGAGCGCTGAACTGGGCCCCGCCGTCTCAAGAACCGCTGAACTGGGCCCCGCCGTCTCAAGAACCGCTGAACTGGGCCCTTCAAGGCAAGGAGCGCTGAACTGGGCCCGCCGTCTCAAGAACCGCTGAACTGGGCCCCGCCGTCTCAAGAACCGCTGAACTGGGCCCTTCAGGGCAAGGAGCGCTGAACTGGGCCCCGCCGTCTCAAGAACCGCTGAACTGGGCCCCGCCGTCTCAAGAACCGCTGAACTGGGCCCTTCAAGGCAAGGAGCGCTGAACTGGGCCCCGCCGTCTCAAGAACCGCTGAACTGGGCCCTTCAGGGCAAGAACCGCTGAACTGGGCCCCGCCGTCTCAAGAACCGCTGAACTGGGCCCCGCCGTCTCAAGAACCGCTGAACTGGGCCCTTCAGGGCAAGAACCGCTGAACTGGGCCCCGCCGTCTCAAGAACCGCTGAACTGGGCCTCGCCGTCTCAAGAACCGCTGAACTGGGCCCTTCAGGGCAAGAACCGCTGGCCCTTTGGCAGACGTGGCAGGGCAGGATCTATCTCGGGCAGGGCTGCAGGATGTCCTCTGGCCAACTTGCCTCCTCCAGTGGCAGTGGGGTCTGTTATGGACTGTATGGACTGTGGCTTTGCTCTCCCCAGGATGGCCCAGTGGGCAGGCCACCCACTGTATGGACTGTATGGACTGTGGCTTTGCTCTCCCCAGGATGGCCCAGTGGGCAGGCCACCCACTGTATGGACTGTATGGACTGTGGCTTTGCTCTCCCCAGGATGGCCCAGTGGGCAGGCCACCCACTGTATGGACTGTATGGACTGTGGCTTTGCTCTCCCCAGGATGGCCCAGTGGGCAGGCCACACACTGTATGGACTGTATGGACTGTGGCTTTGCTCTCCCCAGGATGGCCCAGTGGGCAGGCCACACACTGTATGGACTGTATGGACTGTGGCTTTGCTCTCCCCAGGATGGCCCAGTGGGCAGGCCACCCACTGTATGGACTGTATGGACTGTGGCTTTGCTCTCCCCAGGATGGCCCAGTGGGCAGGCCACACACTGTATGGACTGTTTGGACTGTGGCTTTGCTCTCCCCAGGATGGGCCAGTGGTCATGGAGTCCCCTCGTGGATCTGGCGTCGTGTACTCAAGTGGCTGAGGTGCCCCCCCTTCCCTTCCCCCTGAGGTGCCTGTCCTATTTTCTTTCTGATGCCCCTGCAGTGTTCTCTCCGTGGAGTTCTTGTCGTGGGACTGGGCCTTGCCCCTTTGCACAGGACCCCTGTGATCCACGGACAGTGGTTGGACTACATTTAGTAGCTGTATATATTTTGTACATAGTTTATTTATTTATTGGGATTAATGGTGTACATATTTCAATATATCTGCCCGTTTATGATCTCTTCTTTTGGTCTTTGCATTATTTCGGAGGGGGGTGGTTTGTGGGTTGTGACAGTGATCTGTGGGAATGCATTGATGTGTGTGTTGTAGTGGGTGTGGGTGGGTGGGTGTGTGCCGGTAATCTTTTCCCTCCCCTGTGTCGTAGGTGCCGTACTCACCGATGTCTTCCGCGCCGCCGGGCGTGCTCCTGGTATATGAGCAGGAATAGGAGTGCGGGGATGACCTGCAACTCTGGCTCCATACTGCCGGAATCTCGCGTGGAGTGCGTAGAGGTGAGCGTTTTCCCGTTCGTAGTCTGTTTCCGCCGTGTTCTTATCGGCGGTGCTCCCGCCCCGGAAAAGGTGGCAGATTGGTGGGTCGTAATAGGGTGGGCGGTACTTTGTCTGCCGCCGGGCTGTTGGCGGGAACCGCCGCGCTGTTTGTTTGTACCGCTGTGGCGGTCGGAGTGTTAAGTTGGCGGGCTGTGTTGGCGGTTCCCGCCAGGGTCAGAATTGCATATTTTAGACCGCCGGCCTGTTGGCGGCTTGGCCGCCGCTTTATCACCGACCGCCAGGGTCAGAATGAGGGCCTATATGTACTTTTAATTATTTTGGTATTGGCCAATAAAATCTCATTTATGACAGACTTGTTATTTGAAGGCTTCGCAAGTTTTATGACGGAACCTGTTTGGCTCCACGGCATAGCACTGTGATGTAATCATTAGAATAGAATGTAATTAAAGCTTGGTTTAAAATGCTAGAAGTCACAGGTACATGCAGAAGAATAAAGATGTGATTTACAGATCCATGAGTAGCATAGTCATTGGTGGGTACCCAGGCTGAGGAGGACGCTACTACTGGCGACAAGATAGAGGCTAAGTAACCCAAAAAAAGACAATGTTCTCCGAGAGAATTTGCTGTGGTCCAACAAAATGCTCATATGCCATGTGTGCCATAGTTGAAGTGCCAAGTTGGCGGTTGGTGTATGTGGAGTCAAAGCGCAACTCCAGCCAGTGTGAACCATTTGAAGATAAAGAAAGCTTCACTGAGAAGTGTAAGCATCATTGGTCAAGAAACCACAACCAAGGCCATACTAAAAGGTACTGTGCTGCCCGGAAAAAAAAGTTATACAATGTACGGAGCCTTAACGCTGAAGGTATCTACAACCAGGTTTACAAAGAGCAGTCAAAGGTGATTATTACTTACCAAAAAATGCTACAAACAGAAGCACTGCAAGGGGGAGATCAACCAGGTGTCAGAAAATGCAAAAAGTGTAGAAAGGAGGGAATAAATGACCAGGTCCACTAAAGAGAATGACAGTGCCACAGCATTCGACACAGTGGTTCAAGGAGAAGTGCTCAGGACTGTGCTTACAGAGCTGCCCATACCTGAAGCAGTTTGCTTACAAGGCTGCTGAGCAGGGCTCAGAACAACTTTATAGGGCTTTAAAGAGTAAAGAGTTGAAGGCTACAGCTGGATTCGTGAAATTTCATGATGGCAGCTGAGAGAGAAGATACAGTTCCAATTAATATTAAAGGTGATTCTGAGGCCCACAAATCAAATGACTTTGGAGAAAGTTTACATAAACATGATCATCAAACAGTGTCAGAGAACACGCTACTCTCAATGTCAGTAAGTTCCACACTAGTTTATCATGTTGTTGCCTTGCTGAAACTACCACCACCTTCCATTTCCCCAAAAAAACAAAGTATTGGAGATAGATGGACTGCTTGGATAGAAATGTTTGAAGATTTTATTTATACATGTGAAGAGTCTGATAACAGAATAATTATCTAGAATATAAAAAATCTTGCTGGTGATGGTGTGAAAGAAGTTATAAACAAAATGCTGAGAATTGATGAAGAAGTCACTTAATGTCAGAGTTAAATGTTAAGAGAATGTTAAAGACTCTTTGAATAAAAAGTTTCACCTAGTACCAAAGATTGACTATGAATGGCACATTTTCAGTTAAGCATGCCAAAGAGCTGGTGAAACCACTGATTAGTTTGTGGAAAAGCTACATACACTCATCAAACAAATTCAATTAATTTAATGACAAAGAAGCTACATGTCTGAGAGTTATTGATGGATCCTTGTCACATTGATTCAAAGGAAGAATGCTCAAAGAAACTTTCAGATTAGAGTGGGTGTTGATGGCTGCCAGAACTGAGGAGCATCCTGAATTACAAACTGCTCACATGGAGGCCAGATCTGCCCAGAGAGAATCAGTCATGAGTGTGAAAAGAAAGTCGAAGGACGTAAAGCAATGTCTACACATAAAACAAAGTTATGTTTCAGATGTGGATTTTCATTTCCACATGAAGGTAAATGTCCAGCCATTAGACAGATATATAAAGGTTGTGGGAAAGTGAAACATTTTGTAATGGTGTGTAAAGCAAAGGAAAAGGTTTATGCATCACAGCACAAAGACAAAATGGCTGCCAGAATGATACAGAAGCAATATTTGAGACACGCCCACAAGGCCAAGCAGTTGAGGCAAATTGATACTAAACAAAGTTGATCATCATCTAAATAATTGTCAAGCAGTTCCTCCACCTGAAAATCAAGTGAAAGTGAAGAAAGTTATTGTGTCATGTTGATGTTTACCTAAAAGAAATGTGCGCATGTTGGACTGGTCGTATGTGAAGAAAAATGTCTGTCAAAGAAAAGTTGACATGCCAAAGCAGCAAAATCAGAGAAACACTGTCCAAAGATTACATTGAAACAAAAAAATAAATTTGAAAATAAATGGTGGTTCAATACCTTTCTTTATTGACAGTGGCGCATCGATAAACGTAATGCCTGAAGAGAAGGACAATTAACTATCTCTATTATCACGGCTTAAGCCATTGAAAACCAAAGTGTATACATGGGCTGTATCGACGCCCATAAAGAGACAAGTTTCAGAAACACGTCACCAGCACCTGGGCCATAGAGGAAAGGGCAGGAGCCCTTTAAAAGCCGCACAGCGCTCCCGCTTCGAGGGAAACACGTCACCAGCACCTGGGCCATAGAGGAAAGGGCAGGAGCCCTTTAAAAGCCGCACAGCGCTCCCGCTTTGCGGGACGCATGCGGGCGGCGCCCAGGCAAAGTCCGGGGCAAGGGCGGGCCCGTCCTGTGCCCATCCGG
This sequence comes from Pleurodeles waltl, assembly GCF_031143425.1. Classification (NCBI taxonomy): domain Eukaryota; kingdom Metazoa; phylum Chordata; class Amphibia; order Caudata; family Salamandridae; genus Pleurodeles; species Pleurodeles waltl. Next base: position 1,026,663,907 of record NC_090448.1, on the reverse strand, counting down.
AGACCGGAGGAGACTGGGCTGGGCCCCCCCTCTTTCACTTGCAATAAGAGACCAGTCTGCTACCCAAGAGGAAATAAGCCATTTTACAAACCTTAAATCGAGAAGTAATAACTTCACCTAACTCTAGTAATATTAGATTTCCTCCCAAGTTTATCTGCTGATATTAGAGGCTAAATTTGGGGGGTCCATTAATTAAGCATATAACTAACAAGTGGGGCGCTGCTACCCCTGAGAGAGGCCTGGCAGGCAGGACAGTGCTTACCGGAATCAAAGGGGACTATAAATTCCATTGTGCCCAGGGGCCTAGTATCCTGCGCTTGGTACTCTAGGATAACCCAAACAGCATTATCGGACAAGAGCCCTTGCATTTGATCTAGTGGAGATGAAGAATTTGATAAAAAGGTATGGGGAAACGTAAGGCATCAGTACCCCCACGGGGAAAGGAGAAAACCACAAAGAAACTTAGGAACGCTGGCGATACTTGCACGATATCTGAAATTGATGATCTTATAGAGGAGGTTGAGTCTTTGCTAAGTAATAGGAGCTCCCCTCGGGAGGGCCCTGATAAAAAGTTAACCTCCTATTATACAAGGAAAATAGGACTAGGGAAAGAGAAATCAATTGATAGAAAAGAGAGTGATAACCAGCAAGAGGAAAATCTATCCCCTGCTATCAGGATAACCAATCACAAAGACGATATACCGCGGGCTATACGCCATCACCCAACTCAATTAGAAAGCACTAGGAAGAAGGGCCATGTGCAGGAGAGCGGTATTGTGTGTTCTAACACGTATGCAGTCCTGGCAGAACCTGCTACCTTTAAAGCTCAAAAGGTCCAGGAAGGGAAACCCGTGGGTAAACATGATCAAAATATCCCTTCAGCACAGGTAGCTATAGAGAAGACATCATTAGCTACCCAAGACCCAGAAAACTGTTTAAAATGTAAAAAAATAAGTTTAACTGATCTTTATGACCTAATTATTGGATTAATGCAGGAAGTTAGAGGGTTAAAACATGAAGTAGGAATATTATCAGCCCTTGTGAAAAAGGGGGGGAGTACAGGAATACATAGAGTTCAGAGTGCAGAGGAGACTTCAACAGTATCACTACACTTACAAGGTAGACCCATATCCCCCCAAAGTTTGAATGTCCAGCCCAACTCTACTTTAACTACAGCTAGTGTTCCATTTGCACCGCAAGGTGGCAAGAGAGGGGAAAATGGGTGTAATATGGGGTCACAAAATTATTCTGTAGTTAAGGTAGGTGAGTCACGACAAGACTCCGTGAATCCCCCAAGGGAGCCCAGTTTTGACATAGGGTCACAAGAAGAGAAGATGGAATGTATACTAAGACCCTATACTAAATGTTATAATGGTAGCATGCCCCCTAATATAAGGAGTAGACATCCTGAGAGAAAAATAAGGCCTCCTAGGGCTGAGGTAATTTATTTGCTACATGTCCCGAAACTGGTCCAAAATAGTATAGAGAGTGAGGATTCCCTAAAGAACAAAATTATACATTGGATCAGACACAAACGACATTGCAGATCCCTAATCCGCTCAGATATTATGAGGGCGGAGAGGATGCCAGGAGAGGTTGGGAAGCAAGATGTTGTTGCTCTGACACTAAGGGATGAAAGACTTATTGAAGGTTGGATCAATTTGGAACAGAGAGCCAGTGCTCCCACAAGAAAAAATGCTATGAGGTTTAGCCAGGATCCATATACGTGCAAGCTCATAGCCCAGAGGAATAAATATAGGAATTGGGGAGAGCAAACGAGAAAAGGAGAATCTGATCTTGAAACAGTGGACTGACTAATACAACTACATCAAGTATATTTGGGACCGATTAGAGATCAAATAGCAGTTGAGTCCCAGGAACAAAATAATCACCAAGTTATAGGAGTAGGGAGCATTGAGGAGCACTCGCCCCGTAGAAAGGAACCGACCATATCACAGAGCCCTAATATTAATGATATGATCTCAACTGGAAGGGGATTAGTCTCTATTGTTTCCTGGAATGTAGCAGGCCTAAAAAGCAAGCTTATAGACCCTGACTGGCATGACTATATTGAACTATTTCATGTTTGCCTCTTTCAAGAGACTTGGTTAAAGGATCCACCACATAAATTGGGATATAAAACTTTCTTTATCAGTGCAATTGCTGCAGCAAGGGGGAGGCCGCCTGGGGGGCTGGTTGTATGAGTGAAAATCTCCCTTGACATTGAGATATGTAAACATGATACGGAGTCTCCAGATATTCTGTGGTTGTAATTAGGGGACAAAAATAAGGTGCTATCCCATTTGTTAATGTGTATATAAGGCCCAGAAGATCAAACCAGGAGTCACATGAAATAGAAATATTAGATGGCATGCATAAAAAAATCCCAGGAGGAGAGTCATTTATGATAGGGGGAGATTTGAATTGCAATTATGAACCTATAATTGGCCTTGAACTTCTGACAGAAGATGAAGACCTAGCAAGAGCAGTCCCACACCTATCAATCAAAGAGTCTGTCTCCGGTACAGTTGCTGCTTTGCAACTTATGGGCCTCACACTAAAGTATGGACTGAGGGCGTGCAACGGTAGAGTGGGCCAAGGTGGCCTTAATATGGATACTTTCCAGAGAGGTAACATAGGTTCAAAATTAGGTTATATTATGCATAGTACTATTACATGGCAGAGAATAGTGACCTTTAAAATAGATAAGAGGAGGGAAAGTGATCACTTTCCGTTAGTAATTGAACTTAGGGGTTACCCCACAGATTTGAACTGTATGGAAAAGGATAAGGTGGAGTTGCAACCCACTCTTAGTAACAATCGAAGGGCAGTAAAATGGCCGGTGATATTGGGCAATTTGGATGTTATGATAAATATTTATAATATATATACAGAACTGCTGGAACCCCATGCCCACAAAAACTCCATTGACATTCCTATCATGGATATTCATCAATCAATGAGTACTGCACTAAGACCCTATTTTACTAAACAGATTCATCAAAAGCATAAAAAGGGCAAGGAACAAATCATTTCATCTAATCCCTGGTATAACACAGAATGCAGAGAGGGAAACAAATTACTGGTAGAGGCCCTAAAACAGAAAAATTGAATAGCTGTGCTACAGGCAAGGGCTGGCTACAGGAAAATTCTGGTTACAGCACAAAAAAACTGGGAGGACCAAAAATGGCATGACCTCTTAGAGGCAGCCAAATGTAATGATGTAGTGGCTTTTTGGAAAATAGTTTCCCATGGCAGGGAAGAGGGGATATACAATACTGAACATCATATAGATCCCAGTGCGTGGGTAATTGAAGCGATTAAAACAGGCAAAGCCCCACGTCTGGACAGAATTCCTGGGGATCTGTTCAAACATAATATAGAAATTTGGGCACCCTATGTAAATCTACTTAGTAATGCCATAGCAAGGGGAGAGCCAGTTCCTGAGACATGGAAAGGTGCGGAAATAATCCCTGTTTATAAAAAAGGATCTAGGGAGGACCCTGGGAATTATAGGCCAATTAGTCTTATCTATGTCATGCAAAAAATGTATGCTAGGCAGCTGCTGAATAGAATAAGCTGCTGGATAGAAGAAAAAAGCATCTTGACTTGACAAAATACCAGGCAGGTTTCAGGCAGCAGACAAGCACAATTGACCAGGCCTTTAGGCTACTAGTAATACTGTGGAAATATACAACACTAAGGAAGGGCCACCTTTATATTGCATTTGTGGATTTACGAGCGGCCTTTGATCTGGTTCCAATAGGCTCTCTATGGGCTGCGTTAGGGAGTCAGAGTATGCCGAGGAATCTCTTGTACCAGACAAAGAGGTTTGCACGAAGATACATACGCAAAGGTACGGTGGGATCCAAATGGAGAACTGACTGACCCAATACCTATTAAGAGGGGAGTGAGGCAGGGCTGTGTGCTTGCCCCAACCCTCTTTTCGTTATACATTAATGACCTGGTAGAGTATCTCAAACGGAGTAATCATGACTCGCCAAGATTGAATGGAGATCCAGTCCCCGCTCTCCTGTTTGCAGATGATACTATCCTACTATCGCAAACCCCCATGGGTCTTCAAACCTTACTAGAAACATTTAGAAAATATTGCAGCCTGAAGGGGCTGGAAATAAATGCAAACAAGACAAAATATCTGACTATCAATACCCATAAAGCACTAAAAAGAAGTATCTTGATCATGGGACATGAACTTGGATGAGTAAAAAACTTTAATTACTTAGGGATATTGCTGGATGCTAAGCTGTCCTGGACGCCGCATGTTAACAAAGCTGCAACATCTTTAGTCCACAGCTCTACGGCGATAAATAACAATTACAAAAGCTCAAGAACCGGGATTGTTTCACCAGTGTTTGAAGTCTATAGATACAAAGCGCAGGCTGCTGCCTTATATGGTGCTGAGCTTTGGGGAACTGCAAACTTAACCCCATTAGTTTCCCAAGAAAACAGTTTTATGAGGGCGGTATTGGGCCTGCCATCATCTACTCCATTGATCCCTCCCACCTATGACTTAAACATGAAGCAAATAGGTAAACTGGCAGCTTTGAGGCCTTTACTCTATTGGTGTAGACTTTGAACAACTCCAGAACTGATCAATTACAGACAAGCACTAATTGAGATAATGGACCTTGACAAATCAGTTTCACTTCCGTGGCTCCATCATATAAAGTATTGGTTTTACAACCTAGGGCTGAAACCTTATTGGGATGATCCCCATACTCTTACGTTACAATCCAAGACTCGATTGAAGCAAGTTTACTGGGAGTTTTCTTCGATGAGTGTTTTCCGCAGTAAGGACTTGGGTAGACTGATATCGAGTTTCTTGGATATTAAACCAACACCAAGAGCTGAGGAATGGTTAGATATAATCCAGCCTAGGCAAGCGAAAGCATTATTTATGAAGTTTCGATATGGGATCCTTCAGACCAAAGCATTCACTATCAAATGGGGTCATCAGAGCAAGAATAGTCATGAGGCGAAGTGCGGGCTGTGCAATATGGAGACCATCGAAACGGTGGATCATGTCCTGTTAATTTGTAAAGCCTACGATAAGCCAAGGAAAAAATGGATTCAACCTATTTGTAGGAATGTAGGAATTAGAAATTATAATGAAGCGGTTAGACTGTTAAGGTCTAACACTACCCTATCAATCGTCTTTGGAATAAGCCGTTTTCTCCTAGCAATTTCATTTATTAGGGACAAGGAAGGCCTGAGGTTTTAATAAGTCTAGATTTAACAAATACTTATGGATACATTTTATATTGTTTTAAATGGTTAATGGGCTCCTCTTCCTCTAAGTTAACAGACCACGGGTAGTTATTTTGTTTTATGATATAATTTTAGTTTCTATATATGAAGGAAGAATATAGTTTTTATATTTTAAGAATATCACCCTATATTTATTAATTGTTTTTATACATTGGTTAAACAGCTCCGTATTAGATAGCTAACAAAATAATGGTACTGTTTTGGGCAGGACATAAATTCTAGAAATGTTAAATCCCTTTTTAGTGTAAGTAATGACAATACTTGATTGTTATTGATTCTAGGAGTGCCTTGGCTATTTATGCAAACTGGTTTTAGTATTATATGATTATTGGTTATTTAAATGATGTTTCTTTTGATTGTATTTTCCTTTTATGGCTGTTAGCCGAATAAAGGAGTGTTGATGATGATGATGATGAGACAAGTTTAATTTGTATTGGCAGTGAAACTAGAAAACGAAGGTTAAAGCACTGATCCATGTGTTTTGATGTTCACCTCCAGGTGCCTTTTTACTCACCTTCAATAAAGCTGCTGGCAAACAAGGCAATGGAATGAGAATTAATTCCAGGTCCACAGATTGCTGACACGATAATGCAATTGAATGGTGCAAAATGTCTTTTTTCACCTTATCAATTGGAACTTGAAGAAAGTTACAGGTACATTTCAACCTTCATTACACACTGATTATGAGTTTGGCGGTCTTGGTACCGTAGTGGTGGTAGCAGAATAGCTAGTTAGTGGTCTGACCTCTGTATTGTAATGCATACGATTACATGTAAAAAAGACCGTAATGGTCCCACAATCACAACCATCCTCTCACAGTCTGCATCAATGGTGGTGACAGACTATAGCAGCTGATGACTGGAGTCCAGCTCCTGGTCCCACCAGTGGTATTACAATGTGGTTCACTGCCAAGCCGACTGTGGTAGGAAGACCGCCATACTCAACCTGACAGAAACAAGTGAACTAAGGTAAGTAATCACCTTATGTCCACTTTCCACTCCTCTTCCATCACAGTCCTTTGTCAAGGTCCTTCCTTTGCTGCAGACACTTGTCCACAAAGAAAATACACACCGTCAGGATCAACTCCTAAGGTGAGCCACTCGTACATATCATCATTGTTACAATGGCTGTGGACCCATGCCATTGGTCAATATATGTTTTCCATAGGTGAAATACATACTTGTATACCTTCAGACTTGCTTTGTGTACACACACACATATGTATTTGCTCAGTGGAACAATACCTACAAAAAGTGTGGTTCCTAGCATGATGGTTCATCTCCATGGTATAACTGCCACTGAAAATCCACAGGCACAACAGAAGCATCATAATACTGTGGCCAGGAGATTACCAGCTTAGTGTTCTTCTTGGGACCGCCACCACAGGGGTACGGTGGTGCAACCGTCAAACTCGTAATCAGGCCCTTGGTTTTGGTGTGACTTCAGCTGCAGAACATTTCCCAGAAGTCCTTCAATGTATCATACAACCTGTTGTAAATGTGTTTAATTATAGCGATGACATATTAGTATTTGGAGCTACACAGAAGGAGCACAATAGAGCTCTCACTGAAGTTAGTATGTTGTTTACTCAATGATGCAGGTTTGACTTTGAATGCATACAAGTATAAGTTCAACAAGACAAAATTAAGGTCTTTGGCCATATCTTTTCTGATTGGGGTATGACACCTGATCTTGCAAAGATACAAGCTCTGTCAAATGCTGATCCATCATACGATGTTTAAATGGTACTTTCATTTCTTGGCATGGGGAGCTACTGTACAAGGTACATACACGACTATGTCACTGTTAGTGCTCGATTACGAGAGTTGACAAAGAAAACATTTTCTTTTCAATGCTCTCAAGAATGTGAGCAAAGTTTAAAGAGAATCAAACCCACCATTAAAAATTCTACTGAAATTGCCTACTTCATACAGCGGTTTTTGTTGACGATGTTGTCGGTTGGATTAGCCACAATCCTTGCACATAACAGTGGATACCCATATGCTCAGCAGCATATACTGGCCTATGCTAGTAGAGGTTTGCCATAAACAGAACATGCTTACTCACAACCTTAGAAACAAACTTTAGCTGTGGTATGGGCTTTTTCATCATTTCCATGTATTCTTGTACGGAAACCCTTTTACATTGGTAACTGATCGTTAAGCCTTACTGATCATCTTTAGCAATCCAAAAGCCTTGTATTAAATGATGGGGACTCAGAGTGCAAGAATAATACTATACAATTGTGCATCATCCAGGAAGGGATCAGAATCCTGCTGACTACTTTTTGAAAGTACATATATAAGGTCATGGTACTCCATCCAAGACAGCTACATTAATTTCATTGTCAAGTCAAATACATCAGCTGTCATATTGGTAACACAGAATATCATTGTCCCTTGCAGACAATAGTGGCATGCTGAAGTTAAAAGACACAATTATGCATCAGTCATGGAACAGACACACTCAACCTCCCACCAATAAGGGTGAATATCAAAAATATAAAAATGTCAAAGATGAATTGTCCATAACTCAGGAAGGAGTTATATTGTGAGGGTCGAGAATCATGATTCTGGACAGTCTGCAACAGAAAGAATTTGAAATGGCTCACGAAGGACATCAGATAAAAGAGTTAAAAAGGAACTGAAGGCCTGTTATATATGCAGCTGCCCTTCTACCAATGTTGCTCAACATACTCTGAACATGTCTGATAACTCTCTAAGCGTGCATGGGAAAGAATAGCCATCTACTTGATAATGAATATCACCTGATGATTATTGTGGATGAGTACTCATATTTCCCTTTGGTTGAAGATCTCTTATTTGCTACTCATGAGTGAGTCATTGAAAAACCTACTTGGATCTTTGTGACGTGGGACATTCTAGCCATTGTGAACTCTGATAATTGCCTGCCCTTTAATAGTAAAGAATTCAAAGAATTCTTGAAACATCTGAACATAAAGCACCAAAAGAGTACACAATTGTGGGTGGCCACAGGCCAATGGACTTGTTTAGCATTTAATGAGAACCCTAAAGAAAGCAGCACAGTGTGCAACTCTTGAGAAGCTTAGGCCCTGATTTATACTTTTTGCCCCAAACCTGTGTTAGCGCAAGTTTGCATCAAAAGGTATGCTGCTGGCTAGCCCCATTCCTGGGCGCCAGCCGGGCATCATATTTAAGCTATGATGCTAGACCTCGGTAAGGCCCAGTTAGCATCACAATTATTGATGCTAACCGGGTGGGGGAGGCGTAGGGGAAACTGGGGGTTGTGCGTGAAAGAATGGTTCTTGTCAGATTAGAGTAAAACAATTTGACTCTAACCTAATTAGCGATTTCCACCCACAAACTCCATGGACATGACTCCTGTCTAAGTAAAGACAGAAGTCATGCCCCCAGCCCAATGGCCATGCCCAGGGGACTTAGGTCCATTGGGCACCGTGCTATGTAGGGTGGCCCAAGTTAGGCCCCCCATGATACTTTGCCCAAAAAAATAATACTTACCTGGACTTACCTGGGATGGGTCCCCCCATCTTAGGTGTCCTCCAGTTGTGGGTGTGGGGCTGTCCCTAGGGGCAGGGAAGGGCACCTGTGGGCTGTTTCCATGGTCTCTCACCATGGAAAAAGGCCCACAGGTCCCCTAACGCCTGCCCTGACCCAGGCTTTAAATAATGGTGCTAAGCATGCTTAGCACTATTATTTAAGACCCTCCTCCTCCTCCTGTGCTTGATTTTTGCATTGGAGGATAAATAAGGTGTAAGGGACTCAGAGTCATTTTTTCCCCGGGAATGCCTACCTTGCATCTCTTGATGCAAGGTAGTTTTCCGCAGTCAAAAAATGACTTTAACTCCAATATTTTGACGATAGACATGTCCAGTGTCAAAATATAAATTTGGAGTTACGTTTGCACTGGATTTGTGTAAAACACTATAATGCAAATCCGGCGCAAGTAGAGTATAAATATGCCCCTTAGTTTGAAAACAGTACTAAAGTCTACTATAAGCACTTATTGTTCAACACCTCACTCAGCCACAGGCTAAAGTCCTGCAACTTTGATGTTTGGGAGAACAATGGACTACCGAGAGAGGTAAAAGCAAGAGCATGATTTGCACAAGGGACTTGGTTAACGAGCAGAAAACAAAAGCTTACACATGCAAGAGGCAACATGCAAAAGACATCATGTTTCAAAGAGGTGATTTGATGATGGCCCCACGAATGCGCAAAAGAAATTCTGATTCTCCATATGATGCTGAACCTTTGCAAGTTGTGTCTACCAAGGGACATATGGTGACTGCCCCGCACTGTAGGAAGTCTCTTCCTAGTGACTCTTCTCATTTTAGGTCTGTGATTTATCAGTATTCAACTCTAAATACTGATTTTGTAAAAATTAAAAAAAATATATTAACGGGGAGGATATAGGCCCTGATTTAAAACTGGGCAGATGGGTTACTCTTTCACAACAGTGACGTATATCCCATCCACCAAAATCTGAATCCTATAGGGTAGAATGGGATTTAGATTATGGCGGATATGATAGAGATCAATGTTGTGAAGGAGAAACCCATACCCCAGTTTTAAATTGGCCCTTAGTATCTTGCCAGGTTTATCACAGAACCTTTTTGGCTACTCCTGGACTCAGTAGTAGTGTGACGTAATTGCTAGAATAGAATATAATGAAAGCTTGGTTTAGAATGTTGGTGGTCCACGCTGAAGAATAAAGATGTGTGATTTACAGCTGTGTGTTTGGCATAGTCATTGGCAGGTACCCAGGCTAGGGAGGACGCTTTACCCGATGAATAACAATACCCCATGAATCATTATTTATCATCAATAAATATTTTCAAATTCAAGTTTCCTTACTAAAATGTGAATATCATGCATATATTGGTGCTTTCCACAGTAAAATGTGCACACACTGGGGCATACTTATACTTGTTTTTTGCTGAATTTGAGTTAATTTTTTACGCAAATTTGGTGCGAAATTAACTCTATATTTATACTTTGGCGCTAGACCTGTCCAGTGCCAAAGTTATGGAGTTAAAGTCTTTTTTCGGATGTGGAAACCTACCTTGCGTCAATGAGATGCAAGGTAGGCATTCCTGTGCAAAACATGACTCTGTGGCCTTAGCGCTATATTTATTCCCCCATGCTAAAATCATGCATGGGGGAGGACGGGGTCAAATAATGGTGCAAGCCTTGCTTTGAACCATTATTTATCACCTGGGTCAGGGCAGGTGCCCTCCCCAGGGCCACCCCTACCCACACCAGAGGGACAGCGGAGGACGGGGGACCCCATCCCAGGTAAGTATAGGTAAATAGAGGTAGGTATTTTATTTTTTAAGGTATCATTGGGGGCCCTCTAATGGGCCCTCACATGGAACTGGGTGCAATGGCCATGGGCACGGGACCCTGGTCCCCTGAGCTGGCCAAGGGAATGGTGGGCTTGACTCCTGTCTTTTCTAAGACAGTAGTGATGTGGTATGGATGGTTTTGCGTCAGAAAATGATGCTAGGCTGGTTAGAGTAATTTCTTCTTTACTCTAACCTGCCTAGCGTCATTTTTTTGTGCAAAACCCCCTTCCCTCATACCACCACCCCACCCGGCTAACACCATTGTTTTTCTTACGCTAGCCTACCCTTTGCGCCTGCTCTCACCATTCCATAAACATGGCGCCCGGCTGGTGCTCAAGACTGGTGCAGGCGGGTGCAAAACGTTTTGGTGCAAAACTGCGTTAGTGCAGTTTTGCACCAAAAAGTATAAATATGCCCCTCAGTATTTACTGGAAAATAACAATAATTTTTTACCTGTGAATTCAGACAGTATTTACAAAGCAAAAGTTACTGGGGGGAAACAACTTATAATTCTGTCACCTGTGCAAGCAGGTGTATGGAACTATGAAGGCCTCCTGTAATCAAACTTCTCACTAACTCTTGTATCTAAGTATCAATTTAATTTAATTCCAACTGTTGTAGTGGAGATGCCAACATGAAGGCGGGGATAGCTAAATATATACCAGGGGCATGCTCACAACTTCCATTCAGAAATGGAATTAAGTAGGGAAAAGATTTTCCCATAACAACATCTATGGTACTGATGCATGCTCTTACTGGGAGTGGAAGTATAAACAAGTATTGGCACAGATGCTTTGTAACAACGTTGGCTGCAGCTAAAATGACTATGTTCAGGAAGTGGAAATCTTTTGCCCCTCATGAAAGAGATGAATGTTAGTGGGGCATAGCAATAATGACAAGGTATGAGAGGTTACTTTTCAAAATCAAAGAGACATTACAATTTTTTGTAAAGTTGATACTTATGTATAATTACATGTACCTCATTGGCTAGATGTTAGATCAAACAGAGGATGAGTTATAGACAAAGGTGATGGATTTCACTTACAGACCTGCCTTAACATTATCACATTGAAAGCTACGTAATGAAATACACTTTAACCTGTAAACTTTGCACTTGTATAGCGCACTACTCACCCGTTAGGGTCTCAAGGCACTGTACGCATACTGCTGTGGAACCCCTCCTGGCTTTTCCCTGTGAGGCACCCACTCCTGGACAGCCCCATGGTGAAGCCAGGCATCCAAGAGCTTTGAGGGCCGTTGTGGAGATTAAGCAAGATATTGCCCAGAGTTAGACCCATTAATTAGATTAGACAGCGAGGCGAGAATTAACTGGTCCAAGGGAATTGAGCCCAAGACCTGCTGAAGCAGGAATTGAACCCTGGTCCCAGATTTCTGCATCAGGGTCCGCTGCTACAACCATTGTGCCACACTTGTAATATGGGGTGAGGGGGGAAACTGTTGAAAGAGAAAAACTAGATTTAACTTTTGAATCCTGATTGCTTTATGTCTGCGGTAAGGGACAAGCCATTTGATCCCATTTAATGTTTATGTTACTTACGAATAGACATATGGAAGAAATTGAATTGTTGAATCACTATTTACATATTGCATCTATATTCTATGCACACTCTTGCTAAACCCTATGCAGTTGTTACATGCAAAAAACTGTTTAAATGCATTAGGTGAAAATAATAGAAAACTGAAGAATGGGGGCCTGAAGACAATCATTTTAAAGACTTTGCAAAAAAAAAAAACTAATTATATATTTCCTTTTTTCTTTTTTGCCCAAGCCTTTAATATATATATATATATTTTTTATCAAATCCAGCTGACCATTTTGATAACAGCCCAGGATCACCAGTCTGCAGCGACGTGTCAGAAATTATGATTTTAGAAGGCTTTCATGGAGGTATAGGATTACCAGTTTTAACAGGAACATTTAGAAACTTAAGGCTTCTTAAATGGCTATCTTCAAAACAATCCGGGAACAGCCTCTTGGCTTGCATTTGTTAATGAAAATGCTTCAGCACCCCCTAGGAAAGAATGTCAATTAGCCATGGTTTGATTGCAGATCAAAGTTGCTCAGTAAACAATTGTTGCAGTTAAAACATGTTTAAAAGATGATTGCTTTAACTTTGATTGAAAAACATTGGCCCTGATTTAGGTCTTGGCAGTGTCACTGCCAAAGTGCCTCAGCGGTGTACCCGAGAAGACCGTCAAATTGATGTTGTTCCACCTGCCGTAGTTAAATGTTACAGCCTTGCAGGTGGTTTAGTGATGGTTGTTTGCTGACAGAGGGAGACCTTTGCTGGGCCCAGTAGACATCAGACAATGGCATTAGCTGTGAAATAGAGGTAAGTCACACACACACTGTACCTTTGCCATATGTGTCCCCTGCGTCACACACAAAATAACACACCACATACACACTTGTATCTATTGCCATTCCACCACAACACATATACGTGTTCCAAACACACACTGCCATACATCCATGACACAACATACACACTATTGACAGTGCACTCACACATGACACAACCACAACAACCAATACAACTACACACTCATCCACACACTCACTCACACAGCATCACAACTACACACATCACAACAAAAACTGCCACATACTGATCCACACACTCACACGTCACAACTCCACACATCACAACAATCACCGCCACACAAGAACACTCACCTAAATTTTGCCTGCACATAACGTACACAACAACATCAATGACATATGCAAGTGGCACATATACGGACACAACCAAATCACCCACTCCAGCTTCCTCCAACTCACCCAGCCAGTTGCATTGCACACACACATATAAGTACTGATTCACACACACAACTTGAATCACACATGACAGGTACAGGTCCCCTTGCAATGTGTATACATGGACACAGTTAACATATGTAATTGTACCATCTTTGTGTTGCCAGAATTAATTTGGCATTTGTGTCTGTGAGCTATATGTATTGAGTACCAGTGTGTCCCCATCAATGTCTCACACAATTGTCTCCCTGACATATGCAGTTCACAGTATTTTTTTAAAATTACTGTTACATGTATATGTCTGCAGCGGCCACAGGCTTATGTGCAGTGACCTCTCCTGAGTGCACAGCTAATGTGGGTTCCATACCTTTATGTCCAGTGACGGGGGCATATTTTATCAATGGTTCACTGACAGTGCATTGACAGTGGTGTCCAGTTATGTCCAGCCAGAAACAGAAAAGGAATTCAGAACAAAGGTGGGTTTTCACTCCTCCCCAATCCACCAAGTCAGAAGTGGATGCTTTTGCTTGGGTGTAAAGCACATCCAAATCTGCATGGAGTTGAGGGTGGCAAGAGCCCCGCCGTCAGCCCCTATTTCCTTTGGTGCCATTGTGGCAGATGGGAATCTTTGGCAGGGTCGGCAGGAGACAGTGGGTTATAGTCTATGGAACAGACAACATCTAAATCTGGTGTGCAGATCGCCAAGCCGGTGGATGGAGTTTCAGTAAAAAAAATGGGTGTGGAAGTATTAGTGACAACATCTAAATCAGGACCTTTCTTTCCTTTCTTCTGCTCTATTTTAATAGCTTACAATGACAAGAAAGAGAATATGTTTATTTTTTGCATTCCTCTGGTAGAGAAAAGCTAGGATCTTTCTGCATGTTTCTAGTTCCAAGCCACTGCAGCTTTTTTTTAAACAAAAACTGACCTATGTTGAACTGTTTCTAATATCTATTTGCAACAAATATCTAGCACATTTTTGATGTGTTTATTTTTGAACTAGAGGTTTTATTTCTATTCTTCATGTTTTCAAACATACTCGGTCTTCATACGAAAGAGCTACAGACGAAGGTTTCAAGTGATTTGTGGTGATGGTGTGACATGTATTACATGAGCTAAAGTACACCATGGCATATATGATAATGATATTTTAAGGCAGCGCAAACTTCTATACCCTTATCAGGGAACCTGGACTTCAGCCTTATTCCTCTATATGGTTATGGAACTCCTCAGTGACCTTGAACGTCCTTATAATATATGGCAGGCAGTACCTTATCTCTATCACCCATATTGCAATACACCTGATAGTGGAGCCAGCTGAGTATCCACCATGGATTTCTTGGAGCAGGTGAGCCATCAATTTACCCAATGCTCCAAATCTGTTGAACCTTAAATGCTCCCCCTTAGTCCAAGTATAACTTTTTTGACCAAGAAACATTAACTTTTTCTCACTTTACTACATTGTCGCATGATGTCTAGATCTTGGCCTACCACACCCAAACGACTAGCATTGATTTTTACTTTGCTATTTGTTTGACCTGGAACTGTTTTTGATTTTTATTAAATCGTATCAGTTTTTACTAACTTTGTTTTGAACTTGTTTGACAATCTATCTTTGTGAACTGTATTGTTACTTTTACTGCAATGGCACATGTAACAAACATATTTCTCTCAGGACAGCCATGCTGAGGAAGCTAAGCTATCAGAGGTTAGCTAGATAAGCCTGATATAAACAAGATTACCTGATTTATATGTCTGTTTGTTTTAATTTGTGCAAGCTCAGTCGCTGATGGCGTCAAGACCATGCCATTTGCCACCCCACAGTTTAACAGTCTTACTTCCGATACTTCGTGACATTTTCAAAAGTAATCATCATGTCCTAAAATAATAATAAATGTGTTCTATAAAGGTATTACTTCATTAATTGATTACTTCATCCTTTCTTCGGTCATGCATTCGTCCACTCACTACACCAATTTTTTAACACAGCGTTGTTACTTCATTTCAATAATAAATACTAAAACCTGAAACACAATCAGTCATGGAAATTGTTTCTACCCTATAAAAGCAAGTTATAAACTGTATCACTGATTTTTCAAATTTGTTGTATTCCCTTAGCTCTTCGTAAAAGGAAGATTTTTTTGATGATTATTATATCACATACACTTAGAAGCACATAAATGTTGATGGAAGCATTGTTTTAACTTTTACACAGAATCGTAAATAAGAAGACCTACCTTATAGAGCCATCCAATGTTCTAGCAATTGCATCGTTTGAATTTATCTTAGTTTATCATTTCATCAGATATATTGGCTTTGTGAATCACCTATTCATATGTGAGTTTGCTGTAAAGTAATCCATTTAAATCCCTCTTTTTCCTCCTCAAGTACAAAGTTTGAATTTGTGGGTCAATTGTGGTACTCAATAACAAATAACAGCTGCTTGTAAAAATGCTCATAATTGTATACTTACTGTGGTCACTGATCTGTGCAACTTTATTACTTTTTAGAGTTCGTAGGGGCATATTTATACTCTGTTTGGGCTGAATTACGCTACTTCGGTGCAAACCTGACTCCATATTAATACTTTGGCGCTAGACACGTCTAGCACCAAAGGTTTTGGAGTTAAAGTCATTTTTTGTCTGCAGAAAACTACCTTGTGTCAATGAGATGCAAGGTAGGCATTCCTGAGCAAAAAATTACGATTTGGCCTTAGCACCATATTTATCCCCCCTGTGCTCAAATCGAGCACAGGGGACGGGGGCCTTAAATAATGGCTCTAAGCTTGCCTGGGTCAGGGCAGGCGTTAGGGGACCCTGGAAAGTGCCCACAGGTGCCCATCCCTAGCCCCAGGGACACACCCACCTGCACCAGAGGGACAGTGGATGATGGGGGACCCCATCACAGGTAAGCAGAGATAAGTAGAGGTAACTATTTTGTTTTAATTTTTGAAGTGCCATGGGGGGCCTAACTTGTGCCCCCCTACATAGCACTGGGCCCAATGGCCATTCCCAGGGGACATATGTTACCTGGGCATGGCCATTGGGGTGGTGTGCATGAATCCCGTCTTTACCAAGGCAGGAGACATGTCCATGGGGGTTGTGCTTCAAAGGATGACACTAGTCTGGTACGAGGCATTTTTATGCCTCTGCCCGTATTAGCGTCATCCTTTGATGCAAGACCCCCTGTTTCCCCTATGCCTCCCCCACCTGGCTAGCATCCTTTTTTATGGCGCTAGCCAGTCCTTATCACCGGCTACTGTCATACTATAAATATGACACTCGGCCGGCGTCTTGGGATGGCTCTAGCCTGTGGTATACTTTTTAACGTTAGCGCAGTTTTGCATGAAAAAGTAAGAATATTGGCCTTCATTCTGTCTTAATGCATACCAATTCGTTGATGGCATTTTTACTGAAACTCAAAGTTTTGGGAAAGTTTTACACTTTGAAATTACACTGTTTTGTACATCCGTCCTTGTTGTTGAGTTTTGAATGCTTAAATCTAAATGTTAGGTTAAACAACCCACATTGGTCCCTAATGTCCAACAAACGGACGATGCAAGCCATCATCCCTAATTGCATTTTATTCAAATTAACTGCAATGACAATTTTGGTTGTGAACAATAAACACGCAATCTGTGATTTTGATGCTAACGGCAGGAAATACATTTTATTCACAAAATAAGATAGCAGGAGATAATAGCAATAAGTATTATCAATGCAATAATACACAGAAGGTAGGAAATAAAATGGACATTTAGCAGAAACTCCTAAACGAACTCAGTTAATGTCAAAATGGTTTAGCATCCTCCTGACAAACAAATCTGTCGCAATCCATGCAAAGTTACTGTCTTAAATACCACTTTAATCAATTCGTTTTTGATAGTTTATACAAAAGTGCAAGTCTGCAAACAAGTCATTCAGTACTTGTCTGTGCATTTTCTTCTGCTTGTAATAGAAAAAATTATTCCCATTTATGTACTCAGGATCAGGGTCAGACTGAGAAAGAAAAAGAGGTGGCCCCCATTGATGAATTATGACCTGATTTTGATTTTGGCAGACAGGTTACTCTTTCACAAACATAAGGGTTATTCTGCCCGCCGTATTACAATTTCATAGGATATAATGGACCATGCTGTGTCAATGTGTCTGCGGCTGCTGGCAATCTGGTGATGCACCTTGAGGCCTTATGAATACTTGTCATCCACACTAGCTGAGGTGTCATCCCTGTCCTCAATAGTTTAATCGTGGCATAACAAGTCAAGATGGACCTATGTAGATGGACAAGTCTCTCATTTGAGCATTATCTGTGAGTACACTTAATTTGTGATTTGACAAACAGGGTTTTTTGCACAATAGAACCCGGTGCTTTTATTTGGAGTTACAGAAACAGGGCCTGCTGGGTTTGCTGTCACATCACTTTCTCCCCTCCCCAATACATGACAAATACTCTCCCCCATGTGAGTAAACTTAATTTGTGAGTTCACTTACAGGTGTATTTGAGCAAGTGAGCACTGGGCAGATGGTTGGAGTTAGAGAAACAAGGCCTATTTGGCGCTGCAGTCAGGTCAGTTCCTGTACTTTCCAACACTTGACAAACAGTATCCTCACAGGTGAGTAAACTTCATTTGGAAATTGACAAACAGGGGAATATGGCCAAGTGAGCATTGGGCTTGTGGTTGGCATTAGAGACACAAAGCCTCCTGGCCTTAGCAGTCAGGTCACTCCCTCTACTACACACACTTAACAAATGGTATCCTCCCAGGTGAGTACATTTCATTTGAGAGATAACAAACAGATGCATTTGGGCAAGTGAGCCCTGGGTAGGGGTTTGGAGTTACCGACACAAGTCCTCCTGGAAGTTACAGTTAGGTCGCCCCCTCTACTTCACACACTTGACAAATAGTTTCTACCCAGGTGAGTAAACTTCATTTGGGAGTTGACAAACAGGGGTATGTGGACATGTGAACACTGGGTTGGTAGTTGGAATAACAGAAACAGTGCCTGCTGGGAGTTGCAGTCATATCACTCTCACTACTACACACACTATACAAATGGTATCCTCCCAGGTGAGTACACTTCAATTGAGAGTTAACACACAAGGGTAATTGTGCAAGTGAACCCTGGGCTGGTGTTTGGGGTTACAGACACAAGGCCTCCTGGGAGTTGCAGTCAGGTCACTTTCTCTACTACATACACTATACAAATCTTGGGTATTACATATCAGTATGCAGCCTACATTTAAGTTTTGACATACATTTACATGTTGAGACATACCATGAGTCCTGTGATTATCTTGTGATATTGAAAGACTTACAGGCGCCATTTGGACAGATGTCATGTGACGAGACTTGGTAGCTGTGATGTTTGATCCAACAATACACATTGACAGTGCTAACTCTCATGTACTCTGGGTATTGAATGTTAGTCAAGTACAGTAACAAGACAGTGGCAAAAGGCGAGCTCTGAGCATGCAGGAATTGCATTTTTGTGACATTTTCTGTGTTGTGATTTTCCAGACCCTACTCCACCAGGTATTCCTGTCAGGCCCTCAGGATACAGGATGTCCAAGTCTTCCAATTCCAAGGAAAGAGTATTATTAAGGCACTGGGAGGGCGTCCACCAGTTTTCTTGGCCTGCAAATGGTGCCTGGAGACCATGGAACAGATCTTGCTAATGTCCTCCTTTGTGGGCAGGGGGTGCCTACAGCATTCACTCTTTCGACAATCCTGTCCCACATTTTAATTTTCCTACTGAGAGGAGTATGCTGGACTTGTGGTCCAGACAATTGTGGTTCTACTCTTATGATTTCATCCACCATGACTCTTAACTCATTTTCTGAAAAAAAGGGATTTTTGGAATGTGACATGGTGGAAAAAATGGGTGACAGTGACTTACAAAAAAGGGGAAGTGCAAAATGATGTGAATGGACAAAAGTGTGTGCAGGGTGTTCACTGGGATGGAGAAAAAAGGGGTGCTTCATATATGGTCTCTGTGGACAAAAAGCAATCTGGCTTCTGGGTCTTGCTGTGTAAATGCAAAGGATTGTGGTGTGTGAAGGGATGTGTTTTATAGTGTCCTTTGCAGGTGTATTCTGTGTGGCAATAGGTTTCAGCTGTGTTGTTTTCAAATTCATCCAATGTGCAGTTGTGTATTACTTTGCTGAACGCAGACCACCGTGGATTGGACCGCCATTGACTGACCGCCATTGGGTCCACCACAACAACTATGTGCTTCTAATAAGGTTGGTGTTTGGTCTTAGTGCTGTTGATTCTGGAGTTCGGACCGCCTATTTTGAGGCCTCAGTGCTGCTGGTAGTCTGTCTTTTTTGGTTGGCGGTCAGAGGTCCTGCCTTTATGACTCATAATAGGGTGGTCTAAAAGTCCCCCAACATGCGCTCTTTTCAGGACAGCCAACATGGCGGTCTGGCGGTCCAACTGACGATCTCGTAATGAGGCCATAAATGCCAAATAGCGCTTAAAAGCAATACACGCTTGAATGGGGTATCTGTTTGAGCTGAAATGGGGCAAAGTCAAAAGTTCATTTGATGAAGCACAGGTCTGATACCGAGACCCGCTTGGGCCTGCTAAATTAAAGCACCTTGATCTGGGATGCGCTGTCATTGAGGACAATGAGAGGGGCAGCTGAAGTGATGTGTTGTGTCAAGCTGTGCATTGGACAAGATGCATTGATATTCTTCATGCAACTGCGGCGATGCGTGGCTCCAAGCGTAACATGCTGGTTCCAAATGCCTAAGTGGCTGCCGCTCCTACGGTAGACAATGCTTTAATTCTGAAGGTGATATACTGGTTCCTAAGGCAATGTTCCAAGTCCGCTCCATGCAATGACAAGAATGCGCTGGTTCTGACTCACCTAAAGGCAAAGATGACCCAGTTCCGATGAGCATGCATGGGTTCTAGTTGTAGCAGCACTTTATACTTACTTACAAAAGCCCAGGATTGGGTTGAGATGACTTGGCAGGGCAATACTTGCAGCAAGCAAACTCCAGGCTCTGTAGCAGAGTGAGGTGGAAGTCTTTTGTGTCCCTGAGACTTCAGAAAACAGTAGACCAGTCTGCTGTGTTGTACAGATGCAAGTCCAGTCCTTCTCACTACCATGCAAGAAGGGTAGCAGGTCAGCACAGCAGAATAGGAGTCCAGCAGAGTTCTAGCGGAGTGAAATTACCTGCAGCAGCACAGCAGTCCTTCTTCCTGGCAGAGCATCCACAGTTCCAGAAGTGTACTGAGTTGGTGCTGTCTGTGATCCAGTTCTTATACCCAGTGGAGGAATTGAAGTGGGGGAGACTTCAAAGAGAGGCCTTTGAAGTACACAGTGTCCCTGTCTATCCTACCCTGGCTCCAGGTTCACCACATTGGGGTGTGCAGTCCTTTGGTTGGGGATAGGACACTGTCTATTCAGGTGAAAAGGTCAGCCACTCCCTCGCATCCAGCCCAGAATGGCCAATCAGTCTGTGGATGGCCCATTAGTCACCCCTAAGCACCCTTTGTGAGTGGTTGTCTAGAGGGATAGACAAGTCCAAAAGTCATCCCACCCAAAACGTGTATTGAAGTCAGGAGGTAGGAACTAAGGAACTGATTATGAGTCTTGCAGTCACAAAACCGCCAGACTTGTAGTGGTTGTCAGACTGCTGTGGCTGTGGTGGTCTGACCACCACATTACACCACATTACCCACCAAGTTCCAAGATCCTGAAGGGCTGAAGTGGTCCTGATTGTAATCAACCAGGGTGGCGCTGAACTCACTGCCGTCCTGCTGATTTCAACCTTGTTTTTCACCAGTCTTTTCATGGCAGTTTCAAAACCATGTAAAGGCTGGCGGAAAACAAGTCCAGGAGATAACAAGGTGGGCTCCTGTGCAGAGGTCCCCCTGCCTGCACCCTTGAAATGCGCACTGTCTGCTGAGCAGACAGTACGCATTTCAAGGGTGCTGGTGCTCCCTGCGTGAGGCAGCATTGCCACTGGCTCAATTATGAACCGGAACAATGCTGCCACACCTTTCCTACTGGGTTGACTTTCCACCGGTCAGCCCAGTGGGAAAGTTGTTATGGTGCTGGTGGGGAAAATGCCAATACAGCAGTGGTCTCCTTGTCAGAGTTTGGCAAGCAGATGTTTACATCCTCCAAACTCCTAATGATCCCCCACATGGCCAGGGTAAGAAAAGGCCAACTTTCTAAAAGTGGCATTTTCAGAATTGAAATGTAAAATCTGACTTCACCATACGTCATGATTTTAAATTGTGAGTTTAGAGACACCAAGTTCGACAAACTTATTTCTTCCATATTGGGAATTGCACTAAGAAGATTTAAGAGGGTAATCTCAATGTTATCCTATAAGAGAGATAGGCTGGGCTGTAGTGAAAATTACATTAGGCGTTTTTCACCACCAGGACAAGTAAAACTTAAAAGTACATGTCCTGCCTTTTGAATATATTGCACACTTCCCTCTGGGTTGTCTAGGGCCTACATTACAGGGTGACATATGTTTATAAAAAGGCAAAGTTTGTGCCTGGTAAAAGGATTATTTTCCCAGGTCGACATGGCAGTATTAAACTGGACGCACAGGCTTTGCAATGGCAGGCCGGAGACATGGTTAGAGGTGCAAAGTTAGTGCTGCGGGCCAACAACCTGCTTTTAATTTACAGGACCTGGGCATAGGTAGTGCAATTCACTAGGGACTTTTAAGTAAACTAAATATGTCAATTTGGGTTAAGCAAATATTACCATGATTTAGGGTAGAGGCAGAGGCACATTAGCACTGGATAGAAGTGGTTAGTGCACAGAGTTCTAAAGCCAGCAAAAACAAGGTCAGAAAAGTGGAGAAGGTAGGCAAAACGTTTGGAGGGGAACCTACCTAAGCATGTCAGGTCTAACAATGTCCTATTCAATCCTATCATTTAAAATAGTTAAAGATATAAGGAAATATAATTTAATATTAAAAAACTGAAAAAACAAACATACTTATTTTCCAATTCAAATATATTTTTAAAAATTTCAAATTTAAAAATGCATGTATGATTATGTTTTAAGAAATTACAATTATGCATACACCACTCTTAATTATTGATAATGCATTATAAAATACTTCAATGGGCAATTGTTTTTTTACATTAAACTTCATAATAATAATAATGTCAATTTAATTTAATATATGTATATATAAATAAAATTAAGATTTATGTTCAAAATTACCTCAGTAGCATTTTATTATTTTGTTCTATATTTCATATATATGCATAGAATTCATTTACAGTTACATTTAACATTAAAATATTTTTCCTAACTTTTTCCAAGCTTAATAAACTTTTTTTAAATTGTGCCTACACTTTACAATACAGAGATCCCCACATAACCTTGGAGTTTCCCAAAGGCAAGGTATAGGGAAATGTAAAACATTTATTTTGCTTGAAAAAAAATAGTAAAACTATTTTGATGCTAAATATTAATGTGAATTAATTTTAGATATTTATTTTAAATAAAGATCAAAAGAAAACAAACTATGGCACTATCAGCCTAATTGTGAATTAAATCTTCCATTTGAAAAAATATCATTAAAGTAAAACTTCCATATAAAAAACAAGTAAAATAATTAATTTATTATGTGATCATAAGTGCTATTTGAAAATAATTAAAAATAATAGAATTATATTTTATGAAAATTTAATCATGCATCTATTTTTTAATTCAACAAAGCTTGTTCACGTTATTTATAACTAAATAAAAATAAGCATACCTTTCACATTTTTTAACATTAAATTATATTTATTTCTATTTTAAATAATTGAAACATTATTTTCTAAAGGGTTTAATTGCAAGTACCTACCTCTGTGATTTTCTATGAGATGGTGTTGTTGTGCCAATGGTTGGGTACTTGCAATGCTGGACTTACTTCAGCTCTGAGCTGAAGTAATTTACTACTGTTATGGTTCCCTTCTTATCTGTAATAACTTTAGAAGTGCAGTTTGCAAATAGGAATGGGCTTACACTTTTGTGGAGGTGCATGTCCCTACTTAAACTCCTCCCTAACCACCCCTTAGCCCTGCCTCAATCTTCCCTAACTCCCACCTATTTTGCAGTAAGTATGCCCCATTTTTTAACCATTCCCATGTCCCCTCCAACATTTAGTTTTAGTAGTAGTAAACTTACTAATGTAGCAGTTTTTCCATAGAAAAGGTATGAGAGATGGGAGTTTACACTGGTAGATTAGTGAACAGCATTTTTGTAGTACGTTAGTAGTACTATTGAAGTACTACTAAAAGTTCTATGACACACACTCAGCATAGGCTCTATTATGTATTTTGTGCACAAATAACATCTTCAAGTAGCAGGGATCTACATGATGTGGTAGTGATTTTGAACAGCTTTATGGCTTGGATGAACACTAATTTGACATGAATAGTTGCTAAACTAACAAGTGTACAACGGCACAAATATGCCAGGGCCACCATTCCAACTGAGCTCCCAGAATGTTCAGGATTGTCAGTTTTAAGTCAGGGTTTCTATTATGGCAAGGGCATTCACAAATATGAACAGAATGAGCAAATACCTCATGGATGGTCATCGCTGCCTTAGGTCAATCATGAGACCATACCATCATTATGCTAGAAAGAGCCACAGACATGTCAAAGCTAGACCAAATATGCTAAAAAATAGTCCCTATGAGCCAAGGGCCATCAGTATGCCAGGATAGCTTTAGGTATGTTCACAATGCATCATTATTTCAAGGATAGCTACCGTTAGCCTTTGTCCAGGTTAACTGTTGTGAAAACCACAGAAATGCAATGCAAGGTACAGAATGCCCCAAAATATCACTTCTGCTCAATTTATCTGCTGCCTGGGCCACTACTGTGCCGATTCACCACTAGGACAAGATTATTTCAGAACATACTTTTGCAATGGTGGAAAACGCTGCATAGGTACTTGCATTCTCATTCATTGTTCATGTTGATTCAGTATTATGTCCTTGTCTGTGGTCCTATTGTGACCCTTAGGCTTCCAAGGATGAAGAAAGTATTTTACATGCATTTCACAAAAACATAGAGAATGCCAGGATTAAATGTTTATCAGGTCCACCCAGAATTAATGGAGGAATAACCAACAAACAAGGCCAGGAGAAACTCAGCCATTAAAGCTGCTTGTTATCACAGGACTCAAAATATGAGTTAATGGTTCCATAGAAAATATTAAATTCATGGTAACCCCACAGTTCTGTGGTGCTTCACCTAGGCACTCAACATGCTGTCAGAAAAAAATGAGGGGCATATTTATACTCTTTTTGCGCTGAAATAGTGCCTTTTTTTGCTCTATTTCAGCACAAACTTAACTCCATATTTATATTTTGACGCTAGACCTGTCTAGGGTAAAAATGTTGGAGTTAAAGTAATTTTTTGCCTACAGAAAACTACCTTGTGTCAATGAGATGCAAGGTTGCTGTTCCCAGGCAAAAAATGACTCTAAGGCCCAGGCACCTTATTTATCCTTCTGTGGAAAAATGGTGTATGGGAGGGAGGTGGGCCTAAATAATGGCACTTAGCTTGCTTAGTGCCATTATTTAACACCTGGGTCAGGGCAGGTGTTAGGGGACCTGTGGACCTTTTTCCATGGTCAGGGACCATCCAGGAGGGAGGTCAGTCCCCTTATTCCCTCTCATAACTATTCTGTGATCACTTTCCAGCCCACAGTCTTCCTTGGTAGGCCTGGAGCTTGTCAATGACATTTAGGGCCTCATTACGAGTTTGGTGGTCCCATGACCGCCATGTTGGCAGTGGTGGTACGACTGCCAATAGGTTGGTGGAGCGGATTGCCAAATTATGAGTTTGCAGGTGGTGCACACAGAAGTCCGCCAGCGGTCCCCTAGCATAGACTGCAGCAGTCGTCTGGAGGCACAAACAGTCTGACCTATTAGAAAGTTGCACACTGCCAATGTGACCATTGCAGTCCAATGACCAAAGAGAACCAGTCAGAAACCAACACTAGAAAAGGAGACACTCAACTCCAGGAAGCCATACATACTGGAGCCACCTTGAAACCAGAACTAAACATCATACCGCTGCTCCTGCTGGCCGAAAGATAACAGAACCATTGCCGATGAGGATGACAACAACCCTAAGTACACACACTCACCTGTTACACATGTGAAATATAAAAATGTGTAGAGTTACATAACATACCATTGGGAGAGTGGTGCCAAGGGCTGCACTCACATAACAGCATAGTGACACACACACTCACATACTGCCTCAAGGACACCCACACTTACACATCAAGCACATTTCAGCCAACACACACACACACACACGTCAATGCCACACATTTATGCATAGCAGCACACCACAGACCCAGGCTCACTGATTTCCACACAACATACAAACTCATAACAACAACACAAAAACTGCACAAATACAATAACATGCCACACACTTACACCCAATACTGACAAGGGACCGGACACACATACAACACACATTTACATCAATGTGCAATGGAATACACACAAAAACACCATCATACAACCCTGCAAATGACAGACACATCTGACACACATACACAGCACATCAAACCTATTATGCCATGCACAATACACGCAGACACAAACAGACAAAACACAAAAAGCAACACATCACAATAACACTGACAAAACAGCAATGGGAGCAGCAAAACCATACATGGAAGGAGGCTGCACTGGGACACAGCTCATGTGGAATAAGGTTAACAAAGACATGCCCACATGAACAGGTCCCATTCAGATCTCATGGACAACCGATACCAACAGCAAATATAATGCACAGGCACACATATGAGTGAAAGGCAAGTCTGCAAAGCATACATTACTCCAAACACCACACAAGACACCAGCCACCTCTGAGGGACACACACCTAAATAGTCACATATGCACAAAAGCCAGCACACTTCCACAACTCAATATACTCCATGTCTGCACTGAGAAAACTCTATAGCACACAGCACATGTACACAATAACCACATCAGGGGACAAGGCATACACCATACAGGACCACATCGCACATCACTACAAATAACACATATCACTACAAACACAACACAATAGCATGACACTAACATGTCAGCTACATACACATTTCTATCACACAACACACACCCTACCCCCTGGGGCACAACAGCAGTGCACACAACCTCACATACTGCTCAACCAATACATTAAGCAGCAAGCACCACACACAGCAAACTACTGGCACACAGCCAATGTCAGCCAGGAACAACTCAAACATAGCAAAGGAAATGAAGAGCAAAGATGTAGCCAAAAAGCCAACAACTTGTTGGTTATAATATATATATATTGTTTCAAAAAGATAAAAGTCAGCGGCCATTAGCCAGTCCATATTTACAATATTTGCACCAAAGGCACAAAATGCTGCTCCAAATAGACTCCTGACTGCCATGTAACCTCCACAGGTAGAGGTATCAAGGGCTCAGAGAGGCACCTCAGGGTGTATTCATGGGGTGCGGGAGTGGGGCGTTTGGGCTTCGGCTTGGGAGGGGTCATTTTTGGCTTAGGTTTGGGAGGGGAAAACTTTTTGGGAGGGGTGGGCATCTTCTTGGTGGGGGAGGGGCATAGGTGCTGTTAGGGGGGTAGGGGAGGCCTTAGAGGTGAAAAGGATGGCCTTGGGGAGGGAAACAGATCTTTTGGGGGTGTCACGGGGTAAGAGTAGGGAAAAGGTCAATGTGAGAAAGGAACACTTTTTTGACACACGGGGATGGTCTTCAGAAGAGGGTTTGGGTATGGAGGGTGAGGGAGTGGTTGTCTTACATTTAGGTGTGGATGTCTTGGGTGCGTGTTTGTGGGAGGTGTGCTTGTGTGTGGTGGGTGTCTGTTGGGTGGGTGAGTGAGGGCATTTATGTGCCTTGGGCTGCAGTGGTTGGAGGTGCTGGCAATGCTGTAGTGTGTGGGTGGGTGTCTGTCTGATGGGGTGGTGTCTACAGGTAGGATACATGTGGTGGCTGGATCAGAGAATGTTGGTGTGGTGTCTGCAGGTGTTCCAGGTATTTTGATGCTGGGGGTGGTGAGGGTGTCAGGGCAAGTCATCACTGTTGCTGGGTCTGCAGCTGGATGTTGTTTGCATGCGTGCCAGTGGTGTGTCTTGTAGTGCTTATGTTTGTCTATGCTTCCTTTGGATGTTGAGGTGGATGCACGGCTGTATGTTTTGTGTGCTTTGGTTGGGTCAGGGCAGGTGGGATTTGGACTAGGAAGAGCAAGTTGGAGGGGGGGCCTGGCTGCTGTCAGTGTGGAGGCCTGAGCCTGAAATTATCTCTGTAGGCCAGAGATTGCACGTGAATGCTCTCCAGTAAATAATTTTGTGCTGTTGGATCTGGCTTGCCAGTCCCTGGATGGCATTACCAATGGACACCTGACGAACAGAAATAGACCTCCGGAGGTTAAAAGCCTCCTCACTGAGGGCAGCAGGGCTAACAGGGGCAGGAAACGCCCATCCTGTTGGGTGAGCTGACATGGCCAACTGGGTGGGGAGTAACAGGGAGGGTGGTGATAGAATGGAGGGTGGCGGACAAAGGTGGTATAAGGGTGGTCTCCGATGGGTCCACCACCACTAGAGAGTGGCCCTGGAGGAAGAATCCATGGATGAAGATGTTGAGCTGGTCTCCTCCAGGGCACTCCCCTCACCCTTCTGGTCACTGGGTCTCTCTCTGTCAGTGGTCTTGTAACCTGAGGTCCCGTGGCCAAATGCTTCCCCACTAGGCATAGCCCCCACTCTTTCACCTGCTGGGTCTGATGCCGCCAGAAAAAGTGCAAAGTAAGCTTCTAGCCTCACAATGAAGATAGTGCAATTACAAATCAGAGAGGCAAAAACATGGCATTTTCACAACTGACCACACGCATGAAGTGATTCCAAAGTGCTACCATCATGTGCCAATACAAAAACATGCATGCCATCTGGTATTCCAAAATAAACACATAATAAATTTTAGATGTCATATTAATATAACAGCATGGATGAAGCCTACTTAATACACCAAACACACCACAACTAGGTGAGAACTCCACAGCAAACATGTGCAACATCCAGCACACAACATAGGACCAGTAGCCAAAGTATGGCCCACTATGTAAGGTACTGTAATAATTACACTGACAGGTGCCTATACACTCATCTAAACTGCAATGATATGATGTCTCATGGACAACTGATGGTGCTACACAAAGGCAATCAACAATCCTTAAATAATGCAATGCCTGGATTAGGTGACATGGAAACATCCATTTCACTAGGGACACAACACAACAACGTAGATCACCAGAAGTCACACCTTACCAAAATGGGCCAAGGCTGGTATTTTCAATGCCCACACAGATGTAGCACACATCTCACGTTTCAACAAACTACATGAAAGTCAGGTTCCATAGCTCATGCAGAGATATTTCCAGAATACACACATGAATGTTCTAGTAAGGCCCAGGATAGAACCCTCAAATTTCTCCCAAACATGTCAACATGTATTTATAGTGTATCTGTAGTAGATAACTGCACCGTGCAGGAAGGAGGGACACAGACCTTGCAATCACTATCAGGAGGACAACAAATCATTTTACAATAATAAACAACATCACTACCCACATCAAAAACAAGATAATCATGCCATCTGTCTGTGGAGAATCCCTGACCCAATATACATGTCATGCTGACATCACTACAAGTCAATCCATGATGCATCTATACAGTGAGAGCACAATTTCCAAACAACACACAAGTTCTGAGGACCCACAAACATCATACCACATCAAGGATAACAATCATCATCATGTGAATCTACACCCTGTCCCTACCTGTCATGTCCATCATGCCTACTGCTGTTACACATGACTACTAAAATGCCACAAGACATGAATGTTTCTGTCTGACAACATATAATGGTGACACACTCCTGTCTGGGACATCACAGTAAATGGACAACCAATGCAGTAGTATCTGTACTACAACAGGACCCCATGAGAACATATGTGAGGGATCTGGGATAGCTTGCCATTTCCATGGCTACAACATGCTTACATCTCATACATAGATATGTCCCATCCTGGAAATGGACCAGATGCAGACACGAAGGCACAAGGCATGTTGGCCACAAAGACAACACATCACCCATGACAATTCACATTCTCAATTTACCAAGGGGAAGTCCACTGCTACAGCTGACAATACATTTGCGATGTAAGTCATGTCACATGTATGATGGACACCCATGCATCACAGACTGCAGCGAGGCAATAGAACAAAACATGCAATGAAGAAACCTTTACCCTGGGTTGCAGATGTTAACCTACACATAACCCCAGACACATGACAGAGGACAGTGGCATACATCCTACTCACCTTTGGACTGTAACACCTGTCTGGAGTGGTTCATGTGTGCAAAGTAATATTCAGCAGTGTTCTTGCAACACTTAGCCTCACACTGATATTTCTGCTTACTAATGGTCAATCGAGCTGAGGCTACACTATGGTACAGTACCAGGTCCCAATTCCTAAAGGATGAGGACACCATTTGTGGAAACATGGCTTTACTACAAAATATTAACACCAGAAGGTATGTGACACACACCACATGCCACATTGTCAGGGGGAGCAGTCCGTCCCTCACTCAACCACTTGGCAAAGGGGCAAACAAGTTATACATTTATGTACTTACCCCCTTGTGGCTGCTGTGATACCCTCAAACACCCATCCAAGGCCAGATAGGCCACCTCCAAAATGCGGGCAATTAGGGGGGGTTCAATGTTTGGTGGACACCCATCCCCGTTGAGAGGACATCCCCAGCTGGGCCTCTGCGGTCTTCTGGGCCCAGAGTCTCAGGTCCTCCTACCTCTTCCGACAGTGGGTGCTCTGCCGGCTTTAGACCCCAGGGTCCGCACCTTCTTGGTGATGGTTCACCAGATCCTTTTCTTCTGCATGGAGGCATAAAAACAAGACAAGCAATCATGTCCACAAGTCCATAGACAAAATGGCAGATTCACATACCTGTCAGTGTACCAAGCCTAGAACATCCTGTCTAAACCTTCCAGTCCACCTGTGGCACATAGCAGTCATTGTACACAGGGACATGGCTACAAACACTCACCATTTGGGTGCACTGCACACCCCTGTGCTCAGGCCCTCCACTGACCAGTTGTCAATACTGTAACATTTGTGAATCATTACATGATCACCTGACATTGATTAGTTGCAAAATGGAACACATCCCATAAAGTGGAAAGTGATAGTTACAGCTCACTGCAAACAATGCACAAAATGATACACAACCTACACATGTCACATGCTACTAAGCATAATTAGATGTAACAAGAAGCCTACTGACAGACCCATTGTGTATTGACCACATTGAAGGGAGTTAGAGGTGTAGAAACATAGAGGCAATTCTATTCTTTTGTGCACATGTGCTGAGGCAGATGCAGGCACATGCTGCTTCGGGGGATGGGGATTTTCTGTATCACATCAACCAGTAGCTACACACATCAACACATCTGTGGACAAATAAACTGTGACCCTAGGGGGAAAAACCTATGCCAGCATTTTACACGTCCTACTTCACACCCATAAACACACAGTCCATCATCAGGGCACATTACACAACAGCACTTTGTTTGCAGGTGCAATGTATGAAGATAGTGGTGCATGCACTAGACAAATCAGTGCTGTAAGGTAGAGACAATGGGGCTGAGTGATCAAGGGAGCCGTAATGGCTATGTAACATACATTGACAAAAATGACATGAGCAGATTAGACACATAGAGAGGCCTGAAATTACACAATCACATGTTGTCTAGGGAATCAGACAGAGAAGGGGCACAGAGTCACAACTGCAGTGCAAAGCTACCCAATACCAAGACAGATATCAAGTTATCCAGGGGTCAGACACACAGAGGCACTATTCTCGGCAGGCTGAGTAGACAGGCCTACACATTATACCATGCCCTACTAAACAAGTGAGGCAGAGTTACTTATGGAGTTCGTAGCCAATTTGCTATGTGTGCCTATGTCAAGATCTGAGGGGCATAGTGAGTCAAAACTTGGCTTCAGTGTAAATGCCCAACAAGGCCAAATGTGGCCCCAGACCTATGTGTAAACAGTGTATTAACACAAATGGGACTCGACCCACACACATGACATGTCAGCAACACCCCTGCTGCATTCAACCACATGTGACTACACATTACAGAGCTTTTCTGGAATTATTTCAATGGTGATGGCTGTCATGGCAACTCATCTAGCCATGTCTATCCAACACCACTTGGCTCAGGAAACAAACACTCAATTCACACTGACCACAATTTCGCTCAACTTCAGACCTTTCACCTGACATGGGTACCTGCCCATTCATGAACCATGCATACAAATTTACAGCACAAAATGTCTTTGCAGACACCAGCTGACTAACTGTCCTTAAACACAGGCTAACAGAAGCTGAGATAGAAGTGGTGGATGGTAGTGTAGATATGGTGTGCTTACCTGCTCCTCTGGTGCAACATAGAGCTGTTCATACAGGGGTAGGACCTTTTCTACGAGCTTCTACTGCTCTTCTGGTGTGAAGGCAGGAGCTCTATCACTTGTTGGATGCAGCATGATTGCTCCCAGAGGTGGCACACAGCAGTTCAGGTCATGGAGGTATTGCTGGCAGCAATGTCAGGAGTCAAGTCAGGGAATCTGTAGAAAATGGCAGTGACGGCCACACGTAGACAACGGTCACCTCCGGCGGACACTGCCACAGGCAGCAATGTTATCCTACGGCAGTGTTTGCTGCTGTAGTATCCGCCTACCACCAGGAAGACGTCCGCCAGTGGTCGGGGATGATTTCTAATGTCCAGTGGAGTGGGTCATGCATCTGCCGTTTCTGAGCCTTTTGAAGCAATTACACAAAATATTTTGATGCATCACTAATTAAATAACTGATGTTCTGGGGGATTTTGAACACATCCTAGTCAGGTCATGTAAGTCAATCCTATTGCCAACCATAGTAATATGTAGTCATGCTGATGTGACAAAATGCTTCTAGGTACAGCCATCACCCTCTCCCAAACTTGTGACCTAGGAGGTTGAGCATTCAATCAAAGGCATTTCAGGTTGTCCTCTGACTATGAGCTTCCTGTCTTCAAGGATGATTGCTACATATGTTAAATATGAAGGCATTTACTTTCCAGGAAGTGCAAGGCTTAGCCCTGGTTTTTTTGCACATAATGTTTTCAGTTACACACATTACATGTGATATCACGTATCACACATGTTACATGTCAAATGTAAGGGACACAATGAGTGACTGCATTGTTTGTTTTATGACCCACATAGTAACTGTGTGAGGAGACGTATCAGACAACCTCCTATGTACTGTCCACTTGCTGAGTTGCAGACCATGGAGGACTGATTGGGTATTCAGTTCTACTGCCTAGATAGGCAGATAATCATGGATCTATGTTGTCAGTTTGAGCCAGATCTGATGCCAACCATTCGTCATCCATATAGCCTAATACCCATTGTACAAGTCATGTCAGCGTTGCACTTCCTGGCCACAAATTCCTTCCAAAATAAAATGGCCCTATCTGCTGAGATTTCCCAGCCTATGTTCAGTATGGTATTGAAGGATGTCTTCTCTGCACTGCTGAAACACCTGGACATCTACATCAGGTTTTCCCAACATGAGGATTTTGCGCATATGAAGGCAAAATTCTATGGTTTGGCACTTATCCTACATGCAGTTGGAGCCATTGATGGTGCCCAGGTGTCCTTGGTTCCACCACTTGGCATGTGAACAGGTCTTTCGGAACAGGAAAAACTTCCATTATATCAATGTCAAAGTAGTGTGTTTGGCAGACCTATACATTCACAAGTCTGTGTTCAGATGCCTTCATCATGTGGAACAGCGCTATTCCACAGCTGATGAAACAACTGTACCCAGAGAGAGTCTGGCCGGATGGTAAGTCACATATGTCATGTGTGTATCTATGTATTCTGTCTGCTGTTAGTGACCCTGCTCAGTACTCATGGTTGCACACATGTTGCCTTGCAGGGGAGTCTGGGTACCCAAATCACCCCAGGTTATTTACACCTGTGAGAAACCCAACTACACCAGGGGAAGTCCGCTTCAGCAAGGCACATGGAGAACACGCTGTGCCATGGAGCAGGCTTTTGGGCCCCTGAAGGCGTGATTCTGTAGCATTAACAAAACAGGTGGAGCCCTCCTCTATTCACCTGCAAATGTTTGTATGATCATTGTGGCCTGTTGCATGCTCCACAACCTTGCCCTGGGGAGGTACATCCCTTACATTACAGATGAGGGGGAGTTGGCAGTGCCATGGGTGAAATTCTGGAAATGCCAAATGAGGATGACAGTGATGAGAATGAAGGTGGAGACATGCAGGCAGATCTCATCAATCAATACTTCACCAGAGTGTAAGTACCTGATATTCTGTGATTACTCAGACTGACTGTATGGGGTACTGTACAGGTCATGCTATGTTGTGACAGGCATGTCACTTACAATGAGCCAGGACATTTTATAGAATATATCATAGAGCAAAGGATTGCTGGCTACATCAGACTTGAAGATGTCCCTCTTTTGAGCATCTCCTTTGATATGTGGAGTCAGTGATACTACAGAAGATGTAACTGACTTTTGAGTTTAATGAATGCCTTTGTCTGCCTAATCTCCTTGTATGTGACTATTTCCTTCCAGGTCCCATCCCCATGCCATCCTCAAGTGGACATTTCTGAATTGTGTCACTGGCAGGTGGAAGTGGCTAGTCTGACATGTGAATGGCCCATGGAATGAATCCAGGTAGTGTTTGTTACAAATTTGGTTTGTGTGGGTACCATGCCCAGGCTGCCTGGACAGTGGAAGGGCAGTTTCCAGACCTTGAGAATGACCTGTTCGGCCTGGTATGTTAATGTAATGGGCTCATGTGTGTGGTCATGTGCCCTTGTGACATGTCCTTGTGGCCAATTCTTGCATTTTCCCTTCACATTGTGTTGACATTGTTACTATGTGCCCTGCTTGTAGTCAATGTCTTTCCTTATTGCAGGCCACAGTGGCTGTGCCGTTACACTGACATAGGTGTGTGACATGGCAGTGGATGGCTAACCATTGTAATATGATGGGACTCAGACTAGGGACTTTTGCACTGTCCTCTGTCTATGTCATGGGGTATGTCAAGTTAGATTGACAGGGCTTTGGTATGGGATAAGGGTCAAGCTGGGGATTACCTCTACCTATCGTTTTGCCTATCCTATGTTACAAAGTCTGACATAGCCTTTTTTCCTATTGTCAGGTGGACATTAATTTCAGATATCCCTACAAATGTATCAATGTTCAGTCATTCTTGGCTATTACAGTCCAAACATACTTGCAACCTATAGGCTGGACATTGCAAATAAATAGTTTTGGGGCAACATGCCGCTTGTGTTTTTTTCTTGGCAGTGATACTCATCCTGGCCCAGTCTGTGATCTGTTCCTCCTGGCACTGACATTCTCACATGTCTATCATTAACATCACATTCTTTTCACATTGTACATCCCACTACATTTTGAAAGAATACATTGTCCGGCATGGATAGAGTGCTCATTCTATTTATTCATAGGCGTTCTTAAGTTAAAGGTGCAAAGTAACGAGTAATAACAAACACAAACAGTGAATTTATCAGTAATGGTGGATATAGGGGGTCATTACAACATTGGCGGCAAAAGACGCTTACCGCTGCGCAGAAGACCGCCAACACACCACCGCGGCTGGGGAATTTCGCCACGGCCATTATGACCTAAAGGCCGGAATCCGCCAAAATCTAGACACCCACACAAGTCCGCCACACCAAAGGTCAGTGATAAACTAGCGATAAGAAATCCTCCACTGTCATGCCAACAGAAATACGTCACACTATCACGACCCACGAATCCACGCGCCGGTCTTTCAACCGTGGTATTCCATTGGCGGTACACACCGCCGTGCTAAAAATACACACACATTTACAAAACACAACCACTTTGGACAATTCAAAATACACACACCTGATACACATACACACACCACTCCCACACATCCAATACAATATAAAACACACACCCACATCACCCACAAACTCCTACGACAACAATTGCGACAGAAGGCCAGAGAGAGACACGACCATCTACAAACGAGCATCCACAGGCACTTAACACCATCACTCACATAACATCCACGCACCTCACACAACACACCACTAAATATCACCTCACACATCACAACACACACCACCTCACACATCACCCACACCACCCCATGGCACCGCAAAGACACCCCAGGTTCTCTGAGGAGGAGCTCAGGGTCATGGTGGAGGAAATCATCCAGGTAGAGCCACAGCTATTCGGATCACAGGTGCAGCAATCCTCCATAGCTAGGAAGATGGAGCTATGGCGAAGAATCGTGGACAGGGTCAACGCAGTGGGACAGCACCCAAGAACTAGGGATGACATCAGGAAGAGGTGGAACGACCTACGGGGGAAGGTGCATTCAGTGCTCTCAAGACACCACATTGCTGTACAGAGGACAGGCAGCAGACCCCCACCTCCTCCCCCGCAACTAACAACATGGGAGGAGCAGGTCTTGGCTATTCTGCATCCTGAGGGCCTCGCAGGAGTAGCTAGAGGAATGGACTCTGGTAAGTCAAATCTTTACTACTATGTCCCCCACCCTACCTGCATGCCATCACATACCCTCACCCTCGCCCTCACCCCCATCACTCCTACTCCTCACACATGTCTCAATATCACAAACCACCCATCCCAAACCAAAGCCCTGCATGCAACACCAAAGCATGGACACCCATCAACAAAGCATGGCCACTGCACATACCCATACACCCCTCCTAAACCATCATCACACAAGGTCCCACACAAGAATGCAAGCACTGGGGTACACGGTCACCCACCCATTGCACACCATGGCACACACAGATGCAATAATCATGCTTTTACCCCCCTGCAGGACCCCTACCCAACGTCACCGGACAGGAGGGTCCAGACATGTCCACTCCACCCACAGAAGAGGCCTACAGTGATGACAGCAGCTCTGTCCAACTGGATCTAGACGACCAGCCCGGCCCATCTGGGACCTCGAGACAGTCGGTTCCCCTTACACTGGCACATGCCACTACAGGGCTTCCCCCCTCTGGAAACACCAGCACAGCACCCACCCAGCGGGCCCATACCTCTGTCCACAGGACATGTCAATCAGCAGCCACCCCAACAACAACAGGGACCTGGGGGCAGTGGCAGTGGGCACACGGTTCAGGGGACAGAGGCCCAGGAACACAGGGGAACTGGGAGGGCTGCTGTGCGACAGGGAGAGGACAGGCCCAGGGAACCCACTCTCCACGAGGCCCTCTCCAACATCATAGGAGCCTACTACCATTCCCAGGAGACGATGGCAACGGTACTGGACAAGTTTCAGGAGACCCAGCGGCTGCAGGAGGAACAGTATTTGGGCTTCAGGGAGGAACTCAATTCCATCAATTCTACTCTGGGCACCATTGTAGGGGTGCTGAAGGAACTCATCAACACCAGGAGGGACACTGTGGCACAACAAGGGGCCCCTGACACTAGCCTGGACGATGAACTGCCCACCACCTCCACCAGCACTAGTGGACAGGAGGCACCGCCACAGGACCACCACACCAGCACCCCACCCCCGGCAGAGGGAGAACCACCCCACAAAAGGTCCCTGAGATCCAGGACAAAGACAGAGAACGATGCCAAGACCCCCACCAAGAAATGAGACCACCCTGATTGTCATCCATTTGTCCCACTTTGTCACCCTGTCCATACTTAAACTGCCCCAGCTCCACTTCCTATGCCCCTTGGGATAATGCACCTGTGAGACTAATAGACTGGACTCTGTCATGGACATTCCTCCACCATCACCCCTCACTATTTTACAACCACCTCCAATACTGAGCACTTAAATAA
The DNA here is from genome assembly GCF_031143425.1 of Pleurodeles waltl. Classification (NCBI taxonomy): domain Eukaryota; kingdom Metazoa; phylum Chordata; class Amphibia; order Caudata; family Salamandridae; genus Pleurodeles; species Pleurodeles waltl. Next base: position 1,026,626,503 of record NC_090448.1, on the reverse strand, counting down.
ACACCCTTACAGCACAAAACAATCTGCAGTCTGTCTGTGATTTCAAAATAGTGTATTAGCAATTACAGTGCCAAAATGGTCTTTCAAATGTAATGTCAACATACCTATGTCACACAGCTCTAGTCCATGAGGAAACAAAGCAGATGTCACACAGTGGGACCCACATCTGTGAAATCATAAGGGAAAGTGACAACTCAGTGACCAGACACTGGGTGAAAATGACAGACACTAGAGAGGTAGTAGATTTAAATTAGATGTAGCAGGCAGGTTTGTCTTCTTACCTGTGTCTCACTGGAAGTATTGTAGGATCACTGTGTTCCTGTTGTCAATGTCCTCTTCTTCTGCTTCCTCATCTTCACTGTACACTGGCTCCACAGCTGCCACAACACCTCCATCTGGACCATCCTCCTGCAGAAAAGGCACCTGTCCTAGCAAAGCCAAGTTGTGAAGCATACAGCAGGCCACGATGATCTGGCACACCTTCTTTGGTGCGTAGAATAGGGAACCACTTGTCACATGGAGGCACCGTCACCTGGCCTTCAGGAGGCCGAAGGTCCGCTCTATAATCCTCCTAGTTCGCCCATGGGCCTCATTGTAGCATTCCTCTGCCCTTGTCCTGGGATTCCTCACTGGGGTCAGTAGCCATGATAGGTTAGGGTTGCCAGAGTCACCTGCAAATGGCGAGGGACAACTTTTAGACACACAGTTACTCATAGGGACATCCACAGACCCAGACAACTATTCCCACTGATTTGGGTCCATGTGATCACCTAATAGCCACACCCGGTGCCTCTGGAGTTGCCCCATCACATAAGAAATGCTGCTATTCCGCAGGATGTAAGCGTCATGCACTGAGCCAGGAAATTTTGCATTAACATGGGAGATGTACTGGTCTGCCAAACACACCATCTGCACATTCATGGAATGGTAACTCTTCCGGTTTCTGTACACCTGTTCACTACTGCGTGGGAGGGACCAAGGCCACATGTGTCCCATCAATGGCACCTATGATGTTGGGGATATGTCCCAGGGCATAGAAAACACTTTTCACTGAAGGCAAATCCTCCACCTGAGGGAAAACGATGTAGCTCTGCATGTGTTTCGGCAGGGCAGACAACACTCTGGACAACACGTTGGAACACATAGGCTGGGACATCCCTGATGCTATGGCCACTGTTGTTTGAAAAGACCCACTTGCTAGGAAATGGAGTACTGACAGCACCTGCACTTGAGGGGGGATTCCTGTGGGATGGCGGATAGCTGACATCAGGTTTGGCTCCAACTGGGCACACAGTTCCTGGAGTGTGGCACGATCAAGCCTGTAGGTGATGATCACATGTCTTTCCTCCATTGTCGACAGGTCCACCAGCGGTCTGTACACCGGAGGATGCCACCATCTCCTCACATGCCCCAGCGGATGGTGCCTATGGAGGAGAACAGCGAGCAGAGAGTCAACCAACTCTAAAGTACGTAAACACAGCTTACTCTGAAAAAATTCATAAATCAAATTTTGCCTGTAATAGTGTTGCGGCAAGGCCTAGGTATGTGTGACGCAGTAAAAAATAAAGCCATGTGGGCCCCTGAAATGGCGGCTGCCTGACCTGTAAGGTGGGACAAGGGGATATGAGGTAACTGCGCTGGTGTTGTACACCGTCGCGGTAGGCAGTTGAAGACCGCAGCGCAATTCTGCATTGGTTAACATTGGACCCTATGGGTCCCAGGAGCCAATGACGATGTACACCGCCAGTGACGGTAGGAACTGCTGCGGACGTGACCGCCATTTTCTCTCTGTTCAATCACTCGATACCTGATCTTCGTCAGGAGAGGACCTACACTGCAAGTGCTGCTGTGACCTCAGTCTGGAAGAGACAATGGCTCGTGTGTCTGGGGAAAGGGACCCTGCCTTCAGCATGGAGGAGTTGGAGAAACTCGTTGATGGGGTCCTCCCCCAGTACATACTACTCTACGGTCCTCCAGACAAACAGGTATGTACACTGTGAGCATGTTGTATGGGCAATGCCTGTGTGGAGTGGGGTGGATGAAAGATGGGGGGGTGGTGAGAATGAGGCGTGCATGAAACGACGGTGAGTGCATGTGCGTCATGGCAAGGATAGGGATGTGGGCCAATGACTGTGATGGTGCAGTTTGTAATTACTACTCTTTTTCCCCTGGACAATTCCTGTAGGTCAGCGCCCACCAGAAGAAGGACATCTGGCGCGCCATCGCCAAGGAAGTCCAGACCCTGGGGGCCTACCACAGACGGAGCACCCAACTGCCGGAAAAGATGGGAGGACATTTGCCGCTGGAGCAAGAAGATGGCGGAGGCCCAGCTGGGGATGTCCTTCCAATGTGGGAGGGGTGCCCGTCGCACCATGACCCCCCTGATGTTCAGGATCCTGGCGGTGTCGTACCCGGAGTTGGATGGGCACTTTAGGGCATCACAGCAGCCACAAGGGGGTGAGTACACTACACCTAGTCAGGCTCCTGTGACATCCATGTGTGCAGAAATTGGCCATAGCCTTGTAAGCCATGTCCCAGGGATTAAATAGTGGACCCCAAGTGTGCGGCGTAGTACAGGGAGCTTCTGTGTCTGTCGTGTCCACCAACGGTAGCGGTGTTGCATGCACTCAACATGTCTTTCTTCTGTCTTCCCCCCCTTTTTGTGGTCTCCCTGTTCTTGTGTGCATTAGCATCATCAGGCGGAGGAGGAGTGGCACTGGAGCAGGAGGGAGCTGCATCCCACATGGCCCTGGAGGGCGAGACTACGGACTCCGAATTCACCAGTGGGACGGAGTGCGAGGGGAGCTCCACGGCAGGGACAGGAGCTGACACCAGCGAGACTGACTCCTCCTCTGATGGAGCTCCCTTGCAGTGGCGGCCCCATCTGTGCCCCCGCATCTACAGATACAGCCGCCATCCCCCCTACCAGCACCGCCCTCCCAGCAGCCCCTCAGCCTTTGCCCCGTGCCCGCTCACCCAGGAGGGTGGGCATCACCTTTGCCCCAGGCACCTCAGGCCCTGCCCCAGTCACCCCTGCTGCCCTCAGTGAGGAGGCCATTGACCTCCTCAGGTCCCTCACTGTTGGGCAGTCTACCATTTTGAGTGCCATCCAGGGTGTAGAGAGGCAGTTGCAACAAACCAATGCTTACCTGGAGGGTATTCACTCTGGTCAGGCAGCCCTTCAGCGAGCTTTTCAGACTCTGGCCTCAGCACTGATGGCAGCCATTGTCCCTGTCTCTAGCCTCCCCCCTCCAACTTCCTCCACCCAGACCCACATCCCTGTACCTCAGCCTATCCCAAGCACACCATCAGACCCGCATGCACACACCTCAACACAGAAGGGAAGCTCTATCAAAAATGAACACCACACATCCCACAGGCACTCACGCAAGAATCACACACTTGCAGACACACCAACATCCACTGCCTCCACTGTCTCCCCTCCTCCTCGTCTCCCTCCTCCCTCCCTGTCTCGTCTCCACTCACACCTGCATGCACTACATCCTCAGCCACTACATCCATCACCAGCACACACACCACCACACCCCGCTCACGTGCAGTCACCACCCACACTACCATTCACACATCCCCTGTGTCCTCTCCCAGTGTGTCTGTTAGGCCACCTCCCAAGGTACACAAACGCAGCCACACATCCACCCAACAGCCATCCACCTCACGACAGCCTCCAGCCCATGCACCTTCACCCAAGTCACCAAACGTACACCTCCTACAACTACTACCAAACCCCCTCCATCTACCCATCCCAGTGTTCCTAAGAAACTTTTCCTGTCCAACCTTGACCTCTTTCCCTCACCTCCCCCATCCGTTAAGTCTCCTAGGGCCCGACTCTCCAGGTCCCAACCTAGCCCCTCAGCCACAACATCGGCGGGACCCGTGGTGCCAGTAGTCACCGGATTATGGAGTGCACCAGGCAGCAGGGCAGCCAGTGTGTCAAGGAGCCACAGCAGAAACAGTCCCCCAACTGTCAAGCATCAAAAGTTGGCCAGTGCCCAGCGGGAGAGGGGAAAGAAATCAGCCACCAAAGCCGCTCCCAGGGGTCCAGTTGGGAGTGTGGAGACAGCTGCAACACCATCCAAGGTGGGGAAGGGGCACAGTAAAACCAGCAAGTCTGGGAAGATCAGCATGGGGGACAAGACTGCCAGCAGCCCCACTGCCCAGGGGAAGACCGCCAGCAGCAGCCCCGCTGCCCAGGAGATGACCGCCAACAGCCCCGCTGCCAAAGACAGGACCGCCAGCAGCTGAACCGCTGCCCAGGACCCCGCCGCTAGCAGCACCGCAGGCCAGGACAAGACCTCCACCATCTGAACCGCTGCCCAGGACACCGCCACCAGCTGAACCGCTGCCCAGGACACCGCCGCCAGCAGCACCGCAGGCAAGGACAAGACCGCCACTAGCTGAACCGTTGCCCAGGACACCGCTGCCAGCAGCACCGCAGGCCAGGACAAGACCGCCACCAGCTGAAACGCTGCCGAGGACACCACCGCAAGCAGCACCGCAGGCCAGTGAGCACCAATGATTCCGACGCTACTGAGTCCGCCACGGGCAGGATGAAGCACTCTGGGCACAAGGCTCCCTCCAGAAACCAGTGGAGAATGTTACCCACTTGAGAGACTGTGGCATTGCAGTCCCCAGGATGCAGCTGTGGGCAAACCATCCACTGTAGAGACTTGAGATACCTTGGCTTTGCACTCCCCAGGATTGAACAGTGGGCAAACCACCCACTGTAGAGACTTGAGAGACTGTGGCTTTGCACTCCCCAGGATGCAGCAGTGGGCAACCCACCCACTGTAGAGACTTGAGAGACTGTGGATTTGCACTCCCCAGGATTGAACAGTGGGCAAACCACCCACTGTAGAGACTTGAGAGACTGTGGCTTTGCACTCCCCAGGATTGAACAGTGGGCAAACCACCCACTGTAGAGACTTGAGAGACTGTGGCTTTGCACTCCCCAGGATTGAACAGTGGGCATGGAGCCCCCTCGTGGATCGGGCGTCGTGCACTCAACCGGCTGAGGTGCCCCCCCCTTCCCTTCCCCCTGAGGTGCCTGTTTTATTTCTATCTGATGCCCCTGCAGTGTTCTCTCCGTCTTGTTCGGGTATTGGGTGTGGACCTCGGCCCATGCCTTTTGGGCCCTGTGGTCCACGGACTATGATGGTGGAATCCCTTGGACTTGTGTTCTTAGTGTATATAATTGTATATAGTGTAAATGTATATATTTGTAAATATTTTTAATGTATGTAATTGAATATATCACAATTATTCGACTCATTTCCTTTTGTCCTTGCATTCTTCAAGGGGGGTTGGAGGGTGTAACTGTTACGTATCAATATTTATTTGTGTGTGTGTTGTAGTGGGTGAGGGTGGGGGTGGGGAGGTTGCGTGTGTGTGTCACTGTTTTTTCCCTCCCCCCTCCCCTGTGTCGTAGGTGCAGTACTCACAGTGGTCTTCGCCGATGGCTTTCGTGCTCCTGGTAGAGGAGCAGGAAGATAAAGGCTGGCAGAATCTGGAGCTCGGGCTCCATGGCATCCTGATTCCTCGTGGGGTGTGAAGAGGTGAGCGTTTTCCCTTCAAAGTCCTGTTTCTGCCGTGTTTTTGTTTGCGGTGAATCCGCCCTGGAAAAGGGGGCAGATTGGTGGGTTGTAATAGTGTGGGCAGTACATTGTGTCCCGCCTGTCTGTTGGCGGTTACCGCTGCGGTGTTTGTTTGTACCGTCGTAGAGGTCGAAGTGTTAAAGTGGCTGTCTATGTTGGCAGTTTCCGCCACGGTCATAATTCCATTTTTTTTACCGCCGGCCTGTTGGTGGTTTTACCCCTGCTTTAACACCGACCGCCAGGGTTGTAATGACCCCCATTGTGATTAGAGTAGATGCCACAGAGAAGTCCAAAGATCAGAGTCCTACTATCCTGGAAAATGGAAAGTGTATGTAGAACAGTCAACTAAGTGATTCTGTGGCACACAAAGGAGTTTCATCAGAGAGAGGTTACTTCCTGGCAGTTGTTGAGGTCTTGGCATCCCACCTCCTGGATGCTTGGGTAGATATCCCTGCTAGCTGGGGGGTTGGGAGGCTCTTCAGCTACAGAGGCAGGGCTGTTTGATGTGGGTTTGTATTTGGCTTTGTATTTCTCCCTTAATGTGAGAGATACTCCTGCTATCAACTGTATGCACTTGACATTTGAGGTGATGACAGATTCTATATCAAGTCACCTTGATACAGGTAGTGTATCTATCTTAGTACTTGGGTCACTGTCCATGGACTCCTATTATTCCAGTAGTGTAGTGTAGTGTAACCAGTGGCTGGGCATGATGTGGCTTGGATCATCTTGGAACCTAGTAGACTATCATGCTTTGCAGACCCAGGACCATATATTTGAACATGTTACTAGTCAACAAATGGTCAGTGCATTTTGTATTTATTTACTGCCACATGCATTTTGATGAAGCATTGTGGTACCTTTGTTTGTCTGTCAGTAATTTTGCATGCAGGCTGGGCTGCCCTTATTGTCCACACTCTTTTTAACTTGGCTTATCTATTCAGGATGGATCTATTTAATTTGCCACATCAAAGAGTGTACCATGATCTGTAAGTTGGTCCCTCCCAGGTAGGTAAAGATCATTAGTGAATTGACAGTCAGCAACACAATCTCATTGTGGGCACTGGCCTTCTGTATGGAATTTCAGCAAATGGTCCTCCTGGGAGTTCAATTTATGTTACAATAACTACTACAAACAGCATACATAAGTCATCCTCTCAGGTGCATTAATTTTCATTGTAAGTGGATGTGGGAGGATTTTTGTACAGATTCACTTTGGGGAGGTTTTTTACTTTGGTTATACAGTGCCTTCTGGCCTTAGCATTGCTGTCTTTGTCTGTCCTCTCCACAAAGTATACAGATGAGATGCCCTCAGGTGAGTAGAGGGAGAAGATACATAATAGGTGAGTACACAGTTGTGGCTGAGTGGAATGACATTCACAGTGTCTTGTGGCCTTAGTGATGCTGTAATGGCCTGTCCTTCCCACTCAGTATACAGATGGGATGCCCTATGGTGAGTACAGTTCAATAGCTGAGTAGAGGGAGAAGGGTCATAGTAGGTGAGTACACAGTTGTGGCTGAGCGGAATGACATTCCCAGTGCCTTCTAGCCTTAGCATTGTTGTAATGGCCTGCCCTTCCTATGTATCCATTTAAATGACCCTCAGCTTGGTACACTCCAATGTGTACTTGTTAAATGTGGGAATGTTTTCAAAGGGTACTGTGTCCTGGTATTGGTGATAGTAGCAAGTTGCCTGCTGAGAGTTGTAGTGTTGTCAATCCCTGAGGTACACCAGTTTACTGGTATATTATCCCCCAGGTGGGTCTCATTAAAATGTTGGAGGCCAGACAGGAGTCTATTGATAGGTGAACACTGGGCTTTTAAGTGGAACCATATTGTAGATGTGTAAAGGTGAGAAGTGGGCATGCATGACAATACAATTTGGGGACACATTTTGTAGTTGAGTCTTACCCGACTCAACTCCCCCAGGTACTCCTGTCAAGCCCTCATGCATAGCAGACAGTGAAAAGCGCGATGGGTGCAACTGAACCCGTCGCACCTCCGCAACACCGCCGGCTCCATTTGGAACAAGCTCCCATATTGCGGCCGAGATCCCCGCTGGGCCGGCGGGCGGAAACCAGGTTTCCACCCGCCGGCCCAACGGGATCTCTAAATGGCCACTGCTGGAGTGCGGCCGCATCCGCGCAGCGGAAGTTGAAATGAGGGCCATAATGTGCCAGATCAGAATTATTATATAACCCCAGTAACTGGTTTCACCACTGTCATTTGAAGAATAGTATGTTCAATTTTAACATCTATTGCATTGTATGTCAACATTTTGTATACCGCTTAGCATGTTTTATAGAGCCTGTACAGTACAATTTAAATGGGGCTAACAAAACATGTCATTTAGTAACCTCTCCTCGACATGTATATATCATAAAGTGAGACATGCATATCAGATTTCGGGACATATTTATGGCCAAGTCATGTAGTGCAACACAAAAGGATGATAGACGGTGTGCTGAACAATGCAAAAACTCACCCCCAGTCACAGATCTGGTTTAATCCATCCTTCTTTTGCTCACCATGCCACCCCAGTTTGGACCCAGCCATGTGCAAATCAGTATTCACCCTGTTCCTCATGGGAACAGTCCAGCCCAGACTGCTAGACCAGGTACTTCCTGTACTGGAAACAAGCATCCTGGGACTGGTTTCAGGGTATCACCCTTCATCAGCCAGACTAGCTAGAATCCAGTGGCACAGTGAGCAGGGGACCTACATCTGGGCATACCCTTCCCACTTAGGGCACCTTTAGCAACACAAAAGGATGATGGACGGAGTGCTAAACACCTAGTCACAGATCTGGGTTTGTCATGCAGTGCAGCACAGAGAGTCACCTTGCTGTGCTGAGTGACAGGGAGATGGCAGGAAAGTGCACTCCTGTCCTTTCCCCTGCACTGGCACACAATGGGCTGCCTAGCTCCAATGCAGGCACCCTTGCATCAGGTTTGTTTGTGTGCAGGAAGAGGCATCTACCTGCACAAGCACAACACTCTGAGGCTTTTTCCTCTTTCTATGTGTGTTGCAGAACACCCACTTAATGCCCATCGAACGCTTCCCAAGCACATAGTAAGGCAATACAGTGGTTTGTCCTGCATTGCCTTACTCCAGAATTATGGAGCTACTCAAGGCCTTGAGCGGCTTCATAAATCTGACTTAAGATTTGTGTTGCTCTTACATCATGTTGCGTGGTACAAAAGCAACGCAAAGAGGCTCATACATATGCCTCTTAGTCTATGTCAGGGCGCCATCCTTTGAAAATGAGCATTTATGTGCACCAAACATCCGGCAACTTTGAGATCTGTTTATATTCAACATTAAATTCATAGTGAAACACATCTCACTGCTCATTGAGAGAGTTACATAAATTGATTAGAAGTGTTGCATCTTTGCCTCTAAAATTACATCACACTAAACCATCTTGCTTACACTGATAACACAAAGGAACCTATTCACAAATTACATTTTGTAGTACACTTTATATAATGCTATTTGCAAACTCACGTGTAGAGGTTTAGCAACTTCTGTCTTTTACTGTGAGAAGATCGCTGTTCAGACTAAGAAGTCTCTGCACATGTAAGTATACATAAATGTCAAAGGACAGAGAGGAGTGGCTGGAATATGGAAAGTACTTGCTAATAAAGGGCAGTGGATTAGGGAGGAGAAAAGAGGGTTTTAAGAAGGTTAAGAAGTGGGGTTAGGGAGGGACATGTACCAACCCACCAATGAGTAAACTCCACAAACTGCACTTTTAAAGCTGTTATAGACAAAAAGGGACCCAAAATGGTAGTAAAGTCCACCACCACGCATGGCCAGCCACTGGTATTGCAACACACTTCAATGGAAAATAATATATTAAATTGAATTATTTAAAATATGTAAATACCAAATATATATATACAAATAAAACAAATATTTAATATGTTTATGTTAGTTATTACGGTAGGACAGGATAGATAATAACAGCATTAATTTTATAAATTTATTTTAAATGTAGAAAATGCTACAGCACTATGAAGGTAATGTTGAATTATTTCTTTAATTAATGTAACTATTTTAAATTAAATTAAAATTATTTTTCTGCAGTTAAAATTGGAAAATTAACGTCTAAAGTGAAAAAAAATTCTTTTTAGTATGCATTAGTAATTGTATAAAGTGATGCATAGAGTTAATTAAAAGTAATGTAATTTTATTTTATTAAAATGTAATCTTAACGTTTATTTAAATAAAATAAAAGTTTGCTAACATTGCCTAAATGATAAGAGTTTTCTTTTCATATTTTTAACAGTAAATGATATGTGTTTATGTTTTTAACTAGTTTAAATAATGTAATTTTATGTAATATTATTACCTATGTTCTTTTATTTTAAGACTGTGACCCTCATTACAACATTGGCGGCAAGTGCCGCTTACTGCCATGCTGACTGCCACCAACATACCGTGACCGCGGCTTTATACCGTTACGGGTATTATGACCTACACATAGAAATCCGCCACTATACACACACCCACACAAGTCTGCCAGCCCAAAGGTCAGTGATAAACTGGCGGATCCAAAACCCACACCATTACGCCAACAGAAATGTACCCACAGCATCATGACCCACGAATCATTGAGGTGGTCATTCAACCGCGGTAAACCATTGGCAGTACACTCTGCTGCGCTCAAAATACACACACACACATACAAAACACCACCACATTGGACAATTCAAAATACACACACTTGATACACATACACACACCACACCCACAACACTATAAAACACACACACTCAATACCCACAACCCTTTATGACCCAAAGATTTTGGCAAGTGAGAGAGAGACAAGCCAGAAGCACCCACTGAATCTGAGCCACAAAACACCATCAACCATACACCATCCACGCACCTCACAGCACACAACCCAACACATCACCCCACACACACTCACACTACACCCATGGCACACCACTCACACTACACCCATGGCACCACAACGACACCCCAGATTCTCTGAGGAGGAGCGAAGGGTCATGGTGGAGGAAATCATCCGGGAAGAGCCACAGCTATTCACATCACAGGTGCAGCAGACGTCCATTGCTAGGAAGATGGAGCTATGGCGGAGAGTCGTGGACAGGGTCAATGCCGTGGGACAGCACCCCAGAACAAGGGATGACATCAGGAAGAGGTGGAACGACCTACGGGGGAAGGTGCATCCAATAGTAGCAAGACACCAAATAGCTGTACAGAGGACTGGCGGTGGACCCCCACCTTCTCCCCCACAACTAACATGGGAGGAGCAAGACTTGGCGATCAGGCATCCTGGGGACCTGGCAAGAGTAGCAGGAGAACTGTACTCTGGTAAGTCAAATCTTTACTTCTTTATCCCCCCACCTGCATGCCATCACAAACTCCTACCCCTACCCTCACCACTCCACCACCTGACCTACACCCCACCATCACAACCTACCCATCCCAATACCAAGCCTGCATGCAACACCAATGCATGGACCCCCATCACAGACCTGCATGGACACCCATCACCACAGTATGCACATTAGTGACAATCACTTAGCTAACCAAATCACAACTCACACAACCCAAAGTTGCCTTGGTAATAACAACCATAGAGGGAAACTTACCCATGCACAAGATGTCACACGCAGAAACAATAACATTGCATTTACATCCCCACAGGTCCCCCACACAATGTCACCGGAGAGGAGGTGCCAGCAACATCCAGTCCCCCCCCCGAAGAGGCCCACAGTGATGACAGCAGCTCTGCATGCCTGGATCAGGATGACCAACCTGGCCCATCAGGGACCTCTGGACAGTTTGTGGCCCAGCCACAGTCCCAAACCACCACAGAGCCTCCCCCTCAGGAAACACCAGTACAGCACCCACCCAGCGGGCCCATACCTCTGTCTCCAGCACATGTCAATCAGCAGTGTGTCCACCACTACAGGGACCCCAGGCAACCCCACAAACACAGGACGATCAGGGACCTGGGGTCAATGGCAGTGGACACACGGTTCAGGGGACAGAGGCACAGGACAACAGGGAAGCTGGGAGGACTGCTGTGCGACTGGGGGAAGACAGGCCCAGGGAACCGACCCTTCACAAGGCACTCACGAACATCCTGGCAGCATACCACCATTCCCAGGAGACCATGGGCCAGATACTGGCCAAGTTGCAGGAGACCCAGCGGCTGAAGGAGGGACAGTACCTGGGGATCAGGGAGGACCTGAGAGACATCCACACCACCCTGGTCACCATTGCAGGGGTGCTGGCAGACATGGCCAACACCATGAGGGAGGCAGTGGCACACCAACGGGCCCCTGACACTAGCCATAAGGATGAACAGTCCTCCACCTCTGCCGACGCTTGTGGGCAGGAGGCCCTTCCACAGGACCAACAGGCCACCAGCTCCCCACCCCCTGCAGAAGGAGAACCACCCTGCAAACGGTCCCTGCGATCCAGGCAGAAGCCAGAGAACACTTCCAAGACCCACACCAGGAAATAAGACTCTCCTGATTGTCACCCTTCTGTCCCACTCAGTCACACTGTCCACCTTGAACTGCCATTGCTCCCCTTCCTAGCCCCCTTGGACAATGCACCTGTGATACAAATAGACTGGACTCTACCTTGGACTTTCCTCCATCAGCAACCCAGCCCATTGCAATACCCCCTACAGCTATTAGCACATCAATAAACACCCTTGGAACAAATTCAAGTATGGAGTCTGTCAATTGTTTGACATATGTATTATTTAACAAACTGTAAACATTGCAATTGAAATGTACTGTAATATTTACATAGGTATGACCTGTAGTGGGCAGCATTAAACACACCAGGAGCCAGAGTGGGGCACAGACATCTGAAAATAGAGATGCCAAAGGGTACAGTAAGTGGCCATAAATCAGGTTGCCATGTTCAATGTCAAACAAAAAACTGCAATGGAAGGTGAAGTTACAGTGTCCTACCTGTGTGTCACTGGAAGTACTGTTGAATTAGTGTACTTCTGTTGTCCACATCTTCTTCATCTGCTTCCTCTTCATCATTGTCCACAGGCTTCACCGCTGCCACACGACCATCCCCAGCCTCATCCTCCAGCAGAAAAGGCACCTGGCGTCTCAAGGACAGGGTGTGCAACATGCAACGATGATCTGACACACCTTCTTGGGTGAGTAGTACAGGGATCCACTGTCAGATGGAGGCACCGGAATCTGGCCTTCAGGAGGCCAAAGGTCCTCTCAATGATCCTCCTTGTTCGCCCATGTGCCTCATTGTAACGTTCCTCTGCCCTTGTCCTGGCATTCCTCACTGGGGTCAGTAGCCATGAGAGGTTGGGTAACCAGAGTCACCTGCAAATATACGAGGGATACCTGTTAGCCACATACTCACCCTTAGGTCCAAACCCACATACCTACATCAACAGGGTGGGGACCATGGGCTTACCTATTAGCCACACGGTGTGCCTCTGGAGTTGAGACATCACATATGGGATGCTGCTATTCCTCAAGATAAAGGCATCATGCACAGAGGCAGGATACTTGGCATTGACATGCGAGATGTACTGGTCCACCAAACACACCATCTGCACATTCAGAAATTGAAAGTTTTTCCTATTTCTGAACACTTGTTCATTTCACCGGGGGGGGGGGGATGCAATATGTGTACCATCAGTGGCATCAATGATGTTGGGGATATGTCCCAGTGCATAGAAGTCAGCCTTCATTGTGGCCAACCTGGGGAAATACGATGTAGCTGCGCATGTGTTTCATCAGGGCAGGCAACACTCTGGTGAGCACGTTGGAGAAAATAGGCTGTGACATCCCTGATGCCATGGCCACTGTCACTTGGAAAGAACCATTTGTCAGGAAAAGGAGCACTGGCAGGAACTGCACTAGATGGGGGATTCCTGTGGGGGTGGGGGATAGCTGAAATCAGGTCTGGCTCCAATTGGGCACACAGTTCCTGGATTGTGGCCCTATCAAGTCTGTAAGTCAGGATAATGTGCCTGTCCTCCATTGTCGCCAGGTCCACCAGGGGTCTGTACATGGGGGGATGTCTCCATCTCCTATTCATCTGCAGCGGTTGAACTCTAGGGTGAAAAATGGTAAGCAGAAGGTCATATTCACACATGTGTCACAATTAATATTAAATTCTTCCTTTAAAGAAACAGTATGTGAACTCATAAGTCCGTTGATGTGCCAATGTCTGCTGTGATGCAGATAGGTGCAATGGCCTGTGCCCCCTTGGAATGGCGGCTGCCTGACCTGTGAGGAGACACAAGTGGAAATGAGGTAATTCCGCTGGCGTTGTGCGCCATTGAGGTCCGCGGTCGATGACCGCTGTGCAACATCGCATTGGTTATCATTTGGCCTTATGGGTTCCAGGAGCCAATAGCGATGTACGCCGGCGGTGACAGTCCCCACCACCGCAGACGTGACCACCATTTTCTTACTGTGCACTCACTTGCTACCTGACCTCCAACAGGAGTGGATATACACTGCAAGTGCTGCTGTAACCTGTGCCTGGAAGTGACAATGGCTTGAGTGTCTGGGGAAAGGGCCCCTGTTTTCACTTCGAGGAGTTTGAGAGACTAGTGGATGGGGTTCTACCGCAGTACACTTTACTCTATGGTCCTCAGACAAACAGGTGAGTACACTGTGAGCATGATGCGTGGGCCATGAATGTATGGATTTCTGTGTGTGTAAGCCCTGTGTAGGGGGGAGCTGAGGGGTCCTGGGCAGAGTGCTGCATTTATGGTGGTCAATGCCTGTGCGTAAGGGGATGGGAGGTATATGGTGGGCTATGAGTATGACAGTCCGGACGGTGCGGCTAATACCTTTTCTGCTGTATTTTTCCTGCAGGTCAGTGCCCATCAGAAAAAGGGTATTTGGCGTGCCATCGCCAAGGAGGTGCGGACCCTGGGGGTCTTTGACAGGCGGAGCACCAACTGCGCAAAAGGTGGGAGGACCTGCGCCACTGGGCAAGGAAGACGGCAGCCACAAGTGGGTGAGTACAGATTCAGATTCAAGACTTTGCAAGCGTTCAGGTATTATCTGGGTGGGGGATGTGGGCTGTGGGTGCCCCTAGGCCAGGGAGAACATGGCAGGGTATGTTCAATGATAGGCAAGATCAGATACACTCTAACACCAATAGTGTTGGTGGTCATCTACTACTGGGCAGGGTCCTGTGGGTTTCAGGTGTGCAGCTAATGGCATTCGGCATTTTACCTCATGGACTGGTGACCAGCAGTGTAACTGGTAGTGCATGGCCTAGTGCATAGGGCTGTTCCCTGTGTGGTGTGTACGCCAACTGTAGTGTTGTTGCTGGCATCGACCAAGTGTATCCTCTGTATCCCCCCTTTTTTGTTTTGTCACCCTGTCGTTGTGTGAATTAGCATCAACTGGCAGAAGAGCAGAGGCACCAGCGATGGAGGGAGCTGCTTCCCACCATCAGTGAGGGCACAAGTGGGACGGAGGGCGAGGGGAGTACCACGACGGAGACAGGAGGGGACACTACCGACTGTGACTCCTCCTCCGATGGAGGCTCCCTGGCGGTGGCGAACACTTCTGTGCCCACCCCAACTGCAGGTACAGCCGTACAGCTGCCACCCCCGTACCAGCACTGCCCTCTCGGCAGCCCCTCAGCGTGTTTCCCGTGCCCGCTCACCCAGGAGGGTGGGCATCTCCTTCGCCCCAGGCACCTCAGGCCCTGGCCCAATCAGCCCTGCTGCCCTCAGTGAAGAGGCTATTGACCTCCTGAGATCCCTCTCTGTTGGGCAGTCAACCATACTGAATGCCATCCAGGGTGTATCAGGGCATTTGCATCAAACAAATGCATACCTGGAGGGCATTCACTCTGGTGTGGTGGCCCAACAGAGAGCATTCCAGGCTCTGGCTTCCCCACTGATAGCAGCCATTGTCCCTGTCTCCAGCCTCCCCCCTCCAACTTCCACTACCCAGTCCCAATCCCCTCAATGCCAGCCTTTGAAAAGCACACCTTCAGACCAGCAATCACCAAAATCAACACACAGAAGTGGTTCAGGCAAACACAAGCACCACACTGCATCTCACAGGCACTCACACAAGCACCATCCACATGCAGACACACCAACATCCACTACCTCCCCTGTGTCGCCCTCCTTCTCGTCATCCACCTCCCTCCCAGTAGCATCTCCACTCTCACATGCATGCACTACATCCTCATCCACTAGCTCCATCACCAGCACACCTATCACTACACGCCCCTCACCTGCAGTCACCACCCCCACATCCATGCACACGTCCCCTGTGTCCTCTCTCACTGTGTCTGTGGCCCCTCCTCCCAATGTACACAATCGCAAGCATACACACACCCAACAGCCATCCACATCACAACAGCATCCAGCCCATGCACCTGCACCCAAACACAGCAGACTGACACCTCCTACAGCTACTCCCTCTTCCTCCACTCCCAAACCTTCACCCTCTTCCCACCCCAGTGTCCCTGAGAAGCTTTTCCTCCCCAACATTGACCTCTTCCCTCCCCCTCCCCCTCCCCCCATCCTTCACCTCGGGCCAGAGTGGCCAGTACCCAGCCAGGCACCTTAGCCACCCAGTCCATGGCCACTGGGGTTTCTGCAGCTATTGCAGGAATGAGAAGCTCCAAGGAGGCACCCATCAGTCCAGCCAGTGTGCCAGCATCACCTACCAAGGCCAAGAAGGGTCCGCCACCTAGCAAGGGCAAGAAGGGGACACCAGCCAGCAAGGGGAAGGAGGCACAACCAGCCAGCAAGGGCAAGAAAAAGATACCAGCTTTCAGAAGCAAGGAGGCACCACCATCTTCCAAGAGCAGGAAGAGGCACAGAACAACAGCCATGGCACTTCAGCCGTCCGAGGCTGCAGATGAAGGCCTGGAGGCTACCACCACCACTGTCAGCACCGCCTCCTGCACTGTGGCCAGCACTGCCATCTGCACCATGGCCAGCACCGCCACATGCACCGCCACATGAACCGCGATCAGCAGCACCACTGCCAGCAGCAGCCCCAGTGGGCAGCAGTCCGAGGCTGAAGGTGAAGGCCCGGAGGCTACCACCACCACTGCCAGCACTGCCACCTGCAGTGCGGCCAGCACCGCCACATGCACCACCGCCAGCAGCGCCACTGTCAGCAGCAGCAGCCGCAGTGGTCAGCCGTCCGAGGCTGCAGGTGAAGGCCTGGAGGCTACCACCACCACTGCCAGCACCGCCACCTGCAGCGCAACTGGCATCCACTGAGCAGCCGTCGAGCGAGCAGTGTGTAGTGGTGACTACATGGGCTGCAGTGCGTCCTAGCCCCTGCAATAACTGTCAGTTTTACACCCAGGTGAGAGAATGTGACCTTGCCCCATCCAGGATGAAGCACACTGGGCACAAGGCCCCCTCCAGAACCTGTGGAAGAAGCCATCCACTCAGCCCCTCCTTACCAGGTTGAAGCACACTGGGCACAAGGCCCCCTCCAGAACCGTGGAAGAAGCCATCCCCAGGACCAAGCAGTGGGCACACCACCCACTTGAGAGTCTGTGGCCTCGCACTCACCAGGACATCGCAGAGGGCATGTAGCCCCCTCCAGGAGCAGTGGCGGTGTACCATCTTCCAGCTGAGGTGCCCCCCATTCCCTGTCCCCCTGAGGTGCTTGTGTGTTCTCTCCGTATTGAGGCAGGAGTCAAGTGTGGCCTTGGCCTATGTGTTTTGGGCCAGTTGCCCACTGACCTTTTTGATTGGGCATTGTCCCTCCTTTTGTATATATTGTATATATTGTATATACTGTTTATTGCTTTATGAACGTATTTCTCATAATTACTAATATTATACTCATTTTACTCCATTACCTTTGTCCGTGTGTTATTCCTGAGGGTTATGGGGTGTATATCTAATGTTGTTGAGTGGTACTCACTGTGGTCATCTTCGCCGGTGTTGGTGTTCCTGGTGTATGAGAAGGTAGACCAGCATGGGGAACACCTGTAGTTCGGGCTCCATGGTGTTGTGGTTCTTCCTTGAGTGTCGAGAGGTGAGTCGTTTACCTTCAGTTTTCCGTTTCCGCCGTGCTTTTGATGTTGTTGGTACTGCCCCAGAAAAGGTGGCGGATAGGCGTCTTGTAATGCTGTGGGCGGTACATTGTCTTCCGCTTGGCTGTTGGCGGTTACCGCCGCGGTGTTTGTTGCTACCACCGTAGCGGTCGGTGTGTTAAAGTGGCTGTTTGTGTTGGCGGTTTCCACCGTGGTCATGATTCCAATTTTTTTACCTCCCGCCTGTTGCCGGTATTACCGCCATTTTATCACCGACCGCCAGGGTTGTAATGAGGGCCTGTGTATCTATTATTTTCTAGGAGAGACTGGTACAGTATCATTGGTTGGCCATGTGCAGATCTTGACCTATTATGGTTTCTCCTCTGGAATTAGTAACTTACACTCAAGTTTGGTTCCACCCCTTTCTTCACAGGGTGGCAATATGTAAGTGTACACTTTTGAGTAAATTTACCTTGGATTTTGTGAATAGCCAAAAATAGTAAAGATACTCAAAAGTAAGAGTAAACAACATGTGGAAATTGCTCACAAGTGCAAATTACCTGCATGAATAGCTCAGTCATCTTTATAAAAACAAGAGCCAACCATTAAGACATGTCTACAGAATGACCTCCAAACAGCTGCATTCTATTTATCCTTCAGAATTTTAACCCATTAAGCTGGTAGGGGACAGGAATCATGGTGGGACAGGATAGGTAATAGCAGCATTTCAAAGCGAATCCTAAACTGAAGAAGATTTGATCTTGTTAAAAAATGAAGCAAAATTCTTGGGAGGGTCAAAGTTGTATGCACAAAATGCTCCAAAAGGCCGCCCGCCAGCCCAGGGGAAACCGTCCTTCCCACGATGAAGCCGGCTCGTAATCGAGCCGGCGGAGTAGGAAGGTGTGACGGGTGCTACTGCACCCGTCGCATATTTCACTGTCTGCTAAGCAGACAGTGAAATACAAGCGGGGCCCTCTTACAGGGGCCCCTGCAGTGCCCATGCCATTGGCATGGGCACTGCAGGGGCCCCCAGGGGCCCCGCGACACCCCCTACCGCCATCCTGTTCCTGGCGGCCGAACCGCCAGGAACAGGATGGCAGTAGGGGGTGTCAGAATCCCCTCGGCGGCGCAGCAAGCTGCGCCGCCTTGGAGGATTCCAACGGGCAGTGGTAAACCGGCGGGAGACCGCCGGTTTACCCTTTCTGACCGCAGCTGAACCGCCGCGGTCAGAATGCCCTCGGGAGCACCGCCAGCCTGTTGGCGGTGCTCCCGTGGTCGGTGGCCCTGGCGGCCACCGGCCGCCAGGGTCAGAATGACCCCCTTTATATTATTGGAAAGGAATGCAGCTTTTTAATTTTGTTTAAAAAAAAATGTTTTCTCTTGATCTTGAATTAATGGTATTTGTGTTTAGAGATTTGCAATTTGTTTCATCTTTTGGTTTAATAACCAATGAGCTACTCTTGACCTGAACTAACATGTTTGTACTGCCACACTGTAAATGTTTTGTTCAGAGGATATATGGTGAATTCTTAAATAAACATTTTGAAAACATTCCTTGTATGTGTGGGGTATAATAATTGAGTTATTGTGTTGCTGATTAACTGATGGACTTCATATGATAAATATGTGTTCATTGACATGTTAAGTAACCTTTCCAGTTGTGCTTGTCCTGTTGCAAAATGGTTGAACGTTTTTTTTTAGGTAAACAGATGATGGTTATCAAACTAAACATTATGAATTTGTTGGATAAAGCTTTGGGTGTTTGATGGGTTGTAATGTACCTAATGTCATGCCTGAGAATTGATTGATTTTATATGACATATCTTGAGGTGATTGAACTGTCTTTGTTTGAAAAATATGTTATAGATATTAAGCCTAAGTTTTTTATACTAGCTGTGTTGGTCTTTACAATGATGGTATGTTAATACTTTTGAACATTATTTTCTTTTGCCCTTTTACTTTAACACCTTTATACTTTATATGTGTTTTTCATACTTCATGTAATGATAGGGTCAAATTTTTGCAATCCACTCTTAGAATTGAATTAAATATTAAATATGATAGAATATTAGGAAGATGTAGTTCAATCATTTCTAATATGATTGTTGAAGTTAGTGAGTTCAGCAATTTACTTGTTTGTAGAGGGTTGCTGAAAGAACTGTTTAATGACTCCATTTCATACATCACAAGAAAGAAGACAAAAGAATTAATAAATGACCCTTCTCTTTTGGATAATAGTAAATTAGTAAGTCAAATAATTTTGTTGACTATTTGTCTAGACTGCCATGTTAATATTTGGCAATACATGCAAAGATAAATATGACCATTCATGATATATCTATATAGAATAAAAAGGGTATTATGTTTGTCTATTACATTTGATATAGGATTTACATTATAGTAAGAAACAATTGTCTGATTGGTTATCAAAAAAATGGGATCAATTTGTTGAAATTTGTTAATAGTTGGTATATTATTGTTTTCATGTCCTAGGCCATGTCTTGTATAAGGACCGATGACTATATCTGTGAAAAATGTTGAAGTTCACTGAATTATGAGAATGCACTTGTTTAATAAATACACATTTACATAATATTGCAGAGGAGTGATGCTAATGTGAATTATGGGCCAACGTTTCATTGGGTGATACATTTAATACTGATGTAGATATGGTGAATATCTTGTTTACAATGAGGGCTAAACCAATGTGTGGCCATAAGCCCTAAGTTGGTTTATAAATCAATATATTATATTGATATCTTGTTTTTGCTATGCACATTTTTATATTTGTGTGTTATCTGTTTTTTCACGATCATAGAGAACGACGTTTTAAGGAATTGTTATTCCTTTTGTATGTTTATCAGCCCTGTAGAAGTTCCATTGCCTTCAGGATGAAATGCATTTGCTGTGTTCATCATTCACACTGCAGCTGTGAATTGCAAGAAGAAAGGAAGAACAGCATTTTGATCACAAATGAGTATTCCTGTATTTAAAGGATTGAACAATCAATTTGGAATTTTCATATGGAATATTAATTTTCCTCCTAGACAAATTGAGAGTTGGTTTATGATTTACATAGGGGATCTCTCTGATATTATGTGCGTATACTAATTTTGTGATATGTGTTTTTTGCTAATGATTAACCCAAGGAGTAGAGCACTTGTGTTGTGGGACGACATGGACTGCAGTGACATACCCATGACATTTCTTAGCTTTTAAGACTATAAAAAAGCGTGACCTGAAGTCTGATTGGTATTTGTTGCCATTAATGAAATCTTCAAATTGTGCATAAGCTGTTTTCGGGTGATATTTCTAATAAAAGGTAAGTGAGTGATAATTCTATAGTTGGTGCAGTGATCAGATTCTAGTGTGGATTTCATCAGCAGTTCTAGGAGTTAGCTTATCCCGAGGACATCTGGGAAGATGCCATAAACAAGAGTAAAATTGATGATGTTTCATAGGGGTGTGAAAGCTAACAGGGTAAAAAATCATCTTCATAGCAAGTCCTTGTGATGGAAAGAAATGCGTTTGATGCAAGGCCATTATGGCTGTCTCCCTATTTAGACCACTGATAAAGTTCAAATATACCAAAACATCGCTCAGGGGCTGCCTGTTTTTCCATCCATAGGAGGCCTGTCCCGACAGTTTGAATAAAACTGTTTCTATTAAAGCAGACACAGGCCTTTCCCATAGTGGAACATTGGCCAAACAAATTATGGACTCATAGCAAATTTGTTGAGCTGATACTAATTCAATAATTAAACCCAGCAACCCTTTCTTTTCCTTAATGTAATTGCAAGTGGATTACCCAGATGTGGGTCCCATGCACACAGTTCTGCATAAATAAAGCTTCACCTCACTGACAAGCCCCAAGTAAGCTGAAACTGATCTTGAGTTGCTTGTTATGCCATTTGTAGAGGACATGTCTTTGCAGTTTCATGCTGAACTGTTCCATTTGGAGAATGGCCAAGCCTGACGAGGGTTGTTCTTGTCACATTGGGTAAAAACGTGATGGACTGGAATGCATCCAAGTGTAATTATTAGTGGTTGGTTTTCCTCATTGTGGGATTGTAGGAAATTGGGTTATTAGGTGTGTGGCCTGCATATGTAATAGGTCCACAATTTCCTCTTAATAGGAACCCAGAACCCCATTGTAGAGCTTGAGCCTCTCAGGGTAGTGAAGCAGAGAAGTCCAGGCCTACTTAGGGGAGGTGGTATGGGTTAGTGATCATCATTCCCTGGCACAAAATATGAACACTGAATAAATGATTGTCCCATCAGTGCATTTTTTTTAGAAAAGAGACAAGTACATTTATTATACACATACTACTTAATACTGTGCATCTATTTACAAATATATACATTGGCAGTTGGAAAATATCATAGATGGTATCACATAATCACCTTTTACCCTCTAATTGGGTCATACAACTACATAATGTAAGTCTACTGACTTGGCCAAAGGTTCAAGATCAACAAACCACATCAAAGGCATACTTTTGTACATATTTGCAATCAACAATTCTAGTACCCATGGGTGAATGCATCTATTAGTTACTAAATCGTATGCACTTTGATCAGTAATCACTGTCACCATAATATATCAATAAAGCATTTAAAATAAACATGTTTTTTATAAACTTTCTAACCATGAAAGTGAAAAACAGCCCCTAAAGGGCATCACATTTTTATCTCAGAACATGCAAACATAGACTTATCCCCTTGAGGGTGCTGTTATGCAGTTCCTACTTTGGTAATAGGACTGTGTGTTTAGGAGGCCAGCATCCAGGAGTGTGGGAGACGTAGTGCACCCCACATCACTTGGCACCTGTCAGCCTAACTCCTGGCTAGCTCACAGTGAGTATCAAACCTGTTGGGGCAAAAGGTGATTCCTGCAACCTCAACATTACTCTCTGACTCCCCATGGAAATTGTGGAATCAGATTTTACCCCTTTTGCTCAGTTACTCATGCTCACCAAGATGAAATACACGGTGCAAGGTGGATTTCAACTCATTGGTCAAAGTAATCACATCTGAAAATAAAAACCATGTGCTGTGATAATTAGCAGATAGAACAGAGTACAGTAACCAACATGACAGCAAGAGTGAAGAAGACAAACAACCCTCACTATATTGCGTGTTTCAAGAGAGTCTGGTTGTTCCTACAAAAACCCTATATCTAAATCTGAGAACATAGTGGTTGTAGCCCTCTGCCTGGCCTGTCCTAAGAAATTAGCCCCAACCTCATACCTGAATTGAATAGCCGGCGTCTGATTTGATGCAGAATGCAATCTCCTCAGGAAGCACCAGCGTCAGCGAAGCTGTCGCTCAGAAGGAAAACATGGTCATGACCGGAATGCCCTCTTCCGTTATTGGATCTAAGTGTAGTTTATATAATGAACCATACATCATTTGGAAAACAGTTTTGATGTAATGCTGTGTCACAGAGACAGAAAATGTCTCCTAGGTTGGCAACACAAACTAGCTTATCATGTTGTGTGCATGCCAGCCTTGGACAAGAAATACAGATTATATGTGGTGAATGTGCACCGTAAACTTTGTCTTCCTAGAAGAAGCAGCTGATAAAATATCTACAGAGGAATGCTAAAAACAGGCTTGCTAAATATGAATAAAACATGGTATAATGGAAAATAAGGCATGAACTGTGAAGCTAAGCAAAGACAGGGATGCCCAACCCAGGTTTTAAAAGGGCCTTATGGCAGCATTGCATCACTTGTACCATTTTTAAACATCTTCAGGCAATCACAAAAGTAGAGGCTGTGGCGCTCTCAGCTATAGAGGAGAAGCTCCAAACTTGGGATGGTTTGAAACATTGTTGAAAATCCCTAAGTGGTCCAGGATTCTATCACTCTGGAGACTGAGGGTCAAAATTCCATAGGGGAGAGTTGCTGCACTTCTTCAGCCAACCATGCTTCCTTTATCAAGTTAGTGGTGCCAATGACATCCCTGGACCACAAGTAGAGAAAAATATGGATGCCAAAAAATCATGCAGTGCATTATGGGGTGCTGTAGCTGGAGCAGTGAATATCAGATAAGCAGCTCTCTCTCAATGTGCCAGAGAGAGCTGCTGTGGTTTTCTTTTCTATGCGTTCTTGCATCACACAGCCTTTTCCTTTTTTTTGTTTTGTTTCAGAGTACCACTCATGCCTCTGCAACTTTGGGGAAGCTGAGGAAGCCCACCCCTGGCTGCCGTGCCAGCTCCACTGCAGCACACACCTCCTCTTGTAATAAGTTGGGCCCCCTTGGAAAGATCTGGACGCTCCTGGGCTTATTTTTCTCCTGGTGGCAAGCTCCACCCAGCAGAGGCAGTTGCAGCAGACCTACTCACATCCAAAGTGATATTATCCAGAAATCTGTTTTTCCTGGCTTCCTGCACTCACTAGCCTTCATCTTGGTCTTTGTATCTTGGCAAAGAAGTCCAGACCTTTCCCCAACGCATCCTGAAAGGGTGTGAGGGAGCAGCCTCACTGGTCCTTGGGGAGAACCACTGGTCCTAGGAGCCAACTAGACAGAGGGGGTTATTACAACTTTGGAGGAGGTGTTAATCCATCCCAACAGTGACGGTAAAGTGACGGATATACCACCAGCCGTATTACGAGTCCATTATATCCTATGGAACTCGTAATACGGCTGGTGGTATTACCGTCACTTTTGGGATGGATTAACACCTCCTCCAAAGTTGTAATAACCCCCAGAGTCTTTAGTCCACTCTGGGCATCAGGGTCTGCTTCCTTCAAATTGTCCATGACAGCCCCAGGGTCCATCAGTGAAGCACAGAAAACCAACAAATGAGAGAGAGTCTCCCCCTTGTGCAAAAGGTTTCAAAGGGGTATGGAAGGTTCCATGAGCCTGGCACCCATGGGCAATCCTAGGGTGCTACATCATATCTCTAACCCTGTTCCAACCCTACTGCCAGCATCCTGGGACAGTTAAAGATGATGTCATCCAGGAGTCACCAGTCACATGTGCTCTCGGGCCTCAGCTCTGCCCCCTGCTGACATCACTGCCAGGGTCTTTGTCACCAAATCTTCAAAGGAGAGCCACCTCCTGTGTTGGCCTAGAGGTCTAAGCTCCCTCTTTTGTTAAGTGGGCTTGGACAGGTCCATCCTTGGTACAGTGCAGCAGTTAATTGATTCATGCAGATCCTTCCACCCCGGCCTTGTCTTCTTCCAGAGTAAAGTACTGTGAATTGCTCCCTTTGTATGTGGGGGTGAGTTTTGTGCCTGCTGCTTGAAAGAAATACAATGAAAAATGAAAAGGTGTGTCCTTCCAAAGACATCTCAGGAAACTAGCCTGTATTATGGTACTGGACCTATCCTTTACATAAAGCGTAGCTCCCTCTAGGAGCACAAGCCCTCACCCATCAAAGGTAGCATGCTTCATAATCAGGCTGTGCTCCGTGTCGGGCCAGCACTGCAACTTCCCCATAATTTTGTAAAGTGACCCAATTGCAGTGACTTGTGCATTTCAGAGATAGTGTATATTGGTATCAAATAACTGCTAAAAATTACAAGGTACCCCTTATCTGTCAATGTTATTTCTGTTGTCTCTGTCAAAGATTAAATTCACAAGATGCAGCTCTCAGAAAACATCATGGTTCCTAGATTGTGAAATTCAATGCTCAACATGATTCACGCCTAATGGGTGATCCAAAAAGCAAAACCTCTGGGCATATTGAATGGGCGGACTCTAATTGCAACAGGGATGCTATGTGAAGAAGTGAGTTCAAGATGAGAAGCAGATTTGGAATTGTCAATGTGCTTTCGGATCCACTGCACTGAAGAAGTTGATGGCATTACACATGTCTGTGTAGTTTGGGACACAATGGCTAGGTAAGAGGTTTATGCAATGCCTAATAGTCTTGAAGAGTGCCCTAATTCTGTTGGCTGATTTATTGATGTTTTGACAAACTTAAGATGGTGTCAGGAAAACAACCACAGTGTCTCTAGCAACACAAGGTTGTTGGAGGTACTGTTTTGCTTTCCTGTCTGAAGTGGTAATCTTTGTAGTCATTCTAAGGGTTTTAACCTCCACTTGTTTGTTTTAAATGTATGGTGAGTTTGCCTGAACTTAGGAGATGTCATTTAGATGGGTCTTAATTTTAGATATTGTGGTGCAGGTTTGAAGGCCAGACATGATTTTGTTATTTTGCTTGTTGATGGAGGCGTTTTTGAAGGATCTCCTGGTTTGCTTTTCTCTTTGAGTTAATATTGTTGGATTCCATAGACACTGAACAGAATTATGGGAATATTGAGGTGGTCAGTCCAATCCAGAGGAATAGTTGTAGATGTTGGAAAAAAGTGTTAAGGTGTCACTGAATTCAATCCTCAGAATCAGTGCCATGTTAATTTGTATCCACCTCTAGGCACCACCAACCCAGTATGCTATTACAGCTCAGACTTTTGATGATGTCAGGTGAGGGAAGTGGCTTTCGAAAGCAGAACAGTTGTGAGGAAGACTTAGAAAACAGAGGAGACTGATTGACATCCTTCTTCAGTACTATCACTTAACACCCAATCTCAATGCTAAATTTTGATCTCACCAGTAAAGATGACACTTGTCTTCCCTCAGTATATAACCTCTCTGCCTCAAGATCTGGGAATAGATGAAGGTTGTAGCTTTGACTGCATTTATAGAAGCTTGTGAGACTTTTCTAACAATGCCTAAACATATATAGCTTATACTGTTAAACAATATACAAGTACACTTGTATAGCATAGTATGAATCAATGTCTAGTTGCATTAAAAGCAGGCTATGTTCTGTCCTTGCAGTATATAAACTCTGAGTTCCTTAGTTCTGAACTCGCTCTCTATTATGGTTTAATATTTTGCATCAAAAGGAGATGCACACCTTGCTCTAAACAATAGGGCCCATATTTATACTTTTTTAGCGCCGCATTAGCGCCGCTTTTTGACGCAAAAACGGCGCAAACTTACAAAATACAATTGTATTTTGTAAGTTTGCGCCATTTTTGCAACAAAAAGCGGCGCAAATGCGGCACTAAAAAAGTATAAATAAGGGCCTAGGTCGTTTATGGCTTCCCTTAGACTTTTGTTTAAGTTTCTTTATCTTTGCAAACTACTATCCTTAAACTGAAAGTTCTATATTTGTTTCTTACTAGTCTGATGCTTTGAAGTGTAAATCTCTCTTTTGCATTTCAAAAAATCTTTCTCTCCTATTTTCCACTTTTTTTTAGGGGAGTTTGTTGAAATTCTATCTTTCTCATCACATTTAGTGGCTTGACAATTATTGAGTCTTCAGACCTTTCTCTCAAATTCTTTCAAATAGGCTGTGCCCACAACCCTCCAAGATCTTTCCTTTGACTCTTTCAACAACTATAGTCAATGCTATTACACTTCTATCTTGAGACGGGCACGGTAATTCTGTATGAACTGCTGGGAACCTGGGCACATATTTATTAACATTTTGTGCCGCCTTTGCATCATTTTTTATGACGCAAAAGTGGCGCAAACCTAACTCCATATTTATATTTTGGCGCTAGACCGTCTAGTGTCAGAATATTGGAGTTAACGCCATTTTTAAGAAACGCCATTGTGACAATGAGATGCAAGGTAGGCATTACGGGCCAGATGTACGAATGTCCTGAATTGCAACTCGCAAATTGTGAGTCAGAGCGACACACAATTTGTGAGTCGCAATTCAGGATGCAGGATGCTGTCCCTGACACCATCTGCGACCCGCAAGGGGGTCGCAAAGGCTCACCTCCTTAATATTAATGAGGTGGGTCGCAATTTGCGACCCCCTTGCGAGACGCAGCACTCACAGGGATGGTGGCCTGCTGGAGACAGCAGACCACCATGTCTGTGACTGCTTTTAAATAAAGCAGTTTTTTTTGTAATTCAGCCCGTTTTCCTTAAAGGTAAACGAGATGCAATACAAAATGAAAAAATGAAATGTTTCGGTTTCATTTTTTCAGAGAAGGTATAGGACCACTGCCTGCTCTGAGAAAATGTTTTCCAGAACATTCACAAAGGGGAAGGGGTCACTGGTGGTAACTGCGTTCGCGGTCAAAAAGCAATGCAGCATTGTGCTGCGACTCGCAATTAGGAAGTCTGCCAAAGTCTCATCCTGTTTTAAAATGTCCCAATGTCTAGTCAATGACCTCCTCAGTATATTGGAGGATACCGAAAAGTCTGTAATCATGGTGACCCTATCCCTATGTTTATCCTATATTTTTTGTGATTGTAATGTCACAACCCTACTGATTTGCTAACTTTTCGTTTGGCTTTTTCAATCACCTGTGTGTGGTAGCCTCTTTGAGCAAAGCGTTGTTCCATGTCCTGTATACATATATCAAAATCTTCAGTTTTGCTACAGTTCCGTCTCGCCCTTACCATTTCACCATATGGGATTGCGTTTATCTGGTGTTTGGGATGTGCACTCCAGGCATGGAGTATAGCATTACACAAGGTTGGTTTTCTATATAATTTACTCTGGATTCTATGATCTGTAATGAATAATTCAACAACCAAAAATTCAATTCTCTCCATACTGTAATGATAAGTAAATTTAATATGGGCATCATTGTTGTTGAGGTAATTACAAAATTCTTCCAATTGTAACGTAGTTCCTGTCCATTTCATGAGACAATCATCGATGTACCTACCCAAGTACAGAATGTAATTTTGCCATGCTACCGCCCCTGGTCCCCAGGCCCACTTCTCCTTGAACCATCCCATAAAGAGATTTGCATACGAGGGCGAGAATCTGGAGACCATAGCTACCCTTTGCTTTTGTGTATACCATTTATTATTGAATAGCAAAAAATAATGATTCAAAATCAATTCAATCAAATCTAAAATCATGTCATGTCTGTGTGTTTTAGAAAGCTCGCTGATCTTCTATAAAGCATATGTTTCAATGCTCGTATACCTACTGCATGTTCTATACTAGTGTGCAAAGCTACCACATCAAGGGTGACCAAGATCATGCCATGTTCCCATTGTATATCAGTCAACAGGCTCAAAATGTGTTTTGTATCTTTTATAAATGATGGTAGATTATTCACCAAAGGTTGTAAAAACATATCAACAAATTCTGATAACTTTTCCGTTGGTCCTCCTATCCCAGAAACTATCGGTCTACCCGGGGAAAATCAAGGTTCTTATGTATTTTCAGAAGCATATACAAACAAGGGAATCTTGGTCGGTCAACTTTTAGATAAGTGTACTCATCATCATCCAGTAAACCTTGTGAGTAACATGTTTTCAAACAGTTATTGATCTTATTCATTAGAGCTTTAATGGGATTCCATGTAAGGGCCGCATAACTATCCCCATCATTGAGTTGTCTATAATCTTCATTCTCATAATCTTGTTTGTTGATTATCACAATGTTTCCACCCTTATCCGCTTGTTTAATAACAAGGTTTTTGTTTCGTTTTCAATGCCTGCCATTCACCACTCGTTAGATTACTTCTTGCCTGAATATTAGTCTTTTTGTACAGGTATCTATCTAAATCTTTACAAACTAATCTATAAAACATCTCAATGTTGGTGTCACTACTCGTGCTTGGTATCCATTTTGATTTGGTCTTCAGACCACTTGTTTCATGTATGTCTGGTACTATATTCAGATCCCTAAGCACCCTTGTAGTCACGTTCGGAAGATCCTCATACTCTGCAATAGATAGCAATGCTGCAGTGTCTTGTATGTATTCTGATGATTCATATGAAGGAATTCAAAGTCTCCATAAACCACTTGGCACACAGTTCACAAATGGAGCAACACTTGCTTGTATCAATATAAACAAACATGCAATGTAGTGTTCCTCACAAGTTACAGGGAAGTGCTGTGCTGTAAACACATTCTTGGCATGTTTCATTGTTCTTCGTACATGTTGATTTATTATGTGAGGGTACAGCAAGAAGCGTGCGTGTGTGAGTGCGAATCCTAACAGCGTCCATGATGCCTACATATTGGCCATTCCACTATCAATGAGCGGTTCCAGGATGAGGAATATGGCAATGGTCTACTCGTAGGTAAGGGACCATACCAATCATTACACACACAACACACCACCCATGTAGGACAACAAAAGACATACATCACATAAAATACACATGGGCAGGGGAACACAGATGTACAGGCAACAACACATATGCAACCTGCCACACTACACTCCAATCATTGCACATCACAAACACATATATCCACATGTACATAACACTGCCACAACCTGACTTGCACAGCATGTTTCCCCTTTGCATACAGAAGTTGCTCACAAACCACTACAAGTTTACACTGGTTGACAACTAAATACAGATCCCACACTCATTACACCAAACAAAGAATACCTCAGCTATGTCAATGTCATAGGCCATGGCCATTTAAAGAAAGTCACACATAGGCACAGTCCGCGTAAATCATGGTGTACAAGCCTCTGGCAGCACCTATATCAAATTCCACCCAAGTGGTGCAATTACCATCTACATCTACCTGACATACCTGTAGTGTGGACATACACCTGTCTGCTGCCTTGTGTCACACACATACAAAATCAACCTGTCATGACAGACCATGGGGCAGAATCATGAGAAATGGGGCAGCACCTACTCCAGTGCCACCTCACATGCGCCCCTTAGCGCCCCCTAACATCACCATGTATTTTCCGAATACTAGAAATGGTCCACCATGGTGCACAACTATAAAGATCATGGACGCCATATTAGTATTTGGCGGGGGTATAGAGGACATACCTGACTCATGTGAAAAATAGGTGTGCCCCCTTCCAAAGCCTGAACTGTGCATGTGTTGAAAGTGTCTTGATAAATCATGTGTTGGAAGCTAGGGAATACTACTGCACCAAATTAGATCATCCTACAAATGTGTGATACACACCCTTGTACACTTGATGGCTAGTAGAACAATCTTCTGCCACAATGGGTAACTAAGTGTCGCTCTGCATGCGTAGTGCTACATGGTGAAATGGACTGCACAGTTTGGCTTTGTAGGGCTACCATGGTGCCTCTACATCTGACACCAATGTGGTGCAAGGAGGTGTTGGACCTGGCCCTTTTTGCAGGGTCATCCCACACTTTTTGCCTCCTCCCTCCTAATTTTTCTGACCAGTTTTTGTTGGCTTTAGAACTCTGGGCACTTTACCACTGCTAACCAGTGCTAAAGTGCATATGCTTTCTGTGTAAATTGTATTGGTGATTGGTTTATCCATGATTGCGATATTTGATTTACTAGTCCCTAGTAAAGTGAACTAGAGGTGCCTAGGGACTGTAAATCAAATGCTACTAGTGGGGCTGCAGCACTGGTTGTGCCACCCACATGCGTACCCCTGTAAACATGGCTCAGACCTTTTACTGCAGTGTCTGTGTGTGCAGTTTTAAACTGCCAATTCGACCTGTCAAGTGCATCCACTTGCCAGGCCTAAACCTTACCTTTTTCCACATGTAAGGCACCCCTAAGGGAGGCCCTTGTTAGCCCCATGAGTGGGGTGTAGTGTATGTTAAAGGTGATATATGTACTGATGTGTTTTACATGTCCTAACAGTGAAATACTGCTAAATTAAATTTTCACTGTTGCAAGGCCTTTCTCTCTCATGGGTTAACATGGGGCTGCATTTAAATATTACTAAAGTGCAAACTCCCTTTGGTAGAAGATAGAAATGTGGAGTTTGGGGTCTTGGAACTCACAATTTAAAAATACATCATTTGGTGAAGGTGGTTTTTAGATTGTTAGTTTGAAAATGGCACTTTTAGACAGTGGGCATTTTCTTGCTTACACCATTCTGTGACTCTGCCTGTTTGTGGGTTACCTGTCTGGATCAGACATTGGCATAAAAGGAGCTGGAGTGTAGCCTGCAAATCCTGATGAGCCATCTTGGCTGGAGCGGAAGGGAGGAGTGGTCACTTACACCTGAATGAGCTGTGCCTGCCCTCACACAATGCAGTCTCTAACCCCCTGGTGTGAGTCTGGGCAAGGATGGATCTTGTAAACAAGAGACTTCCCTTTAAAGTTTGCCAACTTCAAAGGCAGAAAGCGGTGTAAGTACTGAACCCAAAGCCCCTGAAAATCAGAATACTTATGCAACCAAGAGGAACCTCTATTGTGTAGTCATTTTTGCTATAATTTTAGACACGTTATTTTAGCAAACTAGGCCTTCCGCTGTGCACTTTAACCTAGATATGTTTTAATCATACTATTTTAGCAATAGCCACATTTGCGGTCTTGTTTTATTTTCTTAATCTAGCTGTTCTTCGAAAAAAAAAAAACTGCTTTATTAAAAAAGCAGTCACGGACATGGTGGTCTGCTGTCTCCAGCAGGCCACCATCCCTGGTGACTCGCTATGGGGTCGCAAAGACCCACCTCATGAATACTAATGAGGTGGGTTGCATTTTGCGACCCCATAGCGAGTCTATGCACTCATAGGGATGGTTGTCTGCTGGAGACAGCAGACCTCCATGTCTGTGACTGCTTTTTTAATAAAGCAGTTTTTTTTTCTTTTTGCAGCCCGTTTTCCTTAAAGGAAAACGAGTTGCAAAAAGAAAAAACTTCCGAAACCATTTGGACCACTGCCTGCTCTGAAAAAATATTATTTTCGGCATTCACAAAGGGGAAGGGATCCCATGGGGACCCCTTCCCTTTTGCGAATGTGTCACACTGGTGGTAACTGCGAGTTGGTTTGCGGTCACAAAGCAACTCAGCATGGCGATGTGGTCGCAAATAGGAAGGGAACACCCCTTCCTATTTGCGAGTCGCATCCTCAAATTGAGAGTCGGTACCGACTAGCAATTTGAGGATGAGCATTGCGTTCGGCCTTTTGCATGCTGCAAACTGCGTTTTTCGCTGTTTGGACATGCAAAAGACTTCCTACATCTGGCCCTTAGTCCCTCACAATACAAGTTATTCTCCTGCCCAAATCCAGTAGTCTCATTAGGATAATGAGAACCTACGGGACACCTCTACCAAGGAGAAGAGCTCGAGAGCTGGAGAAGGAGTACTGCCCCTTTGCCTGTGACTGTGATTTGCTGGGTTGGCCTGCAGTAGCTGCTTCTGCCTGAGAGAAGACAAAGACTGACTTTTGCGTGACTTCCCACTGGTGAAGAATTTCCAAGAGTTTGAACTGAACTTGCCTCCTTTTGTTAAAGTCTCAGGAACATCAAAAACCTCTCTCGGCCAGAACCTGGACTCTCTGTTGAGACTCCTGCCTTGCCATGTGGTGCCCTAACCTGTCTCTGGGCCCTTGAAAGGTGAAGCTGGTGGAAAAGGACTGAAATCCACACGAACACTACCGTGCAGGGAAATGTTTGACGCACCATCCACCACGCGACTAATAAACGACACGCAGCCTGCCTCACAGCTGAAATTGATACTCCATTCATCACGGCTGGGAGATCGATGCATCATAGCTGGAGAATCAATGCACAACACCTGCTTGTGGCTGCTAATAACGATGCAAACCCCACGCAGCACAGTTTCCTGACACCGTGCAAACAGATTTTGGACCCAAAATCGCTGGGGGTGAAAAATCAATACAAAGGCTGCCCGGACCTGAGGTGCCTGTCTGGGAATCGACGTATCACCCTCTTGTGGGAGAGAGAGAGAAAACAATGCACGCTGACCCGACCAGAGAAGGAACGACACACAGTCTCATTTGAGAGTGAGAAATCGAGGTATTGCTGGCCTTTTCCAATGCACACTCGCCTGTGCCACTTTATTTTTTACGCAAACCGGGTACTTTGTGTAACAACAGCATTCTCACAGTTTTCTAAGGATTAAGGGGGTCAATATGACCCTGGCGGTTGGCGGAACACTGGCGGTAACACCGCCAACAGGCTGGCGGTGTTCCGCCAGTGTATTATGACCGTGGCGCATTAGCCACAGCCATATTATCGGCCCCTCCACTATAACGCCAGGCTTCCGCCAGGCGATCATAATCCCCAACCGCCAGGCTGTCCATGGCAGTAAACACCGCCATGAAAGGCTGGCGTTAAGGGGGACTCGGGGTGCTCCTGGGAGCCCCTGCACTGGCACGGGCAGTGCAGGGGACCCCAGGCACCGCCCCATCACACATTTCACTGTCCGAATTTTGTGCAGTGAAATGCACAACGGGTGCTGCTGCACCCGATCCACATCAACATTGCCACCGGCTCTATTATGAGCCGGCTTCAATGTTAATGTGACTTTTCCGCTGGCCCAGCCGAAATGTCAAAATAGGCTGCCACCAATACCACCAGCACTGGCGGTATTGTGATGCCCATGGCTTCGGTGGTCTTTTTTCAAGACCGCTGTAGTCGTAATAAGGGGGTTGTAATGACCCCCTTATTCTTTTTAAAATTCATATCTTGACATGCGTAAGCTGGAGTTTTGTCATTTTGGTCTTGTTTGATTTAGATAAATATTACCTATTTTTCTAAATTGGTGTGGTGTCAATTTTGTAGTGGTTTCACTGTATTATTGTGTGTGTTGGTACAAATACTTTATATATTGCTTCTGGGGTTACGTCTTTTTGCTCGTGCCAGGCTACCAAAAGGGTGAGTGGGGGTTAACCAGGTGTGTTTCTTCTTTACCCTGACTACGGTGAGGGTCCCTGCTTGGACAGAGTGCAAACTGACTGCCAACCAGAGATCCCATTTATAACAGGAGGTGATAGGTTCCATCTAACAATAAGACACTGCCTCAAATATGGACTAAAAAAAACATTTTTGCAATGGTATACCCATCAGTTTGGAATCAATATGAAAATTCCCAGGTCCTTGAGCCACTACTCAAGATTGTCATTCCCATCAACACAGTCCAATGAAACCATTCACAAGACAAGGAACATATACTATATCACAAGCAAGTCTGAGTCACCACTCCACCTACAACTAAAAATTGCCATAGTATACTCCAAACCACTATCACGCTTTATCAACACATCTTCTCTCATTCCTTTGCAGCTGATCAAGGTTACGGCATACCGCCATGGGTAATGGCACCATTTGCCAATCCCACAATGGTGGAAGAGCGTGCATGCAACAAACGGCAGAGAAGAACATGCAATGTGGAGGAGAGGACATTTGGTCTTCTGAAGTCAAGGTTCAGGTGCCTAGACCTGACAGGAGGAAGCCAGGAGGAAGCCTCTTGTATGCTCCACCACTGGTATGCAAAATCATAATGGCATGAGCAAGCCTCCATAACATATGGGAAGAACAAATGTTCCCTGGGATGAAATGGTTGACTTCCCCATTGAGGAGGAGGATGATGCTGGAGCAGCTAATTTGGAGGGGTAACAACAGAACACTGCTGCAGGAGTTTGCAGGAGACTCCACATAGTAAAGAACTTTTATACATAGTGACTGGACTATCAACATCACATTGTAAATAGCACAAATAAAATATTTTGCACCTGATTCTCCTTGGTCTACTCATTCTCCATTATATTATATATACCATTAAAATATGACTCAAACCTCAGGGAGCAGGTAAGAAACACAATAGTTACACGTATGGTAGCAACATCGTTTGTGATGTAAGAGGATCTACTGCCTCCATTTTATAGATCAGTGACACGCAATTCACAGGCATGTGACTCCTGAAGGCCTAGATCCATTCACCACCACAGATATCGTGCCACCAAGTGGGCAAGGTGCTAATTCCTAGCCCTTTCCCCACATCAACACCACGCTTACCAGGATAAATTCAAGGGGGGAACACATAAGGTAGGGTCTGTGATCAAATTATGTTTAAATAATGTCAGAACTGAAAACTATCACATCTCAGGGTGATTGCAGCTTTGCCTGCACGGTGCATGTGTGACAAGGGTGGGACATCATGGATAAATATGGACCTTCAGTAATTTTACAGGGATTGCCAGACAAATTAAGCAGCTATGGGTGCAGAATCACTATCCAAACACATAACTCATTGTCAGGATCTAAGAATTAAATGGGACAATGCTCCACCAAATAATTGTCTGGGTGGAAAGTAGGCAGAGTTTGTTACACTCCATATGTACATAAGGTACACACTTTTCACACAAATCGGCTGTCTTGACATAGGCCTACAGCAACTCCAGAAAAACATGTGAAGACTGATGTACGGGTCTGTGTCCTATGAAGCAAAGGGTTTGCTACTACAAACTATGCTTGACATATGTCTGCATGTTTACCTAGTATGCTCTGTATAACAACATCACACAGCACATAGCAATACACACCACAGTGCAATGTAGCAACAGTAACAAATTATCCCATACATGTTTTGGGTTGCAACATGCTAAACATGTGTGTGATGTACAACTATGTCCATCAATGTTCAAAAATGTCAGAGACCCATCAGAAAAATGAATGAGAGTAGAACTAGCCACATATGTTGCATTTGGCTAATGAAAAAAACAGCACTGAGATGATTTCACACCCCAACATCACTCAGTCATGGTAAGAGTTACCTAGGTTGTGGCATGTTGGAAGAAATGCATAGCCATGTTTAACAGAGGATGTGGATGGACAGCTGAGAGATACCCCAGATACTTGCAAGTACAACATGGGAGGTCACTTGGAGACAACATAAGTGCTGTGCAGGTGTAATGTCATGTGTGGGTGACACTTATTACATCTTACAAATACTGTCAATGGGACGGTAACTATCATGTAGCCAGTAGTAGAAGATGTGTACATCTACAAATTACACAAGTCATATGTTGCATCCTGTCCATAAATGACCAGACAATGTTGCTGTAGAAGATGTGTACAATGTGCAAGCAGACTAAACAATGGGAGCAATACATACCTTACCAATAATAAGGGAAAACATGGAGAAGGAACACACATAGACCAATACTGATTGTGCAACACATCAATGTCTACACTTGAACATTTAACATAGCTACAGAGAGGGTGGCCAGGTCAGTACATAACCTAGTCATGTTTGCCACTACCATAACCTGGTATTTGCCCATCGCATGCCAACATGACAGGAGGCAGTAACAGACAACACCATCAGTACATTTGCATGTTCCCAAAATAGACGTCACAACAGATATACAACCCCTAAACAAGCTGCCCATGGAAATGACATAAGGACATCAAATGATAAGACATGTCCTACACTGCAAGTATCCAATCCTCTGTACATGAGAGGGGAAGGCTGACATCACATACCGTGGAGGAAAATGTGATATTCTGGTCAGTTTGATCACAATTGTGCATGTGTCAATCTACTAGGGGGTGTGCTTTGTGCTGCTGAGTAGCAATCATGAAGAGGCTAGATCCCCTCTCAAAACACTCTAATACCACTGGTCTGGCTACATAAACTTATGACATTGTCAGGGGCCTGATGCATGTGCACAGGCGGCTGAGTAAACTGGAGCTCCATAAATCTGCCCCTTCATATGCAACCACAGGTTTGTGTTGCCATACAAACTTCCCCAGTAGTGATGATAAATAAGTTGAGTCGATGAGCTTGGCTGGTACAGCACTACCTCCCCATGATGCTGCTACTGGGTGGCTGCGTCATACAAGGCTACCCTAATGAGAGGCCAGGAAGCTGGGGTGGGGCAAGTGCTCAAAAACCTGACAAGAGTGTTTGTCATAGGAAGAAATGACCACCAATTAAAGCACCGTTGAGCTGACCGCATAACAAGGGAGCAAGATCTGCTGGATCACCTGGGCATCGAGATTGGTGGAACAGTTCGTAACTGTCCCATTTCCATACAAATTCCATTATTTGCATGTGCATGACAGGTATAGATAGGGTTGAATGCTGCATGTCATGTCATGGTTATGGATCTGGATATGCTATATGGTCTATGCTGCCTGTATGAAGAGCCCCAGCGCCACTTTAGGACTGCTATTCCACTGTACAAGTAATGAAGCAGAGGCAGGGCAGATGTACAATTTTCCCTGCACAACCATTACAAAGTGTTGTGATGCATACATAGGGCAACTCGGATTTGAGCAGGACATGAGGCCTTTGCCATGCATCATGTATGGGACGGGGTCCCAAAACCTGCAAATGTATAAGCCTCTGGGAAACTGAGGAATACCTAAATTCCAGATCTCATGCACTTTGAACAGCTGCTAAGAGCAGGTGTTATGTGGGAGCATAATAATGTATGTGATGGGCCCCCATGTACTCAGCAGAAGTCATAGTAATCTGTTGTGTTGCAACTCCTGCTGAGTACATTTTCCTACACATAATTAATGTAGTTGGATCCTACCTGCATCACGCTGTGCCTTAATATTCTCATTAGTGGAAAACACATGGCTGGAGTGAGGGATGCACTGAGGTCCACTCGGACTGTAGTGATGCACTTGGTGCTGCACCACTGTCATTCAATCGGACCCTTTGTGTCACTGCCCAATGCCATGTAAGGGAGCTTGACTATGCAGGTCCAGAATACTAGCACTTTCCTCTTCCTGTACATTGTGTATCACATACACCCTAAATTATGTCTATTACCACACACACATGTGCTGATTTAGTTCCACAGGCCTGACACATCTTACTGACAGTATGGGGCTGGCCTGTATCTGCTCCATCACTGGCACATTACTCAGTAACCTGCATCAACAAATGCCTCCTTGGACCGCAGAGCAAGTGTGTCTATGTGGAGGGATATGTCTATGCCCATGTTCATATCCCTCTCTGGACAAATATTGGCTTGTTATAGTTATACTCCACCATGTAACTATGCAGCACATTGCCTGGAAGGCACATGCAAATAGTGTGGCTGTGCCATTACAACACCCATTGCATATTGTGAAAGCCCCTGCACCAACACAACGTAGATATCAGAGACTAGGATGGAGGTCAATACCACCCCAGGGGTGGTGTCAGGTTAGTGTCTCTGACGAAAATGCTTCCCTTCCTCATTGTCGCATTGCCTTTACTTATGTGTGGTGCAACTTGCAGAAAACATTGAAATGCCACCTTAGCTAAAATAGCTTGTACATGTGCAGGAAGGGACACCTCAAGGCAGGCACCCCTTCATCACGGTACAACAATGCCTGTGTTGGTACTGGGAGAACAAATCTGTGCAGGTGCAGGGGGAATTGCAGGGCTGTGCCGTATTCAAGTAAACATGGCACATCCCTGCGTATGTAAACTGGAGCAGTATAGTGCAACACATATTGCAGCCGTGCCACATGAGAAAGATCTGCCCCAAGGCTTGTGACCTGTGGAACACAACCCATAGAGGGTGAACCCACAACAACTCAGAGACAACCATATGCGCCATATGGGAATGGCCACAAAATAAAATACCTACAACACATGGAGCATATCTGTGAACGTCCTGTGTGCAGCTGTACAAGTAGCTGCAATCTCACCATCTGACAAGATAGTGGGCCAGATCAAATTTATAAACAATGGTGTGTGCTGCTGTGCCAAATTAGGCAGCATCACACACTATTGTTCTCAAAACGCAGGGATGTGCAATATTCATACGAATACTGAGCATCCCTGTGTACCCCCCTCGTGCATGTGGTAAATTAGCTGTCATGCTCGGTTATATGACGGAACACCGAATCTTAAACTACTACTAACCTTAACAACGAGGTCGGAACACCGACCTCGTCTTTACTACTAATGATTTTACCACGAATGCCTTAACAACGATATTTCGTTGTAAAGGCTTTCCTGATAAAATCATTAGCAATAGGCACCATTCACCCTACATCCCTCACCCCACCCCAAAACCTAAAACCCCCTGACCCCCCACCCACTCCCCAAAACCAAAAACGCCCCACCCCCCAACCCCACCCTAAAACCTAAAACCCCCTGCCCCCCCACCCACTCCCCAAAACCAAAAACGCCCCACCCCCCCAACCCCACCCTAAAACCTAAAACCCCCGACCCCCCACCCCCTCCCCAAAACCAAAAACACCCCACCCCCCAACCCCACCCCAAAACCTAAAACCCCCGACCCCCCACCCCCTCCCCAAAACCAAAAACGCCCCACCCCCCCAACCCCACCCCAAAACCTAAAACCCCCCACCCCCTCCCCAAAACCTAAAACCCCCCACTTACCTGAGTCGTCACCTTGTCATCTGCGTCGTCCTCCTCAGCCGACTCCCTTGTTTGTACCTTAACCATGCATGTTTGTTGTTCAGGACATGCGTGGTTAAGGCACAAAATAACAAAGTCGTGGTTAAAGAAAGCGTTGTTCCGCTTTCGTTAACCAGGACTTCGTTCTAAAAAATTCGGCATAAAGGATGTTTACCGTCATGCTCCAATGCAGCTACCCTTCCACCATAGTGCAAGGAAGCAGCATTGAGGGGGAGATTGTTTTTATGCAGGAAGGAACACCTTCCTGCACAACAACAAACTTAAAGGGCAACTTGCTCTCACTATGTGTGCTGCAGAATACAGCACACATATAAAGAGCACAAAATCTAGTTGAAATATAAGTATTACTCCTAGTTTTGTCATGCTAACACCGCCCATGGGCTGGCGTTAGATTTTGTTACACCTTCCAGTTTACAAAAAGTCGTAAATCTGAGGTAGTGTCAAAACGCAAACGGTGTTGCTGTGGCACACCCACAGCAACACCCATTGCACACATTACACGCAAAGTGCTGCATGTGAAGGAGCCATATATACAAGGTGGCTTAAAGGCACAAAAAGTACCTTGATTCCACCTTGTAAATATGGCACAGGGCATTGTGCCACCAGAGCCTCATCATAAGTGATGCCCCAAAATACCTGAGCTTGATCCATGTGTGATGCACAATGCTACACATAAGTATAACTACAACCTTGGGTCAGTAAAATGTCACTTAGCCTCCAGTGGCAAATAAATGATTTGCCATGTCAACAGTCAAAACAATCTAATTTTGATTTTACACTATCGCATTGCAGACGATGATGGCTTACCTCCTGCTGAGCTGCCTGTCCTGGATTTTACAGATGACATGGATGAGCAGCTGCCACCAATCAATGAACAGACTCTCCAGGATGTCCTAGGATCACTCCAGCACACCATCTCCAGATGCAGGAAGGACACACAGCGCTGCAGTATCTCCACATGAACCACCAGCCAGTATTCACACAGACCTGGACTTCGAGGACCAAGAGATCAGCTTTCAGAGGACAGAGGCAGGAGTCCAGCAGAAGCAGGTCAATCAGGTGCGGGTAGGGATGGAGACCATGGCAGGCAGCCTAGAGGGAGTGCGGAATTGCCTCAGTCCAAATAAGGACAACCCAGCTGCCATCAGAGGCACACAGTCTCTGCTACGTGGACTCCAGCAGTCTCTGGCTGACATAGGTGCTGTCATGAGGCAGAGACTACAACAATTGCCCTCCCAAACTGACAGCAGCATAACAGACAACAGGCTGGGAGCTATGCAGAACACCCTGGAGTCCATACAGTAGGAAGTGGCCTCCCTCAGGGAAAACATGGCTGCCTACCACCGTGATGTTGCTGCAGTGTTGAAAAATCAGCAGTTACTCCTTGTTATAGTGATGCCTTATGTGTTACCACAAATGGCAGCTACTGGGACTTTGGACTCCACATCTCTATCCCCTGAAATGTGTGTGGCCCCTTATACCTCTTCAACAGCACCAGCCATGGCACAGGAGGCACAGCACACATCAGAGGATGAAGAAGTGGAAGGAATAATATTCACAAGGAAAAGCACCCAGTAGCACCAGTCTGTGCCACATGGACAGTTTCTCCTTAGTTTTGGGGTTAAGATCTGCCAGTAATCTGACAGTAGGAAATGTGCCCTCTTCACCCAATTTCTGTTGACTCATCTGCTATGTACTGTCATTGTCTCTTTCATACCAACTGGCAATTTCTTAACTTCTCACTAATGCACACTACTCTTAACCATGTCTTATGACATGTCCCCCAACCCTCTATTCTGATTGTGCTACATATGGCTAACGTTCCCTCCAGGGGTCTGTGAATGGACATTATATAGAATTCACAAATACTCTTGCACCTGTAAATAAAGCACCTTGTACACATGTAGAATTTCTACGTTTTCTGTGATCCATCTACTCAGCTAAAGGATTGCGTTGTGTGCAACCATGTCGATGTGCACAGAATATAAATACATGAGTGCATAGCTGTCAGACACAAAGCCACACACTAGGATCCTAATCTGAAAAAGGTAAATGATGGTGTTGTTGGCTACAACCAACTTACTGAGTATTCTATACAAATATTGAACAAATATGGTTTGAAGTTGAGATATGGCATGCATGTCTCTGAACCAAGTCAATGGTAATTTACCCAGATGGGAGTACCAGTACAACTTATTTGTGTGGTACAGGAGAAGCAAACCTTATCAGTGATGGGCACCTGTCAGTGTTGCAGGATACAGTTCCAATTTTGCCTATTGTCAGATGTGCCTCACTTGCCAACAATTAAACTAAAGGACCCCAGCAATGACAGGTGAAGTACCATACTTACCTGTCCAAGATAAAGTATACATACACATTGTGTATGGTTGGAACACTGGATGGCAAATGTATGGACTAGTTGACATTATGTAGCAGCCAATCAGATAGCTCCTTGGTCACAGGGGATTCACATGCTAATCATTGGAAATGAAGACAGTAAGCATACCCTAGGCCATTTCTCCAACTTGGCCAGTGCACTCATGAGAACCCCCAGACACACAGTCAACCTACATAAAATTAGTCTAAGAGAATCAGGATTTATTGTAACACAACCATATGTCTACTACTAACCTAAAAACTATGCTATGCTAAACTAACGTATACTAACTTAACTAACTAACACTACACCTATCTAAACTATTCTACACGTATCTTACACATGTAACACCACAATCCTTTGACCTGCAGAGACCCCCTACACCTCTGATCTCTTTCCACCAATGTCCTTTTTTGGCTGCGGCTTCTGTGGCGGTTCCCCATGTGCAAAAGCACGCCATTCACCCAGTCACCTTTTCCTTGCTGAACCTCCTTCCCGTTCGATGGTATCCTGCTTCCACCTCCATAATGTGCCAGTAGCTTTCTGCTCTCTTGTGGAATGTGTGCCTTTGGTCTGGTGTCATACTGGCAGCTGAAAAATGAGGAGAATCAAGCATCAGATTCAGCATTGGGTGGAGGTTGAACATCCATATTATGTATACTGCAACTGCAGATAACAAATATAGTCCACCACACATTCCTCAACAATGACTTACTCCTCATCTATGACTATTTCCTACCAGCTATTTATGGTATCATGTACATGTCACTAGGATGACGGCTATCCATTGTTAACTATCAGGGCCCACAGGTGAGTGGACTAAATTGTCCATGATCAACATTTGTTCATCAAACTTGTGAGGATCACGTGCCCCAACAAGTGTGGATTTCCTGTGTCCCTCTGCATAAGGGGGACTCTGCATGCAATCCACCACCTCAACACCCCTGGGGAAACATCATGGTTTGACCAGCCATCATGGATGCAAGGTGGGTGCCATATGATGGGGGGGTCTGGAAACTTACCACCGGCTATTCTAAGGTGTGGTAAATCATCATTCATGTGTCCTGACGTAAGACCTGGGGTAAGCATACGTTACAAGGGGACACACCATTGCCCATGATGTGCCAACATGTACAACTATTGCAATGTCCACAGAAAGTTTGGCCAAAGCCTGACCTGCACAATATAGTTTTCTACACATTACATAACAAAAGCCCCCTACCCTGTGCTAGGTTGTGCGACATGTGTAAAA
The DNA here is from genome assembly GCF_031143425.1 of Pleurodeles waltl. Classification (NCBI taxonomy): domain Eukaryota; kingdom Metazoa; phylum Chordata; class Amphibia; order Caudata; family Salamandridae; genus Pleurodeles; species Pleurodeles waltl. The sequence goes on along the minus strand of NC_090448.1, from coordinate 1,026,583,192 downwards.
CAACACTGTGGCTGTATAGGTGCCCTTAGGCACACAGTGTCCTGATATAATTAACATCATTTGCACACGCATATCAGACATCATCAAAGTACCAGGTACGCACACAGAATTTACATCATATGCATATGTGATGTGACCTACATCACTTCCAAATATCATTGTGGCAGGACCATGTTGTAAAAACTCCTGAGCTCTGGCTTGTGAAAAATGATAGACTTTTCCCACAACCATCTGGAGCTGAGTTGTCTCTTAATTGTGTACTCTACTGACTGTTGGCCAGAGCAATATGGGTCCTTGCAGTACTACAGCCTCAATATATATCAGAAGGGTAGTAAGGGACCAGTGGTGCATGTGTCTTCTACATGAGCCGCTAGAGACCTCTAAACATATAACCAATATCTGTACCGTCTTGTGAGTAAGTGTAAGCTATGTGTGGTACACAGTGCTGTCATTAGTGCTGTGACACAGCATTTGTCAACAGGCTTGTTATGTAGTGACACAGCATTTGTCAACAGGCTTGCTATGTACATAAACAGCTGCCCTGACACCTATCATGATAAACATCAATGAATATGTGGTCAGCCATTCCAATTCCTAATCCACACAATTCCATGCAAGCACACATTGCCCCTTGTGCCACAAGCAAGCCATTCTCATTGCATAGCATTCCAACAGACATGATGTCACCATCCATACTCCAGTGATATCATATAATTTGTCAGGCAAAACCATTACTGATAGCATTCCACACATCAGACTGACTCACACCAAACCCTCGATTCGCACACATGACACACTAGATGACACTTACTGCCTACATTGGGGTCTTCAAATTGGGCTACCTCACCTACGGTGTAGGGCAGAGGTCCACCTGCAAGACATGAATGGAAAACATTGCTTAGTGAAATTTGTACATATTAGTTAACAGACGGCATTTTTCACTATCAACTTGTTAGGCTGAGTGACCAAGTCATCCTAGTGGCGGATCAGAGCAACTGACAAACATCTATGATCAGTCAATCACACATAGTCTCAGATAATGTAGAACCTTACCCCTACAAACCTTCACTTTCCCAGACATTCCAGTGGTAATTTTCACTGCACCATTTGTACATGGCATTATCGTGCAGGTGTTTGTTAGCTCTACCCCTCCATGACCATAAGGGACTGCACGACATTCTATACTGTATCTGAGGGGCATGCGATGGTTGTTGTAGTGGCTATCCCATTGTGACACCAATAGCATTTGAGTCTGCCCCAGATGTTATAGACATCAACCTCATTGTCACTGCAAACTGCCCAGGGGTTGTATGGGTATTCCAAAGTGTTGAGGAATTCTTTGATACATCGTTGTGTGAAGTAAGTAATATGTGTGTGCCACCACAAGGCACACACATGAGCAATAATGCAATGGGAGTTTACTCATGCGAAAATAGTTGTACCTATGTTGACGTTGTGTATATGTTGGAGTACATAACTGTGAGAAAACAGGGCTGATTGCAGAGGCCCCCTAACTTTTTGCTCCCATTATCCACTTTTTGCTGGTGTTTTCCTGACTCTGATGGTGCCCTGGGTACAGCTAACCAGTAATCACACAAAGAAGTACGGGGTTCTCTAATAAACAAAGAATAAACGTCAGGGGTACAATTTGTTCCCTTGGTTACTTGTGATCTATTATTGGAAGTATGAGGTCAGTGAGAAGTCAGTGAGCTGCTGTGGAGTATTGAGGGGAAGCGGGGGAATTTCCTTTATGGACTAGGTGGTCTCACACACTATATAATGTCATGCTTCATCATTTGACCACCTAGCCCCACCCAGGTAGGACAATGCCACCTGGGTGGACTCAACCTCGCTATTAAAAGAACAGGAGGGAGTGCGTAAATAAATCCTTTGTCTGGAAAGATCGGGATCCAGCTAATCTAGGGAAAATAAAAACACCTAAACAGCCACCTGTATGAAGTTACAATTTAATAATGGTGTCTGTTTGGTGTGGTTAAAAACAAAGAGTGGGACACCTCCGTGAGAACAAGGACTCACAGGGTCACTTATCTAAAGAACTGTAGCCAACATGTTTCTGCCCTTAGTAGAGTAGTGAGCCAAGGAAGGTCTCGGGCATTCATCAGGGCCTCGGATCCCTAAGACTCACATAAAGAGTTAAAAAGAAACTCTTCTCAATTAGTGAAAAGTGTAAGGTGTAAAGTCAAAGGCCTACCTTACCCAAGGAATTACCTTGAGGCGACCCTATCCCTAGAGGCTAATGGCCTCTGGTATACAGGAGGGGGAGTGTCCCCTTATTGTCAAACATGCATCAAAGGTGGCGCTCACTGTGCGCCTATGCCATCCTCTCCTTGGACCGCAAACATCTCTGGGAGGTCATTGCCCAGGATACAATCTAGGGGGAGGTCAGCACTGACTACCACCCTAAACCAGTCAAGCATACCCTCCCTCTCTAGGGGCACTATGCCTACAGGTTTGGAGGTGACCTCCCCTGTGGCTGTCCTGACTTTCCTGGTCCATCCTGGGACATACATGTCTGGGGTCACTAACCGGTCACTCACTATAGTGTGACTGGCACAGGTGTCTCTCAGGCCAGTGGCAGGGATCCCATTCACCTGAATGGGGTGGAAGTGCCTACTCCCACCCTCAGGGATCACCAGCTTACCATCTGGTCCTGTCTCCCAGCTCAATGCTAGGAGGACTTCATCATCTGAGGAGTCCTCCTCCATGGCAACCCTGGACAGCCCAGTGCTAACCACCTTCTTTGGACAGGCTGCATCTCCTTTGAAGTGACCTGTCTGCTGACAGTCAAAGCAAGCCTTACTGTCCAAGAGCTTTTTTAACCTTGGGTCTCCCTGTCTCTGCTTGTCAGAGTAAGAGTGGGATTTACTCTCCTCCTTCTTAGGGTTCTGGGGTACAGAGGGAGTCTCTGTGGTGGGCTTACCACCTCCTTCCTTAGGTTTTTGGGGACCTGACCCCTAAGGTGTTCCCTATGTGCCCCTAGGGCTGGGTGCCATGTAACTATAAGCAGGGACCTTTTAAAATAGTTTTAAAAGCCCTGGTGAGGTAAAAACAGCCAAATTCATTTTTCCCTCTTTGTAGTGAATGGCCTTCATAGGCTAGAATGGGGAGGCTTTATTTTAATTTTAAAAGTCCCCTTAAATGACAGATAAAAGAGTTGGGTATCAAATTAATTGTTATAACACATCCCACAACTTCCAGTTGTTGGATTTAAAATAACATGTTCAGGTAAAGAGTTTTAAACTTTGCCTGAAAAGTTGCCAATTTCAGCCCTGCATTGTTTTTGCTGCTGTGCCCTGATTGGCCAGCCTCTGGCAGCCTGGCCAGGCTACCTTGATGAGGTGTGAAGTGGCCTGGCTTCACACAAAGAGATGTGCCTGTGGGAGGGAATCTCCCCTCAGCAGATGGTGAGGCAGGAAGGGGGAGGGCTGCCAAACTGGTCTTCAAAGGCAGAGAAGGACAGATTGGAGAATCAGGACCCCCCTCCTTTTCGCCCAGGAGCAAGGATAAAACTGGCAGGCCTGCACCCACACCTCAGATCCCCATCAGATTCCAACAAGGAAGAACCAAAAGAGAAGAAGGACTGCCCTGCTGGACCCCTGGCCTGCACCTGGAACATGCACTCAGAAGGACTGCACCAGCTGCACACTTGGGCTTCACCACAAGAAGGACTTTGCCTGGCTTCAAATGGTTCAAGGAGGGACTCCCTGTTTGCGACAGGTGAAAAATTGCTAACCAGAGTCCCCTGCACCAACTCCTGAAGAAATCAACCAGCTGACCACTGCCCATTGGCCAAAAAGGAGTTTGCACCGGGTGCATTCTGGGAGTTGAAGTCCACACCCCCAAGGATTATCTCAGAGCTTCTGGACCCTTGGGGTGAGCTGTGGACCCCAAAAGAACCTTAAAAGATCATCTGGGAGAAGATCCAGAAGTTTGGAGAACTTTTGAAAAAAAGCTCCATAGAGGGACCAACCCGCCGCGGCAACTCTAGCCGGCTTGCCTCAACTGCGACCCGGCCTGATTTGCAGGTTCGTCCCGCTGAGGAAAATCTCCAAAAAAGAAACTAAGTCCTAACGTACAAAGTTGACCGCGACCTCCCAGCCAGCGGATCCGAGGAGGGATCCAAGGACGTCGGATCAAGATCCATGTTTACCCAGGTCGAAGGATTTTCACCTTGAAAAAATGAGTAAGTCCGAAGGTCAAAATCCTCACCGAGGATTCCCTCGACGCGTATCCTGAGAAGGGTTCCAGGAGGTCGGATTGGACTGGCAGGTTCGTCCCGCTGAAGAAAATCTTCAAAAAAACGACTAAGTGCAAAGGTAAACTTTTGACCGAGGCCTCCCGCTGTCTGTAGCCGAGCCGGGCTCCATCGTGGTTGGCCTTAAACTTTGACTATGCCCCGGTCGAGGTGCAACCAGATGACCCGATTGGTGCTTTTTGTTTCTAGGCGCTAAAAAAACAATAATTCTTTTAAAATTCATATCTCTGGTTCCCCTTATCCAATTTTATTTGTTTTTTTGTGTCATTTTAAAGATAAAAATATAAGCTATTTTGATAAATTGGTTTTGGAGTTTTAAACTGTTTCCTGTGTTTTATTTAATTACTGTTTTGTGACATTTCAATGCTTTACACTCTAAGTTAAGCCTTGTCGCTCGTTGCCAAGCTACCAAGGGTTGAGCTGGGTTTAATTTACTGAGACCTAACTGGACCTAAGTGGACGTTGGTGGCCTATTGCTAATTGTAGGTACCTACCTGGCCTTACCAATAACCCATTTTCCACCAATAAAACAACTAAAGCGTCAGTACATGTGTGGCTTGGGTAGGGATGACTAGTCTTGATTCAGGGCCTATGTGTCCCCATGCAACCCTTTAGCATGCATTGAGTGTATCCTAAGTGCCTCCTTCTTCTGCCATTTGTGGAATTCCAAATATCCCCCTGCATTTTTGGTGGTTCTTGGTAGTCTGTGCTGTCCTGTGATACCAATGTCCAGCTCCTCCGGGATGATCGCTGCAACCATCTCCTCCAGCTCATCCAGGTCCTCCTGTGGTGTGGGACTTCCACCTCCAGTCTGCAGTGCTTCCATTTTGGTTCTTGGTGAGTTTCTCCTTAGTTCTGTGCTTGCAATCGGGCCAGCTCTTCTTGCACTCTGTGACAGTCCTCTGTACCTTTGTGACACTGTTGACTTTGTCTACTATTTGCTACCATATTGCGTCTCTCCTATCAACTGACAATTTGGAGGTGACAAGGAGCTGGTGTTGGTGCTCCTTCACCTCTCTGACCAGGATGTCATGCTCCTTCTTGCTAAAGCGACATTTGCGCTTTCTCTTCTACCTTGACTTTTCTGGACCCTCCTGGGTGGTACTTGGGTGATTGGGGTCTCCCTGGGGTCTCTCCTGGCCTGAAAATGCCATCTTCCCTTGAAATTGCAATTTTTCCTGCTGGTTCATTTTGTTTTGATGCTAATGTGGTAAAAAATGGCGCTAACCCTTTTGCGACATATTTACGTGCTGCAAAAAAATCTAGCCCCACTTTTGCTGCATTAGTGTAATTTTTCCTTATGGCATCTTGCAATGGTTAACATAATTTTTTTGGCACTAATCACTCCTTGGTGCTATTGTTTGTAATTTCTTAAGTATGGCGCACGGATGGCGCTAAGGAATGATGCAAGCTTGAGTTTTAAAAAATCACGCACAACAGTGCTAGTGCAGTTGTGCATCATTTTTCATTAATATGGACCTCGTGTTTATTAGTAGGGGTTGATAGATACCCACCACCTGTAATAAGGCCACAGTCACCATATAAGGTACAGTCAAGGTTTCAACAAATTAATCCCTTTGTCAACCCTTGGTAGCTAGTAACGAGCAGGCCAACTTAACTTAGGGGACAGGTGTGTAAAGCATTTAAACACACCAGTAAATTAAATAAGTAAGACACAACACACAATAAAAATCCTACTCCAATTTATAAAAATAGGAAGTATTTTTATGAGTAAAAGGACACCAAAACCACAAAACTCCAACGTAGGGAACCAGAGATTTGAATTTTTTAAAGAATAAAATTAAAAGTAATCCTCAGAAGCAATTAGCGCCTTCAGGGTTAAAAAAGGTCACGCTGGACCGGGACGAAGTCAAGCATTCCAGCCACCCATGATGTAACACTTTTACACTTACTTCCAGAAGTGTTTCTTGATGCAGAACAGTCCATAGCACTAGCTAAGAGTTCAGAACCTCTGGGTTGCCTCTTGGGGTCTCGGACTACAACTCCCACTATGCACTTGGTCAATCCAATTAAAATCCAGGTAAAGCTTGTCAGCTAGAGTTGTTCTTGTTGTTGATGTTGCAGGTTGTAGCTGATCAGGGAGTCCACCCCTTATCCTCTAAGGCAGCCAAAGTCATTTTGTTGTGAATCCTTGTTAGTGCAGCAGATGCAGTCCGAGTGCAGTTCTCTCTCTTGTGCAGTCCAAGGGTCCATCAGCTCAGTCTTTCTTCTCCAGTTGTTTCTTTTGGGTCTTTGCTGGTCCACAACACCAATCCAAGATTCCAGAATATCTGAGTTGCTCCTTGGGACATTGGGGCTACAATTTCCACAATGCACCGGGCCAAATCCTTATCGGTCCACAGAACCCTGTCAGCTGGGCTCTTCTGGCAGGAGTGGGTGGAGGTGACTCTTGGTAGCTTCGTTATACATGACACTTATAGGGACTCCACTCCTAAATACTTTAGAAGCTAGGCAAAGTCCTCTTTTGTGAAGCAGCTCAGAGCGAGCAACAGCTGCAGTTCTTGTGAGTGCAATCCTTTGTGGTGAAGATCAGGGGTTCAGCAGGGCAGTTCTTCTTCTTCTTCTTGTTACAGGCAGGGACCTAGGTTGCTGGACAGCACTCCCATACTTATCCAGTGTTCATAGGTGACAGGCACTGACTAATGGGGTGCAGGGTGACACCCAGAAGTATGACAATTTCCTCCAAAGTGTGGCATATTCTTGTCCTGAAAAGCACTAGTCCTTCAAAATCCAAAATAGAGAAACTCTCTCCTTTAGGTTAGGAATTGGCTCAGCTATCCCATTGCGGTGGCTATGTTTTTCGAATACCCCACTTCTAGCCCCTCTGCTAATGCAATTACTGGGGCTCCTATCTGGCTGGGGTTGCAGAAAGTGGGGGTGAGCCTGTGTCCTTTCCCATCAGTCACTCTTCAAAGACCATTTTGTCTACCCGGTCACCTTTCTCCCTTTTGCTCTGCAGCTTGCAGATCCCCACGCACCAGATGTCCTTTGTCTCAGTGCTGGCCACTTTATAACTCATTAAGACAGCTTGGCTCAGCCTGTCAGCAGCTGGCCAATTAGAGAAGGGCTGCTGGAAGGCTGGATTTTGACTCATCAATTCAGCAAGTTCTATAACTAATATTCTGTGATAGTTAAAATAGATCTAACAGTGAGAAGATGTTGGATTTATTTTTTCATTTTCACTCTTGAATGATATTTTATCTCTCAATAGTTATACTTTAGTAAAGTATTCCCATGTTAGTCTGGTAGAGCTAATGAACTACAATGGGGACAAACATAATTGGCAGTTTTTCCCTATAATGTCCCTGCTTGAAGTTAAAGGCACCCTATCCCTGGGGTACCCCTGGGAGACCTTAGGACTGATTTATATTAAAAATAAGGTAGTAAAAGACTTTGGAAGTACCTTTAATTTCAAAGTTGAATTTGTTCATATAATTTGCTTTTAAAAGCAACCTGCAAAGGAGGGCTGGCTTTAAAATGACACCAGGAAGTGCACACTTAAGTGCATTAAATCTGAGCCTCTAAACCTACATGACCTACCATATACTAGGGAGTTACAGGTACGTTGTCATGCTAATTGTAATTGCACCTAATTACCATATACATTAAAACAGAGCACAGGAACCTGGGTCTGGTTAGCAAAGACCATGGCACAATCAGAGTCATAATACTGGCATCTAGTAGTACAAAATGTGGGCAAAAAGTAGATGGACACTACAAAAGGTCCTGGTTTCTCATACTAGGTTAGAAGGGAGACACTCTTTACTGCTCCCCCTTCTCACACAATTACTGGATAGTACTCTGTGAGAGCCAGAGCGTGGTTGCTTTTTATAGTTGTGCACTGCCAGAGTTGGCCGCCAAACTGACGGATGGATTTCTGGGACATGTATTCCTTTAATCTAAATACCCAGGGCTTGTTCTGCATCAAAGGGAAATACACTGATGCACTTCTAGCCCAAGATCCAGTCCTGTGCAAAAGGGCATGTCCACCAGCACACAATAATAGGGATCCATAAGCACAGTGACACACAGTGTTTATGACAATTAAGTATTGCCATTCAAACAAGCCAAAAGGCACCTCATATCAGACATCCCTATAAGGATATGTTGTTTGAGTGGCATCCTGTCCACATTATGGCCCTCATTACGACCCTGGTGGACGGTGGTATTATGGAGAAAAGTACTGCCAACAGGCTGGCGGTACTATTCCCCACAATATGACATTGGTGGTTTGGCTCAAGCCAAACCGCCAATGTACCACTCCGTCCACCACGGCGGTAACAGTCGCCAGGCTGGAGACTTCAGTATCTAGCCTGGCGGCCGTCACTATCCCACCCAAGGGATTATGACTCCACCTACCACCATGGTTTTCGTGGCCTCCTTACAACCACGAAAACCATGGCAGTAGGCACCATCAGTGACAAGGAATTCCTTCCCTATCACTGATAGGGGTCTTTCCCTCCCACCTCCCCCTCCCCAGATTTCCCCCTACTCCCTCCCTCTCCAGACCCACCCCCCAACATATAGGCACCTTCACGTACCATCACACACACTCATACACACATGCACCCACTCATGCATACATACATCCACACACACACATCCAAACATGCTGGCATACATACAAGCACGCACGCATTCACACAACACACAATACATGCACTCACATGTCCACACATGCACACACATACCACACACAACAGCATTCATGCACACACAAACATACACACACACACACCCAAACACACACACAACACCACTACCCCCATCCCCTGTCGGAGCACCCAACTTACCTGATTTCAGGGAGTCCTCCGGCAGGAGACGGGATGGAGCACTGCTGCCAGCAGCAGCGTCCGCCAGCAGAACACTGCCAGGCCGTATCATGGGTCACGATACAGTTTGCGGTGGTATACTGGCGTGGTGGTGCTGCTGGCAGCAGCGCCACCTTACCGTCATCCGCCGCCATGACCACAGCTGGACTTCCGCCATACTTATGGCGGAGTTCTGGCTACTGTCATAATATGGCGGATAGCTGGTAGCCGCGGCAATGGTCTTTTGGCAGCCGTCGCCGTGGCGGTAGGCGGTTTTTACTGTCACTGTCATAATGAGGGCCTATATGTGTTGATAAGGTTCAATCAATCAATCACGTATTTTAGAGCACACTTCTCACCCTTAGGGTCTCAAGGTGCTGAGTGGTGTGTCCTCAGAGATCATTTGAACAGCCAGGTCTTGAGGTCCTTCCTGAACTGAGGCAGTGATGGCGACTGTCTGAGGTGAGGTGGTAAGGTGTTCCAATGTTTTGCTGCCAGGTATGAGAAAGAAAGATCTTCCTCCAGCCCAGGACTTTTTTATGCGGGGTACATTGGTGAGCGACTGCTGGGACGAGTGGAGAGGTCTGGCAGGGGAGTACCAGGTGATGTGGTGGTTGACATAGCTAGGTCCACTGTCTTGGAGGGCTCTGTAGGCATGTATGAGGTCAGTAGGGGTGGGGGGCTTGCCAAGCATTGAGGACCACCATGAGTCATCCATGCTGATGAGGATGGTCGTAGGATGAGGATCTTAGTTCTATCGGAGTTGAGAAGTGTGGAAACATGTTAGATGGATGAGGTGGTGAGGAACTTCAAGAATTCATCTTTGAAATCCTTGTTCTGAGTAGGAGGCTTCGTAGATAAGGTGGAAGTTGGAGGGTCAGACTGAGGATAGCGAGAACTGGCATGAAAGGTGGTCCTGTGTTGATGAGCATGACTTAGAGATTGGGTTTCATAACCTAAGAGAATGTGGTGGTTAGTGGGATCATCTAAGGTAAGTGCTTTGCATTGTGAGAATGTGCTGCGGGAGCTCTTGCAGTTTTGATCTGGAAGTCATTTCAGGGATGGATTGAGATTGTGGATGGGCCCTGTACATGATGAAATCTAACCGTGTTGCCTCTTAATGAGGTTGAAGGAGAGCATCTCTGATTCAAGACTCTTCTCAGCCCTAAAAGATTCAGGCATGAGACACCCTTGTCTGTAAAATGGGCTCATATACAAACACTACTGACATACAGAACGATACACAACAAATGCTATGCTTTGGCAAACAATAATTTGTACAGTTTAATTTGAGTTGCAAGCCACTTTTTGTTTACATTGGCATTTGTAAGAAAGCATGTCAGTAGTGGTGCATTCCACCCATTTTTGAGCAAGTAAAATCTTCAGTCTTGCAGTCTCAATTGCAATTTGATTTACATTCCTTAACAAATGAATGACTGTACCTCAAAACTGACTATGAGTCTGAAACATATTTTGCCATAATGATATTTGATGCCAAATTTCTATATGATAAAATGCTTGGTCTTCCTGCTATGATGCCAAATCCTGATATATTAATTTTCTTGCTTCCCGTGATTCGATGACCTAAATGGTAACTTATGTTTCCTAAATTCCAACAGCCTGATGGCTCTGCTAACTAATATCACTGGACCATTAGTTATTGATATTAATACTCTTCTCCTTTTTTTAATTAGATGGGGTACATGATTAGACTATGGGGGTCATTAAGAACCCGGCTGTCGGTGGAAATGTTGCAGTAGTACCGCCAACAGGCTGACAGGACATACCGCCACATTATGACATTGGCGGGTTGGCTGAAGCAAACCCACCAATGTACCACACCGACCGCCATATCGGTAGCAGCCGCCGGGCTGGAGATATCAACCTCCAACCCAGCGGCCAGCTACTGTCCTGCCGGAGGCATTATGACCCTGCTACTGCCATGGTTTTCGTGGCGTTCATAACTACGAATACGAATACGATGGTGGTAGGTCCTACCAGTGACAGGGAATTTCTTCCCTGTCACTGGTAGGAGGCCCACCCCCCCTAACACTCCCAGACAACCCCCATCCCCCTCCATCAACGCTCCCCCTCTTCCAATCCTCCCCCATACACGCACACTCTCAGGCACACACCACACATTCACACACTCACTCACACAGGCATACACACATTCATACACACATGCATCCATTCATTCACACACACATCCATACACACATCCAAACGTACACACAGACATGCATTCACATTTGCATTCATACATGCGTTCTCACACATGCACACACAAGCAACACTACACATTACACACTTATTTGCATGCACGGACACACTCACACATTCATGCACACACACCCCTACACACACACAACACCCCCAACCCCCTCCCCTGTTGGAAACCCAACTTACCTGAATCCAGGGGGTCTTTGGCAGGGGACGTATTATAATGGATAGATGTTAGCCGTGGCGAAGGTCTTTTGGCGGCCGTCGCCGCGGCGCTAGGTGGTACTTACCACCAAAGATGAAATGTGGGCCTATGTATTTCCCAGAGTTTCAGTGTCAGAGATCATGGTTGTACACCCAGGAATGTCTTCATGAGAGTGGTAAGATTGTGAAGAAGGGGTTAAGCTTTAATTTGAAATGAAATGCAGTACACGTACACCTTGTTTTTGAAGAGTTTTTGAAGCTGGCAGGAAAGCTTGTAACAATGCTGCTGAAATGAAGCATATACATTCTGATATATTAACCATTGAAGAATTACTTTTTGTACATAGGGATAGCTTTTATGAACCAACACATGGGTGCCAAACTTTCAAGCTATCATTGTAACAGATCCAACCAAAAAAATAATGGGATGCATGATTGAATAAATCTCAGCTATGGGCAAACTCCTGGGGTTTCTCACCAGAACCTCTTTATTGCACCCTCTATGCCACTCTAGGGAATGTCCCACCATATCCAAAACACTTTGGTTCCCAGCCAAAGTTGTCACACTAGTTGCCCTACAATAAGAACAAAAGCATCTCCAGACTAGTTTTGCCAACTTAAGCCTCATCATTGAGGTACAGTTTGAGTCCTGTGGCACAGTTTTCATGGTATCCTCTTCTGGTCAGTAGTAGTAATAGTGTTGAGAATAGTAAAGTCAATGATTCCTTTTATTGCTTACATTGATTTGTTAATTTGTTACAGTCAATTTTGTGGAGTAGATTTGTAAGGGGGTCTCTATTATTCTCCTAGATACGGTGACATGACGTTGTGCTTCAAAGAGCTTAATTTGCTTTCACTCATAACAATTTCTCATAATTTTTACATTTTATACCACTTTTTTTTGCCAAATCAAGGCAACATATTACCATTAACGTGAGAGATAGAACCTCCAGTTATTTGTTGGAAAATAATGTAAAATGATATACCAAACTCTTAGTCAATGCTTTGGCAAAATATTAAAAAAGGACAACCCTAAAGATATTTTAAGTGGTTAGCTACACCAAATATCCTATGTGATTGGAAATCATAATTTAAAATCATCATTGTCATTGGAAAATAAAGCCAGTCAACATTTACAAAGACAATCAGAGATTCTTTATTTTGATGTGCACCAACCTCACATACCAAAGTTTGAGCCTAATTTAGATGTTGGTGATTGCACCGCCAAACTGAATCAGACACGGGCCAAAAAAAACATTATGTCAATGGTCTTCTGTTAGGCCTGACAGCCTTAGGGTGGTCACCCCTAACTTTTTGCCTGCCTCCCTCCACTTTTTGGACACTGTTTTTGCTGACTTTTAGACTCTGCTCACTTCATCACTTCTAACCAGTGCTAAAGTGCATATGCTCTCTCCCTTTAAACATGGTAACCTTGGATCATACCTGATTGGACTATTTAATTTACTTATAAGTCCCTAGTAATGTGCACTATATGTGCCTAGGGCCTGTAGATTAAATGCTACTAGTGAGCCTGCAGCACTGGTTGTGCCACCCACGTAAGTAGCCCCTTTACCTTGTCTCAGGCCTGCCATTGCATGGCCTGTGGGTGCAGTTTCACTGTCACCTCGACTTGGCATTTAAAAGTACTTGCCAAGCCTAAACCTCCCCTTTCTCCACATATGTCACCTCTAATGTGTGCCCTAGGAAACCCCTAGAGCAGGGTGCTGTGTGTGTGAAAGGCAGGACATGTATCTGTGTAGTTTACATGTCCTGGTAAACTCCTAAATTTGTTTTTGCACTACTGTGAGGCCTTCTCCCTTCATAGGCTAACATTGGGGCTGCCCTCATACAGTATTGGAGTGGTAGCTGCTGATCTGAAAGGAGTAGGAAGGTCATATTTAGGATGGCCAGAATGGTAATACCAAATCCTGCTGACTGGTGAAGTTGGATTTAATATTACTATTCTAGAAATGCCACTTTTAGAAAGTGAGCATTTCTTTGCACTTAAATCATTCTGGGGGTGATTTTAACCTTGGCGGACGGCGGAGGCCGTCCGCCAAGGTACCGCCGCCAAATGACCGCACCGCGGTCAAAAGACCGCGGCGGCCATTCAAACATTTCCTCTGGGCCGGCGGGCACTCTCCAAAAGAGCACCCACCGGCCCAGAGGAAATGCCCCTGCAACGAGGACGCCGGCTCAGAATTGAGCCGGCGTAGTTGCAGGGGTGCGACGGGTGCAGTTGCACCCGTCGCGTATTTCAGTGTCTGCAAAGCAGACACTGAAATACTTTTTGGGGCCCTCTTACGGGGGCCCCTGCAGTGCCCATGCCATTGGCATGGGCACTGCAGGGGCCCCCAGGGGCCCCACGGCACCCCCTACCGCCATCCTGTTCATGGCGGGTTTCCCGCCATGAACAGGATGGCGGTAGGGGGTGTCTGAATCCTCATGGCAGCGGAGCGCGCTCCGCCGCCATGGAGGATTCACTGGGGCAGCGGTAAACCGGCGGGAGACCGCCGGTTTACCCTTTCTGACCACGGCTGAACCGCTGCGGTCAGAATGCCCTCCTGAGCACCGCCAGCCTGTTGGCGGTGCTCCCGTGGTCGGTGACCCTGGCGGTCACCGGCCGCCAGGGTCAGAATGACCCCCTCTGTGCCTTACAATCCACGTCTGGCTGGGCTTAGCTGACAGCTCCTTGTGCATTCACTCAGACACACCTCAAACACAGGGTACTCAGCCTCACTTGCATACATCTGCATTTTGAATGGGTCTTCCTGGGCTGGGAGGGTGGAGGGCCTGCTCTCACACAAAGGACTGCCACACCCCCTACTGGGACCCTGGCAGACAGGATTGAACTGAAAGGGGACCTGGTGCACTTCTAAGCCACTCTTTGAAGTCTCCCCCACTTCAAAGGCACATTTGGGTATATAAACAGGGCCTCTGCCCCTACCAACTCAGACGCTTCCTGGAGAAGAAACTTGTAATCAGAACCTGCATCCTGCCAAGAAGAACTGACTGGCTGCCCAAAAGACTCACCTGACTGCTTTCTGTGAAGGACTGCTGCCTTGCTGCTCTCTGGCTGAGGTGAAGAAGTGCTCTCTAAAGGCTTGGATAGAACTTGCCTCCTGTTCCCTGAAGTCTCAGGATCAAAAAGACTTCATCTCTTCAAGAAGGACTCCTTGTGCAGGGAAAATCGACACACAGCCTTCCAGAAATGACACACAGCCTGCACTGCGGTGAAAATTTCACTGCACGCCGATCTGGAATGACGCAGCCCGACTTCGCAACAGGAAGCCCAGCGCCAGCGTAGTAGCAACCGGAAATTCGACGCACGACCCACCAGAACGACACATAGCCGAACCGGAACGACACAGCCCGACTTCCAGAGAGGAATCGACGCAGCACCTGCTGTGTAGTAGAAAATTCGACGCAACGTCCCTCAAATCAATGCAGCTCCTGTAACTTCGTCCTGCCGGTGGAGGAAATCCACACACCGTCGCCAGGGCATCTGAAAGCCCCGCAACCCGAAGAGTATCTATGACCGAGTTCTGGAAATCAATGCACAGCCATGCCTGCATGAAAACTAAACAACACATTGCCGTGTGCGGCCTGAGAAATCGACGCACGCCCCTTTGTTTCCACGCATCTCCTCCTCTGCAGTTCTTTGCGGAGATTTTTAACACGAACCAGGTACTTTGTGCTTGAAAGTGACTTTGTTTGCTTTAAAAAGACTTAAGACACTTTGGGGGTCATTCCGACCTCGGCGGTCTTTTCAATAGACCGCCGAGGGACCGCCGTACGGAAGACCGCCAGTGCTGGCGGTCTTCCGCATGGGCCATTCTGACTGTTGGCAGCGCTCCGCCCGTTTCCGGACGAAGAGCCGCCAACAGCCATACTGGCGGCAGGCGGGGAAGTGGAGGTAGCTCCACCTCCACCGCCACGCCAACAGAACACCGCCCAGCGAATCACGACCTGTGATTCGCTGTGGCGGTGTTCTGTTGGCATCGCGGTGTCGGCGGAGCTGCCCGTTCCCTCCCGGAGGATCACCAGGAACAGGTAAGGTGATCGTCCGCTAGGGAAGGGGGGTGGGGGGTGTTGTGAGTTGTGTGCGTGCATGGGAGTGTGCGTGTGTGTATACTGAGGGGGCGTGTGAATGCGTGCATGAATGCGGGGGGTGTGTGTATGTGCATGAATGTGTGCATGAAAGCGGGGGGGGTGTGTGTATGTGCATGATGAATGCGTGCATGAATGCGGGGGTGTGTGTGTATGTGCATGAATGCGTGCATGAATGCGGGGGGTGTGTGTATGTGCATGAATGCGTGCCTGTATGTGTGTATGTGTGTGTATATGTTGGGGATCGGGGTGGGGGACGGGGGTCTTGCAACCTTTTGGGGGTGGCAGGGGTGATGGGGGGGTAGGGGAGGGAGTCGGGGTGGGGGTTGGGGGTGGGGGAGACCCCTATCAGTGCCAGGGAAGGGATTCCCTGGCACTGATAGTGCTTACCGCCATGGATTGAATGGCGGTCCCCAACCGCATGAAATCCATGGCGGTAAGCCGGGGTCAGGCGGGTTGGAATACCGCCGGCGGTATGTGACGACCGCCGGGCTGGAGACCCAGGTCTCCAGCCCGGCGTTCGTTACCGCCGTGGCGGTAGGAACGGTGAAGCGGCGGCTGACCATACATGAAAAAAGACCGCCAGCCTGTTGGCGGTCTTACCGCCGCTTCACCGCCGACCGCCAGGGTCAGAATGACCCCCTTTATATCACTTTTCAGTGATATTTCTACATTTACTTATTGCATCTTTGATTGTTTTGACCTGCATTTAACCAGATAAATTTTATATATTTTTCTAAACCCTGTGTGGTGTATCTTTGTGGTGTTATATGGTGGTATTGTATGAATTATTGCACAAATACTTTACACATTGCCTTCTAAGTTAAGCCTGACTGCTCGGTGCCAAGCTACCCGAGGGTGGGCACAGGATAATTTGGATTGCGTGTGACTTACCCTGACTGGAGTGAGGGTCCTTGCTTGGACAGGGGGTAACCTGACTGCCAACGAAATACCTCATTTCTAACACACAGAAAGAGAAATACAGGAATACTAGGACAGAAAAAGGAGATTAAGAACAATAGCTAATACAGGAACAGAGAATCAGGTTATCTAAGGACAGAAACAAATACTACAGATAGCCAAACACAGGATAATGTGTTCAGAGAAAAAGGGAAACAGAATCAAATGACAAGCCTCAGATAACAGCAATGCGAACACAGAGCACAAGGAGACTCAAAGGAAGCCAGTTGCGAGTCCAGAACATTCTGCTCTCACAGGACTGAAATAGCTGGAAGTCAGGGAAGAAACACAGAGGCAGGGAGAGAGGCAGGTGCAAGGAATTAACCAGAAGAAGTGAATCATGGAACCACTAGTCAAGGAAAGGGAGAACTTAAGTTTGTAGGAAGGAAGACCAAGGGAACCAGGAGACACAAGACAAGGAATAGGAAAACCTTGAATGGAGCATGGATTGGAGCAAACATAGAGATGGGTCCAGAACAAAGATATAAAAGGTCCAAAATAACCCTGGGATCCAGGAACAAATCTAGAGAACAAGAAACCACCACCAGTACGTGATCTAGGAAGGGAACTACAAGGACCATGATGCATAAGGACAATAGAGTGAAAGCCTGGACTGGAATACAAAGTGAAACTGGCAAGGCAAGGTGTAGAAGTCTATAACCTTATGTTTAGGGATAATACCAGGTGTCCAGAGGGCCTTTGTGAGCACCACCTAGTGGCAGGATAGTATAATCCTGACATTCAATGATATTCTTCCTTCCAATCAAGTAAATGTATTTCCAGAATACCATCTACAGTTTCTATTGCTTGTTTTCTTGGTGACTCCTTACTCCACTCTTCTAAATTCTCCCACTCCTGCATTTTCTCCACTAATTCTTCAAACCAATGCTGCTACATCACACATTTCTCCTTCTTCATCTCAGCCTCATTCAAATTCAATAAATGTGGCAAGCGTATTCAACTTTTGTGCAGTGCCATCCTAGCTGCCCAGTTTATATGATAAGTTGACGATATGCTACTCTTTTTTACTTCTTGCCTTTACTATCAATTGAGCTAGGACACTTCAGCTTAAACCATCTTGTGCCAGCTCCTTTCTAATTTGAACATAATATTCTTGATGTTTCTTTTGTTTCCTCTGGGGCTTCTCTAACACACGTTTTGATACAGAAGGTGATGGTGGGGAACAAACATTCAACAAATCTTCATCAATATAGTTTACCATTACCTCTATTCCCTCAGGAGCCAAAGATGCCAATAAAGTGGAGTATAATCTAGTCTCTTGTCCAACACCCTCACACCAACACTCTTTCCTTTTCCTCACCTGTACCTTACCCTTGAGCTTGGTGTCTTTATCACTCCCTCGCTGTTCCCATTCATTCTATGACTAAATCTGTGCTGGTCGTGGTTGCTTCTGTCACTCACTCCTGAACTTCTGTGAGTAATGCAAATATTTAATTTGAAATGAACCATTGTAAGGAAATTGTGTGTTGTTTTTTAGTGACCTAATATCATTCCTTTAACCACAAACAAATTTGCATGCCAGCCTTTTTTTAACATTGTTGTTAGACTTCCCCGTGACTTTGGTAGGGAATCTACTACTCAAACACCTGAAAGGGAACTGCCCCTTCTAAAACATTTCCAGACTAACAACTTCTAAGGGAGAAACCTGTCCAGTTCAAGTATCTGAGAGATTACCTGGTTAGGGGTAGGGTTCTCAATCACACCTGTCTTTAGCCTCCAATGAACTTTGATACCCTGAGGGGCCTACCTCTTTGACAGACTCACTCATACACCTGAAGGGAAATCTGACCCTGCACTAAATAAAAATACACTAAGGCCCATATTTATACTTTTTTTTAGCACCGCATTTGCGTCGTTTTTTGACGCAAAATCGACACAAACGTACAAAATACAATTGTATTTTGGAAGTTTGCACTGCTTTTGCGTCAAAAAATGACGCAAATGCGGCGCTAAAAAAGTATAAATATGGGCCTAAATTCACTAGTCTACTCTTTTTCATTCGCTCAATGGCAATGGGTAAGTAGAAAAACCTGCTTTTACTTCTCACAAGTGACCTGACTGCAGTCTATGTATTTATTCTCTGGTTAACGTTTTACTCTCAGTACCCTTCCCTTTGTCACTAATCACACTCAAAGAACTACTAGGGTTACACTCGTGCCACGTCCACTGTAGCTAAGTCGAGTCCACAAGCAGATTGCATAATATTAGCAAAATATCTCTCCATTTGGTGCGACTTCCACCTCTGCTGGGATCACCTCCACTTGGCTGGCGTGGGTCTCTTGATCCGACAATAGGTACCAATGGAGTGCCACCATTTCCCCACCAAACCAGTGTATGCTGGGACCTTAAATAACATTCGTAAGGAAGGTCATTCTTTGAGAGCGAGATTTCTTCAGGTAAATGACATGGAAGCTCCAGGAGTGCAAGCAAAATGCCTGACAACAAAACTCTAAGCAATTGACGTTATGCTCTCACCCAGCAATTAACATTTCCTCGGCAGTCCACTGCTCAGGTATGGAAATCAGATGTGCATTAACTGTGCATACGAACACCATCTTCCTTGTTCAATGGATAGTGTTTTGTTAAGCGTTGCCCTTTTACCACTGCAGCTGTGACCTCGAGAGTTAGTTGCACGTGTCAGAATGAGAACATCATTTGTCACTCAATAGCCTTCCCATATCATCCAGAGATGAGCTCTGCAAAGTGCGTTCAAGTATTAGTCATTGAAACTCATGAGCGTATTAGGGAAATTCCAATGTGCTGATGTGATATAAGAAGGATGGGGTCTTGTTTGTTTTTATTTGCAGCCTAGATAGACACAGTGTCACAGATTTCTTGAAGTACTCCAGTCTTTAAAATGTATTTACGCAGAGTTTCAAGGCGGAAAGATTTGTTTTAATATATACATAAAACACAATTGTGCATAAGCTAAAGTTGCAAACGCGCTTAATTGTCACCAATAACTCTGGCTAAAAATAAAACTTTGTTTTTGCTCGGCTGCTCAGTGCCAAAAAGTGTCCCTCAGAATAAAATTTGTGGCTTACCAAAATGTAATACAGCAGTAGTCAATGCAACTTTTGTTTCTTTTGAATGGAAAAAACTATTTCCCCCATGGAACAGCATCTTCATATATACCCCAAAAAATCGGTATGTTGCCTCCTTTGATCCACCATGGAAAGTCACTTCTGTCGTATATTTGAATTTAGCAGGTTTGTGTATTTCCTGTGAATGACATTAACTGCCCGAGGTATGCGACTATCCACAACTTGAGAGTGTATAAGTTGTCACATATTCAAATAAGCCCCACCTTGAAATAATCATAACCTTCTCCTTATCCCTAAACATGGGAATCCTGCTAATTCGTCGTGTTGGCAACATGACTTCATTCATCAGTGTACCTCATAAACTCCACCAGAGCAGTGGCTACGTATCCGGATGTAGAATTCATGTTTGCAATGTCCTTTATTTGAATCCCTACTATACATTTATACACACAAAATGATTAATGAATACATCCGGAATCCTTGCATTGCAGGCCATCAACCCGGACTGATTACAACGTCGATCTTTATTGTAATGTTTGCTTAGAAATAAGATTAATGTACGTAATCTATCAAATTTCAATGTGTTGAATTGAAATATGGATAGTATGGATAATTTTTCTGCACGATCCTGCAGCTGTCATTCTGCTTCACGTTTTGAGAGTCCCTGGATTTGTGAACAAAATAGTAATAATAGCAACACAATGTAAATATTTTAATAAGAGTTGATTACTATTATTCTACACTATATGTTTAATAATTATTGAATTTGTTGGATATGTGCATGTCACCTCAATTCTTTGCAAATGTACCCAACCATTGACAAAATAGCAGTGATGAAGTATAATTTAGCAGCAGTAAGGCAAATAGTAAAAATGGCAGTCATCTCAATAATGACTTTCTCTGGCTTTGTAGTACAAAATGTCTGTTATTTTGCTTTGCACAAAATGGAGAAATCACAGTATTTACCCGGTGACTCGCTAAATAACATAGATTCAGAACTATTTATCAAACAGCCATGCAAATAGCACCGAAACATTTCTGACGGCTAAGTGTGTTAAAAGAAATGCAAATTAGCCAAAAGGCTGGGATAGAAGAGAATATTCTTGCTTGTAGCGATCGTTCAGAAGTCCAGATCAATGCTTAATTTGTGCTTATTGTTTCCGGTGCTGAGCACCGGCATTTATTATTGAGGGCCGGGCAGTGGCGTAGCGTGGGTTGTCAGCACCCGGGGCAAGGCAAGTAATTTGCGCCCCCTAACCCGGGGCAAGGCAAGTAATTTGCGCCCCCTAACCGGTGGATTTAGTCTTTTCCAAGATGTTGCGCCCGGTGCGGCCGGCCCCCCCTGCACCCCCCACGCTACGCCACTGGGGCCGGGGCTTATTCTTCTGCCTCAAGCATTTGCTGCGAGCAAAAGACACATGGGAAGGACGGAGGAAGGGAAAAAAGAAAAAGCGTCACAATGGGAGAAAGCAGAAAGCTGCTAGAGTGAGCTGAAGGTGCAGAAAGTGTCTTTAAATGGATTGAAGAGGCCCGAGATGGCTTCAGGATTACGCAATCTCAGTATTCCGTGTTCGCATATTTAAATGCTGCAACCCCGTGTTTAAGAGGAGGGCTTTGGGCACCGGCACCTTTTTATTTACAAATTAAGCACTGGTCCAGATGTATAGAATCAAAACTCCGCTATTTTCCTGCTGGTTGGCATAAGAGGAAGACCGCTGTTAAAGTGTTTCTATTTGCCCGGACACTGATCAAAAAGTACGGTATAGTCGTTTTTAAGATACCCAACATAATCTCAACTATTTGGCTGGTTCCTGGCCAGCTAAGGATCTTTGTTTGCCAACGGCACAGCTGTCAGTCAAATCATGCATGATCTCTTCTGTTTAGCATGCAGAAAGGCCTATTGTGCAATCACATTTCTAGTTGCATGGCCATCAACCAAATCCAACATAAGCTCAGTTATTTTGCAGCAGACAGTAAAATAGTGTAATTCCTTTGCTACCCCCATGGCTGTCAACCAAACAGTGCACAATCTCTGCTATTTAGTCAGAGATTGGTTAATAGTGAAGTGGTTTGCCATTTGCACAGTTTTTCTTCAAATACCGCATTAGATATGCTGATTAGCCAGTTACTGGGTGTAGAAAATTCACCTTTTCTCCATGGTCATCAAAGAATGTTTTTTTCTTCTGGACTCTACTTTTCCTAGCATTGGAAGTCTATACACTTTACCCCTGCTAAACAGGAGTAAAGGGTGTTCCCCTTTAAACATGGTTAACTTTGCTTATCACTGATTGCCATATTAAACTTGCCTAAAAGTCCCTTGTATACCATGTAGCCAACACATCCACAAGTGCATTTTGATGCAAACCCAGATTTACTAGGGTCGGTAAATCTAGGTTTGGACAAAATGGTGTGGCTTCCGAAGAATGGCATGATGAGGCGAAAAATAATGATTTCTCTATGTTACTTCCTCATTGCATGCATGCTGCATTCTTCAAGCCTCAAAGGACTGTTTTCTGAAGGAAGGCATCTGTTCCTGCACAAAACAATCCTGACTACAATCCAGGCACCGTTACACCATGGCACAAGGGTGCCTTCTTTGATGCTAAGCTGCCACATGTGCACCAGTGCAAGGAGAAAGCAGAACTGCACTATATCTTAATACAGATGATGCATTTCTGCTTTCTCCCTTTTACGCAATTCAGTGGATCAAATGTCCTTGCTATGTTGCGTTGCATGAAATATTCGTAAATTTAAGCACAAATTTAATGGTAATTTGGATTTAGAATAAAGATTTGGAAAATGTATGTTTGGAGTGTTACCTTCTACCTGATGAATAACCAATCGACTAATTAGAATTATCTTACGCACGGATAGTCTGGCAGTACTTGACCATACAGAGGTGTGAAACAAAGGTATTGGAGTTAAGAGGTTTTTTCCCCTTTGCATGAAGGACAGTGGTGTTGTACCCAGGAGTTTCATGAATCTGTAAAGGAGAAAGGTGTTGCTGCCCTTTTACAATTAAATGTAAAATGAGCCCTGCTGGAAGGCAAGCCTTTGTAGCCCATTCTTTCAGCAGCCAGGCTGGGTCCAAACCCATTGGGAACGAAACTGCTCCCAAATCCAATTCTATATGGACACATAGAGAGTTTTGCTAATTTCACTCGCCACACCTTTGGGTGGGCACAACTGCTCTGCACAACGAGGATGTGTTCCCCCATTTTTTATATCAGGAGTGAGGTGAACTGAGAGATTGTCTGCAGTAGGGCAAATGGGAACTGCTAAATAGTGGAGAGTGTAGCCTCTGGGAACTTTTACATACTAATTATGGAAGAGTTGGAAGTTACGCTCACTTGCCAGGGTTCTGCAAACCATAAATATGGCATTCCATTGAACTTTCATCAGAACACTTTCTGGGTCTATCTAAGATCTGTGTTAGCGCAGTTTTGCTGGCATAAACCATGAATATGCCCCTAAGTTTCTCCCTGGGAGCCTTAGGAAAAGAACTGAGGGAAAAAGGGCTTAAAGCTTCAAAGAGTTGGGACAGTCTGCTGCTTAATGCAGCTGGAGAAACCCAAGCTCCATTACAGAGACTAGGGGCCAAATGTATGAGGACTATGTGCGATCAAAAAGGATCTGATTTGCAGAATTGGACGTTTGCGACCTCAAAAGGCCTATAGATATGTGGGAAACCAAAATTGCACTTTGCTAGCAATTTACCAAATTCCAATTGGTGTTTGTGTCTACATACCGAATTGATATTTAGAAGCAGTGTGTATAGGTCACCCCTTCAAAATACCAATTTGGAATACTATGTATCAGTGCTATAAAACTGAAATCCAGTTGCAAAACATTCATGTTTCAGCGATTAACGAAAGGTAGTGATAAGGCATTCGCATATGGAAAGGAGTTCCCAAGTTGAACATTGAGTAAAACATTATTTATTTGCATTCCATTTCGCTCTACGGAAAGCTGGTTGCATTTACAAAAATGCTTAATATGAAAGCAATTACAGTCATTGAGGTCTGCTGACTTTAGCAGACTACCGTCCTTGTGATGGCTGTGAATCATTATGGGTTGCAATTACTGACATGGCTCAATAATATTAATGAAGATGGGTGAATTGTGACCCACTATGAATCAGGTTTTTGAAAACAAATCTATCAATCAATCAGTATTTGTGAAGCACGGCTACTCACCTGTGAGTTTCTCAAGGTGCTGAGGGGGAGGGGAGGGGCCTCATCCGAAGAGCCACGTCTTGAAGTTTTTCCTGAAGATGGTGAGCGACGGGATTCATCTGAGGTGCAGCAGGAGGTTGTTTCAGCTCTTCGTTACAGGGTAGGTAAAAGATCGTCCTCCAATGGTGGTTTTGCAGATGCAAGGCAAAGTGGCCAGGACCATCTGGGCAGAGTGGAGGGATTTGGCGAGGGCATGGAAGGAGACGTGGTGGTTCAGGTAGGCTGGTCCTGCATTGTATATGGTCTTGAATGTGTAGGTGAGAAGCTTGAAAGTGATTCACTTCTCAACTAGTAGCCAGTGGAGGGTCCTCAGGTGTTGGGAGATGTGCCCTCGGCGAGAGAGATCCAGAATGAGTCTGGCAGGGATGTTCTGGATGAGTTAATGTTTTTTGATATTCCTAGTTGAGGTACCAGTGTTGAGGGCATTGCCGTAGTCGAACTTGCTTGTGACTAAGGCGTGTGTGACTGTCCTGCTACAGTCTGCTGGGATCCATCTGAAGATCTTCCAGAGTTTGCGGATTGTGTGCTTGACCAAACGTTGGTGGCGCCATGTCGCGTAGGCTCTCATTATTCTAATGAGACTCCTGGATTTTGAGCAACAAGATCGTTCACGGTGTGGGAGACTAAGTCTGACCCACTGTGGGTGGCACCTGTTGCTCCAAATCCGGGTTTTGCTCCGGCTAACTAGCCGTGCCTCGTCTCTCCCGAAGGGTAGAGATGATTGGGCAGCCGAGCGCATGATATATCATACTTCTCACGGAAGTTGTGGTCACTCAGCTTGTATCCGGTTCTCTCATTCACAATTCGGTCTCATATATAAATGACAATGGAAGCAGTATAGGTTTTAAAGACTGGTTTAATAAAACAACTGCATTTTAGTTAGCAAAGCGTGAGCTGCAATAACCAGAATGACACAACATGACAATATTAAAATGGTGACGATGAGAGTGAAGCGTAAGAATAACGCTATCATATTGCCACTAGACTCGATGGACTATTTTCAATCTGAATCATAATTTGAGCACAGCATGTTAAGCTCTAATCCCGCCTTTCAGGGTTCCCCCGGGAGGACATCGACCCTCATACCTGAGCAAGGGCCTGTAGTCTGTGTTAGCATCTGCAGCGAAGCATTCAGCAATCAGCATACAGTCATGGTTCCCTGGCTGGAATCTCCCTTTTGACATGTAATGGGACTAGGAAGTGTTTTTATAATGACACAGCTAATGTTCTAAGACAATGTCCCTACTTAAAGATGCTTATTTTCTACGAATGTTGGAGACTAAACTTCTACCACGTTCACCGGCAATGTACCAAACTGTAGCCTTGACTGAAGCACAAAGTGATCAAGAATGTGTTTTTTGAGAACACAGTGCTGGGCAAAGCAAAACAATTAGATAGAAGAAATTAAAACAAGACCGTAAAACAGGTTATTGTAAAAATAACAGTGCAAAGCCGAATAAAATATGTCTAGGTCAAAGTGCACGCTGAGGAATGCTCTTTTTGTTTTTTTAAATTACATTTGTAGCCAAATTCGGCAAACTCTACAACAATGGGGGCTACCCGTCTTAAATGTTGTATTAATTCATCAACCGTGAGATGTATATCATCTACATAGGACAACGGTTCAGGGTCGATCTTGTGTAAAATAGCAGTGACACCTGCCGCGAACAGTCCTAGGCTGCTCTTATACCCCTGAGGTAAACAACAGAATTTTTTCTGGTGCGCTAAAGCTTGTTAAGTCTCTGCTTTCAGGTGCTATAATCTGGCAGAAAAACCCATTGGAAATTTACAGTGTTGTTTGGTATTTTTTACGCACTATGTTGCTCATTAGTGCAGTGCTATGTGAGTTTTGTATAGCATAGGGGCGTATATGACTATTTAGATGTCTGTAGTCTAAGACTATTCTGTATGAATGGTCTGGTTTAGCTACGGGGAATAAAGGGTTATTAATTGGTGAGACACAGGGTTCAATCACACCCTGGTACTCTAATTGCGTTAGTATTTCTCTCACTGGTGCTTTTGCTTCATGTTTTATAGGATACTGCGGTTGTGGCTGAGGTTCACTTTTAATGGGAATTACATGGTAGGGGGGAATCCTTATCCCATCCTACGTGATTTCGGTATAATGCAGGTGCTTGTGCTAGAGCCCATTCAATGGAATAGGATTCTGCTAGTTCCTCTCAAACAAGGGGCGAGAAGGAAGGCTTAATGCATCTTTTCCATATGGGCAGGTACGGACAAAGTCAGGCGGGCAATCTTGTTCGGCCAACAAGACATCATACACTTTTACTATGAGATCCCAAAAGATTGCGTCTATTGTGCGTTCAATATCTCCTTCTAATTGTAGCGTTACTTTGTACACCCTATCAGGCTTGGAGACACGCATGTCCGCTGTTTCTACTTGTATAAAGTCATCAGTTGCTTTCACCTCCAGATGCTGTAGAAGATTCCGGCAAACTATTGTGACCTCTGCCGCGCTGTCTAGCAATGCTAGAGCTCAATTCTTGTTCTTCAATAGGACCCTCTTCCTGTGTGGCATGTCGGACTGAGACTGCTCCCACTTTTTTCTTTTTACATTGTTGTTTTTGTTGGGCAGGTTTCTCTTCCTTTTTAACAGAAACCTCCGAAGAGCATTATGATTCCTGTCTCAGTTTCACGTACTCTGTTCTTCGCTTTGATCGCCCACCTCTCTCATTTCTCTTTTCCGATGAGTCTTGAAAGGAACGAGATTGGCGTGTATCACTATATTGATATCTATCAGGCGTTTTCGATATTATCTCTATTTCTGAGATTGTACCTATTCTGTGGGGTCTCCTAACGCGGAGATTCTCCCCTTTCTTTTTTAGGCGTTTTTTGCTTTTTATCCAAGCGTTTCTTATTACCCTCAAGTGTTTGTTTGGGGTTATCTTTATTTGATTTACCCTGAAATTTAGGTTTTTGCGGTCTAGCCCCTAGGCTATCTCGACCAATACTTGAATAGATCTCTGCTATTATTTTAGGCAGCTCTCGTTCTTGATCTTGTTGCGGTACGTCACGAAGCCACATGCGCACTGCAAGTGCGACTGCTTCCCCTTTAAGGTTACTTAAAATGATTGAGGACACTGTGGCAAAATTACCCATCAATTGCATCCCCAAATTTAGCCCCATATTCATCTTGAATTTGTTTTAGCACTTCCGGTAAATTGGTAAGTGTTGGTGTACCATCTGCGGTTGTGTAGAGCGCTGCAAATACCGTACCCCAGGTATTATATTTTTCTACTGTAGGGACCATCCCAAAAGGTAAGCACATCGTTAATACTCTATGTTTATCCTGAGGTCCAGTATGCAGAAATACTGCCTCCAGCTTATTAATTTTCTGTGCTAACCAAAACGGAGTTTCTTCTCGTGTGGCGGGTACTTTACCCATGATCGAATGTACAGTCGCAGGATTTATACCTGGCGTTACTGCGTGTGGATGTGCTGGAGCAGCACGTGCTGGGTTTGTATTTTATGTTTGCATCATGAATTGTACTAATCATCTATATATTGATGTTAATTCAATGTATAAGTGACGAACCTCTGCTACTGCTAAATTTCCAACCGCAGGATGCGGTGTATAGGTGGCCAATAAAGGCCAGGTAGGACCGTCATTGCTTAGTGGACCTAACCTTACTGGTAATTTTGTATAGGGTAGGGTGCCATCAAGCCAATTATTATGTTCTTGATAAGATTGAGGTATCTCTAAATATGCGTATGCTCTGTATTGTCCAGGTGCATTCGCAGGTGTATATTGATGAAATGAATTAGTGTTCCCATCAACTGCTGGAAATGTGACCCAAGAGTAAAAAAGTACTGTTCTATAAGCTGCATGAGCATCCACCACAAATGTGACTGGGCCTCCCTGGGCCGTTAGGCCATTTGCTAGTAAGTGTGCTGTAAGAGGTTGTCTCATGTAAACAGCTATTTGTACATGTTAGGGATTCACCATGATAGTAACACTATTGGTTCAGAGAAGGCACACCAAAATGGGGTTTCCTTTTCAAGTTCAAGCTTGAACAATCGCCAGTTGTAGTAGGATTACCTACACAGCTGTGGTGGAAATCCTCAGTACCACGGACGTCTCCGCATACGGCATTGAGGTGTCATTATATATAATGAGACAGAGATACTCAGGAGGACCCGTAAATTAGAGCCTGACCAAACGTTGGTGGCGCCATGTCGCGTAGGCTCTCATTATTCTAATGAGACTACTGGATTTTGAGCAGCTAGATCGTCCACGGTGTGGGAAACTGAGTCTGACCCACTGTGGGTGACACCTGTCACTCCAAATCCGGGTTTTTCTCTGGCTAACTAGCAGTTTCTCATCTCTCCCGTAGGGTAGAGATGATTGGGCAGCCGAGCGCATGACATATCATACTTCTCAGGGAAGTCGTGGTCACTCAGGTCGCATCTGGTTCTCTCATTCACAATTCGGTCCCATATATAAATGACAATGGAAGCAGTATAGGTTTTAAAGACTGGTTTAATAAAACAACTGCATTTTAGTTAGCAAAGCGTGAGCTGCAATAACCAGAATGAATCAACATGACAATATTAAAATGGTGACGATAAGAGTGAAGCATAAGAATAATGCTATCATATTGCCACTAGAGTCGATGGACTATTTTCAATCTGAATCATAATTTGAGCACAGCATGTTAAGCTCTAATCCTGGCTTTCAGGTTCCCCCGGGAGGACACCGACCCTCATACTTGAGCAAAGGCCTGTAGTCTGCGTTAGCATCTGCAGCGAAGCATTCAGCAATCAGCATACAGTCGTGGTTCCCTGGCTGGAATCTCCCGCTTGACGTGTAATGGGACTAGGAAGTGTTTTTATAATGACACAGCTAATGTTCTAAGAAAATGTCCCTATGTAAAGATGTGTATTTTCTACGAATGTTGGAGACTAAACTTCTACCACGTTCACCGGCAATGTACCAAACTGTAGCCTTGACTGAAGCACAAAGTGATCAAGAATGTGTTGTTTGAGAACACAGTGCTGGGCTAAGCAAAAGAGTTAGATAGGAGAAATTAAAACAAGACCGTAAAACTGGTTATTGTAAAAATAACAATGCAAAAACTGAATAAAGTATATCTAGGTCAAAGTGCACAGCGGCCTAGTGTATTAAACTAACGTGCATGGAGCTATAGCTAAAATGGCTACACAACATAGGGAGGAGTCGAGGATGATTTTTAAGTTTAAGATATTTTTTGCTTTCAAATGGATCCCTTCAAGCATCGAAAGAGGTAATAGAACACAGAAACTATGTCGATTGGAGTCCAGGTATAACAATGATTTTGAAGCTCCTATGGGTTTAGACTTAAATGAGGAAATTACAGTTCATTTGGGTTTGGTTTCTGTAATGCAATATGATCAATATTCATGAGTTTTGTTAATAATGGGTTCTCTTGTTGGCAGTCAGTTTGCACTCTTTCCAAGCAGGGACCTTCACTCTAGTCAGGGTAAAGGAGTTACACTCCTAACATGATCCCTGCTCACCCTCTTGATAGCTTGGCACTAGCAGGCTGGCCTTTCTCAAAGGCAATGTGTAAAGTATTTGTACCAACATACACAGTAACACAGTGAAAACTCAAAATGGACACCACACCAGTTTAAAAAAATAGGCAATATCTATCTAAATCAAACAAGACCAAAACATCACAAATTCAACAAACACAAGATAAGTTATGAATTTTCAAAGTAAAATGAGTCATACTCCATAGAAAACAATGGAAACTATGATTTCACGCAAAGTACTTGGTCTGCATCAAAATTAAAACTGTACAGGCTAGTGTGCATTGAAAAAGTCGGTGATGCATCAATTCCTTACTCACAATTGAGGCTGTGCATCATTTCTTCTTTGGTCGGGTAGGCGATGCAACGTTTTTCTCTCCTGCAATAGAGCGATGCATTGATTTCCAGACAGGGCACCTCAGATCCACGCAGGTTCACGATGATTTTGATGCCCAGCGACGATGCTTGAGAAATTCGGTTGCATGTGATGGAAAACTGCGCAACGTGGGACTTGTGTCATTTTAAGCAGCTGCAAGCGGGTGTTGTGTCATTTGTTCAGCCACGATGCAGGTGATACGTCAATTTCCCATCCTCGATGCAGGTGGTGTGTCAATTTCAACTGCAAAATGGGAGGCATGTCCTTTTTACAGCTGTGTTGCAGGTTGTGTCCCACAAGGCTCCCCGTGCGTGGATTTCAGTCCTTGTTCTAACAGCTTCACCTTCAGGGTCCCAGGGACTGGCTAGGGTACCACTTGACAGGGCGGGAGTCTCAGCAGAGAGTCCATGTGCTGGTAGCGGACATTTTTAATGGCCCTGGGACTTCAAAACAGAAGGCAATATCAGTCCAAGCTGTTGGAGATTCTTCACAAGCAGGAATATACCACAATGCCCAGTCTTTGTCCCCTTTTACAGGCAGAAGCAGCAACTGCAGGATAGCCCAACAAAGGGGGTTAGAAACTGCATTGTGTGAGGCACCGCCCATTCCATTACAAGTGACCACTTCTCCCACCACTCTAGCCCAGATTGCTCATTAGGATATGCAGGCTACAATCCAGCTCCATTTGTGTCACTGCCTAGAGGAGATTCACAAACAGCCCATCTGTCAGTCTCACCCAGACAGGAAATAAACAAGCAGCCAGAGTCACAGAATGTTTTAAGCAAGGAAATGCCCACTTTCTAAAAGTGGCATTTTCAAAATAACAATCTAAAAAATACCTTCAATAAAAGATGTATGTTTAAACTGTGAGTTCAAAGACCCCAAACTCCAAATCTCGATCTGCTCTAAAAGCAAAATTGCACTTTAAGGATATTTAATGGCAGCCCCCATGTTAACCTATGAGAGAGATAGACCTTGCAACATTGAAAAACAAATTTGGCAGTATTTCACTGTTAGGATATGTAAAACACATCAGTACATGTCCTACCTTTCACATACATTGAACCCTGCCCATGGGGCTACCTAGGGCCTACCTTGGGTGTGCCTTACATAAATAAAAATGTGGGTACACTTGCCAGGTCGACTTGGCAGTTTTAAACTGTAGACACTGCAGTGGCAGGTCTACTCATGTAGGTGGCACTATCATTGCTGCAGGCCTACTAGTAGCATCCAAAAAGTCACAAAAGCAGGACACTCAAGTTCATCTGAATACTGATGGATCTTCCTGGGCTGGAAGGGTGGAGAGACTGCCAACTACCCTTCAAAGGGCAATGGCCTGACCCCGCACAAAGGACTGATGGACCCCCACAGATAACCTGGAAGACAAGACTGAGCTGAAAGGGAACTGGTGAACTTCAAAATCCCCCTTTAAAGTCTCCCCCACTACAAAGGCACTTTCGTGTATAAGTACTAGGTCTCTAACCCCCCCCCTAAAATCAGACATTTCTATATCTAGAATTGAACCTATGTCAGAAGAACTGCTCTGCTACTCAAATGACTCAACTGGAATGCTTCTCTGGAGGGACTGCTTTACGGCTTCACTGTTTGTTGCCCTGCTCTGCCCTGCTTTAGAAAAAAACTCCAGTATTTTGACTAAGTCTTTAAGCCATTAACTAGCTTTTGCTTATTCTTATTATCGTGTCTGCTCATTGGATGTGATACAACACCTTTTTTCAATCAGGCATGTGTCTACTGATTGTCAGATTGCAAGTTGTGAGGCAACAGAGATAAAATTATGTGCCCACTGGAGATTTTTTGCTCCTATGGCGAGGTGGCATTGTTGCTATTTTACTGTCCCTCCCCATTAGGGTTTGCCTGGCAGTGACATACAGTAAAAAGATGTCTAAATGTATGTCATTCTTGATTGGGCAGGTAGACATTTCTCTAGTCGCCCTTGCCCCATCAGCCTGTTGAGAAGATGACTATGGCAAATATGGAGTTGTCACAGCAGTAGCCAATCTGAAGGTATGTCTGCATCAAAATCAGACAGACAGAACTTTATCTTGGTGGTATGTATACTTTGTCACTGTTGCCATGGAGTATACAAACAACCAAGATATGAATCAGCCCCTTAGTCTTGAAAATGGAAATCAAAGCCCTTCAGCAAGGCAAGTCAGTAGCCTGTATCTCAGTAGGGCTCAATTACATCAGAAAGACATTGAACAAGGCCCTGGTGACACTGTGGATTAAGGTGGGAAAACCTCAGAACTGGGAAATTAAACATTATTGCACTGTTAAGTCCTCTCACCAACAAGATACGTTTGGCGTCTTCACCTGTTCAAGTTTTCTACATTTGGTCTGAATCACTTTTTGGAGTTCAGATTCCTTCAGCTCAGAATCAGTCCAAGGTAGAGAAAGCAGCAACTCACGTTGGATAGATCAAATCGACATTTTTGTCCCAATTCTACAGTGGTCTTTTGGAGCCAAATGTTTCTGACTTTTTTTTTAGTATGTTATGAGGAGTACTCTTTGACAGAGTCATACGTTCCAGGACCCCAGAAACTGCACTTGGAGGGCCAGACTCTGTCAAGCAGGAGCCACCAGCTTGGTCCATGGCAGGCCCAGTTAAAAATGTTAGGCTGGGGGGGCGTGGTCTGGCCGCGATCCATGATGGCCGCCTGAGAGCCGAGCTCCGCACGGCGGCGGGCCACGCGGCGGAGGCGGCGGCGCTGGGGGCGCTCCACGGGACCCCCGAACGTAGCGGGGGCCGACGTAGGAGTTGGAGACAGTGAACGACCGACGTCCGTGACGTGGGGGGAGCGCCCTCCCCGGAGGCGCCGAACGGAGCGAGGGGAGGAGGCCTGAGGCCTACGGCAGGCCCCTGAGCCGCGGCCTCGAGTGTGGAATCACCCCGACACGGAGAGACGCGTCCCTCGCTGAAGCCTGAAGTGGGAGAGAGCGCGTCCTTCGTCCCTGCCCGCGCCTTGACAGCGGCTCAACTGCGGCTCCCGGAGCCGGCAACAGGCCGGGACGCCGCCTGACCCCTCCCTCCCTCCTGATCGATAGCTGCCGAAGAGGGAGAACGGAGCCGACCACCATCAGGGCCCGGAACAACAACGACGCGTCTCCCAGTGCCTCTCCACCCTCCCCCTTTCTGCCGGGGGTGACGGGATCGGCGACAAGAGGCCTCACCACCAGCGGAGCGCAACGGACGGCTACCCCCACCCTCCCAGCCTTACCTACTCCAGAGAAGACCCCCTGAGAAATGACAGAGGCCCGAAGAGGTTGGAGAGGTGAGAGCCGAGCTGGTGAGTCAGAGAGGTTGAGAGACGTACGGAGAGGAGGGTGGTGGATGAGTGTGAGAGGGGCCGGGAGTGGGGAGAGAGAGAGAGGAATATAACAACGAGCGGAGAGAGGAGGAAGACGAAAGGAAGAGGAGAAGGCAAAGAGTAAAGGAGCAAACTACCTAATAAAAAGAGGGGCAAGCACAAGAGGGGGCAAAGAGTAAGAAAACAAAAAAAAAAGAGGAGAAAAGGAAAAAAGAGAAAGGAAAACGATCAACACAGACATAACAACAAAAGAAGCAATACCACACTAACAGGAACTGACGAGGCATGAAGAGCAAAGAGGGCCAGGAGTAACATCGGACCTCGGCTCGGCTCCAAAACAACCCCTCTCTCCACGGAACAGTCCTGCGTGACGCTGAACGCTATAGAGCCAACACCGTGATCCTTCCCCTCGTACATATACACCATCGACGGCCCCCCCAGGAGGCCATTTAGAGAGGTACCCCCCTGAACTCTGAACCCCACCTGCCACCCTATCTCCTCTTCCGCCCACGCTGATTGCCCTCATTGAGACACGGACAGGCACCCCCTAGGTTCCCCACCTGCAGGGAGAAACCCGCAATGCCCAGAGGCAAGACGGCGGGTAAAGCACCATGTAAACCCGCTCGCCAACTACTCTTCTCTGAAGCCCTGCGTCAACAGAAATCTCCTGCTCCCGCAGCCTCTCCGTCCCCCTCACACGACACCATGTCAGACAATACTCAAGGAGCATCAATGGATCGTATACTGCAGGAGATATCGGCAGTAGGCCGCAAACTGGAAGGTATGGACACTGCCATGTCAGCATTAACAGCGGAAACGAGATCCATGCGCTTGGAAATAGCGGGCTTCCAGTCACAAATCTCCGGACTGGACCATCGAGTAGCGGCCGTGGAAAGTCAAGTGGTCTCACAGACTGACAGAGATCAGGAACTCTTGTACCTTCGCAGCAAGTTAACCGACCTTGAGGACCGAAGCCGCAGAAACAACATCCGCTTCCTCGGATTTCCGGAAGGCATTGAGGGTACAGATATCCTCTCTTACCTGCGAGACACGCTTCCCAAACTAGCCGACGTAACATTTGACCCCCCTCTGGAATTTCAAAGAGCGCATAGACTTGGTCTCAAGAGACAAAACAGACAAGATCGTCCTCGTCCAATCATAGCCTGCTTCCTCCGGCACGGGCAGGTCCGCCAATTGCTACAGCTGTCCGAAGGCAAGGCCCACTCCGGCTCGGTCCCCTCGAAATACGCCTTTCAGCAGACTTCTCCAAAGAAACAGCAGATCGAAGAAGAGCCTTTCTCTCCTTCCGCCCTCGCCTTCGCCATCTGGACGTTAAATTTGGCCTCTTCGAGCCAGCCAGGATGTGGATAACTAAGAACGGAGAGTCACGAACCTTCTATGACCCAGAGGATTTGAAGTCATTCCTAGAGGGGCTGCATGATCCGACACAATCCATGGAATTAACAACCCAACCCCCCCAAGACACACAGAACCAAACCAGGGGAATGGGCCAATCGGAAATTGCTCTGGATACCGACGGAAGACCTACTACAGACCCCCAAACCAGGGGCAGAGACCTGGAGAGGTTAACAAAAAGCTTTGATGACAGGGGCCAAGTCCTACAGGCGGTGGCGATGCACACACAACTGCCGGACAGAGACAAGTCCTGATCCCCTTTGAAACCCTAGGTGCCTACTACCTGAAACCAACATGGACACAGTTTTCCTACAAGCCCTCGATATCTACAACCACAGACTGCCACAGAAACGTTGCAGGAAACATTGGAACTTTGTTGAAAAAGCCCAGACATAGAGACATGATGAGTACTCTACTTTAATGTACACTCCTCAAACATGGAACCACGGAGAACCGCCCCCCCCCCCCAAGAAGGCTTTAACCGCCTCGGACTGCTCAGACTGTTCGGATTGTGTGATAGTTTTTGTTGCCCCCCGATTACCTTTACTTTTGTTTCTCAACGCCCCTCCCTTTCATGCCGGGTAACACTTTCCATGTCCCGTATCACTTCTCCCATCTAGAATCAGGACCCATAACGTCCTCTGGAAAATATGGGAACTGACGCAATACCCTTGCACACTACTGGCTTGCCCTGGCAGGGCTGGGGCAAAACGATTCTGAACTGGGTTTTGAGCTCTAGACCCCGATCTACTAACAAACGCAATAGTGACATAATGATGGGCGTTGGTGCAAAGCAGAACAGACCACAGATGCCAAGTCCCAGAGCATATACATGCCACAACCCCTCAGAATAACCAAGGGGAAGCGACCTTAGTAACAACAACACTTGCCCCTGTCTTTTCCTCGCACTTCCTCCATCCCCCCCGCAAAGCGACGCGGCCAACATGCGCCCTCCCCTCCTCCCCCCATCCTCTGGTCACAAACACATTCCACACTCCCCCCGACATAATTGGATGCACCCACGCGGAGGTCTGGGGCGCCCCGTGGGCACCGCCCCCGTTTTCCCCCCCCCGGCGCGGGGCCCGCTGGCCGGGCGTCGAAGCTCATTCGGCCTAGGTTTTAGACCCGCCGGTCAAAGTTCATGCACTTCGGGATTTGTATCCCGGTCTCCCCCTCTTGACCTTCTTTTTTTTTAATTATTATTATTATTTTTTTTTTTTTTTTATTTCTTCTCCCCCCCACTGTCTTCTCTCTATTCTCTTTTCAACTCCTCTTCGTTTCCAACGCGCCCGCCACCTACCATTCCCCCCCTTCCCTCTCCCCGACATCCTCTTCAGTTCACAGAGTCCACCCCACTCCCCCGAGCTCATACCCCCGGGTAGGGGGACACAGGAAACAAGGATACCCAACCAGATGGGAGCACCGGTGGTTCCCTTCAGGGTGATATCATGGAACGTAAACGGCCTTACCCACTTTATCAAACGGAAGAAAGTCCTATCCTACCTTAATTCTAAGCAGGCAGATATTGCCTTATTGCAAGAGACACACCTAGACAGTCTTGAATCTGATAGATTACGACGTGACTGGGTGGGAACCGTCTTGTTTAGTTGCACTCCACCCTCACCCGATACGGAGAATGTCCCAAGAAAAAGCGGGGTGGCGATCCTCTTACGCAAAACCCTCCCTTTCACGGTCGTCAAATTGTGGACAGACCCCGAGGGCCGATACATATTTACCAAACTGAAAATAGGGGACTCAACATTGTGTGTGGGATCAGTTTATGCACCAACAGGTCCCAAACGCCTCTTCTTTCTCCAGCTCAATCGACTTCTAACCGAGATAGGGGCATCCTGTTACGTTATAGGAGGAGACTGGAACCTAGCAAGGGACGCAGCATTGGACAGGACAGGGCCTCTAGACACGAGTAACAACGCAGACAGGGCCATCCAGTCTGATATACTCGCAGATAACGGTTTGGTTGAACACTGGAGGCTGACTCACCCAACGGACAGAGAATTTACCTTTCTCTTGCCGGTGCACGGTACCCAATCACGGATCGATTACTTTCTCCTATCCCACAATCTTATGGCCCACAACGTGGAGGACGATATACTGGAGAGAGGCCTATCAGACCACTCCCCAGTCCTTATAGCCTTCCGCTTAGGCCTGGTATCCCCAGGCCGAAAACCCTGGAGATTAGCGATCCATCGATATCGATCCCCCCAAGGTAAGTTGCAGCTACAGGACCATGCAACCACTTTCGCCCAAGACAACCTTGGTACGGTTGATTCGAGTCGAACTATGTGGGCTGCAGCCAAAGCCTCGATACGGGGACAGCTCATGCGGGATGCGGTGATAGCGAACAAAGACAGAAAGGAGCAACAAGCGGCTCTGGAACTCGACATACGCCGACTAACCAGACAATACACGGCACACCCCTCCCTTCCAGGCCGCCGAAGTTTAGAGTAAGCACAAATGGCCCTTAATGAGTTATACACCACCCAGGCCGAATTCGCATTACAGAGACTCCAAGGGAGACACTATGAACAGGGTGAGAAGGCGGGACGACTGCTCGCAGCCCAACTCCGTCAAAGGGCTGCCGCCCTAGCCATCCCAGCCATCCGCTCTCCCTCCGGGGACATACTGACCCACCCGCAGGCCATTGCAAACGAATTTGCCCAATTTTATAGACACCTTTACACGCCGGAAACCACGACTAACCTAGCGCAAGCTACCACCTTTTTAAAGAAGCTAGACCTCCCCTCCCTAACAAACGAGGGCCGTAGCCTATTAGAAGGGGAAATAAGCAGACAGGAGATAGATAAAGTCATCTCTGACCTCCCGTACCACAAATCACCCGGAGAGGATGGATACCCTGCAGAATTTTACAAATGGGTAGGGGCAGAGGCGATTGATATCCAATGCGAAGCCCTCAATGAAGCCTGCGAAACACAGACATTAGGGGCCATATCCAACAATGCCACAATAGCTGTCATACCGAAGCCTGGGAGAGATCCTTTATTATGCGGCAGCTACCGACCCATCTCTCTACTAAACGGGGACATCAAAATTCTAGCAAGCGACCTGGCAAACAGACTACGTAAAGTAATCCCGTCCTTAATACACTATACACAGGTGGGGTTTGTACCGGGCCGCACGTCTAGGAACCACCTACGAATCCTATGCCATACCTTATGGGCGGCCAGAGACTCCCCGGAGTCGGCGCTGGCCCTGTCCTTAGACGCCGAAAAAGCGTTCGACCGCATAGAATGGCCCTACCTATTTGCAGCCTTAGAGAGATTTGGCCTAGGCAACAAATTTATCTCCATGGTACGACTGCTCTATGACCAACCCGCGGCCAGAGTCAACTGCGGAGGCTTCCTCTCAGACCCTTTCCCTATCCGAAGGGGTACACGGCAGGGGTGCCCCCTTTCACCTCTCCTGTTCCTTTTGGCGATGGAGCCCTTGGCGGCAGCCATCCGGTCCTCCCCCTCCATAACCGGCCTACCACTACCCGAAAGCACCTCCAAGATATACCTCTATGCTGACGATATCCTCTTAACACTCACGGACCTGGAAAGATCCATTCCGGCCCTATTAGAGGTAATCGAGGACTTCGCAGCCCTATCAGGATACCGTATTAACTGGGACAAAAGTGAGGCACTTCCGCTATCGCGAGTAACCACAAAAGCGGCACTCCTAGGCTACCCATTCCGGTGGACTCCAAAACGCCTTAAATACCTAGGAGTGCTCGTTAACCCTGGACTGGCACACATGGTTGCGGACAACATTGATCCTCTCATCACGCGGACGAAACTGGACTTTGCGAAATGGACCCAGTTAGGCCTTTCCATGTGGGGCAGAGTACAAGCGGTTAGAATGGTGACGGTACCCCGTTTCACCTATATCCTAGGTCTCCTGCCCTTACAAGTGCCCCTCTCCACACTAAGAGGCATTGATGCACTAATTAGATCATTCGTGTGGGGCACTATGCGACCGCGGCTATCACCAGCCAAGCTTTTGGCCCGCCGCATAAACGGGGGAATGGGACTCCCATCAGTGGAACACTACTCTTTAGCCCTCCAAATGTCTCAGTTATCCAATACACTGTCGAATATACCAGATCCCCCCTTGTGGATAG
Organism: Pleurodeles waltl; assembly: GCF_031143425.1. Classification (NCBI taxonomy): domain Eukaryota; kingdom Metazoa; phylum Chordata; class Amphibia; order Caudata; family Salamandridae; genus Pleurodeles; species Pleurodeles waltl. The sequence continues at coordinate 1,026,544,493 of NC_090448.1, read as the reverse complement.
CAGTGGAAAAACGACTCCTGACTGCGAACGAAGGACTCGGTGGACCCTACCGTGCAGACCTCCCAGCCACTAACTCAGTGAATCCTATCCTGGCGGCGACCAGGGCATCCTGGCAAAGGGCCCACCGACTGTTTGGGGTCCACCCCCTTATACATGCCCAAGCGCCCCTGTGGCACAACAGTGGCCTACGCATAGGTGGCGAGGTACTCCATTGTCCGCAATGGAAACAGGCAGGCATCCTTACCCTCTCACGGGTTCTGGAGAACGATGTGCTCAAACCATTCCCCAAACTACGGGAGGAGTTCGGCCTACACCCGAACCAGGAATGGAGATACATGCAACTCAAGCATTGTCTCTCCCAAGGGAATACACCTCCACAGCGGGGATCCCTGCCCTCACCGATAGTGGCTTACCTGCAGCAATGGGGACAATGCAAGGGAGTAATGTCGGGTCTATATGATCTAATTATTCGACGGCTTTACTCCCAACCGCTAATGGACAAACTACGTCTACGGTGGCAAACCAGGCTGCAGCAGGATCTAGACCCAGATGATTGGGAAGCTACCCTAGAGACACTAGACTGAGGCACCCGGGAAGCACGCTTGAAATTCTGCCTCTTTAAAATCTTACATGAATGGCACCGGTCCCCAGCGAAACTGCATAGGACCGGACTCCTCCCGCATGCGAACTGCTGGCGATGTCCAGAAACATCCTGTGACCTGATACATATCTTAGTAAACTGTACGACAGTAAGACCACTCTGGGATGCTGTGAGCTCCACTCTGGCTGAAGTAATGTCACTTCCGTCACCACTTCCTCCTGCTCTTATACTTCTGCAAGATACGACCTCCCTACCAGACCTCCCTAGACCACATAAGCGACTGTTGCACACAGCGTTAGCTACTGCAAAAATTTGCATACTCAGACACTGGCGGTCAGAAACCCCCCCAAGCCCGGAGGAATGGATTACAGCCATGATCCGCACTGCTATGCATGAACGGATCATCTATAACTTGCAAGACCAAGCTCAATTATTCCTACAGGTATGGGCTCCCTTCCTCACAAGGGGGCAATAGTGCCCTACCCGGAACCACCACTGTTCCCTTCTTCCTTCCCTCTCCCTCCCCTCCCCCACATGAGTCTCTTCCCCACTCTCCCTCTCGCTCCCGTACCTCCCCCTCCCTCTGTATTTTCCCCCCTCTCCCCTCCTTATCTCCCCTTCTCTTCCTCTCTTTTCTATTCTTTTCTCCTCTCCCACTCTTTCTTTTCTTTCCTCTTCTTCCCCTTCTCCCTCTCCCTTTTCCTACTGTTTCTTCTTCTTTTCTCCTTTTTCCTCTTCCTTACTCTCTATCCTCTCTCATTCTCTTTCTCTCTCCCTCTCGCCCCTTATCCCCACGTCCCTTTCTAAAACACCCACTAGAGTCCGAACGTCGCCTTCCAGCAACGCTCCAAACAGACCTCCATGGTAGATTCTTTTCCCCATGTCGTCAGCTAGTCACCTGGTCCCAACTGATGCTGACCACAGAGTTGACATGAGCTGCAACACCCATTATCCGTGCAGCAACATCCCTCGCTTCCCAGGGTGGCACTCTCCGGTCCTTTCGTCTGAACAGGTACAACCTACCCTTTACCCTCATATCTTTACCCTCTTTAAACCCCCCCATATAGCCTAAAATATGTTGGAAGTGAACTCTACCTCAAGTTTTTATATTATGACTGATACCTTGTTTGTGCCTTATGAGTTTTTTTTTTTTTTTCTTTCTTCATCTTCTTCTGTTTCCTAATATCACTGATGTGTAATCACTCCTGATTGACGGGACCCTGATCCCACTGACTCTGTATCATATTGTGTTATTAACAATAAAAGGAAAGTTTAAAAAAAAAAAAAAAATGGTAGGCTGGACTGTTTAGGAAGAGGATTCTTGCAGTCTGTTGTGGTCCTGTAGCTTAAAAGAAACTCAGCCAACTGACCAATGGAGTTTACCTATTTATTCTGTGTACAAGCTGGGGAAGGGTCATACTTTCACGTCTACTCACAGGTCCCAAACAGCAGGTTCAGCATTTCTTTTGTTGTACCACATGTCCAAAGTGTTCTGCAGTCAACTGTGAGTCCTGCCCTGCCAAGTGGTGCTAATCACCATCACTGCACCGATCGGAACTGCTGCATCTCTCCTCAATGCCAATGCATCACCACTGCCACGGAGGATGAGGATATTGCAGCATGGATTGTCTGGCTTGGAATTGACATATCGCCCTGATGCACTGATCCATCACCTTCACATCTCTGGCTGTATGACTCAACGATGACATGTCACCTTCATCACCAAGGGTTTGACGACAATTTATTTCTGATGGCACGGATCAGAAATGATGCACCACCTGCATATACCGCCTTCTCTGCTCCTCGCATCAGGTCTCTGAGACTGACGCATCCTTCATTCAAGGTACTTTTTCACCAGTACAAGGTTGGTCATGTAGCTGACCGGTGCTTCATTGCAGTTGGTCTGTACTTTTAGATTTAACACAGGCCAGCATGATCAGAAAGACCTAGTTGGTGCTTTATGTTTTTAAGCACTGTATTTGCAGATATTCTTTACAAAATCTTATCTTCACTTCTGTCAATTGGAATTTTGTCATGTCTAGTTCATTAAAGTAAGCATTATTTTGTAACCATTGGGTTGTGTTTTCACTGTTTTACTATTTTAAGTGTTGCACACATACATTACACATTGGGGCATATTTATACTCCGTTTGCGCCGAATGTGCGTCGTTTTTTTCGACGCAAATTTGGCGCAAAACGAACGCCATATTTATACTTTGGCGTTAGACGCGTCTAGCGCCAAAGTATGGGCAAATAGCGTCATTTTTTTGCGAGAACGCCTTCCTTGCGTTAATGAGATGCAAGGAAGGCGTTCCCGTCTAAAAAAATGACGGCGACGCAAATGCGTCGTATTTATACTCCCGGGCAAAAATCACGCCCGGGAGTGGTCGGGTCAAAAAACCCCGCATTTGCGCCACTTTTTAACGCCTGGGTCAGGGTAGGCGTTAAGGGGCCTGTGGGCTCAAAATGAGCCCACAGGTGCCCTCCCCTGCCCCCAGGGACCCCCCCTGCCACCCTTGCCCACCCCAGGAGGACACCCAAGGATGGAGGGACCCACCCCAGGGACATTCAGGTAAGTTCAGGTAAGTATAATTTTTAATTTTTGTACATTTTTTTGGGTGGCATAGGGGGGCCTTATTTGTGCCCCCCTACATGCCACTATGCCCAATGACCATGCCCAGGGGACATAAGTCCCCTGGGCATGGCCATTGGGCAAGGGGGCATGACTCCTGTCTTTACTAAGACAGGAGTCATTTAAATGGCGTCTGGGCGTCGAAAAAAATGGCGCAAATCGGGTTGAGGCGATTTTTTTGCCTCAACCTGACTTGCCCCATTTTAAGACGCCCTAACGCCATTTTCCCCCTACGCCGGCGCTGCCTGGTCTACGTGTTTTTTTTCCACGCACACCAGGCAGCGCCGGTCTGCTAGCGCCGGCTAACGCCATTCCATAAATACGGCGCCCGCATGGCGCTTCAGAATGGCGTTAGACGGCGCTAAATTTTTTGACGCTAAACTGTGTTAGCGCAGTTTAGCGTCAAAAAGTATAAATATGGGCCATTGTCTCTTAAGCTAAGCCTGCATGCTATGTGCCGAGCTACCAGAGGGTGAACACATGTTAATTTATGGTGTGTAACTTATTTACCCTGATCAGGATTTTGGCCCCTACTTGGACAGGCTGCATACCTATGCCAAATAGAGACCTATTTTCTAACAGTCATTTTGCCTGAGGGATAGAAACATATCCCCACTCCAATACATTGTTTCTGCTTTGGGAACAGTTTTCACATCTTGTTCAGGGCTTTGGCTCCCAGAGAACTGCAGCTGGAGGCTAATGCAAATTATCCTGCAGAGGTTTTAAGCATGGGAGAACTTTTTTCTAAAAGTACCTTTTCCTCAAGATTTTGTAAACCTTCAACCACTGAATAGTCTCTTAGTAAATATTAAAAAGAACCAAAAATTACATTTTAGGTGTTTCCTACCCACAGGTAGCATTATTTAATGTAATAGTACATCCTGGTGTATTCACATGCTACAGTCAGCCTTGCTACGGAAAAATAGATTTTAATTCCTAGTCAATGTAAAGGCATATTAACTTTAAATGTATTTGTGTCCTACTTTTAAATGCTATGTAACTGTCTTGATAGGCAGTTACATAGCAATGGCAGCCTACAAAGGGGTGACTTATTTATTTTATTCCCCTGTCAAAAGAGGCATTTTGTCAGGTAAGCATGCAGTTTTAAACTGCAGCTGCCAGGCTGCAATGGCAGGCTTGGAGTCATGTTTGGCTGATCACACTAATGGATGCGCAGTAGTGTTGTATTCCACCAGTGACATTTACCTTAAAGGCCCTGGGTACAGTTGTTACTTTAGCAACCATTGACTTATAGGTAAGTTAAATGTGGCAATTAGGAGTTAACCAGTTTCAACATGTTTTAGGGCTCAGAGAGCATTCACTGGGGCCTGGTTAGCAGCACCCTAGTACACAGAGTCAAAAATGCATACAATAGGTCTGGTAGTGGACACACCACTATAAAGGTCAAAAATAATATCAATGTCCTACCAAAAGCACTAAAATCTGGACAGAAAAGCCTCACCCACATTTTTATGACATGCATCAACATAGGCAATTCTCTCCCACTTTGGTAAGATAATACTTCCAAAATGTTCTAACCTTTTAACAGCATACAAATGGTTGAGCCATGAAATTATGTCTCCCTCTCCTGCTACAGTACACCGATGACTCAATAGCTGTAACCAAGGGATCAATTACTTGACAAATGTGTGACTACAGAAGTAGCCTCCCTCTGCTGAACCCAGTGGAGCTTGTTTCTCTAAAGTATGGGGCAGCTTTTCCAAGGCGGGCCAGTATGGTAAGGCCTATTTTTACCTTCAGTATGGACTGATTTTAGACTGTAAAATTCTAGGGACCTTTTTAACCCAGATAAAGGCCTAAGACATTTCTTGTCTATAAAATGCCTGAAACATGATGTTAGAATGGCTGAGGGAGACGTAATATCTTGGCTCATCCAATTTTATTTTTTGATCCTGTTCAATGTTCATCTTAAAAAAGAGATATCTTTGGGGTTAACACCAAGGTAGTTTTATCATTGTATCTGTATCAAGCTTCTATCCAGAAAAAAAAATATTCCTATGTTTTCCCTATTTTCAAGGTTAAGACCATCTTGGAGGTATTATCCAACCAAGGTGGGACGGAATTGGCTATGTTGTGGCATACCGCAATAAATTGTGGAAACGTTTCTATCTATTTTTACAATGTCATTATGGGCATTGCTATGGTTATGGAGAACATATGCTGGTATGTTGTTTCCTTCTACTCACTTTTTATGATTGAGACACAAAGTCAAAAATCCTGCAGTCCACACAAAAGAGACATGTTCCTACAAAGTAAAAATGGCTTTTGTAATCTAAGGTCAAGTTAAAATGATAATAGTAGTAAAACAAAAAGGAAGAGGGTCGTGGCTGAATTGCTCAATGAACACCTGACATGATTCTAGACCTCAACAGTCTAGAAACAGTGCTTGCTGTAGAACAGTGCTTGTTGTAGGAGAGAGTACACCAGCCTCAAACTTACCTGTTAATAGTAATCAGGGCTCACCCTTATTTATAGACGTTAATGAAGTAATTAGTCCCATCAGGAAATCTGTACATGAAAAACCACCTGAACCAGATGGTGTCCCTGCAGGCATCTCTAAATCCAACTTGGGCTTATGTGCAACTCCTTTAACAAATGTGTTTGGGAGTACTGTGATGAGACAAATTCCTGATTCTTGGAGGACAGCCACAATCATGCCGATTTATAAAAAAGGAGAAAGGCTTTTTCCGTCCTGCTATAGACCTATATCATTGCTAGATTCCAGTATGAAGATATTAGGTAGAGTGCTTTTGGCACATTTGGAATCCTGTCATGAGCCAAAGAAAACAAAATGTTGTCCAACGTGCAATTTGGCTTTAGACCTGATGTCTGGACAATAGATCAGTGTCTAAATCTTTATTTGTGAACATGGAAATATTTGATGGCAAAAAAAGGGTCCCTCCATTTGGCGTTCATTCATTTATCCAGCACCTTCGATTTGATAAACAGCACAAAACAGTAGGCACTGATGGAGTCAATGAGGGTGGAAGTGGAACTGCTCTCCTTAATTAAACGTTTACATCATGACCTGACAGAGAGGGTTTGTTACGGCTTGCAGAGGGAAACCACTACTCAAATAAAATCCACATGGGGTGAGACAATGCTGTATTCCTGCTCCCTTCCTATTTCTTCTCAATATAAATGAGATCTCTAAATATCTTTCTGAGGTAGGAAAGGAGACTCCCCAAATAGGTAGGCAACCCATCCCATTGTTTTATATGCTGACAATGCTGTACTAATTGTTCATACTGAAAATGGTTTACAAATATTATTGGATTCTTTTTCCTCATATATGGAAGATTTGGATCTAAGGGTCAACTATTCTGAGTCTTCCATAATGACATGCAGGCCCCGCAGTATGAAATCAAAAACCTTTTTTATGAGGTAATCAGCTTTGGAGAAAGTAAATAATTGTAACTATCGATGGATCCTCTTCAATTCCTCTCTTAAATGGAAATCACTTTCAACCACCAGAGCACAACCATTTAACAGGAACATAATGGCACTCTTCAGGTTCTCTCATAGGCTGGGTCAGAATCCTACTGAAGAATTGATTAATTTGTATAAAATAACATTTATTTCTGCAGGTTCATACGGCGCAGATCTATGGGGTATGCACATGCAAAAATTCTCCAGCAGGTCAAAAATTGTTTCATATGGAAGTTACTCATGGCTCCCCTGGGGGCCGCTACTCTGATCTGCCATGAAGAACTAGGCCTTACCCATATGGAGGATCAGTTGGTTTTTGACCCGCTTTTATTTTGGGTTTAGAACTCGGTAAACCTGGAGGCTGCTCTGGGCAGATCTTGCACCTCCGGCAGTCTAGCTCATAATAGGGTTGCCCGGATCCTGTGGGCTGTTTATCTAAAAGAGCTGTTTGGAAATTCTCTCATGATCACTCCTAAATATAAAGAAGAAGTCAAACTTTATTTTCTTAACCATTGTTCGGAACTAAGGCTTCAGAGGGTGCAGCCTATGGTGTCAGTTCCAAGATATGTAACAATTTCTACCACAGCCAACCTAGAACCACATCTTATCTGGATTATGAATCCTATTTGTTGCTGTTATCTCACCCTTTTCAGAGTCTGCATGATACATTTCAAGGTTGCCTTCCCGCCTCCAATGTGTATGGTCACAGGATTTACCCCCATGTCGGTGTGACCATACAGTTAAACAAAGCCTTTGTCACACTATACTGTTCTGTCAACTATATACAGTACCTAGATGCTCCTTTTTATTGCCTGTTATAAGGAAAAAACAAATTGAGATCCCATAAGGAAGGTCTGGTGTTTCTACAGAATCTTTCTACTATAGAAGCATTCTATGATAAATTTTATTAGAAGGGCATTAGTTATCAGAAAAAGATATGCAGTCATCCTGTTGCGTAGGGTTTCATTACTGTAATGAGACTACTGAATTTTAAGGAGCAGAATCGCCCGCGGCATGGGAGACTAACTCTAACCCACTGCGGGTGACACCTGTTGCTCCAATTCGGGTTTGGCTCCGGCTAACTAGCAGTGCCTCATCTCTACCTGAGGGCAGGAATGACTGGGCAGCCGAGCGCATGACATACTTGGTTTCTCAGGGAAGCCGTGGTCACTCAGGACTCATCTGTTTCTCTCAGTTACCTTAGTCTCACATACAAATGACAAACAGAGGCAGTATATGTTTTAATCATGACTTTAATAAAACAACTGTATCTTAGATAGCAAAGTGTGAGCTGCAATAACCAGGACGACACAGCATGACAGCATTAAAATTGTGATGAGGAGAGTGAAGCAAAGAAATAACGCTATCAATATTGTCCCTATGGTCAATAGACTAACTCCTACCTAGACTATGATAGAGCACAGCATGTTAAGCTCTAATTCTGCCCTTCAGGTTCCCCTGGGAAGACATCATCCCCCGTACCTGAGCAAAGGCCTGCGGCCTGTGTTAGCATCTGTAGAAAAGCATTAAGCAATCAGCATACAGTCGTGGTTCTCTGGCTGAAATCTCCCTCTAACATGTAAGGGACAAGGAAGTGTTTTTTTAACAACGCAGCTGATGTTCTGAGAAAATGTCCCTATGTAAGGATGTGTGTTTTCTATGAATGTTGGAGACTAAACTTCTACCACGTTCACTGGCAATGTACCATGCTGTAGCCTTAAAGGAAGCACAGAGTGAGCAAGAATGTCTTGTTTGGGAACAAAGTGCTGGCCTAGGCAAAAACAGTTAGATAAACAGAAAATAAAACAAGGCAGTAAATGTGGATTTTGTAACAATAATAAAGTAAAGCGAATAAAATATATCTAGGTTAAAGTGCAGAGCAGATTGGCCTCGTGTGTTAAAATAGCGTGCAAGGAGCTATAGCTAAAATGGCTAAACAACAATCCCTCTGTGATAGATGCATTGATTCTGCTCTGCACTACCTGATGTATATCTGCAGTATGAATTTAACTTCTTTCAATTTATAATTATTTTTGAAGATTGTTGTATGGATCTTGTTATGATGTTGTTTTTACTGCACATAAATTATTTTCTGGTCAATTAAATTATATTTTAATAATTTTACTTTTTAGCTGGGAAAGCATTATTTATTTGCTTCATGTATTATATGTGCTTTTTATTGTCTTTTATGGCTCATGCCGAATAAAGATTGACTGGCTGAAAGGGACATTCCAGCTGCATTCTCAGTAAAATTAGGTAGTTTGAACAGTGTAACGGCAGCTTCATAAGGGGCAGGGTTATGGGGTTATGGTAAAGTAGATTCTCTACAATGGATTGAGAATAAATTTACTCGTAGACTACTGTTGGTACCCAAGAATGTAGCAGATATTATTTGTCACAAGGAACTGGGCTTGCAGCATCTAGAGGATCTGATGACTGTTTCTCCAATTCTATTATGGATTTGATGTTGGAGAAATCCGGAGGCCAGTTTGGTGCAAGATTGCATGACTGACTGTTTTCAATTGGCTAATACGAACAGTATTCTGTGGTTCACATCCTTAAAAACGTCTTTTCAAAACCTGGGGCTTGAAAACTTAAACTTGGACCTTAAATCCCTGCCTGAAAATGCAAAGTGGTGGTGAAACAGTGCTATAAGGTGAATGTTACGGCTCTCAGACTTCAGGGTGCTCTGAAGCTGAAAACAGTTGAGAACTATATCCAGATTTCAACTGCAGATGCCATGGAACCTTATTTAGCCTGGTTTGAGAATCCATCAGTGTGCTCTCTTCTAACTCTGATCAGGCTAAATTTAAACCACTTTAGAGTGGCTTTTCCCATGCAGTGTACTTGGAGAAAAAATTTACCCGCTTGTCCCTGTGATGCTAAGTCCAAGCAGAGCACATCACTATATATTTTCTTTGCACATTGTATACTGCCCCAATATCTGCTTTTATACAGCCAATGCTGCATAAGGTAAATGTTAGACATATTAAGGAAGCAATGATCTATGTACAATACAAACATTATCTACCATCAAAATTTGCCACAAATTTTACTAGATCTGCTATTGGTATTATGACACAATATTAATTGGTTGATGTATCTGCATAAACGGAATCAGATATTTGTCACAAATTTAGAATGTTTTACAAGACCCTCTCAGCAACCAGGAAAGGGTATGATTTGATGGATGATATTTTAAAATCTGATATTTCAGTTTTATTTGAGTCCCCCATTTATGGTTTTAATGGTGTAAAGTGATATGTTTTTTAATTTTAATTGCGTTTCAATGGTTTTATGTGATTTTATGGCAGTTGCCAAATAAAGAAAGATTTGAATTGACGTGTCTTGAAATAGTTTGAATGGTTTATAATTACATACATAAAGTGAGAATTGTGCCCATATCAGTAAGAAAAGATGTTACAAGAGAATAAAATAAATTGCAGCATCACAAATTCCTAAATCAGTGGAATTTAGATTGGGTAGATCCCCAATTAGTATTATGATGACTAAATGGAGAGGCATGTTTGTATATTTACTTGAAAAATCTTAACAATAACTTTCTAGTGGCTCAGGTTCCTTTGCCTAAAATTGGTGGGTTGTTGGCAATAAATAAGAGGATTTTGTTTTTCCTCTGTTGATTCAACAGCTGCACAATAAAAAGTCAACAACACTGATAACCCCAATAGGGTGTTATCAGTTTCGAAGAAAGTGTCATTTGAACTGGCATTAGCAATTACCTTATTTCAGAGACTACTGACCACGATTTTATAAGAATTCTAGGCTCTTTCAATACGTCATTTTAGTGATGCAGAAAACTAAAGCTAAACAGGGATGCAAAGTTAACAGAAGACTTGAAGATATTAGGGGCAAAGGTTTGACAGATAAATTCAGTGAATTAAAATAGTTTAAGCATTACATGTTGTGCTTGAAGCATGAAGAAAGTTGTAATTGGATACAAAAGAGAATTTATTGGGGCCATCAAAGATGCACCCCATTCTAGGAAGAAGGATGACATGTGAGCCCTCTTGTGATTGGCTTCGTTCTATGCTAAATGTGTGGTATACATTTGCTGAAAGACCATATGTCATCAGAAAACTGCTGAAATATAGGACCAGATTTGTGTGGTCCACGGCATACCAGGAGAATTTTGCAAAATTTAAAAATGACATTTCTAATGCCCCTCCTCTTCAGGTATGTAATCCTGCTAATAAGAGTCTTGCTACAATTGAGCAGTTTATTCCAAAAAGAAGAAATAAGTAAAGAATTAGTCATCCTATTACAATCACTAAACCTTACAGATTAAAAATACTCTGTGACCCAGCAGTGTGCATTCAGGTGGGGGTTAGAAAACATCAGCCTATTTATGCATGGGCCAAATGTGGTGTTAAGGTGTGAACATTGACCATTCACAAAAGTGCTGACACCGTTGATTCTACAATACATCCCCGCACATTGTGGTTACAAGAATACAATTATGAAGAGGAGTTTGTGGCAGGGATGAGGAAAAATGCAGCTGATTTTCTTGAGTCATACGCTAACACCTGCAAATGAGATACCTATAAATGATTGGAATGATTGCTGTGTAGCTGGGCATGGCATAATGTGGTGAATATCATTGATGAACAGAATCGAAAGAGGGGCTGGGCGTGGACCAAGAACATTGGGGGTAAAGAAAATGGTTAAGGATGCAAAGAGTAATGAAAGAAGAATGTAGGATTTCAGAACCATTAAGGGTGGAGAAGGTTTTATGCAATTCTGCTTTGTTAAGCAAAGGAAATGTGTTGTATCGGAATCGTTAGTCTGGATGCAAGCAGTACGTCAAGGAGAATGAACAAGAAGTAAAAATGTTTAATTTTATGGGGGACAAGAATAGGGAGTGTAGTAGAGGGTGTGCAGAAGGTTCAGAACAAAATGCATTATTGTCTTTGGCCAGGAAAGATACAGGTACTTCCTATGGTACTGCCCAACCAAGTAACATAGTGAATGCATGATTTGGTCTGTTGCTTGTTAAACCCAATGCATTGGACAGTTATGCGTGTAAGTAAATCTCAAGTATACTTTTACCAGAATGTTGTGCATAAAATACATGCATATTTGTTCACATGTCAACAAGTGCTTTATATTTTGCATTGGACCAGATATATGAAGGGATTTTGCAGTTGGGAAGAGGTCAAATTGCAGAATTGAACCGTTGTAATTGCAAAATGACCTTTTGGTAAGTACAAAACCCAAGTTGAAATTCAGTAGCATGTTACTGAACCACAATTTAGTTTTACAAGTACATACCGGATTGCTATTTGAAAAGGGTGAGTTTATGTCCCTTTCAAATAGTGATTCTATTGGCATGCCCTTTCAGTGCAATATTAGTATAGGGCTTTTACTTCATTACAGTCATATTATTTTGTATGGTTTTAACTCATTTGTGCATTAATGTTCTTTTTTTAACATTTTGGCACAGCCATTTTATTGAATGCTTTATTATGATTTAATCAAACTTGAATAAAGAAAAGTATTGATTGATTCAAAATGAAATGCATTCATATCTTGCAATTTAAATCCAGTCACAAAACATTAACATTTTACTGATTTCATGCAGGTAGAGGCAACCCACTCACAAATGGGAAGGGATCCTGAAGTGATCCCTATGCCATTGTGGCACTTGACAAAAAAATGTATTCAGTGGTCGCACTTCCTTTTCATAAAAGAAATATATAAATGTTTTCATGTTTTTTTTATTTTCTTTGAGGAAAACATTCTGCATTTAAAAAAAATGTTTTATCTAAAATCAGTCAAAGACAACAGACCTGCTATTCTCCTGTCCCAAACTGGACAAATCCCTGTAATGGCAGTGAATCATAGTGGGTCTAAGTTTATAACCTAATGTGTATAAATTAGGTTGAATTGCGACCCACTACAATTTGGTGTTTTGCATCCCAACCTATCAACACATAGGTCATTTCACAAAATACTTTTACATTTGCTAAAAGTCAGAGTGCAAATTGCAACCAATTTTAGAAAATATAAAGTTTGTGTTAGTGAGCAATAGTCTTTTGCATTTTGTTGTAAAGCTTTCCAGTGGCATTTTTTTGGTGTTAAGGGGAAGGTATGAATACCATAGGTTTTCACTGCATGATGCAACAGAGCAGTGTAGTCAAGTGTATTCTATGTTCATGTTGTATATTCTTCATGAAGGGGCCAGATGTACAAAGTCAGTGTGCATTTCTTAATGGTCGAATTGCTATTTTGGGTTCTTCAGAAATGAAAACGGGGCTTTTTTTTTTATGTACAAAGCACTTTAAGGAATCGCAATTTGCAATTTCTATCCTGTAGAAATTGGAATTTTCAATTCTCATAATAGGAAATCGGAAATAGGGATTTCCTTTTTGTGATTCCTATTCTGATGCACCATGCATTTCCTAAATGTGACTTGGGCATTTAGGAGATGCAATTATCATCGACATGAAGTCAATGGTAACCAGGTGCAAGTTTAAAAAAGCACCCCAAAGTGCTTTTTTTTAATTGCAATAGAGCACACACATGCCCCTTAGGCATATGTGTGCTCTACAGGTGCACCTTTATTTTTCAGGAGCACCAAGGGGGGGCCTTTTGCCCATTGCTATCCTTAGTTTTGCATCTCCTAAATAGTGATTTCCTAACAGGAAATAACTATTTAGGAAATGAAAAAATGGCCCATTGACTCAAATGCAATGGCATTGCTTAAAAGCTGTTTCCTGATAACGATTCCTACTTTGTATCAGGAAAGCAGTATATTAGTACAATCCATTTTGCATTTCCGAAATATTGATTTCTATGAAGTTGCTAAATAAGAAATGCAAAATTACATTTTCGTACATCTGGCCCTTAGTTTCTAACTCTCAGCACTCCCTGGAAGTGGCAGTTAGTGAAACTCTGTTACAGGAGGCTCAGTGTTGACTAGAACTGAAGCAAAAGGAACATTACTGCCTCTTCATATGTGTCTTTTGTCAGATAAAGACACTACATTCACCTGTCCCCTTCTCCACAGGGATGACAGTCATCTCTTTCTCTATGCACTGTTTCCTGGAGATTACTGTTAGAGCTCATTTACACTTTCAAGCCCAATGGTGGGACTCAGTGTCAAACTAGTGGGTGTTTCATCTCTTGGAGCACAGTGGGTGCCTTGCGCTCTTCCTCTTCAGCATTTATTCTGCCTGACTTCAATGCCTTGTAAAAAAGGGATACACTTTTAGAGGCCATATGTTTTCTTTCCTTTGGTGTGCAGTTTTGCTTCTTGATGCACCCCCACGTGTTAGGATGGTGACCAGCAAGGCAAGCTCAATGATCATTTTCAGCTATTGATTTAATGTCTTTGAGCCTGGCCTTCCTTGTCACAGTCCTGCACCCATGCTTTTCCTTGGTTTTGCCAGCTCATTTCTCCTGCTTTGTACCTGCTGGATGTGATATGGGGAACAAAGGATTTTATACCTAAAGCAAGGGGTGAAGTTTATCACAAAAATTTCAGGCTGGGTAGATTTTCTGTTTCTAAAAAGAGGATTCACCCCTCACATTTGGGCTAAATTGAAGAATGCATCCCAGTGTTCTGGCCACCACTTCTAAATGGAAATTAAATGACACTAGACAGTCTTGTCCCAGATATGAATAAAAGGGCTGGTTGGGATACTGTCTGACCCTGACTTAACCTGCTGAACTACATTGAGTGTTGGAGCTGTAAGCCATCTTGCACCTTTTGTTGTACCTATAAGTTCTACTCATAACCTGATACTAGTGCTTAAAATTGGTAATGCCCTCAGGCACACATTTTTGAGGACAGAATTTATTTTATTTTTCTCCATCAGGCTTAAAAAATGTTTTTTTCACATTGTTTCACATTGTTAAAGAGAAAGGTGTCCTTCAGGAATCACATCCCATTTGTGAATCGGTTACTACTTCTTTCGAGGTGTTTGTAAAATATTCATATTTTGCAACCTCATTTTGGCTGCAAAACATTAACTTCTTGTGTGCTTTGGGAAGTGGGGAGCCGTACGACGCTGCAGTGCTCATCCGCATAAGATGACTCCCAGCACAGGAAATCCTTCTGGTGCTGGTACCAGAGGGATTTCCTTCTGATAAAATGCAGTTTCCGAAGCTGGGGACCAGTTTCCCCAGCTCACCCAGCTGTTTTTGGTTTAATTTCACTGAAAATGAAAGTGCAATAAGCCCATCGTCTCATTTCACTTTCACTGCCTCAGTGCTTGGGGGCTATCTCAGCCCCCCAAGCACCAAAGCAGATGGGAGAGGTATCCTTGGAAAGGGGAGAATCTCCCTTCTCCTATGGTACACTTCCCTAGTGGATCCCTGCTTGGGGATCACCACTGGAGGGTGATCGCCAAGCAGGGATCCACCACTGGACACCAGGGAGAGGGGAGTGGCCCCTTGGGAAAAGACTTTTGCTCCCCAAGGTATTTTGTTTAAGAAAATTCAATCTTTCTGCCCCCCATTGAGGGGAAGATAGGGAAAAGCCCCTGGTCTGCCTCGTAGGGGGGAGGGAATTCAGAAAACCCTCTACATAACAGGGATCAACTTTTCTTCTTGTCATAGGGGTGAGGGCTGCCCAAAATCGGCATGCCAATGACCAGATGGTAAAAAATAAAAAAATTGGAGCAGTCCTTTTTAATAAAAGAGGGATGAGGACTGGCCACAATGGGCATTGCTAATACCCCACCCATAAGAAATGGGTCTAAAGTCTTTTTTCCCCTTTGGGTGATATGTGGGGGCAATAGCTCTCCCCACGGATAGGAAAGCCTACTAGCACCAGGTACTACTTTCTTTAACCGTGTAGGGGTGGAGACTGCCCAAAAATGGGTATGCTAATGCCCCCATGTGAGAAAGTAGCCTCTTTCTAGTTTGGTTATAGACACTTTGGGCCTGTTTGTCAGTGTGCTTGACTGTGCCACTGGGATCCTGCTAGCTAGGACCCCAGTGCTTATGGTTTTTGGCCTGTTTGTCAGTATGTTTGACTGTGTCTCTGGGATCCTGCTAACCAGTACCCCAGTGCTTATGCTCTCTACTTTCCCAAATGTGTCACTACATACTGGTAACCCAGTATTTCATCCCAAATTGGCATACTGGTGCCCCCTTATAAGTCCCTATTATATGGTACTTAGGTACCGAGGGCATAGGTACCCAGGGCATTGGTGTTCCAGGGGATCCCTATGGGCAGCAGCATTACTTTTGCCATCCATGCAAAGGCTTTTGCAGGATTGCCATTGCAGTTTGTGTGAAATCACCGATATGTCAGGCCTTCCAACCCAGAAGGCTGGGTTCAAAGTACCTGTGTGTGAGGGTGCCTCTGCACTAGCATAGGTGCACCCACATCATCCAGGACCATTTTCCCAGACTTCGTGAGTGAGGGGATGCCATTTTACATGTGCACTGGACATAGGTCAATAGCTATGTCCAGCTTCACAATGGTAACTCCGAATATGGCCATGTGAGGTGTCTAACACCTGGGAATTGTACCCTGATACTGATTCCAGTATTGGTTTTACAATTCCATGCACTTTGGGGGCTCCACAGTGGACCCCCAGTACTGCCATACCTGTCAGAAGATTACCCATTAAATCAAACTTCCACAGTAGCATATGTCTTTTACCCAACTCCCTCCAACAGATGTGTGCACTTTAACTGATTATCTGAACCCTTCATCCGATAGGGGGAAAGTGGAATGGGAATAGAAAACGAGAGACCGCCTCCAGATCCAGTTCCAGCCTGTGTTTCCCACTTGAAGATAGGATATTCAGTGTGTGTCTCTGAAAACCTGCACCTTTTTTCTTATTGGGATTTCTTTAAAGGAAGGACCTGCAGTCGGGTGATAAGAGCATAGATAAGTACATTCCGACTGCACATTCAATTGTTCAGCCATTCATATTCAATTCTATTGTTCTCCTAACCTGGATCTTTTGAGAGACTAGACTCTCTCTAAGAGAACAATGTTAACTTAAGATCTTCTTCTTCCCAGGAGTCAGAGGTTTCCAATGTTCTCTGGAGAACACTTCAAAAGTTCACAAATATACAAACTACTAATGTCTTTAACAGGAAACGAAAACTCCTTCTCAAGGTTCAGTTTTCCCAATCAAAGTCTCTAGGAATTAGTTTGAGCACTGAGGTTTGTCTCTAAGACTGGCAAGTCTTTAAAGCAAAGAATTGAATATATATATCTATTGCAAGTCTGGAAATCATACAAAAGGATTCCTTACTGCAGTTGCTTGAAGTTCTGTTAAGCCAAAACAAATTTTCCTCAGAAAGCCAATAGCCAGTTGTTGGAAGAAGGAAAAAAGTATGCTTCTCCAGAATGGAAAAAGTAGCTGGTGTGCACACCCTAACAAGAAAAATAATTAATTACTCAAAACTGGAAGAATTCTCTATAAAACAAAGTGCCTCAGGAACACTGCTCGTTCTCCTCCTCCTCAGGATGACAGTTGAAGTGCAGGGCTCCCAGATAGAAACAGCAGGAGGGAAGCTTTAGCACGAGACTAAGGTAGAAACACTAGAGCGCTGACCTCACACTGATTTGCGGCCACCATCTTGAATGGCAGTCAAACCTGAAGAAGCTAGTTCTAAGAACAGCCTCCGCAAGAGGCACTGGAAGTGAGGACGTCGCTGCAACCAACGTGGGTACAAGGAAAAGGGGAATAGTTTTTGCTGATGGAAGAACTTAACAACGCTGGCAATAGTTTTCCTGTCAATACTAGCCTTCTGAGGTTTTCCAGGCAACCCTAGCTGCTACCACCTCACAGGCAGGTTTCTGCCCTCCTGTTGCTTGAGCATCACAAGCCCAAGAAGGCAGAAAAAAGTATTTCCTTTGGGAGAGGGGTGTTACACCCTCCCCCTTTGGAAATAGCTGTTACAGGCATAGGAGGGGCAGCCTTCCAGAGCCTCATGAAATGCTTTGAAGGGAACAGATGGTGCCCTCCTTGCATAATCCAGTCTACGCCAGCTAGGTGACCCCAGTTCCTGCTCTGGCATGAAACTGGACAAAGAAAAGGGGAGTGACCACTCCCCTGTCCATCACCACCCCAGGGATGATGCCCAGAGCTCCTCCAGAGTGTCCCTGGGTTTATCCATCTTGGATTCCAAGGTGGTGGGGAACTCTGGGAGCATCTGAGTGGCCAGTGCCAGCAGGTGACGTCAGAGCCCTCCCCTGATAGATGCTCACCTGTGTAGCTGACCAATCTCCCTTTCAGAGCTATTTAGGGTCTCTCTCCAGGGTGTTTCCTCAGATTCGGATTGCAAGAGTCCAGCACAATCCTCTGCATCGTTTACTTCACCTTCTATCAACAAAACTGCATCTGGACCCTCCAAGAACTCTACAAACTGCAACAAAGAAGCAAAGAGGACTTCTGCAACATTGTTTCTTTAGCTCCTGCCAGCAACTGCAACTGTTTCCAGGTAGTTCCTCTGAGGACTGCCTGTCTTCAGCCTGCACCAGAAGAACAAAATAATCTCCCTTAAAGTGAAGGAGTCACTTCCTTGCTTTAGCAGGTACCCCTCTGCAGCGATGACAGGTGGCATGGTCCCTTCTCCTGACAAAGTGTGTGGATCCAGAAAAACACAGATGGTAGACTGAAGTTGTCCTAAAGGTCCTAAGGTCCAGCTGCCCAATTTTGGTGGAGGTAAGAGCTTGACTCCCCACGCAAGACAGTACCCCTGTGCACCGCGTGATTTGCAGTTGCCACGGCTTGTGTGTGCCCTTCCACAAAGTTCTTCATGCACAGCACAGCTTGGAACCCTAGCACTCCATCCTGTTACGCACAGCTTCCTGAGTGGTTCTCTGGCAGCATGGGATCCCTTTGTGCCTTACTGTGTTGGCCTCCATTTGCACCTTTTTTTCCTCCGTGCTGTGGGACTCCTGTGCATGGTCTTCTGAGGGCTCTCTGTGTTACTGAGAGTCCCCTCTGTCTCCCCTCCTGGGTAGAGGTGACCAGGTTCCTCCTGGTCCTGGGCAGCACCATTTTCTGTTAACCACATGCTTTGCGTGTCCCAATGCTTGTTGGCAAAATCCAGTGACGCAAACCAGACTACAATCATCTATCCAGTGTGGGACATCATCTTCACCAACCGGGAACCCACATCCATCTTCTTGGGTGCAGTACTGACTGTTCTTCTTCACAGGTGGTTCTTATTTTGCACCTTCATCTGGGTTAGCAGGGGATCCTCTTCTCCCTGGACTCTTCAGTGCTTCTTAGACGTGATCCTCTTCTTTCACAGGTCTTCTGGTCCAGGAATCCATTGTTGGTGTCTTGCATTCTCTTCTGGTTCTTGCATTATCTTCTATCATGACTTCTTGCGTGTTCTAGGAAACTTACTGTGATTTACTCCTGTTTTCCTGGGCTCTGGGGTGGGTTCTATTACTTACCTTTGGTGTTATCTTACACTCCCAGGCCTCTCTACACATTACACTTGCCTAGGTAGGAAACCGATTTTTGCATTCCACTATTTTAGTATATGGTTTGTGTTACCCCTAGGGCCCATTGCAACCTATTGTGATTTTCACTATTTGCACTGTTTCTAACTGTTTTATAGCTACTTCTGCATATATTACTTACCTCCTAAGGGAGTATAGTCTCTAAGGTATTTTTTTCATTGTGTCACTAAAAATAAATACCTTTATTTTTGTAACACTGAGTATTTTCTTTCATGTGTGTGAGTACTGTGTGACTACATTGGTACTGCAAGAGCTTTGCATGTCTCACAGATAAGCCTTGGCTGCTCAGCTACAGCTACCCCTAGACAGCATGGCTTCTAAACACTGACTACATTTCACTAATAAGGGATAACTGGACCTTGTATAAGGTGTACGTATATTTGTTACCCACCACAAACCAGGCCAGCCTCCTACACCCAACACCCAAAAAACAAATGGGAACAGACTTTTTTCCCCGAGGTGGCTGATGAGGGTTATTACCCCGATCAGCCCCCTGACTGGGGCAGAAAGCCAACTAGACTCCAAGGATGTATTTTCTTTTATAAAGGAGGGGTGCGAGCTGCCCGCCACCATGGGCATGGTTACATCCCCACCCCAACTGAAGGGGCAGCAGCCTTTCTGCTCCCCCTGCAGACTAAAGCAAGGAAGAGGGAATCTGACTTTTTTGTATGTTGGTTTGACATATGGGCCTTCAGAGCTTGACTAACATCAATATTGTCCCTCTTGCAATAGTGAACAGCTTTTGGGCTTGGGTATGCTGCCACCTGGAAAAACCTACCAGACTCAGACACTTCTGAAAACTAAACATCTGGTGGAGTCCAGGGTGGTGTGCTTCACATGCACCCCACACCATTTTCTTACAGCAATGACCTGCAAACCTTCAACTTTGCCTTAAGTCAGCATTCCCCTAGGTGTCTAGTTTTAAAAAAATGTACAGGTTAGCAAGATATCCAAGCTGAGCTAGAGTCCAAAGTCTAGAACACCCATATCAGAAAAAGAGAGTTGTTTTTTGTTGGAAAAATGGTCTGTGTCCATGTTGTATTTTGGCTGGTTTCCTGTTGGGGGCACAAGGTCTACCCATGCAAGTGAGGTACCAGTTTTTTTGGGAGACTTGGGGGAATAGAGGTTAGAAGGAAGTTTGTGGCTCCCTACAGATTTCCAGAACTTTACATCACAGAAATGTGAGGAAAATGTGTTTTTAGTCAAAGTTTGAGGTTTGCGAGGGATTCTGGGTCAAAAAATGTGGTAGAAGCCATGCAGTCAGCCCACCCTTGTAGATGTCTAGGTTTAAAAAATATACAGGTTGGCCAGGTTCCCCAAGGTGCAAGCTGGGCTATGACCCAAAATGTAGAACTACCTACATCGGAAAAAGATGGTCTGTTTTTGTTGTAAAAATGCACTGCATCCATATTGTGTTTTGGGCTGTTTCCTGTCATGGGCACTAGATCTATCCAAACAAGTGTGGTACCATTGTTAGTGGGAGACTTGAGGAAGGATGTTTGTGGCTCCCCATGGATTCCAGAACTTTCCATCACAAAAATTTGAGGAAAATGTGGGGTCAAAGCTTAACATTTGCAAGGGGTTCAGGGTATAAAAATATGGCGGGAGCCACACAAGTTAGCTCACCCTGGATTCCCCTACGTGTCTAGTTTTTGAAAATGTAGAGGTTGGCTACCTTTCCCAAGGTGTCTGCAGAGCTGGGATACAAAATCTAGAGCTACCCACATTGGAAAGAGAGGCTCAGTTTTCGGTGGAAAAATGTGCTGTGTCCATGTTGCATTTTGGACTTTTTCCTGTCACGGGCACTTGGTCTACCCACACAAATGAGGTGCCATTTTTATCAAGAGACATGGGAGAGCATAGAATATTAGAACATCTTTTATTACCAATTAGAGTTCGCTGAATTTGTGCCTTTAAAATGTAATCCAGTACATGACATTTTGAAAAAAAACATCAAGTAAGGGTACTCACAAATTCAGAGATGTAGAAATAACCATTGCTTCTAAACTCTACATCCTGTGCCCATTTCAGAAATACATAAGATTCCATGATACCTATTTTTCACTCTGCCTATTTTGCTATAACAATTGATCTATACTTGGTACTCAATGAAAAACCACTGTACATGTGCAGCACAGTTGTTTGCTCTCTGTACCTTGGGGTCATGGAGAAGCTACAAACCCTGTATATCCCTAAAACCATAAGGGTCTAGTGGATGTAATGGTACATTGCTTTTGTCAACATACCATTGTGACACAAATTTACAGATGAAAATATTGTCACAAATGCCCGTTTTTTCCTACTCATTTCCAATATTTTTTTCCAAAAGGTATTTTCCGTGGAAAAAACCATGAGGGATCTACACATATGACCCCTTGCTGAATTCAAAATACCTACTTTTCATAAATCTATACCCTTTCTGGATCATCCATGGGTTGCATTCTGGTTTTTACCACAAACTTGAAGCAGGTTGAGAGATCATAAAACAGGGAAATAAGCTACCTCTTAGAAAAATTGTAAAATTGTAATACAAAATGTGTTTTTTTTAATTCAGTTCTGCATATTCCTGAAAGCTGTGAACATGCTGAATTTAGTACAGCAACCCGTTTGTAGATGCCATTGTTAAGGAAAAACAGACACTTTTATCTAGAGCACTTTTTCTTTACTTTTCTCAAAAAAATTCAATATTGGGCTATATTTTTCCTACTTACTTGGTCCCCTCCAGGGGAATTCACAAACGATGGTAACCCTCAGAAGCCCCAGGAAGTTGGGCAAAAAGGACACAAATATGGCGTAGATAGCTAATGTGCACAAAAGGTTATCAAGCCCTAAGCCCAAGCTACCGCAAATAGCCAGAAAAGGGCCTGGCACTAACGTAAAAAAGCCTAGCAGGGAAAGAGTTAACACGTACTATTACGAATAGGTTTTTGAAAAGGACCACCTAAACACGCCCCTTCATAAACCGAAATTACGGTTCTGGAATGTGTTACGGAGTTGTAATTCAAGTTTGAGGCATTAGAGAAAGCCTTCTTGTGTTCGCAAACATCTTCTACTTTTGGTCCTTGCCCGTGGGATTTTCCTTAGCATCCTTTAATATCAGGAAATTCACGCCGTCAGAGTGGTGAGCAACATGGTCCCTCTGACTAGAATGCACAGTTTATTCTGCCTGTCGGTTCCCTAATAATAATTTCCTGACACATAGGCAAGCAGTAGGGGGTGACTTCAGAATTAATAAACGATATACAATGTTTTGTTCAGCGTGCCAGCCATGTGGTCTCTGATATAAGGAATGGATGCTGGCGGATAGTACACGGACATCATCTCGTGATTTATTTGTTAATACTAAACTCATCTGAAATCTATTTAATTTAAACAATGAGCTCTTGAAAACCCCAACATAATTTTACGTTTGCCATGTTAATTTTCGCATTTGTCTGCTTTCACACACAGATGTGTCAAGTGCGACTATTAACTTGCACGTCTAATGTTCTCTTTTACCCTAATGCATCAAAGTTACTATTGTGTTTTTCAACTTAGATTGACTTTGCAACATGCCAATAATGCTGATTGAAGGTTATTGCAGCAAATGCGCAGATGGAAAGGGATTGAAAGCTTGCTAATTGAGATTTAAGAGAATTGTCAAGATGATGGGATGAATGTAATATGGTCCATTTTGTGCTGAACTAGAAACCACAATGGAGGTACTAAACGAATGAGTTTATTATATGAATTAAGTCAACAAGCACCAGTGGCGGCTCAATATTAACATCCTTTTAGAAACTGAAAATTACACCTCTTACTGCACGTACAGCACACGGAGTTGGAGTTCCATATAAATGCTTTATTTGGAATTTTATGGCAATCTTTTCAAGAAGCAAATATGCAACGTTGCTAATTTAAAGAGCAAGAATGCCAGAGTGGCAGATGGGAGACCTAGTTATTCGTTTCAACCGGAGTTTACTCCAGAAGGAAAATCCAAACTGCATTATGGCTGGTATGCACAAAAGTGACTTTTGGTATAAGTGAAACTTTAAGGTGAACACGGGAAACAAAGAGAAAGGGCTGCCTCCTGTAAAATCAATTCTGCTACTTGAAAACTGTCAGATAACGTAACTGTGTGCTTTTCTACTTTTAAACTTACCAATTTATTAAAAACCTTTGTATACAACCCTATCTGCTTAAATGCACATGTAATTGAAGCTTCAGTTATTTTTACTACATTTCTTAAGGATCAATATCTCAAGAAAACGTGTTGTTGTTGGAGAAGGGGACTACGAGTCTTAGGATCACCAGGGGCAGGAGAAGGCCCTTGTTTTCAGCACACCTGCACCTTATTGCCCAGGGCTATGTAGCCCACAGACACTTACCTGCAGAGCGGGACGCCTGTTGATGGAGCATGGAACTACAATTCTCAGCATCACCAGGGGCAGGAGGAGGCCCTTGTTTTCCGCACACCTGCATCTTATTGCCACCACTATATAGCACACCAACTCTTCCAATGGTGTAGGACGCCTTTTGTTGGCGCATGGGACTCCGAATCCCAGGATCACCAGGGGCAGAAGGAGGCCTTTGTTTTCAGCTTATCTGCACCTTATTGCCCAGCTCTATATAGCCAAGGACAGTTCCCACAGTGTAGGAAGCACATGGGCCGTGCCCAGTCAAAGCCCGGGCCAAGGGGAGGCTAGTCCAGTACCCGTCAGTAACAGGATGAGGCAGGGCCACCCCCTTTGGTTTGGTGGTGGCGGTCCGTCTTGGAGGATGTCTCTCGTGGGGTCTTACTCTAACCAATGAACGTATTTAGTCTTTGGTCAGCGCTTACCTTACACCCATTTTCTACATGGATGGCAGGGCTTTGTAAAATGAGGTGCCATGAGGAACTCTGCTGACTGAGTGCAGCTAGCCTGGTTATTTAATATTTTCATCAGACTCTCTAAAATTGTGAACAGTCCGTGAGTCAATTTGGGTGGAGGGGCCATTTGCTGTGTAAGTCCCTTATTTTAGTTCTGTTGGCTCAAAGGAGGGGGAAAAGAAAGGTGTCTCCTCCTAACTAATAATACCCCCAGGCTGCTACCTAAATTATGGCCATTAAGGGGTTTTGTCTAGAGTGGTGGAGGTCATGGCCAACGTGATTGAGGTGATTGAAAGAAGGCTATCTCTAACAAGGGAAAGCTCATTCCTTGTTTCCCCTGTGCTCCTAACTGTTCTGCAGCTTCAGTTACATCTTTGGAGCCGCATGGTTCAGCTGCTATATGTTCGCAGGGGTAGTTCAAGAGGTTTTTTCTTGGCCACTGATTGCTGTCATTTTGGCAGTAGATATACAGGGGGGAAGCACACAGTGAAGTCCCATTGTGAACACCAGGTGTAAACGTAGGTTATGTGTGGCTGCTTTTCAACGAGTTATTGCAATTAACATGGATGTACAGACAGAGCCATTGCCACACTGCTCCCAGTCTTCTGATCAAACTGATCACCTTTTGGCTCTTCACCTCTGGGACCTCACGGGCGCTATACATGTCATACAAGATCCAATTATTTCAAGGTTAGCTACTACTGAATCTCGAGTTTCACAGATCAGCTGAAAATGTCAATCGCGTTACACAGGGTCGGGGTTCTTTATCCGGATAGGAGTCTATTAGTACTGACCCAGCTTGACCATACAGTGAATCTATGCAATCGAGTGAGTTAGCTTCTTATCCTTCTCAGCTGACTGGAACTTCTCCCACTGCCCCACATGTCACCCCAGCCACTAAAATTCCTCGAGCTGGTCACTGCGCACCTGCAGTAACCCATCTTCCATCTCCCAGGCCATGAGTGCTAATTTATTTGCCCCCTGAAAGCAACTCCGTATGTGGTAATACCATGGAATGTCCCTCCTCACAACAGTCTCATTCCCGAATCCTATCGGGAGCTAAAGAATAAAGTGGTACAATGGTTCAGCTCCCACCCTATCCTAGGTATGGCGAATTGTGACTCTACTAACATGGTCAGGAGAGTAGGTTGGGTGGGCCCTGATGTTAAGAGATGGCCGGGGGATGGCGTGGTGATTAACTTTAATAATCTGTTTACTGCAGGCATGTTTTGACCACTCTAGGCCGTCGTAGCTCTTGTAGACCATCTAAACTTCAAGCTTTTTCATAAGGCTATTTTCACAAATAGGAAATTTAGTGTCAACCCCGTGATCCCAATACAACATGGGTCAGCCATTTGTGGTCACCCTTTATCGGCCCTGCTGGTGTCCCTGACTCTCCTGCTACCGAACAGGTTTGCACCCCTGAGAAATCTTGAGTCCTGTGACTGACTTGTTGCCCCTTAGACAACCCCTCCAACCATTTCCCCTATAACCTCTTCTTTGGATAGTCCATCTTGTAATGAGGGCTCTGTCTCAGAACATCATCTGCTTGTATGCTACGTTTTGTGACAATAACTGGGTTCAGTTTGTGAGGTCACATCATGTCATTTGTTTGCCGGAAACCTGGGAAGCAAAAGATGTTTTTTACAAGGCATATTTTTTACCTGCAGTAGAGTCTGTGTCATGGAGGGCTAAAGGCAGGCCGCTAATCTTTGTGTCTTTTGAGTTAGACAGATATGTCAAAGAATTTAAATGTGGTATTAACAGCTTCTCCAGGCACTGAAGTTGCACCTCTCCGGCTCAACATCTTTAGTGTTATTCAACTTTTATAATGCAAAGTTAGGGTTGCACTGGGCCTCTCACGTATCTAGTTTAAGCTCTGATATTGATTCCCTGGTGTGGTCTGGTGCTGGTTGGGATAGAACTGCAATTTTTGTGATTGCCCCTTACCTTCAGACTATACGAAGCCCACATATACAATTTCAGATGGGCAACATATGGTCCACACCAAGGAGGCGACATAGGTAAATCTTTTTCTAAACACTTATGATTGAGTCTATAATTGATTTTATTTTTATTTCTGCCTCTCTATTTCTATTTATTGTGGACTTTGATATTATTCATAGTCCTTTTAGCAACCACAATCCTTTGTCTCTTGTCATGGGCGGAGTAAGTGTTAGGACCAGGCCAGTGTCCGTGGCACAAGGCACAATGCAGCACCACCATCACTGATCAGGGTAAATGACTAAGATGGCCGCAGATAAAGCCTCTTCAATGAGTGGCCGACTGAGATATCAACCTGCCAGACCGGAGGACCCGGGGAATGCAATTTTTGCTGATTTTGCACACTTTGCCAAGAAGACTACAGCTTTACTAAAGGTCCCAATGAAAATCTCTAGATCGTCAGAGCCAAAATGGTTTGATCCAGAATGCTCTAAGTTCCTCAGTCTTCTGAATGTGACTTTAAAACAGGTCCTCAGAGATAGGGAGCAAGTGGCCCACTGACAGAAAGAATACAAGCAGGCCATAATGAATCATAACCTTTGTCTGGTATTCTTAGGGGCTATGTTGCTGTTTTTCATCACACTTGTGTGGAAATGGGAACAGCATGATAAGGATGCTAATGATAAAAAGCTGGAAAACTGCTAGCCTTTCATTATCTTCAAATGAACAATCAGGTAGCTTGAGGTACTGTAGATTGTGTGACTACAATGAAGAAACGGAGGGTGGAGGGATAATTAGATATGAAACAGGTAGCTAATGGAGTTGGGAGATAATGTTTGTTCTTTACAAAAACTTGTGAAATTCACACTTTTATTTAAAGACTAGAGGCTTGTATTTTCCATGTTCAAAGCATGTCAACCATTTAACCCCGTCCCCGCAAAAGACGTAATGGTTACGTCCATGGCTGCGGCGCTCAGGCGCCACAGAAGTAATCATTATGTCGTGGGACTGGCCCTCGGGAGAAGCGCTAGAGTTCCCCCCAAGGCTGCCCCCCACCCCTCCAGGTCAGGTAGGAAGGGGAATCCCTTCCCCTTCCACTCCCGACCCCCCACCCCCATAGTGACATCGGATGACGTCAGCACTCCAACATGCGCTGACCTCATCAGAGGTCAACTCCTGTGGCGCTGGAAACAATGCTTCTAGCGTGACCCAGGAGAAACTGATTAGTTTCTCCTTGGTACAGTGGGCAAGGGAGGCAGAGTAACATGAAAAGGGAAGGAAAGGGTTCCCTTCCCTTTTCATCTCTCTCTCTGCATTCCTGCAGCACAATCGCATAGTGATCATGCTGCAGGAAGCCACGAGGCACCAGGGATTGTATTTTTTTTTTTAATTGTCAGAAGGGGACCAGCCTCCTTGGGAAAGGGCCGCTCCCCAAGGGGAGCATTTTATTTAAGGCCATTTCTGCCCCTCCTGGGGACAGATCAGCCTATATTAATTAAGCAGATCTTCCCCCGGGGGGGGCAGGGGGAAGAAGCCACTAGACACCAGGTCTTTTTTTTTTTTTTTATATTGATAAGGGGAGCGACCCCTTAGGCAAGGGTCGCTCCCCGGGGGTAATTTTGTTGTTAGGCTTTTTTTAAAAAAATATTGATAAGGGTCGCTCGGGGGTGGGGGACAAATAGTTTTTAGGTCATTTCTGCCACCCTTGGGGGCAGATCAGCCTATTTCTATGAGGCTGATCTGCCCCCCGGGGAGCAGAAACCACTTAGGCACCAGGGATTGGTGTGTGTTTATGTGTGTGTTTTGTTTGGTGGGGCAGACCCTTGGGCCAGGGTCCCTCCCCATGGGGAAACATTACTGTTGGCCATATCTGCCCACCTTGGGGGCAGATTGGCCTATTTTTGGAAGGCCCATCTGCCCCCAAGTGAGACAGAAAGTCCACCAGAGACCAGGGAAGATTTGTTTTCTCCAAAATAAGAGGGTGGGGGTATGACCATACCCCCAACTCAAATAAATGAGACCAAAGTTGTTCTGACCACCAGTGGGCAAATAGGGCAATTACCACTGATCCACACCCGGGGAGGCAGAAAGTCTACTAGATGCCAGGGAATTAAAAAAATATATATATTGGGGTGGTGGCTACCAACCAGTGTGGGTCTGGTTATGCCCCTACCCCAACTGAAGGGGGTATCAGTCTTTAATCTCTCCCACAGCACACTAAAACATCTTATCCCACGGCAAGCAAGAGAACATTTGATAATTTTGGGTTTTGGTTTTACATTTGGGCCATGAGAGCTTGGCTAACTCTCAAAATCGTCCCACTTGGAATGGTGAGGACTGAACTCTTTGGACTTTGGGATGCTGCCATGTAGAAAAATCCACAAGACCTAGACACATCTAAAAACTAAACATCTGGGTGAGTCCAGGGTGGTGTACTTCACATGCACCCCACACCATTTTCTTACCCACAATGCCCTGCAAACCTCCAACTTTGCTGGAAATCACACATATTTTCCCCATTTTTTGTGATGAATCCCTCCGGATTCTGCAGGAATCCACAAAATTCCTACCACCCAGCATTGTCTCATCTATACCAATAAAAATTCTGCCCCACTTGTCAGCTTTGGACCCGCTTTGGTTCCCCCTCAGTTTTGACATGTTTTTGGCTCTTCCCTGTCACAGGCACTTGGGACACCTACACAAGTGAGTTATCATTTTTACCGGGAGACTGAGGGGAACATTCGGTGGTAGGAAATGTGTCCCAGTGCGGTGATCCCAGACAGAAATGTGGGAAAAATTTGATTTTTTGAAGCTAAATGTGAGGTTTGCTGAGGATTCCGGGTAAGAAAACACTGGGGGGATTCACGCAAGTTACATCTCCCTGGACTCCCCCGGGTGTCTAGTTTTCAGAAATGTCTTGGTTTGGTAGGTTTCCCTGTATGGCTGCTGAGCGCAGGACCAAAAACACAGGTGCCCTCCACTGTATTTGATCATTTTTATGTGTCCAGATAGTGTTTTGAGGCATTTCTTTTGGGGGCACTGGGCCTATCCACACAAGTGATGTACCATTTCCATCTGGAGACCTGGGGGAACGCTGGGTGGAAGGAAATTTGTGGCTCCTCTCAGATTCCAGAACTTTCTGTCACCGAAATGTTTGGAAAAAAGTTTTGGGGGCCAGATTTTAAGGTTTGCAAAGGATTCAGGGTAACAGAACTTGGTGAGAGCCCCACAAGTCATCCCATCTTGAAATCCCTTAGGTGTCTAGTTTTAAAAAAAATGCACAGGTTTGGTAGGTTTCCCTAGGTGCCGGCTGAGCTAGAGGACAAAATCTACGGCCAGATCTTTTGCAAGAAACACGTCAGATTTTAATGTAAAAATGTGATGTGTCCATGTTGCGTTTCCTGTTACGAGCATTGGTACCATTTTTATTGGAAGACTTGTGGGAACACAGAATAACTAAACAAGTGTTATTGCCCCTTGTCTTTCTCTACATTTTTTCCTTCCAAATGTAAGACACTGTGTAAAAAGCTTTATTTGAGAAATGTCATGTAATTCACATGCTAGTATGGGCACCCTGGAATTCAGAGATGTGCAAATAACTACTGCTTCTCCACACCTTATCTTGTGCCCATTTTGGAAATAGAAAGGTTTTCTTGATATCTATTTTTCACTCTTTATATTTCAGCAAATGAATTGCTGTATACCCGGTATAGAATGAAAACCCATTGGAAGGTGCAGCTCATTTATTGGCTCTGGGTACCTAGGGTTCTTGCTGAACCTACTGTAGGAGGCTGGCCTGGTTTGTAGTGGGTACCTTGGGTACTTACACCTTATACCAGGTCCAGTTATCCCTTATTAGTGACGTAGTAGTGTTCTAGTGGCTTAGGCTGATAGAGGTAGCTAGAGCAGAGCAGCTTACGCTGAACTAGGAGACATGCAATACCACTTATAGTTACACAGTACTTATACACAAGCAAAAACAATACTCAGTGTTACCAAAAATAAAGGTATTTATTTGGGTGACAGAGTACCAAAAATATCTTAGAGTCCAGAAGTCGAAAGAAGTTCCAGGAAGGACAGCCGACCCAGAAGAGAGTGTAAAAGAAAAGTCCCCGGTTAGTTGAAGACTACAGAAATACGCCCTAGGAAGATGCCAGGGGATTCTGCATGATGCAAAAGATGTCCCTCGGTGAGAAGATCATTGCAGATTAGATTTTGTGGTGGAAGGCACCAACAAGCCTTGGCTACAACAAAAATACATATTTTGTCAAAATGGCGCTGGATTGACCCAGGAGGAATCTGGGGGCCTCAACTCTGTGTGAGGAGGAAGAAGGGGCTCTTGGCACTTTAAAAAGCCCTCAGGATGCCAGCCAGCACCCCCAAAAACTGCTGAATCTGGGTTCAAAGGAGGTGCAAAATGCGGTTGATGCAGCAGAACAAAAAAAGATCCCACACTGCCGGAGAACAACTCAGTGAGTTGAACATCACAGGGTGGAGTGCTGGGGACCTGGGCCAGGCTTTGCATGAAGGAATTTTGCAAAGAGTGCATATATGCCTCAGGAGGTGAAGAGGACACAGTATACAGAGGTACCATAGTTCTTGGGGAAGGCAAGGTCTTACCTCCTCCAAATTGCGTCAGCAGGACCTCAGGACAATTTATGTCGATGATGTCCACCCTCTGTGTCCTTAGGAGCACGCTCGTTGTTGTGAGAGGAGTCCCAGGGTACAGGTCGTCCCCTTGGAAGGTGCCTGCTTGGAGCAGGGGAGTGACTCCGTCATTCCACAAGAGATTTCTTCGGTTCTTCTGGTGCAGGATGAAGGCGGAGAGTCCCCAGAGTGTGCACACCATGGAAACGGTTGTAGTTGCTGACTTGGAGCTGAGGTTGCTTAAGAAAAGTGTCTCTTGTAGACACTCTGATGCAGTTACAGTGTTTCTTTGAGCATGCTGCAGTTGATCGGAGGTCAGAAGAGTCTGAAGCTGCTGCAGAGGATTCCTGAAGGAAACCTGCAAGCAGAATCTGAAGAGAACCCACAGGAGAGACCCTAAATAGCCCTGAGAGGGGGGTTGGCTACCTTATCAGGTATGGACCTATCAGGAGCGGTCTCTGCTGTCACCTGCTGGAACTCGCCACTCAGAGCCCTCCAGAGTGCCCCCACACCTTTCAAAGCAAGATGGCTGAAGTCTGGGACACACTGGAGGAGCTCTGTGCACCACCCTTGGAGTGGTGATGGGCAGGGGAGTGGTCACTCACCTTTCCGTTGTCCAGTTTCCCACCAGAGCAGGGGAGAAGGGGTCCCTGAACCGGTGTAGACTGGTTTATGCTAGCAGGGAACCATATTTGCCCTTCAAAGCATTTCCAGAGGCTGGGGAGGCTATTTCCAGTGTAACACCCTGCTCTCAGAGGAAATGCTTTATTCTGCCTTCCTGGGACTGGGATGCCCAGACCCCAAGGTGGCAGAACCCTGTCTGTGAGGTGGCAGCAGCTGTACCTGCAGTGCAAGCCTCAGAGAGCTGGTTTGACAGTACTGGGGGTCCAAGGTAGAGCTCCCAGGATGCATGGAGTTGGCTCCCCAATACCAGATTTGGAATGGGGGGGGGCAATTCCATGATCTTAGATATGTTACATGGCCATATTCAGAGTTGCCATTGTGAAGCTACATATAGGTATTGACCTATATGTAGTGCACGCATATAATGGCATCCCCGCACTCACAAAGTCTGGTGAAATGGCCCTGAACTATGTGGGGGCACCTGTGCAAGGGTGCCCTCACACTTAGTAACTTTGCACCTAACCATCAGCAAGTGAAGGTTAGACATATAGGTGACTTATAAGTTACTTAAGTGCAGTGAAAATGGCTGTGATATAACATGTGTGTTATTTCACGCAGGCTTCAAGGGCAGTCCTGTATAAGAGTTTGTCTGAGCTCCATATGGGTGGCAAAAGAAATGCTGCAGCCCATATGGATCTCCTGGAACCACAATGCCCTGGGTACCTAGGTACCATATACTAGGGTCCAGTGTGCCAATTGAAATTGGTAAATGAAGTCACTGGCTTACAGTGACAAATTTAAAAGCAGAGAGAGCATACACACTGAGGTTCTTATTAGCAGAGCCTCAGTGACACAGTTAGGCACTACACAGACATACACATTAGGCCACACACTAGTGAGCTAGGCAAAACATACTGACATATAGGTTTTTATCTAGGAGCACTGGGCTCCTGGCTAGCAGGATCCCAGTGACACAGTAAAAACACACTGACACACACTCACAAACAGGCCAAAAGTGGGGGTAACCATGCTAGAAAGAGGATACTTTCTCACACCTACAAGCCCTATATATCCCCGCAACCAGAAGAGTCCAGCACATGTAACAGTATATTGATTTAAAAAATCGGACATCGCTGGACAAAGGAACAGATTAAAACGTGGAGAAAATTGGCTGGTTTTTTACCTTAATTTCAATACTCTTTTTATTTCAGCAATTATTTTCTGTAGGAAAACCTTGTAGGATCTACACAAATTACCTCCTGCTAAATTCAGAATTTTGTGTGCCTTTCAGAAATGTTTAGCTTTCTGGGATCTAGCATTGGTTTCACACCCATTTCTGTCACTAACTGGAAGGAGGCTAAAAGCACAAATAACTAGTAAAAATGGAGTATGTCCCAGTAAAATGCCAAAATTGTGTTGAAAAATTGGGTTTTCTGATCCAAGTCTGCCTGTTCCTGAAAACTGAGAAGATGGTGATTTTAGCACTGCAAACCCTTTGTTGATGCCATTTTCAGGGAAAAAAACACACACCTTCATCTGCAGCCCTTTTTTCCCATTTGTTTGAAAAAAACAAAATTTTCGCTGTTTTTTGGCTAATTTCTTGGTCTCCTTCAAGGGAACCCACAAAGTCTGGGTACCTCTAGAATTCCTAGGATGTTGGAAAAAAGGACGTAAACTTGGCATGGGTAGCCTATGTGGACAAAACATTATGAGGGTCTAATCACAAACTGCCCCAAATAGCTAAAAAAAAGGCTTGGCACCTGAGGGGGAAAAGGCCTGGCAGCGAAGGCGTTAACAAGATGAATGAGAAAAACAATTTAAATGACAGCTTTGGAAAGATTAATTTAAAGACCAATCAGCTGTTTTAAGAATATGTTTAGATCTAGCTCCAGACAAATGGGCTTTAGAAGCCAATGGCGCTCTAGCAGACTGAGCTCCCAAACCAGAAACATTACCTTCAGCTTGAAACATGACCTATTTAAACCATTCGGCAAAGGTGGGGTGAACCTGATAAGTGGGCCTTTCAGAAACAAATAAGGAGCTGAGCCCAGAATATTTTGAGACTGTGGCTCTAATTATGAGTTTGGGGGGTGGAAAAGGCCAACCGCCAAATCCCCGTGGTCGGCTTAATGCCTATGAAGTAGCCCTCCCTCAGCCCCTATTATGACTTTCCTGCTGGTTCAGAGGGTGAAAACACAGGGCCTGATTTATGAAAAGTTAGTACCGCCTTTATGTCATTTTTTTATGCAAAAGCGGAGCAAACGTACAAAATATAATTATATTTTGTAAGTTTGTGCCGCTTTTGCATCACAAAAAAGCGTAAAGGCTTTGCTAACTTTTCAGAAATCAGGCCCACAGTTTCCGCCCACTGGCCCAGATGGAAATGCACAACATTGACACCGGCTCATAAAAGAGCCAACGGCAATGCTGTTGTGAGGTAGGTGTACCACCACCCATTGTGTAAATCAGCGTCTGCAAAGCAGACAGTTATTTACGCTACAGGGTTGGCCAGGGGTGTCCCCCATGGGCACTGTGGCTTGCCCCCTGGGGCCCCCAGCACCCCAACCCTGCCGGCCTTTACATGGCAGAGGAAGGCATTGTAATCCCCAGGGCAGCATTACCCTGGTGGAATGGGAGCGCCAACACCGGCAGGCTTTCGGCTGGCTGAAAAGTGGAGATGCCGGTGGTCCGACTGTGACGCCAAAGCCACGGTCATAATGTCACGATCGGACCGCTGCTTTAGTAGCAGTCCGACCGGAGGGTGGCGGTCTGAAGACCATCAGCCTCGTAATGAGGGCCTGAATATATGAAATTCTCATTCTTTGAAACGTGGTTCAACACAGAGTTTTGGAGGTTGGAAAATGAGGAATATTCCACCAAGATGACAATGTTTTTGTTCTCCTAGAGATAAAATCTACAGAAAGAGAAAACTCTCTCAGCAGCAAATCTAAATCTGTGAACTAAGTAATGTAGAATGTTTTGCAGGTAAGGCTTTAAGGTTGAAAAGGGAATTATCCAATTTTGTTAGAAGGAGTAATATTCATTCTAATCCCTCAGCATGAACATATTTTCACTGATAGGTTTATCTTTGAGGTGGGTATGAGTCAACAAAATAATCTTCCTATAAGACTTATCTGAAGAAGCCAAGTTCTTCAGGGGATTTGTTATAACTGGGATATCTGCTGTGAGGCATATGCAGGCCCTAGCAAGACCAGGAGGACAAAACATATTTAAACACTCTCATTGTATCTAGGACCCAGGACCGAATTTCAAGTGAGCCTTTATTCTGTCAAGAATCTAGGGACAACTTATTTTTGTCTGCCATTTATTAAGTAATCGTTTGGTGATTTCCCAAGAGAATCTTCTGTAGAAGGTGGTCTGATGGATTTCACTGATGTTTTTCAAGTTGTGAAGGTGCATTGGGATATTCACTGGCATTTGGAAGAGATTTCGGCACCAAGGGGCATAAATAAGAAAGGTAGTGCTGCACACAGTGCAGTATAACTTTTCTTGCGCCCTTTAGCAACCACCACCATGTGTGCGCTGTATTTAAAGTACAGTGCACCATGAAGCAGGGTAGAGGGCAATAGCGTCATTTTTTAAAACTGTATTGATGTACTCTGCAGGACTTGCGCAAACATTTTGGCACTACTCCTGCAGAGTACATATGGGTCCATTGCATTCAATGGCATGCCTCTTTTTAATGACTTCTCTGAGTGGATGTTAAAAGTGCTGAAAAAAGTGATGCAAGAAAATCTGTTAGATTTCCTTGCGCTATTTATTTGCCCCCTCTAATGGAGGAATGCCCTCTTTGCATACACTATGCCTGGCACAGGCATAATGTACCGCAAAGAGTTACAAAGTGGCACAATGTATGCATTGTGCCACTTTGTAAATATGGTGCAGCATTTTTTGCCTTCTAACATCACATTAGCATAAACAAATGATGCTAATGTTGCGTAAAAATGGCGCTACAGCCACTTAAATATACCCCCAAATATTGTATAATCAAAATGGATTTCCTATAACAGAGCTGTCAACTATCTCTTACATTTGAAAAGAAAATGAGGAGATATCAGAAAAGGAAGAAAAGCATACAGAGACTTTAATTCCAAGATTGGAGAAAACTATAATTTGTTAGAGTTAGCAGATCTGGTCTCCAGGGCAATATTATCAGAATTGCTGAGATTCTTTCTGAAATTAAGCACTTTTTTTCAAAGAAGGACTTTGTAAGGATTGGGGGGGTCCAGAAATACTGCTTGTATAGAAGAGGTTAGTAATCCAACTACTCCTACAAATGAGCAAGAAATAGTTTCAAATAGGAGCAGAAGTGAGATACTTCTTTCTTGAGAGTGTCTATTATTGAATCTGGAAGTTGCAGTGTGTGGGATTGTTTGGAAAGTGGTCTATTGTAGGTGCAGCTAGGTTCTTACAGCTAGTATACGGCCACAATTACACATAGGGAACAGTTAAGGCCTTAAAAAATGAACCCTTCCTCAACCCTTGATAGCTTGGCTCACCAGCGGGTAGGCTTAACTTAGGAGATAGGCATGTAAATCATTTAATATCATCATAAGAGTAAATGAGTAGACACAACACACAATAAAAATCCAAAACCAGTTTACAAAAATAGGACATATTTATATATTTAACATAACAGCAAAATACAAACATCCAATGGAGGGAACCTGAAATATGAATTTTTTAAGATTAAATGGAAAATTTTGCTTTTTAGTGGCAAAAAATGAAAAGAGTACCAACCGCGGCTATCTGGTCTCGCTTGACTGGGTCAAAGTCAAAGTTTGAGCCTGACAGTGTTGGTGTCCAAGTCGGATACACTGAGAGGTAGGCCTTGGTGAAAATTTTCCTTCCGACTTGGTCACTTTTTTGGTTCTTTTTCTCTCGACATTGAGCAAAGCTCCTTGACAGGCCAGCTTGCAGTTTGATGATGATGGCTTGCATCAGTGAAAGGCCTCAGTGAATTCCTGTAGATCTTGGATCTCATTGTTGTGTAGCCATTTTTGTTATAGTTCCATGCACATTAGCTAAACACACTCGGCCGGTGTGCACTTTGACCTAGATATATTTTATTCAGCTTTGCATTATTATTTTTACAATAACCAGTTTTACGGTCTTGTTTTAATTTAATCTATATAACTGTTTTTGCTTAGCCCAGCACTGTGTTCTCAAACAAGACATTCTTGATCACTTTGTGCTTCAGTCAAGGCTACAGTTTGGTACATTGCCGGTGAACGTGGTAGAAGTTTAGTCTCCGACATTCGTAGAAAATACACATCCTTAGGTAGGGACATTTTTTTGGAACATCAGCTGTGTTATTATAAAAACACTTCTTAGTCCCATTACACGTTACGAGGGAGATTCCAGCCAGGGAACCACAACTGTATGCTGATTGCTGAATGCTTCGCTAACGCAGACTATAGGCCTTTGCTCAGGTATGAGGGTTGATGCACTCCCGAGGGAACCTGAAAGGCAGAATTAGAGCTTAACATGCTGTGCTCAGATTCTGACTTAGATAGAAAACAGTCCAGAGATTCTAGTGACAATATGATAGTGTTATTCTTATGCTTTACTCTCCTCGTCACCATTTTAATATTGTCATGTTGTGTCGTCCTGGTTATTGCAGCTCACGCTTTGCTATCTAAAATGCAGTCATTTTATTAAACCAGTCTTTAAAACTCATACTGCTTTGTATTGTAATTTATATTTGAGACTGAATTGTGAATGAGAGAACCGGATGTGACATGAGTGAACACAACTTCCCTGAAAAGTATCATATGTCATGCGCTCGGCTGCCCAATCATCTCTACCTCTTGGGAGAGAAGAGGCGTTGCTAGTTAGCCAGAGCAAAAACTGGATTTAGAGCGACAGTTGTCATCCATAGTGGGTCAGACTCAGTCCCCCACACCATGGCCGATCTTGCTGCTCAAAATCCAGTTAGCTCATTAGAATAATGAGAGCCTACGCAACATCAGAGTCAACAGTGAGGCGTTCTGGAGCTTAAACAGGGCAAACCTGAAATTCACGCTGGGTCGCAGTTCGATGTTGCCAGCTTGACTCTTTAAGATGGGTCTTATTGAGCTTTTTAAAAAATATTCTCCAATTGCTTCAAAACTCTTGGAGCTTCTTCCAGGAGACCAGCCAAGGAGCTCTGAGTAGCTCCTTGGAGAGTTGGGTCTACAATTCCCACATTCAAATCCTGAAAAGTCCACTGGACACTGGTCAGCCGGTCTATTCTTCCTGGAGTTGATGCAGGTCACCATTGGTAGCTCCTTTATATATGTTGGCCACAGGGAGTCCACTCCTGCATCCTTTGAAGCAAGGAAAGTCCTCCCTTTGTGAAGCCCAGAGTGTACAGCAGGTACAGTCCTTATGAGTGAAGTCCTTCTTGGTACAGAACAGAGGTTCAGCAGGGCAGTCCTTCTTCTTCTTGATGTTTGCAAGCAGGGATCTGAGTTTCCGGGTAGCTCTCTCACTTTTCTTCAGGTTTGAGGGCTGGCAAGCAGGAGGCCCCCCTGACCAATGGGTTACAGAGCCCCACCCTCTCTGATGACCACTTCCTTAGAAGTGTGACACATTTTTGTTCCAGAAACCACTGTTCCAGAAAAATCCAAAATGGAGAAATTCTCTCCTGGAGGTTGAGGTCTGGCTAAGCCCACCCACAAGTGTGGCTAACTTTCCCCTGCACTCCCCTTTCAGCCCTTCTCCTAATCTATTACAGGTGATCCTAGCTGGCTAGGGGTACAATAAATCGGAGAGGACTGTTTTTTTTCTTTACCTTCTTGAAGGTCAGTTTGTCTATCAAGCCCCCTTCCCGCTCTGGCACCTTTAGGTGCACTTCTCCCACCAGACGTCGCCTTTGTCTCAGCCCAGACCACTTCACAACTTATTAAGGCAGCTTCGCTCAGCCTGTCAAAGGTTGACCAATCAGGATAGTCTACCAGAGGGCTGATATTAGGTAACTTCGGAAAGCAGTTCTAAAACTACTTTCTTATAATAGTTATAATAAATCTAACTTTAGCAAGTTGTTTGATTTATTGTATCTATTAATCTGACTCCTTCAATGTTATTTTATCTCACTTCCATTAAACTTTATTATGATAAATAATATCTTCCATTGTTAGCCTATGGAGCGAATGTATTACAATGGAAAAAACAAAGCTGGCAGTTTTTCTTTCACCAAGGTTTATAAAACAACGTTTATAAAGTCCCTGTTTATGATTACACTGCACCCTACACTTGGGGCACCTAAGGTAGACCTTAGGGGTGACTTATATGTAACAATAGGGTAGTTGGAAGTACATTTAATTCCAATGTAGACATAGTTGTATTTCCAAATGGCTTTAACAATGATAGTAAAGTGTCATACAGTGGAGTGGTGTAGAATGGAGTGCTGTGAAGTGGTGTCTCATAGATTGGAAAGCTTTTGAGTAGAGAATCATATAATGGCACATAATGGGGTTGAATACCGTAGAGTGGAGTGGCATACAGTTGAGTATAGTGGATTACAGTGCTGTAGAGGGGAGTATTATCAAGTACAGTCTTGTACAGTACAGTGTAGGAGAGAGTCACACTGTGTAGTGTTGTAGAGTGGCATGTCATACAGTACAGTGTGTTAGACTGTCACTAAGTTCAGTAGAGTGGAGTAGAGTGGTGTAGAGTGGAGGGTCATACAGTGGTTTAGAGTCTTCTAACCTGGAGTGGCAAAGTGTGAAGTTGCTTATCATATAGTACAATAAAGAGTTATTGAGTAAAGTGTTGTACAGTGGAATAGAGTGGTCTAGAGTGGATGGGCATGTGGTGTGGATGTGTAGGGTCTTTGATAGTGGAGTGGAATACAGTGAAGTGGCATATGTTAGAGTAGAGTGGAGTGTTATACACTGGAGTGGAGTGGCATATAGCGGATAGTCAAACGGTACAGTTGTACAGTGAAGTATAATTTAGAGGAGTACCACTGAGTGAAGTGTTGTTCAGCATCAAAGAATGGAGTACATTGTTGTAGAGTGGAGTGGCATAGAATGGAGTATGGTGGAGTACAGTATCATAGAGTGCAGTGTCATTGAGGGGAGTGTTATAGGGGAGTGTCGTAGAGTGGAGTGTTGTGTCAAATAGTCGAGTGGTGTGTTATGAATGGGAGTTGAGTGGAATGTCATAGAGTGCCATACAATGGCATACAGTAGACGGATATAGAGTAGAGTGCAGTAGAGTAATATACAGTGTAGTAGAGTATTGTAGAGTTCAATTTTGCACAGTAGAATATTGTGTGGTACAGTGTAGCATCGTAGATTGGAGTATCATGCAGTGACATACATTGGGGTAAAGTGCCCTACAGTGGAGTAGAATTAATTGGAGTATGGGCAGTGCAGTGGTCCCCCATCCAACACCATTGCATCGTTGAAGACAGTGAGCATTGTGAGGGTGCTGATGCACCCTGCAACCTACAGCTTTGCTGTTGGCTCGAATATGAGCCAAAGACAATGCTATAGACAAGGTTTACGCCCACTGACCTAGTGGGAGACTAGAAATGGGCCCGGCAGGAAGGTAGACACAATGGGGACAACCTCTCCATCAGAAGTTCAGCGGATGGGCAATACCGTTGGCCGAACTCATAATGAGGCCTTTAGTGTGTGTTCTGGGTTTTAATGTTCTCTTCCAAAAGCAAAAGTGCAAAATATAATTTCCACCACACTTACTGTGTGTTATGAGTTTTAAGGGGACATATAGTATTGTAGATTTTATATTAACTTTTACTTTTTAAATAATTGTTAAAAAATGGCTACATATTTATTTTCAAAATAACACTGTAATTTCTATATAATTCCATGGTACTCCATAAAATTTGTTTTTAAAGAATGAAATGTAAAAAAAAGACAATGTAGTAGCCTAGAATTATGGCTTATTGTGTTCTTCAATGTATTTTTTTTATCTTTTTACTATATATTTTAAAACATTTATAGCTCAGTACTTTGTAGATAGTTCTGCGGTACTCTGCAAATGTTTAAAAAAAAAAAACAATATGTCAAAAATTACAAATACACTGCAGTACACTATATTTATGAACTGTAGGATAGCACAATGCATTTTTGCATATTTTGCACATTTTTATTTTTTAATATGTTTTTAAGTACCTCAGTGCTTCCTAGGAAGTACTGTGGTACTAAGAATTTTCTTTAAATTTTATTGAAAAATGTAAACAATATTCCCTAACTAGTACCATTTAGTAAAGTGGTACTAGGTAGGGGAAAAATATAAAACCTAATACTCACCTGTATTTAAAGCCCTATCCCAGAACATAGCCAAAATTTACTTAAAACACCATGGCTGCCGTTAACTTCTGTAATGGCAGTCCATAGCCAATCTTATAATTCCTTATCATCATTACCTACTGCAGTATATTTGCAAAATTCTGTGACATTTCATAAAACCACAGCGGTGTGATATCACTATGTTTAAATGCCTTATAACTTTAACAATACTTAAGATACTTAACCGCTTGTGTGCGTCGGATGGCCGGGGCCATCCTGTGTTGTGGTGCTCAGGTGTGTCGGACGGGTCCCAGCTGTCCATGCACACAGCACTGGAAATCCCTCTGGCAAGGGCATCAGAGGTGTTTCCTATGGCAAAAAAAAAGTTTTGGGAGCTGTGGAACAGATTTCCCATCTCCCAAGGCTGTTTTTTTGTTTTCAGGGAAATAATGATCAGCGCGCATGGCGTGCTGACTTCATTTCGCTGAAAACTAAAGTTGAATGAGCTGATACACTCATTTAACTTTCTCTGCATCAGTGCTTGTGGGGCTATCGCAGCCTTCCAAGCACCAATTCAGACATTCTTTCCAATGGCATGTGATCCACTCCACTAGACACCATTGAGAGGGAGTAGTATCTTGGGCAAGGGCTTTTACTCCCCCTATATTTTTTGGGTAGTGTTCAGTCCTTCTGAACAGGGCAGATGGGCAATAACCCTGATCTGCCTCGCTAGGCGGGCAGAGAGCCCACCAGCATACCAGAGAATATTCTATGTTATTAATGTAGGGGTTGGGGCTGCCCATGTTGCACCTGTGAATGCCCCACCCCAGAAAGAAATAGGCACAGGCTTTCTGCCCCTCTTGTGGGGCAGATTGGGCAAAAGCCCCCAGTCAGCCCCCTGAGGCACAGAAAGCCTGCTAGCCAACAGGAAAATATTTGTCTTTGGTTAATGTAGGGGTGGGGGCTGCACAGAAAGGGTATGACAATGCCCCACCCCCTAATAAAAATAGGCAGAGTATTTCTGCCTTCTTAGTGGGCAGATGGGGACAATAGTCCCCAATGTGCCCACCCGGGGGCAGAAAGCCCACTAGGTAAAAGTTACTATTTTTTTATTAGTGTAGGGGCTGCCCAATATGGGCATGGCAATGCCCCCCCAAACAAAAATGGGCACAATCTTTTTGCACCTTCTGCTGATTAAGGCATCACATCCCAATGGCAAGCAAAAAGAGTTTTGACTCTTTTGGGTGCTGATTTCACATATTGTTATCTCCCAATATTCTCTTACTTGCAAAGGTGAACGGCCGCACTTTTTGTGCTTTGGTAGGCTGCAACTTCAAAAAATCTACCAGACTCAGTCACTTCTGAAATGTAATCCAGGGTAAGTCCAGGGTGGTGTGCTTCAAATGCACCCCACTCCATTTTCTTACCCACAATGGCCTGCAAACTTCAAACCTTTCCTGAAATCATACATTTTCCTTACATTTCTGCGATGGAAACTTCTGGAATATGCAGATATACACAAACTTCCTACCACTCAGCATTGGCCCAATTGTGGTGATGAAAACTCAGCCCCACTTGTGTGGCTGGGCCTGGTGCCAGCGACAGGAAAAGATAGAACAGAAGTCAATAGGAGTCTCCACACAAGAGTTCCCATTGTCTTTGTCTTCTGTTCTTATTGTGGCACATGTGGCACTTTTGGGGGGACAAAGAATATATATATATATATATCATATATCTCGGTTACAGGGACGTTATAGTTACTCTCACATTCTAAAGGTACCAAACCATAGAAAGTCACCTGTTATAGTTAGAGTTATCTCAAGTAACTATAACTTGTGCCCTAAAGTAACTCAAGCTAAGTCCCAACATGGTTGCAACGCTTTCTTGTTGGACTGTTGGCAGCCATTGAGATCTCAGCACGGGATGGGGAGGGTTTGCGGAGCCTTCGGCTATATATGAATACAAATTTACACCAGATAACAAAAAGGGCACTTTCTGGACCAAGAGCTACCTTTCTGCCAAATTTAGTGTAACTCTGTCCAGAGGTTCGGGCGCTATTCCTGTTCAAAATCCCTACGGAAAAAATGCATTGTGAAAAGAGGTTTGGGACCACCACTTTTTCTCACCCCCCGCTTGACGGATCACACAAAAAAATCCAGACAGACGCTGAAGAAAGCTTCATATTTTTTGGGAAAATGTTATGAAGATTCTTCCAACAGAGCCATACCTATTGGTAAAACAAAAAATAACTTTTTTGTCTAGGTCCTAACTATAAATACCTAGTGGTGTATAATATATATATGCAAACACACATATATAAACACAGTTTTGTGTCAAAAAGTTTACAGCAGGCTTGCGTCATTCCTGAGTGCAAACCGGTTGCCATATTTATGGAATGGCGCAAGCCGACGGTAAGAATCAGCTAACATCAAAAGAGAAGATGCTAGCCGGGCGGGTGGCAGTAGGGGGAAATGGCGTTATGGCGCCAGAAATGACGCTAGGCTAGTTAACACTAATATATATGGCCTTAACCAGCCTAGCGTCATTTCTTGATGCATTAGCACCCAAAAATGACTCCTGTCTTAGTGAAGACAGGAGTCAGACCCACCACTCTAATGGACAGGCCCAGGGGACCAATGTCACCTGGGAATGTCCTTTGGACCCAGTGCCATGCAGTAGGGCCCATGTAAGGGGCCCCCAATGGCACAGACCATAAATTAAATTAATACTTACCTATACTTATCTATATGTACCCAGGATGCTCTCCCCCATCCTCTGATGTCCTGCTGGTGTCCGTCCGGTGTGGGTGGAGGTGTTCCTGTGGCTCGGGGTGGGCACCTGTGGGCCCATTCCATGGTGTGTGGCCATGGAAATGGGTCCACCGGTACCTTAACGCCTGGTCTCACCCAGGCATTAAATAATGGCACTAAGTATGCTTAGCCCCATTATCTAGATCCACCTGTGCACCATTTTTGCATGGGGGATAAATATGGCGCTACGGGCTTAGGATAATTTTTGGGATGGAAACGCCTACCTCACATCTTATTGATGCAAGGTGGGTTCACACATCCTAAAATGGCACTAACTCCAATATTTTGACGCTTGACGTGTCTAGCGTCAAAATATAAATATGGAGTTAAGTTTGCACCATTTTAGCATTAAAAAAATATGCTAAAACAGAGCAAACAGAGTACAAATATACCCATTTGTTTATCGTGGCCTCATTGTTGTCTGCTATTCCATATATAGAGCTGTATTTTTGGTGAGAAGGAAAATGTGTGGCGATTGTGTTTTGTGTTTGATGCCACAGTATTATGGAATGCCACATATGTCTTAACAGCATCCCAGTCTGTCAGTTGACAATGAGGCCTCTGAGAAAAAGAGTGCAAGCTGCCGTCCAGGTGATAAATGGAGATTCCTAACCTCACATGAACACTGCATACATCCATACCGAGACATGGACCAACCCCACCTTGGGACCAGACATCGCCATTGCCATTCCCATTCCCGATGGATATAGCATCCTAAGGAGAGACCGGCCCTCCAGCCTGGGAGGAGAACTCTCCATCATACACAAGTTCTCATTACGTGTCAAGGCCGTCCCAGAAGAACAATGCACCACCATGGAACACCTTCACTCCCTGGTAAACTCCAACCACAGCCCCTCCA
This sequence comes from Pleurodeles waltl, assembly GCF_031143425.1. Lineage (NCBI taxonomy): Eukaryota > Metazoa > Chordata > Amphibia > Caudata > Salamandridae > Pleurodeles > Pleurodeles waltl. The sequence continues at coordinate 1,026,500,348 of NC_090448.1, read as the reverse complement.
TCCATGGCACCCTGGTGTACAGGCCACCCGGCTCCCACCAAGTTTTTATAGACATTGCTACCCCACAGGCCCTGCCTTCAGTCGACTACCTCCTTCTCAGTGACCTGAATTTCCACATAGAGGACCGTGCCGACCCAAACACCACCACTCTACTCGACAACCTTGCCACTCGCAGCCTCAGACAGCTGATCTGTGCACCCACACACATTGCAGGTCACACACTGGACCCCATCTTCACCTCAAGCAACCAGATCACCATCAAAACCATCTCCACCCCAGACTGGACCGACCACCACTGCATACACTTCACAATCATCGCACCTGCACCCCCAGGACCCCCCACAGGAAATGGAAAGAAAATAACCAATGAGCAACTCACCTCATCACTTGCCAAATCCCTCCCTCCTCCCTCTGACGATGTCAACACAGAAGCACGCAATCTCAACGCTTGGATCACCGAATGCGCCAACAGTCTATCCCCCCTCAGGCTGACATTGGTCAAACGCCTACGACAGCTTCCTACCAGAAAATCCTGGCACTGGAACCTGTGAATGACCCACCCCATGCCAGAACCCACCCAGAACATCCACATCTGGTCCACGCTCACCACAGTTAAAATAATAATAATCAGCATCATGAACAGCATCCACTACTGAGCCCCCACGGACCCCTACCTACACCACATACATCAGAGCCAGCGCATCCATCACCCGAGCTCCAGAACACAATCAACTGATCCATCAACACTGGCACCTTCCCCAAGGACTGGAAACATGCCGAAATATGCCCTCTCCTGAAAAAACCTTCGGCTGACCCATCAGAACAAAAGATTTCTGGCCCATCTCAATGCTATCCTGTCCCACCAGAGTACTGTAATAAGCAATCAAGGCAGAACTACGGAATTGCATTAAGGCCAACAACTCCCTGGACAGCTCCCTGGACAGCTCCCTGTCCAGCTTCTGCAGCAACCACAGCATGGAGACAACCCTCCTGGCAGCCACCAACGACATCCGATTACTCCTAGACCACAACCACACTGCAGCTCTCATACTCCTTGACCTTTCAGCAGCATTCGACAGAGTGTCCCACAGCACTCTGTCCACCAGACTCCACTACATAGGAATCCGTGGAAGAGCCCTGGAATGGATACACTCCTTCCTCTCCGGGAGGGCGCAGAGGGTCAGACTCCCTCCCTACGCTTCCCGGCCCACAGGAGTCAACTGCAAAGTCCCCCAAAAGATCCTCACTGAGTCCCACACTGTTCAACGTGTACATGGCCCCTCTCGCTGCCATTGTCAGAAGCCAAGGTATGAACATTGTGTCATATGCCGATGACACACAACTCATCATTTCCCTCACCGAAGCGTGCACACAGCCAAAGGGAATTTCCACTCAGGAATGGAAGCTGTCGCCCCCTGGCGGAGAGAAACCTGCCTCAAGCTCAACTCTGACAAGACTGGGCTCATTATCTTTGGAAACGCCACATCATCTTGGGACGACTCCTGGTGACCCACATCCCTCAGTGCCCCCCTCTGCACCGACTGAGCACGCCCGTAGCTTAGGAATCATCCTCTACTCCTCCCTATCCATGCCCCACCAGGTAAACTCAGTCCCCTCTTCCTGCTGGCACACTCTCCGCAAACTTCAGAAGATCTTCAGATCGATTCCAGCAGACTGTTGCAGGACAGTCACTCACTGCTTAGTCACTAGCAAGTTCGACAATGGCAATGCCCTCTACACCGGCACCTCAAATAGAAACATTAAAAAACTACAACTTATCCAGAACACCGCCATGAGACTCCTTCTGGACCTCCCTCACTGAAAATACATTTCCCAACACCAGAGGACCCTCCACTGGCTAACGGTCGAGAAGCGAATCACCTTCAAGCTACTCACCCACACACATACAAGGCCATACATAACGCAGGACCAGCCTACCTAAACCACTGCATCTTCTTCCACACCCCTGCCATATCCCTCCACTTTGCCCAGATGGCCCTGGCCACTATCCCTCGCATCCACAAACCACCACTTTAGGACAATCCTTCACCTACATTGCAGCAAAGAGATGAAACAACCTCCCCCTGCACCTCAGAAAAGCCCATTGCTCACCATCTTCAGGAAGGACCTCAAGATGTTGCTGCTCAGATGAGGTCTCTCCCCTCCTCCCAGCTTTTTGAGACCCTCACGGGTGAGTAGCTGTGCTTTACAAAAATGTTATGATTGATTGATACAGTGCTATGAGGGCCGCCCCCCGCATCTTGAGACCCTCACGGGTGAGTAGCCGTGCTTTACAAAAATTGATTGATTGAATGAAACAATGCAATGAGGGCCGTGGACTATTCTTTACACAGTTTTCACCTCTATTTGTACACAGCAGCGGCTTTGCACAGCCTGTTCTATTTAAAACTGCTACAATTGTGTATTGAACGTTATTTTCACTGTTGAAAGCAACTGGAGTCTTTGCCATTCATTACTGGCTTCTGTGTATTTACTACTGTGGCCAACAGGGATGTGGTTTTCCATCTTCATCACCCCTTCTAAGATCAGGCATGCTGGACTTGGCCTTTCACTTCTCCTGTGCCACTACTTGTTCAATAGATGACCAGGATGGAACAGAGCAGTTTGTTGGAGTCTGTCACTAGGAGTGCAGGTAGCTCTGTTGTCTGAGCTGACTCAGGTGCTGGGAGGAGGCAGCCAACCACATATCCTATGTGATGCACAGCTGCGTACACATTATGCACAAATCCACTCTAGATTGAAAAGAGTGCACAAGTACACAGAGCGTGATATTGTTGCATCTGTACAAGCATCTGTAATCAGTAATGGTACCTCCTGGTTTTTACCTCCCAGCCAAGCATCAGTATGAACATGCATTCAGTATTATCATGCAGTCAGTGTGAAATGGACCCATCAAATATAATAGCTGAGAGTAATGGCATTGCCTAATTCAGTTCTTGAATCTCAATGGCAGGTGCACATAGGTCACGGTTGTGGGCATTCTCCTGAAGTTGTCTGATCAGTTTGTTCCCTTGAGTTTTCTGGGATAGGGTAAGTTTTTTTATGAGTAACTAGCTGCATGAGCTCTAGTGCGTGCCTTCAGAGGTGGAAGGGAAGGCCCTTGAAAACGGATGTGCATCGGAGACCGGCTTTAAGGAAGCTGTGTTGATTTTTTGCTGCAGAGCAGGTTTCCTATCAGAAATAATGATTGATGCTATCACATCCTGGTGATGAATTAGTATTAACGTCATTACTTATGTATTTATTCATTGTAGAGTTCACCATAATTCTCTAACTTAGAAATCCTGTATGACCGTTTTTTCTACACGGACAGTCCAGCATAAGGACTTTAATATGATGGCTACATGTGTTCAAGGACCACTTAGACACGGGTAATTATAGGTCATGAGTTCATATATGCATTATTTCACAAGAAAAACAATAGCAAGACATCATGGGGCATATTCCTTGTGTCCTTTAGCTCCCCTTACTGCCACTATGTGTTCGCTGTATTCAATATGCAGTGCACCATGATGCAGGGTGGGGGTCAATACCATAATTTTTTTACGCTATTGATGTACTCTCTACGAGTAGCACCAATATATTGGTGCTACTCCTGCAGAGTACATTGGGGCCTGTTGTGTGCAATGGCATGCCCCCTATTAAACCCTGCTCTGACCAGGGGTTAAAAAAGGCAAAAACAATCTGTTGGATTTCCTTGTGCCATTTTTTTGACCCCCGTAATGGGGGAACACCCCCTTTACATACATTATGCTTGGCGCAAGCATAATGTAGCTCAAAGGGTTACAAAGTGGCGCAATGCATTTATTGCATCAATTTGCATCACTTTATATATATCGCTCAACGTTTTTGGCCTTCTAATGCCACATTAGCGTCCAAAAATGATGCTAATGTGGTGTTGGCATGGCGCTAGGGGCTCTTAAATATGCCCCCAAGTTTATGCACACAACGGCAGCTCCTTTGTTACTTCGAAGTGATCCATCAGAGCTTTAGTATGACAGGTTGTATGTAATGTACTATTGCTGGTTTAAAGTGTGCATATGTAATAGCTGAAGCAAGATTGCACAATGGTTTGCGTAGTCTATGCTATAGGTGTACAACACCAACACACATACCACATAGTTCACACTAAAGTCACATGCTAGCTACCCATCCCGGCACTAGCATCTAATGCTTAAGCGTCCTAGTTCAATCCTTTTTGATGCAAATTCACTGATAGGCGTATGACAATAGCTCTGTCCTCGCACGACTTCAAACACTATGCATAATGTCGACATGTCACACAGCCACTTTTCCTTCCATAGCCCTCTCATAGTGTAGTTTGCTTTCCGTCCACAAATGGGGTTTCCCTATTTATCCCTACAAGTGAATGCGAACCTGTCTATCACTGCAAATCCCATCAGCTGAATTCTGCAATCAGCTGTCTCTTAATTTCCCCGGCAAAATGTAGCGTGTCCATTGTAAAGTAAGGGGCATATTTATACTCCGTTTGCGCCGGAATTGCGTCGTTTTTTTTTTACGCAATTTCGACGCAAAACTAACTCCATATTTATACTTTGGCGTTAGATGCGTCTAGCGCCAAAGTCCATGGAGTTTGCGTCATTTTTTAGCGTGGACACCTACTTTGCGTTAATGAGATGCAAGGTAGGCGTTCACGTCTAAAAAATCGACTCCGAGGCATGTGCGTCGGATTTATACTCCCGGGAGTGGACGGGTCAAAAAAAATGACGTACGGCCGCTTTTGCGCCGTTTTTTAGCGCCTGCAAAAGGCAGGCGTTAAGGGACCTGTGGGCTCTGAAGGAGCCCAGAGGTGCCCTCCCATGCCCCCAGGGACACCCCCTGTCACCCTTGCCCACCCCAGGAGGACACCCAAGGCTGGAGGGACCCATCCCAGGGACATTAAGGTAAGTTCAGGTAAGTGTTTTTTTTATTTTTTTGTGGCATAGGGGGGCCTGATTTGTGCCCCCCTACATGCCACTATGCCCAATGACCATGCCCAGGGGACAGAAGTCCCCTGGGCATGGCCATTGGGCAAGGGGGCATGACTCCTTTCTACTTACGGTTGACACATTGCTCTTTAGGAAATCTGGCGTTTTGTCACCTTAATAACTTGTCTACCTCAGACTATTCTTCACTACACCGGGGGGGAAAAGGTTTCGAATTAGTCTAAGGGATGCAGAATTGGTGCTGGCCGGTCAATGGGTTCAAAAGTCATATTGTAACAGGACTAAAGCTAGTGGATGGGTAAACCCGCCCACTTCTACCTGTCCTGTGAACAGAATCGCCATTCCAGGGATCTCCAACCAGATCTGTAGTGAAGGCTACTTCTGGCCAGTGGAAATCATAGCGAGCTACTGAACACTAAACAACGCATTATTACCAGACACTCCCACAGCCAGCTTCATTGACTAATGTCCATAAAGCCAGAAGCTATGGTTCTAACAAAATACTTTGACTAGAGGCACTATGACGGTGTTACCATGTGTGTCAGTAAGAGCGTGGTCTTTTGGGGGAAGTGTAATAAATTGACCGGGCCACCAAAGTGGATACTGTGTAGCCGGGACCCCAAGGATACTGAGGTGCATGAAACCAGCATACTAGTAGCTGACATGGCTTCAATAAATCTAGCTGAAAGGGGCTGTGACACTGCTCAGGGTGGCAGCAACCAGGGAAACGGAGGAGAGCATGCGGAGTACAAAGCAGGAGGAAGGAAAGATGGGGGAAAAACACTTGGCGACAAGGGGTTAGTGGACCCAAAGGACCACTGTGGATCCAGGCAACCAGGTAAGGTGATGGAGGAAGCCCAAGGAAGCACCAGATGGCAGGAGGGAAGATGAGGCCAGGAGAAGCTGTCGGACCTCGAGAGGTAGGTGGAACCAGGTACCTCTGAGGAGAAGACGGAGGCAGCGTACCCAGGGAGAGGCATGCTGGATGAGACTGAAGTGGCTCTAGACCAGTGCTGTGGCTTCACGCAAGTCCCAGCACAGGAAACTGGGCCTGTAACGTTGTAGGTAGCAACAAGGAAATTGATATTGAAAGTGTGTCCTTGATTAACTGCTACTCAGGGGAAAATAAGCCACGTTTGACAGGAGAGGCTTTTATGCATTGAGTATTTTTCTGGTATTCTATTTTGTCCTTTATTTCCCCTTTATTTTATTACACTGCTCACCTCACTGCAATAATTAGCAAACCATAGTGCACAGGGTTATCACCTAAATAGGACTGTGTGAACAACCATGGGTGTAAACCACAATAGTCACATTGTTGTGCAAGGTCACGGTCTGAAACCAGGAAAAGAGTCTGAATATTAAGGCCTATGTCTTTTATCCTCAGGGGCATATCCAACCATACCAACCCAAGGACTATTCCCGAATAATCAGTGGAGGAAGAAGCAGGAGCTCTCAGCGTGTGATTGTAAGACCTTACTGAAACCATATAAAACATTGCCTAAATAAAAATCACACCACCTACAAACATTGTTATGTTAAGTACCTTCCATTTTTCTGTCACAGTAGTGACAGGGATTTGCACCCCTTCCCAACAGGAAATTGATGCCCCACCTCCTATTACCATGGGGTAAATGGTGGAACAACTGCAGAAGGACAATGCCACCTCCAACAAGTAGTCGAACAACACACCCAGGCGGCCCAGCAAGAGAGAGTAGATTTGCATATTGTACTGAAGACCAAGGTCTCTGTTCTAGCTAACACTCAACAAATACAGGACACAGCCATCCAACATCTCACTGATACCATTGTAAACACTAAAGTCCATCCAAATGTTTCCAGCTCAGTTTTTCAAAAAAATAAAATGAACTTGGTGATGATCCGGGTTATTTCTTAACCAACTTTAGGGACTGGCCACTTCTGCAGCATGGCCCATGGAACGTTGGAGCCAGTATATTTATCCTATGTTTTCTGGAGAACTACAGACCGTACACCAAGCAGTCAATCCCTCCGGGACTACTGCCTACCCATAAGTCAAGAATGCCATTTTAGAGTGGCTAGGATTTGACACAGAATATTACAGACTGACATTTTGTAAGGAGAAATGTAACCCCCAATGCAACCTGAGAGCCCTCTTCTAACCTGTGGAACCAGTGGCTAAAACCCCAGGGTGCCACCCTTGAGGACATAATGGATAAAATCCTACTCAAACAATGTATTGAGGTCCAAAAGGACTTAGATTAAGCAACATCCTAATGTGACTGTTACCATGGCTATCAAGATAGCATGTGCTTTACTAAGATCCTCTGATTTTAAGGCAACACACTCGAGATCAGGCTCCACTACAATACTCGCCTGGAGGACCTCTGCACCCAAGCCACTGCTGTGTCCTCCCTCTGAACCTAAACTCCTCCCAAGACCCTAGGGAAGGGGTTTGCACAAGGACCCCAATGTTTTCACTGCATGGAATGGGGCCACACTGTCCGCAATTGCCCTCAGAAACCAGCACCAGCTCATCCCATGGAGGTGGGAGATGCTAAGAGTTGAGTCCTGTGGTCGGGGGTAACCAGATCAAGTATAGGAAACTCTTAAAGGTCAACATAGTTCAAACCAAGGTATTAGTGGATTCAGAGTGTAGTCACTCAAGGATGAGTCAGGAAAAGGTAAAGTCCAATCAATGAAAGGAAATGAACAACATACTGATTAGCTTTGTCCACCAAGATAGTAAACCCTACCCAGTAGCTGAGGTCACTATCCAATGGCAAGAGCAGCCTGAAACCCCAAAAGTGGTTGTCATTCCACACATGGTAGAAGAAAGGATTATAGGAACAAATTATCCTGATTTCCCTACTTTTCTGATATCCACTGAAAATCAAGCACTGGAGAACCAGGGGTGGAGGGAGGCCCTTTTTTGCGATGAGACTATAGCTGGGGTAAGTCCTGTGAAAAAACTCAGAGAGACAGAGAGAGAGAGATTTTGAGTTGACATAATATGTGTTGGCAGGAAACGTTAATCCCTTTCCTACTTCTTCTTTCACAGCTGACCAAGGGGGAGATATGCAAAGTTTCAGAGCCACACAGAGGGAAGAGTCAAACCTTATCCAAGCTTGGGGACAGACTATCTTGGATAACACTGGCCAGGTAGGCCCCTACTTCTAGGTCTCTAAACGACTATTATATAGCAGAATACAAAAAGATGACACAGTAGTAAATTGGTTGTTAGGACCTCTTCCTTATAGACAACAGGTCCTGCATATGGCTCACAGTCTAACAGGGGGGGTCATTATGGTTACAACAAAACCAAAGAATATTTGCCAGAGGTTTTTTTCTGAGATCAGGAGGTTTTTTGTTGCCCTTGAAAGGTGTCATGTTACCAACCCTCCATGTATGACAAAAACAACACTACAATCAATCCCTATCATTGAAGTCCCATTTTCCTGGGTTGGCATGGACCTGGTTGGTCCACTGTTGGCATCATCAGCATATTTTGGCCTTAGTAGACTATGTGACTCGATAGCCAGAAGCTATTCCCTTATCAAGCAGGATCACAACCATGCAAGCAAATGCTATGACCGATTTTTTTTCACAAGTGGTTTTCCCCAAGGAATTGCTTACAGACCAAGGGACTCCTTTTATGTCCAATCCCATGGGTCAGATTTGCAAAATTTGGGTATTACGAAATATCACCCACAGACTGACAGTAAAATTAAACTATTAAAACCAATAAAAAAATGATTTCAGAGACAGGGAGGGACTGGGATAGGAAGCTCCCTTTAGTGTTATATGCCATCCATAAAGATGTCCAGTCATCTACGGGTTATAAATCTTTTGAGTTAGTCTTTGGGAGGCAACCAAGTATCCTTCTCGACATGGCAAAAGAAAAATGGGTGGAAGAGGAAGAGAAGAATGTGTCTAAATAAAAAAATCAGCCCGTGATCAAGGGAGCTTTGACTCCCGAAACGCATTGGGTGTATTTGCTGAAATAAACTAATTTTGTAAGGCAACATCGAGTGGCAGAGATGTTTCTTCAGAAGGAGGAAACACAAGAATGTATATGTATATATATATATATATATATATATATATATATATATATACGATTAATCAATGAAATGTGAAAAAGCCATTGCATCCTTTAAAATGTATTCTTTTTGAGTAAAGTTTTAATTAAGTTGTGATACTTGAAATCATTAATTACTATTTATAACTGTATACATAAGCTTAATTACAGGATGAGGTATATTGTGCTTTTTATCATGAAGTTATAATGTTGCTTCAGGAATTTTGCCCACTTTGACTTGACTGGAATCAAAGATGGGAACGAATTGATTACTATTCCCACTTTTTTGGAGTAGATCAGTTCAATATGCTAAAAATAATTTTGATGAGCTTTCTTTTGGGTATTTAGCCCATTTGGGCTAAATCTGTTAAGAATAATAATGGTTATAAAGTCGGTATACAGAACGATAAAAAAATAAAAATTTGAAAGATGTCTGAAACTGTTCTGGGAGGTACGGTATCTGTTGCAGTCTTTCTTTAATATATTTGTGGTGTTAATAATGTGTTACAGATTGATGTAATATTTCTTATCTTTTGTTCATCACGCTCTCTTGCGCGAGTTTACAATGGGAGAAATAGCAATTATTTTCTATATGCCAGCTTCTCGAAGTTGCTACACATTGTTGTTTAAAGACGGCCAAATTTGTTTTGGCTCAGATTGCACTGCTTCATAGTCCACTTTCAATGTTGATGGGTGTAAGCACAGAATGATAAAAATAGAAACTGTTGACAAGCAAGACACCCGTGATCAAGGAAACTTTGGGGCATATTTATACTCCGTTTGCGCCGATTGTGCGTCAAACAATTTGACGCACAATCAGCGCAAACATTGCCCCATATTTAAACTCTGACGCCCGAGCCCGCGGATGACAAAATTCTGCCGTGTGCGTCATTTCTTGGATGCGGCAACCTGCCCTGCGTTAATGATATGCAGGGTAGGCGTTCCCGTCCAAAAAACGACGCAAACGGCCGCCCGTCGTATTTATGCTTCCGGGCAAAAATGACGCACGGCCGGGAGGCGGAGCCAGAAAATGACGCACAGCCCGATTTGCGTCAAAATTTAACGCCTGGGTCAGGGCAGGCGTTAAAATGAGGCAAACACACCTGTATTTAATCAGAACAGACAGAACAAACAGCAGAGCAGGAGAGCAGCAACAGGGAGACATGGAGGTGATTCTTATCCAGCGTGCACGCAGACGCAGAGCCCAGCAGCAACAACAGCAGCTACCACAACACCAGCAGGGACCCCAAAGGCGGCGCAGAAGGCAGGAGAGGATATTCCGCCCAAGAACAACCCTTCAGGGCCTCAGGGAACACGACATCATACAGAGGTACCGGTTGAACTGGCAGGCCATCCAGCAGCTGCTGCGAAACATTGAACAGCAGTTGGCCCCCACTTTGGTGACACCCCGCACCATACCAACAGAAACAAAGCTGCTTGCCGTACTTCACCTGCTGGCAAGTGGCTCATTCCAAACAACTGGTGCCCTGGTTGGCGGAATATCACAACCTTCATTCTCCGCATTTCTGCCAAAAGTACTGGATGCCATCATTCGACTGACACCCCGCCACATCTGCTTCCCTAACACACTGCAGAAGCAGCAGGAAACTAAACAGGGGTTCTACGCAATCAGTGGCTTCCCACATGTCCTTGGTGCAATCGACTGCACACATGTACGCCTTGTGCCACCTGCTGCGACTGAACACCTCTACCGCAACAGGAAGCACACACATTCAATCAACGTGCAGGCCATAGTTGATCACCAGGGATTGATCACCAACATCGTGGCTAAATATCCTGGGCGTGTACATGACTCATTCATCTTCCGTTACTGTACCATCATCCAACACTTCCAGGATGGACGGTTTGGCAATGGACTACTTGTTGATAAGTACAAAAACCTACTTATATACACACTGCACAGCAACCCTCTAGGACACACAACACATACACCACAACAGCAACATGTCAACAGGAACATTCAGAGGTCCTGACATCACTAGCCATGTTTCTTAACTCACCATTGAACCTGTCACACATCGGAAATTACTGTACAGCCTAATGTGAATACGTCAATGAGTGTGGTTGCCTAAATGTCACCTTGCGAATTGTAAGTCTCACAACGACCTTTACATTAATACATTGCCTAAGTCTAAAGGTATGGGATGTCCAGGGTACTTCCATATGAACGTGCTAACAACACTTATAAATTAAACTCTACATTGAACTATCTACTCACCCCAAGTGAAGACACAAGGACACCTGTATCACAAGTCACAATGCTATGGAGGGCACACTGCACCGAAAATCACCAAACATACTGATGACAAACGGTTAGCAGACAAACACGTGCTCAGCCAAGGTAAAAACACAATGCAGATGGGATAGCCTACAAGTATAGGATGTCACATCAGTACACAAAAGAGTCACAGACAACACAAGACAACTACTGCCATGGATGGTCTTTTCAATAATGCAAGCTACATCAACATGATCCCATTCTGTTTTTTTCTTTCAGCTGATGAGGGGTATGGCATCCAGCCATGGCTAATGACACCATTTGGGAACCCGAGTACTGCTGCAGAGCGGGCATACAATGACGCCCATAAGAGAACACGCAGCATTGTTGAGCAGACCTTCGGCATCCTCAAGTCAAGGTTCCGCTGCCTCGACATCACTGGTAGTAGCCTACTATATTCCCTCGAGATGGTCTGTAGGATCATACTCACATGTGCAATATTGCACAACATTTGTGTCAAAAGGAACATTCCCCTCCTCGAACCAGACCCATACATGCCTGAAGACGAAGAAGAGGAGGATGCTGGCCTGCAACAGGAGGGGGAACAACCAAACACGGCTGCTGGAGTGCGTATTCACCAACAGATTGTAAATAATTTCTTTTCATAATTATCACCACTTAATGCACTATTGTAAATAAACACTGATAACAAACAACACATCATGGTTTGGACTATTCATTTCTGCCCACCTTTAGCTTGAAATATCAGAAGAAGAATGTCGTCTCATGGAGCAATAACGATATAACAATCAGGACACAGAAAAATACACTACAAATGTAATGGCCACCATACAATGGTCACATACACACACAATGTAAATGACTGATATCCTGTACAGTTCACCTTTGAAGGGCAATAGCTGAGGACCACACATATGACACACATACATGTAGGAAACATGGATCATCGCAGCAGATGGCACACAACTAAAAAACCATCACTCAACTAGGGGAAAACAGGCCTCATACATCAGGCAGTTCACATGCTTATGCTTCAGGAACAGGAATGTATTACCAGACTCTTGGCAACAGTAATTCCAACTACTTACTATCTTTGCAATGACTATCTGTCACTAGAGTTACACATAAGCAGAACATACACAGCACAAGTGCTACACCTATGACAAGCATCCAGCACATCACTACCCATCTACATGTCATCCCTTTTCTAAAAACATTACACACACCTGCGGCTGGTCACACCCCACCTGTCTGAAGAGGTCCCTGGAATGCTGATATGTGTACACTGAGATTCCCTCAACTACACACACACACTCACAAGCAAGAGTCATCCAGTGTGCCACACCCTTTCCTATGCCTACCATTGTCATAGTACCATCTCACTGCATGGAACTCAGCTCATATAATACACTGGCTTGGAGTTTTTAAGGCCTGGTATCACCTGTAGATTGATTCACGTGTGAAAGGTACTGTAGGCTAATTTTCAGCAAATCTCATCTGACAGGACTAGTGAGACACTGATGGAGGCCACACCAGTGATCCCCTCCATGCACACCACCCAAATGTACATGCCCCGTCCCTGCTGGTGCCTCCTACAGCATAGATGTTGGCATTTGGGCAATTACATCATTAAGCATTGCTACTAATGTTGCCGTGTAACACTGTATATGGTTTAATGTGTCACCTTAAAAACAACACAGGACATACACAGTGTGACATGTCAACTGTCTACTGCTCCCTCTGACCAGTCCTAGTCAGACCACTGATCATGTAATTTCTGAAAGAACTGGCTCCTGATTGCCCCAGCATCCTGTCAGCCTGACTGGCACCTGTCCGTGGGTCACCCTAAAGATACCTGGGGTCCACCTATGGACCACACGTGCTGTCCAAAGCCTCTTGTACCTCAGACACTAATTTGTCATTAGCCTCATCAATTTATACTCAAATACATAGTATTGCATCACCTGACTGTTATTTGTATCATATTTGTGACAGTGCCCTTGAATAGCTAAATCATGGCCCTTCCGTTGTCTGGCTCTCATTAATGCCTAAACTACAAAGTGTGACAGTGTACCTGGACCATAGCGTTTGATGGTGTAAGTGGCCTCCAGCCGAACCAGCAACCTCAGATAATGTCCATGAAAAGTCAACACATATGAGGACCCTGACAGTTCACACGCAGAGTTACATTGTTCAAATAATAAAGATGAGTCGTGTGTGCTGAATACCAGACATTTACTTCTGCACAGAGGCTATGATGTTGCCTGATACATTACCATCCACAGAGGCCAACTTGAGTACAAATGTTGCAATGACACATGCCGGATCCAGACACCTGAGACATTCTCTCACTCAGTACACCAAGGTTGCCCAGTTGAAAGTCTCATTACACGTCTTCAGTGACAGGGTGGGACCATCCACGTGTAGGTGACCATGTCCTCAATGACTTTTCTCAGATTTTGCTACAAACGATACTCATTAGATACACGATTAGCTGCCACTAACTCATGAGGAGACCTGGACGTTACAGTGACAACATACACCTTGACAGATGATACTGGATCAATATTGGACCACACACATGTACATGTACCATCCAATCAACAAAATGGTTGCAAGCAGCCCATCACAGTAGTGTCCCAGTTGTAACCTAGCAGGAAGAATGAAACATGCCTCTAAACCAGGTAATGCATAAAGGGCCACATACATCAACAACCTATTTGCTATCATGACATAAGGAACGTTGAGATTTTGCTATAAAATGAATGCAAAATGGTATGTTAGAATTCTCCAAAGAATCAATAGGGCAAACGTCAAATGGGCAAATGGGATTACAGATTAGCAAACAGTGAATCATACCCAATTTGCTTCCATGGGCCTGCTGCCGATGGTTTAGCATTACTGAATTTGGGAAACCCTTGGATAAAGTTGCAAGTCTGGAAGAGCAAACCTCAGGGTGCTGGGGGCCTAAGTCCCCCTCTGCTGCCCCCCAAATATACATTTTGTATGCACATGTGAAGCACACACATGCATAAGGCGCATGTGTGCCCTACATGTCAAAAGTGAAACACATTTTAGATAAATTAACTTGTAAATAGGACATAGTTACCCCCAAAAAATGTTTAGGTGACAATTGCACTACCTAATTGGCCTTTATGCAATTTTGAATAGCTTGATACATGTGGACACAATTTTGCTAAGGAATACATCCTGGTATCTCATTCATATTTTGAAATTACCAATCAGCAATTACCTACATATGTGTACAATTATGAGTAATATCCATTCTGGCCAATCATTACTATTGCACTGTGAATACCTTCTATACATCCTATAAGTGAAATTTGCTATAGCTAACCCCAAAGTTTATCACTTAGCACCGTTTGGTCATGACAAACTTCATTTCTCAATTGGACAAATGAAAGACATATTTGTCATAATGCGTCATATTTCCACGCATACAGCTTGTGCGTCATAATTTTTGACGCACAGGAGTGCAGATAATGCAGAGTCAAAAATATATTTCATAAATAGATATCATAATATCCTGCATAACATGGTCTCCGTTTTTTTCCATTATGCGTCATATTTCCACGCATACAGCTTGTGCGTCATTATTTTTGACGCACATGAGTGCAGATAATGGTGAGTCAAATATATTTTTCATAAATAGATATCATATTTTGCTGCGGCTTAATTTTCAACTCTAGAACTGTAAAATATGCCTCAAACAAATATTTTATCCCAATAATGAATTTTTTTTTGACTATGCATTATTTGCACTCCTGTGCGTCAAAAAATATGACGCACAAGCTGTATGCGTGAAAATATGACGCATAGTGAGAAAAAACGGCGGCCATTTTATGCAGGATGTGATGTAATAGGATATCCTGTTTACAGAATATGTACAGTGGGTGTACTTTCACTTTCACTTTGCAGTCTCATATTATTCTAGACTGTGTGGCTGTGTGCAAAGTGTTGTCCTGTGTATTAGTGCTTTTGTGTCCAGTGTGTCATCTCACTTGTGCTTTTGTCATCATTGTCTTGTTGTAGAATACTGTCTGAGTCTGTGTTGTCATAATTTGTCAAGTCCAGTGTTGTATTTATTGTCTGTGGGAGTCTGTTGTGTGTACTGTAATATAGGGGATAGTTGGGCTCTTCTTCTTAAGTTTTCTTTGTATTTCCCCACTCTACCTTTCCCCATTTCCCCCTTTTCCTTTTTTCGACTACTCTTTCCCCTTTTTCAGTGCTGACATGTCTGGTAGGCCACGGCTTTCCAGGATTGGTGAGGAGGAATTGGGGGGGTTTATATGGCTTGTTTGCCATTTCCTCCCACTTATGCTGGAGGCTGGGAGTAGGGTGATACAGGGGTATCACACGGAGGCCCGTAAAGTCCGGTGGAGGAAGGTGCGCCATCACTTGGTGCGTCTATATGGTAGCCAAAGAAATGACCATCAATTGAAGCACCGCTGGGCTGATCTGATCTCCAGGGAGCAAGATCTGCTGGACCACCTGGGAATCAGGATTGGTGGACATGTTGGTGAGTACAGATCATTTAAATGTGCACAATTTAAAGCTGTGTTGTGACATGTGATGATTGTTACACAATCTGCCAGATAAGTAGCTGACTGTGTGTAATGCTAGGGAAACATACAGGGTAATTGATGCACAATGTGAAGGATGACAAATGCTAGCAGTCAGGTAGCTCATGTTTTCTACACGTACCGGTTGCCTGTAGGAGAATGTAATGTAGTGCCGCCTTTGTGTCAGACAAGCGACACATTAATGACGCAATTAGGACTCTACAGGTCACAATAGCCACTGAAATATGGATGCAGAAACATCATACCGACATATGTTGACGCTATAGCTAGACTGACATTTGTAAACCCTACATGATGCTGAAAATTAGTGCTGCCTTCACGTCAATTGAAGTTAGCAATGTTGTCCACACATATGTCACATGTGTGTCTGGTTGGTGTGTAGGGAAAATGTTCTTGGAAGTGCCATGCCTTGTCATGATAAATGTGCTCCTTCACATTTAATTGTTACATGCCTGATCTGAGCATGAACCATATTTGTTAAGGACTCAGGTGTCCTCAGCTAACATTTTAGACAGGTATTTATTGTCACTTGTGCCCAAATCAGAATAGGGATGGCAGTCCAAAGGTATGGACTAGGGTACAAACATCTATGTTTGGTGCCAATCACCATTGTTTGGACACATCAATGTATGAAACTGTAACAACATGAGGTATTGCCAAAGTACCTGGCCCTCTGTACCATGTACCTATCAGTCACATATGTGTCATGACCACATAGGCTGTTTGAGAGGTCAGGCAGTCCTCAAGTAACCAGCTTTTGGATGTTTCTCTTGGATGCACATGATGAGATGAATGCACACCTATATTGTTGGTGCATACTAATGGAGGTGCATCTTTGCCACCACATGACAGTCCGGGCCACTGCATGTGTGTAGTAGTGTGTGTAACTGTAGCAGGAGACTCATCCGATGTAAATGTTGCGCATGTATAATTCCATGCAGTATGAGCATGTGTGAAAGTGTTTCATTACTCATGTCATATTATCACATTGTCTTTGTATTTGCAATTGTTTGTCAGTGCACAGATTCTGAGTATATTCTTCCTTCCATGCTTTACAGGTGGACCTGCACCGTACACAGTGGGAGAGGTGGCTCATTTTGAGGACCCCGACACCTACAGTGAGTGTTGCATGTGTGGTATTATTTATGTTTGCTGGTGATGCGTGATGGACTACTGTGTGTTGAACAGATTGCAAGGTTTGATGCGCTGCCCAATCATTAGCCTTGTTCCATTAGTGGGATTTGAGTTATCACTTCATTTTGAGTTGACCTATGCTTATCCATTTGTCAGAATTTGGGTCTGTAGGCCATTCCTGTAGGGCCCGCTATGGGAAATGGGGTGAGTCATGTGGAATACACTAGTTAATGTAAGAGTTGCTCTGGGACTCGTCTCGGACTGAGTCTGCATGTCAGACTGACATTCTCCCAGATAGCTTCTGCAAATGGCTTGTCTGAAATCTGCTGCTTCCCTAGTAAACGATGTACTGAGTACACTGTAGGTTGGATCTTCCGGGGGCATGTACTTCCACAAGTTGTACTAGAAGTGTGTGGGACTACAGTACAACGGCCTAGGTGTACATGCTATTCATGATCATGGGTGTTCTTGCTCCTCTGTATCTGTAGAAAAATATGCCTCACTGGAAGTATGCGATGTTGGCCTAGATCAGTACATTTTGACATGTGTGGACCTTGGATAGGACAAGGTTTAGCTGACTCCGATTTGTAGATAGCCCTTCATTGGTGGTGTGTGTGTGGAGGCAAACACATGTTGAGCTTTCTATACACTCCTGGGTGTGCATCGATTTTGGGATTGTTGGTTGTTCTTCCCACCCCCCCCTCAAAGACAGCCATGTGTTTGGGAATAGGGTACCAAGGACTGTAGCAACGAGTATGTTACACATACTTGTGACCATTTGAAACTTTGTTTTGAACCTAGTGTACACACTCGGTTATGGCACATGAGTTCTATACTAGCAAATCCAATTACAAATTGCAGATCTTGAGGGTTGTGATTGTTATCACATACACTGACATGTGGAGTCCAGGCAATAGGCGGAGGAGGTGCAGCATGAATGTAGGCTGCATTTGTAATTTTTATGATGAGAAGTTTAGGCTGATGTCACCCATCATGTAGATAATTGTATATGCTATGTGTTAGATTACCTTTGTATGCAGGCTTCCCATGTACTTCCTCTGAGACTTTCAATGATCTATATGGTGATATGAGCTGTTACAACTACAGTAAAAGTAATTTGCGATTGACCCATTGTGCTATTCCACACAATGCATTTCCTATGGTAAATAGTTGCCCTTTCTCTTCACAGCTGTAAACATGAGTGCTGCAGAGAGGCATGAATTTGAGAGGTGGGCCATGAGGTACCGACACATCCTGCTGGTGCAGTCGGGGTTCCGACGGATGGCCCGAAAATACCAGGCGGATCGGGCCTCCGGAGCATGGTGGGCTTCACCACAGGGTGGCCCAACGTTGCCCACTACAGCCACCACCACCACAACCACCAGTTCTCCCCAAGTGGCCCCAGCAACGGCGGGGGCAGTTGTCCCTGCCTCTGCAGCACGACCAGGACCCAGCATTATAAGAGCTGCAGGACAGTCCAGTGGGCTATGCTCAACACCCACACAGAGCACCTCTGCCGGGACCCAGACAGCAGCAGCACCTCCAATTGACACTGCGGCATTCCAGGCTTTGGACCGCAAAATGGACAAGTTCATTAGGAAGGTGGACAAGCTGAGCCAGGATGTGGCCTACATAAAGAAGCGGGTCAGGACCATCAGGCGGACCCTCCGGAGGGCCAACCTCTAGGACTGATATGGTCTATTTAAATGTATCCCTCCCCTCCCTCCTCTTTCCTTTTTATCATGATTAGTGGGCTTGGGGGATTAGTGTTAGGTTAGTATAGGTTGTTAGCTTAGTTAGTGTTAGGGAGGAGGGTGGGGGGGGTCCTTATTCTTTCAACTTTTCATTATTAAGTGTGTTGTCAATGTTGGGGTTCCTGTCTGTTTAGAAAGAAAAAAAAAATTGAAATAAAAAAAAATCACCCAAAAAATATATGATTGTTTAGGATAGTATAGTATGTGTGTAGGTTAGTATGTGTTGTCCTGCATGTGTCCTGTCTCATAATGGTGGGTGGGAGGTTGATGTTTAGATCGATTCGTTATATGTGTAGAGTAAGTTTAGCTTAGGTTAGTAAGGGACAGTTGTGGGTTAGGAGTAGTCAGGTTAGATTAGTGTAGGTATGACTTTTCCCTTAGTTGCCTCTGGTGTGATTACTTATGAATAAATATATAGTTAACCATTTGCATTATGTGTTAACTGCTACTTGATCATGGCCTTGCCATCAGTGTAGGTGATTGTTGTTTTATGACATTTGTGTCCTGTGCTACAAACCAAAGAAATAAGAGGTTTAAGAATACCAGCTACCCCTGTGCTAACTTGGTAAGTATCCACCATTTGATAGAACCACCATTTGGAGTTTACATGGATCACAAAGGATTTGTGTTGATGAGTATGTTTTCTACATCACAAAGTGTGCTTCCAGACTTGGGGGGTCATTCTGACCCTGGCGGTCTATGACCGCCATGGCGGAGGGCGGCGGAAGCATCGCCAACAGGCTGGAGGTGCTTCCTGGGCGATTCTGACCGCGGCGGTAAAGCCGCGGTCAGAAAAGGGGAGCCGGCGGTTTCCCGCCGGTTTCCCGCTGGCCCAGGGACCCGCCATGGCGGCGCTGCTTGCAGCACCGCCATGGGGATTCCGACCGCCTTCCTGCCAGCCTGTTTCTGGCGGTGTCCACCGCCAGAACCAGGATGGCGGGAACGGGTGCTGTGGGGCCCCAGGGGGCCCCTGCACTGCCCATGCCACTGGCATGGGCAGTGCAGGGGCCCCCTAACAGGGCCCCACAAAGATTTTCACTGTCTGCTTTGCAGACAGTGAAAATCGCGACGGGTGCCACTGCACCCGTCGCACCCCTGCAACTCCGCCGGCTCCATTCCGAGCCGGCTTCATTGTTGAAGGGGCTTTCCCGCTGGGCCGGCCGGCGGTCTTCTGGCGGTCGCCCGCCGGCCCCACGGGAAAGCCAGAATGGCCGCCGCGGTCTTTTGACCGCGGAGCGGTCTTTCGGCGGGAACCGCTTGGCGGGCGGCGACCGCCGACCGCCGCGGTCAGAATGACCGCCTTGGTATTGTGGGGAATTTTTTAGGTCGGACTGCAGTGTGATGTTCAGGTACATCTTTGAAGATGAGGTGTTGTTAACACTCTTGTCTTCTTGTCTTCATTACTGACATAGATCATGTGTGCAAAAAATCAGCATGAGTACCTATTTGGAAGTTTACTCAGAAAGGTTGATTGATGCTGTGTATAGTTGTGTTTGCTTAGATTAGAATGCATAATTCAATGTATTAGTATTGCATGGTGACCACATTTATCAGCCATCCATTATTTGACTTTGATTTCTATTGATAGAGCATTATTCTGTCCAACACAGCATGATTGTGTGTGGTTTCTCCCTTCATCAGTTATTCTCCTCAGGATGGGCAGGCTATGATGCAATCCTGGCCACTGCACAGATGTATCTGACTACATGATGTCAGTACAGTTGTATTGACAAGCTACATGGTTGTCACACAGGCACTTTTGTGTTATCTACTGCACAGTTGATGTGTCAAATTACACAGAGACATATTAGGTGTGCAAGTGCTATTTATTGATAGGTGCTGTAGTGCAATATGTACATTGTCCAGGTTTGCTGAGTCCGTTCTAGTGAAATCTTACATGGTGATCCTACAGAAGGGGTGTGGATGATGCTCCTGACATGCTGGGGTGATGTTATCGACAGTGCAGAGGGACAGGATTTGCCAATTAGTAGGAGAGAGACATTCACTGGCAATGCTGACAAGTTATACAGTGGTTAGCAGAACAGTCATTGAGTATAGTTGTAGTGAGACTGGCAATTGACAAAACGTAGGACCTTGGTCAAAGTAGGCCATGGTGCAGGGACTAGTGCTTCCGGGTACTCTTCTGTGTGAATGTGATCTGTTCCATGTCTTCTTCTTCTGATGTGTGTGTTGCCTGCTTTGTCCTTGTTGTTGTTGGTTGTGAAGGGGCAACACACACCTCAGTGTTAGAAGACTTGGAGTCAGACATCCCGGTGGCTGCTCCCTGTGAAGGTCTTAAGGGCAGTACTGCAGCAAGGAGGGCCTGCTGGTTTTTGAGAATAGCAGCTACATCACGATGGTAGGCAGCCAGGTCAGCCCTGAGGGAGTCATGATTGCATTTGTGCATGCAGTGGAAAGTTTGGGGTGCGAGGTGTTGTGGCAACTCCCTTACTACAGTGGTGAATTCCTTGACAGTTTCTTGTACTCCTTGCAGTATGGATGTTAGGGCTTGCATAGCTGCTGCCTGATCTGCAGATGACAACATGCACGAGCGCACCCCCTCAAGGCTGGCTGCCATATTTTGCATCCCCACCCGCACCTCCTTGGCCAGCTCCCGCTGTACTCCAACTACAGTTCTTTCAAAGCTGTTGCCAGTGTCATCAGAGTCCTCAGCTGTGTAGGAGCTGGCAGGTCTTGCAATTGGGGTAGTGGGTGGTTCTTCTGTGATGGCTGCTTGTTCTGTGCTCCTCCTTGTGACTGAAGGTGGGGTCTGGAGGGTTTCAAGGACCTTTTGGATGGTCTCCTGGGGAATGTTTATGGGCTCGTCATCCATGTCATCAGGGAAATCTGGGACAGGCATATCAGCAGGAGATCCATCTTCCTCTGCAATGAAACAGGGTACAATTAGTGTGTCTGTGTTGTGACAATTTTGACGTAACATGCCTGCCTTTTGATGAATTCACTTTGTGATCTTGTTTGGTATTGGAATCTGCTGTCCTTCATATGGGCATTGTTATAGGCCTATGGCCCACCTGTGTGTCACATGTATGATAATGAGTTATCAGACTTGTCTGCCTACTTGCCTCTAGGTGTTGCTTTATACCAAATAGAGAATAGGCAGCTTTTACCCTCCGTGTATATCCATTCTCATGGTGAGACCTTTCACTGGGTGTGGGTGTTCTGATGGTCCTGGCAGCACAATTGCCTCTTAGGACCTGCCCCAATCCCTGATTGTTCACATTGACTTAAATGTAATTGACATGTGGCATATCCTATGCATGGCAATGTTATGATGTGATATGGATGTTGACATTGTTAATGTGTCCTGCTGAAGTTGGGTAATGTGTGTTACATTGGATTGCCCTGATTATCGTATCAGTGTCCTATTTCCCCCTCTGACTGTGCAGGTGTATTTCAGTGACCAGTTGCATGTGTCCCCTCTTCAATGCTGTTGTCTGAGCAGTATGACATTTGTGATGTTGCCTTGTTTGCCAGGCACGGGAAGGACCCTGACATATGCAGCATGGGTGTGTCCTTAGTGCTGTGTCGCTCCTATTGCTGTTTAGTTTGGCTGATGTATGTGACAACTATGGGCATTGACATTTGAGTGTACTGGGGCCTTTGTCTTGTTTCAGGGGATTGTTGCAGATGTCATCCTCACCCCCTAATTTAGGTATGTATGTTCCATGGTGAGGTTACTGCCATTGGCTACTATAGCTGCACAGAGATCAGAGGTGGTAGTGTCAACTGTTGTTGCAGTTACATTGCAGTTGTTGTTTTGGCTAGAGGATTGCTGATAGGGCCCTAGTTAATGTAGGAGATATTTTGGCTGACGAGTGCCAGGATGTAAGTTTGACGTATTGGCCTTCCCTCCTGTCAAGGCTTTCCCTTTGCTCCATTGTTGGCATGACAGGATGCCCCCATGGGACTGTTGTTGGTGTAGTGTAATGTTGTGCCCCAGCTTATGTTTGTGCAGGCCATGCCCCCCTGCCGTGCCCCTTTACCCATGCCACTCCATGTATATGATGACTTACATGCAATGATGCAATGTGTAGTAGGTATTTCCCCCCCTGCTTACAGTCAACATTATTGTATTTTTACTCCCCATGCGACTTACCCTGCATGTGCGTTGTCTCGTGGTAGTCTGCACTGTCCTGTCCTTGAATCCTTGTGACGATCTCCTCGGGGATGACGGCTGCAACCATCTCCTCCATGTGGTCCAGGGCCTCCTGGTGTGCTGGACTCCCACCTCCAGTCTGCAGTGCTGCCTTCCTGTTCCTGGCCATTTTTTCCTTTGTCCTACGTTTGCAGTCATGCCAGCGTTTCTTACACTCGGTGACTGTTCTGCGTACTTCAGCCACACTGTTGATCTTGTCAACAATTTGTTGCCATATGGCCTCTCTCCTACTGATTGGCAACTTAGAGGTGATAAACAGTTGGTGCTGGTGTTCCATCACCTCTTTAACCAGGATTTCCTGCTCCTCTGCACCGAAGCAACACTTTCTTTTCTTTCTATAAATGTCCTGGTTCTTGTATGGATCGTCCTGGCTGGTTCCTGGTCTGCTGTTATCTTCCTGGGGTCTGTAGAGGCATCTGGGATCCATTTTGGCTCTCCTCTGCTGAAAGGGCAGTGTTCGCGGGTATTTTTGACGCTATTGCGTCAAAAAAAACAGCGCATATCCGGGTTGCAGTGTCGTAAATGGACCCACAGTCATTTACGCCGTGTTAACGTCGTTTTCCTTTACGACTTGACGCCGCGATGTGCGTCCAAAAAAATGACTCCCATCTGTTGATTGCGCCGCCGTGCGTCAAAGTATAAATTTGAAGCCCGCACGGTGCTACGAAATGGCGTTAGCCGGCGGTAAAAAATTTTACGCAAAACTGCGGCGGCGCAGTTTTGCATCAAAAAATATAAATATGGCCCTTTGTTTCTGAAACGCATAGGGTTTTTGTTGTGCCATTAAACACTTTAACAACACCTTGGTGACTGAGCCTTTTTTCTTCCTTTCGGTAAAGAAGTACGGACTGCTAAAATCAGAGGATTTTTTTAAATTTCTATTTTGAAAGAGATCGCTACCCTGTCTCGGTCTGCCGCGATGTGGTAAAAGGACTTAAGCAACTCTTCGTAATACATATATGTATATATATATATATATATATATATATATACACACACGCACACACACAGACACACACTAATTTTCCTAGTGGCAGTTGTCATTAGGTAGTTATAGTTATGTCTGCTGTCCCATAAGAAAAGTGTTTTTTGTGCTGTTAATAACTTTGGCACTGTTTGACAAATCTCCCAAAAATAAAAAAAAAGATGCTACTTTTTGACTACTTTGAGCATGGAAAGTTTTTGGGTGATCGATCAAGCAGGGACCGAGAAAAAAGGGGAGTTCCAAAATGCAAAATACCCATGCATTTTCTGTAGACTTCTTTAGGCAGGGCCCTTGCCATGTGCTGCTAATTACCCCACATATTACATCAGTCATCTTCTATGACATCATTGATATTATCACTGCAAGATTTGCATTAAAATTAATGATGAGATAATTGTGAATGGCATTGAATGAGTTATAGTTACCTCAGGTCACAAGCTGTGATTTCTTGGTTTCTTGAGGTAAGTATAAGTATAACTACTGAATTTCTATGGTTTTGTGTGTGTAAAATCTGATTTTACTGTCCCTGTAACTTTTTTTTTTTTGTGAGTTTCTAAGATTTTTAAATCTATTTCCTAACTATAATGTCCCTATAGCCTTTTAACATATGAATATATATATATATATATATATATATATATATATATATATATATATGCAAAAAACAAAGGAGAACTCTGGGAAGTTCCCAATTTTAGGTGGAGAGCTGCTCTAGTAAGGAGCACCCTGCAACACCAGCAACACTCTAGATTTGCTCACCTCAAATGTCTGCTTATCTAGCAAAGTTTTTAAGAATAGGATCAGCACAGTGCTATCCTCGCCGAGCTAGATAGTGACAAAGTCTTTTGCCATTTGTACAGCAAAATCTTTAAGCATAGGATTGACACAGTGTCATCCTCGCCGAGCTGTCAAATGCCAAAAGCCATTTACCACACCAGGCACAGTATTACAGCTTTGGACTGGTCAAATACCATCCAAGCCAACCTGGAATTAATAAAGCAACCCCTGACACGTGTTTCGCTCTCATTAGAGCTCTTCAGAGGGGCATAGCTTTGTCCAGACACAAGGGAGCACCCAGTATAAGTCAAACCAAGGCCCTTTCAGGGTTAGAGTGACGCATAAATTATGCAAAAAACAAAGGAGAACTCTGGGAAGTTCCCAATTTTAGGTGGAGAGCTGCTCTAGTAAGGAGCACCCTGCAACACCAGCGACACTCTAGATTTGCTCACCTCAAATGTCTGCTTATCTAGCAAAGTTTTTTAGCATAGGATCAGCACAGTGCTATCCTCGCCGAGCTAGATAGTGACAAAGTCTTTCGCCATTTGTACAGCAAAATCTTTAAGCATAGGATTGACACAGTGTCATCCTCGCCGAGCTGTCAAATGCCAAAAGCCATTTACCACACCAGGCACAGTATTACAGCTTTGGACTGGTCAAATACCACACCATAACTTTAAGGCCTGTGCCCCTTATTTATACTCTGGTGTCATTTTGACGCACAGGAGGGGGTGGGCCTTAAAAAACGGC
This sequence comes from Pleurodeles waltl, assembly GCF_031143425.1. Classification (NCBI taxonomy): domain Eukaryota; kingdom Metazoa; phylum Chordata; class Amphibia; order Caudata; family Salamandridae; genus Pleurodeles; species Pleurodeles waltl. Next base: position 1,026,474,880 of record NC_090448.1, on the reverse strand, counting down.
GCACAGCCTGATGGGCGCTGTTTTTTAACGCCTGGGTCAGGGCAGGCGTTAAGGGACCTGTGGGCTCGGAAGGAGCCCAGAGGTGCCCTCCCATGCCCCCAGGGACACCCCCTGCCACCCTTTCCCACCCCAGGAGGACACTCAAGGATGGAGGGACCCATCCCAGGGAAGTAAAGGTAAGTTCGGGTAAGTATTTTTCTCCGATTTTTTTTGTGGCATAGGGGGGCCTGATTTGGGCCCCCCTACATGCCACGATGCCCAATGACCATGCCCAGGGGACATAAGTCCCCTGGGCATGGCCATTGGGCAAGGGGGCATGACTCCTGTCTTTGCTAAGACAGGAGTCATGTCAATGGAGGCTAGGCGTCACAAAAAAATGGCGCAAATCCGGTTTGAGGCCTGAATTTTGCCTCATTTTTTTTTACGCACACCAGTCCGCAGCGCCGGCTAACATCATTCCATTAATAAGGCGCCCGCATGGTGCGTTGGAATGGCGTTAGCCGGCGGTAACATTTTTGATGCACAACTGCGTTGGCGCAGTTGTGCGTCAAAAAGTATAAATTTGGGTCTATATTTTTTTAACATAAAGTAATTTTCATCACTATACTTAAATCCAACCACCGCTGCTGACAGCCTTTGGGTGTGCGTGGCTGCAGTTGGTCATATGGCCTAGTCTGCTGCTAGGCTCTGTGGCCAACCCCTATAACCACTCAACCCCGTCTCCCACCCACCCTTGACCTGTTTTTAGGTTGGGATCGCTCTCCACGCTGCACAGTTCCACCTGACTGTGACCGCCTCCCTACTGTCGCTGCTGATGCGAGTTGGAGGCCCTCTCCAACCGCATGCTCCCGTCTGCACCTCATCCCTGGTGGCCAGTGGTGAGCGTGTAAGTATTCTGTGTCTGCCTTGTGTCTGCTGTCGTAATATCTTTCTGCCTTTTTACTGTTTTTTAACAGTTTTTCTGCTTCTGCACTTCACGGTTCTCTCTCTGTGTCTCCTCACCGCTGTGTCCCCTGCGGCCCCACCCCCTCGTACTCTGAGTCGCGCTCCGCTCCAAAGCCCCCAGGAAGCTTTTCCTTGCACATCTTGACCTCTTCCCTCCTCCTCGACCACTGTCCTGCCCGTAAGAACAGGGTGCCAACGACCCAGCACAGAACCTCAGCCAAACAGTCTGCCTCTGCTCCCATCAAGTTATCCGCTGCTGGCACAAAGGGGCCCCAGATTGTGACAGCTGCCACTCCTACTGAGAGTACACCTCTAGCTCAGAAAGGGAGGATTAGAGCGGTGAAAATCAAGGGACAATGGGGGGGGACAGTGAAGGCAACTCCTAGTCCTGGAGGCAAGGACATAAGTGATATGTCAAAGGCCAAGGAGGCCCATCACAAGAGGGGACATATGGATCCCTCTCCACCACCAAGATTGCCAAAGATCCCCCTCCACCAGCAAAGAAAGGGAAGGTTCCCACTCAACCAACAATGAAATAAAAGGTTCCCATTCAACCACCAATGAAAGAAAGGGCTCCCACTCAACTACCAATGAAATGGAAGGTTCCCAGTCAATCACCAATGAGAGGCAAGAGGCCCACTCCACCAGCAAAGGACAAGGGGCCCTGACCTCCAGCACAGGCACAGCAGCCCTCACCTCCAGCACAGGCACAGATGCCCTCAACCCCAGCACAGGCACAGAAGCCCTCCCTTCCAGCTGAGGCACAGAAGCCCTCACCTCCAGCACAGGCACAGAAGCCCTCACCTCCAGCTGAGGCCCAGGAGCCCTCACCTCCAGCACAAACACAGCAGCCTTTACCTCCAGCCTCACCCCCAGCACAGGCACAGCAGCCCTCACCTCCAGCTGAGGCACAGGAGTCCTCACCTCCAGCAGAGAACATCTAGGCCACCCTCCAGGGACTGTTGTACAAGGAGCCCCCTCCAGAACCAGTGGGCAGGTTCCCCACTTCAGAGACTGTGGCCTTGCAGTCCCCACCAAAGACAGAAAGGAATGGAGCCCCTTACGGAACCAGTGGGCAAGTTCCCCACTTCAGGGACTATGGCCTCGCACTCTCCATCAAAGACAAATGGGCATGGTGCCCCCTCCAGAATCAGTGGGAAGGTTTCCGATTTCAGAGACTGTGGCCTTGCACTCCCCACCAAAAGACAGATGGGCCTGGAGCCCCCACTTCAGCTGAGGTGTCCCCTGCCCCTCCCCCCTGAGGTGCCTGCCTATTTCCAACATGATGCCACTGAACAGTGGACTCTGGAGTGTATCAGGAGTCAAGTTGGGCCTTGTACTGTGTCCTGTGGCCATGTGGACCTTTTGTAGTTTGGACTGCCATTGGCCTATTCTGGACATTGTTGCCTGCATTTTTATTTGAATGGACAATATGGTGGCTGTTGGCATCAAATTACAGTCTTTGTTGGTAATCATTGTGGTCATTGTTTCATTTTGACGTGTGTCCTTTGACATTGGTTTAATTCTGCAGTTGGTTCTGTGTATGGTGTGTGTGTGAATAGTGTGAGTTGTGCATGTGTAGGTCACTCTGCTTTTCCTCCCTCCCTCCCTTGTGTGGTAGGTGGCTGTCCTCACCACTGTCGTCTTCGTCGGAGTTGTTGTTCCAGGAGGGCCATGGTGTAGAAGAGCATCGGGAAGACTCCAAGTCCTGGTTCCATGGCGGCGGTGGAGTCCTCTGTGTAAATATTGGTGAGTCTTTCGTTTTCTGTGTTCTGATCCGCCAGGCTTTTGATGGCGTTGGTACCACCCCGGAAATCCTGGCGGTTTGCTGTGTCATAATATGGTGGGTGGTACCTTGTCTTCCGCCTGGCTGTTGATTGCTACCGCCGTGGTCAGTGGTGTTAACGCCCCGACGGTTGATGTGGTACATTGGCTGTCTATGGAAGGAATCACTGCCATGGTCATAAGTTGCCGGTAATTACTGCCAGCCTGTTGGTGGTATCACCGCCACTTTAACAGTCACCGCCAATGTCATAATAACCAGCTAAGTGTTGTCCTCATAACTAACATAGTACTACATTTCTTGTTCTGTGCTGATCACATGAAGTGGATGTGCTGTGTTTTGTAAATCAATAATCTTGACCATACCTTTTGTCTGTGTCAGGGAAGTTTTGAATCTGCTTATCTCACTCATGTAAAGTTCAGCTTTAGCATGACTCCCAGACACTTGTTCTGAAGTTTAATGGGCAGCGCGAATATGTGCTGTGGATATGTAACATGGTTGGTAGTAAAACTGTTTATCTGATAGTATGAATCAAGTTTTAGATGGAGACTGATATACCATAGAAAATGGATGCAGCACTCCCAGAAAGTGGAATTGTATTGACTGCATTCCTGTGGCTAGAGGGTTGGGATCCTCACAATCAACTGAAAAATAATGGAGACAAGAGCTACCTTTGGACATTCAGTGAAGTTGTTGTTAGCAAATGGCTGCTCAATAGTTCTTCCTGAGCACTGCCTGAAGTGAGGGATAGATCAGGAATTTGTGAAGATGGTTCCAGTCTGTCCCCAATTACTTCTTCAGGGTGGGTAATTAAATGCACAAAAGGTGATGGAATGGATGCATGCAGTATTTCTAACATCAGGGTAGCATTCTAAACCATTGTCCTTGTTCCCACAATACCACCTCAGATTGGACCCAGCCAAATGTAAATCAGTCTTTACCCCGCTCCAGAAGGAACAGTCCAGCCTGAACTGCCAGACCAGGCACTCTTTGAACTACAACACAAGGAACAGAAGACTGGGTTTGCACTGATTCGTGCTCCTCAGTCTGGTATAACTTGGTTCCAGTAGCACAGCAATCATGTAACGCACCACTGGGCACACTCTTGGCCCCTCAGGACTTTACATCAAAAACACAAAAGGTGATGGGAGGGATGCTTGCAATAAGTTTAAACACTGGCATTCGTTCATGGTAGCATTCCAATCCATTGTTATTTTGCCTACCATGCCACCAGAGTTTGAACCCCTCCAAATGCAAACTAGTCTTGACTCTGCTCCTATAGAAACAGCCCAGCCTGAAATGCCAGGCCAGGTCCTTCCTGAACTTAATGGTAACGTGACTGTCAGGCATAAGTACAATGTCTTTGGAAAATGCATTGGTAGAAAAATGCATGTTGGCACCCCTTTATTCTTTGCACCCCCCTTGACCATAAGTGTATATATACAAATATATGGTCACTGAAAAAAACACAGGTTACAGGGACTTTATAGTTAGTAAAAAGAATTAAAAAAACCTTAGAAATTCACAGAAAAAGCCAAAGGTTACAGTGACATTATAGTTAGATTCAGATTTTACATGCACAAAACCATAGAAATTCAACAGTTATATTTATACTTATCTCAAGAACCTATAACTTGTGTCATAAGATAACTATACCTTGCATCTTCACATGCACAGCATAAGATCTGTTGGATCAGCAGAAGGTCTGTGTCACTAGATATACAATTTATTTTTTTCTGTAATTACTCAAAAATGTCTGAATGGATTTACACCAAATCACAAAAATGTCTCTTTCTGAACCAGATACGAGCTTTTCCCCAATTTGGTGACATTGTGTAAAGTTGTGTTTAAGCTATAGTCTTGTCCAAAATCCCTATGATAAATTGCAAGAGGGAAAATGTGGTTTGGGATGCCCTTTTACTCGTTCTCCACTTTCCGATTAATCCCAAAACTATAAATAAAGCATTCAAACTTAGATGCAAACTAATCATGAAAATTTAGTGTAGATTCATCCACTGGTGCCAACCTTATTGGTGAAACAAAAAACGCTTTTCCTATAGAAACTAGTTTCTAACTATAACTCATGCCCTAAGGTAAAGACAACTCATGCCCTCATCTTGCACTGCTAATTACCCCACATATTACATAACTCATGACATCTTCTATGACATCATTGATAATGTCGCTGTAACATTTACAGTAAAATTATTGATGAGAAAACTGCATGGCGAGAGCGTGAATTACATTTGCCTAAGGGCACAAAATACTTGAAATAACTCTAACAGTTAAATTTCTATGGTTTTGCACATTTGCCCGTGAGTTTGTTGCCTCCAAAAATATATATGGAACATTGTTAGACTGCGCTCGGAGTGTATGATTCTTCTCCCTGGAAAGTGGGAGGCTGTTGTGTGGATTAGATGGGTTTCTCATGCCCATACACATGCCACTGTATATATATATATATATATATATATATATATAGAGAGAGAGAGAGATGCATAGATAGATATAGATAGATAGATATATATGTGTGTGTTTGTGTGAATATATGTTACCTAGTGTCTGTCGCCACTAGTTAGATATATTTAGGACCTATGGTAACTATAACTCATGTCCTTGGCATGCACAGTTTTCTTATCAATAATGTTATTGCAAACGCTGTAGTGATATCAAAGATGCCATACAAGATCTCACCAATGGCATAAAAGTAGAGTATTTAGCTATCAATGGTGAAGGCACAATTTAAAGTTACCTTAGGGCACAAGTTACAGTTACTTTAAAGAACTGAAACTATAACTGTTAAATTTCCATTGTTTTATACGAGTAAATTCAGAACCTAAATGTAAGGTCCCTGTAACCTTTGTTTTTTTCAGTCAATTTCTTTTTTTTTAACTTAAAGTAATTTTAATATGACGTTAATCCAACCATCGCCACGCACGGCCGAAGGCAATGCACGGTGTGGGTTGTTCGCAAGACCTGGATGCAACCAAGACTTGCAGCCAAGCCCTTATAAATACCCAACAATGCACCACACATGGCCTTCGGCAGGTTGGCCACAGGGCATGTCTCTCTCAGTGGATGCGTGAGTGGGTGTGTGAGTGTCTGAGTGGGTCTGAATGTGGGAGTGGGAGTCTACGAGTGGGTCTGAGCGGGTGCATGAATGTCTGAATGGGTGTGTGAGTGGGCGCCTGAGCCTCTGAGTGCAGGTATGAGTGATTGAATTAGTGTATGAATGAGTCTGTGGATTTTCTTTCACATTTTTCCATAATTCTGAATATTTTGCAAATAAATTGTGGAAACTCATTTGTGAATTTTCACGTATATCACAAGCTGTGATTCAAAAATATATTAATTAAATCTATAATTTTTCCCGAATTCATACCTATATCACACCCCTGGGGTCCAGGTGCCTTCACCCTTACCTCTTCTGCCACTTTCAATTTCACTGTTCACCCCGGGGACTGTATCCCATGAAGTAAAATGGTGGTCGCAACTTTCTATTCAGGTTGCGGTCAGCCACTCACAATGCTTCTTTTTCACATGCGTATTTGCAAAAATTTGCGAATTTAGTGCAAGTTGTATCATTTTTTCAAATAGCGATTACCTAATTGAATTATTTGGGAAACACAATTATGCCATCGCTATTTGAATGTCTGAAACTCCAGGAGTTTCATTTAGCGATTCCCAATGGCTCGCAAATCGACCTACCTCATTAATATTCATGAGGTAGGTCACAATTTGGGACCAATTGTGAATGGCGATAATAAAAGGGATGGTGGCCTCCTGGGCTCAGCCGCTTTGTAATACTGAAAGGGGATGTAGTCGCAATTCCAATTTGCGATTCGGTAACAAGTTTCTGAATCACAAATTGGAATTCATACATACCAAAATGCATCTTTGTGATTGCAAATGGTCTGTTGGGCCGTTTGCGATCACAAAAATGCATGATACATCTGGCCCTTAGTGATTAATTGTGGCCAGAGATATACAAATTTATTTGCCCTTAAATACCTCCTAAACTACTGAATGGATTTGCACCAAATAACAAAAAGCACAATCTGCGTACCAGTAGTTAGCATTCTGCCAAATTTGGTGCAATTCTGTCCAGTGGTTCGGGCTGTAGACGTGTTGACAGGTCCCATGGGAATTAGCATGGTAAATGCAATGTTTTCTGAGCCCCCTTTTTCTCTGCCTTGCTTGATGGATCACCACCAAACTTCTTGTGCACAACAAGAGTCACTGGGCCAGTTTTTTGGGATGATTTTGAGAAGTGTCATCAAATGGTGGCAAAGACATAGGCAAGTCAAAAATGCTTTTTCTGTGGAAACATAGTCCTAACTATACCTATCTACTAGCGACTGTCAGTAGGTCATATATATATATATATATATATATATATATATATATATATATATATATAAATGGGTGAGGGGCAAAAATGTGTTTTCCCCATCCAATTTTCCATAGGAATTTTAGACATGACTATAGCACGAACCACTGAACTGAATTAGCCAAAATTTTGCATTCCCATAGATTTCTTTTTGTGATTTGGTATGAAGTTATTTAGCATTTCTGGAGTCATTAAACAAGACAGATTTATGTATATCTAGAGACACAGAGGGTCTGCGAATCTGACAGATCTCAAAATGAGGTCTGATTGGCTGCCACCACTTCAGCCGGGAAGTGGTGGCAGCCACATTGGGAGTCAGACTCGTATGAGTCATAAAAAGAAATGCAACAAAACCCACAAGGTGGCAGGAGGAATACCCTCACCCCACTATGCCTGGTGATGAGGTCCCCATAGCCTCGCTGTATTTCAAAAGAGGGAGGTGCCCTGCAGCCACCCTCCCTGGACCAATTTCAGCCCAGGTTCCCGCTTCTACCAGGGCCATGCCTGGGCGTGGGCCACACAGCTACCCTCCTTAAGCTATTAGTGGTCCCAGGGACCCCATCTCCATGCCTGGCTAAGGCCATGTTTGTGGTGCCCTCTCCTGGGAACATAGCAGTTTCCCTGCCTGCACTGGTGTGGGGAGAGAAATATTTGTTTGCTCTCGCTTAGCAGTAGAAATGTAAATCTCCTGCCAAGTGGGACAAAACAAATAGGACCTGATTTAAATATTGGTGGAGGGGGTACCTGTCTGCACCTGCTGGATGCAAAGAGCTGGCTGAGTCCTTTGGGTTGCCCCGTGGCAACCAACAACAGTGTGTTGGATGCCCTGGGTGGGCAGCAAGCATTCACCCTTTGTTGGTCCGGCCATGGAAGATGGCATCCTCATTGTCTAAATTGGACAGGGGAGGGGAGTTATGTATTTCTCTCCCCCTTTGTATATTCAACTGGGCCCTAGGAGATGGGGTCTCTTAAACTGAATTCAGCCTGGCGAGGTGGGCCATGTGCCCCCTCCCCATTAACTATGATGGGGGCACCAGAAGATAGAGTCCCCCAGGCCAGAATCAGCCAAGGGAGGGGGTGCGCATGCCACCCACAAATATGCTGACCGGCCCTGGGGGATGGGGTCCCTGGGGCCAAAATGGCTCAGGGGCCAAAAGTGGCCCAGTGAGGGGGGCATTATTCCCCCTCCACCTAAAAAGTGTTCCTGACCTCAGGGACGAAAGCAGCCGGGGAAGGGGGCCTCCACTTAATTTCAAGAAGTGGCCCTGGGTAAGGGGTCCCCACGGCCTTACAAAGATTAGAAAGAGGGGCTATATGGCCATCTTCTCTTAGGATCCCCAGGGCCAAGAAGTGTGGCTAACCCCTGCTGCACATGCCTGAAGGCTGCATGTGGTAGACTACCTTGGGGAGTTTGGGAGTCAAAACCATGCACAGAGTATGGTTAGTTGCATGTGGGGGTTTGGCCATAGGACCTGGATTCAGACCAGGCCCTACAACCTAACTCCCACCGTGCACGGCCAGAGGCCAGGGACGACTGTGGTTGAATTTAGCCCAGGGCCGTCCTTAGCACTGTTGCTGCCCTGTGCAACACTGTTTGTTGGTGCCCCCAAATACTATTAGTTTTATAGCACCACTCATACCAGTGTAGGTTGTCAGAGCACAATACATTGCACACACATTACACAGAGACAACCAATCATAGGTGTGTAAGTCAGTGTATAAGAAATATTACATAAGATAGAGTACTACAAGGTGTAGGAGTCGCATGTCATCCATACTGGTATGCTATATAGTTCAAGAGTGCTTGTTCACAATGTAACACCATGGTTGTGGATTCTCTTGAATAATAGGAATTGATTTCTACTGTAATGAACCCTTTTTGCCACATTAGGATGATGAAAGATGGGAAAAAAAGCATAACACTCTAATCTACCTTGCAGTATGCATTCAGTTCTTTGATGACAGTTACTGTTCTATATTAGGATTTTTTAAACTTATAAATTGCAAGTAACAAAAGGACCTCTCTGACAAAAGCAGTAACCCAGTGACCTATTTACATTATATACACACTCAGATGTGCATGGTACACGTTCTTTGCAGCAGGCATATTAACCCTCTGCGCTACCTTAAACCTTCCACTAGAGAAAACTCTGATCTCTCTCCAAGCAGAACATTAATCACCAGAGTTTTCGAGACATTTTTCTTGTTGCCTGAAAATTGCTGAAGGAAAGAAACACGTCAGCATGTACTTTTAAAACCATAATATACCTGCAAACACAGCACCCCCACCCAAAATCAGCAGCCGGTGAAGTGACACAGGTCCCGCTGCCCTAGAGAATTAACTTATGGTAATTAAATATTACTTTATGTTAAAAGAATACCCTAGAAATATACTGAAAAATGTAAAGGTTTCAGGGACGTTATAGCTAGGAAATAGTATAAATATAGCTAAGGTAAGTATAACTTGCGCCCTCGCCATGCACTGCTAATTAACCCACTTATTACATTAGTCATAATCCATGACATCATTAATAATATCACGGCAACATTTGCAGTGAAATTATTAATAAGAAAACTGGGTATGGAGGGTTCTATTTCACAACTCTTTTCACCCTGGCTGTACTCTCCCGCTGTTTCGACTGCCCACAAAACTTCCTTCAATACAAACTACTCTTGGGGAGTGCAATGAATATAATATACTATTTTCATCCTCCATGGAGCATGAAAAATATCTCAGTTAATTAGATGGTTGTATATCCCAATTCATCATCCAGTGTCTGCAGGTTCATCAAAGTTCAAAGAAAAGTAGTCACCACATTCTTTAAAGTGTTTTCAAATGTTATATCTAATATTCAAATTGAGGTAGCCCAACCAACGCTTTTCATCCTACTCTTGAGAGCAGGATAGAAGGATGCCTTGCAGCTGGTTTGCCCGACGACCAGAACTTTCAAGCCCTGATGAAGTCTCTGTTTGACACAAAATGTGCTGGTTGGTCTACATTGACAAACTAGACTGCATATGTAAAGTTTCAGATTTACTATGTGAACAAATTAAAGATCAGTTTGTGTCCACATGCTAATGGAAACCTATCATCAAATACATAGCAAACAGAATACATCTTAATCTACTTAATTTTTCTTTGCATGATTTCTGGCTTTCAAAATAAACCAGGCCCAAGGCAAACAAACAAAAACCTATTTTTCTTATGAATCCCTGTGCAACAAAATGATAACAATGCCCTAGCAGTGAGCCACTCAAACTATAGGCCATTAAATTGCCCATTAGGAAAAAAGTAATAATTTCAATGTTTATAACAAAAGTGATTTGCTTTCATTCGGTTTGGGCTCCATATGTTACACAATCATACTAAAAGTAGTAAGGAAGCCCAAAAAACAAACTAGTGTACATGTATAAAGTTTCTAAATTGCTAGATGAACAACTAAAAGACATATTAATGGTCACATGATTATATAAACCAATAAACAAATACATAAAAAATATGATAATTAGAAAGAAGGGAAGCACATTAAATCTAGTTCCCACTCTGTAGTTATGGTTAGTACTTGCAAAGATAGGAAGTCCTAGGTTATTATCTCCCTAATAACTTGCCACTTATTTGACAAATCACCATAAAACATTCCAGACTTATGGCATTTTCTACATTTTGATCCAATATAAAGTTTTATGGTGAATCATTAAGCGGGAATGGGGCAAAGATAAAAGGGGTCCCAAAACAGGTTTTTCAAACAATATATTTCCATAGACCGTTGTATTTCTCTTAGCGTGAAAATGGCTTACTGGAATTACATGAAATTTGGCAAGAATATACATTATGGTGCAGTGATAGGCGGTCATTACAACCCTGGCAGTCGGTGTTAAAGCAGCGGTAAGACCGGCAACAGGCCGGCAACATTTTTTTTGCAATTACGACCGTGGCGGAAACTGCCAACAAAGACAGCCACTTTAAAACTCCGACCACCACGGCCGTACAAACAAACAGCTTGGCGGTCACTGCCAACAGCCAGGCGGAAGACAAAGTAACGCCCACAGTATCACAACCTACCAATCCGCCACCTTTTCCGGGGCGGATTCACCGCGGATAAAAACACGGCAGAAACAGGATTTTGAAGAGAAAACGCTCACCTCTACACACCCCACGAGGAACCAGGACACCATGGAGCCGGAACTCCAAATTCTCCCTGCGATAGTCTTCCTGCTCCTCTCCCAGGAGCACGAACGCCGGCGGCGAAGCCCACGGTGAGTACTGCACCTACGACACAGGGGAGGGGGAGGGGGGAGGGAAAAAACAGGGACACACACACGCAAAACCCCCACCCCCACCCTCACCCACTACAACCCACACACTAATACATATTATTACATGATAGTTACACCCCCCTCCCCGGAAGAATGCAAAGAAAAAAGCAAATGAGTGCAACCATTGTAATATATTAAAATCAAGTAGGCAAAAATATATATATACACCATAAACAAAATATACACCAAGCATAGTAGTCCAGGTAGTGCTCCAATTAAGTCAGTGGAACACTGGGCCCACACGGTATGGGTGAGGCCCACACAAGATCCCCGACTATGACGGAGAGAACACTGCAGGGGCATCAGAGAGCAAGAAAACAGGCACCTCAGGGGAGGGAAAGGGGCGGCACCTCAGCCGGTTGAGTGCACGATGCCAAATCCACGAGAGGGCCACATGCCCACAGTTCAATCCTGGGGAGTGCAAAGCCACAGTCTCTCAAGTCTCTACAGTGGGTGGGTTGCCCACTGTTCAATCCTGGGGAGTGCAAAGCCACAGTCTCTCAAGTCTCTACAGTGGGTGGGTTGCCCACTGTTCTATCCTGGGGAGTGCAAAGCCACAGTCTCTCAATTCTCTACAGTGGGTGGGTTGCCCACTGTTCCATCCTGGGGAGTGCAAAGCCACAGTCTCTCAAGTCTCTACAGTGGGCGGGTTGCCCACTGCCATATCCTGGGGAGTGCAAAGCCACAGTCTCTCAAGTGGATAACAGTCTCCACTGGTTCTGGAGGAGGCATTGTGCCCAGAGTACTTCATCCTGTTAAGGACAGAGGTAGTGGATGTATCTCTCCACTGGTTCTGGAGGGGGCATTGTGCCCAGAGTGCTTCATCCTGCTAAGGACAGAGGTAGTGGATGACGGACTCAGTAGTGTCAGTGCCCTTGGCGGTCATGGGCCAGCAGTGCTTGAGGCGGCGGTGCCCTGTTCAGCGGTGCTTGGAGCGGCGGTGCCCTGTTCAGCGGTGCTTGGAGCGGCGGTGCCCTGTTCAGCGGTGCTCGGAGCGGCGGGCTCCTTTGCAGTGACTCAGCTGCTGGTGATCCTCTCTAGCCCAGCGGGGCTTGTGCTGGCGGTCCTCTCTGTCCCAGCGGGGCTTGTGCTGGCGGTCCTCTCTGTCCCAGCGGGGCTTGTGCTGTCAGTCCTCTGTCCCAGCGGGGCTTGTGCTGGCGGTCCTCTCTGTCCCAGCGAGGCTTGTGCTGGCGGCCCTCTCTGGCCCAGCGGGCTTGTGCTGGCGGTCCTCCCTAGCCCAGCGGGGCTTGTGCTGGCGGTCCTCTCTGGCCCAGTGGGGATGAGGGCCTCCTGGGCAGCGGGGATGATGGCTGTGGCCTCCTGGGCAACGGGAATGATGGCTGTGGCCTCTGGGCAGTGGGGATGATGGCGGTCTCCTCCGCCGTGCTGCTCTTCCCAGACTTTCCTGGTTTCTTGTGGCCCTTCCCCACCTTGGAAGGTGTTGCAGCTGACTCCACACTCCCACCGGGATCCCTGGGAGCGGCTTTGGTGGCTGGAGTCTTCCCCCTCGCCCGCCGGGTACTGGCCAACTTTTGATGCTTCACAGGTGGGGGACTGTCTGTGCTGTGGCTCCGTGCCACACTGGCTGCCCTGGTGGCCGGTGCACTCCAGATTCCGGTGACTACAGGCACCACTGGTCCCGGAGATTTTTGTGGCTGAGGTGCTAGTTCGGGACCTAGGAGACAGACGGGGTGGGAAAGGTGTGGGAAAGAGGTCAAGGTTGGACAGGAAAAGGTTTTTGGAGACACTGGGACAGGTAGCTGGAGGGGGTTTGGGAGTGGAGGAAGAGGTTGTGGTTGTAGGAGGTGTTCGTTTGCTGACTTTGGGTGAAGGAGCATGCGCTGGAGGCTGTCGTGAGGTGGATGTCTGTTGGGTGGGGGTGGGCCTGCGTTTGTGTATCTTGGGAGGTGGCGTCACAGACACACTGGGAGAGGACACAGGGGATGTTTGAATGGTAGTGGGGGTGGTGACTGCCCGTGAGCGGGGTGTGGTGGTGTGTGTGCTGGTGATGGCAGTAGTGGCTGAGGATGTAGTGCATGCAGGTGTGAGTGGAGACAAGACTGGGAGGGAGGAGGGAGGAGGGAGATGAGGAGAAGGGGTACACAGTGGAGGCAGTGGATGTTGCTATGTCTGCATGTGTGTGATGCTTGGGTGAGTGCCTGTGGGATGTGTGGTGCATATGTTTGCCTGAGCTTCCCTTGTGTGTTGACGTGTGTGCATGCTGGTCTGTAAGTGTGCTTGGGATAGGCTGGGGTACAGGGGATTGGGTCTGGGTGGAAGGACTTGGAGGGGGGAGGCTAGAGACAGGGACAATGGCTGCCATCAGTGCTGAGGCCAGAGTCTGAAAAGCTCACTGAAGTGCCGCCTGACCAGAATGAATGCCCTCCAGGAATCCAATAGTTTGTTGCAACTGCCTTTTGACACCCTGGATGGCATTCAAAATGGTAGACTGCCCACAAGTGAGGGACATGAGGAGGTCAATGGCCTCCTCACTGAGGGCAGCAGGGGTGACTGGGTCAGGGGCTGAGGTGCCTGGGGCAAAGGTGATGCCCACCCTCCTGGGTGAGCGGGCACGGGGCAAAGGCTGAGGGGCTGCTGGGAGGGCAGTGCTGGTAGGGGGGGTGGCGGCTGTACCTGTAGATGGGGGGGGCACAGATGTTGCCGCCACCACAAGGGATCTCCCATCAGAGGACGAGTCTGTGTCGCTGGTCTCAGCTCCTGTCCCCGCCGTGGAGCTCCCGTCGCACTCCATCCCACTGGTGAAGTCCGAGTCCATAGTGTGTCCCTCCATGGCCATGTGGGATGCAGCCCCCTCGTGCTCTGGTGCCACTGCTCCTCTGCCTGATGATGCTAATGCACACAAGAACAGGGAGACAACAAAAAGGGGGGGGAACGACAGAAGAAAGACATGTTGAGTGCATGCATTACCACTACCGTTGGCGGACACGACAGACACACAAGCCCCCTGCACTACGCCGCGCTCTTGGGCTCCACTGTTCAATTCCTGGGAAATGGCCTACTAGGCTATGGATGACATCTGCACACACGGATGACACAGGGGCATGACTAGGTGTACTTGGCACTCTATAGAGGTGGGGTGGGGTGCCACATGGCCTGCCTTACGGAGGGACCTTGCCTAAGGAACTCGTCCTGGCCTAGGGAAACCTACAGCCCACCTCCCTCACCAAGACCCCTCCACTGCGCACAAAATCAGCAGAATGAGAGTGTACTCACCCCCTTGTGGCTGCTGTGATGCCCTCAAGCGCCCACCCAACTCCAGGTACGCCACCGCCAGGATACTGAACATCAGGGGGGTCATGGTGCGACGGTCTCTCCTCCCACGTTAGGAGGCCATCCCCAGCTGAGCCTCCGCCGTCTTCTTGCTCCAGCGGCGAATGTCCTCCCATCTTTTCCGGCAGTGGGTGCTCCGTCTGTGGTAGACCCCAGGGTCTGGACGTCCTTGGCGATGACACGCCAAATATCTTTTTTCTGGTGGGCACTGACCTACATGAATTGTACAGGGGGAAGAGGAACTTATTACCAACTGCACCGTCACAGTCATTGGCCCCCATCCCTACCCTTGCCATGTGGCACATGCACTCACCATTGTTTCATGCACGCCGCAATCTACCCCCCATTCTTACATCCACCCCACTCCACACAGGCATAGCCCATACAGCATGCTCCCAGTGTACTTACCTATTTGTCTGGAGGACCGTAGAGTAGCGTGTACTGGGGAAGGACCCCGTCCACAAGTTTCTCCAACTCCTCCGATGTGAAGGCAGGGGCCCTTTCCCCAGACGCATGAGCCATTGTCTCTTCCAGACCGAGGTCACAGCAGCACTTGCAGTGTAGGTCCTCTCCTGTCGAAGATCAGGTATCGAGTGATTGAACAGATAGAAAATGGCAGTCACGTCCACGGCGGTGCGTACTGTCACCGCTGGCCTACATCGTCATTGGCTCCTGGGACCCATAGGGTCCAATGTTAACCAATGCAGCATTGTGCCGTGATCTGCGACCGCCTACCGCGACGGTGTGCAACGCCAGCGCAGTTACCTCACATCCAATTGTCCCACTTTACAGGTCAGGCAGCCGCCATTTCAGGGGCCCACATGGCTTCATTTTTAACTGTGTCACACATACCTAGGCCTAGACTCAACACACATACAGGCCACTTTTTGGATTATGATTGGTGTTCTGTGTAAGCTGTGGGTACGTACCTCTGAGTTAGTTGACTCTGTGCTCGCTGTTGTCCTTCATAGGTACCGTCCGCTGGGACATGTGAGGAGATGGCGCCATCCTCCGGTGTACCGACCGTTGGTGGACCTGTCGACAATGGAGGAAAGACATGTGATCATCACCTACAGGCTTGACCGTGCCACAAACCAGGAACTGTGTACCCAGCTGGAGCCAGACCTGATGTCAGCTATCCGCCATCCCACAGGAATCCCCCCTCAAATGCAGGTGCAGTCAGTACTCCATTTCCTTGCAAGTGGGTCATTTCAAACAACAGTGGCCATAGCATCAGGGATGTCCCAGCCTATGTTTTCCAATATGTTGTCCAGAGTGTTGTCTGCCCTGCTGAAACACATGCTGAGCTACTTCGTTTTCCCTCAGGTGGAGGATTTGCCTACAGTGAAAGGTGATTTCTATGCCCTGGGACATATCCCCAACATCATAGGTGCCATTGATGGGACACATGTGGCTTTGGTCCCCCCCACCCGCAGGAGTGAACAGGTGTACAGAAACCGGAAGAGTTACCATTCCATGAATGTACAGATGGTATGTTTGGCAGACCAGTACATCTCCCATGTGAATGCCAAGTTCCATTCCTCAGTGCATGACGCCTACATCCTGTGGAATAGCAGCATCCCTTATGTGATGGGTCAACTCCAGAGGCACCGTGTGTGGCTATTAGGTGAGCACCTGGAAGCAAGACAGTGGGAATGGTTGTCTGGGTCTGGGGATATCCCTACAGGTTAGTGTGTGTCTAACAGTTGTCCCTCACCATTTGCAGGTGACTCTGGTTACCCCAACCTGTCATAGCTACTGACCCCAGTGAGGAATCCCAGGACAAGGGCAGAGGAACGCTACAATGAAGTACACAGCGGATAATCAAGCGGACCTTCGGCCTCCTGAAGGCCAGGTTCAGGTGCCTCCATATGACAGGTGGATCCCTATTCTACTCACCAAAGAAGGTGTGCCAGATCATCGTGGCCTGCTGTATGCTTCACAACTTAGCTTTGCGACTACAGGTGCCTTTTCTGCAGGAGGATGGTCCAGATGGCGGTGTTGTTGCAGCTGTGGAGACTGTGGACAGTGAAGACGAGGAAGCAGAGGAAGAAGACATGGACAACAGGGACTCAGTGATCCAGCAATATTTCCAGTGAGACACAGGTAAGAATACAAACCAGCCTACTACATGTACTTTAACACTACTACCTCTCTACTGTCTGTCTGTTTTCACCCAGTGTGTGGTCACTGAGTTGTCACTTTCCCTTACGATTTCACAGATGTGTGTCCCACAGTGTGACTTCTGCTTTGATTCATCATGGAATAGAGCTGTGTGACATAGGTATGTTGACATTACAAATGAAAGAGCATTTTGCCACAGTAATTGCTAATACACTATTCCGAAATCACAGACTGACTCCAGATTGTTTTGTTCTTTAAGGGTGTTTATTTAGTGCTCAATTTTGGAGGGGGTAGCAAAATGGTGAGGGGTGATGGTGGAGGAATGTCCATGGCAGAGTCCAGTCTATTAGTCTCACAGGTGCATTGCCCAAATGGGCATAGGAAGTGGAGCTGGGGCAGTTTAAGGATGGACAGGGTGACAAAGTGGGACAGAAGGATGACAATCAGGGTGGTCTCATTTCTTGGCGGGGTTTTGGCATCGTTCTCTGTCTCAGGGACCGTTTGCGAGGTGGTTCTCCCTCTGCAGGGGGCGGGGTGCTGGTGTGGTGGTCCTATGGCGGGGCGTCCTGTCCACTAGCGCCGGCGGAGGTGGTGGGCAGTTCATCGTCCAGGCTAGTGTCAGGGGCCCCTTCTAGTGCCACAGTGTTCCTCCTGGTGTTGAGTAATTCCTTCAGCACCCCTGCGATGGTGCCCAGGGTGGAACTGATGGATCTGAGTTCCTCCCTGAAGACCAAAAACTGTTCCTCCTGCAGGCGCTGGGTCTCCTGAAACTTGTCCAGTACAGTTGCCATCGTCTCCTGGAAGTGGTGGTAGGCTCCCATGATGTTGGAGAGGGCCTCGTGGAGAGTGGGTTCCCTTGGCCTGTCCTCCCCCTGTTGCACAGCAGCCCTCCCAGTTCCCCTGTGTTCATGGGCCTCCGTCCCCTGGACCGTGTGCCCACTGCCACTGCCCCCAGGTCCCTGTTGTTGTTGGGGTGGTGGGTTAGCCTGGGTTCCCTGTAGTGGTGGACACACTGCTGATTGATGTGTCCTGGGGACGGAGGTATGGGCCCGCTGGGTGGGTGCTGTGCTGGTGTTTCCAGAGGGGGGAAGCTCTGTAGTGGCCTGTGACTGTATCAGGGGAACCGACTCTCACGAGGTCCCCGATGGGCCGGGCTGGTCATCTAGATCCAGTTGGACAGAGGTGCCGTCATCACTGTGGGCCTCTTCTGTTGGTGGTGTGGACAAGTGTGGACCCTCCTGTCCGGTGACGTTGGGTAGGGGTCCTGCAGGGGTATAAAAGGATGTTTATTACATCTGTGTGTGGCATGGTGTGCAATGGGTAGTTGACCGTGTACCCCAGTGCTTGTACAGTGGGACCTTGTGTGATGAAGTTTTAGGGGGGTGCATGGGTATGTGCAGTGGACATGCTTTAGTGATGTGTGTCCATGCTTTGTTGTTGCATGCAGGGCTTGGTGTTGGGATGGGTTGTTTGTGATGTTGGGACATTTGTGAGGAGTTGGAGTGATGGGGATGAGGGTGAGGGTGGGGGTATGTGATGGCATGCAGGCAGGGTGGAGGATGTAATAGTTAAGATTTGACTTACCAGAGTCCATTCCTCCAGCTACTCCTGCGAGGGCCTCAGGATGCAGAATCGCCAAGACCTGCTCCTCCCATGTTGTTAGTTGTGGGGGAGGAGGTGGGGGTCCGCTGCCAGTCCGCTGAACCGCAAGGTGGTGTCTTGAGAACACGGAACGCACCTTCCCCCGAAGATCGTTCCACCTCTTCCTGATGTCATCCTGATTTCTTGGGTGTTGTCCCACTGCGTTGACCCTGTCCACTATTCTGCGCCATAGCTCCATCTTCCTTGCAATGGAGGTGTGCTGCACCTTTGATCCAAATAGCTGTGGCTCTACCTGGACGATTTCCTCCACCATGACCCTGAGCTCCTCCTCCGAGAACCTGGGGTGTCTTTGCCGTGCCATGGGGTGCTGTGGGTGATGTGTGGTGTGTGGGGTGATAAGTGTGCTGATATGTAGTGGTGTGTTGTGTGAGGTGCGTGGAAGTTATGTGGGTGATGGTGTTGTGTGCTTGTGGATGCTAGTATTGTTGATGGTGATGTCTCTCTCTGTCCTTCTCTCAGTGATTCTGGTCGTAGGGGTTTGTGGGTGATATGGGTGAGTGTTTTATATTGTATTGGTTGTGTGGGAGTGGTGTGTGTCTGTGTATCAGGTGTGTGTATTTCGAATTGTCCAATGTGGCTGTGTTTTGGAGATGTGTGTGTATTTTGAGCACGGCGGTGTGTACCGCCAATGGAATACCGCAGTTGAAAGACCGCTGCTTGGATTCGTGGATCGTGATAGTGTGGGCGTATTTCTGTTGGCGGGACGGTGGAGGTTTTGTTTTCGCCAGTTTATCACTGACCTTTGGTGTGGCGGACTTGTGTGGGTGTCTGAATATTGGCGGATTCCGTGCTGTGGGTCATAATAGCTGTGGCTGAATTCCACAGCCGCGGCGGTGTGTTGGCGGTCTTCTGCACGGCGGTAAGCGGCTTTTACTGCCAATGTTGTAATGACCGCCATAATGCTGTTTGGGTGCTGCATTTAAGAAGGAGAATTTTTTTTTAATTACAAGCCATTAAAACATAGTGATATAAATCACTTCTGTACTTTCATGACATTTCACACAGTTTTGTGAAACTACTGAGGTACATGGCTGTACACTTATTTGAAAAATAATATATATATATATATATATATATATATATATATATATATATACCAATACTACTTATTACCACTTTAATAAGATGGTAATAGGTAGGGACCTACTTCTTACCTATATCTAAGGTCAAAACACTGAACACATCCAAAGCATAGTGAAAACAGTATGACTTTTCATTCTCTAGGCTTTACCCATTTATATACTGGCTTGTCATTACCATGTTCCATGACATACTGCAAAGATATCATGGTATATCATGGTCCAAAATGTATTAAGGCCTATCTGTATTATTGGAATGTCAATCCCTTGCATCACGCATGGGGACACATGGGCAAGGCAATATGTCAGTCAGATTTACAAAGGAATGAAAGGATACCATGCATGGCCCTCTATTGTTTGGTAAATCTGGAGAAAAGCTAGGCACCTGAATTTGATGTTTTGCTATACACTGCACATCATGATCTACATTGCTGCTAAATTTCACATACATCCATATGACACACCACTGTAGCCACTCTGCTGTATGCCATTCCACTCTATACCACTATACTCTACACCTCTCCACTGTACGAGATGCACCATATGCCACTATACTCTACACTATTACACTCTGTGCAACACCACCATACCCCACTCTACTCTGTGCTGTAACACTGTACACACCTCCACTCTATGCAACTCCAGTCTACATCACTCCACTCTGTGCCACTCTACTGGATGCTACTCAACTATACACTACTCCCTCTATTCCTTCTACTGTATGTCACTGCACTCTACCCTAATCCACACATATACTGACATACCGAGGCAAAAAAGCATGCATGCACACCCTGGCCCACACTGATGCATAGATTGACGCACCAAGGAACACACTGGTGGATGCACTGACACACCCACACAGACACTGAGATATACAGTGACACACCTAGGGACACACTGATGCATACACTGATACATGCAAGCACATACTAATGCAGACACAGCCTGACAGACACTGATGCATACACTGACATACCCAGGCAAACAGTGACTCATATTGACACACCCAGGCACACACTTGTGCCTTGACTGACACATCCAGGCACATACTGACATATATGCCAACATACCTAGAAAGACACTGATGCTAGATTAACACAACCAGACACCCTCTGATGCATACCTATACAATGACACACCCAGACACATGCTGCTGCACAGAGTGACACACCCAGGGACACACTGATGCAAACACTGACACACCCAAGGATACACTCATACATAATCTCACAAACCCGGAAAGACACTGATATATACAGTGATACACCCAGGAACACACTAATGCATACACTGACACATACAGGCATGTACTAATGCAGACACTGACACGCTCAGATAGACACCGATGCATACAATGACATACCCAGGTAAATAGCAACACATATACTAACACCCCTAGGCACACACATATCCATACACTGCCACATGTAGGCACAAACTGACATATATGCTGACATGTCAGACACATACTGATGCCTACACTGACATACACAGCCAAACACTGATGCATACACTAACACAGCCAAGTACATACTCATCCATACCCTGATATACTCAAATACAGACTTATGTATAGACTAATACACCCAGGCACACACTAATGCATGCAATAACACACACAGACCCACAGTGATACACACACTAACACATCCAGACAGTTACTGATACATACGTTAACATACTGAGGCAAACACTGATGCAAATAGTAACATACCTAGGCACAGACTTTAGAATAAACTGACACACTCAGGCACACAATGATGCATACACTGACACACCCATGCAGACACTGATATATAAACTGTCACTTGGGTGACAAGTCACACCTTACAAATACCTGATTGATTGATTGACACCCAGGGACACACTGATGCATACACTGATAAATGCAGTCAAGTACCAATGCAGACACTAACGTGCCCAGGTACACACTGATGCACACACTGACATTCTCAATCAGACACTGACACATACCCTGACTTACCCAGGCAAAAACCCATGCATACACTGACACACCGAGACACACACTGATGCATAGACTGACACACCAAAGGAAACACTGATGCATGCACTGACACACCCACTTAGACACTGCAATATACAATGACACACCTAGGGACACACTGATGCATGCACTGAAACATGCAGGCACTTATTATTGCAGCCACACCCTGGCAGACACTCATGCATACACTGACATACCCTGGCAAAAAAACTATGCATACACTAACACACCAAGGCCCACACATATCCATACACTGCCATACCTAGGTACACACTGATGTATATGCTGACATGTCACACACAGACTGATGCATACACTGACATAACCTGGCAAACACTGATGCATACACTAACACAGCCAGGTACATACTCATCGATACACTGATACACCCAAACACACACTAATGTATAGACTAATACACCCAGGCACTCACTAATGCATGCAATAACGCACACAGACCCACAGTGATGCACACACTAACACATCCAGACAGTTGCTGATGAATACGCTAACATACCCAGGCGAACATTGATGCATACATTGAAACACCCAGGGGCACACTGATTCATACGCTGACACACCCATGCAGACACTGATATATAAACTGACACTTGGGTGACAAATCACGCCTTATAAACACAAGATTGATTGCTTGACACCCAGAGACACACTGATGCATACACTGATACAAGCAGGTATGCACTAATCAGACACTGAAGTACCCAGACAGACACTGATGCATACACTGACATACCCAGGCAAACAGTGACGCATACACTAACACACCCAGGCACACACTGACATATATGCTGACATGCCCATACACTGATGCATACAGTGCCATACCCAGGGAAACACATACACATATACCAGCATACCCAGGTACACACTTATACATACACTGATACACCCAGACACACACTGATGCATACACTGACATGCCCAGGTACACACTGATATATACACTGACACACCCAGGTACACACTGATGCATATAGTGACACACCAAGCTACACACTGATGCATACATTGACCCACCCAGGGACACACCTATGCATACACTGACACATCCACACAGAAACAGATGCATACATTGACACTCCAAGGACACACTGATGCATGCATTGACTCACCCAGGCAGACACTGATACATACTCTGACACACCTAGGGACACACTGATGCATGCACTGATACATGCAGGCATGTACTAATGGAGACTCTAGCACAGCCAGACAGACACTGATGCATACACTGACATACCCAGGAAAACAGTGACGCATAGACTGACACACCGAGGCACACCCTGACATATATGCTGACATACCTAGAAAGACACTGATACATACACAAACATACCCAGGCTAACACTGATGCATACACTAAAACACCCAGGCACACACTTATGCATTGACTGACACACCCAGCCACACACCGATGCATATACTGACACATGATGGGGCACACTGATATATACACTGACACACCCAGAAACACACTGATGCATAGACTGACACGCCCAGGCACACACTGATGCATACTCTGACACACTCAGGGACTCACTGATGCATACAATGACACACCCAGGTACACAGTAACATTTGCACTAACACATCCAGACACTCACTTGTGCATATTGTAACACACACGAACACAGTGTAGTACACTCTGTCACATATCGTAACAATAAAAAACACAGACACAGCTTTTCTTTGAATGAATGGAATACTTCTAACAAGAACCTTTTTATCCTGAACATTTTTGGAGCAATTTCTTTTTTTGTTTTTTTGTTAATGGTTTTGTTTTTTGAAATCCTTCATGGATCCGCAGTTCCTGTAAAGGGGAAATCACATATTTAAAAGTAAAACAACTATAGGGTAACTCATATATACTTAAATATAGGTGCGGGCTGATAACATTATTAAAAAGAGTCTCGTACACACTGCAAATAACCTCATAAAAATAAATATAATTACATTTAAATTATCAATACTTTCCTATTGTTTTATCAAGCTTATTTTCTTTTTGTTTTTTAAATTTTACCCTCATTCTGACTGCTTCCTTGTTAATTTTCCTCTACTTAATTTATTATCTCTTTGATAGTCCCTCTTTTTTATTGGTTTCTGTGTCCTTTTTTTGCCATTTCTTGATTACCTTCACATTTCTTTCGCAAACTTTGTATTATGTTTTCTTCTTTTTGCTACAACTTAAAACTATCTATTCATTTTTTCCAATTGTAATATAAAATACAAATAATTTAGAAGTGTGGACACAGGGTCGGGCTGTGGATCAGGCCCTGGGAGACAGCCCCCCTCTTTGTTTAAAAACATAAGAAATTTACTGAAAAAAAGCAAATATTACACAGAGGTTATAGTTAGGAAATAGAATAAAAACCTTAGAAATTCACTAAAAAAAACAAAGGTTACAGAGGTGTCATAGGTATTTACTGAATTTATTCGCACAAAATCATAGAAATTCAGCAGAAATAGTTAGCAGACCTAACTATAACTTATGCCCCTGCAATGCACTGCTTCTGACATCACATATTACATCACTCATGACATGGTCTGTGATATCACTGATGGTATCACTGATGACATCTTAAATTACATCCCTGATGACATCACTGATGATATCATCCACCTAAAGACTCTCACACTCCACTCACACGCCAGTGCAAACCCCTCATACACCCACTAAGACCCTTACACAACTATTGACATACCTATACACACACCCATAACTCTTATTGCAAAATGCATACACACCCATTTGCTTACTTGTGTGGCCAGTCACAAAACCACTCATTTTGCCATGCAGATGCTGGGGCAAAGTTACTGAAGTGCACCTGGCCAATGCACTCAACTACTCCTTCCCACCGTAAATGGCAAACGTAAATGAATCCACAGGCAATCAACACTTCCGGATCTGGGAATGCGCCAACAGTGTAGCTAGCTTCAGGAAACCAACAAAGCAAGAAACCTAGATGGTTCCCAACAGACCTACAAGAATCCAAACACTCCTGCAGACAACTGGAATGGAAATGGAGGCGCAGCAAACCAGCTAAAGACCACATAGCCTACAAGATTAAAGTCACCACACACCACCAGAACATCAGAGCCGCTAAGAAGGCCATCATTCAAGAACGCCTCAGCACCATTGCTCACAACAGCAAAGAGCTCTTCACCATCGTGAAAGAGTTTACAAACCCCGAGAAAGACACATCAGTCTTCCCTCCCTCTCAGTGTTCTCGTCACCTTCTTCCACTGGAAAATCCAGGACATTTACGAAGGCTTCAAGAACCAAAACCCGCCCGTACTGCCCACTAACACCACCACAGCCCCTGTGCCCCACCAGATACTGAACTCTTGGGCCCCATCACCAGAGAAGTAACCTGAAAACTCATGAACTCCATCCACTTGGGAGAACCCTCTGATCCGTGCCCACATCACATCTTCAACCTGGTCAGTGTCACCATGGCACCAGAGCTCTGCCAGACTATCAACTAATCATTAGAGACTGCCACATTCCCATCTGACTGGAAGCACACTGAGATCAATCCGCTACTCAAGCAGCCCACCGCTGACCCAAGGGAGCTGAAGAACTACAGACCCATCCATCTGCTCCCTTTCCCAGTAAAGGGAAAAAGGCCGTCAACCAGCAACTCACCGAATTCCTCAAGACACACCAGATCCTAGACCCATCCCAATCCAGATTCAGGAGCAACCACAGTACTGAAATAGCACTCCTAGCAGCCACCAATGACATACTAGACCACGGAGACACGGCTGCACTCATCCTCCTCGACCTTTCTGCCGTATTTGACACCGTCCCCCACTCCACTCTTTGCACCAGACTCCACAATGCTGGCATCCATGATAAAGCACTAGAGTGGATCAGGTCCTTCCTCACTGGAAGAACACAGTGTAAAACTATCACCGTTCACATCGGAACCCCAAAAAAATGCTGCAGCCTGACACTCTTCAATATTTACATAGCCGGCTCACTAAAATCATCAGACAACATGGCCTAAACATCGTCTCTTACACCGATGATACCCAACTGATCCTCTCCCTGACCGATGACCCAGCAAAGGCCATGGGAAATTTCCACAATGGAATGGGAACAATCGCCGACTGGATGGAAGCCAGATGCCTCAAACTCAACAGACAGAGATCCTCATAATCGGCCCCACCCCTTCTGCCTGGAATGACTCCTGGTGGCCTACTGCCTCTGGGAAATACCCCCACTCCCACAGACCATGCGTGCAATCTGGGCCATCTGTTCATTATGCTTCCACACCCTTTGACGTCTTCGAAAAGATCTTCAAGTGGATTCCACTGAGAGAAGGAGGATAGTCACCCACACACTCGTCAGCAGGAAACTGGACTACGGCAACACACTCTATGCTGGCATCACAAAGAAACTGCAATCAAAACTACAAAGAATCCAGAATGCAGAAGCCTCGCTCAGCCTGGACATCCCCAACACATTCCTCCCACCTCAAAGGCTGCTCACTATAACTGCTGAAATACTATGGTTTTGTATATTCAGTACCTAACTATAACGTCCCTGTAACCTTTGTGTTTTTTGTGTGAATATATATATATATATATATATATATATATATATATATATATATATATATATATTTGCACATGAGACCAGAAAAAAGTGCCTTGGCTGCCTGTGCCCTAAATTTCTCTTTCCCACTGACCATGGTTAATTCGAATGTCTATGGCCACAGATCCACCACCCTGGATACCGACTACCCGTAACAGTTGGTAGTCAAACAAGGTTCCACTTGCCACAATACTAAACCACTAATGCCACTCATTCACCGCATAATATCCAAAGTAACGGAAACCACCAAACCAACAAAACCTGTAATAAGACTTACCAGAACCACTTGTGAAATTGACGGTGGTTCCTCTGAGTCATTCTCTCATTATCCACAGTTGCTTGTGTTTGCATATGATTCAAGGCTTAAGGCTTCCTGTAAAATCTCCATGCCTCACAAGCAAATGTCCCAGTTGTAAATCCTAAAATGTGAGGCACTTCTCATGGCAAAGGCAGGTGGGCGGACAATCCAGAAATTCAATGCATAGCTTCCAAATAACTCCAAATGTGCATGCTGAATACGGGGAGCAATAATTTATCACATGATGGAGATGCCAATACCCTGACTTTAAGAGAACAACTTAGAGAATAAGAGACATTTTCTAATCCTAACCTATGCCAAGTCAGATTGTGAAGAAGTTTTGATAGAAATTGAGAAAATAAACGCGTGGCTTGGGGCCCAACCAGTCATTGAAAAGGAAGAAATTGATACATTTCTCAAAGATATGGAGATGAGATTGGACGAACTCAAAGAAGAGATCAAATTACGCAAACAGAAAGTTTGAGATTATGAAAGGGGACGTATTTTGACTTTTGATAGAAAGTATGATTCCTTATGCTGTGAAGATGAACAAAGAAAGAAGCAAGCACAAATGGGATCCAGGTAGAGTTGACAGAAAAACAGATGTGACAGAGGAAAGTAATGTCTCCAAAAGAGGGGTCTGTCAGAAGGGGAACCTCTTAGTGAGTCCAATCTTTTAAATGAGATGCACCTGTTGAGGAGAGGTTGAATAAAAACAACTCCAACAAGAAGAAAGTGATGCAACAAAGCAGAGGAAGTGGCAACAGAGATAAAGGAAGAGGAAAGAATAGGAAAAGAAAGGGAAGAGGCAAAGGAACATCCACCCTAATGGGAACCAATGTGATGGGTGCAGTCCAGGATTAATAACAGCTATGGACGGTAACAGAATAATTAATCTAACACCTATTTCCCAATCCCTAGTGGAGGAAGACGTACTTAGCCTAGGCCTCTCCTTTTTCCCTACTAACAGATTTGACTATACACAGATTAGGATCGACTTGTTCAAGTTAATACGCAAGTTGAAATTGTAGACATATTTTTTATGAAATTTCAAAAGAGGGAAGTTAGTGGCAACAGAAACATTTCTGGCTTTGAGAACATGGATTTACTAATAGGAGATGCGGATATTAATTTACATGAATTGGAATGTGTTGAGACTGTAGGTGCGGAAAACATCAAGAGGTTCATGGAGAACTTAGGCATCACATATGATAGTAGTGCAAACAGCCATTTCAAACTCAAATCCACATTTCTCCCTATCTCTAATCATGACATGATTGACAGTTTCCATGAAATAACTGTGAAGGATTTAAAGAAATTGAGGTGGAGGAATCACAAGTACAACAGAAACTTATCTTGGTCACATTTGAAAGCCATTAGCCATTTGGCTACCTACAGGGATACTTTTATCCGTCCATCTGACATAGGAGGTAACATTGTCATCTTACCTACAGACATGTATGTAAGTGAAGCTATATATCAATTGAACACACCTAAATTTTACAAGAGCATTGCATGAGAGAAGCACCTAGAGATGGTTAAGTCCTTTAGGGGTATGCTTATGGATTGGAAGAAGAAAAGTCTCCTAGAAAAGCAGTATCATGAATATATTTACTGTGAACAGCTCAGGATTTTGCTATTATATTTACTTCCAAAAGTGCCCAAAAACACAGACAAACCCAGAGTATCTTCTGTGGGTAGTTTTCTAGAGAATTGCTCCAAATACATTGATCACTTTATCAAACCTTTTGTGTCAAATGTGCCATCGAATGTAAAAGACACCACAGATCTTTTTTTACAAATTTCACAATGTTTGTTTGGAAGAAAACTATTTGTTGATTACTTTATACAGTATAAGTATTACCTATAGAGGTGGTTTACAAGCTATGAAACACTTTCTGAGAGCTAGACCCACACATCTATTAGCGCATACCAACAAGCTTCTACTAATGTTGCACTTTTGTCTGGAACACAATGTTTTATGTTAAACAATATTTCATACAGACAGAATCAGGGGACTGCAATGGGTACTTGTTCTGCCCCCAGCTATGCTGGTTTACAAATGGGCTGGTCGGAGGAACAGGTGTCCTTCTCAAGTCAGACTCAGGAAGAATTTGAACATGTGATGTTGTGGCTGCTTTATATTGATGACCTTTTAATTGTCTGGTATGGTACCAGAGAGGAAGCTGTAGCATTTGTAACATGCCTTAACAATAATGATTACAACTTAGTATTTTCTTTAGCAGTTAACAAAGATGAGATAACTTTGTTGGATTTTTAGGTGAAAGTTAGTGGTAAAGAATTACAAACTAAACTTTTTTGCAAGTCAATAGCAGGCAATACTATCTTACATTTCAGCAGTGATCATCCCAAGCTTTTTGAAGTGCAGCATTCCCTTTCAAGAACTCCTCTGTGCTTGTAGGAACTGTAGCACTTAGGAATCTTTCCAAATCTAACAAAAAAATAAGATTACTAGGTGTAGAAAAAGAGGTTATTAAGAATATGTGTTGCAAAGAGCAATTACAAGAGCAAGTGAGATGACCAGGGAATCTCAAAATGAAAGAGTAACCCCCAATGTAGGCAGCGAGCGGATCAGATTTATTACCACATTCAATGAAGCTTCCAGAGAGATCAAAACGATTACCACCAAAAACTGGCAGATGTTGAAGTGTGATCCTATTATACAGAACAAGAACGAGTATAACCTACAGGAAGACTAGGTCATTGAGAGATTCTTTGGTGCACAGAGAAGTTGTTTGAGCACATGGAAATAAAGTTTGGGATTTAAAGGGTTTTTACCCATGCAAAAAATATAAGGCATGCAAAAACAGTAATGTCACAAAAGAGTTTGTTTTGCCCCATCGTAAAGGAACTAAGGGCCAGATGTACCAAAGGATTTTACCCATTCTGTGTCTATGGGAAAAAGCTTTCATACATATGGCCCTATGAATACTACCAAATTTCTGAGCTGTAACACTGATTATCTGACATTTGTTTTTGTGTCCTTATGAGATTAAATACATTGGCAATACTATTCACCCAGTCAAAAAGTGAATCTTGGAACATATGAGAGAGATTAACAACTAAGACAGAAATTACCCTGTAGCACGCCATTTTGCAGAGTTCCATTATAGCAATAGGGACCTGTTACATGTTGTTGCTATTGATCAGATAATGTGGGAACCTAGAGGAGGAAATAGGGAACTCAAGCTTTGGATAATGGAATTAAGATATATTCTGTATTTGGAAACTAAGTACCCCACAGGTTTAAATGTGGAAGAAGAATTAAGGGTACACCTAGGAGACTAGTACATCATCCATGTTTAGTTTTGCCATGCCTTGTCTGTCTCTTTATCTCTCTCTTTATATGAAAAGTTGATGTATATACCATGTTGTTATATATCTGCATGTCCTCTCAACTTTCTAAATTTTTACTTGTGTAAGTTAGAGTGAGCCTTGACCCCTCCCCCCAACTTGGTCCCAGGTAGCCCATAAAGGGCAAGGGAAATAATAATAAAAAAAATAAAAAAACATAGCCTAACTTTGAAGGTAACAGATCTTCAGGCTGCCAGTTCAGAGTTCGAGTCATTTCCCTCCTTTAATTTTTTATCACCTGCAAGTATTTAAGGCTCATATTGCAAAGTGATCTTACTATTTTTTAAATGACAAATACATTTTTTTCTTTTCAAATTGTGCAGAAGTATCTCATTCTAAGTATATCATACATCAAAGCCCAACAAACTCACTATTGCACCCCCTCACTTTCTTTCCCTCTCTCTCTTTTAATCTCTGTCTCCCACTCTCACACCCACTCAGACCCCTACACAGCCACTCACAGACCCACTCAAACCCTCATGTACCCACTCACAACCCCACTCAGACACTCACACTCATAGACTCAATCTTGCACATACCCACTCAGATTCTCAAGCACCCACTCACAGACCCACTGACACCATCATGCAGCCACTAACAGATCCACACAGACACTGACACACCCGCTAAGACACTGATCCACGCACACTCACACCGAGACTGAGACTCTCACAGCTACTCTCATCCCAAGATACAAACCAGAGAGACAAGCTGCATCAAATTCTGCCACCAATGGCCAACGGGCCTTGGGTGGTGGGGTTGGGTGGATAGGGGGTTTGGCTGCAGGGTCTTGCTTCAGGCCAGGCCTTGCAGGCAACCCCTACCAAGCAGGAGCAAAGGCCATGAGCAGCAGTGGTTCTATTAATGTATAGTAATGAAAAACATAGACAGTCACCAAAAAAAACAAAGGTTACAGGGATCTTATAGTGAGGAAACAGAATTTGAAAAAACATAGAAATTCACTTTAAAAAAAACAAAGGTTACAGGGATGTTATAGTTAGACTAATATTTTGAATGTATTAAACCATAAACATTCACCAGTTATAGGTAGAGTTATCTGAAGTAACTATAATTCATGCCTTAAGGTAACTGTTACTCATTTCTACTTACCACACAAATTACGGCACTCATGACATCTTGGACAACATAACTGATTATATCAATATAACATTTGCAGTAAAATCTTTGACAAAAAAACTGCATGGTTTGGGTGTGAGGTATAGTTACCTTAGGGCACGAGTTATAATTACTTCAGATACCTCTAACTATAACTGGTGAATTTCTATGGTTCTGTGTGTTTAAAATGTGAGCCATACTATAACGTCCCTCTAACCTTTGGTGTGTTTAAGAGGATATATATATATATATATATATATATATATATATATATATATATATATATATATATATATATATATATATATTTATTCCACAAAGAAATGCCTGAAATATCGATGCTCAAAGCGGCGGTCTTGACATGGGATCGGGAATCCCATTAATATACATCCAATATTTCCTTATCCATTATAAAGGAAAAGTCAAGACACCATCGGATAGTAGCAAAAATATATTGGCAATAACACAAACAGACTTCCTCCCAACGCGTTTCAGCCGTAGCCTTGTTCACAGGCCTACAGCTGAAACGCGTTGGGAGGAAGTCTGTTTGTGTTATTGCCAATATATTTTTGCAACTATCCGATGGTGTCTTCACTTTTCCTTTATACTGGATAAGGAAATATTGGATGTATATATATATATATATATATATATATATATATATACACACACACACATACACACACATATATATATATATATATATACACATACACACATATATATGTATAAAAATATGTATATATATATATATATATATATACACACACACACAGACAAACATGAACATTCAATTCACCATAATACAATTCCACTATAATCTATTTTACTTGTAATGTGGTGGATGGCATCTCGATCATGTTTGTCCACAGGAATCTAAATAAGCCACTGGCCTTCCCTAGTATTTTTTAATTTACTTTCATGGGCCTAAGTTTTATTTGTTGATCGTAACACCGTCCACACTGGTAGACCAGGACAGTATGTGTGGCACTTTGAAAAGGAATGCACGCAATAGTTAAAGTTTTCCACCACACTTACAAATCCATCAATACCTTCACAGGAGGTGCTGCATCAGTGATTCCTGTAGAGGCATAGCAATTTTGTTGATCATAAGCTTAGTTTTTGTACCTATCTTCTATATTTTAGTTTTCTTTTTAATCAACTCAAACTGAGCGCCTGTTATATATGTTACAGAGTACCCCATCCACTAATCGGATGATCTATCCACTCTCTTTGGAGTCAATCAGACCCTCACCTTTCCAACTCAAGTGCTTCCACTGGTTCCAACATCAAGAAGCATATTTTGACAGCCCAATGGAAATTAGGCTGTCAGAGCATATAGATCACTGGTGAACTGATGGGGAATTTGTGGGTGGTAGCCCGTCAGGCGACAGATGAAATGTCACCCATCACACTGATGGCTAGTGAACAACCACCAAAGAATAAATCTGGTCCTTAGAATGTACTTTTGTAAAAACCTGTAATGAATTAGCTTGACAACCTGTGATTTTCAACCAAGGTGTAGGACTAATTTATTGCTATTTTATATTGGACCAACAGCTTTCCCATTTTTCCATTTCACTTTCATTTCAAGAACTTATCAGTCCAGCCAATGATTGACCAGATATTCTTACACTAGTGGGCAAAATACATTGGCCTAGGGTGTGACATTTCTGCTGATGGAGTCAGCAAGGGAATCATTGTTCCTAAGTTGACAGTCAACACTAGTCTAAATTTAGCTGGTGAACCATCATGTTGTCAGGCAGGCTACTCCGGCACAAAGGTAATGGAGTAGCCAGCAAAACAAAGCTAAGATCCGCCTGCTCTATTTAGAGTACAGTGGATTATCATGTTACAGCAGATTATGGGCCTGATTCTAACTTTGGAGGACGGTGTTATACCACCTAGTTCCATAGGATATAATGGACTCGTAATACGGTAGGTGGTATATCCGCCACTTTTGGGACGGTTTAACACCGTCCTCCAAAGTTAGAATCAGGCCCTATATCTCTCCTATAAACAATAGACATAATTAGATATGTCATTTTTGTCCTTTTTTATAGTTTGTTGGAAATATTACAGTTGGACTCAGCACTTTCTGCAGGGTCATCCCCAGACTTTTTGCTTTCAGCTATTTTTGCTGAATTAGTTTTTGTTTGCTTTAGAACTCTGCATACTATACCACTGCTATCCAGAGCTAAAGTGTTTGTGCTCTCTCCTTTAAACATGGTAGACTTTTCTCATATCCCAATTGGCATATTTAATTTAAAAGTCCTTAGTAAAGTTGCACTACATATACCCAGGGCCCATAAATAAAATGCTACTAGTTGGCCTCCAACACGTGTTGTGCCACCCACTTAAGTAGCCTTCCTAACCTGTCTCAGTCCTGCAATTGCAGCTTATGTGTGCAGCTTTAAACTGCCATATTAACCTGGCAAAACAAACTTTTTGCTTGATGAAAAACATTCTATTTTAATACATACATATCACCACTCAGGTAGGTCCCGGGCAGTTCGAGAGGCTGGGTACAGTGTATTTAGAAGATAGGATATGTATTTTTTTGTTTTACATGTTCTAGTGGTAAAAAACTCTTTTATTCATGTTTCAATACTGAAAAGCCTACATCCCCTATAGGATAATATCGGAGTTAGCTTACTTCATTAATTAAGATGTTACTTCCAAATGGGAAAACATAACCAATTTATGTTTGGTTTCTTTGGACTTGCAATTAACAATTCTCCTTTATGGTAAAGTCTTATTTTAAATTACAGTTTTGAAAATGTCACTTTAAGAAAGTTGGTATTTTTCTGTCATAGCCATTTAGTGCCTGCAGCTTGTCTCTGGGTCACATGACTGGGTGTAGCTGACAGTGGGGATTTGTGTATTCCTCCTAGCCAGCCACACACACTAGAGAGCATTGGTGTGCCTGGATGGGCTATCACTGCAAGGAGGGGAAGGCAGACCAGTGCACAGGCCTACTTACACTTGGATAGAATGTGTCCTACCTCTACACCAAGGGTTGCATAACACCTGTAGTTATTCTGGTGCCAGGACAAGGGAGGCAGGAAACCTGTGCACTTCAAAGGGAAACCTCTAGAATCTTTTTCCACTTCAAAGGAGGCACCTGATATAAATATTGGACATTAGACACCAACTCTTCAGCACAATTTTATCCTGTGGATACTTTACCAGGGCATAGGACTGCCATTCTACTGGACTACTACCCTGCTGGACCACTGACTTACTGCACGGCGAACTTGCTGGATTGTCTGCTCCCCTGCTCCTCTCCTGCCTGAGTGAGAGGGATTTGGACCTGAAACCAGGAGTCCCAGAGTGACTCCAAGTGCTTGTCTGCTGACCTCCTATTCAGACCCACAAGTAGATAACAGGCTCATAACCATCTGAACCAGCTTCCAGATCCATTTGGAGTAATCTCATGACCCCGGATTAGTACCCCTCAGGTCCTGGACCTTTGATGTGAACTCAGAGAGATTAAATTAAAGATTTTGGGCTGTTCACAAATGTGAAGTGCCCCTTTGGCACCATACACTTGTTGCTTGCACAGCATGACAACATGAAATTCCATCATCTTGACTCTTAGTAACACAGCAAACCCATTTGTGGAGTGTGCCACAGGGAAGCTCCTGCCCGCTCATTCAAGATGACAACAGGAGCTTCACATTACAACAGGGACCATCTATATTGCATGGCCTGCTGTTCACATTAACAATCTGCGATGCTTCTCTGCTCCTTGCAGACCCTCCACAATGAACGTTACTCATTGTGCTGGACTGAGACGGTAACATTTCAGCAGGACTGTCCCAGTCCATGTCTATGACCCATGCTTCATTGCATTTGACCTGAAATTTTACCTTTCTCTTGGTCTTCATGACCAAAAAGCTGAGAGTAGCACTTTGGACTATTTGGTGCTATATTCACTTACATCTTTAACATTGCATAACTCCAGTTCTACTGATTGGATTGTAGTCTTGTTTTGTCTTCATTATTTATTACTTTTGGCTATATTTGTATTTGCTGTTTTTTCACTTTAATACTGTTTAAAGACCTACATAAATACTTCACACATTGCTTTTAATTTAACACTGACTATTCTGTGCCAACCTATCAGAGGGATGAGTATAGGTAATTCTTTTTTTTTTGCTTGTGCTTAAGCCTGAAAAGGATTGTGTTTGCTGCTTGAGTAGAGTTTCACCATCCTTATCCCCATCCCCTTCCAGTAACCCAATTACTTACATTGGTGATTAGCAATGAGGATTTGGACTTGCCCTTGCAAAGTGCTACACAGTGATTTGTGTTACACTGAAAATCTCAGATAAATAATCTGAGAACCATTTGAGTTTTAAACTATTCTTGACTGGACTTTTTGTTTTTTTTCCAAATAAACCCTTACTCTACCTGTTTGTGCTTGTAGTTTCACCAGTAAATATGTAATTTGAGCTCCTAAACCTGGAGAGCTACAATGTGGCTGAATTTAAGTAATTTTGATTGGACAGGTGGCTGTCCGCCAAAAGGAGAACCAGCAAGGCAGAACTCCAAAAGGTGTGAAGGACATTAACAGAGGCCACCAGTTTCCAGTCACAACAGATGACCAGGATGGAGATGATGATGTAGAGGGTCACAATACGTAGCAGTCAGCTGAGGGTCATGATATGGAGCAGTCAACACCAACCTCCAAGTTGGATCTCCCTGCCATATCAGAAAGCAGTGTGTCTTTTTGAGGCCTGTCCCCAGAGGAGCTTACAGACAGGATGGAAGAGAGGGAAACGGCTATGAAGGCAGTGGAAAAGGCTCTGGCCATTGAGGTAGAGAGAGCCTTAGCAAGGAAAAATCTGGCCATTGACGAAATAATTACTTTGGAGAGGTTGGCTAATGTGAGGAGCCTTAAGGAACTGGTCAAGATAGACAGGGCCAACCAGTGTTGGTGGCAGCGTACCTGCAGTTATCACTGAGGGTACATATTCCTACAAGTCTGGTATCTGAGGGGATGATATTGCCAAGTTGTTTGAAACTCATGAGGTTGCTTTACAGATGCATAGGATCCCTGATGAGAGTTAGGAGGCTAACCTCTGGAAGAATAGCTATCGAGGGGAGGGATGCCCTACCTTGCCTAGAGAAAGAGCCCAGGATGAGGTATCCCTGCATGAAAGAAGCCCTTGTAAGGAAATAAGGTCTCACCCTTTAACAGTACAGGTAAACATTTAGGGACAGGCAGCAGCTAGCCCATCAGTCCTGGGTGGATTGTGAGGATTGCATTTCTAAGGCATTGGATGGTTGAGCGAAGGGCAGTGAAGTAAAGGATTAGCAGGGGCTGGATAACTTGATTGCAAGTTTGTTAAGGGTCCATCCGCACCAGAGTCCACAGGGGTGGTTTGCTTTCCCCAGCAGAGTGAGGAGGACGTCAAGGAAGAAACAGGCAATTCGAGGAGTGAAGGGGGAGGAAATAGTTTGAATGCCTCTCCTGAGAAACAAGGATGGGATTCTGGTAGGCAGTGGCTCAGGACAAATCATTTCCAACCCTACTGCTTTGGGTATTTTCCAAGTTAGGACACAAGCAGGGGGACTCTGTATGTTCAAAGAAACCACACACTGGTATCACCTCTACAGAGGTACCCAATACGGCTGTAGGGGGAAATAGTCCCCAT
This sequence comes from Pleurodeles waltl, assembly GCF_031143425.1. Taxonomy (NCBI): domain Eukaryota; kingdom Metazoa; phylum Chordata; class Amphibia; order Caudata; family Salamandridae; genus Pleurodeles; species Pleurodeles waltl. The sequence goes on along the minus strand of NC_090448.1, from coordinate 1,026,438,211 downwards.
TGGGCAGGAGGTAGATCATGCCCTAATCTCCTTTATTTGGGAGGTGAACTCAGAGTGTAGACTGGTGATCCTTGTCACTTCCACCAAAAAATCCCTCTGAGGGACACTGGGGGTCAACTAGACTTGGTAGTGGAAATGCTCTCCAGAGCAGTACACAGGTCAGGTGTGCAGAGTATTTTGGGCCCAGAGTTGGGTCTCTGTCTGCTTCATGACCCTGGTATCCCTAGAATGGGGTGAGAAGAAGACCCAGAGGAGGGTCACAGGTAGGGCCTGATTTAGAGTTTGGTGGAGGAGGTTACTACGTCACAAATGTGACGGATATCCTGACCACCATATTACAATCCCATAATAGCCTATGAAGATTGTAATATTGCAGATATGAAATCCTTCATTTTTGTGATGGAGTAACCATGTGCCAATCTCTAAATCAGGCTCCTAGTCCCCAGATGCCCATAGACTGCATTCTGGCAAATGCAATTGATGCCTGTTGTGTCTCCTTGTCTTCTTGTGCTCTGTGTAGAGTACATGTTAACCTTTTAGAGTATACCACAGTTTTGTTAATCAAGCCCTAAATATGGCTCATAATGTGGAAATGTGATACCCTGACAGTTGGTATTATATATTTTGTAGTGGTATACAATTGGACATTGGCCCTTTATTGATATCTGTTGTGTCAGTTTCACCACCTATTTTCCTCACTATACATATGGAAAGGAAGGACAATGACATAAATGTTTTTGTAAAGTTATAATGTAAAGATATGTTCAGGGATGCATTAGTACACAGTGAACATTTGTGACTGAATGCCTTCCTTCCCACCATCCTAACTATCATTGTAGTAGGTTGAATGTAGATATTATCTTTCTAAAAGTGTATTTGAATACATGTTCCTGTCAAGAATAACTGATGGCTTTGATATCTTTCTCAATGTCCTACTACTTTGGAATGGACCTTTAAAATAACTCAACAAAGGTTTTGAGCTTCAGATGGGTGTATTCCCAATACTGTGTTTTTATTCCATCATATGTGTCATTTGAAGTGGCTGGTATGTAGCGTACTGCTTTAGCACAAGAGACTGATTTAACTTGAAGAGAAAGGTGATAGCACTGTGGCTGTGGCCTTTTGTTCTCATTCTCTTTGCTAAGGTAGGTGTGTATGTTGGGATGTTAACTCTGTGGTGGTCTGTTCATTAGGTACCTTACATGTATGATTTTTTGGGGTCAATTTCAAAGCTACATACATTCCTGTAAATTTCTAGGATTTCTTGGGTTTCCTTTCTCATTGCTAGCCTATGAGAGAGCCTCAGCCTTGTGGCTGGGATTGATTGGCTCTGCTGTCTTGCGATCTATCCTACTATGTATTAGACAAACTAGGCCAAGTACAGGTCCGCCAGCAATTGACTGTCTGTAGTATCAATTGTCATGTGTAGGAGCAGAGACAATATGATCGGTCCAGCACACTCCCTCCCTAACTTAGTTATTTTAAAAAGCAATGTGTGCAGTTCTGAAGTAATGGTTTAGATTATCTATTATGAGAGGTAGAATACATAGAGGTCCACTACAGAAAATGTATTATGAAGCACAAGCCCTCATCCAACAATTGGTGGTGCTTCATCATTGGGCTGGACTCCTTGTTGGGCTGACACTGGAATGCCCAAAGAGCCCCTCATGGGGACTCAATGATTGAGATCTTATCAAAAAGCTTCAGAAATTTCAGACTCAATGTGGGTGCAGGGTAGATTGACCAGGAAGATGAGTGAAGTCTTTGTAGACCAGGATATGATAACTGCTGGGACACAGAAGTTCTCTTAAAGCACAGGTTTTCATGTTTGTGGGAGCCGTAGCATAAAGGATGATGCTGATGTCTCCAAATGTGTGTGGTGCTTGTGTGGCCCCATGTATTAAAAAAATATGTTTAACCCATACAACTTGCTGCTGGTGCCATCTTACAATAGCCATATAATCCCACTTCACCCAATTAAAGTTCAGAAGGAAAAGGAACTAAGGGACTCAAAATGCATGTGCGTGGTGTTATCATCACCACGTATATTCATAAAGCGTGTTTGCCCTAGCGTATTGTGTGTCATCTTAAAGAGGTAAATTAATTCTACTTTTCTACATTCATGTCTAAAAGAAAGGGAACACTGGGAATCAAGATATACACTTTGTACCAATTATCTCCCTAAACATTGGATGCAGATCATGCTCTTACAGAGTGGGCAGTAATAGTATCTTTTAATCATTTGTCATAACATTTTATGATACTGAGTTTTATGTGTGTTTGTGCAATTATGCACCTTCATGAAAATATTTCAAGGAGATGGGGGAGGGTGATATCTGGGGGTGTTTCTAAGCAGGGCTCGCTTTAGCTCTAGTGGTGCCTGGTGCAACAATTATTTTAGGTGCCCGCCAATGGCATCATTCTCCACTCATTTACTCACTATCACTCTCCAACATTGCCGCTTGTCTCTTCATAGACCCTCTCTTCAATGCGTTTCATTTGTTTTATTGTGCTTCTCTTACCAGTGTAATGTCACAGCAATTTACATCACACATACATTATAGAAAAACAATTAATCATACACGTGTAAATCAGTCTATAGGAAATGTTACATGAGACAATGGGGATTACAGGGTGTAGAAATCATATGTCAGCCATACTAGTAGGAATCATATTTTAAAAGTATATAGTTTCGAGAAGCACAAACTCAGGATTTAAAATGTACCACAGTAGTTTGAGTTGGATTTACTAACACAAATGCATTTCTATTCAAACAAACTCTTTTTTTTAACAACAGTAGGATAATGAAAAAACAGAATAAACATATTCTAACCTATACCATGCAGTTTGTATGCAGTTCTTTGATGACAGTTCATAGGTCAATGTGCTATATTAGGAATGTAACTGCATGTATATACTGCAAGAAACAAGAGGATCTCTATAATACACAGTAACCCACTGAGTTATCCACATAAAAGACAGCTCTGTAATATGCATGCACACATTCTTTCAAGCACGCATGTTAACCCTGTTTGCTACTTTATGAAGAGTCAAAACTACCACTATACAAAACTCTGATCTCTCTCCAGCTGGGATATTAATTTCAGAGTTCTCTTGGTATTTTTATTGTTGCCTAAAAAGTGGAATATACACATAGAACTTGGCAGCAGGTGCTTTCTAAACCCATTAAATATTTCTAGATGCAGTACCCCCAAACTCAGCGCCAGATGTGGCTGCACTGGTCGCACCACACTTAAGCTGGCCCCATTCTTAAGAAAAAGTGAGACACAAGGTTGGTTCCATGGAACAGGGAAGAGCAATACTTCCTTCATGAGGTAAAGACCATCATGTAGATTAGGCACTTGAACAGTGCTTCTAAAAATTGCTACTGATCCATGTTGAACAGGCCAGAAACATGTTAACCAAGGTCTCACTGAACATTATTTCCCCAAAGTGGCCACTGTTTTTAACCTTAAAAAGGCCCCCTTTGATTAAAAACATGTTTATGAGGGTCCTTGTAGTAAAGCATATTAGGGCCTGCTTTGAGCCTCCATTTTTAAAGGCACATATTTCACTTAGAATGTATTTTCTGTTGTTAATCCTCTACATTACTTTCTTATTCATCTGATAATGCACTAAGAAATTATCACACATGTTGATCATTTTTAGTAAGACATCTAGGGACATATTTATACTCCATTTGCGCCAGATTTACATCCTTTTTTACACACAAACTCGGCGCAAGACTAACCCCATATTTATGTTTTGACGTTAGACACGTCTAATTTCAAACTTTTGGAGTTTGCACCATTTTTTAGATGTGTACACCTACCTTGCGTCAATGAGATGCAAGGTAGTCATTCCCAAATAGAAAATGGTGGTAACCACATAGCCCCATATTTATCCACCTTGCTAAAATGACGCACGGGTGTGAGGAAGGGCTCAATAATGATGCAAAGCTTGCTTTGCACCATTATTTAATGCCTGGGTCAGATCAGGATTTAGGGGATTCCGTGGCTGAACATCATAGAATGGGTCCACAGGTGCTGTCTTCAAACCCCAGGAACACACCCACCAACACAGAGGGACACCGCAGGATGGGGGACCCCATCCGAGGTAAGTAGGATAAGTATAGGTAAGTTTAAAAAAAATATTAAAGTGCCATTGGGGGCCGAACTTGGATCCCCTTGCCTAGCACAGGGTGCAATGGCAAGGTGACTCTGGTTCCCTGCCCTGGCCATGGGATTGTGGGCATGACTCCTGTCTTTTATAAGACAGGAGTTGTGATATGGGTGGTTTTGTGTCTGAAAATTACGCTAGGCTGGTTAGAGACATGCTTTTGCCTCTAACCTTCCTAACATCACTTTTTGTGCAAACCCCCCTTCTCCCATACCGCCACCCCCACCCGCCTAACATAATTTTTTGTTTTTACGCTATCCCACCCTTGTGCCATTCCATAAATTTGGCGCACGGCTGACACTCTGGAATGACTGAAGCCGGCGCTATACCTTTTGACGCAAAACTGCATTTGCACAGTTTTGCATCAAAAAGTATAACTATGGGCCCTAATCTGTAAACTCTATCAAATGCTGAATTCACAGAACACACTGCCTAAACATTCTGATTGTCCGTGGAGACGGCTCCGTATTTATAGACATATCACAGCACCAAGCTTGCACCTCTCACACACTGTGCAACAAATGGTGCTTGTATTATAAATCTAACTCTGCACCATATGTGCTAGGGGATCACTTCTGCTGGGTTGATGATGGAACTTGGCATGCAGTGTCCATGATGCATCTTGGCTGATTCTGATTCCGAATCTGACCCCTACACTTCACAGGACCAATAGCCAGCTCTTCCCCAGACCAGCTTCCTGGTATTCTGATACCTCCTGCCCAGGTATAGGGCGTTGGGTTTTCCAAATAGATCTGGCAGGCGGTGCTCACACTATGCCCTCAGCAGTATAGTTAGTTACAGATATGAGTTTAATAACACAATCACAAACCCATGATTGAATTGTTTATCTTTCCGCGATCTTTGTCATGCTGGTTACCACGCTTTGTCTAGTTTGAATAATAATTGCTGCTCATGTTTTTTTATGCAAGAATATGACTGATGCAATACATGTTATGAAACACAGTTTACATCTTTGTTGTGTTTAACATTTCACATCTTTCTTGTATCTAATGTGGGGTACTCTAAGTGACAACAAAAAGGTTGATCTGTTTCCATGATTTCCCTGGGCATTGGAGTAGCCATGTTAGAGGTTGCAAAACCCATCTGGCACCCTGGTGTTTGGTGGGGTTCAGAAGGGGGCAATGTGTGTCAACATTCTCGATGATATAGGCCAACTGAGTTCCTATATCCTGATGATATATTGACATAATGCACAGTCCTACTTGGTTCTTCGAAACCGCATGACACCCTTTATTTAACTGTATCTATTCCTTCACTCACCTTTCTAGCCAGTCTACCATGCACACACATTAATTCTGAAATGTCAACCTCTAATGCTGATTTTGAGAAGCAAATAACGCTTTTGAGTGGCCCGTTGGCCATTGAGGTACCAGCGCGACAAGGAGCACAGCCCAGTTATGAAGCATTTCACAAGTTGGTGGGTGAGGGCTTGTGCTCCACAATACAATTGCTGTGGATGACCTCTACATGCTCTACCTATCCCAATAGACAATATGAACCATTACTTTGAAACTGCATAAATTGCTTATTAATACCAATCGTGGTAGATAGAGGCTTCTCGGGGAGGTTAGTATTGGGGTACATAAGTGATACATAACGATTGCTGATGCCCATGCTTTTATTTCAGTAAAGACAGGCTTTTTATGACAATAGAAAACATGTTAAACTTAAAAAAGTAGCAGAAACCTAATGTAAAGTTGTCAGTCTAAGACAGCTAGATTCGCTGGATAGATGTAATCCAACCCACCCACTTTGTAAGAAAGGTTCAATTTGACAAAATACACAATGCAGTTGCAGCTCTATACCTCAGTTAATAAATAGGCTCTGTGGCTCTATGTTTTTAATTCTCTCACCCTTCGTGTAGGCAGGAGCAGCATGGAGAACTATATACTTACAGTCTTTGCGCACCAGCAGGACACTTAGCAGTGACCTGGAGGGGCTTATACCTACCTTCTTCTATTACCATATCAATATACATGGGGCGATAGATGAGGACATTCTTTGGAAGAACAAGAGAATGAGTATTTTCTTATCCCCTATCTACCAATTAGTACCTGTTGTGCTCCCAGCTTTTTTTGTATATGTTATTGTAGTGCTTATGAGTGCTAGAATGTGATATCTGATTTTGATAGGAGTATGTGCACCTAACGGCAAGACAAGTAACTTCAATATGTTGCCGGAATATAAAGAATGGTGTCAGTTGTGTCTGAAATCTGATCGCACAGCTCTTGTAATGGGTTCTCAAAATGCATGAAAGAGAACTGTGTCACAGTGTGAGGAAATGGTGGATTGGGATAATATAGAGAATGGTGTGAGTTGTGCTAAATGTTGGGTAGCATACTTGTGTGTATAGGTTGACATCACTGCAGAGAACTGTGTTAGGGACATTATGTCCCAGATTGATAGAGAGTGAATTTATTAGTCAGGGATACATGGAGCCATATGTGGACTTTCATAGAAGGAGGGTATTCACCAAAAAGTGGGATCTCATCATACAATTTAGAGTGAATTTACTATCCCTACACTCTAAATGAAGCCAATAGAATATATTCTGCATTTGGGCAGATGTCCTACATACTGAAAACTCTAACTAAGGTCCTTAGCATCTGTATTAACGTGTGTCAACTCCAGCTAGAATTCTGACAATGCCTTCAGTGTTGGGTATAAACAACATCTTTTCTACCCAGAGTTGAAAAGCCCGGAAGACCTGCCACCAGTGCCAGGCCAACTTCATGTTCCCTGGATGTGAGGGAATGTACTCTCCCACGCAGGTTGCTAATCACTTGTGAGTGTCCTCAAGTGGACTTCTGGTATTGGAGACTGCATTTACCTATTCCATGATTCAGACATATATTTTCCTTCTCTGGCTCATTGTTGTTGCCTGCAGCATCACAGTTAGTTTTCTGAGAATCTTGGTTGTCTTCTGACAGTCATATTGTGGCAAGTTTCCAAACTGCTGTATGTTGTGAGTGGTAAAAGGTTTGTGTGGTTTCAGGTTCCTTTTTTGTAGCGTGAGCTGCAGATTTTGTTAATGAGTTCCATTGGACAAGGTGCAAGTAGCCATCTGCATGCGTCAACCTTAGAGGGCATGTCCACTACCATAAATCCTACCCATTACATCTGTCCTCCATCATGAGGGTTCCTGCATCTGTCTGTGACAACAAGCAACTCTATTTATGGAAGAAATATTACAGAAAAAGTAATGTTGACAGAGGGGTATCACTTGATATAGAACATAGGAGCCAATGAAGGAGGACTGAGGAACCAACAAGGTACCTTCCTCTGGTGGAAGGTGGTCCCTCTGCCAAAACCCTAAATATGGCATCCTCTTAACTACCAACGTAATGGATGGATCAGTATTGCCAAGGCAAAAGAAAGATGGCCTGCCCACAAGCTGTAAATTGGGCCCTAAGTGTTGAGATAAAATCATAGTGATGGGAGAAAAGAGTAGGAAGATTTCCATCTATAACTTTATTTACAGAATTCTAGCACCCAAACTAACATACCATTATGTGCATGAGTCTCTTCCAGTCACAGACAAACATTTTCTTTGCAGTTGTACAGAAGTCCGTAATACCTAGGTCAAGATTCTGAAAGGTGTCACAAAGCAGAGTGTGGCAGCCAAAAATGCTGTGCTGCTCTGCATGACAAGGAGAGAGCAGGAGAGCTCCAAATTCACATAGAAATAGCACTCTCTTCCCCTCTCCCTAACGCTGGCACTGATTTTGACTGTTGTGCACTACATACACACATTAGGGCCATAGTGCTAGGGTGTGTGAGTCTAACATAGGTTTTGTAAAGGAAGGGCACCCTTCCTGTGCTAACTACTGTTCCTAGAACAATGGGAATGTTTTTCCTACTTTGTATTTGTGCTGTACAGTGCAGCACACATGCAAAGTTGGAAAAGTAGGAAGAAAAAAACGTTTCTCCGTTTAACGTCTGCTTTTCAGCTGCATTAATATTTGAGACTAAACCCTTTCTTCTGATGTTTCAGAATAGGGTTTAGCGCCAAATAGCATGGGGCGTATCATGGGTACCACCAATGTATCGCCCCTTTGACGCAAAGTAATGCAAAGCAGCGTTTTACACTGCTTTGCGTTACTTTGCCACACATACCAACTTAAATACAAATTTGTGTTTGTTATTAATTCCCAAAAAAGGCTTAGCGTCGGTTCAGCATTACAAAAGTAAAGCTAACCTGATGCTAAACTTTTGAGAATCTGTGCCCTAGATTTAAAAATTGAACTGCGGTTTACATTTATTTAATTAGGAACTGACCATGCATTACTTAATAATGAGTATTGCAATAAATACATGTTGTCGGTGAATAAAGAGAATTTTTTTAAAGGTCTCCAAGTATCTGAGTTCAGAGAATGAGTGTAATGTTTATGGACACAGACAAATAATGGGAAAACTAATTATAGGGCCATTCGAAAGATGATAGCAAATGTCATAGTATCTCGTGTTCTCACACTTCTCCTGAATAAAATGGTGTTGCACAAGTGTGAATGGCCTATCACATGGGACAGAATGGGAGTGGCACAAAGAACACAACAATGGAATTAACACGAAGGAAGCTTTGAGTTACGTTACTTTGTGGGCCATACATGCCTGTGGTATTTGAATAATCGATCACCAGCACATTAGACAACCTACCGACTCCAAGAAACATTGAAAACTATACACCTGTGAGAGTCCTGGGTGGTATGACTTGTGTGGAATAAACCACTTCTTTTACCCAAAATGCAGAATAATCCTGAAACTTTGGTTGAAAAACTGAGGGGCATATTTATACTTTTTGATGCAAAACTGCACTAACTCAGGTTTAGCACTGGCTTGTGCCATTTCTTTGCACTAGCCGGGCACCATATTTATGGAATGGCACAAGCCGGTGCAAAGGGTGGGTTAGCACAAAAAAATATGACGTTAGCTGGGTGGTTCTGGTGGTATGGGAGAAGGGGGTTTTGCACCAAAAATTGACGCTAGGCTGCCTCTAACCAGCCCAGTGTCATTTTCTGACGCAAAACCATCCATACCACATGACTCCTCTCTTAGAAAAGACAGGAGTCATGCCCACCACCCCTGGACATGGCCATTGCACCCTGTGCCATGGAGGGGGGCCCAAGCTGGGCCCGATGGCATTTTAATTGAAAGAAAAATTACTTACCTATACTTACCCTACTTACTTGGGATGGGGTCCCCCAACCTTTGGTGTCCCTCGGGTGTGGGTGGGGGTGTCTACAGGGCTTAAGGAGAGCACCTGTGGACCCATTCCATGGTGTTTAACCATGGAAGTTTGTCCACAGGTCCCCTAACACCTGGTCTGACCCAGGTGTTAAATAATGGTGCAAAGCAAGCTTTGCACCATTATTCATCCCCTCATCCCACCCATGTGTCATTTTAGCACAGGGGGATAAATATGGGGCTATTGGGTTAGCACCATTTTTTAGATGGGAACGCCTACCTTGCATCTCATTGAGGCAAGGCAGGTTCATGCATCTAAAAAATGGTGCAAACTCCAATATTTTGACATTTGGTCTAACGTCAAAATATAAATATGGAGTTTGTTTTTGCCAAATTTGCATTAAAATAAATACACAAATTCAGTGCAAATGGAGTATAAATATGCCCATAAATTCCCTATCATTTCGGTTGGTGGATAGATATATGGAACTATGGGCAACTTCAAAGTTCCCATGACCCAGTGTTTTCACACTCGTACTGATAAAAACTTTAATTGACATGTGTGAGTAGGGCTATCATAATGGACAGAAACAAGCCAAAACTCTGGACATTTGACATCATTATACAGCCAATGTGCTTTAATGTGGTCTAAGTTTTGGCCATTTCTTGGCCCATGGAATAGACTCACCCACAAAACTGGAACACCACGTTTATTTGAAAAAGAATGGTAAAATTGGATGTTAGCACGTTTTGTGTTTGCTACAACTTTTGAAATTTTCTTTCATAGAAAAGGTAAGAAATTGTGATATTTTTCCCCACATTTTGATATTTGCATTGTATATCGGGTAACCAAAGGTACTGGGATTCAATACTCTGATTTAATCTGCATTACATTTCTAAATACATTTTAGAAATGTCTGGGCTCAAAGGTTTCTCTGGTAGACGAATGTCTCCAGGCTCAAATACTTTCAACACCTCCTGTGGATGTTCCTATAAATTAATTCCCTTGTGCCTAAATTGTGCATCCCTGCTGAAACACATTAAAAAGCCTGCCTGGTAGCAGTGATACCTACAACTAAAAGATTGGTATCATAATATGGCATGTTGCTTTCTGCTGCCTGACAAGTTTACCAAATGCACTGCACCTACTTTAATAGAGGTGAATACTCTGAACCCATAAAAACCCCAAAATGTCTGGTATCCTGATGCTAAGAAAAGCCAGAAGAACAAAGTTGATTTTCCAGTATTGGCAGGGATATAGTCCTACATGACAGAGATAGAAATACGGGGGGCATATTTATGAGGGACTTACCCCTCTGGAGCGCCCGGAGATGTCTATGAGACCACACAAAGCCATATGGCATGGCTTTCCAAGGCAAAGCTGTGCAAGTTGTTGCATTGCCTTCCTCTGCACCAGGAAGGCTTTCCATGGGCATTAAGGTTTTTCCGCATGCAACACCCATGGATTTGGATGCTGCCCAGGATTTAGGTAATCACGTAAAACTGTGGCAGCACCAAAACCTTATGTCTTTCCAGAGGAGGTGTAACAAGGAGAAATATTTTCATTTCTCCTCCTTTTTTTCCTCTTATCATTTGTGCTACATTCTGAAGCACACATGAGAAAACGCCTCTCTGGATTGTTTTGGTCCAGGATGGTGCTCCTTCCAGCACAAAAACAATCCTGAATGCGATGCAGGTATGGGAAAAGAACATGAATGCCCTGTATTTCATAAATACAGTGCATCCCTGCCCTTTCACATTCATTATCCTGCAGCACTCCCCTACACCAAATCCCCATAAATTTGAGTCCTGATATTTAAAAAAAAATACAAACATCTGAAAAAGCCACATTTGGTGGTTAGGGAGGATCACTACCCAGTGACAGAAAGTTTAGGATGTGTATACGGTACAAATATATTGTTGTGCTATTTGCTCATGTATCCCAGGAGTGAGACTTGCGACCAAAAGGCAGATACCACAAACATTTCCCTAATGCACCATATCCAGTTTATCTTCTGTTGACAATATGAAACCATAAGAAATCCTTATATGTCTGATAACACAATAATTAGTTGTCCTAGGGGTACGTGGCAAAGATAGCAATGAGGTTGGAAGCTCCGTGAAGGTCTCCATGGAAGGCCTGGGCTAATCCTGCATATTCCTGCCTAATTCCAAGTGATCAGCAATGGGAAATATGTGAAATCTAAAGTGAGAAGGGGTCTTGCAGTGGTGGTCTCCCGGTTTGCAGGGAATGGTTAATTTCGGTGAAACACCTAAAGGGACTGGAAATGTTGAGTAGCAGCTGCACGGAAGAGGCTACAACGCGTAACATCTTTCACAGGTGCTTTGTCACTCCCAGCAATCTGTCAGCCCTATTCGATTAGGGAGAGCCACAGCTTCCAGAGGAAAGATCACACATACCTGCTGGCTGCCCCCAGGGTAGGTCTGACAGGATCCCCTGGTCACAAGCATGATCAAGCCAGAGGTGGTGGCATGGCCAGGCAAGGAGGAGCACCAGCAACATTGCAAGGGGCCAGAGCATCTCGGAACTGCTTGATTTCTCCCACTCCCTCCCTTTGAGATGTGAGGTCTGGGAATACACCCTGGCTGTGAGGAGGTTGAACCTGACTGTCAAGGTGCACACCAAGGAGATGGTCCTCCCACACAGGCCCAACATAACCGAAGCCACAGAGCACCCTACCTGGACAGTCGAGGAGGGGGACCCAGATGTGCTTCAGTTCCCTTCATGGTCCGTCGAAGGCTGGTTGGAAGCTGATCAAGGGTAAGTTTCACCCCCTACACCTCTAGAGCAAGTTGGAGGCAAGACAGAGGCCATGACACAGCCACAACACTAGGAAAGGAGCAGGGCTGGGTGAACACCTTTTACCTCCTGCACTTTGTTCACAGAAGCATCAGATCAAGGGAGCCCCTTTCTGGCAGGGACACTATGGGGCTAAAAGGTACTGGCAAAGGCCCTGCAATGGCATAGAGGGGGGCTCAGACACCTGGTTATCTTTCCCCTAATTTGGCCTTTGTGATTCCCGTGGAGTATAAAGAAGGACCCTTGGGTCACTGGAGGGCACACAAACAACAGCAGGAAGCAATGAAATTCGAAGGGAAGACTGAGGCCCTCCTCAGGGAGAAAGGGGAGAGAGACAGGTCTGACAGGCTGTGAATTACTGGCAAGACTAATCAAAGTGGAGAAACTGACTCCTCCTGGAAGCTCACCCAGTCCAGGTGGAAGTCCAGGTGGAAAATCATCAGGCAAAATAAAGAGGAGAGAGGCACTGGGATCATGAGACAAATAGTTGCCACTGATACTAAGATTTGGGCCCAGTCCTGCTGGCTGGACCTTGCCAGAGGCCCGGGGGCAGGGGAGGGTCCAAACAGACCAACAGCCCCCTCCAGAGACATTCAGGGCCGTATTTATACTCTGGTTGCGCCGAATTTGCGTTGTTTTTTTCGACGCAAATTCAACGCTAAACTAACGCAAACTAACGCCATATTTATACTATGGCGTTAGACGCTTCGGGCGCCAAAGTGCCCGGAGTGGGCGTCATTTTTTAGCGTGAACCCCTTCCTTGCGTTAATGATATGCAAGGGAGGCGTTCCCGTCTTAAAAAATGACTCCCAGGCCTTTACGTGGTATTTATACTCCCGGGCAAAAATGACGCCCGGGAGTGGGCGTGGCCAAAAACTGCGCATTTGCGCCGCTTTTTAACGCCTGGGTCAGGCATGGCGTTAAGGGACAAGTGGGCTCAAAATGAGCCCAGAGTGCCCTCCCCTGCCCCCAGGGACCCCCCCTGCCACCCTTGCCCACCCCAGGAGGACACCCAAGGATGGAGGGACCCACACCAGGGACATTCAGGTAAGTTCAGGTAAGTATTTTTTTTTTTTTTTTTAATAATTTTTTTTGGCATAGGGGGGCCTGATTTGTGCCCCCCTACATGCCACTATGCCCAATGACCATGCCCAGGGGACAGAAGTCCCCTGGGCATGGCCATTGGGCAAGGGGGCATGACTCCTATCTTTACAATGATAGGAGTCATGTTGATGGGGGATGGGCGTCGTTAAAAAATGGCGCAAGTCGGGTTAAGACGATTTTTTTGCCTCAACCTGACTTGCCCCATTTTAAGACGCCCTAACGTCATTTTTGCCCAACGCCGGCGCTGCCTGGTCTACGTGGTTTTTTTCCACGCACACCAGGCAGCGCCGGTCTGCTTGCGCCGGCTAACGCCATTCCATAAATACGGCGCCCGCATGGCGCTTCAGAATGGCGTTAGACGGCGCAAAAATTTTTGACGCTAAACTGCGTTAGCGCAGTTTAGCGTCAAAAAGTATAAATATGGCCCTCAGTGAACCCATATCAGACGAGTTCAGACATCCGTCCTCCACCCCTGGTGAAAGCGTTGAAAAACTGTGGCAAATAATACAAGCGAAGAGCTATCCATTTGAGCAGAGAAAAAGCCTAGACACCACATGATGGTGGGAAAGGGAGACGAGGTGTGAGCAGTTAGGATCCTACACCCATCACCTCCGGTGAGGACACCTGTGGACCTCCATGTATGCGCCTCAGCAGATGCAGCTTGAACAAACTCAGAAGTTGAAGCATCAGAGATCCCCATCACTAAGCATCCCAATTGGATTACTCTCTCACAGGAGACGCATGCAAAAGGTACAGTTTCACGCTTTGGACCCAGAAGCTCACAGGCAAAAAATACAGAGCTTCTTAGTGAGCTAACCATCACGTAGGTCAAAAAAGGGCTAAAAAGAGGTGCCTCAAGGAGTTTGAAGGTCAGGGCTTCAGATTCCCTTCACAATCCAATTGGGAACAGAGGAGAGGTGAGGAGAAGCTGAATCTAACATCCTATATTTTTGAAACTCCGACAACAATGACCTAAAGTGAAGGATCAATGACACTGTAACTCAAAGCACGTCACTATACTTTGAAACAGGACACAAGTCCCAAAGGGAACACTAGCCATAAATACATGATGCAGGAGAAAGAACAGAGACCACACTGTTGGGAGAAATTGGACAAAAATGCCAGAGTGATCACCCCACCGACAGAGGACACTGCACCACAGCCCGCACAGACAAGGCCTGACAATGCTGGGTTAATACAGGCAATACCGTCTTCCCGAATGACCATAGAAGGTGGTCTGGGCAGGGTTGAGTCCCTTCTTCACCCAGTCTTGTGAAATGTGGCAGAGAGAGTCACAGCAGCAGAAAAACATATATCAGACTTGAAAGACTGGATATAGCACCTCAGCAAAGGGATGTCCGAAATCTGCACAGTCTCTAAAGATATGGTATGGCGAATGGAAGATGCAGAGAACTAAGCACACAGAAATAACCTGCCCTTTGTGGGATTTCCCGAGGACTGGCTTTGTGGGATTTTCCTAGAGGACTGGCTCAAACAAATGTTCTGCAAAGAAAGATTATCACCCTGTTTCATTATCGAGTAAGCCCATCAACCATGAGTAATAAATCTCCACCGGGAGCCCCACCACGGCCAATCATAGCTTGGTTTTTAAAATAAGAAGATACAGACTTGATCTTTTCAGAAGCCAGGAGAATGAAGGAAGTACGGCATGACAACTCCCAGATGCAAATCTTTCCAGACTACACACACAAAGTCCAGCATCAAAGATGCACCTTCAATACCATCAAAGCTAAGCTATTTGCCCTCTGGATGCAATATATGCTCCTATACATAGCTAAACTGAAGGTACTCTTTCAAGGCATGGCAATTTTTTTTTAAACTCCTGAGGAGGCCTGGGAGTGGCTAGAAGAACGACCCAGACGAGCTCTGCGGGGGAACAGAGATATAAAACAACACAGACACAGAAGAGGGGCACCTTCCTAAGGAGAAATACGTGACTAAACAAAAAGGCCAAATCTCCCCCCCAAAAAAAGGGGAACTGAGAATGTGGCCATCTCAGCCAACAACGTGACACACCTTATCATCCTTGGACTCCGAGGGAGACCAATCTGTCACCACAAAGAAAAGTAAAGTAACTACCAAGTCGATGTCGCCCTCCAAGGACCTCCTCGCAATGAAGAAAGACTCTTTACACCCACTAACAGTTGCCATAGATAACTTGGAGCGAGTATCCATAGAACCGCAGGCGCTACCTCCACACGCCACAGCATCCGGCTTGTTTGAGACATTATGGATTACCAAATTAACATGGATGTTCAGGGGCACCGATGCACAACCACATTATGCCTGGTGGGACCAGCTCAATGGGCTTAACCAGAACAAAATTTAGTTGTTCCAAATTCTGAGCAGCCACACTTAGGGGCACTCACCCCCAACCATGTTGAGCTAAGTTGCAGGTTGTGGAAATACTAGGTAGGGGAATGGGGCTACAGACCGCTCTGATCTTTCTGTTGAGTAGCTGTAGCAGTCACAGGCAATTGGCTCTGGCAAGTGTTTATATCCCACCTTCAACAAAAGACCTGAAGCAAAATAGCAGAGATCCTCCTAGAGTTGAGTGTGTCTCTTCACCTAAGGGACGGGGACTTTAATGAATTTATGAGCCTAGACGTAGATAGCTTGGGATTCCCACCCATACACATAGGGGCAACCCCTCTGGTCAGTTTTGTTGAAGCATTTAGGGTTGACAGATCATTGGCAATGTCTCCGCTCAGGCACCCTACAGTACTCCTATTTCTCCAGGGCACGCAAGGTCTTTTCCTGTGTAACTTATATCCTAGCTCCAGTGGGTGTAGTGGAAGAGATAGAAGAGGCAGCATATCTAGCATGAGGACTGTCAGATCACTCTTCCCTATGGCTAGCAATGGGGACTAGGCCCCCTCAGAGGAGGGATTGCTGGTGTTGTGAATCCATTTTAGTTCCCTGTCTGGGCACGGGAGATAGCTTAGCTTTTAGCTTCAGGACCTTTTGCCCTTTTTACCTGATCCCCTTTGACCTATTTTAATGCTCTGTTTAATTCTATTTAAATATTTATTTCCTTTTAGCACTGCTTGCAGATGCTGCATTCTAGAAAAATGTTTTCATATTACTAATCAGTGTTATTCTGAGAAAGTGTTATGATCAGTGATGTAAATGGGTAATGTCATCATGCGCCTTTTGTTTTATGTTGACAAAAACAGAATGCAAACATGTCAGGCATTTGTAATGTATTTGCCGACACAAGTTTGCATACACAATCTGATGTTTAGGTACATACTCATGTCTGGAATCATGCACAAACAATAGCATGTGCCCTATAAAACCACCTCACAAGACCAAGGTCATTAGAGGCGGTTCCATCAGGATACACCATTTAGACTCCATGCTGCTTTGCTGCAAATCACAGCCTTGAGTCTCTATGATTCCTGATCCGGAGACTAAAGGACCCATCTCATCCCAAGGTGACTGGGATGGGGTAGTTTCTCATGGATACTGTACTAGCAAATAAGGCTTATCATGCCTGTTCTTGCTTTAGGGTAGGGTTTAGGCCTTATTACTAGGAATTGCATATTTAATGTTATTGAAATATGTTGGGGTTTTTCATTTTGATCACTTTCATCCTTACAATTTTACTCCTGTTATTTCTCATTGTCATAATCACTGCAGCACATGCATCATATTGTAAATTTCAGTCCTTTCAATAAATATATTGCAAACTGTCCTGCATCTTCTTCATTGCCTATGTGGGTGTGTGTAAAATACTTATTTCAATGAGAGAAAAGGGGTAAGATTTGTTACACTGCAACTTCCGTTAGCGGTCACCAGTGTCCAGGTGCTAGACTGCCAGAAATCACCTTTACTACTTAGGGTTTGGGTGAGGTACTGTCAGAGATCAGGGAAGGTTGGACTGACAGCTTCTAACTGGTATAGGTGTCACTCAGTCACCTATGAAAAAAAGAGTTGCCACCCCTAATCCAGCAGTGGCTGAGAGGTGAGAATCTTTACGACACTGGAGACTGAATGCCTGGGAGCTGGAGGATGAGAGGGTAGCCCATGAGATCAGGGTTGAGACCAAATTGCACTTTAAGTAGAACAAAGACTCTTTAAAGTCAGCAGTCACAGTCTGGGAAGCCTGCAAGACAGTACTCAGAAACAGGGCCCAGAATATAATTGCACATAAGAAAGGGAGGGAGAGATGGAAACTGGAGTCCCCATAGCTCCAATTGTTAGAGCTGGGTCGGGCGAGTTGGCAGTGTAAGAGGACCCTGCTACCTTGCAATCATGATCCTGCTTAAGGAATACCAGGCGTTAGCATTGAATGAAGCAAAAGCCCAGGCATTAGCAATGCAACACCACCTGTACGAGGTGGCAGATAAGACAGGTAGGCTTTTAGTTTGGCTAAGGAGCCTGGAGATGAAAGCACATTGGGTGTACAAGATGCAAGGGGCTCATGCTGAGAGCTATGGCACTGACTGGCGAAAATCCAGTGAGTTTGCACCATTTTACAGGGACTTGTACTGTGAACACAAACTTGCAGAGAAGTCCCAATATGGGTCTATCTGGACCAAGTGCAAATCCCGCACTTGTCAACAGAGGATCGGGAATTCCTGGAATGAGAGTGGAATTTGTCTGAGAGGCCATAGGCAACCTGAGACCATGGAAAATGCCCAGACTCAATGGTCTTCCCAGAGATTTCCTTAGGAAAACACTGATATTATATGCCCGTATCTCCTCCACATGTTCAATGAAGCTAGAGAACAGGGAATCCTCCCATGGGGCCTACGCAGGGCCACAATAGTGGTGAATCCAAAACCCTGGAAACCCCCCAGAGAATGCTACTCCTACCTCCCAATCTCCCTCATTAACATTGGGATGAAAATCTTAGTAATGATTTTAGCCACAATATTGATAACAGTCATACCTCCTTTGATTTACCAAGATCAATCAGGCTTTATGCCCAAGAGATCAACAAGGATTAACCTCTGCAGACATTCCACCTGGCTCGACATAGTGAGATTGAGAAAGGAGCTCCACATACTGCTGTCCTCTGACGTGAGAAGGCATTCAACAAGGTCCATTGGCCATTTATGATGCAAACTCTAGAGAGGTTTGGGCTCGGGCCTACATTTTTGGCATGGATAACATTACTTTATCTGAAACCTGTAGCAGCAATCCAGGTAAATGGGGTCACATCCACTGAGTTTCACATAGGTTCTCCTCTCTCCCCACTGTTGTTTACCCTCATGCTGGAGTCCCTGGCATGTATTTTCCGTTCACCCCCGGATATCTCAGGTTTCCGTATAAAAGAGAGGAGGGGAAAAAATGAAAGAATATCGCTATACATGGGTGATGTTCTCTTATACATTACTCTTCCCAGACAGATGCTTCCCCAGATACATCTGAAGACTTCGGTACTTACTCCAGTTATAAGATCAACTGATCCAAATCAAGTCTTTATCTGGCTGGAGGCAACCTGGGACAGCTGGAGCTACCGAGTAATTTACGTATAGCGAAGAGGAATTTAAGTATTTGGAGATTTAGTTGACATTGGACCAGAAGCAATGCCTAGAACAGAATGTCCTAGTGATCATGGAGGACTTTCATTACAATGGTGAGGGATGGGGGAACCTATGATCAACATTGTTCAGCACGGCAGCAATGTATAGAATGATTGCCCTGCCAAAACTGCTGTACACATTTCAAAATGCATGTGTTAAGGTACCAGAGGAAATTTTCAGCAGAATTAATGAAATATAAATCGCATAGGATATGAAGAGATTTATATTTTGGTGGACTGGATATCCATCACCGTTGTGACAGAGTAACCTCTGATGCATTTCGCCTAACTTTAAATGTAAAAACCCATAAAAAATTAATCTGTTATAGTTAGGTCAAGTAATTATAACTCGTGCTCTAAAGTAATTACAACTCACACCTAAGCCTTGCACAGTTTTTTCATCATAAATTTGACTGCAAATATTATATTGATATTATCAATGAAATGATGTTATCAAAGATGCCATGAGTGCCATAATTTGTGGGGTAATTAGCAGTGCATATCTAAGGTTTTGTACACTTATGGTGTGAGCCTAACTATAAGGCTCCTGTAACCTTTGTTTTTTTGGCAAATTCCTAAGGTATTTTTAATTCTATTTCCTAACTATAACATCCCTGTAACCTCTGTTTTTTTCAGCAAATGTCTATGGTTATTTTTTAACTTAAAGTAATTATCATTGCTGTACTTTAATCCAACAACTGCCACTCATGACCTCTGGCTGTGCCCAGCCGCGGTTGGCGCAGGGCCATGTGGCCAACCCCTTTAACAACACAACCCCATGCTTTGCCCATGCGCAGCAGGAGTTGGACATGGCCCTCCTCTCTGGGTGGGAGAATAGGTGTGACGGTGTATCTGGGTCTGAGATTGGCTGCGAGACTGTGTGTCTGGGTGTAAGAGAGGATGCATCAGTGTCTTAGTGGGTCTGTGAGGGAATGCATCAATGTCTATGTGGGTTTTTGAGTACGTGCATGAGAGTCTGTGAGTGGGTGTGTGAGACCCTGAGTGAATCTGTGAGTCAGTGCGTCAGGGTCTGAGTGCAGCTTTGAGTGGGTGCACGAGGGTCTGAGTGGGTCTGTGAGTGGGTGCGTGAGTGTCAGATTGGATCTGTTAGTGGGTGGTAAGGGTCTGAGTGGTTGTGTGAGTGGGAGAAAGAGATTAAAAGAGAGAGAGAAAGAGAGTGAGAGGGAGGGAGATAGAGGGTTTTTCAGACTTTGATGGATGATAGACTTAGAATGAGATTTTTCTGGACACATTGAAAAGAAAAATTTATTTGCCAATTAAAAAGAGTGAGATCACCTTTCAGTATGAACCTTAAACTTTTGAAGTTTAAAAACAGGAGTAGAACCCTCAACCAGAAGGCCTCAGGTGACTCCTTGATGTACTCTTTCAATACATTCCAATGGCATGCAACCCACATATGAAAGAAAAGAAACTTGAATGTTCTGTTTCTAAGACAATTTAGGAGTCTAAACACTAGCAAATACACAAACACACTTTCAAGCAGTACTAAGAGTTGAACCTTCAACCTACGGAGTGGAAGTACAAGAACTTGACCATTAGGCCAGCAGTGACTCTGATCTGCTCTGCATCCAAATGCAACTACCACATGAGCAGCAAATACCGTGCTCGTCTTATTCTTTGAAGCTGTTGCATAAAGAGACCATTGCAAGGACCACCTCTCCCTCTCTCCCTTCCATCCCATTATGGGAAGGAAAAGAGAGAGAGAGAAAGTGACAGGACAGTCGGGGGATCCTCAAGGCCCCTGTGGTCCTAGATGGCTCCCCATGTCCTGCCGGAGACAGCATTGTTCTCAGAAGCAGGGAGCTGCTTAAGACAGATACAAACTCTGCTTTCTGACAATGGGAGCTGTTTGACAGCTCTTGCTGTCTGAAAGCTGACTTTGTTTGCTTTGGATTGGTGGGAGCGGTCAACTGTCACCAAGAAAAAGCTAACAGTTATGTCCCAGAGGTGAGCAAACTTGGACATAGCAGGGTCCGGCCCTGGGAGATAGCACTCCTAGGGCAATCATTAGCTCATTGAGTTGGGCCACGTAGTCCCCTTCCCACGTTACACAGCCACGAGGAGGTGGTGGTACCTGGGGTTTGGGGATCTGAAACAGACACCCTTCAGTCTTTTTATTATAGCCCCATGGAGGTGGTGGTCCCTGGTGCTGTGGTGGCACACAGTCCCCCCACATCATATTTCTGTAAAGCCCCATGGAGGTTCCCAGCGCTGTGGGGAGCCATGTGGCCCCCTGCACTGTATTCACTGAAAGTCCCAGAGATGTAATGGTTGTATGAAAGTACCCTCTTTTTGCCATGGTTACCCACATTTTCTGCCTGATGTCAGTGTGCTTGACTGTGTTCACTGCAATCATGCTAACCAGGACCACAGTGATTATGCTCTCACTCCTCTGAATCTGGTTGTTGCATACTGGCAATCCAGTATTTCACCCACAATTGGCATACTGGTGCCCCCTTATAAGTCCCTAATATATGGTACTTAAGTGCTTAAGAGGGGTTCCAGGGGATCCCTATGGGCTGCAGCATATCTTTTGACACCCATAGGGATCCCATGCAAAGACTTATGCAGGACTGTCATTGCAGCCCACGTGAAAAGGTGCATGCACCCTTTCACTGCCATTTACACTGCATCAGATCACCTATAAGTCACCCTTATAGCAGGCCTTCCAGCACTGATGGCAGGGTGCAGAGTACCTGTGTGTGAGGACATCCCTGCACTGGCAGAGGTGCCCCTACTACCTCCAGGACCATTTTCCCAGACTTTGTGAATGAGGTTACGCCATTTTACACATGCACTGGACATTGGTCAATACCTATGTTAAGCTACATAATGGTAAATCTGAACATAGGCATGTTTGGTATGAAACATGTTGGAATCATAACCCAAGGCTTTTTCAAGCATTGGTTGTATGATTCCATGGACTCTGGGGGCTCCTTAGAGGACCCCCAGTATTGCCATTACAGCCTTCTGAGGTTTTCCAGGCAGCCCCAGCTGCTGCCACCTCACAGACAGGGTTCTGCCTTCCTGTTGCTTGAAATGTATGAGCCCAGGAAGGCAGAACAAAGGATTTCCTTTGGGAGAGGTGTGTTATACACTCTCTCTTTGGAAATAGGTGTTACAGGCTTGGGAGGGGTAGCCTCCCCAAGCCACTGGAAATGCTTTGAAGGCAACGATTGGTGCACTCCTTGCATAATCCAGTCTACACCAGTTCAGGGACCCCCAGTCCCTGCTCCATCAGGAAACTGAACAAAGGAAACGGGAGTGACCACTCCCCTGTCCATCACCACCCCAGGGGTGGTGCGCAGAGCTCCTCTAGAGGGTCCCTGGGTTTTGCCATCTTGGATTCCAAGTTGGCAGGGAACTCTGTTGCATCTGAGTGGCCAGTGCCAGCAGGTGACGCCAGAGTGCTCCCCTGATAGGTGCTTACCTGTTTAGCTGACCAATCCCCTTTTAGGGATATTTAGGTCTGTCCTTTGGGTGGTTCTTCAGATACAGATTGCAAGACTCCAACAGGAATCCTCTGAATCCTCCACTTCAACTTCTCACCAAGGAAACTGCAGCTGGACCCTCCAGGAACTCTACAAACTGCAACAAAGAATCCAAGACACCTTTTGCAACATTGTATCTTCAGCTCCTGCTGGCAACTGCAACTGTTTCCTGGTCGTGCATCCTTAGAGGACAGCCTGTCTTCAGCCTGCACCAGAAGATCGAAGAAATCTCCATTGAGGTGAAATAGTCACTCAACTGATTCAGAAGCACCTACTGCAATAACTACCGGCTGTGTGAATCCCCTCTCCTGCCGAGCTGCGTGGATCCTGCATCACAGGTGGTGAACTGAAGTGGTCCGGACAGTCCTGACGTCCCACTGTCCAACTTTGGTGGAGGTAAGAGCTTGCATCCGCACACAAGACAATACCCCTGTGCACAGCCTGTTTTGCAGTTGCCAAGGCTTGTTGGCATCCTTCCATGAAGTTCTCCATGAATCTTGCACCTCTGGTCCCTAGCACTCTATCCTGTGACGCACATCTTCCTTACTAGTTCTCCGGCGGGATGGGAGACCTTGTCGTAGTGTTTCGTGCGGCTCTTCTTGCACCTCCTTTGTCTGTGTGCTGTGGGACTCCTGTGTGCACTACCTGGTACTCTGTGGGCTCTCTGAGTTGATGAGAGCCCTCTCTGACTCCCCCTTCAGGATAGAGTCCACAAGGTCACTCCTGGTCCCAGGCAGCACCATTTTCCGCTAACTGTGAGCTTTGCATGTGCCAAGGCTTGTTGGCAGACTCCAGCGATGCAAACCAGACTGCAATCCTCCATCCAGCGTGGGACAACATCTGCACCAACCAAGAACCTGACTCCATCTTCTTGGGTGCAGTACTGACTGTTCTTCATCGGTGGTTCTTCTTTTGCACCTTCATCCGGGTTAGCAGGGGCTCCTGTTCTCCCTGGACTCTTCTGCGCTTCTTGGACTTGGTCCCCTTCTTGCACAGGTCCTCAGGTACAGGAATCCCCTTCGGTGTCTTGCAGTCTCTTCTGGTTCTTGCATAATCTTCTTTCTCGTGTTTCTGTGTGTTCTGGAAAAAATACTGTGTTTTACTCCTGCTTCCCTGGGCACTGGGGTAGGTTCTAGTACTTACCGTTGGTGTTTTCTAGTACTCCTCTGCACACTACACTTTCCTCATTAGTAAACCAACATTTGCATTCCACTTTCTCAGTATATGTTTTGTGTTCCCCCAGGCCTATTTCTAACTATTGTGATTTTCACTAATTGTACTGTTTTCTAACTGTTTTCATGCATATTTCTGCATACTAGTGTATATAATTTGTGTATTACTTACCTCCTAAAGAAGTATAGTCTCTATGGTATGTTTGGCTTTTGTGTCACCAAAATAAAGTACCTTTATTTCTGTAACACTGAGACCCTGATTTATACTTTTTTTTCGCCGCAGTTGCTTCATTTTATGCCGCAAAAGCAACGAAAACTTACAAAATAAAATTGTATTCTGTAAGTTTACTCCACTTTTGCATCAAAAAAGGACGCAAATGAGGCGCAAAGAAAGTATAAATCAGGGCTGAGTGTTTTCTTTCATGTGTGTGAGTACTGTGTGACCACGGTGGTATTGCATGAGCTTTGCATGTCTCCTAGATAAGTTGTGGCTGCCTGGCTTCTAGACACTGCATACATTTCACTAATAAGGGATAACTGGACCTGGTATAAGGTATAAGTACCATAGGTACCCACAACAAACCAGGGCAGCTTCCTACAATGGTACCCCCTGCAAACATGATTTGTAGCCCCAGGGATGTGGCTGCCCCTGGGGCTTCATGGTGGTTAGGCGCCCTCCTGCATTAAAAGGCTATGCACTGGACCTGTATATAAAACCAGCGTGGGAGCCTGTGCATTTTAGCTCTGGCGGGGTCCCTCTGGGGCTCCAGCACTGCTTTTTTTGTGGGACTTTGCTGAATCCAGTTCTAACTAGAAACTAGGTTCTTACTATAACTACCTAGTGGTGACTGCAACTAGGTAATATATAAGAACACACACACACCCAAGAAACACATTTAAACATAAAATAATAAACACAGTGCAGAAAATGTGTGTGGGGTACAGGATATGATGGGTGCTTTTTCCGTGCAGTCAGTCTCCAATAATTTATATTTACTCCCCTCCTCTAGGATGTCGCTTACTTTCCTGTCTTGCTTCTTGTAGAGAGCCACTCGGGCTCTCCTTCATTGGGTTACTCTGCTGGGTAACAGTGGGTAACAGTGACTGTGCATCATGCCAGCAGAGATATCAATAAAAAGGTCATGGGGCATTTTGGCACAGTGACACAGACACCATCTACACTTGCTTAATGTGTCCATTTGACTTCCACTTATCAAGTTTGTGTGACTGCATGCAGCATCACACTGGTGACGATGCTGGTATGGACCCAGAGTACCATTGACCTCGATGTGTGCATGTACCCATGAAAGCACGTTGCCAGGAAGCTGCTGCAGGGTGTGCTCCGGCCGCTGCGATCAGTGCGATGTGGTGCCCCACCCAGCCGCAGCCATATGAGGAAGAGGCCCAGCTCGTCCAAGGAGTGCGCGCAACCTTGGCACATGCTTTCAACAATTGAGCCCAAAGCTCTCTGGCGGAAAGGAAAGGACCCGTACAGGGGTTCCGGTTAGAAGAACTGGAACTGACAAGCACTGTCCTTGTGCACCACTGAAAAAAACAAAAAAAGAACAGAATGCAAAGAAGCTTGGCAGAAGTGCACAGAAGGATTGAATGACTGTACAGGGGCAGAGAAAAAAAAAGAAAAGAAAAAGGGGCTGACACTGCATGGTAGCCAAAGCTAATCCCTATATTCCTGAAAAAATAAAAAATCTATACATTAAGGAAACTGTTTGGCGCAGGCATCAGAGGCTGACAGAGCTGCATACAACAGTTGCACCATGAGTTCTTTGAAGCAACACTAGGAACAACAGCCGCCAGCAACCAGTGCTGGAGCACATTCATCAGCAACAGTGATACCCCCTTTGAGCCAGCTGGCGGACCTCGACACAGCTGTGCCACAATGGTGCCACTGGCTCGGTAGGCTTCACAACTACTTTCGTGCCACCAGGGAAACAGACGGCGCTGTAATGAGGCCTCTCATGCTCCAGGTGGGTGGTGACGAGCTGGATGAGTTGTTCAAGACACTCCCAAACACCGGAGGCATCGATGATTTAGATGCTGCCGTGGCAGCACTAAACCAATACTTTGACCCTCAACTAAACCCAGGCTATGAACGGTTCAAGCTGTGTCCGGCACAACAAACGGATACAGAGTCGGGAGCCATGTTCTATGCCAGGTTGAGGAAGCTAACGAGCACGTACGTGGATCTCAACCAACACGGAGAGATTTCTGCACAAGTTATCGAGGGATACCGATCCAATATGCTGCGAAAGCTAATCCTCCGACACCCGGTAATCACTGTAGACAAGATTCTGATTCTGGCCCACTCCCAAAAATTGTCTGCCAGTCGAGTAGATGCCATGGCTGCTGCAAGAGGTCAATCTCTCATGGCACCCAGCTCCACACGGCCCATCACGGTGAAAGAGGAACAGGTTGATACCCTGCAGACACAACAACCTCCACAGCAACAGCAATGTCAGCCAAAGCAAGTAGGGAAAGAGTGTGGTAATTGTGGGTTGGAACACCGAATACCAGGAATATGTCCGGTGAAAGGAAAAACCTGTGCCAAGTGCAGAAAGATCAACCCTTTTGCCAAGCTGTTTTGAGGGGGAAAGCCCAAGATGTGGGCTGGAAAAAAGAGGATGTCCACAGTGCAGCAACTAGCCCGTCATCCCTCACACCACACACCAACCATAGCGACCCCACCTTCAACAAACACAACACCCCAACACAAGACTCACCCACCCTGCCCCCACCAACCAACCCTGCAGCACACCAGCCCACAACCAGCACACACCCCGCAACAACACCCTCACGCACCACACCAACGCCACCCACCACAACCACCTTAACTGCCTGCTCCTCAACATCCGCTCCCTTCACAAACATGCCATTGAACTCTGGGACCTCATCACATCACACTCACCTCACATCGCCTTCCTCACGGAAACCTGGACCAACCCCTCCTCAGAACCTGACATAGCCATTGCCACCCCCAAGGGATACAAACTCCAACACAAAGACCGCCTCAACAGGGCAGGCGGTGGCATTGCCATCCTACACAGAGACACCATCAAAGTTACCACCAGCTCCCAAGACACTATCAACAACACTGAACACATCCACTTCCTCATCCACATTAACAACAACTCCACCCTCAGAGGTACACTAATCTACAGACCACCCGGACCACGCCCCGCCTTCTGCGACACCATCGCCGACAGCATCAGCTCGCACGCCCTCACCTCCACAGACTACTTCATCCTTGGTGATTTCAACTTACACTTAGAAAACCCATGAGACCACAACACTACCTCCCTCATAGACAACCTCACCAACCTCGGACTCAAACAACTGGTCACCGCACCCACCCACTCAGCAGGACACACGCTTGACGCAATTTTCACCTCAAGCCAACACATAGCCTACACCCACACCACCGAACTCCTCTGGACTGACCACCGCTGCGTCCACTTCTCCTTCACCAAACCCCCCACACAATACCATCAACACACCACACCCTACCGCATGTGGGACAAGATCCTCACAGAACGATTAAACTCCCAACTGGCCCATAACCCCCCTCCTACACCAACGACCCCAACACAGGAGCACACAACCTCTCCAAATGGATCACTACCTGCGCAGACACACTAGCCCCCCTTAGAAAACACATCGGCACCCGCAACATCAAGAACGCCCCATGGTTCACCCCTGAACTCCAAGACTCCAAGCGGAAATGCCGCCAAGCTGAGAAAATAGGGAGACCAGAAAATTCCACAACCAACTTCTCAACCCTCAAAACCACCATTCACACCCATCACCTACTCATACACACCGCCAAAAGAGATCACTACAAGACACGCCTTGACAGCAACTCTCAAAACAGCAAAGAACTCTTCACCTTCATCAATGACCTTGTCAAACCCAAAGCCAGCAACATAGACCCCCCACACACACAGCCCCTATGTGACGCCCTTTCCAACCACTTTCTCCACAAAATCCTGGGCATCCACAACAGCTTCATACCACACACATCCACCACACATACCCATCACTCACCTAACCCAACCCCCACTCAGGACCCCCCCACCACACTCTCCACATGGACCCCTACCACACACGAAGAAACCAAAAAAAGCCATGAACTCCATCCACTCCGGTTCCCCCTCCGACCCCTGTCCACACTGCATCTACAACAAAGCTAGCCCTACCATCGCCCCCATACTCTACAACATAATCACCTCCTCTTTCGACTCCGCCACCTACCCAGACCTGTGGAAACACGCGGAAATCACCGTTCTCCTAAAAAAAAAAAAAAAGCCGACCCAGAGATCCTCTCCAACTACCGCCCCATCTCCCTCCTCCCTTTCCCCACCAGGGTTGCAGAGAAATTAGTCAACACCCCCATCCCACTTCCTCGAAGCAAACAACACTCTTGACCCCTCACAATCTGGGTTCCGAAAGAACCACAGCACAGAAACCGCCCTCATCGCATGCACTGACGATATCAAAGGCGAGACCGTCACACTCATCCTCCTAGACCTCTCCGCAGCCTTTGACACCGTCTGCCACCACACAGTCCGCACACACCTCCACAACATAGGAATTCACCACAAAGCCTTAGACTGGCTCACCTCCTTCCTCACCGACCGGACCCAGAGAGTCCGCCTTTCGCCCTTCCACTCCAACACTACCAAGATCAACTGCGGAGTCCCCCAAGGGTCCTCCCTCAGCCCCACACTCTTCAACATCTACATGATACCCCTAGCCAACATCCTCCAAGCACACAGAATCACTATCCTCTCCTATGCAGATGACACCCAACTCATCCTCTCCATCACCCGCAACCCCACCACCGCCAAAACCAACCTACATGACTCTCTCCTCGACACCGCCAAATGGATGACCACTAACCACCTCAAGCTCAGCTCAAACAAAACCGAGATCATCATCTTCGGCCCCAACAAAACCACATGGGACGACTCCTGTTTGCCCACCGCCCTAGGCCCTGCACCCACCCCTGCAACCCACGCACGCAACCTCGGCATCATCCTCGACCCCTCCCTCTCCATTACACAGAAAATCAATGCTCTAACCTCCTCCTGCTTTGACACACGCCACACTCTAAAAAAATCCTTCAAATGGATTCCCCCAGAAACCAGACAGACAGACACCCACACACTCATCAGCAGCAGACTGGACTACGGTAATGCCCTCTACGCC
The DNA here is from genome assembly GCF_031143425.1 of Pleurodeles waltl. NCBI lineage: Eukaryota > Metazoa > Chordata > Amphibia > Caudata > Salamandridae > Pleurodeles > Pleurodeles waltl. The sequence continues at coordinate 1,026,409,441 of NC_090448.1, read as the reverse complement.
GCCACCACACTCAAACGCAAACTCCAGAGAATCCAGAACACAGCCGCACGCCTCGTCCTTGGCCTCCTCCGCCATGAACGAATCTCACCACACCTCAAATCCCTTCACTGGCTCCCCATAGACAAGAGAGTCACATTCAAGATCCTCATCCATGCACACACATCCCTCCACAACACCGGCCCAACCTACCTCAATGAAAGAGTTAACTTCCACACTCCCACACGCAACCTCCGTTCAGCCGACCTCACCCTAGCCAAAGTCCCCCGCATCCAACACACCACCACAGGACGCGGGTCTTTCTCCTACCTCGCCCCCAAAACCTGGAACTCCCTCCCCACTGACCTTCGCAAAACCTAAGACCTACTGGTCTTCAGAAAGAATCGCAAGACATGGTTGTTCGATCAGCACCTTGAGACCCTCACGGGTGTATAGCGCGCTCTACAAATTTTTTTGATTGATTGATTGATTGATGGCCTAAGAGGGAATGCATGAGTGGCGTACACGGAAAGCACTTGAAGAGGAAGATGAGGAGGACATCTTTGTCATCTCCTACTCGGGCTGGAGGCAACCAAAGAGATGCCCACCCCCCATGTGTGAAGTGGACATTAATGGTGCTCCGGCAACCGTTCTGATTGGCACTGGAGCATCGAGCAATGTTATGGATGTTGGTCTTTATTGACAGTTGTCGCCCCTGCCAGAGCTGGTGCCTTGTTATACCAAGATAAACACCTATGAAGAACATGGGCCGTTGCCACTGCAAGAGGTCATTGAAGTGACAGTTGCCTGCAAAGGTCGGAGGACCCTAGCCAAGCTTCATGTGGTAGATGGGAATAGAGGGACCCTACTCAGGTGCCACACGACCGAGGACCAGGAGCTTGTCTTTTTCCCTTGACATGCCCATAACACACATGCGGACACTCTCCTGGATGAGTTCCCACAGCTGTTCACAGGGCTAGGAAGACTCAAAGGAAAACAATTCAAGTTACACATTGACCTGACCCTGCAGCCAACTGCACTGCTGCACCACAGGGTGCCATTCCATCTGAGGCTGAAAGTGGAGAAAGAGCTGCGGGCCAAAGAAGAACTGGGCATGATTAGAAGGTCACCGGGCCTACCCAGTGGGTGTCGCCATTAGTGATTGCCCCAAAACCAAAACAGCCAGGCACCATCCGTCTATGTGTGGAAATGCGTATACACAACTGTGCAATCAAAAGGGAGAGACACATTATGTCCACAATGGATGTTATCATATGCTAACCTCAATGGTTTTCAAAGCTGGATTTGCACTCCGGCAACCATCAGCTCGAATTGACACCTGAGAGCAGGAACATCACAACGTTCTCTACACATGTGGGGCTGCAATGTTACCAGAGGCTCAATTTCGGAATCTCCTCAGCTACCGAGGTATTCCAGAATGCTATCATATTGACCCTGTCTGGGTTTGATGGGGTGCTTAACCTTAGTGATGACATCCTCATCTGTTCTGTAACCCTGGAGGATCACCACCGTCGTCTGAAGGCTACACTGCAATGGCTCGCGGATACTGGCCTCACCCTCTACCGCAAGAAATGTGCCTTCTACCAGAACTCGGTTGATTTTTTTGGGGTACATCTTCTCCCATGAAGACCTGCAAATGGACCCAAAGAAGGCAGTAGCCATCCTCAATGCTCCACTCCTCCCAGTGCCACCAAAGTGCAGAGTTTTCTCGGTATGGCAACATACTGTGGAAGGTTTATCCCTCAACTGGCCACCATGACGGAGCCTCTGCGACAACTCACCAAGACGGATGCAAAATGGTTGTGGAATGAAGAAGCGAGCAGTGCATTCCAGAACATCAAAGAGGCATTGGTGGACAAGGTGACAATAGCATACTTTAATCCACAGAAAAAGACAGAGGTGGGGGTCAACGCTAGTCCCATTGGACATGGTGTGGTTATGCTGCAGGAAGAATGAGTTCAAGAGTGGGCACCTGTTGCGTATGCCAGTCGGATGTTGTCTCCAACGGAATCACGATACGCTCAAATCGGGAGAGAGGCATTGGCTATCTGGTGGGTGTGTTGGAACTTCCACCTGTACCTGTATAGGCACAAGTTCCAAGTAGTCACCAACCACAAACCCTTGGTGTCACTGTTCACTGGATCTGCTCGTTTTGCTCCCCCATGGATAATGCGATGGGCAGTTTTGCTTCAGCCTTACTTATTTTGTGTCGTCTACAGGCCGGAGTGAACAACTCAGCTGATTACCTCTGAAAACACCCACTGGAATATCATCCAGGGGAGTCCATGGTAAATGAAGCAGAGCAAATGGAGTGCTTTGTAAAGATGGTGGTGCCGGCCGCATGTCCAGTGGCCATGATGGTGACGGAAATAGGCAAAGCTTCAAAGCAAGATCCTGTCTTCAGTCATGTCAATGATGCTTTGTCCCGATGAGTGTGGAAACATTTCCTTGAGGGAATCAGGACCCATGATCAAAGTGAACATCTGGCCTTGCAGGCCATCTGGAGAGTGAGGGATGAGTTATCCGTGGTGGGTGAAGGTCTTCTGAGAGGCCAAAGGAAAGTGATTCCCACTGGTCTGAGGGAACGAGTGGTCGAGCTCGCACATCAAGGGCACCAGGGTGCGGCCAAGGCCAAAGCTTGCCTTAGAAGCAAGGTACAGTTCCCAGCGATGGACGCTTTTGTTGATGACCGTGTACGAATATGCCATTCATGCACCATCACAGCCTTAGACCAACCAACAGCTCCAGTAATCACAGAACTGCCTAGCACCATACGTGGGCAAAGATCAGCATGGACTTTGGGAGTTTCCCGGGCGGCCGGTCAACTGTGGTCATGACTGACTCTTGCACCCTTTTCCCCATTGTTGAGGTGGTGGCATCCATGGCATTTGAACATATCTGACCGCTATTGGAAAAGAGTTTGCTTTGTTCAGCCTGTCAGCTGAAATCCGAACAGATAACGGTCCCACGTTCCACGGTCAGGAGTTTAGGGACTATTTGAACCAACTGGCCATAAGTCACCACCAGATAACTCTCTATTTCCACATGCTAATGGCGATATTTAGCGGTTTATGAGGACCCTGAACCATGCTTTGCGAATTGCCATCGATCAGAGAGAAGATGTGGAATGGTCAATGCATAGGCTCCTGTGTGCCTAATATCAGACACCTCACAGTACAACGCGGTGTGCTCCAGTGGCTCTGATGTTCTGACTGCCCCCATGAGACTGCATTCCGACTGACCCTCTTTGGCAACCAAAAGAGCTTGACACCGTTGCAATACAGAAAAGAAGGAGGAAGACGAACCAATAGGCAAGCGACCCGAGGAGAACATAGTGCTTGGACATTCAAGTGGGGGACTCCGTGGCAGTGAGGAACCAACATCCAGGATGGAAGTTCAGGACCCCTTATGAGCCTAGCATGTGGACAGTCACCAGTGTGCATGGAACAATTGTGACTGCTTGACAAGGAGACCAACTAGTCACCCGAAATGTGTCCTGGTTTAAAAAGGCAGCTGCCTACATCCCGAACACTGCGGACGGTGATGAGGAAGAACATGTGGATGCTGGTGGTGTCAGTGATGGTGGTGTACCCGGTGCTTGTTGAAGTTCGAGTCCCAGCTCTACACCTGTGCTGGACGAGCTCGCCTAGGCGAGTGTGACGGATGGAAGTGGGAAATATAACCTTTGGCCCAATCCAGCCCCCAGCCAGAGACTGCAAGACTTTCTTTACTGATCGTTTGGAGCCCACCAAACAGCCTGGTAGTATCCTTTGAACTTGAAAGTTTTATGTTGACTGTGTAGCTATCACTATTTGGCCTGTGCTTTAGGCTATGTGTTTTGCTCAAGTTCTACCTCTTTACAGCGTGCGTTTTGAAAATGTTATTTTCAAATAAAACATGGGAGGGATGTAGAGAGCCACTCGGTCTCTCCTTCGTTGGGTTACTCTGCTGTGTCACGGTGAGTGGGCGTCACGTCGGAAGAGCTATAAATAAAGGGGTCACGCGACATTTTGGCGCTCTGACACATACACCCTCTACGCTCTTCTAGTGTGTCTATTTGATTTTCCACTTACCAGGTTCGTGCAACCGTGCACAGTATCACACTTCCTTCTCTACAATGAGACACATAGACCAAAAAGGATTCCCTGGTATCCACTCCACGCAGATTTTGAGAAAATATTTGAATTCACAAAATTTCTTCTTAATGTGCTTCAATCTTTTTTGTCCCTTTTCCTTCCCTCCCGCGAAATCCACCTGAAATTACCTCAAAGCAGCACAGTGGAAAAGAGAAGCAATTAGCACAACGACATTGCTATTATTCAAAGCTTATGGTTGACTGCATGGCATGTGGTCTATGTGTCAGGGATGTCAGGGATGCCTTTAGATCTGTGTGAAAAGGTATCTGTCTTTGTGCACGAGTGCTTTTTGGTGCTTCGGAGCATTGGTGCTTCGGTCTATGTGTCGATAGACGTCTAAAGAAATGCTTCACTTTCTGCTTGTTTGCTTTTATGTGTCATGCGTTTGTCTTTGAGATAAAGGTGCATTGCTGACTTTTGCAGTGGATTACAGATCACATTTTGGAATCTTGGCAAGATCCTCCCAACCTTCTAACTTGCTGAAAACGTTTGTTTTGCTCTATAGCAGATGATGTAGAAATATGTAATTGGACATTAGGTATATAAGGCACAAGTGGAAGAACTGGAGAGGCAACGGGGGGTGTATAAAAATGTTGAGTTAAAAGGTCTGGTCAAGGTGCAAATCGGAGTTGGCACAAAGTAAAACTAGCAGTGACGCTAAAACGGGAGAAATGGTTGAAATTGCGAAGAAACCTGTGGACCATGTGGTCTATGAAATGACAGAGAGGGGTAAAACATCAGGAAATAAAAGAACACAGGAATACCCAAAGGCATTATTCTGAATGAAGACAAAGTATAAAGCTTGCCTAAACTTGTCTCTCTTGATGGACCAAAGAAATGCGGTATTACTTCGGTAACACCTCACACGGAGAATAAGAATTTCGAATTCCCAATTTTACAGATGAATGAGAGAAATGTTAAAACAATAAAGAATACTGTTTTAGGAAGAGCATGGGGTTGTTTTGTTGTGACTATGTCACTGAAATTGCAGCATGAAAGCAAAAATAACAGAGCAAACTCTATTACAGCGAAACAACTCGATTGTACACTTTAATATTATTGTAGTCATCCCTCGAAAAAGTATCATACCCAAAGAACTGCCAGCTTCTATTAATGTTTATTGATTCTGGTGTTTTCACTCTGAATTGATGTTGGCCTCTCAGTTCAAAATTCTAAAGCGCATAAAATGACCACAATACTAAATGTTACAGATAATAAAATGGCATAATATTCATTTGAAGAAAACGAACCAAACGAACAATGCGCTGAAAAAACTGAACCAAAGGGTCTTAAAAGTTGGAAAGAAAAAATATTTGAATACCCTTTAAGGATGCCACCCCACACTTGCTTTGCATGCAGCTAACCTTCAAACGAATAATAACAGAAACGTCAACAATTTATATTCCCATTAGTTTGCTTCAACAACCTAAAACACTTAACGGAAAGGCATGCTGTCTCTTGTACATTTGAACATAATAATGACTCAAAGGATGGGACAAATAGAATTACTCTTTCAACATATGTTACATTTCTATAAACTAATATTTATGCCATGGCAGTGAAAATAAATATGGCCTAATACTAATAAACACACATTCACACGTCTATTGCTACAGTGCATAAGACAACTTCGAATATATTAAAAATAATGTAGTGAAAGTGACATGAAAAATACATATTTTACTGTCATGCACATGGAAATAACTCTCATTATAAGGAAGATTATCACAATATCATGCTATCATGATGCATGATGTCATTGGAGATGTTCTAGAGTATATTATTTATTGCACATTGTGCAACAGGTTGCAACCATCTTCAGCCAAGGATCACTCTCTTCTTTCTGTGCTTGCAGGAGTTCAGTAGACACTGTTTCCTGCTCTTCTCCCTCTTCATTTCTCCTCCTCTGAACTTCAGCCTGGGAAAACTCATTTGGATAAATGAATTTGGATGAATTGCTTGCGTATGCTTTATGATCCCCTTGGTGACAAATAAGCAAAGGCCCTGTGCAAAACTTGCACAAATCATTCACTTTTTCCCACCTCAGAGGTGAGTAAAAATTTCACACAACAGCAACTACGATCCACCGGGCACAAAGAGAAAGAGGAAGTAATTTCATACATTCCCTGCTACACAGCTATGCCCGTTGTGTCACTTCCTGGGTGTCTGCAGCCGAGTTACATAGATTTGCATCATTGTTTTCAAATGCAAAGCTGCACAGGCCATGTTTGCGTGCATAATTTAAAGCAATGCAGCATCATGTAGACACGTGTTGCGTCACATTGCTCCTGAAAACTAGCACATTGCTATGCAACTCTACAAGTTACAGCTCATGCCACACACGTCCTAATGTTTCGTGCAATGCAGTGGAGCAGGGCAACTTTCTGCAGTGTGAGAAAGGAAGAGAGCAGAAATGCCCAATGTCAAACCAGATACAAAACACCTTTGCTTTTTCATAAACCTTGTGTAATAAATGCAAGCTACAAAAACACATGCACAAAAGTAAAAAAGTTCAAGGGTGCCAGCATTACGGGCATAATTGTGTTTGTGCAGGAGGGCATACATTCCTGGACAGCAACAATCCCTCAAGATTTTTTAGACTTCGGTTTCAGCACACAGACAAAGAGGAAATGCAGAGTATATCTTAGTTTTTTTTCCTTTTTGATCTACCTTCTTTTTTCCTTTTTGCTCTACCTTCTGGGAGACATAGGGAGTTCACGCACTTCATGATTTAAAAACTATTGTAAAACTATGCTTATGTAAAATCAAAGGGTGGTTGCGAATGAACACTAATGCTCTGCAGTGCATAACCTTTATTTATAAAGCCATGCGAAGTTGTACTAACCACCCTTTCCATGGCTGTGTAATTATCAACTTACAATTTACAATGTGACTGTGCTACCATAGTGGCACAGTCACAACAGAAAATGTTAATACATATGGCCCCAGATATGATGAAATTGGCGTGTCTTGGTTGCCATTTTGTCGCTGGTCTAATACATTCCTTAAGATGTGCATTAGGAGAATATGCTAAACACATACATCAATGTATTTCACATATGAGAGTTGTATGTATTGTATTATATTATTAATAAAATGAGCCTTATATAGCATCAAATTAGGTATGTGTTAGTCTTTTCATCCTTGGCGTGGTCTCCCTTAACTTTTTGCCTCTGTTCCCCAGGTTGTTGATGTGTGCTGGACTCTGATTTTATTGTTATTGTTACTCTGGGCACTTTACCACTGCTAACCAGTGCTAAAGTGCAAGTGCTCCTGTTTAAAATGTGTACGTAATTGGTTCTCCATGATTGGCATATTTGTTTTACTGTTAAGTCCCTAGTAAAGTGCACTAGAGGTGCCCAGGGCCTGTAACTCAAATACTACTAGTGGGCCTGCAGCACTGGTTGTGCCACCCACATAAGTAGCTCTGTAATCATGTCTCAGACCTGCCACTGCAGTGTCTGTGTGTGTATTTTTACACTGTAAATTCGACTTGGCAAGTGTACCCACTTGCCAAGCCTAAACCTTCCCTTTTCTTAAATGTAAGGCACCCCTAAGGTAGGCCCTAGGTAGCCCCAAGGGCAGGGTGCAGTGTATGGATAAGGTAGGACATATAGTAATGTGGTTTATATGTCCTGACAGTGAAATACTGCCAATTTCGTTTCTGTTGCAAAGCCTGTCTCTCTCATAGGATAATATGGGGGCTACCTTTAAATATGATTAAAGTGTAGATTCCCCTAGAGAGTAGATGGACATGTGGAGTTTGGGGTCCCTGAACTCACAATTTAAAAATACATCTTTTAGTAAAGTTGATTTTAAGATTGTGCGTTTGAAAATGCCACTTTTAGAAAGTGAGCATTTTCTTGCTTAAACCATTCTGTGACTCTGCCTTGTTTGTGGATTCCCTGTCTGGGTCAGTTTGACAGTTGGTTGTTTTTCACCTCACCCCAGACAGTGACACAAAGGGAGCTGGGGTGTAACCTGCATTTCCTGATTAGCCATCTCTGCTATAATGGAGGGGTGGAGTGGTCACTCTCATCTGAAAGGACTGTGCCTGCCTCTAACAATGCCGGCTCCAACCCCCTGGTGTGTGTCTGAGGCCTTGCCTGGGCAAGGCAGGATTTCACAAGTAGGTGTGAGTCCCCTTTGAAGAAAGGTGACTTCAAATACTAAAATGGGTATAAGAAGGGCACCCAAATCTACAGACTTTAGAAACACTTCTGGAACCAAGAGGAACCTCTGCCTGGAGAAGAGCTGTTAGCTGAGGAAAAAGTGCTGCCCTGCCTGTGACTGTGCTTTGTGGAGCTTTCCTGCAGTGCTGCTTCTGCCAGAGTAAGAGGGCAAAGACTGGACTTTGTGTGCCTTCCATCTTGAGAAGAAATCTCCAAGGGCTTGATCTAGAGCTTGCCTCCTGTTGTTTGAAGTCTCAGGGACAGCAAAGACTTCTCTCTGCCAGCACCTGGAGTCTCTGGAGAGACTCCTACTCTGCCCTGTGGTGCCCATCCAGTTCCTGGGACCCTGAAAGGAGAAGCTGGCAGCCTAAAGACAAGAAAATCCACGCACAGAGCGCCGTGCGGGGAAAAGATCGACGCAAATCCGATCTGTGGCTGAAAAACGACGCGCCGCCAGCTCCGCAGCTGAGAAACGACGCTCGCAGGAAACGCGACCGAAGAATCGACGCACGGAGCAGGAGAAACGACGCACAGCATCGCTGACGGAGGCTGGGAGATCGCAACCTGGGCGGCGGGATCTTCAACTCATCGTGCGGCTGGATTTTTGACTCGAGTACCGCCGTGCGGAGTTATTTTTGACGCACACCCGCCCGTGCGGGGTTATTTTTGACGCACACCAGGTACATTTTCACTCTAGCAGCGCTAGTGTGTTTTTAAAACTCCTTAAAGACTCTTTTTGATTTTTAATTAATAACTTGACTTGTGTATGGTGGATTTTGGTCGTTTTGGTCTTGTTTTGTTTAGATAAATATTTCCTATTTTTCTAAACCTGTGTTGTGTCATTTTGTAGTGTTTTCATTGAGTTACTGTGTGTGTTGGTACAAATACTTTACACCTAGCACTCTGAAGTTAAGCCTACTGCTCTGCCAAGCTACCAAGGGGGTAAGCAGGGGTTAGCTGAGGGTGATTCTCTTTTACCCTGACTAGAGTGAGGGTCTTTGCTTGAACAGGGGGTAACCTGACTGTCAACCAAAGACCCCATTTCTAACATTGGTGGCAGCGGTGGGATTTGGACTTGTATTTGTACTTGACATACAGTGATTAAGTGTACACTACTGTTTTGAGTTCAGACCACTACGTGACCACATACTACTAGTCTTGTGATTTTTGTTTTTCTCTATTTGGACTGTTTTTGCTCTGCATTCAGTTTCCTTTTTCGCTGATCCGGTGATTGACTTTTCTGGAACTTCATTTGAGAACTTGCTTTTCTGCATTTGTAACTTTGCACTCTTTTAACCTTTTATCATGTCTCTACTTGGAGATGCACCAGTTGAAGCTGTTTTTGACCTGAAGCAATTGGATAGTTATAACAAGGCTCAGCTAAAGCAGTTTTGTAAACATTTTGGTTGTCCCATTAAGAGCTCTTCCAAGAAGGATGAGCTGAAAAAGGCGCTGAGGGCCTGGGTGACAACCAGAAGCACTGGAGGGCACACTGAGGATGAGGAGGAGGATGAGGATGAGGAGGGAGAGCAATCAGTACATAATGGTATAGTGGGGGGGCCTGTTATTTCCAGGGAAAGAGTCTCTAGGGCAAGTAGCAGTGTATCCTCCAAGGGTCTGACACCTGAAGAGTTACAGGACAGACAGGCAGAAAGGGAGTACCAATTGGAGCAGAGAAGGCTAGCCCTTGAGGAGAAGAAGATAACAATGGCTCATGAGCTTAGCTTGAAAGAGATAGATCATAGAAGCCAGTCCAGTAGAGATGGTGGCAGCAATCCTACAGTGCAGCCTGAGAGAAGGGTACACATCCCAAAAGACCTTGTGAGGGATTATAAGAGGGAGGATGATATCTACTTGTGGTTCAAGGGTTATGAGTCAGCTCTCCACATGAACCTGGTCCCTGAAGCTCATTGGGGGGCAGCCCTGTGGAAGCATTTTGAGGCAGAGGGGAGGGACACACTGACAGCCTTAGGGGATGTTCAGGATCTCACCTACCCTGTCATGAAGGAGGCCTTACTTACCAGGTATGGTCTCACCCCTGAGCAGTACAAAGAGAAGTTTAGATCCTACAAGAGAAAGGAATCCCAAACATGGTTGGAATGTGTTGATTCTTTTTGCAGGTCACTGGATGGTTGGGTGAAGGGCAGTAAGGTAAACACGTATGAGGGGCTTTACAATTTAATTGCTTGGGAGCACTTGTACAGTTTATGTTTTCCAGAGCTGCGCCAGCACCTCATTGACAGCAAGCTGACTGACCCCAGGAAGCTTGCACAGGAAGCGGACCGCTGGGAGAGCACCAGGGTCCAAAAGAGGTATGGGGGAGACCACGCCAAGGGTGGGCAGGGTCCCTCTCAGAAGAAAGGGGGGGGTAAGGGCAAACAGGGGGAGTTCTCTAAAGGGCCCCAAACTGATTCCCAGGGTAAGGATTCCCAACCCCCCAGTGAAAAGAAGCCATGGTTGTCCAAAGGGAAGCCAGTGGCAGGTGGTCCCCCACGTAAGTGCTATGCATGTGACCAAGTGGGTCATGTGAGGGGGGACCCCAAATGCCCCAGAAGTACACCGGCACCCACTGGTGCACCGTCCCAGGGTTTGGCCAGTGTAGCGCTTGGGGAGGAGTTGGTTTCAGGTGGGTGGGAACCAGCAGAAATGACCCTTGTCTCACTAGGGGACAGTGAGATGGTCCAGAGAAACCTAGTGCCTGATAACACTAAGAAGTACAGGCAATGGGTGACCATCAATGGACAGAGGGTAGAGGCTCTGAGAGACACAGGAGCCAGTGTGACTACAGTGAGGAGTCACCTGGTGTCTGAAGAGCAGATTGATCCCCGGGTACTTCACCAAGTAGTTGCGGTAGACAACTCTGAGCGCCTCTGCAGAGTGGCGCAGGTTCCCTTTGAATGGGGGGGGGTCTCAGGTTCCTGGAAAGTAGCTGTGAGTCCAACCATGCCTGTTGATTGTTTGCTAGGTAACGACCTGGAGGATTCCCCTTGGAAGGAGGTGGAACACAGGTCTCACTTGGAGATGTTGGGTCTGCCTGGGTGGGTATGCGTATCCACCCGGTCTATGGCAGCCAATCAGGGTAGTCAAGAGCCCCTGGAGCCTGAAACAGTGGCCCAGGGGACCGCCAAGAAGAGGAAGGGCCGGGGGCGTGGGAAACCGGCCCCAGAAGTTCCCACGGTCCGGGAGGAGGCAGAGCCTGAGGGTGATGCCCCGGAGCCTACAGGGGAACAGGTGGCTGAACTGGGGGAGGTCCCTGAGCTGTCACAGTGGCAGCAGGAAGGGGGACCCACCAGGGAAGCATTCTGCACAGCGCAGAAGGAGTGCCCTACTCTTGAGGGGCTGCGGCAGCAGGCTGCAGCCCAGGCGGCTGGCGAGACGCCAGGTACTCACCTGATTTATTGGGAGGATGGCCTCCTGTACAGTGAGCCTAAGGTTCCTGAGCCTGGGTCAGCTCGTATGCTGGTGGTACCCCAGTGCTTCAGGGCCTTCCTACTGGGTTTGGCTCATGATGTGCCTTTGGCAGGACATCTAGGGCAGGACAAGACCTATAAGAGGCTTGTCTCCCACTTTTACTGGCCCTTGATGCACAAGCAGTCAGCTGCTTATTGTAGGTCTTGTCAGACTTGTCAGGCAAGTGGCAAGAGTGGGGGGAAATGCAAAGCTCCCCTCCAACCTTTACCTGTAGTCAGTACTCCCTTTGAAAGGGTAGGAATTGACATTGTGGGGCCTCTGGATCCCAAGACAGCCATGGGCAACAGGTTCATCCTGGTCTTGGTGGACCATGCCACGCGGTACCCAGAAGCCATTCCTCTAAGGACGGTCACTGCCCCCGTGGTGGGACGTGCCTTGATGGGGGTTTTTACCCGCATGGGGTTCCCCAAGGAGGTAGTATCTGATAGAGGTACAAACTTCATATCCACTTATATGAAGTCTCTGTGGAAGGTGTGTGGGGTAACCTACAAGTTCACCACCCCTTACCACCCCCAAAGTAATGGTCTGGTTGAGAGATTCAACCGCACCTTGAAAGGCATGATTCAGGGCCTGTCAGAGCCCTTGAGGCGTAAGTGGGACGTTCTCTTGCCATGCCTTCTGTTCGCTTACAGGGAGGTGCCTCAAAAGGGACTTGGCTTTAGCCTCTTTGAGCTCATCTATGGCCACCCTGTGAGGGGACCGCTCAGTCTGGTGAAGGAGGCTTTGGAGAAAGCTCCTAGTAAACCACCCCAGGATGTATTTAGCTACATGCTGGCACTAAGAAACCAGACTGCCCGCTTCAGGAGTCTCGCTCAGGAGAACCTGGAAGCAAGCCAGGAGGATATGAAACGGTGGTACGACCAGAATGCCACTCTGGTTGAGTTTCAGCCTGGACAAAAAGTGTGGGTCATGGCACCAGTGGAGCCTAGGGCTCTCCAAGATAAGTGGACTGGGCCTTTTGAGGTGGTGGAAAGAAAGAGCGAGGTCACCTATCTGGTAGACTTGCAATCCCCCAGGCACCCTTTGAGGGTCCTACATGTCAACCGCCTCAAACCACACTTTGAGCGAACTGAGCTATCCATGCTCCTAGCGACAGATGACGGGGTGGAGGAAGAGAGTGAGCCTCTTCCGGACCTCCTGTCTGCAGGAGAGAAAGATGGGTCTGTGGCTCCACTCTGACTCCAGAATTTTCTGTCACCAAAATTTGAGGAAAATGTGTTTTTTTAGCCAAAGTTTGAGGTTTGCAAAGAATTCTGGGTAACAGAACCTGGTCAGAGCCCCACAAGTCACCCCATCTTGGATTCCCCTAGGTCTCTAGTTTTAAAAAATGCACACGTTTGGTAGGTTTCCCTAGGTGCCGGCTGAGCTAGAGGCCAAAATCTACAGGTAGGCACTTTGCAAAAAACAGCTCTGTTTTCTGTGAAAAAATGGGATGTGTCCACGTTGTGTTTTGGGGCATATCCTGTTGCGGGCGCTAGGCCTACCCACACAAGTGAGGTACTATTTTTATCGGGAGACTTCTGGGAAAGCTGGGTGGATGGAAATTTGTGCCTCCTCTCAGATTCTAGAACTTTCTGTCACCGAAATGTGAGGAAAATGTGTTTTTTTAGCCATATTTTGAGGTTTGCAAATGATTCTGGGTAACAGAACCTGGTCAGAGCCCCACAAGTCACCCCATCTTGGATTCCCCTAGGTTTCTAGTTTTCAAAAATGCGCTGGTTTGCTAGGTTTCCCCAGCTGGAGGCCAAAATCCACAGCTAGGCATTTAGTAAAAAACAACTCTGTTTTCTTTCTGAAAATGTGATGTGTCCACGTCGTGTTTTGGGGCATATCCTGTCGCGGGCGCTAGGCCTACCCACACAATTGAGGTACCATTTTTATAGGGAGACTTGTGGGAACTCTGGGTGGAAGGAAATTTGTGGCTCCTCTCAGATTCCAGAACTTTCTGTCACCGAAATGACAGGAAAAAGTGTTTTATTTCCCAAATTCTGAGGTTTGCAAAGGATTCCGGGTAACAGAACCTGGTCAGAGCCCCACAAGTCACCCCATCTTGGATTCCCCTAGGTCTCTAGTTTTAAAAAATGCACAGGTTTGGTAGGCTTCCCTAGATGGCGGCTGAGCTAGAGGCCAAAATCTACACGTAGGCACTTTGCAAAAAACAGCTCTGTTTTCTGTGAAAAAATGGGATGTGTCCACGTTGTGTTTTGGGGCATATCCTGTCGCGGGCGCTAGGCCTACCCACACAAGTGAGGTACCATTTTTATCGGGAGACTTCCGGGAACACTGGGTGGAAGGAAATTTGTGCCTCCTCTCAGATTCCAGAACTTTCTGTCACCAAAATGTGAGGAAAATGTGTTTTTTTAGCCAAATTTTGAGGTTTGCAAAGGATTCTGGGTTACAGAACCTGATCAGAGCCCCACAAGTCACCCAATCTTGGATTCCCTTAGGTCTCTAGTTTTCAAAAATGCACAGGTTTGGTAGGTTTCCCTAGGTGCCGGTTGAGCTAGAGGCCAAAATCTACAGGTAGGCGCTTTGCAAAAAACAGCTCTGTTTTTTGTCAAAAAATGGGATGCATCCACGTTGTGTTTTGGGACTTTTCCTGTTGCGGGCGCAAGGCCTACCCACACAAGTGAGGTATCATTTTTATCGGCAGACTTGGGGGAACGTTGGGTTGAAGGAAATGTGTGGCTCCTCTCAGATTCCAGAACTTTTTGTCACCATAATGTGAGGAAAATGTGTTTTTTTGGCCACATTTTGAGGTTTGCAAAGGATTCTGGGTAACAGAACCTGGTCAGAGCCCCACAAGTCACCCCATCTTGGATTCCCCTAGATGTCTAGTTTTAAAAAATGCACAGGTTTGCTAGGTTTCACCAGGTGCCAGCTGAGCTAGAGGCCAAAATCCACAGCTAGGCACTTAGTAAAAAACAGCTCTGTTTTCTTTCTGAAAATGTGATGTGTCCACGTCGTGTTTTGGGGCATATCCTGTCGCGGGCGCTAGGCCTACCCACACAAGTGAGGTACCATTTTTATCGGGAGACTTGTGGGAACTCTGGGTGGATGGAAATTTGTGGCTCCTCTCAGATTCCAGAACTTTCTGTCACCGAAATGCGAGGAAAATGTGTTTTTTTAGCCAAATGTTGAGGTTTGCAAAGGATTCTGGGTAACAGAACCTGGTCAGAGCCCAACAAGTCCCCCATCTTGGATTCCCCTAGGTCTCTAGTTTTAAAAAATGCACAGGTTTGGTAGGTTTCCCTAGGTGCCGGCTGAGCTAGAGGCCAAAATCTACAGGTAGGCACTTTGCAAAAAACAGCTCTGTTTTCTGTCAAAAAATGGGATGTGTCCACGTCGTGTTTTGGGGTATATCCTGTTGTGGGCGCTAGGCCTACCCACACAAGTGAGGTATCATTTTTATCGGGAGACTTGGGGGAACGCTGGGTGGAAGGAAATTCGTACCTTCTCTCAGATTCCAGAACTTTTCGTCACCGAAATATGAGGAAAATTTGTTTTTTTGGCCAAATTTTGAGGTTTGCAAAGGATTCTGGGTACCATAACCTGGTTAGAGCCCCACAAGTCACCCCATCTTGGATTCCCCTAGGTCTCTAGTTTTCACAAATGCACAGGTTTGGTAGGTTTCCCTAGGTGCCGGCTGAGCTAGAGGCCTAAATCTACAGGTAGGCACTTTGCAAAAAACAGCTCTGTTTTCTGTCAAAAATTGGGATATGTCCACGTTGTGTTTTGGGGCATATCCTGTCGCGGGCACTAGGCCTACCCACACAAGTGAGGTACCATTTTCATCGGGAGACTTGTGGGAACTCTGGGTGGAAGGAAATTTGTGGCTCCTCTCAGATTCCAGAACTTTCTGTCACCGAAATGACAGGAAAAAGTGTTTTATTACCCAAATTCTGAGGTTTGCAAAGGATTCTGGGTAACAGAACCTGGTCAAAGCCCCACAAGTCACCCCATCTTGGATTCCCCTAGGTCTCTAGTTTTCAAAAATGCACAGGATTGGTAGGCTTCCCTAGATGGCGGCTGAGCTAGAGGCCAAAATCTACACGTAGGCACTTTGCAAAAAACAGCTCTGTTTTCTGTGAAAAAATGGGATGTGTCCACGTTGTGTTTTGGGGCATATTCTGTCGCGGGCGCTAGGCCTACCCACACAAGTGAGGTACCATTTTTATCGGGAGACTTCCGGGAACACTCGGTGGAAGGAAATTTGTGCCTCATCTCAGATTCCAGAACTTTCTGTCACCAAAATGTGAGGAAAATGTGTTTTTTTAGCCAAATTTTGAGGTTTGCAAAGGATTCTGGGTTACAGAACCTGATCAGAGCCCCACAAGTCACCCAATCTTGGATTCCCCTAGGTCTCTAGTTTTCAAAAATGCACAGGTTTGGTAGGTTTCCCTAGGTGCCGGTTGAGCTAGAGGCCAAAATCTACAGGTAGGCGCTTTGCAAAAAACAGCTCTGTTTTTTGTCAAAAAATGGGATGCTTCCACGTTGTGTTTTGGGACATTTCCTGTTGCGGGCGCTAGGCCTACCCACACAAGTGAGGTATAATTTTTATCGGCAGACTTGGGGGAATGTTGGGTTGAAGGAAATTTGTGGCTCCTCTCAGATTCCAGAACTTTTTGTCACCATAATGTGAGGAAAATGTGTTTTTTTGGCCAAATTTTGAGGTTTGCAAAGGATTCTGGGTAACAGAACCTGGTCAGAGCCCCACAAGTCACCCCATCTTGGATTCCCCTAGATGTCTAGTTTTAAAAAATGCGCAGGTTTGCTAGGTTTCCCCAGGTGCCGGCTGAGCTAGAGGCCAAAATCCACAGCTAGGCACTTAGTAAAAAACAGCTCTGTTTTCTTTCTGAAAATGTGATGTGTCCACGTCGTGTTTTGGGGCATATCCTGTCGCGGGCGCTAGGCCTACCTACACAAGTGAGGTACCATATTTATCGGGAGACTTGTGGGAACTCTGGGTGGATGGAAATTTGTGGCTCCTCTCAGATTCCAGAACTTTCTGTCACCGAAATGACAGGAACAAGTGTTTTTTTAGCCAAATTTTGAGGTTTGCAAAGGATTCTTGGTAACAGAACCTGGTCAGAGTCCCACAAGTCACCCCATCTTGGATTCCCCTAGGTCTCTAGGTTTAAAAAATGCACAGGTTTGGTAGGTTTCCCTAGGTGCCGGCTGAGTTTGAGGCCAAAATCTACAGGTAGGCACTTTGCAAAAAACAGCTCTGTTTTCTGTCAAAAAATGGGATGCGTCCACGTTGTGCTTTGGGGCATATCCTGTCGCGGGCGCTAGGCCTACCCACACAAGTGAGGTATCATTTTTATCGGGAGACTCGGGGGAACGCTGGGTGGAAGGAAATTTGTGCCTTCTCTCAGATTCCAGAACTTTCTGTCACCGAAATGCGAGGAAAATTTGTTTTTTTAGCCAAATGTTGAGGTTTGCAAAGGATTCTGGGTAACAGAACCTGGTCAGAGCCCCACAAGTCCCCCATCTTGGATTCCCCTAGGTCTCTAGTTTTAAAAAATGCACAGGTTTGGTAGGTTTCCCTAGGTGCCGGCTGAGCTAGAGGCCAAAATCTACAGGTAGGCACTTTGCAAAAAACAGCTCTGTTTTTTCTCAAAAAATGGGATGCATCCACGTTGTGTTTTGGGACATTTCCTGTTGCGGGCGCAAGGCCTACCCACACAAGTGAGGTATCATTTTTATCGGAAGACTTGGGGGAACGTTGGGTTGAAGGAAATTTGTGGCTCCTCTCAGATTCCAGAACATTTTGTCACCATAATGTGAGGAAAATGTGTTTTTTTGGCCAAATTTTGAGGTTTGCAAAAGAATTCTGGGTAACAGAACCTGGTCAGAGCCCCACAAGTCACCCCATCTTGGATTCCCCTAGATGTCTAGTTTTAAAAAATGCACAGGTTTGCTAGGTTTCCCCAGGTGCCAGCTGAGCTAGAGGCCAAAATCCACAGCTAGGCACTTAGTAAAAAACAGCTCTGTTTTCTTTCTGAAAATGTGATGTGTCCACGTCGTGTTTTGGGGCATATCATGTCGAGGGCGCTAGGCCTACCCACACAAGTGAGGTACCATTTTTATCGGGAGACTTGTGGGAACTCTGGGTGGATGGAAATTTGTGGCTCCTCTCAGATTCCAGAACTTTCTGTCACCGAAATGCGAGGAAAATGTGTTTTTTTAGCCAAATGTTGAGGTTTGCAAAGGATTCTGGGTAACAGAACCTGGTCAGAGCCCCACAAGTCCCCCATCTTGGATTCCCCTAGGTCTCTAGTTTTAAAAAATGCACAGGTTTGGTAGGTTTCCCTAGGTGCCGGCTGAGCTAGAGGCCAAAATCTACAGGTAGGCACTTTGCAAAAAACAGCTCTGTTTTCTGTCAAAAAATGGGATGTGTCCACTTCGTGTTTTGGGGTATATCCTGTTGCGGGCGCTAGGCCTACCCACACAAGTGAGGTATCATTTTTATCGGGAGACTTGGGGGAACGCTGGGTGGAAGGAAATTCGTACCTTCTCTCAGATTCCAGAACTTTTCGTCACCGAAATATGAGGAAAATGTGTTTTTTTAGCCAAATTTTGAGGTTTGCAAAGGATTCTGGGTACCAGAACCTGGTTAGAGCCCCACAAGTCACCCCATCTTGGATTCCCCTACGTCTCTAGTTTTCACAAATGCACAGGTTTGGTAGGTTTCCCTAGGTGCCGGCTGAGCTAGAGGCCTAAATCTGCAGGTAGGCACTTTGCAAAAAACAGCTCTGTTTTCTGTCAAAAATTGGGATATGTCCACGTTGTGTTTTGGGGCATATCCTGTCGCGGGCACTAGGCCTACCCACACAAGTGAGGTACCATTTTTATCGGGAGACTTGTGGGAACTCTCCGTGGAAGGAAATTTGTGGCTCCTCTCAGATTCCAGAACTTTCTGTCACCGAAATGACAGGAAAAAGTGTTTTATTACCCAAATTCTGAGGTTTGCAAAGGATTCTGGGTAACAGAACCTGGTCAGAGCCCCACAAGTCACCCCATCTTGGATTCCCCTAGGTCTCTAGTTTTCAAAAATGCACAGGTTTGGTAGGCTTCCCTAGATGGCGGCTGAGCTAGAGGCCAAAATCTACAAGTAGGCACTTTGCAAAAAACAGCTCTGTTTTCTGTGAAAAAATGGGATGCATCCACGTTGTGTTTTGGGGCATATCCTGTCGCGGGCGCTAGGCCTACCCACACAAGTGAGGTATCATTTTTATCGGCAGACTTTGGGGAACGTTGGGTTGAAGGAAATTTGTGGCTCCTTTCAGATTCCAGAACTTTTTGTCACCATAATGTGAGGAAAATGTGTTTTTTTGGCCAAATTTTGAGGTTTGCAAAGGATTCTGGGTAACAGAACCTGGTCAGAGCCCCACAAGTCACCCCATCTTGGATTCCCCTAGATGTCTAGTTTTAAAAAATGCACAGGTTTGCTAGGTTTCCCCAGGTGCCGGCTGAGCTAGAGGCCAAAATCCACAGCTAGGCACTTAGTAAAAAACAGCTCTGTTTTCTTTCTGAAAATGTGATGTGTCCACGTCGTGATTTGGGGCATATCCTGTTGCGGGCGCTAGGCCTACCCACACAAGTGAGGTACCATATTTATCGGGAGACTTGTGGGAACTCTGGGTGGATGATAATTTGTGGCTCCTCTCAGATTCCAGAACTTTCTGTCACCGAAATGACAGGAAAAAGTGTTTTTTTAGCCACATTTTGAGGTTTGCAAAGGATTCTTGGTAACAGAACCTGGTCAGAGTCCCACAAGTCACCCCATCTTGGATTCCCCTAGGTCTCTAGGTTTCAAAAATGCACAGGTTTGGTAGGTTTCCCTAGGTGCCGGCTGAGCTAGAGGCCAAAATCTACAGGTAGGCACTTTGCAAAAAACAGCTCTGTTTTCTGTCAAAAAATGGGATGCGTCCACGTTGTGCTTTGGGGCATATCCTGTCGCGGGCGCTAGGCCTACCCACACAAGTGAGGTATCATTTTTATCGGGAGACTCGGGGGAACGCTGGGTGGAAGGAAATTTGTGCCTTCTCTCAGATTCCAGAACTTTCTGTCACCGAAATGCGAGGAAAATGTGTTTTTTTAGCCAAATGTTGAGGTTTGCAAAGGATTCTGGGTAACAGAACCTGGTCAGAGCCCCACAAGTCCCCCATTTTGGATTCCCCTAGGTCTCTAGTTTTCACAAATGCACAGGTTTGGTAGGTTTCCCTAGGTGCCGGCTGAGCTAGAGGCCAAAATCTACAGGTAGGCACTTTGCAAAAAACAGCTCTGTTTTCTGTCAAAAAATGGGATGTGTCCACGTTGTGCTTTGGGGCATTTCCTGTCGCGGGTTCTAGGCCTACCCACACAAGTGAGGTATCATTTTTATCGGCAGACTTGGGGGAAAGTTGGGTTGAAGGAAATTTGTGGCTCCTCTCAGATTCCAGAACTTTTTGTCACCATAATGTGAGGAAAATGTGTTTTTTAGCCAAATTTTGAGGTTTGCAAAGGATTCTGGGTAACAGAACCTGGTCAGAGCCCCACAAGTCACCCCATCTTGGATTCCCCTAGATGTCTAGTTTTAAAAAATGCGCAGGTTTGCTAGGTTTCCCCAGGTGCCGGCTGAGCTAGAGGCCAAAATCCACAGCTAGGCACTTAGTAAAAAACAGCTGTGTTTTCTTTCTGAAAATGTGATGTGTCCACGTCGTGTTTTGGGGCATATCCTGTCGCGGGCGCTAGGCCTACCCACACAAGTGAGGTACCATTTTTATCGGGAGACTTGTGGGAACGCTGGGTGGAAGGAAATTTGTGGATCCTCTCAGATTCCAGAACTTTCTGTCACCGAAATGACAGGAAAAAGTGTTTTTTTAGCCAAATTTTGAGGTTTGCAAAGGATTCTTAGTAACAGAACCTGGTCAGAGTCCCACAAGTCACCCCATCTTGGATTCCCCTAGGTCTCTAGGTTTCAAAAATGCACAGGTTTGGTAGGTTTCCCTAGGTGCCGGCTGAGCTAGAGGCCAGAATCTACAGGTAGGCACTTTGCAAAAAACAGCTCTGTTTTCTGTCAAAAAAT
Organism: Pleurodeles waltl; assembly: GCF_031143425.1. Taxonomy (NCBI): domain Eukaryota; kingdom Metazoa; phylum Chordata; class Amphibia; order Caudata; family Salamandridae; genus Pleurodeles; species Pleurodeles waltl. The sequence goes on along the minus strand of NC_090448.1, from coordinate 1,026,388,592 downwards.
GGGATGCGTCCACGTTGTGCTTTGGGGCATATCCTGTCGCGGGCGCTAGGCCTACCCACACAAGTGAGGTATCATTTTTATCGGGAGACTCGAGGGAACGCTGGGTGGAAGGAAATTTGTGCCTTCTCTCAGATTCCAGAACTTTCTGTCACCGAAATGCGAGGAAAATGTGTTTTTTTAGCCAAATGTTGAGGTTTGCAAAGGATTTTGGGTAACAGAACCTGGTCAGAGCCCCACAAGTCCCCCATCTTGGATTCCCCTAGGTCTCTAGTTCTAAAAAATGCACAGGTTTGGTAGGTTTCCCTAGGTGCCAGCTGAGCTAGAGGCCAAAATCTACAGGTAGGCACTTTGCAAAAAACAGCTCGGTTTTCTGTCAAAAAATGGGATGCGTCCACGTTGTGCTTTGGGGCATATCCTGTCGCGGGCGCTAGGCCTACCCACACAAGTGAGGTATCATTTTTATCGGCAGACTTGGGGGAACGTTGGGTTGAAGGAAATTTGTGGCTCCTCTCGGATTCCTGAACTTTTTGTCACCATAATGTGAGGAAAATGGGTTTTTTAGCCAAATTTTGAGGTTTGCAAAGGATTCTGGGTAACAGAACCTGGTCAGAGCCCCACAAGTCACCCCATCTTGGATTCCCCTAGATGTCTAGTTTTAAAAAATGCGCAGGTTTGCTACGTTTCCCCAGGTGCCGGCTGAGCTAGAGGCCAAAATCCACAGCTAGGCACTTAGTAAAAAACAGCTGTGTTTTCTTTCTGAAAATGTGATGTGTCCACGTCGTGTTTTGGGGCATATCCTGTCGCGGGCGCTAGGCCTACCCACACAAGTGAGGTACCATTTTTATCGGGAGACTTGTGGGAACGCTGGGTGGAAGGAAATTGTGGCTCTTCTCAGATTCCAGAACTTTCTGTCACCGAAATGACAGGAAAAAGTGTTTTTTTAGCCAAATGTTGAGGTTTGCAAAGGATTCTTGGTAACAGAACCTGGTCAGAGTCCCACAAGTCACCCCATCTTGGATTTCCCAAGGTCTCTAGTTTTCAAAAATGCACACGTTTGGTAGGTTTCCCTAGGTGCCGGCTGAGCTAGAGGCCAAAATCTACAGGAAAGGCACTTTGCAAAAAACAGCTCTGTTTTCTGTCAAAAAATGGGGTGTGTCCACGTCGTGTTTTAGGGCATATCCTGTCGCGGGCGCTAGGCCTACCCACACAAGTGAGGTATCATTTTTATCGGGAGACTTAGGGGAGCGCTGGGTGGAAGGAAATTCGTGCCTTCTCTCAGATTCCAGAACTTTCCGTCACCGAAATATGAGGAAAATGTGTTTTTTTAGCCAAATTTTGAGGTTTGCAAAGGATTCTGGGTAGCAGAACCTGGTTAGAGCCCCACAAGTCACCCCATCTTGGATTCCCCTAGGTCTCTAGTTTTCACAAATGCATAGGTTTGGTAGGTTTCCCTAGGTGCCGGCTGAGCTAGAGGCCAAAATCTACAGGTAGGCACTTTGCAAAAAACAGCTCTGTTTTCTGTCAACAATTGGGATATGTCCACGTTGTGTTTTGGGGCATATCCTGTCGCGGGCACTAGGCCTACCCACACAAGTGAGGAACCATTTTTATCGGGAAACTTAGGGGAACGCTGGGTGGAAGGAAATTTGTGGCTCCTCTCAGATTCCAGAACTTTCTGTCACCGAAATGACAGGAAAAAGGGTTTTATTACCCAAATTTTGAGGTTTGCAAAGGATTCTGCGTAACAGAACCTTGTCAAAGCCCCACAAGTCACCCCATCTTGGATTCCCCTAGGTCTCTAGTTTTCAAAAATGCACAGGTTTGGTAGGTTTCCCTAGGTGGCGGCTGAGCTAGAGGCCAAAATCTACAGGTAGGCACTTTGCAAAAAACAGCTCTGTTTTCTGTGAAAAAATGGGATGTGTCCACGTTGTGTTTTGGGGCATATCCTGTCGCGGGCGCTAGGCCTACCCACACAAGTGAGGTACCATTTTTATCGGGAGACTTCTGGGAAAGCTGGGTGGATGGAAATTTGTGCCTCCTCTCAGATTCCAGAACTTTCTGTCACCGAAATGCGAGGAAAATGTGTTTTTTTAGCCAAATTTTGAGGTTTGCAAAGGATTCTGGGTTACAGAACCTGATCAGAGCCCCACAAGTCACCCAATCTTGGATTCCCCTAGATGTCTAGTTTTAAAAAATGCGCAGGTTTGCTAGGTTTCCGGAGGTGCCGGCTGAGCTAGAGGCCAAAATCCCCAGCTAGGTACTTAGTAAAAAACAGCTCTGTTTTCCTTTTGAAAATGTGATGTGTCCACGTCGTGTTTTGGGCCATATCCTGTTGCGGGCGCTAGGCCTACCCACACAAGTGAGGTACCATTTTTATCGGGAGACTTGTGGGAACTCTAGGTGGAAGGAAATGTGTGGCTCCTCTCAGATTCCAGAACTTTCTGTCACCGAAATGACAGGAAAAAGTCTTTTTTTAGCCAGATTTTGAGGTTTGCAAAGGATTCTTGGTAACAGAACCTTGTCAGAGTCCCACAAGTCACCCCATCTTGGATTCCCCTAGGTCTCTAGTTTTCACAAATGCACTGGTTTGGTAGGTTTCCTTAGGTGCCGGCTGAGCTAGAGGCCAAAATCTACAGGTAGGCACTTTGCAAAAAGCAGCTCTGTTTTCGGTCAAAAAATGGGATGTGTCCACGTCGTGTTTTGGGGTATATCCTGTCGCGGGCGCTAGGCCTACCCACACAAGTGAGGTATCATTTTTATCGGGAGACTTGGGGGAACACTGGGTGGAAGGAAATTCGTACCTTCTCTCAGATTCCAGAACTTTCCGTCACCGAAATATGAGGAAAATGTGTTTTTTTAGCCAAATTTTGAGGTTTGCAAAGGATTCTGGGTACCAGAACCTGGTTAGAGCCCCACAAGTCACCCCATCTTGGATTCCCCTAGGTCTCTAGTTATCACAAATGCACAGGTTTGGTAGGTTTCCCTAGGTGCCGGCTGAGCTAGAGGCCTAAATCTACAGGTAGGCACTTTGCAAAAAACAGCTCTGTTTTCTGTCAAAAATTGGAATATGTCCACGTTGTGTTTTGGGGCATATCCTGTCGCGGGCACTAGGCCTACCCACACAAGTGAGGAACCATTTTTATCGGGAGACTTAGGGGAACGCTGGGTGGAAGGAAATTCGTGCCTTTTCTCAGATTCCAGAACTTTCTGTCACCGAAATATGAGGAAAATGTGTTTTATTACCCACATTTTGAGGTTTGCAAAGGATTCTGGGTAACAGAACCTGGTTAGAGCCCCACAAGTCACCCCATCTTGGATTCCCCTAGGTCTCTAGTTTTCACAAATGCACAGGTTTGGTAGGTTTCCCTAGGTGCCGG